>NC_090922.1:1060705323-1063205323 GCF_040938575.1 Ambystoma mexicanum
CACTGGGTGAAGCTGGCCAGTTTCCCCCAGTAGCATTTTGGTCCAGAAAGTTCTCGGCACCCGAGTCAAACTATGCGGTTACCGACAAGGAGTTATTAGCCATTAAATCCGCCTTCAAGGCTTGGCGGCACTATCTTCTCGGTGCCAGGCATACCATTACTGTGATCACCGATCACCGGAACTTGCAGTATTTAAAGACAGCCAAGGCCCAATCGTCACGCCAACTCCGATGGGCGTTGTTCTTTGCCGAGTTCGATTTTGTGATAACCTATCGACCAGGTTGCAAGAATGGTAAAGCAGACGCCTGTCATGATGCCTACCCCCGGGCATCCAGACCAAGTCCATCAACCCCAGAAGCAGGCATCATGTTACCTGGAGCAAACCCAGCAACCCCTGTTAGGGACTATATGGGTACAGTCCTGGCGCCTGTGGCGCCAGGCTCATATGTTAAAACTTACCTGATGCAGACCATGCTGCAAGGGGTCCAAGCATCTAAGCCCATGTGAGGCTTGAAGGGACTATTTTATCTTAGGGACTATTTTGTTACTCGGTTGTGGCTGTGGAGGAATACTTACCTGGGACTACTTTGAAGGCTATTTAAACCACGCCAGAAGAGCAGCACATGCTTTGCGTTATTCTGCATCCAGCAGTGTAAAGCTCACCGTGTCTGCAGTCAGCATCCAGCATCTTGCCACGCCCGCCTCGAGTCCAGAGTGCCTAGAAAGAAGGGAAAGAAGAAGAAAGGTTAGAACAAGAACTTTACTGGATTTCTTACCTGATTTCGGATTCAGCACATCTTCGAACCAGAAACAGACCTCATTTTAAATGCGTCGCATCGCCAGCAGCAGCGCCGCCTCATACTCACCGTTCCTCGCAGAATCTCTACGATCCGGTGCTGTCTCCATCACCTGGTTGCCGCATTCCAGCGCCTAAGGGGGACAACAAAACAACAAGGTGAGCCAAGGGAACAAATAAGGACAATCTCTTGCCACCATATGTTTACCTGATTTTACCACAGGAGGTATTATCCACCAGCACGCCAAATCTTCCTACGCTGCACCTGCAAGAAAAGAGAAAGCAGCGAGTGAAACCTTGGCATCATTTACCGGACAGTGTTACAAAACACAGACTCTTACCTGAACGCTTTCAGCTGCCACAAGACGATCATCTTTTGGGTCTAAGCTGCAAAAGAAACAAGGAATTGGACAAGAGTGATTAATCGGACATTTTGAACTCATTACAACTATATACTTATGGCCTTTCGCCCGGAAGTTTGGAGCCAAGATTTGTCCAGAACTCTTCCAATATCCTCAAGCCAGTGAAGTAACTGGCCATCAACGCGTCCCTGCATTCTTCGCAGGATGGAGAGCTCATCATACAAAACTATAAGGAGACTACTTCTACGGGTCAAGCAGACAAAGCTAGGTGGGCCAGTCCAGTCAGTCATCTTTGCACTACGCATCACGTTGGTGGAGACCGTGGCTGTCCAGTTCCACTCGACACCCGTGTGGGAGCCAGGTGAGCGTAACAGAACGCAAAGCCTTCCTACAAATTCTCTCCCGGGTGTCAAGGAGACCTCAGAAACTGACCAATTGGCCCAATTATTAGGGGAACTTAGGGCTGAAGTACATGCCGCTCGCCAAGAAACTAATACACTCAGGAGACAGTTGATTGTTTCGAAGGAACGCACCGATGATCTTGCTAGACAATTACTGCAAAACCAAGCGGGGCAAACACCCCTACCGGGACTCGGGGGGATTCCAAACCCTGTTTCACCAAGCAACCCTGTGCAAGTGATTTTACCAGGCAATATCCCTTTATCCCCGCCAGAACGCTTTGCGGGGGACCCGAAAAGATTCGCCGTGTTCATGAACCAATGCCGTTTGCACTTTTTATGCAGACCTGGAGCCTTTCCAAAGGATCAAGCCAAAGTAGCCTTCGTATTATCATATCTCAGCGGCAGTGCAGCGGATTGGTCAATCCCACTAGTCAATCAGGATGACCTTATTCTTCGGGATTTTCAGGGTTTTCAAATGAGCATGGAAAGACTATTTGCCCGGCACTCTTAAGGACAGGCCCTGGATAACGAACTTTTGTCCCTACGACAGGGTAACCAAGACCTTCTAACCTACATAGCAACCTTTAATAGGTTGGTGGTGTAAACTGGATGGCCCGAGAAAAAACGGATTACGTTGTTTCATCGGGGACTTCGAGGAGAACTCAAAGATGTTTTGCCCCAAGTTGTGAACCCACCTCAAGACTGTGCTGAATATATAGACTTAGTGGTCCAGTTAGATCACAGACTTCAGAATCGAAAGGCTGATCGAGCCAAGTTCGAGAACCGGGTGTTGGTTAAACCCAATGCTACCCCCAAAGGAACAGATGCCTCAGAACGGTTGCCAGTCATTTGGTCGAAAAAAATTGGTCGACCAGACAAATGGTCGAACCAATTTGATTGAAAACCAAATGGTCGAATTTTTTTATTTTTTTATTTTAACCCTTTTTTTTTTTTTTTTGGGGGGGTTCCCCCCCCAACCCCCTTTTTTTCTCTAAAAACCCCTTTTTTAACTAAACGAAAACCCAAAAAATAAATATATAAATAAAAAAAAAAATTCGACCATTTGGTTTTCGACCAAATTGCGTCGACCAAATTGCAGTCGACCAGTTTTTTTTCGACGAGTTGACTGGACACCGCCTCAGAACCCATGCAAATCGGAGGAGTTAATGGACCCTTGATACAGAAGGAAAGAGAAAAAAGGCGCAAATGCAATTATGTCTATACTGTGGAACTTCGGGACATGTTCTACGGGATTGCCCTGTAAAACCACCCAAGAAGATGGTTGGAGCTGCTGATAAAAGCCATATGGAGCCTGACTCGGGAAACGACCACGCCCGACAAGCGTAGAGGTCCGCTTGCCGAGCTTGAAGAAGGATACTCAGACCTCGCATTTCATCATACCAATGGTCCTTATAGATCCAAGGCAGCCATCACGTTTGCACGCAGTTAGGGCATACATTGATAGCGGGGACATAGGAAACTATGTGGACCACTAATTGGCTTCTAGGATGAATCTAACTCTCTGCAGAAAGACCACTTCGGATGTCATCACCACAGTCGATGGAACTGAAATTGCCTCTGGGCCTGTAACTCATTCCACCGCAGAGATGACATTATTGGGTCAGGATGGGCATCGAGAGACTATTGTGTTTGATTTAATCAAAGCCCGCAGTTCCAAATAATACTGGGGATACCTTGGTTGGAAACACATAATCCTTGTATTGATTGGCGAGAGAAGAGAATAACCTTCCCGGATTGTGCACATACTTGTTACCCAAGAAAAACCTTGAACAAGGACCTGGCCACAGTGGCTACTCCAGTTGTGCAGTTACTGCACGAATATCAAGAATTCCAGGATGTTTTCCAAAAAGAACAGGCAAACACCTTACCACCTCACAGATCATACGATTGTCAAATTGATCTCATACCTGGTGCACAACCTCCATGTAGTAGGATCTACGCACTTACAGAACCCGAGAACCTTCACCTACGACAATACTTGGACCAATACCTTGCCAATGGCTTCAATCGTCCATCCAAGTCCCCTGCATCTTCAGCTTTGTTCTTCGTGCCAAAAAAGAAAGGTGACCTCAAAACGTCTATAGACTACCGCGCCTTAAATCAGATCACGGTTAAGAACCGATACCCATTGCCTCTGATCCCAGAATTACTAGACCAAGTAAAGGACGCTTGCATCTACACTAAATTAGATCTCCGAGGGGCATACCATCTGGTACGTGTAAAGAAAGGCGACGAATGGAAGACTGCTTTTCGCACTAAGTACGGGTTATTCGAATACCAGGTGATGCCCTTCGGGTTGTGCAATGCACCAGCAGCCTTCCAGTATTTTATGAACGATGTCCTGCGTGAACTCATTGACGTCTGTGTTGTCGTATACATAGACGATATTCTAGTGTACTCCTCTTCAGAATCTGACCATGTGAAGCACGTTCGTGCAGTCCTTGAGAAACTACACCAGCACAAGTTATATGCAAAATTGGAAAAATGCGTTTTCCATACTACAGAAGTTGACTTTCTTGGATTTATCCTGACTCCAAAAGGAGTTCGAATGGATTCTCGAAAGGTGGACGCAATTCTCAAATGGCCATCACCCAGTTCAGTTAAAGGAGTACAAAGCATGCTCGGATTTGCTAATTTCTATCGCAGATTCATTCCGGATTTCTCGCACGTTGTACACCCTATCACAGCGCTCTTGCATAAAAACAAATGCTTCCTGTGGACTGAATAAGCTGAGAATGCCTTCCAAGAACTGAAAGCGAAATTCACGTCTGCACCTGTATTAAAGCATCCTCGTCCTGAACTCCCATACATAGTTGAAACCGACGCATCCAGTTTAGCCATGGGAGCTGTCCTGTCCCAGAAGGATCCTGAAACCGGTCAACTTCACCCAGTAGAATTTTGGTCCAGATAGTTCTCGGCACCCGAGTTAAACTATGCGGTTACCGATAAGGAGCTATTAGCTATCAAATCCGCCTTCAAGGCTTGGCGGCATTATCTTCTCGGTGCCAGGCATACCATTACTGTAATCACTGATCACCGGAACGTGCAGTATTTAAAGACAGCCAAAGCCCAATCATCACGCCAACTTCGATGGGCATTGTTCTTTGCCGAGTTCGATTTTGTGATCACTTATCGACCAGGCTGTAAAAATGGCAAGGCAGATCCCTTATCCTGAATAGGAATGGAAGAAGCATATGCGAACCCGGAGCCGGTGCCTATAATTTCAGAACAAAGAATTCTTGGCATAACTACTTTACAAACCCTAGAAGATATTCAGGTAAAGATCCAACAACTCTTCGATCCAACAGCCCTGCAGAACTGGGTAAAGAAAGGCTCAGACTACTCTGTCACCAATGACCTGCCTTATTACCAAGGGCGGCTATTTCTGCCACACAAGGAACTACAAGAGCTAGTCATTTCCCATTATCATGACACCCTAATGGAGGGGCACCCAGGTATCGCAAAGACTGATGCTAAAATTAAGAGACAATTCTGGTGGCCCACCTGGCGAAAGGATATTAAATCATTTGTAATGTCTTGTGGCATTTGCACCCAAAACAAAAGTGAGAAGAAAAAAACGGCTGGCCTTTTACAGCCCTTGGATATTCCACCTACACCATGGCACACCTTATCGTTAGACTTTATTACAGACCTACCTCCATGCAATGGATTTAACACCATTCTTGTTATTGTGGATCTTTTTTCCAAAATGGCCCACTTTATTCCTTTAAAGGGATTACCTTCTGCTACAATTCTGGCCAAGGAGTTTCTCAAAAACATTGTTCGAATACACGGATTTCCCTCCGTATTGGTCTCTGACCGAGGTAGTCAATTCATTTCACATTTTTGGAAGAAATGTTGTCAATTGGCGCAAATCGATGTGAGGTTATCGACCAGTCACCATCCCCAGACCGATGGTCAAACGGTGAGGACCAACCAGAATCTTGAACAATACCTGCGTTGTATGTTACATCAAACAGAGTAATTGGAAGGACATTCTATGGATCTCCGAATATGCATACAATAACTCTGTACATTCTGGAACTGGACAAAGCCCCTTTTATACCAAATACGGGCACCACCCTCGAACCTCAGAACTTGACTCACCCCAACACTTAGAAAAGGCCCTGGCTATTGTGCCTGAAAGACATGTACAGTGTACACAGCTGAAGACCATGACTAGTGGCTCGTAAAAAACAATGGTATAACAAAACCCTTGAAATTCACTGAAAAAACCTTAGTTAAGGTGCAGTTAAGTTGCGCAGATTTAACGCAACAAAACCCTTGAAATTCAGCAGATGTGGAAAGCCATCACCAGCTTAACTTGGCAAGGGTTGTCAGGCAAGGGGTGGGCCACTTTTTTTTGGGTGACCGGTCCTATTTCTTGTCCCAGTCCGACCCTGTCCAAAGGTGCATTGCTGGATCGTCAGACCCGAATGTTGAGTATTGTTGACAGGATTAACACAGGGCTGCCGATAAAGGCAGCTGTTCCAGAGAAGCCATTGATTGGATCCATTCCTTTTTGTCTAACAAAGTCAAAAATGTGTTTGGGGCAACGCCGCATCAGATCCGACACTAATTACTTGCAGTGTCTACATTCGCCCTTTGCATGATCTGCTTGAAAGCTTGGGAATTCACAGTTCACAAACTACGACAATGACACCCAGCTACTGATTCAACTCAGTGGTAATAACACTAACGATGTGAACAAGATCTCTAGCATTTATAAGACCACACACGTCTGGATGTCAGCAAACTGGCTATGCCTTAACGGCTCAAAAACGGAGCTTCTTATATTTGGCTCTCCACAAGCAAAGGCCAAACTAGACCCTCAGTACTCGAGCTTTCTTACAGAAGATCATGACATATAGGCGCTGGACAAAGTTGGGGTTGTTTTTGAGTCCTCGCTTGGCGCAGACGCCCCAGGTTGATAGTAAAATAAAAAATAAATCACAATATTATTTGAGGCTCCTCGGACTAGTCAAACCTTATGTATCTCCTAAAAACGGCAAAACTTTGGTGAGGGCCACCATTATGCCAAGTCTAGATTACTGCAATGCACTCTTGAGTGGCAACAGCAAAAACTGCATTGATAAACTTCAAATCCTACAGAATCATGCAGTCCACATTATTAAGAGTGTGCCAAAAAGAGAACATATCTCCATTCACAGGAAGGACTTAATTGGATGCCTGTTGAAGCTAGAATTTGTTTTAAAATGAACACCTTGACTCAAATGTATTTATGGGTCTGCCCCCTCCTATTTTAAGGAGGGGGCAGACCCATAAATACTGGTAAAATAGCTCAGCGGTTGAGTGCTCGCTGCTGCGATCTGAGCGTGATCTGCAGGTCGCAGGTTCGAATCCCGGCATGGCCAACTCAGCCTTTCATCCTTCCAAGGTCGATAAATGAGTACCAATTACGGTTGGGTGATATTGTATGTAAATATGTGCTCTGTAAAGCGCTTTGGATGAAGGTGCTATATAAATAACACATTATCATTAAAGAGGGCTGTGTTCAACATACCTCGGCAAGTTCCAGACGATTATGCAATACTATGTATTTAACTTTCCCCAGAGTTGGGGGCGCTGTTGCATGCGAGTCAAAATGGCCACGTATTTTTTATGCTCCTGCGACCCGGTGCCTGCGACAGGGATAACGGAGCTCTTGATTGATGCTTGAAGACACTGCACCACAAAGGGCTATAGAACTTGCTGTCCCTGCACCCTACATTGAATCGTTTTTGGCTTGTACTGAAATTTGGTCAGTGACTGCTACATATGGGGGCGAAGATGGCATCCACCGTGCGCTTAGCCCTGTGATGTGGTCCTCCTGACTCTTGATGCACGTCAGAGCCGAGGATGCGCCTCGCTCCGACGTGAAGAAGCTATGAAATTCTTGGATGGGTGCTCTACCGCGTATTTATATGACTCCTATCTCTGTCTTTTGTGAACTGAGGGCTGCTGGCTCTCGGGAGCCACTACTTGATAAATAAGGCCATACACTGTAATTGTTGGAGTGGTAATACTCCACTGCCTTTTGGTTGTTGTGAGAGAGGAGAAATATTCTTGATTATCACTACGTTCTTCAATAGCTGCTGCTGGGCCCGGGTCGTTAACGCGTGCTAACTCCCCCATGCAGTGTTGCAAAGTTTGTTTGGGTGTTTATATTGGGACTACCATCTTCCCGATGGGGGGGTGAGGGTGGTGGGTGGGAAAGTTATATTGGGGGCCCAAACGGCACTTCGTAATGGCAACACAACTTTATCATACCGTGGGCGATGCAGGGAAGAACGCTCCCCTGACCTGGACACTCCCATGTCCTGATCATCCTTCGCTTGCACGAACACTCTGGGGTTAACTGGCGATTCAAATCCCAAGCCCAGATGTGGTTTTGGGGGCTAACCTCGCTGAGCATGTTAATCTTTACTTTGAGACTAACGCAGGGTCAGTCTCCTCCGCAGGCATTAAATCGGGGGATGGAGGGGGGAGCGGATGGCATTATCAACGGAATGCAAAGTCTTGAAATCCATTAGGTGTGATATCCGAAATAGTGAAGAGAATCTCCATCTCCTGGACAGGCAGCAGAAAGACCTGTCCCCCATGCACCCCCCCTTTAGCAGATTAAGGAAGCACTAGATGTCTGTAGAAATAAAGCTTCCAGGGAGCTGAGGATTTTGGGTGTCCTCCCCTCTCCAGTAATCACTGTTGGTGCTCCTGCAGAGATTTCCTCAGTGTCCCTTGAAGTCCGGGACCAGCACCCAGAAATACTGGATACTATCCAACATATTTTTAAGAAGTGTTCTCATTAATGACCAGCCTTCCACTGGTTTGAGACATACTGGGACTAGCATGACAGTGGTGTACAGGACCCTGCTCAGGCCAGAATACTATGTAGGTGCTCCTCTAAGAACCACCAGGTTAGCTAGTGGGCCCGCCAAACCTTCTCCTGTAGCCCTAGTCACTATTCATATTGATGACAAGACACAAAACCTTCCTGTCCTGGTACAGGACAATGTGCCTGCCAACATCTTGTTGCAGAATGACTTAGTTGAAATGGGACTGATTTCTGATGGATTACCAGACTGCTGCTGCAGTCACTAGGTCATAGGTCAAACAGGGTCTGACTGAGACAGTTACCCCAGTCAAAGGGACACTCAAAGCAAGGAGTAAGAAGACCACCTGTGTGAAGGGGGCTCCTTTGCTCCCTGCTGCTTCAGCAGCACCCACTGTGGTCCTAGCTCCTGAGGAACTAGGCCCAGTGGTGACCCTAAACTCAACTCCTGAGGGAGAAGAGTCAGCAGACTCTCCTCAGGGAGAGGTACTCACCCCAGAGGATCACCCTGACCTCCAGAGCTGGTTGGCTGAACGTGGGCCCTCTAGGGCAGATTTATATAAGGGTCAGAGAACGAGCCACTCTCTTGAGGGTCCGAGGAAACCAGCCCAGGACCTGGCACAAGGTGAATTGCCTAGGTCTTTTAAGATTTATTGGGAGGGTGAGCTTCTTTACAGTGAGCCCACTCAGCCTGAAACTGGTGCAGTCAAATGTTTTGTTGTACCCAAGGTATACAGGCCCTTCCTTTTGCAGTTGGCACAAGAGGTGCCCTTAAAATGGTCATCTTGGCACTAAGAAGACCAAGCAAAGGCACTCAGCCCACTTTTATTGGCCCAGGATGGGGGTGGAAGTGGAAGTTCACTGCAATACCTGCCCCACTTGTCTGGCAAGACTCGAAGCAGGGTCATACCCCACTGCAGCCTTTGCCAGTGGGTGGCACACCATTTGAGAGGGTGGGCATCAACATTGTTGGTCCCCTAACCCCTCTTACATCAGGTGGACACAATTGTTCCTAGATCTGGTAGATCATGCCACCAGGGACCCTGTTGCTATACCCCTTCGGACCATAACATCCAAGGTGGTTGCCGGCGCTCTCCTGGGCATTTGCCCCCCCCCCCCCACCCACCCTACCCCCGAGTTGGTTTTCCTAAAGAGTTGATTTCTGACAAAGGAACCAACTTCATGTCTAGTTACATGCAAGCTATGTGAAAGGAATGAGGTGTAACTTACAAGCTCTCCACCTCCTACCATCTTCAGACCAATGGTCTGGTTGCGATGGTTAACAAGACTCTCAAGGGCATGTTGGGTGCTTTGGAAGAGCCCCTAAAGAGGAAATGGGATCTCCTCCTGCCATGTCTGCTGGTTGCCTCTGAACAGGTGCCACAAGAGGGTGTGTTGGTTACAGCCCCTTTTAGCTCCTCTTTGGACATCCAGTGAGGGGCCCCTTGCCTTAGTAAAAGAAGGTTTGGAAGCCACACCTCCAGATCCAGCCAAGCAAGTGTTAGGCCTCAGAATGAGAATGGCACAGATGGGCCAGTCATCAACAAACTTTAGGGCAAGCCAAGAATTTAACATATACTGGCATGACTTTAAGGCCTCACAAGTGGACTGGACTACTGGTAAGGAGATCCTAATGATGGAGCCTACCAAGCCTCGAGCTTTGGCAGATAAGTGGACTGGACCCTTCAGGATAATCACCAAGATGGGTTAAGTGAACTATCTGGTTGACATGGATATTCCTGGGGTAGCCCCTCAAGGCTTCTATGTCAACAGGCTCAAGCCATTCCACAGGATAGAGGAAGTCTCATGCCTCTTGCTAACGTCAGAGGATGAATGAGCCCCTTCCTGATTTTGTTTTACATAGCAACCCTCGGGATGGCTCAGTGGAGGGAGTTAATCTCTCTCAAGATCTGACACCAGAGCACTTGCATGGCTTTACTCCAGCAGTATGCCCTTCTGTTCTCGACACCAGGCAGCCCATGGTGTAGGCATGATATTGACACTGGTGACAGTATCTGTCAAAAGCACTGTCAAACACTTAACCACATCCAGGCAGAGGCCGCCAGGATGTTGGACTTGGGTGTCATTTAACCCTCAAGCAGCCCATGGTACAGCCCAGTGGTCCTTGTCCCCAAGTCAAGTTCCGAGGCAGGTACCAAGGATTGGAAGCTGTGTGTGGACTACAGAGGAGTTGATGCAGTCACCAAGACTGATGCACACCAATTCCTCAGAGCTGATGAGCATGTGGACTAGAGAGGTGCTGCCAAGTTTGTGAGCAGCTTTGACCTCACAACAGGCTATTAGCAAATAGCTCTGACTGACCAGGCCAAGGAGAAAATGGCTTTGTCAACACAGGATGGGTGTCATGATGCCTACCTCCAAGGAGCCAGACAGGGCCCGGCACCCTCAGAGGCAGGCAACATGTATACTAGGGAAGTCCCAGCCACCCCAGATAGGGGCTCTTTGACTCAGTCCTGGCGCTGTTGGCGTCAGGCTCATAAGGGATAACAGCCCTGGCACCATCGGCGCCAGGTTCATACAAGATATGGAAGGAAATGTGTTTGGTGCAAACTTACCTGGCAGACCATGCTGCAATTTCCTTACCTGGCAGATCATTCTACAACTTCCAGATGAAAAAGGAACTACTTAACCACACGGGTGTGGCTGGTGGCAGGATACATACCTTCAGTGGAAGGATACATACCTGGGACTACTTGAAAGGCTATTTAAGCCACACCCAGACAGCAAACCACGCTTCGCGTTGTTCTGCTCATAGCAGCTGGACGCTCACCGTGCCTGCTCCTGTCCTCGACCACGCCTGCCAGCATCCTGGAAACACCTAAGGATAGAAAAGGGAAGAAGAAACAGGTGAAAACAAACCTTACCTGTTAAAGCTGCATTCCGGATTCAGCGCGCCAACGTTCCTGCAAAAAGACATAATTTTAAATACTCACCGCGTCGCATACATCTCGGCGCACTTCTCTTACCTGCACGTGGCGCCTTCGGCTCTGCGACGCCCATCCGGATCTCCTGCAGCATTCCAGCACCTACGGGGAGACGAAGAGAAGAAAGCAAGGTGAGAAGGGGAAAATAACCAAGAAGCACTTACCCGCCAAGCTAATTCTTCTTACCTTTGGGTCGATGCCATTCCTTGGGCATTTCAGCACCCCGGCCCCTATGGGGAAAAAGCAAACATCACATTAGTGAATGCAAGAACCGTAGCAAACAAACTATTTTAAACTTACCTGCTTACAGGTCAGACTCAGCTTCTGCTTCGTACCGGCTCCATTTCTTCGGCATTCTCGAACTCCGGCCCCTAAGGAAAAAGAGACAGGAAAAGACAGTAGTGGGCCTACACCAAAACTCACCTGAAATCAGGTTTTCGACGGAAACCGCCCTCAGCCCGGAGTCTTCCATTACCTGCAAAAGAGAAGAGGAACAGTTTAGACTCAAGCTTGCCATAAACATTTACGGTACTTACCGGAACAGACAAGCGAACTCGAACTTACTATCCAGTGACGTAACTGGATCCCAACGCGCCCCTGCATCAGAAGCAGGATGGAGAGCTCGCCTTTTCAATCCCTAAGGTGAGTCTCCACAAGGAATTACAGAAGGGTTGCAAGGAGGGTGAGAAGGGGAACGGGAGATCAACACAAAACCTGCAGAGTATTAACCCTTCCTTTTCACTCACAGAAGGGTATTCATCTGAGCCAGACGAGCCGGATTTGGGAATCCAGCCCACTCCATCTTCAGGGTGCTGAACATCTCTCCTTCGAAGAGGCCACTGCCGTCCAGACCACACCCGCGCCTCCGTGGGAACCAGGTGAGCGTTACAGAACGCGAAGCCTACCCACAATTACCCACCCAGGCGCCATGGAGACTTCCGAAACAGACCGACTGGCCCAACTATTGGGGGAATTACGGGCGGAAGTTCACGCCGCCTGCCAAGAAACCAACGTTCTTCGAAGAGAACTGATCTTGTCCAAAGAACGAACCGATGACCTGGTTAAACAGCTTTTGCAGAATCAGGCTGGACAAACGCCATTACCTGCTTCCGGGAGAGAGTCCACTCCTATGGCTTCCACTAACCTGGTGCAAATTAACCTGCCGGGAAACATACCTTTGGCCCCCACCTGAACGTTTTGCGGGGGACCCCAAGAAATACGCTGTTTTCATGAACCAATGTCGTTTACACTTTTTATGTAGACCTGGGGCCTTCCCTAATGACCAAACTAGGGTGGCTTTTGTTTTATCGTATCTCAGCAGCTGTGCAGCCGATTGGTCTATTCCGTTGGTAAATCAAGACGATCCTATCCTTCGTGACTTTCAACGCTTCCAGGCTAGTATGGAGAGATTATTTGCCCGGCACGCCCAGGGTGAGGCCGTGGATAACGAACTTCTGTCTTTGCGTCAAGGGAACCTAGACCTCCTATCTTATATCGCCACATTTAACAGACTGATCGTGGAAACTGGGTGGCCTGAGAATAAAAGAATCATCTTGTTTCATCGAGGACTTCGTGGAGAGCCAAAAGACGTTCTGGCTCAAATTGTGAATCCACCCCAACTCTGTGAGGCATACATTGATTTAGTGATCCAACTTGATCATAGACTCCAGAGTAGAAAGACTGATAGGACTAGATTTGAAACTCGGGCTTTGGTAAAAACCCACGCAAACCCCAAGAGTACCGACACATCGGAGCCAATGCAAATTGGGGGAGTAAAAGGACCCCTAATGCAGAAAGAACGAGAAAGAAGACGGCAAAACCAGTTATGTCTCTATTGCAGAGAGTCTGGACACTTTCTACGAAATTGCCCGGTAAAACCACCCAAGAAGGTGGTTGGAGCCACAGACCAAAACCTTCCAAAATCTGATTCGGGAAACGATCAAGCCCGACAAGCGTAGAGGTCCGCTTGCCGCGCGTGAAGACAAACTCTTTGACCTCGCATTTCATCATGCCAATGACCCTCGTGGATCCAAAGCAGCCTCAACGATTACATGGCATAAAGGCCTATCTCGACAGTGGGGCTATTGGGAACTATGTTGATCTTGAATTGGCTTCCAGGATTGGTCTCCCTCTCCGACCACAAATCACCAAAGATGTCATTACCACGGTTGATGGGACCGAAATTGCCTCTGGGCCGGTAACACATTCTACCACAGAAATGACACTGGTTGGCCAAGATGGTCATAGGGAAAGCATAGTGTTCGACGTAATCAAGGCTCCACAATTTCAGGTAATCTTGGGGATCCCTTGGTTAGAAGCACATAATCCTCGAATTGACTGGCGAGCAAAGAGTATCACCTTTCCTAACTGCAGACAAACTTGTTATTCCGGAAGCCTCAGTAACCTCTGTCTCAGCACAACTACCACTTGAGTATCAGGACTTTCAGGACGTTTTTCAAAAAGAACAGGCCAACACCTTACCATCTCACCGGCCATACGATTGTCAAATTGATCTGGTACCCAATGCTCAACCGCCTTGTAGTAGGATTTATGCCCTTACCGAACCAGAGAATCTTCATTTACGCCAGTATTTGGATCAGTATCTTGCCAATGGGTTTATTCGCCCGTCAAAGTCACCGGCTTCTTCAGCTTTGTTCTTCGTGCCGAAAAAGGAAGGCGGCCTTAGAACATGTATTGACTATCGCGCCTTAAATCAGATAACGGTTAAGAATCATTACCCCCTGCCTCTGATCCCTGAACTCCTCGACCAGGTGAAAGATGCCTGCATCTTTACCAAGCTGGATTTAAGAGGGGCTTACAATCCGGTGCGCGTCAGAGAAGGCGATGAATGGAAAACGGCCTTCCGCACCAAATACGGACTCTTTGAATACCAAGTGATGCCCTTCGGGTTGTGCAACGCACCTGCTGCCTTCCAGTATTTTATGAATGACATCTTTCGAGAACTCATAGATGTTTGTGTCATCATATATATATTGACGACATCCTAGTGTACTCTTCCTCGGAATCTGATCACCGAAAACATGTTAAGGCCGTCCTGGAGAAACTACGCCAGCACAAACTATTTGCAAAGCTCGAAAAGTGCATTTTTCATGTCACGGAGGTCGAGTTTCTTGGTTTCGTCCTAACGCCAAAGGGAGTTCGAATGGACTCACGGAAGGTGGACGCGATCCTCAAATGGCCATCCCCTAGTTCTGTGAAAGGGGTTCAGAGCATGCTTGGTTTTGCCAATTTCTATCGAAGGTTTATCCCGGAGTTTTCTCGAGTGGTTCAACCCATAACAGCCCTCTTACGGAAAAACAAACACTTCGAATGGACTACGGAAGCAGAACAAGCATTTCAGAAACTAAAAACTAAATTCACCTCCACACCTGTGTTAAAACATCCCCGTCCAGATCTCCCTTACGTTGTGGAAACTGACGCATCTAGTTTAGCCATGGGAGCGGTTCTATCACAGAGGGACCCAGTCTCGAACCAACTGCATCCTGTGGCCTTTTGGTCCAGAAAATTCTCAGCTCCAGAAGTTAACTACGCAATCACAGATAAGAACTATTAGCTATCAAGTCAGCTTTCAAGGCTTGGCGTCATTACCTTCTCGGTGCAAGACATACTGTTACCGTAATTACAGACCACAGGAATTTGCAATACTTAAAAACGGCCAAAGCTCAATCCTCACGCCAACTCCGTTGGGCCCTGTTCTTTGCAGAATTTGACTTTGTGATCAGCTATCACCCCGGCTGCAAGAATGGCAAGGCGGACGCACTATCTCGAATAGGAATGGGCGATTCTACCCCAACTCTAGATCCAGTTCCGATTATTCCCGAACAGAGAATTTTGGGGGTGATCTCCTCACAAACTCTAGAGGATATTCAAACTCGAGTTAAATTGCTTTTCGACGCTGCAGCCTTGCAAGAATGGAGCCTGAAAGATCCCAGATTTTCAATTAATAACGATTTACCTTATTTCCAGGGGCGACTGTTCTTGCCTCAAAAGGATTTGCAAGATCTCGTTATTGCCCATCATCATGAGACACTAATGGAAGGACACCCAGGCATCGCTAAGACTGAAAAAAAAATTAAAAGGCATTTCTGGTGGCCCTCCTGGCAAAAGGATATAAAATCTTTCGTGATGACATGCGCAGTGTGCGCCCAAAATAAAAGTCAAAAGCAAAAACCAGCCGGTCCGTTACGACCTCTGGACATCCCACCGGCACCTTGGCACACTATCGCTGGATTTTATAACTGACCTACCTCCTTGTCATGGATTTAATACTATACTGGTAACTGTAGACCTCTTCTCCAAGATGGCCCATTTTATTCCCTTGAAAGGGCTGCCTTCAGCCTCCACCCTAGCCAAGGAATTTCTTGAGAACGTTGTTCGTCTACATGGTTTTCCATCCATATTAATCTCCGATCGGGGAAGCCAGTTTTTTTTCTCGGTTCTGGAAGAGATGTTGCCAAATGGCACAAGTTGATGTGCGTTTATCTACCAGCCACCATCCTCAGACCGACGGCCAAACCGAGAGAACGAACCAGACATTGGAACAGTACTTACGGTGCATGTTGCATCAATCAGAATATACTTGGAAAGACATTTTATGGATTGCTGAATACGCGTACAACAATTCTGTGCATTCAGGAATTGGCCAGACTCCTTTTTATACCTTATTTGGCCACCATCCCAGAACTTCGGATCTTGAACCACCTCAAGGCCTTGAAATGCCCGCCGTGGATAACTTACATGCCACCAAGCCTTCAAGGAAGCCAAGACTCATTTACAGCAGGCCAAGGACAAATATAAGGAAAATGCTGACTTACATCGGAGCGAAGTACCTCCTTACCAAGTTGGAGATCAAGTGTGGCTGGCGACTAGACATCTACCACTTAAAGGCCCGCAAACTTTTAACCCAAGATATATAGGGCCTTATCCAATCAAGGCTGTAATCAACCCGGTAGCCTTCAAACTCGATCTGCCCCCCAACATGCGAATCCATCCGGTTTTCCACGCATCACTGTTGAAACCTGTGCAACCCGGAACCAGGCTACTCAAGCCACCAGAACCAATCCGAGTAGATGGGGAACTGGAATTCGAAGTTAAAGACATATTAGATTCTAAGATGTCCAAGTCAAAGGTTTTTTACCTAATTGATTGGAAAGGATATGGACCTCAGGAGAGATCTTGGGAACCAAGCGATCATATACATGCACCTCGTCTAATACAAAAATATCATCGTAAGTTTCCACACAAACCAAAGCCTCCAGACAGTACGTCCTTGGGAGGGGCCTTGGGGGGAGGTACTGTCATGATGTCTACCTCCAAGGAGCCAGACAGGGCCCGGCACCCTCAGAGGCAGGCAACATGTATACTAGGGAAGTCCCAGCCACCCCAGATAGGGGCTCTTTGGACTCAGTCCTGGCGCTGTTGGCGTCAGGCTCATAAGGGATAACAGCCCTGGTACCATCGGCGCCAGGCTCATACAAGATATGGAAGGAAATGTGTTTGGTGCAAACTTACCTGGCAGACCATGCTGCAATTTCCTTACCTGGCAGATCATTCTACAACTTCCAGATGAAAAAGGAACTACTTAACCACACGGGTGTGGCTGGTGGCAGGATACATACCTTCAGTGGAAGGATACATACCTGGGACTACTTGAAAGGCTATTTAAGCCACGCCCAGACAGCAAACCACGCTTTGCGTGGTTCTGCTCATAGCAGCTGGACGCTCACCGTGCCTGCTCCTGCTCCAGTCCTCGACCACGCCTGCCAGCATCCTGGAAACACCTAAGGATAGAAAAGGGAAGAAGAAACAGGTGAAAACAAACCTTACCTGTTAAAGCTGCATTCCGGATTCAGCGCGCCAACGTTCCTGCAAAAAGACATTTTAAATACTCACCGCGTCGCATACATCTCGGCGCACTTCTCTTACCTGCACGTGGCGCCTTCGGCTCTGCGACGCCCATCCGGATCTCCTGCAGCATTCCAGCACCTACGGGGAGACGAAGAGAAGAAAGCAAGGTGAGAAGGGGAAAATAACCAAGAAGCACTTACCCGCCAAGCTAATTCTTCTTACCTTCGGGTCGATGCCATTCCTTGGGCATTTCAGCACCCCGGCCCCTATGGGGAAAAAGCAAACATCACATTAGTGAATGCAAGAACCGTAGCAAACAAACTATTTAAAACTTACCTGCTTACAGGTCGGACTCAGCTTCTGCTTCGTACCGCTCCATTTCTTCGGCATTCTCGAACTCCGGCCCCTAAGGAAAAAGACAGGAAAAGACAGTAGTGGGCCTACACCAAAACTCACCTGAAATCAGGTTTTCGACGGAAACTGCCCTCAGCCCGGAGTCTTCCATTACCTGCAAAAGAGAAGAGGAAAGTTTAGACTCAAGCTTGCCATAAACATTTACGGTACTTACCGGAACAGACAAGCGAACTCGAACTTACTATCCAGTGACGTAACTGGATCCCAACGCGCCCCTGCATCAGAAGCAGGATGGAGAGCTCGCCTTTTCAATCCCTGAGGTGAGTCTCCACAGGGAATTACAGAAGGGTTCCAAGGAGGGTGAGAAGGGGAACGGGAGATCAACACAAAACCCGCAGAGTATTAACCCTTCCTTTTCGCTCACAGAAGGGTATTCATCCGAGCCAGACAAGCCGGATTTGGGAACCCAGCCCACTCCATCTTCAGGGTGCTGAACATCTCCTTCGAAGAGGCCACTGCCGTCCAGACCACGCCCGCGCCTCTGTGGGAACCAGGTGAGCGTTACAATGGGTTTTCATCAGTTTAGGGTTATGCCTTTTGGGTTGAAGAATGCCCCTGCCACCTTCCAAAGGCTGGTCAATCATGCTGTCAGTGGACTGGAGGCCTTCTGTCTGGCCTACCTGGGCGATATTGCTGTCTACCGTTCCACCTGGGAAGGGCATTTGACACACTTGGATAAGGTGTTGAAGTCCATGAAAAGGGCCAACCTCACTATCAAGGCCACCACGTGCCAGATAGCCCAGGGGAAGGTTATTGGTAATGAGGTAGGAGGGGGTCAAGTCCAACCTCTCCCTAGTAAAGTGCAAGCTGTACAGGACTGGGCGAATCCCTCTACTGAAACCCAGGTGAGAGCTTTTCTGGGCCTCACTGGGTACTAGAGAATCTTCATGGCAGACTATTGCACCATAGCCGACTCGCTGACATCACCCAAACAGGGTAGGAAAGTTCTTTGGAGTGAAGACTGTCAAAGGGCCTTTGACGGATTGAAGGAAAGTCTGTGCAGGGCACTTGTCTTATGTGCCCATGACTACAGAAAACTCTTTATTGTGCAAACTGATGCCAGCGACACAGGAATTGGAGCCGTCTTTTCTCAGATGACAAAGGGAGAGAGCACCCTATCCTTTTTATAAATAGGCAACTCAAGGGTATAGAACGTAGGTGGGCCACTGTTGAGAAGGAGTGCTTTAGCATAATTTAGGCAATTAGGCATTTTAGACCATACCTTACTGGGTCTGCCTTCCAGGTCCAAACAGACCATAAGACCTTAAAATGTCTTATGCAGATGAAGCGTGAAAACTCAAAGCTGTTCAGGTGGTCCATTATCCTGCAAGGGCTAGACTTCACCATTGAGCATAGGCCAGGAAAGAGTCATGACAATGCAGAAGGCATGTTGGCCGTCTGGATGAGGGTAACAATCTTGTGGGAGATCAGTGACCCTAACCTCAGTCGTGGGTTGGGAGGGGTGGTGATGTTGGAAGGGGCAGGGCCTCCTATTCCTTGTCCTATCACTTCTCTGGGTGTGTTTTCTGCCTCCGAGGTCCATCTGGACCTCTGGCAGTGCAGCTCTTCCTTTTTCCTTTTGGTGCAACACCCATGGAATACCCTTATGGCACCCCTGGGTGGGTGTACACCCTTGTAACCCCTATGTGTGTTTTTGGACACTTGTGTGTTGCCCACAGACCAGGGTATGAGCAGGTGGCAGCCACATGCCGACTTGACAGTGGCTCTGAGTGTCCTCCATTTTTGTGACTCCAAGGCCCTGCCATAGGAATGAATGGATTCCAAGACAAAGGCAAGATGCCCACTGTAGCTTCTTGGTTTCTATTGCCTTTAAACCTTGTTCTGGGAAGCCCCTCTGTCCCTTTCTCCCTGACTGGCTGTTGGGGGCCCCGGGGCTGCCTCCTGTCATACTGACTGGAGCCTTCCCAGGAGCTGCGTGTTTGGGTACACCTGTACGAATGAAGTCTGAAGTCAATTCACAATCTGTGTTGTGTGACAATGCACAACAAAGACAATTCGTCGTGCATTCACCCAAACACAACATAGCACAGTTTGCCCCATTCAACTTTCCCCCTTACAATATGCACAGACTAGTCACTTTCAGGCTGCAGACAACATGTGCTAGTACCCACCCCTGTGGCCCATCACACACCAACACCATCAAACCATACACATCACTCAATTAGCTTTTCTCACACATCACACTAGCAATGCTCAACACAGTCACACTTTCTGGGAAGAAATTAGCAGGAGAAAATCAAGCAAGGCTCCTACATCTGGGGAGTTTATGGATACACATACCACAAGTGCCTCACTACAAACCATCTAGCAACAATACACAATTTCTTGCTGCGTGTACTCAATACGTCAGGTGTTGCATCCTATCTCTTCCTAACTTCCCATCTCCCCTTACAAAACCTAGCAGAATGAGGTCACCAAAACAGCATACGTTGTATATAGAAGACAACTTTACAGTACATTAATTATACACTTTGATTTATTCACAAATAGGTGATGGATCAGTGTCCTCATCAATATTGGCAAATAACCAATTAGGCATAAAACGTAGTGTGATTGAACAATGTGATCAAAGATATGTCCGAAGTCGACTATCAGGGGAGTAAGAGGATTACCACCATTTGATGTCCAGTTGCTGAAAAATGTGTAAAATAACACACATATTCCACCCTGTGGTTGACTGGTATACCCTTGGAGGGAATGCTTAAATATTTATAAAATCCAATACATACACACACCATCAGTTAATTTGTGAAAGAAGAGCCTTGTAAGTAGTCCTGCCAGACCTGATAAAAATGCTTTGCATTAATGCTAAAAAGAGAAAGCTGTATTTGGTTATATTTGGCAAAAACAAAGGCTACAATGACAAATTCCAAAAGGCCATAAGATTCTCAAAATAGTATTAATCATTGGCCATTATGTTTAGACTCATTGAAAAGTAAAATCAGTTCTTCTATATGAATACAGGAAAAATGACCACGTATTGTTGGAAAATGATTTATTGTGCAGGTTTTCTTTTCAAATATTTGCCAAAATACAATATAGTAGGGAACTACAAAATAAAATTGAAATAAAGTAAAATATGAAATTTTAACTTTCTACAGCATCATTAAATACTACCGTCCAAAAATATGTACAAAATGCCACACAAAAGTCTTCTGCTTCGGAATGTGTGCCGTTTCTTATCACTTGCATTTTGCAATGCCCTTCACACATATTAATTCCACCAGATGAAGGCTCAGTAGCAACACTTTATAGAATTTTACAACAGGAAAATGCAAATGGTATTGAGCTTAATGCAGCCTTAGTACTTTACAGCTGTGGTAGTTTGTCAACTGGGGTATCAAATTTGAAGTCCGCAGGAAAGAGATCTGGGGCTCGGGGGTAGATGAGCCTGTAAGACTGCCGGATAGTAACATCAGCAACACCAGCGATGTCTCCAATTTCTAAAAAAAAATAAAAGAAATACGTATTTAATATAATTTATTTGTGCATCGGTCCAAAAGAGAGGGTTAGCACAATAAAATTGATTACTCACCCTCAGTAATGTTTTCTCTGATGGTTAAGTCCTTCCTCTAAAATTCCCTGCCCCAGATGAAAAATCTTAGTGCAGACTGGCATCAGAACCATTTTCACAGCCACCAGATAGCGAACTGTGGCTCTCACCAACGTTGGTGCCAACGACTCCAGCTGTGGCATCATGAATAATCTACATTGATCCGCCTGCGTCCAGTAACCTCAATGCAATCTACTTTACAGGCATTCAGACGTTGAGGAACCACATACCTCTCTCATATGTTGTTGGCTTTCCGTATGAAGGGAAGAAATGCATTCTTTTATGGGATACCTTTGTTCCACAGATTACACGTCTAAGAAAGATTCACAGATCGGGACAAAATTGGAAGAGGAGGGACCAAACAGCCAAAATGACTGCCCTCTCTGACAAAGGAATCCAGACCATAATGCGTTCCTAACATGTTGGAGCCTGGCACATATCTATCAAATGAATACCTCCCTGCAGGGCAGACGTTAGAGGCAGATCCCTGGTGAAATGAGCCACAAAAATCTACAGGCATTTCTTTGACACTGTGTAAAATTCAGATATACATAGGACAAATCCACCTGGACAGGGTTTTCTTTGATATACAAATGGGATTGTATATGCAACCTGACGCCCGCTTCTTACATCTGTAACCATATTCTTAAGACTGCAACAGCACCTAGCTGCCTATGGGTTTGTGTGCTTTATAAATGAAATAAAATAAATATAGCCTGGTCCAGTAAAGCTGGTGAAGAGCTGGTTATTTAATTATCTCATCCACGAGATGGAAAAACACTTTTTTGATCAAGGTGATGAAAACGTGCCTCTGCCTGAAGGAGAAAACACAGGCATACTATTTTCCATGAGGTGTGTCTGCCCCTGGCAAGAAAAGAAGCATGACCCTCACAGTAACCTTCCTCCCAAAAAGGTATGGAGGCTTCACTGAAAGAAGCTAAGATTCAGCACTTATCACCAAGTCCGATATATATTGAGGCACAATACCCGAATTTATCAACAGACCTGCATACCCATTTCATAGTTCAATGTCAACTATTCACAGTAGTGCTGATGCATATTTATTTGCATTTCAGACTGCTATGTTTTGTGACAGTACCTGCATTTTTTAACAGAGTTGCTGTAATGCCACAGCACCAACATGCTTTGGAAGTTTCCTCAGAAAGCCATACTTTACATGAACAGTGGTAGAGCTCTTCTCCCCATTCTCTTGAGCTTTTGTGATGCACACTGCCGGAGAGCATGAGAAGATGGCATTGCTGAGGTAGACTTTAATGACTCCAGCCTCTTCCATGTCCAACTAGTGAGTGAAACTGCCAAATACTCAACACCTTTTGAAGACCCCAGCACACAGTGTAAATGGCCCGATTCATGCATAAGATAGTTTTCGTAGACTGTTTACAAAACTTTGGGCATATGCAGCAAACATGTCTAAATAACGGGACGATTAAGGAAACTTTATCCAACACTAGAAGACAGCTTAAACAAGGGAATCCCAAGACATGTAAATTGGCACCAAACCAAAAAACAATAACAGGGCGAACCTGATACAGTATTACAAACAATTAATTGTTGGTTCTTCTTTCTGTTTCCTTTCTCCTTTAGCTTCAATTAGCACAATTGTATGTTATAAATCCCTCCTGAAGATCCTTGCCAACATAAGCAGGGTGAAACACGTGTAGAGGGTGAACCACACAGAAGGTAGAGGGTGAACCTTATAATCCTCACAACAATCCAGAAGATCGATACAATCTTGCATAACTACTTACCTATAGAACAGAGGAGCCATTAAAAATTGAAAGGCAAAGAGGAATTTGCAAATACAATCAAAAGCTCTTCTTGTCAAAAATGGAAATTATGATCTATTCTTTCTTTATTTTTTCTTTTCATGTACGGTCACAAAATCCACATGGTATAATGTATTGAACAATTTGTGCAACATATAAAAATGTATTTTTGGAGCGCATAAGTGGAAGACTTGTGATTATTTTCTGGATAGTTCAAACAAGCATAGCGCTTTTGACAAGCCAGTCATGTCTGGCAAGCCTTAGAAGGCACTGCTAGTGCACTCAACCAGTTTGGCCTTTCAGAATCACCAGCCCGTTAGGAAAGCTAGCTCAGTGTGTCAATAACCCTGCTGCAGAAACCAGTGTAAGCCGTTAGTTCCAACTATGTCCATAGGGGAGTTAATGTGTCTCCATCAGAGGTATGCATTTAATATGCATATAAGAGATTTGAATTGCAGCAGAACCGGCTTAGCTTTCCACTTATCAAAAGGATTGCCACATGTTCAATCATTCAGAACACACGTTTCATCACGGCTGCTATACTTGTAATGGCATACAGTGCTGGTAAAGCATCTGCATTGGAGCAAGTACTGAATCTGTGGAGACGGTCCTCTAATTCTATAATTTCTAGCCTAACTCCCTAAAGCAGGTTTGCACACATTTTTTTTTTTAAACTTTATTTTTCTTGCACACAGGTAACATCAATGCTTACATATATTGGACATTGCTTCATTAAATTTTACAAATTCAATTAGCTTCCGATCCTGAGTCATCTCGCTCTGCCTTATCAAACAGGTATTGTTTATATCTATCCCATATGTTCCTTGGTCTGGATTGGGGTAGCACCAAGTCTATGTAGAGTTCCTCTGTATCATTAGTCCACACCATGTCCTTGTCCCAATCAGCCTTAGTTGGGGGGTATGCGCTCTTCCATTTCATCAAAATTGCCCTTTTGGCTATTAGTAGGCTCAAATTCAACAGTCTACGCCAAGTCGGATTCATTTTCCGCACTGCTCCCAGCAAACATATCCTGGGTGACCATTCCAGTGGTTGGTCAGCCATCTCATCTAAGGCGGCACAGATTTCTTCCCAGTAGCCCCTGAGCTTTATACATGACCATAGCATATGATAAATATTTGCATCCTCTGTCTGACATCTAGGGCAGGTCCCCGACATGTTGGGATATAGTCGTTTAAGTTTTACTGGGGTATAATGTGTTCTCTGCACTATTTTGTAGTGAATTACCTTATATCTGGAATTACACGATATTTGCTTGGTGAGCGAGCAAATCTGTGCCCATTCCTGGTCATCAAACTGCTGTCCCAGGTCTTGTTCCCATTGACTCTTAGCTGCGGTATTCTCTACAGGGCGCGTTTGAAGTAGTAGCTTATACAATGCCGCCGCCGAGACTTTTTGTGTCCCCCCTGTGAATATGTAGCCCAGACCTATATTTATCGCTGCTTCGCTGGGGAATGTGGGGCATGCTTCTTGTATGGCCATTCGCACTTGGGTATACTGCTGTTTATGTCTATTCGTGTTTCCCACAACCTCTCTGATGTATATCCACTGGATAAAGCTCTGGTCAGGGAAGAGTTGTCCCCACTGGGTGATCCCTTTGGATGTCCAATGCATTGCGATTTGACTATCAGCACTGAAGGGTGTTTGTGGGTCTCCCCAGAGTGGCATACTCGGATGGTACAGCCTGTTGGTTTCGAACATATCGGCTATTTTGGCCCATGCAGTGGTCGTCACTTTCGCTGGTTCTATAGTGTTATAGTGCTTGGGGATTGATCTGCTCATTTTGTGGAGTGCCGTTATCGCTTCGCGCTCTTTATAACCGGGCATCGGGGTCACAGGGTTGAGGAATTGTGTAGCCCATTGGGAGGCGTAGTGTGCCTGTGCAGCCAGATAATACAACTCCAAGTCAGGTGCCATCATCCCTCCTCTAGAGTATGCATCAGTCAGCTTTTTCCAGCTCACTCTGGGATGTCCTCCCCAAACAAAGGAGGTGCACTCGCCAGTCAGTGTGGTAAATAAAGAGCGGCCCGGCCAGACAGGTATAGTGCTGAACAAATAAAAAAGCTTTGGTAATATAATCATTTTAATCAGTGCTATCCTGCCCATCAATGATATGGGGAGGGCGCTCCAGCGTTTTATTTTCACGCACAGGGCATCAGTGAGAACGCAATAGTTCAAGGTGCGGGAGAGGTGTGCTGTTCTGGCAATGTGTGCACCCAAATAAAGTATATGAGTAGGGCTCCAGAGGAGACCATATAGGTCATGTGGTTGCGGTGTATTTTCTGTGATTGGGAATATCTCTGATTTGCTAGTATTAAGACGTAGACCCGAATGTTCCCCAAACCGTTTAACCTCAGCCAGTACCTTGCCCAAGGTTCGATCCAGATTTTTTAGATATAACAGAATGTCGTCTGCATATAAAGTTATAATGTGTAATTCACCGCCTAGCCTGAGTCCTGCTGAGCTGTACCGTGCCCTAAGGATATCTGCTAAAGGTTCAATTATTAATGCGAATAACAATGGCGATAATGGGCATCCTTGTCGCGTTCCCCCCTTCAGTTCCAATTTGTTTGTTAAAACCCCATTGATTCTTATTTTTGCATGTGGGCATGTGTACAGTATTTTTATCCATTTCAGAAAATTGGGGCCGAACCCATAGTTGCGCAGAACCCCGAAGAGAAAGGGCCACGAAACCGTGTCGAAGGCCTTATGCATATCTAAGGAAACAGCCACGGCCTGGACCTCAAGGGGTGTTGTGGCTAAAATTTTATGGCACCTTCTAACATTGGTTGCAGTGGACCTTCCCTTAATAAACCCTGCCTGGTCTTCATGGACCATATACGGCATCAAAGGTGTCAGTCTAGTTGCCAGTATTTTTGCCAGGATCTTTGCATCAGTGTTTATTAATGATAATGGTCTATATGACCCACACTCCTCAGGGGGTTTCCCCGGCTTGAGTAACAGCGTAATCACTGCTTCCCTAGTGGTTTCGGGGAGTTCTCCTTTATGTAGGGCCTCACTCCATACTGCCATTAATCTGGGGACCAGTAGGGGACCAAACTCCTTATAAAACTCAGCCCCCAGACCGTCAGCGCCCGGTGCTTTCCCGTTGGGTAATGCCTTTATCGCCTCCAACATTTCCGCCTCGGTAATTGCCATCTCTAACAATTCCCTAGTGTCATCAGCCAGCAATGTTGTCAGTATTTGTGACAGGTATCGATCAATTTCCTCGTCTGTGGAATCGGATTGCGGGGAATAAAGACTTTTATAGAATGTATGGAACGTTTCTTCAATCTTGTCTCGGTCAGTGGTAACCTAACCATCTGGCCTTTGCACGCACGGAATGATCATTGGTCCCCTCTCTCCCTTCACTGTCCTGGCCAGTAACCTCCCGGGGCGCTCACCCTCCCCATATCGGCGTGCTGCAACTGGTTTATCAAAAAATCGGATTTCTTGATCTGCTGCCTCATTGTATTCATCTAGTTTTGCTTTCATTTCGGAACTGAGGTGAGCTGATGGGGTTTGTGCATATTGAGATTGCAGTGATGCTATATGTGATTCCAATCTGTTCAGTCTACCCCTGATGTCTTTGAGAATTCCATTTTCTGTCGATATTGAGCTTCCCCTTATATAGGCCTTAAATGCTTGCCATACTATTGCTTGACTGGGCACTGAGTTTTCATTGATTTCGAAATATTCCTGTATTTGTTGTTCCATAGCGTTCCTGTAGACCAAGTCACGCAATGCTTCAGGTTTAAATCTCCACATTGGTCGCGTTACTACAGTGCCTGGTATTCGTAGTGTTAACTGGATTGGGGAGTGATCTGAATATTTTCTGGGATAATGCTCTGCTGCTAGGACCCAGGAAAGGACTACATTATCTACCAGCCACAAATGTATTCTGCAGTGCATATTGTGCACCGTCGAGTAATATGTGTATTCCCTCTTAGTAGGATTTAATGTTTTACAGGCGTCTTTCAGACCTAGGTCTACCATATGTGTAGTTATAGTCTGCGCTGCTTTGGTCAGTGCCCTGGTCTGTGTCGATGTGCGGTCTTGTATGGACATCTAAAATAGTGTTAAAGTCCCCACCGCATATCAAGTGCGCCGTGGGGTAGGCGGCCAACCTCTCGAATATTTGGGAGAAAAATTCTGGATCGTCCACATTTGATCCATATATGTTTAGGAGAACTATCTCCTTATTGTAAAGTGTGCCATGGAGTAGGACAAACCTCCCTTCAGGATCACATTTCGCTTCTATACATTTAAACTGGAGGGTTTTATGTACTAGAATCGCGGTTCCCCCTTGCCCGTTTAGAGTATGTTGTGAAGTACTGGTGCGTTCCCCAATTCGGAATTAGTTGTCCCCCCTGTTGAGGTCCCACATGAGTTTCCTGTAGAAAAATTATCTTAGTGCCCAGTCTATTGATATATGCCAGGATTTTCCTCTTCTTGACTCTGGACCCCAGGCCTCGGACATTCCAACTTAGTACTTTGATACTTTCATCGTTATTTCCAGCCATAACCTATGAAGCAGTTATCAATGTGTCCAAAAAAGCATGTTTCTATTAGTAGCTTGTTGGTCATCATGTTCATTACCTGTGTGCGTTTTATTTTACTACCATCCTTAACATAACCATAACCCAACATTCCCAACCTGTCCCCTCCCCCCACCCTCACAGTTCCCCCAACTTTAACTGTGCTCATAGGATCCCAACCCTCCCTTCCCATCACTGGTTGTGCACCTGCTGCAGGGGGGGGGGGGACCTGCGGCATGTTCCAGTGCCCATGCCATCTTGAGGCTGGTAAAAGGTAGACCGGTTCAACTTGGTTGCTCACACATATATCGAAACCTGTGGGAGCATCACAATTTAACAAATCCCGTGAATTCGGTCATATATACCCCTTATAAAGGCCGTCCCAGGGGGGGGCGGGGGGGAGCGGCTATAGCTTTGGGAATTGTACATTACAAAGCAGAAACATGCCCATTTTCACATAATCACAAATTTCGTTAAGTTTCCCCTATCCTGGGATGATCAGTCAAAGCAGGAATATGTGTTTCCACAAAATTTGCAGCTTCCTCTGGGAACGTAAAGAAGTGGATCTTGTTCTGGAAATGGATTTTGAGTCTCGCTGGGTACAATATAGCATACTGAATCTGTCTTTCCCGTAGCAGTTTTTTTACCCCTGTAAAGAGCTTCCTCTTGTTGTACCGCAAGGGTAAAGTCTGGAAAAATGCGTATAGTATTAGCTTCCCAACGTAATTCTTTCTTTTCTCTTGCAGCCTTCAGAATTAAATCTCTATCTCTGTAGTTCATCACTCGGGCAATTATAGGCCTAGGGTAGGCTCCTGGCTTCGGGGCAAGGGATCTGTGGGCCCGCTCAATAATGAACATCGGTGACCATCCCGGGTCACCCAGGAGGGCACGCAAGAGCTCCTCCACTGTCTTTTCCATGGGTGCTTTTATCGCTTCCTCTGGAACACCAATTATTTGAATATTATTGCGTCTTGATCTCGCTCCTAAATCCTCGCATTTGGACTTCACAGTCCCCAGGTCGATTGTCATCTTCGAGACCGTGGTCTTCAGGGTTTCAAGTGTGTCTTCCGTGGCCAAGATTCTCGTTTCGGCCTTGGTCATGCGTGAAGTAGTTTTGTCCAGTTGCGTTTTGATGGCCGCCACGTTCGCCGTTATCCCATCCAGTTTGTCATTGAGGGCCGAAAAGCCCTGTTGCATGGCGTGGAAGACTGCTTGGGGTTCCATCATCGTTGCCGGGGGGGTCTGTGGTTCGTGTGGGAGCGTGCTCTCCGCCATCATCACACCAGGTTCTTTCTGCAGTGGTGTCGTGAACTTATCAATGGAACCCTTACTCTTCTTGGGGCCGAAGCCCTTTGGCATTGTTCCCTTGGGGCCAATTAGTCTGTGATATGAACTGCAATGTGCCCTTTTGTACGCTTCGGTTCTGTGGCGTGATACACTGATTTACTTCTGGCGGAGCGCACCGAGTGGAGGAGTACCGCCCGCCGCCCTATAAAGTGATCCCATGGCCCCGCACCAACAAGGCCAACCCACGCCTCGCCGTCGAGTTACGTGGTTATAGGGAGTTGTATCTGTTATTTACAGTTGTCCACGGGAGGCCCGCGTTGGCCCGAATCTGATCCGTGCGTATCACGGAGGTATTGTTGGGGGAGGGTAAGAGAGGAGGACCACCGGCGTTCTGGGGGTACGCATAAAACTTGTCCCACACGGGGGGTTCCGCCCGTTATCTGATCGAGTTTGTCTGGTCTTCTGCAGTTCACTCCCCGGGGGCTCCGCAGTTCGCACGGGCCGCACACCACAGCTCCCGCATGTGCACCACATGTGACACCCTGCCGGGCCGTGGCCGCAGGAGCCCGATGATCGCCGAGTGTCTGGGGCGGATGGGGGAGTTGAGGGGGGGGGCCCACTCGTGGGCGCTCCACGAGGAGTGGAGCGCCCACGGCGTTTCCAAGCTGATTGTTGCGCCGTCCGTTGCCAGCGAGTATCCACGTTGCCGCTCGCCAGGCTCCTCCTCTCGCTCCTCGGCTGTCCTCAGGCGCCGCTTCCCTCCGCACGTGGGATACGGATACCGGTTTTCCTCTGAGATTCTGCGATTGCCAGACACCAAACTTTCCCAGTTTGTTCCGCCGATGTTGCCGCACGTTCTATACAGTTTCTGTCAGGAACCGGTCATCGCAAACGCTTATGTCGGCATTACGGCCTTGGTCCACGCCGGAGCTCACACGAGAGCGACCATTTTCTCTCGCACGCAACAGCGCCCCCGGGTTTGCACACATTTAAAAGGACAGTGCAATTTTCAAGGTGAACGATATTTGTAGATGGAAAATGCATGATCAGCTTTATGAATTTGTATTATTGCTATGTCAAAAGGCAAACAGAAGAAAGGGAAAGGAAGAGCAATGCAGGGCAAGGAAGGGTGGGAAAGATCTACAGAGACCATAAAAGACATGCCAAAACAGGAATTATCTTAAATAAGGACCATTAACAAACATCAGAAACAAAGTTAACACAAAAAAGGTGTCCCAACCAGAAAGTTATTTGTGTGTGAAAATGAATCACTTCTATTTTAGCAAAGGTATGGTCGTCTTAGGAGTTTATTGTACATCGCTTATCTCGTTGGACCCAGTGCTCTTTAAATATTAATTGCAAGAACTGGTAGATGTTGTGTTAGGCAAGATTAGAGGCAGTAACCCTGTGGGAGACTACCCCAGCCTTGTCTTCTTGGTAATAGGTAACACACCTATTGGTATAGGTCTGTACTACACAAGATGGTAGAGTGACTGAGCCGTCAGACTTATCTCAAGAGCTGTAAATGTGCCCACTGTGCAAAAAACGCAGGACCGGCTGTCTCTGCGTGGTTGTAGGAAGGGGCAGATGTTAGGTGGTTCAAAGCTGGGAAAGACAATAAGTAGGGCACAGAGCCTCGGTTACTAACATGTACCATAAAGCAGGAACCTGATGGTGCATTAGGAGAGCAAAAAAGGCTCTAGAACTAATGTAAATTAATGTATTAAATCATGCCTGTTGAAGCAGTCCAGTGCAAATGGGGTGCACGCAGGTTTATGATGGTGCAGACTAATGAAGGTTGGTGCAGCATGGAATAAATCTTGTGGAAAGGAAGAGGTAGCCAGATTAGATGCATGAAGGCTGCAGTGAATAGTAGAATAATCTATGAACTACAGTCGGGAACTGGACCAACTTTGATCCGTTCGTTAGGGGGAAGATTCTCCTTGCATCAGGGACCAAGCTCTCTCTCAGTATCGATCAGGCGCTGCTGCCGTACACAGTGCCACGGTCTGGAGGAGTTACTGCAAATTAATGACAATGCATTACTTACCGTAAAAGCATTTCTGATGGTTGCATCTGCTTAGATTCACATGCTGTGCATAGTCCGACATCCAGTGGTCACTGCGGAGTATTGCATTTTGTTTTTCGTAGTCGAAAAGGGGATGTCGACAGAGGGGTGTCTGTAATACTATCCCTATAGTGACGTGCAGTGTACCCAAAATCCCTCACGCGTTGAGGTCCCTCAGATTGGTTTTTTTCCGCCCAGAAAATGGTCGCCTAATGCGGAGCTCATTAGAGAGAAATTGAAAATACCATTTATTCGACCTTTGGTCGTTTTTTCCTTAGATTTACAGTTAACCGATCCCTCCTTCGACAGCAAAGCTGTTTCACCATCGATTAAGAACTTCAACGGCAGTGATTTAGACGGAGGCGATCCTTCGGTGCTGCCAAACACGTGGCCCTGCCTCGTTGGCCTATACAGTAGGGAGAGTGGGGGTCGTGGGACACTTCTGATTCTTTCTAAGAATGCCTTTCTTTTTCACCCTCCTTTCCTTCGGGGTCGTTATCACATTTAACTGTATCCTCAGCTATGGAGAGGACTCCTTTTAGATTTTGCCTGCGCTGCAAGGGCAAATTTACATTGAAGGATAAGCATAAGCGGTGTAACCGCTGCTTACCCCTCGACCACAACGAGGACGGCTGTGCGGCCTGTAAACTTCTTCGCCCAAAAACTCTAAAGGACCGCAGGGTCAAAAAGTGGGCAGCCTATGAGATGTCTAGAGCCGATTCCTCACCCGCCGCCGAGTGTGACGAGGACAGTGATAACCCTACCTCCGAATCGGAGGTTGTAGACCTCTCTAGGGAGCGTTCGTGCTCCTCAGCGTCGGTCCCCGGCCCCGACAAGCCCGGCTCACGCCTAACCTATGGGGATGAACACCCCGGCGACACTGACGCACACAAGAAACAAACACAAGCACACAACCCACTGCACTTCTTCGTCAAAGACGAAGAAAGCCCTAGCGCCAATGGAAACGCCAGACCCACCGGCGTCGTCTGGCGACCATAAGGGTCGCAAGCCCTCACCGCAACTGCTTACGCGACCTGCGACTGGGCCACATGCTGATAAGGGCGCTACCACCAAACCAACCGACGACATGCCTCGTAAGAGAACACTCGGCACCTCCAAACACGATACCAGTTGAGCCCTCGACGGACACTTTAGTCGTCGAGAGTTTAGCACGTATAGTCTCCAATGACCTTCAGAGACGGGCGGCGAAGGATTCGCCGAGCCCCGCTCACAAGGCCAGGGAGACGTCGAGACAATCGGAAAGGCAGGCTGGAACAACATCCTACGTCGAAGGAGAGACCTAGCCCACGAGAAGGCTTCTCAGAGGGCGAAGGGAGTTTATCCTCGACGCTATTTGAAAGAGCTAGACGACGACAGGCAGAAGAGCTTCCCTTCTTGCCTCCAGACTGTGCTGGGTTACCCCAATGGACCCTAGACAGGTTTCAATCATGTATGGACAAACTGGATAGATTCAAGTCCACCCCTGCAACACACAAAAGATCAAGAGAAGTACTTCTTGAGGATCCTAAGGCTAAATACCCTAGACTATTTAATCCACTTCAAGAGGGGGCTAATACTTTTGACCTCACTGAAGAAGACTCACTTCCAAGAGGGTGAGGAGTTCCTAAATGCTGAAGAGCAACAAAACCTAGAAGAAGGTTTTGAGGAAGACCCAGCCTCTGGTGGTGGGGGCTTCGAAGAAGACCCAGATGGAGAGGGCTCACAGCCCTGGCAATCCCCAGGGGCGTCAACAGAACCTGACGTTCTAAGCCTGCCGTCCTCTCAAACCACACCAGTCAGAAATCCGTCACCTATAGATGACCAGCCTACTTTCAATGCGCTACTGCGGAAAGCAGCCGCACATTTTGAGATTATTCCTGAGATAGATTTTGTAGAAAAAAATCATAAAGGAGAAACCACCCACAACCAAGCCATTCCCCTTCTCGCCTCAGTCAAAAGGCGACTCATTCCATCATTGTCAACCCCTGCTTTAGTCAGAGGGGTCAACCCTAGAATTGAAAAACTGTTTAGCCCCTCTCCCTCTGACCCATTATACATTAAAGGTCATTCAATTACTGATTCATTAGTAGTAACAACCACAAGGAAAAGGGGAGGGGTTCCGCTGTCTACCAGCAAAGCACCTCCAGACAAAGAAGGAAAGAAGCCGTACGCCCTGGGAAAGAGGTTTACAGCCTCTGCAGCTTTTTCAACCAGAATTGCCAATAACAATACCATATTGGCAAGCTATGCTGATGCCCAATGGGTTAAGTTGAGGCAAGACCTTGAAGATGTCCCTGAGCCCCTGCAAACTCGCTTGTTAGCCAACGTAACGGAAGGTACCCTGGTTAACCAGAGCATCACCAAAAACACACTATATGCCGCAGAGACAGCGGGCCGTTCTTTTCAAGGGATACTTCTCAAGCGTCAAGTCTGGCTCCGGAACTCGGGTTTTAAACCAGAGAACCAGTCGTCACTCATCAATAACTCAATCGAGGATTCCAACCTGTTTGGTAAAGCGGTGGATGACGCGCTAGAGACTGCAAAAAAGGATTTCGACAACCTTAAGACTCTAGACCAGATCTCAAGGCCGCAAAATAGAAGAGGTTATGGCAACCGACACTTTTTTCGAGGCCAACGACAGCAACAACAATACTCCTCTGCAAGCAACTGGTCCTCTACTCAAGGAACCAGTGTTCAATACAATCAGAGAGAACAACGTCGTAGCAAGGGGAGAGGTCGGGCCCTACTCCTAGAGGCTCCCCATCTACCAACACCAAATGACCCGAAGGTTCGGGTCCCCTCCCATGCGTTGCTGGTCAGGGGCCAGTTAACATCCTTTCAACCAGCATGGGAGGGTATAACAACACACCATTCTATGCGGTGGGTACTGCATAGAACTTAATCGGTCCCCTTCTTACAGACCCCCAAGGGGAAGGCGCCTATCACCAGAGCACCTCGATATCCTTCAAGAAGTCCAGCTGCTACTAGAAAAAGGAGCAATAGAGGTTGTGCTTCTATCACAGGTAATGGAGGGTATTTATTCAGTGTACTTCCTTGTACCCAAAAAGGACTTAACCATGCGCCCTGTACTAGATCTGCGCCCAGCGAACAAATTTGTAAAACCTCAAAAATTTTGCATGGTGACCCTACAGGAAGTAATCCCCCTGCTTTCTCAGGGAGACTACATGACAACACTGGACATGAAAGATGCATACTTTCATAAGCTTAAAATAAATAGGTTTGCAAATGGCATTTCAATACGCGGTCTCGAAATCATAATTTCTGATGTTTGTTAATCTGCTTAGAATCACATGCTGTGAATATTAGCTTTTGGTCCAACATTATGGTGTACACTGCCTCCCGTTCTCTGTTGGACAAGTTATACCTTATGTTCTGTTTTTTACGGCTCAACCTCTTCAGTTCAACTGAGACACATGCTTCAAATGCTTCACATGCTTCAAACAATATAACTTCTTTGGGTACCTGGTGGTCTTGCCGTGTAAAGTTGGAGGAAATCCGAAGACCTGTGTCCTCCCTTTCTCACGCTGGTGTCATTGTCCATGAAGAAACATTAAAGTCTGACCTTCTGAAAGACAATTTCTAATTACATTTCTGATGTGAACCAATCTGTTGGATTTGTGGGTACAAAGGATAATCCTTTGGCTAGCACTTGAAATTGGTATGGGGTTTGTTCAATAACTGAAAGGTTAAGCACTGGGGTAGTCTATCACATACTATTTTCCTCTGTGGCAGAAAGTTACCCCCTACATGTTGTACCTACTTCTGCATGGTCCCTGCCATCTCCTGCCTCCCCAGGGTTGGAATTCCTGGTTGTAATTTTCTGCTGGGTGACCTCTGAAGTAGCCTCTGCCTAAAAAAGGTCTTTGGCTTCTGGCTCACTGTATGAACTGAATTGTATGGATTCTCTCCTGCAGAGTCACTGCTGGTATCTGAGAAGATAACCCATCTACGGGGCCCTCGTCTAAGGTTAGTGGTTTGACTTTTTTCTGCGTGCCTCAATTCTAAGTGGTTGGCTGTACGGTAGGGGTAGATGTTTTTCGTCTTGAATTCTTGAATGTCCCTATTTAATTTCTTTGAATAATGTTGTATACCTAACATTTTCAAACTTTCATTAATTCCTGTAGTTTTTCTTCTGGATTTGTGATTGCTGTGTTATTACAGAAATGTTGTTTTTTCTCTTCCAGTTCCTTTTGCAGAACTGCCCGTATTCTTTGGGCCGTTGTGATGGTAAATACCATCAAATCTCTACACTTTATGGCTATGTAGCTAAAGTTGGTCCTATAGATATCATCCAGGAATAGACCTTGTTTGTTGAATACCACTAGCCCTGCTGGGATATTAGATTTCAGATATTCCCTAATGCAATGGCCGTGTAGCTCAGTCCGAAACACTTTCTTCAGTAGTTTCATCAATTCCTCTGTGTTGGTTAAGCTTTGATTACCCTGTCCCCTCCTGATCAAGGAAGGAGGGACCCCTTAAGATATCTGAGATTTGTTCCTCACTGCAGCTTGGGGTCGCATCCTCAGCCATGCCCTTGGGTTAACTATATAGGTGGGTGAAATACTAGATAAGAATTTTAGTATCGGAGTGATGTGTGCTGAAAAAATATTACCAGCTAAACAAAAAAGGGGAGAAGTGCAGGTCATTAGGTGGATAAAGAGATTAAAGGATTAAAACTCTTTCCTCTGTCTGTGTATTTCTAAAATACAAAACTGGTGACTTCACATACATGTCTGCTCTTTCCTAGGGTCTAGGAACGCGAGGCAGGGAGGGCAAAAAGAGCATCCTAAAGCCAGCCTATGCTGGGAAAGTAACTTACTTAAATAAGGACCATGCCCTACTTGGATAGTGACTGGGGAAGTATACAAAGTTAGCGCACAAAAGGTGTCCAAACCAGAAAGTTATTTATATGTGAAAAAGAATCATTTCTATTTTACCAAAGGTATGGTAGTCTTAGGTGTCGCCTGTGTTGTTGGACCCAGTGCTCTTTAAATATTAATTGCAAGAATGCTGCGAACGCTGTGTATGGCAGCAAACAACCCGAGCGCTCGATCGATCGATACGGAGAGAGAGCTTGGTCCCTGATGTAAGGAGAATCTTCCCCCTAACGAAAGGATCAATGATAGTCCAGTTCCGAACTGTAGTTCATATATTATTCTGCTATTCACTGTAGCCCTCATGCCATCTAATCTGGCCGCCTCTTCCTATCCACAGGATCTATTCCATGCTCATTCCTTTTGCGGTACCAACCTTCATAAATCCGCACCACCATAAACCTGCTTGTACCCCTTTTGCACTGGACTGCTTTAACAGGTATGATTGAATACATTAATTGACCTGGTTTTAGAGCCTTTTTGGCCCTCTCAATGCACCATCAGGTTCCTGCTTTATGGTACATGTCAGTAACCGAGGCTCTATGCCCTACCTATCGTCTTGCTCAGCTTTGAACCACCTACTATATGCCCGTTCCTACAACCATGCAGAGACAGCCGGTCCAGCGTTTTTTGCACAGTGGGTAAGTTAGGTTTAGAATACATCCACTTCACTAGCCCTCCCCTAAGGGTATTTTGCAAATTTTAACACTTCTCACGCTTCTTAAGAATAACGCACTGTTTTAGTGCATACCACGTTCTCTCCGTCACCCTGCCTTGTTCGAATTTTCTTTCTAATTTTAATAGCACTACAGGTGTGGTAAGGTCTCAAAGTGGGCCCAGCAGGAAAGGTATCTACTCACCCCTTCCTCTTTGTTTTACCTCTTTTTTCTTTTTTAACCATCATTCAATGTACATCACATTATCTAACCGCATTTAATCTGAGATGTTTTTCCAGAATAATCCTTCACTTGTTGCTGCCGAGGAAGGCAGAACTATACAGACAACTACCGCTGAAACGTATTTTAGCCCTGCGTTGTTAAATTGTTACACACACTTATAGGCCTTTGGTCTCCAACATTCAGAATTTGAGACCTACGTAGACCCCTGAGCCCATTAATCAGCTGTATGGGTAGGATTCTTCTAGCACCATCTCTCAGTTAGATAGGAAAATACGATGGGAATGATATTGCAATCTCACAGTTTTTTTCTGTTTTTGTTTAATTCATATGTATTTATACTATTGTATAATCTTCGAATGTTCGCTGGATGAATTACATTTGTACTATTAATTATTTGTTTTGGCTAAATACATTGACAATGGATACTCAATACAAATGAGTCAAAAAGAAATGTAATTTTGTGATTGGAAATAAGTTTAAAGGCATACCAGTTCTTGCAATTAATATGTAATGAGCACTGGGTCCAACAAGATAGGCAATGAACAATAAACACCTAAGACTACCATACCTTTTCTAAAATAGAAGTCATTCATTTTCACATATAAATAACAATCTGGTTGGGACATCTTTTTTGTGTTAACGTTGAAAACAGGAATTAGAGCAAGAACAGGGAGGTAGACAAAAGAGCTACAGGAGGTGGATCAAACAAGAACGTGAGTTAGGAAACAGCAATAAATAGGAAATGCACACACAATCAGCAGAGTAAGAGATAGAATCAAAGCAAAAGATACATTGAAAGGCTGCACAATAAGGAAACGCAGGTCAACAACAGGGGGGTGAAATGGAAACAGAAAATGCAAGACAGGAGATAGGCACGCCGATAACATAAGAGGCAGTGGAAAAAAAGATGATTAAAGGGAGTGACTGCAACAGAGAAAATGACAAAAGGAGAGAAAGCTACAGTAATGAAATGAGAGAGGAGGAGGTGTTATAGCAATGGAGACAGCAATATATAGGAGAGAAACAGACATAATGGAATGCAAGGACAGGAGTGACCCAGAGCAACAGACCACAACTGGTGGCATAGCATTACACAGTGAGAGACAGGGGGAAACCATAGCAAATAGAAGAACAGAGCGCAACGTTTTGGAGTGGCTGTCAAACAGGTAATGTCGAGCAGCGATAGTAGGAGTGAGAGGCAATAGAAGTGATCCTGGTAGTGAGGGACTTGAGTACCCGATGTAAGTAGCTGGCATCTGTAACAGTTCTTAACAGAGTTCCTGTGTCTGAGAAACATGAAGAGCAGCTGGGTAGCATGCATCTATCAGTTTTGTAGAGAATGCTTTCCACAAATCGAATACATTATCTGAAGCTAGATAACTTTATCTAGCAGATATCTAACTGTTTAATGTTTCCAAACGCAGTTCTAATTTTATGCACAAATTGGATGGATGTCAGATACATGTTACTCTCTTGCAGAGATGAAAAATCTTTTTACAGTCTTGTGAAATTGGATTTAATGTATAATTAAAAAAATAGGGAGTTAATACTCCCACTCCAAAATCCTATCTTGAACACGGACTAGAAAGGTTACCTAGATGAAGAAGCAGCAAATGAATGAGGCCGCACTACAGAAAGTATGAAATGAGGTAGTTTTCAAGGGTGGTGCTATGGAAGAAATAAGTTACTCACCATAGTGACTAACGTACTCGATCTATAGTCCCCTGTCCTCCATAGTGTATGGGCGTCCCTTGATAGGGACGCCCATACAGACGGGAACCCATGAAGGCATAAGATGTGTTCGAGGCATACCTTTGCCAGGCTGGACGCATTTGGGAGACCTTTAAATGGCAGGAAATTGGCCATTTTTGAAAACAAGTCTACAACCACTAGAATGGTATTGTATCCCTGACTGGATGGTAAATCGGTGATAAAGTCAAGAGATAAAGTATGCCAGGGTGCTGGAGGAATCTCCAGTGGTCTGAGCAGCCCAGCTGGTTTCTGCTTAGACTATTTATTTTGTGCACATACGCCGCAAGAGATGATGAATTGAATAACATCCTTAAGCCACGTGGGCCTCCAGTAACTTCGCTTTACCTTGGCTAGAGTTTTAGCAATTCCAGGGTGGCCCTCAATTAAGGAGTCATGATACCCCGAGATGACCTGGACCTGAAGCTCTTTCTTGGGTAAAAACAAACTGTTTCCGAAGTACGGTAGTTGGTCCTTGATTGTATAGGGTTCTCCCCGTGAATCCCATTCTAGTAGCAACTCGGGAGTCATCTTGTGTCGGATCTCCTGCCGCAATTCGTCGTGAGTCATCGTGGTTGTAATGCCCAGGAGCTTGTCACTCGGGATGATAGCCATGAGATAGGTGGTCGTGTATACCAGTTCATCCGTACCCATGCGGGAAAGGGCGTCGGCTTTTCAGTTTTTGACTCCGGGTCGAAAAGTGATCACAATCATATTCCGCGAAGAAAAGGGCCCAGCGTAACTGTCGTGAGGATTGGGCCTTGGCAGTTTTTAGGTATTGCAGATTTCGGTGGTCTGTTATCACAGTGATAGTGTGCCTGGCACCGAGAAGATAGTGTCGACAGGCCTTGAAGGCTGATTTGATGGCTAGGAGCTCCTTGTCCGTGATAGCGTAATTGAGTTCAGGTGGTGAAAACTTACGGGACCAGAAGGCTACAGGGTGCAGCTGGCCGGTTTGTGGATCCCTTTGCGAGAGAACTGCGCCCATTGCCATGCTGGAGGCGTCTGTTTCCACCACATACGGCAGATCTGGACGAGGGTGTCGTAAGATTGGGGCAGATGTGAATCTCACCTCGAGTTCTTGGAAGGCCTTTTCTGCCTCTTCGGTCCACTGGAACTTATTGTTGCATTTTCTCCATAAAGATGTCATTGGATGCACTATTTGAGAAAATCCTGGAATAAATCGGCGGTAAAAATCTGCAAAGCCCAACATGCTGTGGATTACTTTGAATGAATTTGGGGCTGGCCAGTTTAGAATGGCATGGACCTTATGTGCATTCATTCGGATTCCTTTCGGAGTGAGGATGAAGCCGAAAAACTCCACCTCGGTGACATGAAATGAACCTTTTTCCGAGTTTGGCATAGAGATTATGCTGGTGGAGTTTCGCAAGGACAGAACGAACATGCTTTACGTGGTCTTGTTTCGAGGCCAAGTATACCAGGATATCGTCTATGTAGACCAGAGCACATACATCAATCAGCTCTCTCAGGACATCGTTCATGAAATACTGGAATGCAGCGGGGGCGTTGCAAAGGTGAAATGGCATTATCTGGTATTCGTACCAGCCATATTTGGTGCGAAACGCAGTCTTTCATTCATCTCCCTTTTTAACTCGGATGAGAAGATATGCTCCTCTAAGGTCAACTTCGTATAGATTTGGGCATCTTTGACTTAGTGTAGCAATTCCGGAATAAGTGGCAGGGGGTAACGATTTTTAACAGTGATTTGGTTCAGTGCACGAAAGTCGATGCAAGTCCTTAAATCTCCTTCCTTCTTCGGCACGAAGAATAGGGGAGATGCTGCTGGTGACTTCGAGGGGCGAATAAAAACATTAGCTGGTTATTGCTCAAGGTAGGCTTTCAAATGTTGGTTCTCTGGTTCCGTAAGTGCATAGTTTCGAGTACAAGGGATTTGGGCTCCTGGTACCAGATCGATTTGGCAATCATAGGGCCTGTGTGGCGGCAAGGTGTTAGCTTGTTCCTTTTGAAACACATCCTGAAAGTCCTGAAATTCACTCGGTAGAGTACCGATCAAACTCAGGGTTATTGCTGCGGTTCCACGGACTGATGGGCTGGCAGTTGTTGACTTTCTTCCATTGTAATAGCAGGTGCGGGTACAGCCTTTGGAAAAGACTAGTTCTCGAGCACGCCAATCTATAAGCGGGTTGTTTGCAACCAACCACGGCATCCCAAGGATCAATCGGAACTGAGGCGCCTCGATGAGATCGAAATCAATAGATTCCCCGTGGCAATCCTGATAAAGTAGTGTTAGAACTGTCGTTCACTGGGATACTGGGCCGGAAGAGATTTCTGTACCATCTACGGTGGTCACTGTCTTGGTGGTTGACTTAGGGCGTAGAGAGAGCCCCATCTTTGCTGCAAGATCCTGGTCCATATAATTCCCAACTACTCCGCTGTCGATGTATGCTTCTACAGTATGCATCTTAGACGGTTGTTGGTGGTTGATTAGAATCACGGGCAATGCAAAATGGGAGGTCTGTGCACCCCTACATTTCCTGGGCTTGGTAGTTTTCCGACTTAGTTTGTGGTTTCCTTATCCGTGGCTCCCACGGTTCTCCTTGGTGGCTTTACTGGACACTCGGAGGAAATTACCTGCTTTTCCGCAGTATAGGCATAACTGCTGTTCCCTTCTCTTCTCTCTTTCAGCTTTGGTTAATGGCGGTCTCACCCCTCCCAGCTGCATCGGTCCCACAGAGTTGCCTGTCACCCGTGGAACCTTGATCGCACAAACATAGGGCGAATGTCTGGCCTGCTCCGATCTGCCCTTCATTCTTGCATCCTGTGATCAAGTTGAACCACAAGGTTGATGAACACCCCACAGTCTTTCAGCGGATCCACAACTTGGGCAAGTACATCATTTAGCTCTCCCCGTAGGCCCTGATTAAATAGCGTGGTCCTCTTCTCCCCCGGCCACCCTGCTTCGACCACGAGCCTGTTAAAGGTTGCTATATATGTTAATAGGTCTTGGTTTCCTTGACGAAGAGACAAGATTTCGTTATCTACTGCCTGTCCATGAGTACGACAGGCAAAGAGCTTTTTCATCTCTTGCTGGAAACCCCCGAAATCACGTAACAGAGGGTCATCCTGACTGACAAAAGGTACTGACCAGTCTGCAGCACTGCCACTCAAATAAGACAACACGAAGGCAACTCGCAACTGATCATTAGGGAAGGCTCCAGGTCTGCAAAGGAAATGGAGACGACACTGGTTCATGAAGGTGGCATATTTCTTAGGGTCCCGCGTAAAACGCTCCAGTGGGGCTAACGGAACTACTCCTAGAAGAGTGATTTGTACCGGATTGATTGGTGGTGTTGGCATTGATGAAACGTTCCCAGGCAATGGAGCTTGTCCGGCCTGTGATTGGAGAAGCTGTCTACCCAGCTAGTCAGTGCGTTCCTTTGACACTATCAATTACCTCCGCAATGCATTGGTCTCCTGCCTGGCTGAATGCACTTCCGTGCGTAACTGCCCCAACAGCTGAGCTAACTGGTCGGTTTCTGAGGTTTCCATGGCGCCCATGTGGATTGTGTTTTGTGAGTCTTCGCGTTCTATAATGCTCACCTGGTATCCATTTGGGAAACCCATTTTTAGCCAGAGCCTAGTTGAGTCCATACCATTGGGATGGCCCGCTCGGAACTATCTGCCTCCCCTTTTATTACTTTATGTGATACTCCACCTTCTTCCCACAGCATTTGTTGCCTTGGGATGGCATCCTTACTAGATACTCCGTCCATTCGCACTGACATCTACAGCATATAGGCGTGGTTCACTCTACCGTATAGCGGTGAGTTGTATACCTCTCTCTATTTGTTTTGACCATTCTCTTTACTTCTCCCAATTTCACCTTACCTCTGCACTTACCTCGCTCTCCCTTTTGGAACTTAAGACAAACTCTCCCTGATGGCTTCACGATTAATCTAATTTCATCTACTCAATTTTTGAAACATCACTTCCTTGCTTATATCTTCGCCTTCGGAACAGGTGATTGCTTTTTGATTCCATCTCTACCCCCTCTGGGTCTCTTTCAGCAAGACTGGGCTATTGGGTCTCTCGATAATGACCCACACACTTAACTATCTCTATAACACTGGATTAATTTTGCTCTGCACCTTGGCTTAATCGCTCTGCTCTTTACCATCGACTTAGCATCCAGATATCTATACTGTTGCAATATCGACTTACTGACATTGAAATGTACGCGGTTTTCTTTCCGTTTCCCTGAATTGTTAAAAATAGTCCAATTAGGCCCTTCTGAAGAAGAGGGAATCCTCGAAACGCGTAGGCCACCACACAATTGGACATCGCTTTTTGCATCATTTGTTGCTTCTTTGCAAATGTAGCAAATTATCTCTTAATTGGAAGTGCTTTTGGGCACATCTTTATGCTAAATAAATTGTTATTTTCAATCTACTCAACATTGTTATGCCCATATGTTTGAACGCCCTTTGTGGCATCTGTAATTAGTGTGCAGTGGACGGGAGGGTCCCAAATTTGGGTTCTCTTTCCTTTCTCCTTACTGATTTAGGCTTTGTGCCAAGACCTTTTTTTCCTCCACCGCACCTTAAAATCTTTGAACCAGCATATGCTGGATTGCGATTTACTTATTGAATTCTTCACTTATTACTACTAGGTGTGCACCACTTATCTTCCCCTTTTGTTATTCACGGGGGTGCCACCCAATCCGGACTGCTCCCGCACTTGGAACCCTTCTCTTGGACTCTTGTTTATGATATGATATTTTATTTATATCGCGCTCATACACAGGTGTTTCAGAGCGCGACCAGGCAAAGGGAGGGGAACAGTGGAGAGAACAAACACAACAATCTTACTAGGCCCAGTGACATTGAGAAAGTGCAAGTGCATGGGGAAGGGAAAAAAGGGGGAAAGTGCATGGGAGGGGGAGAAATTGAAAGTGCAGAAGCATAAGAGAGGACAAGATAAATAATAAGTAAATAAATAAAAATAAATACAGTGATCAGAAACAGTGGTAGTGCAAGCCTGTGCGGGCAAAGTGCAAGGTTAGTCAGATAGGGAATATCTGATCAGTGCAGACGAAGAGTGCGGGGGCCTGTATGGGTACAGATACAGGCCCCGGTGCAAGGGGTGGCCAGGGGGCAGTGCAAGAGGGTGACAGGGTGAGCAGGTACCAGGGCCCGAAGGGCAGACGGTGTCCAGGTGCAGCATTGCTGGTGCAGCATTGCTGAGAGAGAAAGCAGATCAGCAAGGGAGAAGAGAGGGAAAGGCAGAGGCGAAGAGGAAGGTCTTGAGGAGTTTCCGGAACCGTAGGTGGTTCTCCTCAAGTTTCAAGGTGGCAGGTAGGCAGTTCCAGAGGGAGGCCCCCGTAGAAGACAAAGATCTACCACCAGCTTGTTTCTTTGAAAAACAACTGACCCTGAGGGAGTTGGATGTAGAGGAGCGAAGGGCTCTAGAGGGGAGGTATTTACGGAGGGATAGTTGAAGGTAATTTGGACCCAGGCCCCAGAAAGCCTTGTGGACAAGGCAAAGGGTTTTAAATTGAATCCTTGCAGCCACAGGGAGCCAATGAAGGGATTTCAGAGCTGGAGTGATACGATCCCAGGGCTTGAGGCCAAGGACAAGTCTCTCAGTCCTGTTCTGGATTAGTTGTAAAGGGCGGAGGGTGGAGGCAGGTAGATTTAGAAAATGGCTGTTACAGTGGTCCAACCTAGAGAGATTCAGAGCTTGGGAGACAAGGAGCTCCTGAGGGAGGAGAGGAAAGGAAGAGTACCTTTAAGGAGGTGCAGTAAGAAGTTAGACTTTTTGGAGACATCAGAGATGTGTGCAGAGAAGGAAAGTGTGGAGTCAAAGATGACCCCAAGGTTCTTAGCTTCGCTGGTAGGGGCAGGAGGAGGGCCAAGGGAGGCCGGCCGGAGAGTGAGGGGAAAGGATGGAAGGGGTGTACCAATGAGGAGGATCTCAGTCTTGTTGGCGTCTAAACAAAGATCATTTGAATGGCGATTAGGGGTTTGGCTGAAGACCAGGTCTGAGAACACAGGAGTTAAGTTTAGCTGGATTGTCTCCTCCAACCCAGAACCCACCTCACTCATGGGCCCAATGACCCCTTAGTGCACTTCTCACCTTGCTTTTTGATAAGGTGGGCTCTCCGTCCTGCCGCTCAGCGCAGGGGTGCATTGGGGATGGGCACGTTGCTGCCTAGTTGCTTCACTGGTGCGAGCCCTTCAGAGTCCAGACCTGCTGCGACTCTGTTTGTCTTGCTTTGACAGTTTGTCCTTTATTTTGCAATTGTGTCTCTTTTTTTTATATTTTATTTTTGTTGGCCGAGGTTTACAACAGACACACACGCTAGAGCAATGAAGTATACATCAAGTGCATGATGACAGTACACAAACCCACAAGAACAATAGTATAATGCGTGAAGGGGGAGTGGGATATGTTGGTACAGAGTGGTCAAGCATTCACGGGTGGGGGGAATAGGCTTCCCTCAGTTGACCCCCTCCTCTTGGCTGTTAAAATAGCTACTGAATGCAGTCCATATGTCCTTGGGCGGGATTGGGTAGAGAGCATTGCAATGTACTCTTCTTCACAGTTTCGGGACCATGTGAGCAAGTTCAACCATTTTTGAAACGTCGGGGGGGGGGGGGGGGGGGGGAAGAGTTCTTCCAATTCTGAAGTATATATTTCTTGGCCACGATGCAGCTAATATTGAGGAATTTAGCCATGCATTTGTCATCGTCGGCTTCCCAAACCCCAAACAAAACCTCCAGCGAGTCAGGATCTATTGTAATGCCAATTATCTCGGCGGGTGTCTCTAGAATTTTGTACCAGAATTCCTGCAGTTTGTGGCAGATCCAGAACATGTGCAGATGGTCCGCACCCTTCGCTCTGCAATGGGGACAGGATTGTGGGTTGGTATGAGCAAACCTGGAGATCCTGCGGGGGGTGTAATACAACCTGTTCAGTAGCTTGTACTGCATGGCCGGTATCGGAAATTAAGGGAAACCTTTTGAGTGTGTAAGCACATTTTCTCCCACAATTGGTCGGGGATCACCCGGCCCAGTTCCTCCGCCCACTCCACCCGCGCCCCAAGAACCTGAGTTGGGGTATTAGTTTGTGACATCTTGTACAAAGAGACGACGACGCCACGAGCACCGCCCGAGTTGGCAATGTATGCAAGTATCAGGGTGTCAGGGGGTTCGGCGGGAAAGGAGGGCCATGCGGCACGGAATGCAGCTTGGAGCCTGTAGTATTGTAGTATCTTCAGGGCGGACCCAGAGTGACCCGGTTTCCATGTCTGTGGGTCGATAACCCTGCCCTCAGGGTAAAAGTCTTATAGGGCCAGGTAGCCTAGAGTCTCCCAGTGTCGGGCTAGGGCAGTATCATGTGTGGGCTCCAGTCCAGGGAAGGCCCACACGGGGAGCCATTTACAGTAAGGAGGGGTTCCCCTGTTTGGGATAGCAGTCGCTTCCAGGCGTGCAAGGTGGCGCTGATCGGGTCGGTGGGGGAGTCGGACAAGTAATGTTGATGTAGCACGAGGGTCATTATGTTGACGCTGGTTGCTGCTAGGATTTCTAGTTTAACATGCAGGCGGACTGGAGAGCCGGGGTACCAGTGAGCTGTTGTCCAGTAAAGAATTAGATCGGGAGCGGTGAACCCCCCTTGTTTGTATGGGAGCGCCATGTCGGAATGCCACGGAAACTGTGCACAAGTTTTGTGCAGTCTAAAGAAGTATTTCTCCCCAGGCCATATGGGCACATTGCTAAAGATATAGAGCAGCTTGGGGAGTAGGACCATCTTGATAAGAGAGCCTTCCGAGGAAGGGGGCGCCAGTGTGTCATTTTCGTCTCGGCTAGCTGTGCTGCGGCCAAGAAGTTGTCTACAAGCAGGGTGTGCTTGGTTAGAGACACCTGGACTCCGAGATATTTAATCCCCCCAGGGGACCATCGCAGTGGGTATTCGGTGACAGGTTGTTGGGTAGACGGTGAAAGGGAAAACCTCGGACTTCGAGTAGCTAATTGTAAAACCTGAGTGGGTGCCTATGCGCGTGATGTCCCGTAGTATGGGGTCAAGGCGGGTGTCTGGATCTCGAATGTACAGTAATATGTCATCTGCACAGAGGGATATGATTTCAGTAGTATCTTTCGCCTTATCCCCCTGTGAGAGTGGCATGCTCGAGTGTGGTCTGCAATTGGCTCCATCACTAAAGCAAATAGGATCGGGGAGAACGGGCAACCCTGGCGGGTGCCCCTGCAGAGTGTGAACAAAGCAGATGTGAGGGAGTTGACCCGGACCCTAGCCACTGGGGAAGTATATAGTAATTTAATGTATCCTATCATGTTGGGGCCAACACCCATCGTCTCCAACACCAGCCACATGTACTTCCAGGAGACCATGTCAAACGCTTTGAGCGTTCAGGGTGAAAGCGACCGCGTGCGCAGCCTGGTCAATGCGGGACATCATGTTAAACAGCTGCCTGATGTTATGTGATGTGGATCTTCCCGGTACGAAGCCTGCCTGGTCTTCATGGACCAGATGCGTCATAAGAGGGAGGAAACGGTTTGCTATCACCTTGGCGAAAAAATCTTAGTATCGAGGTTCATGAGGGAAAGTGGCCTATATGAGCCACAGTCGTCATCGGGCTTGCCAGGCTTCAACAAAACCGGTATAACGGCTTCACGTAGAGACGGGGGAAAATGGACGCACGGAGCGACTCATCCCAGACCTCCAAGAGCTTAGGGGCTAGTATAACTATATATTCCTGATAGAATTCCGCCGTTAGCCCGTCAGGACCCGGTGCCTTGCCCTTGGGTAGTTGCAAGATGGCTCTACCAGCTCGTCCAGGGTGATCGGGGATTCAAGCTGGTCCCTGGTGGGAGCAGAGATGCACGTTGCAGGTATTTGATCGAGTAGTTCTTGTGTGTTGTTCGGTGTGCTCAGGAGGTTGAGAATATAAGGTTGTGTAAAATTTAGCGAATATGTCCAATATCTGGTGGTCCGACCATTGTGGGATGCCCTGGTCATCTTTAATAGAGGCTATATGGGCCTGACCCCATTCCCTTTTTATAAGGGTTGCGAGTGTTTTCCCGGGTCCATCACCCTCGCCATATTTACGAGCAGCTTGGGGCCGGCTAAAGTATTGGATCTCACTGGTTGCAAGTGTGTTGTATGTTTGGAGCTCATCTGCAATTAGGGCAAGTTTGGCGGGGTCAGCTGCGGTTGAGGACTCCTGTTCCAGCTTACGTAGTTTGGCTTCGGAGCGCTCGAGCTCGAGAGCGGCCCTAATCGTTTTTACCACACCCGCTTCTCTGGATATAGACATCCCCCTGATATATGCCTTGAAGGCTTCCCACCTGACACTGAGAGGGGTGGCCTAGGGGGTATTGTGCTCGAAGAAGGATTCAATATCAGCGAGTATATCTGCCTTGAACACGATGTCCCTGAGGGCTGAGGATTTAAAACACCATGTACTGAGTGTCGGGGTAGTCGTTCCCAGTTCCAATGATATAGTGAGCGGGGCATGGTCATATAGTGTGCGAGTTAGGATCTGTGCCCGCTCCACCTTGCCACTACCTCAGTAGATACTAGAAACAAGTCTATTCTGGAGGAGCTGTCGTGTACCGTGGAGTAATAGGTGTATTCGCACTGTTGAGGGTGCAGTGTCCTCCAGGCGTCACGGATGTTACACAATAGCTGAGTAGCCTTTGTGCGGCCCCGGTCAAAGGTCGGCGGCAGTTCCAGTCCTGTCCAGGTTAGTGTCGAACACGAGGTTCATACCCCATCCCATATAATCTGCACACCCACATAGTGTAACAGTATGGTGGCTACAGTATCCATGAACTCCGGGGCGTCCACATTAGGGCCATAGGAGTTCACCAGAAGATACTTTCCATTTACTATGGTGCAGTGCAGTATAACATATCTGCCATCAGGATCAGTTTAATCTGTGTAGCGTGAATTTGATGGATTTATGGATCAGTGTCAATATGCCTCTGGCTTGAGTGGAGTAAGAGGTGAAGTATCTGTTGGGATCCCATGATGGTGCCATACTTTCCGCCAGGCGGCCCGTGAAGTGCATTTCTTGCAGCAACAATATTTTACAATTATGTCTATTAACATAGGCCATAATCTTACGAGCCTTGGTATGGTTACTTAGCCCCCAGACATTCCAGGACATTATGGTAGTGGGCATTTCACTTGTCTAGGGTGTATCCCAGTTTAGTCGTCGTGGCTTGCATCTGCACCCTGTGTTGTCACTCTCAAATCGATCCAGCATGGTGCGCCCTGTCAGTTTGCCTCTGCCTTTTCCAATACAACTTCCCCAGACCTGCCTGCCCCCCACCCTCGCTACCCAGCAACAACCAGCAGCGCCCACTCTCACCCTTTCCCTCCCAAGTCCGGTATCCTTCAAAGGACAGGTGCCAGCAAGCCGATCCCAACTTGGACCGGCCTCCCCTTTGGCCCAACAGGGGCCATCAACAATCAAACATGAGTTTGCAACTGCAGTGGGGTGCGCCGTTGCCCTGTTGCCAACCGAGCAAAATTAAGTTGACTGTTAGAGTACCACAGGGGTACGCAAGTTCGGCTTTGTGGGTATATCGGTCATGTTGTTTCCCTTGAAGAGCATATGGGCCAGTGGGCGAAGGTGTTGCACAGTTCTGCGCTACCCTGTAGCCGGGCCGAACAGGTGAAGTGGCCCCAAAAGGAGATTACACCGCACAGCGGGGCAGGTGACAAAGATCTATGTCAATGGTTCACCTAAGATCCAGAGTGGCGACAGGAGGTAGATCAGTCATTGTTCATGTTTATGTGGTTCCCAGGAGGTTCGTTGAGTGCTATCTGTGTCTCAATGAACCTTACCGCTTCATCAGGGACCGTGAAGAAGTAGAGTTTCCCTCTGAATGTGAGCTTCAAACGCATAGGGAACAGGATTGCATAGGGGATGTTTCGTTCTCGTAGCATTTTCTTAACCCCTAGGAATTGGCGCCTCTCCTGTTGCACCCCCACAGAGAAGTCGGGAAAGATTCGGATTGTCTGGGAACCCAGGCGCAGTTCCCCTTTTTCGCGAGATAAGCGTAGGATGAGGTCTCTATCTCTGTAATTGAGTATTTTTGCAATGATGGGTCTGGGAAAGTCGCTGGGTGCGGGTCGCGCTGATAGGGCTCTGTGGGCACGCTCCACTTTGAAGGGGAGGGAGCGGGATTGTCGAGTAGCTCCTTCAGTAGGTCTTCCACCGCCAATTCCATGCGGCCCTTGAGGGCATTTTCAGGCACTCCGATTATGCGTACGTTGTTCCTGCGGGATCTCGATTCCAGATCATCGCACTTGGCCTTCACCGCTTCATATCCTGGCTAAGGGTGGTAACAGTGTCCTGGAGGGTGAGTATGTTGTCTTCGTTGGTTCTTATTCGCATTTCCACCTCTGTGATTCTAGTGCCAGCGTGGTCTAGTTGAGATTTGAGCGACGCCACATTGGCATTGATATCACCTAGCTTTTCGTGAAAAGCAGCAAAGTTCTTCGTCATGGATTGGATTCCAGGATCGTCGCAAGGTCAGGTGCCACGGCGGGAGAGGCGGAGTCCTCATGATTGGAAGGTGCGTGGCCTTGGTCGGATTTAGGGGTTGCTTTGGTGAACTTATCCATGGCCCCTATCTTGCTGGCACCTCAGGATCTGCTGGACATGGCAATATGGGTAGATAGGTGTTTGCCGCTGGTAGGTGTCCGGGTATTACAACAGCGCTGGCACGCAGGTGGGGCCCAGCAGGTATATTGGGGCCACAGTACTAGTGAACCTCGTAGCGCTGTGCAAGCACCCTCGAGTCCTGGTGTGTGAGCAGGGTTGATGCGCTGATTGTGTGCCCTCCACGGAGAGGGTTGAGAGTTCCAACGTTATGTTGCGGGTGAAAGAGAAACAAACCAGCGGCCGGGCACACTGGCAGGTGGGGCCAGTCAGGCAGAGAGTGGGCCAGTCCCGCACCGCTACTTGTTTGGTCGGGCATCTCGCAAATGGCCCAGGGCTGATGGGGGCCACGTGAGCTGCAGCAATAGCAGACACTGCGGGTAGTCGGGCAGTGGCCAGCCCCCGGGGTCAGAGTCTGCATAAGGGAGGGACGGTAGCCACAGCCCGCAGGCAGCCTCTTGTAGGGACAGCGGTCGATGAGCCCAGTGAAGGAGGCCACACGAAGTGGTTGCTGAGCTGTAGGGGTGTGGGGGCACAGTTGGGAAAAAAGCCAGCAGTGATTTATGGGGAGATCCCCAGCACCAACCTTGTAGCCGTTATAGTGGCAATATCTGTGTGTCCCGTGACATCTGATGGCACTTCCTGAGGGCCTCTGTCCGCACCGCAGACCCCAGTCTCTGGCCCCCTGGCCCCCACACCAGCAATTCAGGGGGCGATGACGGCCCGCAGGCCGTGTAGCTGCAGCGTGCCCCCATAGCGGGACAGGGCACTGGTATCAGCCACCTGCTCCAGTGGTGGCGCAGCACAAGGAGGGTGGGACGCTGGGACCCTATGAGGGGCCACAGGGACGGCATGAATGGAGGGCCACAGGGGGTGGGGGGGCTCCAGCTGACCCCACGGGCGTCGCAGTCTGTCGGCCCAAGCAGTGAAAGTGGCAAATGGGCAGTGCAAGGCAGCTCAGCCCGCTTCGGGGTCCGGCGAGCTGATGGAGGACCTCAGGCCAAAGAGTTTGTGGAGCGCCGCTCCGGCGGTGGCGTGGTACAAGGAGAATGGGCCGCCGGGTCCCTATGGGGGCCCAGGGACGGCGTATGCAAAGGGCCGCAGGGGGGGCTCCAGCCTAACCTGCGGGCGTAGCAGTCTGTTGGACTGGCGGCCCGGGCACTGAAGGTGGCAGGCAAGCAGCGCAAGGCAGCTCAGCCCGCGCCAAGGCCCCGCAAGCTGATGGAAGTCCTCGGGCAGAGGGTTTGTGGAGCGTCACTCTGGCAGGCACAGCAGAGCAGGCAGGCGTCCCCGGCTGGGGGCCGCCTAGAGGTGTGTCACGCTGGTCACGCTGGTCCCGCAGGGGCAGGGATCCAGGGCAGTGTGGCCAGGCGGGTGGCCGCTCTCGGCGACCGTAGGCAGGCAGCGGCCGGTCTCACCCGCGAGACCACGCGGAGGAGGCGGCACAACAGGCAGAATGTCGGGTGGCCGCAACTCGGACTCCAGGCATCGATTTTCCCCCAGGATGCAGGTATGTGGAGAGGAGGGTGCCGGCAGTTAGTCAGTGGCAGGATGGTCGGGAACACTGCAGATGGGTGCCGATATTCGGCGGATAAGGGCAGGCGAACACGGAGCTCACAGGCTAAGCAGCCATTTTCTGGGCTGCTCAACAGCGTCCCCCACGATTGTCTCCATCAATGTCTTTCCTTTGTTTGTAGGTGCGGACGAAGTTCTCGTGATGTTGTGCTGCCTGAGTTGTGCACGAGATGGTGAGCGCGGCGCTATGTGCCTTTCTTGTGCTAACCTGTTTATTGTCTTTCTTGCAGGCCGCGATGCTGATCCGGACTTTGCGTGCCGAGAAGATGGAGAACGGTGAACAGCGTAGAGCGAACCACCTACTGGCACTCTGCGTAGTAATCGGGCCTTTCTTTTCTTCTTGCAGGTGGTGGAAGGCCCAGAATGGTCGTGGACCCAAAACGACTTCAGTGCAGGTAAGCGAGCGCCTTTGCTGTTTTAGATGTGAAGAATAAACGCTTACTAATGCTGCTTCTCTGTCTCTTTTTCCCCCCAGGTTACAGTTTCCTTGATGGAGTGAGGTACGATGAGATGCTGAATGTTCGGGTTACTGGAGCGGAGTACGAGAGCAGGGCTCGCTAGAAGGTAAGTGAATGCTAACAATGTCTTATCCTTGTTCTTGCAGGTAATCAGGTCCGGCATGCGGAGGAAGATTCCAACAGACCCTGGTGAACGTCACGCTGCGACTAGCAGAGCAACGCGAAGCGTGTTCTGCAACTTGGGCGTGGCTTATATAGCCTGCAGGTATCCCAAATGCCTCTGGGCCTGGCCACACCTAAAATGCTAGACCGCATGGCTCAGTTAGGGAACTGAGCCATGTGGGAGCATCCATGTTGTAAAAATGCCATTATAGGCCCCAATTCACTGGCTTTCCCCATGAGCCTAGAGCCAAAGAGAGTCTGGGGGGACATGACAAGGCCCTTGAGGCCCTGACGGAGGTTCCTGGTGCAGTCCAGATGGCCTGACGGCCAAGGCCAGGGGAAGGAGTCATGACACTGCCGGATGTCTTCCGACGTCATAGGTTTGAATGGTTTATGCGTCAGGGCCCCCAAGACCACGTTGAGGTCCCACATGGGTGTGGTTTATTGATGGGTGGATAAAGCCTGGTCAGGCCCGCAAAGTGTCTTTTAGCCACCGGAATAGAGGATGAAAATACCTCCTCCTCCGAGTTCCTGTAGGCTCCAATAGCCAGCAGATAGGTGTGGCATGTGTCTACCTGCACCCCAAGGGTGCGAGGTGCGCAGAGATTGATAGCACATCGTCCAGCGTGCAGGTCAATGGATCGACCTCCTTAGATTCCGCCCAGTGACAAAACTTAGTCCACTTGCTTTTGTACTGGCTCCTGGTAGCATCGATCCTAGCCCCCTGTATAATGTCTAGGTTAGCTTGTGACAGACGCAGGAGCACCGGAGCCTGATCCGACAGGATGAGTAGTTCAGAGAACCACGGTCTTGCTGGCCACCACAGAGCTACAAGGATGATACAAAGGCGCTGGGTCTTCCGGATCTTGCAGATTTCCCTGTGGAGCGGGGGGGGGGGGGGGAGGGGTAGAGGGAAGGCATTCGCATTCATGTCGTTCCACTGGATCTGCAACATTCATCGCCCAGAGAGGCCCTGCCCTGTCCCTGCCAGGACACAAACTCAGGGCACCTCCCGTTGTACCAGGTGGCGAAGAGAGCCGCCTGAGGATGGCCCCCACCTGTTGAAGATCCCCCCGAACGACCTGTTCGTTCAACTGCCATTCGCAGTTGTCCGCACCCAGTCTTCTGATCCGGTCCGCCTCCAGGTTGGACTCCTCCGGGAGGTGTATTGCTGCAAGGTGCAAGCCGTTTACCAGAGCCCACTCCCAAATGTTGACTGCCAGAGTGCAGAGGGGAGGAGACCTGGGGCCACCCTGCTTGTTGATGTAATACATGCTGGTGGAGCGGTCCGTCTGAATGAGGATCGCCCTGTTGCTGATTGACGGGACCATACCCTGTGAACGCTGCGGCTGTCCACGGTGGCTCCCCAGCCCTCTAAGGATGAGCCTGTGGTGATGGTGACCTGAGGTGACGGTTGACGGAAGGGCTTGCCTAGCCGCAGCTTGTTGTCCTGCTCCACCAGACCAGGTCCTGGTGGAGATGCTGTGGGATGCTGACCAGCTCCGCCTGGGAACCCTTCTCCTGGCTCCAGGAGGCTGCGAAGTGCAACTGCAATCGCCTCACCTTGAGCCTTGTATGCGGCACTGCGAGGAGACATGCCGCCATGATGCACAGGAGGTGTTGGTACCACTACGCTGAGGTCACTGCTCTGCTGAGATAATGTCCTATGGCCTTCTTGTTGGATGCGGTCTTGTCCTCTGAGGGGCAAATCCTCTCAGAGCTGGTATTCCAGATAAGGCCTGGGAAGGTTAGACTCTGCTTGGGCTCCAACTGTGATTTATTGAGATTGATGGAAAATCCCAGCTCGTGTAGTGTATTCATGAGGGTGGTGGCGGTGTGGAGGAATGCCTCCGGAGACCTTGCCCTGACAAGCCAGTCGTCTAGGTATGGGTAGACGTGGTGACTGAGCAGGGCTGCCACTGCGTTCAGTCTTGTAAAGACCCTGGGGGCCGAACTGAGGCAAAAGTGTAGAACCTTGTATTGGAAATGAACACTCATGATCCCGAACCTCAAAAAGGACCGATGGGGCTGTCAAATCGGGCCGTGTAGGTAGGCATCCTTCAGATCCAGGGAGCACATCCAGTCTCCCGCACACAATGTCTCTGCTATAAGCGCTGGGGTAACCACCCTGAACTTTTGAAGGGAAAGGTTCAAGGTGGAAAGGTCCAACACAACTCTCAAGCCAGCCTGGTTCTTCTTGTGTATGGCGTAAATCCGTGAATAGAAGCCCAGACCCCACTGGGAGGCTGGGACTTCCTCCACTGCCTGACTCTCTACGAGTTAGCGTATTTCAACCAACAGAGTTGCTGTACCAATCTGTGGGAGGCGTGGAGGGATAGGTATCCGGAAGCCTGTGGACACTACCCAGAGGATCCATGGCTCTGTGAACCTTGCACGCCAGCGTTGAGTGAAGGGCAAGCATGCCCGCCACCGGAGACTTGTGGATCCGGATGGCTGCGTCATACTTATATTGCCCCCTGACACTGAGAAGGGGTACTGGTAAAAGCCCTTGTGAGCCACTTTGTGCTGCTTGCGCATGTGCTGGCTCGGGGGATCTGTCCGATTGCCTGGACAGTCGCTGCTGGAAGCCTCAGAAGCCACCGAAAGACCAACCCTTGGTCTGAGCGCTGGTGCGCCTAGCTATATGCCTTGGGGTGGACTTAGTGAGGATCGATAAGGACTGGACAGTCTGAACAGTTGTTCTTTTTATCGAGTTCCTCGTCCATAGGGGAATGGAACCGATTGCTCCCTTCAAAAGGAAGGTCCAGTATACGCTCCTGGAGATCAGGGTTGAACTTCGTTGCCTGTAGCCAGACAGTCCTTGTCAGTAGAAATATATATGGCACGCCTAGAGGTGTCAAGGTGAGCCACCGTGGACTCCATTATGACCTGCACAACTATTTTGGCTTCAGCCAGCCCAGCCTTGAAGCATGCTTGGCTCTGCACAGGGAGCTCAGGAAGGAAGTCGGCGATCTCTCGCCACAGCCTCTGGTTGAGAGCAGCCATCATTGCATTAGCATTGGACTGGCGCAGATGGAGAGAAGCATTGGAATAGGTTTTCTTTCCATACGCTTCCAGGATCTTCTCCTCCTTACCCAGGAATGCATTGGCTGATGACGATTGCGGCTTGGAGTAGAGTGAAGCTGTGGCAATCACCGAGGAGTGTGGCTGGGGGTGCGGCGACAGCAAGAGGGGGCCCCCTTCCATTTGCCGAAACTTGACATCGAGACGCCTATTGGTAGGCGGTGTAGAGTGTGGTTTGAGGCATCCTTTCTTGGCAAGTGCCACCACGTACTTCTTCTGCATTGGAATCCCCGTTCTAGGCGTAGAGTGAGAACCTTCGCCGATACCCCCGTCTCTGGTTGTTCCACCTCTGGCTGTGGGAGTCCCAAATACAGCCAGGCCTGCAAAGCGTTCGTGAAGGCCTTGGCCGAGATGGAATGTCAGGAATGTCTCCTCCTCATCTGTGTCCACCAATGTGTCCTGCTGGTCAGTTGCAGCTGGAGGAGTGCTGTGAGCCGGGAGCTGCGGTGTACCGATAGGTGCTGAAGGCTGCTGCGGCATCGGATAAGGGGGCTGCTGTGACTGGCAGAGGCATGGGAGCCGGTGTCGTAAACACTGCAGCAGGCAGCTGGGGCTGCGCTGGGCCAGGAGGAGCTGCACCCAAGAGCGGGGTGGCTTTGGGTGCTAGCGGCTGTACCGGGCTGTGCATGTCCCCGATCACATCTTTTAGGATGATGCCCATCTGTGGGGACCTCATGAGTGTCAAATTATTTTTTTAAAAACATCTTCACAGGCCTGAGATGCGCTTGATGGCACAGGCATAGGCGCGGGACACAGAGGCTGCTGAGTCCTGGGCACACTCTGTCTTGCTGTATATGGCGAGGTGCATCTGCCCTGCTACGCTGATGGATATGCCGTGGGCCAAGTGCCAGGTGATGTCCACTCCCACCTGGAAACTCATTCCCTTACCTGGTCCCCAAATGGGGTTGGTGGGTGAGCCGCCATTTTGTCTGACCCGGTGGCCATTTTGTCCAGCTGCAAGTCACATGCCTGTGTCGTGGCGTTTGCCGTGCTGGGCCTGGCTTCCTCCAGGACGCAGAGGGGTGGAGGTTGAGGCCTCCCCTGCACCTCAGGACGGGGCCTGGTAGGCGGATCGCCCTCGGCTGTGGCGCCGGTAGTGATGCGTACAGGCGCTCCCTCAGACATCAGTCCAGTATTGGCATAGCCCCTCAGGTTGAGACCCGGTAAAAGAACCTTGCGGTCCCTCAGCAGAGTCACCGGCAGGATCTTGCGACCCCTCTGCCTGGTGGCCAGTAGCTGAAGCAGCCTCGGTGCGTGTGTTGGTACTAGGACCTGATGGGTCCCTCCTGCTTGTGCGCTTCCTGGGGAAGGAGTCGCCTTTGCGGGGTGCGGATGAGAACAGTGCACCTACCTTGGACTTGGTCTTGTGTATAACGAACGCCTTTAAGTCCGATTGAGGCAACTTACCGAAGCGCTCCCTCAACCTGGCTAACCTGTTCTTCAGAGTGCACTGTGTGAGAGCGTTGCACATGGTACAGCCTTCCGAGCCGTGGTCGGGGCCAAGGCAGCGGAGGCAGAGAGCGTGCAGGTCGAAAGTAGGGAGGAGACCCTTGCAGGCTGGACAACTGCTGAAGCCAGATTACGTTGACATGCGCCGGGGAGGAGTGTGGCACCAGAGGACAGAGAGGTACCTGATTTAAGATAAGAAAAAGAAGACAAAAGTACTTCATTGGAGAAGAGCGTGTGGAATTACTAGACCGGTATTACTTTTCATTCACGAGCAAAAAGTACACATCTACATCCATGACAACATTTTATTAGATTATACAAATCAACATGACATCAATGACAGTACAATGATGATTAATTGCAATATCTCAGTAATACAGGTTCATAGAGATGGTGAGGGATCAGCCAACGACAGCCAGCGCTCCACTGTCCGATACCATGTCCGATCTTGGTGGAAATATGGGTAACTGTAGGTAGAGTGAATATGATTGAAGTCTATGGAATGGTCAATAGAGGGGGCTGCTTTAGTCCATGAAAGGATCCCAAATGTTCATGGTTTTATTGACGGTATTAGTTCGGATTGCAGTCACCTTTTCCTCCACCGCAATGTCCCAACATTTGGACCACCATAATGCTACTGAGGGTCCGTCTTCGTGTTTCCACAACCGGGCCATAGCAATTTCTGCTGCGAGGAGTAAGTGCGTACGCAAACGCGGAATAGGTCCTGAGATTGGTAGTGCTCTCCCCCACCCCCCCGTTTCCCCTAGAGGAATAATACCCGGATCCCAGGGTATGGCGAGTCCAGTGATATCTTTGATGTGTTTAATCACGTCCCACCAATATGCCTCTGCCCTTGGGCAGGTCCATACCATGTGAAATAGGGAGCCAGGGGTGGAACAGCCTCGCCAGCAGCGATCAGAGAGATTCAGATTAGCTCTATTGATCTGGACTGGGGTCACATAATATCTATAACAGAGCTTGTAGCCTCCCTCCCCGTTTGTAGTACATTGTGAGCTTTTGTGCCGTCTGGCCCAAATTTTAGCCCATTCCTCTATTTCTATTTACCGGCCCAGGTCCTTCTCTCACTCGATCATGTATCTTTCCTTTTTCGTGGGGTCAGCCCTGTCCAGAAGACGGTATAGTGCAGAGATCTTACCTCTTTTTGTTGGGGTTGTGAGGGAGATCTCTAGAGCCGTTAGCTCTCTAGCCCATTTCTCTCGAACTGCCCTATGAGACAGCCAGTGCCGTATTTGGGTATAATGGAATCTCTCGCGCTCTTCTACCCTGAATTTCTCTTTGCATCTTTCAAATGAGATGGGGGAACCCTCCTCTAGAAAGTCGCCCGTTTTGAGCAGGCTGCCTTCCCTCCACGACTGGAAACTATTGGGGCAACAGCCTGGTGAAAACTCTGGGTTGTTCCAGATAGGGCTTAGGGGGTCCATCGTGCCCCGTATACCCCCTTTCCGAGCTGCTGACTTCCAACTTCGGCAATTGTGATCGTGGAGGATAGAGGGCCTTTATTCGCTTGCGTTTTCATTTCTGGCAGATACGGAAGGTCCGCAGGATTACCCGGGCACCAGGTCTCCTCGATCTGCGTCCATTTCGGCGCGTCCTCTTCTTGCACCCAGGAGAAAGCAAGTGATAGCTGAGCTGCTAGGGTATATCTAGCTATGTCTGGCACTCCCAGCCCTCCCTGATTTTTGTCCTGCATCATTATTCGCTTACCAATACGAGGCTCTCCCCCCCCCCGCCAGACAAAACCCTGCAGTTTCTTTTGCATATCCACCAGTACTGGGCCCGGAATGCAGGTCGGTATTGCTGTGCGGAAATATAGCCACCTGGGGATTATATTCATTTTTATGGCAGCAATTCGCCCAAACCAGGAAACTTCCCGAGAGGACCAGGTCTTTAAGATTTGTAATAAGTTGTGGAAAGTTTGCAGCATATAGATGAGCCGGGTCTTTAGTGATACGCACCCCCAGATATTCAATCGCGTCTTTCGCCCATGGGATCGGCATTAACGGGCTGAGGGTGGTTCTTTCTCGATTAGAGATATTGATCGCCAGGGCCGATGATTTGTCTAGGTTAATTTTGAACCCTGATAATGCCCCAAATTCATTAATTTCCTTCCATAAGGGATGATGCCAAATTTGATGCTGTTATTAATACATCATCCGCATATAATGTGATTTTATATTCCCGGCTTCCTATCTTGATCCCCCCTATCCTAGCGTTCTGCCTAATTTTGGCTGCAAAGGGCTCCATTGACAAAGCAAAAATCAGAGGAGAGAATGGACACCTCTGTCTAGTGCCTCTTGATATCTGTATTGCTTCGGATCTCCTGACATTGACCCGCAGCTGTGTCGTGGGGGTTTGGTAATTGGCCATTACCCATGTGATGAAATTTGGGCTGAATCCGAAATGTTCCAAAATTGTGCACAGGTACACCCAGTCCACCAGATCGAATGCTTTATGAGCATCTAATGATATCACGGCCACCGTGTCCCCGGATCTGTGGGCATGTTCAATAATGTCTATTGTTCTCCGAATATTGTCGTGAGTCCCTCTCCCTGGTATAAACCCTGTCTGGTCACTGTCGATCAGGCATGGTAAAACCGCTCCCAACCTGCCTGCTAGTATTTTAGCAAAAATCTTACAGTCATTGTTCATGAGCGTGATCGGGCGGTAAGAAGTGGTCAATTCGGGAGCCCTCCCGGGTTTGTGCAACAGGACTGTTAATCACTCTGCCATAGACCTGGTGACAGAACCCGATAACAGAAAAGAGTTGAATAAGGCCACCAACTGAGGAACCAAGAGCCTGGAATATTTCTTATAAAAGGATGCGGATAAGCCGTCAGGGCCAGGAGCCGTGGATTTCAGAGATTTAACGGCTTTGATTACTTCCTCCGCCAAAATGGGCAGCTCGAGGTCCCCCAGCCGAGTCGAGTGCTGCTTGGGTATGGACTGCAAATACTTTGGTAAGTTGTCTAATACTGTTGGTGACCCCTTCATGATGTCCGAGTGGTATCTTGATAGTTCATTGATTTTATCTGCATCAGTGTACAGGATTTTCCCATACTCCCCAGTTAACGTGAGGATGATGTTCCTACTTCGAATTTTTTTCAGTTTTTGCACTAGTATTTTGTTTGCTTTATTCCCCTTCGTGTAATAAAACTGTCTTGTGAAGGTTAAGGATTTAGCGGTACGATCGGCGCAATGCATTTCCAAGGCTGTTTTGGCCTTTCTTAGCTCTCTCTCAACTTTTCTGGAATATCGCCTTTTCAGACCGGCTTCTAGTTGGTTCACTCTCTCCTCCAGTTTGGCTGCAGCAATGTTCGAGACCCTTCGTTGTTCAGCTCCTGCACAATCAGAGAGCCTCTGAGAACTGCCTTCATTGCATCCCAGATGATATTGATAGGGGAGGTCTCGATGGTGTTTTCTTTAAAAAAGTTATACTATTATGTTCTCGACTTCCATTTTAATGCATTCATCCAGTAACAGAGAGTCATTCAGTGTCCAGTGCTTTTGGACAGGGCGCTTTTGCCCCGATATAGCTAATTTTGCAGTCACTGGGGCATGATCTGAAATCATGCAGGTGTGTATTGACGTTGCATCCAAGTATGGGTAAAGGACCCCCCGAGATTAATATGAGGTCAATTCTCGAGAAGCCTTTGTGCACCTCGGAATAATGGGTGTAGTCTCTTGAGGTCCAGTTAAAGAGCCTCCAGGCATCTACGGTTTCAGTTTCCCTTAGCAGCTTGGCTAATGATCATGCTTGTACAAAGTCAGATTTAGTGGGAGGAAGGGTCTTTGTCCACTTGGGGATTTGGCATCGAATTGAAGTCCCCGCCCATGATTAGGTGCCCTTCTTGGAATGCTAAAATGATTGGGATTAGACTTGTGATGAAGTTAGCTTGAGCAGAGTTGGGACCATAGATTGCAGCGATGGTTATCGGGAGCTCCTCAAATAGCCCCTTGAATAGGAGGAACCACCCATTTGGATCTCTTTTTATAGTAATTTTTGTTAGGGGGATCCTGTCACTCAGGAGTATGGCTACTCCTCTTTTCTTCTGGCCAGAAGTGGCAAAGTATGCTTTTTTTTACCTGTTAAATCTTACTCTGTGTTAATCTTCCTGCAGTAGATGAGTTTCTTGGAGAAAAACAAAGTCCCCGGCTAATTGCCTGAGTACGTGTTCAACGGATTTCCGTTTCCGTGGTGAGTTAAGTCCTTGCACATTCCATGATAGGATTGTTATTTCACTTGTGTCAGCCATGGTCTCTTATTCCTTTTTTTGTGTAAGATTGGGCGCACTCTGCCCGCCGACCCCGACCATCCCCGTCGGAGACTACTTCGGTGCGTTGGTGATGCTTCATTGGGGTCGTTGGCATGTCATGATGTGAGCTTGAACACTGGGCCGAGCAACTGGAGCTCCCAGACCCTGGGTATTTGTTTGTCTTTCGACGATCCCCCACCTCCCCTTGAAATGAACAAGTAGGAAAACAACATCCTACTGCCACTGGGAAACTGGTGGCATCGATGAGCTCATATTGGCCAACTGGGCCGCCGAGCAAACTGTAAACTAGAACTGATGCATTATACCCACACTGCCCGGGTATCGTCCTCTGTACCGTGATGAGGATTAGTCCAAACGTGAGGCTCCCATTTCTACCTAGATAATTTACACAAGGTGGACTTAACATGCCTGGCTTAAATATTGGTAGCTGTAAATAAGCAGTCAAAAGTCAATTCTCAGGTGAGTGGGGTGGACAAGAATGTAGCATAACCAGAGCTAGAAGTTGGATATAAATCAGTGGTACGCCGTACCACTAGTTGGTTTGCTTTTTACAAAGGCTCAAGAAACACGTCCGCGATACTTTCGCATTTTCTCCTTTCATATATAGAATTGGCTCAGCCTGGACAGTCAAGCACTGCCAATTTCCCAAGTCACAGCTAAGCAGACACAGACCGCATCTGTCCATGGCTCTACAAGCTGTTAAGGTGCTCAGGTTGTAGTTTCTTTCATCAGTGGCAGAGTCTTCGAGATGCATGATGGGACATTGCCAACGCAAAGAGCTCGTAAAGCACCAGTTACCTTGAAAATCTGTGACAGTTAAAGTGTGCAACACAAAGCACACATTTAAAGATTTGTTTATATCCATAATGTCTACTATCTTGACATGCAAAAAAATAAAGTTGCTATAAGTCACTATTCAAATGTTTTCAACAACATGAATAACAATGAGCTGGAAGTGTGTGACAAAGAATCTTCATATATTTTTTTATTACACAACTTCTTTTATTACACGTCTAAGAAAGTACAGTGGGGTTTAATAGACTTTTCAGGTTGGTATTACCTTGCAGTGTGGAACTTTAAGTTTACAGTTCAGGATGTGAAAATTAAAGCCATAATGATATTCTTTCGGATTAAAATGTTGCTATAAGGATTTACATGTTGTCATGTGGCTTTATTATGCATTTTGTGTTTTTTGTAAGTAAACTCTATAAGACATTACTACTGTAGACTTTGAAATCAAACAATTTGAGCCCAAGTTTGTGATCCTGGTCACCTCCTCCCAACACTCGACACTGGTACCATGCCCCTCCCTCCCCGCGATCTGTCTAACCATCTCACTCCATCCTTTTTAGGATGCAGCCAGAATACCACTAGTTCCTTTTTTCCACTTCCATCACTTACCGTAAAAGCATTTCTGATGGTTGTATCTGCTTAGATTCACTGTGTATAGTCCGACATCCAGTGGTCACTGCAGAGTATTGCATTTTGTTTTTCGTAGTCAAAAAGGGGACGTCGACAGGGCGTGTCTAACACTATCCCTATAGTGACGTACAGTGTACTCACAATCCCTCACGCGTCGAGGTCCCTCCGTTTGTATTTTTTCTGCCCTGAGGGAGCCTATTAGACGTGAGTGAGTACAGAAAAGAGAGAGATATAAAGTACGTCTATGTTCCTTCCATCCGAGCGGGGAGGAAGGGTGGGCGCATGTGAATCTAAGCAGGTACAACAATAAGAAATGCTTTTACGGTAAGTAATACATTGTCTTCTGATGTTTGTTAATCTGTTTAGAATCACATGCTGTGCATAGACTAGCGAGCAGTACCCGGAGTTGGAGGTGGGTTGTGAGAAGGAACAGTAGAGAAAATATGTCTTAATACTGCTTGTGAGGAGATAGGGGGGTGGGAGGCACTACTGAATTAGGCAAATATAAGTTCAATAAGAAGATAATCCTCGTAAGTAGGGTAGTGTATTAGTATGTCTCATCAGGTAGAATAAGATAAATTTCAGGTGCGGCTGGGAAAATCTCGAGGCCACTCGAGATCAAAATACATAGGTGCAAAAAACACACACCCTGGACGTTGCCGACCAGGAGCCCAAAGCTGCACTCCTTGCGGGATAATATCCCAGGTCAAATATCTCAACTAGAACAGAAGTTAGATGGCTCCAATGAGTCACATATCCATAACAGTTGAGGCTGTAAATATGTAATTTAGATGGCGAGCAGCATACAACTGTGCTCAATAGTTTAACACAATACGTAATCATTAAAGTGTGTATTTCAATATTTCTGTCCGCCTGCTGGAGTAAGACAAGGAAAAGGACCAAACTGACTCAAACCTTGTTAAAACAGAAAGTAAACAGGTTTTATATAAACAAAAGTCTCCGTCTGTTGCACTGTTAGTTTCCACAGTGTAACGTGAAGGGTGTCGTAAAATACAGTAATTCAAAATACAACAATGGTACGGTTTGAGCTATAAAAAATTCGGGTAAACCAAAAAGAAGGTGAATCGAATGAGTATGACAAGTTGTGTCCCAATTACATCATTGGTGATAACATGTACAGTTTCCAACATAAATCCTTTTGAAATTTTCAACATAAAAAAGCACTCCTAGTTGGTATGAGGTGCCAACGCGTTTCGGATTCCATTAATCCATCTTCAGGGCCGGATGTGCTCATATTTCATAATGTATTCAAGTAGAATCTCTTTCGTTGGGTCCTAAGAATAATTCAAATGAACTCGTCAAGGGGTATAGTGTATTGTGTTTCAAAGTAACTAATAGGCTTAGTAAATACACTGCCCTAGTGAGTCGAGGGAACTGGACTCAAAAAGGTGTTGTCGGGTCTGGAGAGAGTCGCCTCCCATCTAGATCGTTGGTAAATGGTGGCGGGATTCAGGTCTCATGCAGGTATCTGCAGGTAAAAGGGAAAAGCGCCCATCAGAGGTGATGGCAGATTCATACTAAAGCAATTTAGAAGTAGCACTGACAGACTGTTCTGCCGCGCGAAAACATCGCCCCCGTGTACTAGCGTGATGAGCTAGTTCGAGCGCGTATAGTAATAGGAGTGAGAATCTCTCCGTAGGGAGTATCGTATTGGTTTGAAATTCAATTGTACTTACTGGATCTCTGCAGGGAGGATAACCCGAGCGGCCCGTCGCCAAGACGAGTCGCTCGTAAGTGAACCTAGATAAAGTGGTTGTCACGGATGCCACGCATGCGCGTTGGCGCTTAAGCCGCCATGTTGGTGTGGGCAGTAAGCCGTACAGAGCCATATTGCGAGCGGCGCTGCAATAGTGTCAATCAGGAGAAGAATCAAATTGTACTCGCGCATCTGTATGCGTAGGTAAAAACGTCTGCAAGGGCAGAAAATAGGGTCATCATTAATCTGAGTAGTGGGGCGCAGGAGGGGGGGCGTCACAGTTCCAGTCGGACTGTGGGGCGCCCCCCCTCCTGCCAGTTAGCTGGGATCCAGAGGGAGGAGCTAGCGAGCATACCGGTTCCTATCAAAAACTGGGTCGAACTGAAGAGAAGTGATCAATCTACATGAGTACTTACAGCTTTTCTTTGCATGGAATACCCCTAAAGAGTTTGTCATGCTGACGGTCCCTAAGCCGTTCACATTCTATAGAGGCATACATATTCACATATATCTGGCAGATTGGCATGTTGACGGTCCCTAAGCCGTTCACATTCTCTAGAGGCATACATATTCACATATGTCTGGCAGATTGGCATATACACATATTGGCACATTCGGTTTATATGGCATCTGTGTGCCCTGTACATTCAAGCTTATGTATGTAAAGTCCTGATTCCACATTTATAACAGTAAAGGAGGAACACAGCCTCAACTTCTAAATTCACATCTGTAACATCAAAGGAAACACATAAGATCAAATTCACAGTTCATACCGCGAGGGGTGAGACAGTCTAACAGATCTATCCATATGATTTCTCTCTGTAGCAGTTTTTTATGGATATCACCTCCTCTAGGGCCAGCCTTCACCTGTTCAAGGATTAGACATTTCAGTTGAGCTATCGAGTGCCTAGACTCCAGAAAATGCACCGATACTGCGGATTTAAGGCTCTTTGTTCTTATATTTGACTTATGCTCTGTCCATCTTAGCTTGGCCTTTCTCATAGTGATGCCTACATAGTAAAAACTGCAAGGGCATTTTAAGGCATTAACCACATTTGTGGAGTCGTAAGTACAAGAAGGTTTTAGTGTGATTGGCTTCCCAGTGTGTGGATGTGAGATGGTATTGCCAGGTAAGATGTTGCTGCAATGTTGGCAATTAAAGCAAGGTTGTGTCCCCTTAAATGTCTTTGCCGTGGGTAGATCTTTGGGCGTTTCAGCTCTGATCAAACTGTTTCTAAGTGCTTTGCTATTCCTATACGTGAAGGTAGGTAGTTGTCGAAAGAGAGGCTGAGTTTGAGGGTCCATCTGGAGCATCGGCCAGTTTTTTGGGATAATGTCCCTAATTTTCTTGCTTTGGGTCGAATATGTTGTTACATAGACCAAATGTTCATCCTTTGGTTGGTCTTTTGAGGTTAGTAGAGTGTCCTGCTTCATGATAGATACTTTTTCCTCAATGCCAGTGATTGTGGCCGGATTGTATCCCCGGTTTTTCAATTTTTGTCGTAATGTGGCAGATTGTCTTATGTATTCCGTGTCTTCAGAGATGTTTCTGCGATAACGCATAAATTGGCTAAGTGGAACACTGTCTATTGTTCGATGTGGATGAAAGCTTGTAGCTAATAGTAGACTGTTTGTCTGTGGCTTTTGTGAAAATCCTGGTTTCAAGGTTCTCATCTTTAACATAGACCTCCACATCAAGGAAATTGATCTTCAATTTACACGTTAAGGTAGTAAACTTAATTCGAGGGTGCATGGCGTTCATCATTGAGAAGAAATTATTTAGTTCATCCTCTGGGCCAGACCAAATTCCGAAAATATCGTCAATGTATCTGACAAAGAGGGTAAGATGGCGTGCCCACCTCGGAGACGTGAGGACATTTTCGGATTCCAAATAATACATATGTGTTGGCCTAAACTGGAGCCATGGCGGCACCCATGCTGGTCCCTGAAAGTTGGAGGTAAAAATCATCTTGAAATTTGAAGAAATTGTTCATCAGTACTATTTTGAGTAGTTTTAGGACGAATAGTTTGTCTCCTTGGCAATTGTCCGACCTCAGCAATAGCCATTCAACGGCCTCCAGTCCAGCCTCGTGTACGATGTTGGTGTACAGCAATGTCACATCCATGGTAAAGAGTAGATCTCTTTCCTTGACAAAAGTACTTTCACTTAATTTTCTCAAGAAATGCGTGCTGTCCTTAATATACATCTCAGATTCTTGTATGAGTGGCCGTAGAATGCAGTCCAGATACTTCGCTAGCGGTTCCAGTAGACTGTCAGTTGCTGCTATGATTGGTCATGGATCGATTAATCTCTTGTGGATTTTAGGCAGAATGTACATAACCGGTGTGATCGGATGCGGTTTTTCCAGAAATGTGCATGTTTTTTCTGTGATCACTTCTCTCAATTCTGCTTCATCCAAGGTTGCTTTGATGAGGCTTCTTACTTGTTCTGTGGGATTGTAATCGATCTGCTGGTAAGTCTCAAGATCGCCCAATTGGCGTTCGACTTCCGCTGTATACATACTCTTGTCCATCAGGACGAGCGCTCCCCCTTTGTCAGCTGGTTTAACGATGATCTTGTTGTTATCTAACAAGTTTTTGAGTGTCTGGCGTTCGACAGACGTAAAGTTTCCACGATTCTTAGACTTGAATTCTAGTTTCTTGAATTGGTCAAGTACTGTTTTTTCAAAGACTGCCAATACATGGTTGTTGATAGGAGGGTTAAAGGCACTTTTGGGTGACATTTCCAGAAATTCAGGAGGTTCAGTGATGTATTCTTCCTCTTCAAGTGAGTCAAAAAAGACTGAGTTTCAGTTTTCTCATTAGTTTGAAAAAGTCGATTTTTTTCTCTAAGTAAGTTGGTGTTATATTGGGGAACAAAGGAAAGACCCTTACGTAAGACTTGTAACTCTGGTTTGGACCATTGGTGCGAAGAGATGTTGACTATTTCTTTTTCCCCCCATTTGTTTCTTCCTCTCTGATTTTTTCTTCCCTTGTCCTCGTCTGGTCGGTCTTTTTCTAAAAAAAGAGGGCGAACCTGTAGCGCTTTCTACCTCTGATGTAGTGGAGGGAACCTCTGTTGCTGGATCCACAGGTGTCTCTAATTCCGCACTAGATGCCTCAGATGATGATGCGTCAGTATTTTGTGGTCCGGTCCTTGGAGCACGAGGTTGGAATGGTCTGGATGGCCGTTGGCCATAATACTCTTGCCAGGTGTATACTATGTCAAGTTTATAATCTTGGGTATCTCGTCTGAATTTCCTTATCTTCTTCGATTCTAATTCTTGTTTGTATTTGGCTAATTTGTCATTGCTATCTTCCAAGATTTTTTTGAGTTGATCTGCAGTTAAGTTTTTGCTCAGATTGCCTTAATTGTGTCAATTTCCTCATTGAGTGTAGTTAAGTTGTTCGATAATTCCTCAATTGTGAGGAGAATCAGGTCAAGGGAACACTTGTTCAGGATCTTACGCCACAGGATTTTCTTTACAGAGGGTGGGTTCCAGATTCACTCTTAAGCCTCGTGGAATCCTCTTGGCTTTGTAATAATGTGACAGTGTGGTTGCATGAAGTTTCAAATTGATCTCTCTCCGTATCTTCCACTCTAACTGTTTGATTAGGGCTTCAGGTTTATCCGATGAGATAAGCTCGTCTCCTGGTTTGATGAGGCTTAATATCCTCTTGGCTTCTTCACTGAATCCAGAGGAGGTGATATCCATAAAAAACTGCTACAGAGAGAAATCATATGGATAGATCTGTTAGACTGTCTCACCCCTCGCGGTATGAACTGTGAATTTGATCTTATGTGTTTCCTTTGATGTTACAGATGTGAATTTAGAAGTTGAGGCTGTGTTCCTCCTTTACTGTTATAAATGTGGAATCAGGACTTTACATACATAAGCTTGAATGTACAGGGCACACAGATGCCATATAAACCGAATGTGCCAATATGTGTATATGCCAATCTGCCAGACATATGTGAATATGTATGCCTCTAGAGAATGTGAACGGCTTAGGGACTGTCAACATGCCAATCTGCCAGATATATGTGAATATGTATGCCTCTATAGAATGTGAACGGCTTAGGGACCGGCAGCATGACAAACTCTTTAGGGGTATTCCATGCAGAGAAAAGCTGTAAGTACTCATGTAGATTGATCACTTCTCTTCAGTTCGACCCAGTTTTTGATAGGAGCCGGTATGCTCGCTAGCTCCTCCCTCTGGATCCCAGCTAACTGGCAGGAGGGGGGGCGCCCCACAGTCCGACTGGAACTGTGACGCCCCCCCTCCTGCGCCCCACTACTCAGATTAATGATGACCCTATTTTCTGCCCTTGCAGACGTTTTTACCTACGCATAGATGCGCGAACACAATTTGATTCTTCTCCTGATGACACTATTGCAGCGCCGCTCGCAATACGGCTCTGTACGGCTTACTGCCCACACCAACATGGCGGCTTAAGCACCAACGCGCATGCGTGCCATCCGTGACAACCACTTTATCTAGGTTCACTTACGAGCGACTCGTCTTGGCGACGGGCCGCTCGGGTTATCCTCCCTGCAGAGATCCAGTAAGTACAATTGAATTTCAAACCAATACGATACTCCCTACGGAGAGATTCTCACTCCTATTACTATACGCGCTCGAACTAGCTCATCACGCTAGTACACGGGGGCGATGTTTTCGCGTGGCAGAACAGTCTGTCAGTGCGACTTCTAAATTGCTTTAGTATGAATCTGCCATCACCTCTGATGGGGGCTTTTCCCTTTTACCTGCATGAGACCTGAATCCCGCCACCATTTACCAACGATCTAGCTGGGAGGCGACTCTCTCCAGACCCGACAACACCTTTTTGAGTCCAGTTCCCTCGACTCACTAGGTCAGTGTATTTACTAAGCCTATTAGTTACTTTGAAACACAATACACTATACCCCTTGACGAGTTCATTTGAATTATTCTTAGGACCCAACGAAAGAGATTCTACTTGAATACATTATGAAATATGAGCACATCCGGCCCTGAAGATGGATTAATGGAATCCGAAACGCGTTGGCACCTCATACCAACTAGGAGTGCTTTTTTATGTTGAAAATTTCAAAAGGATTTATGTTGGAAACTGTACATGTTATCACCAATGATGCAATTGGGACACAACTTGTCATACTCATTCGATTCACCTTCGTTTTGGTTTACCCGAATTTTTTATAGCTCAAACCGTACCATTGTTGTATTTTGAATTACTGTATTTTTACGACACCCTTCACGGTGCACTGTGGAAACTAACAGTGCAACAGACAGAGACTTTTGTTTATATAAAACCTGTTTACTTTCTGTTTTAACATGTTTTGAGTCAGTTTGGTCCTTTTCCTTGTCTTACTCCAGCAGGCGGACAGAAATATTGAAATACACACTTTAATGATTACGTATTGTGTTAAACTATTGAGCACAGTTGTATGCTGCTTGCCATCTAAATTACAAATTTACAGCCTCAACTGTTATGGATATGTGACTCATTGGAGCTATCTAACTTCTGTTCTAGTTGAGATATTTGACCTGGGATATTATCCCGCAAGGAGTGCAGCTTTGGGCTCCTGGTCGGCAACGTCCAGGGTGTGTGTTTTTTAATACTGCTTGTCCCACCTGGGAATCAGATCTAGAGTGGGCATCTAGACAGTAGTGTTTTGTAAAGGTGTGTACAGAACTCCAGGTTGCCGCTTTGCAAATGGACTCAAGAGGGACATTTGCAATGAATGCTATGGAAGCCCCAGGGCCTCGAGTAGAATGTGCTCTCGGCTTGAAGGGTAGTTTTCTCTTAGCAAGAGTGTAACAGAGTGATGCATTGGACAATCTAGATATAGTGGATTTTGAAACTGCATCTCCTTTTCTTCCTGCTGCCACCGAGACAAAGAACTGATTAGTCTTTCTCAGAGGTCTAGTTCTTTCCATATAAAACATGACGGCTCTGCGCACATCCAGTGTACGCACGCTCCTTTCTCCCAAATTTGAAGGGTTTTGAAAGAACGTTGGTAGTTCTATTGACTGGTTGACATGGAATTTAGAAATAAATTTTGGTGCAAACCTAGGATGTGTTAGTAGAACCACCTTATCCTTGTTAACTGTTACAAAGGGGTCTAGTATAGAGAGCACTTGTAGTTCACTCACTCTCCTAATGGAGGTGATAGCTATTAAGAAAGCAGTTTTAAGAGTGAGGTTCTTAGGGGATGCTTTGTGCATGGGTTCAAAGAGTGAGCCCATAAGTCTGGTAAGTACCACATTTAGGTCCCATCCGGGAGCTGGGTTAGCTATAGGAGGGTGTATCCTCTTTACTCCCTCCATAAAGGCTTTAATAACTGGGACTTTCCACCATGACACTGTGTTGAGAAGTGGGGTATGCGGAAAGTGCAGCTAGATGAACTTTAATAGAATTAAAGACCAATCCCGAGTCTAATAAGTGGGTTAGGTAAAGAACAATATGTGCGGGAGAGCAATCAATGGGGTTGATACTCTTACCTCTACACCAGATGAGGAATCTCTTCCACTCGCCAGAATAGCAGTAACGAGTGTCAGGTTTTCTAGCCAACCTAAGAATGTCCATGCATCTTTGAAGGAGCTGTAAATGTCCAAATTCTATGACCTAAGGAGCCAGGCTGCCAAGTTCATGGTCTGTGGGCATGAGTGTATCGTACGGGTAGGGTAGTTTCACCGGTGGAGATAGAGACATCTCCATCAGATGAACGAACCATGGCTGTCGGGCCCACATATGGGCCACTAGTATCATGGTCACTGGTTCCTGGTGCATCTTGTGCACTATTGTGTTGAAAAGGGGAGTTGGGGGGGGTGGTCTAGGGGAGCATAAACAAATTTCCCTGACCATGTTATCCAGAGACCGTTCCCCTTGGATCGGTTCTGGGGGTACCTGGAGGCGTAATCTTGGCATTGGGAGTTCTCCAGAGTTGCGAACAGATCTATTTCTGGGAATCCCCATTGTGTGAAAACGTCAAAGACAATGTCTTCTTGTAACCGCCATTCGTACTCTGCGGGCAGAGGGAAGTCTCTGCTGAGTTCGTCTGCTGGCAGATTGAGTTCCCCTGGTACATGTTGTGACAACAGGAACATGTGTTTGAGAGCCCACTTCCAGATTTTCTGGGACAGCTTGGACAGTCCTGGAGAGCGAGTGTCCCCTTGCTTGTTCAGGTAGTACATGGCTGTGGTGCCGTCTGTGAGGACCATCACTGTCTTCCCTCGCAGGTGTGCCTGGAAAGCCTTCAATGCTTTGAAGATCGCTAGCAGTTCCAGCAAGTTTATGTGTTTGGACGCTACACTTGGAGTCCAGACTCCATGTGCAGTCTGATGGGATAGGTGAGCCCCCCCCCATCCTGTGAGGGATGCGTCTGTGGTTAGAGTGGCTTCCACTGCGGGGGTGGCGAATGGCTTCCCTATGACAAGGTTTTCCTTCAAACACCACCGTAGTGAGAGAACCAAGGCCTGCGAGACCACCACTAGATCGTCCCATTGTCCGCTGGCCTGACACCACTGGCTGTTGAGCCACTCTTGGATTGGGCGCACGCGCAGGGGCGCGTGAGGTACCAAATATATACATGACATGATCATTCCTAGCAAACGCATTGCTTTGCTTACCGTCACCTCTCGACCGGCCACATATTGAGGAATCTGAAACAGCATATTTTGGACCCTCTCGTTGGAGGAGAAGACGAGGCTGTCCTTTGTTCGAATTAGAGCCCCTAGAAATTGTTTGATCTGGCTGGGGTCTAGGCTAGACTTCTTGTTGATGGAGAAGCCCAGTTAGAACAAAAGGTCTACAGTCTTTTGGGTATTCGAGAAGCATGTCTCGTAAGAATCCCATGTTATGAGCCAATCGTCAAGGTAAGGGTATACTGGGATGGACAACCTGCGAAGGTGGGCCGCTGCCACTGCCAGTACTTTCGTGAATACTCTCGGCACTGACGCTATGCCGAAGGGTAGCACTCTGAACTGGTAGTGTTTGCCCTCTATCATGAACCTCAGGTATTTTCTGTGCGCTGGCAACATTAAAATATGAAAGTATGCATCTTTCATGTCCAGTGTTGTCATGTAATCTCCCTGTGAAAGCAGGCGTATTACTTCGTGTAAGGTCACCATGCGAAATTGAGGTTTGACAAATTTGTTCGCTGGCCGCAGGTCTAATACAGGGCGCATGGTTAAGTCCTTTTTGGGTACAAGGAAGTACACTGAATAAATACCTTCCGTTACCTGTGATAGAGGCACAACCTCTATTGCTCCTTTTTCTAGTAGTAGCAGCTCTACACTTGAAGAAGGATGGTGAGGTGTTCTGGTGATAGGCTTCCTCCCCTTGGGGGTCTGTACGTGGGGGACTGACTGAATACTATGCAGTAACCGCGGGCTATAGTTGACAATACCCAGCGGTCTGACGTTATTCCCTCCCATGCTGGTAGCAAAGATTCTAACCGGACCCCGACCGGCGATGCATGGGAGGGTCATTTGATGTTGGAAGCCGGGGAACCTCTGGGAGTGGAGCCCTGACCTCTACCCTTGCCACGGCATTGTCCTCTTTGTGCATTGGCCACTGGTTCCCTGAGTAGAGGACCAGTTGCCTGCAGTGTACTGCTGCTGCTGTTGTTGTTGTTGTTGACGTTGGCCTTGAAAAAAGCGCTTGTTGCCGAATCCCCTCTTATTGGGAGGCCTTGAGATCTGGTCTAAAGTCTTTAGGGTGTCGAAATCTTTCTTAGCGGTCTCCAGTGCGTCGTCCACCACTTTCCCAAAGAGGTTAGAATCCTCGATTGGTTTGTGTATGAGTGACGCCTGGGTCTCTGGCTTAAAACCTGAGTTCCGGAGCCAGACATGACGCTTCAGAAGTATCCCTTGGACTAAAGAACGGCCAGCCGTTTCTGCAGCATCAAGTGTGTTTTTAATGATGCTCTGGTTAACCAGAGTTCCTTCCGTTACAGTGGTTAACAAGCGAGTTCATAAGGGCTCAGGGACTTCCTCGAGGTCTTGGCGTAACTTCCCCCATTGGGCATCAGCATACCTTGCCAGTAGGGTATTGTTATATGCAATTCTGGTGGAAAAAGCTGCCGAGGCTGTGATTCTCTTACCCAGGGCGTAGAGTTTCTTTCCTTCCTTGTCAAGGGGTGCTTCGCTAGTTGATAGCGGAACCCCTGCCCTCTTCCTTGTGGTAGTTACTACCAAGGAATCTGGTATTGAGTGACCCTTAATGTATAATGGGTCCGATGGAGAGGAAGTAAACAGTTTTTCAATTCCTGGGTTGACCCCTCTAACCAACGCAGGTGTAGACAGCGATGGGATGATTCGTCTCTTAACAGAGGCGAGGAGGGGAATGGTCTGGATAGTGTGAGGTTTTTCCTTAATGATTTTTTCTACAAAATCAATATCAGGATTAATTTTCCCAGTCTCAATTTCAAAGTGCGCTGCTGCCTTCCGAAGTAGCGCGTTGAAAGTGGGTTGGTCATCTATAGGTGACAGGTTCCTGACCAGTGTGGTTTGAGGAGAGGAAAGGTTCAGGATCTCCGGGTCTGTAGACGCTGTTGGGGACTGCCAAGGCTGTGAGCCACCTTCATCCGGGTCTTCTTCGAAGCCCCCCCCCTTTCCCACCCATGTCAGGGTTTTCCTCAAAACCTTCTTCTTCGAGGTTCTGTTGGTCTTCACTATTTAAGAACTCCTCATCCTCTTGGAAGTGAGAGTCTTCTTCAGTGAGGTCATAAGTATTAGCCTCCTCCTGAAGGGGGTTAAATAGTCTAGGATATTTGGCCCTGGGGTCCTCATGAAGTACCTCTCTTGGCCTCTTGGGTGTTTTATGTTCAGGAGTGGACATAAATCTAACCAGCTTGTCCATACATGATTGGAATCTCTCAAAAGTCCAATGTGGTAACCCAGAACGGTCTGGAGGCGCACGGTCTGGAGGCGTAAAAGGGAACTCCTCTGCCTGTAGCCATCTAGATCTGTCCTATAACGTCAAGGATAAACTTCATTCGCCTTCTGAGAAACCTTCTCGTAGGCTAGAGCCTTTCTTCGACGGCAGGAGCGGTCCCTGCCTCCCTTCCGGCATTCTCGCCGTCTCCCTGGCCTTGTGAGCAGGGTTCGCCGTCCGTCTCTGGCCGTCAGTGGAACTATACGAGCCAAGCTCTCGACAATGAATTTCTCCGTCGAGGCTTCCTCTGGCGTCGTGTTGGGTGGTGCCGAGACTCTTTCGGCGACGGTCACACTCTTACGAGGTGCATCGCCTGGCGTTTTGGTGGTAGCGCCGTTGTTTGCAGGTAGCCCAGTCGCTAGTCGCGTCTGCGGTGGCGGGGAGGGCTTGCAACCTTTACGATCGGTGGAGGGTGCCGGTAGGCCCGGCGTCTCCATTGGCGCTAGGGCTTTCTTCGTCTTCGACGAATAAATGCCATGGGTTGTGTTTACGTTTGTTTTTTGTGTTCGTCAGTGTCGCTGGGGTGTTCATCCCCATAAGTAGGGCGTGAGCCCAACTTGTCGGGGTTGGGGACAGACGCTGAGGAGCGGGTACGCTCCCTAGAGAACTCTACAACCGCCGAAACGGAGGTCGGGTTATCACTGTCCTCATCACACTCGGCGGTGGCGGGTGAGGTATCAGCTCTAGACATAGCGTAGGCTGCCCACCTTTTGACCCTGCAGTCCTTTAAAGTCTTAGGGTGAAGAAGTTTACAGGCCGCACAGCTGTCTTCGCTGTGGTCGAGGGGTAAGCAACAGTTACACCGCTTGTGCTTATCCTTCCATGTGAATTTGCCCTTAAAGCGCGGGCAAAATCTAAAGGGAGTCCTCTCCATAGCTGAGGATACAATTAAAAGTGATAACGACCCTGAAGGAAAGGGGGGTGAAAGAGAAAGGCATTCTTAGAAGAAAAAGACATGTCCCACGACCCCCACTCTCCCTACTGTTTTAGGATCGCCTCCGTCTAAGTCACCGCTGTCGAAGTTCTTAATCGGCGGTGAAACAGCTTTGCCGTCGAAGGAGGGATCTGATGTAATGTATAAGAAATAACGACCAAAGGGTCAAATAAATGTTTTGAAATTTCTCTCGAACGAGCTCCGCGTTAAGGCGACCAATATCTGAGCGGAAAAAAACAATCTGAGGGACCTCGACGCGTGAGGTATTGTGGGTACACTGCACGTCACTATAGGGATAGTGTTAGACACGCCTTGTCGATGTCCTTTTTTTGACTACGAAAAACAAAATGCAATACTCCGCAGTGACCACTGGATGTCGGACTATGTACAGCATGTGATTCTAAGCAGATTATCAAACATCATAACACAATATTTAAAGACGCTGTTTAACTAACTCCACCCGACCTTACCTATCCTACTGTATTTCACAAATGTTTGTATATAAGTACAATTGTATGTATATATGCTAACATGTTCTGCATTGTTTCTTATAAGTATACCATGTATGCCTGTAACAAGTTGAGATTGCTTCAGCGCCACGATGCCCCTGGGCAGATGTGCGCTATACAAATCCAAATGAATAAACAAATTAAATAAATAAAATATTTCAATAAAAGAATTTTAACACACAGGTCTAATGAAAATGGCTCTCTTGTAAGGGGAAGTAAAGGTGTTTCAGCAGGTTGTCACCGCAACTCCCAGAGTACACCGGTGCGCAACCTGGAAAACACAGCTCGGAGCCAATGGGATGGAGCTGTGGCCAGAATTTGAATGGACTGGAATTTCTCTTCCAAAAAGAGAAGGAACACCCAACCTACCGACCCCACAGGAATGACAGAATAGCAGCCAAAGGACTGAGAATAGAAAAAGGTTGCGGGGAACAGGGGAGACCCAGATGTTCACACTAACTCCTCCAGTTTGAAGCAAAACTCTCCAAACCTTGGGGAGAAACCCAGGAAAAACGAGCAACCCGAGCACATAGTTGCCTGCACAAAAAGCAACCTAAAAAGGAGACAGGCCAGAAGCCTTCTTAAAGACTTCCAGGGGGGGAAGTCCTGGCCTCCAGGGGAATAGCTCAGCTCACACGTGACCAAGGAAAACTGACAAAGTGGCCAATGGAAGCCAGTACGCACTCCACAACAGGATAGGCTGGGCTATAAAAAGTCAGCCGGTGCAGAGAAGGGTGAAAGGTGTTTGGGTGGGATCGGGAGCAGAGGCGGTGGACCAAGAAAGCAGCGAGGTGGGTGTAACCGGTGGAGAAGGATTGCAAGGAGGCTGTTGGAGTGCTGTCAGGTAAGGGCTCAGGTCTGAAAGTGTTACAACTGAGTTGCTTGTGAGTGAGTGACTTGGACAAGGGATAGAGCGAAGGGGAAGTTCAGACTCGGTATGAGGCGCTGTATTGGTATTTGTGCATGTGTGTGAGTGAGCAAGGGAGCACGAGAGACAGGAGGATAGCAGAGAGTAGAGACAGGTGCAGTGGTGAAAGTGAGGATTGAGAAGACCAGGAGAAATGTAATAGCAGAGAAGAAAGAGAGCAAACACAGGGGACTGAGTGTGGGGATAGAGATGTAACACCAGGAAGCAGAGGGCAGGGAAAAGAGGAGACCAGCTGGAGGGTGGAGATTGGAGAATTGGGAGAGACCATTAAGATTAGAGAAAAGAGAATGGAGCGAGAGTGTGTGCAGGGAGTAAATTACCAAGAACTATACAGTTATAGTTAAGTACTTAAATGAGGCAAAAGTATGATTAAAAAAGACCCAAAGCAGATATAAAACTAATAGTACGAAGGTTAGTACATTTTAATTACTTTGCAATGATTAGAATAAGTGACTAGCAGATAGGTAGTAACAACCAACATAGCACTTTCAAATCTCCTAAAGCACAATAGGAACAAGTACTGAATACAGATTTGTTGTTCAGTAAATACTTCAATAACTTGCAGAGAGATGTAAAAGTTCAGAAAACATTGTGCACAGGAATCAATGTAACAAAATCCATACTGTAAATGCAGGTAAATATTAACATAGTTCCATGGGAGCTGTAGAAACGTCCACCTTCATGCTGGCAAAGCTAGAGGAATCCACCAAATAGCTTTCTGACCCAGATTCAATTACCAGACACCTGGAAGAGGAAGACTGCAGAGATGTCCCAAGGGGATGAACAGCAAACAGTAGTGGTGGAGATACCTCTGAAAATGGACTAGAAACAGCCACCAACGGTGGAAATAAAAGACTTCAAGGCTGAAGGCAGTGGGTCCCTCTGACAGCTATAAGAGTCCATGTCAACATGTCCAACAATGGAGCAGAAGAATATTAACAGCAACAATAAACCATTCCGTTCCAGCAAGCCAGCAGGCTAAGTTACCTCTGTCCTAGTCGCATACAAATGAAGCAGGCGCTCCACAGAGCTGTAGTGGAGGAGGATGCAACTGTTCCAAGGGGATTAAAGGGTAGAAGAGCTTGGGACAGTACTTCCCTGCATGGGAAAGAGCAACGCTTTGCCCGAAGACGATAAGGAGGAAGCAGCACAAGTCCACAGAAAAGATTTTCAGGCAATCTTTAGCTGCTCAAGTGTGATTCCAGGTTGGTTGAGGAATGGCTTAGGATACTGACCGAAATTCACAGGGATGAGGGCTACCGTAGCCCTCCAACCCACATTCATGCAGCAATCACGGTATTTGCATCTATCAAAACTGTTTTGCAGGCACACAAATCAGGATACAGACTTGAATGCCAGAGATACCCACAATCAGTCAGAACTCTATGCCACTTACACAAAGGAATAATTGTGGGCTCTGAATGGTGCCGACAGAGCCATTAAAGGTCAAAATGGTGGTTCCACTTTGAAGTACACAAAAAACAACCACAAACAAAATGGATAGATCACAGGGCTTAAAAGCCTCTTAGGGGACTAGCTTCACATCTGCTGGCCCTGTCCAAAATTACAACCTTTCTGGGAAGAGGTGGAACTTAACATGCAATTAATGTTTAAACATCAAAAGGCAGCAACACCTAAGAGAACGTTTACTGGGCATGCCAAGCCCAAGCACCGAAGTATGACCCCCAAGCACAAAAGATTGGCATTCCCACTTGATTCAACTGGCGGTCCCCCTTGTAGTGGCGCAGAAATGGAAATCCAGAGACCAGCCCCACATTAGAGACTGGTACTATAAACTATGGAACTTTGTATCCCTGGAATGTGTCACCTTTGGAATGCAAGGGGAACAAAACTAATTCTCAGATGAATGGGCGGCAATCTTGGACTTCCTCCACAGAGACTACATTGAACAATACTGCCCACATCATCTTAGAATATTAGACATCATGTGACACTCTCCCTACCGCCTGAGCTGAGCACATGGACGTCCTACTGGCTTTTCCGAAAGGCCCTCAAAACCTGGCTATTTGCCTAATTTGCCTAAACATGACTTGCATTGCCCAGACGTCCAACTGCGAATTCTAATCACATAACTATTCTCAGTGTAACCGGTTGCAACGGCACCATGATGCCCTGGAGCGCTTTACAAAGGTAAAAAACAAATAAAACACATAGTATGCGAACCTGTGTATGGGGAGGAGGGGAGGAGAAATATAGCATGTTGAGGTAACTTCTTGCATAGCCCTTTCACTTGCTTGTTGATATGCTGTATTGTATCAAGGAAAAAATGGACAAATAAAATTTTAAAAAGCCTCTTGGGTAGTCACTTTGGCTCCTGTTCAGGGAGCAAGTGGCTATAAATGCGATACAAAGGCTACCCCACTGTTCATCCAAATAAAACAAAGCTGCTAGCAGCTTGCGACACTAGTAGCAGTCATTTATATAATCGCACTTTCCTATTTGTATGGCTTTAATGCGCTTTGTGGTAGGAACGCCCTTGGAGACCAGTCCAGGTATGGGAATATTCTCAGATAAGGCCTACATTTTGTGCACGCGTTTTGCCAACATTAGGAATTAGGTGGGCGGCTAGGCTCCAGTAAGCAAGGCAAGAAATTAGGCATGTGGAAGAGGGTCGAGGGAGGTCACGACAAAGCGCTAGTGCGGGAGAATCGATGTGTGACCAGCTAGACTGAAAAATGTTGTAGGTTGTCGCTCTATTCGAATGGCAGAGATGTTGGGGTGTCTGGTGCAAGGGCGAGGCTGTTCGGTGTCCTGCTAAGCCGAATTTGTAGCCTGCGGCCGGTGTCCACCTGAAGTGATGCATTTATACATACCCCAAGCTCAGATGGGGCTTATCTCTGATCTCGCTGTGTGAGGCGAACGTCTGTGTGAAGAAAGCAAGCTTACCCTCATATGCTCTTCTAGGCATTATATGCAGGCTACCATCATGCACTTAGCGCATGAGGGAACTCACCTTAGCACACAATAAGAGCACTTTGTAGCAGACTCCTCAGCAGAGGTCTCCTTAGTGTTGTCACAGATTTAAAGATACGCCACACTCCAGACCAGGACTCTTTCTACCGGCCAGGGATGTGGCGCACAATAAAAACGCTTTCAAGTTTATTTATTTCAGATTCAGCTTTGAGAAGGCAGCCAACCCGTCTCACACCCCACTTGACGTACACCCCGTGTCGCAATTGACCATGACCCAGGCCGGTGCAGGTCGGACTTTTCATTTGCTCCTCTACTTTCTGAGTCTGTTCTCACTGTCTACTACAGGAAGAAGAATACAAATACCCAGATACAGCGCGGAGCGGCCGCGGAGTCAGAGCAGAGTCAGTTGCAGTCTCTGCAGTCCCTGCCAGGACTGGCAGAGACATGGCAACAACCTCTGACTTCCACCAACCAGGCACTTTAAATATTTCCAGCGAGGGCATAGAAGAAGAAGAAAACATGCGCCTTAGAAGCTCACGGAAACTCCAACTGTCCTCAAGTCCTCCGTTTTCCTCAAAACACCCGGTCAAACTCAGAACTCAGGCTTTATTGCCTATAAACACCACCTTGATGGGCACCTGCCCAACCATCACATCAGCCGGGTCTCAGCGTCAGAAAAAAGCGGCAGTGACCACTCAGAAATCACCTAAAAAGGGCCAATCATGTGTGGCTAAAACTCACATCCCCCTCACGGAAGTCACGAATCAACAAAAATCTAAAACCCGAGGAGTGAGTCATGAAGTCGAAGCTCTAGCCACAACGCAGCACATAACCGCCTCTCTGACCAAAGAGAACAACGCGGGAAGTGCTGAAAATGCGGGAAAGGTTCCGAATACTCAGCCCGAATACCCAGCCCAGCCCTTGCCAAGTGTCGTAGGCATCCCAGTGCGGCCAGTCGGAGGACCGACCGCGAGGGAAAAGTCTCCACGGGTGCATAGGCTCAACCAGGAAGAGGCCGTAGAGCAACAGCCAAAACCAACTAAACAACCCAAACAAACAAATTGCTGCATAACACAAGACCTCCCACTTACCGTGGAAGCTTGCACTGAGCAGGCGGCTCTTCGGGGTTTGGCGGGTTCCTCTTCCCACGACGTGGCTCAGGCGGGAAGGTTGGCGCCAGAGACGGAGGACCCGCCTCGATGCCGTGGTGGGGTGGCGGCACCCCAGCCGGCGGTGGGGATCCGCGCACAGGTGCACGCAGGTGGCCTCGGGGACGGTGGTTCCTCCGGGTCGATTCGCCCAAGGGGTGATTCTCCAGTCGGCTGCCCTTGCGCAGGCGCGTTCGGCGCCAGCCCGGACAGACTAGCTCCCCCGGAGGAGACTAGCGGCACTGCAGCCCAATCCGAGGACAAAACGTCGGACTCAGCTGAGGAATGGGAATTCATCCAAGACCCTAAACTCAGGCTTCTGACAAAGAAAAAGACAAGTTCCCAGAGACCCAATGAAGAGTCAAGTAACATCAAAAAACTACAAGACAAAAAAACATTAAGACAAATAAATGCCAAAAAAACTGGCCAAATGAATAAAACACAACAAAGAGCGCTTGAGGATGTTACCCCCAAAACCAGGATCTGCAACTCCATAAAATAACTTTTCGCTAGACAAGGGAAAAGAAAGCACAATGTGCTTACGGAACTCACTGATGATGAGATACTTGATGCCTTGATCGATGTACAACCCGTAGTGAAAACAAGAAAGACTGCACCAATCCTAAAACCCAGCAGGACTCCGAAAATCACAGAAGAAAACTCAGCTGAAATATGCGCAAATGAGTCCGCGTCAAGCGAGATGAATGCTGAGAAGGGGTTGGTTGTACCCCCCCTTTTTTGGGGTCTCCAACTACGACCCACCCACTCCAATCGCCCTTGAACAAGGACCGGGGAGCTGAAGTCACCGTCCCGCCACGGACCAACGAATCAAAAAAAGTTGGTGAAAGCTTAGATTCCGCCTCCCTCAGCAATCAAATAACTTTTACGCCAGACCAGTGGGAAGTCTTTATTAAATCTAAAGCCTCATTGTCCCACCATCCTAGAATATCCGCAGACGCAGATTGGCTGCTTTACGGCGCACATAGACCGGCAAGAAGATCTTCTCTTCCTCATTTCGTACGAGAGCCTCGAGAAACGAACCACCAGCAGGAACAGAGGGTTCCTCAAGACTCCTCCTTTGACGCATCAAACAGAAACCAACCTGATTATTCTGGAAGGCAGAATGAATCCTTTACAAAAAAAACAGACCTAACGACGATAATGTCGGCTATAACAATTGGTTTATCACCATTTGGTAAACTTTACGAGTCTCTCAATGAGACAATGAGAGACCACACTACGTTATTAGCTATGTTGCACACGAAGCTGATTTTCATTGAGGGCTTCATCACTGCAAAAGAAAAGAGTCCCCAAACACCTAAAAACTGTTTCAATTTAGCAACTTCAAGTCCTAAAACGAACAATACAGCAAGGGCGGCTCCCAAACTAAAGAGCGCTTGCGTTCATACACAAACTGATTCTCAACAAGGACCAGTTCAATTTGTATTTTCTGGCATTCAAGAAATCTCAGGCAACGAAGAAAACAGAAAACCACAGGCAGGTCCAAAAACCTCTGCTGTCGAACGAAGCCAAAATGATCAAACATGCATCATCATTGACCACTTAAATTCTCCTGATAACAGTATAAAAAGAGCTTCCAACGAAAAACAAAATTACCTGGCATTCCATCACCAGAAAAGTTCATCTAACTTTGGTGAAAAGTCTGCAAATAAAATAAAAAAATCTCCAAGAACTGCTGAAGATTTTTTAGCGGATCAAAGCGCAATGAATATTACCCTCCATCTTTCGCCAGAAACACGAGATAAAATTCCCCCAAGAGCATGCAAACCAACATCGATATGCTCTCTTGAAAAAGATAAACAATCAAAAAAACGCAGAAGAAAGAGTTCAACTAATACTACTCAAACTCTCTCGTGCTCAGACCTTCTCCAGAAAGAAGCTCCGCAAAAAAGTAAACTAGAACAATCATCCTTCAGGTATAGAACTTCTGAAGACAAACCGGAACCACAAGGGCCGGCAGAAATGAAAAAGCAAAGACATCAATCTCATCAAGACAAGATCAAAGACAACAGACCATGGGACAGAAACAGATTAGATCACAGTTCTCCCCGTAAGAGCAATAATGGAATAATTCTAAAACTGGAACAATCCGAAACAAACAGGGAATCGCTAACCTTGAATAGAAGCACTATTATGAAGATTCTGAAAAACACCAAAGACCTCAAACGTTTAACCCCGAAGGAAATCACGCTCGTGGAACCATACCACATTGCTAGAAAAGCTAAAGCTTTTATTCATATAAAGGAGTGCTCTAACTCGTTTATATCCAACAGAGACACTGAAATCCTCTCAAAATTAGGACTAATCATCACTGAATACACAAAGTCAAAGCGAGCTCCAGCAAAAAACCAACGAGAAAGGTTGCCAGAGAACCTTCGGGATAACATCAGGCAGCAAGACCATATTCGCCACCATCAATCAACGAAAAACGAAGCCTTCCCGATAAAACATCCACGACTAAACTCTGCGGAGATATTGCGGCCAGAAGAACGAAGGTGCACTAATCCATCGCAAACGGAGCCTAATCTAAGAAGTTCCAAAATAGACCTGGGAAAAAAGCTTCCCACAATTCATCACGCAAAGCTTCCTCTGTCCTTAACTAAAACAAATAGCAAAACCCCTGTTGGACCAATTAAACAACTTTGTGCATTGCTGCCAAAACCTTCATTTTCAAATTCTAGCAAATAGCAGTCAGAAGTGAGGCATACAACATCTGAAACTCCAACTCAAACAAAAGATGTAGCCTCACTGAAATTTGGATCATGGAACACCAGGGGATTTAAACACCTAACAACGAACGGAGATACAAACCTTGGGCAATTTGATATCGTGGCTCTCCAAGAAACTTGGCTAGCAGAAGCTCCAGCGATAGATGGATACTCACTCGAAATTGCACCAGCCAAAAAAGCTGTCATAGGCCGACCGTTCACAGGTTTGCTAATAGCCGTAAAAAGCGACTCTGGCCTCGAGATAACCAAAAAACGCTCATTTTCCCAAAGTCATCTATCAATTCAAGTGGAATGGTCAAGAAAAGACCCGACAAGTAAAAAGTCTTTAAAGTCAACATTGGCTATAATAACGGTATATTGGAACCCGAAAGCAATCTCAGACGAGAGATTCCTGAGGATGATCAAAGCTGAGATCGATGACATTCAAGCAAACACAGAAATCACGATGATTGCGATTTGTGGTGATCTAAACGCGTCTTGTCCCGTTCCGAAAAAACCATCGACCAACCTAAAAGAGCCACATCGGGGAGACTCAAGAGGACAAAAATGGGTGAAATTGATGGACTCGAGGCACATATACAACGCAGCCCAAAAGTCAACAAACGCGCAACAAATACCGACATGGGAAAGAGCTCATCAAAATGCCACAATAGATTATATCTTTACTTCTGAACCCCTGCTAAACCTCCTAACATCTTTCAGCGTGATACGAGCAAAAGCAAGTGACCATAATATCGTGGAAACAACTTGGCTGTCTGACAACTCCTCAAAAACAACTATGGAAACAAGGGTCGAAATAAACAACCAAGGAAACCGGCTAAGGATGACAAAAGACCGGATTGTGGAACTTGCTGAATTTTACAGGCAAAAACTTGCTGGTGAAGAAAAAAACAAAAGCCAGCACACAATAGACTATCAACCCCTCTTGATCCCATATCAAAGTGACTATTCAAAAACAACCAGTAAAGCCCCACAAGGCTCACACCAATACAACAAACTCCTGGTTACAAAAAGAAGAGCACTTAGAAAACTCAAACGACAAGCCCAAAAGACAAACTCACAATCGCTGAAGAGGCAATTTAAAGAGGAGACCAAGAAATATAATGGATGGTTAAAATTCCACAGAGCTGACCTCTATCAGCAAGACGCCGAACTAATGTTAAAAAAGCTTAATGGAAAAAATTCTCGTGAGTTTTGGACCCTTGTAAAGGGGGCAGGAAATCCTTCAATCGCAGCAACAACAAATGCAGTAAGCGAAGAACGATGGATACAACATTTTACTACGCTTTTCAAGAAACCTCTGACTCACTCGATTCAAACTTGTACCTACACCTGGAGTAGTACACTGTGGGAAGACTACTCGGACAAAGAGGACATTGAAAAAGCAATACAGACTTTAACCACTTCAAGAGCGCCTGGTCCTGATGAGATATTAAATTTCGATTTAAAAACAAACCAAGAACCATGGGCATCTTTTATCAGCATACTCTTCAAAGAAATCTGTCGTTCAAAATCGTTTCCTAGCTCATGGTCATCAGCAACGGTGGTAACAATTTTCAAGAAGGGAGAAAGATCCGATCCATCAAATTATCGACCGATCGCCCTATTAGATACAATAGGGAAAATCTACGGCTCATACCTGCTCACAAGTTTCCAAAAGTGGGCAAAAAATGTGTCATGTTATGACCCGTTGCAAGCAGGTTTCACAAAAAACGTTGGAACAATAAACATCATGCTCATAAGCATTTTAAAAAATCTGGCAAGGAAAAAAGATAAAAAGATCTATCTGTCATTTGTGGACCTGACTCAGGCCTTTGACATGATCGATCGAGACCTATTATGGGCGAAGCTAAAAAGATGGAAGTGCCCCGAAAAGATTCTTGAACCTATTATTGCACTACATGCAAAAACATCCATCAGAGTAAAGTTAAATCAGACCGGTACCCTGTCAGAAGAAATTACAACTGAAAGAGGCGTAAAGCAGGGTTGCCCTCTGGCTCCGGCCCTCTTCACGGCCTTCCTCGGCGACCTAAAAGACTCCGAAGACCAGCCCAGAACTTTTCCACCAAAACTAGGGGGCACAGAAATTCCGAGGCTGCTTTATGCTGATGACATTATCCTGGTCTCCAACGGCAGTTGGATACTTTGAACTCTTATGTAACTAAGAACAATTTGCTGATCAATAAAGAGAAAACCAAAATCCTGGTTCTTGAAAGAACAACTAAACCAAACCATGATTGACTCCTCCGAAAGAGAGACAAGTATGCAATCGAACCTATGGGAAAAGACACGGAAATTATCCTCCCAGGCAAAGGCCCTAGACAGAAAATTTGGCCGATTTTCTTTGTTGCCTGTAATCAAATATTACAAAGGAAAATTCGTTCCATCAATAACACATGGAGGAGAAGGTATGGCCAACTATTCCGCCAAACATCTGACCACAATTGGAAGCCTATTTCTGGCGAGAACTGCTACACCTTCCGAAATCGACATCCCTACCAGCAATTCGAAGGGAACTGGGACTGCTGTCACTGAAGGCAACTGTCGATTGGAATGAGATGGCCCTTTTTAGAAAAATCATTATGCCAGACTCCGCTCCACAATATAATATGCTTAAAGATGAAACAACTACAGGGAGAAGCGAAATCCTTGCAAAATGGGTGCTCAAACAGAAAGCCTCTCTGTTAAAGATCGGATGCGATGAGAACGATCTAACCCGAAATCCAATGCGGGTGAAGAAGAAGCTCCAAGAGCTTGACTGGATTGATACATTGGAAAAAGCAGCTGCCAATAAGCTCCTTGGCCATTTACCCATCCAACCCAAAAAACTAAATGAAATCTACCAAGTCTTCACATGCTTTCCGGACAAACGAAGAAGAAACATCTTCCTAAGGGCCAGGCTAAACCTCTTGCATACAAACGAGATAAGAGCTTTAAGAGGGCTATCAAACACGAACAAGTGCCGTCTTTGCAAGAATACTGCTGAAATCGAAACAATAAGACATCTTTTGTTGACATGCCCGAAAACCGTCTATCTCAGGAAAGCATACTTAACCCCGCTCCTGGAATCCTTCGTCCTCCGAGAGGAGGATACTTGGTGGTGCCGCCTCCTAAGTGGGAAAAAAAACCGCTGGACGATAGCAACAACTAAAATCCTAGAAGCTGCTTTGCTTGAAAAACACAAATCCAACATTTTAAGGACAGAAGCAGACACAGCGACCGAAATACAGGAAAAAATAAAGAAGTAAAGTAACAAAGAAATAAAGAAAGAAATTATCAAATGAAAGTAATAAAGTATAAAGAACCAAGGAAATTAGAAACGGAACCACACACAACCACATACAATAATGGACACAATTACGAATTAACAACCTTTGTAAAATCAATTTAATTTTGATAGCACACAAAGTAAAAAAAAAAAAACTAAAAAAAAATAATGAAATATTTATTTTAAAAATTCAAATGAAATTTGTATTGAAACCGTTGGCACTCAGCACTGTGGAAGCATCCCCGTTTCTTAGTCTGACCTGCATTTTGCACTTAGCCCATCTGCCTCTCCGTGCTAGACCTGCAGAACCGCATTTATCTGAGACTGCACCCCATAAATATTATATCTACTCTACTGGTCTTACGGTTCATCGGTAGTGGTCTGGAGCCTTTTAAACACTTTACTATTTGCCTAGTATTAGCCATGCTCAACTGTCTCATTGCCATCATGTTCCCCTTCTGTCTTGTACCAGCTAGCATCCCGTGCACAGGTACCCACTTCCTTGCCTTTAGCAATGGACTCGCCAGATTGGCTTGCCCTAGGCACCACCCCATACCCTGCCCGACACCTTTTCTGCCTTAGTGTGTGTGTGTGTGTGTGTGTGTGTAGGTAGGTGTGTGTGTAGGTAGGTGTGTGTGTAGGTAGGTGTGTGTGTAGGTAGGTGTGTGTGTAGGTAGGTGTGTGTGTAGGTAGGTGTGTGTGTAGGTAGGGAGGTGTGTGTGTGTAGGTAGGGAGGTGTGTGTGTGTAGGTAGGTGTGTGTGTAGGTAGAGAGGTGTGTGTGTGTGTAGGTAGAGGTGTGTGTTTGGAGAGGTGTGCGTGTGTAGAGAGGTGTGTGTGTGTGTAGAGAGGGGTGTGTGTGTGTCTGTAGAGCGGTGTGTGTGTGTATATAGGGGTGTGTGTGTGTATAGAGGTGTTAGGCAGAATTGTATGCAGTACCCTTGGGGACCACTACATACAACTAAGACTACAAATTTAAGCAAAACCAACCTTTCGTACAAGTCTGTACTACACCGTTTTTGGTAGCGTAGCTGAGCAGCCAGGCCTATCTCAAGAGGGAATATGAGCTGTTATGATGTTACACAGAGGTCTTACAATCACAGTTGTTCAAGTAAAATCTTACACTCAAGGTTTCTTGGTTAAACACTTATTAATGTATTCAACAGTTATAAAACATTCACTAGAAGGAGGCAGTTAACTATCATACATAAATATACTACAGTACTATAAACTTTAAGTTTCTGAGGCATTCAGACTACTTTGAAGGAGGAGCAAAAAGGCATAGGCTAAGGAGAACATGAAAGGTTACAAGTTATTCTTAGACAGTGCAATTCTTTAGAGTTCACCAGAAGAGTCAATTCAATAGGCTAGGCCAAAGTCAATGGGCTAAAGTCTTGGATAGGATAAAGCAGTTCTGGTAGTGAAACAGAAAAGTCTTGGCATAAGTTCTTAGGAGTAGTTTGTAGCAAGAGGAATTATACGCTGGGTCACAAGCTGATTAGGCCTGCGAGTTGGGAAAGTTTCAAGCACGTTCACTGCGAGAGGTAAGTACTCAGTCTGGTTTTACAGTACCTTTACAATTGAAGAAAAAGATGCAGCTGATGATTTTGGTTCCTGGCAGTTCCTGCAGATCTCGCTGTTCCTGGGCCTCAGTCGTGGGGACAAGAGGGAGGACGTCGGGGGACTCCTGCACTGGGACTGGTCCAAAAGCTGGCAACTGGCAAATCTTTGATTCCAGTAGCTGTAAAGTCAAGCACACAAACTGGTGTCTCCCTCCCTGGTTCTACGGTTTCCTGCAGGACTCTGAGAAAAGTCAACCAGCTCAGAGGTGAGTATCCAGGTGGCTTATGGTTCGAGTTGATTGGTCCCACAAACTCAAAGGGAGAAGTCGTCCTTGTGGGGGCTTCTCTGTCGAGATGAACTTGGCGATTCGGACCTGCAGCAGGGCTTCACCGGGTAAACCAATGGTCCAGGAGTTGCAGCAGCCGTCCTCTTCAAGCTAGCCTTCAGTTCTTTCGTTCCAGTGGTCGACTCTGCCTTCCAAGCCAAGAGACTTGCCTTTTATCCAGTTTCCTCCCATTCATTCCAGCCTAGCTGCCACTCATCCAGCAAGGTGGCTGTCCTTGCCGGACAGACAGCCAGCCAATCACGTCCGAGTGCATTTGGGTCTCCTAGGAGACTAAGCACAGGGAGTTTCGGGCACCTCCCTCACTTCCTGCCCACCCCAGACACTAGGGCGTCAGAGTCCTGAAGCCCGCCTAAGTCGATGAAACAAATGGACCAAACCTGGTTTGGTGCACAGAGACAAACTCTAGAAGGACCTTTCCAAAAAGAAATGGCAAAAAAAGAAGACCGGAACCGGTTTAAACAAAGGGGGCTCAGACGGCTCCCGTGATTTAACGCGAACGGTGTTCAGTGTCAGGAAAAATCATCGTAGTTCGTTGTAAAACCATTGCCACCAGCCATTCTGAGAGGAAAGGGTAGCATTTGACTGCTACATGAGTATCTAGACATAGGGATACTAAGTAACCCCTCCAGCACTCTATTGTAAGATAGGGTGTGCAAGTCAATTTCACTTTACTGACTCTGGGAAACAGTAGTTTATCCCAGAGAAGGTATTTAAACCTTGGGAAGTCTAAAAGACATCCCTGTGCCACTGCACTCAAGGTGCTGTGTGACACAATTGAATAAGATGATGCCTATGGAGTTGGTTAGACTCCATAACCAAAAGAAAGACAGAGGTAAAACACACATCAAAATACATGAGAGTGGGGAGGAAAAAAGGTCACACTCTCTCCAGGTAAAAGAATCAAGTCCTCAAAATCCAGCAAGGTTGCCGGGGGGTCTCTAAGGTGAAGGGGATTAGCACATTTTTGAGAATTCTCCCTAACAGGTAGATAGGTAGGGGTGTGTGTGTATAGAGGTGTGTAGAGGGGGGTGTGTGTGTGTGTGTGTAGAGGGGGGGTGTGTGTGTGTGTGTGTGTGTGTGTGTAGAGGGGGGGGGGTGTGTGTGTGTGTGTGTGTGTGTGTAGAGGGGGGGGGGGTGTGTGTGTGTGTGTGTGTGTGTGTGTGTGTGTGTGTGTGTGTGTGTGTGTGTAGAGGGGGTGTGTGTGTGTGTGTGTGTAGGTAGAGGGGGTGTGTGTGTGTGTAGAGGGGGGGGGGGTGTGTGTGTGTGTGTGTAGAGGGGGGGGGGTGTGTGTGTGTGTGTGTGTGTGTGTGTGTGTGTAGAGGGGGGGGGGGGGGGGGTGTGTGTGTGTGTGTGTGTGTGTGTGTGTGTGTGTGCGTGCGTGCGTGCGTGCGTGCGTGTGTCACCCCAAACTAGTGACGCAGGAGAATGATGCAACAGAGCCCTACTCGGCACAATTGTCATCTGGGATCCAGGCAAAATGCAGATCTGCTGGAGGACTCCATTGATGTGGAGGAAATGTGCAAAGAGAACACCTTTCCAAACAGTAACCAAACCATATTCCATCGTAAGGTCTCCTGCAAACGGATTTGCTGCAACATAATAGGGTATTACGCAGCAGTAGTGCACAAAGTTCTGTCAGGATCCACTGTCTTTGTGCCTGCATTTTTGAGTTCCTCTTGCAGATCTAGTTACTCCTGCACCCACCAGTTTCTCGCTCATGGGCAAATGGGGTCTACCGCCAAAGATTTTACATCCTCTTTTCCCTCTAGTATTACAGAAGGATACAGGGATAAGAGCTTAAGTTCAGACCTGTGCCACAACTGCCCCCTTCCTTGACTCAAAGGTATTCTCGGTCTACCCCAAGCCACTTCCGAGGCAATCTATATGTGGAACAATGAGGGCTATGCTTTCTGGATGCTTGTATAGTGATTACAAACTGCACAGCACAGCCAACAAACTCACTACAAAAAATAGCAATCACCAGATTTGAGAGTATAGAAAGACCACTACAGTGATGTGATTTAAATAAAAAAATATAAAAGTGAACAGTTCATCTTGGAAGTGAAATTGAAAAAGGCTTATGCTCTGCTGGTAACCCCGGGAAGTAGAGGAAATAAAAGGAGAAGGTCCAGAGTCAAGAGTACATTAATTTTCGTCTACATCTGCATCCAAGAGTCATAGCTTTAGAGCACTAGAATGGTGCTGTTCATCAAACATACACAAGAAGAGGTTAAGCAGAACCAAAACACAGCCAAACACTGCAAGCTCCCTTATACACCCCTGACCTGAACTCACAGCGACAGTCCATGTGTTCCTATCTCTTGGAAGGTTCGAGCACTGACATAATCCCAGGGTCCCCCAACTCGGGTATGGACAGACACCTGGAGACCATCCTTACCAGAAATGAAGGATAGTTGCAGAACAATAGTTGGAATGTATGCCGAAGGTAACATTATTGTATCCAGAGATCTGGTATTGGGAGGTTTCCTTCCAAATTATAAACCAGACACAGATTTCACATAATCTGTGAAGAATGAGGAGGCAGACATAGGGAATACAATATGACATGTTTTAAAAATGTGTCCTTGGAATTGCATAGTCATGAGATCATCTTGTTTAAAATAGCTATTTGCAGTACGAGTCCTCCTCTTACCTTTCTGTGTCCTTTTCTCTGCTGATGCTTGGGAAGCCATATAAATTGCTGCTGCTGCGACAGAGATGGGGCTTCTTCCTGGAACCAAGTCCAGTTCCACAGCTTTGCGCGCAATGTGCGTAGCTGCCATTTGCACTTGCTTAGGCAGCCCCAAATTGGAACAGAATCTTGACATGAAGTCCCCAGTTGTAATCAGATCCACACTTGTTTCAAGAGCCTTTAAGATGAGCTTAAAGCAACGTCCAATTTCTTTCTTTGAAATTCTAGACACTGCACAAATTTCTGCATGTAGAAAAAGAAGCATGGAAGGAATTGGTTATAAAGGGCATTGCTCATCTTTCACTATTGTGTGCGATGGCATGTTGGAGTCACACCGGTCCCCCAAACAAGAACAGCATGAACCTGAAACACAATCAAGTCCACGGAATTCATTCCCACAGGAAGACCGCACACACTGGGCCAACGTGAAACTTGAGTACTCTCAGGCCAAGTCACCTCAAAGTCTGGGGAAGGACATCTCATATCCACATTTTCAGCAATACAAGATGCTATAGGCACACCAAATACGAATGACAATTGCTTTAGTATTCTCCATTTTCTATTCAACACTGTACAGACCAGAAGGGCACTATGGTGAATCCAATATTGCAATCTTACAGTGCACTCACACCTCCAGAAATTACCAAAGAAAGATTGCAGGCACTAGATTTCTCCTCTCCCTAGATGAAATCTTGTTGACAGCAAAGTCTCATGATAAGGGGCATGGTGGTAGTTCCAGATTACCTCATTAGAGTGTTCTTTGTCGCAAGGTCATACTTTAATGCATTTTTTTACTTCAATGCTGGAAAGGAATGTTGGAGTGGGTCAAATTTTCAAAGCTTCAATTTGTTTCCCAGACTAGGTAAAGACCCCCCCATCCCATGGTTAAAATTCACAGGCCTATAACAAGCACATTAAAAATGCTAAATGTATGCACAAATCCTAGCAAATTAAAAGGTGCTGCAGGCAAGGGTTTACAATGACTGTTCAGATGGATGGACAAATTCTGGGAAGCCACCATATTTTGATGAATAGGGACAAACTAATGTCTAGCCAAACTATCCGGTTAGTGCAAATGAACAGCAAGGCTTTTCTCACATAGATCTCTATTGGACACCCTTTTCTATTTGCTTTAACCAATGACAACTTTATGGTGGTAAGTACTTCCCTTGCTTTGTGCTCATTTTCATGGGGAAACTGATCAGTCCATAAAACTATCAGCACTGGGAGACCGTCTCTCGTAGTGGATTCCAAGTATTTGTAAAGCTGCAACATCAGCTTAAAGTCAAGTGTGGTTAGATTAATTGTATACTTATAACTTTATCTTTTGCTTTATTTTTGGAACTTGCTGGTTACAAATGCAATGTTTCCAGGATGGGCTGGTGGCAGCGGATATTTTTCTACCAAGTTTTTGACTAGTTACTCTGAACTTTTGCAATTAGCGAAAATGGCTACTAAGAGTTGCTAGCACTCTAAAATGGCTGTGTCATAAAAAGTACCAGTACTGTGCACGGGGTCTGTAGACAGACATAGCACGCATATCAATTGTTTAAAAACAATGATCCTCTAGGTCACTGTTCCGAGCCGCTTATCGCTTCATGTGCTTTGCACTCTGAACTAAACTGCACTGAGAAGGACGCACTTGGCTGGCTAACATACCTCAGGGCGTACGTGGAGGAGAGGCAAGAGTTGGTGTGCTGCAACATACTGAGACCTTCTGTGCGCTGTCCCCTCTGTCGCCTCAAACTGGCACGGTGCAGTGTGTTCCCAGAGCAAATATCTCTGAGAAAGTGCGTCCTAGGGCCTTGAAACGTGGGTTTTGTTCCTCATATCAAGATGTTTAAAATGAGCTTTTCCTAGTCCTTCTATGCCCACATTGATGTGTTGCCGATTTCAGGCAACTGTCTCGTGTGTAGGGGCGATTTTCTGCATATATGATCTCGGATAAAATGACGATGTCTGTTGCAGCTGACCAGCATCAAGCCAGTGCATTACCGGTGAAGCTCTGCTCCTCTGCCCTGATCTCAAGAAGGGCCTTGTCTGTGCTTCGACCTATGGACCAGTCGGAACAACCAGTTTTGACCTCTGCTCGAGGATCCATATCTGCAGAGCCAGTGCCCCTGGACGACCCAGTGGACTGACCGGTTGATGGTCTTTCCATCAAATCACAACCATCGAAAAGCAAATCCATTGAAAAAAATACAGCGAAAATAAATGCATCGAAATGCTATCTTTTACATTTAAAAGCAAATTTCCATCGAAACTTGTCCATCGAATATAGGAATGGTCAAGTGTCAATGGATATGTACTTTCAAATGTAAAAGATATCATTTCGATGCATTTATTTTTAATGTTAAAATGTTACATGGAGCTGTCCAGTCCTGAAATCTTTAAGTATTTTGGCACTGGGCAGCTTCATGTAACATTTTCTTTAGGGGGGGTGTTCCCCGCCCTCCACACCACCCCCACCGTAATCGAAATCCAACAAAATATATTCAATGAATACATTTTTTGTATTTTTTTTTATTTAATTTTATCGGTTTAACACAAACCTTTAAAATATTTACAAAAAAAACACAAAACACAACACATCAACGTATCCCAGTCCTTTAAGAAGACCCCTCCCATTTTCTCTTCCGAGGGTCGAATCAAAATCCTCATTGCTCGTCAACCAACACTGAATCCAAACGATTTTCAATTATCGTTAGAAAGCGAGTCAATGGTAGTATCAATTTCATGTTCGTTCCTTGGAACATATTGGCCCACCAATCGTCGGCACAAAGGGCGGGGTGATTTAGGCTCCAAGGGCCCAGGTGATATGTCCTTTCTGATCGAAGTGCTGAGCAAAATATCACCAAATGTTTAAGGGTTTCCTTGCCCTTAGTGCATAGTCTACACGTTAGATTGGAGATATTCATACTTTTCCATGACGCCAACCGCTCCTTGGTTTTAAATATGTTTAAGCGCATTGACATAAACACTCTTCGAGCCTGAGGATCTGGAAACAACTCGATGTAACGTTGTGAAGAGTTAAATGCCCGTGTTTCGAGCGGCGCCTCGCTCATCATTTTTGCTGCAGCTCGTTGTGAGCAAGTTTGATCCCAATCCGCACGCCAGATTTTTAATTTGGCGGCGTTCGGGTCGTTATGCAGCATGTCCAGACTGATTCCAAATTCACTCAGAATCTCTTCGCATCTCCTGACCAACAGGGCCACCATGCTGTTATTTGTTGGCGTCAGATCGTGAAAGATGTCAAATTGCGGTATTTGCTCGCGCCAGCGAGTTTTGCGAAACAGACTCACCAGAGTCCAGCATACCCTTGCATGGAGCGAAATGAGCGACAGTTCGTATCTCACACATGTCAGGATACCCCTTGGGAGAGAATACCTTAGACCAGAAACAATTCTCCAGCGATGCCCAAGTGTCGTGGCTACATCCCAAGGCGTTTTCAGCGCCATATACTAAGACCGGGATTACCTTTTGCTGGTAGAAATCAAGCACCGGTTTTAATGAAAATTTTCCAAATTTCTTATCAATGATGACAGCTTGACTTGCCAGTTGCTTGCATTTCCTTTTGGTTTCAATGACCCATGGACCGTCGTTGATTGACGAGTTTATTAGCATGCCGAGGTATTTTACGCTCTCGGCTGTCTGAATGGTCTCTTGACCCAGGTACCATCTCTGTTTTCTAGATTTTTTTCCTCCTTTACTGTTCAGGTTGTGTAACATCAGGATTTCGCATCTTTTAGTATTTATCACCAGATGGTTAATTGCAACATATTGGTCAACCGCGTTCAGCTTCCTCTGAAGGCCGACAGGAGTTAGGTCCATCAGGACCAAATCATCGGCGTATAGCAGCCAGCTTAGATGGGACTTTGGTACTTTTGGTGGAAAAGAGCTTATTGAATCAATCGCAAAACCTATATCTGATATGAATAAGCTGAATATTGCGGCAGCTAGGGGACAGCCTTGTTTTACCCCTTTATAGGTTTTGATTGGTGCTGATAAAGTTCCAGAACTATCCAAACGGATTTGTATGGAGGTTTCAGAGTGCAGATCTTGGATTGCTGCTAATAAATCAGCCGGACATCCACAACTTTGTAGTTTCGACCATAGAAGAGGCCTGTCGATAGTATCAAATGCACTTGAAGTCAATGAAGGCCAAATAGACCTTTGTACTAGACTTTATAGCCTCCATCTTCATCAGATTCAGAAGTAGCAGGTTTAGTGAGCAGCCCACTTGGCTTTACAAATCCCGATTGCCTTTTGTCGACGTGATTAGACTCGACTGCCCATGCCACGAGTTTTTGCTGCAATATTGTTGCGTAGATTTTCCCCAAAACATCCAATAGTGCCACTGGGCGATAGTTTTTTGGGCATGTTCTGTCTCCCTTTTTGAATATGGGGACAATGACAGCAGATTTCCAAGATTTGGGGGTCCTGTGGCACTTACTTATTCTATAAAATAGGGCTACACATGTGGATGCCCATAATTCAGGATGTTGTTTGATAGTAAAATTGGTAAGGCCATCAGGGCCCGGTGCTCGTGAGCTTTTTGCGTTCTTAATTATTGATACAATATCCTCTCTTGGAAACGTCAAATCCCACGGTTTCAAAGGTGTTTCCAATGTGACAATTCCTGGTGCCTCTGCCTTGTAGAGGGTTTCAAAGTGGGCTATCCATGCGGATTCCGGGACCATGCAGGACTGCAGAGCCACTTGAGGAGCTTGAAAGTTATTGATGAGCCTCCAGAAGTCCCTTGAGTTTTTGTTCCTTAATGTCGCAAGCATCTGTTCCGCATCGTTTTGTATTAGAGCATATTTGTGCATCTTCAACCAGTTCTTATATTTTTGTTTCGCCTTCTTTATTTCCAGTTTTCGAGTAGCAGCATCTAGGGACTTAGTTCTCCTAAGTGCAGCACCATCCTTCGTTTTTGGATCAGGATCTCGGGATCGAAATGATGAGTCTGAACCATGTTTACTGTCAAGGTGCAGGCCTTGGGATCATTTAAAAGGGAGTCTGGAGTGAGTTGTGGACGTGGTCCACACGTGGACAAACACGAAAAACTCCAGCGCAAAGGGATATTGCCTTATCGAAGGCTTCTGTGCCCTCTCTGCAGGAACAAAGGCCTACAGACTTCAACTCCCAGCAGGCTCTGGGCCAGAAACTACAAAACCCCACCCACGTCGGGTGGAGCACATCCGCGCATGCGCGCGTGCACGTTAGCACGGGGCTTGTGCTCGAACTCCCGAACGAAGAGGACGTGTTCACTGCAGCTCCGAGGAAGGGGATACACGCGAGGGGCCACGCCCCAGCCAGCCATCACTTGGGCCCCTCACACGCCTGAGATAAGTGCAGCAAGCGCAGGGGAGCAGCTACAGCAAGAGCTGGGAAAGACGCGCTGGGGCAGCAAAGCCGCGATCAGGGGCGAACAGTCAGGATTCTCTCACGCGCAGCAGGGCTCACGCAAGGGGGCATCGCCCAGACTCCTCAGTCCCCTTGTTCTGCAAAAGATAAGTCCCGTGCAAAACCCAAGCTGAGACTCGCGCAAGACTGGCACCGAAGCGCAGCGATCCCACGAGCAGTGCATATTATTTGCATGCATAATTAGCCATGTGCATTAGCTAAGGGAATCGCTATTGGGAGCACAGCGGCGTGGCTTGTACAGAAGTCGCACTGCGCCACATGCGGCTAGCGGCATGTTTATTATTTAATCTTCGTGTGAATAATAACACGTGGATCAGCATTGCGGGGCCACGTGCGGCTTAACCGCATATTTGGGTGAAACCCACTCACGGGGGCATATGAGTTAGAACGTGGGGGTGCATGAAGGAATGTCGTTGACCCACTGATGCATCTGTTGTGTGTGTGAAGAAACACTCACAAGGTAGTAACTCATAACTCTCTTTGCAGCATTTATCTGCTCCGGAGACCGGACCTGAGAGTGCGCAGGCAGGAGGCCAGCACTCAAAAACAGAGATAAGTCCTTTTGCTCTAATTGCCTCATTGATGACAGTCTGTAATATGGGCATGTAATGTATCTGTAAGGTTGGAATGCATGTTTAATTGTTAGTTTGTATTTACCCTATCACCCCCAGTCCTGTCCACCTTCCCTCTCCTAACCCTTGTTCCGGTTATCCTGAAAAAACAGTTCCTGTCCAACCATCGATTCCCTAACCCTCTTTCCCCGCCGGGGTCTCGGAGGTCTGTGTAAGCTGTGACTTGCAGGCACTCGGACCGCGGAGGGGGTGGTTGGTTCGTGCCACTCCTGCGCTTGAAGGTTGGAGCCCGACATTTACATTTTTTAGACCTGTCTTTACGGTTTTGAATCGAGTCAATAATTGATCGTATTCCAGATCAGCACTTAATTGACAGTACTGAATCATCACCACATTGACTTCACTCTCCTCCAATCTTAAGCGAACTCTATTGGATTCAACCTGGAGTTTATGTGGCCACTTTGGTCTTTGCTTGCGTCCAGATGTTGCAAATTTCATGAGTAACATGTCATGGTCACTGTTCGCTTTTTCACAGATCTTCAGTGAATGTATCATAGGATGCAAAGCTTCAGACACGAACATGTCAATGAATACATTTAGCTGGAATTCAATTCGATTAATCCATTTTCAATGATTAGTCCAGATACCGGACTGCCCGCTCTCTCCTGTGTTACCTGACAGTAGGCATCACTATTCTTAATGCATCCTTGGAACCTGGAGGGAGGATCTTTAACTTGTGCTACAAGACACATGCTGCTGCATTTTCAGCCTTCTAGTACCAATGGAAGCCATGCAGGGCTTGCTCCTTTGTTCGGCCATCAAAGATAATCTGTCGCTGCTTGTGACTCCCATTGGAATTCACCTTCTTTGCTCCCAGGAAGCCGCCAGCTCTGCAGAAGTCTTCTTCCGTTCGTCGCTATCCTGTTCAGCTGGACAATGACTGTAAAGAAGTTACAGCAACCAACCTAAACTAAATCCTGCGTCCGAAAATTACCTCTGCACCCGTGACCCCTGGGCCTCCCTCGACTGGACCAACCACAGAGGGAAATGTCCCCAAAGGAATCCAGAACCGGTGAAGTGGTCGCTGGAGAAATCAAAGTAAGGTATTTAAGTCAACATATCTGCCCCAGCCTCCCTAATTCCCATAGGGTTACATGGGCGTAAAGGTCTGTCCCCATCTCTCTCTTTCCAGACTTGGATCGTGGTGGTCTAGTCAAGGACCCTCTCCAGGGCCTCCTGGGATTAATAGAGTAACTTGCCTGAACTATTGCAACCAGTGGGATCTTCCTATCACACAATAAACCTACCTGAAAAGTGTACCTATTGGAACAGAATACTTTAGGGCACTAGGCCCCAATCCATCTCAAGGCTGGACTTATTAAGACATGGGGAACTAGTTTAGTGTTGCTCTTAAGTGTTTCTACTGCATTTTCTACATTTGACTGCTTACCTGTATTGCACAGGTTACGAATAAAAGGCGTTTCTCACAAGAAGGAATGTATGTATGTATTTCATAGTAGTTTTGTGACAATACTTACCTAGAGCTTTCATTGATAGTGCATATTGTAAAGGCCTAATAAATCATTGTATATTTTTGTACTTCCTTGTCCAACTGAAATTATTGCAGTGCTCTATGTGTGTCTCTTTGCAGCCCCAGATCGTTCTCACACCTCCTCCAGAGTCTAAGCTTGTCTACCTACCTTGATTGAGTTTGGCTAGACTTCAATGTCATCCTGTTCGCTGCAATAGGTTGGTTCCCAAAATGCACCCCCAGAGTTGATATTGGAAATCCATCTTAACAGAGGGCAGGAGTGGAGTGGAGGGTTCAGTTAAGCCCACACACAGCACTCTAATACAGGTTGATGATGATGATGTATACAAATACAGTCATTTATTTAGGCAGTAGACAAATCAATTACAAACCATAGGTAATCAACACACTGAAATATGGACTACTATTGCATACATCACCTTGATGTGCTCTACTAAGAGAATAGATACTTCACTTTAAACACAATTACAATACTTTAAGTGTAGCAAAGGAAGTAAATAAAGAAATACAACCAGGTAAGAATGTGAGAACTAATAGGTTGAGAAGAAAGAAAGAAGTTACAATGGTATGGTATGGTAATCTTTATTTGTAAAGCGCCTATAAACAAAGCAAGTGTTTCAAAGCGCTCAAGGAGGGAGGGGAACAAGGGGAAAAAAACAGTAATTCAGGGCCTTTGAATTTCTGAACGATACAAACCTGCACACGCAGAGTAAGTGCATATAATAAAAATAACAGCGTAGATAACAGCCAATAGGTCTGACGACGATTCTGCTGTTTTTCCAAGTGCATTGAGGCGCATCCATGCAAGGAGGGGGGAGGAGGGGCAGATAGACGATCTTCAAGGCATGGTATGTTCAAATCGTACAAGTGCACAGACGGTACAGGAGATTGGGGGAGGGACAAGGGCAGGGGGGATCCAAAAGACCCCAGTCAGTCAGAAGCTGGGGTAAGTGCCGAGAGATGCCCCTCTCATGGCTCATTGACCAAGTGCAATAATGATTAGGCAAGTGCAAGTCCTGGAGGCAAGTGCGAGAGGACTTTCAAGGGTGCCAGGGACCTGTGTGACTCTGAGGTACACCCGGCAGCCAGTCAGCAAGCTGTGTGGAAAAGGAGGGAAGAGCGGGATGGAGCGGAGAGAGAGGTTAGCAGGGTAAAGAGAGAGAAAGAAGAGGAATGTCTTAAGGAGTTTCCGGACAGTTAAGATCTCCTCCGGAACGTAAGGAGATCAGGTTCAAGGTGCAGGGCGGCTGGGAGGCTATTCCATAGGGAGGCCCCTGCTGAGGATAAAGATCTCCCTCCAAATCTCTGCCTGGAGAACCGGCTCACTCGCAGAAGGTTGGAGGTAGATGAGCGGAGGGCTCAGGAAGGACAGTATTTAGGTAGGCATTGTTGAAGATAGGTAGGTCCCAGGCCCCAGAAAGCCTTGTGGACAATGCAGTGTGTCTTGAACTTGATCCTTGCAGCCACGGGGAGCCAGTGGAGGGATTTCAGGGCAGAGATGCAGTCACTGGGCTTGAGGCCAAGGATAAGACTTGCGGTTTTGTTTTGGATAAGTTGCAGAGGGTGCAAAGCAGAGACAGTGAGGTTGAGAAATAGGCTGTTGCAGTAGGCCAGCATTGAGAGAACCAGGTTTCTGGAGACAATGAGCCGCTGGGGGAAGATGAGAAAAGGAAGAGTACCTCTGAGGAGGTGCAGCTAGTAATTGGACTTTTTAGAGATGTCTGAAATGTGAGTGGAGGAGAGAGTGGAGTCAAAGATTGCCAAGGTTTTATGCCTCGCAGGTGGGCGCGGGCGCAGGGAGGCTGGTCAGAGTGCGAGTGGGAAAGTGGGAGCAGGAGTCCCAATGCCAACAATCTCGGTCTTACTGGTGTTGAAGCAGAGGTTGTTTGAAGCACACCATGACTGAATTGCGGACAGTAAGATATGAGAGAGGTAGAGGAGGTGGCTGAGGGTAGTCTGAAGGAGAGTTGCGTGTCATCCGCATAGCACTGAAAGTTAGAGATTAAAGTGGCAATCACATGTGCCAGGGCAGCCATGTAGACGTTGAAGAACCAGGGGGATAGGTTAGAACCCTGGAGAACGCCCCAGGTTGAAAGAGTGATGGTAGAGAGAAAGGACCCAATTACCACCTGGAATGGGTGGTCGGAAAAGAAGGATGTTAGCCATGTCAGAGCCTGACTGTGATTCCCAGGGTGTCACAGAGACGTGATATCAGGATGTTGTGGTTTACAGTGTCACAGACAGAGGAGAGGTCAAGAAGAATGCGGACAAAGCGGGTGTTAGTGTTGAGATTTGAGAGCAGGTGTTCAGAAGAGCAGTTTCCGTGCCTTTGGATGCTCTAAAGCCAGACTGATGGTCATGGAGGCAACCAGCAGATTCGGTGTGGAGGGCGAGCTGAGAGATAGCCAGCTTCTCTAGGAGTTTGCCCAGGAAAGGGGTGCTAGAGATAGGGCGGTAGTTTGCCGGGATGGAGGGGTCAGCAGAGGGTTTCTTAAGCAGATGGTGCACAAAGGAGTGCTTAAGAGAAGTTGGGAAGACCACTGGCAAAAGAGATTGCAGAGATCAGTCAAGGCTGGAGTGAGAGAGTCAATGTTGTCCTTAATGGTTTTGGAGGGGCTGGGGTCCACCTGTTTGGATGAAGTCTTCATAGACTGGACTTGTCTGGCGACCTCGTCAGGTGTGACGGGAGTGAGAGAAGAGAGGAGAAGTGTTGGAGGGGCAAAGGGAGGCTCCACAGGTGATGGTGTGGAAGTGAAAGAGGAAAGGAGGTCTTGGGTTTTTGCGGTGAAGATGAACAGCCAGGGCCGAGCAAAGGTCCTGGGTGGGTTTGACAGAAGAGGAGGCTGCTGCAGGATTGGCCAGTTCCTTGAAGACTTTGAAAAGTTTGCCCGTGTTTGATGCCGCAGAGATGCAGGCTTGAATAAAGACTCTTTTCTTGGTGTGGATGTGGAGTCGATATTGCCTTTGAAGGAGGCGGCAGGCTAGTTTGTTGGAGGGTCCGCCTGACAAATTCCTTTTCTGCTCAGCCGCCCTACACTTTTGTTTAAGGGCAGCCAGATCAGTGTCGCACCAAGAGTTGCACTTTTTGAAAGGCATCAGTCGGACCCTCATGACGGGGCAAGAGTATCAAGGGTGTTAGAGAAAGAGAGATTGAAGTTAGCGAGGGCTGTGTCAGGGTGGGAGTCAGCTGTAGGGGTAGGAGGCGGCGAGTAGGCATAGGCAAAGGTCACTCTTTTCATGGGTCTGGTGCCTTTGAAACCAGTGGCCGCACTGGGTGTGCCGTTACAAGGGGAGAGGAGAGCTTCAAGTGTGAAGAGAGAAGAGAGTGGTCCGTCCAAGAGAGGTAGTGAGGGGAATCGTGAGGTAGACCAGTGGAGATGAGAGCATCCAAAGTGTGGCCCGCTGTGTGGGTGGAGCCAGAGGGTAAGATAGAGAGGGAGTGAGAATCACATAGGTTGCAGAAAGGTCCTGAGGAGTCAGGAGTGTCCAGATGGATTTTGAGGTCACCCACACAGGAGGAGTTGAGAGGAGGAGAGGAGGAGAGGAGGAGAAGAGTAGAGAGGAGGCCAGGTCAGCCCATTCTGAGAGGAGGAAGAAGGTGGACTGTCCTGGTGGCTGATAGAAGGTGGCCAGAAGGAGAGAAGATTTAGGAAGGAGTGAGAGCCTACAGACTAGACACTCAATGGATAAGTGGGGATGATGGACACAGGTATCCATTCTGGTAAGATCAACGCCACTCCCCCTCCTGACGCCTTGGGCCTGGGCACAAAGAGGATCTTGTATCATTCAGGAAGGAGTGCGTCAACGCTCGTGACAGAGCTGTCCTTGAACCATGTCTCTGTGATGGCGAGCACATCAAGATCCATGCGTTCAAGGAGGTTGCAGATGTCAGACGAGTGTTTGACAGCAGTGCAAGAGTTTAACGTGGCAATATACAGCAGCGTTCCATCTTTGAAAGTCTTCAACGGGGGCGCCACCCCCCTTCTCCCTCCTCCCCCCAGGGCGTCAAGAGAGCCAGAGGGATAGTGGAGGATGACAAGGAGCCAAAGCCGACAAGAGGGCTGGGACAAAGGCAAGGGCACCTGTGCAGAGGAGGAGGAAGGCACAGTGGGCAAAGGAGCCGGTCCAGGGGGAGAGGTAAGGTTTGAGAGGTGAGGAAGGAGCCTGTCAAAGAAAAGAAGGTTGGTTTGAGGACCCTGAACCATGATGGTTCCATTCCGATTGCCATTTTCAGGGTCATCATTAATGTCTAAAGTTCAAGGAGGACCACTCAGCGGGTGCCGCCATTAATGGGAGAAGAGGAGATGGGAGAGAGAAAACCTCATTAATAAGGTACTCACCTTAAAAAGGCCTTCCCTAGCTTGCAACAAAGGGGCCTAGTGACCTTGGATTCACAGGTCCTAATAAAAGTATCTTCAGCAGTCCAAGTGTCTCCTTTATGAATTTTCCAAGTGTTGGCTTGAGACAACAACTAGTTGCAGGTGTTTCAAACTTCAGTATAAACAAGAGGAAAGTCTTTAAAAGACCCCTGCCAATCCAACCACCGTAGGGGATACCAGGCCATAGCACCACCATTCAAGGCTAGGCAAGGAAGAGCTAGGGCTGGGACGTTATGCTCATACAACCCTATGGAGACATGGGTGGGGGGGGGGGGGTAAAACGGGTATGTTTACTCACCCCATATACTTTGATTCACTCAGGGACCACTGTTAGGGCAGTTTCCTAAAGTCCACTTATGGTAGGACTTTAGAAAACTATCCCCTTGGTATACAGACCCCAACTTCTAGTACAAGTCAGTACTACTCAAGGTTCTGGTAGTATGGCAGACCAGCCAGGCTTATCGTAGGAGGGAGATGTGAGTTGCAGTTAAGTACAAAAAACTAATTATATACATAGGCCCAAAGAAACACTTGTTGTAGTGAAATAGTTATTTTATATACACAAGGTAACCATTGAATTTAATCTACGTAAGTACTTTTCAAACTAAGCAACACAATAGAAAACCAATGCAATACTTCAGGTGAGTACACCATAAGCTAAGAAATCACAGTAGCAAGCACAGACTGCGGCATTACTCACCCAGAAAGGACGGTGTTGGGTGGACTTTACATTTTCAGCTGGTGTCAATTTCCATTCAACTGCCATTAAGGGAAGAGCATTTAAATATCTCTCCAGGTCTGAAGCAATGGTGCGAATGCATGACAGCAAGCACAGACTGCAGCATTACTCAATGAGAAAGGGTGGTGTTGGTTGGACTTTATATTTTCAGTTGGTGTTATTTTCCATTCAACTGCTATTGAGAGAAGAGCATTTAAATATCCCTCCAGGTGCAAAAGCATGGCAGCAAGCACAGACTGGTGCAGACTACGGGGGATGCAGTGTATGCTGTTAGTCTCTATGCTTTATCTGTTTTCAGAAGGCAAGTCCGTGAAGTCTCACACCATTGATATTTTGGTATTTGTCTTCTGTGCTTTGTGTTGTTCTCCTAGCTGAGTGCAAATATAAGGTCATGTGGGAGACATCTGCTCCCTCGATTAAATTGCACTACGAATTAAGGCGTGGTGCGAGAACGGCCAGGAACAAAGAATGCTTCTCTGCTAGATGATTTGGCAGCTCTGTGCTTGGAGGTAGACTTTATAAAACTATGCCAACGGTTTGTAGATCCCCCAACTCTTAGCATCAGTCTGTACTACTCATGGAACCTTGGTAAAGTGGCAGAGCAGTCAGGCTTAACATAAGAGGAAGATGTGAGCTGTAGGTAACTACACTGAACCTAGCTAGTAATGCAATTCCAAGAAAAACAAATGTATATTAAAATATAGATTTACAAAAGATATCATTTTTAAATACTTAGTACATTAAACCAAAAAACATTAGAATAACTGTAGAAACTTTTCAAAGGCTACTGCTTAGTTTGTAGTTGCTTGCGGTTACAATTGTTACTGCATTTTGACACCAATGACAGTTCTACCGTACTATCAGTAATAGTGCGGACTTGTGCACACAAAGATAAACAGTAGTTGTATTTAGTTATCAAAATCACATAAGATAGTCTTTTTGGAAGGAAAACAGTTGGCTAGGTAAATACTAGAGTGTAAGGTTCAAGAGACAGTTCCTTCACACAGCAAGGCTTTTAAAGTACAAAACGCAAACCCTTGCTAAAAGGCAGTTTTGTAGAGGCTTAAAGTCTTGTAAAGCAGCAGAACAACAAAAACTCCTGTGTATATTAAGTCTTCAGGATACATGAAGATTAAACCAACGTTGGAGACCCTGTTAAAGGACTTGCTAAAAGGGACACAAACAGCAGCTTGGGTCGGAGATAAGAGGGGGATACCCTGGGCACATCTATTTGCATGCCAACTCTCTGGAGCAATTTTTTGGATTAAGGTAAGCAATACCTTTTTCCCCCCAAAGTACCTATGGTTTGAAGAAATGTTCATGGCTGGATTCTCCTCGATGTGGCAGCGCTGGACCTGACCTCTGGATTCTTTGGTCTGGTGAGAAAAGGCAGGACAATGGATGGGATCTCTCAGCAGCAGTCTCGAGGGAGGACCTCTGGCAAAGATTTGATCAGCTTCTCTGGTCACTCTGCGGTTTTGGCGCCTGTTCTGCAGCACCAAAGGACACAATTCACCCGGTCAATCTTCTTCGATTCCTGCACTCTGGTGAGGGGACTTGGATGAGTCGGGTTGTGTCTCTGGAGGTTCACCTGGAGCTCAGCAAAGACTTGGACGGATTCATCCTTGGCAAGATGATGCACTGGGTCTGAGGTCTCCTGGTATTTGCGGTTTGCAGCTCTGGAAAGCCACAGCACCTCAGGAGATGGCTCAGATTGTAGTTCGTGTCAGGGCTGGGTGCTCCCACCAGCCAAAGGGAAGGAGTCCTCTTCAGAGTGCCACTGTCGCATAGAAAAGGGGGTTAGAACAGCAGTGGGCACTTCACAGTGTTGCAAAGGATCTGCAGGCGTCTCTGGTCTTCGTCTTATTCAGTTTCCAGTGGTCGACTTCCCTTTCACCTCAGGAACCTCACCTTTTATTCAGTTTCAGCACACACTCCTCTGCAATCTCTCTCAGCAGTTTACAGAAAGAGGCGGGTGGCTGTCCAATAAGGACAGCTAGACCCCCCCCCCCCGGTGGGAGCTGGTTCCATTCAGGCACTCAGGCAGACAAAGAGCAGGAGAGTGAACAACTCCTCCCCCACTCCCGCCAGAGAGAGAGAGAGAGAGAGAGAGAGAGAGAGAGAGAGAGAGAGAGAGAGAGAGAGAGAGAGAGAGACACAGACAGACAGACAGACAGACAGACAGACAGACAGACAGACAGACACACACTAGAAGAATGGCTAACTGAGAACAAGCATGCTATAATTGTCAAAAAAAGAAAGGGGCCACCAAGTTAGTGCATTAGTGTCCCTACTGTGCATGACCGCGACAGAATACATTCTACGAATAAAAGGAACACAATAGTTGGTAGAACACGTCCACTGCCAGCAGCCATAACTAGAGGGTTGTCTTTGTGACTACAAAGTCACAGGAGCAGAGTGAAGGGGATACCGAGTGTCGAGTGTCCGCAGAAAGAAGGGATACTAAGTATCCCCTTGGCACTCCGCATAAGGTGGTGTGTGCTAATCTCTCAGAATATAAAGTTTTAGGAGAGATACAAAGTAACTCCCTATCCTTAAGAACAGTAGAATGTAAGGATAAAGAAAGAACCTCAAAGGAGAAACCAAAGGGTTTCCAGCAACACTTCCCCTAAGGAGCTGTGTGCTGCAACAGTCAAATACAGATGCCTTAAAAGAGATCTGGAGCAGACATACTCCATAGCACAGGTACAATATAAAGAATAGAGTTCCAAAAGGTAGTCCCCATAAGAATGAATGAGTGGAAAAAGGCTCCACTCATTCAGGATTTAAAGAAAAAGGTCCAGAAGTCTTTAGGGCGACCTACTACAACTCCCACCACATCTTCCGAGGAGGAAGAGGAAGAAGATCAAGGGCCAGATAAAGGGAGAAAAGTAAACAAGCGGCAAACCCGCGCCAGTCTCAAGAACTTGGCAACCAAATCCATTCTCCGAACCTAGTTTGTAACCCATCAAGTAAGGTTTTGTCACCTGCTGAACTGTCTCTGTTGAATAAAGGTCTGTCATTTGCAACAAGCTGCCATTCTGACCTCATTGATTTTCAAATTGATTTATTCAAATTTATTTGCAAGCTTAGACTTAAAAAGTTTTTCCATAATCAAGTGTCAACTTACACGCCCAAAGAGGCACCACCAGCACTTCGTAGTCTCACTATTTCAGATATAGAAGACACATGATTACTTATGTCACTCAATGAGGAACCTTCACTTTCTTCGACCACTTTACAACAGGAATTGGGTATCCACCAAAATAATTTGAAATTTGTGGAACACAAACTCAGATCCAAATTTGTACCTGTCAGTTCAGATGTAAGCATTATTGACACTTTTTACCAGGCTGTACTACAAGATATCCACAAACAAATAGACCATCCTAAATACTTGTTCGCTAAATCAAATCTTACTGCAGTGGAAAAAATTGCTCTCAACAACTTCGCCCAAGATGCGAGTATTGTTATCAAAGAGGCCGATAAAGGCGTAATATTGCGATTCTCAATACTGCAGACTATATTACCATGGCGAATTAGCACTTGAGCATCCCAGGCTGCTATCAATTGTTACCAGGCAATCCCACTAAAGACACGGTCACACAACTCAAAATTCTTATACAGGACTGGCGTTCACGTGCGACTCTCACAGATGATGAAAAACTTTTTCTTTTCCGACCAAATTCAGTTATACCCACAATGTATTTCCTTCCTAAAATACATAAGGATTATAGTAGCCTACCCAAGGTTCGACCAATCATGAGTGGCCTAGGATGGGCCACTGAGGGACTCTCCCAATACATAGATACTGCAATAAAGGACACTGTACCAACATTACCTGCTTATTTACGTGATTCCACCCAAACACTGCAGATTCTCCACGATTTACAATGGTCTCTTAATTTTCTCCTAGCCAGTTTTGATGTCAAAGCACTGTATACTTCAATCCAACACCACCTAGCTTTACAAACTATTGATTTCACCTTCCGTCAGTACTCAGCTTCACATAGTCAACATGTCCACATGCTTAAAGATGTTTTGCATTTCACTTTAGCTCACAACTAGTTCCTCTTTAACCAGCAATACGATCTGCAAACTAACAGGGTGGCCATGGGTGCGAAATATGTCCCATCCCTGGCCGACCTTTTCATGGGTTTCTTTGAAGAAAAACACATCTACACTGACCACCAATTCAAGCAGAATCTTGTAGTATGGAAACGTTCTATTGATGACGTCCTTGTCATTTGGAACGGGACTTCATCCAAATTTGAAGAATTTTCTAATTATCTTAATCTTAATGATTTTGGTATTGAGTTTTCAGGACATGTCAGTTCTAAATCATTAGAATGTCTTGACCTTCAGATTTACATTGAGAATGGAATGTTGCAGACACAGACTTTCCGTAAATCCACTGCAGTTGATGCCATGCTTCACGCCTCTAGCTGGCATATGAGATCTGTTATTTCTAACATCCCATTTGGGGAATTCTACCGTGCACGCCGCAATTGCAGTACTGATGCGGCTTTTGAAAAAGAATGTGTTATGATCAAGCGGAGGTTTTTGGAGCGAGGGTATACAGAACAATCCATTAACAAAGGACTAGACCGTATCAACCGAATGACCAAAGACTCGATTTTGGTTACCCACTAAGAATCTAATAAGCATCAAGCTGACAATTTCCAGTTTATTACTAAATATTCACAAGATAATCACATACTGTACCAATTACTGAAAAAACATTGGCATTTGCTAGGTCTTGATGCTTTTCTACAGCCTTATATTTCCCCTACACCAAAACTAATTTTTACTCGTAATAAAACTTTGCATAACCAACTTTGCCCCTTGTTCCTACAACCGAAGCTTGCTCACAAAGAGTCCTTGACATGGCTCCCGCCTAAACCTGTGGGTTTTTTTGAGTGTGGTTCATCCAACTTTTGTAGATTCTCTCTAAATCAAAATATTTTTAGATGTCATCAGGGTCTCACAATCCAGATTTCTGACTTTATCAACTGTAAATCCAAATACATAGTGTATGCTACATTATGCATATGCCGAAAGGTATATGTAGGTTCCACCATCAGAGAGCTGCGAGTCCGCATCCGGGAGCACTATTCTCATCTGAAGAGCCAAGGTCCCAAACTGCCACTTGCCATGCACTGGCAACATCACTACCAATTGGATTCAGTTAATGACCTCAAGTTCATTGGGCTTATCCAAGCGCATTCCCATCCAAGAGGAGGGGACCGCCAACTGCCACTACGACAGCTCGAGGCATGAACTATTGCCAAGCTTCGGTGCACCAGCTTGGGACTTAACACTGACACAACTCATTGCATTCCTTTAAGAGACTCACATAATGTTGGTCAATATTGCTCTTTGCTGCAGTATTTCGCATTACCTATTCTTGCAATTAACTGGTGTGTGGACACTTATGAACTAATAATTTCTTCCATTATTTGTACATGAATTATTTCATATATAGCCTTTCCTACATACCATCTTTTTTGTAACAACTGCTTTGGAGTGGGTGGTCAAGTCCCAGATGTCCATCCCGCGCCACTATCGATACTGCGACAATAGCTGAGAGACATCTCACCACCTATACACACGTGTTCTTATTTTCCAGTATATTTTTGCTCTAGCTTAAATACGGTTGGGCTGCGCAACGGTATAGAGCTGACAACCTTGAGTTTGTAAAAAGTGCTGGGGGTCTCACTAGGAGAGGGGATGAAGGATAAAAATGATAAATCTCCCTAACAATGTCCACTACAACTTTAGACTGGAAAAGTAATACTTTTAATCTTTATCACTTTGATTATTTTGTGGATGAATAGGTTAAACAGGTTGGGCCCAGGAATGGGCAGCGACCTGGTAGGCACATACATCATGGACTATAACGGTAAATGCAGCTATAAACCTAAGACTGTTTTTGTGTTGGTCTACAACAGAACAGGGAAAGCAAAACCCAGTGTTACACTTTATGAATGACAAAGTTATTCTAGAAATGTAAAACATAAAACAGACTTATTCTTGACAGTCTAACAGCAAGTCAGGGGAAGCAAGACCCAGTTGGGGACACTCATACAGTTATCCTAGCAGGAATAGTGAAGTGAAACCAACAGCAATACTTTTGGGAAGAGGAACAGCCCAATCTCAGATGAGTAACATAACCTTACATATTCAGATCTCAGCCTTCCTCCGAGTGGGCGGACCTCTCCTCTTCCCTCCTGGTCTCGACCACTCAACTCCTCCTTCTTGGAGACTAACATCCACATGGATGCTTCCGGTCCTTCCTCTGGACTCTTTCGCAACCTCTGCAACTCTCTCACTCTCTATCCTCCCCTATGGCCCGACTCACTCTGCAGGGCACACTATGGATGCTCTGAGGTCTACAGACCGTCCCCATCACCACTCCTCTTCTGGAGTGATCACTTTCTCCTTTCCTCCCAGCTCTCTCCACCCCTCAGGCCAAGCCAACTCCAGCACTGCCACCTACCTTCTCGGTCATCCAGCCCATGAAGCGCGTGTCAGTTGAGGCTTTCACCGCCACTTTCTCACCCCTCCCACTCCCCTCGGCTGACTCACACCCCGATACAGCCCTCTCTATCCTCCACTCTGCTATATCTGCTACTCTTGATGCCCTTACCCCTGTCATGAGGATCCGCTTGAAGCCCAAAGCCAAGTTCAACTCCTGGTACGACTCAGACCTCATCACCCTTAAACGCAAGTGCAGGGTGGCTGAGAGGAAACTGCGTGCTTCCTGTACATCCTCTTACAAACTGGCCTGCTACCTGGTTCAAAGGCAATACCGGCTCTCTGTCGGCTCCAAGAAGAGAGCCCTCATCCAAGCCAGCATCTCTACGGCATCCAACAACTCGGCCAAATTCTATAAAATCTGCAAGGAGCTGGCCAATCCTGTTGCAGCCTCTACATCTCCTGTCCCGTCCCAGCCCCTCTGCCCGGCCCTGGCTTCTCATTTCATCTCAAAAACTCAGGACATATATATTATTCCTCCTCGTCCTCCTCGTCGTCGTCCTCCTCCTCCTTCTATCACCCGCTCTTCCTCTGCCCCCCCCCTCTGGCCACCTCTCCTCCCTCCTTCTCTGCCTTTCTTCTGTTCTCCCCTGATGAGGTTACTCGACAAGTCCAATCTATGAAAGTCTCTACAAAACAGGTTCTCCCCTGTTCGTCTAAAACCATCAAGGACCACATTTACACCCTTGCTCATGCTTTGGCTGACTTCTGCAACCCCTCTTTCGCCACAGGAGTCTTCCCTTCCCCCCTGAAGGAGGTGCAGCCTGCCTCTGGCTCCAGTGTGTCTGGCAGGGCAGAAAGTGAGGGAGGTGCCCAAAACTAAAACTCCATGTGCTTAATCCCCTTGGTTAAAGGAATGCACCCAAAGGTGATTGGCCGGCTGGCTGTCATTGAAGGACAGCCACCCTGCTGTGTAAGTGACAGCTAGGCTGAAAATGAATGGGAGAAACCTGCATAAAAAGCAAGGCTTTTGGTTTGGAACGCAGAGTCGACCAGTGGACAAAGGAATACGAAGAAGAACCTGGAAGAGACGCTTGCTGCAACTCCTGGACCGTTGGTTTGCCTGGTAAAGCCCTGCTGCATTGCCGAAGCTCTGAATTTGCCTCGACTAGAGAAGCCCTGCAACGGACAACTTCTCCCCTTGGGTTGGTGGGACCATCTGAAAATCCTCTCAAAGCTGGCTGTACTTCCATTGCTGCTGCAGAACCGATTGCCAGGGAGAGAAACACCAGAATCGAGTGTATTGTAAGTCCGACCCAAGCTCCGGGAAGATCCTCCGGACTCCCTCGCAGCAGGACTAACCGAGCCTGAGCCACCTCAACAGAGTGCTGGACCCCAGAAGCAAGGAAAGCCCACAAGGTATCAGAGAACTGCAGTTGTGCTGTTCGCGAAAAGCTGAAAACGCGAAGTGCCACTGATCTCAAGTTTGCCAGAGGCAGGCTTCCGCAGTGAACCCAGCCAAAGACAAAACGAACAAAGGGACCAAACGTGGTTTGGTGCGCAGAGTAAATCTCAAGAACAACCTTTCCAACAAGAAATGGTGAAAAAAGAAGACCGGGGCAATTTTGACAAAAAGGGCACCCATGGGTGCTTTACTGCAGCTGCAATTGCAGCCCGCGGTAGAGACACACAATGGTAGGAAAAAGTAAACCACTGCCACCAGCCATTAATTGTAGAAAGGGTAACATAAAAATGTTACATGGTAAACTAGACAAAGGGGATACTAAGTAACCCCCCCAGCAACCTATTGTAAAATAGTGTACGCTGGGTGTAGAAAGTTACAATATAAGTCAATTCCACTTCACTGCTCTTGGAAACAGTAGTTTAACCAAGAGAAGGTATTTAAACCTTTGGGAAATCTGAAAGACTTCCCTGTGCCACTGCACTGAAGGTGTTGTGTGTCACAATGTAAAAAGATGATGCCTATGGAGTTTGTCAGACTCCAAAAATAAACACAGAAAACACATAGGATTAAAAGTACAAAGTCCCAAAGTTCAGAAAAAGAGATGGGGGTCTCTAAGGTGGGAGGAATTCAACACTAAAATGAAAATTCTCCCTAACATACATTTAAGCAAACCAATTTCCTTGACATTCACCCTTGGTGTACAGATTTTTGAAATATTCTTAATGCAGTTCCATTAGAAGTTTTAATTGTATATAACATTTTAGCTATAGATTACAAAAGGATATATGTTAAAGAATTTCAGTATATTTTTACTCACTTAAAAATACCCCTGTAGGCAATTAAGTTGACAGAAAAAAATGGTTTGTACTCAACTTCAAAAACGGGAAGTAAAATACCACCACTACCAAACAGAATGTTAACATCGATACCATTAATAAAAGCTTACCTTTAAATGTTCTTGGAACTCCCTCTTGTCTGCAGGCTATGTAAAGGCAAGCCGATGCAATGGCATCATTGCTTCTTCCCTTCAGGCTCTTCTGCTCATACACTTGCTTAAATAAGTTATTTGTCCGATCCTTTAAAAGGAAACAAAACAGTTAAATTAAGGTCATTTATTTGCAGCAATATAAAAAATTTACAGGTCATAGCATATTGAAGCTAATTAAGAAAATATGCATAGGCAGGCTAACACTTACAATTATATTACGGGGGAGGTTTATCCGGTCCGCCATGGTAGTTATTTCTTTAAATGCATTCATTATTGCGCGGTCAGAACTACTCATTGTTCTGCGGTTTTGGTACTTATTATTTCCAAATTCATCATAACTTGCAGATCCTGTACCCTATATTAAAATAATGGGATTCAAAAGGTACATTAAAAAAAGTGTGGAATCTATTATAAAAATCACAATAAACAAACCATTATCAAACATTCTATTTGAAACTACGGAAGATGAAAACTGATGCTGTTTATCTTTTTAACAAGTTGCTCTCTTAAAGATCTAGGCAGGCCCTGAACCAACAGTAATAACGTTTCCTTCCTATATCATGAGAGAACATGCTTTCAAACAACCCAGCTGTTAGGGGAGTTTTCCAAAAGTCCTACTGGCAGTAAGACTTTTCACTTTAAATACTTCAGACACTTCCGGTAGAACACTTAGGAATACTAGATAATACACTTCAAAGGGCACTTTCACTTTTGAGTTTGTTCACGGTTACATTTGCAGCAACGTTAGAAAGGGAAAAGACAAGGTTATCGTATTATCGGTAATTGCACACTCATGCGGTTTTCAACAGGTCATATGGTTATGCATTTACTCTGCAAACACATATAGGACAGTCACTTAAAGTGAGGAAAATAAGTGTTTAGTGCAACATGAGCTTATTTCAAGGTTCTAGAGACGGTTTCTGTGCCTGGCAAGTCTTTTAAGTGCTAAAAACAGAACCCTAACTAAAGGCAGTTCGGAGAGGGCTTGAAGCCTTGATAAACCGTGAATAATGAAGAGTTCCAGTGTCTAAAGTTATTGAAGCAGCAAGTTAGCAACTAACAAAGGAGACCAAAAAACGGACTTGATAAAGGGATACAAGCAGCAGCTTGGGTCAGAGGTGAGTTGCCCTGCACACCTCTACGTGCACGTGATCTCTGGAGTGTCCTTATGGTGTAACCAAACTATTTTGATGTATTCGGCCTTTCCACGATGATGAACTCGAAATCGGCAGCAGGTCTCCTGGTATTGGAGTTCCGCAGTTCTGGAAGCTCCCAAGAATTCAGCAGATGGCTCGTTTCAAAGTTCGTCTTGGGACTGGTTGTTCCCACCAGCCAAAGGGAAGGAGTCCTCTTCCTCTTCGGAGCTCCTCTGTCGCATAGAAAATGGGTTAATAACTGCAGTGGTCACTTCACGACCTTGCAAAAGGTCTGCTGGCATCTCGGTTCATCATCTTCTTCGGTTACTTCTGTTTCCTGTGGTCAACTTGCTTTACACTACAGAAGCCTCACCTTTTATACAGTTCCAGCACACACTCCTCTGAAATCTCTCTCAGCATTTTACAGAAAGGGGCATTTGGCTGTCCCTGTGGGAGCTGGACCTATTCAGGCACTCTGGCAGACAAAGGACACGGGGGGGGGGGTGAAAGAAGACTCCCCCCACTTCCTGCCTGCCCAGACAGTCTGGAGCCTAGGCGGGGATAACTACTGGTTGCCTCCAAAGGCAAAACACATACACACACACACACACACAGACAGACCACCTCCTCCCAGAACGGAAGAAGGGCTACCAAAGAACAACCACGCTAGTAATGGTGAAAGGAGGCCCCAAGTTGGTACTTGCGTGCCCCTATTGTGCACTACTGAGGCTATGGACACAGCCTGCAGTATAGAAATTACACATTAGTTGGTAGAACACATCCACTGCCACCAGCCATAACTAGGTGACTGTATGTGACTAAAAAGTCACAGGAGCAGAGAGAAGGCAGATACCAAGTATCCCTTTGGCACTCCACTGAAGGTTGGGTGTGCCAATCTCTCAGACTATAGAATTTTGGGAGAGATGCTAAGTATCCTTAAGAACTGTAGTGACTTCAGGATACAGAAGAAGCAGTGCTTCTGGTAAGATTTTGTGGTGGGAGTATTTTACGCTCTATTTTTAAACTTTGAGAGAGTAAATGTGATTGTAAGAGAGTAAAAAGGACTTTCCGCCATTGCAAGAGAGTAAAATGTATGACATCCAGCAGACGTGTGCAAAAACGGTATGGAAATGATTACTATGCAGCATCTTTCTGCATTGACAGAATACACCTTTGATTATTTCTCTGTCTGGCCATTTCATAACTCCTGTATATATTTAAATATTAAAAACACAAAAGAATTTGCCAATTACATAGTAAAGCAAGCACAAATTGCATTTTGTGTTTTGAGGTTCGATAGCAGAATTGTCTTTTGATGTTGAATGAAAGTCCTCATTTCCTGGAGCTATTACTACCAAATGGTGTGCCAATGTTATGATACTACAGTGCAGAGAGGCAAGGACTCCATGCTAAACTCTATATCTAATTTCATGGTCAAATGGTTATTTATATAGTGCTTTCAGCAAAGCGCTGTACATAGAACATATTTATCGGAATTATCACCAAACCGAATTCGGTACTCCTTTATTGACCTTTAAAGGCTGAGTTGGCCTTGCCGGGATACGAACCTGCAACCTCCAGATCATGCACAGATTGCATCAACAAGTGCTCAACCGGCTGAGCTATCTTATTGGCTAACATCCTTCAGATGTCGGTTAATTGAGTATCGACTGAGGTATAATAATCACAGTGCCTAGATGTTGGACAAACCATGTATGAAGCACTAAATGAAGTTAAATACCTATCTGGATTATCTATCACAGGGGCAGGTTTTGCTGAGTTTCTATTTCAATTACAAAAGTAACTTTTGTTTGTTTCTTTTTGAACAGCGCTTGCACTTCCTGGAAAGTCAGGTGTTGGATGTTTTAATTGTAGTCTAGAAGAATTGAGAGGATAGAACCTGTCATTGGTGTAATAACAATCGCTCATCCTTGAACAAAGACTCTGCTGCTACTGACCATTTATAGTAATGTACCCCATGCATAGTCATTTTATACACTTTTTATAATTAGAATGTAAATTAAATTATAAGTGTAAAAATGATCTGCCACTGCATGATTATGCACACAGCACAGGAACTCTGAAAAATACAATTGGGCAGTACTGGTTAGCTTATTTGCTACAAAATATTAATTCTCAATTGCAACTTAGTTTACCATCTTATTCATTTTACAGTCCTAAAATGCTAGGAAAATACATATGCACGGTGCTTCTGTTTTCTCCATGAACAATTCCTTTTACCACAGTGTGCAGTTTCTTTTTTTGAAAGGCTTTAGAGAAATGCATTCTGTTTCAGAGGCTTTGATCTATGGCTTGCCATTACATCCATGTAGATAAAAATCAAAAGAAGCCTTCTGGTTTCTGTCAAGTAACCTGACCTTTGCACTGCCCTCTGCTCTAAACTTGTGTGTAAATGTAAATAGGAAAATAATATAGTTGTCGCATTTACAAGATTTTCATGCGTAAAAAGGCCTTCTACGCACCTTATCTGGAGGGCTGAGAAGAAGAATCTTAAAGGAGGACCCCAAGAAACACTGCCCATAAGGAGCGGTGTGCTGTATTAATGTCATTGATATGTTATTTGTATTGCGCTCATACACAGGTGTTTCAGAGCACGACGAGGGGAGGGAGGGGAACAAGGGAGAACAAAAACAAGGATCTTACTAGGCCCAGTGACATTGAGAATGTGCAGGGGAGAGGGAAAGTTCACTGGGGGGGGGGGGGAGTTCACGGGGCGGGCGGGTGGGAGAGGAGAGAGGTGGAAAGTGCTGAGCAAAGGAATACAAAACAAGTGGTATTGCAGCCAGCAAGTGCTAGCTTTAAGGAACAGACAGGGGTGTCGGATAAGTGCAGAAAAGGGGGGGGCTGTAGGGTTATAGATACAGACCCAAGCACAGAGGTTGCCAGGAAGCAGTGCGGGTGCGTGGCAGGGTGGGCAAGTACCTCGGCCCAAAATCAGAGGGTGACCCGGTGCACAATGCCGAAGCAGAACAGATCAGCATGGAAGGAGAGAAGGCAGAAGCAAAGAGGAAGCTCTTGAGGTGCTTCTGAAACCGGAGATGGTTCTCATCAAGTTTCATAGTGGCAGGGAGGCTGTTCCAGAGGGAGGCACCAGCCGAAGCCCGAGATCTACTCCCAGCTAGTTTCTTTGAGAAACGACTGATGAGAATTGGTGAAGTCACTCTGTGTGAGACTACAATCTGCTTGGTATTAGGTAACTCACCTTTTTTGGTACAGGTCTGTACTTCACAAGTGGGTAGTGTGACTGAGCAGCCAGGCCTATCTCAAGAGGGGTAAATGCGAGCTGTAGAGCTGTACAAAAGTAACACTTAAACTCAAGGTTCCAGTTATAAATAGCTATTTAAATTATCAATTTTTAAATAAGCATTCTTTAAAAAGGCAATTTGTTGTAACAATGTAAATATACTTTAGAATCAATTGCCAAAAGTTAGTGGATAATCTTTGGATATGCTTCTTTCACAATTCCTACACCCTGTGGTGACTTCAATCACAAGGACAGTAATGGGATTTATATATTATACTTTGCAGATTCTGAGGTTGCGGAAAGCAAAGTTTAGGGAAGGAAAAAAGGACAGTTTCTCAGTAGATGTGAGGACAACTAAATCATCCAATGAAATCTAGGTAAGCCTTTCCCAGCAGTAACAGTATACAACAAGCTACCACCTATGAGGAACAAACAGTATCAAAGTTAATGGACTAGAAGAGTGTTCTGGAGAATTCTCAAAAATGTGCTAATTCCCTTCTACCTTAGAGACCCCCAGCTCTTTTGCTGGACTTCAGGACTTTTAATTGCTAACCTGGAGAGAGGGAGCCTTTTTTTCTCACTCGCTCATGTATTTATATTGTGATTTGGACTATGTGTTTCTTTTTAACTTTGGAGTCTCACAAACTCCATAGGCATCATCTTTTACATTGTGACACAGCACCTTCAGTGCAGTTGCACAGGGAAGTCTCTTCGATTTCCCAAAGGTTTAAATACCTTCTCTTGGTGAAACTACCGTTTCCAAGAGTAGTAAGGTGAAATTGACTACTTTCTAGACCCAGCGCACACACGATCTTACCATAGGGAGCTGGAGGGGTTATTTAGTATTCCCTTAGTCTAGTTTCTCATGTACCATTTCATGTTACCCTTTCTAAAATTAATGGCTGGTGGCAGTGGTTTACTTTTTACTACCATTGTGTGTTTTTCCCGCGGGCTGCGTTCGCAGCTGCAGTAAGCCACCCATGGGTGAATATTTCATCAAAATGTGCCCGTGCCAAACCAGGTTTGGCACATTTGTTCGTTTTGTCTTTGGTGGACTTGATTTTTTAAACCTGGAGAGAGAGAGAGAGAGAGAGAGAGAGAGAGAGAGAGAGAGAGAGAGAGAGAGAGAGAGAGAGAGAGACCCTTTTTCCCCCACCCTCTCATGTATTTTAATGTGATTTTATATACTGTGTTTCTCTTTTGGTTATTGAGTCTGACAAACTCCATAGGCATCTTTTACAACTGTGTCACACAGCACCTTCAGTGCAGTGACACAGGGAAGTGTTCCAGATTTCCCAAAGGTTTAGATACCTTCTCTGTGATAAACTACTGTTTCCCAGAGCAGCAAAGTGAAATTCACTTTACTTACCATTGTAAATTGCTAGACCCAGCACACACTATCTTACAATAGAGTGATGCTCATGTAACATTTTTATGTTACCCTTTCCTCACTGAATGGCTGGTGGCAGTGGTTTTCGTTTTGAACTACCGTGGGTTGCATTTACCGCGACCGGTCACGGCTCCGGTAAAGCAACCGCGGAAGCCATCTTTTTCAAAATGGTGTAGAGCCATCTTTGACAAAATGGTCCCTGGTCTTTTTCTTTTGCCAGTTCTTTGTGGGAAGGTCCTTCTAGAGATTCTCTCTGCGCTCCAAACTAGGTTTGGTCTCTTTGTTCATTTCGCCTTTGGAGGGGTTTCCCAGTGAAACCCGCCTTTGGCTCCAGAGTGTCTGGGGTAGGCAGGAAGTGAGGGAGGTGCCCGAAACTCCCTGTGCTTGGTCTCTTAGGAGACCCAAGTGCACTCTGCAGCGATTGGCAGGCTGACTGTCCGGCAAGGACAGCCACACTGCTGGGTGAATGACAGCTAGGCTGGAATGAATGGGAGAGAACTGAATAAAAGGCAAGTCTTTGGGCTTGGAAGGCAGAGTCGACCACTGGATGAAGGAACCGAAGAAGAGCTTGACGAGGACACCTGCTGCAACTCCTGGACCATAAGTTTGCCCAGTGAAGCCCTGCTGCAGTGTTGAAACGACAGGGAAGCCACTGCAAGGACAACTTCTCCCTTTGGAGTTGGTGGAACCAATCAACTCCAAAGTAAGCCACCTGGACATCCATCTCGGAGCTGGTTGAAATTTCCACAGAGTGCTGCTGGAAACCGTATAGCCAGGGAGAAGAACACCAGACTGTGTCTGTTACTTTTAAGCTGGCCTAAAGCTTTAGACTCCCAAACTGCAGGACTGACCAAGCCCGAGCCCCCTCTACCGAGTGCAGGACCACAGAAGCAAGGAAGGTCCACCTTGACAGCCAGGAATCACGTTGTTGCTATTTGCAGTAAATGCAAGGAGCTGAAACGTGAAACCGCCACTGAAAGTGAAGTGTGCCGGTTTTGACAGTCCCAGTACATTGCAGGAGTCCCCCGACGTCCTCCCTCTTGTCCCCACGACTGAGGCCAAGGATCAGCGAGATCTGCAGAGCTGCGCAGGAACAGAAGTCATCAGCTGCATCTTTTTCTTCATTTTAAGGTACTGTATTATAAGTCTAAGAGACCTTACCCTCTTACTGTGGAAGTGCTTGAAACTTCTACAACTCACACGTCTAATCAGCTTGTGGCCCTACATTTGATTCTTCTTGTCATCACAGACTCCTAAGAACTTATGCAAAGACTTTTCCATCTACTAGAAGTTCTTTATCCTATGTAAGACTTTTGCCCATTGACTTTGGCTTAGCCTATAGAATTGAATGACTCTTCTATAATAATCTAAAAGTATTTGCCCTGCTTAGAAACATCTGTGATCTCTTGTGTTCTAATAACCTTTGCCTTTTACCAACTTTTAAGAGTGTTCGGAATGCCAACATTAAGATATTAATGTCCCCAGTACCCTTGTCATTGAAGTCACCTGTGGGTGTAGGTAGTGTCTGTGGGCCATCCCAAAAGGGTCTGGTCTGATTCAGAATCTCAGAGTGTACAGTATTGAAGTGCATTTGTGTGTTACTATTACATTGCTCCCTTCTGAAGAAGGCTTTATAACTGACTAATAAATTAATAATTGCTTATGCAAGAAACCTTGAGTGTAAGAGTTTATTGGAATACCTGTAACTGTGAATCTTTGTGTAACTCCACTACTGCTCACATTTCCCCTATTGAGATAAGCCTGGCTGCTCAACACGCTACCAAAACTGTGTAGTACAAGCTCATACCAAAGGTTGGTTTGCCTATACCTGTAGTCATAGTTGTTTGTAGTGTTCCCAGAGGGTACTGCATTCAAACTTTGCTTAACAGACCACTGGACGAAGGAATCCAAAGAAGAACTTGGAAGAGACGCCTGCTGCAACTCCTGGACTGTTGGTTTACCCGGTGAAGTCCTGCTGCTGTGCTGAAGCTCCGAATTTACCTCGACTAGAGAAGCCCTCCAAGGACGACTTCTCTCTTTGAGTTGATGGGACCAATCAATTCCAGTCTGGACATCCTCTCGAAGCTGGTTGAATTTCCACTGCTCCGACTGCTGGAACCGAAGTGCCAGGGAGAGGAACACCAGATTGTGTGCATTGCTTTTAAGTCTGACCCGAGCGCTAGGAAGATCCTCCGGATTTCCCTGATGCAGGACTGACCAAGCCTGAGCCACCTCACAGAGTGCGGGACCCCAGAAGCAAGGAAAGTCTGAAGTGGTATCCGAGAACCGCGGTCTTCCTATTTGCTGTCAGACAGGAGGCGCTGAAACACTGAAGGACCGCTGAATTGAAGTTTGCCCATTGCTGCCGCTGACCTTCCATTGCAGAGCAGGAGTCCCCAGACGTCCTCCCTCTTTGCCCCACGACTGAGGCTCAGGAACAACAGGATCTGCAGAGCTGTACAGGAAGAGAAGCCAGCTGGAACCATTTCTTTTAACCAGATGTACTGTAAAGTCTAAGAGAACTTACCTCTAGTTGTGTAGCCTTACTTGCTCTCAGTTGAGACCTGTCTTGGTTACTTTGCAGAGTTGCTAAAGCATTGTCCCTCTGAAGCCTCTCAGCTTGTGGCCCTTCAAGTGTTCTATTTTCTTACAAACATTTCTAAGAACTTTGTGCAAGACTTTTTACCTACCTGCAAAGATGATCTTCAGCTCTCCTAGACATAGTGCAATTAACATTGGCTGTCCTGGCTCCCTGAGGGACTCCCGTTTACCTCTGACTTTGTGCTTTGGCCTTTCCCCCAGGAAAGGGTTAGTTTACTCTGCATTGGAAGGTATCAAAAGTACTTACCTGTTTATGACCTAATTGTTAACTTTTGTTTTATATTCTCTCTTTTACTCCAAACTCTGTATTGCTCTAAATGTACCAGTGATAAATCAATGTCCACAGTGTCCTAGCTATTTAAGTCACCTGAAGGTGTAGGAAGTGTGTGTGCCATCCCCAATGGGTATCATCTGATTTAGAGAAACAGTGTGTTTTGAAGTATAAGTGTTATATATATATATATATATATATATATGGGATACATTACTCACCGTAATCGTATTTCTGATGCTTGTATCTGCTTAGATTCACATGCTGTGCATAGGCCGACATCTAGTGGAAGCTGCGGAGTATTACAGTTTGTTTTTCGAAAGTCGAAAATGGGCGTCGACACAGGCGTGCCAGTAATACTATCCCTAGTGTGACGTCCACTGTACCCAAGATCCCTCACGCGTGTAGGATCCTCAGATTGTATTTTTTCTGACATGAGGAAGCATGAGGAGTAGCGTGAGTACAGATAATCCAAGCAGATAGACAGAAAGGTAAGACTACAAGCAATCATGCGCCTTCTCTCGGAGGGGAGGAAGGGTGGGTCGCATGTGAATCTAAGCAGATACAAGCATCAGAAATACGATTACGGTGAGTAATGTATCCCTTCTGAGGCTTGTGGAATCTGCTTAGATCACATGCTGTGCATAGATTAGCGAGCAGTACCAGAAGAAGGAGGTGGGATGTGAGAAGGGTCATGAGCAAACAGGTGTCTTAGAACCGCTTGTCCCACTTGTGTATCTGTCTTGGAATGAGTGTCAATGCAGTAATGCTGAGTAAAAGTGTGAATAGAGCTCCAAGTAGCCGCTTTGCAAATGGTGTCGAGGGGAACATTTGCAATGAAAGCCAGAGTGGCACCAATGCCTCTAGTAGAGTGGGCCCTTGGCGTAAAAGGCAGAGTCTTTTCAGAAAGAGAGTAACACAGCTGTATACAGTTGATAATCCACTTCGAGATAGCGCCCTTAGAGACGCGATCCCCCTCTCTGCCTGTAGCTACGGAGACAAACAGTTGATCTGTTTTCCTTAGCGGTCTGGTTTTATTTACATAGTATAGGACCGCCCTACGCACATCTAGGGTGTGTAGTTTCACCTCAGCCGAGCTTTGCGGGTTCTGGAAGAAAGCCGGAAGCTCGATGGACTGGTTTACATGGAACTTGGATATGAATTTAGGTGAGAACCTAGGGTGTGTGCGTAAAACCAGTTTGTCCTTGTGGATAGTAAAGAAAGGATCCTGCACTGACAGAGCCTGAATTTCACTGACCCTTCTTATGGAGGTAATGGCTACTAAGAAGGCCGTTTTATAAGTCAGGTGTTTGAGACTACTTTTATGCATGGGTTCGAATGGGGGTCCCATGAGCTTAGCTAGCACCACGTTGAGGTCCCATCCTGGCGGTGGGTTCGAAATAGGAGGGTGAAGTCTCTTTACTCCTTCCATGAAGGCTTTAACCACTGGTACTTTCCACCACGAGACCTTGTTATGGGATGTGGTGTAAGCCGAGAGGGCTGCCAGGTGTACTTTCAGCGAGTTAAAAACCAACCCTGCATCCAGCAGGTGGAGCATGTATGTCACAACGTTGGAAGGAGTGCAATCAACCGGGTTGATTTGTTTATTCTGGCACCAGATAACGAATCTTTTCCACTTATCAAAGTAACAGTGCCTTGTATTTGGTTTCCTGGACTCCTTTAGAATGTCCATACACCTCTGTGGTAATTTGAGATGTCCAAACTCTATGACTTCAGGAGCCATGCTGCTAGGTTCATAGAGTTGGGTTCCTGATGCACTGTTTGACCCTGTTGCTGGGACAGTAGGTTGTACCAGGCTGGGAGTCTGATGGGTTCGCACACCGCCATCCTGCGTAGGTGTGGAAACCATGGTTGTCTCGCCCACATGGGAGCAACTAGGATGAGCGTCATCGATTCCTTGTTCATCTTGTACACCACCTTCCTGATGAGAGGAGTTGGTGGAAAAGCGTACGCAAACATCCCTGACCAGTTCATCCACAGGGCATTCCCCCTTGGGAGTCCGGCTGGGGGAACCTGGATGCAAATCCTGGGCATTGTTTGTTTTCGCTTGTGGCGAATAGGTCTATAGTGGGGAAACCCCACTGAGAGAAGAGATCTTCTACTACGTCTCTGTGAAGGACCCATTCGTGTTCTTCTGGGAGGGAGTCTCTGCTTAGAGTATCCGCTAGGGAATTGAGCTCCCCTGGAACATGTTGCGATGACAGGAAGATGTTCCGTCTGAGTGCCCATATCCATATTTTCTGGGCAAGCTTGGACAGATTTGGCGAACGAGTCCCCCCTTGCTTGTTCAGATAGAACATGGCTGTCGTGCTGTCCGTCCTGATCTGCACCGACAAGTTCAGTAGATGGGGCTCGAACGCCTTTAGCGCTCGGAATACTGCCAGAAGCTCTAGCAGATTGATGTGGTTCTTGGCTACTGAGTGAGACCAGAGACCCTGAGCTGTGTGGTGGAGATGGTGAGCTCCCCACCCAGTCAGGCATGCATCTGTAGTCACCACGGCTTGTACTTCGGGATCGTAAAAGGGTTTCCCCTTTGCGAGATTCTCTCTTGTCCACCAGTGTAGGCTCTGTACGAGTGTTGGCGAAACGACCACTAGATCGTCCCAATGACCACTTGCCTGAGACCACTGTTTCGCCAACCATTCCTGCATGGGACGCATGCGCAGACGCGCGTGGGGGACCAGGTAAATGCATGACGCCATCATGCCCAGTAACCGCATAGCTTTGCGTACTGTTGTCTGTTGACCTGACTGATAATGCGGAATTTGCAGAAGTATATTCCGAATTCTCTCTTCCGAAGGGAAGGTCAATCCTTTCTGAGTATCTAGGATAGCTCCTAGAAACTGTTTTGAGGTGCTTGGCACCAGACTTGACTTTTTCTCGTTGATGGAGAAGCCTAATTCGTGGAGGAGGTCGATAGTCCTCTGAATGTTTGACCTGCAAATTCCTGGGGTTTCCCCCGTTATGAGCCAGTCGTCCAGATAAGGGTACACCGGGATTGCTTCCCTGCATAGGTGTGCAGCCGCCACCGCCAGTACCTTGGTGAATACCCTTGGTGCTGAAGCTATCCCGAAGGGCAGTACCTTGAATTGGTAGTGGCGACTGTCTACCTTGAAGCGCAAGTACTTTCTGTGCGCTGGGAGCATGGAAATATGAAAATAAGCATCTTTCATATCCAAGGTTGCCATGTAATCCCCCTTTTTTAGGAGGGGGATTACCTCTTGTAGCGTGGTCATACGGAATTTTTGGGGCTTGACATACTTGTTGGCAGGCCGTAAGTCCAATACTGGGCGCATTGTCAAATCTTTCTTTGGCACAAGGAAGTAAGTTGAATAGATACCCTTGTTTACCTGGTGTCCTGGGACGAGTTCTATCGCGTCCTTTTCTAGCAGAATGGCGATCTCCTCGAGAAGGATCCTTTGATGCTCTAGGGAGTGCACTCTTTGTCGTGGAGGATGGTTCCGGGGACGCTGCAGTAGTTCTATACAATATCCTGCGGATACTGTTGACAGCACCCATCTGTCTGAGGTGATCCCTTCCCAAGCCTGGGTGAAGGTGGAAATGCGTCCCCCTACTGGGGTTGCGTGGCAAGGGACCCTGTACCGAGCGTCACTGTTTTGGTGGAGGCGTGCCACCTCCCTTGTTGGGGCTGCCTCTGCCTCTTCCACGACCTCTCTTGTTACCCCTGCCGTAACTCTGGGTAGACTGCTGGTTGTTATTCCATTGTGTACCCTGTCCCTGGGCATAGTTGCCTCTTTGTGAATTTTGGCCGCGTGGGCGACGAAAATTACTGTTCCCCCTCTGGTTAGGGGGTTTGTTGGTAAGCTGGCCAAGGGATTTGAGAGTCTCATATTCATCTTTGGCATTTTTAAGTGCGTCTTCGACCGCTTTCCCAAACAATAGGTCGGGTTCCACTGGCTTGTCTATTAAAGAAGCCTGGGTTTCTGTCTTGAATCCCGACTGCCGTAACCACGCATGTCTCTTGATAACAGTACCTTCTGCTATCAATCTCCCTGCGTTGTCAGCGGCGTCGAAAGTTGCTTTTAAAATGCAACCAGACACGGCTCTCCCCTCTGCCGAGATCCGAGCCAGCTGGCCCTTTAACGGTTCTGGAGCAGAGGCAATGAGCGCCGCGACTTCTTCCCATTGATGGCAATTGTAACTAGCCAACAGGGTGGTGGAATTCGCAATCCTTGCCTGGTAGGCGGACGTTGAGGCTACCTTCCTGCCAAACCCGTAAAGTTTTTGCTCTCCTTGTCGGGAGGAGCTTCTGATGAAGATAAGGGCGTGCCAGCCCTTTTTCTAGTGTTGGTAACCACTAGGGAATCTGGTTTAAGATGTCCCCTTATATACAGAGGGTCAGACTGGGCTGCCCGGAAAATCTTTTCAATTCTGGGGTTGACAGCTCTGGTGAGGTTCGGATTCACCAGGGAAGGATCTATTCTTCGTTGGATGGATTTGAGGATAGGGATGGTCTGAGCGACCGGTCTTCTCTCTCCTACAAACTCCTCCGCGAAGTCCCTTTCCTCCTGTACACCGTGGGTGTCGATGTGGAAGTGTTCCGCTGCTCGAGCGAGAACCTCGTTAAGGAGGGGCTGGTTATCAACTGGAGAGTCAGTAACTGGGGCTTCGCTTTGTACTGGGGAATCTACTCTGTAAATGTCCTGCTCATCTTCTCCCTCCTCCAGGTCCTCATCCTCTGCATAGTAATCTGTCCCGGTTTGTTCTTCCATAATTTCAAACTCCTGGTCCTCTTCAGGGAAAACTTGTCCCTGGTAACTGGGGAGTGGAGTAGAATATGGAGTGGAGTAAGGCTGAACCGGGGCTTTTTACTTAGCGGGATAGGATCGGAGGAGCCTGAGGGTGTGGCCCCTTGAGGGTTATATGAAAGAAAGTGTTCTGGGTTATCATAAAAATCAGCCAAGGAAGACATCCTAGACATAACCCTGTCTATGTCTTCACTGGACCATTCCCTGGAACAGGGTATTACTTTAGCAGGTGGTGATTTATGGGACTTTTCAAGGGTAGACTTGTGTTTGCTTGTCTGCCTAGGGTGAGAGGATGGCTTTACAGGGGTGGAAGGCTGTGCTTTCCGCTGTTTCCCCCCCTCCCCGTGCGTGGAAAAATGTTTTCCCTGTCCCTTGGAGGCCCCAGAGACTTTCGACGCCTGGCGCCGAGGGTCTGGAGAGGTATCTGTGTGCTTCGGGCGTGGGGCCTCACTGGTGTTAACCGCGGTCTCGGTATCTTGGAGCGCGGCCTGGGGTGGAAGTCGTCTTCGTCTCCCGACGATCGAACTTCCGTTAATGTGTGTAGCGAGGCACTCTTGGCAAGAGTGGATGATTGCCTTGCGTCGTGAGGTGATCTCGATCGAGAGCGCCCAGAGGACACCGAGTCGGACCGTTCTTTTTGTGCCTCTTTCCGGGAAGTCGACGTCGTCGAGGTCCGGTTGGTCTTAGTGTGTTTAGTGTGTGTTAGGTGTGTAGCGCTTGCGTCGCCGGGGGTCTTCCCCATAGCCGCCCTGCCGGACGACCTTCCGAGGTCGGGGACCTGCGCTCGCCGGCTGTCTTTCGACGCCATAATGCCCTCGCCGTCCGAAAGTACGGCGTCGCTGCCATCGCTGAAGGCGCCCTCCGCTGCCATGGCCTCCTGCCTGGCGTGGTGGGCCCAACGCTTTGTCGAACGGTCCTTAAGTGTCTTAGGTTTAAACCTACTACACGCTCTGCAGTTCGCTTCGGGGTGATCCCTCGGCAAGCAGAGATTGCACGTGGCGTGCCTGTCGACCCAAGGGTATTTGCGATTGCACTTGGGGCAGAATTGAAAAGGGGTACCCTCCATACGCACCTTAAGGCAGCGGGCTGCTAAGTGTAGGAATATATAAAATGTAACTATATATCAAGAGTGAAGAGTATGTACCACCCCCCACTCTCCCTACTTGTAAGGGCCGAGGCCAGCGGCCTACTAGGCCCGGGCCGAGGCCAGCGGCCTTCCGAGGCCCAGATCCGTCGTGCAGCAGTCGACGGTCGATGACTTCTCCAGCCGTCGTCGAGGTTGAGGGTCGACGTTGGGGTGGGGAAGGGAATGAATAAGAATTATAATTATAATAACAGCAAAAGTATGGCTAAGGCCAGGGAACTCCGCAAGATGCTTCCGACCAGTATGGCGGAAAAAAACAATCTGAGGATCCTACACGCGTGAGGGATCTTGGGTACAGTGGACGTCACACTAGGGATAGTATTACTGGCACGCCTGTGTCGACGCCCATTTTCGACTTTCGAAAAACAAACTGTAATACTCCGCAGCTTCCACTAGATGTCGGCCTATGCACAGCATGTGATCTAAGCAGATTCCACAAGCCTCAGAAATATATATATATTACTCCCTTCTGAAGAAGGCTTATACAACTGACTGTGAAATAAATAAATTGTTTTATCAAGAAACCTTGAGTCTAAGGGTTTATTTGAATAACTGTACTGTGAAACTCCGTGTCACAACATTACTGCTCACGTTGACCCCTCTTGAGAGAAGCCTGGCTGCTCAGCCACACTACCAACCTGTGTAGTTCAGACTTATACCAAAGGTTGGGTCCCTATTGCCAGCAGGTCAAGGTTATTGTAGTGCACACCCAAAGGGTATTGCATACAATCTTGCCTAACAAAGTGTCTTCAGGGAGTCAGGACAGACAAAGTCAATTGGGACACAGTCTATGGATCTGTTGCACTCCTTAGATCAAAGTCTTGCACGCAGTTCGAGAGTTTGCTAGAAAATCACTTGTAGGGTCACAAGCTGTGAAAGGAGAGTTGGAATCAACTCTAAAAAGGTAAGTCAAGGCAATCCCCAACTGAGAAAAGCACGGCTAAAAGGCAGTAAAGGTAAGTACCCCAAGCCTAAACAGTACCTCTAGTTTGAAGAAGAGTGGTCCAGCTGGATTGTGTCTTGCTACAGCAGTGTAGACCCTGGTTCCTGAGCCTCAGTCGTGGGGAAAAGAGGGAGGACTTCTGGGGCAGTACTTGGGAAGTTGTCGGCATCTACGGGCTCTTTCCGGTTCAGTGGCACTTCACGGTTTCAGCACTTAGCAAACAGCACTGTGGCGGATCTTGGACACCAGTTGGACTCTCTTCGCCCCCTCGGAAGGACAGGGGAGTTTCGGGATCCTCCCTCACATCCTGTCTTCCAGACACACTGGAGCTAGAGGCGGGCTTCAGGGATGAAGCCCGCCAAAGGCAAGACAAATAAAGGGCTCAAACAACACACAGAGTAAAACCCAAGAAAGACCTCACAAACAGCAAATGGCAAAAAAAGAAGATCGGGCCATTTTGACAAAATGGTCACCCATGGGTGCTGTACTGCAGCCGAGGGTTCAGCCTGCGGTAGAAAAGCACAATGGTAGGAAAAAGTAAACCACTAGGGTAACATAAAAATGTTATATGAGAAAGTCATCAACGGCTTCTAGGTAACCCCTCAGCACTCCACATAAAATGGTGTGTGCTGGACCTACAGAGAGAAAAGGTAAGTAAAGTCAATTTCACTTTACTATTCTTGGGAACTGTAGTTCACACAAGAAAAGGTATTCAAACCGTCTGAGAAATCTAAAGGATTTCTCGGTGACACTGCACTGAAGGTGCTGTGTGTCACCGGACAAAAAACAGATTCCTATGGAGTTGTCAGACTCCAAAAACGGTGAAAACACAAACATCCCAATCAGGTAAAAACACAGAGTGAGAAAAAGGTCTCGTTCACTCCAGGGTTAAAATTAAAAAGTCCCAAGTCCAGCGAAAGAGCTGGGGGTCTCGAAGGCCGAAGGGAATTAGCACAGAAATGAGAATTCTTCCTAACAAATAGTAAAACACAGATGCCTCTAAGAACTATGGAGCAGACAGACTCCCTAATACAGGTAAAATATAAAGAATAGAGTTCCCAAAGACAGAGCCCATAATAATGAATGAGTGGAAAAAGGCTCCACTCATTCATGATTAAAAGAAAAAGGTCCAGAAGTCCAGTGATGAAGCACAATAATGATGAATCTCCCCAACACCAGGGTAGAAAGCTTTCTCTATAATTAGCAGTAAAAGTCCACATCTTCAATGAAATAAGTAAAAGAACTTCTGAGAGAGGGGAGTATGAGCGCACATCATAACAAGAGCCACAAAAAGACAAACTCTACATGGCAACTCATTACATATTATTCAAGGGGCGTGACAGTGAATTGGTATCATCGAAATAAGTACACTTCCTTGCATATTTTAAAAAGCTTAGTTAGCCAGGAATGATGCATGTGCTTTAAATTGTGCAAAGTGAATAACAGGTAGTTTGCATTTTGTCAACACAATTTGAACAAAACAGCTACCCACCTTGAAAAACAAGCCACAAAGTGTTGACTCAAAACAATGACTCTCTGGCACCCTCTTAATAACTCTTGAGCCATTTAGTCCCAATACTCTAAAAGGTCTAAAAGGAAAGTCACTTCTTAGCAACTAGGAATTGAAAACTGCAACATTAATGTAAAACGTTACATGAAAAAAATCAGAAATCGTAGGCAGAAACCCAATATGAAACTGATCACCACAACTTTTACAGCACAAGCGAAGGCAACGATGAGCACCAACTGCCATTACAAATAACTGATCATAGTTCTTTATGGGCGCAAAAGGAGAAACAATGCATTTTTCTACTGGGTAGAGGATGCCAAATTGGAAATGGATATTCATTCAACAGCATGGAATTTTTAAAACACTTAAGATAATCATGGTGAACTACTAATACGTTTTAATATAGTGCTCCATGCCAGATTGGTCTGCTTGCAAATAATTTGTGACTATTAACCAAATCAGTGATACCTAATGTAAGTACTTTGGTAGGATGAAAGGCTGAGTCGCCATCGTGGAATTCGAACCTGCTACTGCAGACTGAGAAAAGTCCTGAGCATTTGAGGTATAAATGCCACTTGTGGTTGTGATGCAGTATGTTTTGTCCAACAGGCGACAGCCAAACTGGAAGAGGCAAAGGTTGAAGTATTCAATGTAAGTCATTTAAGTCTATTTCCAAAGAGTACCAGAATGGAGACAAAGACTTCAACCCAGAGTCCTGTCTTCATGACAAAGGAGTCCATCGATCAGGATTTTGGCTGCACATCCGGATTCCTCCCCTGCTACAACTCTTCTTCCGTGCTGAGGTGGTACTGTGTCAGCTGGGGTATTTACCTACCTGAATCCTTTCTGTTTCATGTGTAGCTTTGGGGCATTTCCTGTGATTGGGAGTCCTCTCATCCAGTTCACACAGGCCCACTGTTGGAATCCTCCTAGGGTGTCCCTGGACAATTTCAATTTCAACCTCTCTAAAGTGTAATACTTATTTGTTTGAACAGTCTTCCTGAGGAACTCTGACCTTTGCTACTTCTGTGCCTTCCTGCACTGTCTGTTTTATACTAGAGACCTAGTAACCCCCCCAAGCCCCCTTGCGCCACTGAGAACACTCATGCTCCAAAAATAGGAAATGCCTCCCTAAGGATTGGGCCTTTTGCCTAGAAAAGAGAACACGTGGTTTAAAGTTTATTTACTTGCAAAGGAGTTGGTTGGCAACTGTAACGCCGAGTGAGCAGTTATAACAGTTCTTAATTGGCTTGAATGTGTTCTGCCATTCTGAAAAGTAGATGTAAGGTTATTTTACTCGCCTGTGAGTTGGTTGTGCCTCTTCTCAAAAGTAATGCTGCTGGATTCACTATTTCTTTCAGAATATTAGTGTGTAAGTTCACCAACTGTGTCTTGCTTCCCCAGACCTGCTGTATAGCCTGTCTAAACTAAGTCTGCCTTGGGTCTTTCCTACCTTGAATAACATTGGGTCCTTCTTAAAGCATAACATTGGGTTTTGCTTTCCCTGGTCTGTTGTATATTGATTTTAAAGCAATCTTAGGTTTATGCCTACCTCCAAGTTGCCGGTAGCTCCTTTAAAAAGTATATGAGTTTTACTTACCTTGAATAGCTGTGTGTAATTCTCAACAGGTTTACTGTGGGTTTTACTAGCCTTGGTCTGCCTAGTGCCATCCTAAAATAAGATAAAAAAGGTATTGCTTACCTCAATCTGTGTTCCACTGATCTGAAAAGCAACTCTAATAGTATATAACAAGATTAGGTTTTACCTGCCTAGAATAGCTGTGTGCCATTCATAAAAAGTGTTCTGTAGGTGCAGCTGACCTTGGTCTGCCTGGTGCAATCCTAAATTAGTGTACAGTTCTTGCTTACCTTAGTCTGTGTTCCACTGAGCTGAAAAGCAACTGTTATTGTATATGACACCAAAAAGGTCTTACTGACCTAGCCTAACTGTGCGTTATCCTGCATGTGGTTATAGGTTTCTACAGTTCCTTGAATGAGTGTCCCACTATTCAGAAAAGTATACTTGCAGGTTGGTTTACTACGCGATTTCTTAACCAAGTGTCACTGCACAACTGCAAGGGTCTCCTACCCATGGAATATTGAAAGTATGATGTTGCACTCCCCATGAATAGGTGTGTCCTATACTAAATGTGTTCTGATAAGGTCCGACTTGCCTAGAAATACTGTCAATACAAGGTTTATGCTTTGGTCTGTGTACTTTAAAGCATTGTGTTGGGCTTTAGATTTTGTTCATAATTCTATGACCAAGTACTTGCTTCATCATCCCCCCTGCCCCCACAAGATGTATCTTGGCCTAACTTGTATTTATAATAAACCTGATAATACTTCTGGACTTCTGCAAAACTGTCCTAACACCCAACCCAGAAGGGTAGTGCTGTGTGAATTGTAGAAGGGCCGGGGGGGCGTGGCCTGGAGCTGACTCGTCTGGAATGACTTCCTGAGTTCTCCCGTCTGGCCCAATGCGCCTTTCCACAAAATCCCCGTTTCCAGCCTCTGTTTTTTCCCGGGATTGAAGCCACCGGTGGGGGAACCTCCCAAGCACCCACCGACCAAGTGGGTCCCGGTTTCATTCTGAGACGGCCGAGGGAGACCTTTCAACAGCCCCTGGGCCCACTCGGCGGTAAAATGGCCGCCGGGGCGGAACGGACACAGAAGCCCTGCCGATCGGCATCCGTCCGTGATGATCCGGTGTCTGCTTGCTCGTCGCCTGCTGTGGTGTCACACTGCCCCTGGACCCATCTCTCAGCCTCCCCATTTAGCATTGCCTGAAGCAGCGTCGCGCCCGAGGAAACGAAGATGCCAACTCTGATCCTCCCCTCGCCTGCCGGGACGCGGCCGCTGGCCGCCATCTGCGCATCCGAGCCCTGGTGTGGAGCGGATCGGCCTTGCTCCGCGCCGAGGACCTGCACACATACAACCACAGGCACCCTCCAAGCTCCTAACGGCACCAACGAACGCGGGGGCCCCGGCGGGAACCCACGGCATCTGAGCCCGACGAGAGCGAGCCCCGCACACGCCTGAAGCAGAACTACACCCCGGACAGAGGTACAATTATCTCTTCTTTCTCGCCCGTTGGCCGGGACGCAGCCACTGGACAGCCCCCTTCCCTCCTGTGCCCGGAATGAAACGGCGCCGCTCGCCGCCCGGCCAGTCTGCCTCCACGCATTCAGCCCGCAGCAGGAGGCCATCAGCTTTCCTCCTCGCCGCCGGAGCTCGAGGGCCCGCATTTCGGCCGGCTATCAAGCCCGCCAGGGGGGTTCGCGCTCCAAGCCCTGCATCAGATCCACTGAGGCTCCGACTCCCGGGCCTCCCTCGCCCTTATCAGATCACTACATAAACGGTGGCACTCCCGGCTCACCACAGCGCCACCCTCTTGGACTAACTCAGCGGCCCTAGGACCCGATCTACTATTCCTGCAGCTCCGGCACCTCCAAGCCCGGTGCCCATCTTGAGGACCTTCGCCAGAGCCCAAAGCACTCACCGCAGCAACGGGGCCCCTGACCACCCCCAACCCTCCCCCACAACAACATCGGAACGCGCCTTGGTTCGCCTCCCCCCAGCCACCACATCAATCACATCCAGGCCAACTGCTACCTGCTTCCCACGGCTCCGGCCCCACTCCTGGACCATCATTCCACAGTCCTGCTGGGGTTGGTACCCCCAACATCTCTGCGGGCTGCTCCTGGTCGCACGTGTTCACTACAGCTGCACAACACCCCAGCACCGGAGTCGGGGGGAGTGTGGGAGGGCAATCTACTCGCACCGGGGGTGTGGCAGAGTGAAGCTCCACGGACTCGCTGGTCTGACTTTCTGAGATCCCATATATCCAAATCTCTCCTGATCTACCTGGGATTCCGACGCAGCCCCCATTCCGTTTGCTGCGCCTTCACGCCTCCGGAACCCCTCCGAACCCAGACTTTCTCCCCCCTGGCTCAGACAACTTCCGCCATTGGACTCAGAGACCCGGCCCTAAAATCTCCCGAACAACACTTAGCTCTCATCACCTCACTAACACCGAGGCACCATCACTCTCCTCAATCCCCCACGACAATGTCTAAAAGCGGGAAGGCACCTAAACAATGACATTATCACCCTCATGTCTTCCGCTGCTACCGAAAGAGCTAAGAAAGCCGACCCACCGGGGGATACTATCAAAAATAGCACTCCACCAGCCGCAGAAACAGATCCCATTTCGCCTCAAGCTGCAACCAAAGCGGACCTGCAAGACCTATTAGTAGCCCTAACCAGGGAAATCCAAAAAAGCTCTGAGGAAATCACTAAGAAAATAAACACACTTGACAAAAGAATGGTGGAAGTGGAACATCGGACCGCCGAAATCGAAGTCTGTGACTGTAACGCTCACCTGATTCTCGCAGAGGCGCCGGTCTTGACTGGGCGACTACCGTATCTTCAAAGGTGATGTGTAGCACCCGGTTGGCTCTTTGGGCTGGACCTCTGTGCACTGTATGCCTGACGTGTAGAGTAAGATGTCTGCAGATAGAAAATATGGGGTTAATGAACTGGGGTTATTGGGGTGTCCCTATCTCTTTCCTCTTCTCCTCTCCTGTAGACCCCCAAAGGTTAACGCTCTCACCTTAGGTAAGTGAATGCCGAGCTCTCCATCTGCCTCGGGGCAGGGTGCTGTAACCAGTTTCTTCACTGGATAGGTAGCGCAGGCCTCTTGACTTCAGAGGACTGCTGTCCGTCGTTTACTGCACGAACGGTAAGTTTCGAGTCATTCAAATGTCTTTAAAGTCTTTAGTAATGATGTCTCTTGTTTTGCAGGGTTCCGGCGATGGCGGATGACGGGCTGAAGTGAGTTGAAGATGGAGCCCGTGTGATGAATAGAAGCGCCTGGAAGCACGTAAGTAAGCGCTTGTTGCCTGCTTCACAATGCGCTCTGTCTTTTTATTTTGCAGGTACGAGTTCGGAGCGGCTGCAGGGTGCCGGAATACCCACTGGATTAGATGTGGAAAGGAGTAATGGCACGTGAGTATTAAAGTTCCCCAATGTCTTTAAACGCACCTTGTTTTGTCTTTCAGATGCGGGATGCAGCGCCGAAGGCCTCCGGAGCGTGCGAAGAGTTGGTAAACTTTTGTCTTTCAGATGCCGGAATGCAGTGTGAAGACCTCCGGAGCGCACGAAGAGTAGGTAAGCCTTTGCCTTTCAGATGCCGGAATGCTAACCTGTTCTTTCTTGTCTTTATAGGTGTTGCTGAAGACTGGATTCAGGATGGTAAGCCTTTGCCTTACAGATGCCGGAATGCTAACCTGTTCTTTCTTGTCTTTATAGGTGTTGCTGAAGACTGGATTCAGGATGGTAAGCCTTTTTCCTTAGGCCCAGGACCGGATGCAGAAGACACGATGAGCGTTCTGCTGCAGAGGTTGCAGAATAACGCAAAGCAAGATTCATCCACCGGGTGTGGTTTAAATAGCCTCCTGTAGTGCTTAGGTGTCTCCTTCCACAGCCACGCCTAAGTAAGAAAAGAGTTCCTGGTAAGAAAAGAGTTCCTGCCTTCCAGAAGAGTTCCAGTGTTCTGAATCTAGGGAGTGGCTCCAGCCCCACCCAACAGGAAAAGTAGTTCCAAACAGAAGAGGATCAGAGGCTCAACTGGCAGGCAAGTAAGCAGCATGGTCTGCTGAAGGTAAGTCCACCCAAGCATTATGAGCCCGGCGCTTCCAGCGCTGGGACTGGGCATATTTATGAGCCTGGTGCCACTGGCGCCAGGACTGGGTCCAAAAGGTCCCAATTGGGACTGGTTGGCACTCGGAACCTGGGTTATGGATCTGCTTCCAAGGGAGTTGGGAAAACCCTGACCTTTTGGAAGCAGAGATCATGACAGTGACCAAAGATTCGAAGATGAACATAACAAGGACCGGATAGCTGCCCTCGAAGCAAGATGTAACATCCTGGAGGCAAAACAGGAGGATTTTGAAAATCGATCAAGGAGGAACAACATTAGAGTCCGAGGCATCCCAACCACTATTCCGGAACCAGACCTGAAAGCTTACATATCAGATCTTTTTCGATTCATCATCACCCTCCCAGACGCTTCCCCCCCTAGAATTGGACCGGGTGCACAGAACTACTCCAAGGAAAACTTCCACTCTCCCCCCGGATGTATTGGCTAGAATACACTTCTTTCAGATAAAAGAGGACATTATGCGAGAAGCAAGGCAAATGAGACAGATCACCTTCAGAGGGTCTACGATCTCCCTTTATCAAGACTTGGCGAGCGCAACACTCTTGAAACGGAAAGCAATGCAGCCCCCGACAACCTGGCTACAAGAGAAGAAAATCCCATACCACTGGGGATTTCCCACTTCAGTAAAATTCAAATGGGACGGAACGCAGAGACAAATACAGTCGTTGAGAGAGGCGGAGAAACTCATGGGCATAAGCAGTGCCGACCCCAGCGCCGTGCCGGAAGAACCAGCTCACCCTCCCCGAGACGATTCCCGAGGAGGGTCATGGTCCAAGTCCAACAGACGGCGCAGACTCAGAGGCCCCCCCGAAAAAAGACGGCGACAGGGGCTGAGCACACAGCGGCAGCTCCCCGGTCCGGGAAACAATGGTTTCCTCAAGCAGTGGTCTCCCAAGACCAAATGAAGCATGAAGCCCCTCTGATATCATCGCAAGCAACTCATACGCTCACACACAGAGGCAGGTCTTTCGACGAGCTTGCACCCGGTTCGTCTCGACGGCCCAGTTGGCCACAACGAGCGCATTGGTGCCACAAGTTCCCCAGTGCTAGTAGGTAGAAGTTCCATCTAGTAGTTCAACGTTGGGAAAGAAGTAAAAGATACAGGAAAAGTTCGGAAACTTACAAGAATGCTTTACGCAGCACGGTTATTCACCGTCCCCAGAGTCATTCAAAGACTCCGCAATACAACATGCAACAACATACGAAAACAAGCCCACAACTCATTACACTCAACAGGCCTTACTCAAATCCCACAGAGCAGTCCAGGGATAAATCCCACGATGCATCCTTATCGCCACGCCGCCAGAGATGACTAACGCAAGCGAGTTAAGACTTCTCTCCTGGAATATACAGGGGATGAACTCACCAAGAAAATGCAAAAACCGCCTGGGACAACTGCCCGGAGACATTGTCCTATTGCAAGAAACACATCTACTCGCAGAGGATGAATGCCGCATAAAATTCAAGAGATACAAACAGTCCTTCGCCACTTCTGGCTCAAAGAAAAGGGGGGTGGCAATTCTGCTCAGCGACAAAATTCCTCTACTCAACATCACAATAAGAAGAGACCCAGAAGGCTGTTACCTGCTTCTCAAAGGCATCTCCGAAGAACTTCCCATCACGTTAGCCTCAATTTACAGCCGCAATACCTCCAAAAGCAAGTTCTTAAACAACATTTTACCAACAATCCTATCCTTCCGTGAAGGCCACCTATTCATCGGCGGAGATTTCAATACCATCCCTAACCCATTGCTGGACAAAACTCTTCCCGCCACGAACAATGATTACACACAGGCCCTTGCCTTACTCAAGTTGTTCAGAGAAACAGACAGTAGATGCATGGAGAATACAAAACTACACCACAAGAGATTATACACATTTCTCCAACGTTGATAAGGGATACTCAAGAATAGACCTAATTTTAATCCCCGGCATCCTCGTCCCCTGTGTCATCAACACGGATATCCACACACGCATGATCTCCGACCACTCCCCGATATCTGTAAATGTAGCCATCTCAGGCCAGAAATCCCCCCTCAAAGGTACTGGAAACTGAATGATTCACTCCTTCTAGACATGAGTATAAGGGCCGAAGTGGAGGACTCATTGATAAAATACTTTGAAGAGAACACCACACAAACATCTCCCATCAGCATAATCTGGGACGCAATGAAGGCGGTGGTTAGGGGCGTATTAATAGGGGCCGGAGCAGAGCAGCGAAGAATATCAAACATAGCCTCCTCCAAACTAGAAAAGGAAGTAGCCCTCCACGAGTCACAGCTAAAAATGCAATACTCAAGGAAAACCGAGCGAGCCCCGAGGAAGGCAAAAACAGCCTTGGAAATGCACTGCGCCGACCGGACAGCCAAATCCTTAGCGTACACAAAGCAATTTTACTACGCCAAAGGAAACAAAGCAAATAGGATATTAGTACAGAAGCTAAGAGCGCTCCGTAGTCGGAACAACATACTCAAATTACGAGGGGGAAATGGAAAACTGCTCTTCTCCCAATCGGAGAAAATAAGTGAACTACTGAGATACCATACTTCTATAATGTCCAGCGATCCGTTAAATCTAAAAGACCTACCAGAATACTTAAACACACTACCGCCCCGCAATACCGAGCACCCGGAGGCTCCCATCGGAGAAGAAGAAATTATCGAAGCCATCAACGCTCTCAAACCCTCCGCACCAGGCCCAGACGGCCTAACCGCAACCTTTTACAAAAGATTTGCCAGAGTCCTGGCCCCACAACTATCTACCTTATTCAATTCCTTCCTATCCACGAAAACCGTCACTAAATCCATGGCTGAATCAATCACGATCCTGCTGCACAAACCCGGAAAAGACCCCGAACTGCCAGATTCCTATCGGCCCATATCGCTCCTGAACAATGACGGGAAGATCTTTGCCAAAGTGCTAGCCAGAAGACTGGGCCCGACTCTCCCAAGCCTAATCGACCGTGACCAAACAGGATTTATCCCTGGCAGAGGGACCCATGACAACATACGGCGAGTACTAAATCTAATTGAATGCGCTCACAAATCCAAAACAAAAATGGCTGTAATTTCACTAGATGCCCACAAAGCCTTTGATCAAGTGGACTGGGGATACATACACGAAGTCCTCCAACGCTTTGGCTTCGGCCCTAACTTTACAGCATGGGTCATGGCCAACTATCAAATCCCCACTACACAACTCCGAGTTAATGGCACGAGATCCGACCACATCCGTATCATGAGAGGCACTAGACAGGGCTGCCCGCTCTCACCCCTGGTCTTTGCCCTATCCATGGAGCCCTTCGCCGCCAGAATCAGACGAAGTGAAACCATAAAAGGTATCCAGGTGGGAAACCGTGAGTATAAAATTGCACTCTATGCTGACGACGTGATGTTAACGATGACGGACCTCCCAACCTCCCTGGGGACCCTATGGAAAGAGATCCAAGACATTTGGCACCATGTCAGGATTTAAAGTCAACCTAACAAAATCCTCAGCACTCCCCATCAATCTATCTCACCTAGACGAGGCTGCGCTCGCTCCACTCTCACCGATTCCCTGGGCCAAAGATGCCATAGAATATCTCGGAGTACAGATCACCGGAAATCCAACGCGCCTATACTCAAAAAACATCCCACAATTACTCAGTGCGCTGCAAAACGATCTCAAAAGATGGAAACAACAAGAAATCTCATGGTTCGGTCGAATCTCAGCCGTGAAAATGAGCCCGATACCCAGATGGCTATATCAATGTGCATCCCTACCACTGCAAATCCCACCCCCGGCCATACGAGCACTACAGAAGAAATTATGGAATTTGTCTGGGGAGGGAAGAGGCCCAGGATCAATAAACAAATCATGATGAAAAGCAAACCCCTAGGTGGAACTGACCTTGCCAGATACTCGCTAGCGGCTCAACTATCCCACGCTTTCGCTTGGGTGCAAGAAGTAGACCCACCGTTATGGCGTCAAATCGAAGAATCCTGGTGCCCGGTCCCACTACATGATCTCCCAACACCAAAACCACAACCCAACTCAGGGCCACTATCGGCCACGACTACCACAACCCATTGCTGGAAAACCGCAGCGCGGAAATGGGGACTTAGCAGCTACCTGGGACCCATGTCTCCCATCTGGAACCACCCAGACTTCACCCCTGGAAACCCGCCTCGAGACTTCCACGCATGGATAGCAGGGGGCCTGGCAAAAACTGGCGACTTCATGGAAGATGGCTCCCCCATTACCTTCGAGAGATGTAAAACAAAATTCGGAGTGGGTGAACGGGAAATTTTCAGATACTCGCAAATTAGGCATTGGATGTCCCACAGAAGGACTCGGGACAAATGCTCGAGAGAACCAACAGCCCTGGAACTCACGCTAACATCCCCGACCAACAAAGGTAGAATATCCACCATATACCGGCTCCTCGACAGATCGGACCCAGCAAAGAAAGATATATGACGGAATGGGAAAAGGATATTGGCCGGGAAATAGCAGTAGAAAGCTGGGAGCAAATTTGGACTAGACTACATAAAAGCTCGCAATGCGTCACGAATAAAGAAGGAGGCTGTAAACTGTGCTTCAGATACTACATCACCCCCACACAAATCAATAAAGCCAACCCGGATTTTCCCGCCTCATGCTGGCGAGGCTGTCAAACCCCCGGATCCCTCTACCACTTAGTATGGACATGCCCAAAGGCAGAAATATATTGGAAAGAAGTGCTGAAGCACATTAAGGAAATAACTGGCCTCTCAATCCCATGGGACCCAGGAATCGTCCTTCTGGGCGAAACCGGCGATGGAGTGTTCCCTATTTCAGGCCATATCTCCCGCCTCTGCAACCATCTACTGCTGGCCGCGAAGATTGCAATGGCTCGATTATGGAAAGACAAAAATGGCCCCTCGATTGCCCTATGGTGGGCCAAATGCTGGGAGATTGCAGTATCAGAAAAAATCACTGCAATCCGCTCGGACTCCTTAAATAGAACCCTAATATATGGGACCCATTCCTTGACTACGCGGCCAAATACCCAACCCTCACCAGGAGGCTGCCGCTCACCAGATGGCTCCAATGCAGCCCCCTCTACTAATTCCCGACCGGACCCCGAACACTCCAGAACATAGGGGAACATTCACTCAGATCTTGCCCACCCAACCGCCGCATTCAGGAACCACCCACTTTCTCCTCCACTCTACAACTCGAAATAGACTATAAAGGCTTTAATTAACGCTTATATTGACCTGTATTGCGTTGTTGCATGTAATATTCCATCTTGTAAAAATCAATAAAATGATGTTGGGAAAAAAAAAAGAAGAAGGGCCAGCCCCCAGCCAGGCAGACCACACAGGCTTTGCGGGCCACTGCTGGCAGACGCGGCCCGGGTTAAGTGTCATTTTGGGGCCCCCCCCCATGCTGCTATTGCATTGCTGCACTGCACCTGGCATAAGCAGGACTTTGGGCCCTCTTAGGCAAGATTGCATGAAGTAACCATATGGGAGACTACACCAGTCTTGTCCTCTTGGTATTAGCTAACCCAACTATTGGTATAGGTCTGTACTACACAAGTTGGTAGAGTGACTGAGCAGCCAGACTTCTCAAGAGGGGTAAATGTGAGCTGCAGCATCGAAATCCACACATACAAGTATCCAAAACACTTATACTCAAGTTTTCTAGTACAATAATGATTTAGCGGTCAGTTTTAAATAAGCATTGTTTAAAAAGGGCAATGTGCAACAATAAAAGTACACTTCATAACACGTTCTCAGAATCAAGATACACAAGTAGATACTCTTTTGAGATGCTTCATACACACTTCCTACACCCCAAGGTGACTTCAATTACTAGGACAGTATTGGCATTTATATATCACTTTTTGCACTTGGTAAAATTCTGAGGTTGTCGAAAGGAAAGGTTAAGGGAAGGGAAAAGGTTAACGGGTTCACAGAGCATGTGAGCACTTTTAAATCTTCTGATGAGGGGGGGGCGCTGTTGCGCACGACCAATAGGCCGCCTAATGTGAGAGCTCCAGCCCGACAGAAATCCAAACTATATTTGAATCCTGTTTCGGAGCCCCCAGCGGATAGCAGAGGGTGCACTTTGACCCAGTCCACACTCGACTGAAATCCTGAGAGCGGCGGACTAAAACTCACGAAGATATCGGCTTTGGCGTGGTGAGCGGGAGAAGGCCCGGAAGTTAGCCGCGAGGGACATCCGGCTGGTCTGCGCCCCGCGCCGCTGACGCTCTGGCCAGAGAGACATAGAGAGGTGGGGCTCCTGTGCCGCGGTCGCAGAGTTGGGCCCGTGGATACTGCGGAACGACTGGGGTGGCTCCCCTTGGGTCCCGTACGCGTGGCTGTGCGGACAAGTGTTGCTGGCTCGTGGGCCCTGCTCCGGATCGGATGCGAGGTTTGACCGGGTGTGCCCGGTAGGGCCCTGCCCTCGCAGTTATTGAGGCCATCCTGTTGGGCGAGAGCTGGAGCTCCCTGCCGCGGCGCGGCGGGTGCTGGGAAGTGGGCCATCGTGGGATGGCGTGATATCCTATCCTCCCCGACCTGATCCGTGATCGAGGAGACAACTACATTTTCTGGCCTGTAGCCGGGGCGCGCCACGCATGCTACATTCCCTGCAAGTTGGCGCGGTGCCGCCGAGACGGTGAGTTTGGGTGACATTCAGCGGCTGAGATGCAGCTCCTTTCTACGCGTAAGAGGTTGAATTAGCAAGCTACCGTTGATACCTGGACGTTGATGGCTCCATGAAACACTATTCTTGCGATACCCAGGCCTGAGCAGGCCCACTTGACAAACAATATCCTACACGGCGCAGGCGGCCTGCCTCCGCGGTAAAGTCACACGGGTTCTACTGCCCCCGTCGGGCCGTGGTGGGGTACCGGCAGGTGTGGCGAACATGGGCAACATTAGGAAACAGGATAAGGCGGCTGAAGGGGCGACTGGGGAAAAAGAAAGGCCTGATGGATTCGTACACCAGTAGCCAGGAAGCCGGCCACATGCCGGATCTGTCGACAGCGTCAACGGCAGAACCTGGCGTGGACGGCGGCGACAGGGTTGATCGCCTTACCACGATAGTGCAGAACGGCTTCCTATCCCTGAATGTGAAACTAGACTACATTGTCAACACTATAGGAGCACTGAAAACCAGAGTTGACAAAGAGAGCCTCAGAATCACAGAGGCTGAAGACAGAATCGGTACAAGCGACAACACCATTGCACAACACGATGGCGACATAGCGCAGCTTAAGGCAGGCATGAACGCACTGCAAAGTAAATGCGAAGACCTAGAATCCAGATCCCGAAGGAACAATATTCGGATTGTGGGGGTTTCTGAAAAGTTCGGGAAAGGTGCTATGGAACAGCAAGTGGAAAACCTACTTAAGACTCTTTTTGGGACAGAATCCTTTTCAAGCCAATTCCTGGTTGAGCGAGCACATCACACTCTGGCCCCCGCGCCGAGACCTGGAGCCCTGCCGCGTACTATCATCGCCAGACTGTTGAATTAGAGAGACAGAGATACAATACTTAGAAAGGCCAGAGAAATTGGGACACTACAATATGAGGAGAACCGCATACATGTTTATCCGGACTTTGCTGCGGGAGTACAGGCTAGCAGGAGATCATATAAGCCGGTCAAACGGTTACTGAGGGCACGTCAGGTTCCGTATGCGCTGATATTCCCAGCCAAAATGCGAATCCAGTATGGAGGAAGAGCACACTTTGAGACTCTGGCCGCCGCCTTGGCGTATGTGGAAGCAGCTATACCCCTACCACCTAGAGGCCGTGGACCGGACCAGAACGGAAGATCACCACCGGGAGGGGGAGACCGGGACCCTGTTGATTGAATCTGGTTGCGCAATATCCTATGTAGCTGCTTTGTTGATGTTTAACGGAATTCTGCTCCCACTGTGGTGCTCTGAGTAACTTTCGAAGCGGGTCGTGAGCCCGCACTGGTGGCCTCGTGACGACAACGTGGCACCCACCGGAAAGTTCCAAAAAGGTTTAAGGGTACATCGTCAAGTTGGGGTGGATGATGTAGGTGGGGGGTGGGGAAGTCAGGAAGTTACAGAATGTTATTTCTGCCAAGGCATGTTTGGGACCTGGGATTTAGATTGGCTTAATTTCAGTTCCAGGTTGGTTGAAACCAGGTCTGGCGGGTGCACGATGCGGCCACAGCAGGTAAACACAAGGCATGGTGGAAGCAATGGCACGGCATGGATTCTATGTATGGGGAAATGGGTGACTGGGTGAAGATAACTATTGTCTTGGAATGTCCGAGGGCTAAACAACCCGATGAAAGCCAGAAAGGTAGGGAATTATGTCACCAGACACGGTCCTCAAATCCTAATGCTCCAGGAGAGACACGCTCAGGGAGCGGTTAACCAAAACATAATGGCTAAATGGGGCAAGCTACGTTATTATACAGAATATTCTTCACAATCCAGGGGGGGGGGGGGTTCATAACACTCATACATCCTGGGCTGGGATTCCGTACTGAGGGGCACGAGGCCGATCCAATGGGAAGATATGTGTTGGTATGGGGGGAAATGGCCGGCAGACGAGTAACCCTGGTTAACACCTATGGCCCTAACATAGATGACCCGGATTTCGATCTGAAAATATTCGACACTCTTAATAAACACGACACAGCAATCATTATATGGGGCGGCGATTTTAATGTTGCACTCGACCCCATGTTGGATAGGTCAACCAGCGTAGTGAGGGCTCCCACGAAAACGGCAGTGGAACGGGAACTGAAAGAGCTGGAGGAGGTATACAGCCGCACCCATGATAGGGACACCCTTGCTGGAATTCATAGATTTCTTAGGACCTTTGACAATTTAGCCACGAGGGAGGTACGATACATTTCGGCCCCCATGCGGGCACGTCGCTGTGGGGAGGGAATAAGGCAGGGAAAATGCTGGCCAACCCGATTAGAAATGCAACAAATAACGCCCCGATAGCCGCTATTAAAACAGCTCCAACTGTAATGGTCACAAGCGATAAAGGTATTAACGATGAATTTGTTGAATACTACAAAACACTTTATACGAATAGAGACCAGAAAACCCCCACTGAGACAAAAGAATACCTGGCCTCACTGGGTCTCCCGACGCTCCCAGACAAAAATAGATTGGCTTTGGAGCTACCTGTTACAATAGAAGAGATCACTGAAGCCATCAAGGATTTCACGTCGGGTAAAGCTCCGGGTTCTGATGGCCTGGGGGCCGAATTTTATAAGGAGTTCCATGAGGAGCTGGCCCCTATTCTACTCAAAACTTGGGAGGAGGCCCTCGAACAGCACAAATTGCCCCCTACAATGAGGGAAGCTATTGTTACGGTGCTTCTCAAGCCCAGACGCCCACCCCAGGATATGTCCTCTTACAGGCCCCTCTCGCTCAAATACAGACGCAAAAATTTTCACGAAGGTCATGGCCAATCGTATGTTACCCATGGTTCCAACACTGGTCCACCCGGACCAAAATGGGTTTATTCCCAAAAGGTCTACTGCGTTGAACCTCCGCAGGCTGTTTGGGATCATAGCACAAATTGACCCGGGCAGGCAGGCGGTCGCGGTGTCCCTCGACCCCGAGAAAGCATTTGATTCGTCTCATGGGAGTACCTCTTCTCTGTGTTGGAGGCATTCGGGGTGGGACCCAATTTTATCAGATATGTCCGTCTGCGCTACACAAAGCCGGGGGCTAGAGTATATACTAACAGAACCATGTCTGACATGTTCGAACTGGGGAGGGGCACAAGACAGGGGTGCCTGTTCTCGCCAATCCTATTTGCTCTTACAATAGAGCCCATGGCTGCTGCAGTCAGATTACGCCATAAAGATAAAAGGCATAGTCATGAAGGGCTCCAATCAGCTGATTTCGCTTTATGCGGATGACACGCTGTTATATATCCGTGAAACCGACAAAAACCATGCGCCTATAATGGCAGATATACTCGAATTTGCCGATTACTCTGGTTACACTGTAAACAGTTCTAAATCGGAAATCTTCCCACTCACCCCTTGTACTAAATGCCTGGAAATGACGCAGGGCCTTAAATGGTCGGAGGAATATATTAGATATCTAGGCGTTCTGGTCTCCAGGGGCAGCCAATCTTTATTTTCCGATAACTACGAAGGGGCGCTACAGTCAATTAATGCGAAGCTTGCGATATGGAGGCACCTCCCGATCTCACTACATGGCAGGCTAGCAGTGCTAAAAATGACCGTCCTTCCTAAACTACTGTACCTGTTTGTGAATATCCCGATATGGCCAGGCAGGGAATTCTTCTCCAGGCTGCGATCAATGGTGACCACATTTCTTTGGAACGGGAAGACTGCTAGAATGGGATGGGAGAAAATGGTGGAACCATACAGTTCCGGAGGCATAGCGGCCCCGGACTTTGAACTTTATTACTTAGTTGCCCAGGCGCAATTCGCGAGATATTGGTATGAGACGGCAGAAGAAGCACCTCACGCATGGGTGGAGACACACACAGTTGCACCCTCGGATGTGAGATCAATTATCTTCGCCCCACGAAATAGAGACGTGTGTGAATACGATCCGGCGAGCTGCACTGTCCGGGCTTGGGGGGGCAATATGTCGGCGACTTAAAATTGAAAAGACCTATAACCCACAGATTCCCTTGTGGAACTTTCCCGGCATTCCTCCCACGTTTGACACGGACATGCAGGAAGCATGGGAACCCAATGGGGAAATGGTGGTGGGGGACATGTTCGTAGAGGGGAAATTTGTTAACTTAACAGATATTTTAAGGGCACTGGGGAGAGGACCGCTTCGAACACTCCAATATTACCGAATGAGATCAGCATTCCAGGCTAGATGGCCCCTATTTCCTGATGAGCCACTCTCACACCCATGTTTACAATTGATCACAACTCAGGGGGGTCTGGGAGTCTCCAAATTATATGCATCGGTGCAGGCCCACACCCCCACGACCAACAATGTGAAAATAAAATGGGAAACAGATTTGCAGGTAGCCATTCCTGATGAGAAATGGGTAAAGTATTGTTCACTCACTAAAAGGGTTTCACTCAATGCAGGACTGCGCCAGATGCAATTTAAAATTCTTAATAGACTGCACTATACACCGGCCACAGTGGCGAGGTTTGCACCAGACTCCTCGAGCTAATGCCCTAAGTGCAGCGCCCCGCAAGCAGGGTCTTTTCACATGTATTGGGACTGCCCTGAGCTGCAGCGGTTCTTGGGGAGGTGGGGGGTGGGGGGGCTGAGTTGCTGGCAGAACTCACACAAATATCCCCATTCCCGTCTCCACAAAAATACCTGTTTGGTGATATTGGGAAGTGCTCTGAGAGAACTAGAAGACTCTTTCCTTCAGGCTTGGAAAAGCCCTACACCTCCAAGCATTAACACCTTTTTACGAGAATTGACATATGTGAATGAGAACGAGGAACAATATGTACTGACTCAGCCGAGAATGAGCCGACCGAAAGACATCTGGGGCCCGTTCAGGACATACTTATGTGAACTGCCGTCGGACAATGAAGACCCCATGTGAATATGTATCACCTGTGAAAATGCAAAGTGCCACTGTATAATTTTTTCTTGTTATGTTGTTGGAGCGAGTTGTGTACCTGCCACTACCTCAATAAAAAGATGTTTAAAAAAAAAAAGAAATCTTCTGATGAAGTCTAGAATCTTTCCCAGCAATTACAGTTTCGGACAAGTTACCAAGTTACCACCTATAAGGGACAGTTAGAATCAAAGTCAATGGGTCAGAAGAGTCTGCAGGAAGCTAGGACAGCAAAGTCAATTTGAACAATGTCTATGGAGCTGGGAAACTTCACACAACACAAAAGTCTAGTTAGAGAGTTGTAATGAATCACTGTTGGGTACAAGCGGTTAGGCTTGTGAGGGTCAGAGATGAGATCAACTCTGCAAAAAGCAGCCACTGCAAGTCTCAAGTGAGATAATGCAAGCTACAGACAAAAGAGGTAAGTACCCCTTAGTCGGCACAGTATCTTAGGTTTGAAGAAGGAGGAGGATCCAGCTGGCTTCTTTCCTGGTTCCAGACTTACAGATCCTGTGTTCCTGGGCCTCAGTCATGGGGACAAGGAGGACCTCTGGAGGACTCCTGCACAGCAGTTCGGAGGTCGGTTGCAGCTACGGGCTCTTCAGTTCAGCGGCACTTCGCGGTTTCATCTACCGGCAAATAGCACCACCGCAGATCTTGGACACATGGACATTCTTCGCTCCCTTAGTCCAGCACTCTTGGGTCGTCCTGGTTCGGGAGGGTCCTCAGGATCTTCCTGGAGCTCTGGTCCAGCTTAAAGAGGATGCACTCGACTACAAATTTCTCGATCACTGGAACTCGGTTCCAGCAACAGCAAAGTAGTACATCCAGTTGGGGACGGTCTTCCAGAAAACAGTGTTGAGGTTAGTTGGTCCCACTGACCCAAGGGAAGAAGTCATCCTCTCTGGAGCTTCTCTAGTCAATTCGGAAAAGCAGTTTCAGCACTGCAGCAGGGCTTCACCAGGCACTTCAAGGGTCCAGGATGATGCAGCAAGCTTCTCTTCACGATTCCTTCGTCAGATGTTTCATTGAGCGGTCGACTCTTCAGTCCATGAAAGCTCGCCTTTTATGCAGGATTCTCCCATTCATGCACAGCCTAGCTGTCACTCACACAGCAGGGTGGCTGTCCTGCAAGGACAGCCAGCCGGCCAATCAGCACTGGGTGCATTCAGGTTACCAAGGAGACTAAGGACAGGGCGTTTTGGCGCTTCCCGCCCTGCCAGACACACTGGAGCCAAAGGCGGGTTTTAGCACTGAAACGCACCAAAGGCAAAACAAACAAAAGGGTTAAACCTGCTTAGGCACGTAGAGTAAAGCCCAAGAAAGACCTTGCAAGCAAGAAATGGCAAAAAAAGAAGACTGCAGCCATTTTGTCAAATGGTCGCCCATGGGTGCTATACTGCAGCTGAGGATTCAGGCTGCGGTAGAGAAACACAATGGTAGGAAAACAAGACCACTGCCACTGTGATGCTGAAAAGGCATTGGAGGGACAGGGCTTCCATGACCTTGTCCTGTACTCCTTTATCATGTGTGGTCTGTGTTATTTTCTGCACAGGAGTCCATGTGGGACTCCTGGCAGTGCAGCTCTTCCTCTTTTTGGTTTGATGAACAGACCCTTGGGATACCCTTATGGCCCTCAGGCATGAAAGTACAACCCTGTACCCCTAATGTATGTTTTTGGGCACCTGTGTGTGGCCCACAGAGCAGGGTATGGGCTGGTGGCAGCTGCATGCTGAATTTGGCAGGTGCTCCGAGTATCCTCCATTATGGGATACCCTGGCCCTGCCATTGGAATCAGTTGATTACTGATAAGAAAAGATGGCCCATGTGGCCTCTTGTTTTCTATTGCCCGTTACCTTGTTTTCCCAAGTTAGTGGGAAGCCCTGACTCTGTCCCTTCCCCTGACTGGCTGTTGGGTGGAAGTTCCATTTATGGTATTGTGGGGAAGTCCAGGCCAGACTGGCTGGAGCCTTTCCAGTCGCTGTATGTTGTGGGTATGCCCTTGGGGTGGGACCTGGGTGAATTGAGTGTGTGACCAATATACATTTCATGTTATGGGCATTTGGTTTCTGGTGTGACACACAATGACTTAGACAGCCCTGCCCGAAACTGGTATGAATGCAGAGTTGAGTGCTGAATGGCTGGGTGTTTGTCCCAATCCACATTCCTTGTTGTGAGTGTCTGGAGGGAGAAGAATGGTCTGAATGCACTGCAAGTCTGATTGTCTGCCTGCTGAATGCCCTTCTCTGAATGCCCTTCTGAATGATTGGCTGCCTGAGCCTGGCTCAGCAGCGTGAATGAGAGAAAGAACAGTTTATCTGGGGACCTCTCACTTACTGAAATTGTTCAGAAGCTGAACTTGATGCTTAAGCTTGAAGCCCAGCTGGAAGAAGGCGGCTTTACTGCCGCTTTCATTTGACGCAATCCAAAAGCGGTCGTATCTCCAAGAACTGATCCAAGAGAGGACCTGGCTAGTAGACCTCTTCCCGAGCTATGAGGGAACATCGTGCACCAGCTAACCTTCACAAAGGTTCCCTGGAAGTCAGTCATCGAACAGCTGCCGAATGGAGACGGGGACCACCTAGGAATCTGAAGCAAAGGACCCGGACATTGAAGTCCATCGCTGTCGATGACCATCATCATCATCATCATCATCGTCGATCGCAGCTGCAACGCTCCTTTGCCTAAGAACACTTTGAATCAAAGACTCAGTTGCTCATCATTGTCGACCACTTTGTCCCGCCGGAGAAAGTCAAGGTCGCAGACAAACCAAGGAGAATCTGCTGGTCGGTTTCCCGCCACCCGAAGTCCACAAAGACGCCGACGAAGATCCAAAAGCCAGCTGTGGTCGATACCCGATTGCCAACGCCAAACATTGATGACCTAACGCCCTTGCTGGGCCTACATTCTTCATAGACTCTTTGCGGCAACAAACCATCATTGTCGAGGTGCACCGCATGCCTCATCTTCGCAGGACGTCCATTACGACCGTCGACGAGCACCGCAAGGTCCGAAGATGCCGCCTTCGACCACATCGTTCCACCTTTTCTTCAAGGAATCTCGACGATCCGTGGCTCCAGTCTTAAAGTGAGTTCACTCAAGAAGGACAAATCGACAACCCAACGTCAAACTCTGCTAAACCAGGTACATTGGGGTAGTAGAACCTTTTTAGAAGGAACCAAGACTACATTAAACAATATTTGGACTGGGCTTGTCAATATACTTCATTTACAGGTTTCCCAGGTGGGGGGGGATCCTTACACAGAACTGTCTAGTGGTAGAGACCCAGTATTCTGCCAATTAACAACTTGTCTTCCCTCTTAGGTCTATTGTTGATTCACTTTACCATTTGATTTGTATGCCATTGAGACTGTCAACAGTTGACGCATTTTAATGGAATCAGAAGTTAACTGTGGTACCACATAGATATTGTACATCTTTATCATTATAGAATTGCCTGAGCACAAAGTGTGTTATTGTGTGTGTATATATAGAACTTCAACCTTATTTATATAAAAGAACTGTATTATCACTGACAGTGTGTGGACATTCCTTTGTGGGGGCTTGGTGACTACCACTGTACCCAAGAACCAGCCCGCATCACCTCCTGAGAGCTTAAGCCTTAATTGCTCGTCCAACTTTACCAAATAGAGAATCTTGCTGGGGTGCTCTGTGCTACTACTGTGCCATATAGAGGGCAGGAGTACAGATACCCCCTCCAGTCTTTCCAGCCATTAAAAGTTGTGAGGGTAAAATACTTTTTTTTACATGAGTAAGTAGGAAAAGGGTATACTAAGTAAACCCCCAGCACTCCACATAAGAGGGGGTGTGCTGGACCTACATAGGAAACTAAGGGAAGTAAGGTCAATTTCACTTCACTACTCCTTGGAACAGTAGTTTACCCAAGCAAAGGTATTTGAGGAATCCACAGAACGTCTCTGTGACACTGCACTGAAGGTGCTGTGTGTCACAATACAAAAAGGTAGATTCCTATGGAGTTTGTCAGACTCCAAAAAATCCAAAATCGGGTCATAAATACTATGTCGGTCAAGTGGCACAGCGAGTAGAGCGCTCGCTTTGACATCCGTGCAGAGCCTGCTAACGCAGGTTCGAATCCCGGCAGGGCCAAACTCAATCCCGGCAGGGCCAAACTTCCGAGGTCGATAAATGAGCACCACACACCGTGGGTAATAATAAGCAGCGCTCAGATACCTGAGGGTCGTAGCGCTATATAAATGCCAAATTATTATTATTATTATGAGAGTGAGAAAAAGGTCGGTCTCACTCCAGGATAAAAAGTAAAAAGTCCTATAGTCCAGAAAAAGAGCTGGGGGTCTCTAAGTTGGGAGGAATTTAGCACTGAAATGAAATTTCTCCCCAACATGCACCCCCACACGCTGTAAGAGAAACATCTTGAAGAGGAGAATAGAGGGAAATGCAGAGCACGACTTTGCTAAAGCCCGGGCCAGGCTGTCTCCCAAGTAAGGGTTTTTTGCCCATAGTTTACAGTAAACTCTATAGACTCTTTGTATATATTTTTAAGGACTTTTCATTTAAAGAACTTCCATGGATCTAATGACTTGAAGACCCATCTTAAAATCAGCACACCGTAAACCTATAACCTGTCTCTTATGTTTAGGTTGTTCACATATTAATGTAATTCCCCAGAGGTGCACTTACCTGTTGATGACGAAAGGGAGGACACGTGGCGGGCTCCTGCAGCAGCACTCGAGAGAGGGACTCAACAGCAATAGATTCCTCGGGATTCAGCAGCTCTTTGTGGTTTTGGCACCTTTTTTCTCAGCATAGAAGAACGTACAGCTCTGGTTAGAAGTTCCTTGATCCCTCTGTCCTGGACTTGGGGGACTCTGGATGCGGATTTCCTGCTCTGTAGGGTCCTCTAGATGCCCACAAAGTTTTGGCCAGATTCACACTTAGGAAGACAATGCACTCAAACAGATGGTTGAGGTACCCTGGGTATTGGGATTCTGCAGCCTTGGAAAGTCGCAACAATTTGGGGGTTGTGCCAAAATAGAGTTTGTCTTCAGGCTAGTTGGACCCACCAGCTAAAGGGAGGAAGTGGTCCTGTACACACAGCAACAGCCCTAGGAGCAGGAGCTCCCTACACACTGCAGGAGCAGTGCCCACATCCCATCAGGGTCCTTTCCCTGACGAGGTAAGCCCGTAGGCTTTTGTGAAGCGCCCAGCACGAGCAGCTGATTCCTATTGAAAAAACACAGATTTTGTGTTATCACACAGTCACTTTGCTTCAAGCATTCCAATCCCATTTGAAACTTCGCCGAGAGGAAAGCGACCTGCACTTTTCAACATCCACGATCCGTTGTGCAAAGAAACCACGAGGGAATCCACATGTAAAGATGGCCACCATGTGAAAGTCAGCGTTTACATCTAGTGCAGTCTGCTAGCATCGCAGAGCCTGCTTGTGGATTGGCTGGAGCCATCCACTTAAAGCAAGCCAATTCTCCGGCAGGCGAAAAGCCGGCCCACCAACAAAGGCCCAACATCTAAGGCTCAAGTCCCGAGCCTGTCGAGCCGGGAGCAGCCTGCAGCCTCAGCCCTCCCCCGCCTTTCCTTGCAACTGCCACACCTCTGGTAAGCTAACACTGCTTGCTTTTCATGCCCTCCTTCTCACTTAAACGTGCCATGTTCTAAAGTGCACAGATTAGCTAACCGCCACCTATCTCACACTCAATCACCAACCCCACCCACAACAAGGGCCAGACCATTGATTGGATAGCCCACCACATTTATATAGTGCTATGAACTTTCAGGTATCTGAGAGATGCTTATTATTACCCACGGTGTGTGGTGCTCATTTATCGACCTTGGAAGGATGAAAGGCTGAGTTTGACCCTGCCGGGATTCGAACCTGCGTTAGCATACTCTGCACGGATGTCAAAGCAGGCGTTCTACTCGCTGTGCTATCTGTCACAGCCAACCTCCCTCTTCCATTGACAGACCATCCTCTTCACAATCTCCACACCCAAGATCCAAAAATCCACCACCATACCTATCCCCTCTGCATCCACTGGAAGTGCACGCCTCCTCACCAGGCAAAGGTTAGCGCCCTATCTAAAGGTCCCAGCCCTCATAGCACCATTCTCCAAAGATCCCGAGGCACTGGCTCTCTCCCTCAACACCATTCTATCTGAAGCCATTGATGCCATTGCCCCCCCCCCCTAGCGGTCCGCAAAGCCAAACGCACTAAACATGCGAACACATGGTTCACTCCTGAACTCTATGGTCTACGAACCAAGAAGCATGCAGCCCTATCAAAATGGCAAAGCAGCCAACTTGCTTTAGACAAAATCGAGTTTAACAAACTGCCTAATGAATATTAAAAAAGCTATTGTCCTTGCCAAAGCCAACTCATTCAGCACCAGAATAGATAATGCCAAGTCCAACTGTAAAGAAATATTCTCCATCTTCACAGAGTTAGAAACTCCTTCCACCCCACACCCACCCTCAAGCCATCTTAAAGAATGAAACGTAGTGCGCCGACATACAAGCAGCTATGCTCCACAAGCTTGACACTCCGCAGAACAGAATCGGAGCAAATCAGCTTAACCCACTTCTCTCCAATACCACCCAATCACCTACCCCCAACCAGCAGATTACCAACCCTACTCTCTTTTCGTTCAGGGATGTCAGTGAAACAGAAGTCACTGCTATCATGAAGAATATCAAACCATCCATATGTAAATGAGACATTTGCTCAGCCTCTTTTATCAAGTAATGAGCTGACCTGCTCACTCCATTCATCACAACGTTAATCAACGCCTCCTCCTTTTACTCCCAGTCTAAGAGAAGCCTGCGTCTGTCCCCTTCTAAAATAAAAAACTCACTTGACCCATCCAATCGCAATAATTACAAACCAATAACCACCGTACCCTTACTGCTCAAGATTCTGGACAAAACAGCTTATCTGCAAATCAAGGAATTCTTAAAATCCAAGAACATTATAAGCACCCCGCAATCCAGCTTCCTTCCTAGTCACGCCACCGAAACGACCCTACTTGACTTGAAAAATCAAATTGACGATATCAGAGACACCGGCAAACTTGCCCTTCTTCTCTTACACCCATCGGCAGCATTTCACCTCGTGGATCACAATCTACTGTGTCAACATCTCTCATCATCAGCCTTCTTCTCTCAGAACGCAATCACATGGATTGCCTCATTCCTTGAAGGAAGAGCCATGCGTGTCTTCTCAGACCTAGCAGCTGCAAATCCAGACACCATCCTCTTTGGATTACCGCAAGAATCCTGCCTATATCCCACGCTGTATAACATTTTTACTATCTCCCTGTTCAACCTACTTGACTCACTCTGCATCATGTACACCAATTATGCGGACGATACGCAGGTCCCAATTCCTCTCTTATGTAACCACGAGACTGATTCCAACGGCCTCAATTCCATCTACACCACCATCCACACATGGATGGCTGAAAACTAGCTATGCCTGAATGGGGACAAGACTGCACTACTACTGCTTGCCCCCACTGACTCACACATCACCCTTGATGAGAAATACCAATCATTCACTATAAACAACATCACCATCCCATTCTCCCACTCAGTCAAAACACTCAAGAGTATACACACCCACAATAAGGCTCTAACGGCTGACTCCGCTAAGACCTTTCAAGAAGCTAACAAACTGACCCTTATAGCTCATGAAGCTAATGCCCTATAAACAATGAAACCCCATACCATCGACTCCACCATTAATTCCAGTAAAGCCTGGTCCACCACCATACAGGATGCACTTGCCTCCAAAATAAGCAAGCTCCAAGACAAAATTCTACCCAAAAACAGTTATTGGCCAGCAAAAACATTCCTCCCCAAATTTCGAATGAAGAGTGTGAAAATGCAGATTTATCATTGAAATTCTCGCAGGTCAGCCAAGACGAGGTTCTAGACACCAACTCTACTTACAAACCTAATTGTAAAGGAGATTGCTTCCCTGCCCACCTGGTGAAACTCTGCACACCCACGCTAGCTCCTATCATCACCAAATTTATAAATGCATCCTTAAATACCAGTGTCGACCTTGCCAGCATCAAAGAAGTGTGGGTTACCCCACTCATCAAAAAACCTTAACTGGACCCTACGGTACCCACGAATTACCGTCCAACAACCACAGTGCCTTTTTTGCTAAAAATCATAGATAAAATAGCCTACTCGCAAATACAAATCAATTTTGAACAAACCCAACTCCTTGGCGCCAGGCAATCTGGTTTCCGGCCAAATCATAGTACCGAAACAGCGTTCTTGGATCTCAAAATTCAGATAAATTCAATAAGAGACTCAGGCAACCTCTGTATCCTACTCCTAGACCTGTCCCCCGCTTTTGATTTGGTGGACTATGTCAAATTATGCACTACACTGTCAGAAAACTTCCAATTCTCGCATGAAACTATTCTGTGGGTTAAATCTTCCCCCACAGAACGCACTTCAAGAGTAACCATTGGAAAGGAATTAGCGGATCCCACATCAGTCCCTACAGGGGTACCGCAAGGCTCATGCCCGTCGCCTACTCTCTATAATGCATACACTAAGCAGCTATTTGCTGCCTTAGACGCTATGGGCGTCATCTACACAAACTTCTCAGTTGACACCCAGATTCTCATACCCATCACTGGCAACTATGAGGAAGACACTATTACCATTAACAAGATCTATGCCATAATCCAAAACTGGATGGCCTTGAACAGTGTGTGCCTTAACGATGAGAAGCCGGAGATCCTCATTGTAGGCTCCTCAGCTAAAATCAAATCTCTCCATCCGAATTATGCAGCTATCACCATAGATGGAACCCCCAATCACAGTCCTCAAGCAGGTCAAAACCATGGGTTTGGGTGTACAAATGAAATAAATAAAATAAATTCTTAGACACCAACCTAACTATGTCCAGACAAGTAAGCGCAATCGCTACCTCTACAGCCTACTACTCCAAACTCCGTAATGCCACCAGACCGTTTTTATCTACCTCCAATTGTCTAACAATTGCACGAGCTATCATTGGCGCAAGGCTAGACTACCGTAATGCACACTTTATAGGCACCTCAGCAAAAAACCTAGACAAACTGCAAACCATTCAGAATAACGCCCTTCGTGCAGCTTTGGGCATCTCCAAAAGAGAATACATCTCTGCAGCCAGACAACAAGCGCACTGGTTGCCTGTACGCCAGGACATTTTGTTCAAATCACTTTCCATCACGCATAAATGCATCCACCACACCGCAGGTCCTTACCTATCCCACTGAGTCATACTGCCTCCAGCGGCAAGACCCATCAGAACACCATATTCTAACCAACTGCTGGTCCCAAGAATTAAACATGCAAGAGGCGGGGGCTCTAGCGTCCCATTTATTGCCTCTAGACATTGGAACTCACTGCCTCACTCCATCAGAAGTGAACCCTCTCATCTCGCAAGGCCATCAAAACCAGACTGTTTGTCTAACCCGTACACAGAAACTGACAAGCCTCACCCTCACTCACCCTTACTTCGTACCACTGCATCATTCAGACTAGGATCTTCCTAACTGAACAATTGTATTATGTACGACTACAGCTCAAATGTAACCTTGCTGTCTCTCTATGTATTCAAAAAATGCAACTTTCCTGCATACTGTAAAGAGATCACCTCTTTCGCTTATCCAACGAATGAAGGGCTACTGTAACCATGCCACTCGCCTAAGAAATGTAATTAGTACATGTTTTGCAGGCTAATGTAACCCAACTGCCCACTTGTGTTGCAACTAAGACGGAATCGTGTAACAGCGCCTCAATGCCCTTGGGTTGTGTGAGCGCTATATGAATGCAAATAAATAAATAAATAAAATAAATAGTCTTCCCTGTCAATTTGAAATGGGGGTCAGCACAGCTGCAGGGCTTCACCAGGCATTTCGCGGTCCAGGGTGTGCTGCTGGAGTCTTCTCACGTCTTCTACTTCGGATGTCGTCCTCCAGTGGTCTACTCTGCCTCTAGTCCCAACAACCTTGCTTTTTATGCAAATTCCCATTCAGTCACAGCCCTAGGCTGTCAATCACACAGCAGGGTGGCTGTCCTTCAGGACAGCCAGCTGCCCAATTGGAAATGGTTTCACTCAGGCACACCTAGTGACAATCGACAGGGAAGTTTCTGAGCCCTCCCTCCTGCCTTTCCAGACACACTGGAGCCTGGGCGGTCTTCAGGGCTGAAGCCTGCCAAAGACAAAACACACAAAGAACTTAAACCGGATTCAAACAGAGTAAAAGTCTAGAAGACACTAATTGACAAGAAATGGCGAAAAAAGAAGACAGGGGTTATTTTGTGAAAATGTTCACCCTTGGGTACTGTACTGCAGCCGAGTTATCAGCCTGCAGATGAGTCACCAGCTAGTAAAAAAGAAACCACTGCCATCAGCCATTCAATGAGTTAGTGTAACAAAAGGTTACATGATTGGGTTAAAGGAGTTACTATGTAACCCCCCCTCCAGCACTCCACATAGGGTGGTGTGTGCTGGACCCATAAAGTTAAGGTTGAGGGAACAGCAGTTCACCCAAGAAAATGTAGTTAAACATTAGGAGAAGTCCAAAGGACTTCCCAGGGGCACTGCACAAAAGGTGCTGTGTGTCACAATGCAAAAAGCAGACGCCTATGGAGTTTACCAGACTCCATAAAACAGCAAGAAACATAGAAAATCAGTCTGGAAAACACATGAGAGTGAGTGAGAAAAAAGATCCCACTCACCCAGGAGTAAAAAATGAAAAAGCCCCGAGTCCAGCAAAAAAGCTGGGGGTCTCTAAGGTTAAAGGGAATTGGCACAGAAATGAAAATTAATTCTGCTTAACAAAAAAGCAACTGTAATTGCAAATACTTTAACAAAAGGTATTAATCACCTAGTACAACTGTGTGTTATCATAAATGTAGTTATAGGTATATACTGTTCCTTGAATCTGTGCTCCACTATTCAGAAAAGTATCCTGGTAACAGGGTTGATTATGTGATTTCTTTGCTGAGTGTCACTGCATAACTGACAGGGTCTACTACCCTCGTATTACTGAAAGTAATCCGAAAGTAACATGGTTTTACTCCCCATGAATAGGTGCGGCCTATACTAAATGTGTATGATAAGGTCTGACTTCCCTAGAATTACTGTTAGGTTTACTAAACAAGGTCTATGCTTTGGTCTGTGTACTTTAAAGCATAGTGTTGTGTTTTCATAATTGTGGTTATATATAACGTGATAGTACTTACTTACCCAAGATTCATCTTGGCCTACTTGTATTTAAATAAACCCTTTATTTGTACAATACATAGTATTTCAGTGTTTCTTTGGACGATATGTAGGCTACAATTTCTTTGTACCAAGCTACAGCCCTCTCTCCATCCTAAGATAAGCCTGGCTACTCCGTCTACGCTACCAAATACTGAGGCGGTACAGACTTATGCCAAGAGTGGAGTTTTGTACTGTCTCCGTTCTATGGTTTTACTAAGCCCTTAGTTGGACTTCAGAAAAACTGTCCTAACACCTGGTCAGGAATTCCCTTATACAGTCACGCACCTGCTGCTGCTTTCACGGGCTAGGGGTGCGTGTATGCGTTTTTGTTGTTTTTTGTTTTGGGACTCTAGTCCCACCACAGATGCAAAAAAAACAAACATACCAGGATATCCCCAAGCCACAGAACTTAGCAATTATGGCCAAATGAGGGCTTTAAAAATGGCAGGAATCAGCAGGAAAACTGCTCCAGCTGGTTCGCAGACTAACACCTGGTAAGGCATTTTTCAAGGTCAAATGATCTACGTGCATTTTAGATTAAGGGGATTTCTTCCTTTCCAATAGAAGTGGGGACTTTTAGAGATTGAGTCAAATGGTCTTACAAATAAAATGTTGGAAGCCAAACCCCAGAATATTATTGTGTTTAATTGTCTTAGCTACCAAATAAACTAATACAGTCTTGAGTTTACCCCACAATGAAGAGAATTGCAATTCTAAAGATGTACTTTTTTTAAATAACTTTTGAGGATAGTTAGGTTTAAGAGATTGCTGTTTGAATACATGCAGTTGGACACATGTAAGGGGGAATTTTGTGTTAATCAGGAATAAAAACTCAGATGCTGCAATCATTAAAATTAGCTGGGTGCTGAAAAGGGGAAATTAGCATAGAGAATTTGTGATTTGGGAGATCTATCGAGAAGATCTATAAATAAAGACTGTTACTATGATACCTTGCCAATCATTGTAGTTAAATCGCCACCACTCAAGAGAGGATTTTGGGTGTCTCCCACTCGGGAAGGGTCTTTGGCGGCTTTGTCGTTGCTGAAAGTCCTCCATTCTGAACCTACATCAATGACACGGTCACCTACGGAGAAGGTTTTTAAAAATAAAAATTAATATTTGCTGACTCTTGCTCATTTTTCACCAATACATAGCAGTACCTGCTTTTATTTTTAATTAAGCAACACACTACTTACCTCTCTGTAATATTCTTACTGATGGATATTCTCCCACAGATTCCTCATTTCGTACACAGATTACTCATCTATGATATCCTATCCACAGCGCAGCAGTTCTTCTGAAACCTTTCCGCCACCAGGCACACAGTGCTGCTCCACTCTATGTGCGGGATGCAATGTCAGGACAGAGCTTGTAAAATCTACTAGCCCACTAGCATTGGCGAGTAGTTTTTATGTAGGTCGAGCACCATTTGCATGATACTTCACCTTGCTGGAGAGTATGGGAATGTTACAAACTTACTGCAAACACACTTTGTTTGCAGTAAATGGAAAATACAGGTTTCACTGTGCATGCTGGACAGCATGGCAGCAAATATGAAGTGTGCTTAGGGGGACACGCACCGCTTTACAAAAAGCACTGGTAAATCTTTTGTCACCACTCACTTTAGGGCAAGTGCATTTCTCTTAGGTCAAGTATGTAAAACGAGAGTCTGTCAGGATCCCATGGCATATTTCCACATTGTTAAAGAGACATTACACTAGGATATGTTCATTTAAGAAATGTCATCACCACATATATATGTAAGAGTAATGCTTGAGTGAAGTTTCAGTGTTAGTTCTGAATTTCACATCTTATTGTTTACCTAAAATTCCTTGATGTTAAACTATGCAGGAAGTGCCTAATTTCCCAAGCCAAAATGGTGGCTCTGTTCCATAACTGTGATTGGAGGAATAGTGCTGTGAGGTAGCTTGGAACTTTCATCAAGATTCTAAACTGCCTTTCATTCCAGTTCCCATAGAGAAAGGTTGCAGATTTAATAGCTCCATAGATATTTAGTTTTAAGAAAATTAGAAATCCTTTTTAAGAAGATCTAAAGAGAAATACTACAGAAAGAAGAAATCATTTAAATACAAGAATATTTACAGATGAAGCAAGCTAAGTTTTCAAAGCGAAAAGTTCATCTTTTTGACTGTACTCATTTAAGAGTTTTTTAACAAAGAAACTCTTACTATCTGCATTTTATTTTAAAAGTATTATTAATTGCACTGTGCAAGTATTTGTGAAAGAATTATTTTTTGCGTTTTTATTTTTCTCGTGACTTCGTGTTCGTATGAGAATGCATTACTTACCGTAAAAGCATTTCTGATGGTTGTATCTGCTTAGATTCACATGCTGTGCATAGGTCCGACATCCAGTGGTCACTGCGGAGTATTGCATTTTGTTTTTCGTAGTCGAAAAGGGGACGTCGACAAGGCGTGTCTGAAACACTATCCCTATAGTGACGTGCGTTGTACCCACAATCCCTCACGCGTCGAGGTCCCTCTGTTTGTATTTTTCTGCCCTGAGGGAGCCTTCTAGACGTGAGTGAGTACAGAAAAGAGAGAGATATATAAAGGAAGTCTATGTTCCTTCCATCCGAGCGGGGAGGAAGGGCGGGCGCATGTGAATCTAAGCAGATACAACCATCAGAAATGCTTTTACGGTAAGTAATGCATTCTCTTCTGATGTTTGTTAATCTGCTTAGAATCACATGCTGTGCATAGACTAGCGAGCAGTACCCGGAGTTGGCGGTGGGTTATGAGAAGGAACAGTAGTGAAAAGGTGTCGTAATACTGCCTGTCCCACCTGGGAGTCAGATCTAGAGTGTGTATCTAGACAGTAGTGTTTTGTAAAGGTGTGCACAGAACTCCAGGTAGCCGCTTTGCAGATGGACTCAAGGGGAACATTTGCAATGAATGCTATGGATGCCCCCGTGCCTCGAGTAGAGTGTGCTCTTGGCCTAAAGGGCAGTTCTCTCTTAGCAAGAGTATAGCAGAGAGTGATGCATTGAACAATCCATCTAGAAATAGTGGATTTTGAAACTGCATCTCCTTCTCTTCCTGCTGCCACCGAGACGAAGAACTGATTAGTCTTCCTCAGTGGTCTGGTTCTTTCCATGTAGAACATGACCGCTCTGCGTACATCTAGTGTGTGCAGAGTCCTTTCTCCCAAATTGGAAGGATTTTGAAAGAACGTTGGTAGTTCTATAGATTGGTTTACGTGGAATTTAGAAATAAATTTCGGAGCAAACCTAGGGTGAGTGCGTAGAACCACTTTATCTTTGTGAACTGTAACGAAGGGGTCTAGAATAGAAAGAGCCTGAAGTTCACTTACTCTCCTGATGGAGGTGATAGCTATTAAAAAAGCAGTCTTAAGCGTGAGGTGTTTAAGAGATGCTTTGTGCATGGGTTCGAATGGAGAGCCCATGAGTCTGGTAAGTACCACATTAAGGTCCCATCCGGGAGCTGGGTCAGCTATCGGGGGGTGTATTCTCTTTACTCCCTCCATGAAGGCCTTTATAACAGGGATCCTCCACCACGACACTTTGAGTTGGGAAGTGGTGTATGCAGAAAGTGCAGCTAGGTGGACTTTAATGGAGTTAAACACTAGACCTGAATCCAATAGGTGGGTCAGGTATAGGACCACATGTGTGGGAGAGCAGTCAATAGGGTTGATGCTTTTACTCCTGCACCAGATGACAAATCTTTTCCACTTGCTAGAATAGCAGTGGCGAGTGTTCGGTTTTCGGGCTTCCCTGAGGATGTCCATGCATCTTTGCGGGAGTTGTAGATGTCCGAACTCTATGATCTCAGGAGCCAAGCTGCTAAGTTCATGTTCTGGGGGCATGGATGCAGAGTCCTGCCTTTGTCCTGAGACAGCATGTTGTACGGGCAGGGGAGTTTTACTGGGGGGGATAGAGACATCTCCATCAAGTGAGCGAACCATGGTTGTCGTGCCCACATTGGGGCCACTAGTATCATGGTCACTTGTTCCTGGTGCATCTTGTGCACCACTCTGTTGAGAAGGGGAGTCGGGGGAAAAGCGTAAACAAATTTCCCTGACCATTGCATCGACAGACCGTTCCCCTTGGATTGGTTCTGGGGGTACCTGGAGGCGTAACTTAGGCATTGTGAGTTTTCCAGGGTTGCGAACAGGTCTATTTCTGGGAATCCCCATTGTGTGAAGACGTCGAAGACGATGTCTTCGTGCAGGCGCCATTCGTACTCTTTGGGCAGGGGGAAATCTCTGCTGAGACTGTCTGCTAGCAGATTGAGTTCCCCGGGTACATGTAGTGATAGTAGGAACATGTCCTGTTTGAGAGCCCACTTCCATATATTCTGGGCCAGCTTGGACAGACCTGGAGAGTGGGTGCCCCCTTGCTTGTTGATGTAGTACATGGCTGTGGTGCTGTCTGTAAGGACCATTACTGTTTTGCCTTGTAGGTGTTCCTGGAAGGCTCTTAGCGCCTTGAACACAGCTAGTAGATCCAGTAGATTTATGTGTTTGGATGCTACGTTCGGAGTCCACACTCCGTGAGCAGTCTGATGGGATAGGTGCGCCCCCCATCCTGTGAGGGATGCGTCTGTGGTTAGAGTGGCTTCCGCCGCGGGTGTGGCAAAGGGTTTCCCTTTTTCCATGTTTTCCTTTGTCCACCACCGTAGCGATAGAACTAAGGCCTGCGAGACCACAACTAGATCCTCCCATAGTCCGCTGGCCTGACACCACTGGCTGTTGAGCCACTCTTGCATTAGGCGCATGCGCAGGCGCGCGTGAGGTACCAAATAAATACACGACGCCATCATTCCTAGCAAGCGCATTGCTTTGCGTACCGTCACCTCTCGACCGGTTACATATTGAGGGATTTGAAACAGCATGTTTTGGACCCTCTCTTTGGAGGGGAAGACGAGGCCGTCCTTTGTTTGAATTAGAGCCCCTAGGAATTGCTTGATTTGACTGGGGTCTAAACTGGACTTCTTTTCGTTGATGGAGAAGCCCAACTGGAACAAAAGGTCTACTGTCTTTTGGGTATTGGAGAAGCATGTTTCGTAAGAATCCCCTGTTATGAGCCAGTCGTCGAGGTAAGGGTAAACTGGGATGGACAACCTGCGCAGGTGGGCCGCTGCCACTGCCAGCACCTTCGTGAATACCCTTGGTGCTGATGCTATGCCGAAGGGTAGCACTTTGAACTGGTAGTGTTTGCCCTCTATCATGAACCTGAGGTATTTTCTGTGCGCTGGCAACATTAAAATATGAAAGTATGCATCTTTCATGTCCAATGTTGTCATGTAATCTCCCTGAGAAAGCAGTGGGATTACTTCCTGTAAGGTTACCATACGAAACTTTTGGGGTTTGATAAACTTGTTCGCTGGGCGCAGATCTAATACAGGGCGCATGGTTAGATCCTTTTTGGGTACAAGGAAGTACACTGAATAAATACCTTCCGTTACCTGAGATAGAGGCACGACCTCTATGGCTCCTTTTTCCAGCAGTTGTTGTACTTCTTGGAGAAGGATGGCAAGATGTTCCGGTGTCATGCGACGTCCCCTCGGGGGTCTGTAGGATGGGGAACTGTTGAATTCGATACAGTATCCGTGGGCTACGGTGGAAAGTACCCAACGGTCTGACGTTATCTCCTCCCATGCAGGAAGAAAGGATGTTATCCGGCCCCCGACCGGTGTTGCATGGGAGGGGACGCGAATCTTCGCGTCACTTGGAGTTGTTGGGGGCTTGGGAGCCTCTGGGGGTGGATCCCCGACCTCTCCCTTTACCCCGGCGTTGGCCTCTTTGGCTGTACTGCCCACTATTGGTCTGGTAATTGGTGGCAGGGTATTGTTGATGCTGACTTTGTTGTTGTTGTTGGCCACGAAAAAAGCGTTTGTTGCCATAGCCGCGTCTGGCAGTGGGCTTAGAGATTTGGTCAAGAGTCTTGATAGTATCGAACTCTTTTTTAGCCATCTCTAGAGCTTCATCCACCGCTTTCCCGAAGAGGTTAGAGTCTTCCACAGGTTTATTTATTAAAGACGCCTGTGTCTCCGGTTTAAACCCTGAGTTGCGCAGCCATACATGGCGTTTTAGGAGTATTCCCTGCACCAGGGAACGTCCCGCTGTTTCTGCCGCGTCCAGAGAGTTCTTTACAATGCTCTGGTTCACCTGGGTTCCTTCGCCAATAGTTGAAAGTAGGCGTGTACGTAAAGGCTCCGGTGCTTCCTCGGCGTCCTTGCGCAGTTTGGCCCACTGCGCGTCTGCATAGCTAGCAAGCAAAGAATTGTTGTTCGCAATTCTTGCTGAGAAGGCAGCCGAGGAAGTTACTCTTTTTGCAAGGGCATATAGCCTTTTGCCCTCCTTGTCAGGGGGTGCCTCACTGGTGGAAAGTGGTACCCCTGCCCTCTTTCTAGTATTAGATACTACTAGGGAATCCGGAATGGAATGTCCCCTAATGTAGAGCGTGTCTGAGGGAGAAGGAGTGAAAAGTTTTTCAATTCTCGGATTGACCCCTCTGATCAATGCGGGAGTGGCCAGCGAAGGGATGATTCTTCTCTTCACTGAAGCTAGGAGGGGAATGGTTTGGCTGACCGGGGGTTTCTCTTTAATTACTTTTTCCACAAAGTCTAATTCTGGAGAGAGCTCTCCAGTGTCCAGTTCGAAATGTGCTGCTGCTCTGCGCAACAGTGCATTGAAAGTGGGCTGATCGTCAATTGGAGACGTGTTCCTAACTGGTGAATTGTCAGGAGGATTTAGGTTTAGGACATCAGTGTCGGAATATACTGATGGGGATTGCCAGGGGTGCGAAGGTCCTTCTTCAGTGTCTTCTCGGAAGCCTTCTTCTATAATGTCTGGCCTGTCTCCCAGACATTCCTCCTGGTTCTGTCCTTCTTCATCGTCCATGAAAACATCCTCCTCCTCCAAGTATTCTTCCTCCCCAGTGAGGTCGTATACGTTATGGAAGTCTGAGGCTGTGTCCACCTGGGGATCGACTAGCCTCGGATTTTTGGCCCTGGGGTCCTCTTGAGGCCCTTCTCTAGTCCTCTTGGGAGTTTGAGAGGTCTGGGTATTCATAAACCTTTCCATCCTCTCCATACAGAGGTGGAGTCTTTCCATGGTTTCATGGGGTACCCCAGAGCGGTCTGGCGGGGGAAAAATAGAGTCATCTAGCTGGAAATGGCTCGACCTCTCCCAAAGCGTCGAGGAAAGTGTCCCGTCGCCCTCCGAAAAACCTTCAGGTGTGCTGGGTGACCCCCCGACTGAAGGGGGTAGTCCCTGCCTTTCTTCGGGCTTTTTCGGCGTGTCTTTCGATTTATGCGTAGCGCTCGACTTGTTCTTCGGCGTACGCTTCTGGGCGTCGGCTACAGCGATCCTCGCCAAGCTTTCGGCGACTCGTTTGTCGGCGACTTGTTTGTCGGCGGAAGCTTGCGTTTTCGACGCTATGGGTGTCGAACGCTCTACGGCGGTATGCGCCTTCTGTTGATGCGCGCCGGCCGATGGTTTGGGGGCGGCGCCCTTATTTGCCGAAAGCCCAGTCGCTGGTCGCGGCTGCGGTTGCGAGAGGGGCTTCGAACCCGAACGGTCCGAGGAGGCCGCCGGTGGAACCTGGCTCTCCTTGGGCGCCGAAGCTCTTTTCGTCTTAGACGAAGAAGAGCCATGGGTTGTGTGCTTATGTGAGTCTTTGTGTGCGTCAGTGTCGCCGGGGTGTTCATCCCCATAAGCAGGGCGTGAGCCGAGCCCGTCGGGGCCGGGGACAGACGACGAAGCGCGCAAGCGCTCCTTAGAGGGGGTTTCGACTTCCGTAGCGGAGGTCGTGTTATCGCGTTCCTCGTCACTGTCGGTGGTAGCAGCGGCGGGTGAACCTTCGGCCTTCGACATCGCGTATGCCGCCCACCTTTTAACCCTACGGTCTTTTAGAGTTTTAGGCTTAAGAAGCCGACAAGCCGCGCAACCTTCCTCCTTGTGATCGAGGGGCAAGCAGCGGTTACACCGTGAATGCTTGTCCTTCCAAGTGAATTTGCCTTTGCAAAGCGGGCAAAACCTAAAGGGTGTCCTCTCCATAGCTGAGGCAATAAATCGCGATAAGCACCCCAAGGGAAAGGAAGGGGAAAGGGAAAGGCATTCTCAGAAAAGACCCAGAGATGTCCCACGACCCCACTCTCCCTACTGTATATGGCCTGCGAGGCCAGGCCACGTGTTCGGCAGCGCCGAAGGATTTCCTCCGCTCGACCCTCCGTCGAAGATTTTGCTCGGCGGAGACCATCTTACAACTGCGTCGAGGGAGGGATTATTAATATTATGTGAAAAAAACGACCAAAGGTCGAGGAGTTGCAATGTCTCTCGAGGAGCTCCGCGTGAAGGCGACCAGAAGCTGGGCGGAAAAAAACAATCTGAGGGACCTCGACGCGTGAGGGATTGTGGGTACAACGCACGTCACTATAGGGATAGTGTTTCAGACACGCCTTGTCGACGTCCCCTTTTCGACTACGAAAAACAAAATGCAATACTCCGCAGTGACCACTGGATGTCGGACCTATGCACAGCATGTGATTCTAAGCAGATTAACAAACATCAGAAATTATAGTATTGTGTGGTTTTAATTTTTGATTAGAGTTTGATGTTTAGTTCGATTTTGTTTTCGTTTGAGTCGCGTGTAATATACTACATCTTTTGTAGTAATTATCTCGTTACACACGCGTCTTGTTCTTATTAGTTTAACGGTAAACTTTCTAGTTAGAGTAAAGGACCCGCTTGCGTCTGGTGTGTGCGTCCCGATAGTTTTGTATCTCTTCCTGGTTTGGCTTATTAGTGTTTACTAGTGACGTAGTTTAAGATTTCCGGAATTTCCGGGGTTTTTTCGTTTTTTCTAATTGCTGATTTATTACGGTGGAGTGTATTAACTTGTAGTCAGTTATTTCATCGAGCGCGGTTCTATTTATTTTTGCTTCCCGCATCTAATTTTTCAACCCCGTTCTGTTTGCGCGTTACGTTGCGATCTTCAGAAAGTTTATTTTTGTTCACAGTGCGTATAGTCATCTTTTCAACAACAGAACTTCAGAAGGCTACAGAATTGAACTTTAATTGAACTAATTTGTCAAAGCAAATTCAATACAGATTTTCAACAACATTTAAGTCAAGAATCTACCAAAAGGTTTATGAACTTTGCAGTATTATAATAACATTTGAAGACTTTAAGAAAAGTATATTACTAAAATTAATGCCCATCAGCCATCAAGCATAGGCAGCAGGTAAAAGAGAAAATAGTTTAAAATCTTATCAATTGAAGTAGACTATATTCAGTATAGAGTAAAATTAACCCATATATCCTTGTGTTTAGATTTTCACAGACACAGCATACTGAGGAAAATAAATCTATCCAGTCCCAGAGAATAACCATCTACTGAGTCTGAATATCTGGGAACCAGTGTGCCAGGAACCAGTGAGCCAGTGTCTTGAGAGCCAGTGAAGATCTGCATTTGTTATTTTATCCTCTATTCCCCTTGGGTTTGCCGGTTTGGTAATTTTATTAATTAAGGATTGTTGAGCTGGCATACCAAGGGGGTCTGGTGGGCCAGCATCACTCCTGCAAGAAGATTCAAGACAGAGTCATGACAGAGTCGCCCTGCAGGTCTAATGGGATTTTTAAGAATTTGCAAGGCCTGAAGGGCCAGTATTTAGTGAGGCGATGTGCCCCGTGACCTCAGTTCCACCCTTTTTCCCTAGCACTCCGACACTGGAGTACCGTTGAACCCATGGTGTACTGGCTATCCAACAAGAGGGGCAGATAGAGAGGGAGATGAGGAATCCATGGGAAGAACATTCAACAGAAAGAACATTACCAAGAGGTAGGTCATTTCTTCTTCTAATGGATGCCTTCCTCGAACAGATTCCTCATCTAGGAAAGAATCCAATAGCAGTACGTAGATCTGATGAAGCGAAAAAAGCAAGGACACCTCCCATACAAGAAACCTCTGGAGTACCGCTCTACCAAGCGCCTTGACATAAAAGTGAATCCGACCCATAATGGTCACCAAACTTGTGCAGGGACGCCCAAGTTGCTGCCTGCCACATGTCCAGGACTGGGACTCCCCTCTGGTAGAATGAGCTCCGAGACCATCAGGCATAGGCATATCCTTACCAGCCAGATTGTGAGATGCACAGTACAAGTCACCTTAACAGGGTCCATTTGGTCACAGCCCCGCCAGCACGAGCATCGGCATAACCAATAAAACGCTGGTCATCTTTCCTAGCCTCTTTCATCCGAAAGAGGCAGTAGCTGAAGACCCACACCGGGTCCAGTCGATGGAATCATTCCCCACTCTTGGTAAGGTGGGGGGAAAAAAAAAAAAAACACAGGAAGATGGATGCTAGGGGAGTTTTCCCAAAGTCCACTGTTAGGTAGACTTTGCACAACTATCTCAATGGTTTGTAGATACCCCAACTCTTAGTATCAGTCTGTACTACTCATGGAACCTTGGTAGAGTGGCAGAGCAGTCGGGCTTATCATAGGAAGATGTGAGCTACAGGCAAGTACACTGAACCTAGCTAGTAATGCACAATTAAACACATACATTTATATTACAATATATATTTATACAAGATATGCTTTAAGATAATTAGTACAATTAAACGAAACACTTGGGAATAATTTAGATTGCTTTTCAAAGGCCACTGCTTAGTTTATAGTTGCTTGCAGTTACAATTGTTACAGCTTTTGACAGTAATGGCAGTTCTACCGTATTATCGATACCAACGTGCACTCACGAAACGTAGGAGAAATATGCTAAGTACATTTACTCTGCAAAACCACATAAGATGATGACTTTTAGGAATGAAATTAGCTGGTTAGTGCAACACTAGCATGGTTTAAGGTTATAGAGGCGATTTCTTCACATAAAAACCTTGCTAAGGTCCAAAACGCAATCGTAGCTAAAGGCATTTCGGGGAGTTGGCAAAGTCTTGACAAGCAACTGAACAACGAAAACGCCTGTGGATATTTTCTAGTCTCTAAGATGCAAGAGGATACAACCAACGTTGGAGACACCGTTAAAGGACCTGCTAAAGGGACACAAGCAGCTTCTTGGATAAGAGAGGGTTGCCCTGGACACCTCTATATGCACTGCAACACTCTGGAGCGACCTTTCGGATGAAGGTTAGCAATACATTTTTCCTCACAGTACCTTTGGTTTGAAGAAATATTTGTGGCTGGATTCCCCTCGATGTGGCAGCGCTGGACCCGACCTCCTTAGTCTGGTGACGAAAGGCAGGACAATGGATGGGCTCTCATAGCAGCAGTCTCGAGGGAGGACCTCTGCCATGGATTTCAGAAACTTCTCTGGTCACTCTGCGGTTTTGGTGCCTTTTCTGCAGCACCAACCAAAGACGCGATTTGCCCGATCAATCTTCTGTTCCTGAGGTCCTGCACTCTGCTGAGGGGACTTGGGCGGTTCGGATTGTGTCTCTGGAGGTTCACATGGAGCTCAGCGAAGATTTGGATGGATTCAGCCTTTCCACGATGATGCACTTCAATTGGGTCGGAGGTCTCCTGGTATTGGGGTTCCGCTTTAAAGTTACAGAAGCTCGAGAGATGGCGCTGATTAAAGTTAGTCTTGTGATTGGTTGTTCCCACCAGTCAAAGGGAAGGCGTCGCCCTCTTCAGAGTTGCTCTGTCACACAGAAAACAGGGGCAGGACAGTTGTGGTCGATTCACAATGTTGCAAAGGGTCTGCAGACATCTCTGGTCATCTTCTTCAGTTACTTCAGCTTGCAGTGGTCGACTTGCCTTTCTCCTCAGGAACCTCGCCTTTTATTCAGTTTCAGCACACACTCCTCTGCAATATCTCTCAGCAGTTTAAAGAAGGAGCGGGTGGCTGTCCAATCAGGACAGACAGGCCCCCAGTGGTAGCTGGCTCCATTCAAGCACTCAGGCAGACAGAGCAGGGGAGTGAAAAACTCCTCCCCAAACCTTCCTACCCAGACACACTGGAGCCTAGGCAGGGACATCCAAGGGTTCCCTGCCAAAGGCAAAATACACACAGACCTCCCCCTCACAGAATGGTAGAAGAAGTGCTAACAAAGAACAACCACGCTACAAATGGTCTAGAAAGGAGCCACCAAGTTAGTACTTAGGTAACCCTATTGTGAATAACCGGGGCTATGAACATAGCCTGTGGTAGAAAAGTACACAATAATTGGTAGAACACGTCCACTGCCACCAGCCATAACTATAAGGTTGTCTATGTGACAAAAAAGTCACAGGAGCAGAGAGAAGGGGGATACTAGGTATACCCCCGTGGCACTCCACATAGGGTGGTGTGTGCCAATCTCTCAGAGCATAAAGTTTTTGCAAGATGCAAAGTATCTCTCTATCCTTAAGAACGGTATTGTACCCTTTTACCGAATATAATGGTTTGCGTGAACCAAAAGTTCTAAAAATGGTACCACCAAAGGTTCAAACACCAAAAGTTTGATCCTTTGGTGGTAGCATTTTCAAAAAGCAGGGGTTGCGGGGAACACCCCTGCAAAAAAAACATATATTTCTTTTTTTTAAAAAGGACCCTGCCGCGCCGGTTCCCGATCATGGAAGTGAAAGGGAACTGGCGCTGCAGGGACCCAGCGTGAAGAAGAAGGTAAGTGGGGTTTGTTTATGTTGGGGGTAGGGTGAGGGTGTGGGAGGGTGGTGTGTTGTGGGTATGTACATGTCTTCGCATGAGAAAGGTGCAAACTTTTGGTAGTTTGCATCTTTCTCATGCGAACCTTCCGGCCGCGGGACATTCAGCCGCGGTCGGATCACATAGATCCTTAAAGGATAGTTCCGGGACTTTTTTTTTATTGTCCCTACGGGTCGGCCATGTGTTTGTAAGCATAAATCGGTAGATCGTAGGAAACTTTCCTATGGACCTTACCCGACTTTTCGCCCATTATCGCACTCGAAATCAGCCTCCATTTTGTGATAATCCTATCATTCCGCCGCATCGACCTGGCTCACCTGCCTTTGCGGCACTAAATCAAATCCCCCGCCCCTGAGCCTGACATCAGCAGACGCGTACTGCCCATTTCAAGCACGTCTCGTGTCAACAATCGCTGCGCCTCAGCTATTGACGTGTTGCCATGGAAATGGCAGGACGCCTCTTTCCCCAATAAGTATAAACACACCGTTTCACAACACACAGCAGCATATTTTCGATTCCATTATTCTCTCTCTGTTACTTTGAGTATTCTGTGACTCGTTTCAGTGCTCTGGTCAGCTACCTTCGCCGCTTGTAGCCCGTGTGAACACCTGTACCATCTCTGTAAATTATTTTACTATCTTTACCGCACAATGGCCACAATAATGCCGTATATGTACGAGCCCGAGTACACCGAGGAGGAACTACTGGAAAGGCAAGCACGCGAAAACGATGGGGATTCGGACGGCAGTTGGGAGGACCAGTCAACGGATGAAGAGCCTGGACCATGTCGCATGGACGGCGTCTCCACCTGGTGCACGTGCAATCGGTGCGAGCTAATGCCAACTGAGGAGGAGAACTGCTGCTGCCGTGAAAATTCCGGGTGCTTGGCCTACATTTCGGAAAGCGAGCAAAGTCTGCAGGAAGGCGAGCAAAGTCCGCAATGCATCACCGAGCTGCCAGAGTTCAGGGAAGCCTGCCTCTCACGGACAGTGTTGAGGATGATGATGGTGCTTATGCACGAACTTCGTGGCACTGTTCGTCCGCGTAATCCGAGTAACGAGTAAGTATACTCTGTTTGTGATGTCAGTGATGCCACCACTATTTCATGGTCGTCTCCCACATATAAAATTACATTTACATATCATTCGAACGCATGTAAATTGGTTCCATATAGTGCATTTTCTAGATATAATTTTTTTCTAAGAAAAATGACATGTGTTACCTGAATCGACATTGATAAGAAAGTTTGGTCAGTTTAATACAGTTTGCATCTTTTTTTTCACAGGTGGTACAGGCTGGTGGCCTATCGTTGCTTCACTTGGTGGCTTCACGGGAGGCTCGGACACCGCGTTCGGAGAGTAATACCTGCCTGTGCGGTACTTGCCATTAGACAACATTTCCCCAGTGACAGTGGACAATACCGCGGATTTTCCCTCGATGTGCTGCAACCTCAACTTTACAATGTGTAATGTTTATTATTTATGTTTAATTAAAATCTAAAATAAAGCACAACATATATTTTAACAATGGTTGTTTTGATTTTTTAAATGAATCTAGTGTGTCTCCGTTGAATAGCCTTCCAGTGCCTTGTCTTGTCACACCACATGTCTCCGGCCAGCATCCTCCCTCACGCTGGCCGCACACCTTCAATCCACATAACCGTTGAACCCATATATGCAGCAGTCATACATATATTCTTTTGTGGGTTGGCATCAAGCGTTGGCAATAAAAAGCTGTTGGATTTTATTGATACAAAACATGGTTATGGGTAAATAATAAATATGGTTGATCATAATAAATCCTCTTTTTGGGCACCGGGTACAGAGATGACCCCCATATATTCTCCTGGGAGGGTGAGGTATTTATAAACTCACCCCCCTGCCTTCCATGTAGTAGATCCTGCAGCCATCCTCTTACATTCAGTTAGATGGCCTCTCCTTGGTGAGGCCCTGCGGCAAACGGGTCTTGTCTGCACGACCACCGCCCCGATCCACCCCCCGCCCTATCAAAGGCAGTTCGCACCGGGGTACTTGCGCTGCTGGCAAGTGGAGCTGTCAGGGAGCGATAAAGGCCAAGAGGTGCCAAAGACCATGTACACTTCAAAGTGGTCTATAGAGCATGGGTTGTTGTTCCCATGTCTACCTCCAGACCCCGTGTCTCCTGCCAAGCATCCCCCTCACGATGGACGCCCCCCTGCAATCCACATAAGTGTGTCTCCATTCACAAGTCTTCCTGTGTCTTGTCTGCACGACCACCGCCCCGATCCACCCCCCGCCCTATCAAAGGCAGTTCGCACCGGGGTACTTGCGCTGCTGGCAAGTGGAGCTGTCAGGGAGCGATAAAGGCCAAGAGGTGCCAAAGACCATGTACACTTCAAAGTGGTCTATAGAGCATGGGTTGTTGTTCCCATGTCTACCTCCAGACCCCGTGTCTCCTGCCAAGCATCCCCCTCACGATGGACGCCCCCCTGCAATCCACATAAGTGTGTCTCCATTCACAAGTCTTCCTGTGTCTTGTCTGCACGACCACCGCCCCGATCCACCCCCCGCCCTATCAAAGGCAGTTCGCACCGGGGTACTTGCGCTGCTGGCAAGTGGAGCTGTCAGGGAGCGATAAAGGCCAAGAGGTGCCAAAGACCATGTACACTTCAAAGTGGTCTATAGAGCATGGGTTGTTGTTCCCATGTCTACCTCCAGACCCCGTGTCTCCTGCCAAGCATCCCCCTCACGATGGACGCCCCCCTGCAATCCACATAAGTGTGTCTCCATTCACAAGTCTTCCTGTGTCTTGTCTGCACGACCACCGCCCCGATCCACCCCCCGCCCTATCAAAGGCAGTTCGCACCGGGGTACTTGCGCTGCTGGCAAGTGGAGCTGTCAGGGAGCGATAAAGGCCAAGAGGTGCCAAAGACCATGTACACTTCAAAGTGGTCTATAGAGCATGGGTTGTTGTTCCCATGTCTACCTCCAGACCCCGTGTCTCCTGCCAAGCATCCCCCCTCACGCTGGACGCCCCCCTGCAATCCGCATAATGCCACGACATATACACGTCATTCATTCACAAACACACCCCTGTTTCGAATTCTTTATAACCCACTTCATATTTCTAATGAGAACTTCTTTGCGCTTTGCTAGTCAACCTGTGAAGGTGCTGGTTATCTGCTCTTCGTCTCTGTGAACTTCCGTGACCACTTTGAGCAAACTCGTCAGTTTGCAACCTGTGAACTGCTCCCTGTTCTACGACAAGAAACTACTCTGATCCCTGCATCTAACTGTTTGTTCGTCAAGTTAAGTCCATGTACCATAATCATTTTGCGTCCAATTTTTTAATTTATATCTATTTGCTAGTAGTCATCAAATTGCATCCATGTTTTCTTTTCGTTCACGACAGTACATGCAAGGAACTAGTCACATGTTCTGAGTTTAGTCAAATTACTTTTTCTATTTTTTGAAAGTTATTGAAATACTTATCCGCATGTGAATAACGTGTATAGTTCCAAGAACCAAAACGGACCTTGCATTGAACCTTTTATGTGTCATTTAATGTTTTAACACATTGGTATTCATAGAGAATTGTTGATCTTTACTTTTCAGAACTTTCCATAATGCCTGCCTGTTCCATTGGCGGTTGCCCTTCGAAGTCCCATAACAAATCTGAAGATACTATAATGCATGTTTTCCCTAAGACAATAGATCAGATAAGAGAATGGGTCCGATATTGCGGATATCCAGCCTCTGAGCTAGAAAGTAGAGTCCTAGAAGTCTTTGCGGACAAGAGGGGTGATCGATACCGCATCTGCAGCAGGCACTTTAGCCCAGACATGTACTCCACATCATTGCTAATAAAGAAGAAAACACCGCGAGCGAGGCGAAAATTGCTCTCAACCGCTATTCCCACTCTATTCGTCCACATCCCTCCACTGGTGAGTCAAGTTTACGTATTTGTCTCTCGGCCTTGCGGTAGTGTGTAGCATTAGCTAACAATAATTTCCCCATTTATGTATCCACTCAATATGAAGGCGGAAGATTCTCCATCCGTGTCGTTATTGCAGTCATCAGCCACTTCAAGCGCCTATCGGGTAATCTTACTTAGCTACTCTGACACTGACTTGTTTTAGGCATGTAAATCAATAGTTTTAATTGATCGTGTAATTATTTTACCTAATGGTACACCACAGTACTCGTCCTCTAGTCTTTGTTTTCAGTTATAATTATTGTTATCCAAAATAATGCAAGTACTGTCTTTCAGGGAGATGCTGAGGAGTCCAACGCATTGACGACAACCGTAGATGTCACTCAGATGCTCGAGGTACGTTTCCGGACAGTTCCATCGATGGAGATCATCAGATCTTGCATTCTTGTAGCGTGATTGTTACACACAATGTTTCTTTCGTTTTTAGCCATTGGTATGTCCTTCTGTCGTCGCCCTCCTATGTGTCTTCTTTTTTCAATATTGTGTTCATTACTAATGAAAGTCCTATGTTTCAGGGAGTCGATGGAGCATTAGTCCAAGAAGAAGGGGGAGCATGCAGTTACGGGTCGGCGCAACAGCTTGCAGAAGTGTGCACCGCAGTTACAGCGTCCCTTGATGTTCTTATGCATTTCGAGGTATGGATACTGACAGATCAATCATGCGAGATCAAATGACGTGGTTACACCCGCTATACTTCCTTCTTTATTAACGCAAGTACTATGTTTCAGGGAGCTGACGGAGCTTCTTCAACAAGAACATCACCCCTAGTAGTTGATGCAGATCTCTGGGTGGTGACACTTCCAACGATGGAGCAAATCGAATCATATTTAGATATCCATTATTTATTTTAGACAACTGATCATTTGTGCAGGTCTATTTAGATGAGCCGTTGACGCCTGCAGAAAGTTTATGTTCTTTTAAACAAAATAGAAAACCATACTAATGCAATTACTGTGTTTCAGGGAGTTGCTGAAGCGTCATCTTCAATAATATCATCAATGGAAGTCTATGCGGAGCCCGAGGTATGGATCTTGACAGTTCAATCTAACTAGATCAACAATGCGTGAACTATTGTCGTTTGAATGTTCTACACAATGCGTTCATTCGTGTTTTGCTATTGAGATGTACGTATGGGTATTGGTCCCCAAGTACATTTTGTGTTTTCAATATTATTATACATACTAATGAAAGTTCTATGTTTCAGGGAGTCGATGGAGCCTCAGTGAGTGATGGATGTGCTTATCATGAAAATATAGTCGTTGCAGCGCGAGAGGAAGTGGAGACATGCACACACGAGTCGGAGCAACAGCGTCCAGATGTTGAAGTTCGAGGCAAGAAAGTTTCAAAGAAAAGAAAGCAAAAGAAGGTTAGTGTCCTGTTCACTATTTTATGTTGTCTTTCACTGTCAATAGTTCAATACTGTAAGTTGTGTTTAAACTGAACATCCCTTTTCTAATCTGTCCTCTAGTTGCGAGTGGGTGTAAGAACTAGATCTACACAGACAGTGAAGCGAACGAGAGATGTTGCTTGTCAAACCTTTTGGCAGGGACTTGAGACTGGAGATGCATCGTGCCAATGGGAAGAATATGAAGTGATTGACAACGGAGCTATACCACCACCAGCCATTGATAGTGAATGTCCTCCTGGTAGTTTGGATGCAGTCGGAGATCAATTCACAGAATCCACACCCGCAAAAAATAAGAGCGCGCGAAAGTTGAAGACATTGTTTTTTTCTCCCATCTCCGGACAAGGAACAGATGTTGCAATGGAAGAGAATGAAGTGGACGACAATGAAACACCATCAATATCACTCAGCATAGCGGAAGACGATATCAGAGATTGTACCTTCCATGCGAGTGACATGTCCTCAACGTTACAGGCCGAACCAGCTGGGATGCAGAGTGACAGTATAAGGAAAGAGGCCAAATTCATTGTATTCGATAGCTGTTTGATGGATATTATTATGATGATGAAATGTGGGCATTCGGTTGGTGGGGAAGTATGTGGGGAGCCATTGATTAATGTGACTCGTGCAATTCGAGGCACTAACCTTAAAATACATGCCACCTGTACACAATATCATCCGTTCGCATGGTCTGCACAACCCATGCTGGGGCAACTGCCAGCAGGCAATCTACTTTGTGCAGCGGCCGCACTTTTTAGTGGTTCAAGTTTTAAAAAGTTACAGTATTTCTTTCAGTTTGTGGGAATCCATTTCATTGCGAAAACTCAGTTCTACAAATACCAAACCGATTATCTATTTCCAGCCATCAGCGAAGCTTGGAGAATGGAAAAAATGTCAATGGAAAGTACATTCGCGGGCAAACGCTTCAAGCTAGCCGGTGATGGACAGTGCGACAGCCCAGGATTTTCAGCCAAGTACTGCACCTACCACTTTCAGGACATGGAAAGTAAGAAAATTGTGAGTTCGGTGGTCGTGCAGGTGTCACAAAGTACATCCTCAGTGGCCATGGAGAAAGTTGGCTTTGTAGCATCATTGCAAGAACTACAATCGCGGGGAATGGTGATCGACCTGATAGCCACGGACAGACACGTTTCAATTGCCAAGACAATGAGAGAACAGTACAAAAATATAAATCACCAATTTGACGTTTGGCATCTTGCAAAATCAATCAATAAAAAATTGTCGGCTGCAGGTAAAAAAAAGGAATTGCAAGGTATTTCACAGTGGTCCAAGTCAATCAGCAACCATCTTTGGTGGAGCTCAAAAACATGTGAAGGGTCGTTGGAAATTCTACTGGAAAAATGGCGGTCAGTAATTTTGCACTGTAGCAACGTACATCGATGGTCGACAAATGAACATTTCCACAAATGTGAACATGGCCATTTGTCCACAGAGGAGGCACGGAAGAAGAAGTGGTTGATTCCTTCATCACCCACTCACAAAGCCATTGAAAAGATTGTATTTGATAAAACTATAACAAAAGCTTTGAGGGGACTCACGGAATTCTGCCACACAGGAGATTTGGAGGTGTTCCACAATATGTGCCTCAAGTACAGGCCAAAACGATTGCATTTTGGCATGGAGGGCATGATAAATCGGACTCTTTTAGCGGTCTTGGCACATAACCATAATGTTGGCCGTCAACAAAGTAGGACGACCGGAACTTTAGGGACGCTTCGCTACAATAAGGCCTTCACTAAAAGAAGTAAACAATGGGTGATCAAACCAGTGTTTGAGGATATGCAATATGAGTTTATTGAGAAACTTATCGTTGACGTCCTAGATAGGCACATACATGGAGTGGTGAACGAACCTATGCAGGGGACAACTGCATTGCCACCCAACATTGCCTCTGTTCCATGTCCACCTAAAGCAGAGCTCATTGAGAAATACACATCACGGTTTAAATGATTGTAATTTGATTCTGTTCTCTCGAGTCTCCTCATGTTGCAGGCCCATTGCAATTAAACCAAACAGTAATATAAATCATTTTTACAAAAATTATAGAATGTTTCCGTATTACAAACACATGGCCGACCCATAGGGACAATAAAAAAAAAGGCACGCAGACAAGATGTCCCTAAAACTAACTGCAGCTAACTAGAAATGTGTGCTCGCTCAAAGTGAAGGTCAGCTGCTTTGATGTTTTGCTCGGGTGGCGGAACGGCCCACGACCCAATATAAGGTTCTATTGTGATTTGACCTTGACAGGCCGGGACCATCCTGAAAGACTAAGAAAAGATAATGAATAAAATTTCAGAAACGAAACGATGAGCCACGTTCATTAGAAGAAGTAACGTCGGCAAAGAAGGAGTGGTGTTTCGGGTCTGCCCTACACAGAGACACAATGGAAAATGCAAATATAATGTAAGTAACTTTTGATGAGTTTATACCGCAATTTCATTACTATACAGTGGCTTTAAAGACGGGTTCAGTTGTACTTGTTCGTTCTATGTGGCATATTGTTTTCTACCGCGCACTATCTTGAGGAGAAACATCTGCTTTTACTGAAGCACCTCAAAACCTTCCTCTTTGCTTCTGCTTTCTCTCTCCCTCTCCCCTGCTACAACTGGTCCACTGTCTGCGACCTCGGTCCTGGGCCCTTCCACTCTCCACCTGCACTGCCTCCCTGTCAACCCCTGCACTGGGGGACTGTCTCAGTATCCTACAGCCCCCCCTTCCCAGCACTTGTTCTGCACTTACCTTGCACTTGCCACCAGCTGGCCCTATTTATTTATTATTTTATGCTACTTACCTTGTACTCCACTCCCCCCCCTCCCTGCCTCGCCACGCCTTTAAACACTTGTGTACACCCAGTAGCGCTGTCCTCGCTATGATTTTAATAAGGATCTGATGGTGAGACTAATTTCATTTTTTATGTTTTTAGGTACATCATTCACTACTGTCTGTGTCACGAGTACCAGACACCGGCGGACGGCTTCTACAGCCGCCAGTTGCTTCTCCGCGTGAACAACGTTACCACCCTGACCATTTTATGGGACGATCGCCAAGTACAAGTATGCCCTTACGCGGTACTAACGGTTAGATGCAACATACCTACCGTTGTGGTGGCCTAGTGCCTCGTTGTTGGAACAGCCATGCGATTATCAGTGCGACCGAAGAGCTTATTTTTATCGTAAACCAACACCCTGTGTACTGCACACGAACATCGCTTCCCTCAAGACGAACTAATTTGGATCGAGAGCAAATAAAAATGCAAATCGCTGAATATTCTCTAAACATTTGATGTCCAATAAACGTACTTTGCCAAATGTACAATCTTGCCGTTTGCTTTTAAACCACGGTTTCACATTCCGAATTGTGGTGCTGTATTGTGAGATGCTCTAAGACCCTGTGTACAGGAAAGGACCATCGCGTTCCTCAATACGAACTTTTTGGAACATGAGCAAATAAAAATGCAAATCGCTGAATATTCTCAAAACATTTGATGTCCAATAAATGTACTTTACCACATTTACAATCTTGCGGTTTGATTTCAAAGTACAGTTTCATATTCCGAATTGTGGCGCGCTGTGTTGTGAGCTGATCTGTGTTGGTTTCCGGGTTCTGTGTGGAGTCGCGTAGAAGACGCCTGGGCGCGTTTGCCTACGCAGCACAGTCACGTCACGGATAGAGGCGGGGAATATGAATGTTTTGATAAAGTCTGTTTCAGGGGCGGGGGATTTGATTTAGTGCCGCAAAGGCAGGTGAGCCAGGTCGATGCGGCGGAATGATAGGATTATCACAAAATGGAGGCTGATTTCGAGTGCGATAATGGGCGAAAAGTCGGGTAAGGTCCATAGGAAAGTTTCCTACGATCTACCGATTTATGCTTACAAACACATGGCCGACCCGTAGGGACAATAAAAGAAAAGTCCCGGAACTATCCTTTAAGATCTGTAGTTACTCTAGGATAAAGAAAATGATCTCAAAGAAGACTCCAAAGGGTTCCCAGCAACACTGTGCATAAGAAGCAGTGTGCTGCAATAGTAAAATACAGAAGCATTAAAGAGATATGGAGGAAAGTAGACTCCATACGACAGGTCAAACACAGAACCGAGTTCCAAAAGACAGAGCCCATGAGAATGAATGGGTGGAAAAAGGCTCCACTCATTCCGGATTAAGGAAAAAGGTCCAGAAGTCCAACAAAAAGTGCTGAGGGTCTCACTAAGAGGAGATGAAGCATAAAAATGAAATCTCCCCAACACTGGAACTTTTGAGTGCGATGAAAATCCAAGTCCACCTTTGGAAGACTGAGGATGTCACTCTCCATCTCACCTTCTCTTTGGAAAAAAAACAAATAGAAATGTTTAACAGATAACACCTGGAGCTCACCAGTCTAGCGGAAGTGATGGAAACCAGGACAATCACCTTAAGGGTGTACAGCCTAATAGTACAGGAATGGAGGGGCAGAAACAGAGCTCCCATAAAGAATGGGCCAACCAGAAACTGGCACGTGGAAACTGGTTACACAAACCGCCAAGAATTGCATAATAGTGGTTATTGTGAAGAGGAGTCCTGTTCCCGGGGACCTCAAGCTGAAAACATAAGCCACCAGCAGTTATAAATAGACTTTGTTGAGGTTCTATGAGCTGATAGAAGTACATCAAGGACGTCTTCCAACAAGTCCCACTCCTTGTATCTCAGCCTTTCAGTAGCTAAGCATGAAGGTTGTGCTGAGATTCAGAAGGGGACCCATCCCTCCGATTGGAAGAGTAAGTCGACTATCCTCATGAGGGATCAGGGAGGGAAGATGGACATGTCCAGCAGCTTCAGGTACCACATCCTCTGGGCACAGTCTGCAGGAATCGTAATCAAGGTGGTCCCGAGAATAATCTCCAGAGAACCAGCAGAATGACCGGGAACGCATAAAGGAGGTTGAATGTAAATTAAACTATCAGTGCATCGCCCAGAGCTCCCCAACGAGGGAATTCCCTTGAGCAGAATAACATACTGTATTTAAGGAGTCCCTCAGAAGGTGAAAACTCCTCTACAACTTCCTGATCTCCCACTTATAGGAGGCTGAGGTTTGTCTGCTGAAGGCATAAGCCATGACATTCTCTCTTCCAGCAAGATGGGGCGTCATCAGCGACACATTGTTCTCCAGAACCAAGTTGCATGGCTTCTTTGCATAACAGCACTGACCTCACTCCACCTCGATTGTTGAGGTAGTGCATAGCCACTGTGTTCTTTATCAGGATCAGAATAGTCTTGTGTCTCACAGAGGGGAGGAAGATAACCAGGGCCATCCTGATCGATGTCAACTCCAGGGAACATATGTTCCAGATACTCTGAGGGAGACCACAGTCTATTCACAGTCCGCTCTGACACATGATTGGCCCAACTTGTAGACATGCATCAGTGACGCATCAGTAACGACCGTCACTTGGGGCCAGGTTTGACAAAACAGTGCGCATCCAACCAAGTTGTGTCTCACAGCCCACTGTTGAGATGGATCTCGTCTGGTTGATAGATTTTAGGAGGCCACCCTAGTTCTTGTGAAAATTGAACAATGAGTTTGCCAAAACCCAATCAAGGTACCTGGATGAGCAGTCCAGGCTTATTTTCAGGAGTTTGGGGTCAAGGGCCCCCAATGAGTCCACACAGTATGGCTAGGATTTCCTTGTTTTCACTTGAAATCGATAAACCGTGTAAATATAACCCCAGTAGAAAAAGGTGCCACCTTGGTTTCAACCTAAAAACACTGTTTCCACCCCCATCACAGTGGTGCCTTAGTGTGAGCAAGGATGTGAGTAAATGTAGGGGTGGAGGAGTAGGGGCTTTGTATACAATTGGAGAAGGGCCCTACTCCCCCAGTATGCCTGTGTGCTTTCTCCCATTGCTTTCTCTCCTGTCCCAAGGCCTTATTCAAAAACACTGCTCATTCTATGTTACATTGTTTTCTTTGTAAAAAAAAAAAAAAAAATACAAATAGACACATTTGAGCCATTTTTGCATCTGCCGATTCAGGTCTCAAAATTGGCAGACGTTCCTCAAAACAATCCCCGACCACATACAAATATTTGTATTTACAAAAATGGTTAAAACATGAACAATTGTGATTTTACACGGCTGTCAATACATATGCAAATTAGGGCCCCCTGCACATCCTTTGTCACACATGCTCTTGCACGTCTCCTGGATATTTGTAAAGGGCATAATTCTGAACACAAAATTGCCTACATACGTTCCAGGGCTAGTGTCTCACTGACACCTGTTGCTGGCTTTTTCAGCTGGAGTGTGTTGGCTACCCCTTTTGAGAGACTGTTTGCTCAATAGCCTGTCTATTGAGAACATTGTATATCCCACATGCATTTTTTCAACATACCGTGGAAAAACACTGTTGTGCTTCATTATTTTCCACAATGTATAAACACTGATATACATAGATATTTACATTTTGTGAAAACACTGGAAAAACACCACTGAAATTGGCTAAACAAACACTGAAAACCAGAAACCCCAAGTATAGCACAAAGTAAATAAATTTAGACAGTCATGTATAAAAATACAGTTATTTATTGTAGGCCTTGAAAAATGAATCTAACAGGTAGTATTATTGCACAACACCATGTAAGATATACAGTCACCATAGGTTGAAATATACATCAAGTTACTTAAATAGCAAGGGCAGGTTAGTATTGTAGATGCAGTCAATGATAAAGTCCAAACCCTTAGATGAATGGAGGTTTGTGACCAAAGGTCACAGTAGCCACAGGTTTCTGGTGCGTTTGTAGGTAGGTTTTAATAGGCATGAATTGGTGATAGTTTTAAAGGTCTACAACAAGTGTATCAGAGGTAAGTGTTTCCCTTTCTTCCAGACCCAAGGCCAAACCAAGGGCAGGATACTCGCCCCAGGCTCAATGGCCAAAAGGTGAGTGGAATGGAATAAGGAGACAAAAGAGATTTGTTCCCTCTGAGGGATGGGGACGGGGGGGGCAAATACACAGAGTTTACCCCCCCCCCCCCCCCGACTCAGACTTTCTGGGATGACTGTGGATCATCTGGGGGCTCGATCTTCCACCATTGGTTCCAGTGAGAGGTGCCCAGGAGTTGTGGGTTTGAGCAGTATTTCCAGTCAGGTGCAGCTGCAGGATGCAGTGTCCGTCGATGAAGGAATGCAAGAACCACTGATGAAGACCTCTTCAGGACATTTCCAGTCACTGTCACAAGCTGCTCCAGGACAGCATTCCTTGATGCTGGGACACGGACATTCGGGAAGGCGGCAAGTTGTGACACACGCTGGCGGCGGCCACAGTTTTGGAATTTAACGTGGAGGCTTCGGCGAGGTAGCTCATGTGAGAGCTCTGATCTCGCTGTTGCCATTTGAGATCTACATCTGGGCCTTCTTCACGGGGCTTGTTGGTGCAGACATGCTTTGTTCTTTGAAACTTTTCCGAAAGGTGGGCTGGACGGGGCATTTTTTGCACATGGCCCTGAAGTGGTTGCAGCCCCCACATGCAGCGCATTTTTGTCCCAGGGCAGGGCAATCTCCCATGTGAGGGTATTCGTACCCACACCTGTAGCATGTGGCATCAGTGCGTCTGGGTAATGGGCTTGTTGACGAGAATAGTTGAACAGCTTCTTGATCAGTGGATTTTGACTGTATGGTGACTTTGCTCAAATTGCCCAGTTGAGATTCTACTGCTGCCTCCATGCGTGCCAGTGCAAGAATTTCTTAAAGTGACCGTTTTTTTTGCAGGAGCTTTTTCCGAAAATCCTGAGAGTCACACCCAGCTATCAAGTGGGATCGTAGAGCTTCATCGTTGGAGTATCGATGAAATTCTCAGTGTTTGAGTTCGATTCATAGCCGCATTACAAATTTTTCAAGGATTCTCCCTTCTCTTGACATGTAGTGTGAAAAACATGCCTTTCATAGTCAACATTTGTGTGAGGCGTGAAGTATTATATCAATTTGGTATGTAGGTCTTGGTATGAAGCTGTGTCAAGAATGATTAATTCTCCAACAATGTATCTAACAGTGGGCCCAAACCCCCTGGGTAGCGTGATTTTGAGTAGAATGTCATCTTTGAGCCCTATGGCCCCCAGATAAAAGTAGAATTCACGTAACTAGAATGCCCATCTGGGCCCTAGATTGCTGGTGTCCCTTATGTCAAAGGCATGAGAGTGCAACACTCGCAGCAGGAGTCTGACCCGAGGGGCTAGCCCTGATCTGAATGTGGCATCTTCTTCAGCACTGTCAGCTTCCTCTAGAGAGTGTTGGCATCAGGTAGCGTGAGGGTGGCGCTCTCTATTAGGTGGTATAAACTATGTTTGCGAGCACACTTGTCCAGGCTGAATGCGATAGGTTTATTTTATTTCTTTGTCTATATATTCTGTTCCCTTTTCTTTTTTTTTCTTTTCCTTTCAGGATCACTGAATTCTCCTTCTTGGGAAGCTGTAGTGGATTATATTGCCCCTCAGTTTTTGTTTCCCCCTTCAGGATGCCTTCTATCTTGCTCCTGCGCAGCCCTCGTGTTGCAGAGGTGAGGGAGGATTTACATTTTTTTTTAATTAACGCACATTGCTTAGATGAGGCGTGGGCTGTTCTCCAACGCCTCTTTCATGAGTTCCGGTCCTCTGTTGTGGCCTGTATTCCCCTTCCCTGTGCTAGGCTGGACTTTGTTGTCTCGCCTCCCCGCAACGGAGCCGGCCTCCGTTACGCTTTCTTTCCTCCCTTCTTTCTGACAAAGTATGATGCGGGGGGACGCCAACGCTCAGAGGTTGCCAGGGGTATAACCAGCGGTGCCGGGCTTCCAGCTTTTATTTGTTATTAATGGCCGTACCTGTGGGTTGGTGAGGGAGAATCGAGTTGCGCAATCACTCGAACTGAGGCGCGGCGATGCGCGTATAAAGTGCCCGGCAGCACCCTCGTGTTTCGCTTCCTCACAGGAGCGATGTTCAAATGCTCCCATCCCACTTGTATTTATTTATTTTCTTCTGACTAGTGCTTCTTAGCAACGGCGCCAGGAGTGGTGCGGCGTGCGTTCGCGCACAAATCCTCATCACCAATGTAAGCCTCTACCAGTCCAGACCATGCACTGGGGGCTCGACAGGACTCGCCACCAAAACAGGCCCGATAGGGCCATTGATACGCAGACACTGGGAGTTTTCCTCAAGCGTCTATTTCCTCACAACACAGCAATAACTGCCGAAACCCCACGTGACCCTCTTAGTTACCGCCCCCCTCCCTAGCCCAACGTCCCTTTCTCATGAAGTGGCCCAAACTGAAGGTCACACATAACGATGTGGGAGGGGGAAAACTAGTCACGTTACGATGTGACATGTCGGTCCACCGGGTCGTTCAGGGACATTTCCGAAGCCTCAGAAGGGCAGGATCCTTGTGAAGACGTTGAGACTCTTTGGTACCACTAGTCCAAGGGCTGAAGTACTGCTCAGGGTCTTCGGAGATCAGTTAGTCAAACAGGGCTTCACTGGGCCAGACACGGGAAGGGATGCTGGGCCACTTCAGGAATCGTCTTCAGATCTTTAGCCAAATGTTTTTCTTTGAGGGAATCTTGGCTGCAATGATGATTTTTATAAATGGATGCAAAATCCCAGCTGGAAGCAAGTCGAAGTCCACGAGTGGTAATGATCTGCACCATTCAAACAGTCAGCAGTGGCCAATCAGGGATGACTACTGGTTTCATATTTGCCCCACCCCTAGACGTTCAGGCCCCACGGGCTTGGAGCGGGACTAGAGAGTCCCAAAACAAAAAACAAAAACACACACACACACACCCCTAGCCCGTGAAAACAGCAGCAGGTGCGCGACTGTATAAGGGAATTCCTGACCAGGTGTTAGGACAGTTTTTCTGAAGTCCAACTAAGTGCTTAGTAAAACCATACAACTGAGATCGTACAGAAACCACTTTTAGTGTAAGGCTGTACCACCTGAGTATTTGGTAGCATAGACAGAGAAGCCAGGCTTATCTTCGGAGGATGAGAGGGCTGCAGCTTGGTACAAAGAAATTGTAGCACAGATATGGTCCAAAGAAACCCTAAAATACTATGTATTGTAAAAAAATTAATGGTTTATTTAAATACAAGTAGGCCAAGATGAATATTGGGTAAATATGTACTATTCCATTGTATAGAAGCACAATTATGAAAACACAACACAATGCTTTAAAGTACAGAGTCCAAAGCATAGACCCTGTTCAGAAGACTACAGTATTTCTAGGGAGGTAAAACCTTATCAAACACATTTAGTATAGGACACACCTATTCATGGGGAGTAAAACCATACATTTGTTTTAGATTACTTTACAATAAGTCAAGGGTAGTAGACCCTGTCAGTCATGTAGTGACATTCAGGTTAAGGAAGCACTTAGTAAACCAACCCTGTAACCAGCATACTTTTCTGAATAGTGGAACACAGATTCAAGGAACATTATAAACCTATAACTACATTCAGTATGACACACAGTAATACCAGGTGATTAAGACCGTATGGTGCAATATTCAATTACGGTTGCATTTCAGATCAGTGCAACACAGACTAAGGTAAGCAATAACTTTCTACACTGATTTAGGATTGCACCAGGCAGACCGAGTTCAGCTACACCTACAGGGCACTTTTTTTAGAATGGCACACAGCTATTCTATGCAGGTAAAACCTAAGGGTGTAATATACTATTACAGTTGCTTTTCATATCAGTGGAACACAGACTAAGTTACGCAATAAATAACTTAGTTTGGGATGGCACAAGGCAGACGAAGGTTAGGTAAAACCTACAATACACTTAAGAATGGCACACAGCTATTCAATGTAAGAAAAACCCAAGGCAGACATATTCTAGACAGGCTATATAGCAGGTCAGGGGAACAAAGACCCAGTTGGTAAACGTACACACTAATATTCTGAAAGAAATAGTTGAAGTGAAGCCAACAGCATTACTTTCGGGAAAGAGGCATAACCAATTGACAGGCGAGTAACCTTACATATACTTTTCAGAATGCCAGAACTCATTCAAGGTAAGTAAGGACGTTTTTAACTGGCCACACTCAGAGGGGCAGTTACCAACCAACTCTTTCACAAGTAATTTATTTTCAAACACTTGTTATACTTTTCAAGGCAGAATCCTTTTCTTATCCATCCCTTCCCTAGTCTATGGCATGAGTTCACTCAGAGGCAGAAGAGAGGCCCCAGTGGTGTAGGTGTCCCAGGGTAAGATAGGGTTCAGCAGGAAAAGTCAGGTAGGAATCGCTGCTAGCCAAACACAAAATCAACAAACTTCAGCTGCCCCGGTGCCTGGACCACCCGCAACAGAGCCAACAGCATGAGTAGCTGGCCCCAGCCATTCTTACTCTCATGGAGGGGGCGAGTTCAGGAGCCGAGTGTGCATAGCACTCTCTGTGCCCCCCTCGTTCCATAGGGATTGAGTTGTCATGAAGACCATTATCCAACACTATCCTTACCACACCATGGGTTGGGGATTTCTAGTCCAGAATTCTTTCCTGGGGACCAATCAGTGTATAGGAATTAGGAGTGACACCCTTCCCTTTGGAGAAGTTGATTTGATCTAAAAATGTGCTTTTACTTTTAAAGAAATTCTTGGCTTTGGCCAAGTCTTGTTGAAGGGGGCTTTTTTGAATTCCTAAACCCCTATCCAGTACTTGTTAGCTGGTTGCTGTGCGTACTGGGACCTTACTGCCCTGGCTAGGGAAAAGCTGATTAGGTTATAGGGTTTATTACTTTATGGCTGTTTTAACCACTTTTCTTCTCCCCATTTTACTTAAAACGACTGTGCTATTGCTTTGCTTGTTTAACTGTGTGCAATTGTAAAGTATTGTGTAATTCCACTTTGGGGCTAACTATTGAGCACAAATGTGTAGATATCTATGTGTGCAGTATATAGTATCATTGATTTTTACCTGCATGTGTTTTGACCCATTAATGGTATATGTGTACGGATCTCCATTACTTGACTATGTGCAAGTGTTATTCATTTAACCTGTATGCCAAACCCATGGTCTCCAAATTTTAAGCCTAACTGCTCAGCTTATGCTACCCAGAGAGTTTGGTTAGACCAATTGTGAAAAAAAACTTCTTATCCACTAGTTGAACTTCCAAAACCAAAACAATCTTTCCTAACACTTAACCCAACCCATTTTAGTAAATAGAAATTTGGGGGCAGAATACTATTGCTGCTTCCTTATTTAACAATCTCCCAACCTCCCCGAGATCACTGGACTAGTACTTGCTGTTAGGACTGATTCTCTATACTCAGGCTTGGTAGACAGACGTATAGAAGGCCAACCTAGTATAGTGACAGGGACAACTCTGGAAGCTGTAGCCGAACAGTTCAAGGTAGCAATGTGAGCGGTCTAGGCTAAGTCACAAGAGGTGGTGAGCTAGTAAGGGGGTCTCAATGAGTACATAAAATGCAAAGTCAGGGATTACGGTTAGACAATCAATTATACAAATATTTATTTATGGCCATAAAAAATGGAGAAAAATGACTACTAACATGTAATTCTATCACAAAACACTAAATAAAAGATACAAGTTAGGCACAATTGTATGCAGTACCCTCTGGGACCACCACACCAATTAGGACTACAGGTGTAAGCAAAACCAATCTTTGGTATAAGTTTGTAACACACCGTTTTTGGTAGCAAGCTGAGCAGCCAGGCTTATCTCAAGAGGTAATGTGAGCAGTAAATTATGTTACACTGAGGTCTTTCAATCACAGTGGCTCAAGTAGACACTTACCCTCAATGTTACTTGGTAAAACACTTATTCATTTATTACACAGTCATTTAGAAAACATTTACTAGAAGGAGGCAACTTACTATTATATACAAATACACTACAGTACAAATTACTGGGTTTCTGAGACCGTTTAGGCTCCCCTGAAGTTGAAGCAAAATGGCATTTCAGATACTTCGAAGTGAGCAAAAAGGCACAAGTTAATAAAAATAGATTACAAATACTCTTTAGATAGTGCAAATAGTTTCAGTTCACCAGAAGAGTCAATTTGATTCAATAGGCCTAGGCCAAAGTCAATGGGCTAGTGTCTTGGATAGAAAAGAGTAGTTCTGGTATTAAACGGTAAAGTCTTTGCCAAAGTTCTCAGAAGTAGTTTGCCAAAGAAAGAATCATATGTGGGGTCACAAGCTGATTAGGCCTGTAAGTTGGGAAAGTTCCACAAACTTTCACTGCGAGAGGCAAATTCTCTCAATCAGGTTTTCACAGTACCTTAGTATGAAGAAAAGTTGCAGCTGAAGACGTTGGTTCCTGGCAGTTCCTGAAGATCTCGCTGTTCCTGAGCCTCAGACATGGGGACAAGAGGGAGGACGTCGGGGGACTCCTGCACTGCACGGGGACTGGTCAAAAAGTTGGCAAATGGAAGATCTTCGGTTCGAGTGACTGTCGTCAAGCACACAAGCTGGTGTCCCTCTCATTGGTTAAACCTAACCAGCTCTGAGAATGGTATTCAGGTGGTTTACGAGTTGATAGGTTCCACCATCTCAAAGGAAGAAGTCGTACTTGAAGGAGCTTCTCTGTCGAGATGAACTCGGCAATTCGGACCTGCAGCAGGGCTTCACTGGGCAAACCAACGGTCCAGGAGTTGCAGCAGCCGTCCTCTTCCACCTCGTCTTCAGTTCTTTTGTTTGACTTGCCTTTTATTCCATTTTCTCCCATTCATTCCAGCCTAGCTGTCACTCACCCAGCAGGGTGGCTGTCCTTGCCGGACAGTCAGCCAGCCAATTACGCCAAAGTGCATTTGGGTCTCCTACGAGATGAAGCACAGGGAGTTCAAGGCACCTCCCTCACTTTCTGCCCACCCCAGACACTGGTGCAAGAGGCGGTCTTCAGTCCTGAAGCCCGCCAAAGGTGATGGAACAAAGGGACCAAACCTGGTTTGGCGCGCAGAGACAAACTCAAGAAGGAACTTTCCAAAAAGAAACGGTGAAAAAAGAAGACCGGGACCTGTTTTTACAGAGGGGGCTCTGACGCCATCTTGAAAAACATGGCTCCCGTGATTGAACGCTACCGTTGTTCGCTGTCAGGAAAAATCATGCTAGTTTGTTGTAAAACCACTGCCACCAGCCATTTCAATAGGAAAGGGTAGCATCTGACTGCTACATGAGTATCTGGACACGGAATACTAGGTAACCCCTCCAGCACTCTATTGTAAGATAGGGTGTGCTGGGTCTAGGAATTTGGAAAGACTAATAAAGTCACTTTCTCTGAGAAACAGTAGTTTATCCCAGAGAAGGTATTTAAACCTTGGTAGAGCCTGAACGGCTTCCCAGTGTCAATGCACTGAGGGTTCTGTGTTACACACATAAAAAGAGGATGCCTATGGAGTGGTCTAAAACTCCATAATCAAAACAAACATAGAAAACACATTAAAATGAAAAGTTCAAAGCCCCAAAGTTTAGCAAAAGAGCTGGAGAGTTCTAAGGTAGAGGGAATTGGCACATTTATGAGAATTCTCCCCAACACTCGTCCCCCCCAAGACTAAGGGAGAGGAGGATCTAATCTCCACCAGGATGGATCTCCTGTTGCAAGTCTGTTAAGTGGCCTGCTGAGCACACCAGCATCCTTTTGTAACCCTTGCTATGGCACTTTTTATCAGTTTTCATTTGTAAGCTATATGACCTACAAACCCTGTTTGGCATATCTCTTTTATTTAAGGTATAGGGGATCTGATCTAACAATCCCTCAGAAGTGTTGACAACCTCTGAACCTGTAATAGGCTTTTTCAAGGGGTCCTTAGAAAGGAATCCCTTACACCTAGAGGGGGCTCCAGGGTTCCTCACCAACTCTCTCACAAGAGCAGGCTGGGTCTCGGGTATCTTGGGTGGAGGGGTTGTGGTCAAGCAAGGTACATGCTTCCACTGAGATCTCGGTTTACCTGGCTTAGAAGTTTTGCTCCCAACACTAGGATTTACACTGGAGCCTTCAGTAGAAGGTCAAATAGTCTTAAGGTGTTTAGCCTTGGACCTATTATTCCTGTTTTTCCACCAGCTTTGAGAATTACCAGTTCTCACAGGCGTAGAGAGGGGTCCAATTTGTCTACCCTATCTTCCTCAGAAGCACAGGAGTGGGGGATCAAAGACTTTACAACTGGATGGGCAATGATGGAGCTTGGTTGGGGCTCCCATTTCCCTACTATTCTAGCCTCAGCTTTGCCTTGTTTAGAAGTTAACTTACTAACACAAGGGCTTATAGTGGGGGTCTCTGTAGAGGATCCCATAGGCTCAGAGTGGTCGCTTAAGGTTCCCTCTCTAGCCAATTTGGTTTGGTTCCGTTTCCTCTCACTGGGAGGCCTGGGGGTACTGGACACTACTCCTAGAGTTTTTAAATCATTCCCCAACAGGACTCTCCCAGGCACCTCATTCTGAATACTGACAGGAATCCTCACTGTCATATTGTTACACTGAATGAGAGTTGGTAGAATTGGAACCAACTGGCCAGGGCCTCCAGAATATCTAGTGGGACGTTTGGGTGCCTTAGCAACATCCTCAGGCTTGAAAAAGCTTTCATTCACAACTGTTCTGCTGGCCCCAGGGTCTCTCCTGGCAGGGGTGTCCTGGCCATTCACAAGAACACTGTCCATATAATACCCTTTGGAGTTATCTGAAATGGAGTTATACACATCCATATTCTGTTTCCTACACAGACCCAGGGGCTCTAAGGATACACTGGCTTGAACACTCAAGGGTTCTTCAGCAAATAGGTGAAAGCGAGCACTAGCCATTTGTACTTCTCCCTCAGGGATGAAGGCTAAGGAGGCAGTGCTGACCCCTGCAGGTTTACCCTTGCATCTGCGATCCCCTTTCACATGGTCAGTAGACCCACAAACATAGCATTTACCAAATGTTATCTGGAATAGGGGTTTCTGCTGACCTTCCTCTGGTTGGGCACCAGAGGACTCACTAGACCTACCAGGTTTCCCATGGGATCCACCCTTATGTGGTTTGGGGGCCTCTTCTGGTTGGTTGGATTTAGAGCTATCTTTATTCTCACCTTTGTGCTGCTTCCCCTCATATTTTTTGTGAGTGGCCCCAGAATCCTTAAGAGTGGCCCCGTTGGCTACCCACGAGTCAGCTGCTCTTGCCAACTTTTTGGAATCAATCTCATTTGAGTCAGCCAAGTGCTGTCTCAGTTCAGGAGAGCAGGCATCAAAAATAGTTTCCAATAAAAACTGATTTCTCATTCCTTCAAAAGAGTTCACTTTGTAACCCTTAACCCAACCACCTAAGTTCTTCAAACATTCACACACCCAGGTAGCCCAAGGGGTACCATCATGCTTTTTGAGGGTCCTAAACCTCTTAAGGTACTGGGAAGGAATTTTCCCAAATCTAGCTATCAAACCTAGCTTCACACTTTCATACTTCAATCTTTCAAGTTCCCCCCACCTCCATTACAGCATCAGTTGCAACCTGGGGGAGCCTAGACAAGAGCCAAGAAATCAACCGATTACCTGAAAAACCCTGAATACCATAGTTATATTCAAAAGCAGCCAACCAATCCAAAATATCAAACTTCCCCTCATACATAATCACTGCTTCCTTCGGCATGTAAGGTCTCTCAGGACTGTAAGACCTACAACACTCTGGGATAGAACCATTTTCAAGAAACAATTTCTTCATTTCAAGAGCATGATGCATTTCCATTTCTCTGAGTTTGGTTTCTTGATGTTTACTTTCAGTTTGCATTTGGAGCCTTTTAAATCCAGTCTCATTTTTTCAAGAGAGACAAATTCTGGACTCAGTACTGGACCTGGTAGGGTCCCTGTGGCTTTAGGTTGGGGGCCTAGAGCTTGCTGAGGTGCAGAGGGGCTTACATCCTGAGACTCCTCCAACTCTTCTTGCTCATCAATAACATTAGAGTTAGACTCCGAATCATTATCATTCTCATCAACATTATCCACATTTGCTGAAGGAGTAGGGGTAACAGTCCTATTCCCCAGACTTTGATGATTCAACAACTTTTCAATCAATTCATTTTTCTTGCCTTTAACAGAGAGAGACCTGGCCTTACACATTTCTTTCAGTTGATCTACTGTTAGAACGATCAGGGCTTCCTGGCTGTAATTATCCATATTTGGCATTATAAAACAATTGATTTTCCAGTGGTGTTTAGCCTTGTGAGGGTTATTACTTGAACAAAAGTAAAAGCAACACTCTCAATGTAACAACTATACTTTATCCTCGCCGTCTGCCACCAGTGTTAGGTAGAATTGTATGCAGTACACTCTGGGACCATCACCACACAATTAGGACTATAGGTGTAAGTAAAACCAACCTTGGGTATAAGTCTGTATCACACAGTTTTTGGTAGCAAGCTGAGTAGCTAGGCTTAGCTCAAGAAGGAATGTGAGCAGTAAATGATGTTACACAGAGGTCTTTCAAACACAAGTAGACGCTTACACTCAAGGTTTCTTGCACACAAGTTGGTGTCCCTCTCCCTGGTTAAACCTAACCAGCTCCGAGAATGGTATCCAGGTGGCTTCCAGTTGATTGGTCCCACCAACTCAAAGGAAGAAGTCGTCCTTGAAGGGGCATATCTGTCGAGATGAACTTGGCAATTCGGATCTGCAGCAGGGCTTCACCGGGCAAACCAACGGTCCAGGGGTTGCAGCAGCCGTCCCCTTCCACCCAGTATTCGGTTCTTTCGTTCCAAGAGACTCGCCTTTTATTCAGTTTTCTCCTATTCATTCCAGCCTAGCCGTCACTAGCCCAGCAGGGTGGCTGTCCAGCCTAGCCGTCAGCCAGCCAGCCAATCACGCCAGTGCATTTGGGTCTCCTAGGTGATTAAGCACAGGGAGTTTCGGGCACCTCCCTCAATTCCTGCCCACTCCAGACACTCAGGCACCATAGGCTGCCTTCAGTCCTGAAGCCAGCCAAAGGCGATGGAATAAAGGGACCAAACCTGGTTTGGCAAGCAGAGACAAACTCAAAAAGGACCTTTCCAAAAAGAAACGGTGAAAAAAGCAGACCGGGACCTACACAGGGGGCTCAGACGCCATCTTAAAAAACATGGCTCCCGTGATTTAATGCTACTGTTGTTCGCGGTCGGGAAAAATCATGGTAGTTAGTTGTAAAACCACTGCCACCAGCCATTTCAATGGGAGAGGGTAGCATATGACTGCTATACAAGTATCTAGACACGGGTGATACGAGGTAACCCCTCCAGCACTCTATTGTAAGATAGGGTGTGCTGGGTCTAGGAATTTGGAAAGACTAGTAAAATCAATGTCACTTTACTTTCTCAGGGAAACAATAGTTTATACCAGAGAAGGTATTTAAACCCTATGAGAGCCTGAAAGGCTTCCGAGTGTTACTGCACCGAGGGGGCTGTATAACCCACATAAAAAGAGGATGCCTATGGAGTTGTCTAAAACTCCATAATCAAAAGAAACAAACAGAAAACACATTAATATGAAATGTTTAAAACCCCAAAGTTTAGCAAAAGAGCTGGAAGGCTCTATGGTAGAGGGAATTGGCACATTTATGAGAATTCTCCCTAACAATACATATATACAATCATTGGAGATGGAAAGGAAGGTGAGTATTCGTATGAAGCACTACAGGCTCACAGAGATAAAGCACTAACTTTAGAAGTCCCTCGCTTAGATGTATGGGGTCTTGTGCCCAAACATTCACCAAAGTTCAATACAGTTTTGTGAGGCTGGAAAAAGCGAGTGTAGGGTATCTGGGGTCCAAGGAATAGTTCCAAGTGGTAGAGGACAAGTTGTTCTAACAAAAGTGTCCCCAACGTACAGAGTGCTTGCGCGTACAAGCAAATGGCAAAGCCAAACTTTTATAAAGGTGTTTCAAAGTTAATCTTTTAAAAGGGATTTAGGGGTTCAAGTAAGTCATTACAACTCAACCCCCATACTCCGATTCTTTTAGGACGTGGTGGTCTTCTGAAGAAGGTCCGAGGATGCTTTTCCCGCCATCAGCTTCAGCGTTTGATGCCCAGGGGTTGCAGGTTCGAGCATCTGTGCATTCGGCAACTAATGCTGGTGCAAGATCTTCAGGTTAGAAAATGCAAGCAAACTCGATGCATGGTGCATCTCAAGAGAAGAACTGGAAAGCAGTTTCAGACGTCTGCCACTGATGCACAGCGACGCAAGAGAATTGACTTGCAGCGGTCATATTCGCCTCCTATCTTGAGTCCTCATGATGCTAGGACCACAACATTTTGCACAGGTGAGTCTCATAGCACAAGCTGGCGATCCCTTAAATTCCAGGCCTCATCTCGGAAGAGCAGCGTCTGCAGCACCGTAGCCTGACTCTGAGCTGATCAGGGTCTTCTTCGTAGGACTCCGAACAGTCAATGAGAATGGATGTTCCCTCCACTCCCAGGGTCGAAGCTCCTTCGCAGGACTGCTGGAGATCAACAAGACGGGGCTCTTCAAGGATAGAAGAAGTTGGTCCCCAGGCCTTCTGCTAGTGGGACCACGGTCTCCTTGCGGGTATTACAGCTGGACAGGATTCCTGGCTCCTTCGGTTTCTTATCGGATCTCTCTAGAGTGGGTGCAGGGGTCGTCCTTCTTATCCAAAAAGCCAGGTAGGAGGTGAAACTCCCACTAGCCAATCAAAGATATGGCCACAAACACACACCACATCAGTGGTCCAATCAGGACCACTGGTGGCACAGCTCATGAATACCACTCAGACACACTGAAACCAGTTTGTGGATTGGGACCAGATAGTCCTAACCCACTTCCTGGCAGCAAACACCCATGGCCCTGCAGTAGCCCGCCAAAGGCCTCTGCTTTCCCGGGCACTGGAAGTCCATATAAGGATTTACCTGAACTCACAGGCCAGGAAGAAGGGTCAAAGACAGGATGGCCAAGGAACATGGACAAATCTTGCGACGGCCATGTTTGGGCGCTAGCCACAGTCAGTAGCCAAACACAATAAGGCTAAAGTAAATTACAACCAAAGAAAATAGCAAAAACTACTGCTGCCACTAGCTTGTCCCTTAGAAGGACATGTCAGCTTCCCCATGACAAATGAACAAAAGCCAGTTTAGTGAAGCTTAAGGCTTCACTGCACTGCACGTTTGGGGGTCCACAAAAACGGAAGGAAAGGTGCTGTAAGGAGAAATCTTTCCCAACATTTGCCATTCATGAAAATGCTAAAGCCATTGCTTTCATGCACTCTTGGACAGTTAACAGGCCCCTGCTGTCTGCTCCCAACAGAGCTTAAACCTGTGGGCATCTATAAACCTTCAAGAGGTATCTGCACTTTCAGGCTTGACCTACCTCTGCACCATTTCCCATATGTGTAATTGTTCTTAGCTTGCTGCACTAGTCCCCCTTGCACTTTACTGTTTGGAGAATGTTCCAAAGCTGAAATGGCTCAGGCCCCTTTCACGCTTCTCCTCCGTCTCCCTTTCCTCCCACCCTTCGTCTCGGGGTACTATGAAGTGACTCTGCTCGAAGTTGGTGCTTTACAAAAGAAGAATAAATAAAAGAACACTAACAGACAGTGGACCCAGATAAACTATGCAGCACACCTTTTATGATGTTCCCTGTTCATGATAAAATGGTGTAGGGTCTGTGGGGAAAATATTGATAATATTGAGCACCTTCTGCTCGAGAGTTGGAACTCTTATTTAGGGGATTAATTATAAAGTCACTGTAATGGTGATGGTGGTGTAATGCTGGAAATGAGGGTGTGTACTGTTGGACCTATAGTGGAAAGGCTGTGCGATAAAATTACAACAATAATCTGATTAGATGTCATGTATTGATAATTATAGTTTTGTATATAAACCTAAACAGGAATTTATAAAAGGTTTATCTCATAGCTTTATTTCAGGAATTTGGGATTTATACTTTTTACTTGCAGAACTGGCCCTCTACTTCTAATGCGCACCAACCTTTTCACTCTACATTCCTTCACCCTGTTCCACTCAACATTTCACTTTGTTCAGCATATTTTAGCAGGGTGCATGAATACAAGATTCTAATATAGAATTTACATTGTTTTCACCCACTGTGATATTTTGGAAAAAGCTGCTTGTTCTCTATAGAGTTCCTATTTCCAAATGTATTCCTTCCTCCGATGGATCCCTCATCTGATATTCTATCCACAGTGCAGCTGTCCCTCTGAAACATGTCCGCCACCGGGGTGTGCAGCGCGTCTCTGCTCGACCCCTCTTCACACCCTGCGCCGGACAGAACGTTGGGGCCATTAAATATTGAGGCGCTGCACCCCGTGACCTCAGTTCCTTTGTCAGTTGACTCTATTCATTTTTTTAACACAATTTTTAAGCCTTTTTCGAATATTATTTCACCCCATGCGCAATCCCAAAGGTTTTGGGTTTCAAACATTACAAGGTTTGTGGCCGGCAGGTGTCTGTATCAGATCTGTACAGGGTTTGTCTTTACTGTTGGGGAGGACCATGATACCAAGGATTGCAGGTCGTGGCAGCTCATGCACCCCAAGGCCCTCTGGGAAAGGGCAGCAAAGCTCTCCATCTACATCCACAAGACCCAAGGGGTGAAGTTGTTGTCCAGCTCGAGGTCATGCCATGCAGGACATCGATCTGAGTAGAGGATGCCCTCACACAAGGAAAAGGAAAACGATAAGAAAAAGAAGCACTGCAGCAAGAGGTCTCGCTGCTCGAGTGGATCCTTGCACCGGCATTCCTCCATCTAAAAAGAAGAGCCACTGCATCAGGAAGTCCCCAGAGACGGTGGCCCAGGTACCTTTTCCAACCTAATCCTCCACCCTGGAGGAATGGAAACTGACTTTTTCACCTGAAGATGCTGGACATCGTCTCCAAGCGTGGCGGCTTCTGCCTCTGGGACGAGACCCGCTGCTTCTTCTGGGACTGGCAGCGTAGCGCTGAGGATTATTCCTGCACCCCTACGGGATTGGACCTGGAACCAAAAAGGAATGAAGTCCCCCATTTTCATCAGCCTCCACCTTTGGGCGTCCAAGTTTTGGCTCAGAGTTCATCCTCGGCAGCGTTGTGTGCACCGAAGCCCATATGGCATATGGTCCTCTCTCTGACACCCTTCATGCCGAAGATGTACAACATCGACGATTAACAGGATGACCAGGTTCCCTTTGGTCTCCAGAGATGAGACTTCTCAGAGGAGTTTGAGGAGGGTGAAGACTTCAAGGAGCTTGCCTCAGATATCCAGGACACCTCCTCTTGGCTGGATTTTCGTCCAGCCCACACCCCTGGTAAGCCTCAGGCATCCTTCCAGAGACTGAAGGCTAAGGTGGCTGATACTATGGGGCCATCTGCTACATCCAGACTCGATTTTCAGTAAGAATTGATGGACATCCTGGATGAAGGCCCCAAGAGAGAAAACCCGCTACCCTTCAATGTTTCAGTGAAGGCCCCCCCATATTCCAAGAGTGGGAAAAGCCCACCTGTGCGCATGCGGTTGACAGAGGGCTGGCTCGGAAGCACTGTCCCCTATCGGATCTGGCCTTCTTGTGCACTAGTGCCTCTCCCAAAAGCTTAGTGGTACAGACCACCACTACGAACTTAAAATCATCCACCTTCCCTTTTCTTCTCCCTGACAGGGAGACTAAGAGGCTGGACGCTTCTGTGCAATTAACGTCTCTTGTACCCATACAACGTTCTCTTTCATGCTATGATCTGCAAATGGCCACGGCAGCTGACCACATCCCTGAGGGGAATATGTGAGAGGGCTTCATATTTATGGTACAGGAAGCGAGGCAGGCCTCTCATCAGATTCTGCAGTCAGGACTGGACACAGCCGATTGTGTTGGCCGCTCCATGGCCACGAGTACAGTGGTCAGGTGTCACTCCTGCATGACGTCAGGCTTCATGCATAATGTCCAGGCTACACTTTTGGACTTGCCCGTTGATGGACCGAGAAGGACTGCAGAGGTGTCCTCAAGGCAAAGAAGAAGTTCATCCCTCACATAAAGTAATGCTGACTCAACTCCATCTTGCAAGTTGAAAGTCTGACAGATGGTTGTGAAGCAGGGCATTCAGTTCACTGTAGCTAAATAGCTGTTGGGTGGCTACCTTCTGAATAATCATCTCAAGGAAAGGTGTGTTGGCAGATCGGGCAGATGTTAGCTGGGATGGCAGGGTCGCCAATTGGCTACTTCAAGTGACAGGTGGGGGCAGGTTTTTTTTCAGTGCCCCTAGGAAGATCTGAAAGAACTGTTAGCCAGTGCCACCAGGTTGGGAGCCTAAGACCCAAAATTCACCTCGATCATGGTTGCAGAGCAGGGGTGAATCTGTTTAGACGATGTCCTCATTTTCTTCAGAATGTTGATGATCTCCAGTAAGGAAGTAGGTTTGGGGTTGAAGGTGGACTTAGGAGGTGGGTTATTAAGTGAAGGATCATAAGAGAGGAGTATTGGTAGCTGGTGAACTGCAACAGATCCAGCTTCACTTTTTCTTGAAAAAGGGAGGCAGCTTGTCAGCAGAGTCTTGAGACGCTAAAGGGGCAGATGTTTCGGGCGGAAGATTAATTTAATCACACATTTTAAATATTTCTGCCAACATGCATGTTAAGTGCCTGCGAGATACGTTTATGCAAGCAGACTTTCCTTCTAAGCTTGACAGAGGAGTGGTACACCTTGCACATCTCAAGCAGGCCAAATTATCTTAATAGGATAGGGATCACCAACTAAAGCGTTAAAGGATTCTGTTCTTTCTCTTAAAAAAAACAAAAAAATAGCTCATGATCAAACCAATTGTTTCTCTTGTATGTCTGTTTTTTCCACTTGGTGCGGGTTAAGAGGACTACTGATCCCATTTTGTAAACTTGAATGTATACTCTGGGTCGAGCATATAGATGGTTGTGGTATCAACCTGCTGTAGTCACACGGTCCCATAGGTCTAACTTGGTTTAGCCAAGTGTGGGGCAAAAAACTTTGAAGTATAACAAAGTTAATTTCCTAGTGACTTGTTGTAAAAAGCACAAGGCCCAACTAAGAAACGATCTAGAATTGATATGCGTTAAGTCGAGAGAAATGGGGAGAGAAAAAAAAGGTTACTGCATATTTTGGCAAGAACAGGCCTCAAAGCCAATTATTACACTTCCCTTGCTCGGTTGCAAATTGCATCTATCCAGTAACCGTGCAAGTATTAAAACCAGTCTATTTGTCTGTTCTGTTTTTTGTTAGACAATTTCTTTTTGCAAATATTTTTATTCAATTTCACTACAAACTTTGACAACCATGGAAATACAGCCTTGTGGAATGTGACAAATCTGGTGAATTCGTCCCTTCTCCCCAAAGGGGAGCCACCCCTATGAGGCTGGGGAGGTGAGCCCATACCGCAAGATCCTACCAGGGGCCTGGGCAAGTGGGACTTCAATGGAGATGAATTCCCTCTTTGAGACAAGACTGCCAGTCCGAGAAGGACCTCCCAGAACAGACTACAGTGAAAGCCTATATGGGTATTAAAAAGGACTGTTACTTCTGTTTCAAAACCACCAAACAGTGACACTTCTTTACTTCTTTGCCTCAAGGTAATGGTGGATCTCGTCTGAACTCCACAATTGAGGAAGGACTGTTAGGACAGTTTTTCTGAAGTCTAACTAAGGGCTTAGTAAAACCATTCAACTGAGACAGTACAAGACTCCACTCTTAGTATAAGGCTGTACCACCCAAGTATTTAGTAGCATAAACCAAGCAGCCAGGCTTATCTTAGGAGGGGGGGAAAGGGCTGTAGGAAAGTACACTGAACCTGTAGTATACCAAGGACTCAATAGAAACACTGACAACCAGAAGTATCACAAAAATAAAGGTTGATTATAAATACAAGTAGGACAAGTAACCCCTTGGAATAAGTACTGGTGATAGAGTCATAAACACACAAGACAATGCTTGAAGGTCACAAACTCGGTGGGTGTTTTTGGGTTTATGATTCTCCAAAATGAGATGGGAACCAACCAAATCTCTAACTGGATTCTGGAGAAATAATGAAAAAGACCAGTACAGAAAAGAACATCCTGTGGATAGAGAAACAAAATAAAGAAAGTTTTTTCATCTATGAAGCAGTTTTAAAGAAATCCTAAGTACCTCATAAGAGGGCGAACCCCAACCAAAAATAAAAATATCCCCTACAGAATAGACCAACCTGAGTCTTCTTATGTGTGAATATAAAAGGGTAGACTCACGCATGAGCCTCCCCTCCCCCGGTCATTTTGGTGTTAAGCAGTGTCTTATGGACCACGTAGTCCAAAAGAGACTGAAACGTTGAATCATGACATAAGGTAAGTAAATACCCCAGCCAACACAGTATCTCTACACAGAAGAAGAGTTGCAGCAGGAAGACTTCAGTATCTGCAGCCAAAAACCCAGTCGATAGATTCCTTTGTCATGAAGACAGAAGACAGGATATTGGAAGGGAATTTGCAGCAGGGATCAACGGAGAAGGCTCCAGGCAAGAGTTTTTTTCATGGCTGGATGCGGCTCTGTGGTTTCGCCGCCCTTTTCAGGAGGCAGAAGACGACTGAATATCGCTAGTTGGATTCTCGTTGTTTGCAAGCTCCAGCACTCAAATCGTGTCTCTGGAGTTCCAGCAGGATGCCTGCAAAGATTCAACTCGTTTCGGGATTTGTAAGACTGTGCACCGCCCAATGGCTCGAGGTCTCAGGGTATTGGGGTATTGGGGTTTTGCAGCCCCGCAAGATCGCAGCACGATGTGGAATGGCTCAAAACGTAGGTATTCTGGAGTCTAGTGGATCCCACCAGGGTCGTGCCGTCTGTTTCGGGATCGCCAGGTCAACTGGAAGGAAGGGTTACAGCAGGCTCTGGTTACACAGTAGGCTCTCCGGTCGGTGGAAACCGCTACAGCCTTTGTTTCTTCATATTCAGCTCCATTGGTCGACTTGTCAGCAGCTTCCAGGTTCAGAGTATTTATCAGGAACTACAGCACAACCTCTGCATTCTCTCCCCGCATTTTACAGAAAGGGGTGGTCCGGCAGTCCAATCAGGACCTAGCACAAAAGTTATAGGAAACTTAACTTCAACCATACACTATGGAGAGACATAAAAAGATCACCCATAAAAAGAGCAAAAGACTAGGTGAGAGGGGAAAAAAAAGATTCCCCTTCACCTAGGGACAATCTAAAATAGTTACCTAGTCACAAAACGTTCTGGGGTTGACAGGGCAGGAAGAATCATCATTGATATGAAAATCTTACCCAACAAGGACACACCCCTTTCTCCCGTGATGACGCACTTTAGCACAGGAGGAACTGTGAACGAGGAGAAAAATCCTACGGTTTGTCAGAAAAGGCCTTACAACGGGGGTGCGGCTTGACACAACTGCTGACGTGCGTTTGCCTTTGGAGACGGTGGATGGGCCCTTCCTCTGAACTGCAGGAGCTGTGGTGGTTGTCCAAAGCAGGGGAACGCGTTGGAACAGGGAAGAGCTAGTTTTTCAAGCAATATGCCATCGGAAGTGTCTGGTGTTCAGGTGTCGGGCGGGCTCTAATACAGATACCCAGCCACTTGAGCTGCAGATACAGCTTCAAGTCGCTGTAAGTCACGGCAAGCTGGGGAGAGCAAGCTTGGGGCATCTGGTCCTTAATTTTGTCTATCCGCTTCAAGAGAGCTTCCAGAGGCCCACAAGGGGACACTTCTGTTAACCCACCATACAAGGGTGCGAGTAGGTGATAGCTTGCAGCTCTGGTGGCAGCGGATACCACTGATAGCACTTACAGCATCATTAGCATGGATTAGAATTGACACAGTGCAAGTCCCACTTGATAGTGTGCTACAGCATCCTTAGCACTGATATAGTGCGTGTGCCATTTGATAGTGCCATTGATAGTGTGCTACAGCCCCAGTGGTTGAGGAACTTAATATTGAGGCCTAGTGTTCTGTAGAGAGCTGTTGTGGACTGCTCTGAGGCCGCTGCAAGATTTATTAGTTATCTCAACCCAGTGCAAGTCAGTGGAATCCATAAGGCTGAGGCCCATTAACTGTGACAGACTGCTCCGAGTGCCCCTGTGTTTTATCGTTATTGCTACTCACCGCTGTTTACTGCTCACTACTACTGTTACCTACCGGTCACTTGCCACCTACTTGGTGTTCTGGTATTTTTGTGTCACATTCTATCTGCCTATCTACCCATCTATTACACTCACTTCATCATAGTGGATTGGAGTTGTGACTAGAGTGGCGACTACCCAGCAGTTTAGCTGCCGGTTTGGAAAACTACCTGGAACCCAGCTGTTATTGTGGCAAAGTTTTGGACACACAGGGTGGAAAAAAAGGGAGGTGTTCTAGCTAACAGTACATGCACAAACATTGCTGAGGCTTGTGAAAAGGCAGGCCACGATAAACTGGATAGCACAAAGCCAGAAGGCCATGGGGGATTCTGTAGCAGGGGAGTCAATTGAAGAGGAAAACTGGAGGCGATGGCTACCAATGTCAGTGAGCTAGCAGTGGTGGATGCTGTTGCTGCTGATACTAGTAGGGTGTCAGTGGCCGTTATGGTCGATTTGCTTAGCCCAAGTGGTTTGGGTAGCCGGGTGTCTGCCACAGCTGAAGACATTGAAACATCACAGTCTGCCCAATGGAGACACAGGGAGGAGATCTGATGGTGATGACTCCAAGTGTTGCGTCAGTGTTTCTGGTTGATCTCGGAACGGACTTAGCTACTTGGTCATCTCATGTAGGGCCTGGATCAGTCAGCGAAGGGGCTACAGTATTGCAGAAAGAGCATAATGTCTCGAACGCTCTAAAGGTCCCTAATGATGAAACCACTGTTGGCCAAGAACCGTCGGTTGTAGTTGCATCCTCATCTCGATCGATTTAATGATCAATAGTTACTATGCGGGAGAACTGCCCACCAGGAATGTAGGGGCAGAGCGGGCTAGGGGGTGTGCACAGCTTTGGAACATGCCGAACGCATCGGCATGGGTGAGCTGAGAGATGGTTTGGATGGTAACTCAAGATCAAAGGCTGTCCACCACACTGGGAGGCCCGGTGGGCTGTACTGGCAAGGACGCCAATACGGGGCGAATTCAGTACAGGAACTCCTGTGTATTCCATATATTGACAAACGGAGCAGCAGTCGGCCAGTGTGTTTGCAGGGTGGTTCAGGTAATTCTGTTTCTGTATATTTTGATACAATGGGTTGCAGCATACTGTGGGAGGGTGACTGGGAATCAGCTGCTGGGCCATGTGCAGACATAAATACAGATCATATTTCATATTTCAACCAACATCTTAACAGACTTTGGACAGCCTCCTTGGAACTGAAGAATGCTCTGCGGCTGATGACAAACAGGCTGAAAAAGATGCAGGGAAATTGGATTCCTGCATGGCGGTGATTAGCTCACCAAGTCCCTGACTGACCCAGTGGCAAGGAATGTCATCACAAGCATGGATATAAATGCCTGGTTGGGGTTCGACCCTGCCAGCAACGGTTAGAAATTTGGTGGCGAAAATTGCCAGGGAAGGCATGGCAATTTCATCAGCCGAGTGCGAGCTGGCCCACAGGGTATGTGCTAGCGAGGCTGTAACATCCATGAGGTTAAAGACTACAAACGGTCAAAGGACTATATCTACGCAAGCTGAAAGTTCGGCCGAGATGAACAACAAGTGGGCAAGCTCTCGACCTGCTGTTAAAACGGGTATTGGAAATTTGGGTAACCTGGACAGAGTGGAATGTGGCACCTGTGAAAATGTCTTGAGGCCACCCGGGCAGCCTCACCCCAAATAGCACATGAGCCTAGTAGCCATCAGGAAATGCTGGCCCCCTACAAAAGCCCACTACTAAGGCATACGACAACGTCATCAAGTCATGAAAGGGCCCCTATACAGGCATCACTCAACCAAATCATGGGGCTGCCAGTCTGCTGAGCCCAAAAATCACTCCATCTATGTCAATGGCCTGTCCGCTCACCCTACTCATTCAACCATGCTGCTCCACCCAGAGCTCCATCTAAGCCCTTGCCTAAAACACCGGCAAGCAACATGCTGGCACATGCCCCCCTAACGCCGTTCACCCCATGTATCAGCACCAACAGGTGTTCCGGTCTGACTGCACAGACCTCTGCCACATACTCCCCTGCCAGCCACAGCAAAAGTTCCAAGGCGCAAATGGCTGCAGAACTGCTGCAAAACACCCTCAAACTACGTCTCGCACCCATAACCCCACAGCATCATGCCTTGCAGAAACTTAACACTCATCAAACCTGCATCCACTACCACCTCACCGGACTGTCCTAGCCCTACTCCACCAAAGTCAGCCCTCAATGCTGGACTCAACTCAACCAAGCCCACTAATGGGCCTGCCACTCTACTCCGGCCTCACACTACCTCAATCTCGCAACAATGCCACACAATGCTCACCACTACCCACCAAAGGAAAGACCCCCGTCTGCCATCCTCGCAAGGAACTCAAAACTAGCCTGCGCCTCCTACGCAGACCACTTTGCCTGAATCAATTGGTAAGGCCAGACCCCCCACAGCCAAGGCTAAGCCCACCAGAACCACTCTCCATCCCGTAGACCCTAAACTGGACCAACACTCCATTAGAGGAGCTTTAATTAATGCTTGATCTGTGACTGCCCATGCACTGGACATTGCCGGCCCGATTATCGGCAACAACATAGACTTGCTAGCCATATCGGAAACATTGCCTCACGTAGCCTCAGGCTTAGCTCTCTCCCTTGCACTTCCCCAAAACTACTCCATCTTCCGCTAAGATAGATCAGATGGGAGAGGAGGTGGAGTAGCTATTATAGCCAAGGACTCCCTAACTATCAGAGACACCAATACCCACATCATACAATCCAGAAATGTACTATCAGTCAAACTTACCCTCTCACACATAGCCACAGCAACCATTTACCTGATCTACCGACCCTCTGGCCCCCTACTCTCATTCGAAGAGGACATCTCTTCGATCCTCTCTGCCAACTCCAAACCTACCTCTAAAAGCATAATCCTTGTGGACCTAAACGTAGGCCTCTACGACACCACAGACGCCAACACCCTTTCCCTGGCCAATACTCTGGACACCACTGGATTCACACAACGCATCACACATCCTACCCACAACAAAGGCTGAATCCTAGATTGGCTTGCTGACCTAAACTGAGACATCACAATTCTCTCTAAAATATCAGCTTCCAGGTACCTGCACAGGCACAGCACACAGACTACCCTCAACCCCGCTGTACAAACAAACTCTAGAAACATTACCCATGCAAGCATTCTGCCCTTCCTAAAACCTCTCGTAGAGCAAGTCACACACATCAGCGACCCTACCATCCTGGTTGATAGATGCAGGCAAACCCTGACCACTGCCATTGACAAAGTTGCCCCGCTGACCAATCGGTGAGCCAAACCCTGTTCCCACGTCAACGCATAGTTCACACCAGACCTGAAAATTCTCTGCAACGCGAAACACAAAGCTGAAACCTCATGGAGAAATAACCCTAATAAACTAAACAAAACCCAATTTACATCTGCAACTAAAGCTTACAAGCACGCCATCCTACAAGCAAAAAGCTCCTCATACAACACCAGGATTGCAAAAGCTAATTCCAGTAGTAGGGAGCTCTTCACCATACTCCGCTAACTTAAATCCCCAGCCCCACCTAATATCAACTGCACCAAAGACACAGCCTGGTGCACAAACATACAACTTGACTTAAGGGGTAAGATAGCTATGCGTTAAAGAAAAAAAACAGCAAAAACAAAAAAAATACATACTGCCTTTTCCCAAAAACCTTCCTGACGTGAAACCCCAAGCCAACAAGTTGAACATACCTCTATTTCAGGTGAAACCTGTCTCCGAAAATGTCAGAATAAAGGGTCTCAAACCGTCCCGATGTCAAGGAGACATCTGCCCTGCTCCAGTCATCAAAGACTGCGCAGAAACTCTGGCACCATTCATTTCCTCCCTCCCTCATCGATGTCTCCTTCTCCACACACATTGTGCCAGTAACGTAAAAGATGCTGTGGTGCTACCGTTCTTGAAAAAACCCACACTAGACCCCAACATTCCTAACTACCACTGCCCCATCACCATGGTACCATTCCTATTGAAAGTATTGTACAGAGCAGCCTATCTGCAGATCCAACACCAAATGGAATCCAACAACCTCCTGGGCCTGCATCAATCTGGCTTCAGACCAGGCCATGGGACAGAAACAGCCCTACTTCGACTTAAAAAAATCAACTTCACGAATCCAAAGATCAGGCAAACTTGCCCTCCTCCTATTGCTTGATCTCTCAGCCTGCTTAGATCTGGTGGATCACCAAATACTATGCCAGCACTTCCAAACTTCAGCTCAATTCTCTACCAAAGCCACCACTTGGATCTCCTCCTTATCAAACAGAACAATGAGAGGCTTCTCTTCCACTGTCTCAGCCTCCCCCAACCCCGTCACCTTCCCACAAGGTTCCTGCGCGTCACCTACGCTGTACAATATCTTTACAAAGCCACTTTTCAACCTACTACGCACAGGGAATCGCCTATACCAACTACGGCGACGGCACGCAGATACTCCTACTCATCACCAGCGACTACACCACCGACTCTTGCGCTTGTCATCCGTTCCTCTCCTCAGAAAGTTGCCTCACCATCGCAAGGGCACTGATAGGATCCAGGCTGGATTACTGCAATGTCTTTTTTTGCAGGCACCACACCTGGAAATATCAACAAGCTACAAGTCATACAAAATAACGCACTAAGAGCTGCCCTGAACATTGCTAAAAAAAGAGCACATTTCGCCAGCTAGAAGAATTGCACACTGGCTTCCCATCAAATAGTGCATCCGATAACTCACAAATGTATCTCAAACTATGCCCCAAGATACCTCACCTCCAAATTCACCAAAACCTCAAATTGAGACTTACTTGCTCAACCTACACGAATCGACTCTACACCCCTAGATTCCGCCTCCAATGAGCTGAGGGAGCTAGCTTCCCGGTCATCGTGGCCAAGAGCTGGAAAGATCTCCCACCATCCTTGAGACTTAAACACTCTCACTGGGCATTTCGTAAGCAGCGTAAAACTCTGCTTTTCTCCCAAGATCCCCAGTGATGTTCTTCCTCAAGCATTTCCGACCATACTCCATAAATCTATCTTGTATCAGCCAAGATTGTCAGTGAATTCTTTTCATGTCAAACTGAGCTATGGATTGTATCAAAGCGCTGCGATGCCCCTGAGTTTCGCACGCTCTATAAATGCCCAAATAAATGATTGGGGGTTGCGCTTGGCCAATGGCCGTTTTTCAGATGATATCCTGGGCAATTTCATCATCTCCTTAGCTTCGGGTCATTCTACGATCGAGAGTGTTTGCAGCAGGACATTATAATAAATAACTGGCGGGATCTTGAAAAGAATGTTTCTGGTTGTTTTTTATCAAAGCACCATCATGTCTGAATTTTCATCACTTCTGTCCAATCTATCAACCGCATTCAGAAGGAAGGGCTGGCACGGGTAAGGTGAAGTCACACCCAGGTTGGTTTGACTCAGACTGCACGAAATCTAAGTCTAACTTGCTTGATACCTTGAAGAATTCCTCGTCCACCATATCGATACATAGTTACTGCCCGGGCCACCTATAAAAACCAAGAGACATGGGAGAAGTGGGTTAACTCTTCTGTCACAATTGATACCAAACCCTTCTGTAATATAGCAAATAATGGGCCATTTTATAAATTCAAAGTCAACCAGCAAATAGGTTATGGTTTCTGATAAGGCATGGGTATCCCACTATTCCACCTTATATAGTATTGTTCACTTGGGTGTGGTTGCTGAAAAGTCCACGAATCATGGACCCCTTGCAGTCAATCAATCATCATTAACAGAAGGAAACATGGGAACTTTTGTCAGCAATAAAATGGCAAGTTGGAAATGGGGCCCCAGGCCCGGAAAATATTTTTTGTCGGAACTGTTTCTATGGGCACCTTTTTTGACCTTGGGGGTTCTATGTCACTTGTGCAGGGGACATGCACCCTGCTTCTTGGTCTTATGCAGTAATTAATCCAATCTACAAAAAGGGGCAGAGGGCGCTAGCAGCGTCGAATACATCAATCTCCCTTTTGAACTCAGTTTAGAATCATGGGGAGGGCTCTTCTGGGGAGATTGGAGTCTTGGGTGGAGTGTAGCAAAATTCTCCCCCCTATTCAGTTGGGGTGCAGACCAGACCTTGGAACTGCTGAGCAGGCCTTGAATCTCCAAGTAAGTCACCTTGGCATCATCAGGTCTGGTGAGATTTTCACCAATTTTTTTGTTTCTGGCTCTGAATCTCTATCTGGTGGTAGCTCATTCGCTCTACATTAGGGGGGGGGGGGGCATTTGTCTTGCCTTCGTGGATTTGAGCACCACATTTGGCAAGGTTAATCGTGATACGCTTTGGTGTGCGCTCAGATCCATGAATTGCCCAGGTACCCTGGTAGATCTTTTGGAGAGAATGCAGTTGTCGCGAGTGGCTTGTGTGTGGAATGAGGTATGCAGAAGTTGCATTGCCTTTTTTCATGTGGGGCGCGCCAGGGATGTGTGCTGGCCCCCCTGCTTTTCTGCCTGTATATAAATGGTCTATATGACCATTTACTCAAATCAACATCGAATATCCATAGGTTGGGCAACAGGGGTTTGACACTGCTGGCCAATGTAGTGTCCTATTGATGATTATTCTGTATTCATGGAGTCCCTGGACCTAAATGTTAATGACCAGAAATAGACTGTCATGGTTTGTAGTAGGGGGGGAAGCTTCTACCCAAATTCCAAGCCATGTTTAGCATGAGCGTATTAATCCCCACAGTGGATAGTTTTGAGTACCTGGGGGTTAGAATTTCATCGAATTTTAGGGCTGAAGCTCTCGTAAATAAGCAGACTGCAAGATTTAATCAAGCAATTGGGGGAGGGGGTGGCGGTTAGAGTATTGGGCATTATTTAAGCAATACCGGTTGAGCTGGTGCTCAAAGTAAATAATAGCAAAAGCTACCACTGTTGCTAGGTATGGTATGGAGTTTTGGGGTAGGGCAAGGCAGCACATTCAGGAGATAGAGGACACCTTCTTTAAAAAGATCATTGTGCCTTCCACGATCGGCTCCAGATTTTGCGGTGCACCAGGAATTGGGCTGCAGGTTTCTTAGTGATCTAATTGCAGCCCAGCATGTAAGGCATTGGCTCAGAGTTTGGGGGAACGGAGCCAATTCAATATCTGGTGCCCAGGGACCCCTAACTGAGCATTCCCTGGCTCAGAAATGTAAAATTTACATTGGGGGGGATGGATGCCGCTCAATGTGTTAATGAGACAGATGTTATACCCCTCAGGGTCTTAAAGCCTGTGAAGGCCAGGGTACTCCAGCAGATCTTGGACAAAAGGAAGTCATAGGAGATCATGAGGCCTGCCAATGAGAAACACATTATTATTGTGGGCCAGGTCTCCAGAAGTATCTGTGATGGGCCCAGAATCCTTTGCAGCATATTGTCATCACCTGGGCGAAGTTCAACTGTATTAACCTGAAGTGTAATAGTGGCGGTCTGGTCTAATGGGAATGAGAGTCAATAGTCTGTTTTATGTGAAGCAACCAAAACAGACTTAGCACACTATTTTTTTCCAGCTTTTTTGCCCATCAGAGAGCAGATGAGGAGCAGGTGCAAGTGGATCCAGGTCACCTGGTGCCTTCCTGGTTGCCGCTCTTTTTCCCTACTTAAGGAGCCCTCCAGCCTCTTTTCCCCTGCAGATGGGGAGCAGGTGCAAGTGAATCTAGGTCACCTGGCCCAAGCACATCCCACGTTCTTAGTCGTGCCTCTTCTTTTCTGCTTTTAACTCTTAGATCAAGGGTGTCTCTCACCCGGGCGTCTGAAGGGCAGATGAAGAAAAGGGCAGACAAAGAAAAAGGCAATTCCTGTTCGACCAGGAGGACCCAAGACCCAAACCCCTGCCCAGACAGCAGGTAAGCATGCCCCAACATGCGTTTACTCTCTCTGTGCCCAGAGGCCATCCCCACCATCATCAGGCAACGCCAACGTCAACTTCTGCGGTGCTGGGGTGAGCACAGGTGCTCCGTGGCACAGTAAGTTGTGCATTTGTAAAAGTTATATTCTCGCGCTGCAGCGTGTGTGCGCGGTTCGCTCGCAGCAGCACCTCCCTGACTGCATGGTCCCTCGCAACTCCCTATCCCGTGTGCCTCGCACCCCCTTCTCCAGCCTCTTGCACCCACGCGCCCCGTTTGCTCTTCCTCATCGACTGCCCTGTTTTGCACAGAATTGCTTTGTGTTCTGCTGAATTCTTCCTTCTTCTAGGTTTACATTTGTCGACTGCTTTGTTCTTTTGTATATTGTTCTGTGTTTATGCTGTGCTCGACCCTCCTCTAGGTTCTCTTTTTAATGACTGCACTGTTAATTTGAGGTGCTTAACGAGCTGCCATGCTTTTCTGCCTGGTCTTCCATCTGAGTTCTTGTCTACTTAGTCAATTGCCCAGTATTGTCTTGTCCCTTTCCGTCTCGTCTGCCTGCACCCCTCCTTGTGTCCTCCCCTAGTGCCCCCCCCACATTTCCCCTGCCCCCCTCTTCCTCTCTCCTCTTCCCCCGCCTACTCTATGGCGGTCTCTGTTACTCCTATCTTTTCAAACTGCTTCTCTATTGCCCATCCTACTCTCCTCACTACTTCTGGTAGAAGTTCTAAAAAGAAATCCAGGTCTCCAACCCAGGCCTCCCCATCACAGTGCTTCCCCCAGACAGACCCTCACCGACATCCTCTTTGTCCTATGGACTCTTCATATGGTCCCTGTGCTTGCTCCTTTCTCTTCATCTCCCATTAATGGTGTCACCCGGTGGGAGGCCCCCCTGGCCCCCTTCCACTCCTCAAAGGTCATCATTAATGTTTACCTGAATGGCACTGTCTTGGTCCAAGGCCCTCAGGCCAACCTTCTCTTTGATAGACACTTCCTGTGACTCAATTTCCTTTCTTCTTCTGCTGTCCATTCTCTCCCTTCTTTGTCTTCCTTGCCTCCCCCTCTGACTCCTCCTTGGCTACCTTGCCCTCTCCTTCCTCTTCTGCCCCCGTCCGGGCTCCTTCTACACCTCTGCAGGGATATGTACCTCTCCCCGGAAGTCTTTGAAGGCTGGCAACCGTCTCAACTGCTCAGCTATCAAACAGTCCTCTGACATCTGCTGGAAGAACTTGATCTCGATGTCCTCGGTCTCACTGAGACATGGTTCACGGCCAGCTGTGTCACAAGCTTTGACACTCTCCTCCCTGATGGCTACAAGATCCTCTCCGTGCCCAGATCCAACCGCTCCGGAGGGGGTGTAGCCTTAATCTTCCTGGAGTGGATTCCTGCCTCTGTCATTCCTATGCAGGGCTATTCCTTTTTTGAATGCCTCGTCTGCAGGCTCTCTCTTTCTCCTGGCCACTCTCTTACCGTGGCTACTATCTATGGGCCGCCTGGTCAGATTACCTCCTTTCTATCTGAGTGGGCGGACCTCTCCTCCCTCCTCCTGGCCTCGACCACTCAACTCCTCCTTCTTGAAGGCTTTAACATCCACCTGGAGGCTTCCTGTCCCTCCTCTGCAACTCTCTCTCTTTCTATTCTCCACTCTGCAGGGCACACTCTGTTAATGTTAAAGTATTATACTCATACTCATAAAGTTCTTGCACATGTCATGAGGATCCGCATGAAGCCCAAAGCCCAGGTATGACTGACCTTGTCACCCTTAAACGCAAGTGCAGAGTGGCTGAGAGGAAATGGCTAGCTTCTTGCGCATCCTCTGCAACTAGCCTGCCACCTGTTCCAAAGGCAATACTGGCTCTCTGTCCGCCCTAAGAAGAGAGCCCACATCCAATCTTGCGTCTTTGTGGCATCTAACAACTCGGCCGAACTTTAAAATCTGCAAGGAGCTGGCCAATCCTGCTACAGTCTCTACCTCTCCTGTCCTCTCCCAGGCCCTTTGCACGGCCCTGGCTTTTTAATTCATCTCTAAAACCCAGGACATCCTGTCCATCCGCTCATCCTCTCCTCCTCCTCCCTCCACTCTATCCTCTACCTCCTGCCCCCCTGTGGCCACCTCTCCTCCCCCTTTCTCTTCCTTTCCTCTGTTCTCCCCTGACAAGGTTTCTAGACCTGATCTATGAAAGTCTAGTCAAAACAGGTTCTTACCCATTCTTCCAAAACCATCAAGGACCACATTGACACCCTCACTCCTGCCGTGGCTGACTTCTGCAACCACTCCTTTGCCACTGGAGCCTTCCCTTCCATCCTGAAGCACTCTTGTGCACCCTCTTGTCAAGAAACCCTCACCTGACCCCCCTCCTGCCCAGCTAACTATCGCCCGATCTCCATCACTCTTTTCCTGGGTAAACTCGTGGAAAAGCTGGCCATCTCCCAGCTTAATCTTCACACTGAATCTGTTGGTTGTCTCCATGACCATCAGTCTGGGCTCAGAGCAGCCAGAAGCAAGACCTGCTCTCTACCCTTCATTCTAATCTCCCCTCTGTTCTCATCTTACTCGATCTCTCTTCTGCCTTTGACACGGTCAACCATGCCATCTGGCTCAATCGTCTCTGTGATGACCTGGGTATCTCCGATCATGGCTGACCTCATTCCTCTCCGATTGACCCTCCAAGGTACAACTTGGGTCCTTCCTTTCCACTCACTCACTCACTCTCTACCTGTGGCGTTCCCCAGGGGTCTAACCACTCTCCCTGGCTGAACAATCAATACGTGGCACCTCTCGCCCACACATTGCCACTCTATGCTCCAACCTTTAGTGCTATGCGGGTGACACTTAGCTCATTTTCAGGCTCCCCTCTGCCACCTCTTCTTCGCTCATCTCCGTCTGTCTGCAATCTAGGAGTGGTGTGCCATCAACGATCTCTGCCTTAATGCCAGTAAGATGGAGATTCTCCTCATCGGCACACGTGCACCCTCCTTTCCTGTCGCTCTCTGGCCGGCCTCCCTTGGCCCCCTTCCTGCTACCACCTGTGAGGGTAAGAACCTCGGGGTCATCTTCAACTCCACACTCTCCTTTTCTCCTTGCATCTCTGACATCTCTAAGAAGTCAAACTACCAACTGCACTTCCTGAGGGGTTTTCTTCCTTTCCTCTCCTTCCCCAGATGCTCACTGTCTCTAGAGCTCTGGTTCTACGCTACGCCCTCTGCAACTCATCCAGAACAGGACTGCAAGACTTGTCCTTGGCCTCAAGCCCAGGGATCGCATCTCTCCAGCACAGAAATCTCTACATTGGCTCCCAGTGGCTGCAAGGATTAAGTTCAAGACCCTCTGCATTGTCCACAAGGCCTTCTGGGGCCTCAATACCTCCAACTCTCTCTTCGCAAATACCTTCCTACTCTAGCTCTTCGCTCCTCCACCTCCAGCTCCCTCAGGGTCAGTCGCTTCTCCAAGCAAGGAGTTGGTGGTAGATCTCTTTCTTCAGTGGGGCCTACCTCTGGAACAGACGCCCTACCTCTCTAAAACTCAAGAAGCACCTCCAGACCTTCCTCTTTGCTTCTGCCTTCTCTCTTCATCTCCCCTGGTGATTTCATGTCTGATACTGCACTGGTCACCTGGCTACCCTCCGATTTCAGGCTCAGGTTCCTCCCAGCCCAGTTGCACATCCGCACCGCCTCCCAGCAACCATTGCACTTGGGTCTGTATCTGTAACCCTACAGTCCCCCTACCTGCACCTTTGGAGACCTTCTGTCTGCATTTACCCTTCACATGCCACCTGCAGGCCGCACCTCTTGTTATTGTTTTGATCCGATGTACAGCACTGCCCTCTCCCCTTTTCCCTCCTCCCTCCCCTGCACTTGCGCAATCACAAAGTCACTTGGCCTAGTAAGATCGTTGTCTCTGTCCGCCCTCTGTTTCCCCTTCGTTGTGCCTTGAAACACTCGTGTATAGGCGTGTTACAAATGCCATATCATATCACATGCTGAATCCAGTGTTGCAGGGTCAGGTATTTCATTGTTATGAGCTTGCTCTCTGTTGCTTGCTATGGGAGGATTCAGTTTGTGTGGGCTGGACTCTTATCATTTTTAAAGAATGTACTGCGAGGACATCTTTATTGAAATTTGTTTGAAGTGGTTTCCTCATTTCTTTTTTAAATGGTTTTAGGTTGTTAGAATTGTTTTCATGTGATTTGGAATTATGTTGTTCATACTGCTGTTTTTATGGGAATGTTTTGTATTCCCAAAATAAACTTTACAAACAAACAAAACTCCTACGCAGGGAGGAGAATGAATCCCATGCAGACAAACCTTTGCGGAAGAGACGTCCTGGAGAGGCGACGTCACGCCAGACGACAGAGGTGGCAGTGGTGTGGCAAGCAAGTCTAAAGCTAGCTGAATGCTGGAAGGTTAGCATCCCATCAGGCAGAGCAACCGGGACCGGAGGAAGAGGCAGAGACATGGTAGCCCCAGTTGCCTCTTGTAGCGCTATGGTAGGCTGAGGGCCTAGCAAACAACGTTGAGACCAGATTATCGGGGAGGACACGAATCCACAAACTCCATATCCGCTGAATGTTACTTTCGGAGGGACGCTGTACCACAGAAAGAATGCTGTTGAGAGGAATGCACACTTTGAATCAAGGTTAAAAGAACCTATAAAGTCACAAGAGCCTGTACAGCCTGGCCCACACGAGCAAACACCTGGTATGAGGATGGGAAAGGAAAGTTCAAACACTTTGAATTAAGAGAACCTACTAGGTTACGGGAGCCTGAGAGGCCTTAACAAGTAAACGCACCATCTAAAGCAGAACAAGAGGAATACAAACCATTTGTGCATAAGTTGGAAGAACATAGGAGGCTATGGGAACAAGAGATCCCTGAACGGGCAAGCGCTCTTGTGAATCTGATCGACAGAAACACAAACTCTTTGTGTATAAGCAAGGACAACCAACAAGGTTATGGGAGCTGGAGAAACCCAAAGGGGCAAGCGCCCTGTGCAAACCAAACTGAATACAAACATTTTGCATCCAAGCTGGAAAAGCAGGTGAGGTTACGGGAACCAGAGTAACCAGAGTGAACAAACGCCCTCTATAAAGTTTATACCTGAGAGTGAACAAGTCTCCCAGAGAGGCATAAGACTTCGGGGAGTCCGAGAGTCACAGACTTGTACTCAAGAAACTTGGCGTAAGCAAAAACATATTGAAGAACATTTCTTTTTTAATTAAGGTCTGGAAGATAGAGCTGAACTTTTGTGAAACGTGTTGGGCCAGGCAGAAGTCTAACCCAGAGACTTTGTCCTGGTCTCCTCCTAAGGTGCATGTTAAAGGGTAATGATCACTTTCCAATCTTGTAGTTACTATAAAATATTTTAGTCTCCACCAATCTAACAAGAACAGTCAATTGGTCCCAATGGCATTCGATAGAATGTACCTTTAGCCGGTTGATCCCCTTCAAAACTACCATTCAATATTGTCATAGTATTCATCTCACTAAGGCATGGCGATATTTCGAGTTTTTGAGATATATCGATATATTTTCAAAATCAATATATGTGAGAGTATTGTTAACATCGAGATATATATATTATTACATATACTACAATTTGTTATTTACATTTTGATATTTATAGAGCTGTGCGTATTCTCAAACAGGAAGAGGAATGCTGTTTTTGCACTTTATTTTGATCAATGTCACATAGAGGTGTTTGTGACATCTCATATGTAGTTGGCGGCTTACAACCTAGCATTTAACCACAAACAATATCGAGATATATATTGTATATCACCATCCAGCCTAAAAATACTGAGATATGACTTTTGGTCCATATCGCCCAGCCCTACTTGTCATATACTTCAATTCTAAACCTGGTTTATTTACATAGTTAGCCTGTGTTACCATCAATGAAATTCCATGAATTACCCACTTTTCTGTGTCTGTTTTAGCCAATATGTCCAGATTGCCTGCTCTTGCATTGAATTCACCCATCATTACAATAAATTATCTGTTAGGCAGGCAATAGTTATTCGGGTCATTACATTTCTTCAGCATGTCATCAAGAACGATTGTTGGGGTTCTAATTAAAACTACTTCAAGATGGGCTACTATAATATTTTATAAGGGCACCAATGTCCCCCTTTGGATGTTCAACTGTCTATTAATTGGACGTTATCCATAGATGGTGTGGAAAGTGTACATTCAGTATCGAATCGAGTTGAAGTTGGGAATAATACTCTTTTTGCCTGCCTTCTTAATGAGGATTCTGGAGGAGTGCAGAGCGATATGAAAGCCTCTAGATATATAGATTCCAAGGCCCAAGTTTCTTGAAGGGCAATAATATAGAGAAACAAAATAAATCCAAGCAGGGTCCTGCAATTTTCTCGCAATGCCCGCTATGGGTCCAGGTTAATATCAACCAGATTTGGATTGGCTTCGATTGTGCTCATCCATCCTGAATTAATAATGAAATTGAATCTAGATCTAGAGTAGCCCAAGGATCGGAATCAAAAAGATATGAAACGCTATACAAATTGGAACATGGCCTTTACTTGCCTGTGCGAACGGTGTGCAACCTTGCATAGTACATTTTTCAGGATTTTGATCAGGACGTCAGTCTAAAATGATCAAATCAGCAACTGCTACCTGGTTTTCACGTCTTCTGCCGAGTCAAGTCAACTCTCGTCTGAAACAATGAGTCACCTTTTTTCTTGTCTAAGGCCCCCAATAGGTATTCCAACCACCTTGTTTTTTGTTTTTCCCCCCCATCAGATAAGAGTGGGGCTGGTCTTAGTCGTCGTGTCATACTATTTGGTGCCATTGATCTATATTATGTACCTAATAAGCGCCCACCAATTTTAGGTTCAAAAAGGCAAATTCACTCCCTTGTGCTTTGCTGAAGCGCTCGACTGTTTTTATATCACTTCTTATGCCTGATCAACACCCTTGAACGTCTCTCCAGTGTATAGATTTATTCCGAAGAGACTCATTTACCTCTTGATACTTCCAACACTTTACATGTGCACCACATTTCCATGTTTTCTATTTCCATATTATTTTATTTGGAATTGTGTTAGATATGAAGCAGCCCATGCTGTTTTTTTAATTTAAGTTTTGACACATCCAGGGCATCAGTAATTCCTCTTTTCTCCGCTTGACCCTTCTGGGACATCATTTTTGGCCCCAGTGTATCTAACCTGTCATTGCTCTTTTCTTTCTGTGCAGTCATATGCAAGCTTCGAGTGTGTCCTGAGCATGTTTAAACAGATTGCCATTTACCAATGAGTGCTCTTTAACCCCAATAGGGAGACCTTCATTAAGCATCTCTGTGGGATTCATTTTAAGTGAGAGGGGTCCCAATTCCAGAATTCTTCCATTGTACTAATCAATGTTGCTTTGGAATCACTCAAGGTTTTTTCAAAGTTACATAGGAGGTATTAACATTCTTCAATCTCTGTTTTAAGATCAGAGACTATCCCCCCCCCCAGTCGGCATGTCCATTCCCTTCCTTGTTTCCCTTTTAGTCTCATTGGAGTGTGTTTTCCCTTAAGTCCGGCATGGTGTTTGCAATTGAAGGTAAATACATTTTTCTTGGATGTGTATTCCCTCGGAAATGGGCAGTTTATATTGGACAAGTGAAGACTTGTTCCCGCCCACTACTTTGGTTGCACACCTGGACATGTTGCTGCCTGTGGAGATCAGCACCCTGGTGTTCGTGAGCGAGGAGAAGAAAGGCTTGCAAGCCATGACATGCCAACATGTTGCGATAGATGTATGCATTGTGATTAAGATCCTGATTTCCGCTTGCTGACATTGGATGTCCTTCTCAACCTCAATGGACACAGGATTTTAAACAGACTACGGATGGAGGTACTGATCCAGTTGGTCACCAGGTGCAGTTAAATTTGTCTCTATTGGAGCTAAGCAAAATACCCTGCAAGCAGAAAGATTGGCATAACGCCTAGTCACTTTGAAACCATAGACCAGAAGAGCTAGATGAATGAAGAAGTGATAATAAACGTTCATGCCTTTTGAACAATAGGACTGTTTCATTTCAGCATTTTTAAGAACCTCTGGCAATTCCCAAAAAATTACAGTTATACATTATTCTCAGAATTCCAAGAAAACTACAGTGGTTTGTTAAGGAGCCATTGACGTAGGTGAGGACTGTAAAACCCACTAACTGTTGTGGGTTATTATAATGAATTGCACTCTGCAAAAAGGAGCTTACATCATAACTGAAATCAGAAAACAAACAAAATCAATGATATGCACATGGGACTTGCTTTAAAATCTAGTTTATGTAAATGGAATTCAATTACTGTTTTTCTGAAAAGCTGCATAGTTATTTTCTCTTGTGGCTTGAAAATGGAGAGAAATGGATCTGTCAGTGTTTTGGGAAATTGTAAGCAAGAACCTGTACATGTGAATCAGTTATATTCTAGTCAGCACCCCCCTTAAGCTGTGTAACCCTTACAATAAACAACATCACACAAGGCAAAACTACATCTTGGCAGACATGTTTCCTATTAGATGGCTTTTGTTTAGAAATGCAGAAGTTACAGCAACATCAAAACTGTGCATATAGAGTAACTGCCAATCTCACATTAACCACCCTAACACAAAGGAGCCAGTGATTCTATGTGCAGGGTGCTTTTGTCAACATTTGCCCCAGATGTTGTGCAAACAAGTCCAACACACTTACGCTGCTATTCTTCAACCAAGAACATGTCATGTGTATGCATATACTTCATAAGTGTATATTGGAGACATCCTTTTAGGAATATAATTCATTACGGCAAGTAGGGGTTTAGCTATACAACTGTTCACATAATAGATCTGCACAAATTAAATTTACTAACCAGTGAGTTGTTAACACAGTAAGATTAGCAAGGGTATGTGGCAAGGTCACCTGGGAGAGACCGGGCCCATATCAATTAATGGTCATCAATACTCCACGTGGAAAAAAGGAAGCAGGGTCACATCACTTTCAATCCTTAGTTAAGAATCGAAAGGGGAACTAGCTTTAGGAGAGCAGTTAGAACGCTCACTTAGAATTACAGCGCTACAGGCGAAAATCAAATGGGCGAGTCAACCGAAGTGGCTGTTAGGAGCTTTATCTGTGTTCAACAAGGACATTCTCAGGATCTGGAAGATGCACAAAAAGAAAAAGTGGAAGAGGGCATTGGGGACATGTGAAATTCTAGATTTGAGGGCAAGACTAGAGAATGAAGATGAGTATACAGAGATGTGGGGTGAATTTAGGAAAGGTAATGCCCAAAGACCCAGACGTATCTGTCCATTTATCATATTTCATATCATATGGTGTTTGTGTCCCCTTGTAGAATTTTATTACTGATATGCGTTTTGTGCGGTCCCCCATACATCATGGAGTTTCTTCTGTCAGTCACCTATTATTAATGTCTCCCAATTGTGCTTTACCTGGTATAATATAAGCATTACTGGACAATGTTCCATTTTATTGGTAGCCTAGGGGACACCATTATTATCGGTTTAGTGCCACTATAACTGTTGTATTGCAGAAATTCCAAATACATCTTGCATTAAAAAATAAAAAAGGTGTCATATCAATGGAAGAGTGTAAAGTACCTTCTCTCCAAACTCCAATTTGTGTACTCGCGTGCACCCAATAGTGGTTCAGGAAACCCTACTTCACTAAACAAATCATTTTGACAAATGCACGTGCGTACCTTTACCAGGCTACGAAAAATATTGGACACCTACCTACTACTAGTCCACATTCAGGACAGATCATGTCCCCAGCTCTGTAATCTTCCACCAAAATGGCATCTGGATGGTTTGGACATGTCACTCTTGGAAGGGCATCCACACTAATAAATGAAACGAACAAAAAAAGTATAGCCATCATATAAGTATGCAGAATCATTAAGAAGTGCACATTCTTACTTAACACGTTTTTGACCAGAAAACCAGTTGATTGGGGACTCTGTAAAAACCTGACTCTCTAACTGTTCCTACCAAAAAAATTCATTATACATATGGCAAAACATTTCTCCTTTGTTTAGGGCCAAACACAGAGTTTATTGTAGAAAATGAGTTTGAAGCCAATCCAGATTTCACCAGTACCAATCAGAAATGAACATGCGCTTAAGCATGCTGTATAAGGCTCTTGAAAGATGAAGTGATTTTCCCAAGATCACAGATAGTCTGCTTCAAAACAAGTCTGTTAAATCATTCAATGAAGCATGTCCAGACTACTCAAAAATAGATCACTCTTAACTGTCTGCAGTGCACATTGGTTTAATGCTACTGTGGAAATCCTACCAGGGAAGCAACATGGTTTGTAGATTACGTTCTAGAGATGGGGCTGTACAAATGAGCAGCTAAACTGAAGGGCTCCTGCGGTGAACCAGAGATCAGAGTTTGATCCGTCGGCAGGACTGGGAGAATAGTCTCACAGGGCCTCGAGAGGCAATGCAAAACCACGACGGTCTCATCAACTAAAATTGGGACAGAACGATGACTGTTCAAAGCACGCTGCTGAACACCCAGAGCCAGAGGCCTCTACGCAAGGCTAAAAACATCCAGAACACTGGCACTCTGCTGCGAGGCACGGCCGGTCCCTGTAGATGCTCCGAGGGTTCCATGTCATTTCATCGCGGGATGTTTTTCGCTGGGTTTTTTCACCACAATTTTTTTTCTCAAAAAAAACCATCGAATTTATTTTTGGGGGGGTTCTCCCCCATTTTCTAAAAAATTCGATGGGTTATTTAGAAGAAAAAAAATTGCGATAAAAAACCCTGCGATAAAACATCCCGCGACGAAAGGACCTCGTGCCTGCTCCGAGATGGACCACTGCTTAGGTGGCCGGAGTGTGAGCACTGATAGGGAAGGTACGGGCTTGAGGGTAGAACTGTTCCCACGCACCAACAACAGCCCCTTGACCGGGGGCCGTGCTGGGCTGAAGCCAACACGCAACAGAGGCTTAGGAATAGATCAAATAGAATCGGTAGCCCCAGGCTGGGCAACGGCAGGGACACACTATACAGCCATTAGAGACGCACAGTGTCCCCAGGCGAGATTGCTGCACACACGAACTGAGGGCCCTTGCCAGGACAATTAGAAAGCACCCATGTTGGATGGATGGACAAGGTGGTACTGCTTTGCCGATGACTGATCTACAATGAAATGGCCGTCTCTCAATCCTGTACAGTGGTAGTTGAGTGGCGGGGAAACTCAACCGGAGGCCTCACCAGAAAAACATTACACCGAACACAGGGCCTTCAACCCCTTATCATATTATCGATAGTTCACTGGGGAGATGTACAGTGGACACACAGGCCCAAAATTGCTTTCTAAGCAATTGAAAATGGATTATTAAACTCACAAACCCTCAGCAACAATCATTGACAGACAAAGGGTCTCTTCAAATGATCATGCAAATGCCATAGACGACTTGGTCCTGGAAGCGATATCAGCACTGAGCTCTTCCCTAGAAAACCTGATTGGGGAGGTCAAAGTTGATTTGACTCTAATGTGACAAATTCTCAGGAACCTGTCGGACCATGCGAGTACCACCACACTGCAACAGCAGGTTTCCACCCTACAACCATGTGCAAAATCTTTGGAATAGAGAGCGGAAAAGCAGAAGGCAGCACACACAGAAGCAATATTCGAAGAATCGAACTCCAGAGAAAATGCAGGGTCAAGACCCTACGGATTATATCGAGACCCTTCTGCTACATGAGATGGCCCAGGTAAGCTCTCTCAGAGATTTGCATTGGAGAGCTCCCACCAACCTTTGACACAAAGGCTTCCTCCGGGCGCCCCGAGGCCGCTCATTGCCAAGATCCTGAACTACAAAGACATGGAAATGATTCTCCCGTACTCGTGACAAAGTATACGCAGAAGAGGGGTGTCTCTGGCAATCTATCCAGACTATACTCTGCAGGTGCAGAAACAGCGACATGCGTTTGAAGCTGTGATGCGCAAACTCGTCTCCTGCAACTGCAGCAGGGTTGGCCAGCTCCTTGCAGATTTTAAAGAGTTCACAAATGAGAAATGGGAGCACAAAATTCTGTTTGACCATATCAGCCTGCAGGAGCATCAGACGCAGCTCCTACGTTAAGGCTTTGGAGGTCATGAGTGTCTATTAACACCCTACCCCCCATTTCAAAACTTCTAGGTGCAAGTTTGGTGTTTCCATCAAGAGTCATAGGGTTATGCTCATTTACACCAGGTAATCGATTAGTGTTGGTGAATTTAGGTAACCGGCAGCGATTACTTACCAACAGGGGTGAGATTCCGACCAGGAGGTAAGCATCTCATCAACAGCCTGTGGATCATAGACAATTATTAATATTGGCGCATGTAAGCACTTGGGGGTCACTAAACACAGCCAATACTAAATGTGATGAGACACAGATAAGGCTTGAGACAAAATTGTACCCATGTACCAATAGCTAGGCCACCTATAGGCCTACCTCTCATTCCACCCGTCGCATGCCTGCATAGTATTTGATATCCATCAATGTAGAAATCTTTCTTCAACCGGGTTTCCTGCAGGATGAAAATATCACTGCCCTTAATGTGAGACACCCCCAGTGGCTGTACAAGAAAGGAACGGAAACCCCTGGTATTCCAACACAGCCATGCCAAATTCCTCCTAGTTTGTACTCGTCACTTATTACTGTTAACACTTAAGGTTTCCGACACCCAATTCACTATTTGTCGCTGCCCTTTGGTTCCCATTGACTTTTTCCCGTTCATCACTGCTCGCTAGCTTGCTCTCTCGGAAACAGATTTGCCTGCGAGAGGAGCCTGAGCATCGGGCGTTACGCAAGTGTCAATATTTATCAGAAATACAAGCAGAAATGTACTTTCCACAGACCGTAGGCACATAACACAATATGTAGTTTCGCCGTACATGTGCTCCAGAGAGCCACTATGGCTGTAGAGATTAATTCGACAAGAGCCCAATTAGTGCAACTATCCACCGTAGGTAGCACTATATGGATCATATCTTCAGAGCACATATTTGTCAGACCAGGTGTTCTAGTCCACAATTCAAGTAAAAATGTGCGGTTCATAAAGGGACTCTCTGCCTGGGTTGATTTCCTCGATTTTAGTCCATTTCCCAAATGGGTGTAGCCTTTATTGTTCGCTATGATGTTGATTACTAAGAAGCAAAGCTGTGGGGGCGTTCAAAACGATGTTGTTTGTGACTAATGCATTATTTCCATCAATATGAGGGCAAAAGTAAGTCCCCTCCAGGTGAATGGGGCCACTGTTCACCGAGGTTCCTATAAAGTTCCAGTAACCCACTGAGCTGGCCTAGGATATTCTTGTGATACATTTAGCACTGCCCAGAAAGGGATCATACCCTCTTGCTGCAAATGGTGCTCTTTCCATGTGTAGTCATGGTGGCTGAGTGTAGGAAGCTTAAATATGGGTAGGGGATCTGGGCGGAAATCATAGGTCCAGGCTGAGGTGTGGTCACATTCAGGGTGGTGGGGGAAAAATAGGCCTCCTGTTAAGTGATGAGCCAGCACCTCAGATGTCAGACCGTAATCATAATAATGTACCAGTCTCTCATTGATACCCACACTCACCTGGGATTGTCCACAAGGTTCATCCAAGTGATCCACTGCAATTGCGGCGTACTTGGCGCCTGTCGAACCCAAGCATCAAGGGGGCCCGCAGGTGGACCGTTCCAATTGTGCCATCATCTCCCTGTTCTCCAATTACTTTCCTAGGGACCACAGTGGTGGAATTAGATGCGACCATTATGCAATCTGGCTGGTCTGTGCTCGAGATTTATTCAGAACAGCATGTCACGTTGGTTTAGGAGTTTTACAATAGGCGTTTGGTTTGCCTACGACGAGGCGGGGAATGTTGACACCATCGGGGAGTTTCTTAGCCTCACCTCACAGGACAATGCCTCTACAAATGCAGAGGGAGAATCCGGTGAGGGGGAGGAAGGGGGATTATTCAGCTGTGAGCCCCGTATTTCGGGAACCACAGGAGTGGGGACTGATGAGGAATATCAGGAGGACCGAGGGGTCCTCGGTATAACATCCTTGTCACAATCAACACTATTCAACAAAATCACATCCACTACTTCAACCAAAATAAATTGTTCTGCTGCGATGTTAGAGCATAGGGACATCAGGGTCTCCGTTTTTGCCAATATCTTGTCCAGAGTTGTGGATGGAATAGGCGTCATGACTTCTTCTGTAAAGGAAGAAGCATGAGATGTGATTATGCTCTCGGGTTCACTGGTGGAATCAAAATAGGAAGAATCCGACAAAGAGCAGCCTTTGTAGGTTTGGCGTGGCAGATAATTGAGTACCTATCATATTGTCCAGTCCCAAGGCTGTAAAGATTTGTTGCTGGGTACCTCCCAAGGAATGTCTCTATAAACCAATACACATTTTTAGTAGCGAGTTGTCATTGTCGATGGGTGGCAAATCAGTCAGTGATTTCTCATTGGAGAACTGTGTAGGAGAATTAGTCGCAGGAGAACTTGCTCCCATTGCTGCCGCAGTTTCTGGTACAATGGTGGGGAAAAAAACTGAGATCTTGGATTGCCTCCTTAGATCCAAGTCTGTTAGTGCTTTTTCTTAAGGGGTTGAGGGCGGCCGTCGACTTTCATAGTGGATGGGCTGTGTTATCTTTTACCCATCTGCCGTGTCGCACTTCGCAGTGCGTACTTTCATTGTCGAGTCGTTTTCATGACAGGAAGGGACAGAGTGCAAGTGACTAGAACTCTGTTTAAAAATGTGTTCACATATTTTAAAACAGGTTTTAAGACAAGGCAATGGGGCAAATGGCTAAAAGAAAATAACGTAATGAAAAACAGAAGCGTAGGGCTATGTGCCTGCTCTCCAGGCACACACTCCCAATAGCTCGAAGGAAAGAGCAGCCTGAGGAGGATTCAATTCGTATGCAACAAGCTAGCCAGCTTACAAGTTTTAGGCAGTGAATGGAAATAAAAAGACTAGAAAAAAAAGGGCTATGTGCCCCCGTCAGGACACACACTACCAAGACTACTAGCAACGCGCGTTCATCGGCAGTAACAGTTGTTGCCTATCAGGCTGGCAGGTTGCAGGATTGGGAAAACAGTATAAAGGCGTTGTGCAGATGGTAAATGGCCATGTGTCTGCGATCAGAACGCACACTCCCAATAGTTCATATGGTGCTGTACTCCAAGAAGGAAAAAGTTCACAAGTTCCCGTAAAGCGTAGATCACAAAATAAGTGCTACTCACCACCCCTCCAGTAGGCAAGGTACCTCCAGACGCCAAACACCGCTCACCAAAACACACTGCCACACACCGTGCCACGCTCCACGCTGGCAGTGATTTTATGCTGAAGGACCTCATCCAGGAGTGGTAGCAGAAATTGCAGAAGGACTGCAAGACAAAGATTTGCTACGTCCGTCCAAACGTTGCTGCCGACTTTGCCGCCACCTAAAAACACTGCCACATACCCTCTCATCTACAATCCTGCCAGAGCATCTCAACTGCATGCCTCACTTCCATCCTGATATTTGCTATTGTTCCTCCCCCACTGAGTATAGGGTAGTAACTATCACGTATTTCCCAGTACTTGCCAGATTTAAAGGGCTATTCCCTGTGACCCTTACACAACCTGTTGGGGACAGATTAATCGGTTCAAAGCCATCACAGCTCGGACATCAAGCACGGGCAGCACAGTGGCTCCCTTTGAGGTCATTTTGTGTCAGCAGAGCATTACAATAGGAGCTATTATACATTGGATGCAGGGACTATTGTCCCTCGAGAGGTGGAAAAGGTGGGTGATAAGCAAATGGAAGGGGAGCACAGCGCTGCATTCTGTGCGATATAATGGCTCGAGCTGATGAACTAATATTGTGTTGCAATTTATTTCATTGGGAACTCAACCCAAAAGAAATTTGGTCAGGCTAATACTGTAATATTCAATTCAGAATGAGGAAAATTAAAGCCAGTCATATTCCTTTTGCTGGCCATGTTTGTATAACAATGTATGTAGTGTCAGGTTTGTTTCTTATTTCATTTGTGTACTTTTCAAGACTTTGCTATAAAACAAATTATTTAACCTTTTGAACACCAAACCTTAATAAAAGAACTTGATGCACTAAAGCTGGGTAGACATATGGTCAAGTGCTTGCATAGCAGACTGGGCCTAAATCCTAGTTTCACCACTAAACCAAAGGGTGTGACCAAAGGCAAATGTTTAATCTCACTTTGTCTTAGCTGTCAAAATTGGGAATTTGTAAAAGTGATTCAGTTTGTATGGTTTCTATTTTTATAAAAATCTGCTCTCATTGTTTGATGAACTAGAATTGCTACATGTTCAATAATGTGTTATGGTTTGTAAATGGGATTTATATTGCACACTGCTGCCATCTGCATGGTCTCCAGGCATTCTGGAAGACATGAAGAAAATAGGGACGTGTGGGGTCGTTAGTGGGAGGAGATGGCAATTTGCTGTTGTGTTGATAGTTTCACTTTGAAAAACCAGTCAGTGTGCACGTATCCGCCCCCAACCCCCCCCCCAACCAGTGTCAGATATTGTGTGCCTGTGGAGTGCAGATGCATTGACTGTACTGTATGAGATGTTGCAGGAGGTGTGGAGTTTTGCTGTTTGATGTCATTGTGGTGGGTGTGTGTGGGTCGAGTAGTTTCTTCAGTGTGTGGTGTTTTTGCAGGATTATGGAGAGTTTGGGTAGGGTTTAGGGGGATTCCAATGTTTTATTGAGATTGAAAAGGCTGATCCACCATATTTAATTTTTGAATATTGTTACGGTTCAAGACCCAGGTCAACACAAAACCAGAGGGTTATTTTCGGTCTGTTAATGGAGATCTTTTCTTGCAGGAATTCTCCTCCTTGGCCATTAATTGCTCTGTGAACAATAGAAAGTGTTTTGAAATTGATCCTTTTCTTGATAGCCAGTGTAGGGATCTTAGTGCTGGTGCGACGTGCTCTCTCTTGCAGAGTCATAGGAGGAGTCTTGCTGCTTCAAACCGAGTCAGTTACAGTTTTTTTAGTGAGGTGATCCAGCAGTCGTAAAGTTGCAATAATGACTATTAATGATGGCAAATGTTCTAAGTAGAAAGGTGAGAAATGGTACGATCTGCTTAACAGTACGTAGGTGTAAGAAGCATTTCTTTACTGCTATGTTGACTTGAGGTTCGAGTGTCAGGTTGTTGTCCATCAGAATTATGATATTTAACTGATTTCAGTAGGCCACAGCACATGCAGTTTTAGGTAGTTGTTGGGCGTTTGTCTGTACCAAGTTTAAGGCTGTTGCTGCTCATCCAGGCAATGATTTGTGAGAGGCAGTTGACATGGGTTTGATCTATGTCCTCGGTTTTATGGATTTTGTAGACGATTTGAGTTTCCTCTGCTTAGTTGTAGCAGCACTTCTTTGTCGCTTGATGGGTTTCATGAGCGAGGTAATGTAAATGTTGAAGAGAAGTGGCGAGAGGGATAAACCATGTGGAACCCCAAAGGCGAGTGTGCATGATGTTGAGCAGAATTGTGGTAGACTGGTGGTTTTCATTCTGTCAGGAAGGATTTCACCCACTGTAGTGGGGTGTTACTTAGTGCAGCTTCTTGTTTCCTTTTGATGAGTGTTACATGGTTGATTGTCTCAAAGGAGTGATTCTGGACTCCAAGTTTATTTTTAAGTTCTCTCAGGTGGAGAGTAGTGCCGATTCAGTTCCCTTTCATAGGCTCGAAGCCACCTTGGCCTGGTGCAGTAAGTGGTTGGTTTCCATGCATGTCTGGATTTGTCCATATACACAGGTTTCTAGAAGTTTGGCCAGGTAAGAGGTGTTTATTATAGGCTGGTATTTGTGTTTCCTGAGGGATCTTTGAGAAGTGGTTAAATGTAGGCAGCTTTGAAACTCCAAGGTACAGTTCCTGTTTCCAGGCAATGGTTCATGAGGTTGCAGAAGTAGGTTTGCTGAGGATGTTCTTGTAGATTTCGGATGTGCAAGGGTCTACTGACAAGCAGGCTGAGTTGCTGTCTTTCACTTGTTTGGTGAAGTCGTCTGTCGAGATTGGTGTGAAGTAGTTTAGTATTGCTGTTGCCTCTGGGGTTGGGTCGTGGGCGATATTGTTGCTTATGCCATAGGGCACAGTGTTGACTTGTTGAATAACTAGACTTTAATTTTAAAGTGGTTAGCAAGGACAAGAATGTTTGCAAGGGAATGGAGACGTTCTTGCAAGATGTCGGTTTTCTTATCTCAATAATGATGTTGAACATCGCTTTCTGTGCACTGCTCATATGGCCTTCCCGCCATCTGGTACAGCTGTACCCCTATTCATCCTACCCACTGCTGTATTTCTGTTCTGTTACCACTGAAAAGCGCTCCGTTATTTATCTATATTGGTGTATACCTCTGTAAAGCGCTCTGTTGCTTCTCGAAGATAGGGCCGTGCTCAATAAATGCAATAATAATTTGAAACACGTTCAAAATAATGTCTTTGGTATAAGGATTTCAGCTCCATAGAGCTGTGTCCACTATTGGAATAGGATTTTGTCCTGTCAGTGGCAATGTTTCCTCCAAGCTTGCTCGAGTTTCTGGTTTGTTTTCTTCGGGTCTCTGAAGTGGGGCGCAAACCATATGGCAGTCATTTTCATTTAGGTGGGGACAAAATGTTTCTTTAGTGCTACTTCATCTAGATGTTCTATGATCCATTTTTGGAGTGTCTCAGTTCTTTCTTCTGGCGGAAATGTGCCCAGAACAGCCATCAGTGGTTGTCACGACTCGCTCCCTTCGCTCCCGTTCCCACCACTTGGGGGCATGATTTGGGGTTTATTCCCTACTGGACCTTTCCTCCGAACCTTATGCTACAGTGCTGTGATGAATTGGGAGCGCTAAATCCCTATTTTCCAAGCTACTTCCCTTCCGGATCCATTCCAGGTTTTTGGCAGCCAGCATGCTTCTTTAACCAAATGACTATGCTTCCCAGAATGCCTGGCCCACTGCTCCACCTCCACCCTTGCAGGACAAGGTTGGGTGGAGGATAGGTAACAGCTGTGGCTGCAGGTGCAGCAATCAGCACACCTGAGGCGTGTGCTCGTTAAGCAGCTTTAAAAGCCTCAGTCTTACTTCAGTCCAGCGCTGGTCATCGTTTGCAGTGTTCCTGTTGTGACTAGTCCCTTGTTCCTTGCCTTTGTACCTAGTTCCTAGTTCCTGCTTTCTTGTTCCTCCGCCCTGAATTTCGGATTCATGCGCTAATTGATTTCTGCTCCCTTGATTCCCTTTTTGTCTTCCTCTGTTTGCAGGCAGCATTTCTCAGTGCTTTCCCCTTTTAGATGCAGCCCAGTTTGTCTGTGTTCTATATTTCTTTGACTCTGTCCTTTGCTGCTGTAAACCCGTATGCCTTAGCCTTCCTCTTAGATTAGCATCCTGTCTTTCCCTTGGAGGGGTAGGGGGAAGTTTGCATTGGTTATTTCGTTTTTCCCTGCTCCTGATCCTTATTTTCCATTGGGATCCATTCCATGTTTTCCATTGCACAACTGCATTTATTTCCCATTTGATATTTAGGTGTGGTGTGCGGTTGTAGCTAGCTCCTGTGTGAATGCTTATGTTTTCCTCACTAATTTGTAAACACTATTCCAACTTAGGTATTTAGTTTTCCTCCCATTGCTGTTATAGCCTTTCTGAGTCCCAGTTTCATCAACAGGATTTGTGGGCTAGCTAACTTTCAAGAGGTTTATCTCGTCCTCGTGAGTACTGTTCTTTAGTTCCCTTATTTAATACCATCAAGAGTGTTAGTTCACAGATCCTGTCATTGCTTGCCCTCCACGTGGGTTTAGCGCTGTCAGTACCTGTAACAGCAATTGGGGGTAAGGCGCTTGCCGACTTTCCTCGCGGTCAGGTGCTTACCCCACATCCCTTTTCATATATTGGTTTTGTTGTCACACTCTATTTGCACTACTGGGTTCTAGCATACATGAGTCGTTGTTCCTGTGTGCACGTAGTTTAATTCGAAGCCTTTCACTGTGTAATTTAGTGCACCTTTCCCTTGCCATATTCGCTGCCTTTGTACTCGCCTGACTAATCCTGACAGTGGTTTTCTGGATTCCAGTCTGGTGTCAAGGTCCATAGTATTGAGGGATTTTCCAGTTTCTTTTCTCAGTTGGAGTTAGATTTATGTGGGTGGAATGTGCTTGCCATGAGGGTGAATCACAACTGTTATCAGGACGTTGTTGCCCCAGAGAATGTTTATTAGGGTGAAATTATAGTTAGATTTGTTTTTTGCTGAAGATTTTACCCAACGCGTGCTGAGCTGCATGGGTGGCCCGCTTTACATTTGTTGTAGGTGCATGTGGGATAGTTGAGTGGTCAGTGATTTGGTAGAGCTGGCATTCTCTTTTTCAAACCAGATGTTAAAGTCTCCTAATATGATCAGGTGTTGTATTGCGATGTCAGTGGGGTCTACACATTTATCTGAGAACGTCTAATCGTACGTGGGTGGTCTATATAGAAGCAGGAGGGGGTAGGTTGGGTTTGATGGTCCAGGTGGAGGCAGAATGATTCAAAGGCTGATGATGCTATTGATGGTGTTGTTGTGATCCTTAGATAATCTTTGTATGCTATGGCTAGGCACCTCCTCTTTTTACTTTGCGGTTGGTCTGCCAGAGTTGGAAGTTGTTCAGCAAGAATTTGTGTGCAACTACCTTAAAGTCATCCATTAGCCAGGTTTCTTTGAGGAAAAGCACACCCGTTTCCCAATCGCTAAGCTGCTTGTGCATCTTTGTGCTATGCTTTGAAATGTATTGAATTTCAGCGTATCTTTTTGTTTTACGGGGTATGTTTGTATTGCGAGGGTTGTGTCGCTATGTTGAATGGACATTCGTTCCTCCTTCATTTTGAGCCAGTGCTTGACTTTGATGTGGGGTTTGGGGTGTGGACCATTCTTGCTTCTGGTTCTTCATTGAGGAGCTAAAGGAGGTTGCATGCAGGAGCTCATTTTTGGGGTGCTTGTGGGTTCGTAACTTGGAATGCTGTCGTCTTGACAGTCTTCTGTGGCAACAGTGTGGTAAAGTGTTTTTTTCTTCCTTCTAGTTCTATCAGGGTTCTATGTCATTTCAGTGAAACATTTTTTTCCCCAATTGGTTTTTTAAAAATATCTTTCAATGAAAAAAACATAATCGAAGCCCTCCATCCCCCATTTTTTTCTCTATTCCTAGACCCCCCCCCCCTTTGTTATTCGATTAGTTTTTTTGTTAAAAAACCATCTGAAAAAAGCCTGTTGATGAAAGCACGTTGTACCGATCCATCTGTGGTGTTTGCCAATTCTCTATGCGTGGTTAGGATTTCTTTGCAAGGCTGGTTTGGAGGTGGCTAGGTATTGCAAGGTAGAGTGATCTTTGTCACAATTTGCAAAGTGGTTCTTTTGTTTAAGAGGTTCTGTGCAAAGTTTCCCAGAGTATTGAGAGTCGAGAAACAGTTGGTTGCAATGTTTTTCCTTCTACACTGGTGCTTGAGCCATTATGGGCACGTCTTGCCTTCAATAGATCTTGTTAAATGGTCTAGTTGACCAGGGGAGTGGGAGCCTTGATCTTATTAGATCTCTCAGCAGCTTTTGACACCATTGACGACTCCCTCCTGGTGTCTTGGCTGGCCTCACTAGGCTGTAGTGTCCTGGTTTGAATCTTTTCTGATTGATCAGGGCCAATCTCTGTCTCTTCTACTTCTTGCACGCTCACATGTAGAGTTCACATGGGCTCAGCCTTGTCCCCAATGGTGTTTAACATCTATTTACAGCCATTTGTGCATCTCTTCCGCTTTTGCGGCTTCAGGTGCTACTCGTATGCCGATGACACCCAGATTGTTGTTGGATTAGATCTTGACCAGTCTGAGGTTGCGTCGTGCTTGAGTGGATGCCTGGCAGCCATGAATGGGTGGATCAACAATAACTGGCTTAAGCTTAATGGGGACAAGACTGAGGTCTTGGTGGTGGGTTCCCCCTCCATTTCTTCCTTCTGGACCTCATCTTTTTGGTCACCTGTTCTGGATGCTCCTCCGGTGACAGTGGTGAGGAATGTAAGTGTCTACCTGTCCATGTCGCTTTCTTTGACCACCCAGATTAGTGCAGTGTGTAAAGCGGGACATTTCCAGCTCAAGGTTCTCCACTAGGTGTTACCCCTTTTGCCTAGTCGTTTAAGACCTTTGGTAGTTGCCTCTTTGGTGCTCAGTCGCATTGACTATTGTAATGCCCCATTTTTAGCCCAGACTCGCTAGCTATTTCACTGTCTGCACCTACTCCCAAACCTGGCTGCCTGTATTGCTAGCAACACGGCCAATGGGGCTCATATCACGCCAGTGCTTCGGTCGTTGCACTGGTTGCCGGTTGCCAAAAGAATTGAGTACAAATCTCTGTGCTTATTGCACCAGGCGCATCATCGCTATGGGGTGGAGTCCTTACAGGATAAGTGTATTCATTATTTCCCTGGGCTCACACTTCGCTCTGGTACATCCTGTGTGCTTGCTGTTCCACGCTTCCACCTGTTGAGGATTGGTGACTGGGCTTTCTCAATCGCTGCAGCACAGTTGTGGAATGCTCTGCAGTTTACTCTGAGATGTGTCAAGAGTCATGAGTTTAGGCGTGGACTGAAAACTCTGCAATCTTATATTGCTTGGGGGTAGCATCAGATTTGCTGGTTGGACCTAGCACCAAGATGCCCTTGGGTGGACTTGCGCTTCATACATTAGATTAATAATAAATGCGAGGTGTCTGTTACTTTCCTTTTTTTTATCATCAGTTTTTTTGGCTAGCCTATAATCTAGATGTGAAAACACCTAGTGGCAGGGTATCTCTGTGGCATAGACAAAATGTATCACAGTGGGAGGTTATACAGATGGGTAGGGCGATATTGCCGTTGGCTCTTGACTTACTCATGGCAACTTATTTTAATTGCACTACCAGTGATGCGTAAAGAGTGACAGACACTGATTACACTCCTTGTAATGTTTTTTTTCCATAATATCACATTGATTACATTTGTGTAGCGCCCAGACCCGAAGGTATCAGGGTTCTTGTACATGGTAGGTAGGTGAGCATAGGCAATGTAAAGAAAAAGTTACCAGAATACATCGTCATATTCTGCGAACAGCCAGGTTTTCAGCATTTTTCTAACGGTAAGGTATGAGGGTTCATTTCTGATGTGGGTAGCGAGTGAGTTCCACAGGGATGGAGCTGTAATGCAAAAGCTGGAATTGCCTGCTTGCTTAAATTTGAATCTAGGAGTTTCGAGAGCATGGCAGGAAGAGGATTGAAGGGGCGCACCAAAGACTTAGCTGAGATGCAGGGATTGAAGTAAAATGGGGCTTTGTTGTGGACACAGCGGTGTGCGATCACTGGAGTCTTGAACTCGATCTGCGCTTTAATTGGTAGCCAGTGGGCGTTGCCTCTCGTGGCAGAAATGTGGTCTGAGTGTTTTGGACCCAAAGCTGCCCTTAAGGCATTATTATGTAAAAGTTGTAGTGTGGATAAGTTCTTGGGTAGAGGTGCCTGTGAATAGCACATTACAATAGTCCAGTTTACTAGATACGATTGTTCAAGCGAGAGTCCGGCAGTTAGTTGGTGAAAGGAATGTTCTGCTCACGGCGATACATTTCGCTGTGTAGGCTTTGGAAGAGGCCAAAGCACTCACCTACCTATTGCTGCATATTAATAAGCAATGTTGTTTTAGCCCGTTTAGATTACCCTAGCAAAACGGAATCTGCCTATTGCTGCATCTTAATAAGCAATGTTGTTTTAGCCTGTTTATATTACCCTAGCAAAACGGAATATGCCTATTGCTGCATTTCACTTGCAATGTTGATTTAGCCTGTCTCACACTGCCTTAGCTAAACTGATCTTGCCTATTAGTGCACACCATCTGCAAAATCGAACCTACCTATTGTTGCATCTTACTAAACATTGTCTTAACCTGCTCTACACTGCCCCAGTAAAATTGAATCTACCCTTGGTCAGCACACTTAGCCTGTGCTCATGGTCTCCCCCACAGTGATTAAGCGTCAGTGTGATCCCACCTCCTTCTCTGCCACCAGGTGTGACCTATCTTGCATCTAGGTGTCGTGCACTTCCATCATGCTCCTCAGGGCGCTCCTTATACTGCACCACGTTCTGCCCTTTCAAGCAGCCATTACCACCCAGTTACTCACACTATTCGACACCTTGACTCACCCCAGCCCTCTCCACCTGACTCTGTCCAGTGTGATCCCTACAATGGGCCCTGCGACCACCACCTTAGGCCCACACCACATCAATAACTACACCAACTTATATCTTAATGACCTTGCTCTCCGGTTGGAACACTTCGCTATGAAACCTACGCCGAACCAACCATGCTCTTTATCTCTCAGAAACAAGAGATTAGGCACTAGATTCCGCATACAACCTACCCGCAGTAACTTCTCCAAGCGAACACTACATACACCACCGTGCTTACCCCATCCAACCACTAACAGCAAACCCTCTACTTCTGAGGCTAAACTGCCACTCATCCAGGGCGCCCTTATCAATGCCAGATCTCTTCCAGCGCACGCATTAGACAATGCAGACCTCATCACATCTTCAGATCTCGACTTTATTGCCATATCTGAAACTTGGCAACATGCCACATCCGGACCCTCACTGACCCTTGCCTTACCACCCGACTACGATATCATGCGTTGCGACCGCACCACTACCCAGGCCAGAGGTGGTGGCGTGGCCATCATCCATAAAAACACTCTCGATCTAAGAGTGTCGACCAACTCAACCAAACTTGAGTCCGCTGAATTACTCTCAGTCAAACTCTCACTAACGCCCAATCAGACAGCCACCCTCCACCTTATCTACTGGCCCCCAGGCCCTGCACCCACCTTTGTCGGCGAAATATTCACCCTCCTCCTCGACAATACCAAAACCAACTCTCAAATTATCATCCTAGGTGACTTTAATCCGGGACTTGTTGACCCTAAAAAGATCATATTGCACTGGACCTGGAGAACGCTCTAACCAACTTTGGTTTCACCTTGCACATTCAGGAGCCTATTCATACAAAAGGCAGGACCCTTGACTGGTTAGCCGGCTCCAACTGCAATATCAATGTCCTTGCCAACACCCCCTGCCTATGGTCCGACCACCACATCATCACCTTTAATATTGAAGCCACCCCCCCCCCATGTCCCGACTCTGATAGCTCCAGCCCTCCCCACTAGAAATAAAAGACATAACTAAGGAGAAACTCATCCCTTTGCTACTCCCATCTCTTAATGCTGCCACTAACTCCTGCAAGGATCCCACCGCCCTAGCAGACATCTACAACTGTAGTATGCTTACCGCTATAGACTCCATCGCCCCTATCAAACTCAGGAAGGCTAAACCACGTGCACACCTGAACTCCTGGTTCACACCACAGTTAAGAGTGCTCCGCAAAGCTAAACGCTGTGCTGAAAATCGCTGGAAAAGTCACCCTTCTGATAAGCACAAAGACGGCTTCTTCCTTGCATCGCTCACATACAAAGAAGCCATTATCGCTGCAAAAAAAAAAAAAAGACTCCCTCAATAACCGTATCCTGCAAGCTGACTCCAACACTAAGGAACTCTTTAAGATCCTAAAAGAGCTTGAAACTCCAGTCACCCCCCCTGACGCCTGCATTAAAGATGGTAAATGGTGTGCCAACATCCAGGCAGCCTTACTCTCCATGCTACAGTCCAAGATTAAAGACAAACAAACAAGTTAATCTGAAATTAGACAATCGCCCTCCCACCCCTGTAGGGGCCTTCTCTCCTGACTTCCCCAATTCTAAACCTTTTGCCTTTTCACCGCTCACTACTGCTGAGATGGAAAACATCATCCTGAGGATCAAACAGTCTAATTGCCAAGGTGATCCGTGCCCCGCTCCCATCATTAAGGAATCTGCCCACAATTTGGCCCCATTCATTACGGCCTTCATCAACTTCTTTAAAACAGGTATTGTCCCTGACAACCTTAAGGACGCATGGGTGATCCCATTGCTAAAAAAACCTTCCTTAGACTCAAGCATACCTACTAACTTCAGACCCATAACTACCATCCCATTCCTGCTCAAAATCTTAGACCGTGCAGCATACTGCAGATCCAAGAGAATTTGGAAACTAATAATCTTTTAGGTCTCAGATAATCTGGATTCCGTCCCAGACATGGGACATAGACGGCTCGGATAGATCTCAAAACACAAATTGAAGTCTTGATGGACAAGGGTAAACTAGCCATGTCACTCCTCCTCGACCTCTCTGCGGCATTCGATCTGGTCAATCACCAAATCTTATGCAGGCACCTCCACTCTGCCGCCCACTTCTCTCCATCAGCCACGGCCTGGATTAAATCCTTTCTGACTAATAGATCTATGCGGGTCTTTTCTCAGTCTGCAGCTGCAGATCCTTCCCCAATTCACTGTGGCGTCCCTCAGGGTTCTTGTGCGTCACCCACACTAATGTTTTTACTAAACCTCTCTTTGATGTACTTGACTATCTAGGTGTCTCCTACACAAATTACGCCGACGACACCCAGACACTCATTCCCATTACTGGAGACTACTCAGCTGACACCAAGGCCCTGAATGACGTTTACCTGGTCATCCAAGCCTGGATGGCACAACACCAGCTTTGCCTCAATGACAAGACGGAGCTCCTCACCCTGGGCACTACACAACACCTCCGCAAACTTGAGCCGTCCTACCAGTCTTTCAGCATTGATGGCAATACCATCCATGTTTCAAAAGACACAAAAACCTTAGGCTTTTACCTTGACGCCACTCTATCCTTATCTCGACAAACAAATGCAGTCAGATCTGCTTCTGCATACACCTGCAAACTCATCGCAGCCTGTAGGCCTTTTCTGGCCACCCCGAATAGTGTCACACTAGCCAGAACCCTCATTATGTCCAAAATTAACTATGGCAGCGCCCTATACTTAGGCACTAGCCAAGAGAACCTGAATAAATTACAAATCACCCAGAATAACGCTATCAGAGCTGCCTTAAACATCCCTCGCAACCCCCACATCTCTGAATCTAGAACTAACCTACAGTGGCTACCCGTCAAACAGAGAATCTCGCTGAAATCTCTAGCCCTCACGCACAAATGTTTGGCCAACAAGGCCCCCCCCGTACCTCTGCAGTCGGATATCCCACCATGCGCCTACCCGGCCGCAAAGAATCGCCCAGACCTACTGTTTATCGATCCCTAGGTTCAAACTTCAAAAAGCGGGTGGCACAAGCTTCCCTGTCCTTGCCTCCAAGCTATGGAATGCCCTCCCCATCTCCATCAGATCTGAAGACTCTTTCAACGTATTCAAGTCTAAAACGAAATCATGGCTTTTCAATCAGCATTGAAACATGCTCTGCACACCACTGAGCATCAGCCTACTTATCGCCTGCGGTACATTTTGTCTCTATGCCTCATGTAAAATATTTGATCTGTAAATTATGTATATTGATATACTTGTTGATTACTATGTTTGTACATTCGCCCTGTGTTTATAATGCTGTATATTATATGCTCTGTATGTAACTGCACACAAGTTGTGCCCTGATGCCTTCGGGCCTGATGGTGCGCGTTACAAATAAAACAAATACAAATTAGTTATGTTGAGTTCTGAATCGAAGTAGACAGCGAGAGTCTTGATGTGCTTAGAGAACTGGATGATAAGTGTCATCAATGGAGAAAGAGGAGTAAGTGGGCTTCAAATTTCTTAGACGCATGGGGGAACCCACAACGAGAAGATGCTGCAAGTCTGGTTTGTAGCCTCAACATCCTCAGCATAGTGTCCTGAGATGAGGAGGAGGAGGAGGAGGAGGAGGATTTGAGTGGCGTCCCGGAAAGTTGGTGTAGGGAATGCCAAGGGACTCGAGATGGTCAAAGAGGGGCATGGTGTAGGTGTTGTAGAGGGCAGGAGAGATGCAGGAGTCCCAATTGGGACAGAGATGGGATCTTCGATAGCATCTCCAATGAAGACCCTGGAAGAGCGTCCACTCAAAAAAGATGTAGCCCAGGATGCTGCCTCTTGGGGAAAAAAAGAAATTGGACAAGAAATGCTGGCAGAGATTATCATGATCAACAAAGTCAAATGCGACCGAGATGTCTAGAAGGACCAAGACTGCTATGTTGCCTGAGCCACAGAACCTGTCTAATTGGATTTTGAGGTCAAGGAGCGCTGGTGCGGTGCTGTGCTTGGGACGAAAGCCAGATGTCATGAAACAAGTAGTTTGTATTGTTCCAGAAAGGTTTGGATATGGGAGTACGGTCCAGGATTTTTAGTAGGAAGGATACTGTGGTAATGGGCCGGTAAATGGTGGGGAGGCGTTCAGGGAAGGTTTCTTAATAAGGGGGGGGGGGGGGGGGGGGAGACCCACGCTGCTTTGAGACATGTGGGGATGGCGTGGAGGCAAAAGATGCATTGATAAAGTCAGTTATAATGGGTGCAAGAGTATCTGTGCACAATTTAAATATGTGGTCTGGGCATGCATCTCCTTTACAGTTCGAGGAGCTGCACTATTTTGGAAATGTTGTCCACTGTGACTGCGGATAAGTTGAACTGGGGAGGTAATGGTAGTTCAGCATATAGCGATGGTGTCCAAGTGAAGGGAGGTTTGGCTGCGAGTTGGATTTTTTTTGCTGTAATTCTGTCTCTTAGTTGGTCAATTTTAATCGAAAGGGCGGTTTGGATGGTCGTGCACCAGGCTTTGTCGGTGTGTACCTGGGAGGTGGCAGGAAGGGGGTTCGCAAGCTCTTTAAGAATGGCAATGAGCTCTTTACAGTTGGAGCTGGCTTCAGAGATCCTAGCGTTGAGGGGTTTAGGTTTGATGGTGATTAGTATATTTTTGTAGGTTTTAGCTGCAGTGTTGAAGGCTTTAATATTAAATGGTGTGGGGTGTTCTCCAGGTGCGTTACCATGCATGTTTAAGCCTATGGAGTAAGATCAGGTCATTGGAGAACCAGATTTTGGTATGTCTGCCTGGTTTAGGGATTTTAGATTTGATGGGCGCATGTTGGTCCATGGTGAGAGTAAGTGCATGTGGGTCGTTAGCTGTAGGCTTACAGTGGGAAAGATGCACCTGATGAGGTTAATTCATATGCAAATTGGGGGGTGTTCTCATGGCGTTTACTGCAGAGCCTCAGGAAAAAAAATGGAACAGAATGCATAACCGTCCTACGTGTTTCTTATTTATTTTGTTGTGCTGTGTGTGGTAAAATACCTTTCCCACTAGTGTGACCATATAAACGGATATGTTAAGTTATTGGGTATTTATACTGCGCCCATCACCAAACCACCTTTACGGCACCTAACCCTGGCAGAGAAGTGGCATATTGGTGAACCCATCAGAATGTCTTTTTTGGGGAGGGAGAGGCATGAATGATACTGTACAGAACCGCATGCACCACAAACTGCTGATGTGCCTACGCATCTAAAGTGTACTGCAAAACCCTTTTTGTAAACTTGGCTACTCTGTCTACAACTTAATTTCTTTTACTCATCACTGAACCTGTTTTTGCAGCTCGCTTAGGGCCCTCACCATTGAGCAGTCTGAGCTCACAGGATTCTGAGAAGTGAAAACTGGGACAGGTGACCAGGATAGAAATGGGACAATCATGTCTTGAGGTGAAGCGCTACTCTATTGCTACCAGCCACAACAATGTACGTTTATGTTTTTTAAGAAACATAAATATGCATAGGGACATTCACTGACTCCACAGGAGGGACACTTAATTACTATGATACAAGAAGCGCATGCACGGTTGACACCGCTGCAAAGCTCTTACGGGCATGGAGACACAGTGGGGGACGGCAGAATAAGCAGAAGATGCGTCTGATATTATACGATGCTAACAGTGTACGCTGCAGCAAATCACCTACGAAAGAGGTTGAGACAAAGAGGAGCAGTTGCTACAAATGAAAATAAAAGGAGGGGGGCTGCCGAGAAACATGAGAATGTAAGACACATGCTCACACGAGCCCCTCTAAGAGACCCCGGGCACGATTGTTCTTATTAGAAAACGTGACAGGAGTCATGAACAGTAATCTAGAAAAGAGAACAGTCACGGTAAACCGTGGACATCCATTCGCCCTACGGAGACCACCCCATACCGGAAAACGCACTCACTCACCGGCTTGTTGACGCCATGGTAGCAACTAGTTCCGATTAGAATAACGGACCAAGCAACGTGTTCTCATGATCTCATCACGTAACTTACACGTTACGTTCTATGCAACGTAAACCTAGTGAACTGACTGCGTTGCCGTTGCGTTCCGTTCCAAGCAGACCTACACCTCAAGGGGACCCAAGCTGACCAGTTCACGTAGAAGTCGGAGCAAACCCCTTCGCTAGGAGATGACGTATGAGAACACAAGAGGACATGCCAACCTAGTTCTTGCGATCTGAGCAGAACACAGAGTAGTGTGGTTGGCAGTGGTGGAAATGGAAAAAAATGTAAAGAGGGATCACACAAAGGCCCCGGTGGGGGTGGAGTTTGGAAGTAGGGGTGGAGTTTGGAAGTAGGCGGAGCTGGCAATTGGACTCCACTCAAAGGAAATGTACAAAATAATAGTTTAAAAATGATGCAATTTCTTTCATGCTGATCCTTTTCAAACTCCACATCAATTCCACTTTACATTACTCCCATGACAGCGGTGTACCCAAATTAATGGTGTTAAAGCAGTGATTTTTAGTACATTAAGGGATCCATAGACCAGATATACAGTAGAAGGCTATGTTGTATATATGCTCAGACCTTCAGTGGAGTTGTAACTTTAGGATTATTGAACAGCAATGGTGGCAGCATAAATAAAGGTAATTGCACAGCACAGTTGAATTCACTGCATTGTAATGTCCAAGTCTCTGGGCTTTCTCATAGTCTTTGTGGCTATAACAAGTCTTACTCCTCATGCAGAAGGAGCGCCAGTAGCTGCTGCGAAAAAGGATTTCATCAAGGTTCCCGGCGCAAGACAGAATCTGTCTTTGAGCTTATAGAAGTGGAAATGTGTGAGGACATCGGACAGTGTCCGGTCCAGCTCGATCGATTCTTCTAAAATGGAACCAAGAAAGTGACCAAAGAGGCCGGCAACATAATCCTCCAATTCCTGGTCGGTCACCTCAACTGGCCCTCCTCTGATTCATATGTTGTTATGGCAGGACTGGTTTTCGGAGTCCTTGAGCTTTGTTTCGGCATTGTGCATCCTCTCTTCCAGGGCATGTATGCATTTGGTCCACTCACAGACCTTATATGACTGTTTTGCACAGATTAGTCTTGACCTCCTCAATGAGGTGTTCAGCCTCGTCCAGGCGTTATTCCAACAAGGATATTTCCCGCCATTTCAGAAAGGCTACATTGGTGTTGTCCCTTGAGCTTTGCCATCCATTGCTGCAAGTCCGCCTTCGTGGCCAGTTGGGGGTTAGCTGGTGTCGGCCTGTCCTCATGTATTTGGGCAACTGTAGTGAGATCTTTTGTCCCCTGGTCCTGAGTCTGCAGCATCGAAGCTATGTCTCCCGATTTCGGGGTTTTAGCTTTGGGCATGACGGGCACCCACCCTTGCTGATGCTACCAGGGAAGGCAGAGCCACCCAAGAACCGGTGTGATCTATGCTTTGAGAAGGTGACAAACCCTGGAGGCATCCAGTCCCCCAAACAAGCCCATAAAGCAAAGGATCCTAAGCTTCCAGGGGCCTCAATGGGTCATGACCATCATTGGCATCATGTGTCGGTATACTAAACACAGAGCAGAAAGTCAACACACTCTCCCAGCCACCTTGAGGCTCCTTAAAGGTTGAGGAATCCATCACCCCCTTGATAGCAGTTCCTCAATGTCCCAATATGTATATTAAATATACCTGTCCACCAGGCAGCTGGGCAGTGAGCTGGGAAGAGAAGCCTCCGGATGGGGGAGGGCCGCCCTCTCCAATATTTTGATATCTCCCCTATAAATAGGATCAATGACTGCTGCCAATACACCTAGGCCATATCGCCAGGCTAGGGTTGACTTAGAGGCGAGTCTGATATACGTACCAGGGGGAGGAGTGAGATATCAATTCTCTATCTCCAGGTTGTATTAATTCTCCTCTACTGTCAAATCCTATAGACGTCCATATGTCCACACAGCTAACAGTTATTACAATTTCTGCCTGGCAAATCAAAGTTTCTTTCTTCATGGTTCAACTTGAAAAGGCAACAACACACAGATTCCCTTCTCAGGAGTCAAATCAGTTTCCAGTATTCTACACAGAGCTTAAATTACGACACCTTAATCAGGATACACCATTCAACAGTTTTACTTTAGTCATGATGGTTTAGGCAATAATTCATCAAAACACAGTTGTGAAATTTCAGTTCATGCCACCTTCTACTTCAACCACAACCTTCTTCCACAGTTACAGTACTTCAGCTTCTTCTCTTCCTGGTCAACTCACCTCACAGGACTAACCACTAATTGTCCCTTTCCTGGTAAACTCACCTGCCAGCATAAAACCCCTACAACTACTACTTGTACTGTGTGGTAAGGCTTGCTCACAACTTTCCACATGTAACTCCTTAATGGAGAAAGTTAAATCAACAACATCTTCTGGAACAAGTCTTTTGACTTGAAACACAATTGGCTTTTAACTTCTTTCATACACAAGAGGATGATGATTGTCACATTGATTTGATTGCCCTTGACAATACAGGCTGCAATTTTATCCCCCTTGATCCTTTCTACAAGGAGTGCTCTCCCCCTGTTGTCTCTGATATCTTTCCACACAACTCTCTGTTTATTGTCAATGTGGTTGCCTTCTGGAGGCTTAGCCATTTTGCTTAATAACAGAATGAATATAACTTCTCACATACTTGTTGCCACAGATGCTGTTCTTGCTGTTCAATGCACTTTTATGCACGGGGATAACTCTCCTTTCATAGTAATAACTGTATATTGGAACCCTATGAAAGACCCAATAGACTACATGTTTGAACAACTGGACATTGTACTAGAAGAGATATACTCTAGACAGCTGACAGCTGGAACAGTACATCATAGTGGGTAGAGATTTTAACGCTTGTCTTTGTCACAACTTGCGAGAACTAAAAAGATATCTCCATACCATCTGTTGGCTAAACAAAATGGGGATAGATGGTGTGAATTTCTGGAAGGGTGGGACATACACCTTCTAGAATTCCACCTCAATGTCTTACCTTACACTTGGCAACGTGGCGTATATTCCTCCCATATAGATTACATTGCAGTATCTATCCAGCTGGTACCAATGTCTAAACTAGTGCATACCACTAACCCTCTGTTAGGTGACCATATGATTATTACTGGAAATACAACTTGAAAATGACTGTGCAATTGAACTTTACATTAAACAAAATAATATACTATCCCATTTTCAGATAGGCTTTCGTCAGCAGATGGGTACGCCCTTAAACGCAACAATTCTAGCACATTTGTTGGAGATGAGTAGAAAACATAACAATGCCTCTATTTTTATGTCATCCTTAGACCTCACTTCAGCGTTTGACCGTGTCATTGGAAATGTGCTGTGGAGTATAATGAGGGTAATGGGTTTCCCTCTTCAAATTATCTGGATACTCTCAATGCTGCACACTGATACTACTGTAAAAATACATATCAATCAACAGGGAGCAATTACCAAACCCATTCCAATGAATATCTGAGTCAAACAAGGCTGCAACCTTGGGGCGACTCTATTTAATTTATATTTAAGCGACATGGATGTTACATGGTCACAGGGAGTGTGCTATCTGGCAAAACTAGGTAAACAAAAAATTCAATGGATAGCATTTGCCGGTGACATTTTATTATTCGATTTAACACTGTATGGCCTACAAACCAAGCTAGAACTTTTCAACCAAAATGCACAGCAACATAATCTGCTAGCGAACCGTTAGAAATGAAACATTGTTATATTTAATAAAAATAGAAGGAGAATACGCTCCTATAAATGGAGTTTGGCAGGGATTACGATCTAAAGGACTCTATCAATCAAGTACCTGGGATATAATCTTGGTAACACATCCTCCATTGCCATGTGGAAAAAGGTTATAATGGACAAAACTAAACCTCTTCGATCACAAATGAAGATCACATAAGCTAGGTATTGTCAATTTTCCATGTCTTCATTGTTTGAATTGTATTCTTTGAAAGTGAAGGCTGTTATCCTATACGGCCTAGACATGTGCCTCTCTAACCTTGAAAATATTCTAAACAGCGCACAGGCTTCGATATGGAAATACACCCTTAAACTTTCTAAGGCACTTCCTAACCCAATTCTATGCCACAAGATACGAATTGTCTCTTTAGCAGCTCGACATAAATGGAGACAGTTCTCACGCGCCGCCGCCTTCCGTGGACCCTGTGGTCCAGATTGCGGCTTGCAGGCCGCCATTGAATTGACCGTCACGTTTCTCTGACGTTGACGGCAGCGGTCTAGCGTTGCGGCAACAGCGGACAGGGAGGCTTATTAGCCACGCCCTCCCTGTTCACTGTGCGTTGCAACCCGCTTCGGTCAGCCTCCCTGCGGCTGCTCTCTCTCGGTTGCTCCAACGCTAGTTTATCTCTTTTCCTGTGCTTTCTCTCTGGGTACTGCCTCCTCTAGGCACCGCTACGATATACTTTCTCTCTCTCTGGGGTCTCTACCCCGCCTCTTTCCCTCGCTCTGTTCCCGTACTTCCGCGCTTGGTTTCCATACCTCTTTCCCCGTTTGCTCTCCGGAGCTTTTGGTTGGTTCCCTTACCTGGTGTCAACACTCCGCTGGCTCCTGGCCCTGTCCACACCATCCTTGGAGTCCGCATTCCGCTCTACATCCTCCAGAACGGACATCAGCTACTGCTTACCTACAGTTGGGGTTTTTGGTGCCCTGCAGGCTTTTTCCCCTTCTCGTCCCTTTCGGGAGAGGGGCCACAGGCGGAGCTAGTTAACAGCATAGCACTGTGGCTTCCTTCTGGGAGAGAGACTCTTACTCAGAAAAAAAAGAGAAGAAGAAGAAGCAGGATTATCGAGCCCGCCGACCGCAGATTTCTTCAGTTCTGGACTATTTGTCAGGTGAGGAGGAGGAGGAAGAGGGAAAGTCGGAGTTGTGGGAGGTTCAGCCCCAGGGGGCTGACAACAATTAAATAACTATGTAACTATGGGGAAATGTTGGAGCCCCCTAATAAATAGTTATATAAAAATCTTGCAACTATGATAGAAGAAAATACTCCATCTTCTATAAAGAAATACAACAATGAAATGAAAATAGTACTAAAAAACATCAATTTAGATATTGATGATTTACGCCAAAGACCGAATTATGTCAAAAAAAGCTTTTTAAAAACGATTGACACCTTAGAGTCAATCTCCAAATATGCACACTATAAGGACAATGCAAACTTTCAGTCCAAGCACACTCCTTGCCAAAAATACCTTACATGCTTCCCCGACAGTAGGTTGTGAGACCAATATTTACGGTTCAAACCCAACCAGTTTCACACCAACGAAAAGATACAACACTGGGTCAAAATAAATAAAGTTGAATTGGATGGAATATATCGCTTTTGTGACAAGACAGAGCAAAAAGAAACTTTAAAACATTTAACCATGTATTGCGACTACTTTGAAACTCAGAGAAAAACAATATTAGGTGAAGCTAACTGCAGCTCTAAATTGAGTGGGAGGGAATGGCTATGGACACAAACTATGTGGGGCACACATATAACCCTGATACTATCCTTGACTCGTCTATTGGCAGTTATAAACAAGGAGATTCTGCTGAAAAACACGTGTGAGATCTAAGTGATAAATATAACACATCTGTCTAGATATAATCTTTAAAATCTGGATATAATGAGTTGTATACAATCATCAATGCACCATGATTCAGTGCCATACCGTTCAACTGGAGCTTAAACTCAAATTATTTACTACATGAAAATCCTATACGGGCTGGGCCTATTGGGTAATATAGTAACAGTCTCTAAGAAGTTATATAGTGGAAACCTAGCCTAATCATATGGTAATGGATCAATGAAGCAGTAGGATGTAGTATATAATGTAGTATCCATGTTTCAATGAAACCATGTGTGCAATTTAGAGTAACTAGATCTCATCCTTAAAGCAAAGCTAAAGGATGTTAACTAGATTACTCTTACTATGATGTTATTTAAAAAAGGGATTGTATTTGGCAATTACATGTTGTTAGAAGAACTCCTAGAAGTCTTTGGAAACACTGGAAGATTCACCATCCCCAACACACTCACTGGAATCCAAGATGGCGCCTACTAAACAACGTTTCCACTAACTAGCAATGCAGGTCTAGTGTTCCATCCAACACTGAATGCAGGCTGAATCCACTCCTACCTATGCTCCGATACACAACGGTTCACTGCGTTGCTACTCTAACCCTTCGTTAGCATTGCTCCTTAGCCCTTTGAAATTTATGAGGTTTCCTTGCTTGCACTTGCGATCTACCTTGTTCTTTCTGCGCGGCGTCTCTTAGCTGCTGCCTTTCCCGCTCTCACCACTTTTGGCATTATTTCTTCCTGACGGCTTTCCCAGTCGCCATTTCTGGTGGCCTACATTATCTGCAGACGTTAAAGACTAAGTTTCCTCATGTGCCATATGTCTGCAAGAAAAGACACCAAGGAGGCCACCAGTAGGAAAGCTGGTCCAACCAGCCATACCCAATTAAACTTGGGAAATAATTTCTACCGATTTTATTGTAGACCTACCTCCTTCAAACCACAACACCACCATCATGGTAACAGTGGATTCTATGACTAAAATGGCTCATTTCATTCCCATGGTTAAACTTCCCACGGCAGCCCAAATGGCCTCATGTTTTTTACAGACTATATTCCGATTGCATGGGTTACCCAAGAGCATTACCTCCGACAGGGGACCACAATACATCTCAACATTTTGGAAACACTTATGCCAATCCTTAGGCATACAAAGGAACCTGACCTCAGGATATCATCCACAAACAAACGGCCAGACAGAAAGGCTAAACCAATCTCTGGAACAGTACCTTAGATGCTTCATCTCCGCAACTCAAGACAACTGGAATGACTTACTTCCCTATGCAGAAGTAGCATATAACAACTCCCAACACTCAGCGATCAAGATGTCTCCCTTCTACTGTACGTATGGGTTTCACCCTATAATAATTCCTACCACTATTCCCAGGATTACTAATTCTCCAACGGTTGAAGAATTGGTGGCCAACATTCAATCTGGACATGCCCTTGCCCGTACAGTTCTGAAGGAGACTCAACAAAAGACCAAGATCCAAGCTGACAAGAAAAGAACACAGGAACCCACTTACCAGCAAAGGGACCTAGTCTGGTTATCTTCCAGATATCTCCCAAAGAGACTAATACCTTCTAAATTATCCCCCAAATTCTTTGGTCCTTTTCAAGTTTCCAAGGCAGTTGGGAAAGTGGCCTATCGAATTCTTGTTACCCCCTTTATTGTCTCGAATACATAATGTATTCCACGTCTCTCAATTGAAGGCTCATGTTGTTGACAGGTTCCACAGGCAAGGAACAATCACTCCACCGCCAATCGACACACCCGAAGGACCAGAATATGAAGTATCAGCCATAGCTGACTCCAGGTACCATCGAGGAACCCTACAATATCTCATTGATTGGAAAGGATATGGACCTTCCGATAGAACCTGGGAACCAGCTTCCACTGTTTATGCACCTACCTTGGTGCATAAATTCCATAGGTCTCATCCGTGGAAACCCGGACCTTCCATCCCACGGGGAGGGCATACTGTTAGAAGAACTCCTAGAAGTCTTTGGAAACACTGGAAGAATCACCATCCCCAACACACTCACTGGAATCCAAAATGGCGCCTACTAGACAAAGTTTCCACTAACTAGCAGTGCAGGTCTAGTGTTCCATCCAACACGGAATGCAGGCTGAATCCACTCCTACTTATGCTCCGATACACAACGGTTCACTGTGTTGCTACTCTAACCCTTCGTTAGCATTGCTCCTCAGCCCTTTGAAACTTACAAACCTTCCTTGCTTGCACTTGCAATCTACCTTGTTCTTTCTGCGCGGCGTCTCTTAGCTGCTGCCTTTCCCGCTCTCGCCACTTTCGGCATTATTTCTTCCCGACAGCTTTCAGCCGCCTTCGCCGCCTCGGCTCCTTTCCACCTCCCGGCTTCTAGCCGCCTTCGCTGCCCTCGGCTCCTTTCCACCTCCCGGCTTCAAGCCGCCCTCGCCGCCCTCGGCTCCTTTCCACCTCCCGGCTTCAAGCCGCCCTCGGCTGCTTTCCACCCTCTGGCTTCTAGCCGCCTCCGCAGCTCTCGGCTCCTCTGCTCTTCGGCTCCCTGCTGCACTTACCGCTCTCGGAGTCTCTCTTCCCCACGGCTCCCTGCTGCTGTTGCCGAACCTCAGCTTCTTTATCCTCAGTTCTTTTCTCTCTGTGCTACCTGTTTCCCACTCTTTGGGATTATTCTTCCACTTCCCTTCTCACCCTTCTTACCGGAGTCTCGCCTCCTTCTTCATCCTTTCTTCAGTCCCTTGCGGTTGGAATTATTTAGTTCTTACCTTAGAGTTTCCAGTTCCTGTCTCCTCATCTATCGGAATGAAGCTTCAAGGATCCTCCTGCTTACATTCATCCTTGCTCCAGAGGACATTCATATACCTTACAGTTGGATACCTACCTTCATCTGCATCTGGGTTTTCTTCCCCACAAGGGTTTCCCAGGGGGTGGCCCCCCGGTTGCACAGAGCATAGTTTTTAAATCTGGACTTCCGGGGGGACGCCTCTTTTTTCTACAAGCCTCCAGCTAACCCAAAGAACCGTGAGTACCATTCCTGGCAAAGGCAAAAAGTGTGGTGTTGTAAGACATGTGTATATGCTGAATTACATGTGTATATGCTGTCATGCTCCAGCTGGAAACCATTTATGCAATTTAGAGTGAATAGGTCTCACCCTCGAAGCAAAGGTAATGGATGTTTACTAGTTTTTTTTTACCATGGTGTTATTTAGAGAAGGGATTGAACTGGACAATTACATGCGTATATATTGCTATGCTCTAGTTAGACTTTATATAGCCTGGAGGGAAGTTTTTATTAACTTTGTGAAATATGCCTGATTTATATAGGCAGCGTTTAATTTTTATGCTTTTATCTGGTTAATTGAGATGTAAATTGACATATACGTTTTTATGAAGGGAATGTGATTCAAAACATAATTTGCTTAAACGATATAGAAGCTGCTTCTAGAAGAACTTGAAGAATTTTGATATCCGATTTAAATGTACATTTTTATTTGAAAGTGTTAAATGAAGAAGCCAAAATGTAGATAGTAGTATATATATGTTCAATTTAAATGGAGATTATCTGTAATGATACAACATTAACCCAATTGGTGATGTTCTAACAACAACTGAAATGTTGTAAACGTTTGTTAATAGAACTTAAATACAACAATAAAAATAAAAAATAAATAAAAAATAAAAATAAAAAATGTGGTTCACAACTTTCAAGTTTGCTACATTCAGTTTGCCCTGTTATCTCTTGCCTTTGGCAATGCAGAAAACACGTCACCTTATTTGGATAGTCCTTTCTGGTAGAATTGTATCCCTGTTGTTTTGAATCTGCCATTCTTTGGCTTGGGTAATGCAGGTTATAATCTGCCCTTCTTTGCTTGGGTAATTCAGGTAACAATCTGCCCTTCTCTGGCTTGGCCAATGTGGGTTACAATGTTTTCTTATTACGCCTCTCTTTTCCCATAAATCACATTCAACTTGCTTAGAAATTGGCCCTTTTTGATTTGGACAATGCAGGTTATAATGTGCTTCAGTTCGTCCTCTCTCTTTCACATCATTACATTCAGTTTGTCTGAATTTAACTGTTCGTTATTCAAAATTAGTTTTCTTACAAGGTAGGCAGTCTTGGAGCGCCTCCTTTGTTGTTGGCGTCTCCTCTGGACCCGGTTCCTCTGCTGCAATGCTTGTCTGGTGGTTCCACACTACTGATAGCTACGGTTGGCTTCCAACGGACAGCGCAAGCTGTCAGTGTAGCTCTCCCAGCTCCACATGCGCTCCAGTGCAGTTCGCTCACCGGAGCGAGACGCAGGACGTGGAGAGCACGTCTCTCATTTAGGACAGCCAATCTCAGCACCGCTTCCCACTGCGCGTCCTCTGCATCTCTTGGGCACCACAACGTCTCTGCGTCCTGCTATCAATAAAGCGGCAACACCGACCTCTGCTTCACACTGCTTCTGTGAGTCCTGTTACCTCTGCTGCTCCTTCTCAACCCTCACCTGAAGGTCTTTTAAACATTTAAAGGTCCATCTCAGGTGTGGGTTATTACAACCACTAGACGCATACTACGGTTTGCTAACTCTGATCTTCTCTTCCTGGTCCAAGTACTAAGAGCATTATGGGACTCGAAGTCCATAATGTTCTTAGTTAATTTAGCATGAAAATCTTCAATCTGAAAAAAAGCCATTAATACTGTGGGACCATTAGGGAAATTATTTAGAGGGAACTCCCATTCTTCCTGACCTGAGTCCCCCCCCCATGTGATCCATCCGCAGAACACCACCCCCAGGGTCAAGACCAGGTAGTGTCTGCCTTTCCTTGGCCACATGAGAAGGGCCCCAGGCCAGGTTTTTTGGAATGATCACCTCAGATTCATGACAGCTGACTCCTGTTTATGGAAAAACCCAGCTGTGCATCATCCCCTTGTGCATAAAAGAAGTTGTAAGCCAATTGTGTTTCAAGTCAAAAGATGTATTCCAGAAGATATTGTTGATTTAACTTTCCCCATTAAGGCCTTGCATGTGGAATGTTGTGAACAAGCCTATACACACAGTACGAGTAGTAGGAGTTTTATCCTGGCAGGAGAGTATACCAAGAAAGGGACAATTAGTGGTTTGTCCTGGCAGGCGAGAAGGCCAGGAAGAGCAGAAGCTGTAGTAAGGTTTTGTGGTAGAAGGTTGTGGTTGAAGAAGATGGAAAGAACTGAAATTCCACCACTGTGTTTTCATGAACTATTGCTTAAACCGTCCTGACTAAAGTAAAACTGTTGAATGGTGTAACCTGATTAAGGTGTTGTTTCTGAAGTTGAAAAGTAGCGTAGTGGATACTGATTTAACTTTTGAGAAAGGAACCTTTGTGTTGTTGACTTTTCAAGTTGAACTATGAAGAAAGAGACTTTGATTTACCAAGTAGAAATTGTAACAACTGTTAGCCGTGTGGACATACAGAAGTACCCTTACCTAGTGAAGGACACATTGGATACAAAGAACTGTATATAACACTTGACATTGAACTTGAGTTAATACCTTCTGAATTGATCTAGGGGCAGGGGTTCCAACCTTGAGTTCTTGTTTTCTTTATATTTATACATATGTTGAATTTGCCAATTGATTTTTGTATGGTTTTTTTGTATGTATTAAGTGTGAGGGACAGACATTTTGCACACTAGGTCATTTTCCTTTTAGTATTAGTTTGATAGGCAGGGAAATCGTTTTTAGGTTACAGAAAGATAGGCGTTTTACCTTGACACATTACAAAATAAGAGCGGGAACAAGCCTCAATACTGGAGTGGTCATTTTGGATTTACATCAGACAAAGAAGGTCTAATTAAAGAAGAGAGCAATAATAGAAAAGAAAAGCCTGAAGATAAGCTTGACACAGAGAGTAAAGACAAAGACCAAAGAGAAACCAGAGACTGTGAATTATAGACCAAATACCAAAGAATCCAAGGAGAGAGCCCTAAGTATTGTATAATGTTACCTTGGAAAAAGAGAAGGATAAATATAAGTAAAACAAGTCACAAAAAGGACAAAAAGAAACAGAGAATAGCCTCCAAAGATAGAAGAATCAGAAGTTGAATAACCCTGTAACCGAACTGTATGAATTGATAAAAATAGTCACCAGGAACTACTTAAGGGTAGGACAGCAGACTTGTTCCTTTTAAACATTCACTGACGACTGACGGGCACCTTAGTAAAATAAGTAGGGAACACCCTATAGTCCTAGAGAAAGATAAGTCTTATTCTTATTCGTTAATAAACACATGTTGAAAATGTCCTCATAGTGTCTGCATCCTTCTTCTGACCTGCTTCAACACGGATCTGGATGCGTTTTAACATGTTCCATGTGTTGTGTTACCTTGCCTGCTGACATTCTTGTCTCTGGCACTCTGGGACCGTCCTTCTGGTCAGCTTGGTCACCTTGTCTTTCCATATTGCCTTCTGCTCCTCTTTTTCGGCTTCCCTATTACGCCAGCCTGCCTGTTTGATTCCTTGTTCTACTGCACCCCCTCTCTTTGCAGCCCACTCACCTGTGGCCAGCCTTCCTCTCCTTCTGCCTGCCTCCTGCCCTGTGCCTATGCCAGCCATCTCCTTCTGCCGGTTTCCTGTTCTACGACAGCCATCTCTGGCATGCCTCCTGTTCTGCAATAACACCAGTGCCAGCCATTATCTCCTGCCTGCGTCCTGCTCCATGGCTACACTTCGACCATTCCTGTCTTCAGCAATCGAGCTCCCAGATACAGCGATTGCTGTTTATCCTGCACCATGCTAATCCTGAGAGCTGATGAGGAGGATAAGGAAGGTGATGATGAGGAAGATGAAGGAAAATCATTTTTTCTTGTTTCTTCTCATTCTGCTCTACTCCTTAAGAGTTTGTTTCACAATCTCTTTTACTTACAGGCCAGGCAAACTTTCCTTTTTATGTTTTTGAATCTGCTTTTTTTCTTTTCTTAAAAGGAAGTGATTAATATGAAGATAGTACCACCATGGAAATATGCTTTCCATTTTTTACTTTTCCACACTAACGTATGTTGATCTGACCAAGGCTGAGATAAAGTAACCCAGTCTTGAAGTTTGTGTATTCTTGTAATGCTTAAATAGTGGTGCATGCTCTGAACGGCCATCCTACTCAAGATGGCTGCCATCCTACAGAATGCTTGCACGGGGAGAGATGGTGCATAATAGCAATTTCCCGCGCAAGCAAGTAGATTAATTTTTTCATCCGTTCTCTGCCAGCGACACCAACAGGAGTCATGACATTTGACAGAGGTAGATTGCTTTATTTTCCTAAAGCAGCATTTGTGGCAGGAGGCAGAGTGACCGTTGTATCGTGCCACGATCCAGTAGTTGCAGAGGCAGGCATTCCTCCGGGATGCAAAGGATGCCAGGCCACCTTTGTTAAGTGCATTCCGTACCTATTTGGACATGGTTGTTGCTCACAGTCTCAGTTTTCATATCCAAGCGAAAACAATTAAATCAGGCAGTAACCTCTTTACCAGGCTCCTGCTCCTCACATGTTCTGTGGTCTGACTCACCCAACATGCCTCAGTCCTCTTGGTGATTCTGCTCAACCTCATGTCATTGCCACCACCCCACAGAGGCTTGCCCCCTTGATTCTTAAACCCTGCAATAAAGGAAGTCCCCAGCCTTGCCTGTGACCCAGATCACTGTTGAAAGAAAGGAAATAATTTAGGATTGTGGAGTGTGTGGGTCCGAAGAAGGAGTCGGACACTTTTAGGAAATTCTATATTCTCTTTATTAAAATGAAAAAATAAGGCCTATATCTCGCTAGGGTTAAAGGGAATACCCTACCTAACTAAAGAAACTAAAGGTGTTAATCACATGTCAGGAAGTCCAAAATAATGATGTCCTCCATCCAAACTAACCCTATCTGACTCTGCAGCTAAATATAACAAAAGTAGCTAGGACGAGAGAATCTCTCTTCTTCCCCTGGTCTTCTCTTTCTTCTTGATAGTCCTTTTACATACAGATTTACTTCTGATTTATATATTTCTTAGCATACTCTCCTTTGATAGTCCTTATCAACTCTTGTAGTTCCTCATTATAACTCTTGGATCTTTTGCTTTCTGTGGTCCTCTCTTTGTAGTGCTTTTCCTTACAATATTCACTCACGCTCTTGTCCCCACATATATGCTCTTCACAGTCTATATGCATAGCCATTTCCAAATTATAATTACTTGTATTTCCTCTTAGGCTTTCCTTGCCAATGAAGTTCTCTCTGAGGCTCACTGTCCTTTTATCTTGTTCAAATGTGGACCTTAGATCCTCTTTCTCGTTATATATTTCAGGGTTACACTTTCTCCAGGTTTCCACCTTCAATATATAGGGTTCTTGCCCTTTCCAGTATCTGTTGGCTCCCCACTTGGTGTTACGCTCATCTGGTCTCTGCGGGGGCGTTGAGGCACGGTTGGAGCCCTCCCTTGACTGAACTCCCCTGGATTGCCTCCCTCTCCCAGTTGCCACAGAGCCTGCTGTTCTGGATGCTGGTGTTGCCCCTGAGAGAAGATGAGAGGCAATGAGAATGGTGTGGTGGTGTTGTGACTTCTCTCGACCCTCTCGTGCCAAAATGAAGTGCGCAAGCGTTTTCCCATGCAAGCCCACCTGTTGTGTTGTAATGTTGAGCTATTCGTCCTGCTTCTTATAGCAAGGGGCGCGTAGAGTGGACCTAGTAGCTTCACTGGTCCGTGGAAGTGTTGATCCAGACCGGCTGCGACCGATCCACTTAGGAGGTAAGTCTTTTGGTTATGAATATAGTTTGTTTGTTATAATGTCTTTGGTCTTGGTATTGATCATTAATTAAGCAATATGACCTGAGCGGCGGGGGCTTCGCTCGGGCCTATAACTATGGCCCTGGGGCATTACCAGAGTCGGTAATGCCCCCGCTGCTCGGGTCATATTGCTATTAGTATCCCGGCCCACAATATTTGCGTGACCGGGGTACTAAAAGCGATTTTGTTCTGTCCCGAAATGCTGCAGCGTTTCGGACAGAAAAAAAACGACCAAGAAAATGGCCTCCGCCATGGAAAGGGAAAACGGAGTCCGTTTTCCCTTTCCATGGTGGTCATCGGGAGCGGACGCGCTGGGAACACACGTGTTCCCAGCGCGTCCGCTCCCATAAAAGGATCAAGAAAAAGGTAAGTGGGGTTGGCAGAGGAAAAAAAAAAAAAACGTACCTGCGTCGTACAAGGAAAGCCCCAAGCCGTGTGGAGGCGCGGAGCGGGGATGGCCCCGCCCTGAGTCTCCACACGGCTGGAGACTTCCCTCGTCCCCCGCCGAGGACGCAGAAACAAGAGGGTAAGTTGGGGGGGGGGGGGCGGGTGGGAGGGAGGAGAGGGAAGGAAAAAAAAATACTTACCCGAGTCCCCGGCGGGGGGCGAAGGCAGCCTCTCAGCCGCGGGGAGGCCCCGCTTCGAGCCTCCCCATAGGCTGAGGGGTTGCAACGCTCCCCGCCGGGGAAAAAGGCCGTGGAATCCCGACGGAGGGATTCCCGGCCACGTATGGACCTGGCGAGAGCCAATCAGAATGTTTGTTTCATTCTGATAGTCTCTCGCCGGGGTACTAATAGTAATTCTTGCAATGTCTCATCTCTTCTCTATAGGTGTGAAGATGCAGATCGGAGTCGTGGAGCGAATCCGTGGATTCCCCTGAGGGTGATGAAGTTCCCAATTTAGCTGGTAAATTGGCCTTTATAATGGAACTCTAGTCTCAGGTATGGCGCAGCCAAGCGTTCGTTATTTATATGATTTCTAACCTGTTGTGTTATATTTCCCTTGCAGGAGAAGGCCGGCAGCGTAGAGCGAAGTCTGGATGCTCAGTGCAGCTCTGCGGTTGCAGGATGAAGGTACCGTGATGGAGAAGAAAAGAAGTGGAGCTCCGAGTAGCTGGACGCCCTGCTTAGGTGAGAAGAAGGCTTCGACTCCGATAGTGGTGGGATGCAGGTAAGAGGCGCGCACAGCGATGGAGCGGCTGGAAGTAGGTAAGGTGCGCCTTCAGCAGTGGAGTAGCTGGATTCAGGATAGAGACGCCTTCAGCGGTGGAGTGGCTGGAATCAGGTAAGATGCTCCTTCAGCGGTGGAGTAGCTGGATTCAGGTAAGAGGCGCCTTCAGCGATGGAGTAGCTGGAATCAGGTAAGATGTCTTCAGAGATGGAACAGCTGAAATCAAGTGGATGCACAGATAAGGACAGCAGTAAGCGTTACGCTGCAAAAAGCAGAACAATGCGAAGCGGAGGCATGTGGATGGGTTGGCCTTATATAGGCTGGCCCTGGCCCCTCCCTTTAGCCCTGCCTAGTGGCTCCACCTTGCCCCTCCCAGGGACTCCTGCACGTGCCTTCCAATGATGTTCTATGGCCACACCCGGCTCTGATGCACGTGCCTTAGGCACAGAGTGTGCAAGACACACTTTTTCATGAGCCTGGCGCCAGGCCTGGGTCCATTTGGACCGTGGGGGTGAGGAAGGACTGGACCCTAGTCCAGTGGCCATGACACTTGGCTTGTTTAAATCTTCCTCTTATATCTTGTTCATATACATGGTTAACTGGCATTTTCAATACTATTTCATTCTCAGAATTGGGATGAGTTCTTCTCTTCATTTACCCCCCGGGCTTTCCCTACTCGGTTATTTGTTATTCGTTTTCTTAGAGTTTTACAGTTTCAATCATTCAACTTGCTGGTTATTCTTTCGTCTATAGGACTGGGAAGAGTTACTTCACGTAGAAAATGATTCCCCGGCAGCCTCCAGTTGTTCCAATTCCCCCGGGTACTTTTCATTATGCAGGGAACGGCTGCAGGGTTCGGCTCTCGGTCGGGTACTGCTTCTCGCTCTCTTTGCTGTTCTTCGGTTTCCCGTTCTCAATTTTTCATCCGACGCCTGCCGCCTGCAAACGCTGGTGCTCGGAAAGCATTCAGACTTCCTATTGCGGGAATCTCTGCGCTGTTCTTCAGGCATCCTGCTGTAAAGACTGGAAGGGGGTATCTGTACTCCTGCCCTCTATATGGTAGAGTAGAAGCACAGAGCACCCCAGCCAAGATTCTCGATATGGTAACATTGGACGAGCAATCAAGGCTTAAACTCTCAGAAGGTGATGCAGATAGGTTCTTAAGGAATGTCCACACACTATGTTAGTGATAACACAGTTCTTTATATAAATAAGGTTCAGAATATATACACAATCAATAACACACTTGGTGCTTTGGCGATACTAATATGGTAAATATGTACAATGTCTATGTGGTACCACAGTTAACTCTTGACTCCATTAAAATACACCAATTGCTGACAGTCGTACTGGCATACAAATCAAATAGTAAACTGATTCAACAATAGACATGGAAAGGAAGAGAAGTTGTGTTAAACAAATGGCAGAATACTGGGTCCCTACCCAAGACACAGTTCTGTGTGAGGATCCCCCCACCTCGGCAACCTATAAATAAAGTGTATCAACAAGCCCAGTCCATATATTGTATAAAGTAGTCTTGGTTCCTTCTAAAAAGCTTCTACTACCCCAATGTACCTGGTTTAGCAGAGTTCTTCGTCAGGTCGTCGACAGATCCCTCCTGAGTGAACTCCCTTGAAGGCAGGAGCCACGGGTCATCAAGATTCCTCAAAGAAAAGGTTAACAATATTGTGGAGGCAGCATCTTCGACCTTTGTGGTGCTCGTCGACGATCGGTCGTGTACGTCCTGCGAAGAAGAGGTGTGCGGTGCACCTCGATGAAGAGTGTTTGTTGCCGCAAAGCAGAGTCAATGAAGAACGTAGGCCCTGCAAGGTCTTTGGGTTGTCAGCATTGGCGTCGAGGATCGGTACTCGATCCCGGCTGGCTTTCAGATCTTCGTCGGCGTCTTTGAGGACTTTGGGTGGTGGGAAACCCACTGGCAGATTCTCCACGGTTCGTCAGCGACCTTGACTTTCTCCGGTGAGACAAAGCAGTCGATGGTGATGAGCAAGGGAGTCCTTGATTTCAAAGTGTCTTAGGCAATGGAGTGTTGCTGTTCCAGTTGACGAGGTTACAGCGGTCCTCCGAACCTCAGTCGATGGTGATGGTCGTCGAAGGGCCTCGGCGTCCTGGCACTTCACTTCAGATTCCTAGGCGGTTCCTGTCTCCGCTCGGCAGCCTTTCGAGGACTGACATCCAGGGAGCCTTGGTGAAGGTAAGCTGGTGCACGATGGTCCCTCGTAGCTCGGGAAGAGGTCTCCTAGCCAGGTTCTCTTTTGGATCAGTTCTTAGAGACATGACAGCTTTCAGATTGCATTGAAGGAAAGCAGCCGCAAAACCTTCTTCTTCCAGCTGGGCTTCAAGGTAAGCATCACGTTTTGACTTCAGCTACTGAACAATTCCAGTAAGTGAGAGGTCCCCAGATATACTGTTCTGTCTATCATCAACACTGCTGTGCCAGGCTCAGGCAGCCAATCATTCAGAAGGGCATTCAGCAGGCAGGCAACCAATCAGGCTCACAGTGCATTCAGGCAATTCACTTCCCTCCAGACACTCACAACAAGGAATGTGGATTGGGACAAGCACCCAGCCTTTCAGCACACTACACTGCATTCATACCAGTTTCGGGCAGGGCTGTTTCATTCATTGTGTCACACACCAGAAACCAGACACCCATAACATGAAATGTATATTGATCACACACTCCATTCACCCAGGTCCCACCCCAAGGACATACCCACAACATACAGTCATTGGGAAGGCTCCAGCCAGTCTGGCCTGGACTGCCCCACAATACCATATATGGAACTCCCACCCAACAGCCAGTCAGTAGAAGGGACAGAGTCAGGGCTTTCCAGGTCTATGGGAAAACAAGGTAACATGTAATAGAAAGCAGATGCCCACAGGGGCCATCTTGTCTCCTATCAGGAATCAACTGATTCCAATGGCAGCGCCTGTGTATCCTAAAATGGACGATACTCAGAGCACCTGTCAAATTCAGCATGGAGCTGCCACAAGCCCATACCTTGCTCTGTGGGCCACACACAGGTGCACAAAAACATGCACTAGGGGTACAGTGTTGTACCCCCACCCATAGGTGACATTCGGGTATCCCAAGGGTCTGTTCACCATAACCAAAAAGAGGAAGAGTCGCACTACCAGGAGTCCCACATGGACTCCTGTGCAGAAAACAACACAGAACACACATGAACAAGGAGTACAGGACAAGGACATGGAGGGACTGTCCCTCCAATGCATTTCCAGCATCACAGTCCCCACCCAGACTGAGGTTAGGGTGGTCTAATCTCCCACAAGATTGACACCCTCATCCAGACGGTCAACATACCTTCTGGAAAGGCCATCTGCATTATCATGACTTTTCCCTGGTCTATGCTCAATGGTCAAGTCTAGCCCTTGCAGGCTAATGGACCACCTGAGCAGTTTCGGGGTTTCACCCTTCATCTGCATAAGCCATTTTAAGAGTTTATGGTCTGTTTGGACCTTGAAGGTAGACCCTGTAAGGCAGGGCCTAAAACGCCTAAGGCTCCAAACTATGCTAAAACATTCCTTTTCAACAGTAGTCCACCTAAGTTCTCTACCCTTGTGCTGGCTACCGATGAATATGATAGGATGTTCCCTCCCTTTGCCATCTCACTGGGACAAGACAGCTCCAATTCCGGTGTCGCAGGCATCAGTCTGAACGATAAAGGGTTTGCTGCAGTCAGGCGCACACAACACAGGTGCCCTACACAGACTTTCCTTCAAGCCAACAAAGGCTCTCTGACAGTCTTCCGTCCAATGAACCTTCCTCAGTTGCTTGGGAAAAGTCAGAGCTGTCAGAGGGGCAGCTATGGACCCATAGTCCGCCCTGACGTTACGGTCATACCCAGTGAGGCCCAAAAAATCTCTCACCTGGGTTTGAATAGTCGGAGTCTCCCAGTCATGTACCTTAGTGGGGAGAGATTGGATTCGACCCCCTCCTACCTCATGACCAAGATAAGTGACTTTCCCCTGAGCTATTTGGCACATGGTGGCCTTGACAGTGAGGTTAGCCCTTTTCAAGGCCTACAACACCATATCCAAATGAGTCAAATGCTCTTCCCAGGTAGAACTGTAGACGGCAATGTCGTCTAGGTAGGCCACACATAAGGCCTCCAGCCCACTGAGTGCATGGTTAACTAATCTTTGGAAGGTGGCAGGGGCGTTTTCCAACCCAAAAGGCATGACTCTAAACTGGTAAAGTCCCTCAGGTGTTGAGAACACAGTCTTTTCCTTGGCATGGTCCATCAGAGCTATTTGCCAATAGCCTGAGGTAATGTCAAATGTGCTCACAAATTTGGCAGCACCTATGATGTCCACAAGCTCATCAGCCCTGGGCAATGGGTGCGCGTCAGTTTTGGTGACAGCATTGACCCCTCTGTAGTCCACACAGAACCGCCAATCCGGGGTACATGCCTGGGACCTTGCTTTGGGGACAAGGACCACTGGACTGGACCAGTGACTGGTTGAGGGTTCAATAGCACCCACATCCAACATCTTGGACCTCAGCCTATATGTGGTTCTTAACTGTGTCTGACATTCGATAGCACCTGCCTTTGACAGGTACACTGTCACCGGTGTCACTTTTGTGCCTGCACCATGAGGTGAGGCCTGGCGTAAGTGAGAACAGAGGGGCATACTGCTGGAGCAAAGCCCTGCAGGCCCTCTGCTGCTCTGGTGTCAGATCTGGAGAGAGATGTACTCTCTCCAATGAGCCATTCTGAGGGTTGCTATGCAGAAAATCAGGAAGGGGTGTCACTCTCATCCTCTTCTTGCTCTGAAGCTAGCAAGAGACATGAGACTTCTGTTCGCCTGTGGAAAGGCTTGAGCCTGTTGACGTGTAATACCTGAGGGGTTACCCTAGGGACTCCCATGTCAACCAGATAGTTGACTTTGCCCATCTTGGAGATTATCCTGAAGGGTCCAGTCCACTCATCTGCCAAAGCTTGAGGCTTGGTAGGCTCCATCACAAGGATCTCCTGTCTTGGAGTCCAATCCACTTGTGATGCTTTAAGGTCATGCCAGTACTTGTTAAATTCCTGGCTAGCCTTAAGATTTGCTGTGGCCTGGCCCATCATCTGTGTCATCCTCCGTCTGAGGCCTAACACATAGTCCCCCACTTGCTTGGCAGGACCTGGAGAGGTGGCTTCCAAACCTTCTCTGATCAAGACAAGGGGCCCCCTCGTGGGATGTCCAAGGAGCAACTTAAAGGGGCTGAAACCAACACCCTCTTGAGGTACTTCTCTGTAGGCAAACAACCAGCATGGTAGGAGGAGATCCCATTTCCTCCTTAGGGGATCTTCAAAAGCACCCAGCATGCCCTTGAGAGTTTTATTAAATCTCTCGACAAGACCATTGGTCTGGGGATGGTAGGAGGTGGAGAATGTATAGGTTACTCCACATTCCTTCCACATAGCTTGCATGCAACTCGTAATGAAGTTGGATCCTCTGTCAAAGACCACCTCTTTAGGGAATCCAACACTAGTAAAAATGCCCAGGAGAGCCCTGGCAACCACCTGGCAGTAATGGTCTGATGGGGTATAGCCTCAGGGTACCTGGTGGCATGATCAACCAGGACCAGGATGAACCAATGCCCACCTGATGTGGGAGGCTCAAGGGGACCAACAATGTCAATGCCAACCCTCTCAAATGGTGTGCCAACCACTGGCAAAGGCTGCAGTGGGGCAATGACACTTCCCCCAGTCTTGCCAGACAACTGACAAGTGGGACAGGTCCTGCAGTGGGACTTCACTTCTAGTCCCACCCGGGGCCAGTAGAAATGGGCAGAGAGCCTCTGCTTAGTCTTCTTGGTCCTAAGATGACGAGCTAAGGGCCCCTCATGCGCCAACTGCAACAGGAAGGGCCTGTAAACCTGGGGAACCGCTAACCTCTTGAGGGCACCAGGTTCAGGCTTAGAGGGCTCACTACAAAGGAGCTCACCCTCCCAATAGATTTCGAAAGACCTAGGCACTTCAACTTGTGCCTGACCCCATTTTCTTGACCCTCGAGAGAGAGTGGCACTCTCTCTGTCCCTTACAGAAGTCACCCCTAGAGGGCCCCCCTTCAGCCAGCAGGCATTGAAGGTAGGGGTGATCCTCTGGATTGAGCACCTCTCCGGTAGGTGGGTCGTCTGGCTCTTCTCCCTCAGGAGTTGAGTCTCGGGTTACCACTGGACCCATCAAACATAAAAGAAGTACTGCTACCCCAGGGCTCTTCCCATACTGGTTATGTTCAGTGAAAATCTAATTGGGGACCCTTAGTATTACTAGTGAAATGAATCCAGAGATATGTAGCCCATAACGCTGTCTCGAAAGAAACACACATAGAGGGGCTGCATACTGAGTTAAAATAATTGTATTGAAAGAAATACACATTTACACAAATAACAGAGTTTGCTTAAACAAGGAAGTGTTGACACAAAAAAGGAGGGGTTAAACTGGCTCCCAAACTGGATCAGTTCTCAAAGGAAACAGTAAACAGTAAGTGCACACATCAAGTTAACATATATTCATATTGATAAAGAAACCTATATTCTGAACTGGTAATGCCACATAAATCACACAAAATGTGTCTAGAAACCGAGGTACATATTAAGTTGACATATATTTGTTGTAATAAGAATTCTGAGAAGATTATGCCAACGGTGTGTCTAGAAACTGAAGTACATTTCAAGTTGACATGTATTTGTTATTATCAGAATTCTGAAAGGACTATGCCACATTTCAAGTTGAAATGTATGTGTTATACTAAAAATTCTGAAAAGAATATGCCGACGCTGCAGGGGGGTGAGACTAGAATGTAACCATCAAGTCAATGTTGGCCATATCTCTAAGAGTCCTAGTTTGTCAACCCTAGAGTTGTTGTTTGTATTCCCTCTTGCACAAGATGCGTTTCGGCGGCAATTATAAAATAATTTCAACCGAACTAATGTAACTCATAGCTGTTCGTGATGGCCGCCTTCTTCAGGGTGAAAAGACACGACCCCACGGATCTCCTATAGGTGTTCTCTGTAGGACCACACCTCCCAACACAGAGCAAATCAGGCCGCCACTCAAATGTGAGCTCCACGTGGCCACTCAAAGCTACAAATGCCGGAGTAGCAACGGTGGGCGGGACAGAGGTAATGGATCTCCACTCCATCCAAATTCCCCTTAAAAGGGCATATGTGTTGTGTCCCTTCTGTTATTCAACCCTCCTGCGCAGGATCGATTGTCCCATGCGTTGTGCGATGGTAAGACACGACAGCTTTCAGATTGCATTGAAGGAAAGTTTCAAATTCAGCTTCTGAACAATTCCAGTAAGTGAGAGGTCCCCAGATATACTGTTCTGTCTCTCATTCACACTGCTGAGCCAGGCTCAGGAAGCCAATCTTTCAGAAGGGCATTCAGCAGGCAGCCAATCAGGCTCACAGTGCATTCAGGCCATTCACTTCCCTCCAGACACTCACAACAAGGAATGTGGATTGGGACAAGCACCCAGCCTTTAAGCACACCACACTGTATTCATACCAGTTTCAGGCAGGGCTGTCTCATTCATTGTGTTACACACCAGAAACCAAGAAGGCAGGTAGAGGTGGGCACCACCTCGTTGTTTGGTGTTCAAGTTACTCGTTATATTCCAAATAACAATAAGTGGAGCTACCAGACTATATTTCAGACACCTGGACCAAGTCCTACAGAAATCCACAGAAAGCTGAATGCTCACACCCACCTAAATCTGGTGCTCTTACAATAGCATATGCGCTTAATGCGTTTGTAAACATATACAGTCCTTTTACTTAATTGTGTGCAAATTGATAACACATAATGTCATTTGTTTTATGAAAAAGGTGTTTTCTTTTTATTCGTCCTGTGAGACCGGATCGTGTAATATTGATTTGTGTGTATTTTTCACATGTGGAGCAATATTTACAGGAAGCAATTACCAAGACTAAACATGGCCTGGCTTCAGTACCTATGCATTATGCACACCACAAACCAGACACCCATAACATGAAATGTATATTGGTCACACACTCCATTCACCCAGGTCACACCCCATGGGCGTACCTACAACATACGGTCATTAGGAAGGCTCCAGCCAGTCTGGCCTGGACTTCCCCACAATACCATATATGGAACTTCCACCCAACAGCCAGTCAGTAGAAGGGACAGAGTCAGGGCCTCCCAGGTGTTTGGGAAAACAAGGTAACATGTAATAGAAAGCAGATGCCCACAGGGGCCATCTTGTCTCCTATCAGGAATCAACTGATTCCAATGGCAGGGCCTGGGTATCCCAAAATGGAGGATACTCAGAGCACCTGTCAAATTCAGCATGGAGCTGCCACAAGCCCATACCCTGCTCTGTGGCCCATACTCAGGTGCCCAAAAACATACACTAGGGGTACAGGGTTGTACCCCCACCCATGGGTGCCATAAGGGTATCCCAACGGTCTGTTCACCATAACCAAAAAGAGGAAGAGCTGCACTGCCAAGAGTCCCACATGGACTCCTGTGCAGAGAAAAACACAGAACACACATGAAAAAGGAGTACAGGACAAGGACAGGGAGGCCCTGTCCCTCCAATGCATTTCCAGCATCACACCTGCCCACCAATCCGTGTGCATGGTCGCACCACTACCAGGGATCGCTTCCTTCTTCTCCTTTGTGTACCACTTCCTTTGCCGTCCTGCACACCAGGGCTCTGGCATCTCACACTCTGCTGCTCTGGTTCTTCGAAATTTGCAGGCTTCTTGATCTGCTTGGGATTCACCTCCACACAGCGTGATGAGGTCAGGGGACTACCCCTCTGCATAGCATTCTTTTTCTCTCGAACGTCTCTGACTCGTCGCAGTTAAATACACATCTCTGTTTAAAGAGACCTTTTCGTTATTTTTTCCACATGGATTTCTTGTTACATTGCCTTCAGCCAAACATGAAGTAGGCATAGTACTCTTCATAGAAGCCAGCCAGTCAGCCGCTATGGTAGTCGCCTTACGGAGTTCCTCACAGGAACGAGAGTCCTTGTACCCAAAGGGGGCGTCTCTCTGGTTGAGGTCCCATTTGCCTCGTCCCCTAGGGAGGGTCTTGCAGAGCAGGCTCACCTCCATAGCCTCACAAAGGGAGTCTCCCCATATGGAAGAAGGGACGAATACCTGTGGTTCGTCACAGGAGGTATTAACACTGCATGGAGGGTCAGAGATAAGAAAATAAGAAGTGGGTATGGGCCTGTAAGTAAGTACTGGCATGAGGAAGAGGAACATGGAGGTAGTGTGAGTTTATTAAATACACACTATATTGCTTTTGTATAGTGTCAACGTTTTAATGTATGCAAGCAGATATGCAGTCTATTTCAGTGCAGGAGGCGCAAAGCAGACTGCGGGATCTGCTGCATCCCACTCAATAATGTCCAATGCGCACCAGTAGTTTCTGCCAGCACTGTTATGACGTACGGAGGAAACCACATGTGTGTGTGTATATGCTTCTCGTTATACAACCGAATGATCAAAATATTTCATAGTCTTGAAACTTCCTTGGCACCAGGTGCGTCCGGTGGATTAGATTGCGACCGTGATTGGTGGCAAGATCATTCTGATAGATGCCAAATTTTCACCGTGGGTTCGAATGCCCACTTTCCCAAAACGTGCTAATTTGCATAGCACACCCAACATCCTATAAAGACACAACCCCCAGTGAACCCATCAATGCGAGAGAGAACAACTGCATTAGAATCAGAAAACAGCCCAGCCCCCTTTGATTTACCTTCACTTTTTTGTAACAGTTTTTAATAGTGTAAATAAGTCTATTTGTCCGAATAGAGGTGTTCGTTGACCGTGATTCGTTAGTTTGACAGGCAAGCACTTTTATTTGTATCGTTCGGTGGAAGTGTGTACTGTATTGTACTTTTGAGTTGCCCTTCAATCAGTAAGTGATCTGATTGCAGTGAAATGCCTTGTGATCTTGGGCAAAACTGTTCTGAGAACCTGCATTCATGATTAATGACTCGCTAGACATATTGAAATATCATTCAACTATGTACTCATACTGCAAACACACTGGTCTGGACATGCAATCAACCACATTGTAAACAATTGTATACCCAGCCCCCCAGTGTATGCTTATTTTTATTATTTTAAACTGAGCCCCACTAATAACTTGTGCGTCTGACTCCCATGATACTCAAATCACTTTTTTAAATTATTGTTGAGCAAAATGACTGGCTATTTAGTCTGTAGAAAAAAGGAGGTCACAGGAGGTCAAAGCACTGTGAGTGTTTAAAAAGCAGACCCAGCAATGCCATTGTAAGCAAAAGAAAGGCTTGCTTTTCATCTAAAAGAGTCATCACTTCAGTGACATGATGACCTTGTTTCTGTCGGTGGGTTTCCAAACACCTTTGCAGACTCGCGTGTTTGATGTTTTATGGCAGGCCAGTACTGAGCGTTGCAACTACTCGGCAGCTATCGGTTGTTTCTGAATCTTCACTTGTTATTTTCACATTGTTGCTGAAGGTGTCTTTGTCATGCACCAGCCCTGGAGAATCGCTAGTCGTTGGAAGTACTGCTAAGATGGCGGCCTGTTCCATTCTGTTGGTCTAGTCTATTCCAAGATGGCCGACGTACTCTATAACTAGCGGCCATAGCAACGCTCTGCGCGTTGTATCGTTCCCGTTACGTGCCCAGCAAGTCGCTCTCAGCATCTAGCTATTCAACTTACCTTTGCTTTCAAGTCCGTTACTTACCCTCCTATGCTTACTTACCTCCTATTCTTTCCCTACACTGGAGGTGATTTCAGGTTTTCAGGTAAGGTGATTAGGGTCTTTGTCCTCTGTCCTTTCTTACACGACGCGCTCTATTCGGCGTCTTCCGTGTAAGTATTTTTCCCGTCTTTCTCTCTCAGCCGGCGCTTCAGCGTTAGTGTATCTTCGCTGTGAGCGTATTCGACTGTGCTTACTTTTCTGTCCTTTTACTTACCTATTTCTTTTCCTCTTTCTTTCTTTTGTTGTTCCGTTCGTAACGCCTCTCCGGTGTTCCGACGGACCGAGTTCGAGTCCTCTCTCAACCACAGCTCAGCCGGCACGATAGTTGAGCAAGGTGTGGATATTCATACTATGTATCCGGAGCTCGGCTACTAACAGTTATCAAGATCTCCCAGTTATTTTCGGACATTGGTATTCCACGGACACCTGAATACTGATAGGGGTTTTTTGCCAGGAGGCTTTTTCCCCATTCTTTAGGGCGCGCTCCTCAGGTATTCCCTTGGTCTGTTATCAGCTAGATCACGGAGGCTACCGAGGGAGCGCGTCCCTACCTTCGACAAAAAAAAGAGAAGAAACCCGCCGAAGGAGAAAAGATTAAGAAGAAGAAAGCTGTAATAAAGACGGAAGAAGTACTGGAACAGACAGGTGAGGAGGAGTTTGAGAAGGCAGAGACTAATCGTGACAGTCTTCTTGATGAATTTCACATTGTAAATGGTTCAAATCCCCATGAGTAATGGACGCTTCAGTACTGAAGTTATGCTGTAGATCTTCAGATGCGGTCAGCGGTATCACTTTGTGATGGGCTGTCTTCCATTCTTTCTTCTCTTGGCATGGATTTAGTGTTATATCTTGTTGAATCTTGGGTACACCGTTTGAGTAATCGCAGTGGCTCACTTTTGATTGGGAAATTGGGAACACATTTAGCATAATATTCTGACAACCCCATAAAGGATTTGAACAATTTTTCATTTTCGGGTTGGTGTGCCTTCTTAATTAACTTCAAAAGATCAGTTTAGGCTGATTCCGGCAGCAGATAACTTTTATCCAAGGCACTCTTGCTTTGAAATAATCAGCATTTATTTTTTCATAGCTTGAGTCCAGCAGTTTGAAGTTTTGATACAGTATGGCCGTGCTGTTCATTGGTTTCGACATACATAATGATACCATCTTGAAAATGAACCACATGGGTATACCTCAGAGAGGGCGATCCATCATCCTCTGTAATACTGAGGCCACTGAAGACAAACAAAAAGACATTCTTGTGTACTGAAAGACCCCAATGTTGCAACAAAAGGGGACAGGGGTTTGTAATCTTCATTCACGCATATCTGATTGCACACGCTCCTCATGTTCAGCTTTGAAAAATGTGCTGCTTTATCCAGCTTCAAGATCAAATCTGAAATATTTCATAGGAGATAATTGTCACTTGTCACTTTTCAGCCTTCCCTATGATTTTGAATCACTGAAGCAAGAAACGCAAGGAAGCTGCTGGTAGGAGCAAGTTGCTCCTTTCCGTGCAAAGGAATATCTGGAAGGAAGTCGTTGGAGCCAACCAGCTCAGAAAGCAGGAATACAGTGGAGAAACATTTGTGAAGCAGAAAGCAGCAAGAGACCGTCACCGGCGTGCCGTAGAGCCGCAGGGGCGCCTCCAAGGGGTGGCCAGGGGGGGCCATGGCCACCCTTATAAAAATGCTGGCCCCCCCATCGGCCACCCCATGAAAAAGCAAAAAAAACACTTTTTTTTCTTCCCCTCTGAACTGTGCATGGACAATAATCACATGTGCAGTTCAGTGTGAGCACATTTTTTTGTTTGTTGCCGCAGCTCACCACCCGCGATGGACTGGATCAAGCCACGTATGATGGTGGCCCTACCCCCATTGATCGCACAATAAACACAGCCTGAGTGCACGCATTTCTATTTTGGCTTGCACTTGCAGGCTTTGTTCACTTCCAGGCACTGAAAAGGAGACCTGGGCTGCGGCGCTGAGGGATCGAGTGGTTGTCCTAGGCAAGCACTTCAGAGTTGAGGTATGTGGCACCAGGGGTGGTGCCAGGCATGGGCGTGGGAGGGCTAAAGCCCCCCCCCTTCTGCAGCTGCCTATTTGCCATGCACAGGCCTGCTCGCTTGACCTCAAGCCGGCGCTCTCCACACCGCTTTATTTTCTCCTCACAAAATTGATTGTGGGGGAGGGAGGAGGCGTTAAAATGTAACAAGCCCATTATTATTAAATAGAACAATTGTGGAGGTGAGACGCCCCTGGAAGAAGAGAGTACCTGCTGGCTGCGAGATGCATGCTGGCCACCTTAGCAGGATAATCGGTGTCTCTTTCAGTGAGGCCATTCTCCTTGTACCCATCGTGAAGAGTACACCCTTTGTCAAAAACGTGTTGCTGCGGTGCCTGCCAATTGAAAGAGCAGCTCTTTAAATTGTATCTGGCCTACGTGGCCAGACCATGTCGTATGCGAACCCTGCCACGTCGTCATTTGCCAATCGGCAAAGAGCAGTGCTGCCATCATTGCTGCATATCCAAAAACAGGGCCCCTCCTGTCACAGCCGTCCCCTGGACTAGAGGCCCATGTTCGGTGACCTTTACTTTCTACCCCCAAATACCTTTGCCCTTCTACCTGCCCATTCGACAGGTGGGAGGCATTTCACTGCCCTACTCTCCACACAAGACACGTGATTGCTGCCCACCTTCACCCCACCCTTGACCGAGGCCAGCACTGCCCTGATCTCCCTACACAATTCTGCTCTCCTCACACACGCAATTTCTTTATACTTACACCTCCTTACGCAATCCCGACCGTTCTGTCACCACCCAGAACAAATGAGCTCCTAGGCCTGTTGTGCACAGCTAGATTTGGTCCCTCTATGTAGGACTTCTAGAAACATTTAAATTAAATAACTATCAACTTTCCCACTAACAGATGTGACTCCCCTCATTCTTGTGTGCACTTCAGAATGCTGCATTAAAATAGAAACAAGCACCCCTCTCTAATGCTTCAGAGGATGACAGTGTCCATATTACTTGCCAATATGCTTCAATACACCAAGTCCTTCCCTTCCTTGACATAGTCCTTACAACTTGCGGCACTTTCACCTCTCGAGTCACCTTATGTAAGCAAATAGCTTTCAAATAATACTTTAGTTTAATTCAAATGCGGACTCCAAATAGCACTCCTCCCACTCCCAGAATGCTCTCTTTGGCTACAAAGCTCCTAAGCATGTGCACAGGCTGGCAGCATTACTTGGCAGGGTAGCAGGAGGATTGAGAGTGACAAGAAAGAGTAGGATTTGGAGTAACGCGAATCCCCTGTGGACACTATAGCACCTTCCTCGCCCCAGTTGTAGATATATGAGGCTATAGCAAGCACCATTAAACACACACACTGGAAATGCTGCAACACATTTGCTGAAGACCAGATCCTTAATGAGCAATGCTTTCTGAGCTAAAATGAAGTCCAACAAAGTCTACAACATGAAATGTGTAATGCTTAATGAATGTTAAGGGACACATGCTTACATTGTGGTCCTGCAGATTTTGGGCACTGATACACACCTCCTTTCTGCCCATAAAGCTGCAATGCCACCCGAGTAATGAAATTGGATCACATTAAGTAGTAGAACTTTCTGGTGTCCTTAGTCCAACACAATCATTTGCTTTGCCCATCTGCCTTTGATAGTAGTTGCATGTTTCCAGCTCCATTTCCCTGGAACAAAAGCTACTAACAGTGTGCCAACAGAGCCAAAAGGAGCAACCCTGTGTAAATAGATGGCCCTCCCTAGGTACAACATATGAGGCAGCCCATCAGGGCAGTTTTACAGACTGAAAGTAGGGAGAATATGCTTCAGTGATATATGAAAGGGCATTTACTTACGAACAAACCCAGAGTAGAAGTCATTTCAGATGAGGCTCAGAGGAAAGAAGTGCCCCCCAATTTCCCTAAGAAGTGAGTTGAAGTAATAGCCACTAAATAAATAGTGCCATAAATGACAAAAGCTGCAGGTGCACCTTTTGCAGAAGGGTCTAGTCGGGAGACTCACACTCTAAGTGCATGGCATGTTTTACTGCCATTTTTGGGCAATGGAAAGCCTACTTGAGTGTTTGTATGTGATGGTGGGGTTGGAGTGGGGATGGGTGGGGGAGAATACTACAGTGGGGCTGGCCTGGCAGGGTCTTACTGTGGCATGGAATGTTGTACTCGCATTAAGGTCAAAGGCAACATGAGTGTTCTTACATTGGGAGCGCATGCTTCCTTATCTTGACTTGGGTCTTTATTATTTTACTGGTGTTTAAGGTCAAAGGCAACATACATATTGTTACATGGGGGAATATAACATGATGTGTGCAACATAAATGTTCTTATATGGGGGGATTTGTGTGATGATATGCTATTTATATAGCGCTTTCACCAAAGCGATTTTCAGAGAACATATTTACATCAAATGTATCACCCAGCCGAAGTTTGCACTCATTTAATGAGCTTTATTTATTTATTGCATTTATTGACATTGCGCAAACCCATACGTATCACGGCGGTGGTACAACTTGGTGAGCAGGGAAAACAGTACAGTACAGAGTAAGAGAGGTAACAAGTTGCAAAAGCAACATAATAGTACAAGGTCCATATAGGAGGGTAGAGATCACAGAGATCACATTGAAGTATGAAAGACAGAGTTGGCCTTGCCTGGATTTGAACCTGCGAATCACACTCGGATTACAAAAGCATGCGCTCAGCCCGGTGAGCTATTTTACCGGCTTGCCAGCAAGAGCATGTTTTCTTTCTGTGGCATTGCAGTGTATTACTGGTGTTAAGGCCAAAGGCAACATACGTATTCTAACATTGGGGTGGGGGCATTCGTGCTGCCTGCAAGGCTATATGTTTTTTTACTGTGGCATGACATTTATTATTGCCGTTAGGGAGCAAATACAACATGATGAGTGTTATTATATGTGGAATGGGGGATTTTTGTAGCCAGCAAGGATATATTTTCTTAATGTGGCATGGCTCTTTTTTCACTGGCATTAAGGCAAAGCCAACAGGAGTATGTTCTTACATGGGGATTCTGGCGCGTATTGGGAGAGCTAGCATAAACATGCTTTGTTATAGTATCGTTACTGGCATTATGGACAAAGCAAACATGATTATTGTCATATATGGAAATATTGGCATATATAGGTGCACCAGAAAGGACATGTGTGAGCACAATCAATATGAAAATGCTTTTTTACACTTGCAGAGTACTGGCATATAGCGGACAAAGGCATTATGAAAATGTGTTTGAAAATGCTCCGGTGCATTGTTGGTGGCTTGGAATCTAACATACTTTTCATGTCTTACCCTACAAAATCGATTGTAAACTGGGTGGTTTTTACCTAATTTATCACAAATTGTACTGTAAAATGCACTATATTTTAACACATTATTTAAAACCTTTTCTCAAGGGGACAAACCCCCTTTGATTGGTTCGCCCTCCCTCAATACTCTGTCACTCCTATGTATTTGGCTGGGGGCAGAACAAGTGCCCTTCCTTCTGCAGGCTCTTCTTAATGTGGGCCCTACTACATTAGCTCCAGGCCCCACTTGTTACAGAATAACGGCTACGCCTCTGGTGAGTTGGGGTGAAAGATGGATCTAATGGGCCAAAGGAAGGCGTGATATCTACTCAGCCTACTGGGCTTGCAAAGCGGATGTTAGGACGAGGGTGGTTCAGTAGCCCAATAGGTTTAATGTCCGGGCTCACTAACAGTTTTCAAAACTGCCATCCAGCCCCGCCAAAATGTTGAGGCTGGATCCGCCCCTGTTTGGCACCCTGTGTGCCACCCCAAGATTTCCTGTGGCCTCATCAGGTCACCCCTATGAAAAATTTCTGGAGGCGCCACTGCGCGGCAGAGGAAACGAGAAATGCCTTCAAGAGTCTGTGAGCCCACGGAGGGACAGAGGGAACACTGGGGCATATTGGCGGCCACGCCTAACTGAGATAATTACACATAACGAAATCAAGAGAGAGAGAGAAAAGGAACGGTTTAATAAACTGGAGAGTGAAAGACTGAAAGAGCAGTTTTTCGAAGAGTAGAAACTCATGTTTGTCAATGGATGTTGCAAGCATATAAGAGAGACATTAAAGATGCCTTATATAAGAAACCAAGGGCCTTATTACAAGTGTGGCGGTCTAGAAATAGCGGTGACGGTCGCACAATACCGGCACCCTTTTCCGCACCACCCCACTCCGAGTTGCGGTGCCGGAAACACTGTGACCACAAACAAAATCCACGGTGGCACCGTTGCCGGCAGCACCGTAACCGCGAACAGCATTCGCACCCAGAGGCCATGCCTGAAACACCAGCACGACAGTCGTACGGGCACATTCTGAGTACCGTCAACATGGAAAACACCAGCATAAAAATGCTGGTGACACTGTGATCGCCGCGCTGGAAACACTGGCATTGCGGATCAGGCGGAAAGCAGTCTCAGGAGTGCAGCAACAGGCCCCAGGTGGGCATAATCAGCCCAGCTGCATACCATTAGCACTGAAAATGCTCAAAAGGACCACACCCCTCCCAACACAAACATGCTGGCAGCTGCAGTAGCAGTTATGGAGCTGGGGGCCCTGCATGCAGGGCTCCAATATGAGCATGATTTGGAAGAGGCAGAAGAGGCAGCGGAGGACCAGGAGCAGAAGGAGGATGATGGCCACGTCCATGAACAATGGCTAGCAGGAAGCACCCCACAGGCAGCCGCCCATGCCCCGCTTAAGGCAGGGGAGCCGACTTATGAATTTCCTGGGGGTTGCTCAAATATAGGTAGTGACATCACCAGCGGTTACATGACCGCATTTGCACATAGTCGCCAACTTGGTGCGAGGTGGGCGGGGGGGCTCTGAACAGGGTAAACATTGATTAGCATGTACTGCATATACTAAAGTCAAGTAAGGAGGTTTAAACGTCCCAGTTGCATTCCAGTAGGCTAACACTGCTCCTACTCCACCCCTCTATAATTGTCAAGGTTGTAGTAGCCCTCAAAAGGCAGACCAACACAACTAGGCTGGGAGAACGAAATGCCATCCCATCCTGTGAGTGTGTCAAACCTCAGAGCAAAGACTGTGCGTGTGCCTCCTACCTTGGAGCACAATCTCACAAATTTGGTGCAAATCTCGCAAGTGGGTGCATGGGAATCCCACGCGTTTATGTGGGCTGCAGACCCGGATCACATGATCACTTCTTCAGTGTTAAACTCTGGCCAAGGCTCGTTGGGCAAGCATTCAGGATGGGTCTCACACCTTTAAACAGTGTGATATATTGAGTAGGCACCTCACTCCTTGGTGTACCCGTTGCTGGTAATCTCACAACTGAATGTACAGTTTCACTCTTGGTCATCTCAGTGACCCCATGTATATTATATTAATGGAGTCAGTCTCCCCTCTGGGAAGACAATTATATTTCTGTTAAAACACTCTGAATTCTCACTCCAGTTTTCTTGATCTATAGATCCATACCATATTCATTCACTGTGTGTGCAGGGGTGATAACTTGTGTCTGAGAGAACTCATTCTTTCATTCAGCAGAGATAAAGGGGTAACAACCCCCTGTACGTGTGATCAGGCTCATTTTTCCCCATGGCCCCTCACTCCAGAATGAGTGAGCAGGTTTTAAGACGCAGCTGATTCTGCCATCCTACAGGCTCAAGCCTTCTATCCCTTGCCCCATCACGGCTTCCAACATCCTGAGCGGCAGCTTATGTACAGCAGGCAGCTCGGGACATGCCTGTTGCCAATTGAATGTAGCCAGATCTACTATTTAGACACTGGGAGAGTGCCATGAACCCACATTGGTGGTGAAGAAGCACTCAACATACAGAACAGAATGGTATAGTGTTGCAGTCCTGCTGAGAAATGACAATTTGGTCTGTTTAAATGTAAAGCAGAGTGGCTGAGAAGTACACGCACTGTGCCATTAAAAATAAAGCAGCTGTGGTGGGTGGAAGTGCTGCTTCGGTGGCATCAAGAGTATGCAATTCCCTGCAGGGTAGTGTTGGTCATTTCCTATTGAAGTATAGCAGTCCTATTGAGACGTGCCATTAAAAGTGAAGCTGTCCAGTAGGCTGGATCAGTGCTGCCCCATAAAAGGTGTAGAAGCCTCCGTGAGAAGTGGCAGTACTGTCCCAACCGGGAGAAGTGTAGTATTTTCACATTAACTATGCTTAAGCACTTTGGGTTATTGAATAGTGCTGCTACATTCTGAGAAATTCCATCCCTTTACATATATTAGCTCTTGTATAACCATGACAGTGTTGAGTTATTCTGATGATGATGATATCATATTTGCTCAATAGTTCTGGTTCTCTATCATTACAGAGTCTCGGGAGGATAGCTCAGGGGAAACGTGCTCGCCTTGGAAGCAAGAGGACATGGAGCAACACAGGTTCGATCCCTCGGTCCGCGCAACACAGGTTCGATCCCTCATTCCGCGCTTAGAAACCTCTGGGTATTACGTGCATTAGAAATAACCAATTAAAATAAATAAATCTGCTGAGAAGTGCTGGGGCCTTGTCAATAAGAGTGCAGCAGCTCAACTGAGAAGTGCTGATGTTGTCCCATCAAAAGTATAGCAGCCCCACTAAGATGAACTAGCATTGCCTCAACAAAAGCATAGCAGCCCCACTAAGATGAACTAGCATTGCCTCAACTAAAGCATAGTATTACAATTATAGAAGCCCTGTTGCCAAGAGGGGTGCACAGATGTACAAATACATCCAACCCAAAAACATTTTTAGAAATTGAGGGACAGACTTGCTTTGCATCTGTGCCTCCATTTCTAAAAATCGTGTTCAAATACACCCAGCCCAAAAAGAGTTTTAGAAATTGAGGGACAGACTTGCTTTGCATCTGTGCCTCCATTTCTAAAAATCGTTTTGGGTTGGGTGTACCTCTACATGTGTGCACCCTTCTTCGGAAGAGGGGTGCACAGATGTACAAATACACCCAACCCAAAACGATTTTTAGAAATTGAGTGACAGACTTGCTTTGCATCTGTGTCTCCATTTCTAAAAATCGGTTTGGGTTGGGTGTACCGCTACATCCCTTCACCCCTCTTTCCAAGAGGGGTGCACAGATGTACAAATACACCAAACCCAAAACGATTTTTAGAAATTGAGGGACAGTCTTGCTTTGCATCTGTGCCTCCATTTCTAAAAATCGTTTTGGGTTGGGTGTATCTCTCCATCCGTGCACCCGGGTGCACAGATGTAGAAGTATACCCAAACCAAAACGATTTTTAGAAATTGAAGGACAGATGCAAAACAAGAGCCTCTTGCTTTGCACCCGTCCCTCAATTTTTAAACATCGTTTTTTTACCCTTTCACCCGGGCCGCCAGAGAGAGACACAGTATGGATGGAACAAAGGGTCATCGATACTGCGTCTCTTCTCTCCGGCACGGGGGGGGGGGGGCTCAGCCCCTACTTCATTCTGCCGGGGGGTGCCCAGGCCCCAGAGCACCTGCATACTCGGTGCCCCTGGCTTAAGGGCCACACCCTGGATCCTGAGTACAGCACAGATCCACACCCTGTATCGGCTGGACAGGGAGGCCATTACACACATTGTTGATTTGATTCATGATGACATCTGCAGCCTAAGCAACATCAGGACTGCAATAACCCCCTTGATCAAGGTTATATCAGTGATGCATTTCTTGGCACTGGCACCTTTCAGCACACCATGGGAGAGCTGCACGGGTTATCCCAACCCTGTTTCTCCAGGGTGCTATTCCAGGTCCCGGATGCATTCCTGTGGCACGTGTCAGACCACATAGCCCTTCCCAAAACACCTGCCCAGGTGAATGCCACCAAAGTGGGGTTCGACACCCTGGTAAAAATGCCCAACGTCATTGGTGTGCTGGACTGCACACATGTTGACCTGGTGGCCAGACATGCAAATGAGGTGGTCTACCACAACCGCAAACTGTACCACTCCCTGAATGTGCAGGTTGTGTGCGATGCATAACTCCTCATCATTCACTACAGTGCACGGTTTCCTGATTCCACACACAATTCCATGGTGCTGCCGAACTCCACACTCCCAGGGTACATGGCACAACACAACAGAGAGCAAACCTGGCTGTTGGGTCAAAGTACCATAGTATGTACACTGTGGAAAGGGGGGCGGGGTGGGTTGTCCACTGTCAACAGTGCATGTGCGTTTATCATCTTTCCACTGCTGAAACTGAGAAATGAGACAGAGAGGCGAACGGATTACTTGGCTGACTAGCAAGGTGGGAAAACCCATACATTTCCACTATGAGCGGCCACAGGGGAGCGACAAACCCCCCCCCCCTCCAAGAAAGAAACACACCTCCTCGGACTGACTGGTCTGAGAGATATCAGATCCTTAAGGGCTGGTAATACAAGTTAATGTTTTATTGTATGTAAGTTGTCCGGTTGACAGTTGCTATTTGTTGTTCGGGCAACAGATGCTTCAAGTTGGGTGGAGTGTAGGATGGGGGTTCGATGGTTCTTTAGTTTTGTTATTTATGGGTCTTTCAGGCATGGCATAACTCCCCAATGGGAAAAAATACACAGTGACAATACAAAAGATGGTCTCGTTGGAGGTAATACCTCACATAACCGAATACCTTGCTTCCTCATGTCCACACAGGGTGCAGTAGCTGGGAGACACAAGCCGCCCACAAAGCACGCCATGTTGCGCGATACTCCTACCCCAAGTCGTCATGGCCTCGCATAGCAACACTACCAGAACACTCCGGTTCATGACATGGAATGTCAATGGACTGGGTAATAGTATTAAAAGACGGTTAGTCACACAATTTTTAAATAGACACAAGCCAGATGCAGTGTTCCTGACTGAAACACACTTGTCAGGCGCGGTCTGTAATCTGTTCAAGCGCACAAATTATTAAACTGCAATACACGCTGGTTTTACTATGGGATCAAGTGGCGTGCTCATACTAATACATAAAGCACTCCCTCTTCCTCTCTCCAGCGTGACACAGGAGGCAGATACACATACATTACGGGGACATTATGGGAACAATCCATTTCAATGCTAGCAATCTATTCACCGCCGACCCTGTTAGCCCCACTGCCACCTGACATTTCACCCCTGATCACTGGGGACACGTCAGATATCATGGTGGTAGGAGGCGACTTTAACAAAGTCATGAATGTAGAAATGGACTGCACACACCTGCGAGGTAGAACCCCCAACACATGCACCAAACTGGCCACTTTCGCTGACGCTCTGGGACTATGGGATGTCTGGCGAGATCTGCACCCCGGCATTAGAGAATACTCTTTCCACTCCGTGGCTCATGCCTCTCTCTCATGATTAGACTATTTTTTTCTCCCACTGGTAGATATACACAAAGCTTACAAGGCATACCTACTGCCTAGAGGAATCTCGGATCACTCCCCCCTGATGCTAGAACTCACTACCTCCAGGCCGACACCCCCCTCCCCCCGGTGGCGTCTTAATAATTACTGAAAGAACAAATTGGCAGAAAAAGTCACGATCCACAGCGCTTGTAAGTATAACTTAGACAAGGCTGCAGGTATCTGGGTAGTGTAGATATACTGCCAGTATAATTCCACTGAGGTAAGTACAAATGCAACACAAACATTTCCCAGTTTCACTGCGCCAAGTATAGCAAAATAAAAATCGGGAGTCCAAGTTATTTGTATGAAAGAACAGCCTTTAAAGTCCAAGGTTTAGTGCAAGCAACAGCCTAACACGTATTTCAAGCCTTCCACGGCTCTTCATCTGAGGCTATTATTAAACATAGGATACAATAACAAAATGGAGTGTGCAACATTCAATAATATAGTGACACCATACAGTAACATAAGCAGGACAAATAAAGGCATAGCATCCAGGGGAAACGCAGGGGATGAATGAGCCAAAATTAAATGTATGCAATTTGCAATAGGGTTAATGCAAGACAAAAACAAAAATCGAAAGCATATTTGACAAAAGAAAAAATTATAAACGTAATAAACTTAAAGCCATACCAAAAGTGGTGTAAGTCCATTAGGAGGTGGATGTTGAAATATTCAAAATAGAGAGAAAAACAAATTTGTGCTAGGGTTATAATTTATTCAATGGAATGACTGCAGCAGCGCAATCAAAAACAATAATGCCAAAAAAAAAATAATCTAGTGTAAATCTACTCCTTATAAACCAGACACCAATTAATCTGAGGCAGTATTACCTATTGCCTATTACCAGTATTTGGCACAAAATGGGTCTGCTTACTGATGTGGAAAGACATTTCCTCATCGTAGATGGGCCTATTATGCTCACTGTCTATTTCCTTCCCAAAATCCATAAAGAATTCACAGATATTCCGGAAGGGAGGCCAATAGTCAGTGGGGGTGGTGGTGTGCTAGAACCTATTTCTATTTACATTAACAAATTCTTGTTACCAGCCGTTCTTAAGACTCTTACGTATATCAGAGATACAATGCACACAGTACAAATTCTGGACAATTTGAATCTTCATCTAATTGTTGGCTAGTCACCTTAGACGTCAAAGCACTTTATACTTCCATAGACCATACTAAAGCATTACAAAGTGTTGACTTTCTATTTCGTGAATTCTCTGCATCCTTTTTTGATCATATTGAAATGGTGAAAGAGCTCCTAACATTTACTTTGAAGAATAATGTTTTTGTATTTAACAATGAGTACTTCATGCAACTCATTGGGGTGGCTATGGGTGCAAGCTTTGCACCAGCACTTGCCAATGCTTTCATGCATTTTTTTGAACAAACAATTGTATTTGCTTGCCCTGTTTTTCTTCCATTCATTCACTTGTGGAAACGTTACATAGATTATGTTATTCTAATTTGGACTGGTACACAAGATTTACTTTCTGAATTCGTTGTCTTCTTGAACAATAATAACTGGGGCTTACAATTTACTTCCACTGCGAGCCAAACACATATTGATTTTTTGGATCTATTAAATGATTTCACCCCTAATGGTTGAGTCACTAAAACTTATCGTAAATCTACTTCTGTCAATTCAACATTGCATGCAGAAAGTTGTCATAAAAATCATGTAAAGGCTAACATTCCGAAAGGTGAGTTCCTCCGTGCTAAGAGGAATTGCTCTAATCCCAAGGATTTTGACAATGAAAGTATCACCATTAAATCATGCTTCCTTGAGAGAGGCTACCATCATAGCTGTGTCGATAAAGCATTAGCTTCAGTACGCCAGCTAAAGAGAGCGGACCTGCTTGTTCCTAAAACTCATGACAAGTCTCCCGTCACTCAGAAAATTAGGTTAATCACGAGATTCAATTTGGACAGTCACAAGATCCATAATGTGCTGAGGAAACACTGGCACCTGTTACACCTTGATTCTGACATCGTCAACTGGTTAGATCCGACTGCTAGTATAAAATTTAGCAAAGGCAAAACGCTCAAAATTAAACTTTGTCCTTCATTTATGAGTATGCCCTCTCCTAAATTGACTTGGCTACATTCAGCTCAGGCCACTGGGTTTCATAAATGTGGCTTTTGCAACATGTGTAAATTTACATTGGAAACATCACAGGTCTCCTTTGGAACTAGAGGAGATCACACAATTGATTCTGTCATCAACTGTAATTCTAAATTTGTTGTGTATTGTATAATCTGTACCTGTGGTCTGAAATATATTGGGAGCGCTATTCACCCCTTGAAGATTCGCATCCGCGAGCACTTGGCTACAATTGGTAGTCAAGAGTCCAAATATCCTTTAGCCAACCACTGGCAAAAAACTCATCAACTAGACTGTATGGATGACATACGTTTCATTGGCCTATGCAAAGTGTCCTTACCTCCGAGAGGGGGAAACCTAACCTTGAAATTACGACAATTGGAAGCAAGACTACTCTGTAAATACCGTACTGTCTTTAATGGATTAAATTCGGACCATGAATTTGCTACTATCCTGTAAAAGCAAGCTGTCCCTATTTTTGTCTCTGCCAATTTGGTGCCACTGCCCTCACTGTATTATGGAATTTTTGTTTCTCATGTGCCTAACCTCTTATTCTTTGGCACACATTTTTATTAACCTCTTTACCCATGGGGCCAGTATTTGAATTATTGTAAATTGGTCTCCTTGTGCAACCTGTACATGTTCTTGCAGCAGCGCACTCACAGACAGTATACTGTCCCTCTTAATTCATGATGTTCCCTCGGTTCATTTATCTAAAATTCTCCATTTCGCTTAATGGTACTCTCTTGATTTTTTACACGCACGCAATTAATATAGTAATTACCCACTTTGCCCTCACTTTCGCTTTCCACCTACTATTTTCGTTTAAAAAAAAAAAAAAATGTAAACAAAGAAAATACTAAAATTTACTTTCCTTTTCATTCTTTAGTGGCTTTCTATTTCGCATTTTTCTCTCGTGTGTGCACTGAGCATTCTTTAGGCAATTTTAGTTTTGCTTAATATCCCTTACCCATTGAATTGCCTTGTATTTTTAGGCAGTTTAAACATGGCGGCTCTGTTGGTTCCTTCCTTCTGCCATGTTTTTCTGACCTGATGCATTTATCTAGTTCTATTTTGTAGCTTTGCGACCAGCGCATTGATTTTTTCAGTCTGTCTAAACAGCCGACCACGTAAGACGGTTTTACATGGCCCCCGTTCACTTTGGAATTGTAATTCAGTGTTATTGCTCATTCGAGCCAGAGGTTTACCCTCTTCAAGCCCGCTCAGTTTAGTGCTACTAACGGGTACCTCTTTTTGAATGCGTGCGCTCTTTTTTTGTTTTTTTGTTGCATTAACCAGTTGCTTTTCACTACCTGGTAAATATTAACTTAAATTCGTTTCAATCCATTGATACAGTTAATTTCTTTTCTTCCCTTTTCTTTCCTTTATTTTGCAGCTTGAACCGCAATTGCGAAGCCTTCAGGTACTTTAATTAATTACCATTTTTTTTATCCCTTAAATTGCAACAATGTGGCCATTTCTCCATAGATTGTTTGTTTCTTTCTCCTTTGCAGAGTACTTTTTGGGCATTATCCCTTCAGTTTAAATTTCATGCTCTATCCCTATTAAGGTAATTAAGGTTTATAAAGTGTAAAGTTACACTAGATTATTTTTTTTTTGGCAATATTGTTTTTGATTGCGCTGCTGCAGTCATTCCATCGAATAAATTGTAACCCTAGCACAAATTTGTTTTTCTCTATATTTTGAATATTTCAACATCCACCTCCTAATGGACTTACACCACCTTTGGTATGGCTTTAAATTTATTATGTTTATAATTATTTCTTTTGTCAAATATGCTTTCGATTTTCATTTTTGTCTTGCATTAACCCTATTGCAAATTGCATACATTTAAGTTTGGCTCATTCATCCCCTGCTTTTCCCCTGGATGCTATGCCTTTATTTGTCCTGCTTATGTTACTGTATGGTGTCACTATATTATTGAATGTTGCACACTCCATTTTGTTATTGTATCCTATGTTTAATAATGGCCTCAGATGAAGAGCCGTGGAAGGCTCGAAACACGTGTTAGGCTGTTGCTTGTACTAAACCTTGGACTTTAAAGGTTGTTCTTTCATACAAATCACTTGGACTCCCGATTTTTATTTTGCTATACTTGGCGCAGTGAAACTGGGACTTGTTTATGTTGTCTTAATAATTACTACCTAGGTTTCCCAGATCTAGTAGAACACATCCAAACAGTCACAAAATCTTATTTTGAAACAAACACAGGGACCGTCGTTGATCCAGGACTATTGTGGGAGGCATACAAGTCAGTGCTGAGAGGTGAAATTATTTCCTGGACCACTGCCCACAAAAAGGAACACCTCTCCACGTTGCATGAGGTCGAAAGGCAGGTAAAACATGTGGAAGAGGCCCACTTGACTCAGGACCTACCTGAAATACAACGGGCGCTATTGACAGAAGTGCCTCCAAAATATAGCCCTGGACAGTGCCAGACAAGTGCACAGGGCGATGCGTGCCAGGGTATATGAAACTGGAGACGAGGGGCACAACCAAGTTAGACGGCTCAGTCCGGAAGACTCGGACCCTCTGTTGATAGATCAGGAAATAGCAGAGGGCTTTGCCACTTTCTACGCTGACCTCTACAGAGCGCCTGACTCCCCCGTTGATAATACGATCCTAGCAGCAGTCACCCTTCCCACTTTGAATACCAATGAACGAAACCTCCTTGAGAAGGAGATCTCTGAAGAGGGGGTTGTGGCAGCCATGTCAGGGCTTCAATCAGGGAAGACACCAGGCCCAAACGGCTTTCATGTGGAACTGTGGAAGAGGATAGGTGCAGGGGAGTTAGCTCTGCATATGTTACGCATTTATCAAAGCGCCCGAGACCAGGGCACTTTAACTCCTGACCTCATGGAAGCCACCATAATAGTAATACATATAGCAGGCAAACTCCCCAACAAATGCAGCTCCTACAGGCCTATCTCCCTAATAAACAGTGAAACCAAGATCGTGGCGAAAGTGTTAGCCAACCAACTACAACAGGTCACCCCGTCCTTAATCCATCCTGATCAATGCAGCTTTATGCTGCAAAGATCAACCTGTATGAATATCCATAGATTACACTCGGCATTGGAAAAGATCGGTGCCCTTCGGAGTCCTCTGGCACTACTAGCTATTGATTTTGAAAAAGTGTTTGATTCAGTTCATTGGGAGGCAATCTGGGAAATAATGCATCGCATGAGTTTTGGTCCTCACTTTATGAAATGGGTTAAACTTCTCTACAGGCTCCCGAAAGCTACAACGTGGGTGAATGGCTGGCACTCAGACTCCTTCAAACTAGGGAAGGGAACTAGACAGGGCTGCCCCCTATTAGCTATGATCTTCGCTACAGCGATCAAACCCCTCGCAGTATTGCTGCGAACCACGGAGACGTGGAATGGCTTCCGTCGGTCAGACAATTGGGAGGATAAAGTCTCATTACATGCAGACGACATGCAGATATATTTAAAGGACCTGATTAACTCCTGTCTCATGGTGACACACCTGTTAGAAAGATACAGAGCCTTTAGCGGCCTATGTGTTAACTGGACTAAGTCCATACTGTTCGCGTTGGGAAAGGTTAGCGAAACAGTACCAGCAAACTGTCCCTATTATATAGAACTGAAACAATTCAGATACCTTGGCATACAAATCACAAAAGACCTGACAGAATATATACCTGTAAACCTATACCCGATCACAGCACGATTTGCGGAAGACGTTCACCACTGGGTCTCCCTACCACTTACCCTGTTAGGCAGAGAAGCCCTCTTTAAAATGATGGCCCTCCCACACTTCTTGTATATATTGCAAAATGCCCCACTACACGTCCCATGGCGTGAATTTCACAAAATCGACCACATCCTCCGAAAACTACTACGGGGTGGAGGCCACTCGCGAATGGCGCTTGCCACGCTCCAAAGATCTATATGGGAAGGTGGTATCGGCCTCCCCAGACTACAGACATATTACTGGGCCAGCCAAATGGCAGTCATGAATCACATGTTGCACGGGGACACGTCACTACCACACATCAGAGCGATAATCAGAGGTGACCCTACAAAACTTCCTCTGGAACATCTATACCGCGAGGTAGGCCGAGTGGCTCCCCCATCCATGCTATCGCATATGCCACGAGTCTGGCCGGAAACACACAAATATATGGGCTGGGTAAACAAACTAAAACCTGTACAACCGCTGTGGAATAACAAAAACCTCCCAGAAGTAAACAAACCCCCCCAGATGGCCCAACTGGGCGTCGCATGGGATAGTAAAAATTGGGGATGTGATACGGGAGGGCGAGGTGATTCCATTTGACGCTTTGGTATCCCACTTCTCTCTCCCACCCCTGGAACGATACCACTACACCCAGTTAAGTCACGCACTGCTAACTCACCTCCCTGCAATGAGCGATATGCCTGAATACACCCCGATGGAATGCAACATAGTTTCTGAACGAATTAAACAAAGTTACCTCGGTCATGTACAATGCTATTACCTCCTTCGCCACGACCGAAATTACAAGCCAAAAGGCTAAAGCGGGATGTGGGGGCAATTCAGGCAGAAGACTGGATAGCTTCTCTGATGTATCCCCGTGAGACAGCAATTTCATCCAGACTCAGACTCATCCAGCTTAAAATCCGCCACCGGGTATACTATCCGAGAGTGGCCCTTTTCCGCTGGGGCAAAGTATCGGACTCACACTGCTTACGCTGCAAGCGCAAAGAAGGCACCTTCTTCCACATACTATGGGAGTGTGATCATATTCAACACTACTGGCAAGCATGTTGCAACAAACTGTTAAATATTTTGGGCACAACAGTCCCCAGGGAACCAAAGCTTTTGTTGTTGGGGATAGAGGATGAAAACAAACTGTCACGATACGAGAAGCTATTTCTGTCAACCACCACAGCAGTAATGAAGAGGAACATAGCACAACTATGGTGATCGGAAGTGGCACCCAGCTTTGAGCAATGGGCCACGGACATAGACATATGTATTGCGATGGAGCACAGAGTTTGCACCGCGAGAGGCTGCCCCGAAAAGGCAAACAAAATCTGGTAGAAATGGGAGGAATACCGATAACCTGTCCTTTCACTACCAATAAGCCCGACTCTGAGAATATACAATAACTGTGTAGAGACTACTGTGATGACATGTGCCACTTCCGTTCACTTTTGCTTTTTGTGACCCACTTTCTTTTTGAATGTTTGGTTTTGAACGTTGGGCTTAGAGAGCTCCCTGTGCGGCTCTCCCAGTTGTTGTAATGTCTATTTTATTTTTGTATGAAAAATCACTAAAATGTTTGATTAAAAAATCAGTGCATGTGCGTAATGCAATGTCATCTACACAGGTAGCATGCATGAGCGGGAGGGCATGTCTGGCATTTGGTGCATGGGCAAATGGAGAACACCCGATCAGAATTTGTGCACAGAGAGGCACATCACATGCACTACAGTTACCAGAATGCATTTCACCCATGCCACCCACCCCAGCATCTACACACTGTGCACATCCCCCACCATCTGCACCATAGCCATGTCAGACTACCGACTACTGTAACACCCCAAGCACCGTACCCCACAGCATGTAGCCAGATCACCTGCCTGTCACAAGTGCACATACCCATGTGCATGTGGCATGAAGCATAACAATGTTGGAACACAGATGAACGAACGGGTGAGATGACCATTGCACGACATGCAAATGGAACTAGAAGTGGCACATGCAATGTACAAGGTAGAAGCTGGTGTAGACATAGGGTCAATGGGCAAGGTGGGAAAGAAATGGTGAGGGAAATGTGTATGCAAACCACCCACCCCCTTGCATTATGATTAAGGCTTCCGGTTCATGGCATATATTAACTGCCATTTCTGTCTGTATTCATCTATATTTATTTCTGGGCCTTTCGTTCTGTATTATTCTTCTTTCATTACAATTTTAAAATCCATTAATTAAAGCATGCATGCAGACATATAGGAAAGAAATGCTAGCTTAATTCTTTACATAACAACAAACGATTGTTCTTGTGACTTCTGCTGCCTGACATATGCTGTCAGCAATTTAACAACCTTCAATGCAATTTCCATACAACTATTGCACTATCCATGTTTCCAATCTGCAATGAGATTGGCCTGCGATGTATGAGTGACATCATAAAGACCAAGACAGAGAGACCTGTTTTACCCTTATTTTACATTAACATAAATAAATACAGACTGTAAGCAGGTTGATTTCCGTGTGTATGAATGTGTAAAAATCAGTAAAAATGTGAAACTAAAAGCCTTAAACATAATGCACCGGATACTAGGGTCATCTGTGCCATTCGCTACAACTTGTGTCAATCCTATGTGACCCAGACCAACATACAGACTTGGCTTCCATGACACTACCACCACAATGACTTTGTCCCCCTTGTGTCCCTCCCATGCAGGTGTTGCAGGATACCCCTTGATGCCATGGCTGATGGCCCCCGTCAGGCAACCACAAAAGCAGCACGAGTATGCCTACAACCGAGCGCACATCCAAACACGGTGCACCATAGAATTAACTTTTGGGCTGCTGAAGGCAAGGTTCTGCTTCCTGAGTAGATCTGGGGTGCACTCATGTACAGCTCCGTGAAGGTGGGCAAGATAGTCCTGGCCTGTGCCATGTTACATAACATTTGCATCAGGCGCAACATTCCCCTTCCCCCAGACATGGAAATGCACCCAGCGGTTGACGACACTGACAACAAGGATGAAATCCCATTGCCCCATCGCAGGGATGTCATGGATGGGCGTGATGCATGCTATGACCTGATCATCCACCACCTTTGAGCACATCACACATGCCCATGGCCATGGCCTAGGCCATGAACTACAATCTACACCATACACTGAATGAATCACACACTCACATGAAAAATGAATGTCCAGTCATGATTTCTATGCAACACCCAGTGCATTGACATGTATGATTATTTATTTATTTATTTATTCGAATTTGAAGAGCGTGCAGCAGCCCGGAGGCATCGTGGCACTTGTTACAGACAGTTTTCTTAGTTACAGATAATTTAAAGACAGATGCAGTTTACAGTACAGGCATGAAAAGAGCAGAGCATACAATGATTAGGTGAAGAGGGAGGTTTTGAGTTTTCTGCGGAAAGCAAGGAGCAAGTTTTCTGCTCTGATGTCAGTAGGTAATGCATTCCATAATTTGGTAGCAAAGTGGAGGAAGTCTAGCCCACCAGCTTTGGATCTGTTGATGCGTGGGGTGTGAAGTAGGTTTGTGTAGTGCATCCTAACCGGTCATGTGGAAGTGGTTTTAGATATAGTCTCTGATAGGTAGGATGGTGCTGTGAAGGTGAGGCATTTGTGGGTGAGGGTGAGGATTTTGAAAGTGATGCACTCTTTAACCGGAAGCCAGTGAGCTGCCTGTCTGGCCTGGGAAATATATTCCCTTTTGGGGATGCTTAATGCTGCTCGTAGCGCGTTCTGTGTGATTTGGAGTCAGCATACTTTTTTTCAGATGTTCCTGCTAGAAGGGCATTGCAATAGTTTAGTTTTGCACCAATGGTTGCTCTAGCTATTGATAGGCAGTTTGGCTTGGATAGGTAAGGTTTTATGGCGTTTATAAGTTTGATAGTGTGCGCTGAGGCGGAGGTGATGGCGCTGACCTGCCTAGTCATGGACAGTGTGGAGTCTATGTAGACCCCTAGGGTCTTCACATATGTAGAGACAGGGATAATCGCATTATCAATGGTGAAGTTGGAATAGTGCTTGTCGAGTTTAGCTAGTGTCGCTTTTTGACCTAATGATGATGATATCGGTCTTCTCCCCATTGAGGCAGAGGCCATTGGTCGCCATCCAGGCCTGGATGGTGGAGTATATTAGGTGGAGTGCTTCGGTAGATAGATAGATACGATAATATGGGCGTGGGGGGTTTGACAGGTTCATGGGGCTGAATTCTGGCTGCTCATAACTGGACTGGCCCATGGTGCCCCCCGTGGTGTCAGCTGCATCAGCAGTTGCCTTCCCATCGCTGGAGTCAGCGACATATGTATGGGGCTGCTGGGGTGGGGGTAGTGTCCGTCCTCCTGCCGTTGCCCTTTTGGGCAATTGTGCCATTGCAGGAGCTGCCTGGGTGGTGATGGCAGCTGAAATGGGCAGAGCAGGAGCTGCCTGGGTGGCGATGACAGCTGTAGTGGGCAGAGCAGGAGCTGCCTGGGTGGCAATGACAGATGCAGTGGGCAGAGCAGCAGCTGATTGGGTGGCGATGGCAGCTGTAGTGGGCACAGTTGGTGCTGACGTGTCCCGGGTGGTGGTTGTGCATTGACTTGTCTGTCTTCCACATCTGGCGCCACTTGATGAGGATGGTTGTCCTCCATCGCTGTCGGGTGATGTGCCTGAGGGTTGAAGAAAGGCATGATGTTAGTGACCAGCATGGCTGCCAAATGGCCAGTTACATGCAATATTGTGATTGTGTGGCATGCTGTTGAGGGGACATGCCATGATGCATGGCATGCTGCACTCATGCATGAGTTGTGTGGCCTCAGCTGCAGGTAGTGAGATGATGACACATGCAACACAGCTGTCCAGGGACTACTGGCATGTTCAACCGGTATTTGCTTGGAGCGGATTGCATGCCGGTCTGTCCGTCTGTAGGGTGTTGGGATGTGATGAGGGGGATGTTGAGGGGGGTTCGGGAGGGACGAGGTTAAAGTTGATGGCTGACCTAGTTACAGGCGCAGTATGTGAATGGGGGGGTGTGGTAGGGCTGGTAGGGACATGGAAGCCCCATGCCCTCCCCATTGGATGGGTGAGTGGCCATGTGTGGGTGCAAGTGAGGGGTACCATTGCCATGCTGTGGTGGTACTAGTGGCACGGCAGGCACACATGCAGTATGCGGTGGAAGGGTGCCTAGTGTCTGTGTCAGGGATTATGCTTCTTTCACTTGGCAATACAGGGTGCCTGTGAAGTGTTCACCAGGAATTTCAGGCACAGATAATTGTCAGGGGGCTTAAGTGTATGGGCAAGATATTGCCCAGGGTTTTCATGCAGGTGTGTGAGGGTGACTGCCTGGTGTGGGTGTGACACAGTGTGCAGGTGACACTGGGCCTCATTACGAGGTTGGCGGTAACACACTAGTGCATCTGGCAGGTTGCAGCTATCCCCGTAACACTGGATCCACCGCCTAAATTCCCGGTACCACCTGGACATAACAAAGCCAGGCGGAGCAGGTAGGCAGGTGGCAGAATATGTAAGTCCCCATTCCAATGGAGTCTCATAGGACTCCATGAGGCTCCATGGGAATGTGGACTAGGGAGCACCGACACCATTTCTAACGGTGCTGGTGCTTCCATGGCAACTGTGTCTGCGGGGGGCGCTGTGCAGGCAGGGTCAGACCTGTCAGGCGCAATAGCCCCGACAGGCAGACTCATAGTGTGCCGGTCTGGAAACAAGGGTGCTGGTAAGCTTACCTGCACCCTTGTTTCCAGACGGCCACACTCTGAATGAGGCCCTCTGGGAGGTGTCTTGTCATGTAGTTGGAAATGGGGCAGCATGGGAGACAGGACATTTGACTTGGTTTGCACCGTTTTGACAAGGTGGGGATGGGAGGCAATGCTACTGCTGTCTCTGATTTGGGTGATGTGTTCTGTGCTATAGCCATTTCATTGCAGTAGTGGTACGGAGCGGGGGGGGCTGTCATGGTGCGTGCTCCGAAACCCCTGGAACTGTTGGGCCCACCCCAGTCCCCGTCACCCAGAAGGACTTGTCAGGCCCCAAGGAAGTGCCCCAGAGCCTCATGGACTCAGTCCTGGCGCCGTTGGTACCAGGCTCATGAAATGGGCTGAACTTATGGAACTACTTAATCTGCCTAGTGAGGCTGAGCCTTCTGTATATCCAGGGTGTGGCAGAGGGACTACTTTTCCTGAGAGACAGGGTGTGGTAAAGGGACTACTTTAACTGGAACCACTTGCAAGGCTATTTAAGCCACACCCTGCAGGCAGAACACGCTTGGCGTTATTCTGCACTCCTGCAGCATAACGCTCACCGTGTCTGCTCTGTCCTCGAGTTTCTACATCCACGCCCGTCAGTGATTTCCATCCATTGGTGCCTGGAAGAAGAAAAGGAGAAGAACAGGTGTTACTACAGAGACAAATGCCTTACCTGCAATTCCGTCCATCAGTCTCGTCTCCAGCTGGTCTTCTGACCGCCACCCCTGTTGGGAAAGGACTTCCGCGCAGGCATCCAATACTCACCCGGGATTCTGCATTCCTCCGGGTTGCTTGGGAGCGGTTCTTCCATTCTTCATCTTGGGGCCGCACTGCGTCTGCAAAAAGGGAACAGAAAACAGCTGGTTAGTCGCGCACAATACAAAACGAACAATTGTTCAGCCATCCAGCGCCACTCATCTGCGCTAATACTCACCTGGAGGCAACCAGTTCAGCATCCTAGGAGAGTCAATTCTTCTTCTAGACTTCCGTACGAAACCGCGTCTGCAAGAAAGACAAAACACGTTTAAACCTTGGGACAATAAGACTTTGAGCATCTATACAAAGCTGTCATTGGGATAGAGACTTACCTGATTAATCCAAGCATTCCCGAAACACAGCAACAGCCACTCTGGAACAGTGAAGTAACTGTGCCCAGAGAAAGACTGAGCCAACTGCGCCCCTGCTGAAGGTTAAGCAGGACGGAGAGCAAACCTCACCAAACTTAAAGGTGAGCAGGAGAGGAGTCGGGCATCAGGAGGTTGCAGGTAGTGGGACCAATCCAACCCACTCATTAGCTAACATCTTGTTTCAACATTGCAGGCTAACGCCTCCTGGGGAGAGGAAACCATCATACCATTAAAACTACGCCAGTACAGATATCGGTCATACGACTACGTGCTACGCCCCTGTGGAGACCAGGTGAGCGTGACAGGGGCAGGGTGGGTAGATGTGTGGTTCAGATTGGGGATTTGTGTACTCACTGGCCTTGACGAGTGTCCCAGCTCTGACCTCCACGGTGCCAACTCCTTCAATTCCCTTCTGGTGCAGCACACCGCTGCACTTCTCCTCCCAGGGCATTAGCCGGATCGGGGAGAATAGACCACCACCTGTGCCCATGCACTGTCTGCAGCGTGCGGAGAGGAGTTTTTTTACCTTCATGCGGAGGTTGTCCCACTGCATGTGGCAGTCCTTTACTGTGCGTGGGGTCGTCCCCACTTACACCTTCCGTGCCACTTCCTCCCAGATGACCTTCCTCCTCTGCTATGTTCTGCGGTGCTGGTCCGTTGTGAACAGCTCACCAGCATGCTATAGTGTCTGCCAGCATGTTTAGCGCCACCTCTGAGATGCGTGGCTTGCACTGGCAGGTCTTAGGGATTCGAGTAGACTTGTTGTGGGATGTGATTCAGCAGTCAGGAGGGGTGGATGGCTACTGGAACCTACATAGTGGAGTGGATTGTGATTTTAAAGACGGCCGACCTGCCAGTTTCCTGTTCCGGCGATCACTTTATTTCCGGTGCCGGTGTTTCCGGTACCAGTGTTTCCGTCACTGCTACGGCCGTCACCACTACGTCCAGCATGCACATGCCGGAACAGCGGCACTGGCTCCATTGGTGGCTGTGTGAATGGATATGGGCCTTTTTTAGCAGTGTTTGCATGATGCCAGTCCCACCGTTTCTACCATTCCGGATTACGCGCGGCCGACAAGGCGTAATGCATCCTTGATTCCGGCACGACACGTTGCCAGAAACGGTGGGCCCGCCATCACGGAAATACTGTTTTTTTACTGCTACACTCGTAATGCGGGCCCAAGTATTTAAGCCAGCGGGGCTAAAAGGCGGAACCATCAAAGGTGGGAGAGTGAGCCGAAGCTCACATTTGAGGGACGCCCTGGCAGGAAGAGTACACCAGGCAACTATAAGTTATGAGCTGATCTGGTCAAAGGTGTTGCTTCTGATGACCAATATCATTTGGCTAGTGGTGAGTGTTGGACCCATGGAGTATTGTACAGTGCTATATTCAGGGGAGTTCCCAGTGATGTCTAGGTTGTCCATAACTGACTACAGATGTAATTAACATTCAAGTTTTACTTAGGCGACCCAACAATGTTTCTCCTAACCACTAGGCATGGCATCAAGAGATACACAGACTCAAAAGTAACAGTTCGAAAATCTTTATTATCAAACTTTGTGGGGTTGGTGTGCCTATCTGGCCCTAACTCTAATTGTAATTGATTATTTATAACGTGCTTAATACCCAGAGATTTCTAAGCACGTACCCGGGGATCGAACCTGTGTTGCTCCGCATCGTCTTGCTTCCAAGACGAGTGCGTTGCGCCTGAGCTAGCCTCCCGAGACAACTGATATGGGCCGTCAATGTCCGTAAGTCTAAAACCAAAGTTTGTCTGTGTCGAAACCTATGCTTGCCCTCACTCTTAAACCAAATGTGATAGGGGGTGTTCTTAAAGGAAAAACGGTGACTTAAAAAAAAGAAATGTAAACACCAGATGGTTTCAGATAGTCTTACCAATAGGTGTAGTTCTGCCAGTTCAAAATAGTTAAACTCAAAAAGGTTGCCCTCTGAACCTTCTACATTGGGGTTTTGCAGTAAGTCAATAGAGTTCACAATGTCAATGGGTCTCTTGGGGTTCCCTTCCCCAAGCTTCGACCCAGTTCCAAACAAAAAGAAACAGTTCCTGTTAGGCCTCTCAGATTCCCTTCCCCAAGTCTAGGCCTCTCTTCATGAAGATCAACAATGTCTCTTGTGGGCCTCTTAGGATACCCTTCCCCAAGCCTAGGCCCCTCTGGTCTAAAACAAACGAAATTTTCCTCTTGTCAGGATGTACCTTTCACTGTACAGTTCTTTCACAGGGTAGTACCAGAGACTTTCGAGAATGCTGTACTCTTTGGTCCTCCCAGGCACGACCACTCTGACCTCTCCTTATTCTCTGGCACCTTTTCCTCTTCTGTGCCTCTTGTACTCTGTCCTTTTCCATTTTACTGTGCTTCCTGCACACCTTTTTCTTTTGTGCACGTGTGCCTTTTTCCACCTTTCTGTGCTCCTTGCACACTTCTCCTTACTTTTCACTGTGCTCTCTTGCACCTTCAGTTTCTCACCGTGCTCTCTTGCACCTTCATTTGCTTTCTTTCATCGCTTTCCAGATTTCACTTGCTTTGATTTTCTTTTATTTTACCTGTTTCTTGCTTCACTTTGCTTTCTTTCACAGCTTGCCAACTTTCGCTTGCTTTCTTCCCGCTTTCGCTTGCTTTCTTCCCGCTTTCGCTTACCTGGCTGTGCACTTTCAACTAAGCTCCTGCTCCCACACCAGCCACGCACACGCTACTGAGTTTCTCTCTGTCTCATGAAACTCACCAACAGTAGCGCAGCGCCGGTGAGCAGGTCAAAATGGGTTTGGGTCGAGGTCAGGGTCTCACCACCTGCCCAGGACCAGCACACGTCCCAAGGGAACAAGCATTTCCCTGAACACCGCCGGCAAGATACATGCTGACTCGCTCTTGCCACGCTGCAGCCCCTCATGAACACTGGACTAGTGTCTCAGCACACCGTTCTCCTCTGGATTCTCCAAGCTTCTCTTCCTGCAGATCCCTGCTCCTTGGCTCCTCTGCTCCAGTCAGCATCCCCAGCTCGCTCAAGAACCACCCTTTTTATACTACAGGTAAGAGTCAATTGGAGTCAGGTGTGCACAGTTGGGGAAAAGTGCCTGATCTTGCCTGACTATTAGTGGGACAATTCAAAGGTGTTAGATGGTAAGCCTCACTTTGTATCCCTATGTTGTTTATATTGGCTATCCTCATTGCTCCTGATTGGGGGAGATAGGGTGCGATTGGAAATAACCCATTAAGGCTGAGCGAGAGTGGGTTGGTTTATAATTGGGAAAGGGTGAATACCATGTCTCACCCTTGGGCATTCTCCTCCCAATCCCCTGTGACCCTGCACACAGGTGATCTTCCCTCGCTTGTCGACCCCCAGGGTCGGGATCCAAGAGAGATGGCCCTTCTCTGGCTACCTGAATGGAAGATTCCTGGGGAGTAGGTGGGAGAATACCGTCAGGTTTCTCACACCACCCTCAACTTTTGCCTTATCTTTTGGATAATAATATTAAATCCCTAATCTCCCCCCTCCCACTCGGTACAACACTTAATTGATTCATGAGTAGATTTAGTGTGGCACTGATCACTTTGTTCCAAGACGCCACCATTTCCTATGCTATTAACAGATCCAGCGTTCCCTGTTATGTTATCCAACAGCATTGTGACTCTACAGGGTGTATTCTTAACCAATACCACTACAGGGCCAGGCCTTCTGGAAGTACTATTCCAGTTTGAAACATCATAGGTTAACTGGGTCCAAAGGCCTTTAGTGAAATTAGGCCAGGCAGGGGACGGCAATGTGGCTCATCAGATTCTTTGTACTATAGCCCCATGATTCTTCCTCTCCCGTTAACCCCCGCCCCTCACCAATGGCTGCTTTGGCTAGTACTGATGATTGTGTATTTGGAGGGCCAAAGGTTGCAGACCACTGAACTATTTCACACCCATCATCCTCATTGTTAAACACTTTCCTCCAGACTAAGGTCTGGATACCCAGAACAAAGTCAAAACCCACCTTTTTCCAGGCTGTGTGCTTGGGCTGCTACAGTGGTGTGGCTATTGGTCAATGTGTAAAAGCTCTGAACAGTATCCTCTCACCTACTCTAACTTGCCTGCACTATGAATGCCTCTCTAATGTATTGCTGTTAAATGCCTACTGCTTTTCAGTTCCTCCATGGGCTCGCCCCTTTAACTCACACTCGTACAAACTCCAGGGACCTTTACAGGGTTCCTGAAACCGGATCACTTCTACCTGTATGAATGCACTAGGAGGAGTACTTAACCTGGACAGACAAGGATGTGTAACATTATGTATCTGTATTACTGAACGTCACTGTGTACATTTGTAAAGCCTCTGGTATTGGGGTTTGAACTTCCTTAAAAATACACTTAACGTACATACATCTAAGGTCTCGATAATTGTGAGACCCTTCTTGTCAAACCTAGTCTGGACTATCACACGTCCATTAGACTTTTGGTCTCATATAGACCTCCACATAACATGCCCCACTCTGAGGAGCAACTCTTAGCCTGTTGCAATGAAAACCCTCAAGCCATTTCCTATTAATGGGTGACTTTAACCTATAGACTGAAAACGACCAAAATATTGATGCTATATCCCTCACCCATGCCCTCAAAGCGTTAGGCCTCAGTCAACATGTTAAGACCACCACCCACCAGGGCGGCAACATTCTTGACTGGATCTTGACTTTTAACATCAAAATATCTTCCCTGACGATCAATACTTGCCCTTGGTCTATAATCTCCTGTGACTTACTATAACCTGTAAGCTTGCTCCATGTACCCAAGCTGATCACAACAACCAAGCTAGCCAGAAATCTCAAGAATATTACACCTGAGATTCTGGCAAATATACCATCATTCCAAATATTGATAATGTCTCACCTCATGGGGCGTTGACCACCTGTTATCTACCTTTCAAGATGGTAGATACTCTAGCCCCTTTGCGTAAGAAAACTGTAAACGATCAAAACAAAAGAAACATCTGATTTTAATACAGAGACTATTAAAGCCAGAAAATACAATCGATCCAGAGAACGGCTATGGTGGAAAAACACCTGTCCCAATATTTTACATATATACAAGGAATCTGTTCTCCTATACAGGTGAGCCATTCTAACAGCTAAACAAGTCAGTTATGAGAGACTTTGCCAAGCCAAATCCAGCTCAAGGGAGTTCTTATCTACCCTACTGGAGTTAGAAGGTAAAGACGGTAGAGGCCTATAATTGCTAAAAGTGACGCATGGTGTCAGGCAATTGAAGATGAACTAATAACGGTATCTGGGCATCAGGAATCCATAAAGCACGTTAACTGAACCCAATAATCCCTCCTGCCTTACCATCAGCTAAACCACTGATCCGATTCCAGGAAGACCAGCCATTGTTTTCCTTCTCACAGGTCTCCGAGAGTGAGGTCCAGACCATTCTAGCTGGCATGAAACCCACTACTTGTCTGGGTGACATCAGCCCAGCCTCTGTGATCAGAGAGTCTGCCTCCCTCATACCATGGATTACCAAGATAATGAATGCTTCATTTGCGGAATCCCATGTCACAGTCACACTTAAGAAGGCCTGGATCACACTGCTTCTAAGAAAGGATGAACTAGACCCTGTGGCGGCATCTAACTATCGGTCAATCACCAATGTCCACTTTCTTCCAAAGATCCTGGACAAAATGGTCTATATGCAGCTGCAGGAGTTTCTAGAAACGCATGATATGATGGGTGCTCATCAATCAGGTTTCCGGGCTAGGCATGGGATGGAGAGAGCTCTCCTTGACTTAAAGTCCACCATATTGAGTATAATCGGCAGGTGAGTCACGCTCTTAATGCTTTTAGATTTGTCTGCTGCATTCGATCTCATAGACCACGCCCTGCTCATCAAAAGACTGTGAGTTCTGCCATTTCTCCAAAAGTGCAGCCCCCTAGCTGGAGTCCTTTCTGGCCCCTCGTGTGACCATGGTAGAAGGCTTTCAAGCATCTCCTGCCCAACAGACATGTGGTGTACCGCAGGGAGCATGTCTCTTCCCCACCCTGTGCCATCTTTACACCAGGCCCTTTTTAGACCTATTGGACAGTATGGGTGTCCTCTATGCGAAATACATGGACAAGACGCAGTTCCTGATGGAACTTTCGGCACACCACGGATACCCAGTGAATGAAATCTTTGCCACTATCCAATCCTGGATGATAAACTCATTGACACTTGACCAAGCTGCTGATTCTAGTCTCGTGACCTAGGTTAAAGAAGTTGCACTCCCTATACAACTGCTTCTGTATTGCTGGCTGCTCAATCCCAGTAGCCTCCCATGTTAAAACCTTGTGGGTATTCCTCTATTCCAAGCTCACTTCTGACAAGCATATTGCACATTTACGGTCTTCATGTGCCTATCTGAACTCCCTACTCAGTCAAATTCGCCCATATCTTTCTGAGGGGAATTGCGCAGCCCTCACCTTTGCACTGCCAACTGCACGACTATTGTAAATCTCTTGGGTGGCATGTCCACCACCAACATCAATAAATTGCACATCTCTCAGAATGGAGTGGTCCATGCTGTTCGTGCGTTGGGCAAGTTCCACCATACCAAATTACCACTCCTTCGAAAAAGCCTTCAAAACCTGGCTATTTACCACATTATTCTAAAAACCCCCAAAAACCTAAAATCTTGAGTATATTAACAGCCTCCTCAGGTGGCGTCACCAACCTCCAAATAAAGAGGATTATGTATGTAAAGGAAAATCAGTGTCAAAACATAAAGAATAAATGTGGCTGTGTCAGCTCTCCTTCCCACGTTAGACAGCACTGTGTAAGGCGGTCCCCGTAAACAGGACGACGCACTCTGCCTCAGGTTCTCAAAACAAAGGGAGTTCAAAACGCAGATTGAGGCCTGCTTGGCCTTGCACGTTAAAGTCACTTGTTCCAGCTTTCACCAGCTTTTTCACAGTTCAACAAAATGTTCACATAGGTCTCCCTCAATCGGGCTTGGACCTCTCAAAACAAAAAGTTCACGTAGGTCTCACTCGGTCGGGCTCAGACCTTACAATCAAAGCACTTGTAGGGGTTCCCTTCCCCAAGCTTAATTCACATTATTTAGGGGTTCCCTTCCCCTAATTGATCACACTTTGTCTCCTTCAGTCGGGCTCGGACCTTTTCCGGATATCGAAGACTTTGGAATGTGCAAGGTTTTTACTATGGACCTCTGCAGGACCACTTCGACATTACCTTAAGCACAGACTCTTGTATTATTTGCCCCAGTGTCTCTTGGTCTGGGTAGTTCAGCATCACACGCAGAAAGTTCAACATTCACCTTTTCACTTCCCTTTTTGTTGGGGTTACTCTTGGTCATCACGCATTTTAGAGTTCATTCACTTTGTCGCTTTATAACCATACATTTCACCTTTCGCAGAGACTTTCGAGTGGGCTACTTCCTTTCACCGGACCACTACGCTACTCTGTATCACTGCCTGTCACAGTTATCAGTAATTAAAAGTTCTCCACAGGTCTGCCTTTCTTCGCGTCTCATCCACACACATGAAGCATTCAATTGTGAGATATACTGTTGCACTTTCAATCTTTCCATAACACACACCAGCCTTTCATGTTGCTCGCCAACTCACCAGCTGTGTGCACCCCTTTCTTGTAATTGCGGTTTTAATTTACAAGTCAGGGTTAATACCATAGTCATAGCCTCGCCTCCCCAACTCTGCCATTCACCCGGGAGTGTCACTGGCGCCCTTGAAAAACAATGCAGTGTTCTCGTCTGGGATTTGGCCTTCTGGCATCTTTCACGGGTCTTTGGAGGCAACGACCTCCTGCAGAGATCTCCTGGGTTTCTCTACACTTTTCTCCCGTCCCTCTGTCGGTTGCTCTGCTACAGTAGGTTCGCCTTCGTCACAGAAGTTCTGCTCCTTCTCATTTTCCACCTTGCTCAGAGTGTGTCTCTATGTTCTGCCTTTGATCTGTGCGGGGAAAGCTAATGGGTATCAGATGTATGTAATTAAAGTCAAGTGCCTGACTTTGCCTGACCCGATTAGCAGGACATGTCCAATGAGATATGTAAGGTTTAGCCTCTTTAATCTCAGTCACCCTCTTCCTCGGCCCAGTGTTTGTGTAGAAAAGGGGGTGGGGGAAGTTGGGACGTTGGAGGATCCTAAAAAATAGGATAGGTCATGGGTATGGGAAATGGGGAAAACTGCGTCTCACCATTGGTTGTCTTACCCCCACTCCCCAAAGACCCCACACTCAGGTGATCCTCCTGCACTGGTCCACCCCCAGGGTCTGGATCCAAAGGTGATGGCCGTGCCCTGGACACCTGAGAGAGAGATCCCCGGGGACTAGTAGGTGAGAAAGCCTTCGGTTTCGCACATTTGGACACAAGACGGTTTTGTTTTGGAAATTCTGACTCTGACAGATCCTTAGTTTTGAGTTTTGGTAGGGAAACTTCCCTAGTGCAGGCGCAGGGAGGCCTTTTCCCAAACCCTTTTATGCTCTAGCAAAAGACTTTCACCAAATTCATGTTCAGCTTGTATTAGAATAACATTCCTGTCTCCTCACAGTACCCATTAACACATCCTGCGCAGTCATGAAATATTTTTCAACAAGTCAATCCTTCAACAGCCATCTTTGCTCTTCTGGGCATGGATGAGGTTTTATCCAGAAATGAACCTGATCTTCGTCTCCAAAGATGGCTGTACCATTGTCTGACACATAATCCTTCACTTTTGCAGATCTGACTTTAAAAGGGATGACACTTTGCTTATATCCTACTAACTTCACTTTCGCTCCGCCATATGCACCAGAATGAACATCAGGTTTTCTTATATTTATGGGATCTTTCCCAACCATTCGCCTGTAATCATCTCTTTGTATCCTGCTGTAATCAGAGCCAGAGTCAGCGAACACCCGTGTGTCTCTCCTTTCAATTAGAATACCACAATGTGTTTCTTTTTTTTAAGTCTGTTTCGGCGCCTGGATTGAATGGCCAGAAACATTCCTACACTGTCAGTTGACGCATCACCGTTGGATAATGTGCCTTAATTTGTGACAACTTGCTTGTAATACTTGGTTCTACATATCTTCGTTATGTATTTCCTTCTGTTGAATTGCAAGCTTTTATGGCCTCTTGGTTGTTTGCTGCATTTGTTTTACCGACTGGTAACTTAACCAATTTTCTTTCAGCCGTTTTTGCCAGTTTTTACAACAAACAGCAAGGGAGGGACACATACCCCCACAATCATTCACCCCACCCCCATGATATACCTCATCCCAATTTACCATGTACCTGATTGCTGTTTGAGGTTAAAAAAAAATGCGGCAAAACGGAATTCTGCAAAGTTACCATTCAGCAAAAGTGAGCTAGCTCTTTTGCAGGACATTTGTACACATTGGCCATGTGAGAACGGCCGTTGCAACAAAAGCATGCTTTATCAACTTGACCATGCCTTCTGATCCTTCAGGTTTGTTCTGAGCACCATGGCTTGCTTAACGTAAACATAGTTCACACATTTGTAAATGTAGTTGATTGAGTTGGTTTTCTGCTCTCTCCTGCTGCTTAAAACTGGAATCTTTGCCTTGCTAATATTGGACACCACTCTTTAGTTGTAGGATCACTGTATAACTAAGAAGTAAATGCTGCTAGGAAGGACTTGTTTTTATTAAGAGTCACAATCAGCCAAGTACAGGACAATAAAAAGTAATTCACTTCAGCTAACACCATTTCAAAGAACACAGATGAGTAGACTGAGGCATAATTTGAATGTGCCTTTTAACAACATCAGTATACAGGAGTTATGGGTGGGGCTAGAGAGCCTGACCAAATATGGCGGACTCCATGTGAGCTCCATGAGCTGACGCACACTAATCATGTTCCACTGTGCTCAGAGGTGGGTTGCACTTATCAGAGTGAGCCTGCAGGTGTCCGAAGGTGCTGGGAGCCTTGTTGGGAGGTCTGGCCTCAGACGGTGGAGGCTTCGTGCTCCTGTTGGCTCCGACCACAGAGGCCACCTGTAGGGGGCTGCCCGGTGAGAATGATCGAGACAACTTAAAACATGAAGTTGCATTTACTGTGGACAGCATACGTGTTAAGTATAGAGAGGGACACACATGGAGTGTTGGAAAGGGAGACCTTTTGGGAGGGATAGTTAATGATTCCCTCCTCGGGTACAGTTAGAATGCAATGCCAGCTCAATATAGAAAACCTGAAGCTGTGTCGTCTGTGTACGGATTACCTGTAAATGAACTCCTGCCCAATAAAGCAGTTGCGGCCTACATTACCACACTTGAATTTGGTGCATAGTGCCTTATTTGTTCAGGACTGGAAATTGGTATTCGTGAGTTGCAGCAATTTATTTGCGCTGGGCAGGAGAGGGGCATGAGCAGTGGGCATTGTTTGTGAAAATGTTGGGGGCCGAAGGTCATCGTGTGGGACGGTGCTGCTATGTGACTGAGGTGTTTACACAGCGTTGCAGCAGTATAGCAGTTCCAGAATGCATTTGTAGTTGGTGAATAAAACTGTCTTGTTGGTTTCAGATGGTAACCTATTCTGGCATTTCATTGTGTGTTGTTTTGGAAAATATATTTATTTTACCATTATTTCAGTGCGCACTATTAACACATATAACTGCATACCATCTGCTGATGGGGCACATTCTTTTTATTTTACGCTTTTTTATATAGCATGGACTAGGCACTCACCGCTCTTATTGGAAGGGGAAAGGGAGCCATAGTCGAGACTGAAGAGTGACACCATAAAACAATTTACCAACATGTTTAAATCTTTAAAACCCTACACAAACATATACAGTTTATAGTTTTAAATTTGTCGCTACCGCTTGAGCTGTACATCACTGACAACGTCCACATCGTATTTCCTTTTCTAGCGGTGTGGAATCAGGTGGCGACAAGAAGAGATCTTCAGATACCGTCACCCGCAGTCCTTTCCCATTATCACTGCTATCCCCTCCACAAGTGTGCTGCTGCTGCTGCTGCTGGTTTCAGGTAGTGAATTGGCTCTATCTATTCAGATGGGATGTACACCTCCATGACCACAGTCGACATACAAAGTGCAGTTGATGAAGAGGAGGACCCCACTAATACAGTGGTACCAATGACTGCCAGGGCCAAAAGCTCTGGATTTATATATGTCTGGTGAAGTTTTTGTTTGCTGCTTTATAAAACCGTGTTGCAAGAGGGAGTCCACTTCGTTTTACCGGCATCTAGCCTGGGCTATCCCTACTCAAGGTAATGCCCAGCATGTTGACAGTCACTCACACTCATTCCGTTTTTGATAATTGCTGCTTCTCCAGTTTTGGCAGTTAAGTTCGCAGAGCTATTTGGAGACTTTGATTTGCGGGGTACAGAAAGGTTTGGCAATGTGGTAAAACTGAACAACAGTCATTTACCAAAATACACACAATTTGAGGTGATCATTTGAGTCTGGTCTTGCTGGTATTATGTCTATTTGTAAAGTGCTCCATGCTTCCAGTGGCAACCTCAGAGTGCCAAAGGGGGAGGGTGGTAATGTATACACAGATACAGTGACCCCCTTAAGGATCGACTGGCCATATGATCAGCTCAAGCAAAGCAGATTGGGCTATTTGCCATAGACTAGTGATTATGGTCCAAATGATACTAGTGAGGTGGCTTGCCGGCAACCTCTGCGTTAACATCAAGTTGGAAAAGCCTCAGTGTAAAGAATCCACAGGAACCAATGCCTGACTAGACTGGAGACTGCCTTCAGGCAAGAGCAAAATGTAGGCATGAAGTCTAATGAGGTAGAGGCAGATAGGTTGTCTAATAAGGATGTCCTACTCCTTTTGGAAGAGAGGCGTTTTAGCAGCTCTTCACAATTTGAGAAAGTCTAAAGATCCATCTCAAAGCAGAGTAGGAGCCAAATGGAGAATTCGCCGTCCACCTACTGCATACTATATTAGTCTCCAAAGGTAACCATTGGGGGTCTGGAGGAGGAGAAGTCAAATCCAAAGTACATATTAAGCGTCTTCTTTCTTTTTGTAGCAGTAGACAGCCTATCGGGCAAGTTGCACGCTTCCTGCCTTTCTTGAATCTATTAGGTAGACCAGCAAACAACAAATTCCCGGGCACCTCACAACATGGCTTTACCTCTTTAAAAATAAATCTACATCTGGACAGTGGTCTGTTGCTTACTGCTCATGTTAAGAAATACCCTGTGTTAGGCAAAGATTGAATGCAGTACGCCCTGGGAACACTACAAACAACTATGACTACAGGTATAGGCAACCCAACCTTTGGTATGAGCTTGTACAACACAGTTTTGGTAGCGTGTTGAGCAGCCAGGCTTATCTCAAGAGGGGAAATGTGAGCAGTAGTGGAGTTACACAAAGATTCACAGTTACAGGTATTCAAATAAACTCTTATAATCAAGGTTTCTTGGATAAACAATTAATCTATTTGATCAGTCAGTTATAAAGCCTTCTTTAGAAGGGAGCAATAGAATAGTAACACAAATATACTTCAATACTGTACACTTTCTGAATCAGACAAGACCCTTTTGGGATGGCCCACAGACACAAAATACACCCACAGGTGACTTCAGTAACAAGGGTGCTGGGGACATTAATATCTTACTGTTGGCATTCAGACCACCCTAAAAAAAGTTGGCAAAAAGCAAAGGGTATTAGAAGACAAGACATTACAAATATTCATAAGCAGGGCAAATACATTTAGAGTTCACTTAGAATAGTCATTCAATTCAATATGCTAAGACAAAGTGTTGGATAGGATAAAGCACTTCTGGTAAATAATGGAAACGTCTTTGCACAAGTTCTTAGAAGTCTTTGAAGAAAAGAAGAATTGATTGTAGGACCACAAGCTGTTTAGATTTGTGAGTTGTGGAAGTTAGTCACTTCTACAGTAAGAGGTAAATTCTCTTAGACTTGTTGTGCAGTACCTTGGTAAAGAAAAAAAGATGCAGCTGAAGACTTTTGTTCCTGTGCAGCTCTGCAGGTCTCACTGTTCCTGAGCCTCAGTCGTGGGGACAAGAGGGAGGACGCCGGGGGACTCCTGCACTGCACTGGCACTGTTGAAACTGGCAACCAGCAAACTTTACTTTCAGTGGCTGTCTCGCGTTTCAGCTCCTTGCGCTACAGCAAATAGGAATAAGCGCGGTTCCTGGCTGTCAAGGTGGACATTCCTCACATCTGAGGTCCGGCACTCAACTGAGGGGGGTCAGGCTTGGTCAGTCCTGCTTCGTGGGATTCCAGAGGCTCTTCCAAAAGCTTTAGGCCAGCTTACAAGCAACGCACACAATCTGGTGTCCCTCTCCCTGGCTCTACGGTTTCCTGCAGCAACTCTGAGGAAATTCAACCAGCTCCGAAATGGGTGTTCGGGTGGCTTACTTGGGAGCTGATTGGTCCCACCAACTCAAAGGGAGAAGTCGTCCTTGCAGGGCTTCTCTGTCGATACAAACTTGGCGATTCGGACCTGCAGCAGGGCTTCACCGGGCAAACAAACGGTCCAGGAGTTGCAGCAGCTGTCCTCCTCAAGCTCTTCTTTGGTTCCTTTGTCCAGTTATCGACTTTGCCTTCCAAGCCAAAAGACTCGCCTTTTATTCAGTTCCCTCCCATTTATTCCAGCCTAGCTATCACTCACCCAACAGGGTGTCCTTGCCGGACAGTCAGCCAGCCAATCACCACAGTGTGCATTTGGGTCTCCCTGGAGACTAAGAACAGGGAGTTTTGGGCACCTCCCTCACTTCCTGCCTACCCCAGACACTCTGGAGCCAAACTCCTACACTTTGTGCCGCTTTCCAGCTCAAAAGATCGTGACAACGGCGCCTGAGTTACTTCTGCATCATCTTCATCCACTGGCCCATATATCTTTTTCATGGAAAACTATGATTAAAAGACCTTCAAAGCCAAATTCACGTACCCTTGCGGTACCTCAATGCTCCTCTTATCTTGTGTTACTGGCAACACGGCAACGGCGAACCCCACTGCGGTTGCAAACTGATGTTTGAATGTTTGGTTGGTGTGAGCCCCTGTTGGGCCAACAGAGTGACCGATCCACATTGGGATCGCGCTGCTGACACCCATTGTTGGTGCAATGTTTGTTATGGGCGGGTGTGGGAGGGGATGGGATGGGCGCCGCTGGTTATCAATGGATGGCGAGGGAGGTGGGAGGAGGGGTTTTGGAGAGTTATATCACGAAAAGCAGAGGCGGACCGTCAGCACGCACTATGCTGGCTTGTCTAAATAGTGACCACACAAACTCAAATGCATGCCAAGACAGGTGAGCTGGGATGTCCCATGAACAAGTGAAATGCCCACTACCATAATGTCCTGGAACGTCCGGGGCCGGAGTAACTACATTAAAGCTCGCAAGATTATGGCTTACGCCAGTAGACATGGCTGCAAAATACTGTTATTACAAGAGACGCACTCCAATGGCCGCCTGGCAGGGAGCGGCACCATCATGGGGCCCTACCAGATACTACATTTCCTACTCTACTCAAGCTAGGGGCGTGCTGACAATGTCCACAGATCCATTAAATTCACAGAACATAATAGCTACATAGATCCTGATGGATGATATGTTATCCTACATTGCACCATAGTAAACTGGGAGTATCTTCTCGTAAACTCATACGGTCCCAATGTAGATTCCCCCGAGTTTGTGGACACTGTAACGGCCATACTGCTGGGCTATGTGGGAATCCAGATTATTTGGGGAGGAGGGACATGAACCTCATATTGGACACTGACCTGGAAAGGACCGGGACCGCCATCCGTCCCCTGTCCGGTGCCACACGCAGGTTACTTAGTCATGGTGCGACACTCAAATTTCCGTGATGTCTGGAGGACACTATATCCCCAACGGCGCGAATATACCTTTTACTCCTCAGTGCATGATAGTTCCTCCAGAATCGACCTATTGCTAGTGTCCTGCGGCGTGATGAGCAGGTGGCGGGGGCACAGATTCTGACTCGTACACTATCTGACCACGCCCCGATCACCATGGCAGTGGAACTGGGAGTGCCTGTCCCAACATTTAGCACATGGCACTTTAAATCTGTGGCCCTTAAGGACATTGTCTTCAGGGCTGACATACTGGCTGACATTGAATCCTTCTTCGTGCATAACACCCCCGAGGCCACTTCCATTGGTGTCAGGTGGGATGCCTTCAAAGCATACATCAGGGGGATGTCCATATCCAGGGAGGCAGGAGTTCTAAAAACGATAAGGGCCGCCCTCAGCCGATCTGAAACCAAACTACGGGAGCTCGAAGTGCAGTGCTCGACCGCGGCTGACCCCGCCAAACTCGCCTCAATCAGCGAGGAACTACATACATACAATACACTTGCCACCAGCGAAGTCCAATATTTTAGCTGCCCGCAAATACGGCGAGGGGGACAGACCCAGGAAAACACTAACAGCTCTCATGAGAGAGGAATGGGTCATGCTCACATCACCTCCATTAAGGATGAACATGGCATTCCACAGTGGTCAGACCAACAGATACTGGACATCTTTACTGAGTTTTACAAGTCCTTATACTCTCAGCCTCCCGAGCACACTGAACACATGCAGGAACTACTCGATTAAATACCTACGACATGCATCTCCTCCTCCACCAGAGACCAACTGGACTCCCCGATCACCCTGGACGAGATAGTCAGAGCCATTTCGGACTTGCCCAAGGGCAAGGCACCGGGCCCTGATGGACTAACCGCAGAATTTTACCATGAACACATAGCCGTGCTCGCTCCCAAGCTTTTAGAAGTCTGGGACGAGTCGCTCCGTATGTCCATTCTCCCTCCCTCCTTGCGGGAAGCCGTTATAACGGTATTGTTCAAACCCGACAAGCCCCTCGATGAATGTGGGTAATATAGACCACTCTCTCTTATGAACCTAGACACTAACATTTTCACCAAGGTGATAGCGAACCGCTTCCTCCTGTTTATGACACACCTGGTCCATGAAGACAAAGCAGGCTTCGTACCTGGGAGGTCTACCGCTCACAACATTAGGTGGCTATTAAATGTGATGTCTCGTATTGATCAAGAAGTGCATGCTGTCGCGGTCACACTCGACGCTCAGAAAGCGTTTGATATGGTTTCGTGGAAGTACATGTGGCTGGTGTTGGAGACAATGAGCATCTGATTGACAACCCCTATATGTAATGAATCGTCCTGTATATTGTTTGCCTTCACCATTTGTCTACGTCTTCATGTAAGCGCCCAAGCACAAATCACTGAACACAAATTCCACCCCACCCTCCAATCGTAGAATTCACATCCGAACATATTCAATTGTCATTTTCAGTATATTGAAAGAAATCTCCCACATATTTTATTAAATAGCATTTTCTTGTCTTGTCCTTTGTATAAAAACTTTTCCACATCAGCCAGACTATGCATTTCATGAAACCAAACATCTTTGTGTAAGGTAGTAGCAGTTTTCCAATTCCTTAAGATGATCTTTTTTCCAATCATGGCACCTCTATATAACCATTTCTTCTGGCATTGTGTCAGATCTAACAAGTTATCATCACAACCCAAGATCAGTGTTTGAAAATCAAGCTCAATCCTCTCATTCAAAACCTTCTCGAAGATCTCCCCTAATTCCGGCCAAAATTCTCACACCTTCCTGCAGTCCCACAACATATGATCCAACGTACCACTCTCATGAACACAATTCCAACAACCTGGATCATCTTTCAGACCTCTCTTCGATATATTAAATTACTATATACCTCCCCTGTGGCGAGGGTGCGGGCCAATTCCTTAACATCCACCCTGTTCACACTCTCTAGGGGCACCCACCAAGGCTGCCCATTCTCCCCGATCCTCTTCGCTCTAGCAATAGAGCCGATGGCGGACCACATCCGGGCACACCACTCCCACAGGGGGATAAGACTCAAAGACGCCCCCGAGATCGTGTCTCTTTACGCAGACGATGTACTACTGTATATTAGAGACCCCAACACACACCTGGACCCCATATTACAAGACATCACACGAATTGGCACCCTTTTGGGATTCACAATCAACTACTCTAAATCCGAGGTCTTCCCACTCACTGACTCCACCCAACAACCAGCCACCGAGTACCCTCTCCGCTGGTCCCCCGGCAGAATTAGATATTTGGGAGTCCAGGTGTCCCTAACTAAGCCCACCCTGCTTCCAGATAACTACCTGGCCATAGCACAGATGGCCGAGTCGAAAATGGTACGGTGGCATTCTCTATCATTATCCCTGGCCAGTAGGATCTCCCTCATCAAGATGGTCCTACTTCCCAAGCTACTTTACACCTTCAGCAATGTTCCGGTATGGCCCGGGAGGAAATACTTCACGAAACTACACAAATCATGTGCACAGTTCCTCTGGCACTCCAGTGCGGTGCGCAAGAAATAGGCTGAAATGACGCTCCCATACAGACAAGGGGGGGGTTCACCGCTCCCGACCTAGTCCTCTACTGAACAGCGGCTCAGGCTCAACACGCCAATCACTGGTACCCCGACTCTCCAACCTGCCCACATGTAAAACTGGAAGTTTTGGCGGCTGCTGGAGTCAATATAATGTCCCTTATACTACATCCGCATTACGTCCCCGACTCCCCCATCGACCCGGTCGGCACTACCTTGTACGCCTGGAACCGGCTGCTACAGCCAATAGCAGAATCTCCCCCCTATTATAAACAGCTCCCTGTATGGTTCTTTCCTGGACTAGAACCAACATAGGACACTGCCCTGGTTTGGTACTGGGGGGCTCTGGGCTACCAAGGATTGTCTGACTTCTATACTGACGGCAAGTTCATGGACCCTCAGACATGGAAGCCAGGTCACTCTGGGTCCGCCCTAGAGGCCCTGCAATATTACAGACTCCGGGCTGCATTTCGAGCTGCATGGCCCTCCTTCCCTAACGAACCCCCGGCGATCACTTACATTGCCAATTCGGGTGGCGCTCGTGGCATTGTCTCCTTTCTATATAAGATGTCACAGGGGACAGTGCCTACCCAGGCACCCAGGGCACGTGGGAGGTGGGCAGAGGAGCTGGACCTGGAGATCTCTGACCAGATCTGGGAGAAAATGTGCTTACATACTCAGAAGGTCTCTCTAAACCTTCGCTATCATGTATAAACTACTGAACAGGCTGTACTACACCCCTCGCAGGATCTCTAGGTTTGCCCACACCACGGCACGTTTTTGCCCCCGCTGCAAGGCGGAGAATGCAGACCATTTGCATATGTTTTGAACTTGCCATAAATTGGGGGAAAATCCTAGAGACACTGACCGAGGTCCTTCACACTGCTATTTACCCAGGTCCACTGGGGATCCTGTTTGGGGTGTGGAAAGCCAATGATATAAAAAACATGGCTAAATTCCTTAATATAAGCTGCATGGTGGCTAAGAAATGTATATTGCATAGCTGGAAAAGTCCTCCCCCCCCCCGACATTTGAGAAATGGCTGAGCCTGCTTACATGGTCTCGGACCTGCGAAGAAGAATACCTCACTATGCTCCCCCACCAATCCCGCCCCAAGAACATATGGACCGCGTTCAATACCTACCTCAGCAATCAAGAGGAGAGGTCATCGGAGAGTGGGTTGGCCCCAGCCCCACTATTAACTGATTTGACACTATGTACCGATACATCTTTACTTCCTCCCACTCACTAAACTTTTGATTTTGTGGATATTGCAATGTTATTCATGAATATGCTGTTTGCTCAATAAGCTTTGCCATGCGTGTTTGTTGTAAACCTCTGCCAACAAAAATAAAAGTAAAAAAATAATAATAATAAACCCCGCCAAAAGGCGAAATGAACAGAGACCAAACCTGGTTTGGAACACAAAGAAACTCTCTAGAAGGACCTTTACACAAAGAACTGGAGAAAAAAGAAAACCGGGCACCCTGTTAGCAAAGATGGGTGGATGCCATTTTGAAAAAGATGGCTCCCGTGGTTAACGTTACCGGGTCCGCGAACGGTCGCGGTTAATGTAAACCTAGGTAGTTCAAAACGAAACCACTGCCACCAGCCAGTCCATGGAGGAAAGGGTAACATAAAAGATGTTACATGAGCATTTAGATGCAGGGGATACTAAGTAACCCCTCCATCACGCTATTGTAAGATAGGGTGTGCTGGGTATAGACCCAGCACACCCTAAGTAAAGTCAAATTCACTTTACTGCTCTGGGAAACAGTAGTTGATCCCAGTGTTACGCTCACCTGGACCCCACAGGGGTGTCGATCGGACCCGGACAGCTGCGGTCTCCTTCGACGTGATGCATAGTGCAGAGATGACTGTCTGGACTGGCCCGCCTAGTCTAGTCTGCTGGACCCGAAGAAGTATTTTCCTGCAAGTGGAGACAGGGATTAACCACCTGTGGGTTTTAGTGATGGCCTCCCAACTGTTCTCGCTCTCCCCCACTCATCACCTCTGATATCCCCTTAGTAACCTCACCTTATGTTTGTAAAAGTTGAGCTCTCCATCTTGCGTATCTTGCAGGGGCGCGTAGATACCAGTTACTTCACTGGTTTGAAAGCGTTGGGAGAGTTCTGGTAAGTATTGACTCTGAAGTCCCTGGCGGGATTGGTAAGTATCAAGTTCAAAGAGTTCAATGTGCCCGATGTTCACTCTTGTCCCCTTCCTTCCTTAAGTTGCAACTGTGTTTGTGAGAAGAAGGTCTCGTAGCTGCTGCTGGCGTTCAGGTAAGAGTCTGTGTTACCCAACGCTGTCCGGTAACTATTGCATGCGTTAACGTGTTGTTTTTCTCCCTCTTTACAGATGCGGCATATGAAAATGTGGAGAGTTATGGAATAATACCGCCGGTGGTAAATCAGGTAACTCTATGGTGGTAAGAGGTTGTATTTGTTGATTCCCTTGGCTCACCTTGTTTCTTCTTGCGTCCCCTAGGTGCCGGATTACGGCGAAGAAATGATAGAGACAGTGCCGGATCAAAAGATGCTGTGAGAACTGGTGAGTATGGTGCCGTGCTGGAGCTGGCGAAGCGACGCGTGCAGGACTGATGTACTTTCCAGGTCCGAGCTGAAATGGTTCCGGAATTAGGTGAGGAATTTGAAATAAGTTAGTTTTCTAACCTTGTCCTTTTCTTCTTCTTTATTCTAGGAGCTCCGGATTCGAGGCGGGCGTGGCAGAAGACTGGATGCTGGCTGCAGGCACGCAGGCGTGGCAGAAGACTGGATGCTGGCTGCAGGCACGGTGAGCGTCACGCTGCTGGATGCAGAATAACGCGAAGCATGTGCTGCTGTTCGGGTGTAGTTTAAATAGCCTCCAAAGTAGTTCCAGGTAAGAAGTTCCCTAGAGCCACGCCCGAGTAAAAAATAGTCCCTGTAACAAAATAGTCCCATCCTAGCCTCATGTAGGCTTGGACTCTTTTGCAGTATGGCCTGCATCAGGTAAGTCTATGAGCCTGGCGCCTATGGCACCAGGACTGATTTCTATGATGAGCCTGGCGCCCAAGGCGCCAGGACTGAACCCAGACAGCCCCTAGCCGGGGCTGCTGGGGTTTAAAACAAATGTCTGGATGCCTGCTCCCGGAGCTGAGGGCCTTGGTCCTGATGCCCGGGGGTAGGCATCATGACACCCAGAGAAGGTATTTAAACCTTGCTGAAGGTGCTTTGTGACACAATTGTAAAGGATGATGCCCATGGAGTTGTTTAGACTCCATATCCAAAAAGAAACACAGTGTATAAAATCACATTAAAATACATGAGAGTGGGGAAAAAGGGTCTCACTCTCTCCGGTAAAAAAATCAAGTCCTCAAAATCCAGCAAAGTTGCCGGGGGTCTCTAAGGTGGAGGGAATTAACACATTTTTGAGAATTCTCCCTAACACACCTTGCATGAACAAATAAGGAATAGATCAATAAAAGGCTGCTGCCACAAGTCTGCCAGCTGTTGCACTGAGTATACACTTAAATCATAGCCCTTGATAAACACCAATGCGTAGCTGCAGAGCAGGCATTCTGTCTCCTCCAGCCTCATTCTGCATCCTGGACACACTGGCGTCAGTGTTTGGGAGAATTCTCATGTATGGCTAATTTCCCTCACCTAGTAAGTCCCCCAGCAGCTTTGCTGGACTTCTGGAGTTTATTTTTTTCCACTTAGTAAGAGTGAGAGCTTTTCCCCCACTCGTACCTGTGTTTTGGTATGTGTTTCCATCTGTTTTTGTGATTGTGGACTCTGAAGTACACCACTTCAGTAGCCCCCTTCTTAGTGTGTGTCACACAGCACCTTCAGTGCCGTGGCACAGGGTTGTCTTTGAGACTTCCCTCGACTCCATGTCTGAGGCGACTACTGTCTCCCAGAAAAGGGTAAAGTTACCATTAACTTTACTTAGTCAATCTACCACAGATCCAGTACACCCCATCTTCCATGGAGTACTGTATCCCTTTTTATCTGTACCTCCTAGAGCATTGTTTCGCTCTTAACATTTAGACTTGGCTGGTGGCAGTGGTATCTACCCTAACCTTTCTACCACGATTATATTAGATAAACGTGGTACGAGATAAGCTTGGCTATTATAGTAGCCTCGAACATAAACCCGCTTGACCAAATCGTCTTTTCTTTTGGCTCCGGTTGGGTTTATTCGCCATTTCTTTTTGTTAAAGTCCTTCTTGTGTTTTACTCTGCGCGGCAAACTAGGTTCGCCTTCTTTATTCACGGTCTTTTGGCGGGCTTCTGCCCAGAAGCCCTCCTCAAGGCGCCTGGGTGTCTAGGTGGGCTGAATGTGAGGGAGGGGTGTAGTCACCCCCTGCACAGAGTATCCTAGGAAACTCAAGTCGCACTTTGTCAGGAGTGGCCAGGGTAGTTGTCCGGGCTGGACAATCCCCCCGGATAGGTGATTGACAGCCAGGCTGCGTGAATGGGGGTTTTTCGCATAAAAGGCAGATCTCTTGGGCTAGAAGTCAGAGAGTCGCCACTGGAACTACAAGGAACCGAAGAGAAGTGGAGAGAACGACGGCTGCTGCAACTACCCCGTCCCAGTGAAGCCCTGCTGCAGTCCTGAACTATCTGCCCTTCAACGGCTCAGAGAAGATTCAGTCCGGAGTCTTCTTCCCTTGAGCTTGGTGGGGATAACCAGCTCATCTTCTTCAGCCAGAGGATACTCTTCCGTGGTCGAAATCGCTGCACACTGCTGTAGTGGTCCGGATAGTCACCTGAAGAGCCTCTCCTGTTTTTAAGGAGCGCACCTTTTATTCCGTGTCGCTGCTGCTGGCCTCATCCCTGTGTGGTGCAGACCCCCTTCAGACGTCCTCCCTTCTCGACGAAGCTCCAGGAATCGTGGGTCAGCAGGAAACCAACAGGAACAGCTGCCAGGGCACCAGCTGCACCATTGGAACAAGGTACTGTGTTCTGTTGAGGAAACTGGGCGAATCCCTTTTTCTTCATTCCCAAGGCTTGACCTTGTCTTCCCTCCTTTGCTTCCGACCATTGACAATATCGAAGTACTTTTGGCTCCGTTGAATCGTGAACTGTTAGACCGTGTGATCTTCGGCAACTGGCCCCGGTGTCTTTCGACCCTGGCTCCGGCCGTTTAACTTTTGAACTTCTGTCTCTAAGTATTTCTTGATTCTGCCTGCCTAACCAAAATATTGCCTGTGATTTTTGCCCCCAACTCCCTTTGGGTATCTCAGGTGCTAAGTGTGTTTTTACCCCGGTAGCATTTCATGTCACGGATACGCGTTTGTTTAGTAGACCGGACTGTCAAAAAGTGATCGCAATCGTATCCGCGGTAACGTGTATTTGTGTCCAACACCGGTTCATGTCAACACAGGGTACTTACCTTGAGACTTACTGTACAAAGTGAATTGGTTAGTTGTAGTATATTTAACGTGTGGTTTTCATTTCAGTTTAATAGAAGTGTTGTGTTTATAACGAATGGTTTAAAAATAAATGTACTTATATTTTTCTACCTGAAACCTTGAGTCAGTGTTTGCTTGAGTCACAGTAATTGTGGTCCCTTTGTGTAATCTCTGCTACTGCTCATATACTCTTGAGATAAGCCTGGCTGCTCCACCACTGCTACCACTATGACATAGTAGTACAGGCTTGTACCAAAGGTAAAACCTGTATCACCACCTGTAGTCTTAATTGTGTGTAGTGGTCCCTAAGGGCACTGCACAGGATTCTGCCTAACACTGGCTTACAGCGGTGAGGATTTGGAAGCAGAGTGATTACACTTAGAGTGATGCTGTTGCTGGGGTTCAACTAACTACAAGGCTAACACCACTAATTCTATTTAACTAAAAAATCATGTCAAATATGGAAAACTACACTGAAGAGAGTCTTTTACTCTATACTGCTGAGGTTCTGAGAACCATTTGTAGGGATAAGAATATCTCTGGTAAAGGAAAGAAATCTGAACTGGTTGCAAAGTTAATGGGAAAAAGTCTGGAGAGTGGGTCAGAGGGACCTACCACTCCAGCAAATGTGGATTTTGATGTTTCGGATTCTGAGAGTGTTAATTGTGAAGAAGTAGATGAGTCCTTACTAGGAAACCCTGCAACTCCCTTGCCTGCTCAGAATGCACAACCTCTTTCAACAGGGACCCCCACAGCTCCTACACTTACTCCTGAATTTATTGCACTTGAGAAAATGAGACTTGAACTGGAAGTGAAACATATTGATACACAAACTGCCATGAAACATCAAGAGTTATGGCCCAGAGAAATGGAGCTGAACCATGAACTAGAAATTAAGAAACTGTCTCTAGAAAATGCTTCTCCCCCTTAGTCTTCAAGCCCTAAGAGACCCCGTATGACAAAGGAAATGATTGGTATGTATGAGACTAAACTTGATATTTTGGATTGGTTAGCAATGTTTGAGTACAATCATGGGATTCAAGGTATCTCAGGGAATCAGTTGATTCCTTGGCTTTCTCTAGGCTCCCCCGTGTTGCAAGTGATGCTGTAATGGAGTTGGGGGAGGAGGATACGCAGGATTATGAGTGTGTGAAACTAGCATTAATAGCTAGGTTTGGGAAGACCCCTACCCAGTATCGTAAGAGTTTTAGAACCCTCAAAAAGCATGATGGTACCCCTTGGGCTACCTGGGTGTGTGAATGTTTGAAAAACGTAGATGGTTGGATTAAGGGTTACAAAGTGAACACTTATGAAGGTTTGAGGAATCTTGTAATGTTGCAGTCTATTTTTGATGTCTGCTCTCCTGAGCTTAGACAGCACTTGGCTGATTCAAAGGAAATAGATACTAAGAAACTAGCTAAGGCTGCTGACTTGTGGGTTGCCAACAGGGCTACTCACAAGGACTCTGGGGCTACTCAGAAGAAGGATGAGGGGAAGCAGACAAAGAAAGACAACAAAGAGAATTCCAATAATTCCAATCCAAAAGAGGGCCCCAAACATAACTAGGGTAAGCCACAAGGTGAACCGAATCAGGCTAGTGTACCACCTGGTTCCACACCAGATGGAGGCCAGGGCAAACCCCCGTTCCAGAGAGCATTTGGAAAATGCTTTGTTTGCCTGGCCATGTGAAAGGAGATCCCAAGTGTAAGGGTAAACCTTCAGGGATCAATACCGTCTCCTTAGTCTTCTCCCAGGTGGATGAAGTACCTATGACCAGTGGAAACTTTCAGCTACTAGCTGATGAGCCCATGAGAGTCTCAGCTAGTGTTTCTTTAGTGTCCTTGGGTCTTTGGGAACAACAGAACTTAGATGTCTATAACTCAATCCCAGATAATACTGAAGAGTATTACAAAGATAGTGTTCTTGTGAATGGTCAGGAAACCCCTGCCATCAGAGACACTGGAGCCAGCATAACTGTGGTTGATGAATGCTTTTTCAAAGTGGAGGATGTTGCTAAGGCACCCAAACACTTAACCAAGTTAGCTGGAGGCCCTGTGCAAATGGTTCCCCAGTTACGAGCTCTCATCCAGTGTAATGACATGACTGTCAGAATACCTGTAAGTGTGCAGAATAACGTACATGGGAGGGGCCTGTTGGGTAATGACCTTAAAACTCTTGGAGTTGTGTCTAGCACCCCCAGGCCCCCAGCAGAAGGAAGCAGGAGCTCACAAGGTCTGTAAGGGAGAGAACCTTAAGAGGTTCCCATGGGGACATGATAGTGGAAGCTATCACCCCAAGTCCACAGGACGGACCTACTGCCATTGCAGGACAAGAAAAGACAAAGGGGAAACCTAAGTCTGTCAGCAACAACTCAGCAAGCACTCCTGTGCCCAGGAGGACATCTCTGAGACTGTCCAAAGTCACACCTGTGACTCCCACACCAGCTGAGGCTGAGTGTGAGGTTCAACCCTGTATGGTCAATATAGATACTGAGGAATCAGATCTAGAAGAGGATCTTGCCTTGGTAGGAGATCTTGACCCTGTTGACCATCCTGAGCTGCAGTCTTTACTGGCAGAAGGTGGACCCAACAGAGAAGATTTCAGTAAGGGACAAAGAGTGTGTCCTATCTTGGAAGGTCTTCGCCAAAAGGCAGCTTCTCAGCTCAATGGGACTGAGCCTGGGAAGTATAGGTTGCACTGGGAAGATGGCCTCTTCTACAGTGAACAAACTGTGTCATCCCCTGGAGACTACAGAAGACTGGTAGTACCTCTAGTGAAGCGACTCCAGTTTCTGCAGTTAGCCCATGAGGTACTTTTGGCTGGTCACTTAAGTTTTAAGAAGACCAAAGAAAGGCTATCCCTGCACTTCTACTGGCCTAAGATGGGTACAGAAGTAGACAAGTTCTACAGAAGTTGCCACACTTGCCAAACCTCTCCCAAGAGCGGATCCAAGAATGTGGCACCCTTAGTGCCTCTCCCAGTGGTGGGAATTCCTTTTGAGAGGGTTGGGATTGCCATTGTTGGTCCTCTTGACCCTCCCACAGCTTCAGGCAACAGGTTTATCCTGGTTGTAGTGGACCTTGCCACTAGGTTTCCTGAAACTATACCTATGAGGACTGTTACGGCTCCAGCTGTAGCTAAGGCCCTACTTGGTATTTTTACCAGAGTAGGTTTTCCTAAGGAGGTGATATCTGACAGGGGATCAAATATTATGTCCCACTATATGCAAACCATGTGGAAAACCTGTGGAGTTACCTACAAGTTCTCAACTGCCTACCACCCCAAACCAATGGGCTGGTAGAGAGGTTTAACACAACTATGAAGAGCATGATAGGTGCTTTAGAAGAACCCCTTAGATGAAAGTGGGACCTTCTACTGCCATGCCTTCTCTTTGCATATAGAGAAGTCCCTCAGGAGGGAGTAGGATTTAATCCCTTCGAACTTCTTTATGGCCATCCAGTCAGAGGTCCATTGGCCCTGATTAAGGAGGGATTGGAGAGTGCTCCTTCCCCAAGCCAGTCAGAGTGACTATGTGATAGGCCTCCAGAGGAGAATGTCACACAGGATGGCAGAGGCAAGTGATAACTTGAAGGCTGGTCAAACATTGGCATGACCAGAAGTCTAACATGGTTGAGTTTACTCAAGACCAGCTCGTTCTTGTTATGGTCCCCACAAGGCAGAGGGCCTTTCAGGACAAATGGATAGGACCCTTCAAGGTTGTGGGTAAACCTGGAGAGGTGAACTATCTGGTGGACTTGGGCAATCCTAAGGAGGCTCCCAGAGTCTTTCACACCAACCGTTTAAAGGCTCATGTCTCCAGACCTGACATAGGAGCTTTGCTTCTAGCTTCAGATCAGGAGGAGGAGAGTGCACCTCTGCCTGACCTCCTCAGAGGCTTACCTTTAGATGAGCAAGTGGAAGGAGTTAATCTCTCTTCCAGTCTCACATCTGGCCAGCAGGATGAGTGCAAGTTACTGTTAAATCAGTTTGCCTCCCTGTTCTCACTTTCACCAGGCTTGACCCCTTGGGGCCAGCATGAGATACACACTGGTGACCGTTTGCCTGTCAAAAGCAGGGGGTACAGAATGTCAGACCATGTCAGATCCCACATAAGGAATAAGGTCAAGAAGATGCTTGAACTCGGGGTAATAGAACCCTCTACTAGCCCATGGTCTAGCCCAGTTGTGCTTGTACCAAAGGCAGGATCCAAGAAGTTGAGATTCTGCGTGGACTATAGAGCTCTAATTACAGTCACCACTACTGATGCCCATCCTCTACCTAGGACAAATGAGCTGGTGGACAAACTTGGTGCAGCCAAGTACCTCAGCACATTTGACCTAACTTCAGGGCTATTTGCCAATACTTCAGGCTATTGGCAAATAGCCCTGACAGACCATGCCAAGGAGAAAACTGCATTCGCCACCCCTTCTGGCCTCTACCAATTCAAGGTAATGCCTCTTGGATTAAAGAATGCACCTGCTACATTTCAGAGGATGGTCAATCAAGTTCTGAATGGGATGGAGGACTTCTGCATGGCATACTTGGATGACATTGCAGTGTTCAGCCCTACATGGAAAGAACATATTGAACACCTAGGTTATGTATTGCAGGATCTTGAACAGGCCCATCTGACCACAAAGGCAAGCAAATGTCAAATTGGTCAGAGTTCGGTGGTCTACCTTGGACATGAGGTAGGAGGAGGTGAAATAAGGCCACTGCCTAGCAAAGTACAAGCTGTACAAAACTGGGCCACCCCTACTACTCAAACCCAAGTGAGAGCCTTCCTAGGTCTCGCTGGGTATAATAGGAACTTCATATAGAACTATGGGACCATAGCCTCTCCCTTGAATGTCATCTCCTCTCCCAAATTTCCCAAAAAGGTCAGGTGGAATGAGGCATGCAATCAAGCCTTTGAAGGCCTAAAGAAAGCCCTTTGTCAAGCTCCAGTCCTAAGAGCTCCTGACTATCACCAACCCTTCATTGTACAGACTGATGCTTCTAATGTAGGTATAGGTGCAGTCCTTGGTCAACTGTATGAGAAAAGTAGGGAACACCCCATTTGTTTCATCAGCAGGAAGTTAAAGGATCCTGAGACAAGATGAGCAACAATAGAGAGAGAATGCTTTGCTATTGTGTAGGCACTGAAGAGGTTTAGACCATACTTGTATGGATCTACCTTCACTATTCAGACGGACCACCAACCCTTGAGATGGCTGATGCAAATGAAGGGGGAAAACCCAAAGTTACTCAGATGGTCAATCTGCCTGCAAGGATTTGATTTTTCCTTTGAGCACGGAGCAGGAAGTCACCACCAAAATGCTGATGGTCTCTTTAGAATGTTTGTAACCGACTAGAGGTATGAGGTCCATCCAGGAGTGGATTAAATCCTCCTGTCCCTTAGTCTGGGGGGGGGGGCGAGTGTTAGGGAGAATTCTCATTTATGGCTAATTTCCCTCACCTAGTGAGTCCCCCAGCAGCTTTGCTGGACTTCTGGAGTTTATTTTTTTCCACTTGGAGAGCTTTTCCCCCACTCTTACCTGTGTTTTGCTATGTGTTTCCATCTGTTTTTGTGATTGTGGACTCTGAAGTACACCACTTCAGTAGCCCCCTTCTTAGTGTGTGTCACACAGCACCTTCAGTGCAGTGGCACAGGGTTGTCTGAGACTTCCCTCGTCTCCATTTCTGAGGCGACTACTGTCCCCCAGAAAAGGGTAAAGTTACCATTAACTTTACTTAGTCAATCTACCACAGATCCAGTACACCCCATCTTCCATGGAGTACTGGAAAGGGTCAACTCATATCCCTTTTTATCTGTACCTCCTAGAGCATTGTTTCTCTCTTTTAACATTTAGACTTGGCTGGTGGCAGTGGTATCTACCCTAACTTTTCTACCATGATTATATTAGATAAACGTGGTACTGTTCTTGGCTATTATATTAGCCTCGAACATAAACCCGCTTGACCAAATCGTCATTCTTTTGGCTCCGGTTGGGTTTATTTGCCATTTCTTTTAGTTAAAGTCCTTCTTGTGTTTTACTTTGCGTGCCAAACTAGGTTTGCCTTCTTTGTTCACGGTCTTTTGGCAGGCTTCTGCCCAGAAGCCCTCCTCAAGGCGCCTGGGTGTCTAGGTGGGCTGAATGTTAGGGAGGGGTGTAGTCACCCCCTGCACAGGATATCCTAGGAAACCCAAGTCACACTGTCAGGATTGGCCAGGGTAGTTGTCCGGGCTGGACAACCCCCCTGCTGGGGGATTGACAGCCAGGCTGCGTGAATGGGGGTTTTGGGGGTTTTTCGCATAAAAGGCAGTTCTCTTGGGCTAGAAGTCAGAGAGTCGGCACTGGAACTACAAGGAACCGAAGAGAAGCAGTGAGAACGACAGCTGCTGCAACTACCCCGTACCGGTGAAGCCCTGCTGCAGTCCTGAGCTATCTGCCCTTCAACGACTCAGAAGATCCAGTCCGGAGTCTTCTTCCCTTGAGCTTGGTGGGGATAACCAGCTCATCTTTTTCAGACAGAGGATCCTCTTCTGTGGTCGAAATAGATGCACACTGCTGTAGTGGTCCGGATAGCCACCTGAGGAGCCTCTCCTGTTTTTAAGGAGCACACCTTTTATTCCGTGTCGCTGCTGCTGGCCTCATCACTGTGTGGTGCAGACCCCCTTCAGACGTCCTCCCTTCTCGATGAAGCTCCAGGAATCATGGGACTGCGGGAAACCAACAGGAAAAACTGCCAGGGCACCAGCTGCACCATTGGAACAAGGTATTGTGTTCTGTTGAGGAAACTGGATGAATCCCTTTTATTTTCATTCCCAAGGCATGACCTTGTCTTCCCTCCTTCTTATAACTTTTGCTTCCGACCATTGACAATATTGAAGTACTTTTAGCTCCGTTGAATCGTGAACTGTTAGACCGTGTGATCTTCGGCAACTGGCCCCGGTGTCTTTCGACCCTGGCTCCGGCCCTTTGACTTTTGAACTCCTGTCTCTAAGTATTTCTTGATTCTGCCTGCCTAACAAAAATATTGCCTGTGATTTTTGCCCCCAACACCCTCTGGGTATCTCAGGTGCTAAGTGTGTTTTTGCCCCAGTAGCATATCATGTCACGGATACGCGTTTGTTTAGTAGACCGAACTGTCGAAAAGAGATCGCAATCCTATCCGCGTTAACGTGTATTTGTGCCTAACACCGGTTCATGTCAACACAGGGTACTTACCTTGAGACTTACTGTGCAAAGTGAATTGGTTAGTTGTAGTATATTTAACATGTGGTTTTTATTTGAGTTTAATAGAAGTGTTGTGTTTATAACTAATGGTTTAAAAATAAATGTACATATATGTTTCTACCTGAAACCTTGAGTCAGTGTTTGCTTGAGTCACAGTAACTGTGGTTCCTTTGTGTAATCTCTGCTACTGCTCATATACTCTTGAGATAAGCCTGGCTGCTCCGCCACTGCTACCACTATGACATAGTAGTACAGGCTTGTACCAAAGGTAAAACTTGTATCACCACCTGTAGTCTTAATTGTGTGTAGTGGTCCCTAAGGGCACTGCACAGGATTCTGCCTAACAGTCAGTGAGCTGCATGCTGTTTAGGTGGTCAGCATCTAACTCTTTGAGTAGACTTAGATTCGTAGGTGCTTGTTCCTGTGTGGAAGAGGATCAAATGAGGATTATCCAGTATGGCAAGTTTGGGGGTCATACGGTTCAGTGTGCAGGATACAGAGGAGGAAAATTGGTCTCCCAAATCCAAGCTCTGGGACCTCTGTACACAGACGAACATACAGACACCCATCTTTAGCGCTGCATATGTGTACCCATGTTAGAACCACTGGCTTATGGAAGCACGAAGGGTAACTGGCAATTATTGCAACCTATTTTTAAAGCTGGCAAAAGACAATATTAACATGCAAATAGTTACTTGCCAGCCTTAAATTCGAGCCTTGCTTGGATGCCCCCTACAGATGTGTTACACATTGACATAGAATCCTAGTGACAGATATGGCAATGATACAGACAAAAGACTATGGCCCTCATTACAAGTTTTCCGGAAGTGCTGGGAAGGTTCAAGTTACTTACTTGCAACTCATGTTCTCCAGGATAGGCTTGGCATGGATTCACATGCTCATGAATATTCCCTGCTGTCAGTCTGGGAATCCTCGGTAAAAGAAAAAATAGTTTAACTTCAGCCTTAAAACTATTTCTCCTCTAAACCAATCACTGTCCTCTGTGTCATACTGCCCCCATCCAATTACAGTCCTCTACCTAAGCTCCACCCCTGGTGGCCATCTTCAGATTCGGTAAGCATGTCAAGTGGCAGTATAAACCAAGAAAAGCCACAGTGGGGATGGAGGGAAGGTTCGCATGTGAATCCATGCTGGACCCATGCTGGAGAACAAGAGTTACAGGTAAGTAACTTAAACATTCTCCAGCATGGGGTCTGACCTGGATTCGCCTACTCATTGAGAACGATTACACAGCAGTACATATACATAACCACAGGAGGTGGCAAGGCTCAACGTAAGTCAAACACTCACCCCTGGAACAGACTCACCTCAAGTGAACAGGTTGCGTAGCACTGCTTGGCCGACCCGGGACTCCTCCATGGAATCCCTGTCGACGAAGTAGAACCTCATGAAGGTGTGCGTGGACCTCCATGTAGCAGCCCTGCAGATGTCCAGTAGGGGCACACCAGAAAGAAACGCCATCGTAGCTGCGATGGCTCTGGTGGAGTGGGCTGTTGGGCAGCCCGGAAGAGGCCTATTAGCCAGCCAATGACAGTGCATGATGCAGCCTAAGAGCCACCTGGAGATGGAAGCCTTCAACAAGGCCTTTCTTTGATTCACAGGTCCAAAATTGCAAACCAACTAAGACGTTTTCCGAAAACCCTTTGTGCGTGCCACATAAACCTTCAAGGCATGAGCAACGTCCAGTGAATGCAATGCCCTTTCTGCCAGCGACAATGGATTCGGGAAGAAGACAGGCAACACCAAAGGCTCATTCAGGTGGAACGCTAATGGCACTTCGGCATAAAGGAAGGGTGTGTATGCAGTACCACCCTTGTGGCGTGGTGGAAGGATAAGTATGGCTGTTTGCAGGACAGGGTCTGGATCGCCCGACCCGCCTGGCCGAGGTGATCGCCATGAGGAAAGCCATCTTTCACGAGAAGAATTTCAGGGGAATGATCCTCTGTGCCAGGCACCATGCAGAGGATAGCTTCCATTTATGGCTGTAGCACTTCAATGTGGAAGATGCTCTGGCTTTGGCCAAAATGTCCTTACATTCCAATTAGCAAAGTATAATGTCCAAATTCTAGGACTGCAGGATCCAGGTCCTGAGGTTCTGCGACACTGGGTCATGGTGTAGAATCGCTCCTACTTCTCTGGCGAGAAGATTGGGAAGTAGCGGCAGCCTCATGGATGGCACCAACGACTGGCGCAGCAGGCCCGGATACCAAGTCTGTCTCAGCCATGCCGGAGCGACAAGAATCATCCTGCAGTGACACTGAGTGGGTTAATCACTCGTAGCAGGCATGGGAATGGAGGTAAGGCGTAAAGGAAGAGTCCCTGCCACGGGAACGAGAAAGCATCCCCCATGCTTTTCAGCTGCGTGAACCTGCTGGCGAACCTCTGACACTTGGAGTTCATTGCCGTCACGAAAAGGTCGTTCTGGGGCTGACCCCATTCACGGAATAGTAGATCCAGTTGGTCCTGGTGAAGCTCCCACTCGTGGCAAAAATGTAGTTCTCTGCTGAGCGAGTCTGCAATGGTGTTCTTGGTGCTAGCCACGTGGAAAGGGGCGAGAAGCATGTCCTGATGAACGACCCAGCACCACAGCTCCTGGGCCTCTTTGGCGAGAGCCGGAGAGCACGTCCTGCCCTGTTTCCGGATGTAGAACATGGTAGTGGAGTTGTCCGTGAAGATCCTCATCACCTTGCCCTTTAGCGAAGGAAGGACTTGAGGGACCAGAAGTCGTCCCGAAGCTCCTGGATGTTGTTGTGAAGAGCCTTTTCTTCTGGCAGCCAGAGGCCTCTGGCGTGCAACTGTTCGGTATGGGCTCCCCAACCTTCCAGGAAAGCATCTGTGGTGACCGTCTCCTGGTATGGTGGGACTTGGAATGGAGCCCCTTCTGAGAGGTGAGGGTGCACGCCCCACCACTGTATCACCCAACGGAACTCCTTGTTAAGGATCCTGAGACCTGCAGCCACCTCACACCCAGAAACTCCTGGAGAGGTCTCGTATGCAGTCTGCAAAGGTGGACGCAGGGTTGATGAAGGAGGACATCATGCCCAGCAGCGACTTGACAGCTCACACTGTAGCCGACTATGCCGCCGACAGGTGCTGCACTTTCTCCAGGATGGCTACCACCCTTTCTTCTGAGGGCGACACCAGACATGTTACTGTGTGGAGTTAGGCTCCCAGAAACAGAGTGTTCTGAGATGGCTCCAAGCAGGACTTTGGATAATTTATGGATAATCCCAGATCTGTCAGCAGAAGGACGGTCCTCGTCGCGAGTTCACTCGCAATCAAATGAGAGTGGGCCACCGGAGCCAAGCACTTCGTTAAGACATTTGGGGCTGATTTCAGGCCAAAGTGGGGCACTTTGAACTGATAGTGTCGTCCCTGCACCACGAACCGCAGGAATTTGAGGTGTTTCCGGTGGATGTGGAAGTAGGCGTCCTCCAGATCCAGTGACACCAGGAAGTCGCCTTGTTCCAGCTGGCCGAGCATGTGCTGCAACGTGACCATCCTGAACTTCTGGGACAGCAAGTACTTGTTGAGGCGTCTCGGGTCCAGGATCAGCCTCCACCCTCATGTCTTTTTTCAGACCAGTTAGTATCTGGAATACACTCCTGATCCCATGAGGCACTGTGGGATGGGCTCTATCGCCCCCTTTTTTAACATGGCGTGGATCTCCTGCAGCAGCTGCACCATGTGCTGCTCTTGTCGAACCACAGGGTGAATACGAGGACACCTGCGTTGGAACTCCAAGGTGTGCCCCTGTCCGAGAGCATCTGGCATCCATCTGTTGGTGGTGATGGTCTTCCACACGCTAACTAACCTCACCAGTCGGCATCCCACTGGGGTACACAAGTGGGGGCCTGAGTCCATGGCATGGTGTCTGGGCCCTGGCCTGCGGGCGGCACTGCTGCTATCCTCCGCTACCATATGCCTGTGAGCAACCTCTGTATGCCTCTTGCATAGTGGAGCGGGAAGGTTGTCAATAAGGGGCGTTATATTCCTTGCAGGACCTGCCGAACTTTACTCTCAAGGAACGAAGGACGAAGACTGACTTTGCTGCAGGTTACTCAGTGAACATGCTATTTCCCTGTCCATCTTGATCACTTGCAGAGACTCGGCGATGGTCTTGCCAAAAAAGGTTCTCACCATCAAATGGCGGAGGCAGAGGGAGAGCCAAAGAAAGTGCTGAGAGTAGACAGAAGCTGTGTGATTGGGTGTGGGAGGTCAGGGGCCTGAGGATGCATAAGGGCCAAGGACATCAGTCACAGCAACTGTGAGATTAGCAGAGGAGAGAGGATGGGAAGGAGGAGGTAAAGAGGAAAGTCTTGAGGAGCTCCCGGAATTTAAGGAAGTCTTGATCAAGGCGCAGAGGGAGGGGGAGGCTGTTCCATAGTAGGGAGCCATCGGATGAAAGCGCTCAACCTCATGCCCTCTGTTTAGCAAATCGCTTTACACACAAAGAGTTGGTGCCAGAGGAACATAGAGGCCTGGAGGGAAAGTATTTAGCGAGGTAAAGTTGAAGATACCGAGGTCCCCGGGCCCAGACAGAATTGTGGATGATGCAGAGGGATTTCAATTTAATCTGTACAGCAACTGGGAGCCAGTGAAGACTTTTTAGGGCAGGAGAGTTGCAGTCCCTGGGCGTAAGGCCAAAGAAAAGTCTTGCTGCCCTATTCTGGATTAGCTGGAGAGGTCACAGAGTGGAATAAGGTAGATTCAGGAGGAGGCAATTGCAGTTGTCAAGCGGAGAGAGAACCAGTACTTGGGTAACGTTGAGCTTCTGGGGGAAAGTGATAAAAGGGAGAATTCCTTTGAGAAGGAATAGCTAAAAGTGGGACTTCTTGGCAATGTCCTGAGTGTGAGGACGGAAGGAGAGAGACGTGTCGACGATCACTCCAGTGATTCTGGCTTCAGAAGAAGGAGCAGGGGGAGAGCCCATGGAGGAAGGCTAGAGTGAAGGGAATACAGAGGTTGCAGTGGTACCAATGGGAAGGATCTCAGTTGTACAGATGTTCAGGCAGAGATCGTTGGAAGTGCACCAAAACTGAATGGCAGATAGGCAGTCAGGGATGATGGAATGTGCAAGGAGGTCAGCAGGAAGTGTGAGAAAGAGTGGAGTGTTGTCTGCATAACACTGGAAGTTGGGGGAAAAGGAGGAGATGAGGTGTGCCAGCAGAGCAAGGTAGATGTTAAAGAGCCAAGGGGAGAGGATAGAACCTTGGGGGACACCACAGGTGGAGAGGGAAATAGGAGAGGAGAAGGTGCACAGGATGACTTGGGATGAGCAGTCAGATAGGAAGGCTGTCAGCCAATCCAGTGTCTGATCCAAGATACCAAGGGTATTGTGGAGTCTTTGTATGAGTATGGAATGGTTGACCGTGTCAAATGTAGAGGAGAGATCGAGTAGGATGAGGACAGCTGGGGAGTTGGAGTCCAGAGATGCAAGCAGTTCTTTACTGGTTTTCAGAAGAGCAGTTTCCGTGCCTCTGGATGCTCGGAACACAGATTGATGGTTGTGGAGACCACCACCAAGTTCGGTGTGTGAGTTGGGGCAAGGCCAGCTTCTCCAGCAGTTTCCCCAGGAAGGCGGGTGATGGAAATAGGGCGGTAGTTGGCAGGACAGGTAGGGTCTGCTGAAGGTTTATTCAGGAGGGGGCACACAAGGGAGGGCTTGAGGGGGGAGGGGCAAGATCCAGTGGCAAACAAGTGATTGTAGAAATCAGCGAGTAAGGCGGCAAGAGAGCCAATGTTGTCCTTGATGGTTCTGGATGAGCAAGGGGAACCCTGTTTAGAAGAGACCTTCCTGGAGTGGACAACTCTGGTAACTTCTTCAGGTGTAATGGGGAAGAAGGAGGAGCGGGAGGAATGAGGAGGGTGAGGGGGGCCAAGGGAGGCAAGGAGAAGTGTGAAGGGTTGGGAGGGTGAGTGACAAGGGAGTTAAGGATGTCCTGAGTTTTGGTGGCAAAGTGTGTGGCCAGTGCATTGTAGAGGGCATGGGAAGGAAAAGGGGAGGAGGAGACTGCAAAAGGGTTGGCTAGTTCCCTGAAAATCTTGAAAAGTACAGCCGTGTTGTTGAATGCACTAGAAACCCGTGCCTGTATATGGGCTCTTTTCTTGACACGGATGGAGTGCCTGTATTGCCTTTGGAGCAGACGGCAGGCCAGTTTGTCAGAGGACGAGCCTGAAGTCTGCTACTTCCATTGCGCCATTCTACACTTTCGTTTCAGGGCTGCAAGATCGGATTCATACCAGGTGTTATGCTTAGAGGCAGGTTTCAGGCAGATTCTCATGATTGGAGCACGGGTGTCAAGATGATTGGTGATGGCCAGATGGCGGTCGATGAGAGCAGAGTCAGTGGAAGAATCTGAGAAAGGGGGTAAAGGAGGATGCAGGTGGAGGTGATGGCAGCAGCTGACATTTGTTTCATTAGGTGGATGTTGGTGAACCCGGTTGGCAGGGCTTTGGAGGGGTTGGGTCAGAGGGCCCCAAGGGCCTGGGTGGGAGGAAAGGAGTGAATCGTCTGACCAGGATAGAGGGATGACCAGTGGGGAAGAGAGAGAGAGGTCAGAGTGGATGAGGTCGTCCAAAGTGTGACCAGCCGAGTGGGTTGGACCAGAAGGGAGAATACAGAGTGATAGAGAGGTGCAGAGGCCAGCTTGGAGGCTGGTAAATAGTGGCAATGGTCTGGGTGGAGGAGGGAGAGATGACCAACTTGCACACCAGTCTCTCAAAGGAAGAGTAGGGCTGAGTGGGTAAGATGGAAGAAGGAACCCACTTAGGGAAGATTAAGGCAACCCCACCCCCAGAATGGTGAGGTCGAGGCTTGGATATGATCTTGAAGCCATCAGGGAGGAGGGAGCCAAAAGCAGTGACTGAGCTGGCACTGAATGATGTCTCGGTAAAAGCGAGAATGTCGAGGTCAATGTCTTCAAGAAGGAGGGAGATGTCGGCAGAGTGTTGGTTGGCTGAGCGGGTGTTAAGAGTCGCCAGGTGGAGGAGGTCTCTGCCTTTGAAGGTTTTCTGAGGTGAGGTACAGGGACGTCGTACACCAGTCAGAGGAGGGAGAAAGAGAGAGTAGTAGGGGGAGATGCAGGAGAAGGAAGTTAATGAGAGACAGCAGGATCCGGTCAAAGAGAAGGAGGTTAGGTTGAGGACCCTGGACCAGGATGGTGCCTGTGTGGTAGACACTAACGAAGCAACGTGAAGATTAGAAGCCGGCCAGGAAGACTTCCCACTTGGTTCCACCGTTAATTAGAGAGGATATGGAAGGAGAGTGAGGAGAGATGAGATGGGGGTTCCATAGATCCAGAGACCTCTTTAGAAGAAGCGCTGACATAGGTGTCTGCGATGGGAAGACCAGGGTTGCACTAAGGATGTCTTTCTTGTGTTTTTTTCCTCCGGACGTAGAGGGGGGGGATAGGTGAAATTGTAGCAGTTAGAGAACATGGGTGGGATGGTGAGAGCCATAGGGGCGGCAGAGGCTAGTAGAGGAATGACAGAAGAGTGGCTGCACAGTACCGTTCTGGATAAACTCACCCGGTGGCCTAGTAGTCACAAAGGTACAAACAAATCCAAAAGTTAAATCAAATTTAAGAAACAGGAGGCACAATTGCAAAGCAAAAAAGGTGCGCACACACCTAAATTCGATTTTCAAGAATAGCAGTACAATACAGAGCAAAAAAGGTGCACAGATGTAAAAGGCATCCACACACACCTAAATTCGATTTTAAAAATAGTGGTACAATGCAGAGCAAAAAGGGTGCACAGATATAAGGCACACCCCCCTAAATTCGATTTTCCAAAATAGTGGTACAATGCAGAGCAAAAAAAGGTGCACATATGTACAGGCACACACACCTAAATCAGATTTTCAAAAATAGTGGTTCAATGCAGAGCAAAACAGGTGCACAGATGTAAAGGCACACACACACACCTAAATTCGATTTTCAAAAATAGTTGTACAATAAAGAGCAAAAAAAGATGCACAGATGTAAAGGCACACACACACACACACACCCCACTAAATTTGATTTAAAATAAGTCTTCTTGAGCCTATCCCGCTTGCGCGGCGCGGTTCTCAGAGTCTTCATCAGTTTCAAGCCCTCCTCCCAGATATCATCCAGCAAGGGGACGGACATGATGGTCTTCCGTCTGGACTCACATCTTTGGTAAAGGCAACCTTCCTTTTAAGTCTCCTCAGATACAAGATGAAACGGCTCCAATGCCCTGGACATCAAAGCGTGAAATGAGCCGACCTCATCTGGTGGAAAGGCCCTGTGGGGTTCATCCTCGCCCAACGGCTCCCAGTCTGCTTGTACAAAGTAATCTGCCTCGTCGGTGTACGGGGCCGTAGCCGCTGTATCAGTGCCCGTGTGCATTGTTGGATCCCCAGTCGGCATCAAATCCCGAGGTGGGGGTGGAGGCGCAGGTGTCGGTTGACGCTGTGGGCCCAGTAGGTCCTTTGCCTTGCGACAGGGTGGACACCCGGGCTGCAGTCTTGGAGGGCTCCCTAGATGGCGCAGGGTCTGGTGCAGGGTCCGTTGTGGGAGGCAGTCTCTGCTGGATTTCCGAGTCCAGCGTTGTCAATATGTCCAAGGATATATCCACCGGTTGAGGCGTGAAAGAAACGAGCAATGGAGGTTCAGGACTGATGAGTCTTCATCAGCGAGGCAGTGAACCAGGGCTCCCTCCATTGGGAGAAGGGCCCCTGACCCCCTTTGTGGTGTGAAAAATAATCTTCATCCTTGCCCTCATCTGAGCTGCTATAAATCTGCACTGGCTTCTCCAGCTGGGACAGGCTGCGGGCCTGTACCCTTCTTATGGTTGGCAGGAGCATTACTCCTTCCACTCTCCAGAGACTTCTGGGGCGGAGCGCCCAGGGGAGCTGTCCCCATTACAGGGGCCTTTGCAGGCATCGCAGCAGCTGACTTACGTCTTGGGGGCAGTGACACTCATGGAGTAGCTATCGTCATGACTGTGGACACCATAGTCGTGGCCAGCCCCCCCCCTTCAATGAAAAAGTGATGGCCGTCGATGACCGTGTCAACGGGATCATCAAAGCCTTCATCGGCATGGTCGTGGATGCCGCTGACAAAGTCGTTCTGGCCGGCTGAGCCGCTGATGATGATGATGGCGTCGCTGATGGGGGCAGTGAAGGGCCACCTTTCAATCTTTCCTTTGATGCCTTATCGCCGATGGTAAGCAGAATTTTGACGCAGTCAAGGACTTTCTCTTAGAGGGAACACCCCTCACTGGTAGCCTCGCTGTAGAAGTCGTTGGTGACAGCGACCTTGTACTTCCCGTGCTGGGATCCGCAGCCACAGACTGTGCCATTGCTTCAGGGTTTCCATTCCCGTGGAGTCCTATACAGGAATGGGAACTTACCGTTCCTCTGCCTCCTGTAATATCCCGGAATTACCATGATATCAGGCGATAAAAACAGTAAGGCGAGTCTGCCAGTAACCGGCTGGTGCTACCGCCAGACTCGTAAGGAGGGCCATGTCTGTTACGAGGCAGCTGGAAGTGAAAGGAGCATCCGCTATGGGAAATGCGTAATGCTGCAATTAAGGTGCAGGAGAAAAGCAAACATAATATATTTTTACATGTCTCCATACTAGATAATTCTTTTGAAATAAAGTACCAAGCACTGCACACATTTAATAATTTCATGGATTGTTGCTATTTGAACTCCTGACCCAAGTATACTCAAACAGTACACCTGGAAAAGTATTCTTAGCCCTGCCCTTTCCTGTTCTGTTCACTGCCATAGTGTGTATGGCATCTGACAACAATCTGCAGTGTCCACTGGGCTTGAGCTTAGAGGACTTACTGCAGGGAAGGTGGGGGTCGGTAATTGCAGGTCAAGTTAGGCAATGGTTCACTGGTATTAGACCTTGTGCACATACACTCAATCATATAATTCGGCTACCCGATGTGCGCCGAGTTCGTCAGCATGTACATGATTCCCAGGTCCAGTGATCACTCGCAGGGAAGTGCATGGCTGCTACAGGAGGTGGCAGGGGACCTGGGAGGAAGGGCCGGTCTTAGCTTTGACAGCGCCTGGGATGCGTCAACAAAGTGCGGTGCCCTGCTCTCCCCACACCCTCTCAGACATGGTCTGTTGCTTCCTTTTCAGGATGGCCACCTGGCTGCTGTCCTTTTGAGTGGGTTATAGGAATATTATGGCTGAAAGATATGCTAGCCCTAGATGCAAACCCTACATCAGTGCTTTATAGGGATGAAAAGTCTGGAGGGGTCCCTCACAAGTCACACAAATATTTGGGTGTGTGGCCTAAAGAGTGCAGGACACAGATTAATAAGTGTAAATAAAAGCCCCACAACGGTTCAGACAGATGCAGTAGCATGCAATTTACACATAGATAGCAGCAGCCAATCAACACCCCCCACTGGAGCTACCTTTCTAGATTGTTGCTATAACTATACCCAACTGAATGGTACTCATGTTATCATGAGAGCGTTGATTTGGAATGCTGCAGTTCAAAACCGTGATCTTCAATTGCACAGATTGGTGCTGCAAACACCAAGTTCAGGGCTGCACGTGTGGCTTTTTGACTGCACAGATTTCACAGCTAAGCCATCTGTCCCTGATTTTTAAGAAAGGCACACATTTGTACAAAGTCAGCAAAGTAGCTGTGAAACGTATCCCTGCTATTTTGCAGATTTTGGGATAAAACGTTGACAATCTTGCTATCATCTTGTGAAAACCTGAAGAGCGGAAAACTAAAATGACTGAAAAGAGCCTTTGGCCAACAGAGGCTTACTTGGTGTCGAATCCACGATTTCTTGAGCGTTTAGCAGGGAAGTTATTTGGGGCTCGCCGGGGGTCGCCCTTGCTACCCCCCAAAAAAAGAAATATATATATATTTTTCTTTTAATTGAAGCTTGTTGTTTCTGGAGCATCTGCCTTTCTTGTTCAGGCCTCTTAAAACAAACAGGGGGTCCCACGATTGTAACACTGAGCAGTAACCCTAAATATGAGCATCCATTTCGGAATATGTATTTTGCTTTTCGCAAGTTGAAGTTATAACATGTTTTTTTCCTGAATTCTCTCCGTTACGATCATCACAAGACATCCCATCTCGGTGTCCTATGTCACTTGACAAAGTCCTTGTGCCTAAAAGCTTGTGTATAGTGTAGAAACGTTTGACCATAGCACATAAAGTGACCCTTGATTTCATTGTTGCCCAGTTAATGCTTTGTTGTAATGTGTCTTTTTCCTATCTCCATGGCATGCTGTTCAGGATGTTTGTTTGCATGTACGAAGTAACAAATGCCCAGAGTACGGGATGCCGTGTGAGCACGCGGCTTTCCCTGCGATACTCTAAATTCTTTAATACAAAGTTATGGACCCTCCCAATGGTAGGTATTTTGACAACATCTGAAGACTGAAAAGTAGATCCACGCAGGCTTGACATGTGGCCAACTTTCACCAGACCTGCATATGAACTGACCTGCTGTTAAACCTCAGTTACCAGTTTAACGGTATCCACTACAGAGTGTAATTTGCTTTCTGACTTTGAGAACATTCAGACAGGTAACTGCTCATTTTACTATAGCGGTAAGATAGCTCAGCGGGTTGAGCACTCACTGCTGCAATGTGTGGGTATGATCTTCAGGATGCAGGTTCAAATCCTAGCAAAGCCAACTTAGCCTTTCACCCATGTGAGGTTGATAAATGAGTACCAACACAGGTTGGTTGATATTGTATGTATATTTGTTCTATATAAAGCGCTTAAGCTTAAGTGTTATATAATAACACATCATTATCGTTTGGCCTTGGACGTCTGTTTGCATTCACAGTAATTTAATGATACATATGGTGATCCATTCCTGTATGAAATGTAAATCACATTACAGTGATATTGTAACCATCTTTTTCCTAGTGTACTTAGGAACAATGCTATGTAATACCACTTCCTGTTTTTATAAGGAGTGAAAGGTCGTGTTCCGTCGCTTCCCGTGATGGCACTTTGGGGTGGGATCAAATGATGTAATCAGAGGACATGTGAAGTCACTGCCACTACTCCAGGCATTTTGGTGAAATTACATCCCTGGTCTTTAGGGGTCGGCTCACAACTTCCTGGATGGCGATAGTGTTGTGAACGAACACACTGATGGAAAACAGCAGACTTACATCGACAACTGAGGAGTGTTTAGACAAACGGTGAACTACTGTTTATACTGAGACGTTTCTGCCGAGGAATTCTGCAAAACCCATAGTTTCTTCTGAACACGTTTCAGACAACTTGCAGAGTGAAAACATTAGCAAATAGTGTTTTGTTAATTAACTCCTGTATTTTCTTCGCCCTGTGGTGGTTGTAGTTTTGTTATTTGGCATTGTAAATAGAGTGCAAACAAGCCATACTTGCCAACTCTACTGATTTAGGCAGTAGGCTACTCCTTTTTAAGCAGTCCTACCGCCTCCACATTTGGGTGACAAATGCTACTACTTTTTACAGGGGCAGGTAATTTATGTGACTCGAAGGCAGGCTGCTTGAGACCAGCCCAGGACAGGGCATGCAACACATTAATAAGTCTGTCTGTGCAGTGGGTGGGTAGGTGATTACTTTAAGTGATGGACTCAGACCAATCCACTGACCTGGCAGCTACATGACTCTGCCCTGCACTCTGGCCTGCACCACCAGTGAAGACAAGTGGCAGAGCGTACCACCATCGCAAAGCACCTGCTTATCAGACTGAGGAGGGTATCAGTCTCCATGTTCATTTATTCATCTTGCACTGCAGGAATACATATGTACTGCCCCGGCTGCTGCTACAGAGCAGTGGCCAACGTTGCCTACCAGCTCTGTGTGATTGCCTTATGTGAAGTTAGGTAATTGAATTCGGTTTTAACTTACCATTACATTTGAACATCTTTCCATGTTGTGCTGTTGGATGGGTTGTGTATTTTAGAATGCTCTAGAGGTGTTAATGTATGTTTTGTATTTTCCTGTGATGTAATTGTTATGCGGAGCATTATTTTTGAAACTTGAAAAATCCTACATCTTTTTGGCCACAGAATGTTGGCAAGTATGACAAGCACTGGTAAAGTTCATGGGTAGAGCTTCACGTATGTAGATGAGAAGCAGGGCTGAAGTCGAGAGTACACGCGAGGACGGAGTCCACCCACTTTATTTAGAGGTGGATTTCCTTTTTGAATTAAAGCCGACCTCTTGGATCAAACCGCAGATATCAGGTTTGTAGGCCAGACACTTCACCACTGCACTATATAACCTGATTAAAAATAACAAACAACTAAAGCTGAAATCTCCCATTTCGGTACTGCAAGCCCCAGGGAAAACATTTATATTTGTTCTTGGAGCTTAAAACATGCACACCTTTTAACGTTTTCAAAAACACTATTAGACGAAAATATCCTGTCTGGGTTTTGTGTTCGAGTTGATTTTATGAAAGTCAAATGCCATTCGTCCTGGGCAATTGGGTGGTTATGCAAAGCCAATTTAATTAAATGTGCATATTTCTCCTTGATATGCAAATTTCTGGTAACGTCAAATCCCATTGCGTTTGTTGAGGAGTACCCCCACTTTAATTTTTAGGACTTGACCCGTGAGGAGAAGCCTCGATGTGTCCTCTGGGGTTGTTACAACAAATATTAGCATCTACAGTTGAAAGGCCAGACATCTTGGCTTTGTCAAGCCCTCACCCTCTCTCTACACGATCCCCCTCCCAATCTCATGGTACGTGTCATCGACAGCAGACTATGAACATAATGTCTCTGCAGCTGTTGCTGGCGATGGTGTGGCCTGAAAACCTTTGCACCAGACTAGCCACAGGCAGGCCTTCATGGGTATTGCCCCCCTGAAAGTTTGTACGAGAGAGAGAGAGAGAGAAAATACGTTTTCTTATTTTCCTCAAGGATGCTACCTGACACGCTAAGTGGCATGACCAAAAGCAGGTACAGTATTTGCACGTTTGCTCATTGGCTGCATGAACTAACATTGCAGACACATTACAGAGATATGCAGGCATTTGCACAAAGAGCCCATTAGGTTTTCATAGTGAAAATATTGTAGCTTTTTTAATTTTCTTTTATTTTAAGTCCGCAATCACAGAAAGAAAAAAAAAGAAAAAAAGCATTTCCAATGCATTTGTCGAGTGTACACGAGTGTACAGTATCTCAGTGCATAGTACAGTACAAATATAAATATACTTAATTCGCTCATCACATTCACATTGTATGTACATTATATAGTTCAGTTCAATCTTTGGCGAGGTATGTTCTAAACTCCCCCCATATGCCTTTAGGTCAGGACGTACTGGGGTCACTGATATGTATAGTTCCTCACATTCATTCACCCATGTTAAGTCTTTCAACCATTCTTGTACAGAGTGGGGTGGGGGGGCAGCGGGCTTTCCATTTCCTAAGCATACATCTTTTCGCCACTACGTTCCCAACATTTACAAATGTTCTGATCTTACTTTCCAACAGATCCTGCCATCCCATTGGCAAAACAATGCAGACACAGGAGTAGCATCCAGATGCCTTCCGATGACTTCAGACATTACAGTCTATATTTGTTTCCAATAGTGCAGTAATGGTTGGCAGGACCAGAACATGTGCAAGCATCCCGCTTCCATTGCTCTGCAGCTCGGGCATAAGCCGTTGTGATCTGGGAATGCCCTCAAGATTATATGGTGTGTAGTGTAGCATATGTAATCATTTATATTGAATGCGTTTCAATCGGCCATTCATGGATACTGATGTAGTGAATCTACACATAGCTTCCTATTGTTCATCGCTTATTTCCTCGATTCAATTCTCTCTCCCATTTCTCTGGTGCAGAGTCTTCCTGTTACGGAAGCCCACTTGGTATTTCCCTATATAAGGTAGGGAGCACATGCCTGAAGCCACTAGAGTTGGAGATATAGGCCAGTAATTTGTTTTCAGGGGGTTCAGCAGAGTACCTAGCCCGGACCGCTGCACGTAATCGATAATATTGTAATAATCCCACTTGAGTGTCCGCATGTTACGCTTTTAGACCCTCAACCATCAGGAACTTCCCATCAGGAAAGAAGTCCCCTATACATTTACACTCCTAAGTTTCCCAACGCCTACGGATCGCGACATCTCGTGTAGGGGAAAGATTTGGCAAGTCCCACAAGTGTAGCCAGTGGTAATATGGAGTTTTTCCATTTGTCCTGTAAAAGATACGCTTCCAGGCCCTTAGTGTAGTGGAGACAAGGTCATACAGGCAGTCATCCCTGTATTGTGTTGTCCATTATAAGTGTCATCCTTTCCAACCCCTCCATTGCTGATTTTTCTAGCCTAACATGTGGTGGCGTTTCCTCCAAGCCATACCACTAGGAAGCAAACTGTGCTTGGGCCTCCATCCAGTAGATCTCTAGGGTGGGCCCGTTGAACCCGTCCTTGGAGTATGGCAGTGCCATCAATGCCCATCTTTTCCGCATGGCCCAAGAATGCCACAAAAACCTAGCTAAGGTATTGTGCAGTTCTTCAAAGAAGCGGGCACCTGGCCAAATATGCAAATTTACAAACATATATAGTATTTTAGGTACTAGTATCATTTTGATTAGCGTAAGTCTACCCACTAATAATAGGGGAATCCGTGGCCATGCAGACATTTTAGTATTTGTATATCTCGTCAGGGCAGCAGAGTTATCCACTAATAACTAATTTTTAGACCTGGAGACCATATTTTCCAAATATCTTAAGTTGTCTGGCATCCATTTTAGCGAAATTTGTGTCCAAGGCCGGGGCGTGACATCCGTAAGGGGAAATATCTCAGACTTCCCATAGTTAATTGTGAACCCGGACTATGCCCCGATTCGGGGACAATATCCTCCATTATGGGTTCTAAATTCTGTTGCGCATCTCCGATATATAGCAAGACGTCATCCGCGTATAACAAAATTATCTCCAGGATGCCAGCTATAAGTATACATTTATTCCTATATCTGGCCTGAATTAAATCTGCCATGGGTTTTATTGCCAAGGCGAATAGTTGCAGGGACAGCGAGCACCCTTGGCGCATCCCTCTGCCCAACACGAATGGAGTAGACCATTTTGTATTAGTTAAAAAGGTGGCTATGGGCTTTGTATACAGTATTTTTATATAGCTTATAAAAACATCCTCCAGCCCACATTTTCAAAGGACCGTTAATAGAAATGGCCAAGACAGCATATCGAATGCCTTCTGGGCTTCAAGCGCTACGGCTACTGCATGGGCCTCAGGAGATATGCAGGCTAGGATATTAAACAGACACCTAAGGTTAAGGGACACCGCCCTACCAGGCATGAAGCTGGCTTGATCTTGGTGTATTAATGCTGGCATTAATGGCAGCAGCCTATTAGCTAGTATTTTTGCGTAGATTTTGGTGTCTACGTTCATTAACAACAGTAGTCTGTAGGACCAACACTCATTACATGATTGATCTGGTTTGAGCAAGATAGTTACGACCACTTCTCGTTCTCGGAGAGATTGCGGGAGTTGTCCCACCGCAACTGCCTCTTCCCATAATTTCAATAAGTAAGGTGTCAGATAGGCACCTTATTCCTCATAAAATTCGTCTGTGAGGCCGTCGGGGCCTGAGGCCTTATTCCTTGGCAGCTCTTATCACATAGAATATTTCCTCTGTCGTGAATGGGGTATTCATTTGGATTCTGGCTTTCATCGGCAGTACGGGTAGTGGGATAGAGTCAAGTAGTCTCTCATGCTCCAGTCCGCTCTCCAAGTCCTGTGTCTGGTACAGCTGTGTATAGAATTGTGTACATTCTTCATTGATCTCTTTTTCAGAGTAACGCAGTATTTGATGTTTACCTTTAATTGCCACTATGCGAGTGTGCACTCGGTCTAGTTTCACTGATGTGGATAGCAACCTTTCTGGCCATAGGTGGTTTAGCAAAGTATCTCATTGATCTATCCGTCAGCTGTCCATACGTTTCTAATTGCGTTTTAATCGCTGCTAGTTTAGTACAATCAGATGTTGCTGCATATTCCGCCCCTAATTTATGAAGCTCACTCTCACTTTTGGCTATATCTCTGCGTATATTTCGCAACACATCAAATTCACGCAACATGCGCATACCTCTAATTGCTTGCCAGAGCGTAGCCTGTGTCAAAGCCTCAGTATGTTCGCAGACTCAAAAACCTCAGCACAGACTATCAGCAATTTGTTATTGGAGACTGTCTAATCAAAGCCAAAGACAAAATAAAAACTTTGGCGGTTACGTTTGATCAGTCTCTATCCATGAAGTCCCAGGTTAGTAGTCTGGTATCATCTTCGGCCTATTATATCAAGCTAGTACACCATATTCACTCATATCTCTCTCAAGAGAGCTGCGAAACAGTGGCCAAAGCCATCATTGGGGCGAATATTGACTATTGTGGAAGTCTCCTGGTAGGCATCGAGAAGAGCGGACTCTCGAGACTTCAGATGATACAGAATGGCACTGCTAGGGCAATTCTGCGTCTTAAAAAGTTCGATTTTATTTATTTATTTTTAAAAGCGTCGAAAGCCTGCAGGCATTGGGGCGCTGAAACAAAGACACAGGAGACTATCCATAAAACACGGTACAAGGAGAGGAGTCAGAGGCTCAGGGTGGAAAGTATGTTGTAGTCAGTGCGTGGGATGGCGTTATCTAAACAGGTGCGTCTTCAGTGCTTTCTGGAAGTTTTTTAGATTACAGTCTTCAGTCAGTGATGTAGGCAGGAGGTTCCATGATTCAGCCGCCTTCACGGTAAAGGATTTTCCAAAGCCTTTTTCCTGTTTGTATGTTGGACACCTGACCAGCTTTTTTTCCAGCTGATCGCAATGTTCTGCTTGGCTCATATTGAGGGATCCGTTATTTTTTTAGGTAAAGGGGTTCAGTGCCGTATTTTATGGGAAAGTGATAAAATTTTGAGGAGGATCTGTCATGTACGGCCAACCAGTGTAAGTTTTTCCTGTACTATGTAACATGTTCGCATTTAGACAGTTTATTCACAATGCACACAGCATTGTTTTGTGTCACTTGGCATTTGCCCAGATTAGTTCCTGAGGCTCCCACCAACAAGGAGTTGCAGTAGTCCAATGTAGATGGTATAGTGGGTGGGGCAATAGTAGCTGCCTTCTTCTGTGAGACACAGGGTTGAATGTTATTCCGAAGATGAAGGGAACAATTGCAGCTTTTTATGGTTTGATTGACATGTGCATCGGATGCCAGTGAGACCTCCAGGTGGATTCCAAGCGTGTTTACTCTTTCCTGGACAGGGATGCAGTTAGTACCAATTTGGAATTTAGAGTAGTCCATGTACAATTTGGTTCAAGAAGCCAAAATCATTAGCTCTGTTTTGTCCCCATTTATACAAAGCCTCTTGTTTCACATCTAGGTTTCTATGAGATGGTATATAGCCGCTAGTGTGTCGTCCGCATAGTTCGTGAAAAATACACCCTTGGCGTCCAGCAGTGTGCATAGGGGCCTGATGTAAAGATAAAAGAACAGTGCACCGGAGCAAGTCCCGGTTAAGTCCCGCTTAGCCGCTGATCGCTGCTGAGCACATTTGGTCTTCCTGCAGTGTTTCTTGAATTTTGGACATTTCTCACTACAACGCCCAGAATGTTAACTATAATTGAAGCATACTACGTTCTACACGAGCATACTTGGACTGGATTTAACTCGCTTTTCTTTTCTGTAAGCTTTGCTGCCGTTTCTGTGGGCGGTACTATAAAGCATTGGGAGCGCGTGCACTGCGCGCATCGGAGCAAGTCCCGATCAAGTCCCGCTTAGCCGCTTTGCCGCAGCGTGTGGCGAGGAGTTCTACATTGTAATTTGCCTGCATTTGGGTTCTGTTGCCTCTGTGTGAAAATGAAACGCAGCATTTCTTCTTTAAAAACAGGTATGCCCCCAGTTTCGGCCTTACATTTTTCTAATGGTGAAAAATTCAACTGATATATTGTCATCTGCTAAAATGAAGAAACCACGTCCGAGCTCCACTCCTCGTGCGAGCAACTCGAACCTAAAGTTTAAAACAAAAGCAGGAATTCTAGTAGGGATGGATATTCGTCCTTTCTTGGGTGATTCAAGTCTGCCGAATCCGTCAGAACTTAATAAAGTAAATAATATACCCCTACCATTTGGCCTCGTGAATCAAATATCTTCTGCTGCAAAAACGGACTCTGTTGTTGTACCTCCAATTAAGACGGTAGTCGAGGAAGGTATATCAAAAGAGTCGGTAAAATCCGGCCCTGCAGGAGTCGCCACTGTCACTTTTGCTAAAGAAAATGTGTCCCTCACAGATAGCATCTTGTTAAATAACGTGTTGACTGGCACTGTTGTTCCCCCCATTGTAACTCCTGAGTCTGCTGTTATATCTATAAGTGACTCTGTGAATTCGAAATCATCTCTTATGCCGAATACTGGAGTCATGCCCGCAATTGATCTGGACATAAATGCTACTGCCTTTTCATCTCGTACTCGTTCAGAAAATTTGTCAAAATCGCCTGCTTTGTTCACAAATATTAGTGCTGCTCATTCCGCAGCTAATTTGTCATTCTTAGCCCCAACTCGGCGTAAAATAACTATCCAGGGCATTATTGAATCGGGGTTGGTTGACACCCATAGTGTAAACAGTGGGATAGCTCTCATGTCTATGAATACTGCTATCTTAGCTTTAGCGAAGTTGTTTGAGGTCTTAGTCGTAAAGGCTGACCTGCACTCCACTCAGCTTAATCAGCTATTGGCAGAGCATCTCACGTTTGCCTCTAAATTGGAAAGTCTGGCTCCGGTTGACATGCCATCGAGTAGTAGGAGGTCTATAGCCTCCCAGACTTACCTTCCGATTTCATCCTCTTCACATGCTTTTCAGACTATTCTGTGTTTTTTAAATCCTATAACTGATCATTTGAGTGGCACATTTGACACTGCTTTAGAGCATCAGCAAAAAGTAACATAGCCTTTGTTTGATGTTAAGTCAAACACTTGTGATGTTAGTAGGTCGGGGTTCAAAAAGCCTGCTCTCACAAAAAAACCTAAAAACATCAAAGCTGTGGCCAAACGTCCCTCGCGAATCAAATCTTTTGTCAAAAATCTCTCTATTCCGGCTGCAACTTCAGTAGTTGCGGCCAAAGTGATTGCCAAAAAATACTCTTCATAATCTCAGACAGGAAAAGCACGGTCCCACCCGGCATTGGTAGCCCCGATTGTGGATCATAGTCCATTAAATGATTTGATTCGTCTGGCCTCTGATATGTCCAAAAGCTCTTGCCAAAATCAGGCATCTAATGGCTTTTCATTTAATTCGGCCTCATCGATGATTTGTGTAAATAAAGAAACGCGACTAAAATAATTAAAGGCATGCTATCGATGAATTTATGGTATCTAAATCTGTGCCTAATAATTTGACATTTCCCACGAGTGATCCATCTCCCGTGTTCAAATCCGCGGCGTCGGATGCACAGCCACCGCAAATAGTTTTACAAAATGTTGCCAACGCTCTGCCTAGACAAATTGTCCCTCAGGCGCATCCTTAGACTAAGCCAAATGTCTCTGCCGGTGAGACTGTTGCTGTTGGAGACATGGAATCTCTGATTCAGTCTTCACTGACCAAGTTTTTTGAGAATTCTGTGTTTTCTCAAACTAAAGCATATGCAGCAAATCAGCAAATTCCCAAAGCTCCGCTTCCAACAGCAAACCAAAAACGCATGACGGTAGGTTTTAAGCTTTGACACTTAGTTGTATGCCTGCACCAGCTAAACAATACAATCTCAATCGTGCTTCTGTCCTTGCTATTTTTGGTGAAATTCCGGAACTTGATGACATTGGCACAATTGATATTGAGCTTGTTGAATTTATTAACAAACCGCACGTCTGTCAATCTATGGTTTAATTCAAGGATTGTGGTAAATACCATATGGGCTGTGAAATCTCAATTGTGTGAACTGGGCTTTAATCACCAGACCATGTCGGATTCATCAGACTCTTTAGTAAATTGTTCACAGATTTCACATCCAAATCAAACCTTAAGCAAAAATCATTCATCAACTCTCAAATCATGCAAGTGTGACGCTAAATTCAGCCAATGTTAGAATCAGGTATCTGTACAATCTGCTTTGTCTTTCATTAGTTGGAATTCCAGAGGACACAGTCATTTGTTGAATAATAAGAATGTGTTGTTATATGATCATGATGTTATTATGCTGCAAGAATCCTGGTTTATTAATGTGCCATCTTGGAACAATTTTGATGTTCTCTTAATACCAGCAGTAAAAGGCTCTTGGGGACGTCCTACGTCGGGTTTGCTGACGGCTGTTAAGCAGTCTTCAACCTTAAAAATCGAACCTTGGTATTCTCCAAGCGCCTTTCTGCAAATGACAAAAATCTTGGGTGAAAAGTTCTTTTGCGCTGCTATAAATGTTTATTAGAATCCTGCGGGCATTTCGGATGATTGCTTTTTAGATTCTATGGCCAGAGCCCTTGATATTGTCATACTTGAGGGCCTCACTGACCTTATTCTTATAGCTGGTGACTTAGATCTCCATTGTCTGGGTCCTCCATCTCAATCTGAAAGAACACGGCTTGAGAAATGGACAAGTTTCGTGAAATCTCGCAATTTGCTCATGTTAAATGGAGCTTTTCCACAGGACATTCCTCCAAGGTCCACCTGGCATCGAGGAAGGTCTGAGGGAATTATTGATTTTATGTATACATCTGCACATATGTTAAATAATGTCACAGCTTTTGAAATAATTCAATCATATGTAAGTGACCATAATATCTTACATATGATTTGGTCCTCAAATTCCTTAGTTGACCATGCCAACTCTGTTTCCATCCTGGGCTCCTTTAATGTAAATTCTGCTCGGAATAGATTGACATGGACAGAGACATCCTTGGTAGCTTTTAGAAACTGCTATCATGCTGAATTGAATAGTGGAAAGCGGGGCCACTGCCCTGCTAATCCAGTATATTATGATTTAATCCAATTGTTCCAACCAGGCTCTATTGCACACAAACATAAACAAACACCTCATCTTCATAGCTATGACCATGAAATAAGAGCTAGGAAAGCCAGGATGTGTGCAGATAGGAGGGCCACTGCTAACCTTCTGCAATCTATGCGAGCATCCGTCCTTGCTAACATCAAAACCAAGTATAGAAACTGGGTAAGAGGTCTAAGGGCCAAGCTTTATCAAATTGATGGAAATAACATGCTGAAGGCCCTGGCCTCTAAGAACACAGCCCAGTCATGGAATATTATAAATCAAGCCACAGCAGGGCATCGGGTGGCAATTCAAATGAATGATGTGATGGAGGATAGGTGGATTCAGCATTATTCTGCCTTGTTTGCAGCACCCCCGTCACGGTCAGGTTTATTTATGCCAGACTCTTTACCTCCTTTCCATATAGCATTTGATAGAGACGATATCTTGTATTTCATAAAACAAGTAAGTAATTCTCGAGCTCCTGGGCTGGATGGCCTGTCTAATAAACATCTTAAACGATTCCCGGACATCTGGGCGGACATACTTCTTATATTTGAAACCATTAATTTTACTCAGAAGATTCCTCTGTCCTGGAAGCAGTCGATTGTTATTCCCATCTATAAGAAAGGTGATCGAGCCAATCCAGCTAGTTATCGTCCCATTTCCCTCCTTGACGTTCCTGGGAAGATCTACTCCTGAATAATCTTGAGGCAGCTGAAAAACTGGGCAAGAAAATGCTCTAAGACAGATCCTCTGCAATCAGGCTTTGTCAGTGGCCTAGGTACTCTTCCTAACATGATTACATTAAACATTCTTAAGTCTAAATACACGTCCAGGAAACAATCTTTATACTTTGCTTTTATTGATTTTCGTTCAGCGTTTGACTCTATAAATCGTAATCTACTATTCCACAAGTTAAACGCTCTTGGCTGCCCTCCTTCCCTGTTGTCAATCATCATTCAGTTGCACACGGAGACTTCCATGAGTGTAAGGCTCTCTATTGAAGGCCACCTTTCTTCATCCTTTGCCACCTTCTTGGGACTAAAACAGGGGTGCATCTTGGCGTCAATACGGTTTAATTTGTTTATTTTTGATATGGGTCATTCGTTTTTTCGGATATTGTCGGATGCCCCTGAAATAGGTGGTCAGCGTATCCCGTGCCTCCTTTATGCTGACGACCTGGTTCTAGTTTCCCAAACGCCAAAGGGTCTCCAGAATTTACTTTCTGCCTTGTCCGAATATGTCCTGGAGAATCAATTAATTGTAAATCTGGAAAAATCACAGATCATGGTCTGTAGGCCCTCAGGGAGATCCAAATTACAAAATACAGTTTGGTACCTGCAACAAGAACCAATGGTTATAGTTTCAGAATATAAATACTTAGGTTTATTCCTCCAAAATAGTGTGGGTGATTCGACATATTCAAATATGTTGCAAGTTAAACTTATGACTCTCACGTCACAGGCCAAAATTCTTGTCTATAAGTATGGCAGGTTTTCGCTAAAGCATTTGTTTATGGTTTACGAACAAAAAGTCATCCCCATACTTACATATGGCGTTGAATAAAAACTGTACTCCAATGATCACTCATGGGATAAATTGGAGGCTACCTTTTGGAGAAAGGTGTTACATCTGCCAAACTGTTTGCCCATGCCCATCCTGCGTTTTGAATAGGGTTTGAATTCACTATCCAGCAGGGTCAAATGGCGAATGTGTTCCTTTTTTCGTAAGTGTTTGCTAGCTGTTACCAATAATAACATATTGAGCACGGTTGCCTGCTATTTGTCCTACTCCACTCTGCTCTTTGCTTCGAAATGGCGAAGCCGTGTCTTGAACACTTTACTGGAAGCTGATAGCTCCTTACAGTATTTCATTGAAAATCCATCAAGAGCCAAAGCTAAATATTATCAATGGGTCTGGATCCAAAATTATGATGTTTGTTCAAAATACAGAGATTTTAATACCAACATTTTTGGTATTAAACAGATGGGAAAAGTGGCCGATTATCTTTTGAAATGTCCTTCGGCAAAAATTAGGAATCAGTTTTTACGTGTAAGGATGAACCTATGGCCCACACGGGAAGTCCTGGAGAGGCGAAAAATCATTCCATCTGATGGAAACTTTTGTCGATTTTGTGAATCCCTTAGTGTGAAAGAAACATTGCAACATGTGATAGTAATGTGTCCCTTCTTAAAGGACATACGAGTTAAACAATGTACTAATCTGATGAACTTGTATATGGAACGGGATGAAATTGAGACATGGAGCATTTTATTTAATAGTTCCAGATTTTCGGTTATAAAGTCCATGGTTCATTTTTTGGAAACCATTTTACCTACTGAAATGTACTTTTAAGTACTCCGTTCTACAATTTTATGTGTAAATATTGGATGTGATTTTAGTTTTCATGGGAATTTAATCGATTAGTTATCTGGTCTGTTCAAGAGGTATATATGCATGCACATCTATTCTTGTGTTTCTTATGTTAATTTTTTAAATTGCTTCGGTGTCTCTTGATTTGTTCCAATGTTAAAGTGAAAGTGTAATTCTTAATTGTTTCATTTTGTCCAATTATGTAATTTTGAAAAGTTGATTGATTTCAGCGGTATCAAATAAAAAAAAAAGTTAAGAAAATAAAAAAAAGAACAGTGGAGATAAACTTGCCCCCTGCGGAACCCCACACCAGATTGGGGACTTGGAGGATCGTGCCTCTCGCCAGTGAATTTGAGCTTTCTTATCCGAAAGGAATGAGCGGAACCATTCATGTGCTTGATCAGAGCATTGACTCAGTTGTCCAAGGGTTTCCTTCAGAATACTGTGGTCCACCGGATCGAATGTGGTGGATAGATCTAACAAGGTCAGCATACCCGGTTTGCCTTCCTCGATTAATTGGAGCATGTGGGACTGGAAATCTATCAGGGCGGTCTCAGTGCAATAGTTTGGTCTGAAGCCTGATTGCTTAACATGCAGGATATTTTCAGCTTCAATGAATAACTTGTTTTGTTTGTATGCAGCTTTATCAAGAATTTTAAAAAGGATGTTGCAATTCGTAATAGGTCTGAGGTTCTTAGGGTCTTTATGGTCTGGATTCAGCTTTTTTTGAATGGGCGTGAATTCCACCATTTTAATGCCAGTAGCACTTTTCCATATCATAAGTTTGCATTAACTAATCTAGTAAGAAAGGGCGCAAACATTTCCTTTTGGCAGAGAATTAGTTTAGAAGGAACAATGTTCTCTGAACATGCAGTTATATGGTTTCTAGAATGTTTATCATGTCACTTCTTTCTAATCTAGCAAATGTAAAAGTAGGGGTATCTGGCTGGCAATGTTATGCTCTTTCTGGCTTTGCCTATTGTAATATTGGCCAGCAGAACATCTTTGATTTTGTACGAGATTTGGTGATTTTCTTGTTAAAGTCAGCTTGAACTTTGGTAGTGTCTTCCGTGGTGTGTATAAAAGGTACCTGGAGAACATTAGGTTTCTCTAGGGATTTGACAATCCCAAACAGCTTCCTAGAGCTGTTTAATGCTTTTACAATTTCTTTGTTGTAAATATTTCTTTTGTTCTCCTTTACCCTGTTTTTGTAGATCTTGTCTGCTTGTTTCCTAGCATCTTTAGCTGGATCGGATTGGCTTTTGATACAAATGGATTCCTTTTTTAGGTCTTTCAGTTCTTCGTTGAACCATTTCTGTTGTGTCGGCTTCGCCTACCATTGTACTTCTCTGAGATGCCACACGGTTAACTAGTGGAGAAAAGTATTGTTGATATTTTTACAGGGATCTTCTGCCAAGTCATCTAATGTATCCTTCATGATGGCATTTAAGCAGGATGAGCGCTCAGTTGGGTCCAGTTTTTTGTAATTCCTGCTACTGATTGATTTGGCGGGGTTGGATGGGTTTACATGTTCACAAGGTAGCTGTAGAGCCCATTCTATGGAATGGTTATCCAACCATATGGAAGGTAGGGTCAGGCCTGCTTGAATGGTTAGTTTGTTGGTGCAGATCCAATTAAGGACGTGATTTTTATCATTTGTGGAGTTGTTGTTTAGGACTATGTATTTGTATTTTATTTATTTATATGGCGCACCCCAGGGGTATTGCTAGGTCTGGAAAGGATCCGGGGCTACACTAATGTTGGGACTGTCGAGACTCGGGGCTAGCTAGTCTTTTGGTTGTAGCTCTTGAGCTTCTATCCAGGGCTACAACTAAAAGACCCGAGGATATGGCCACCTCAGCCCCCCCCCCCCTCGCAATTCCTCTGGCACACCCCACCCTTAGGTATCTGGGCGCTTATCTTAAGGTTACATGTGTTGCCGAATACATACAAAGGATACAGTATGAAGATTAGACATGGTACAACATTGATATTTGTTACATATTCACATACAAAAGCTAAAATACAAGAAATAAGTATGATACATCAGGACATATACAGCAGGCAGTTGACATAATAGGCGGAGCCCATTCTTACTGTTCTTGAGAAGTGAGCCATATTTTTCCTTTTTTTCTGAAGTTAAGGTAGGTTGGTTCTGCTCCAAGGGAAATGGGTAGTAAATTCAATTTTTTGGCTGCAAGAACCAGGAAAGTGCTGCCCCTGCTTTCTGAAGCTTGAATCTCACTATTCTAAGGCAATGTTGTTGCGAGGATCTGGTTGGGCGGTCTTGGATGTTCCGTACAAATGTGTCACTCAAGTATTTAGGTGCTTGGTTGGTGAGACATTTATGTGTGAGGGAAAGTGTTTTGAATGTAATTCTTTGGTTAATTGAAAGCCAATGTGCACTACATTTAAGTTCAGAGATGTGGTTTGATCTAGGGACGTTCAGCGCTGCTCCGAGTGCGTTATTTTGTAGTAGTAGTAATTTATTTACGTTCCGATGGCTGATTCGTGAATAGAGGGCATTATAGTAGTGTAACTTAGATAAGACCAGAGCCCTGGCTATAGTAATGCAATTGGCCGTGGATAAGAAAGGTCTACATGCAAGAATTAATGTACAGGTGTAGGCTGTAGTCAAGACTGTCACGTTAACTTTTCTAGTCAGTATTTGTGAAGAATCAATGTACATGCCTAGCGTTTTTACCTCCTTTGATACTTTTATATTGTTGTCGTCAATAATGAATGAGTAAAATTTTTATGTCTAATCTGTTAAGTCTGGTTTGAGATCCAATGAGGAGCTCTGTATTGTCATCATTGAGGCAGAGTCCATGTTTGGCCATCCAAGCTTGTATGATCAGGTAAATGTTGTTCAAGAGTTTTAAGTCGGTAGCGTAGTCGCATGTGATGGGTTTGAGAATTTGGGTGTTGCCCACATAGTTAGTATAGGAGACACCCAAATGATCTAGATCATCGAATAGAGGCTTTGTAAAAATGTTGTAAAGCATAGGGGAAATACAGGAGCCCTGAGGGACTCCACAAGTAACTGGTGTAGGTTCTGCTGAGGCCGTAGGTGAGAACACTATTTTAGTTCTATTGTCCAGGAATGACTGGATCCAGTAAGTGGCTTAGTCCGAGAATTGTGCTGCAGTCGCAAGGTGGTTGCATAAGACATTATGATCTACTAAGTCAAAGGCAGCCGATAGGTCAAGTAGCAATAATAGGGCTATAATTTGTCTCTTATGTTGTCCATTTGTGTTTTCAGATCTATCAAGGCTGTTTCTGTGCCATGTCTAGGTCTAAAACCAGATTGTCGGAGTCCCAGAAGGTTATTACTTTACAAATGTTCCTGGATCTGCAGGTAAGCAGCCCTGTCGAGGATTTTCAGCAGAAACGGGACTGTGGTCATCAGTCTAAAGTTAGTAGGGATATTTGGGTCGAGAGTGGGCTTTTTTAATAGAGGTAGGACCAAGGCGTCTTTCAGTTTAGTCGTGACTGTACTAATTTCAATTGAAGCGTTAATTATTGAGGTGATAAAAAGGGGCAAGCTCCTTCGCTGACTCTTTAATAGTGGCAGTATGACAGATGCCCCCTTAGCATCTTGAGGGTTTCAGATTCATGATTATGCCCTCTACATCCTTAGAGGGAAGAGGTGAGAATTAAGTTGTGTGTGTGTTCGGAATCAGTGCGAGTGGCAGGATTTGAGTTGGGTTAGTTGGACTCAGGTTTTTGCCTCTATTTTAGCTTGTAGGAGCTCAATTTTGTCATATAGGGCTTTCTGAATATTGGTGCACCATGTTGAGTCTTTGGTGCCAGACTCAGGTGGGGGTATGGGTAATTCCAGCTCTTGAAGTATGCTGAAAAATTCTTTGGTGCTTTGCTTGAGTTTTGAGAATTCTATCATTGTATGTGTCGTTCTTAATCTTATGGATGGCATTCTTATAGATTAAGGAAGCTGTTAGGAAGTTGTCTTTATTTGGTGTAGTAGGCTGATTTTTCCATAGAGTTTCTGCTATTCTTTTGTTCTTTCGCTACATTCTGAGTGAACCATGTATTTAAGTGAGCAAGAGGTTTGGCCTTTCGCATTTTCAATGGGGCTATTGTGTTGATGGCGTTGCATAGTGTATCGTTGTAGATGTCAACTAGGACGGTTGGGTCGTTAGTAGAGGGTGATTGATGATTGGTTGTACAAGGGGGAGTAGTGTCTGTGCTGTTAAGTTCTGTAGGTTCCTAGTCAGTCTAGATGGGACGATCGGGATACCAAGGCTATGTAGGTTGCTGTCCTTGATGGTAAATATGATAATATTGTGGTCAGACCATGCACAGGGAGAGTTAGAGAGGATATTGATTTTGCAGTTAATGTCTACAATCCAATCTAATATTCTTCCTTTGTAGTGGGTGGGTTGCGAAATGTGCCGAGTGAAGCCCAATTCTGTTATGCAATTGGCAACTGCTAAAGCGTTGTCATCTTTAGGGTCGTGTAGTCCCAAATTAAAGTCTCCTAACAATATGACTGGAGACCCTGGTTTAGTGTTAGTGGTAAGGAGTGAGGTAATGTCTTCCTCGAAGGAAGGTACTGACCCTAGTGGTCTGTATAGGAAGTGGATGCTTATAGTTTGTGAAGCGGTAATAGACAGCTTGATCGATAACAGCTTGCCAGAGAGGAATGAATGGCTGGGTATAGGCCTTAGTTCTAGTGACGTTTAATGGGCGTTGTTTAAATACCTTTCATGTTGGATGGCCTCTTTGTCGGTCTTGTCACCTTTCCATTTATTTATTTTTTAAAACTTTCTTTGTTTTCTGCAAAATAACTAAGCACCCAACATTCATAGAAACCCCCAGAATACCGCCCCCTCTTGCCTCCCCCAAAACACAAGGGTTCCATTGTTCACAGTTCAGTATGTTCATAGACAATGACTTGGAGAGTTCACGCAGCTTGGATTGAAATATAGTTGCATCTCACAGCTAGAGCAGAGGACATCTCTCCCGTGTCCCTACGTTAATGCTCTTGGGAATGTTCTGGAGACTGTGACCCATGGTTGGCTTCAGAGTGATATTGTGCGGCCAGTAGTCAAATGCATATCTGGTTTCCCTTCGTTCACACAGGGACATAGTCTCCATCCACTTCGTAAACGTGGGAGGGCTGGCCTTCCCCCATGTCCGCGCCACCAGATATCTGGGTAACACTGACGCCATACAGAGTAGTTTTTGTTTGGTACGATTGCCCCCTTCTATCAGGGGCAGGAGCCATAGTTTAGGTGAGTATTCCCTGGGTTGGGGCAACATTTTGACCATTGCGTCCTCTATGATCGTCCAGAATGTCCTAATACGAGGACAGGACCAGGCTACATGATAAAAATCTGCAAGGACTATGCCACATCTTTTACAAGTGGAGGATCTTTCAGGAAAGAATCTACTGAGGACGAGGGGAGAGTAAGACATATGATTAACACATTTGAAATGGACCAATCTGTATCTACAATTTAAAGAAATGTATCTAGTTTGCATGCAAGCACGTTTCCATTGATCTTCGCTCAGGGCATCCCCTAAGAATGCCTCCCATGTGGATTTGTACGCTTGTGTCCGAGTTTTCCTCCCATTTCGGGACAATCTATATATGGTAGAGACAAGTTTACTAGTGGTTAAAGGTCTGAGTATGTAGCTTTGAGCCAGGTGTGGGGACGGAGCTTGTGGAAAGTTGGACCATTTAGTTTTCAAAATTCCCTTCAATCTGTAGTAATGAAGCAAGGTTACAGCATTATGTTCCCCTCTAAGTTTCAGCTCCTCCCAATGCACCAAGCTATCTTCCTGTATCAGATCACCCAGAATTTGCACACCCAGCAACCAGAAAAGTTCCGGGATGCCAGTGATGTTGTATACCAGCAGCTCTGGCAGGTAAAACGGGTTAGTCTCTAACAGCCGGATTATCCCACACTCTGCAGTTCACTGCCACGGGTTGAACCTCACCTCTCGGGGTGGGTGCTCTATCGCCCCATATCATCCCCAACAGAGCATCAGTGCTGGAGACAGCCCTTGCTAGCAGAGAATTGGGGGGGGGGGGGGTGGACAGTCACGAGTGGGGGGTCCATCCGGCTATATATTGGACCTGGGCTGCCAGGTAGTATAGATTCATATCTGGGTATTCGAGGCCTCCCTGTTCGTACAGGCATGTTAGTGTGTCATAGGCTATCCTGGGTTGTCTGCCCTCCCACACTAGTCTCGTCATCAACTTCTTGACGCGGGACCAGTAGGAGTTGGGGGGCCAAATGGGTACGTTGTTAAAAATGTACAGTAGTTTGGGGAGCAGAACCATCTTTGCAAGTGCCATACAGGCAGCCTGCGAGAGTGGGCGTAGTATCCAAGCCTCCACCTTCTATTCTAGGATCTCTAACGGGGTGACATAGTTATCGCTATATAGGTTGTTGCGTGAGGTGCAAACTCTAACACCTAGGTACCATATCCCGAGGGGGCACCACCGAAATCCATCACCAACATCCACCCGCTGTACAGTAGGGGTTAGGGCAAGAACCTCAGACTTGTCCCGGTTAATCTGGAGCCCGGAGAATTCACCAAACCTAACTACTTCTTGTGTCAATGGAGTTAAGTTTTGGTGGGGGGTGTTTGACGTAAAACAGTATATCGTCAGCATATAGAGAGATGATGGATATCTGCGTATGCATGTGGATCCCTCGGTGAGCATTCAATTCCCCAACGTGGCAGGCCAGGGGTTCCATCGCAAGGGCAAATAATACCAGTGAGAAGGGGCAGCCCTGGCAAGTGCTTCTCGATGGAAAGATGTACAACAAGGTTATGCCATTAGTGTACACTGTTGCTCTAGGAGTGGCGTACAAGAGCTTGGCCCACTTAATATAGGTCAACTCGAAGCTGGAGCATTGCAGTACCTCAAAGAGAAAAGACCACTCAACGAAATCGGAGGCCTTTTCGGCATCAAGGGCGGCGATTGCGATGGGTACCTCCGGGTCAACTTTATGCATTAGGTTAAATAGGCACCTTAAGTTGTTTCGAGTGGACCGACCTTGGATAAATCCAACCTGGTCCATGAGGACCAGGGCCGGCATAAATGGAAGTATACGGCCTGTAAGTATCTTTGCTAGAATTTTATTATCCGTATTGACTAACAATAGTGGGCGATAAGAGGAGAGCTGTCGAGGGTTCTTCCCGGGCTTCAAAAGTAGCGTCAGCAGAGCAGATCTGGTGGATTCCGGGAAGGAGCTGTTTGGACAATGCGCTTTCATACATGGCCATCAGGTAGGGGATCACCCGGTCTGGGTAAGCCTTATAAAAATCTGCTGCCAGCCCGTCTAGACTGGGGGCTATCCCGTCAGGGAGTGATTTTATTGCACTGTGAATCTCTTCCTCAGTAATAGGGTTATTGAGTGAGCTTCCCTGCTCTTGGTCTAGCCACACTAGCGCCATTTCGTCTAGGTATCGTGTCAGTTCATCATGGCCAGGAGAAGGGCGGGAAGTGTAGCGCTCAGGAGGATAGCTCAGTGGCAACATGCTCGCCTTGGAAGCAAGACGACACCGAGCAACACAGGTTCGATCCCCCGGTCCGCACTTAGAAACCTCTGGGTATTAAGCTTGTTAATTCCCTGAACTCATTGTTGATGCCCTGCAGATCTTTGATAAGATCCCCATTTTGATTTTCCACCTCTGTTATGATGTGGATTGCCGTTCTTTTCTGATGGCCCATGCACCCCAGAGAAGAACATGTATTCCCAGTCTGTGGGGTGGACGGTGCGCCAGACGTCATGCAGGTCGTGATACAGGGCGATAGAGGTCCATGCTTTGATTTCCTGTGGGAGGGTCTGTTGTGTTGTTGTGGATCTGTCCAGCTCAAGTGTGAGGGCCAGGTTGAAGTCAGCCACCCATATGATCTCATAGCCGGGGTATTTATGAATATGCCTGGCGCATTGATGAAAGAACTCAGGGGAGTCTGTGTTGGGGGCATATGTATTAATAAATAGGAGCTTCATGCCACATAGCCACCCCCCCCTGCTAGAATAATTTATCGCCCTTCTGTGTCATTGGTCTGTTCATGCAGTCTGTACTGTAGGGACCAATGTATATAGATGGCCACTCCTCTAGAGTGCAAGGTATATGACAAACAGTACATATGAATTCCCCAACCCGCGAGATTGGGAAGGGAGGCATCCCCGAGAGAGATGCGTCTCTTGTAGACATAATATATTCACCCCATGCTGCCTGCTGAAGTTGGCGATCAATCACAGTTTCTTATGGTTAGTGAGCTCCCTGAAATTCCAGGACAGGATCGATAGAGATGCCTGTGGTTTCTGTGCTATCGTAGGAGTAGCCATGCCACTTGCAAAAGCTTGCATTTGAGGCCATTGTGTGAGCTACGTGAAGATGTGTTGTGATGTCTAGACTAGAGTGTGTGAAGTACCCTTGTGAGCTGCAAAAAGCCCAGTAAATTGACTGAACACAGTTGTAACCATTAAATACATCGAAAATAGCCCAAAACACGACTCCCTCCAACCCCAGACCCACCCACGCCATAAACAATAACTTACCAGCACCCCCCCCCCACTCTAAACAGGTCCTTCTATTGAACTAAAGAACAGTTCTGCAGTGGCTGCGGGCAAAGAGGCGCTAGGGGCTGCTATGACTCTCTGTTACACTCACCTGGTATCCACAGAGATGCCACCCGGCCCTGGTTGGATGATTTGCACTCTCGAACCCTCTCCAGGTCCCTTGGTAAGGCCTCTGGTTAAAGATGGGTCTGCAATATAGGAGAGCTTGATTCAATACCAGATTGTCTTTATGTTTTCTCACCTCCCTTGGCCTCAACTCCTTCCTCCCCCTTGAGCCCTCTCCTCACCTTAATATTGTAGAAGGTGGATTCTCCATCCTGCTCCTCGTGGCAGGGGCGCGTAGATGTGGGGGGCGAGCAGCGACCAAGTTACTTCACTGGTGCAAGCCCCCCTGTGGGAATCCAGGCCTGCTGCGACTCCTTAGGTTTGCTGCTTTACAGTCTTTATATGCAGTTCTTATGTTCCTCTTAGTTCGAATAATAATGTCTTGCTTCTTTCCTTTCAGGCATGGAAAGGTATTTTGGAGTTGTCATGCAGTTTGAACTAAGCATGGGCCGGTAGGCAAAAGCGCGGTGTGCGCAATGCTGTCCGGTGAGTAATGCGCAATGCGTGAGGCTGTTTCGCCTTTTATATTGCTAACCTGTGTCTTTTCTCTCCTTGCAGGTTGCGATGTTTCTCGCCAAGCGCCGTAATGTTCCAGCAATGATACTGACCAGGAGAGGACTACCCAGGTAAGAATTGTGTGGCTTTCTTCATTCGGAAGGAAACTTGAGTAAACGCTTACTAATGCTGTCTTTCTTTCTCCTCTTTCCAGGTTATGGTATTCCAGGATGCATGCAGTGCCGGATGATGGAGTTCGTACCTTCAGGTGAGCGGAACTGAAGTCGGCGATGGATTGAAGACAGCATACTGTTCCAGGTAAGTTTCGCAGTGTTCTTTCTCTCTCTGCAGGTCCTTGGTTTCAGGTAAGCTGGCATCAAAGAACTGGACATGATGAGCATTACGCTGCCCACAGCAGAATAACGCAAAGCTGGTGTGGTTTAAATAGTCTCAGGTAAAGTAGTCCAGGTAAAATAGTCCCAGGCCCGCCACACCAAAAAGACTAGACTGCATAGCTCAGTTCCTTGTAACTGACCTATGTGTGTGCCTCCATGTTGGCTGAACCCCCCCAAAGTTAAAAATAGTCCCAAGTAAATAGTCCCATTCTAGTGTTGGTCTTCATGATGGTTATGAGCCTGGCACCAAAGGTGCCAGGACTGACTCCAAGAGAGTCTTGGATGAGGTTTTAAGGCCTTTGACCTGGCCCTAACTGGAAGGCTGGCTTGCCAGTGAGGGCCACGGGCAAGGGTCATGACACTCTCCTATAGGCGACGGCCTTTTGTATTTCCACCGGGCTGCACCCCGAAGCACCCCAGAGCTGCAAACAAGCAAAAGTCAGGTTTTCACAAAGTGGGGACCATTGACACACTGCAGGTTCAGAGATGCTGTGGGGAGCGACGGGTGAGCAGCCAGGATCAGGAAGTTTCGATGCAAATCGTTCCAGGGCTTCCAGGGTGGTAAAGAAGAAGGTGGATCCATAGTGCTGCACCCAGAGTTTGGCGGGATATAGCACTGCATACTTGACACCTTTCTTGCAGAGATCGTTTTTGACAGCTTGAAACGTTTTGCGCTTTTCTTGTACAGCCGGGCTGAAATCCGAGAACAATCTAATGGTGGACAAGCCCCAGCGCAGCTCCTCTTTCTCTGGCAGCTCGAAGGATGACATCACAGTCCCTATAATTGAAGATTCTGGCTATAATCAGGCGTTCAGAGACACCTAGGGGATGTCTGGCAGCCAGCAAACGATGGGCCCTTTCCACCATGAACGTTGAAGTGAGAGGGGGTTTGTCCAGGATTTGTCACTGTCATGAAGTCAGGGGCACAGCCATGCAGGGGTCGCATGCACAGGAGACCGGGGGGGGAAACTGTCCTGGCGCCTTTGACACCAGGCACATGAACAAAAGTAAACAAGAAGATCCATTTAACACCAAAAGTCTTTTATTATGAACATAGCACTTCAGATGCATTAACCTTGAACATTCCATATATTAAGCAGCCCCAAGTGTATTCTTGGGTGTGGCTGCTAATGGATTGCCTTCACACGTGCTCACTCTCTAGGAGTGGCAGGGTGTGGCTGGTGAGCCGGCCCTAATGAGCGTGCCCACAATCTCAGCTACATAAGCTGCCCCAATCGTCAAGACAGACGCTTCGCGTTATTCTGCACTTGCAAGCAGCGTAACGCTCACAGTCGCCTGAGTTCAGACTTACCTTTGAAGATCCTTCTTCCTGGACATCCTGCTTCCTGCCAGCATACTTACCATCTGGGGGAAGCTGTTCTTACCTGTACATCTATTCGGTGAACCACGTATTCATCTTTAGACTTTTCAGAACACCAAAATCTTCATCTTGGCACCGTAGCACGACACGCTCCATCGTCAACAGCAGCGCCTGCAAGGAAAAACAGAAGACAAGGTTAGACATAAAAAAACCCGTCAGTTTAAGGTTGCGCTTCACCATACTTCGCGCTTTTCCTTAAACTATCACTTACCTGCTGTCGAACATTGTGGTAGCATCCATCTTCCATCCGGCCGCGTCTCACAGCTGCATTGAGGCCGCATTTCCATCTAAGGGAAGAAAACAGAAGAGAGACAGTATTGCGGGCATAAATAGGAGCAGCATATAAAGACATTAAACAGAACGAACAGCATCACAATAGCTCAAGAAAGACTTACCAATCAGAAGGAGAAGCATAGTCGCAGCTGGACTGGACTAATCCTCATCAGGGATCAGTGAAAGAACTAGATCCCATTCGACGCGCCCCTGCCAGAAATAGCAGGACGGAGAGCTTATCTTCCATAATTCACAGTACCACCACTCACAGCTTTTCTACTGAGGGAGAGGCCTGAAGGTGGTGATTCAAGTTCAGGTAGGGCTGCAACCGTGCCCCAATGCCCCCGCAGAGACCAGGTGAGCGTTACAGGATCTCAACCAGTAGAGGCTCTATGAATTTTTCCACTTTGTCTATTGCAGTCGATTCAGGGATGCCGAAGATCCTCACGTTTTTGCATCTGGAGCATCCCTCCAGATCCTCATTCTTTGGCCAACACCTTCTTGACTGTCTGTTGTAACTCTGCCATTTTCCGCTGGAGTGTTGACACCTTGTCCTCATTTTCTCCTATGCGCTGTTCAGCTTCCAACTTGCGTCCGCAGAGTTTCTCTATCTGTATAGCTCATACATCCACCTTGTATGTCAGGGCATCTATCGTTGCGCCAAGGTTGTCTGTGCTGTTCTAGAGGGCCAAGAGTGAGGTCGGAGAGGAGGACAGTGGTGGTTGAGATTGGTCAGGATGTGCAAACAGGTCCATCCTGGCTTGTTTCCTAGGGTTGACCAAGTCGATACTTCCCACAGGAGTGTTTAAAGTGGTAGAAATGCAGATCTGGTCCAGGTGGGATCAGGGCGGCGGAAGAGGCGGGTCGTAAAATACAGTGCAATGAGATGCGAGGGCCCCCAGGTGGATCCCACCGGGCAGTGACCCAACTAGGTCGATCTTGTGGGGGTGTGATGGTGTCTCACGTCAGCGAATAGTTAGGTTTGCGCTCGTTGTGGTGTTCATATACGGGGACCGGCCTCTCAGGACACCGGTTTTCTGTCGTTCAGCCATTCGAGGGTATCACTGACCTTAACGTTCAGTGAGGACAGGGCGTGGTTACCCACTGTTGATCCTCTGGAGAGCTGATCTCTGTCCAATAAAGATGATGTGTTGTAGGGAGGTGAGGACCGGTGGGGCAAAAGTCTCAGACTAGCTGGCGGGATGGGCTTTTCCAGGGGGAGGTGTGGTAGCCCAGGTAGGGTGACCCCAGAGCTCTTTGGCACAGTTTCCCACCTTAATTGTCGCCACGTTGGTGTACCTCCAATGGAAGTCGCCAGTAGCAGGCTGAGACTGGGTGAATGAGATTCTAAAGGAGGAGGAGACGGTGCGCAGGGCCCGATGCAGGCAGTAGTGATGGTGGTGTGGGTATTTGAGCCAACCAGAGGGCCCCATCAGTCAGTCCATCCAGGGATTGCATGCTGGCAGGGTGGTCCACAGGATGGCTGACGGGGCCTCCTCGGGGTATACAACAGTGGGACATCAAACACCAACAAGAATTTAGCAGTGCTTACCCCAGCAGAGGTGTGGAATGATGGGCGGGGACGACACCTGGCTCCTCAGCAACATCCGGGGGGCTCCGTACCTCTGATCTCCTGCATGGCGGAATATGCCGATATAGGCTGCTGATGTTGGTCCCACCTGGAGGCGGGCCCAGGGTAGGTGCACTGGTATACACGCATTTCACTGCAGTATTTTTCATCACGTGTTTTTTCATCGCCGTTTTTATTTCGAAAAAAAACTCAGTTTTTTTTGTTTTGGGGTGTTCAAAAAATTAAATATATGGTTGTGGGTATAAGGGAATTAAAAAAAAAACAAATAAATACAAACAAACAAAAAAAAGAGAGGGGCTTGGGGGTAATAAACATGAGTTTTTCAAAGAAAAAAACCGGCGATGAAAAAACCTGCGATGAAATACTGCAGCGAAATAACGTAGAACCAGTGCACTGTGAGCCCCTTGAGTTCCTAGGTGTGTGGGGCCAGCTTCCAATGCGGCGCCCAGAATATCAGTTGAGTGCGGTGGAGTGCAGGGGGGGCGTGCACCCCGCAGGCACAGCTGGGCCCAGGTCACCCCCAAGGTCCAGGCTGCAGATTGTTGGCATGCACCCCTCGCTCTATGGGCAGAGGCCGCCTCGCGGCAGCGAATGGTAGGTATCAGGCGCAGAGATGAAAGGGCCGATTCACTGCGCCCCGGTGTAACGCTTACCTTAAATCCCCAAGGGAGCGTAATGGCTTTTCAGCTGAGGACCTGTGGTCTGGGCACTAGTTCTGTGGAAACAACAATTAAAACCAAACCACTATTGTAATTCCCATTCACAAACTGATAACTGTGATGCATTGTACTTTGAAAATTACCCTCCCTTCTCACCTGTGCTTTTGTGGAGCTGTCCATCCTGTATTCTACAGAGGCGCGTTGGATAGATGACTTATTCTTAGGGGGGTAATAGTTTTGAAAAAGCCTCTCATATGTAGAGTGTCCAAAGCCTTTTTTTAAGTATCAAGGGAAAGTCTCTTGGTAAGAATAATAGTTTATAGTTCATCAAATTCGAAATGGTCCCTAAGTTGGAGAGATCTCTCTTGCTAAATTCCCTTTTAACCTCTGCAGGTTTGTGGTTCCCTAACAAGGGCTTAGGCTGTGGTAAGGCTGTAGTTATACTCTTTTTTTATTAAATTACGCCAGTTTGTCAAGGAAACGGAGTAAAAGCTGCCTTCAGAAAATAGCACGGTAAAAATAAGCAAAGAAAAGCTTGTTGATACTTCAGGTAAGCTCGTATGAAACAACTTTCTTTTAACAAGTTCATTCATTCATTAAATACCTTTGTTTTGCAGGTCTTCTGAGAAACTGTGAAGGAAATACCTTTGGACGATGCAGGGAACTGCTGTGGAAACTTTCGGAAGAATACGCTGCGACCGCAGACAAAGGCTGCCGAGGGAAGAAATGCTGCGGCTGCAATGTAGCTTCTGACAGGACATGCAGAGACTTCGAATATTACTTGGGAAAATTCCTGTAAACCTTTGGTTCCGTAAGTCTTTACAGTATTTCTACTTTTCTGTTGATTTTGCTATGGAACTAATCTTTGAATCATTTTCTTCTGTTGACTGCTACTGTCAGGAGATTGCTGGAAGCGTTACCCGCTGTCAGCGTTACCCGAGCGGAGAAGACACAAAGCGAGAGCTTTGGCGGAGGTGGGGCTTAAGTAGCTCCCTCCGCTACAGGTGTAGAATGCACTGTGAGTTACCTTATGGGATTAGCGGTGGCAATGTTGAAGATAGGTCGCAGGCAGCTCGCAGATGGACGAAGCTGCTCTCCTGTTCGAGCTCTGCGGGAGGTGCAGCCATGTCCGGTGGGTAAGCAGGGTCTCTGCACTACAAAGGGCGCACTCAAGGGGGGGCCCCCCATTGGTGCACGGGGCTGTCCGTGTTGTCAGTGATGGAGTTTTAAGCACCCGGCTGTGCCGTTGGGAACCAGACCGGAACGCAATATCAGCTGTGTTGTTGGGTCAGTGAGAGTAGGCTGGGAGCCGGAGTTTGTGTGTGGGATGAGGTGCAGCGATGTCGCCCACAGAGTGATTGTCCTGCCGGTATCGTAGGTCTGCGCTGGCTACCAAAGTTGCAGGGCTTCCATCGAGATCACACACAGTGAGGCCACCCCTCCTCCATTCGGTGCTAAGCAGGCAAGATGAGGCCGCAGCAGGGTGAGTTTACGACTCGAACCCTCCGTTAACTCCGCCAGTGTCAGGATTGGCTTGCACAGTGCCCTAATGTTACGTTACCATATTAGCAGCCTCCGGGGGTCGAGCAGGTCCTTTTTGGCACAGGATTGTAAGAGGATAATAAAGCCGATGCAGGAGCCTCTCAGGCAGGAGCCATCTTGTATGCCGCGCAACAGCTCCCCCCCCACCTTTACATTTATTAAAATCGCCAAGGAGGAGTGTGGTGCTATTGGTGCCTTCCAAGGTACTTAGGCTGTGTATTAGTTCTTCATTAAAGTTGGGCATAGGGTTGGGTGGTCTGTAAAGGAGGACAATGTTAATGCAGCTGTTTGGGTTTGGATTCAATTTAGCTAAAATTATCTTGCACTCTTGGCAGGAGATTGGAGCAGAAAACAGGCCTAAATCTGTTCTTGCAATTATGGCAACCCCCTTCCCCGTTTCCAGATTCTCAATTTTTACAGAGGATGGAAAAACCAGATGGGACTGCCATGCTGATGGCTGGTCCACTAGAATTGTGTATCCGGGTTTTGGTGATGCACAGAATGCCCAGTTTTTTAAAATCTATAATCATGTCATGGATGTTGATTGCATGATTATTTTTCAGATCCCAGGAGAAGTTTTCATTGGCTTCCCTTTAAGGCAAGAATTGAATTTTCGCCTCCTTCTCATCACTTTCAAATGTTCAGTAGGACAGTTCCCTTCTTATGTAGCTGATAAATAGAAGAGGAAAAAAAAAATCACTAGGAATTTGAGGTCTAACCAGCTCAAGCTACTCATCATTCCGGTTACCAGACATTTCATGGAAGGAAATTGGTCGACTGGACAAATGGTGGAACCAATTTCGTTGAAAACCAAATGGTCGAATTATTTATTTTTTTTTACCCTTTTTTTGGGGGGGGATCCCCCCAACCCCCTTTTTTCTAAAAAAGCCTTTTTTTCTCTAAACTACAACCTTAAAAATAAATATATAAATTAAAAAAAAAAAAAAAATCGACCATTTGGTTTTCGACGAAATTACGTCGACCAAATGTCCTGTCGACCAATTGTTGTCGATGAAATGCCCGGACACCCATCATTCCTACTTCCAACTCGGTCTTCATCGAGAGCTCTGCCATTTGGGTGGCTGCCCCCTAACATTGGAATACAAATCCCTTTGATCTTAGGTGCTGTGAATCGCTAGAACTGTTAAAAAAATGTTTTTAAAAACAGAACACTTACTTATTTGAATAAAAGGTTTCTCATCTCGCTCTGATAGCGTAGATAGAGAAGGGGTTGCCTGTCTTTGCCATCTGTGTTTGAGACCTTCTCTGCCTTGGCGCCGTATGCCTCCGGGGCATTTTGGCTGTGCCAATTACAACTAAATTAAAGTATCATTCAGCGAGAAGTACGTACGAATATTATTTTCTAAGTCGGTATGAAATACTAGGTCCTGTAAAGCTAGTGATTTAAACCTCCCTGGGTTTCTTGTTCACGCTGTGTCATCCTAGTTTAAGGACAGCCTGATTGGGGAGTGGTCAGAATAAGTACGAGGAAGGATACTAGACTCCGCTGTTCATAAGGAAAACACCTATTGTAGACGACATGTCATGTACAGTAGAGTAGTAGGTATAGCCCCTTTCAGTCAGGTGTTGAACACGCCATATATCAGAGGGACCAAGTGTCTTCAGCAGATCAAGGATGCAGCCGGCTGCCTTTGACAAGGGTCTGGGCACCAGGATCGATGGGTAGCCCATGATAATATCAGCCAGTGCCAGGTAATAGTTTGGGTCATCTAAGCTGGCTACCTAGCCGAGAGGCGAAGCTGGCCCTCAGTGAAGGCACAAAGTCAAGGCATATTGAATGCGTCTCTGCCGGTCTCAGCCGGTAAAGCTGCTTCCTCATCTGACCAGCCGTCTGACCAGCCATGGATCAAAGGTAAGCCTCACGCGACATTCCAAATATTTGCTAAGGCCTCCTTCCCTGCATTTGTTAAATGGAACATACCCGTTGAGTAAGTTACCTATTCCTACCCCCTCTTAGACCTTGGTAAAACCCTACTGTGCACCTCTCCTTAATACAAGCCATATTGCTTAGGTCTCCCCTGCACCCGCCACTCACTCACAGGTCTGCGCACGCCCCCTGAACACATCCATACTGTCTCGCAACTCTCTCCTATGCACTCTGCAAATTTCACGCCACACTGCCCCCTATTCACTGCAACCACCTGCGATGACGCCTGCAGTCCACAGCCACCACCCACACCCTTTCTCCCTGCACAACGGGAGTTGCTCCCCATCAAAAGACACTACTACCCTCATGGCTATATTTGGCACCAGCCTCAGCAACCACCCTCCCTACTGCCATGCTACAACGCCCCTCAACAAACGGTCCCCCGTTCCCCTAACCTCCATTTATACCTCCACCACTGCCAGATTATCCTGGCCCAAACAGCCCCTCAAATGCCCAAGCACCCCACTTGCACCGGAAGTACCTCCGTCCATGCAGACAAGCTTAACTGCCCTGCAAGGTCGACCAGGGATAGACCTCTCTCGCCCTCCCTGCAGAAAGCCAACGGCAGCATCCTTCTCACCTAGCAAGACTACCCCATCCGCCGCACACAAAGTAACTTCTTCAGCCTGCCCCATATGTTAACCCGCCCACAGGCCCTGTGTGAACGTCCTGGCCATTCGAAACAACATCCCCTTCCCCTTGGCAAAATATCACACTAGTACTGGCCTGGCACCACCCCATGATACTCACCCGTCACCCATCACACCATCCCACTTCATCCACCTCCCACTGCCCTCAATCAGCCTCGCACTGCACCTATACAGTGCGTCCTTCTGAACATTAGATCTCTGACAGCCCACACCCATGAGATACTTAACCTTATCACAGACAAAAACTTAGAACGCCTTGCCTTAACGGAAACCTGGCTAACTCCGGCATCTGGCCCACACCTATCGATAGCCATCCCAGCCAGTTACACTATATTGCTGTCATGGTGCATGCTCCCAAAACCCTGAAACTGGTGAGCCCATCCCAGACTTTGGCTTCCTTGGGGACTTCCCAGGCCCAGCTAGGCTCACCTGGCGCCAAGCTCATGGTAGGTGCTAAATACATGGGCCATATACTTGGCTCTGATAGGCTGAGCCATTCGGTACAGGGTGTGGCTTGGGACTACTTTACCTGGAGACAGGATCCGGTTAAGGGGGACTATTTTCCTGGAACTACTTGCAAGACTATTTAAACCGCACCTTGCAAACTGAAGACGCTTCGCGTTATTCTGCACTCCTGCAGCGAAATGCTCACTGTGTCAGCTCAGCTCTTGCTTCCCTTCTGCCACGCCCGTCCCGAGTCTTCTTTCCATCGGCACCTGAGAAAAGCGAAGAACAGGAGTTAGAAACGCATTGAAGGCCTTACCTGCAGAACATCCTGATCTCGCCTTCTGCTTACCCATGGACCGCCGCATCTATAGAAGAGCAGTACTGAAGGTACCCTCTCGGGTAGCTACTCACCTGAAATCGGCCACTTCTAGAAACTCCATCGAGCAGTTCTTCATCATTCCAGCATCGCGCCGCAACTGAACTCGTCGAGCGGCTCTTCCATCATCTTCCAGGAACTGCGCTGCACCAGCCGAACAGAACAAACAAAGCAGGTTAGTCGCACACAGCAAGGAAAGCTAAATACAACAAACAATTAGCGCGCCCCGCACAGCGCTATACTTACCAGCTGGAATCCTGCTCATCCTCGTCAGGAGAGTCATCCATCATCCGAAAGCAGCTTAAAGCCGCACCTGAAAGACAAGAACGAACATTAGATATCTCGGGCAAAGACTTAAGACAGCTATTTCAAGGAGTTATTGGAATAGAGACTTACCTGCCTATGCCGGCCTTTCCACTTCAGCAATCTCCATCGGATCAGTTAAGTAACTAGATCCTGGAAAGACTGTGAAACCGCGCCCCTGCCAGAGTGTGCAGGACAGACAGCTCGCCCATTAAAAAACCAAGGTGAGCCAGAGGAAGAGAAGGGAAAATTGGAAGGAGGGGAAAACCAAAACCAGCTCCATTCAATTGGCTAAAATCTTGTTTCGACTTGCAGACAAACATCTCCTGAGGCAAGAACGAAGGGAAGACGCAAGCTAGCACCCTCAGTTAAGCAGAGCAACACCAGGGCAGACATCCTTCGAATACGAGCACGCCCCCGTGGAGACCAGGTGAGCGTGACAGTTACGTAGTGATAGATCGCACAAAAAAGGTGGTGGAGTTCCCTTTACTTACAAGAATGTGCTCTCCCTGCATGCCATCAAACCCTTCCTGTACCAAATTGTGAATGACTTTCAGTTAAAGTTAAATGCTCCTACAACACCACTACCACCATCCACCCCATCTACTGGCCTCCTGGCCCTACCCATACCTTAGAGGATGACCTTACCCAATTAATCTCCTCAATCCTCTGTTACCCTCACCTGGTCTCTGCGGGGCATTGGGGCACAGTTGGAGCCCTCCCTTGACTTGGCTCCCCTGGATCGCCTCCCTCTCACGGTTGTTGCAGAGCCAGTTGTTCTGGATACTGGTATTGCCCCGGAGAGTGATGAGAGATAATGAGAATGGCGTGGGGGTGTCGTGACCTCCCTCGAACCTCTCGTGCCAAAATGAAGTATGCAAGCGTTTTCCCATGCAAGCTCACCTGCTGTGATGCAACGTTGAGCTATCCGTCCTGCAGGGGCGCGTAGAGCGGACTGAGTTGCTTCACTGGTCCGTGGAAGTGTTGATCCAGATCAGCTGCGACCAATCCACTTAGAAGGCAAGTCTTTTGGTTGTGATTATAGTTCGTTTATTATAATGTCTTTGTCTTGTTCAATAATTCTTGCAATGTCTATTCTCATCCCTATAGGTATGAAGAAGCAGATCGGAGTTGTGGAGTGAATCCGGGAAGTTCCTTGAGCCTGATGGAACTGGTAAATTGGCCTTTCTAAAGGAACTCTAGGCACTGGTATGGCGGCCAAGCGTTTGTTATTGTTATGAATTCTAACCTGTTCTCTCTTTTCTCTTGCGGGAGAAGGTCGACGGTGAAGAACGAAGTCCGGATGCTCAATGCAGCTCCGCGATTGCAGGGTGAAGACATCGTGAAGAAAAGGAACGAAGTGGAGCTCCGGTTAGCTGGATGCCCGGGTCAGGTGAGAAGGCGGCCCAGACTCCGATAGAGATGGGATGTAGGTAAGAGACGCACACAGCGATGGAGCGGCTGGGAGCAGGTATGAGCGCCTTTGGCGATGGAGTAGCTGGATTCAGGTAAGAGGCGCACACAGTGATGGAGTAGCTGGAATCAGGTAAGAAGCGCCATCCGCGGTGGAGATGCTGGAATCTGGTAATATGTCTTCAGAGATGAAGCAGCTGGGATCAAGTGGTTGCGCAGGTAAGAACAGCGGTAAGCGTTAAGCTGCAAAAGCAGAACAACGCAAAGCAGAGGCATGTGGATGGGTTGGCCTTATATAGGCTGGCCCTGACCCCTCCCTTTAGCCCCGCCTAGTGGTTCCACCTTTCCCCACCCAGGGACTCCTGCACGTGTCTTCCAATGTTGTTCTATGGCCACGCCCGGCCCTGCTGCACATGCCTTTGGCACAGAGTGTGCTAGGCACACTTTTACATGAGCCTGGCGCCAGGACTGAGTCCATTTGGACCCTGGGGATGAGGGAGGATTGGCCCTTAGTTCTGTGGCCATGACATCCTTAAGTCTACTTCCCAACTACTTCTCCTAGATGACATCAATTTAGGCTTTAATGATCCTGCCGATCATGAAGCCACCACCCTAACTAACTCAATGAATGCCTTAGGGTGCACCCAACTTATCACCCAACCAACACTCTCACGGTCGCATCCTAGACTGGCTTGTCGATCACAACAGCAACATCTCCAAACTTTCCAACCACCCATGCCCCTGGTCGATCACCACACCATCTCTTTCATCATTCTCGTACCGGCTACACCGCCCAAGCCTGCAATCAGCCCAGTGTCCATCCTGGCCCGTTGCTCACAAACTAACCAGCGATCGGATGATCCCTACTCCTCGACTTACCCGCCCCCCAGACTTCTGATACTACCTCCTTAGTGGAACACTACAACACCTTGCTACTCACAACTATTAAACAGCTAACCCCCCTCAAAGAAGAAAAACGAAAAATACAGCACACCGTAACTCGTGGTTCACCCCTTGCCTTCGATCCATTAGAGCATCCAAGAGTACAGCCGAAGCTGCTTGGCGCAAAGACCCATCCTCTGCTAACAAAGCCTACCTGTCCAATGCCTCCCGCCAATATAAGCAATACATGCTGCCGCATCCTTAAGGAACTAGAGTCCCCAATCCCGCCATCACTAACGAGAATACCTGGTGTAACAACCTCCAAGATACCATCACATGCAAAATTGTTCAACTACAAGCAAAAGCCACAAGCAAACAGAGCGCCCTATCAGGATTAGCACAGCCCCCTCCCACCTTCCAATGGAATCACGGATATCCATGCTTTTCACTTCTAGCCCGTTCGTACCACCACCCTCGCAATCGTCATCGATGGCCTCAAGCCTTACTGCTGTAAGGGAGATGTATGCTTGGCCTCGCTGGTCAAGGAATGTACTGAACCCCTCCTTCCCCTCATCTCCACCATCCTTAAAACATCCTTCGCCTCCTGCATAGTCCCGGCCTTACTCAATCATGTATTACCCCTCTGCTCTGCTAAAAAAAAAGAAATCATACCCTCGGCCCGGCAATTCTAACTACCGACCAATCACCACAGTCCCCTTCCTCCTGAAAATCACGTATCGAGTCACCTACCTGCAAATCCAACCATTCCTAGAAGCCCACCACATTCTGGGGGGTCCAACAATCAGGCTTTCGCATGGACGGAAATAGCCCTCCTAGACCTAAATAAATCAACTTGACATCGCCAATGAACAGGATTCCCTCTCCCTCCTCTTACTGCTTGACCTCTTGGCAGCATTCAACCTTGTTGACCATGGGATCCTTGCCCATTCACTCTCCACCTCAGCCCACTTCTCTCCTGCGGCCGGCAGTTGGATGCCTCCTTCCTAGCCGGCAGTGCTCTAGTCTTTGTCGGGGCGGCTGTTGCCACCCCTACACTCACCCCTTGCCATGCACCTCCATGCTCCTGTGTCTCTCCCACACACTATAATGTGTACACTAAACCCCTTTTCCGACTGCCTGGACTGCCTTGGCATTTCTTACACTAACTACGCTGCCGACACCCAAATCCTCATCCCCCTCACTTGCAACTTCCTCTCCGGCACCCTCCAAATAAATGTCATCTACGAAACCATCCAGACTTTGATGGCCGCTAACAGCCTTTGCCTGAATGACGAAAAAAACAGCTTCTCATTATCAGCCAACCAGCCCAGCTAGCTAAACTCCCAGATTCCTACAAATCCTATAACATCGACTGCCACATGATACCAGTAGCATCCTCTGTCAAGACCTTAAGTGTTTACCTGGACTCCTCCCTCACCATAACCCAACAGGTCAACCACATTGCAGCCACTTCAGGCTATGCTACTAAACTCATGAATGCCAGCAAGCCCTTCCTCACTACCCAAAACCGGCTAGAAATTGCACATGCATTAATAGGTTCAAAAATTGCAATGCATTACTCTGCGGCACGTACGAAAAACATGTGCACAAACTTTAGACAATTCAGAATAATGCCCTCCGAGCAGCATTGGACATAGGCACGACCCCATTTCGGAAGCCAGAAAGGCTGCTACTGGCTCCCGGTCAAGGAAAGAATCAAATTTAAGACACTGCATCACCCACCGCTGCATCGCCAACAAAGCACCCCAATATCTGTCGGAAATAAAATTAAAAAAAACACAAGTCTACCAGACAGGTGATCTCGATTTACAAACATCGCCTCATCACCCCAAGATTCAGCAGGACAAGAGTGGGGGTGCAAGCTTCCTTGCTCGGGCACCCACCCTTTGGAATGAGCTCCCCACCCACCTGCGAATAGAACCGTCCTGCAATACCTTCAGGAAACACCTTAAAACCTACCTTTTCAACTGACTTTCACTATGGTACCAAACCCTTTGCAACTAGCGCCTAGATGGCCGCAGGCTTTGTGCGCTGATCATAAATGTACAAAATAAATAGGTTTGGGTCATATGTGTTCACTAATAGTACTTTTCTATTTCGCAATTTGCAATAGACAATTACATATCTACCCTCCGGGTCCATATGAGAGTGTAGGAGGACAAAGGCCACACCCATATGAACCAGAGTCGACACACCTCTGGATTGCGAAGAGTAATTGGTCAAAAAATCTATTTGAGCCCTAGCCCTTCGCATGGGTTTCTTGTAAAAATAAGATCTGGACATCATGGCGATTAATGTAAGAATCCACCCTTCTTGCCTTAATGAAGTTTCCAAATCCCCGTACATTCCAGCTCAAAAAATTAAGCATCTCCAGATCGTTGCCAGCAATAAATAGTGTACCACCAGTGTGAGCGAGCCCATGTATTACATTCAGCTTCAGTGCACGTATACATACAGGTATAAGGTATGCGAGTGTCTGAAAAAAATGTCTACAACTTTTCAACACCCGTCTTCCTCCCAACCCCCCACCCTCAATGTCCTCCCAACCAGGGCCATATATACCATTCCCGCCCCACTCCCCGACCCACTCAAACCCAACTTGTGCATCGATATCGCAACAACCAACTGCAACCTTGCCTGGGGGCTGCTGCCTCTGTGTATAAACATCCCGGTAACGGGTCACCTTCCACAATTCAATAGCATACAAAGGATTAGCAAGCCAGCGCCATATAGGGTCCATAAGCATTACCTCCATTTCATGGTTCTAGGACAAGGTAAACATTACCAGCGTAATGTTTTTCAACAGGTACTCTGCAAACATGTAGAGTCAGTCGTATGATTGCCTCTGTCTCAGTCAAGTGAACGTGGATGACTCTCCCATTTCCCCACTCTCTGCCAGCTGGGTATTGATAGGTATATTGATCTCAATATAAGAGGTTGCCTCCTCCGGTAATGTAAAGAGCAAAGTTTTCCTTCTGTGCTGTATGCAGTGTGTTGCCGGGAAAAGCATAGCATATGGTGTGGCTCTTTAACGGAGCATTCTCTTGACTCCCATAAAGTATTTTCGCTCTTGTTGTACAGCTGCAGAAAAGTCCAGATATATGTGCTGGGATGTGTTGTCATATTTCAGTTGGCCCTTTTCTCTAGTCAGGCGAGTAATGGTATCCCTGTCCCGGTAGTTAAAGAGTTTTGCTACGACTACACGGCACCCCCGCAGTGTCTTTGGCTCCCTGGGCCTCCACTCAAGGCTGGTTGACTTGGCATGCGTATGCATCCAGCGTGTGCTGTCTCTTTTGGCTCCATCCACCTTTAGGCATGGCTGCAATATATTTTCGTTGCCCGGGTTCCCAGCGTTAATAAAGGCCACCGTGCATACCATGCTTTGTATTCCCAGCAATGGTATGGATTAAGACGCTTGCACAGGACCCACAGTCTTATTGTAGCTGTCAGCCAGGGAGATATAGCAGACAATATCAATGTTTAACTTTTCTACAAAGGTCTTCAAATAGCGCATGCACTGCGAGGAGAATCACACAGTTATAAAGCGCTGCACACTGTATCCGTTGCTCTGTTCATCCTGCATGGCTTATAAGAATAGAGGAGGGGAGGTGACCAAAGCCAGGCGTGCGGTGCTGCTCTATTTCCCAGCTATTGGATCTTGTATTTGTTTGCGACCTCCTGATGGCCTCTAAGTTGATCACTCATCCGTCTTGCGGGGCTATCAAATACCAATCTCGAAGTCTACCAGCCCCAATAACTGGCAGAGCAGGGTTTGCGCTGTGGCCAGTATATTTCTTGCTACGTGTTCGATAATTCACATAATGCAGCTGGCACCATCAGCTGCTCTCGCCATAAGTATCTCGCCTCCGGTCGAGGTGCCTTTCTGTCCCTCAATATGCGCTCTAGTGACACTCCGGTCTCACAGCCGAGGGAGGCGCTGCAGCAAAAACGAAACCAGCGCAGGAACGGTTATACGCAGCTCAATGAAAGTTTCTCAAATCATGCAGACCTTCCAAAACCCAAGGCTGGTGTTGGTTTCCAGCTCAGTACGATGCAAGAGGGTTCTCTAGCATTGATGTCATGTGTCTCGCATGAGAGTTCAGAGATTGACAGCCATCTTGTGGCTGCTCAACAGTACCCCCGAAAAGAATATCTTTCTGGTAATCGCTCACCTCCATCTCAGAACATCTGTATCACAGTTCATGTATTGAAGATATGGTGCAGACTCAAACCATTGTGAGAAAGATTGTCACTTGGGGTGCAGAGCAGACTGTGGTGGGGTGGGGAGCATGTGGTTATAATGGAATAACTGGAATAGTAAGGATGGGCCTGATGCTGCCATGACAGGGTCAGGCAACACCTAATTGGAGATATGCTCAACAGGATGGAAACAGCAAGCCATTATGCTTTTTTCCTTGAGTGAATACCAAATGATCACATAACTTAATTACGTCACAGACAACTTCACCAACTTTCAGTCAAAACTAATACATGCGTGAAGCAGAGACATATTTACAATAAGGCCGACTAGGCCCTGGCCCTGGGTGGCAGCATAACACATGAGCAGCATTTTATAGCAGTTTATTTTCAATTTACTCGTCTTCATTTTTTGAATTTGATGTTAAGTCTGGCTGATTCACAACAACGCGCAATTGATTTCGAACTGTGAGCAGCCATTCCACACTCAGACAGCTAAAGTCTTTGCTGGCCAAACTTGTATTTATGCTTGATATTTACCAAAGCTTAATTGTTATGGTAACATTTGTTTAACAAAAAATATAAAGGAAATGCTTACCAATCTCAGCGTGCATTAGGTATTTAGTGATTCAGTCATACAACTCTAACATTCATATGATGGATATAAAGTTCTTTGGTCATTCTTATTGTCCCGTATTGCTCTTTAATATGCAAAACAACCAGAACCTCATTGGTTTTATTGTTGTCACTCACCATTATCATGGCGTTCTTTCTAATCAAAACACATTAATTGCTTAACATTGTCAAGCAATATTCTTTAAGTCAAATCCACATGTTTGCAAAGGTTTGAAAAATGCGGGTCATAGGGTTTTTCCTGCCAGAAAAAAAAAGTGGTTAAACATGATGCTTCCCTCCCTGGACCCACAGGTGCAAGCATGAAATAGATCTGCAGAAGCTAAAATGGCGAAGAGTAAATAGAAATGTGAAAGTGCACCAAGAAACCTGTGAAAGGATACCCAAAGCCATAGAAGGATGAGAACAAAAACTGCGTGCCAATGGTACACTCTGTTTCACAGCTGTAAAGAAGAAAGGTCTGTGGTGTCCCGATATCCGTTTAGCCATATTTACACTAGTTTCCAAGTGCTAAGCTGATGGGTTAATTATATGTCTTTGACATTCAGCTGCACACTCCGTACTACCACGAGAGCCAACTGCAAAGCATGCCACACAATGTTTAGAAGTAACATTTACAAGAATTTAATCTTAAATCCAAGGTAGGATTTTTACTGTGAGACATTATCTCAAACGACAGCAGAAAATCTATATTCAATAACCCACAAATCTCAAACTGTTCCTACGTACTGTACAGTCCAACCAACCCTGAGGAGTGACATTTTAAATTACCATAAAAGCAAGCTGGTAAAACCCATAGCCTAAACCACATCCATGGCGTACCAAGGTCAGTGGTCGACGTGGGCGGGAGCGATTGGGAGCAGTGCTCCTCTATTTTTTTTTATTAGGTTTTACTGTTCCTATTTTATTTAGTGATTTATAAAGTGCCGAAAGCCTGCAGGCATCGGGGGGCATGAACATGGACACAAAATACAAACAATAAGGTACGAGACAAAGAGGGCCTAACCTATCCTCAGTGTGGAGAAGCCAGCTCTTACTTGAAGAGGTATGTTTTTAATCTTTTCCTAAATGCAATATAGTTGGATTCCAGTCTGATACAAAGCGGAAGGTTGTTCAATTTTTTTTTTAGCTGCTAGCCCGGGGAATGCTCTTCCCAGGCCATTAGATCGTTTATGGGATGGAACTGAGATCATACCCAATGCTTCCGATCTTAGAGCGCTTGGGTACGTGTTGGATGATTTTTCCTTGAGGTACGCCGGTGCGTTCCCATGCAGGCATTGATGTACCAGTGTCAAGGATTTGAACTGAATCCTATCCTCCACTTTCAACCAATGAAGGGCTCTATCTGCAGTGATGGGTTCACGCCTTTTTTTTCTTTTTATTGTTCTGACCACGTTATTTTCCATAACCTGGCATTTAGCTATATAATTCTTGTTGGCTCCAAGCAGTAGCGCATTCCCATAATCAAGGCGGGACAAGATTGTGGCCATGCGATGGTAGCACAGTTCTCTTTGCTCAGGAATGGCTGTATTGCTCTAAGGAGGCGAAGGTGATATAGGCAGCTCTTGTGAAGATATTGGACCTGTGGCTTCTGCACCCATTGAGGCTTCCAGGAAGGGTCCAAGGGTTTTCACTTTCCCAGACATCTGTATACGAGCGTCTTTGATGTTAAAAGCCTTGTATTCTGGTCCCAATTTGGCTCTGGCCTGGTGAGATCCAAAAATCATCTGAACCATTCGGGAATGCTTTCGTTTTAAAATTAATGTGTAGGAAGAAATTGAAACTTGCACTTCAGTGCACTGCACTAAACGTTACCATAGACGGCAGGCACATTTGTTAAGGGGTTTGTACAGTGTGTGGTGATGGGGCTTGTGGGGAGTGGGGGTAGGCCAGCAGGAGAACATAGTTCCACTACTTCTTTTCGTACACTTCGACTACTGACCAAGGTAACGTTGTTCTGGAACACCCAAACAATTACTCAGTTTTACTGTTGGAATGTTGGGTATTTTGGACAATGACAAACAGCATGTATGTAAACATTATGTACCTCTTCCTTTGATATAGAAGATGCCTGCACTATGCAGCTACGAGGGATGCCGTCACTTCCTACCTATGGATGTTCAGGGTTGCCCTTATTTATTACTCCACCGTGAAAATGCACCACCGTGAAAATGCACAGCCAGGGGTTCCAAGAACGTCTCCAACTTCTTTACTTTAGTGAGGTGTTTATGCTATGCTCAGGCAGCGTTTACAAATTTCACTTTAGATTTTACCATCTTTCAATGGCACTCCAGCCCAAGAGATTGGAGGTACATGGGCTACAGCAGGTGGTTAATTTGCACTTTTTCCATTTTGCCCCCAGCTAACACCAGAGTTGTAACCATGAGAAGGAGGTAAAGTTTTTTATTCATAATTGTTTAAGATGAGCCTGTACCATATATTTCATACCTAAACTTTACCATTTGACATGACCGGATGTAGGAATGTAGGTTGACTGAAACATTCATATTACAAACCAATCTAGGTGCTTTGCATGGGTTGACAGCAGGCAACTCACGATAAACCAGATATTAGCATTGAAACCAAAATTCCTTGTTCCAACCTTCCCTCACTTGTGTCCATTTGACAGATAGAGTAAGCGATCAGAACATAAGCTAACAGATTGTCTACTTTCAGTTAGGTCAGAAAGCAAATGGCCTCAACAAGTTCCTCTAATACACTCAACTGTAGAACACGCACCCTTCCTCAAATCCTGGGCTGCAGAGAACTGAAAACACTATCATCTAACATAACATGGACGATAACAAGACTTGAATAGTGTGGAAACAATATCTTTGTAATCCATGCAGCCTTAAAAATGATTTTGTAATGGAGTCAAAAGGTGGGACAAAAAGTGGGGTGAAAGGGCTGAAAATGGCCATGGCGGACAGAGTCTAATGAACGGGTGGCTTCGGTTGAAGTTGCTGTCTGGCAGAGGTGGAGTGAAGTTGGAGTGGGGGTGCAGGCACTTAGTTGGGCCTTGGGCAGCAGAAAGCCTAAATACGCCACTGTTCAGAAGAGCCTGCCTTATTGGCTGCCCAGCAGGACAATTAGCATATCAATGGAATCCCTAAAAAAATATTTTTACAATTTCAAAAACAAATGTAAAATACTGACTGGGGAAGAAGGGTGTGAGGTAAATTAGAAAAGGGAATTTCTGGGTGAGAAGTTAAATAGAAGTGCTATCAGTTCAGAGGGAAGGATTCATTTTTGGTTTAAATTTTAAACGACTGGTGGGGTGGTCTGTTTTCCAGGCAAATACTCATTTAGTATATATATTAAGGAATATGGATGAAGCAATAAAGCTTGGCATTCGATGGATCTGCCTCTGAATATTCAAATAACAAAGGGACAATTACTTCAAAATAAAAGTCATTTCACATTAAAATCTGATGATGAAATAAGGGGCACGCACACAGTACCGTCATCTTATTCAGACAAACGCATACTCTGAGGCTTCACACAGTGTTTAGTCCACATCAGAGGCATGCTTTATAGTAATTTAAAAACAGTAATGTTCCATTTTTGTACACACAAATATGTAACCTTTTCTTAAGTCCAAAATTCGCATTCCATGATCAAAAACATCTCAGCATTAAAACGATATTTGTGCACAAAGATATGTTCTGTAGAAAACAGTCTGACGAAGTTAGGACTTCCCGCTATTCCAGTTCTTCAAGATGGCCTCTGCTGCATCTATGGTGCTGTCTTGCTGCAGGTGGAGAAAGGCACAATAAATAACATGCATCAGATACTGCCACGAAGGCTGCCTTTTTACGATTCTATCCACCAAAAGACATATGATTTAAGCAGCAGTTAATATTCCAACACAGCTCTTGCTATTTTAACATTTTAAAATGCACAACACACAGCAGTTTGCTTATTTCCTACATTTTTCAACATTGCCTAGGGATATACACCATTGAAAAACAGTGTGGGTTTTCATAACAGCAACTTTTTCTGCATGTGTTCTATGTACTATACACCAATAAAGTTAAGACCATGAGTTAATTAAAATTAGGGGATAAATAAAGTAACGTTGCACACATTTGCCAGAGATCATCTACGGTGATTATTTCCAGCACCCATAAACTGGATACGTCAAAATAAAAAAAACTAAACGAATTCCACAGATTTACTGACCACATTAAACAAACAAAATGGTGGGGTCCATTTGGTGGTTTTACCCAGTTGATGAAGTATTCTACCAGTTGAGGCACTTATCAGGTTTGAAACCTGGTCCCCAATCTATTATGGGTGCACCAGGCAGACTTTCAACCCCACAGCCACCACTGCTACAAAGAGCAATGGGTGTCCGAGTTCTTGAAAGGATGCCCACGTTACAATCTCTTCCCACTCACAGAGCACCTCTAGCCAGGGCCAGCGCATTGAATAGCAAGGAGCCACCTAGAAGCGAAATGATAAAACAATGTCCTGAATGGCTGCTTTGGGCCAGTATTGAAGATAGATTGGGTCTAAACCAACGTTGAGACCTGTGGGTGATGCGGCCGATTCAAAAAGCGATATGTTCAAACAGTGCTCTTGGGTTCTGGATGTCACCCCAGGTTCTGGTAGGTCAAAACATTCCAAACCTGGTCATAGTGTAGGGCACAACATGAACCACTGCAGACAAAGTACTATAGCTTTTAGATTAGCGAAATGCACACTCTGAACAAACGTGACAGACTGTAACATGTGCAGGCTGGACTTTATACTATGCCAATTCATTATTCGTTGCAATAATCATCGTGCTACCCAAGCAAACGTTATTATGATCTATCTATAGCACAACGACACACAGAGATGTTGTCATTTAAGATGGCAAATAAGTAACCATTTCACGCAACAGATCTCTAGTGCTCCATTCGGACTCTCGAGGATTCCAACTTCAGCCTGCACTTGAATCATAGGAGCGTACTGATTCTTGGGTTTATGGTTAGTGAGTGAGTTGCAGAGACTAGCGTGACTGGCATGTGGATTGTTCTTCCTAGCCGGATTACGATTTAGCAACCAGTAGTAGTAGAGTTGCTTTGAGGGACATCAATATACAGTATTTTGTAAAACCACGTTCAAACGGCCGAGCACATTATCCAAAAATCTAAATTCCAAGAGATATGATAAGTAAACAATGCGCCTAGCCCACAATTTAATTGTGATCATTCCTCTTACAAAAAATATTTCCTTGTACCTGGACCATGCTGCAATCACCTATAAATGCGATCCTCCTGCTGCCCCCACCCACATTTCTCTTCACCACCACCATCAGGCATACAACACCCCTGTACCCGTCTTTGGAAAACTTTCAAACGTGGCAAACAGCTTCATTTAGGTACTCTGAATGACCGCTCTGCTGTTAAACACTCCTCTGATATCTGTTTCCTCGAAGACTTGGACCTCAACATCCTCGTCCTTTCCGTGATGTGGTTCAATGCCAGCTCTGTCACTGCTCTGGACACTCTTCTTCCTGAAGGCTATAAGATCCTCTCCAAGCCGAGGTCCACCAAGCCTGAGGGCGATGTGGCCCTTATTTTCCCTGAATGGGTCCCTGCTACTATCCTTCCCACCCAATCCTACTCTTCTTTTGAATGCCTCATCTGCAGGCTTCATGTCTCTCCTTCCCTCTAGCTTACTCTTGCCACCATCTGCAGGCCCCCTGGCCCGATCTCCCACTTCCCTTCTGAATGGACGGATCACTCCTCCTCCCTCCTGACCTCTACTACTCAGCTTCTCCTCCTCAGACTTTAACATCTACCTTGACTCTCCTGAAGTAGCTACTATACTCTTCCGCGATCTCTGTGACTCTCTCTCCCTCACCATTCTTACCCTCTGGTCTGACCCACTCTGCCAGACACACCCTGGATGCGCTCATCTCAGAAGACATCACGCTCTCTAACCCTTTCGTTACTCCCCTCTCCTGGTCTGACCATTCTCTTCTCTCTACCCACCTTGAGCTGGGCTCCCCGGCTGAGCCTCTGCCCACACTGCCAGTCTCTTTCGCCGTCATTCAACTGATTAAGCAAGTGTCAGTTGCCACTTTTGCCACCACCTTCATCCCCCCTCCAACTCCTGCTATTGGCTCCTCCACTAAGACAGCCTCACTAACATTCACCTATACATCTCCAACACGCTCAACACCCTTGACCCTGTCATGAAGATCTCCATGAAGCCTGCCTCCAAGTGCAACAACTGGTATGATTCCAAACTAGCCTCACTGAAACATAAATCACTGAAACAAGTGCAGAGCTGCAGAACGGTAATGGCAGACTTCAAGCACATCCACTGACACACTGGCCTGTCGCCTGCTCCAAAGACAATACCGTTTCTCCATCAGCTCCAAGAAGGCGGCCTACATCCAAGCCTGTATCTCTGGAGCCACCAACAACACGGCAGAATTGTTCAAAATCTGCAAGGAACTTGCAATCCTACTGCAGTTTCTGCTCCCCCTCTCCCAACCTAGGCCCTCTGTACTGCACTGGCCTCCCATTCACAACTAAAACGCAGAACATCCTGTCCTCCCTCTCCTCTACCCTCCTCCTCACTCACCCACATGTGCCCAGGCCTCCCTTGCCCCCTCCCTTCCTGCCCATAGTATCTGATGAGATCACTAAAATTGTCTGCTATATAAAGCCTCCTCCCAACAGATGCTCCCTTGCTCCTCCAGAACTTTCAATGGCAACATCTCTCTCGCTACTGCCCGAGCTAACCTCTGTAACCACTCTTTTGCCACTCACTCCTTTCCCCCACACCTCAAGCACTCCCTTGTGCACCCTCTCCTAAAAAAGCCTTCTGCTGGCCCTTCCTGTCCAGCTAACTATTGCCCTATCTCCACTACCCCCTTCCTTGGCAAACTCCTAATTGACCAGCCACAACAATCTTGCGGGCTGTCTCTATGACCACCAGTCTGGCTTTAGCACATCCAGAGGCACAGAAACTGCTCTCCTGAACACCCCTGAAGACCTGCTCTCTACCCTTGATTCCAATTCGCCTTCCACTCTCATTCTCCTTGATCTTTCCTCTGCCTTCGACACAGTCAATCATTCCGTCCTCAAAACGGCTCAGCAATGCCCTCTGCATCACGGATCAGGCACTGCACTGAATGACATCCTACCCATCTAATCGTCCTTCGCAGGTTCAATGGGCCCTTTCCTCTCGCCCACCTCACTCTCTGCCTGCAGCGTTCCTCAGGGCTCTATCCTATTACTGTGGCTCTTCAACATCTATCTCGCCCCTCTTGCCCACTTGATCTCATTTCCAGTGCTATGCTGATGACATAGCTCTCCTTCAAGCTTCCCTCCACTTCCTCCGTCCCTTCCTCTCTCATTCCCGACTGACTGCTAACGATCTCTGTCTTAATGCCAGTAAGACACATTTATCTCATTGGGACCCTGCTCCCTCCATCCCCCCTTCTCTCTGGCCGCCCTCCTGGGATCCTCTGCCCTCATCATCCTGCAAGGCCAAAAACCTTTGACTTCTCGCTTTCCTTCTCCCCTCATATCATGGACCTTGCCAAGAAGGCCCACTTTCAGTTTAGAGGCATTCACCCATTCCTCGCCTTCCCCCAGAAACTCAATGTCTCTAGAGTTCTGGTCTTCTCCAGGCTTGACTAGTTTAACAGCCTCTTCCTCAACATTCCACTTTCCTCTCTTCGCCCCCTTCAACTAATCCAGAATAGGACTGCAAGACTTATCCTTGGCCTAAGAATCAGGGACTGCATCCCTCCAGCCCCAAAATATCTCCACTGGTTCCCAGTTCTGCAAGGATCAAATTCGAGACCCTCTACATCATCCACAAGGTTTTCTGGGGCCTGGGACCTCGCTATATCCAACTCTCTCTTTCAAAATACCTCCCTGCTCAAGCTCTTCGGTCCTCTAGCTCAAACTCTCTGCAGGTCAGACGTTTCTCCAAGCAGAGAGTGAGGGTAGATCTTTCTCTTCAGCAGGTGCCTTCCTCTGGAATAGCCTCCCTACCCCTCTCAGACTTGAGCCCGAACTCATGTTCCAGAAGCTTCTTAAGACCCTGCTTTTCTCTACTTCCTTCCACCTCTTCCCTTGCTTTCTCATGTGGCGGGATTCATTTCCCTAGCTTTCTTTATAATTCTTAGGTCAAAGGCTTTCGACTGTATGGGGATTTTGCTTGACCTCCTGTCTGACCACTTTGACTCATCTTGGCAGCACTCCTACGGCCTTCTGGTATCTGTAGTTTTACTTGGACATGATCGACCAGAGTCTCTCAAGTTAGCACCCACGTGGTGCCAGTTCCCCTCTGCAGCTGGTCTCCCCTTTAACACTTTTACAGTTCTTTGAACTTGGTTTAAGTTGCCACTTTGCTACATTCATTCACCACAGCCTAGCTCTTTTCGGTTCTCCCCTTGACTCACTGGTTGTGATGAACCGCTTGGCTTTCCTCGACTAGAGTCAAGGCTGGTACCACGGTAGCAGGAGTTTCCCTTGCTCCCGCTTATCAGCATCGACACGCTCTGTGTACCATTGACATCTGTTGCAGCACACTTGGGCTATTGTACTCGTTCTTACGATTCCCTCTGCGGAGGTTTCGCGGGTCTGCCTCTAAAAGGGCAAGGGCGTGTCCCTCCTTGTCAGCCTCTCGATATTCGCAGCCTTTCTCCTCCTCTTGAACTTCTGGGTCTGGATAGCTGTCTCGTCATGCAGTCTGCCTTGCTCGTACTGTGCTCTCTTGCTTTATCCCTATGGGGAAGGGAAAGGGCCGTCAGGTGTGTGTGTGATTCTAATCAATTGCCCGACGGTCGTATTGGGACATGTCAGGTAAACAGCTCTGGTGTTAGTCCATTCTCTTGTGTGTCGTGCGAAAGTGTTCGTGTCGGAAAAAGGGCCAGGGGGGTTAGTGGTTTTGAATGTCCTACGCAGTAGGATAGGGAAAAGGTGTTGAACGAAGGGGCATACCGCGACTCACCCATCCGGTGTCCCACTCCCAGAAGACCCCACTCCAGGTGATCCTCACTGGTCCACCCCCAGGAACTGGATCCAATACCTATGGCTGTGTCCTGGGAACCTGGATGACAGATCCCTGGGTATTAGCCAGTGAGACACCTTTAGATTTCTCACACTGTATGGTTCTCACTCTTCTTATGACTTTGGCACTCACTTGGATGAGTATGCGTAGTCCCTGTACGAGTCTCACTCTTCTTGGGAATTCGCCATTCACTGGAACGAATATGATCATTCCAATTTTTACATTTGGTTTTACAAAACTCTTGGATACAACTGGATCACCGGTTGGTGTGCTTCCTCGCTTCTACCACAGGATGTCTTCTCCGCCTTCTTCCATTCTCTTTGGTGATAATCTTATGTGTCTGTGTGGTATCGGCAACTGCAGGGTTTGTCCGTCTCTCTCCGCTCAAGCCACCACCACCATTCTCTCTTAGTTCCCTCCTGGGATTCGGTTTGAATACTAGCCCTCTTGAAGTCTGTTCCTGGTGGGCTTGCCTTCAGGCATGTTAGGGTGGGGCTCCTTCTCAGCCCATGTCGAAGGCCCCTCCAGGGACTCTCAGCCTCTTGGTAGGCTTCCTCCACTCTGCTCTCCAGACCGTGCACTTCGGGCACTTTGTCTCGGTTGTGGCTTGCTGCCGTGTGAACCAGCATTCTCCCCTAGTTGCCAGCTTCTTCTTTCCAGCCGGTTTGGAACTCCCAGGTCTCGCTCTGGTCCTTCCTTTGTGTTGGAGTTGTGTTCTTCATAACTCCTTTTGTTTTGGTCTCATTGATTGACAGACAGGTATTCTTTATCGCTCCGATGCGCTTACTCTTCACAGTACCAGGCTGGTATTTTTCTTCTGGTATTGCATCACAATAACATTTATATTATTTATTTATTGTGCATTTGCAGGTGCTTATACATCAAGTAAATTTGTTTCAAAGCGCCCACAAGGCAACCGGGAGTGAACATGGGTGTGAAAAGGAAATATAACAATGAAAGATAGAGGCAGACCTACCAGGCCTTGTGAGCATTCTGAACATATGTAAAAAGAGTCCGATTGTCAAATAATAAAATGATATTGTCTTTATGAGGGATCAGTAATGTGAGGCGGACAACTGCTTGTAGCTTTCTCAAAATATGCCATTTTTATTAAAGAAATTATTTAAAGAAAATACCTTGCTTGCCCTACTCTACAGAGAAATTCCCTACCTACTCTAGAGGCCAAAGGAACATTCTCTAGCATGGGTAAACTGGCCCTCACACTAAACAACAAACATAAAAGAAATGATATATCAACATACTATAATAAACAATACCAACAGAATATCTGAGTGGCGTACTTCTGTCCTGGGTACAATCCCTTCCCCCGGATTCAAGTCAACTCCAAAGATTCAACAAAAGAAAAGAAAGGTTTGAACCTGATCTTGCAAGTTCAAAGTCAAAGAAAAAACAAAAGTTCAACAAACACACATCCACTTGTAACCATTTTTTTGTTCCTGGATGAAAAGATCCATTTCCAACTTCTGGAAAAGAAATAGCGCCAATGGTGATCCTGGTTATGATGATAATAATTTGTCTCTTCTTCAAGATAATTATCCACAGTTCAACAGACAGTGTAATAGTCTCCAAATGTCAATAATGTACAATTCGTTAAGACTTCTTCAGTTCCAACTTTTCATTTGGTATATTTATGAGGATGCTTTCTATGTTGTGCTGCTTCTGTGTTCAACAACCAGACTTCTACTGTTGGTATTTTGAGAACAGTCACCTTTGTCCCACAGTACGTCACTGCTTCTAAACCACTTCAATGTGACAGCTTTATACACCACCCCAGTTTAAGTATTACTACTACTGCTCAGTATTTTGGAATAGTCAGGCTTAGACAAGACACTTCAACCTCTTCAGGTAGGCAAGGAACTCTTCCTTTTAATGTCTTTCTTAAAAGGGGCAGCCTCTTTGCCTCTTCAGTCTGTCGAACTACCACAAGACCAACCTGCTTCTGCTCACAAGACTCTCTCCTTTCTAGCTTTAGCAGTCTTTCGCACAGCATGTTGTATTCTACTTCAGAGTACTCTTCACAAGCATTTGGTTCCCCTTCCCCAGCTTTGTTCCCACCTTTATGCCAATTAGCAATCCAAGCAATTACCTAGAACCTTATGTGCCACTCTTTCAGCTTCAGGTAATAATGGTGTACTTGTTTCTTTTACCACTTGATTGTTAACAACTTCACAGTGTAGTTAGATGACTAACTCTTGACAAGAAAAGTTTCACTATAAAAAGGAGACACATCTTTACTTGGGCAATGCTTGTCCTTAATGCTTTAGACTCTTTACTTATCTGAAATAGAAAGACTGTCCCTTCTGGATACTGTATAGAGTTCAGTCTTTCAAGTGAAAGCACAATTAGGAACACACAACCTATCTATAAGATAGAATTCAAAGTTTAAAGAATGAAGAATTGTATTCCCATGTAATGGTAAAGGATACAACTCTACCTTCAATTGGAAAACATAATTGGGTACACACAACCTTCTTTTGAGGGAGTTTTCACTCTCTGTACTTGCAACTCATATACTGTCAATGGTAGGAATCCAGTATGGGTCCTCAATTAAGGACATATGACCAATCCGCTAGTCAGCAACAAGTATTAAAGTGTTCAGCAATGGATTTACATGACTTCTTTCTCACGCGAATGTTAAAGCTTTCACGATAAGCGTACGAGTTACAAGTCCATTGTTTAAGAAACATGTCAAACAACTTTTACTCACTTTCACCCACACACAAGTCACTTAGGAACTGGTTACAGTTACCGACAAGGCTTTTGCAGTTTATCTGAACGCTCTGCTTCACACACCATCTTCAATAACACTGGTTCTTTGGGTGGCACTGCTTTCTCAACTTCCTCCGCCTCAGCTATTACTTATGGCAGCTGGGGACCCACACCGTTCTCAAGCACGGGTGTCTTCGGTCTGGCAACTTGATGTGGGAGTTTCCTTTCCCCCCCCCCCCCCCCCCCCCAAGACCCTTGGCTTGCCTTCTGCTTCTGGCCTTAGTCTCCTGCACAGTAACGGCTCTGCAATCACTGCAATATGGCCCACATGTGGACAACACAGCCTCCAGCATATCTTCCTCTGCGCAGCCTCTACATGTAAGAGTTTGGGAGAACAGACTCTCAGAGCTTGAAGGTGAAATCTGCCATCTCCACGCTCCGGTGTGCCTTCTATTCTTCAACTTTCTTGTGATTTGCCAACCTCGTGCTTCTCCTCTACTACTGCTGCTGCTACAGCCAGCCTTCCAGCCCTCGTACCAGCTCCTTCTACTCCTTGCCTGTTGGGGCCTTTTATGTCTCACAGGTTCAATGACAGGATTCAGGTGTAGGCTATTAGCCTTAATTGCCCAACTACTGCAATGGCTACTAGGCATAGTTGTCTTCCTACTACATGGGCATGCCCCTTCATTCCTCTTCCTCATCCTCATCTCAGTACCTCTATCATTCTGAGAATTGTAGTAACTTCCACTAAAGTTAGGTTTTTCAATTTCTATATTATTTATAAGGGTAGATTTAATTTGCCTTAAGGCTTTGTTTTTTTAAAAATTTTTACGGAGGAGCTATTAGAATTAGCTATAATAGAGGAAGGTGGTTTAGTGAAGAATTTCCATAATCCTTTACATTGTACCTTTAGGTTTGAGGAAGGTATTTAGTCTGGGATACCAAAAAAGGATCCTTCTTTCAGTATAGTTTGTTCTGACTTTATAACCTTGGGATGCACAACCTTATGATAATAAGCCATAACCTCTTCAGGCACAGTGGTAAGAATCTTCTGGTCAGAGGAAAAATACCATGTCTCATCCCACGGAATCTCCTCACCACCCTGGGCCCTGTCTCCTCCCAGGCGATACTCCCACAGGACACCACCCCCAGAGTTGGGATCAGGAAGCATCTGCCTTCCCCTGGCCACATGGGAGGAGACTTTAGGCAGGGGTGCAGCAAGGGATCCATAGGATTCTTCACAGAGGTGAATGAAAAGGGAGCACCTCATTGGAAAAGGAGTTGTTCTCCTCAAGAGGGGAGTCTCTCCCTGTGACAGCCGGTAATTGCCACCCATAGGGGGAATGCTGCGTGGCAGGCTCACCGCCCTAGCCGCACAGGAAGGGGCTCCACCCTTAGAGAATGTCAATGAATCCCTCAATTCGTCACAGTATAATCATTATCAAAACTAGACTTTTCCAAACCTGCAAGTGGCGGCAGCCCCAAGCAGCAGCCTACTGTGATTGGGACATGGATGCTGTCAAATATTGCCATGGCTTCTGCTCGTCTCAAGTGTGGGGCTAGGGAACCAAGACAATAAGGTCAGGCCAGATACTTAGCTGATGTCTGAATGCCTTGATGAAATGCACATCCGAGTAGAATCCCAGGAAGATCATCAGCGATTTGACAAGTTTGAAAGGATTGGGAGGTTGAAGTTTATGCAGCTTGTAAACTCTCAATTTCCTTTTTAACTGGAGAGTCTGCATCTGTACTTGTTCATTAGTTTAGCTTGGTGCCAGTCCCTGTGAGAAAAAAATGCTAAACTGAAGCGGACAGCACAGAACATCTGCCTGACTGCATTATGACAAGACTGATCAGATAGAGAGGCTCTGCTGGTGTGCTTCAAAATAGATCGGGTCCAACCAAGTAATTAGCAATCAGAGTCCTAGTCATAGCAAGCAGAGTCTGCTTGCAAGTCTCTAGGACCCTCTGCCTCCAGGGAAAATCTTGCTTCTTGTTCCTGTCCAGGCACAGCATAAAGAGGCAGGAGATGTAAATAACTTTAGCAATGGTACCAGATTCTGAGGCATGTTGGTACAAAAGTAACAAAGAACTGAGAAAATTATAGGGCTCTAAAAAAGCCCTGGTCTTAACTGAAATGCAAGCAGATCTGATGTTTGTTCTGCATTTGATAGCTCTGGAGAGGTATCTGCACATTAGTAAACCACAGTAGTTTCTGTAACACTGGGATTGTACCGAACATTGTGGGTTTCACAATATCGGGACCAGTTATCCTGCTCCACTAATCGGAAGATGGTACATCTCTACCATTGATTTCTAGGAGAGGACAACTAACAATTGAGGGAATCCAAGGCCCAAAATGCCCTTGTTATGTGATGAACTATCCAATTTCACCAAGAGAATGGACCACAGAGTAAGACAATAACTAATTGGGTACCTGGGCAGCCGCATTGCCTGCTGCTATCCTAAGTAAATAAGTCTGACAATGTGTAGTGTGGGCTCAGGACATGCAAAACAAAGAAATTATGCACATTCCAAATGGCTGCCAGGGCATGTATAACTTTCCACATCTCCCAATATGGCAAGGTCAATGTACGATAGATTATGCAAAAGACTGGGCCTCAAGAGAAGGTAGCGATTGATCCAAAGCCAGTAGATTAAAAGGACCTTACGAATCAATGACTGATACGAAGGAAATAAAAATGAGAGACCAAAGACAGCGGGAAATCTGTCCAGGGAAGGGAGGAAAGACATTAGGCTACACTAGCGTGGGGTGAGCATTTCTGGAATGGGAAGAGGAGAAACTGATGGAAAGAGTCCCTGTTGATTCCTTCCTCACTGGGCATGAAACTCCTGGTGACAAGAGCCATGGATTCAGTATTTCAGGTGGGACTGACACCAAGAGGCTGAAGACAGCCTTGGTCAAAGAACAACATGTTCAATGTTCAAACCCAGAGACAGGATTGGGTCACTAAGGCGGCTGCATTTTTTTTTTTAAACTTCTTTTTATTAATTTAGCGTGGCAGCAAAACATGGGCGAACAGCGCCAGGAGAATACAGTGCAAGCTAATTATATGCAAGACAGACATACAGCAGTTACATTACGATATAAACGTAAACATTAGGCATTTTTGAGGACATGAGCGAAATGGCCGGGTGTTATGTGAGGGGTGAGGCCCCGCGAAGTCGAGGAGAAGCTGCTGGGGAGGATGTGTCCGATGTCGTACTCAGATCCGACATGTAGGATCGGAATCTAAGCCAGATATTCCTGGGTCTGGAGTGGGTAGGCTGTAGGTGAGACCAGGCTTCCTCTGTGTCAGAGGCCCATGTGACCGCCCTTAGCCATTGGGCATGTGTGGGAGGTGAGGGGCGAAGCCAGCGAAGTAGGATGGAACGTACTGCGAGAAGCATGCAGAGGCCGGCAAGTTTCCTGGGATTCCGGGGGAGGCCTGGGAGGTCGTGAAAGAGACAGACCATCGGGGAGGGACTGATGGGGTGGTCGAGCATAGCAGTCATCGTCGAGCAAACTGCCTCCCAAAACTGTGAGATGCGGGGACAGGACCAAATCATGTGGATGTAATCAGCTGAGTCTTGACCGCATCTGGGGCAGCTAGACGGGTTAACATTGGATATGCGGTGCAGTCTGATCGGGGTAAAGTGAAACCTGTGTAAAACTTTAAACTGAATCAGCTTGAAACGAGAGTTGAAAGACACACGGTGTATGCGGTCACAGAGGTGCGCCCAGCGCTCGTCGGACATTTCAACACCCAGGTCCGCCTCCCATGCTCGCTTCAGTTTGGAGAAATCTGGGATGGATCTTGACTGCAGCATAGTGTATAATCTGGATATTTTACCTCTAGTGGGTGAGGGGGAGGTGAGTTCCTCAATAATAGGGTCGTCAGGTGGTATTGCTGGAAACATCTGGTAGTGGCGTTTGAGGAACCTGCGAAGGGATGAGTATTGGAGCCATACGCACTGGCCAGTTCTCAAGGGCAATGGGAGGTCGGGCCATTCAATAAATACACCCTGGTCAAACACATCGCGCATCAGCTCGTATCCCGCCCCGGCCCAGCGTCGAACCATAGCAGGTGATACCCGTAGGACCCCCGGGGAAGAAGTTCCAGAGAGGGAGGTTGCCGTGGAAGGTATAAACAGTGCCAGACAGCTTCCACGTTTTGGCTCATGCCAAGGATGTGCAGGCGACTGGGCTCTGTGAGTCCAGCGCCAGGGGGACGGGCTGTATCACCAAGGAGCGGATATCGCAGTCGCAGACCGCAAGCTTCTCGAGCTTGACGTGTGGGGGGGGGGGGGGGGGGGGGAGTCCTCTATGCTGAACCAGTGTGATGCGTATTGAATTTGGGATACCAGCCAGTATTTCAGGAAATCAGGAGCTCCAAAGCCCCCGTATATCATAGGGGTGGACAAGGTTTCGAGTTTAAGACGAACCGCGCCCGAGTGCCAGAGAAATGTGTTGATTGTACGAGTCAATTCGCTGAAGTCCCCTCCTGGCCACACGGGAATGTTGGTGAACCTGTATAATAGCTGGGGCAACACCACCATTTTCAGTAGGCCTATTCTGCCTGCAAGGGATATCGGGAGTTTGTCCCAGATCCGAACTTTGGAGGACAGGTGTGTAAGATATTTCTGGTAGTTTTCGTGAAAAGTCGAGGCTCGATGGCGTGTCACCTCAATCCCCAAGTAAGTAACAGTAGACTGGGCCCACGTGAACCCCTGGGTGTCAGGAGGGGGGAGGGTGCATTCTGTAAGTGGGAAAAGTATGGATTACGAGCAATTCACCTTGAGGCCCGAGATTCGGCCAAAGAGCCTGACGTCTTCCAATATTGGGGCTAAATTGGAAGAAGGAGAACGTATAAACAGCAATGCATCGTCCACGTATAGTGACACTATGTCCTCATGGCCCGCGGTACGAAGACCTCTATGTGCGTGAAATTGGCGGAGCATATCAGCGAAGGGCTCTATCGCTATAGCAAAGATCAGGGGGGGGGGAAAAGGGCAACCCTGTCTCGTCCCCCTGGCGATCTCAAAGAGAGGGGAACAGCGATCGTCAGAGCGGACCCTAGCCACAGGAGCCGAGTACAGCAGTTTAACCCATGAGAGAAATGAGGGACCAAATTTACAGTTCACAAGGACCCGCCACAGATACCGCCATGAAACGGAGTCAAACGCCTTTTGCATGTCGAGCATGGCAGCCACCGCTTGTGTCTCAGGGTGGATTCTATCAAGTATGTTGAAGAGGCGCCTAAGGTTCAGAGAGGTGGAGCGACCCGGGATAAAGCCCCCCTGATCCGGGTGAATAATAGATGGTAGAAAGGGAGCTAAGCGAAGCGCCAGAGCCTTGGCATATATTTTTACATCACAATTAATAAGTGACAGCGGGCGGTACGAGCCGCAGTGCGTGGGGGATTTACCCGATTTAAGCAGTACTGTAATTGTGGCTTCCCGGAGTGAAGGGGGAAAAGCGCCAGTCTCCACCGATTCATCCCAGAGCACCATCAGGTGAGGGAGTAGCAATGGCTTATAGCGCTTATAGAATTCGACTGGGATACCATCCGAGCCGGGAGCCTTCCCTGAGGACAGGGAGTCCACAGCGTCGGAAAGCTCTTCCAGCGTGAGTGGAGAGTCTAGAGAGCCCGCGGCCTCCGGGGAGAGAGTAGATAGGGGGAGAGCATCAAGAAAGGAATCGATCTCTGACACCGGCACCTCATCGGAGTTGGAATATAGGGTTTCATAGAATGTAAAGAATTCCGTGTTAATGTCCTGTGAGGTGACCGCCATGGAGCCATCCGGCCTCTCGATCCCAAGTATACGCGGGGCCCCCGTCTCATGGCGGAGCAGCCTCGCTAGAAATCGGCCAGGGCGCTCGCCCTCTCCGTATCTCCTTGCCATGCCAGGGTTATCCAGAAATGTTTGTTCGCGCTCCGCAAGGGACCGGAACGTGTCCAGCTCCACCCCGATCTCCGCCAGAGTCCCCGGGGTGGAGTGTAGTGAGCATTTGGTCTCAAGGATCGATAATTTAGATTCACTCTCGGTGAGAGCCCCGCGGATCGACTTAAGGATACCACTCTCCTTCGACAGCGCCATCCCTCTAATATAGACCTTGAAGGACTCCCATAAGGTAGCCTGTGATGTCACTGAGCCTGTGTTTGTCTCAAAAAACTCCTCGATAGACGCCTCGAGGTCAGAGCTGAACTCCGGGTCTAGAAGGGAGAGGGGTTTCAGCCTCCAACAACGGGTTCGACCAGGATCCGGGCCCCAATTCACGGTGATGGTAACAGGAGAGTGATCGGACAGGGTTCTGGGGAGGATCGTCAGTTGTAGGACATTCTTAACCAACTCATTGGAAATCACCCATCTATCGATGCGGGAATAGGAATCATGGACTGAGGAGTAGAAGGAATAGATTCGAGAATCCGGGTAGAAGAACCTCCATGCATCAACCATGGCGAGACGGGGTAGGGATGACAGTGCAGCATAGGCCGCTCTGGAAAGCTGGCGGGGCCTGGACCCAGATCTGTCAAGGGTTACATCGAAAATTGTGTTGAAATCACCCCCCCAGAGGATGGGAATAAGGGGGAATCCATCAAGGAGAGACGTGACCTGAGTGTAGAAATCCGGGTCATCTATATTGGGACCATAAATGTTTAGCAGGACAACCTCCCTATTTTGAAGTGTGGCATGCAACAACACATATCTACCCTGAGGGTCTATTTGTGAAGAGATAAGAGTGAACTTGAGGCTCTTATGTATGAGGGTCATTACCCCACGGCTTTGGGAAGAAAAGTTAGTGAAAAATCTATGAGGGCCCCATGTTTTGGCGAATTTCATGCATTGTTCCGTGCGGGCATGTGTCTCCTGCAGGAAAAGGACCCTGGACCCGTGGCGCTCAGCCTGCAGCTGGAGCTGCCTCATCTTCTTGTAGTTACCCAACCCCCGCACATTCCAGCTCATAAAAGTCACGTCACCCTCAGACATTGATGCCGGATCCAGTAAAGTATCTCTGACCTGTGGGTCAGATTAGCTTTCCTGCAGTGCCAGTTTTTGAGTATCACCCTGCCGACCGTCCCTGCTGCCAACACCAAACTTTTTATAACATATCCCCCAACATGTCCCACCCCCTCCCACATCCCTCCCCCAAACAGAGGGATGGCGATCCCAAACCCCTTCAACGAAAACCAAACCAAAGGCAACAGCGCCTGGGGGGCTGTAGGCCGGATCGGCCGTGTCTCTCCGGGCATGGCAGGTCAATGTGAAACTTAAGGTGCCATCAATGAAAATTTGCACGTAGCTTGGACGGAGAGTTTGCACATATTGATGTGGCACATAACCATACAAGAGAAACCATCAGAACAAGGTACAGAACTAAGAAACAGTATGGTTCCAGAGTAAGGGAATGACCGGGCCTGGTCCCTCCACAAAGGGCTCGAAAAGAACCCCTAGCCATGATCAGCGGGGGGGGGAGGTCAGCCCGGGAACTGTTCGTCCAGGAATCTGGAAGCCTCCTCCGGGAGTGTGAAAAAGAACACCCGGTTGGCATGTTCTATGCGAAGTTTGGCAGGATAGAGCATTGCGTATTTGATTGAATGATCACGAAGCCTGCGCTTTACTGCTAGAAAAGACTTGCGTTCGCGCTGGACAGCTATTGAAAAGTCTGGGTAGAGATGGATCCTTGCGCCGTCCAGTAAGAGCTCGCCTTTGAGTCTCGCGGCCCTAAGGAGGGCATCGCGGTCGCGAAAATTCAACACACGGGCTATGATGGGACGAGGAGGAGCACCAGGTTTGGGTTTGGCCGTCAGAGCACGATGTGCACGCTCTATAGCGAACTGCGGGGAGAGTTTGGGAGAATCTAGGAGAGCCAGCAATGTGTGTTCAACAAAGTCTTCCATTGATTCATGGATCTCATTTTCAGGGACCCCTATAATTCGGAGGTTATTGCGTCTTGATCGGGATTCCAAATCCTCGTTCTTTTTCTCCACCTCCAGGACTCGGTTGGAAAGAGCGACGACCTCAGAACGTAGAGAGCCCAGTGCATCCTCAGCGGAGCTCACTCGTGTCTCGACCTCCGCCACCCGGCTATCAGTCCTCTCAATGTGGGCTTTGATGGAAGATATAGTGCCGTTCATGTCGTCCAGTTTGGAGTGGAGTGCGGAGAAGCCCTCCCGGATAAAGTCCATCATGTTTTGGGACTCTGGAGCTGTGGCGGATGATGACGCAGTGGGGGCTAGGTCGGTGGCCTCCTCCGATGATCTCGCCGGTGGTTTTGCGAACATATTGATGGAGCCCTGTCTCTTTGCAGCTCACTTGGTCATAGTGGCGGCGTTCAGTTTCAGTGGTATGAGATGGGGAGCACAGTGGCTCAGGGAAAGAGAGCCGAGGAACTCAACCCGCCGAGGAGCGTGCAAGGTATGGTGGGGAGCGGGGGGAGGCAAGTGGCAGCGGCCACACGTGAGTAATGCTTGTGACTGCCGATGTAGCCGATGTAGCCTGCGAGGGATCAGCCAGCGCCAGATGATATGAAGGGTGCGATCCGAGGAGCTCGGGCGTAGGGAGACGCAGGAGTGGTGAGCAGTGACGTGTGATGGTTACCACAGAAGCGACGTTCCAGATGTGGCTATCCGGGCGAGATGGGGAAGTGCCCCACACAGTCTTATAAGCTGCCGGTGCGGTGAGTGGGCTGTGGTCCAGGGCCGTATTTGTGGAGCGCAGGCAGCGGCGGTCCCCCGGGCAAGAGGCCCGCCAGAGCCGAGACGTGGATGGTACCGGGGTCCCCCCAGTTGGTATCTCAAGTATAGGCAGGTCCGTGATGGGTGGAGGTTCCTGCAGCCGCGGGGCGCCCCCTCGCGTCCAGGGGACGGCCTCGGCGGCGCCCGGGTGCGGGGCAACCCAGGGAGCGTCCCCCCCCCCCCGACGTACCTTATAGGGTCCGGGGTCCGGCGTCGTGAGACAGGGGGGGTGCACGGCACCAGGTATACAAGGGTGCGCCGCAACTCGACGCCCCCTCCGGTGTACCCCACGCCGGGGGTAGGGGGTCCCAGGGAGCCCAGCCACGGCGCAGGTCGCAGTGGAGCCAAGAGAAGGGGGGGTCCTCGTCGGCGCGGCCACGGCATGCAGAGTCTCCAGCGTGTTGTCCCCGGACGAGGCGGAAGGCAGAGCCGCGGCCAAGGAGGAGCAGGTCCGCGGCGGCTTCAGCCGAGTGTGTCCACCCTCCGTGGAGGAGGGCGGAATGAAGACTCCGCAGGGGGGCCTCGATGAACGGCCCGTCTCAGCAGGGGCGGGTGGGGGTCACCGCCGGGGGCGGGTGACGACACCGGTGGGTAGAGAGGCCCGGCACTTCAGCCCAGTCGGGCCCGGTCGTCAGCGTGAGCCGCCTCACAGGTGGGGGAGGGGTGCAGAGACAGGTGGTGTCCGGATCTCACGGTCCCCGGCTCCGTTTCTTCTCGGGGTTCGGGCCGGGCTATGATGGGACGAGGAGGAGCACCAGGTTTGGGTTTGGCCGTCAGAGCACGATGTGCACGCTCTATAGCGAACTGCGGGGAGAGTTTGGGAGAATCTAGGAGAGCCAGCAATGTGTGTTCAACAAAGTCTTCCATTGATTCATGGATCTCATTTTCAGGGACCCCTATAATTCGGAGGTTATTGCGTCTTGATCGGGATTCCAAATCCATCGGGCCGGATGGAGCCCAAGCCCTCCCCCGTCGAATCGTGCGCTCTGGATACGGGTGTAGGAGCGGGAAGTGCCACAAAAAAGGATTTTGCAGCCCGACTGCCACGGAGAGTCACCTTCAGGCGGCCATCTTGAACGGCGCTCAACAGCGCCCCCCCAGGCGGCTGCATTTTTAACCTAAGCAAGCAAGGAGGCTCAGAGAGTCTCTCAGAAGGGTTGCCAATATCTTGACCCAGCCAAGAGGCTGGGAAGCCTCAGTGAAAGAGTTGCGGTTCCCTGATAAAGACAAGAAGATGTGAAGGAGCTGTTGTACCATAATAGTGAGGAGGCTCGATCTGAAGAGTACAACTGAGGTCATGCACAAGCCTCAGACAACCAATCCTAACAACGAGTATAGAGATTGATGAGACTGCAAAACTGGACAAGAATGGCGTAGGTTGGCAAGAAGCCACCAAGAGACTAATTCCTTGAAGGCATATAAAGGGCATTTTGTGGCGGATTAGAGATCCCTGTATGACAGAGTGAACTAACATTTTTAACAAACGTTTTACAAATAAAAGAGAAAAAAGAAAAGTCCCCCTTTTTGCTTGTTTCATTGAATTATCTCTTGAGCCAGATGGTCACAATAATACCAGCCAAACTTGGCATCCAAAGTACACTATTGACTTAACATTGTCTGAACCTAACAGTTAGGTTCATGACCCTTAAATCTGAAAGGATCATTTCTAACAAAGCCTTCTTACCTAAAACTTGCACATCATTAAAAGTCTTGCCCAGCACATCCACAAGCTGCCTTTTTTTCATAATGTTTTACACCTTTTCATAACAAGGTAAAATTACATCACTCTCTCTTACACACACAACTATAATATATAGGCTGGATTAGAAACTATGACCAGATAAGGAAGGATTAGCATTGGCAGAATCATGAACAATCATAGTTTCCTGTCGGAGCCGAGAGGAGAGTAGCGCTTGGAAAAGATGGCCACAATGGGACCAACAGGTACGACATTGGGAACGGGCGCCGGTCCTGGGGGCATTCTAATCGGAGATTGCCTGTACTCCGGAGTCCTAATTACGTTGGAGAATTGCTTGGTGCCCGAATCGCAATTCACCCAGAGCCCGTCCGTTACAGACGGCCTTGGTTCGGACATTCAAAGCGCTTTGCGAAGTGTGGGTTGCGAGCTCATCCAGTCGGCTGGCATCCTGCTACGGATGCCGCAGGTGAGAACATAGCCTTTACGTAGGCCAAAGAGGCATATGGAAGTTTCGTCAATAGTTGAATTTGGGGAAACTACCACAGAAATGTCTTTAGGCAGGGGCGTGGCTTGGCAGCCATGGACTAGGCTGCTCTTCTGACGAGCTCCTGGATCCGACTATTGATCCGGACGAACGCAAGCTATTTGACGTTCATTTCAGCAACACAAAACAAGTCTACTGCAATCGGAACACACAGGGACCCGAACGGACGCAGCTGCAGCCTGAACGAATGGCCATGTAAGGAGATAGGAGGCCTTGAAGACTTTGACGAGCGCAGCGGGGTCGGAGATAAAATGGCCGCGACTTCGAGACAAAGAAGCCACTGATCGGGAGGACCGACCCCGAACTGGAGGCTCGCTTGGATAGATCAGCTGGCGCTGCCATACAGAAGGAATTGCGCTCGGCGGGACACCCAAGAGCAGCGGACGAATTTGCCTGCACTGGGGCGTCACGCGACAGCTGGAGCAGGGAGTAACCCCACGGCGCCGTGAGGAGGGACGCGGAGCCCCCCGCATGCAATAAAGTGTGGCGGAGAAGCGGAGGACGGCAGACCAGCCGGAGCGGGCGGGGAAGCCCAAGGGTCCCCCTGGACGGATCGGGAAGCGGTTGAAAGCCCGCTATGAAACTCAGACACGGTGCGCCCGCCCCCCCGGTAAGGCAAATTAGTCAGGCATACTGAGGAGGCGAGGCTGCATGGACTTGGTAGAGGAGCTGCACACTGCAAGGTGAACGCACGTGTGCGGCGCTACAACACCGAGCGAGCAAACCATGCGCAACATAAGCCACACAAACATTCTGAGAACACAAGGCCATAAATAAAGAGAAAGATGTTGTTGTGATTGCTCCCTTGACACGATAAGCCTGCAAAAGGGAAATGGCAGTCCTGTGAATAGCGGCAGGGATCCAGTGGTACGCCTGGGGCAAGCTCTGCAGTTTAGTAAGCGGCACGCAAAACGGACAATAAGGCAGCGTAATGAGCTGTAACACGAGGCACACACCCAGTTGGGGTCAGTAAACAGAAGAATGGATGCAGTGTGAAATGGTACTGCAGAGTGGCGCCTGATGTGACATGCAGAGGATTTCGGAGTAGGGCCACGGCACGCCAGGGCCACAGCAGAGCATGTAAAGGGCGCTTTCTAAGGACTGAAGTCATTGCTACAGAGGCCCCACCCCGGATACACTAGCAGGTGTGGGGGCAGTGGCTAGAGCGGCGTGGTGGACAGCTCCACAGGAGTGGGAGGCAGAGTAGAGCCGACAAAAACAGCAGGTGGCGCCGACCGGAAATACAGGGATGTGCCCTGCTGGATGGGAGCTGGGCAGTGGTTCCCCTTGAGGTGGGCATACATCACCAAACTCTGAGGAGGTCTGAGGCACAGTGGACGTGACAGGGAAGGTGGTCCCATTGGCCGGCAGGAGTAGGCTACAGTGATTCTGCCTGTAGAAACCAGTGGAAGAAGTGGGAGGACAACCCACCTGAAACGCAACCACTTGGGCCACCACATATCGCAACCCTCTGAAGTAGACGCCCCAGCACCTGAAAAAACAGCCAGAGGCACAATACCACTGCGGAGCCGAAACCAAACACGCAGGGAAGGCTGCACAGTGACAGGAAAAGGAGTGAAGGCCAAGAGCAAACAATCCAATATGGAGACTTTCGCAAAAGTGCAGCGGACCCCCTCGACCCCGGTGCAAAGTATAGTGGCGGCTGCAAAGGAGGGCACCCCAGCAGGAGAAAATCATCAGGTCCTGGCCGCCATATCAGAACTGAGCGCTAAATGGGGGACGGCAATGGCAGATATGCGGACGTCCTTGCTGCGACAGCATGTCAGGGCACTGGCAGAAAGGACAAGTGGCCTGGAGAGTGCGGTCAAGATCAACACGGATGTCAGTACAAACAACGCGAAGGAGGTCCACATATTGAAGCAACAGGTCGCTAACCTCGAAAACAGAGTGGAAGAGGTGGAAGGAAGGGCCAGACGGAATAACATCCGAGTGGTCGGCCTGCCGGAGGGAGAAGAAGGACAAGACCCCACGGACTATGTGGAGAATATGATTCTGCAAGAGATAGGAGCAGACAAGCTCTCGCAAGGGTTCGCGGTTGAACGCGCACATCGGGCGCTGACGAGGAAGCCACGGCCTGGGGCCCCACCGCGAGCAATAATTGCGAAAATCCTGAACTATAAAGATAGGGAGAAGATCCTGGAGTATTTTCGTAAAGGGGGAACGATAGAGAGAGCATCTACAAACATCACAGCATATCCGCACTACACCATGCTGGTGCAGAGACAGAGGTATAGCTACGTGGCGGTCAAGAGGAGACTGCGTACAGCTGGAATCCGGTACATGCTCCTGTACCCTGCGAAGCTGAAAGTTTTACACAAAGGTAGAGTGCTCTTTTTTGATGACCCAGAGGAAGCGGTGAAGTGGCTGGACTTGCAGGGCTGCCCAGAGCAAGAAGAGGAACAGGATGGGCAGAAACATGATAAGTGAGGAGAAGGTTTTGGGAACACCGAGGGGATAAGCAGGAGGAAAGTCAAGATATGAGGCTTCGGAACATTTGAACTGTACTGTGTAGATAATGGACTCTATAACCCTGTTGGACTGGAATATAGTGATTATAATGCGCAGGTGAATTGGGTAGTACTAGGCGTAGTGAACTACGAATAAATAGGAGCGACAGAACAAAGGCAACCTACCACTAAGTATTAGTAGTAAGTCGGCCATTAGGGCGACTTTACCCTGCTGGGCCGCGAGTACAGGCTTTGCCAGAAAAGGCTAGATGCAGGGGTACCTGAGATCCAGGGATGGAGCTGGGCAACAGTTGGGAAGGGTGTTGTTGGGGGAAGGTAGGCTGGGGGGAGGGTTTGTTGTGGTTGTAGTTTAAGAAGTTTAAGTTGGGGTACGAGCCTACATAGACGAGTTAAGCGAATGGGGTTGGATTGCATAGCCGGAGGGCGTAGGAGGACTCTGATGGGCCATGGGGGATCTTAAAATAATCACATGGAATGCCAGGGGACTCGATAGTTACCTGAAGAGAAACAAGGTTATGCTATACCTACGGAGACAGAAGATAGACATCGCCTTGTTACAAGAAACGCATCTAACACGAGAGAAGCTGGAGATGATTGGGAGAAAATGGAAGGGACTTGTGGTGGGGTTGCCATATTCGGCTTAGGCCAGGGGTGTGATTGTCTGGGTGGCACCGCATGTACCGTTTCAGTTGCTACAGTCGTTAGTATAGACGGATGGGAGGATGGTGGTGGTGAGGGGATTGGTGGAAAATAGGGAAATAAGTGTTGTAAATACGTATGCCCCAAATCAGAATACAGCGGCATATTTTAGAACCCTGTGTAACAATCTGAGCATGTGTGTAGGGAGTGCGGTGATCTGGGGAGGGGACTTTAACTGTGTATTAGATCCTTAAGTAGACAGATCGGATGGAAAAATGGATAGGCCTGCCCCGTCGGCTAAGGCGCTACAGACGCTGCTGCAAGACTTTGGGTTGGAGGACGCATGGAGGACACGCCATCCACACGAGAGGCAATACTCACATAATTCCGCCCTGCAGCAACTGCACACAAGGCTGGATTATGTCGGTCACTCCAGAGATACTGACAGAGGTCACGCAGGCTGAATATAAAGCCATGGTCCTTTCGGACCACTCGCCCCTGATCCTTAGGTGGCAATGTTGTCCCCCGAGAGCAAGAATCCTGACGTGGCGCCTCAGGGCAGAGGCGCTCAGAGACCCCCTTTTTAGGGAGGACATGAGGGAAGAGATTGTCAGCTACTTTGAGACGAACACAGGCAGTGTGGACTCAGCGGGCACATTGTGGGAGGCTTCGAAAGTTGTGATGAGAGGAGAGGCTATAGCAAAATCTAGGGGGCTGCAGGGTGGAATTCTAGCGGACCTGCAGAATACCGAAAAGGAACTGGAGAGGGCACTTGAGGGAGAAGACGGTACCAACCGGGACGTTGATCTGATGCTAAGACTGCAGCAAAAGTGCGCAGGGCACTGGGAGAGGTTGTGCAACCTTAACTATAGAAAATACATAGAGAGGCAACATGCGGGAGGAGACAAAGCAGGAAGGATTTTGGCATGGCTATATAAGAATGAAACCCCTAGACCCCCGATCAGATCAATAACAAGGGAAGATGGAAGGGTGGTGGATACCCAAGAGGAAGTTACTCAGGATTTTGCAAACTATTATGGGCTGCTATATGGAGATGATGGAGAGGACAAGCGTGCAATGAAAGCAGAAACACGAAGACATAGGATTGCCGCAGATTAGTGTTGGGGAAAGAGGAGCTGGACGCACCAATTACCCTAGAAGAGCTAGCAGAGGTGGTGAGACAGCTGCCAACTAGTAAGACACCAAAATCTTTAAGGATGAGGTGCTACCCCCGCTGCTAGATATGCTGAACGAGGCGTATGAGCTAGGCAGATTGCCAGAGTCACTCAGAGAAGCGATTATAATACCACTTCCCAAACCTAATAAGCCAGAGCATAGTTGATGTTCTTATAGACCCCTGTCAATGTTAAATCAAGATAGCAAAATTCTGACTGCCGTTTTGGCAAACAGGCTAAGAAGGGTCATAGGCAAATTGATACACCCGGACCAGACGGGCTATGTCCCAATAGGAACATATCCAATAATCTTAGAAGGCTCCACAGAGTCATTGAATATGGGAATGAAAGCGAGGACGAACTGTCAATTGTGTCGCAGGATGCAATTAAGGCCTTCGACTCGGTCAAATGGCCATGGTTGTTGGCGTGCCTTGCCGGCTATGGGATGGGTCCAGGATACCTACAATGGGCTAAAATGTTATACAGTGAACCGTTGGTCAGAGTCAAAACAGGGTCGGTGATATCGGAAAGGTGGAAACTCCGAAGGGGAACCAGACAAGGCTGTCCATGGACCCCCATGCTTTATATATTGGCCCTGGAACCCCTAGCGATCTATTTAAACAGAAATATGACACGATAGGCATCCCGGTGGAGGGTGAACGACACTTGATATCCCTATACGCAGATGACATACTATTGTATTTGCGACACCCAGAGGAAAACCTCCAATATATTCTGGAGGTGATGAGGAGGTATGCGGAAATGTCTGGTATAGCAGTGAACCCTCACAAGTCTAGCATGTTCCCACTAGGTGTATACAAAGGGTTCCCCCCGAAACAACTACTGGTGTTGCAGGTACCATGGGCAGCTAGTACATTTCGCTATCTTGGGATAGATGTATACCATACGGTCGAAGAAGAGCACGAGCGCAACACGGAAGTAGTCCTTAAGAAAATTGAGAACTGCATGCGATTCTGGGAAAGGCTGTCCTTAGCAATGATGGGACGTAGTGCGATGTTAAAGATGGTGGTTATGCCTAGGCTCCTACATTATTTTGGGAATATCCCGCATTTGATGCCCAGAAAGTTTTTCAGTAGACTGGACAGCATGTGTAGGGACTTCCTGTGGCACGGTACGCGAAGCAGAGTAGCCCTCTGGAAGCTGCAGAATTTTCACAAGAAGGGGGGTATACAATTGCCTAATTATGAAGTTTATTATGTTGCAAGCCAGCTGCAATATGTGGCTAAATGGCTCTCGGAGGAGGTAACATATGAAACCAGGTTATTCATGCAGGACTGTGCCCCGTTTTATCTGAAGGAGGTTATGTGGTTTCCCACAGTAGCAATGGATGGGCGTCCGAAGATGATGGTACTTGGATGGGAGATGTGGCGTAGAGCCTGTCAATTGATGGAGAACCCATACCCGTGCTCCCCACAGGTGCCACTGGTCGCACTGGCGGGTGGGGAGGAACAGTTGAGGGAGCTAATCAGGAACCACTGGGAGCCGGTTGGGATAGTGACAATGGGGGATATTTGGCAGGACGAGACCATAGCAGATTTTGAGGGACTAAGGGCGGAAACTGGGTAACACTCTGCCCAATATATCACGTACCATAGACTGGTGCGGAAGATAAGGTGAATGTGGCCAGAAACGGTACTGGCAGAAGAACCAGACGCTACCATAGACATAATATATGATCTAGCGGAGGGAGGGCATGAGACGTCTAGAATATATGAGATGCTGATGGCCAAAGTGGGGAAGGAGGTGGTGCAGCTGAGATTGGAATGGGAAAGCGAAGTAGGAGCCCCGATGGAGGACGGAATGTGGGAACGTGCCCAGGGATATCACAAGAAGGTATCGAGGAATGCAAGACTTAAACAGATGCAACTGTATATAAATCAATAGGGTGTATCTGACGCCCAAGAGGATAGCCACGTTTAAAAATGCAGGGCAACAGGCATGCCCTAAATGTGATGAGGAGAATGTGGGTATGGTGCATATGTTTTGGTCATGCCCGATTGTTGAATGCTTTTGGGGGGAGATCGCACATAAACTTGCTGAGAAGGGTATTGAAATTGAGGTGGACACAGTGTGGGCCTGCCTGTTAGGGGGGTTCCCTAGACCGCACAAACTTGGGCACGTAAGCAAACTGAAAGATCTGGCATAAGCGCTTGCGAAAAGGCGAATAGCTATGGGATGGAAGACATGCCACAAACCTCGATTGGAGGTATGGTGGAAAGACCTACAGAAACGGGCGGAGGCTGAGGCCGTGGTATGGCAAGAAGCTAGCAGTACTGGGGGGAGGAGGAGGAGGCTGGGACCTTGATGGCTTGGAAACTGCTAATAGCAGAACTATTTGGGACAATGCAAGACCCAACAGAACCCTCGGAAAGTGATACTCTATCACAAACTGCAAGGACTGTGAACCAACAGAAATAGGCTGGTAACGGGGGGTGGGATTAAGGGAGCAGTGGATGCAATTGAAGAATGTATAATTGAAATGTTATTGTATACACTGCAAGTTTGGTTTGTATTGTTTGTTTGTGAAACATTAATAAAGTTATTTTTTAAAAAAAGAAATGTCTTTAGGCTTGATCAGATGAAGGCACGGTAAAGTTGGTATAGTGAATAAAGTTGGTTGTTGGGTAGTCCGGGCGTTTTTGCCTTGAAGGTAAAATTGCGGTGCTGCGATCGCCCTACTTTAGGCATTGCCGTCCCTAGAACTCTGTGTAGTTGATATATTACGTGGGTGTACCACCTCAAATGTTAAGATCTCAAAGGGTTTTGAGATTTAGTAGGCGTATATGGCGATGTTTAGGTCCTTTAGTGTACAGTGAGATAGCTTGATATAAAATGGTGGCCTAGAGTGCAGCTGTCACAATAGCGAGGCCTGCCTGAGCTAAAGGATGGTGCTCCTTATTGGGAAGTATTTTTATCAAAGCGTTAGTCGCACTTTTTACATCAAATTGATATGGACCGCCAATTGCATTCCTTAGTCTCAAGATGCGTAGTCATTTGAAACTTAATTTGCGTACATGATCATGCTATGCAAACTTCCGCAGAGGAACCCACACAACCAGCTATTTTCTGGATGTTTATTTTGAGGTCATCCACAGATATAACTGCCCATATTGGTATACAATTATGGTGGTCTGCGAACCATGTTTTTCTCCCATTAAAAAAAAAAAAAAAGAGGGCAAATCTTTACAGCCTTAATAACACAACAAAACTATCCATGACTCAATTCTGTGCGAATTAAACATTCCCTCCTATTACCGTTTGGCTTTAACTTGCACTGTCGCAACTAACCCGGTCATCGTATTCGTTTGCTGGTCAAGCTGAATGTCAATGTAGATGAGATGTGACTGCACATTGTTTTTTAAAGAAAATGACATATTCTAGGCCAATGCAGCAAACTTGTAACGATGTACTGGCTTGACTTTATAAAATTAATCGGGCCCCTTTTCAAAATCATCTTGCATCGTAAGCGGTTTTGGCACAGGTAAATCGCACTGCACGTTTTTCCTTTGTGTCTCCCATCTGATCTGCGCGGGCATGGGTTCTAGGAAATTCTACTGTCTGGAATTCAGGAGTTGTGTGCCGCTAATGATCTCTGCCTCAATGCCAGTAAGACGGATCCTCCTCACCGGAACACCAGATCCCTCCTTTCCTCTCTCTATGGCCGCACACTCCGGGTCCTCTTCCTTCTACCTATGAGGCTAAGACACCAGAACACTAGCTCCCTCCTTTTCTCTCTGGCCGCCCACTCTGTGAGTCTAAGATCCGTGGGGTCATCTTCGACTCCACCATCTCCTTCTCTCCTCACATTTCTGACATCTCTAAGAAGCCAAACTACTAACTGCACCTTGTCAGAGGTATTCTTCCCTTCCTCACTTTCCCCCAGAAGCTCACTGTCTCTAGAGCTCTGGTCCTCTCAAGGCTGCAACAGCATCTTTCTAAATCTTCTTGCCTCTACTCTCTACAATTTATCCAGAACAGGACTGCAAGACTTGTCCTTGGCCTCAAGCCCTGGATTATATCTCTCAGCTCTGAAATATCTTCACTGGCTTCCTGTGGCTAAAAGGATCAACTTCTGGGGCCTGTGTCAGCACTACCTCCAACTCCCTCTTCCTAAGCATCTCCCTTCTCGAGCTCTCCGCTCATCTACCTCCAACTCTGAGGGCTAGCCGCTTTTGCAAGCAGAGAGTTGGGGGGTAGATCTCTTTCTTTTGCTGGGGCCTCCCTCTAGCACAGCCTCCCTGCCTCTCTCAAACTTGAGCAGGACCATCTTCGGTTCCGGAAGCAACCCAAGACCTTCATCTTCACTTCCGCTTTCTCTCTTCCTCTCCCCTGCTGATGACCTGCCTCCCTTTGTTTTGTCCTCCCTTTGGGTCCCCCCCTTGTCACACCTAGAAACACTTGTGTACATGCATGTTATAAATGCCATATCGTATCTCCAGGCCCTCTAGTCCCCATGATGTCACTGTCTGCCCCCCAGCCTCTTTTGGTGCCCTGTGTTGTCGCTGTGTACCCCGTGCCCTCTGTCACCCTGTTTTGTCGATGTGTACCCGTCTGGTCCCCCGTGCTGCCGATGTAGGCCCAGTCCCCTCTAGTGCCCATGATGTCACTATGTGCCCCTTTGGTCCCCTGCGCTGTCGCTGTGTACCCCCGGCCCCTATGGCACCTCGTGATGTTGCTGTTTGCCACAGAACCTCGTCTTCCTTTGATGTCGCTGTGTACCTACAACCCCTCAGGTCCCCATGCTTCACTCTGTGCCAGTCCCTCCAGTTTCAGACTTGTCACTGCTCCCCCATTCCCCTCTCTTGTCCTAGGCTGTCGCTGTGTGCCCCCAGGCCCCTTTGGTCCCATGATGTCTATCTGTGCCAACACCCTTTGGCCCCTCGATGCTGTTGCTTTATGCCCCCAAACTCCTGGTCCCCCGCGATGTTGCTGCGTGCCCCGCCCCTCCGGTTCTTGTGCCTTGTTCCCTCTTGTCTGTGTCTTGGCACTTGCACTCCCTGGGTGTCGATAGGCCGAGTCCTGTGGGTTACCTTCACATTCTTGCTGTTCATAGCCTGAGTGTCTTTGCGCACTTCTTTTTTTCTCCCTTGTCGTCGAGCGCTTTGAAGCACATCATGTGTGTGCGCTGTGTGGATGAACCATCATGTATCATATCACTATGCTTACTCTCTACTCTACACCATCACACAATTAGAGTGCAGCTACACCCCTCGATCAATTCGGCATAGCTGCTCACATACGAATTCTATCCCACAAACACTTCATCATTCCAATAAAATGCAGCTATAACCCACGAAAAAACCGCCTAGCTGCAAACAAGCATTCCACAGGCCTAACGCAGCCAGAACCCAGTTTCGATGTCCACCCGCCTGACTGCACACATTGAACCGATAACACTACCACCACACCCAATGCTAGAATTCAGCTCCCTTCAAGCTACTACATCAGCTGCACACTTAACTGTGAGGCAGTTTTTTGGGCTTTGATGAACCACTCTTCTTTAGGTTCTTTCAAGGAGCCTATCACTTTCTTCCACCAACCCCACTGGCTCTCTGCCAGCAACCTAGATTTGGAGATGGAATTACAACTGGTTCTCCTTGCCGTATCTCTACATTAGTCCTGCCTCCACCTGCAGCCATTAAGACTCCTATAAAGAGAGTGGCAGAAACCCCTGCTCGAGTCACTGAAAGTTAAAGGGTGGTAGTGGGTCTCAGTAGCTTGGCTGCCACCCCTGCTAGCACTTTCTATTTGCAGGTATTGGGGCAGCTGAGAAATTAGCCTTTGGCTTAACTACATTCACAGGCAAGTGGAGGGCATTACTTTCACATCTCAGAGATGGAGATGAGAACAGGAGTGAGCTGGTCCCCACCATCCCAGAGCAGGTGCTACACTACCCAAACCACAATCTGGTGTTTCAGGGAATCCACCGGTTGAGCATTCTTTAACCAGGCTGATGACCGCCAATGTGCTGCTATTAGGGCCAGATAGGAAAATGGGACAGTGTCTCTACCTACCAGTCCGCCCCCCACGAGATGGAATGGAGAGGTGGTAAAAGCTCTGCTTCCACCAGTTTTCTAAAGAGGGGCTTTAGTGCGATGTGCAGCTGCACACTTTAATCCATTTTACGCGTTCAATGTTCTTAAAAATGTCCTATCTTTTCACAAACTGCCCAAAAAAGGTCCTCCTGGTACTACTCAGTTTGCTGTGTAAAGTATTTTATTGTGCTTCTTGAATGTGTGCCACACAGCTTCCTTAACTCACTAAACAGGTACAATACTGGAACAAACAGTGTAATCTTCACACACAGAAAAGACAACCCATACAGCAAAAATGTAAACTTCCCCGACATACAGGATAGGGACCATATGGGTATCGGTGCAAGAGACCCACCCACAAAGAACAGGAACTGCATTGGGAGCAGCATTGAAAGCTTCCATAACACACAAGACAGAACAGCATGGGAAGCAGCATGTCCCAATTACCTCACAGGTATAGCATAGGCAGTTGTGCTACACAGTTTCCAAAAGTACAAGCTTTCCTCACAAATATAGCACCTACAGTTACTATATGAAGAGTACCAACACACGTTTCCATCAAACAGGTACAACATGGACAAGGCAATTGCAAGCTCTTTCAAAATCCACCAGGAACTGCATGGGCAGGGCCAGTGGATGCTTTCCATAAACAGGTACAGCATGCGTGAGGGCCCATACAAGCTTCCATAGCAACCAAGTAAACATACAGAATAGACAGGGCTAGTGCAAGATTCCATCTCAAACAGATACAGCATTTATATAAGAGAACATTTCTCTCGCAAACGGTTGAGCATGATCAAGTGGACGTTGCCTCACAAAAAAGTCAACGCAAGTGTTCAAGTATAGAGTGTGCAGGCCAGTGCATATTTCCCTCACAAGTGGGTTTGGTATCCCTCACAAGTGGGTATAGGTACAGCATGTATAAGTCCATTTCATGGTTTCCTAACAAACGGGTACATTAGCATGGTTCATTATTTTGGAATCTTCGATTTACGCCAAGCCTGGAGGCGGGAGCTTTTACAAAGTGGGAGATGGCAGGGTGCTGTAAGCTGCGGGATATGGATGAGGGACAGGAGGTCAAAAATATGTACAGTTTAAATAATACTTCAATCTGGGAGAGGTTCAGATAGTCTTAACTTCGCCACTGGTTGAGAAATCATCAGGTCATGAGGGCTGTGACTGGAGATCTCACCCCCTTTGAAAAATATTTAACGGGCTATACGGGGGGGTGGGGAGTCTCACATGGTAGTAGACCTCTACAAGACATTTACCACCCCTCGGGGAGCAGTGAGGTGGCCATATATGAAACACTGGGAGGACGCCCTGGAACAAATGGGAACACCTGTGAGGGGATATTCCCAAATTGACCAGGGCATTGCAAATCAGGGAAATGTGGATTAAGGTCATGGTACAGTGGCATCTCACCCAGTAAGACTGCATAAATGCTATGCAGCAGTCTCCAATAAGTGTTGGAGAGGGTGGGATTCATTGGAAACCTGGGATCACATATGCTGGTCGTGTGGGAAGCTGCTGTCCTTTTGGGACTATGTACGTACTGCTTTGTCAGGAATATTTGGCATACAGGCCTGTAAGGACATTGCCGAGGCCAAGCTAGGAGCGGGACATTTTGGAGACTTTACCTACTAAAGCTCAGGAAAAGGCCTATGTGATCCTTACCATAGCAGCATTACTAGCTGTGGCACAAAATTGGAAAAGCAAGGCAGTGTCCACGGATCAGGAATTGCTATCCAAGGTTTTGAACTTTGTTGCCCTGGAAAGAGTGGCATACTCTGTGCAAGGAGACCTGCATAAGTTTGGGACAGATTGGGAGATTGTCCTTTCTTTTCTAAGTAGTGACTTGAGGGGTAATCTCTGCCCCACGAAGACATCGGGTGCTGGAACTGGTTTGAAGTGAGGTGGGAGAATGTAACAAGGGTGATCTCAGCTGTCAATCAGGGTATGTGGGAGGAACAAGTTACTTACCTGTAACTGTTGTTCTCCAGCATGGGTCTGGCATGGATTCACATGCTCATGAATATTCCGTCATCAGGCCGGGAATCCTCGGTATAGAAAAAATCAGTATCAGTTTCGTTTCTGATCTGTCTTTCTCAGTAGTAACCAAACACTGGTCTCTGGGTCATACTGCCCCCAGCCAATGACTGCCCTCTCCCTAAGCCCCGCCCCTGGCAGCCATCCTCAGATTTGGTAGTACGTGAAGTGGCAGTATGACCAAGTGAAGAGCCGCAGAGGGGTAGGCGGGAGGGTTCGCATGTGAATCCATGCCAGACCCATGCTGGAGAACAACAGTTACAGGTAAGTAACTTGTTCCTTCTCCAGCATGGGGTCTGGCATGGATTCACATGCTCATGAATATAAGAATACATAGCAGTACACACATGCACAACTACAGGAGGTGGCAAAAAGGCTCAACATTAAGCAATACAACAACTCAACATTAAGCATCTCTTACCTCCTCACCAGGCTCACCTCAAGCGAACAGGTTGCGCAGCACTGCTTGGCCGACCCTGGACTCCTCCCTGGAATCCCGATCGATGCAGTAGAATCTCGTGAAGGTGTGCGTCGACCTCCACGTAGCAGCCTTGCAGATGTCCAGCAGGGGCACACCAGATAGGAACGCCGTAGTAGCAGCGATCGCTCTGGTCGAATGGGCTCTCGGACGGCCTGGCAGCGGTCGGTTAGCCAACCGGTGGCAGTGCATGATGCAGCCGGAGAGCCATCTGGAAATAGAAGACTTCGAGAGAGCCTTCCCTTGATTCACAGGTCCAAAGTTCATAAACAGCTGTGATGTCCTCCGAAACTCTAGCCACATCCAGCGAGTGCAAAGTTCTCTCGGCCGGCGACGAAGGAGACGGGAAGAAAACAGGTAACACCAGGGGCTCGTTAAGATGGAAGTCCGACGGCACCTTGGGCATAAAGGAGGGGTGCGTCCTAAGCACCACCCTCGAGGCATGGAAAGTCAAGTACGGTGCTTTGCAGGATAGGGCCTGGATCTCTCCCACTCGTCGTGCGGAGGTAGTGGCCACCAGGAATGCAGTCTTCCATGACACAAACTTCATCGGTGCGGAGTGCATCGGCTCGAATGGGGGCCCCATGAGCCTGGTCAGCACCACGTTAAGTTCCCACGCCGGGGCCTTCACCGGCGGGAACGACCAGAACAGTCCTTTCATAAACTCTTTTACCAGTCGATGGGACCACAGGGACGTCCGTCCTGTGGTTCTGGTATATCTGGAGATCGCCGCCAGATGAATCTTAATGGAGGCATGGGCTAGCCCAGCCTTTGCCAGCGATAGCAGGTACGGCAGCACTTGAGGGGCCGTAATCCGTAGGGCGTTGATCTTCTGTGCCCGGCACCAGATAGAGAACCTCTTCCATTTGTGTCCGTAGCACTTGATAGTTGAGGAAGCCCTGGCCTTTGCAAGAACCTCTCTGCAATCGGCCGGGATGTCGTATCCTCCAAACTCTAGTGCTGCAGGAGCCAGGCCTGCAAGTTCAGCGACTCTGGTTCGCGGTGAAGAATGGCTCCTCCTTCTCTGGAGAGAAGATCCGCGTCCGTCGGTAGCTTGACTGGTGTGGACGCTGACAAGTCCAGAAGGTCCGGGAACCAGATCTGCCTCGGCCACGCCGGTGCGACGAGGATCATCCTGCACCGGGACCTCTTGAGCTGGTTGACGAGCCGGAGTAGCAACGGCAACGGCGGGAATGCATAAAGGAACAGGCCGTCCCATGGGGAACGAGAAAGCATCGCCCATGCTCCTCGGTTGGGGAAACCTGCTGGCGAACCTCCGGCACTTGGAGTTCGCCGCCGTCGTGAAGAGATCGATCTGGGGTTCGCCCCATCGTCGGAAGAGTCAGTCCACTTGATCCTGGCGCAGTTCCCACTCGTGGCACGAGCGCAGCTCCCTGCTGAGTGAGTCGGCGATGGTGTTTTTATCCCTGCCAGATGAAAGGGTACCAGAAACATCCCTTGTGCGATGGCCCAATGCCACAGATCCTGGGCTTCTTTGGACAGGGCAGGGGATCTGGTTTCGCCCTGCTTCCGAATGTAAAACATCGTGGTGGTGTTGTCGGTGAAGATCCTCACCACCTTACCTTTGAGGGACGGAAGGAAGGACCTGAGGGCCCAGAACACTGCACGGAGCTCCAAGATGTTGATGTGGAGAGTCTTCTCCTCCGAGCACCAAAGGCCTCTCGCGTGGAGGCTCCCGGTGTGAGCTCCCCAACCTTCCAGGGAGGCATCCGTCGTCACCGTCACCTAGTGGGCCGGGGCTAGGAAGCCTGTTCCCGCCGTCAGATGAGCGCGGACACCCCGCCATCGTATCACCTGGCGGAACGTTTCATCGAGCGGGATCCTGTCCTCGAAGCTGCCCGTCTGGATCCAGCGGGCGTCGAGGAATTCTTGTAAGGGCCGCATCCGAAGTCTGCAATGGGGCACCAGATAAATGCAGGAGGACATCATTCCGAGGAGGGGCTTGATAGACCTCACTCTGGCCACGTCCGTGGCCAGTAGACGTTGCACCTTTCCTAGGATGGTCCTTATCCTTTCCTCCGACGGTGAGGCCCGCCGCGCCACTGTGTCGAGCTGTGCTGCCAGAAACAGGGCGACTTGCGACGGGACCAGTTGGGATTTTGGAAAGTTGATGGAGAACCCCAGGTCCGTGAGCAGCTGGACGGTCTTCGCAGTGTGTTCCACGGCGAGCTCCCTTGTCCTTGCCCGTTTGAGCCAGTCGTCCAGGTAGGGGTAGATGTGGATCCCCTGCAGGCGCAGCGGCGCCGCCACCGGTGCTAGGCACTTGGTGAACTCCCTGGGCGCCGATTTTAATCCGAATGGGAGGGCCTTTAACTGGTAGTGCCGCCCTTGGACCACGAACCTGAGGAACTTTCGGTGTCTCTTTAGAATGGGGATGTGGAAGTACACATCCTCCAAGTCCAACGACGACAGGAAGTCGCCCTCCTCCAGTTGTCCCAGCTCGTGCTGGAGGGTGACCATCCGGAACTTCTGTGCCTTGATGTATTTGTTTAGTCATCGCAGGTCCAGGATGGGACGCCATCCTCCTGTCTTTTTCCTTACGAGGAAGTATCTTGAGTAAACTCCGGAGCCCCGAAGCCTCTTCGGGATGAGCTCGATGGCACCTTTCCTGAGCATGGCCCGTACTTCCAACAGTAGTTGAGGGACTGAGTTTCCTTCCTGGCCACGGGAGGAATGCGGGGGCACCTCTTCTGGAACTCGAGGGCGTGCCCCAGGGCCAGGGCGTCCAGCACCCAACGGTCGGTGGAGATGGACTCCCACACGCCGGCGAACTTCGTCAGCCGGCCTCCCACCGGGGTGCTTCGGCGGGGGCCCGACCCGACGGACGGTTCAATCCTGCTTGGAGGCTGCTTTGCCTCCTTGACCACCTTGGCGACGACGGCGGGATCCACCTGACTTGCCGCGTCCCCTATAGGCCTCCTGCGACGAAGACCTTGCCGCTTCACGGTAAGTAGAGGCGCTGCTGCCGGCTCCCTTGGAGGCACCCTGTCTGCCTCCGGAACTCCGAAAGGACGGCCGTCGTCGTTGGAGGACACCCAGTGCACGGGCCGTCTCCGTGTCCGTCTTGATCGTCTGAAGGGATTCATCAACCACCTTGCCAAAAAGGTTGTTCCCATCGAAGGGCATGTCCAAAACCTTGGTCTGAACGTCTTGGCGGAAATCCGTCGCCCTGAGCCATCGTCGTCGTCTCAGGCAAACGCTGTTGCCCAACTGACGGAAACCGGTGTCAGCGATGTCCGTGGCCACCGTAATGGCGTGGTCTGAGGCAATCTCACCTTCCTGCAAGATTTCCAGGGCCTCGGCCCTCTTGGCATCCGGAAGGAAGTCCAACAGCGGGGCGATCTTGAACCACAACTCCGTCGTAGCGGGCTACGAGTGCCAGGGCGTTGGCCGCCTTGATGGTCGTCGCTGCAGATGAGATGACCCGTCGTCCCATCGCATCCAGATTCCTACCCTCACCGTCCGGAGGGGAGGTTGAAGTCGAGGCCGATGCCCCCCCCCACTTTCTTCTTGGCCGCTGCCGAAACGACCGAGTCCGGGGTTGGTTGCGCCCTAAGGCACAAGGGGGCAGCATCGGGGACCCAGTACTTCTTCTCGTACCGGTCCCTCTTCGCAGGAGCCGTGGCAGGGTTCTTGAGGAGGGCGAGCCCTTCATCCCATATATCATCTAGAAGCAGTACGGCGAGGACCGTCTTCCTTTTAGCCTCGCGCCGCTGGTAGAGGAACCCCTCCTTCTTTTCCTCGGGGCAGAGCTGGAAGAGCTCGGATGCCCTGGAGATCATTGCATGGAAGGATCCAATCTCGTCGGGCGGGGACACCCGGGCAGGGGGAAACGGGGGGCACGTCCCGTCGTCGCCTCTGTCGTCATCCGTACCCGTCGTAGTCGTGTCCATGCCTGTATCATCCCTGTGGGTAGTGGACCGGGGGGAAGGCAGAGAAGGCCGCAGAGGCGGGAGAGGAGGCCTAGATGCGTCCTTCTCCTCTTAGGCGGTGGACTCCCCGAAGGTCCTGGCTCCGGATCCTCCGTCGGGCCTGGCTCAGGCTCCTCCGTCGGGGGAAGGGGCAACCTAGTCCTTATCTCTGAGCATAAGGACTGGATGGCTGACAAAATGGCCGCCGAGGTGTCATGCGGCGCCGGAAACGACGGGTGTGAGGGCTCTTGAGGAGCCTCGTCTGCGTCACCGTCGCCCTCGTCGTCGCCCTCGTCGGGATCCCTCCCGATGGGCTGGGTCTCCTCCACGACTTGGATGAGCTCCTCTTCAGAGGTCGTGTCCGTATCCACGACGGCCCCCTGCCCCCCTTTTTCCAACGAGGACTTTGTGGGGGTCTTCTCGATGGGCCTGAAAGACGACTCCCTCCGCGGTGGCAGGGAGACTCTGGTACCTGAGAGCGCCTTCACTGGTGTAGCCTCCACAGGCTGAGCCAGGGCCGCGGCGACATCCTCAATCGAGGTCCTAGCAGGGTGAATCATGGCCAACGTCACCTTCTGTAGGCCTGGGGCCTTCACCTTCGGGGGAGGGTCCGAGCCTCGCTCCCCCTCTGCCGGAGTCTTCGAGATCGACCAGGGCCTCTCCAGAAGCTTCGCCGGGTTCTCGGATTTCCTCTTACCCGAGCCAGAGCATTGGCTCGTGGTCGATGGCGCCGGGGAGGGTGCGCCCTGCCTGGCAGCCGAGGAGCCCGACCGTTCGGTGCTCCCGGTGCCCGCGGACTCGCGGTACTTAGCCTTTTGTTGGGCCCCCATCGCCGGGGCACCCTCACAGGACTTAAAAGACCGCTCGGACTTCTTCTTCTCGCCTGGCGGGCTCTTACCTTCCAGCCAGTTGGCGAGACGGAGGTGGCGATCATTCATGGTCCGCTCCGACATGTTTCCACAAAACGCGCAGTCCTTTTCCTTGTGCGTCTTGTCCTCATGGAGACAGTAGAGGCATAACGAATGCTCGTCCTCCTTGAAAACGTTCTGAAGCTGGCATCCAGGGCAGGTCCTGAAAAGCTTCCCGGGCGTCGAGCTCCCTTTCTCCTGGGCCATGTCCGGTGTAGGCCTCGGAACTTCTGGATCCTCCAAAAGCGTAACTCGATGAAATCTTCACCCTTGGGGGGGGCGTAGAAAACTCCAAAACGGATCCCCGTTGATCGGAAGTAGAAACGGTGGAGCTTGAGGCTCTTTTAACCGAAAAAATTAGAAAATCTCCTGAAAAAAGCGCGAAAACGCAGCAAAAGCTTGAGAGCTAAGCACAAGGACTCCCAACACTTGAACGTGCGGAAAAAATCTGAGTATGGCTGCCAGGGGCGGGGCTTAGGGAGAGGGCAGTCATTGGCTGGGGGCAGTATGACCCAGAGACCAGTGATTGGTTACTACTGAGAAAGACAGATCAGAAACAAAACTGATACTGATTTTTTCTATACCGAGGATTCCCGGCCTGACGACGCGGAATATTCATGAGCATGTGAATCCATGCCAGACCACATGCTGGAGAAGTGGGAATTGTTCTATAATGTTGAAATATCCAAAAATAAGTAAAACATTAAATAAAACATGCTTTAGCAGGGTGGCCCGCCACAAAGAACCATGCTGGCTTCGATAGCGAATTCAAGGCTGTTTATTCAAACACAAAGGGTCAAGTGGCACAGCCAGTAGAGCGCTCGCTTTGACATCTGTGCAGAGCCTGCTAACGCAGGTTCGAATCCCGGCGGGGCCAAACTCAGCCTTTCATTCTTCCGAGGTCGATAAATGAACACCACACACCGTGGGTTAGCAGCGCTCAGATACCTAAGGGTTCGTAGCGCTATATAAATGCCAAATTATTATAATTATTATTATTATAATGGCTTCCGTTTTCAAGGTTCTTCACGGCCTACCAGGTCCTCTTGGGAGATTTGGCGCTAGGGATGTCCCTCTGTCTCAGCTTCCCTGGCCTTATCCTCCACTGGTCTCTCAGACGTCCTCCACTGCCTCCTGTCCTCACCAAACTAATGCACACTCCCACATACACACCTCCTTAAATACCACCCCCCTTCCAAGTTTTGATTATGTACCCTGTCCAATCACTTACCTGGATCAAGGGGATGCGAGAGGAAAGGCAATGGGAGGGCTTAAAAGGGCTGATAAGCCCCCACCTTCTCCAACATTTACCCTGTGTTGTTCAAGGCCTGCAGGGTTTTATAAAATAATTACATCCCTGGTGGCATAGTGGAAAAAAAGGCCTACTGGGGACCTTCATTTATTTAAAATAATCCCTGTTGGGGTAGCAGGGCCTACCTGTGGGTGCAGGCTCCAGCAGATAAAGTTTGCTGGATCCTGCAGGTGTTGTGAAGGACACGGCACCGCTTGGTGGCATGTCTATCCTTGCCACATCCTGCCGCCCATGTTGTGGTGTTTTCGTGGCACCCTGTGACAGGGATGCCACCGCAGTCTTAAGCTTCTCTCTGGATGTGGCAGGGCGGCGTCTTCTTCGACCTGGGGAGGCTGCCCCACTCCAGCCATGGCATGTAGGCTGTCCTCTCTACAGGTAAGGAGGAGTGGGGAGGGGGCCTGCCTGCACTCAGGCACATGTGTTGGGCTGGGGTGGTTCCCCGCCATTGACAGGGTAACAACGGCGGCCCGCTCACAAAGCACATATTCTCAGCGAGCATGCTTATCTTGGATTTATAACCTGCACTGAATTTTAATATATTGCAAAGATAACAAAGCATCTTGACCTCTACTGTTTAGTATTGCTTTAAAAGTTAGCACTAGTTAGCACAAACATTTCCAAATTAATTGGGCACCTTCCCAAGAAACGCTCGATTATGCTTGAAGCCGTGAATTCACTCACGTGCAAAGAGTTTCAACTTCTAAATAGCGTATGTGGCCAAAAACTATTCATAAACTACTTTAAAAGTTGCATAAATAAATATGCATTATTTCTACGTGAGAGGAAACACTACAAAAATCAATTATAGGGTCAGTACTTGGAGTTAGCCCTTCCAGCAATGCCTAAAGTCATTTCTATCGGTTTGTTTATGTTTCAGATTCAATGTACTGAAGGCACAGCACACTTTGACCTATTCTGAGATTATGTGGATAAGACCCTTTAACTCCTCGTTGCTGAACCTGCATGAGACCCTCTACTCTTCACTGATCCCATCTCCCTCCCGGGAGGTGTACTTTGTCTGGCCCATGCTCTGCCGTCAGAAGTTCCAGGAGGGTTCTACCAAGAGTGCCCTGGTTCTGACCACATTGTTTTATCTACATTTCTTCCTGCTAGGCCTCAGTGATTTTGCGTCAATAGGAAATGGCCCTAGTACCACTGCCATGTTCGAGAATCCTATAAATGTAAGCACTGTGATTTGCAGCAGGGCACCCCCAAATTGCAGCATGATATTATGCAGCTACTTTAACTGAGATGGTGTACATCTCTTTTGTACTTCATGGAAGCAGAGGGGAAACCCTGCTCTGTGGCGCCCCCTGCTGGTCAGCACCCTAGGTAGCGGCCTACTTTGCCTAGTAGGGAAGGGTTTGTCGGAACCACAAGCACCTAGGCGTTGGATTATTTGTTTTTTTTTTAAATATGTTTATTTTAAAGCAAGGCAGGACAAATTATCAAAGACATTGCATGAAAACACACCCATAACGTTTCACTTGTGAACCATACCCCACCTCCCCCCTCCCTATCCCGGAGCCCCCCCGACCTCCAGCAACTTTTCCCCAGTCCCCATGTTCCTCGGGGACAGTCGAGGCCCCTGCCGCTCAGGTAGGTTCCCCAACTTTCAGGGTCCATCGTGTGTTAAGCGGTTTAAATGTCAAAGCGGGGAAGCGCCGATCATAGTCCAACACCAGGGCCCAGACATTCTGGAAGCGGTGTAGCTCCCCCGCTCTTGCCGCGGTCACTTTTTCCGCGATTAGGATGTCCCATAGTTTGCCCCACCAGTGGGCTATGCACGGGCCGTCTGGGGTCTTCCAGAAGCGGGCAAGGACAGGTTTGCCTGCCAGGAGGCATTGTGTTATCAGTTTTGCTCCGTTCCCTTAGCGGTCTGGGGGTTGGGACCCCCAAGAGGACCGTTTCGGGCTCCAGGGGGAGAGACCGCCCTGTAATTTGCTCAATCCTCTCCAAGCATCGTTCCCAGAATTGCTGGATCTTTGGGCACGACCACCACATGTGAAAAAAGGAGCCCGGCTGAGAGCATCCCCTCCAGCAGGTGGCACTCAGCCGAGGATTCATGTGATGTAGTCTAAGGGGGTCGAAGTACCAGTGCAGCATGAGCTTATATGTGCATTCTTTACTGGTGATGCAGGTTGAAGAGGAGTGGGTGCGTGTCCAGATGTCCACCCAGGTCTGGTCGTCAATCGGGTGGCCCAGATTGGCCTCCCATTGGGCCATGCACCGGGTTTTAGAGATTAAGAAGTCTCTTAGGAAGTGTCTATACAGTGAGGAGATCCTGCCGCGGGCTGGGAGATCCTTAAGCTATAGTTCTAAGCCGGTGAGCGGCCTCGTGGCACCCTGGAGGGTCTGAGGTTGTGAGCACCAGTGGCGGAGCTGGCAATAGGTAAACCGGTCCTCTTCCTGGAGCCGGAACTCGGCCTTGCATTGTTCAAAGGTGCGGGGGGTGTTCCCCACATATAGTTGCTCCTTGGTTTCGAGGCCGCCTTCTATCCAGTTCCGGAAGTTGCGTGGATGCATCCCTGGCATAATATTTGGGTTGAGGAAGATCGGGGAGAGGGGGCTTTGGCCTCTGGGGATTCCCTTTTGTTTCAGAGCCCAGCCCCAAGAGGTTAGGGTGTGCTTGGTGGTCAGTAGGAGGTTGGTCCAGTGCTCTCTCCGGGCGGGCTGGACGATGGGAGGAATCTGAGGGGGGAGCGGAAGCTGCACTTGCTCCATTTCTACCCATCTAGGGTGGTCTGAGAGTATCTGCCAGTTCCGAACGTGGGCCTACTGTGCTGCTGCCCTGTAGGCCTGCAGGTCGGGGACCCCCATTCTCCCAGCCTGGAGCTTCCAGTAAGCGTTTTAAGAGGAATTCTGGCTTCTCGCCTTTTCATATAAACTTGAACATTTTCCTCTGGAAATCCTGGAGTTTTGCATTCGGGATCGCCACTGCGAGGGAGGAACACGCGTAGAGGAATCTCAGGAGTAGGTTCATCTTGGCGGTCGTAATCTGGCCCATTAGCGAGATTTCTTGAGTGGCCCAGCGCTTTAGATCCCCCTCCAGTTCCCGGAACAAGCTGGGGAAGTTGCCCTGGTAAGGGTCTGTTAGGCAGAAACCTGTGCAGTTCCCTCTGGGACCACTGCAAAAGATTTAAGACTACAGGTGGTTGGAAGTAAACCCAATTGGTAGCAATCTGAAACCACACAGATTTACCTGGTAGCTGTGGCTGAGCAGTCAGACTTCTCTCACAAAGAGTTAGGCAGTATACAGAGTATTCACAATAGGTCAAAAGAACACAGTAGAACAAGCAAACACTGACCAGAGCTTGGTGTAAAAGAGATATAATTATTTATTTAAAAACACATCTAGTTAAACACACTGGCATTAATATCAAGCAGTTCAATAACATGGTCACTAAAAGATATACACTCCCTTCAACGATTAGTTAGACAAGTCTTAAGTAAAGCAACACTTATTTTCAGACAGCGGTGAGCGCTTAACGAAGATGGCACTCTAATCAATCGGTTAAAAAGGGAGAGAAAGGCAGAGCAAAGATAGAAACAGATCCCAACACTTTCGGAAGAACACAGTAGGAGAAGAAGGCAGGTTAAAACCGCAAAGTCAAAGTTAACAAGGCTGGACCCACTTTAAGAGGCTCCGGTCGAAATGTGTCCAAGGTCACACGGTTCAAAGTGCCCAAAAGTCTCGCAATAGTTTCAAAAGGAGTTGGATCAACAGAAAGGGACCAGTTAGATGGTCAAGGCGGCCAGCCCAGTCCAGAAGGTTAAGGGGTTATTGTTACCTTGTAGCAATCTTTAGAAAGGGAGGCCTGGCGGACACAGTACCTTAAAATGGTGAGAACGCTCCAGCGGGGGCAGTTGTTCCTGGCAGCGGGTGCAAGTTGGTGCTTCGTCCGGAGGAAGAGAGGATCTCGTCGGGGAGGAAAGCAGGAGTCCGTTGCACTGCTAGGGAAGAAACCAGCCGCAGAGTTCTCAATTAAAAGGAGGGGTCCTTTTATTCGCGGTCCAGTGGTAAGTGGCTATCCAGTTGCCGGGGTGCTTGGCACGGGCAATTCGACCACAAGACGTCCTGGGATGCGAGAAAAGAAGGTAAACTGGTTGTGCCCACCAGTCAGGGGAAGAAGACTCTCCAGCAGAGAGATCTCCTCTGTCGTTGGGAAGTGGTGACCAAGGATTGGCCATCAACCCACTAATGTGCAAGACTTCACTACAAAACAACAGAACTTGGCTTTTCTAACCAAATTGCAAAAAGTCAGGCTCTGTACTTTCCAAAAAATGCCACACTTGAGATGTGTGCTCTTTTTATCCTGACCGCAATGTCTTGTACACAGCTACCTAATGGCACTCACAAAACACAATGTACTTAACTTTCTGTGTGAATTTTCTGTTTGGTATAATTGTATTATATTCTGATGCCATAAACACTGACTGCATTAGAGAGTACTCCAGCTCTGTCAGCAGACCACAGTAGTAGCACAAATGTGTATATATAGGCTTTAAAAGTTTCCGGTTCAAACATTAAGAACCTATTATTGTTGCAGACAGGTTCATGTAAAGGAAATACCCTTCTAACTAAATACAAATGTTGGTTGCACTCCTGAATACAGAATCTATGCTTTGCTTTGAATGAGGACAATTCTAGTGTTCAACATTGTCTATTTTTCTTTGATCCATACACCATGGCAATATGTTGCACAATGAGTTCTTTTTGCCTGAAGATGTTTATGTGATTTTCTTTTAGACTACATGTAAATAAACACATGTCCCCTGATTGAAAAGGGTGCACAACAATTGACATGATTTAATCCGTTTTGCTGTTTCCAAGAAAAATGCGAGTCCATGTTTAAGCTCTTGCAAGTTTGGAATAGGGTGATTACTTCTAAACACCACTACAGTTCACGTTAAATAAAACATTCTAAAATCTGAGAATTGTCTAAATTTGACCGGCGGTAACCACCCCCCTTGTTATACAGTTGGGAAGTGGTGAGTCAGTTCAGCAGGGCTCCACCGGTGGTGTCGTCGTAGCAGGTCGGCTCAGCTTCTCCGTCGTCGGATTTTCAGGTCCTGTGGCGACTTCTGAAGTGCCAGTCCCAAAAGCCCTGCTTTTATGCAGCACAACCCCATTCACTCAGCCTAGCTGTAAATCAAACATGCTAAGTGGTGAGCTGGCCGGCTCACCACTTGGGCCAATCACACAAGAGTGCAACTTGAGTTACCAAGGTAACTCAGTCCAGGGTGCCTAAACCCCCTCCCACACCCCCTGTGGTACCCAGACAGAGTGGCACCACTTTTGGAGGCTTCAGTGGAGAAGCCCGCCAAAAAGTGGAACAAAGGGCTCGACCTTTGGTTTGGAGTTACAGAGGTGAACACAAATGCCATTTTAAAACTGAGTTCTGGCAGAAAATACCAACCGGTGAATTAATATTAAATAAATAAACCGGTGGTATGTCAGAGGCTATGTTAAAAAGTATTAGCCTCGAACAATGGGAAAATCCCATAGAGATATATTCGCGGTTGAATATAAAAAGTAGTATCCACTGCCACCAGCCAAAACTCGAGGGGGGACGGGACAGTGCCCCCTCGAAAAACAGACCCAGGGGCAATCGAATTGCCCCTACCAGTACGTCCACAATATGATGGTTTGTACTGGTTCTGTTAGTAATTTGGGACTAGTAAAGCCAATGGTGACTTTACATGCCCTGGGAGACAGTAGTCATCCCAGGGTATGGAGTCTATGGTGGGAGGTCACTATGACACCCCCTGTGTTACTGCACCGAGGGTGCTGTGTAACACACATAAAAAAACATATGAGACCCTATGGAGTAAAATACCCCATAGCCCATGAAATACATTAACATTCAAAGGAACACCATAAATCATGTCCAGGAGTGGTAGGAAAAGAGTCTCACTCTTGGCAGGAGAAAAAAAACAAACTCCAGAAATCCAGCAAAGCTGCTAGGTTAGGAAATTCAGCCTAAACAGAGAATTCTCCCTAACAGGGTCTCGCGGGGCCGCCGTGATGTGGACTCCCAAATAGGGAATAGATTGTTTCTTCCAGGCGACTGGCCATAGCCTTGAGAGGGCTTCTCGCTCTTCGCGCTGGAGGCCGTCACCCAGGGCCACCGATTTGGTGAAGTTAACTACGAAGCCGGTAACCTTCCCAAAATTAGCCAATTCGCCCAGGGCTTGTTTTGCCGAAATGATGGGATCTGAGAGCGACAGAAGCACGTTGTCAGCGTACAACGCAATCTTGTGCTGCAATGACCCTACTTGAGGGCCTCTAATGAGATCGTTCTGCCTGATTCTCTGGGCGGAGGGTTCCATAGTCAGTGCAAAGAGAAGGGGTGACAGAGGGCAGCCCTGCCTCGTCGCGCAGGTCATAGAGATTGGAGCGGATAGGGCAACATTGATCCTCAGGAGGATTTTGGGAGATTTATAGTTGGCCATTATCATAGCTCGGATGGTTGGGCCAAAGCCAAAGGCCGCCAAGTTGAGTTCCATAAATGTCCAATCGACTCTGTCAAACGCTTTAGTGGCATCCAGGGCCATCAATGCCAGGCCCTGGGAGCTGCAGTGGGCTATTTCGACAAGGTTCGGGGTACGCCTGATGTTGTCCCCTGCTGCTCTGTTCCGGATGAAGCCCGTTTGATCAGGGTGGATTATGGTCGGGAGGATGTGTGATAGGCGATTGGCCAGGATCTTCGAGTAGAGGTTGGCATCTATGTTCATCAGGGCGATTGGTCTGTATGAGGCTGGGTCTCTCTGGTCTTTTCCTGGCTTGGGGAGGGGAATTGTCGTCGATTCCTGCATGGATGGGCCCGTTTCTTTGAACGAGTTGAAGAGCGACACCATGGTGGGGATTAAATGAGGTTTGAAGATCTTGTAAAATCTTGGGGAGAAGCCGTCTGGGCCCGGGGCCCGAGCCTTCAGAGACTTGATAGCTTCATCGACCTCCTCGGTGGTGATTGGGGCCTCTAGGCTCTCTCTCATTGCAGCGGGCAGCTGAGGCAGGGTCGCTCCCCGCAGGTACTCCCGCTGTGCAGCCCGGTCTCGTGGGGGCGCGGTCATTACTTGGGTGATGTGATCCGTGGCCAGCTGTTTCTCCTGTTCAGAGTAGTGCATCCTTCCTTGTGGGTCACGTAGTCCTGTTATCGTATTGGAGCGCCTTGCTTTGGCCAGTTTGGCTATGAGAAATTTGTTAGCTTTATTGTTTTTGGCGTAGTACAGTTGTCAGGTCTTGGCCATTAGTTGCGCAGTGTGTTCCTTGTAGTGGGCTTCAAGTTTTTTGCTAGCTGTGCGGATTGCCCGCTGCGTTTTGGGAGACCACCCTTCCTCTTCTGCGTCTCCTCTGCTTCATGCATTTCCTCCTCGAGGGCCAGTCGGGTTTGTCGGCGGTCCCGATGGAAGGCCGTCCCTTGCGCTATCAGGGCCCCCCTGATCACAGCCTTCATGGCATCCCAGTTGTTGGCGGGGGAGGTGTCCGTGACTGGGTTTTCCTCCAGGAAGTTTTTGATCGTGGATGCGATTCTGTCCCTGACCAGCATGTCGTTAAGAATCGGATCGTAGAGTGACCATCTGCGTGCAGGGTTGGCTCCGGGGTTTTGGGTGCGAAGTTCCATGATTATTGGTGCATGGTCTGACAGAATTCTCAGGCCGATGGAGACCTCATTAGCATATGCCAGAGTCTGGGGCGAGGTTAATCCTTGAGAACGTACGGTGAACGTGGGAGAAAAAGGAAAAATCTCTTTCAGTCGGGTGAAGCACCCGCCATGCATCTATCACATCTAGAGTTCTAAACAGACATAGAAAGCTGAGGGCCAGTGTGAAATCTCCCGTAGTATGGGATGGGATTTGTCTTTGGTGGGATCCGGAACCCCATTGAAGTCTCCCCCCCAACACTGTTTGGCCCTCTGTGAACCATGTGAGGGAGGCGCCCAGAGCATTATATAAGTCTGCTTGGCCCCCTGTTGGGGGCGTAGGCCGAGACAGGTGAAGAGGTCCCCCATCAGGATGCATTTGACCGATACAAAGCGGCCTTCCGGGCAGGAGATTGAGTCCAAGATCTGAGGGTTTAAGTCTTTCCTAAAGAGAATTGCTGTTCTCTTGGTTCCCCCCTGAGGCAAAGAATTGGTGAGGAAAGAGACGTGAGCGGAGGCGCCCAAAGTCTGCCGGGAGGAGGTGGGTCTCCTGGAGCAAGGCCACTCCGGCCCCATCGTCTTGTAGCTTTTGTAGAATCGACTTGCGTTTCGGGGAGGGCATTCAGTCCATTGACGTTTAGGGAGAGGCATCGCAATGTCTGGTGCTCAGGGGCCTGTGTCCCCTCCGAGGAATGGGCTGGCAGGAGGGGGGGGGGGTCAGGCTAACATCTGTCGCCATAGGTGAGGGCTAAAAGTGGGTTGTCCTGCTCTTGGGGTTTTAACAAGGGCCCCCAACAGGGGGCCAATTTTATAACTGGCGGGGTAGGCAGCATTATGTGTGCAGCCAGACCCCTGGCCAACAGGGCCAATCAAGTCGATCAAATAACTTGGGTTTCCAAGGACATGGAGATGGTGCGAACCTTGGAATGGGCATGAACCGTGGGTGAGGCCCGCCGTGTTGAGAAGCAAGGTTGGCGGCTAAATCGGGCATGATAAGTTGGTGATACAGATGTTGGGCACTTGGACCATGGGGGCCTCCCTGGGTCCCGTGGGGGATCCCCGGGGGGGTGCGGGGGGTCTATCGCCTCTTGTTGCTGCGGGCGGCTCTTGACCCTGAGGCACGTCCCGGCCGCCGGGACCGCTGGGGCATCTGAAGTCCCGCCCGGGTGCGAACTCGCTGAGGCGGCCTCATCAGGGCTGGTCGGGCACATGATCCTGCTGGCGTCTTCCAGGTGGCTAATCCTTCGTAGAGTGCCATTATACGAGAATTGCAAGGATGTCGGGAAGAGCCACCTGTATCGAACCTGTCGCTGTTGCAGGAAGGAGGCCAGGGGTCAGAGTGCTTTTCTCCTCTGGAGAGTTAGGAGCGAGAGGTCTTGATAGATCTGGAGCGACTCGCCCTGGAAGGAGAACTCGTCCTGGGAGCGACTGATGGCCGAGATGGCCTCTTTTATGGAGAAGTAGTAGACCCTGGTGATAACATCTGGGGGGGGGGCCCGAGGCAACCGCCTCGACGTGGGCGCAGCCTGTGGGTGCGGTCAAGGAGTAGTAAGGATTTGTCCATCTCTGGAAGGAGGGCTTGGAAGAAGTCCCCTACATATTCCGCTAGCATTTTGTCCGGTACTGTCCGGTACTGAAGATGGGATTCCCCGGCGGGCCCTATTTTCCAAGTCCTCCTGTTTATACTCCAAGACTTCTCACTTATCCTGCAGGGCTCTCACTGCTTGTTGGATCTCCCCCAGCGTGGATGCCTGATCCTGGGAACAGTCTTCGATCTCCCCCAGCCTCTGCTCCACCTCCGTTACTCTGTGGTCGGTTTGCTCCATTTTGGAGGAGAGTTCAGACATGCAGGATATAAATTCAGCTTTAATATCCGGCATAAAAGCTAGCAAGTCCTTCCTGGTGGCCGGGGGGGGGGGTCCCCTCCCTCTTGGTGGGTCTGTGCCGGCGGACCGGAGAGGTCATGTTTCTTTCCTTTATCTGAGGCGGTAAGCATGGTGGCTATGTCCCCGTGTTTGCTAGCCTTTGTTTGCTTAGACATGGTGGTTGGGCTCGGGGCTGTAGATGAGGTGGGGAGGCCTCTAGGTGCGCCTCCACCCAGATGGCACCTAGGGTTCTGGGACGAAGGGTCCGAGGACTGCTGGTGCGGCACCTCCAGGGAAGAGGAATCAGGCTTGGGTGGTGCGGTGGGGCGGGGCGCCCCAGGAATGAGAGGGTCAGGGGACGAGATATCCCCAGATTGGGGGTGAGTCTGGACGTAGAATGCAGGCTCCTCTGCCTGAACGCAGGTCTTCTCGAGGGTCCGACAGGTCAGAGTGCAGCAAATGTGATGTGGTGGCCAGGGCACGCTGAATTGTTGGAGTAGGTTGCTGGCAAAGGGCAGGATAGGGCCTTTGTGTTATAGTTGTGTCAAGGGAGAGGCAAGGCCTCCGCTCCGCTGTCCGGGGAGCGCAAGATCAGTTGGCAGCGCACCCCAGGAGGCGGAGGGGGCAGGCCGCGTGGATCAGCGTGCCCCCTCCGGGCTGGATCCGGTGGTGTTGAGGGTCCGGGGAGCAGGTAGTGCCAGATGAGGCTAGGAGGTCCTTTGAGTGGTGGTGATGGCCCAGGACGGCCCCGCTTTTTAACTGCAGCGGAGGGAAGCAGGGCCCTTGCCGTGTAGCCTGGAAGCAGGTGCTGGATAATCCCCACTCAAGTCCGGGGAGAGGACAGAGAGTGTCCAAGGCGAGGAAAGCCTCCAGGGACGCCCGGGGAGTTCAGGGGGGGTGGCCAAGGTGTGCACCACACTATCACCTAGCCAAGAGAGTCACATCCCCCCCCTGGGATCCCCCCAGCCGGCCTCACCTGTAAGCGCAGGAAGCGCCATGTCTTCGTTGATGCTGCCGGTGCTTCCCCTCGTCCCAAAGGCCTCGCCGCGAGGCAATGAGACGGCCGCCTCCGAGGAGCCGCTCCACAGGGTGCTGGTGTTGGGGCCGGCGTTAGGGCTCCTCCCCCACAGCTCGGGGCCCCCGCCTGGGTGCTCGCTGTCAGTGTGCCCCCGGCCCCCGCCGTCCAGGGTGTGCCGCACACAGCCGTCCACACGGGTCCGCAGAAGGCTAGCAGGGTTCCCCACGTCAGCTCCGGGGATTCGCTCCCCCGCCGAAAGAGCATCCGCCATCTTGGACGCCAGGATCGGGCTGGGAACTCGTCACCTCAAGGTGCATTACCCGGCCCAGGGGGAGTATTAAGCTCCCAGAGTCGAGCTGCAGGTGCCCAAGATGTTCTGATAGCGCCAGGAGTCGGGATGGCCCCGCTCAACGAATTAAAGCTGCCTATTTGTACAAAACACGGCGGGCCTCGCACGGGTGGCCTCAAGAGAGCAGCTGCATCAGTGGCGCTCCAAGCCATGCCCCCTCTAGGCGCTGGATTTTTAATGAATGTTTATAGTTTGATAATTTCTTTTGCTCTACATAGATCTGTCAACTCGAATGGTTTTGGGTGATGGTTGTATTAACATCTCTGGAGCAGACACGTGTTTCGACCCAACATGGGTCTTTATCAAGGCAGGTGGAGGTTAGTTTGTGGCAGGTGTGCCGGTTGGAATGCTTCAGTAATATACTCAGCTGAATAGCGAGCATCTAGGCCATGGAGTCCTCTGCCGTCAGGATGTGCAGTCACTGATCTTTCGATTTAAAAAACGAGCACCCAAAACCATTTGAGTTGACAAAGGCTGATCATTTCTTAGAAGCGTCTTCAGAACACCACCATCTTGTTTATTTGCGAACATTTCAGGACACCGCGGGTGTTCACATTCAACTTGACAGAGAACAATACGGACAGCGTCCTCAGGACAGCGTCCTCAGGTCACCCCCTACGAACACTCCCCGGACACCGCGAGTGTTCTTAGAAGCGTCTTCAGAACACCACCATCTTGTTTATTTGCGAACATTTCAGGACACCGCGAGTGTTTTTAGGACACATTCAACTTGACAGAGAACAATACGGACAGCGTCCTCAGGACACCCCCTACGAACACTCCCCGGACACCGCGAGTGTTCTTGGAAGCGTCTTCAGAACACCCCCATTTTGTTTATTTGCAAACATTTCAGGACACAGCGGGTGTTCTTAGAACACATTCAACTTGACAGAGAACAATACGGACAGCGTCCTCAGGACACCCCCTACGAACACTCCCCGGACACCATGAGTGTTCTTAGAACAGTTTCACTTTGCTTGCAAACAAAACGGACACATATTGAGTCCTTAAAACACCCCCAGTCAGTTTATTTAGAACATTTCAGAACACCCGTGATGTCCGCAAACAAATTGAACACAAAAAGAACGTCTAACACATAAAAAACACAACTTTCATCCTATCTCATACACTCCCACCCTCCCCAAACACTCCTACACACCAACACACTCTACAAAATACACATTTTGAACAAAGTTTCACCGCGCTGTCCGCGGACGTCCGCGAATCCAAGATGGCGGGCGCTACCGAAAAATCTGACGCGCTTCACGCTCCACGCCGTCCAATCAGCGAACACGTTGCATGTCCGCGAACATCACGCAAGACGATTGGCCAATCAGGACACTGTCCGCGAACCGAACACAGATATCACTATTTTTTTTTACCTACTTTTTGGTCATTTTAAAAAAAAACTACTGGACGGATTTTCACCAATTTGCAAAAGCATGCTTTAGGGACCAAGCCCGCTGCTCCTGGTCCAAATTTGGTGGAAATCGGTCCAGCGGTTTGGGCTGTAGGCGCGAGCAAAATTTCTTTCCCATTCAGTCTATGGGAAAAAAAAAAAGTTTTGGGACCCCCCCTATAACTTTGCCCCCCCTGGACGAATCCTCACCAAACTTTGCAAAAATATTCAGAGTGACCCAAATACTTTTTTTGCAAAGTTTGGTGAGGATCCGTCCAGGGAGAGCGAAGTTATACGCCATCCAAAAAGTGCTCTTCCTATGGAAACAGCAACTTAACCATAACTACATGGCCACTACCGTGGCCATGTAATTATATATACGGATTGCAGCAGTAAGAACAGAAACTTTTCTTTGGGTGAGGCATACACCATAGCCAGACTACCCTTATAAACTATTGATAATGACGTCACAGATGGACAAGGAAATTGCAAGAAAGGAACAGGCAGCTTCCCTGTTTTGTGAGAAACAAGTGACTTCCAGTGCGGGGAAATCGAAGGGACCGCAGGCGGAGGCACCGCCCAACATCGAGGTTAAATTACTGAGAGAATTGGAGAAACTACAGCGACGGGAAATCTCAAAGTGGTGGGAGGAGTTTTCATTGCAAAATTACGTAGATGTAGGACGAGTTCCCAGAGGTCTACGTATCCTCACCACACCCACTTTTGAAGAGCAAGATCCCGAAATGCTACAAGAGTGGGGAGAGGCAAGTGGCTTATGCTCCGTTACTTTCCTGAAAATTCTTATTAAATACGCGGGAATGGACAGAAAGAAGATCCTGTCAAGAATTGAGGAAGTGGAGGATCAGCTGAAATCTATTAACCCTAGTGTAGAGGGTAAAGCCATAAGAACCAACATGGAAAAGGGCTGTAAAGCGTTTGAGGATGACATCAAGCTGCGTAAACAGCGTAAATTTATACGAGATAAAGATGACTATGAAAAAGGAAGAGTATTTACCTTCGCCAAACGCTTTGATACCCTGAGACTCAAATTACCCACAGGCCCACAACCTACAGTGCCAGAGCCACTGGCCGCCTGCTCATCCTCTGAAGTAGACACCACAGAAAGTGAAAGCGAACAACCTACACGTAAACTGAATTTTTTAGAAGAGATGCAGCTGTTGGGGATGGACGTGCGGAACAGCAACAAAAAACCAAGAGGCAGAGGCCGGGGAAAATCAATGGCACAAAGAGGAGGAAGAAAACGAGGAGAGGTAACAGATTTGGAATCCGGAGACAAGGATCAGGCAGCACGGAAGACCCGCTCTGGAACCAAGAACTTATAAACACCAACATGGAGCAACAAGATTTGTCTATTATTAACCTCTCCTCGCATACACTTTCCACAGACCATCAAAAAATATTACGACTGGGACTCAACTTTTGCCCTACAAGTTATTATAACTATGCCGAGACACGCATAGACTTTTATAAATACATGCGTAAAGTCCGGCTAAAAAAGTTTTTTGCAATGAATCCGTCCAAACAATCAGCTCAAGAAACACCAGGAGGATATACTCCTGTTACCATTGAGGATATGGCAACATTTGGTAACCTTATTAGCCTGGGATCAGAGTGCACACCATCTGAGGACGTCAGCGACATAGACTGGGATTCCATGAATATACACACAGATTGGCCAGGGACCAGTCTATTAAGGTGCAAATCTAGATTTAACCCAATGTTTAACCCAGGAGGACACATTGAGGCATTCCAGGATCTAGTAATCAATGATCTGAAAAGGATCAGGCAGACCAAATGGAACCAAAAAGGCAATCTCACCCATCATGAACAAAATATTTTGAAAGATCTTAGTACCCTGTCTGACTGCATTATCAAACCCTCGGATAAGGGCACAAATATTGTAGTGATGAACCGTGTTGATTACATCAAGGAGGCTTCTAGACAACTGAATGACCGCTTTTGTTATGCAAAATTGGACACAGACCCTACAGCAGGTATGACCACGAAACTTTTTGATCTGCTAAATACATATAGGGAGAATGGGCTACTTGAGGACGACATGTGTAAATTTTTACAACCAAGATTCCCTGTAATGCCCACAATTTATTTCTTGCCCAAAGTACACAAGAGCATGAGCAAACCCCCAGGACGTCCTATTGTGACACTCTGTGGGGCTTTATATGAGAATATCTCAAAATTTGTGGATGAGACTTTGGTGTGTTTTGTTACTACATTACCATCGTATTTGAGAGACACCAAGGATTTTTTGAACAAAATAGATGGAATTACTTGGGAACCCACATATCTACTCACCACCTTAGATGTAGTATCCCTATACACCTCTATCAAACATGCAGATGGTTTACGAGCATGTGAACACTTTCTTCACACAAGGTCTATGAATTTTTTGTCACACAGCCGTATGATATTGGACATGATCCATCTCTGTTTAACAAATAACTGTTTCTTATTTAACAAAGAATATTATGTGCAACTTCAGGGAACTGCCATGGGGACCACATTTGCTCCGTCCTATGCCAATCTGTTTATGGGATGGTGGGAGAAGTTTGTTGTTTGGGGCACAGAGAATAATGAACACACAGCTAAGATAATACTCTGGTTGCGATACATAGATGATCTATTCATCATTTGGGATGGTACAAGTTTAGAGTGGTTAGAATTTGTCCAGATGTTGAACATTAATGAACTAAATCTCCAATTTACGGAAAGCCACCACAAGACTGCTATCGTATTTCTCGATATTCTTGTTAAGGTGGCTCAGGAAGAACTCACTACAGAACTTTATCGCAAACCGACAAGCTCAAATATACCACTACATGCGAAAAGCAATCATCCTACCTCCCTCAAATGGTCTATACCATATGGTGAATTTATTCGCATAAGAAGGAATTGTTCCAAACTGGAGACGTTTGATGCAGAATGTGCACATATGGCTCTTAAATTTAAACAACGGGGGTATCCTAAACGTATACTCGAAAGAGCCTTTCACAAAGCTAGGGACCAAGACCGTTCCTCACTGTTAACTACTACAGTGCAATTACCATCAAATGATCAAACAAGTGAGACACGACTCATACTCACTTATGGTACACACTCCCAGAAAATACGACGGATTATGCGGAAACACTGGCATATCCTACAACTGGATGAACATTTAGGAACGATCTTGGGCGATAAGATGAACATCACATTTCGACGCTCTGTCTCACTTAAGGACAACCTTGTCTCTAGCTTTATGAGCCCTTCTACTCCACCTATAGGCTCTATGTGGCTAAATATACCAACTGTAGGCTTCCGTAAATGCAGGAAATGTAAGGCCTGCAAGTATGCAACAGATGTCTCCAATTATGAACACCCAATTTTAGCCAAGAATGTCTCTATTACAACACGTATCACTTGTGACACTGAGTATGTGGTTTATGTGCTCAGGTGTCCTTGTGACAAGTGGTACGTAGGCAGCACCATAGGCAGACTTAAGCTACGAATGCTACAGCATATCAGGGCAATCAAGAATATGGATGCTACCTACCCCATGGCAATGCATTTTCATGAAGTACATAACAGCAAATTGGATGGTTTTACATTTTTTGGCATTCATACCATAGCCAAACATCCGAGAGGTGGCAATAGAGAACTGGCATTGAGACAATTGGAAACCAAATGCATTTTGGACCTAGAAACCAAAAAACCAAGAGGCCATAATTTGGATGAAGAACTTTATACTTTTTTAGGAACCTAACTATGACCTTTATGCATGTTTCCTTTATTTCATACAACACTATTTTGTTGATGCATTTGTCTCATACTACTGTAAGAACCATTAGACTAGTAGATTAATTTTCTCTTGGTTCACTTTTTGATAGACTTTTGGCAGGTGGCCCTTTTGCAGGTGATACTTTAGTAGTGGATCCCTTATGGAATTTCTTGCAAGACATCTTTTCAAGTTGGGGAAACATTGTATTATTATGATGAAGCTGTAATTTCGCTATGCACTCTAATTCAAGTTCAAATGTTGGTTGAAGAGGTTTGGAAATTATGATGTTAGGTTATCACTGCAATTTGCACATTCAGTTTGCTCTTTTCGAGTTGGGTTATGTGTTTCTTAGTCCTGGGTCGTTTAGGTTCTTTGTAACTGGAGGTTTCACAAGTGATCGCACTGTTTATGTAATTGGGCACCTTCTCTTTAATATTTTAGGTTGGTCCATTGCCCAAGTCATAATTGTTATCTTTTGTACATAACAGAGGAAAATATGAAGCTAAGGTGATTCTTTTTAGATTTTGACATACGTCTGTATGTCCTATTTTAAACATCTTAATTAATTTTTCTGTTCTTTGAACAAGTGTATTTGGACTCATACAAATTCAAGTTTATATCTTCTTTTGTGACATTTTTTTCTTTTCTCTCTTTCCCCAGTCTTTCCCAGATTATTTGGTAAATTTTTCTTTCAGACTCTATTTCATTTATAGGCCTTTTTTTTGTAAATGCTCATGTTTGATCTTATGGGACCATGAGGCTTTGCTGTTCAGGCTGCCATGGGTAATATTCCTTAAACAACATTGGGTAGAGTGGAAACAACAGGCATCATATGTATAGAATAATCTTTCTTGCTTTTTTGTACAGATCAGTTACTAGATGTCAACTAGATGTTTACATGCACTATGCACTTTATCATGCAAATGCACTATGCACTTTATTATATCTAATTCTAGTATCACATTCAAGACTAGGTTGCTTTGCATATTTGCATGGACTCAACAGTAAGTATTGAATGTACTAAGCACTTTAAATACCTCTATGCAGGATACATTATTAGCTACTAAATTGCTATTTGCAGTCTGACCATATAGGTTTATTGCATATTTGCACATCCATGCATATTTGCATGGTTTCAATATTTAGGTATTGAATGCACTACGCACTTTAAATACCTTTATTTAGGATATACCACTAGCTGCTAAACTGCTTATTGCAGTTAGACCATAGAGGTTGATTATTGCAAATTTGCAAGCTCAAGCATTAGCACTTTTTATTTTCCCACATGGGGTGTATTTAAAAAGGTGCTGCTATATGCATTATGCACTTTATTAGCAACAGACTAAGCTATGCTGGCTGATAACATGATCTAGCTAAGCATTAGGCATTTCATTTATCTATTAATGCCAGTAATAGAGGTTTTTTCATTAGTTACCCATTTGTTTATTATTTATTGATAATGGTAAGCCACTTTATAGCCAGCACCTATTTTGGGGATATTATGCCATGGTTCCCATCCTCTACATGCTGCCATGCTTTCCTTGACATTATGTGTTGTTCAGCGCAAGTGGCATTTTGAAACATATTGCTCTAGAGCAGTATTCTTTTACATCAGCTCTGACAGTTTTACTGCCTGCACTAATTATCAATGCTGGACAAACGGTGTGTAATTTACGAACGTTGAGAAATGTTTTGAATTTAGCATTTCATTTTCTCATTACGCTCCTGTGAGCATTTGGTTCGGTAATTATTTAACACACACAGACATTATAACAAAAACATGAAAGGCGCTGGGAACGAGTCTAATATGCATTTACTAAGGGCAATGTGCAGTGATTTGCAAGGGTTAAGATGTCTGCCATGTTAGGATTGACACAGCAGTTAATTGTCTTGGAGACACTCTACATTGCGAACTGGGGATAGAGTTATATGAGTCCATATATAGTCACCTTGTCTATGTTTACACTGTTCTACGTGATCAAGCGGTCTGTGTACCGTGAAACGCGTTGTGTTTCGTGCTTTTTCCTATCCATGCTGACTTTAAAATAAAGGCATGTCAGTCTGGATCAATTTGGGTTTTCCTTGCCTCAGCATAGAGAGTCATTAAGGCTTTCTTTATTCCTGTTTCTTTTGGGAGTGCATTCCGTTCATCTCATCCAGTTTCCAATCTGGATCGGGTAATGGTTTTTTTTTTTTAAATATATATATATATATATATATATATATATATATATATATATAAAATTTTATTTTTTCTCCTTTCTTTCCATATAGTGATCTAGCTGCTAAAATATATATATATATATATATATATATATATATATATATATATATATTTTAGCAGCTAGATCACTATTTTTCTCCTTTCTTTCCATATAGTGATCTAGCTGCTAAAATATATATATTCTGCACAATATTAAAGACAAAGCACCCAGCGCACTGCTGTAGGAATATAGTGCCCAGATCAACTCTTGAAGGGATCCATCGGCCAGCTCTTTTATTGTAGGAATAGATCAGCCGGCTTACTTAGTAGCAGCCTCAATTCACGTCCTCATGGCTCTCTTTGATCTTGCTGAAGCACAAGAGCATGGGCCTCATGGGTGATCTTGTCTCAGATCTGTGGTTTCTTTAGAATACAAAGAGAAAACCTGACCAGACATTTGATTCACAGACATGGGATGATGCTGCATACATGCACGTGCGGACATGGGGATAGGACAGGAATTGAGCCCCCCCCCCCCCCCAACTGCCACTGTCCCCCTCTGAGGTAGAAATGGCTCTGGATTCCTCCCTTGTAGGACTCCAACCCTAGCCTGAGAGGGGTTCCAACACCCTCTTCATAAGGTCAGAGTACTGAACTTGTCACACAATATTCTTTATTCCTAACAATGTGGCATTTGCACTTGGGACATTGAGCCTCAATGCATGTTTGTCGGTATCCCACTGGATACCGGCAAACAGTATAACCGTTCCCGCCACCTGATATGCCGGAATTACCAGCATATTACAGGTGGCGGGAATACCATTAAATCCACATTCCATGGAGCCCCATAGGGCTCCATGGGGGGGGATTTGCCGGTAATATTGGCTGTTATTTGCCAGTGGGGTGCCTGATTTACCTCCAGCTGTTGACTGTAGGTAAATCGGCCCACCCCACTGGCAAATCTATAGTTTGCCGGTCGGGAAAGGTGCCAGTAACTAGAATTACTAACATGTCATTTCCGGACCCGCAAACTTGTTTGCCCCACCCCCTCATACAATGCGTTATCACATCCGGTACATGTTTACCACAGACTCGCCTCACAATGCAAAAGTTTCTCCTGTCTGAGGTGTGTTCTCAGAATCTTTCCTCTTTCACCTCACTTTACCCACATACACCAGCTTGTCCAGATGGGAAACTGCAGATCCTAAGTAGAACCAGTGACCTTCAGAGTTGCACAGGACGCCATCTCCTCCACAGCAATCTTCAAACTCTATATGGAGCCACTGGGGGCACTGCTAAACAAATTCAACATCAGCATCCACCAGTATGCTGATGACCCACGGCTATACCTGAAGTTTAACTTCCTCAATAACATTCATCAATTGTAACACCGCCTCTCTGCCATTCAATCTTGGACAGCAAGTGCCTACTCAAGACCACCAAACCAGAGTTCAACCTCCTTGGGAGTGCCACCAAATAGACCCAAGTTCAAAATGGACACAAATGGATCTCGATAGCTTCTCCCTTCAACTCACGCCTACAGCAAAGTTTCTCAGTTTCTCAGATTCACTACTGATTGCAACTTCTCCTTCGGGTGCACAACATGCTGCCCGCCCTATTGTGCTTTGCACCCCCCCATTGGGTAGAACTTTCATAATGAAGTGCGGCCCACTTCAAGCCACGTAAAAAAATAAAGCGGGCCGCACTTCAATTGGAAAGTCTTTCTTGCCTGAGGCACTGCTGACAAAAGCGTCCGTAGCGGGCTCTAATTGCCCCCCTAATTGATGGCCTGCCACCCCTCACAAATCTCCCTCTCCGGCAAAGAATTCTTTCCAGGAGCATCAAAGGTGCTCCTTTGTCCAACTGTCATTCGTGCGCATTAGCAGGCTGATTTGCACAGCCTGTGTTCGTTCTTCTGGCCAGAAAGGGATAATGCTGGAAGCAATGGGCCATGAATATCACTGCAGTGGAGGCCATCAGGGATAAAAGCAGGCTACCTCTATGGTAGACACTCTATTGTTTTCCAACTGTGCAGCTTACACTTGTTTAGAACAAAAACACATTTTTCAAACTTAAACATGCTTCTCGAATTTCATTAGTTTTCTTTGAAATCGGTTTCTTTTTTTGTCGACTGCCACAGAAATACCCTGTGATTATTGTGTCCCTTTCTTTGTGTTTTTTCAGAAGTTATATTTCTAAAGCTGTCATATGCTTGTCAAACTGCTTAATCACAAATAAATGCTTCTATTGCGCTTACATGGGTGCCAACTTTTGATTTTTCACTATGTGGGCAAAGTGTGTGTGTGTGTGTTGAGAAGCGGGGGTGGAGGGATGGGTCGGGGTCTGCCTGTATGTTTTTGTGTGCATGTTGAGATGCAGGGTGGGGGGGGATGTATCAGGTTTGCCTGCATGTATGTCACTTTGTGTATGTTGAGATGCAGGGGTGGGGGGCTGTCGGGTCTGCGTCGAGTCTGTCTGTATATTTGTTTTTGTGTGTATGTTGAGATGTTTGGTTGAGGGTGGGTCCATGAGGCATCGTGTTTGGTTGGGGTCCATAGGGCATAGTGTTTGGTTGGGGGCTGGGGACCATGGGGCATAGTGTTTGGTTGAGTGTTGGGGGCCATAAGGCATAGTGTTTGGCTGAGGGGTGGGGGCCATGGGGCATAGTGTTTGGTTGCCGGTGGGGGCCATGGGGCATAGTGTTTGGTTGGGGTGTGGGGCAATGAGGCATAGTGTCGTACTCCAAGAGTGAACCCAATAATAAAGCTAAAACAGGCACCATTAGGAGATGTACCTCCTTTGCTTTTTATGGATACCGACTCAATGAAGGCCATACTCCTCTTGGCCAACCCAAACAGCAAAGTATAGCAGTCCAAAATTACGGAATGTCCAATCGGTGGTCCATAAAATATATATACTTTAATTAAACAGACGATATACAATAACTAAATAGAAATAAATGATAACAATGGAAAATGTGTAGTACCAAATGTAAGTTTGAAATACAAATAAACACTGTTACACCTCAAAAACGTATTCTTTTTCTATGTGTTTAATGAAAAGGGGGGTTGAAAAGACCTCCTGCCGTGCCTATCGCCCCACCCACATTTACTTTTCGGCCCACTAGAGGCATCATGTAAGGTACTTTCGGCCCTCTGTCAAAATCAGTTGTGCACCCCTGCTCTAAGGTGATCACCTATCCTAACTTTCATTTTTCCAATTGTATTGCCAATCTATATTTTGGGGCAAATGCACTCTATGGCATTCACCACATGATTACAGTTGCAATTAATGTGTTTGATCTTGGTTTTTGTTTAAGAATATCTCTTTTCGCGTTAATCATGTGGGGGCATATCCGACAATTCCTGAATTTGAAATTGCCTTGCGTTGGTGGTTGGAGCCATGGTTCTTGGTCTCGGATTTCCAATTGTAAGAATTTGCGATATTTGGTGTTGTCAAAATGTGATGGATTTAGCATCTTCTTTAAAGTTTTGCATTTGCGAAAACACATATTCGGTTGCTTGTCCAATAACGCATCCATATCTGGATCCGCTGTTAAAATATTCCAGTTTCTCCATAAGATTTGTCCGATTACTTTGTTGTTTGAACTGTAGGTTGTGATGAACCATGCTTTTCTTTTAGAAAATCCGGTCTTAATCTATTATCTGTTTTCTCTACCATTTTCTTCAGATGACATGGATTGTATCCTCTGTTTTTGAATTTCTTGATTAGATATTCTGTTTTTTTAATTCTTCCGTTGTACAATTTCTTTGGTCCGTAGTAGTTCCCCAATGGGAATGTTTTGTATGATGTGGCAGGGACGATTACTTGTTGCATGAAGGATGCTGTTGACTGCTGTGCTTTTGGTGTATATATAGTAGTGTGGATTGTGTGGTCTTTTATGTAGAGATGGAGCACAAAATTATGTGTTTTCGCAAATGCAAAACTTTTAAAGAAGTCCATCACATTTTGGCAACACCAAATACCGCAAATTCTTACAATTGGAAATCCGAGACCAAGAATGATGGCTCCAACACGGACCACCAACACAAGGCAATTTCAAATGTGGGAATTGCCGGATATGCCCCCACATGATTTTTAAACAATTTTTATTGATTTCAACAACCAAAACAGTTATACATTTCAAGTATCATATGCAGTTTCACGATATGTCACTGCCTCCCCGTACCCCCTCCCCTATCTCAAGCTTACCCCACATCGCTGCCATCCCCCACTCTGAGGAGACACCTTCCTCCGCTTCCCCTGAAGAGCCATCGTCTTCTGAGCAAGTCTGGCAGGCCCAGACAACAACAGTAGCTACGAAGTGCCTCTACGCTATCAATGTCTCCGCTTCTTCATCTCCCCCTCTATTAGCCGCTTCACTCCACACCACCGTTTCCGCATCCGACTATTTCTGAAGGTCGTGCCACCAGACTTCTACTTTTGGTCTGGTACATGCTTTCCAGCTCATGGCAATTCTATGCTTCGCAAGTATATAAGCCAGGTCTTTGAGTTTAATCACATATTTTAACTTACGCGACCTGGTGAACCACCCCCTCGTGCATGCCCACAAAGATTCCACCTCCAGCCTAATCTCCTTTTCGGTCAAACGGTGGCTCACCTCCCTCCAGAATCTCCTTATTTCCGGGCATGCCCAGAACATGTGCACCAGTCCTGCATTCTCCTCCCCACATTTTGGGCATGTTGATGTTCCTGCATTCTTAAACCTTGCAATCTTCTGGGGGGGGGGGGGGTTCATATACGCTCTATGGGTAACATATAACCGATTGTTTTCAACCTCGCATTCCTGGACACTTTTTTTGTGGTATCCTTGTACCCTCACCCACAACCCATCACTCGTAGGTTCGCCAGCTTCCTCTTCCCAATCCCATCTCAGCTGAGTCACCTCCTTTCCCACCCTTGACATCAGCAGTTTGTAGATTCGGGAGACCTCATGGCCTCCGTCTGACACATCATAAAAATGTTCTATGGCCACGTCGGGCTGACTCTCCAGCACTATTTCTGAGCAAGTGTCTTTTTTACTTCTGCACCAACCTAGTATAAGTGATGTACTGTCCCTGGTTAGTCTGGTGTCTTCCACCAGTGTGTCCAACTCCACCACCTTCCCAACCTGCCACACTCCTCCCAGCGTTGCTATACCAATCAGTGTTAGGCAGAATCATATGCAGTACCCTTAGGGACCACTGCACACAATTAAGACTACAAGTGGTAATACAATTTCACCTTTGGTACAAGCCTGTACTACACAGAAAGAGTGGTAGCAATGGCTGAGCAGCCAGACTTATCTCAAGAGCAAATGAGCAGTAGTAGAGATTACACAAAGGACTACAATTACTGTGACTCGAGCAAATACTGACTCAAGGTTTCTGGTTAAAAAATAGAAGTACATTTATTTTTAATCCATCTGTTCACAAAACACTTCACTTCTACTAAAATAAAACCACACTTCAAATATACTACACACAACCGATTCCCCTTGTGCAGAACAATTCAAGGTAAGTACTTTGGGATTTGACAGACCGGTGTTGTGAAACAAAGACGTTACCAGGAGTACATACATGATCACTTTTGACAGCAATGACAGTTGGGTCTCACGAAAGATAAGCGTACCCGCGGGAAGAAATGTAACCAAAGTCAAAACACACTTAGCACATGAATTAACACAAGAGAATTGGGGATAAAAAATCATAGGCAATACTTTTGTCAAGGCAGATAGAATCAGAGGGCACCTTCTAACCAGTAGATAAAAGTCAATAGGCCTGCGCCAGTGTCATATGTAACAGGGGTTCTGTTGCCGAGGATCACACGGTTAGTACAGTTCAAGATTTGAGATTGTCAGGAGTTCTTAAATATTGTCACAAAGGGAGGCAAAAGTTATAAGAGGGAAGGAAGAAAAGGGCATGCCTTTGGTGAGGAAGAAGGGTTCACCCCAATTCCTCAAAGTCGGACACAGTACCTTATTCGTTGAAGAAAGCTGGTGCCACGGCAGTTGTTCCTGTTGGTTACTGCAGACTCACGGTTCCTGGAGCTTCAGTCGTGGGGACAAGGACATCTGGAGCAATCAGCACTACCCAGGGATGAGGCCAAAAGCAGCAGTGAAACAACAGTGAATAAAAGGTGCGCTCGTTTAAAAGAGGAGAGGCTCTTCAGATGGCTCTCCGGACCACTACAGCTGTGTGCAGCGATTTTGACCAAGAAGAGGATCCTCTGGCTGTCGAAGATGAGCTGGTTGATCCCACCAGGCTCAAGGGAAGAAGACTCCGGACTGGATCTTCTGTGGTTGAAGGGTAGCTAGCTCAGGACTGCAGCAGGGCTTCACCGGGACTCGGGAGTTGCAGCAGCCGTCTTCTTCTTCTGCTTCTCTTCGGTTCTTGCAGTTCCAGTGGCGACTCTGACTTCCAGCCCAAAAGTCCTGCCTTTTATGCCAAAATCCCCCATTCACACAGCCTGGCTGTCAATCAATCAGCAGGGGGGTTGTCTGGCCCGGACAACCACCTCAGCCAATCGACACAAAGTGCGACTCGGGTCTCCAAGGAGACCCTGTGCAGGGGGTGACTAAACGCCTCCCTCACATTCATCCCACCTAGACACCCAGACGCCAAAGGAGGGCTTCTGAACAGAAGCCCGCCAAAGGTCGGCGAACAAAGAAGCAAACCTGTTTTGGCACGAAAAGTAAAACACAAGAAGGACTTTAACAAAAAGAAATGGCAACTAAACCCGACCGGAGCCAAAATAAAAAGTATTTGGTCAAGCGGGTTTATGTTTGAGGCTAATACAATAGCCTAAAACAGTACCACTTTTATATAGTATAATCGCGGTAGAAAAGTTAGGGTAGATACCACTGCCACCAGCCAAGTCTAAATGTTGAGAGCAAAACAAAGCTGAAAGAGGCACAGACAAAAAGGGATAGGAATTAACCCTTTCCAATTCTCCATGTAAGATGGGGTGTACTGGGTCTGTAGTTTAAAGTGAATATATAAAGTTAATGGCAACTTTACATGTTTCTGGGGGACAGTAGTCAGCCCCAGAAAAATGGAGTCAGTGGGAAGTCTCAAAGACGACCCTGTGTCACTGCACTGAAGGTGCTGTGTAACGCACACAAAAAGTGGGGCTCATGGAGTGGTGTGGCTCCAGAGCTCAAGATCACACAAAAAGTAGAAATACACATGGCAAAACACATGTAAGAGTGGGAAAAAGGCTCACACTCTTACCAGGTGGAAAAAGATAAACCCCAGAAATCCAGCAAAGCTGCTGAGGGACTCGCTAAGTGAGGGAAATTAGCCATAAATGAGAATTCTCCCTAACACTCGGTTCCCAAAGCTACCGGACTATCCTCCTCAGTGGCTCTTCCATTCAGTGCCGCTAGCGGCGTCTATGGGGAACACTAGTACGGGTTCTCCATGGCCGGGCAAGCCCATTGCCGTATCTTCCAACCCAAATCTAACATTCTTGTCCCTCCGCCTTGCTATGATTTTTGGCAGCCGTATCTATTCTTTCAGAAGAAACGGGACATATTCAGCCTTCAACAACCTTGGCTCCGATGTAGAGTCTTCCGATAACCACCTTGCCACATATTGTAGTTGGCCGGCCAGGTAATAAATCTCAAAATTGGGCAATTTAATGCCACCTTGATCATACGTGTTTTGCAATTTCCATAACGCTATTCTGTTCCTAGTGTTGCGCCATATGAACCCCCTACATATACCCTGGATTTTAGCAAAGAATCGTTTGGGTATCATATATGGTATATTCACAAAGTAGTGTAACAGCCTAGGCAGCGCCATCACCAAGAAGGCGCAAAAGGCATGGTACCAGCTGCAAAAAAATCAAACCCTTCATCCCTTCCTCAGACTTCAGATTTGTTGTCCAGGCCCTGGTGCTCTCCCACCTATATGGTGGCAATAACACCCTGGTAGCAAGCCTCATTGCAGGACTGAAGAAATTCAACCAGATGTCCCTAACTCTCAAGGAACTACACTGGTTATACCTCCAAGCTTGTATAACCTTCAGTACATGCTGTATCACCTACAAAGCGCTAATGTCTTAGATACCATAATACCTAGTTGAAAATACCACCATATCAGGAGGTCAATGCAACACTACAAGCCAATGTACTTCTAGACAGGTATTCAAGAAGTAGAAGAGCATAAAACAAGCTTTTTCTTGCTATGCTCCCATGCCCTGGAACAATCTTACTGCTAACATCAGGCTGACTTCCTCCCTCAGGTGATTCAAGAAAGAGACCTTGCCCTTAAAGTAACTCTTCCCTCACAAATTAGGACCAAAGACTAATTTGACAACCCACCTCCATTATGTTCCACTCCCTTTATTGTACAGCGCTCTGTTGCTTTCAAGCTAGGTTTGCGCTATATAAATCACCTGCATACATACAATATACACAAACATCCCCTTTTCATTGTAGCTTTGCTCAGTATATGCCAACATTGCCACTGTAAAAATTCCATGTTCAAGCTGTGTCCAAAACAGACCACGAGGCCAGTCAGCAATATGCTAGTGCTGTACCATTTTCATGCTGCCAGCCTAGTGTCCAATAATATATACCAGCATTGCCATGTCAAACATGTTCATGTTGCCTGTGCCTAAAACAGATCGTGAGACATGGTGAAACAATATACCAACACTGCACAGTGTTAAAGTCTACTAGCTTCTTGCCCAACAATGTATGCTATTGTCACATACAATACATTCTGATGCTGACTGGGTTCCATAGTTGTCAAAATTGTCATGTACAATAAATGTTCATGCCGTCAGTGGTCAACAAAATATTCTAACACTGCAGAGCACAACACATGATCTTACTGCCTGTGCCCAAAGAGAATCAACTTGCTTGTCATCATAACATGCCATTGCTGCATTATATACATGCTGCCAGCTCAGTGGGAAATAATATATTCCTGAAATGCCCTGTGCAATATATTTTCATGTTGCTCGTGCCCAATATATGCCAGTGTGGGCACTGTAAAAACATTTTCATGCTGATTGTGCCCAAGAAAATCAGGAGGCCTGCCAAAACACTATGTCAGAGCTGTACCACTTCACTGCTGGTGCTGCCAATTCTTCTGCTCCATGTTGCTGCATCTACCCTCCCAACCCTATACTCGGAAAAATCACCATCACAGACCAAGGCATCAACGGAAGGCTCAAGACCAAACAAATGGGTGCAACATGTATTTATTTTCACAGAAGCACAAAGGTTGAAATGAGGCCTATAGGTCCAACAGGGAGTGGCTATAAAAAAAACAAATACATCCCAATAGGACAGTGCAGAGGTTCACGGAAAACAGTCCAGCCGGAAGAATGTTAAAACACAAGTCTAATACATGGTTCTGGTCCTGAGTGCTAGTTCCCCAGGGTACAACAGTTTGCAGTTAAGGCTTATGATGTTGGGTGTGTCTCACACAGTTACTCACAGTTCCTAAAAATTCCAAGGGTTCCAATGCTTTTCTTTCATAGCCTGTATCAAGGATGGCCATCTTAAGCTTGCCACATGGTACCCCAATTCTGGTAAAGCGATTTGATTTCTTCCCTATCTGTCCTGGTTGGATTTTATGGTTGCACTTATTGCTGTGACCCTCAGCCAAGGGCAGCATACAAATGACAAGGTTTACTATGCTTCCTCGCCTGGGTCTCGGTGCCTACCTCCAACAAGGCAGACTCCTCTTTTCTCCCTCTCCTGCTTTCACACAGGCCAGGAACTGGGACATAATCCCCAGTAAGCCATAGACACGGGTGATTGCCTGCCAACACTATGACTGTGTGACTTCCCCTCAGACTCTGCCTGTTCCTCTCTCTCCACCAGCTTAGTACTGATTCACTCTTTGCTACTCCTTCCTGTCTCCAACATCAACGTCTCACTCAGAAGTCTTCGCTCCACTGAGGGCTTCTGCCCCAACCACTACCTCATGCATCTCTTCTTTGATCTTTTCTGCTTTGAGCCCCTATATCCTTCTCTCCTCCTTCCGTCCTCTTATTCCATGTAACTCTGCTCTTCTGAATGACTTCCATGCTCCCACTTATTGGTAAGTGATTCCCATCCTTTTGTACTTTGAGCAACATGGAAAATGGGACACTAGTGCAGCAATGTGGCCAGAATGCTGTATAAGTGTGTGCTTAGTTCACTAGGGTTTTACTCCTCCACCTGTTCAGGTTTACTAGGTGATGTACGAGTTTGCTGTGGCTCTGCAAGAAAGAATGATACAAGGAGTCATCTTGGAGTCAGGCAGGTCCCGTCATGGCAGCTGTCTGATTGTCATGGTCCCCCCTTGATGAACCATTGGCTCTCTGGCACCTTCAGTCCTGGTTTCACTGCTCATGAGCGGTTTCTCACTTAATTGCATCAGCATATCAGCCATGGTCAGTGTGCAAGCGCTTTCGTGGTCATCCTGGCGGACCGCATACATATAGCAGTCTTTACTAGTCTTGCAGGCCTGACTAGATGCCCCCTTGGTTTTCAGGATCCTGGTCTTCCCCTATGAGATCTTAAGGCCTCTGGGGGTTGTCCAAGGGAGCAAGCTAGGGATGAGAGACAGGCTTTAGGGATCCCCTATTCTGGCTGAGGGGTACACATCGTGAACGGATCGCGTTGCTTGACCTCAGGGATCTTCCGCACACATTTCCTCAGTGGCTCACATGTGACTGTCACAACACAAGCACACACATCAATTCAAATGGACACACTTTATCAACATGCATGTATGCAAATACAATTTCTTTTTTAAAACCTACATTTCTTTTGTACGTGGCATGCCATCTGTCCCTCAAGTCAGCTCTGATGGCAGCAAGGAAGGGCGAGGGGTCAGCAGGGTACCTCTCTTCAAGTCCTGTGTAAAAAGCTTGCGAGACGCGGTACTGCTGTAGTCTCGCAAGATCCTGCCAAGAAGCGCGCGAAGCGGAAAACCTGCATTGGGAATGCGCCAGTGACACAGCCATCAGCTCCTGGCGCTCCTCCTGTTTAAGGATCTAAAGACTGCCACAGGGCCTAGAGTGCAAACCTGGGGCCCCAGACTCTGCATGCTTAACACCAGCAGCCCATGGACACTTATTGGACACATTATCCAGTGATGCTGGTTACTGCCTCAGCTGAATAAAGAAAGCCTGTTGCTACAAGCTTCCTTGTAACTGATTATTATAAAACATATTTGGCGACAAGGACGGGTTCCAGACATCCGCACATCACCATGCAAGGAGCAACACCTCCAAAGCCGTTCCTGCAAACACCAGGTAGGCCTGCTATCCCATGGCCACAATGGGAACCCCAATTCACGACATACGAGGAGGCACTAGGAGGTGCGGGGTATACAGCTGCAAGGCGCAGAGCGAGCTTATTGAATGCTCTTTGAGTAGAAGGGCAATGCGTTTTCATTGGCCTTACGTCTAAAGCAGGTATAGATGAGAATGACGATGTGTAAAAGGAGGCTGTGAGGAGAATTGTGAAACGGTTTGCTAGCAAGGAAATCACAGTGTTGCATAGAATACGATTTTATGGACGCAAACAAGAAGCGTCAGAACCCGTGGATGATTATGTGACCAAGTTGCGGGTACTAGCTGCACTATGCAACTTTAGCAATAATGCAGAAGGAATTATCTGCGACATGACGACGGTCCACACCAACAGCAGCAAAGTGCAAGATAAGTTTATATTGGAGAAAGAACTGCAGCTCGACAAGGCCGTAGAGACAGCGAGGACAGTAGAAGAGACTGTGGGTCGAGGGAAAGAGTTTGCGGGCAGCTCTGTCCCAGCAAAAGTCCAGGCGATGACGTTTAAAAACAGAAAAGAAAAGCAAGTGACTGACGCAAGATAAGGGAAGTGGGGAAGAAAGTAGCCGCTAAAGCCACCAGCAAGAAACACTTCGCCAATGACCATGTCCGGCGAGGGACAAGGAGTGTGCAAGAAAATGGGACACTTTGCATTGGTTTTCAGGTGGCGCAACAAAAAATTGACCATTATTAATGCTGAACACAACGTGGAAGCAGACTCATCGGAAGAAGGAAGACCCACTGTGTTGATGGTGAACAGATGAAGAGCCAGAAGGGAGAAACCCCATTGCATGATCAGGGTGAATGGTATGGAGACAAGAGTGATGGCGGACTCAGGTTCAGATTTGACCATCTTACCCTTACACACATACAAGGAAATGGTGGGAACTGACAGAGTTGAAGTACTCAGCACGCGCCAGAAGCCCACCATGTTTGGAGGTGTGTCAGTGAACTTGTTAGTGTACATTAAGGGTGTCATGGAGCTCAAAGGAAAAGAGACTACGACAAGAGAATACCTGTCCAAAGAAGGCCCAGCCATCCTAGGATTGGACGACCAAGCCAAACTCAAGATCAGACTAGATCCCAGCACAGAAGATTAGGTATTGGCAGTCAACACAGGAGGAGTGCTGGTAGTGAAAGAAGATTTCTCCAAATTGTTTTCAGAAGGTCCAGGGAACATCAAGAACTTTGTTCACAGAATAATGCTCAAGGCCAACGCTGTCCAAGTCAAGCACAAGGTGCGGCCATTACAAGCGACAGCCGGGGACACACTTAAGCCTCAACCTAGAGGTCACTGCAGACATCTATCCCCTCCACAGTATAAATGAATTAATCCTCATGATGAAAAAGGCAAATGTGTTTTCAAAGCTGGACATGAGGAATGTTTATCATCAGAGCCATCTTCACAAAGACTCCAGGCCCCTCACAGCGTTTATCACCCCGTTTGGCACCATCAGCAGCCTCAGCATTCCAGCGTATGATGCACTCACTACTGCGAGATATAGGCAATGTCTCCTATTTTCAGGATCATATATTGCTGTACGTCAATGATGATTACATGCATGATGCCACATTGAGAAAAGTGCTCATCAAATTACAGGATGCAGGGGGGTGAAGCTAAAATATGAGAAGTGAGTCTTGAAAGCACAAGAAGTTGAATATCTCGGGTACAAGATATCCACCCGAGAAATCCACCCCAAACAAAACCTTGTGCAGGCCATTGTCAAAACTCCATAGCCTGCCAGCAAAGATGAAGGGAGTAGTTTCTTACCTGTAACTCCATTTCTCCAGCGTTGCTATCTTTCATGGATTCACATGCTGTGAATATTTCCAGTCAGGCTGGGAAACCTCGGTAACTTTAACCTAGCATTTTCCTATGGAAGACTTGACCCCTTAGTGTCCCATTGACGACTTTTTTTGGGTGCTTTAGGCTACACCAATAGGATGTCCGGTATAAGTAGCCCCACTCCCGCGGCTTCCCTTCAGATTTTAACCTCCAAAGTAGAGGAAACCCAAATCACGGTTTGCCTGCAGGGGGAGGCCGACGGGCGCATGTGAATCCATGAAAGATACCAACACTGGAGAAATGGAGTAACAGGTAAGAAACTACTCCTTTCTCCAGCATTGGATCTTTCATGGATTCACATGCTGTGAATAGATTACATAGCAGTACGACCAACCCTTGGAGGTGCATGACAGACAAACCAACTCCATGCCCCAAGGCCATAACCATGAACAAAACGAACAACTTCTCACAACATGCAGGATAACAAAACCAGCAAGTGATAGAGTAAAACACAAGACCCCGGAAGCTGCAGGGCTTACCTTATTGAAACAGGCATTGAAGGACGGCCTGTCCCACCTGCACATCTTCCACATGTTGCTGACCCAGACAGTGTCTGGTGAAGGTATTCGGCACTGCCCAAGAAGCCGCCTGGCAAATGTCAATGAGTTGGATTCCAGCCCAGAGCGCCGCTGATGACGCCATGGTCCTTGTAGAATGGGCCTTAGGATTGCCCCTCAAGGGCTTGCCAGTCTTTTCATGACAAAATGAAATCGTGGACCAGACCCAACAGGAAAGTCCTTGCTTGGAAATGGATCGTCCCTTGCTGGAGGGACCAAACTCCACAAACAGCTGTTTTGACTGCCGAAAGTCCCGAGTACGGGCCAGATAAACTTCAGCACCCTCTTAACATCTAGAGAATGCAGGGCTCTTTCCACCGGCATTGTCGCCTTAGCGAAGAACGAGGGCAAGGCAATTGTAGCGTGTTTGTGAAACGCTGAAGGCACTTTTGGAATGAGTGCGGATTACTAGACAGGAGAATCTTGTCTCATGAATCGCAGGTGAATCTGGAAATGGTCACTAAATGCACCTTGACTGAAGACAACGCCAGCCCCCCTGCGCCAGAAGCAGCAGGTATGGAAGAACCTGGGCCAGTGAAATCTCCAATGGCCGCACTCCGGCTGCTGTTCACACCAGGCACAGAATCTCGGCCATTTTCTACTGTAAGAGATATTAGTGGAAGACACCCTCGCCGCCTCAAGGATCAGACAGCACTCCTGTGAATTACCTAGATGACCAAACTCTGAGTGGTCAGGAACCATGCAGCCAGGCTGAGAGATGCCTTCGTCCTGCGATAGGAGATCCTGTTCCGCCCCAGATGAAGCGGCTCTTCCATCGCTAGATGAAGGAGATCTGAGAACCACGTCTGCCGGGGCCAGAATTGGGCTACTAAGATCACTCTGTACAGGTATTTTCACACCCACTGGATAGTCCACCAAACCAGCGGAAACAGTGGGCACGCATACCCGAAGAGGCCCGTCCATGGGAACGAGAATGCATCTCCTTTTGACTCTGGATGAGCCACTCTGCTGGCAAACAATGGGCACTGCTTGTTCTGTGGAGTGGCAAACAAGTCGAGAGGGAGGGGGAAACCCCCACTTCCTGAAGATCTTCGTCACCTGCTCCTTTAGCGTCCACTCGTGCAACTGCCCCTTTCTCTGCTGAGAGCGCCTGCCTGCACATTCTGGACCCCCGGCAGATGGTAAGCCGTAATGTGAATTCTCCAAGCAATAGCCCAATGCCACACCTCCTGAGCCTCGCTGGACAGGAGCTGAGAATGTGTGTCCCCCTGCTTCCTTAAATAAAACATTGTGGTGCTATTGTCCATCAACACTCGAACCACTGTGCCTTGGATCCGAGGTAGAAAGGATTTCAGGGCCCAGTGCACTGCTCTCAACTCTAGTACGTTGATGTGCAACCTTGCCTCCTCCCAAGACCACAAGCCCTGGACCTGCGACTGGCCGAGGTGTGCCCTCCAACCCATCTGGGAGGCGTCCGCCACTATCGTGAACTGAAGCAGGGGCATGCCCCGTACAAGATGGTCTGTGCATGCCCACCATCTCAGAGCTTCCATCAGTCCCTGGGAGATGACTACCTTGTCTGACCATAACCCCCGACTCTGCGACCACCTGTCTGCGAGAAATTCCTGCACCGGTCGCATGAACAAACGACAGTTCGGGATAAGGAGGATGCAGGATGCCATGGAAGCCAGCTGCGACCTGAAACTGCGGACCGAGACCACAGTTCCTTGGCCCCATTCGGCCGCTCAGGACTACAACTTCACCACTCTCTCATCCGAAGGCTTCACCAGATTGCCCTAAGTGAGAAACTGAGCACCGAGAAAAACCAACTCCCCGGATGGCATCAGAAAGGATTTTGCGAAGTTTACTGCAAACCCCAGCTGTTGTAACAGGTTCATGGATGCCTGGAGAGACTCCAACGCCCTTTCCGACGACAGCCCTTGCACCAGTCGTTCAGATACGGGTACACATGATGCCCCCCCCCCTGCGGAGGAAGGCAGCGACTGGAGCTAGGCCTTTTGCGAAAGTACTAAGCTCAGAATTCAGCCCAAACGGGAGGACACAGAACTGGTAATGATCGTCCCCGACCAGAAAGCGCAGGAACTTGCTATGCTTTTGCCTCATCGGGATGTGGAAGTAAGCGTCCTCCAAATCTAACGATGCCAGGAACTCTCCCGGGCGGTACAACCGGATCACATCCTGCAGTGTAAGCATCTTGAACGTCAGGCATTGCAGATTCTTGTTCAATGGCTGAAGAATGAGAATAGGCCTCCACTTTCCATTGTTTTTTTGACAAAATACCGGGAGTACACCCCTGGCGCCATTCCGACACCGGGACTGGTTCTATCGTCCCTTTCGCCAACATGATTTCGACCTCCTGCACCAAGACAGGCAGGTGCAATTGCACCACGTGCACCAGTGGAATTGGTAGTCGAGGACGCCAAAACTCCAGCGATTGACCGAGATATACAGTATCCAGTACCCAGCGGTCCGTAGTAATAAGATTCCACTCGTCAACGTGTTGCAATACTGTGCCCCCAAGTTATCTGCCCGCATGGCAGTCATTGGTGAGACTAGACTGCCATCCCTTAGCAACAGAAGATGCAGGACCGTTCTTTTGCTGCGCCTGATCTTTGCTTTTCTGTGCCGTTTGGAACAAGCACCTGAAGCTTTGGAAAGAATAACCGGGGCAACTGCACCCTCAGTCATGGGAAGCACCAAATCTGGCATTAGCAGAGGCCCCTCGAAACGCCCTAAAGGGGCAAAAAGAATGGTCCGTTTGCAGAGCCCCCATGGAGGTCGCCGTCTGTGTCTTCCTTCATTCCCCGGAGAGCCTTATCAATATTTTCGCCAAAGAGCTGCTCCCCCCCACAGGGCATATCCACAACTTTATGCTAGACTTCTGGACGAAAGTCAGTGCAGCGCAACCACGCCTGCCTGCGGAGAACACCACCATTATTTGCTTGAAGCCCGACTCCGACAAGTCCACTGCAATGTTGATGCTGTGGTTGGAGACCTCCTCCACCTTTCGAATCAGCAGCATAGCCTCTTTGTGTTGTTGTTCCGGGAGATGTTCCAAGAGCGGGGCCAACTGGTGCCACATCTCCCTACCATACCTGGCCATAATGGCCAAGGAATTCACCGCCTTCACTGTCATAGCGCCGACCGCAAGGACTTTCTTCCTGAAAGCATCTAGTTTTCTGGCCTCACTGTCCGGGACGTAACACACTGGTGTTGGCTCCTCACCTTCCGACTAGCTGCCGCCAAAACCAATGAATCCGGAGCAGGCGGAGACATGAGGCACTTGGGGGTCGAATCCGGTGCCTTAAACTTCTTCTACAGATGACCTTTCACGGCTGGTTCCGAAAAAAGAATGGTGCATCATGCGCAGGCCCTCCTGCCACACATGGTCCAAAATGGGGGCCGAGAAGACTGCCTTCCGTCGCTTCCCCATGTGATCGAAGAGAAAACGGTCTTTTCGCTCCTCCACAGGAGCAAGGCCAAATTCTTGGTATGCCTTCGCCATCATAGTGTGAAATGCCCCAATATCAGCCGGCTGAGACTGCTGAGCAGGGCTACTAGGCGGTTCCACCTTCGGGTCTGTATCCCACGTCGGCGACGAGGACGCCGTGGACAGCGTGTCATGAGGCCTGCTCTTTGGATCCGAATCAACCAGCTCCCTTTCCTCTGGATAACTACGTGGAGGCGAATTCCTGGGGCGACTCGGGCGAGGGGCCTCAACAGGCACACTATGCACCACTGGAGCCACCGGGCTCGTAGCCGATGGAAGTCATGCATCCAATTGTCCCAACAGCGACTGGAGCGTACTTAACACCTGCATGGGCAGCAGAGAGTGAGGGTTCACCAATGGGTACAGGGGTGTCCCTGCCCCACTCAACGTCGATGGAACTGCTTCCTGCAGACCCAGCACCGAGGGATGGAAACCTGGTTCATGCTCCTCCTCCTCCAGACCCGAGAACATAGAATACGAAGTTGGATTTTGTTGAATGCCCACCGGGAGCAATGGCTCCAAGCTGGGCCCAGACTGCCATGGATCGCCGTCAACATCTGCCTCCAGCTGCATCATCGATAGCAATTGTGGACCAGTGACAGTCGCGGCCGTAGACTGAGCCAATGGCACTCCCGTCGACAGAGGGAGCGAGGACTGCACCACAATCGTTGACGACCTCTTTGACGACACTAAGGCCTCCTCAGGCCTGGCCTTCTCCGGTGAAGCAGGTCGCGTGGTTGAAGTGCCGGAACAGTGTTTGGATGCGTCTCGGCTAGAAGAGGACCTATGCTGGTCCTTAGACGACGAGTGCGTCGAAGAGGACTCTCTCACGCTCGCCATCTCCTTCTCCACCGAAGCAGACTTCTGCGCCCAACTTCCCAGGCCTATCACTCGACCCCCTTGGACTTGTCCAGTCTTGCCGACTTGGACAGCGAAGCTTGCGCACCTTTGGACCGATGTGACCCTGATTCAGAGGAACCACCTTTCCCCACCTCTGACGCTGGCACTTCCTTGCAATGCTTCTTGGCCGGGGGTTCTGCAGACACCAGCCTCCACTGCGTAAACGCCTTCACCGCTGGAGCCGAAGGCTTCCCCGGGATGAAACCTCCAAACCCGGGTAAGTGCCCTTGTTGAGCCAACAAATCAGCCAGTGGTTGCAGGCTTTCAGCGTTTTCTGAGAAAACCCACGTCAGATCTCACAGGCGTCTACCGAATGATTGGGGTAAAGACAATACAGGCAATCAGCATGGCTGTCCCCCTCAAAGACATTCTTTAGGCCACAGGTTGCACAAGGCCTAAACAGCAATTTATTCTGGCCCACAAATATTATGGCCGAAGTACAACACGTCTACAACACAAAGATTAGACACAAGGTGATCCCAACTGTTTGGAGACGGTTGAAATCTGAAGGGAAGCCGCGGGCGGGGCTATTTTTACCAGACGTCCTATTGGTGTAGCCTAAAGCACCCAAAAAGGACGTTGTTAGGACACTAAGGTGTCAAAGTTTTCCATAGGAAAACGCTAGTTTAAAGTTACCAAGGTTTCGCAGCCGGACGACGGGAAATATTCACAGCATGTGAATCCATGAAAGATCCAATGATGTTGAAGATAATTTCTGGGACTTGCAGAATACTCTGCCAAGTTCATCCCGAGCATTTCGAAGTCACTGCACCACTGAGAGACCTGCTCAAGAAGGGAGCGAGGTTCACCTGGTCTGAAGCCCAGAAGGTGGCTGTGGAAAACATAAGGGTGGAAAGTAGAAGCACCGGCCCACAGCTGTTCAATCCTGCATGGGGCACAGTCATCACTATGGATGCCAGCGCTTGTGGACTAGGTTCCGTGCTCACCCAGAGGAAAGGTGACACCGAACAAGTGGTGGCATTCGCCTACAAAGCCCTATCCAAAGCCAAGGGGGACTACTCCACGGTAGAAAACGAGATGTTAGCCTGTGTATGGGCAGTAGAACATTTCAGGACTTCCATATGGGGCACCAAATTAAAAGTGGTTATGGACCATAAGCCCCTATCCACATGTCAGTCCAGAAGGAACAAAGTCATCCATGCCCCACCTGGCGTGCATTGCGGCAAAACTTTAGGAATATATGTTTGAAATAACTCACATACCGGGTGGAAGAATGCCCAAGCGGACTGTATGTCCAGGCTCCCCAGAAACAAAGAGCTACCACATTCCTCCAGGATGGGTGTATTGTTGCATCCATCCAAGACCAGAGTTCCTTCAGATGAGTAGGTCACTGGAACGAGGAGGACAGTAAAGACCTCTCCATGGGGAGAGTCAGAGTGGGTCAGGAATGGGTGGCCAGAAGAAAGCCCTTCCAGAAGGCACAAGGCCTTACTGGAAGGTGGCAGAAGAAATATCAGAATTAAGGACTGATTCTCAAGGGCGACCAAGTAACACCCTCTACGGGAATGAGAAGGGTCATCCTGTGCAGAGCCCATTGAGGGCATTTGGGGAACACCATGATGCGCAGGCGAGTAAGAGGCATACTGGTGGCCAGTGATGGATCAGGACATCCGCTCCATGATTGAGAAATGCCATGAATGTATGAACAGTGATAAATGTTTGAAGACCAGACAAGCCAACATGATTCCCTCAGAGATCCCTGAAGCAGTCTGGCACAAATTGGGACTGGATTTCATTGGTTCGTTAGAAGTAATGGCTCCAGCGCATCGGTACGGAATAGTAATGGTGGACCATCTGTAAAAAAAGGGTAGAAGCGGAATCTGTCCCCAATATCGCAACCTAAACAGTTATAGAAGTCCTCACATCCATCTTTCAGAGGGAAGGCCGCCCAAAAGACATTGTCACTGACAACAGGGTTCAACTAGTTTCACGGGAGATGCAGTCAATTATGCAGAGACACAACATAAGGCAGAGGAAGGCCGTGTTGTACCACTCCCAGGTAAATGGAGTAGTTGAGAGGGCCAATAGGTTTATCAAGGGAGCAATTCAGTTAGCAACAGCATCAGGAATGGATTCCATGAAAACTGTCAAGGAGGTGGTAGCAGCTCACAGATTAACCCCCAATGGTGTCACCCAAGTCTCGCCATTTCGCATCGTGAGGGGGAGAAGAGCGGCGTCTACACGGTTACCGACAGTGTAGATGGCGCTCTTCTCCCCCTCAGCATGCGAAACGGCGTCTACACTGTTACCACCATGGTTGACTTGAAGTGAGCATGGAAGAGGTTATGTGGAGGTTGGAAAGTAAAGCATGAATGAAGTGGAGTGACCGAGAAGAGCAACCCAAGGTTGTGAAGTCGGGGAAGGACACTATCAAAATTAGGCTATCCTATAAGGATCAAACGACAGGGTCGAAGTTCAGCAAGCCCACAAAAGTAATACACAAAGGAACCAATCACATCCGCACAGAAGATGGTCACATGTGGAACATGGAATGTGTGGCAATGTTTGAGAAGAAACAGACCACGAGAGAATGCAAGAGGAGTCCCATCCCAGCAACCGCCAAGACCGTAATGCAACGAGAGAGCAAGAGCTAGAAGCATCAGTGAGAGATGTCGTAGAAAACAAGGTAAAAAGCGAGACACCAGAAGTGGTTTGTGACACGATGCAAGCACCGGACGCAGGCGGGACGAAAGAGGGTCATCAGAGAAGAGCACAGAAGACCAGTGAAGTATGATGACTATTATGGAATAGGCATTCTTGTTTTCCAAATGGAGGTGTGTAGAGAGCTTCCGAGACGCGGCACTGCCATAGTCTCGCAAAAACCTGCCTACAAATGCGCACAGCATCGCGATGCGGCAAACCTACATTGGGAAGGCACCAGTGACATGGCGCAGTCGGTTCCTGGCGCTCCTCCTGTTTAAGGACATAAGGACTGCCACAGGGCCTAGAGGGCAACCCTGGGGTCCCAGACTCTGCATGCTTAACACCAGCAGCCCATGGACACTTCTGGGACACATTATCTGGTGATGCTTGCTACTGCCTGAGCTGAATAAAGAAAGCTTGTTGCTACAAGCTACCTTGTACCTGATTATTATACAACACTCTGCTTCTGATTTAGGAAAAGAGTAGGGTCAGCAATCTGACTCTAACTTTAAAGTTAGACTGGCACGGGGGTGAGGGGGATTGAGCCTGCAATATTTATTGTCCATCTAACACTGTTAAGGCCAAAAACGGGAGACGAAGCACCTTGCTGCAGTTTAAACATCTGCGATCTTGCTAATAATAGGGGCTAACATTAACCATTCTGCACGCTACTGTACCAAAAATGCACATTGCCACCTGAATTTTTGAGGAAACTTTTGTGAAGTTCTGTCTGGCTCAATAGATTTGCGAGTTTAGATGTGCCCCAAAAACACAAACCCCATTTAAACCCCAAAAGAAAATGCTTGCTGTCACACTGCCCGCAGCCCTTATGCACAATAACAGCAAACCTCAACTATAACATGGCATTTGGGCTAACAAAATCATTTTTAGAAAATTCCTCTAGGTTATTTCTATTGAAAAAAAGTGAAAAACACGAATGGAATACAGTTAAGAGAATTTAAGTGAAAATGTGGAATAGAAAATGTTGACCCGTGAAAATGTAGAATATATATGTTCCATAATAGTGCAAATAGAAAGAAAATGTATTAAAAAAAATACAAAAAATGTGCAAACACCCCAATAACAAATGGGAGAGACCACGCTTTTAACACATTTGCTTACATTCCACACTGAATATTCCCTATCCTCAGGACTGAAAAACAATACATCCTACTTGATGAGCAAAACTATTTTTAAAAGATCTAGATCACCTTCCATACCTTGCAGTACAACTCCAAGTGTAGTAAAAAAGCAATAATGCACAACACTGCAACCTCCTTTTCGCGTTCGAGCGTTTCCTTTTTCAATATACGGCAATTCAACAATACTGTCTTTTAAAGTGAAGAGCATGTTTGCATTCATAGTTATGTGAGGGGTTACTGACATGTTGACTGATTGGTGCATTAGAGTAGGGCTGGGTGTCCTCAGAGTGATAGAAAGAGGGTGCCACAACTTGAGCCAACACAGTGTGACAGAGTGGTGGCATAGACATGTGGAAGATCGAGGGGGTGGTAAGAAGAAAGAGGAGAATAGATTTGAGCAGTGGAAGAAGGTGTCCCCATAAGCTTAAGGCAGTTATGAGTTGATTAGGAGGTAGACAAGAACGGGTTGTGGGGAACTAAGCCAGAACCCAAGACAGGAGGGCAGAAAGGAAACACAGCCCCAGCCTACAGAGCAGCTCTGGTGGCCACAACCTCTGGATGTAAGATGCTGTTATACCAGCCTCTCCTTTTACTGCCAAGGCCTAGTACACAAATACACATAGGAGCCACGAACCAGACAAATGGGCCTCACAGGACATGGGAAGCAGAGGAGCTGACTGAGGAGCCAAAAATGAAAAGTGGAGAATGAGCGATGAAGAATGAAGAAGACTCGGGGAGAGATCCCCAAACTGAGGACTACAAACCGCAGCCAGTATTTTGAGACCCAGAGACTTTCATTTTAATCCCAGTGGCTTCTGTTTGCCCCTATAGACTTTTCTACCAAGTAGTAAATGTTCTTTACAGTGTTGGGGAGAAAAAATGACTTGATGTTTGATATGTAACATTTGTTACAGAAACCTCTAGAGTAAGGTGGGGTGGTGAAGAAGCATGGGAAGAGAAACTCTTTGGAAGATGCATCAAAGCTGTTTTTGGAGTGTTGACTGAGAAAGAGGGATGATGCCAGCGAGGAGCAACTAGATACAGTCGCCACTGGCAGAGTCCGTAAAGAGTCTGAGACGGTGAGGAGGAACAGTGAATTTCCAGGCACCTGATGGGTTTTTGAGCCCCAGTGTTAGAGAAACGTCAAGATCAGCAGAATCAGAAAGTGATGGAAAGGTACTCCTGGGAGTAACTCAGACACCAACATTGTTTCCAGAAGTGAGGCCAGGAGAGATGTGGAAGAGGAGGAGGTGAGAGGCAGACCAAGGCAAAAAAGGATGAAGACTAGGATGGGAAAGTTCATGGTGAGATGAGGGATTCAAACCAATGCGTGCACGTGAAAACAAGAAGTTGGAAGAAGATGGAGTAAAGAAACTGCCTGATTAAGTGTAAAGAGAATTGAAAAAAGAATACATTCGCTTAGGTTGCTTGCTGATGTATCAGTGGTTCCGTCTCCTAGCTCAAGCGCAAAGAGAACTGAAGGAGAAGAAAGGCATGCATGCTACATGCTGGTATATTCCAAATTGCCAGCTCACATATTAAGAGAACGGATGGGAAAGTAATTCACTTATGTTGCATGCTGGTATCTTTGGGCCTACCAGGGCAAGTGGAAAGAAAACTGAAGCAGTAGAAAAGCATTTATGTTGCATACTAACCGACGTAGGCCAAATGGCCAGCTCAAGTAAAAAGAGAACTGAAGGAGAAGAAAGTAATTTATGTTTGTTAGGCAGACACCTGTGCAGTTCCCTTAGGGACCACTGCAAAAGATTTAAGACTACAGGTGTTGGCAGTAAACCCACTTGGTAGCAGTCTGTACCACCCCGATTTACCTGGTAGCTGTGGCTGAGCAGTCAGACTTCCCTCAAGAAGAGTTAGGCAGTATGCAGAGTATACACAATAGGCACTCAGGTACAATAATACAAGCAAACACTGACCAGAGCTTTGGTATCAAAGTATATAATTATTTATTTAAAAACACAGTTTGAAACACTCCAGCACTCTTATTGTAAAATATTCTAAACACAGTTACTATTGTAATATATACACCCCTTTTCCCTTATTAGATAAGTCACAGTAAAACACCACTTATTTTCATACAGAGGTGTGCGCTTAACTAGATTGCACTCCAATAAGTTTGTGAGAAAGGGGGGGGGAGACAGAATATGGAAAGGTACACCACTCTAATGTTCAGGAACACCACAAGCAAGGCAGAAGAGCAAAAGTCACTGGTGAGCCAAAGTCCAAAGGCTGGGCCCACTCTTAGAGAGAGCAGAGCACAAATGCGCCCAAGATCACACAGTTACACTAGGCTTTGAAAGTCTTGCAGAGGGTTCAAAAAGGGTTTAGAGAGGCTTTAAGAAAGTTTAGCCAGGGTGTCCCAGACTAACCCAGGTTCGAAACCCGGGGACTAAATCTACCCCGTACAGTCGGTAGCAAGGGAAGCCAGGCGGCACACGGTACCTTAAGTGGGAAGGATCCTCCAGCGGTGGCAGTTGTTCCTGGTAGTGGGTGCAAGTTGCGTTGTCGTCCAGGGGAAGAGAAGATCTCGACTTGGAGGAAAGATGAAGGTCGTTGCACTACCAGGGAAGAAACCAGCCGCTGAGTTTTCCGGTTAAAGGTGGTACCTTTGTTTCGCGGTCGTGGTAAAACGTGGTATCTCGGTTGCCGGGGTGCTTGGCATGGGCAAGGTGGCCACGAGATACGTCGGGAAAGAGAAAAGACAGTGAAACTGGTTATCCCCACCAGTCAAAGGAAGAAGACTCTGCGGCAGGAGATCTCCTCTGTCGTTGGGAAAAGTGGTGAGGCAGTCCAGCAGGGCTCCACCGGTGGTGGTGTCGTGGCAGGTCGGCTCAGCTTCTCCCTCGTCGGATTCTTAGGTCCTGTGGCGACTTCTGAAGTTCCAGTCCCCAAAGCCCTGCTTTTATGCAGCAAACCCCCATTCACTCAGCCTAGCTGTCACTCAAACATGCTAAGTGGTGAGCCGGCCGGCTAACCACTTGGGCCAATCAGGATGAAGTGCGACTTGAGTTGCCTAGGCAACTCAGTCCAGGGTGCCTAAATTCCCTTCCACCCCTCCTAAGTACCCCAGACAGAGTGGCACCACTTCGGAGGGCTTCTGTGGAGAAGCCCGCCAAAAAGTGGAACAAAGGGCTCGACTTGGGTTGGAGTCACAGAAGAGAACACAAACGCCATTTTAGAATCAAGTTTTGGCAAAAAATACCAACCGGAGAATTAATATTAATTAAATAAACCGGCGATATGTTCGAGGCTACCGTAAATAATTAAATAAAGATAGTAGCCTAAAACAATGGGAAATCCCCTAGGAAAATATTCGCGGTTGAATATAAAAAGTAGTATCCACTGCCACCAGTGAAAACTCGATCAGGGGGGACGGAGACGTGCCCCCTCGACTAACAGACCCTGGGGCAATTGAATTGCCCCAGCCAGTACGTCCACAATATGATGGTTTGTACTGGTTCTGTTCAGAATTTAAGACTAGTAAAGGTCAATGGTGACTTTACATGCCCTGGGAGACAGTAGTCAGTCCCAGGGTATGGAGTCTATACTGGGGGGTCACTATGACACCCCTGTGTTAATGCACGGAGTGTGCTGTCTAACACATATCACAAAAACACATGAAGCCCTATGGAGTAAAAGACCCCATATCCCATTAAACACATCTAGATTCAAAGAAACACACTTAAATCATGCCCAAGAGTGAGGGTAAAAGAGACTCACTCTTGGCAGGAGAAAGAAAATAAACCCCAAAAATCCAGCAAAGCTGCTGGGGGACTCACTAGGTTAGGAAATTCAGCCTAAACAGAGAATTCTCCCTAACAATGTTGTATGCTGGTAGATGTGATATAAATTGCCAGCATAAGTCTACAGATAAATGAACAAGAAGAAGGCAATTTAAAGTGCATGCTGGTTTAAAAGTAGATGCTCTCGTTCAAGGAAAACTGAAAGAGAAAAACCATGTATGTGGAATGCTGGCCGCTTCTGTCCGAAATGTCTGCTCAAGATTAAAGAGAAATGAAAGACTAACATGTATGTAGCAGGTGGTTAGCTGTGATGCAAATTGCCAGCTCAAAACTAAAGGGGCACTGAACGTACCAGAAGGTCATTCGATGTGCCAAGATCATAAAATATTGAAGTTTCACAGAATGTTCAAGTGCCAACCACTCTTCCGAGTAGGACATCATCAAAGTGTATAAAGATGCTTAAGTGAGGTGCTGCTGTGATGTCATGGGTGGAAGTGATATGTTTGGTAAATAGTTCCTGTGGGCAGTGCGGAGAATTGAGTAACCATGGGTGACAGCTGGAGTGGGGCTTGCTGAGGTGGGTTTGCACCCTGCCTCCAATTGCTGAACTATGAACTTACCTGTAACAGAGAATCTGGTCTTTGGAGTTCTGGTACAAGGAACCTCCATGAGCATTACTTACTGTAATGTACATTGTATATTCCATTCAACATTTCATAAATAAACCAAATGTCATTGGTGTGCAGAACTCAGGCCAGGAATTGAGAATGGAAAGACTCAATATATTTTAGGAGCATTACACTTTGTATTTGCCTTTCATCGTGAGGAACCCTATACGTGCCAGGTTGTTATACATAATTGCTATTAAATGGATTAAAACGTGCATATTTCTTCAAAATCTCAAGGACATGCTCTCTGCATATAGGTCACATCACCTGCCGCAGACATGTTACACAAGTATGGATAAGGGCACCTCTAGATATTCGGGATGCCATCAAGTTTTTAGTAACGTAACACTTTAAAGGTCCCAAATTACCTTTTTACACTTTTCAGAGACAACGTTTCATCAGTTTCAAGTATACAAATGAAAAAAGCCGAACAATCGAAATTAAGTGCTCTTGTATTCTTAACAGACTTTAGACTTAACAATTGTGGTGATAAGGTAAGTCTGCTGACCATGCAAACTTGTTTAACTTACTTTGATGAAGCAAAATCGTATATATTTTTCGAACTGCTGTTTAGTTTCTGGGCCGCAGAAAGCAGTGATTGGAATAGCTGCCAGTTTCTGCAAGAATAAATTCAACAACAGAATTAGCAACCTAAGCAATCTAACAGGCTGAACAGATTGATTTGTGTTAGAAATGGTGGCCCTTAAACTATAAAAGATATAGTTCACACAGTTAACACACAGGGGCTCATTTTAGAGAACCCCCAGAGCGTAAATGGAGGCACTAAAGACAGATTAACGGCTGTCTCAGCGCCTCCATTCACGCTTAGGGGAATTTTTGTTGTTTTTAAGGACGGCGCTGAACCAGAGTCAGTTTTCCGGCCTACCTTTTACACCTTTAAAAACAACTTGGTTTTATGCCTGCATGACATTTTCATGCTGCCATTAAACCCCTGATTTCCTTTTGAATACACCTGCTTTCTGCACCAGCAAAAAAAATGAACATAGAATAATTGCTCTACATACTGTTTTTGGTGACTGATTCATGTTTGTAATTTGCTTCTGTTACAGTTTTTGTTATGTTAAATGTACCCTGTTGATGTAAATGTACAGCGCTTTGGTATAAAGCTCTATATAAGATTAATAAATACAAATAGCTGCATATTGTAAACGCTGCGTGCAATGTCGATTGGCAGGCAGTGCTTACATCGTTTCCTCTGCAGAGGGCAAAAAAGAGGTGTAAATAGGCTTGCACCATTTCATTACACATCTCTTTTGAACACTGCAAATTACAAAAAATTGCATGGAGGCCCCCCGTTCGCCCAACGTAAGCTGTGCTATCCAGACAATGCACATTCCCGAGCAAAATGAACTCAATGGGGTTTCATTTGTGCAAGACTTGAAACAAGGAAGAATAATGCTCGAATATTTCAGTATGAAAGTGTATGATTCAGACACAGAACTACTATGATGTGCACAAGTTCAGCATGCCAACATGATGGGTTTACACAGCAGTAAGAGCGAGGGCCGCCGGGCAAGGCCAAAAAGCATCCACTGAGTTTGGAATCTCTGTGGCTGGATCATAGGAATGGTCGCGTATTGCTTCCCTTACGCTTCCGACTTCTCTCTGCCAAGATACCTTCATCTTCTCCACAGTCTGGCATGATCAAGTTCCTATAGGGGTTGATTTTGCCTCTCCTGTTCTACCACGTCGTCATGGCTCTGCCCTACGCTTGTTCCTCCTCCACTGCTGCTCGCTTCTTATCTCTGTTTCCCTCACTGTGTTCTTCCCCTATGATTGTAAAGCACTCTATTGCCTCCCAAAGCTAGGTCTGTGCTCAATAAATACAATAATAATAATCTCCCAGGAAGTTAAGAGTGCCCGTTTCCCTATTCTGCCTTTCTCAACCCCAGCTGGGGACACCTCTCCCCCTCTGGGGTATTGATAGACTGACTCCACTCATCCCCATCCCTCTCCCACCTTCTGATTATCATCCACCGACCCCTTGTTCGATGTCCTCTACCTTCTGCTTTTCTTACTTTCCCTTCAAGTTTTAGAGTCCTTTCACACCACCTACACCTTAATAGCCAGTCCCCTGCTCTCCCCGCCTCTGTTTTTCCTTCTTTCCCAATGTCGCCACACCGTATTAGACTTCTTAATAATAATAATAATAATAATTAGGCTTTTATATAGCGCTACAAACCCTCAGGTATCCGAGCGCTGCTTATTATTACCCACGGTGTGTGGTGCTCATTTATCGACCTCGGAAGGATGAAAGACTGAGTTTGGCCCCGCCGGGATTCGAACCTGCGTTAACAGGCTCTGCACGGGTGTCAAAGCGAGCGCTCTACTCGCTGTGCCACTTGACCGGCTCTCCAAACGTAGCTACTCCCCAGCTTAATCCCTCAACTAGGTCTTCCTTTAGCAAGCCTCCTGCCCCGTAACTCCATTGCTTCCAAACGCCCACTGAAGAGGTAACAAAGAAAGGATGGTGTAGTGTAACAAATCTAATTGATCCAAAACTAAGGTTTTTCCCGCATCTAAATTAGGATGAAACATCCGTTTCCACCAAATTCGTCAGGATGCTTAGAAGAGCTCCATATCCCACTGCATTGCTTATGTAGGACACCCTAGACCAAGCACTCCCTTTGCTCAAGTAATCTCAGGTGTGTATGATTTTGTATGCTCAAAAAGGATTCACTGTATTTTGGCCAAGCATGGCTTCCCCACCTCTCTATGGGCCAACAAACAGAGGTTCTACTGTCGCACTCTTGAATCGTCATTTCGCACATGCCCACGATGAAGCCGGCACAGTGGAACTCTGTGCTCTGTTGTGCTTTCCTGGCCTTTATACTGATTTTTTTTTTAAAAACCGTGTTTGGGTGCGCTGTTTTAACTTTGTTTTCACCGTTACTTAGGTTTCTAGATTCCCCGCACCTCCAGAGTACAATGCCTTACACTAACGTGAGAGGGTGATACTCTTCCCTCCTAAACCTCCCCCAGGTACAGTGTTTTATAGCCAGTTTTGGCTTTTGGGTAGGCATGGGATAGGTATTTGCTGGGCAATAATGTAATGGTACTAACTGGCCATAGGATCACAACAGTTGGAAAATGGTGTATTACCTAAGCTTATTTGGTCAGTACCTGGCAAATACTTATGTTATAGCTCAAACCAAAACAGTTGGCTTTGTCGTTGCTTGTTTTTAACACTAGTTCAGTCCATGGAAAAGAAATACATCAAGTATCTGAAGGCACTCTTGGCTAATACTTTTTTATTACACCAGTAGCCTTTTACAGCTGCAATGAAGCCATTAACTCTCAGCAGACTGCTTAGAACAAAAACTGCCTGGATAAAGTTTGTTATTATAGCTTGACACAGGGAGCTCAATGAGATCCCAGGAGGATGTGCTTAGGGCGGGGAGGAGAAGGTAGTGGGTGGGAATGGCCACAGGGGTTTGCATAGCCATTGGCCGTGAATGGGTGGGTAAATAACCAAACAAAACCCACAAGCTGTGTCCCTCCTCATATGCCATCTCTATCCTACCTGTATTCCAATGCAATAGTTTCAGCTTATAGGTGGCGCTAAAGCGCCACCTAATTGCCGGAACTAAAAATGATCTTATCTGTGTCACTTTTGGATCTAAACTGATATATATGATTAGATAAACACAGCCAGTCGCCCTTTATAGGCAAATGGCACCAATTCTCAATTGATTATCTTGAACACGTTCAGATGATTTAAGTATTGATTCAGACAGGCCTTTAAGTTTCAATTAAGTTGGAATCAAAACCCTTAATTTAAGATGCAAGGGGGGGGTTCTATAATCAGGGTACCAAGAGAAACTCAACTTGCAGCAAAATTAACATCAATCCCTCAGGTGCCCTATTAGAAGGAGGCTTTCAGGGATTTAAAAAAAACTGTTTTGCAAAAACCACAGTACCAAATCAAGGTACCACAAGGAACCCTCCCACCCAGTGAAAGTTGCTGATTTTAAGAGACCTAATCACAGAAATGAGAAAATCCCTTGAAAAAAATGTATTACTTTTAACTTGGTCTTTGTTTTATTTATATATAATTGTTAATCTATAAGAGGTGCGACAACCTCGACCTTTTGGCGGTGGGCACCTCGAAAATGATGATACACAGTAGAATGGCATATAGACATGTCCGGCAGACAAAGGCCGTCGGGCACTGTAGGTTAAAGATACAAAAAAGGTCTGGTAGAGTTTAAAAGCAAGAATCAAAAAGATGTCCGTTTTTAAACTAGGAAAGTGAGGTCTTATTTGAGTATATACAATGTATACTACACTACAGTTCAATCAAATCAAAATTCGTTTTTGCAGACTTCGGTGCAGTGTAGATAGGCTGTCAACATAAATGTGTATTATCAACTAGTCAAAAAAGTGATCATGCTACTTCTGTGTATGAACTGCACTCCTAATGTAAAGAATCTCCCCCAAAATAATCTGAATTAATGTTTAACAAATCAGGTTGTCAGAACTTTATTAAATCATGGTTTAATATTTTCCAAAGGAATTCTCAACTTTAAAACCAACCATGTTAAAATAGATACTTTCGATAATTTTCCAGTTTTACATTAATGCCTGAAAATTGAGAATAGATCATCATACTTTGAGATTTCTGATGTGAGATGTGTTTATTAAACCATATATCCCATGTACACCTCCAGATGTTGGTCCTAATTCGATATTGGTTAAGAACCGTCTCAGTTTGGCAACAATTAGACTTGTTACACTACATCAAATCTTTCTTTGTTACTTTACTGAAAACAGCAAACGGAACTAAAGGCTGGGAACCAGGTCAGTAGGCAGCTCTACATTTTAAGGTTAGTTCACTGAATTCCATTCAGGTACTGTTGTAGAGTTTGATGACAGCAAATCTTTCAGAGTTAAAGATGAACAAGTTACTTCTTACCTTGTAACGTTCTTTCGATGGGCTATTCCTCCGACGTATTCCTTATCTTGATAGATTACATCCCAGCTTGCTGGCCTCGGAAATTCTTTCAGTAGAGGGCGCTGCGTGTCAATGTCCCTCGAGCTGGTGTCCCTCGACAGCCTCCATCTCGGCGCCAACGTCATCGTGCGTTAAATAGACTCGCACAGCGACCGTTGCTCAGTTCCGTTTTGAAGCTTGACATTAGCTGTGCATGAATTGGTTATTGACCTTGAAGGAGCGTAAGCTGCAACTACAAGGGAAGTTTTACTGCGGGATGGATGGGAGAAGCGATGAGGAATACGTCGGAGGAACATCCCATTGAAAGAACATTACAAGGTAAGAAGTAACGTGTTCTTCGAAGGGATTGTGTCCTCAAACGTATTCCTCATCTTGGTAGACTCCCATAGCGGTGGTGTGAAAGAGGTGGGAGTAAAATTGGAATATTTCCCTTTAAGAATGAACAGAATGTAAAACAGCTTTACCAAATCTTGTCTCCTGGCTAGAGGAGGAATCCAGACTGTAGAATTTTGTAAAGGTATGTGCGGACGACCATGTGGCAGCAGCACATATGTCCCGAATCGGTACCCCTCTTTGGTGAGCCGAAGAGGCTGCGATACCCCTGGTTGAATAAGCCCCAAGATGTTGAGGGGGCTCTTTCCCTGCCAATTTGTAGCATTCTAAAATGGCTAAAATAATCCATCTTGAAATGGTCTGTTTTGTGATTGGCAATCCTAACTTGAGTCCTGCATAACCTCTAAACAGTCGGTCTGCTTGCCTTATCCTAGCTAGTCTGTTGATATAAAAACTCAAGGCACGCCTTGGATCCAACCTATGTAGCCTCTCTTCCTCTTTCCCTGGATGGGGAGGAGGATAGAATGAAGGTAAGGTTATTTTCTGAGTGATGTGGAATTCAGAGACCACCTTTGGGAGGAAATTAGGCTTCACCTGTAAGACAACTTTGTCTTTGTGAAAAATTGTATGAGGTGGTTTGCAAGATAGAGCTTGTAATTCGCTCACTCTTCTGGCAGATGTAGGAGCCACTAGGAAGACTTTAAGGGTGAGAAATCTTCATGTCCTTGGCCTCAAGCCCAGGGACCGTATCTCTCCAGGACTGAAATCTCTTCACTGGCTCCCAGTGGCTGCGAGGATTAAGTTCAAAACCCTCTGCATTGTCCACAAGGCCTTCTGGGGCCTGGGGCCTAAATACCTTCAACTCTCTCTTCCTAAATATCTTCCTTCACGAGCCCTTCGCTCATCCATCTCTAACTCCCTCATGGTCAGCCGCTTCTCGAAGCAACGTGCTGGGGGTAGATCTCTCTCCGCAGCAGGGGCCTCCCTCTGGAACAGCCTGCCTGCCTCCCTGAAACTTGAGGAGAACCATCTCCGGTTCCGGAAGCACCTCAAAACCTTCCTCTTCGCTTCTGCCTTCTCTCTCCCTCTCCCCTGCTAAACCTGCTTAACTCCCCACTAAATTCTACACTTAACCTGCATCTGGGCCACTCTCAGCGACCTCGGTCCAGGGCCCAGCCACTCTCCACTTGCACTGCCCCCCTGGCCCCCCCTGCACTGTGGGACTGTCACTGTATCCCTACAGCCCCCTACCCAGCACTTGCTCTGCACTTACCTCGCACTTGCCACCAGCTGGCCCTTTTTATTTATTATCATTTATTATTTTATTACGCCACTTACCTTGTACTGCACTTTTCCCCCCACCTCCTCCCCCTGCACTTTCTCCTTTTCCCCTTACCTCGGCACTTGCACCATCTGAATGACACCTGGCCTAGTAGGATCGTTTGTCCGTCTTCCCCTTGTTTCCCTCCCTCCCTGCCTCGTCGCGCCTTGAAACACTTGTGTATAGGCGCGTTACAAATACCATATCATATCATATCATATCATATCATGAACAAGAATGGAGTGGTTCAAAAGGAGTACCCATCAGAAAATGTAAGACTAGATTTAAGTCTCACAAGGGAACTTGGAATGGCTTTGGGGGATAGACATTAGTTAACCCTTTCAGAAATTGGATTACTAGGGGTGTTTTGAAATAGGATGGCTCCTCCGCAGTGCGCTTAAAGATTGACAGCGCTGCGAGGTAGCCCTTGATCGTACCAACTTGAAGACCTGAATTCGCCAAATAGAGCAAAAAAGATAACACCATTGGTGTACTGCATGAAAAGGGTTCGATATTCTTTTCTCTACACCAGCTGCAAAATCTTTTCCAACTGCAGCGGTATAAAGTCTTTGTTGCTTGCCTTCTAGCGGAAAGCAACCCCTCCATGACGTCATCCGGGGGTCCCAATCCTTGTATCTCAACCTTTCAGAAACCAAGCGTGAAAGTTGAGGGTTCTGATGTCTGGATGGAGAACCTGACCTCGCTCCTGCGAGAGAAGATCCTATCTTTGCGGAAGAGGAATCGGAGGGCAGATGGACATGTCCAGAAGGTCCGGGTACCACGTTCTCCTGGCACAATCCTGGGCAATTAGGATTATAGTCTTCTGGAATCTTCTCAACCTCCCGATCATCTGAGGAATGACAGGGACTGGAGGAAACGCGTATAGAAGTGGAAACTCCCAGTCTACTACGAACGTGTCCCCTAGAGCTCCTCTCGGGGGAAATTCCCTTGAACAAAACTGATTGCACTTCCTGTTGATACTGGTGGCGAACAGATCCACTTGAGGGGTTCCCCAAAGGGCGAAGATCTCTTGAAGGACTTCCTGAGGTAGCTCCCACTCGTGGGAGACTGTGCTCTGCCTGCTCAGAGTGTCTGCTGTCAAGTTCTTCTCTCCGGCTAAGTGAACTGCCGATAGAGAGATTCCTTCTTGAACTGGCCAAAACCAGAGCTGCATCGCCTCTCTGTACAGTGGCAGTGATCCTACGCCTCCTCTTTTGTTGAGGTAGTGCATGGCCACTGTGTTGTCTGTCATTATTAGGACATTTTTCCCCTATACAGATGGCAGAAAAGCCTTCAGCGCTAGTCTGATTGCTCTCAGCTCCAACAGGTTGATATGTAGTCTGGACTCCGATGGAGACCAACGACCGCTGATGGTCAAGTCATTGTCATGGGCTCCCCAACCCGTGAGTGACGCATCCGTGACTACTGTTATCTCCGGCCATGGTTGCCAAAACTGTTCTCCTTTCAAAATGTTCTCCCGACAGGCTCACCACTGAGGGTCTCGAGCCACTCTGTCCGGGACTTGAAGGAGATCTGTCATTCTTCCTGAGAATTGCGACCATTGAGTTCTCAGCGCCCACTGGAGAGATCTCATTCTCAGGCGAGCCTCTGGCACTAGGAAGAAGCAGGATGCCATAAGGCCTAGCAACCTCAAAAAGTTGAAGGCTGGAAGAAGTTGGGCATTTTGAAATTTGGGGACCATCTGCAGAATATCTTGGGTCCTCACATCTGGTGGCGAGGCTCTCCCCAGGGAAGTGTCCAGGACCGCTCCAATGAACTGGAGTCTCTGTGATGGTATCATCTGTGACTTCTTTAAATTGAGGGAGAAGCCCAGTTTGTGAAGAAAATGGCAGACATAATCTAGTTGGATCTGAGCTTGTTCCAATGATACTGCTCTGATCAACCAATTGTCTAGGTAGGGATAGACATGGATCCCTTCCCTCTTTAGACTCGCCGCCACTAGCGACATTAGCTTGGTGAAGACCCTCGGGCAGAGGTCAGCCCAAATGGCAGAACTCGAAATTGATAGTGAGAGTTGCCAATTGCAAACCTCAGGTATTTCCTGTGTTCGAGATGGATTGGAACATGGAATTAAGCATCCTGAAGGTCTAGAGATACCAACCAGTCCTGAAGCTGGAGGGCCTGAAGGATCTGAGAAAGTTACCATCTTGAACTTGTCCTTCCTGAGGAATTTATTCAATTCTCGTAAGTCCAAGATGGGTATCAGTCCTCTGTCCTTCTTCGGTATTAGGTAGTAGGGGGAATACCAACCCTTGTTCCTCTCCGCTGCAGGTACCGGTTCTATGGCACCTTTCTCTAGAAGGTCTACATTCTCCTGCATAAGGAGCAGATCTGGAAACTTCAAAGAGTTTTTCCCCGGTGGATGACTCTTGGGGGTGTGTAGAAAATGCAGGCAGTAACCTTGGGCAACTGTCTCCAATGCCCAAGCATCTGACGTAATAGCCTGCCATTCTGCCAGATGTTGAGTTAACCTGCCCCCTACTTGTGTCTTGTGAGGGGAGACCTCAGAGGCGTTTAGAAGCGGCTGACGCAGATGCCGAGGGTAAAGTGGCACCGGCTGCTGCGGTTTTTGTACCTTTAACCCGTCCACCACGGGTGAATCGTTTCTGGCCCTTTTCAGCTGGCTGTCCTCTGCCTTTTCCGAATGTGGAGTAAAAGCGAAAGGACCTACCCCTCCAGTAGGTTCCTGAGGGGCGATTCGGAGTCTGTCAGATTGCAGCCCCAAGAGATTTCGCTGCTGCCTTGGATGTTTGTAACTTCTCCAGGCTGCCATCAGCCTTCTTACCAAATAAAGAAGTGCCTTCAAAGGGCATGTTCAAAAGTCTGGCTTGTACATCTGGAGCAAAACCAGACTTCCGCAACCACGGAAATCTGCAGATTGTGGTACTTGCCGTCATGACCCTGCTGATACTGTCAGCAGAATCAATGCCTGTTTGAAGGGACTCACACATTGCATCTTTCCCATCTTTGATGATGTTTAAAAATGCTTCCCTTTCCTCTCCTTCTGGGAGACAGTCAGCCACAGATGAAGCACACTCCCAAAGTGTATGGCTGAATCTTGCAAGCATGCAAGTGGCGTTAATAGATTTAAGCGCCATGCTACATGCCGAAAAGACTTTTTTTGACATAGCATCAAACCTTTAATCATCCCTGTCCTGTGGAATAGTAGGGTATGCAGATCTACTATTTGATGAAGTTGCTGCTTGTACAACCAAACTCTCTGGAGTTGGATGTTTGCTCAAGTATTCAGGATCTGTAGCAGATACCCTGTATTTGGCAGATAGTTTCTTGTTAACTGCAGGGATAACTTCAGGAGTTCCCCAATTTGCAGAGATCTTGCTTTGCAGAGCGATAATAAAAGGACCAGGATCTTCCTGTGGACCTTTAACTAAAATGTCAGTAAGGTCATCCTGCTGAAAAGAAGGTGTAGGTGTAGACCACCCCATCAATTCTATTATTCTAGCCACCGGAACCCTATAGGGGGTCTCAGCATGCTCCCCAGGTTCTGGTTTAGCAAACTCTACTTCTGGAGAAGTATCTAAACCACTTGCCTCATGTAAAGAGTCTTGAAGATCATTTAACCTGTTCTCTTCAGAGATAAATTCCTCTGGTATGGGTGTTGTGGTCCTTTGTAAACCAAAAGGTCTCTCATGGTCGGAATCCTCCCTTTCCTCATATATAGAGGAAAATGCTCTAAAGTAATCAGATCTAGGATATGGTTTAAAACCCATTTCTAGAGCAGAAGGGGCGAAATTGGTTGTCACCAGTTGAGAAAACGTCGAAGTTGTCGACGTGGAAGTCAAAGGCTTTGACAAACCCGAAAAGGGCGTCGAAAAAGGTTGAAGAGACCTCGAAGTACTCTAAGTTATCGACGGCATCCTCGAGGTCCTCGAAACCTCTACTGTCTGATATGTAGTGACAGTTGTAGGTCTGTCTTTTATCGGAGTCGACAGTGGCGTCGAAGACGGTGTCGATGTAACCGATTTATGCGTCGACGGACCCTTCGACAAAGGCGTCGATGATGCAGATTTAGGAGTCGAAACCTTCAACGACAGCGTCGATGGCGCAGACTTACTGCCTTTATTCGAGGGTTCATGACACTCTCGGGTGGTTTGTTTCGCCGGGTGCAACGACTCACAGCGTTTTGATTTTTCGGGTCTTTCACCCAGGGTGTCACCTTTAGCCGTCTCCGAGGGGTCCGAGGCCGCTTTCTCGAAGACGCTAAGCATTTTCTTATGGAATTCCTCCCACTTAGCTGGAGAGCTGTGTTTCATAGGGCAGGTGACCCGTTCCGAGAAGACAGAAGACGAAGAGGGAGATCTACGACGCCTCTTCTTAGAGTGTTTTGATCTCGAAGACTGATGGAAACCGCTTCGAGACCTTGAACGGGAATGTTTCCTATGACGGCGAGGAGACGAATGTCTCGACTCTTCCGAAGAAACTTTCGAAGGAGTAGAAGTTTTAAGAGTCTTACCTCTTTCTAGCTTCCCCTTACGCTCCTTCAAGGCTTTCACCGTCATGGACATACAGTCCTCGCATTCCAAACATGCTCCGATCCCAGGCACCACAAACAGATCCTGTGAGGATCCGTCAACGACATTTTCTTCCCACAATCACAACACTTTTTGAAGCCGGACCGTGGGGTCGACGGTTCGGATGAGGAAGCCATCGAATTAAGAGGATATCTTCGAAGAATAAGTTGAATCTTCTTGAAAGAACTGAGCAACACGATTCCGAGGCCCACGACACGTGGAAAAATGGAACTGAACAACGGTCGCTGCGCAAGTCTATTTATACACACAATGACGTCGGCGCCGAGACGGAGGCTGTCGAAGGACACCAGCTCGAGGGAAGTCAACGCGCAGCGCCCTCTACTGAAAAAATTTCCAAGGCCAGCAAGCTGGGATGTAATTATCAAGATAAGGAATACGTCGGAGGACACAATCCCTACGAAATAATGTTTACGTTTCTAATGAGATATGACATCCCAATGAGGACTCACTAGATGACTTGAAACGCATTGAGCGTATTGAGTGACGTAGCAAGATCCGTTCTCTGATATTCTTGTACATGTGAAACATTTCTTTTTATTCACTTTATATAGTGTCATTAGAATATATTAAATTTTACTCTTTGGAATATTTTACATAGCTAATTGTGACATGATTGGTCTTTAAAGATAAACATTTTGCAAAATAAATAAATTCATGACCGAACTTTGAAGACTGTTTTGTTCAAATCGACATATTTTTGGCAAATGTCTTCCCATTGCGAATGCAGTGTAGTTTATCCAATTGGTGATCTGGCCCAATATTTGAGTATTAGTCAAAAGCCACAAATGGGGGTTAAGTGCTTTGAGGGGCAGAGTCAGGCATGCAGCAAGATGGCTGCATTACAATGATTTGCTGTTTGGCACTCGGTACCTCTGAAGGTGACGGCAGGCGCTGGAGGCTTTAGGCATCAAAGGTCTAAATAGAGGTCCCTCTGATAAATCTAAATGGCCATGCTCTCCCACCCCAGGATTGTAGAGACCCCGACAATCCTGAACTTTGTGGTTGATGAGATAGGGGGGGTCGAGAGGACACATGAGGAGGATGAACACATAGGGATACTTGGAAATGAGGCGTGAAAGCAAACCATGCTGCAGCTCTGACACATTCAAGTGCGAAGAGAAGGGGACATGAAAAGCTGCAGAGATTGGTCGTAGTGGGATGAGTTTGAGGGGAAACACTATGGACCGGGAAGTCCACCATCAAACCTGCTTTATGAGCAACACCCTACTTCATGGTTACTCATTATGTGGCCCTCTAGATGTTTTAGACTACAGCTCCCATGATCCATAGCAGGTATAGTTAATGGTGTAGGACTGGGGTAGTCCAAAACATCTGGAGGGCCACATAAAGAGCAACCATGCCCTGGTTTAATGACCGCCCCAAAAAAAGGATAAACACGTCATGGTAAAGCCAATAGATTTTCACTGTAAAATGTCAAGTGTAGCATCAAATGCCCCAAAAATAACAATTTGCCTGGCATAAAAACCATATCATGAGTTTTAATCGACATGATTGCTGCCATTGTATGCCATGTACAGCCTCCAGTACCTCAATAATATACCATATAAAACTGAACGACTGTAGATAAATACATATGTAGCCATGCAGGGAACCCTCGAGTTAGTTGTGTGTAACACCTAATTTTCTTGAGTAGTATGGCTTTTTGCATAACAGTATCCTCACTCGAACCTATAGAGAAAATCACTTTTCAGAACTGCTTCTGTTTTTTCATATTTTACGTTACTAAACCATAGAAAGAAGCAAAGTAGTAAAAGACAAATGACCAGTTAACTAAATTGCGTGTACATATTTTTCATGATCTTGCCTATATCTTTTTCAAATTTCTGTATATTTAAAAAGTTAAAGTTTTTTGCATCATCTGCAAGGCAGCAGTGGGTTACTGATACATATAACATAGAATGAGTGGATAGGGGGCGGGTGATTAGTGAGTGAAAGAGGGGCAAGAAGGTAGGGAAAGTGTAGACCTTGTACAGCACTATCTGCAGATCTACAGCTAAGGAGGGGGAGTGGGCGCAGTGCACAAGGAGGTAGAAAAGTCACCATTGAATATTAGATCAGAGCTGTTCCTGTGATGTACAATAAGCCAACAGAAACCATTTTCAAAAAAGTCAACAAGATATTACACCAAGGAATCCCACCTGCGTTGCAGAACAGGAGAGCAATTACAGCAATGTCAGGCTATCTCAAGCATCCATGTCTGTGTCTGCTAAATACAATTCTGGTATTTGGAGTCTCAAACCTTGGAAAATATATATTTTATAAGGCGGCGTCCGCCACCCTATAGTAGTAACCTGTTTAAAAAGATGGTTTCTAAAATTCTAATGCCAATAACATTTGATGGATTTGGATGACATTTTTCCAAACAGTTTGTGCTGGGCCTCTCCAAACTACGGCTAAGCATATCCGGCCTAGTGCACACAGTCATCCCGACTGAAACACCCGATGTACCTCAATACCTCTACCACTAGCATGCGGCGACCAATACCCGAAAGGTATTTGGTATAGCTGAGCCACGTAAACTCGCTCAACAAATAGCATTCTATCTCTAAACCCTCAACAGCAGCCACCCATGTGCCTGACCTCTTGGTCTGCTTAGTTGAGCCTTGCCATCCACCCAAGTCCTAGAACGGCAACATGCAGACACGGATCTACTAAACTAACGCCTAGAATTTTCCAACAACATCGACTACGGTCTCCAAGGGCGTTCAACCAAGGGAAAAGCGCATTAAGGCCACACACGTGGGGAAAGAGCGCTATATAAATAACAAAATACAATACAAAAACAAAGTGCTTAAAGTTGGAAAGGTAAGTTAGAAAGAAAAAAGAATTTGCAGTTTTTGGACTAGTCCCATTCATTTTCCCATAGGGACAAGTGCTTCGCTTAAAAACATAAATCGTTAAAGCATCCGGTCCAGTAGTATTTCAAATATTTGATGGAGAATGGGGTGCCCCTGCTCCCAAATATATTTTATATATCTCCCCTGGTGCTTTTAAGCAGAGGTCCCATTAAACTAATTTCACGTACATTTATACGTACATATACTTGGAGAACAATAGACGCATTCATCCAAACGCAAACACTATATTACAAAAATAAGAAACCTCTGCTTTTTGTTCACAGTGTGAACTAATACAACACCAAAATAAATCTCCACCGCGTCCACGGCATGTTGTATAACCCAAAAATACTTGGGCCATTCGAAAATTAATATGCACAGATTAAAGAATAATTTGTGGGGAGTTTGTTTGTTTGTTTATTATTTGTAATGCGCCGGAATACCCTAAGGTAACAGGGCGCAGCAGATGCAAGAATATGCGAAACTTAGTTACAGACAATAAAATACATACGAGGCATGAACACAATAAAATGAAGATAAGCAGGAATATATACATATATACAGTTAACAGTTCTGTGTCCAGTTTGTCAAGTGACAAGAGGGGGAGTCGGGCCTGGCTCAGTGTGTTAGACCGTGGCTGTCTTCAGCCAAGACATCATCTTGGAGCGGAAGTTTTGGTAGGGTAAGTCCATTCTGAGGGTGGGTGGTAGGGAGTTCCACAATTTAGCCGCTTTAACTGTGAAGCTGTTACCTCCTATGGTCGAGCGTTTGTAATTAGGGATGGAGAGGCAGTCTCTATATGCTGTCCTTGTCGGTCTCAGGGATGTTAGTCTGTGAAATCTGTTCATCAGGTATATGGGTGCAGTGTTATTGAGGGACTTGTGAGTGAGCGAGGCAGTTTTTAAGGGAGATTTTGTCTATGATAGGGGACCAGTTGTGCTGCTGGCTGTGTGCTGTGATCTCTTCTTGAGATGCCCAGGGCCGCTCTGAGTGCGTTGTTCTGGAGGGTTTGTAACTTGCTAGTGGTGGCTTTAGAGGACCCAAGGTAAAGGGCGTTGCAGCAGTCTAAACGGGATAGTATGAGGGCTCTGGTGTCAGAAAGAAAAGGTTTGGCTGTGCTGATCAATTTGCACGTGTATGCCGTGGAGGAGGCTAGTGAGTTCACCTGTCGAAGGTGAAATTGGAGTCCAGGTAGAATCCCAATGTTTTGACTTCGTGTCCCACTTTAATCGTATTGCCATCAATTATGAAGGATGAGTAAGCTGGGCTTAGTTTCTTTAGGCTGGCAGTGGTATGTGATGAGTTCAGTTTTATCATCATTCAGGCATAGACCGTGAGTGGCCATCCATGCCTGTATGATTATGTAAACCCTGTTCACCAAGGCCAAATCCTTTCCATAATCTCCAGAAAGCGGAAGGAGTATCTGGGTATCATCTGCATAATTAGTGTAGGTGATACCGAGATGATCCAGATCATCGAAAAGGGGCTTGGTAAATATGTTGTACAGCGTGGGGGAGACACAGGAGCCCTGGGGTACGCCACAGGTGATGGGTATGGGGTCTGCAGCATCTGTAGGCGAAAAAACCCTCATGGTTCTGCCATCGAGGAAGGATCTAATCCATGTAATGGCCTCGGGGGAGAAGTGGGCGGCCGTGTGTAAGTGAGAGCAGAGGACCGAGTGGTCGACCAGGTCGAATGCTGCAGAGAGGTCGAGGAGGAGGAGTAGTGCTGCTTGGCCATTGTCTTTGAGCAGGTCGATCTGTGTTTTAAGGTCGATGAGAGCTGTCTCAGTCCCATGTTGGGGTCGGAAGCCTGATTGTCTGGTTCCTAGCAGGTGGTGTTTTTCCAAGTGCTTCTGTATTTGAACATAGGCGACCTTGTCCAGGATTTTCAAGAGGAATGGTACCGTTGTTATGGGTCTGTAATTGGTGGGGGTGGCTGGGTCAAGAGTAGGTTTTTTTAGTAGAGGTAATACCCAGGATTGTTTTAGGTTGGTTGGGATGGACCCAGTGGAGAGGGAGGCATTGATAAGCTTTGTGATAAATGGGGAGAGGTCGCGGGCAGCGTCTTTTATGAGCTGTGGTGGACATAGGTCTCCCTGGCAGTTGGAGGGTTTCAATGACAAGATGATTTTTTCGACTTCGAGAGTGGTCACTTTGGTGAAATTGAATCGTGTATATTCACTTGTAGTCTGCTTCACGGGTGGCTTGGACAAGGCAGGGTTGTTCAAGGATGCTTTTTTACAAGATATTTTATTTTGTAGCATAGCGATTTTGTTGGCTAAGGCATTTTGGATATCGGTACACCAATTCTTATCTTTAGTACAGGTGTTCGAATGTGCTATGGGGGTTTCTACTTCTTTTAGAATAGAGAATAGTTCCTTCATGTTTGAACTGGCTTGGGAGATGCGGGAGTCAAAGGAGGTACGTTTTGCTAGGATGATTTCTTTTTTGTACAGGACCGCTAGTTTAGTGAATTTGGTTTTATTGGCTACTGATGGGTCTCTTTTCCAGATGGTTTCACAATTTCTTTTTTGCTGTCTTAAGTTTTTGAGGAATGGTGTATACCAATTGTTCAGGTGTGTTTTGGGCTTGCTTGGCCCAAGTTTGAGAGGGGCGATTAGGTCCAAGGAGGTGGACATGATTTTATTGTATTCCTCAACTAGGGTCTCAGGATCCAAGTTGTCAGGGAGTGAGTTGAGAGTGGGGAGTAGGTTGGGGATAAGTCTCTCCACCGTGATACTTTTTTTGTTTCTCGCGAGTGTGGGTGGGGCCCTACTGGGCTGCATAGGAGGAGGTCTAGTGGTGGACAGCAAGAGCGATACCAGGTGGTGATCAGTCCAGACTAGTGGTGAGATGTCAGTAATGTTAGCTAGGCAGTGGTAGTCAGCCACCCAGTCAAGTACTCTGCCCTTGTCATGGGTGGGTTTAAGGCTTCTTTGAGTGAATCCTAGCTTGGTAAGGGTGTTAAGCGTGGTGATGGCAGCTTGGTCTTCGGGGTCGTTGAAACCCATGTTGAAGTCTCCAAGGGTGAGTACCTGCGTGGCGTTTTTTAGGTTCGTGGATAGGATGGAGTTAAGATCCTCATCGAATGTGCCGAGTGGGCCTGGAGGGCGATATATCACATGGATGTTAAAGGTTTGGGTATTGGTAATGGGAGTTAATCTGATCATGCACAAAATCTGCACACAAATAAAATACACAGCAATTTCACAAAACAATTGTGTACTTCATTAAAGACTCAGAAATCGAAGCTAATTTTGTGACAAAATTCACACACAATCTCTACATTAGACCCTTCAAAATGAATAAATCAATGGGGATTTGTATAAAATGGAAGGTTACTGTCCATAAAAAGTTAAAGCGTATAGATGATGGAAATTGCAGCATTAAAGTTTAATTTATTAAACACTAAATGTCATATTAAATAAAACAAACATTGCTGGAACCTTAACTCCCCCTCTAAAACAAGTAAAACATATCAGCATGTGGATATACCTTGCCATTGCACACCAACACATATAGCTAATTACAGAACACTAACAGCACAACACTTCACAATACATTTACTAATAATGAATGAACTCAAACATACTAAAATCACTACCTCACAACAATATACATTCTTACTACTATCTTCAAACCACATTTTAAAACAACCAAAGCAAATTCACATGCAAATCCACAGTAATGCCAATTTAAAACAAGAGGGTGGATTCAGGTTTTAGCAATGCTAATTTTAAGGTTGTTTTTATTTTATGGTATGTTTGATGTTTTTATTTGATGTTAAGTGATCCATCTTAAAGCTGGCATTCCAAAAGTTTACTGAATAACTTTAATAGCTAGTGACCTTTACTGGTTTTTGATCATGTTTTCACCATGTGTGTGTATGTATGTGTGTAATTCATCAGTAAAGTGATTTTAGGTGATCTGATTTATCACAACAAAACCCTCGAAATTCAGCGGGAATGGGAAGAGAGGAGAATCGAAACTCGGCACCCCCCTCCCAACTGATATGTAATTTCGTATCTCATTTTGAATGCCTTCTGTGATACGATGTTTGTGCTCAACGGCTTGCAAAGGGTGTGGTGGGGGGGAGGGGCGCATGCAGACCACTTCCTATAGCTGTAGCAATTCAAGGGTTTTCGTAACAATAAATCAAATCACCTCAACTATCTATTTTTTCACAGAATTTTGAAGGTTTTGCTACACTATAGTTTCCTCTGGGTCCACTAACCAGGGCATTTGGCCGTGACCACTGTCCATGTTACACCAACGATTTTAAGAGGGAATGTGAAGGTCTGCGCCTCCTCTCCATAGTATCCAACTAGATTCCACCAAAGGGTTCGAAATTGAGGGGAGCTGGGAGCTATTTAGCTCCTGCTTGAAGCCTAGAAGAACCTGGTTACCTTGACACCAACAGCTACCAGGATCTAACTTTGACTCCCCAGGCTAACTTCTGCCAAACAAACACTTATGTGAATTGAACTCTGTATTTGGGACAATCTATATATAAACATAGGGACAAATATATAACATATTTAAAGTGTAAGGAGTCATGGTTAATGGTCACAATTATAAGTTTTTATACTATGTGGAAGTTAGATTTGCAGAATGCCATGTACTCGCTTTTTGTTCCCAAATGGTAGCTCCCGGTCAATGGTTAATGCAGCATACTCAGAAGCTGGTTTTAGCACCCATTTATCCAGTCTTAATTTAGATCCCTGCACTAGCAATAGCCGAAGCCCATGGCCAGTGGCCTCAGGGTCCAACTCCATTTTGCCTTTGTGAATTATCCATTGCCTAGTAGAACTGATCCCACCTCTTTGCAGGTTTATGCAACTATCGCCAAATCCCAGTGACCAATGGGCTACTGATCATCTCCCCCCCTTTATACCTGCAATAATTGCTCATGCCAGCAATAACTCCTTTGCTGCTAGCCTCCGTTCCATTGCACTTCATTATCGATAATCACTCCTGTGGTAATACTAAGTATGTAGATTCCTGCAGGAACGAAGGCAACTGGAAAACTTAGAGTTTTCCCCACCTGCTTGACACTCACGAGGTGTCCCCTTTCTCTTGTCTTGGTCGCACCACTCCACTCTTGTGTTTTGCCTCCCTGATCCTCTCCCATTACCCCCAATCCTACTCCTTGGTTCATGTGATGCATTGTCCTTTCTGAGTGTGCCTTGCAACATTACTGCAGGATTTTCATGAGATCCCACCGATAGGGTGAAAGCTTTCTCTCCCAAATGGGCTCCCCAGCCAACCACAAACTCCCCCACTGCACATGTGGTTCTCTTGCCCCCGCCCCACTGTTAGCCTGATATGTATGCACCCATTTCCTCTTCCAGATATCATTTTGTTCACTAAGTTTTTGGCTCAAATCAAACAAAAAAAAAACAGCAAATAAAACCACAAATTCCACACACAAAAAAGGAGGCTTGTCCTTTCTGAAAAGCATCTCAGGCTCACTCCTGTACAGAACTCACAAATCTCAGCCCTAATAATATTAAGTTATACTATGTAAACTTCTAGTTTAATACTCTTGATCTACATCTTATTCCTTATGCATTGTACAAGCAGGTCCAATCAAGAACACAAATAAAATGTGCCTCGCTCCTCAGAAACAGCATGTCTGATGTTAGGCCATTCCTCCTTATATCAGCTGTTGCTGCCCTTTCCAGGGTCAGTAGGTAAAGGTGCTGGCTCAACTTGACATCTAGCTCTCCCTTGCCCCACCGATTATCTTATTTTGTTTTTACCTACCAAGTTTCACTTTTTAACCTGCTCCTGCCACCTTTCAGGAACTATTGGTATGGTACAATGTCTACTGGACTAGTGGAATGCAGTATATCTCGGTCTCGTGGACTGCTGCATCAAGCAGCTACAAACGATTCAAAAAGCAGCAGACAGGCTAATTTCCAACTGCAGCCGATGCTCCTCACTGGCTTCCTGAGAGTCTGCATTTCATTTAAACTACATACTGCACACTGCTGCTTGTAGGGGCGAGGTCCTTCATTCCTTTCTACAGTTCTATGGCCCATTCCCCTCCTAGATTGCTCTGCTTCATTCACAGACCTTTGGTTAAGGTGGTCCAGCATCTTCGATCCCCTAGAGAAGGGAGATCATGCTCAGCTTTGGTCTCTCTCTTGGTCTCTCTTGGTCTCTCTCTCTCTCTCTCATCGTTCCATACACAACTTTCTTTCCACTGCTTCCTTAAAACCTGGTTTTTCAGGATAGCGTTCATTTGAGTTCACTGCTACATGTGTTGCTCTCGCCTAACCACTTCCTTAACGAGAAGGAACCCTCGAGAGTGTATGAGCACTCTACGGGTAACAAAACAACTCCCCCTAAACACTGTTCGTTTGCCCAGTCCACTTGCCACAGTTTCTGTAAATGGCAATATGAGTATTGCCTGCTTACACGACCTACTTGCACTATAGGCTCTAAATGGGTTACTTTCCTGGCATAACTTAAGGCTTGGCTATATGGCAAAGCCTGGTTAACCTAGAAGCTTTAAATCTGGCCCCAAGGTCTGCAACCTTTGAGCACAATCTTTGTAAAAACATTAAGAACACGATACAATATGTCTAATAAGGTTGCAAGGAATCAGGTTTTACCCTGCCATGCATAGGATAGAAATCAATACATTTGACACCATCTGGCTGTAAAGCTACCGGGTCTTGAATCTATTAAATGTTATATCAATCAGTGGTGTATACCTTTGGTACTTGGAGAGCTCAGCAAGGCTATTAGTTTGGGAGCATTACTCATTTTTCTTTTGTATAGTAGGCTCAATAGGTCTGTGACAGTATCGTTAAGATTACAATGCATGGTACACAGGAAACCACAAATATGTTTTCCTCCAATTTTTGTTCTCGTACATGAGTCGACACCAAATTTGGCATCAATAGATCTGATCAAATCCGAACACTGATGCCAAACTCAGTGAAGTTTCATCAAGTTTTTCATTCCCAAAATGACAGCTGAAATAAACATGACACCCATATCTTAAAACTTGAAGAGGTTGACCAGCAAGTCGCGCTACCTCCTGAGACTAAATAATAATAATATTCAGAAATTCAACAAATCTTGTTAAACAGTCCAAAAATCAATATATAGGTGAAGTTTATTGACAATCTTGATCAAGAGTGTCAATAAACCTCACCTATATATTGATTTTTGGACTGTTTAACAAGATTTGTTGAATTTTTGAATATTATTTAGTTTCAGGAGGTAGCGCGACTTGCTGGTCAACCTCTTTGAGTGTTTATTTTTACTGTGTACTAGTAGGCATACACAGCCTTTTGACCACAGCAACGCAGCTCGACGCTCCAATTTAACACAGACGTGCAAAGCGCACACATACGACTATTCCATATCTTAAAACTGTCTGCTTCGATTTTCAATACTTTATGCATCCAAGTATTCCATAAACTAAAGTTGTGCATGATGAAAGAATCTAAAACAAAACAAAACTAGAGATATTCACAATTAAGTTCAAGAAACCGTATTGATATATCTGTACTTTAGCAATAGCCACGGAAGCAATAACAGAATAAAAAATATATATACTGCAGTACACAAAAACATCCACAGGCCCATAAACAACCCCACACCCACACACACACACACACACACACACACACACCTATTCAGTCAAGGGTAGTAGGGCCGGATGGACAAAATGAAATTAAAAATATAGTGAGAAATAGAAAATATTCCACAAAATGCCCAAGATGATCAGCCACATCAACGCAGAGGAGGGTGCTGTACATGCACACTAGGGTCTGAGCAACACAACAAAATGGAAAATACACTTGCGAAACGCACAAAACACAAATCCGTCAACATAATTCACATACAAATCATACACTACTCTAACAAATAAAATAAATGGAATAAAAAAATAAATGTATGTTACTATTTACAAAATGTTAATCGACAAACATTTTGAATGCTGACGTTAGCTTTTTGACATATTCATTTGTAAACATAAAATAAAAACAACTAGATGGACCTTAGCCCATTCTCAGAAGTAACAGGTCAAAAAGTAATATCAGCACATATGTACAGCTTTGATATGTTTCTAGGAATGCTATCAATGTTTACTGAAAAAACACAACACATCCTAAAATGACGCGTTACAATTTAAACATTAGTGCTGATATACATATTTATTTTTAGCTCATCGTCAGTTATATTTGGGAAGCCATTGATGGGAATAATTTCTTGAACAAGGCTTTGTTGCTGTGAATTTCTGATTTTAGTCCACCAGGCTGCTATCACCAGAATTTAGATCCATGAAAAAGTGTCGGATTGCATGAACCATGTGTCAGCTCATATCTGCAACACTGAAGCGCCCAAAGCATGAAATGATGAATGTTGCTTCATAATTAGCCATCTTTAGGTGTGCGGATCTTCCATTAGATGGGATATTGTGCAAGCTCGTACTTTGACATTGTGGTAAAAAGTGCCATACAATATGTTAAAAGGATATAATCCTCCAGTTTGCATGAACTCGGGTTTCTTCTTCAGTGGCAACAACCTTAACTCAATTATAACATCAGATCACAAAGCAATATCAATCAACCATTGGCAAAACCAACAGCTTTGGCTTTTGTGTAGGCATGGACTCTGCATTTTCCAGGCACTGCCATAATGGTACTACATGGCCATAAAATGGCAACAGTTGGCCGCCAGTGTTAGTACCACAGAATATTATGACAGTACCTGGACAATGTTAATCTAATTAAAGCATATACAAGGGCCAAAAGTGATGGGCTGAAGGCACACTTGATGAAGACATTTTTATTACATGATCAGCTGCTTTATAGCTGCAGTTATCTTTCAGAACACTGGCCAGAAAGGACAGCACTAGCTCAAAGATCACAGGACGATATGTTTTGGATGGGGAGGGCGAGGAATTGGGTGTGAAAGGCAATGGGGACTAGCATGGCTATGTGTGGGCAAAGGGTGGGTAAAAAAACTGAAGCGGTGTGTACGTTCTTACATCCCATCTCTCCTATATTGACTTACCATGACTATAGTTTAGATTTATAGGCACCCCTCACAGAGCCACCTAATTGCCAAAACTAAAAAATGAATCTCTGATTCCCAAAGTGGTTGTCATGGAATCTATCAAACCTCACATTGAATGCAAAAGTCTGACGATTTCCAAGAAGTATGTTTCCCTGTGCCAACTGAAGGAATACAAGTAATTTATTATACCAACTACTCAAGTCAAAGGTGTGCAGCATGTCCGACATTGGATTCAATCAGAAATCATGTCCTGAATTACAAATAAAATTGTTATATACAACAATATAGCCACTCAACATGTTTTCCATGATCAGACGTGATGATCTGACGTGGATATATAATACGCCACTTCGCTATCCTATTCCAGCCTTATCACTAGCAGTCCCAGACAACTATACAATTTTACGTGCGGACAGACTTACCTCCCGAGGTGGAGGTTTAGCTATCATAGCTAAAACTAGCCTGGACATGAGGATTATCACCACTACTACGATGCAATCCTGTGAATGCCTCACGGTCAAAATAGCCATCGCCAACTCCCAAACCCTAAACATCATCCTCATCTACAGACCACCAGGTCCTATCGGAACCTTCGCTGAGGACATCTCGACATCCCTGTCCAATAGCCTAAAAAATACATCCCAAACAATAGTGCTAGGAGACTTCAATCTAGGTTATAATGACAATAAGGACACCCAATCGACAGCGATTGCTCTGACCTTGAAAGAGCTGGGATTCTCCCAAAAAGTTGAATTACCCACCCACAACAAAGGTCGTATCCTTGACTGGATAGCAGAACATAATTGCGAAGTAAATATTACAGACTCTGTACCGCAGATCTGGACTGACCACCACCTGCTACTATTCACAGTGGCAACCAACAGGGCCACTGCCTTGTCCGCACCCGCCCCTCCTCTGCCAACGAGAAACAAAAAACTAATGACAGCAGAAAATCTGATGCCCGTTATAATACCTAAATTGAACTCACTATCTGACAGCATGGACCCTAATCTGTTAGTTGAACATTACAATATAGCCATGACCTCAGCCCTTGATCACATAGCACCGCTCAAACTAAGAAATAGCAAACAAAAAAAACACCTGAATTCATGGTTCACGCCCTACCTAAAAGAGCTCAGGCTGGCCAAAAGAAAACTTGAAACCATTTGGAGACTCTCCCCATCAGTCAAAAATAAACTCAACCTCTCCAAAGCCTCCTCCCAATACAAGAAAGAAATACTATTAGCCAAACAAGAAACCTACAATACTAGAATATCTAATTCCAAATCAAGTGTCAAAGAACAGTTTACCATTCTGAAAGAACTGGAAACACCCATTGTACCCCAAGAAAACTGCACCAAGGATAAAAAATGGTGCTCTAGCATACAACTTGCTCTAACAAATAAAGTAGCAAATCTACAAACCAAAATTGCCATCAAGAAGGCATCGCTAACACCTCACATCCCGCAGAGTTCAGCGTCACCACCACAGCCTAAGATGGAAGCCTGATTCTGCTTCTCTAAGGTATCGATCATAGTGGTAGAAAAGGTCATCCTGGGTCTTAAACCGTCTAACTGTAAAGGCGACCAATGCCCAGCACAACTCATCAAAGATGCTGCGAGAGAATTATCGCCATTTATAACCAAACTAATCAACTTTTCCTTTACCTCAGGCTCAGTACCGAACAACCTAAAAGAGTCCTGGGTACTGCCACCACTAAAGAAACAAACCCTTGACCCTGCCATTCCGACGAACTTCAGGCCCATCACGACCGTGCCCGTTCTTCTAAAAATTCTAGATAAAGTGGTTTACTTGCAAATTCAAAACTTCCTAGAGTCTAACCACCTACTTGGGACCCGTCAATCAGGATTCCGCCCGCAACATGGGACCGAGACAGCGTTAATAGACCTTAAGGCCCAAATAGACGAATGTAGAGACAATGGCCAAGCGGCCCTACTTCTCCTCCTGGACCTATCAGCGGCATTCGACTTAGTGGACCACACAGTCCTCTGTAGTCACCTCGACTCGGCAGCCCACTTATCAAAAGAGGCCATAATCTGGATCAAGTCATTCCTGAGCAATCGGACTATGAGAGTCTTTGCTCCATCAGCCTCAGCAGATCCAATTCCCATAACATGCGGTGTACCACAAGGTTCTTGTGTGTCACCCACCCTCTACAATGTCTTCACGAAGCCACTCTTTGATGAAATGGCTTCTGGAAATGGCATCTGGGTATCGCCTACACCAACTACGCAGACGATACCCAGATCCTCCTCCCGCTCTCAGGAGACTATGCCAAGGACCTGGCCTTAGTGAACAGGATATATAGCATCGTTCAGGCATGGATGGCGACACACGGCTTATGCCTGAACGATGATAAAACTGAGTTTATCAGCCTAGGCACCACTACCTATATATCCAAACTCAGCCCTGATTATGACAACTTCATTATCGATGGGAACAACATAAAAGTAGCTGACGAAGTAAAAACTCTAGGATTTTACCTAGACGCCACCATTAACTTTACCAAACAAGTTAACTCTCTAGCTTCTGCCACAGCATACACATGCAAACTTATCAGAGCGAGCAAACAATTCATCTCTACAGACAGTTGCATTACACTTGCCAGAGCCCTTATACTATCCAAATTAGACTATTGCAATGGATTATACATTGGAGCAAATAAACAGACCATCCACAAAATTCAAGTTCTCCAGAACAATGCCTTGAGAGCAGCACTCAAGATTAATAGAAACAAGCATATATCCTCAATAAGAAGAGAATACAAATGGCTCTCCACCATAGACAAAATTCATCTCAAAATCGCCTCCCTCACCCACAAATGTATCAATAACAAAGCTCCACCCTACCTCATGGACATGTTACGTAAAAGAACTTCTTCCAGACCCACCAGAATAGCCAACGCTAACTGCCTCCAAGTTCCGCGATTCAAACTCGCCACTATAGGAGGAAATAGCTTCGCGGTTAAGGCTGTGCAGTTATGGAACTCCCTCCCCCATGACGTCAGAGAACCTCAGCCCTTTGCTAAATTTAGACAAAACCTCACTAGGTGGCTGAGAGCCAACGACAGCTAACCACTCCACATGCCACATTGTACATAACTGTATATAACTATATATTATGAGACTTTGATTATGCAGGAGCATGCTCCTCGCTCCCTTGTTCTTGATCGCTCCCTGTACATATCTGCTTACTGTAGTATTGCTGATGTCTATGCCCACACTTCCTGCCTTCTTTTTGTACTTGTAATTAGATGAGCTTATCTGTAACCAAGCTCAGCGTATCTCTGCACCTTCATCTTATTTGTTTTTTCTTATGCATCTCTAACTAAGTTGAGCATATCCTTGTCTGTTTGCGCCCTGACGCCCCAGGGTATGGCGTGCCATACAAATAATAAACTAAACTATCCGGACTTGTTCTTAAGAGAGATTTTACTTGTAAAGGTTCCCAGCTGCACCACCGGGCAGTGGTAGAGTATTAAGGAGCACCTTACTAGATGACAATCCTTTCTCGCAAGAACTGGATTTCTCTTTCAAGCTTTTGTTTACACCCTTTGCTAAATTTGTGAAGTGTAGTCTTTGGTGTTCGCGCCGATATTACCCCATTTCAATAACATGCATTATTTACATTGGGGCGCCTTGAGATCGATAGTTTTTTACATTTGTTTTCTTTCTGAACAGAGAAAGGACAATACTTGGGATTCAAAACCGTTGTTCAGATGCAAGTTGTAATCAATGACTCAGGAAATGTTACACTTCACTGTACCTTTGTCTTAATCATCCATTTCACAAATTTGTAGTCGTATGGTTCATTCCCTTTCATGTTGGAGAGATCGATATCTAACAAAGAAAAGAACAAGTCATTACAAACAGGTCACACTTCAAAGGTCTGGCCGTTGATGGATCATGATCTGCTTTTGTGTAGCTCAAAGTATTATTAACCTTTGGTAATTTGACTAGACACATGCATAGAAGATTGCTGGAATCACAGGAATTGATCTAGAGGCCGCTGCCCAGACATGTCACTGCTGCAATGTTACCTGAAAGCATTGGAGAATTTCCTGAAAAAAGAGTGGACTCTCATGCAAAGAAAAAGCAGGAGAAATGGCATCCAGTTAATTAATTACTTACTTGTATGCAAAATACTTCCCCAAACCTGCAGAGTCACGTGCTTTGGGGGGAGGGGTGGGCCCTCTTTCTTGAAACCAGATTGGATTGGTGAATTTCTTTTCTCAGACGTCATTGCTCAATGCAAATAAATGATGGCAATTGAAACAGTCTCAGTTTTACCCCCAAATGACTAACACATTTGAAAATGGAGCCTCCTGATGTGGCTTAAGGACATGCCTGTGTTATTTAAGAGCACTGCCCTGAGTAGCCCTGAAAGGAAATGGGACAGTTACAGGTAGGGACAAGACATCTTACTAGCCCCTCGCTCGTTACAAGAAGCAATTAAAACCAAACCAGAAGAGCAAGGGATGGGGCAGGTTAAGCTTCTTGCTACGGACACACACAAGCCAAGCCACAGATCTCAATATGTAAATGGTAATTTATGTTTTCAATTCCCTCGTGCCTATTGGCTACATGCATGACACCTCCCACAACCAGAGATCCCCACGCTGCACAGAAATACAAAGATGCTAAACACTGCCAATGGACATCTTGTTACATGGTGTAAATAAACCTATTGAACTGTGGTGTTTAGATGCATTCTGAGTGAAATAGGTTGCTGTGATTAGATCTGAATGGAGAGTTCGTAGGGGACAGTTGTAAATGAGGGCTGGAAGAGGGAGGATGCACTTGGGGGCCTCACTACCCAGTGCTCAGCTGTGGTGTTCAATGAAATTAAAGCAGTTCTAGCGCGAGTTGCTTGCTCCGCCTCATTTTAGTTCACATATGCATAGGAAATGGTTCGAGAAGCCCGCGAGTGGACAAGAATGGCCTGACAACTGCGTTACTGTTTGTGCTGAGGTGCGCAGATAGAGGACTTCACGCCGGATTTTGAAAGCACTGCCTCCAGATAACGCACAGACGAATAGACGGTAAGGCAACTGCCTTACTATCATTCATACTCTATCGGCGAAAACAAAACAACTATTGGAGACTGCGGGAGCTCAGCTCCTTTGATCCTTCACATCGCTGTATATTTTGGAACTGCAAAACTGGGATTCATTGTGCTCAAACGGAGGTGATCAGAAAGCCGAAACGTACCATTTGTATGTTAACTTGCCGGTCGTAACTGCAGAGGTGAGACTCTTTGAGCGACCGGCTCTTTGATTTCTCGCCACTGTAATCCCGATTGAAGGAAGTCATTAGACATTTGCCGGGGGGAGGGGGGTGCAGGGGGGTGAAGAGACGGATTAAGTGAGCTCCCCAAGCCATTGGGCGTTACCCGGACAGCAAGATACATTGTACATTTTGTGGAGCTTCAATTTATCACTTATATTGTATTAATACCTATATATTCATATAAGGGGCGGCGAGGTTCCCTCTCCCTGATTGGATATTAATCTACTTATTGTGTTGCGACCCCTAGGGGTTGGTTTTATCTTTTTTGAATAGTGGATTTCACATTGCTTGTCTAATTTCGAACACATTTTTACATTTTCTCTGACTTTTACAAATAATTTTTAGGATATTTATTCATCTCATAGTTGGCCATATCTTTCCTACTTGTAAAGGCATCCCTACGTTTTAGGATATTTTCTTATAATAGGAAAGGTGTTTGTATATATCCCATATTTAACGATTCTACCCCCCCCTTATATTTCGTGTCTCTCAGAGTGGGGGATTTCATTCTACATTTTGAGGGGCCCCACGGTAGAACTATGCCAGCTCTTAGAAGTTGCTTTGGCTCCTCTGAGGAGCATATAACAAAGGGGCTGGAGACACAACAGGTTGTACCACTGGGGGTTGATGGAGGGGTGGAGCTACCCGAAGATGGTGAGCCTGCGGTTTCTCCTAAATGCCCAAACGTGGTAGGGGAAAAGAATATATAATCAACGGAAACACCCTCAACAGACAGAGATAGGGATCCTCGCCCATGCCCCAGTGCTACAACCATACCAGACTTGATGGTCTTACACTACCGGGAAAAATGAGTATTTTGGCTAAAGAGGCCTCAAGGGGTAACGATGGCTTCTATATTAACATCTATTTTAAGATTGGGGAAGATCCGGTTTATGGGAACACCACCCTCAGGGATCAAAGAGTACGTATAAGGAGAGCAAAAAAAAGGGGGGTGGTGACCCTATCTCTTGAAGCCACAATCAGCTGAATGAAGTACCTATTATGAGGAGACAAAACCACTGAAACACTTATTCTAGATTTGTGGGTGTATTAATAACACTCAACTGATCTAAAAATAGAGACACAGATAGAAGAAAAACATTTAAAGAAACAACTAGAGAAGCAACCACCAAATAATAACAAAGCTAATTTTATTTTTCATCATAATAAAACCAATCTAAAAATTCTGTTAAAAAGGAAAAAAACAGTCTTCACAGAAAGTATAAACACAGCAAATGATGTATTTTTGACAAAACTAAGATAGTCTTATATACAGAGGAAGTTTTGTGGGGTTAGTACGTAGAGAAAGGTGTTGTATAAGCACTGGATGTGCAACATCAAACACTCAAGAGTAGAGCACTATTTGATTGAACAAGCTCTATCAGAAGAAAAACCTATTAGGTGTCTTAGGTTTCTTTTTGTGAGAGTAGACATATGTTTCGGCTAATAGCACCAAGGAAGATCAGGCAATGCACAAAACAATTGTCTGTTGATGCAGGTATAGCCGTCTTCAGGACAGGAGGAAGGGAACAATATGACAACTTGGTAGTGTTGAGTACTTCTTAATAGCTGTACTTTTGTAAACAAGGAACCCACTATGTATTAGATGGGAAAAGTAATACACAATATGTTTAGCAAAATTCAACCAGGGCCGAGTTTTCTTTTGGTCCAAGTAAGTAAAAGGAATCTATATTTAATACTGTAAAGACTTGTGTGGTGTGACCACGAAACGTATTTGTGAATAATATTCAGTCCGGGATGCAGTGTTTTTCAATGTTGGCATTCCCAGGATATACTGCTTTGTATTTGCAGGAAGGCGGGTCTGCTAAATGGAGGTTATTTTTGGCCGTGTTAGCGCCAATGAAGCAAAACCTAGTTGTTGCCTGCAAGAATAAACCGTGTGAGCTCTCTCGCCAAAGCACCGTTTGTGGCGATTGGAACGCCGGGGGCAAGGCAGGAGGCGTGGCCACCAGCGTGTTCAGGGCCAGGTGAGGCAACGTGTCAAGCGTACGCGCTGTCGTGATCCGCAGACATCTATATTAGCAGACAAGAGTTGACTGATGCAGAATGTCTTCAGGAATGTGTCCCCGGTATCAGGAGGGTGGTATGTTTACATGCATCCACACCACGACAAGAGGCAAACCTAAGAAGAAATATGAAGGGGAAGTTCCTGCCGGGTTTTGACTCCTTTAGTGGGTGGGGGGAGGCAGAAGGCACTACAGGATACCATACTGTAGGTAAAACCCCACCTGCCGATCATTCTACCACAGTGTTTGTATTTGGTAACAACAAAGATGACACTAGGCAAGATTTACCCTATGTTGGGGGCTGGGAGTGTCAGTTGAAAGATTCCTCCACCCTGGGTCAGCAAAGACCCAAGCATAGAGAATGTGGGGAGGACATGGATGATTCATTTATTCAAATGACTGATGCAACCGAGGACTTACTTGACTTAGAGATGCGTACGAGAATTACACAATCCAGTCATAAGGGTTTAAGGAGTCTCTCAGAGGGGGCTACTATTGTAAATTTCCCTAAAATTGCTAAAAATAAAACTGTTATAGATCTTATAGATAAAAGAGTCAACAAAGCCACAGGGCTATCTTCCATAGAGAATATCTACGATCAAGAGACGGTCGCCCCATTAGTTGAGGTTAAAGAAGGCGGGACCCAAACTGAGCCATGGGAGGGATTAGAAATTCAGACTAAGAAGGGGGCTAGGCCTCGAATACAAGTCAAACCCTAATGAAACCATACCCCCCCCAATAAGAATACAATAGGGAAAAATCCCTTTGATAACGGGGTACTGGAGATACTAGGTTTCCTCTTCTTTCTAATTTAAACATTAGTTTAAACTTAGAACTTAAAACCCTAGGTGATACTCAAGAAACCTTGGGTGGCAACAATCGGCCTTCAATGAATTAACCATACGATTGGCCTTTTTGGAGGCCTCGTAGAGGGTAAAACAAAGAATGATATGAATCTGAAAGAGGCGGAAAGACGGAGGGTCAAAGAAAATATTAGGATGTCCACGATGGACGCTAAACTCAATACACTTATCTTATAAGGGGGGGGGGAAGAATAGAGGAAAATATATGTCCTGGTCGTAATATTGTAGAGATTTCCAACGAAAGTGAGAGGCCAAATGTTTTAGATAGCCCATCTCATTTGTTGGTCGCGATGGGGCTTATGGAGGTGAGGGCAAGTCACCTTTTAGCCCCTGAATCACCCAAGGTTGGGCCCACCACGAGTATTAGTAGCGAAGAACCTGGTGAGGAGCACCTGATTACCCAGACAAAAGGGTCCAAGTGTAAAGAAAAATCTAATTATCCCAGAAAAAAGTGGAACTCCGTCAGGAGGAAATCTCAGATTCATAGAATTCACAAAACCAAAAGGGAAGTGGTTCATAATGTATCTAATTATGACTTTAATGAGAGTCCTCAGTCATCGGTCCGCAGGAGGAAAAAAGGGAAACAAGGAGCTGGGATTCCTAAGAAAACTAAAATTATGCTGGATGTGAAAATTAAGGGCAGAAATTCAAACCTTAAAGCGGTTAGAAATATACCCGCCCAAGAGGAACAATCCAAAATGTCCTCTCTGGATAAAAATCCTAAGAGTGGCGATTTGGTCTACTTGGAGGTAGGGTCAAAAGGGGAGCTTTTGGTTGATAGTGTAATAATAAATGATGGAGAGGTGCAAATCTTAAAGGAGAGGGATGATAATCGACCCAAGATTGTTCAAGACTGCCCACAGACTAAACAAACCAAGATGACTGCTTTTGGTAAAATAGTCAGCACTAAGCATGCCAGATTGTCTACTGGCTTACAACAACCGGGGGCCATCAACTCGTTGGGTATACAGTTTATAGCCCCTACATTAAGTGAGTTACCCGCGACAGGCCACTGGATATTTGGGGCACAGATTATGACAAAGACAGTGGGCCGGTCACTAACATCGGGATGAAGGGTGTTGTCCTCACAGACACTACTTTGACAGTAGGTGACAACATGTTAGAGATAGCTCCTACTAAGATAGAGAACCCCACTCTTGATAGGAGCAAGGGGAGTCTAGGCCCGGATGAGCCAGTTGCTGTGATTAACACAGGAAAAATTATTGGTTGGATAAGCAACAAGTCAGACCAAGTAGCCAACCTAAATAGAAACAATCTATTAAATATTTTAAACCAATCCCCCTACTGCGCTCTATTACCATGGATGACCTAGACGCCATCTCTCTTCCTGCTCATAATAATCTCTGAATGGAATGCAACTTCCATTCGGAGATGGTGGCGGCTGTGGTTAGACCACAAGAAAAGAATCTCGAGTCCCTGGGATTTAATTTGCGGACACTTTCTAGTGCCAAGGAGACTGATATTTTTCTTGCATATAAGGAACCAGTTGTGAATTCAGTGGGTACAACGGTAAATATAGGCTCTTATCCTTCCATAGCATCTGCACCTGTTCTGTCCTTGCTATCCAGTCTCTTGAGTAATGGCCAGGATTGGTCCTGGCTACACCCAGCCCTTAAAACGCTAGAGACTGAGACAAGGTTCAGGATGTGCGTGACAGGACTACGATAGAAGTGATTTCCTGTAATACATGTGGTAGTATAAACCGTAGCAAATTTTTGTGTATGAACTTAACTAATACTTGCCCCTGTATTTACCTTTTCCAGGAAACTATGATGCTAGATCATCTGAGCCTAGACCGTTTTCATACATTTTCCCACCCTGCGTCCAGGGGTACGGTGGGACGTCCCAGTGGGAGATTGACGATAGCCCTAGATTCCAACTTGGGGTTTAAGTGTAGGGTGGTATTTAGCATTGATTGGCTCTTAGGTATTGTTCTGGACACGGACACATGTTCACACCCTTTATTGGTGATCAACCTCTACTGGAATCCTTTAAAGGTACCTATCGAGACAGTGGAGGAGTCTCCAAGCGAAATATTAGGGGAATGGTGTGAGAAAGGGTTCGGACAAAGTATTGTGTTGGGAGGGGATTTTAATTCACTGTGTGCAGAAGGTATGAAATGGAACGACAGGGAAGCAATTCCTAAAATCCTCTACCCTAACCTTGCCAGGGGAATACGATGGGCCACCATTTTGGATGGTTGGGATTTGGGGATGTTGGACTACCCTTCCCATATGACAGAATCTAAATACACGTGCAGAAGAGGTTCCTACAGTTCTAGGATTTACTTTATGTGTAACGGTTTGAAATCAACTTGTGGGAACCTAATTCACACAGATACAGATTTGGGGGATCCCCCTAACCTTTATCTTGACTTTGGTCCTTCCGACAATACAAGTAAGACCAGCTTTTATGGGTCTCTCTTTGGCAAATCAAGGACAATCCGTTAACTGGAACCCCAATACCATTAGGAGGTTTCACACACTCCTTACAGAATACTTATCAAAAGCCTCCAATTTTGAGTTCAGGGATAGCCTACTTCCATGTGGAGGTAATTTATATAATAACATCATGCTTACTTGTGCATATAATAATATCAGTAAAGTGGGTAATAAAACCACCAACAAACCAGAGTTTTAAATGGGATGATAGAATCTACAATTCAAAAATTAATAAAGGAAGTGAACTGGTGGCTCTTAAAAGACGGTCCCTATTGCTAAGGGAGTTTATGGTTCTAAAGAAAATGTTAATCATGAAACACAAAAATCTTGTGAAATCGCTTAGGATGGACCATTACTTGAATTCTCATCAGTCCATGATGGAAAGTCTATGTAAGGGCTTAGATGGCAAATTCTGGTCTACTGTTAATAGAATCATAGTCCCCTCTAAGGACAACTTAGACTGTCCCATCCAAGCCGCAGCTTGGACTACATTCTATTCCAATAAATGTGTTCTTCCTGTGAAATTTGGAAGAGAGTCTAACATGGATTTGGGACCCACTGTTAAGGGAGCATGCACTTGGGACCACAAGGACATTGTATGGGCAATACATAAACTGAAGCCTTCTTCAGTTTATCCCGCCCTTTGTGATCAAGGCTGCCCCTATGCTATGGGCTACTCTTTTAAAACCACTATTTGATCATATTTTTGAGACCCACACAGTACCAGTTTCCTGGGTCCAATATATCATTGTGCCCATTTACAAAAAAGGGGGAGGTCTTGAACCCAAGTAACTACAGACCTATAGCGCTTATTGATGCAGCAAGTAAAGTCTTTGCCATCCTGCTTTTAAGGGTTCTCAATAAGGTGGTCAGACATAATTAGCATCTCAGCAAATTTCAAGTTGGCTTTATGGAGGAGCTAGGAACTAATTTGAACGCAACGGTTCAGGCTCACCTTAGAGACTCAGTCCACAAACCAATATTGGAGATGTGTTTATAGCATCACTGGACCTCTCAAATGCTTTTGATGGAGTAATTAGATCGAGATTGTGGTCTAAAATACTGGCTTTAAAGATCCCTCGCAAGATAGTTCAACTTCTTGCATTACTCCATACGCATAGATCCATCAGGGTCCGTTTGACTAAGGAGGGTGCCTTGTCTGGGGAAATAGCCACTTTGTCAGTCTAGAAAAATTAGACACCCCTCGAACGGAAGGCAATGCAGGATAATTGGTTGGCCGAAGTCCGACCGCCTCATTTAAAGTGTTAAGAATATATGCTCATTAGTTATCACAAGTTACTAGCTCAACAAGAGTGCGGCCATTTTAAGATGACCAGAATCGCCATTTTGTTTTCTCTCTCTGTTCTCTCTAACGCTGCTACTTTGCCTCATGTAAAACTGCTTTGCTGTAGATATTATTCCGCTTCAATGGTCCAAGGTTACTAAAGACATGTTGAAACATTACGCTGCTGGAGAGCCAGACAGAAATGCCTGGTTCCCTCCCTCACATATCCTTGAAGGCAAGGAGCAAGGCATTTTAATCAGTACACGGATGCCAGCGAGTCTCCTTAAAAGAATAGCAATGTACGAAACTAATATTAAGGTGTTTGAATTATGTTCTTCTTTACGGCCCCCCTTCTGAGCACTGTGAGGCCCCAGATAGCAAGCTGACCTCGAGAGCGTGAATCGAAACCAGGAGATAGTAAGGCCTGGAATGTGCCAGTCCCCTACGCGCAGCTTGCCCATGAAAACAGAAGCGCTGTGTTCTCTCAAATAAAGAATGGGGTCTGTAAATTCGAGATTGCAAACTGTTACTAAATATTTATTTATTTATTTATTTATTTATTCGCATTTGTTAAGCGCACAGAATCAGCCCTGAGGCATCGTGGCGCTGGTTACAGAATAGCGCTGGTTACAGGGAAAGCGCGTCTTAGTTACAGCATACAGAGGCATACATGCATACAGTTTGGGCAGTAGCAATAGTTAGCAGTGTGTGCCTGAATGGCAGTAGGTAGAGGAATTTTAGTTAAAGAGAGAGGTTTTGAGTTTTTTTCTAAACGCTGTGAGGGAGCCTTCTGCTCTTAGAGCGTGGGGGAGATTATTCCAAAGTTTTGGTGCTATGTAGGGGAAGCCCAGCCCCCCGGCTGTAATCTTGTGGATGCGTGGTACAGTGAGTTGGTTAGTGTAGCAGAGTCTGGTAGGTCTGGATGAGGTCTGTCTGAGAATGGTGTCTGAGAGATATGATGGTGCAGTGTGGTGGATACATTTGTGGGTAGTAGTCAGTACCTTGAAGGTGATGCGTTCTTTGACAGGGAGCCAGTGAACTGATTGCCTTGCCAGTGAGATGTGGTCCCTTTTGGAGATGTTTAATGCTGCTCTTAGAGCGTTATTTTGGGTGACCTGGAGTTTGTTTAGGTTTTTTTCAGAGGTGCCGGCTAGAAGTGCATTGCAATAGTCAAGTTTAGCGCCTATGGTGGCTCTTGCTATTGAAAGGCAGTTTTCTTTGGAAAGGAATGGTTTAATGGCGTTGATGAGTTTAGTGCTTAGTGCAGATGCGGAGACAATGGCACTAACTTGTTTGTCCATGGACAGGGTTGCATCAATGTAGACCCCTAGCGTTTTCACAGAGGATAGGACTGGGATAGTGCAGTTGTCGATGTTGAAATTGGCATAGCAGCTGTCTAGCCTGGCCAGTGTGGATTTTTGGCCGAGGATAAGGATTTCAGTCTTATCCCCGTTAAGACATAGGCCGTTAGTGGCCATCCAGGCTTGAATGGTGGCATATATGAGTTTTAGAGCTAGGGCGTCTTTGTGGTATGAGCCTGATAGAGGGAGGAGCACTTGGGTGTCGTCGGCGTAGTTGGTGTAGGCAATCCCAAGTGCATCAAGTTTCTCGAATAGGGGCTTAGTGAATAGATTGTAAAGCGTAGGTGCTGTACAGGAGCCTTGAGGGACACCGCAGTGTATTATGGATGGTGTTGCGCTCGAAATGTTTGAAAAGACTTTCATGGCCCTCCCTTCAAGAAATGAGGTTATCCAGGAGGTGGCTTGGTCAGAGAAATGTGCGGAGTGGTGGTCTAAGGTGTCATATTCGTCACCATGGTCAATCATCGCCTCCAATTCAAAGGGAATGAATTGGGGGCGGCATAGAATGCGTCATTACTGATTGTAAGATGCTCATTTTGTATATAAGTAACTGATGTACGATTTTTGCTCTCTTGCGTCCCCCGAGGTCTGTTAGACACACGTCGCGGGGCGTGGGACCATTTGGCCAACTGGGACTATTAGTTTTGCAATAAACCCTAGATTTTGGGAATACAACCTCGTGTCTGGCGTATCAGTTCGTGTGTGGTGATTGTGCCTTGTTTCCACATCCAGGATCCCTCGGGGGCCCCTTCAACTTGTGTGGGCGTCAAGCAGGGCTGTTCACTGGCGCCTATTCTTTTCAATCTGTACGTGTGCGATGTGGAGGGAGTGTGGCAGGGACCTTCAATCACACCGACCAGATTGGGGAGGATAGCGATTGAGTGGATGGCCTTTGCAGATGACTTAATACTTTTCGATTGCACCCCTGGGGGTCTTAGGAAGAAAATGCATCTTTTCTATCACTACGCAGTGGCCAACAACCTTATGCCCAATGCATCAAAATCACAGATTTTGGTCTTTTAAAAGTCTTGAGGTCTGTAAACATATATCTCAGATGAAATTTCTGAGTGTAAAGGTTTGCAGATTCTCTCTGATTCCAATAAGGCATTATTATCTAGCTAAATTTGAGCCTATTCTACTTTATGGCCTTGATATCTGTACCCATGACATGAGTTCTCCGCTTAATACGATCCAAGGAAAGCTGTGGAAAGAGCTACTGGGTTTATCAATGGCTGTGCCTAACACAGTTATTCGCCATGAGTTGTCTCTCATATCCCTCATATCCCTTAAAGTGAGGTACCTTCTGGAAACAACTTTCATTGTATAAGAAAATAAGTAATCCTCCTCAAAATTCTCTGTACGAAACGCTAAGAGAGGTGGTTAGAGCCGAAACAGTTCTTTCTATGATAAAGTTATGTGATGGAATGAATTCGATACTTTTGTCTTTAGGACTTAAGTGTAGAGGATCTTATACAACGGCCAGCATTGAGCAAATGTAATCCTCTCCCATACTGATCCCCTGAATGCCCAAACATCCCCACCTCAGATTTGCCTCATCAATCCACGTAAATACAAAATCACCCATGCCTCTAGCTGTTGGCACCATTAATGAGAGATCAACAAACAAAAACGCAGCAAATTGTGTCCTTGCAATTGAAGAGTTCCATACAGAAATACCGAGAATCTTATTTTTTATTTTTGAGTGTGTTAGGGTGGGAGGGTGGTTGTGTATGTTATGTGTTTGTTTGGTGTTGTCCTGCTTGTTTGTGGATGTCAGATCTTTACTCACGATTATGATTTAGGTTAGGTCTGTTTGTAGTTGCTAGGATTAATGTTCGCTGTATTTCTTAAATTCAGTTCTAAGCTGTGGTGTTGTTTATAACCAATATCACTTCAAATGTAATTATTCTTGCATTTGATGGATTTCTATTTTTTTGCTTGATGAGAAATAAAGAGTTTAGAAATACTGGGAATCTTGAAGATATGGTTTACTGATTGCTTCTCCATTATCATTGACAATCTAAACCCCAATAAATACAAGGAACAAACTAATAGCAGAAACAAGAGATGTGGAGGGGGACTAATCCTGATCCGCACAGATACATTTCAGCATCTAAACCTCCCTAGTTTAGTTTTGTTTCTTTAGTATACTGTGCGCCGAACCCTGAGGTAACTGGGCACCGGAGACTTAGAGGTTACAACAGAGTATATAGATACAAGAGTGTGGACAAGCATGATAATAACAGTAAGTGCCGTTGACCGGGTTACATGGTGGTCGACGAAGGAACGAGTACATTAATAAGTGTGTCAGACAGTGGTGGAATTCTTGTTGGTGAGCCAGGCCTTTGGGTTTTGCTCCGACGGTCCAGAAGGACGGTTCTGCTCTGAGGTTCAGCGGTATAGCGTTCCATTGTTTGGCTGCTAGGACCAGGAAGCTGGATCCGCCTGCTTTTTTCAGGGAGAATTTGGAGATGGAGAGGCAGTGCGAGTACAACGTTCTGGTTGGTCTGAAAGAGGTGCGTTTGGAGAACTTGTCTGCCAGGTATTTGCGGGCGTCATTGGAGAGAAATTTGTGAACGATGAGGGATCTGAGGGAGATTCTGTGTCGTACAGGGAGCCAGTGGGCATCTTGTCTAAAGCTAGAGATGTGCGAGTGTCGCGGGATACTCAGAGCGGCTCCGAGGGCATTGTTCTGAAGCACCTGCAGTTTGTTTAAATTGCGTTCTGAGGAGCCGAGAAAGAGGGTGTTGCAGAAGTCAATTTTTGAGAGCACTAGTGCTCTGGCTAGTGTGATGCAGCTGGAGGGTGAGAGGAAGGGTTTGCAGGCATTGATGAGCTTATTTGTATAAACTGTGGCGGAGGCTGTGGCGTTCACCTGTTTTTTGAGCGATAGTGTGGAATCTAGATAGACTCCTAGAGTTTATTTCTTTGGCCACAGCGATTCGGTTACCGTCTATATCCGTCTTGGAATTCCTTCCATACTAATGCACAATTTGCCACACTACCTACATCACCTGCATTATAGCCAACTGCTTCATAGGTTACAACCCCACATTACTAAAGACTTTGCCAGATCTCATTAGCAGTACCCTAACCACCTACAACAGGATCCTCATCTTTGGCAAATTCATTATGGGGTCAGATTCCTCCATAGAGGAAATGTGAACCATTCAAGACCATAGTGACCAATTGTTGGTTTACTTCCTAGGACAATGCCCCTACTTACCAAAATGCACAGGCCTTAGACATTACCATGTCACTTAATATGCCATTTATTTTGCTATGTGTAAAATCATGCAAGATTTTTTGAGGGGCTGCACTACAACTTCCATGAGTAGTCTGGGCGTGTCACATGACATGAATGTGAACGCAACACTTGTGTGCTGCTGCATAAGCCTGACCTTGGACCGTGCCACTTGCTGGTGATTTTGGAGGATGCAGGCACGGGCCGAGGCAATAGAGGGGGGAATCACGGACCGGAGTTGAGGCGCATGTTGGAGAAGACGTGGGGAGGTTATATGATATGGTATTTGTAACATGCCTATACACAAGTGTTTCAAGGTTCGACCAGACAAGGGAGGGGAAACAAGACAGCGATCTTATTAGGCCTAGTGACATTGAGATTGTGCAAGTGCAGGGGAGAGGGAAGGGGATAAGTGCCTGGGGAAGGGGAGGATCAAACATCAAAGAACAAGTAGTGCGGCCAGCAGGTAGCAGTGCAAGGTTAGGTGCAGACAAGTGTCTGATAAGTGCAGGTAGGGGGACTGTAGGGATGCAGATACAGACCCAAGTGCAGGGTTGCCAGGAGGCAGCGCAGGGGTGCAACTGGAATGGCAGGGACCTGGGTCCGAGGTCCAGAGGATAGCCAGGTGACCAGTGCAGTATCAGACAGGAGATCAGCAGGGAAGAGGAAGAGAAGGCAGAAAAGAGGAAAGTCTTGAGATGCTCCTGGAACCGGAGATGATTCTGCTCAGGTTTCAGAGAGGCAGGGCGGCTGTTCCACAGGGAGGCACCTGCCGAAGAGAGAGAGATCTGCCCCCAGTTACCGGCATGGTGGGAGCTTTTCGCTCACTGTTCCGCTCTGAAGCGGGAGTTTGCACACGTTGCCTCCTCGCATTTGCTGGCAGGAACCTGGAGTAAATTGGCAGTAAGCATTTGTCGCATTTGCCAACACGTACCTGGATCAAGCTGGCAGGTCCTGCATACACTACAACGCATGAGGAGACCGAGAACGGCTCCTCACACTTAAGGTAAGTTAATTGGGCAAACTCAAAGGTTGTGACAGAATATGAACATATTTGTAAGAGGGGTCCTGCTAGCAGTTTCCCTTATGATATTGGAAGTGCTAGTCAAAAGATGGCCATGCCATGGTCAAACTGGCCCGAGCAAACCGAAACACTGCTTGCTTGCTTATAGGTTTTCTGGGGCTACAAGTCCCACTGTCTGTCTTTTTTTGTCCTAAGGGACTACTGGTATGTGGCCAATTACTGTTTGTAGTTACTGTGCTTACATGGCTAAATGTGCTTATTTGTGGCTAGCTGTGCTTAATCAATGCGTCTGAAAACCTTTAGATACATAGACTGGCTAGGAGGAGGTAGGGGCAGACCATCAGGCTTGGGAAATGTGTGTCCTTGACTAAGGAAGGGCATTCTGTGTTCTCAGGCAGTGCCTCATAGGAGGAATAGGTCTGAGGTCTGTCTATGTATGTTCATACTATTAAGATGGCATTGCATGTTATGTATTTTCCCTAAACTCCCCTTCCCCATCCATTCACATTTCCTAACCCTCTTCCCGGTGTTCCTAACTCCCCCTCCCTATCCACAACTTCTCCCTAACCCTCTCCCCTTCCCCCCCTGGCTCCCACGTGATGACCTGTTACTCACAACGAGGAAGCCGTGGCAACCAAGGTGGGAGGGTCGACCTCAATTCGACTTCTGTGGTCAGGAAGAAGTTGTGTTACATTCCTGGTGGGCTTGACAAATCAGCAACTTGGTCAGACCATGAACTAGTGTTGAGTTACTGGCCACAATGAAGGAAACATCTCATACAACTTAATGTGAAGTAGCAACCAACACAAGGTTAATAACTTGAGATTTTCCAGGAAGAAAATCGCAATTCCATTGAACACTTTAATAACCACCCATGTGTACTGTAGCTTGTTTTGTCTTCTGGAAACAGATGGTTTTGTTTGTTTCTTGATATTTGTCAATCAGCAGTATCAATTGTGATGAATCCTAGGATGTCGTCACTGCTTCCATGGGGGAAGCCTCATCCCATGAGGTCAGGGAGTGAGGCCGCTACCCGATAGTCCCTCTGGGGGTGATACTTAGCGGGTGGATCTCATGGGGAGGGAAACCCCCTATGGGACGAGTGATGACACTTAGAAACGCAGGATTGTGCGCCTCCACCCCAACCTCCCTCATCAAGTTATCCTGCACAGGCCACAATAACCCCACACACTCCCAAGTATATCTGCAGAATAGACTATATCACTGCCCTAAGAAACACAGACGAGGAAGGACATGGAGTACAGGGATGAATTAAATTGGGGCGAGGAAGAAGTGCAGAGTAATGTGAACACTGCACACAACCCGTACGCACTAGTCAATTTGTGTCAAGCAAATCTGAATGGAACATAAAGAGTTAAGAAGGGCTTTGTAGAGGGAGAGACCATCCCAGGAGTTACTGGGAGATTCCAACTCTGAGGTAGGAGCTGAGATGCTGAGAGTGCATACAGTGGGATGCTTGCCCGTCGGCAGAGGTACCCCAAACCAATCTGACTTAGTCCGAAGACCGAGAGAAGCAGACGCCTGGGAAGCAGCAGAGGGAAGCGGTAAGGCCCGAAGCACCCCCAGACAACCGACAACCACCAGTAAGCTCTCCAGAGAGGTCAGGGAGACCGGGACAGTTAGGATAGCAATTTCCTTTGTACTGAAGAAGGTTCTCATTTCATCACTTAGACAGATGTAAGCCCACAACCAGAAGTTTCTAGCCAAATGGCAAACCTGTTGATTTTACAACATGGTGTTTGGTGCATTAATCTCAGCTTTGGCCAAGGACTAAAAAGGTGTAGCTTTGTAAACTACTTTATCTTCCAAGCACATAAGCTGTATTCCTGAGTGCAGTTCAACATGTTCCATAGGAGCCAACATGGCCTTTTTTACCAAAAGAAAATCTGGGGAAAAGAACTTGTCCGACAAAAAGTGCGGTACCCAGCCACATATGGATCAATATGTCATGAAATATAATCCCTGTTTACAGTCCAGAGATGTGTCTCGACATGTTTCTGTTCCTTAGAACAAAGTGTGGAACATTCATCAGGAGGTAAGTATTATACAGTATAGCCTATTGTACAAATGGGGTAGTTCACAAATTAATTAAAGCCTCATAGCACCTATAGTGGTGCAGGTGGAGGCTCTCTACTTAGATTAGTAGGTGTAGGGAGGCAGCCGTCGCTACCCCTGTGCGGAGGGGTGCACGGGATGCAGGTTTTCCGTGTACGACCAGCCAAAAGAAACTAGTGAATGCGCCATTCTAAGGAACAGAAACATGTCGAGACACATCTGTGGACTGTAAACAGGGATTATATTTCATGACATATTGATCCATATGTGGATGGGTACCGCACTTTTTGTCGGACAAGTACCCACAGTGGTCGTATTTTTTGGTAACATTTCTGTAACATGGCCATATAAGCCTGTTACGTATTCCCTATTGTTGTTTTTGCACATTGGAAGTTATATATATTTTTTGTCACTTGGACCAATTTATTTAATTGGATGTTTTAAACTTGACGATATCTTCGTTATTATTAAAATTTGATACTATGTTTTAACTATTTCTGGTCCCTCCTATTGTTTTGCTTAGGGTGTTAATGCAAGGCACCTCCAGTACCTGACTTTTAACTTTGTCTCCTTATACATTGACTATTATCCTCCCGGATATAGACAAAGCATACACTGCTAATTTTTTATTTGTCAGTAGTATAACGGGTTTCCTCCCCTTGTAAGTAGTCCTATCCAGGGGTACCACAGAATAACAATGTTTTTTTTATTTTGAATACATGCCTTTTAATTGCACAGGCTCCACCTACACTTACCCGCTCACACTCGTGTACTTCTTTTACTTCTTGCACTGATGTTCTGTTCGGTCCTTCCTTTCCCTTCTTTCTACTCTCCCCCCCCTCTCCGAGTCTTTTGTCCTCTCTGGTCCTCCAATGTTCTTGCACCTGCTACTACTACTGCTTGCACTCTCCTCCCCTCCCCTCTACAAATCTCTCCACTTTACTATTCCGCTTTCCTTTTTCCTCTTTATTGTTCCACCCTCTCCCCTCTACTGCTCCCCCTCTCACCTCCACTGTTCCCCCCTCCCTTCCACTGCCCCTTCCTCTACTGCTGTCACCTTCTCCTCTCTACTGCTACCCCCTTCTCCTCTCTACTGCACCCCCCACTCCACTCTACTGCTCTACCCTTTTCGCTCTACTGTTATCCCTGCCACTGCTCTTCCCCCTCTACTGCTCTTCGCTCTGCTCTGCTCTTCCCACTCCTCTCTACACTCCACTTCAATCTTCAGGTACACCCCTTTCATACACTCACTTATTTCACTCAGCCTTAGTTATTCCCCTACACTCCCCTTAATCTCACTAACTCACCCACTCTTCCCACCAGGCACGCACTGCAACATCCAACTACCCCATTCTCTCACCTACCATTACCTCACCTCACAGGCTCTTAATCTTCCTCCACGCTTTGCTGCACTGTCCTTCCTCCACCTGGCTTCTCAGTCAACGTTATCTTCCTTTGACCTCACATGAACAATACACACAGCCCTGCTTCCCAGGTCCCTTTTTACGTTCCTCCACCCTCTTCTATTGGTCCCGACCCCTGACTGGATCCCCGGGCCAATCACCAGTTTGTTCTTGCCTCAAAGCTTTTTTGTACCGGTGTGAGGCTTTAAAAGGCCTCGAACGCCTCACTTCCGCCTCAAAAGTGAGCCCACCAATATTTTTCCAGGGTTTACCCAAAAACAGTTACTTTTTTATAGCTTGTATGTGATCTCTTTGAGCAGGTCCACAGGAGTTCTGAAACGGCAGCCTGCGCAAGGCACAGACTCTTTCAAAGTACTCCTTTGTGTGATCGTCTAATGCTGGTCCACTGGAGTTCTGCAACAGCACCCCACAACTGCATTCACTCTAAAAGCTCATAGGCGTGTAGCGTGGATCTTCCAGATAACAGTTTTTCAGCGTGTATCACTCCACTGTCCTGCTGTTCACTGCCAGCTCTCTCACGGTTGGGTTTCTTCTTCTTCCTTCCACTTCCAGGACTTCTGGGCATTGTGGTCCTATCAGAGAAAGAGAAACACTGGCCAACATTGTGCACAGTAGGTTTGAGGCAAGAAGAAGTGGTACTTACCACATTTAGTCAGGCACAGGTAGAAAGGACAGAGGTTGGAGACCTCCCAACTCCCACATCTCGCCTCTGTGGCAGGACTAGCTCTGGTAAACACACTGGTTGGTCTCCTACCCCAGGTTGAGTAGGGTCCCCACAACTCCTACCCTAGGTTGCGATTTGTACCCATCCCAACTTGACAGGGTAAGTTCCCTGACCCAGCCACAATACTCACAGTTCTACCCCTGATTTTAACACCCTAGCTGACTACCTGCACCAAGGCCCTTGGGTTCCACATAGGCAGATACCACTCCTTCAAGGAGCGCATAGCAAGGAATACACAAACGCCTAGGTACCAACTTTACCTCCTGCGAACTTTCAAGCCCTACACATCAGCAAACAACTTCATATCTCCTGTACAAGCCTAGGTCCTCTCCCACCTGGATGGTGGCAATTCTGTTCTGAAAGGCCTTTCAGCAGCCACCCTGGCACCCCCGAGATGTGTTCTACATGCAGCAGCACGACTCAAAGGACTTCCCAAATTCGACCTACTGTCATCGAACTGCACTTGCTCCTGCTGCAAGCACATCAACTTCAAATCCTGTTTTGTCATCTACAAGATCACACCCGCTCATGTCCCCAAACTACCTTGCTGACAAGCTCGGCACCTCCAACCTAACATCCAACAAAAGCAAGGACATGTGCAGAATAGAACTCCACTGGTGCAGGAAGTAAAAATCAAAAGACAGGCCTTTTCTGTCTATGTCCTCAGGATCTGGAACCTTCTCTCCATCAAGACAAGACTGGCCCCTTCGCTTCTACATTTTAGCAACAAACTCAAGACGCTACTCTTCAAGGAATGGGTCCTCGCCTAGCACAAAGGCTGACACACTCCCCATCTAACTTGAGACTGAGCGATCTGCTCCAGCCAGTTTTCTCCCCTAGTTGCTTGTTGATACCTTGCTGCAAATTGCCTGCCTGTCCTCCCCTCCCGTTGCTAGTTATCCCCACCTCCCTTGTATCTCTGCTTCCCTTACTGTGTACTCCAACCTCTCCTCCCACTCCCACTACCCCAGTCTCCCAAGCCCCGCCAAATGACTTTTAAAGCACTCTGGTGTTTCCTGGAGGTAGGTCTGGGCTCAATAAATACCACAATAATAAGTATTGTGAAAATGTATATGCATTACCTTTACGTGCAAAAGCCATTAAGCCGAATCCAAACAAAGAAGAATCTCCACTAAACAAGGCCTGCCTGCAAAAACTGCTTAGAGGATAAGGCACTCAATCTCTGATAGATTTAACGTTGAAGCCAAAGGGTAACTTTGTACTTTGCAGGAGCCTACATTTTTTCACAGAGAAAGTAGAACTCAAAAAATTGATATTGGCAAATGAATGTCATGGTGCCCCACTGACGGCACAGTTACCAGCGTTGGCAAACACTGTGGCAGCTCAGGGCATGGCACAACATCAAGTCACGCGACAAAACGATGTGGCGGTGCCCCGGAGAGACGTAGCCTACATGAAGCCCCAGCAAACTCAGGACGGTGCTCTCCAATATGTGACTTTTGGGAGCCTAGGCACTACGCGTTCTGGTTGCTACCGGTTTACTTGTTCTGGTCCAGATTTTCCTTAGCCGTTAGTTGCCTCCTTGTCCAATCCTGTTCCTGTCACACTCAACTGGTCTCCACGGGGCGTTGCACGAAGCTGTACGACTGATGTCTGCACTGGCGTTGCACAGGGCTGAGTGATGATGCTTGCACGCATCTTCTCCCTCGCTATCACTTCCCAGGAAGCGTTTGCCTAAAATGTTAAAACAAGATATTAGCCAGCTGTGAGGAACGGGTTTGGCTCCCACCTCGCGTTACCTCCTCATGCCCCACTCTCCTTCTGCCTCACCTTGGGTTTTTTAATGGTGGGCTCTCCGTACTGCGATCTCTAGCAGGGGCGCGATATGTTCAGTCTGTCCCTGGATCAAGTTACTTAACTGATTTGCGGGGCTGTAGCGGAGTCTTGAATAGCTTGACTCAGCAGGTAAGTCTCTATGCCAATAGGTGCTTACTATAGTTGCTTAATGTCCTTATTGCCCAAGTTTTGACTTTTGTTTCTCTTTTCTTTCAGGCGCGGCCTTGGCCGGTTTTCAGATGAAGATTTGCCTCTTCCTACGACGCTGAGCAGATTTCCTGCAGGTGAGTATTAGTGTGAGTGCGTGACATTGAATGTCTTTATAAATGGTTTCTTTCCCGAGCGCGACTAACCTGCTGTTCTTTTCCTTTTCAGCAATGCAGGTGTGGCGCGGCTCTGGAGCGGCGATTGGATGAACCGCTTCAATGACATCCTAGAAGAAAGCAGTCTCCGGGTGAGTATTGGCTATTCATGCAGATGCCTTCTTTTCTGCAGGTGCGATGGTCTGGAGAGCAGCTGAAGGCGCGGCCTTTCGGATGGAATGCTTCAGGTAAGGCTTCAATTGCTGTACTAATTCCTGTTCCTTTCTTTCCCTTCTTCTCAGGTGCCGATGGATCGTGATCCCAGGACAGGCGTGGCTGTTGAAGTTCGGGTACTGGAACTAAGCAGACACGGTGAGCAGGTGAGCTTATTCTGCAGGAGTGCAGAATAACGCAAAGCGTGTTCTGTCTGTAGGGTGTGGTTTAAATAGACTTGCAAGTAGTTCCAGGTAAAGTAGTCCCTCCAGCCTCATCCTGCAATCTTAGGTAAAGTAGTCCCTCAGCCACACCCAGGGTAGGCTGGAAGTCCCATGCAGTTTACCACCAGATAGAATATTACGTGCGCCAGGACTGAGTCCAGGAAGTCCTAAGACAACCTTTTGGGGCTTTATAAACCCTTATGGGTGCCAGTGACTGGGGTAGGCCTGTCAGCTCCAGATGTTTGGGAGTATGCACCATGACAGTTCCCCTCTTTTTCTTTTTGAACCTTGCCTATATTTCCTGTGACTGACATGTGCGCCTTATGGTACTGCCATATGTGTCAAACTCCCATTTTGCAGGATGGGACTGGGGAAACCATGGGAGGTGGAGGCCACAACCAGCTCTGTGATGTAGGCCACGGAGGAGGTAAATCCGGCCTCGCCATACCCATGGGCTCAAATGGGAATGGGAAGCATTTCTTTTCCCAGCATCCACTAATCGGCAATTACCCGAAAAAAAAATGACTCCGCCGGCACGTGCCGGTTTTACCGGCACAGCTACCGCTGGAGTCTTAATGAGGCCCAATCTCCTGCCAGAACAGATCAGACTATTAGAACATTCTCTAACCGAATATAATCCCCTGCCAGGCCAGAATAAACTACTACTTGTAAATACCTCTGTGGTAAAGGTTACGTTTAAACAGGTTAGCAATGTCTTTTGCTCCAGAACATTGGGTATTAAAAGCTCTTCAAGGGAAACAAGAACCAAACAAGTAATATTTATTACACATACTACTTTCTTCCCTTTAGCATCAACCAACTGCTGATAAGAATTCTGTTTCACATCCACAATTCTTTGGCAATGTGGGTTTACACCTTTTTCTTTTGGAACCTACTTTTCATATTGGCAAGAGTTTTTGGGATACCTAGAGTTCACCGAATCCAATTTCATCTAATGTGAAATCTTCACAAAATGTTTCTTCGAATTCGGTTGGGTAAGTGGGTACATTTCAAAACAGATCGGGGGTGGAGTAAGGGATAGGATAAGGTCGGGGAAGTGGGGTGGAGGGCGGGAGCTCCCCCTGCATAATGAAAAGAAATTGAAAGAAAAAAAATGTGAAGATTTCACCTTTAGGTGAAGTAAATACAGTGAAATCATGGACATCCACAGTTTTTACCATTGATAACATTTGCAACTGCCTTCTTCTGGCTTGGGCAATTCTGGGTCTTTTTCGTAATTGCCTAGGTAGGTTTTTCTTTTGGCCTGGACAATGGTAGTTGGTCTTTGCTTCTATGGATATTGCCCCTTGTTGTTTGTTTTTATTATTAGGCCCCCACAATGTCACAATCGGACCCCTTTGGTATGATAATTAAGCTCTTATTCTGCACTCTGCGCTTCTTTATATCAGCTTGGTTTACAACAGCAAGATTTATCTGCTGTGCACTAGTTGGGTAGTCAAAAGACTTCTTCCTCTGCAACATTACTTTGTTTATCTCAATTCTGAGGATAAGATTCTTGGATCGGGCTAGAGGGTGGTTACTGAGCACTAAGGGGTCACAATATAACAGTGAGCTCACTGTGTGTGGCGTGCGCTTCCTCTTGCCTCACTGCCTCCAGGTCTGCCGCTTTGATTTTCCTGCACGGCCAGGCAACCTCCTCTTCCCGGCTTCCCGCTTCTGTCAATTTTGGAGCTTGCCTGACTTCTCCATCTACTGATAGCTCGTCCACCACCAATGCTCATCCGACAGTGGGACAATTAGCAAAAAAGGGACACTACACCGTGCAACCTCTGCAGGCATCTTCATCATCCCAGTACTTTGGGATTTATGGGACATGTAGTTCATAATGTCACATTCAGCTGTTCTAACAGTGAAATTATCATTCCCAAATTCACTATTTATCTTATACATATTCCCCAAAGTACTATAATGATTCCATGAAGTTTTTGACTTTAAGGAAGACTATGGTTTCTCAGGATTTAAAGTTGTAACATTAAAATACCTTTCCTACTTATTTCTATGGGACTCAGGGGTTTTCAAGTTTATGAATGTCAGTAATTTTAAGAGGCTTCTTCTGAATCTCAGAATGTAACTCCTTGTGGATATCTTCATTTATATTCCAACAATCTTTTGGAGAAAATAAATGCTGTCTGACAACAAGCCATTACATATTCCAGTATGAAGGTTATTCCCTTTCTTCCTTGAGGTAGTCAAATATTGCTTCTCATCCCACAAAGTCCTCATTTCCCTGGGGCCCTTCCCCCGCCCAGGTGATCCTCCCGACTAACACTGCCCCCAGGGTTAGGATCAGGAAGCGTCTGCCTTTCCCTGGCCACCTCAGAGGAGACTTTTGGTAGGGTTTTTGTGAGGACTGCGTTGGAGTCACCTGATAAAGCAAGACGATTCCTCAGCCACAGCCTGTTGTGGAGCGGCTTTAACAAGTCCCCATGAGCAGAACAATGTTGACTTAAAGACATGTTTGAGCAGGGAAAGCAATCACTCACTGCATCTCCCAGCACCACTGCCCACAGCACGTGAGTCGGTGGACGGCAGCCCAGCCCAAGTCCTCACCCACCATCTACAATAAGGAAAGCAAGCCTTAAAGGGACCTCAGCTGCAGATGCCGAAAGAATGAATCCAAGATGGCACCCGCTGTCTTAAAACCATGAGCCGTGGAGCTGAGTTGCAGTACACCTAGCATCAAAATTTGAGCAATTGTAGACCGCTGGGGGTTTCGTTGACCTTCATCAAATTAACCAACTAAAGGATTCCCCCATAACAAAACTGCAGCAGAAATGATTTACACAATCACAATGTCAGAGGGTAGCCCCACAGGGCTATAAAAGAGTCACAGGTTTTAGCGAGAAGTGGGAGTTAGAAGTTGGAGATGTGGAGAGAAGGATAGTGTGCAAAGGTGCATCGAGGAGGCTAAGGAGGGGTGGGTTTAGTGGAGAGTGAAAAGGAGGGGGTGGAGAGAGAAGTTGGCCAATTTGCAAAGAGGTGCAGGATGGTAGTAGGATCTGTAAATAGGAGGTTGTGATTTTTAAGAAAGAGTTGTAGATGAAGACACAGAGAAAAGGCAGATCGAAATGAAAATCAGCCGGTAGGGGAGAGTACTAATAACAGTACGGAGGTGGAGACAAGATCATTAACCAGAAAGAGAAGGCCACCATCTGTCTTAGCAGCAAACAGTAAGATAGTCTATGGGGAGGAGAAGAGCAGAGTATGGCAAGGCAACGAGGTGGAAAGAGACATGGGAGAAGTAGGCAAGTGTCAGTAAGCTAAAGGGGTTGTTGAGACCAAAATACTTGGCGAGACTGTAGCAGGGTCTGTGGCCAGCTCCAGTGCTTTTAAGTCTGACAAGCCTATGGCCTATTGCGATCTTTACTAAAATAATCAAGAGACTGACACTTGTCTCATGTCCAGGCAACCAAGAGTACCGGGTGTGATGGCGAAGAGTACACATCATGGAAGGGGCGATATCCTGACAAGTCTGATGATAGCCAAGCATTCAACTTCAAAAGCCAAGAAAGTGATGCTTTGTTTGACAAACAGGTTCCAGAGAATAAGTGAGAGAGGGAAGCACTGATGAGCTAAGGTATTCTTTGATTCCCGCAACATTACTTCAGTTCAACCTAATACCCCTCGCTTTTTTGTTTTTCAATAAAGGACCTTGATGACACTTGGTTTTGTGTTGTCCGTCAACCCATGGACTGTGACACCTAAAAAAAGTGGCGTTGCCATGTTTGGCAAGGGGCCACCTCTACCTGTTCCATTTCCATGAGCATGGCATTCAAAAGCCTCTCTAGGCAAACAGCGAAAGTCTTACATGGAATACTTATTTTAGTGATGCAGACCAATGTTTGATGGAGAAATTGATTTATTTTAAATAGGCCATTGATATGCTCTGTTTTGTAACGTCATCGGTACCTGCGTGGTGTTCTGTGCGAGTATTCCAGGATGTGCGTCTCGCCTGTCTTTGTAAGGAAGTGAGGTGTGTTGTATTGTGCCTTTCCCCACCCTGTTTGTGAGAGCTGCTGTCATGAGAGGTTGCTTGGAGTCTGTGTGATGTCATGAGAGAATGTTTGGTGTGTATGTGGAATGTTAGTATTTGAGTAAATGTTCCAACTTGGCCAGTTGGAGCTATGTAGCCTGGGTGGTGTGAGCCAGTACCACACACTTCAGTTGGCAATATGTTTGACCGCACAAACCAGTACTACTCTGCACGACAAACCTCTTTGAAGAAGCCATTTTTTAAAATGTTGATGCTAGATGTATAGTCCATGGATTAAACTCTCGCCTCTGATGTGTGTCAAGCTTGTTCTTCACAAGTTTGAATGTCAGCAAGGGCGAATCAGCACTTCATCCTTCCAAGGAAAATAAATTGAGTGCCATTAGGTTGGGTAATAACACCATCTATAGTTACAACATTTAGGAGGCAAGAGGAATCTGCCATGAAGCAATATTTAGAAGAATTATATTAAAACTATGAATTCCAAATGTTTCTTAAAGTGGCAAGGTAATTGAAGGGCCTATAAATGGTTTAATGCACAGGGTTGCAGTATACAAACACATTTTAAAAAAATCACTAGAGAGACAAGCTCATCCCATCCTGTACAGTGAGGTTTGTCATCCAGGCTCAACATTTAATTGCAAAATAGAACACTGTTATTGTAAGGATATCACACATGAATGGTTTGGCTTTTATTCTTAATTATCACCTTATGAAAAGTCCCCATTAATTAAATACTTCTTATGCATGGCACAGCTATTATTTGGAGAACCGATCAATAGAAATACTAGGTGTTTGACAGAGACATAGTCATACTCCTGAACCTGCACAAACACATTTACTTACCAAGTGCAGAAACATCAGCTATTATGAAGTATCCTCCTTCTGGGATGAGAGGATGCAGCCCGGCCCCACAGAGTAGACTTGCCATCCTGTCACGCTTGCTCTCCAGCTCCCTGGGCAGAGCATTAAAGTAACACTCTGGATCCTCCATACGGTCAACATCTTTCAAAAGAGACTGAGCCAACGCCTCCTGCGGGTATCAAAAATAATTACATATTATTTTAATATAATTCTTCTATATATTGCTTCAAAAATAATTACAGTTTGCACCATTGGGTATTTGCAATTATTCTGTTGTTGGTTTAGTGGACAAGAGATGGCTGCAGAGGCGAATTCATACTGCTTAAGGGAATGTTCTGATTAAGCCTGTAAATTAATCCCTGCTTTTGTCGGAACATGTGTTTTTATTTAACCCGTAACTCCAAAGCAAGACTCATTTTGGTATAAGTCACCATATACAGAATTCTGTATAGTTTAGTGTCATCAGATATTGGCGGCCTGACCAACGCGGAGGGAGAAATCAGTTCTAATGGCAAAGCGTAGAGATGATATAAGAAATTAGAAAATGCCAGAGGACTCATTAAAAAAAGCTCAATTAAGTCAAGGGCAACTGAACTTGAAAGTGGTTTTATAATTACACTTGGTAGACAGGGGGAGGTGGTCCTATGCCATCTAACCCTGAAGGCTTATTTGAGATTAGCACCCAGAAAAGTGGTTAGGGGAAAGCCATGTTGGGGGTGGGGGGAGGGCACACAGGAAAGAGATTAAGCACTTCTGCAGCATTAGAATGTGCTTTATTTGCTGCATTTGTGCAAATTAGATCGATTGTTTAAGAAATACAGGTTATTGACAAAGCAGGGGCATAATACTCTGGCCAGACTAATCTGGCTAATGCCAAGATGTCAGAAAAGACCAAGAGAAATGTCACCACTGAGTAACCAAACATTGAAGTTAAACATGACACATAACATATACACAAAGAGCCTAACATTATTCCTGCCCACAGATACCGAGAAGGTATCTTCCCAGTCTAGGGAACAAATGTGCATTACTAAAATCCAGATGTGCGGTTAAACACAGGTCAGACATACACGATGGTATGTTAGACTATGCTATTCCAATAGTGCGATTCTCTTTGATACCAACCTTTCTGTACTACAAAGGCTCTTAGAGCAGGGTCTGACCTATTACGAACTGATAGATCGACAGCTCAAATATGACAATTCCAAAGTAGTTTGGCACAGTCGAAATTTCAGATACAAGAAATCCAAATGGTTTGGCTGAGGGGGAGGCTTAATAGAGTCAATAAATGTTTTGGAAAATTCAACATGTACGTTTGAAAGATGGTCTTGTTTGTATGTCGCTGGTCTTATGCTGAGGTTATGGTAAATAATGATTCTCACCATATAAATTGCATTATGGTTTGTGTTCATGTTTGCTAGCCTAATGTGCTTGAATTGAGCGGTTTATGGCCAACAAAGAGTGCATATGATTATATAATGTAACATATGATTACATAATGTAGCAATACCAGATTAAGAGGTCTGCCATGATGGAAGAACCTCGTCATGTGATTGTACTAGAAGGCCTTAATAATACTGTGGAAAATGGCAAAAATCACCCTTCGAGTGAAACCTGTCAGGTGTTGCTGTCTCCCCAGACTGCCAAAATGTACTTTTGTTTTAAAATTAAGGTTTTATTAACTTCATATGTTTATATTCTATCCTGGAGTGCCTCCTGAACTTGTATAAGTGTTTAAATGCTTAGGATTACAGTACAATGACAAGCTGAGGTGGGAATAGCGTGGACAAGGGTCTGAGAATCTGAGCGCCTATCTCATTGCAGTTTTAGATCACTTTAATTTACACTTAGGAGGCTTCAGCTGGCATACTGTTGCTCTGTTTGACAGGGTCAGGAGTAGTCAGGCCCTGCCATGAGGGGATGGGCCTGGGGTGGAGACCGACCAGCATGGAAGCTAGAGCCAGTCCTACCCCTAGGAGGGAAAGGTGGCAGTCGGAAGGGCCCCAGCTACTGTCCCCTTTAAGTGCCTGTATGTCTGTAGGCAGTATGATATGATAGTTTATTTATATAGTGCCTATACACAATGTGTTTCAAAGCGCTTCAAGGGAAGGGAGGGAACAAGTAAAAATACAAGGACATTCTTACAGGCCATGAACAGTAAGGATGTGAAATTAAGTATTGTACTCGGCCTGATGACATTTCAGAGCAAAGACATATTTAAGGAAGGGAGGGGGAGTGTGGGAAGGAAATGGAAACAAGACAGGCGACTACCGTACTAGGCCTGACAACATTTCTGGTAGAGCCAGAGAAAAACAAAAGGTGAGGGAGAGAATGCAGAAAGGGAGGGGAGGAACAAAACAAGCGACTATTGTACTAGGCCTGATGACATTTCAGATAGTGCTCGGGGGGGTGGGGGAGGAGAGACAAAGGGGCGGGGAGGAGACAGACAAGGATGCTATCATGCTAGGTCCAGGGAGAATTCTGATAGAGTAAGTGCATAGAAGAAAATAAGGGGAGGAGATAGGAAAAGGGAGGAAGGGATATCAGGGCAAATATCGTTTTTTTCTCGTTTCCTGTAACCAGTGATGCCCATCGATCTTCGGGCAAAAGTGAGATTCGGTTGTTCATAAACCATCCACTAGATAGATTTCTTTTTTCAGATAGCGCAGGACATATCATAATGATGTGGTGGAGACTCTGTGATTTGCTTGTAAGGTGTGTGAGTGAGAGTGATAGTGGGAGGGCAGGGAGTGATTGAAGGGTGAGTGAGCGAGTGAAAGGAGGGTGGCTGAGAAGATGCTGGGGTGGAGTAGTGGAGGTGTGGAGAGTAGGAGTAGTGGGGCAAGTGGAAATTACTAGTGGTGCAGAGGAGGGAGGGTAGAGCAGAAGTGCAAACAGGGGGAGATGTAAGAGGGAAAGTAGGAGAAAGTAAGATTAGGGTGGAGACAAAGACATGAGAGATACAACAGACAGACAGAGGAGGAAGTAGCAAAGTACGAGAGAAGGTGGGTGACTTGAAGGGAGGAGAGTAGGAAGAGAATGGGAGATGGGCAAATGTAAATAGGAAGATTAATACCAGGGTATGAGAGAGAAAAGTGTGGTGCTGGAGTCACTGGAAGGACCCCTAAAACCCACTAAACTAACATGGGAAGTAGAGTAGGTCATACCTAGGATTTCCCTGAGAGAAGTAAATAGATAAGGCATTTGCCTTTAGGCCATCATTTGGAGACAGAACTTAGATGCAGTAGGGGGTAATACTCAGACACCATCCTGGGGAGTAGGGATGCCTCATGTGGTAGGGACACGCTATCTCTAGAGGACAGAGAGAGAGGGAGGGCCCTTAGATCCCATTCCATCATATCGATAAAAACCCTTGAACTCTCTTTTGGAGCTGGTGTGTTATTGAGGCCATCTGTAACAATTGATCATTTTGTATGGGGCACAGATTTAGGCCTACCATGACTTGGCATGGCTTGATAAGCTGCATGGTACAATAAGGTGAATAACTCTTACTGCACTGATTTGAGTAGAATGAAGGTTCATGTCCTTTGTAATCTAGCTCTAATGCAGAAAACTATTTTCTTTGCTAAGCTGTAGTTCTTCCAAACTAATCCTTTATTGTTGTTCTTGCGTTCTCTCAGAGATGTCGCAGGATACATACTTAAAGCCATTTGTATACTTCAGGATCTGAATATAAACCGAATGCACTTGCCGTTAGGTTTTTCAGAACCGGTACTAGTGTATGGTTCTGAGAATTAAACCTTAGTGGACCTGCAAAGTCTAACCAAACACACTTAGTAACGGGCTGAGCAGTAAGGCTTACACCAAAGATATCAGAACTTTAAGTACAATTTACATACACAGGTGATTGTCAAGCAACAGGTTATCAATTATTAATCAGAACAGATGCAGTAAGTCAAAATACTAAAATACCACGTCACAGCTTGGTGTCCAAAATGCGGCAAAAAACGCTTTTTACTATCTACACAGTTAATTAAGTACTTTTATAATTGGGGGGGGGGGGGGCAGGAAGTTGTCACAGAAATGTATTACAGACCTTTCAAATTGTGAGGCAATACCAGTCTAAACTAACTAAATTTATACGTCCACCTAAGAACACGTGTTAAACAGAGTTCAAGGTAGGTAAACCAGTTTAGGTTACTTTGGGGGGGGGAGTTTCAAAAGTTATTCAAAGCTCTACCATAGGGACCATTGGGCTCAGTGCATTAGACTGTACTCGTGTCCCGGATCCAATGTGTGTAATTTTAATAGTAGGCTTCCTGAAAAGATAACGAGTAGCTACCAAACCCATTCCTCCATGGGAATCCCAACAAGAGTTCCTTTTCCTGTGTTCCATTGCATCACCAAACGCATACAAAAGATAGCTGAAGGGAAGGGCTATATGCCCAATGTTACCTAATGGGTGAAATGGGGAATGCAAAACAGGGTTCGCAATCCCCATCTTTCATTCCCTGGTCAGATCAAACGACCCCAGGTAAGTCAGGGCCATTGGGAGCAAATGCTCTCTCCAAAGGTTTCGGCAATGATCGCAGGAGAAGAATGGTCAACAGCTTTGACAGCTGAGGCCCACAATTTTGCCGTTAAGGTCTCAGTCAGTGACCAAACGGTTCTGAAGAGCACCAGGCTGGACTAATGGGATGCATGTCTATTGATCCCCAAATAAGGGTCGACAGTCAAATTAAGCACTGATAATAGAAAATCTTCATCACCATCTGTGGTCGACATTTGATTTAGATCCAATATGAATAAAACAAGAGTTAAGAGAACAAAATAATTGATTCACACATTCTCAAGAAAGTTATGTTTACATCTAATAAAGGTGTTTTCTTTAAAAACGGACAATGATCAGGAGATAGGAGCTGATGATGAAATGTTATGGTGACAGAGCGCTGGGAGAAGCGCGCATTTATTCTTGACTAGACTGACAAAACATGTCTGTGCTTCTCATCAGAGAAGCAGGCCAATAAAAACATTCCAAGGCTGAGTAAGAAAAACGTGCATGACTCGCATACACTGTTTAAATCAATAGCAAACGGAAATCGATCAGATTATTCACTGCTGCCACACCTTCGAGCAGTAGAGTGAAAGTCCAATAAAGGGTTAGAACCGGTTTTATTTAACTCTCCATAAGCTTAAATGAGTATTTGTAATTCACCAGAAATAATTCGTTTCCGTATTTTGTGTTACCTAAACATGATGCCGCTCACATTTATTTAATCCTAGAGAGGAAAAGACATGTTATAACACAGAAGACACGGGGGCGTGGCCTGATGCTCAGGGTGTGAGGACGCGGTTCCCTTGAGCTCTGGCCGAGCCGCGCAGTCCGATCCTGATTTGGGCACCAAAAATCCAGCAATATTGTACATCCTATGGAGCAGCTGTACATCAGGCGATTGGCTACAACCTACAACTTCCCTCGAAGGAAATCGGGGACCAGGGAGCATTCCCGACGCTTCGGCCCGGCCCCCCCTATCCCCTGAGGGAGGCGCACGGGAGCGGCGAGCCGCGCAATCACTCCTCGATTTGGGTGGTGTGGGCTGCCTGCAGCACCCAGCCTTCGGTGTAGCCGTACATCAGGCGATTGACTACACCCGACGATTTGACCCGACAAAAATCGGAGCTCCGGGGCCCGCTGGGACGCTCCGGTCCGGCGCCCCCTGCACTCCATAAGGGACTCCCAAGATGGCGGCCGTGGCGACATGAGCGGATGAGGAGCGTGCACCCCGAAGCGACCTGATCCTGGGCCCTATCGATACGCAGGCGGGGGGCCAAGACTGGGCGCCCGGTGCTGGTGCCCGTAACGACGTAGCTGAAGTGCGACTGGGGCAAGACCACCGGATCATCAGGGCCATCTACCGCGACCCCGACTTTCAACTTCCCGGCGAGCGGATCCCCCCGGCCTACGCAGACCTGCATACCTCGACCTGGGCCGGCGGCGGTCTCCAGGTCTGCCCGGACTATAACGCTCACAGGTGAGACCCTTCCCTCCTTGGGATCAGACCTCGCCACAGTGTCCGGGTTGGGTCATACCTAGCTAGGCCCGACCACCTACTAACCGAGTTGCGGGACCCTGCCGACTCACCCCGAGCAATACTGAGAGCCCACACCGCGGCGCTCCCACTGAACTCCCTGCTCCCGCATCCCCCCCAACCAACCTTACCACACCAAGGGACCGGACCTACAACGCGAGCAACGCTGCAGCTCTGAACGACCCGGGCCCCACTGTCTCCTGTCCCACTAAAGCAGGGCGACCACATCCGTTGGGCACCCAGACCCCGGATCAAATAAAGCCTAATATCCCTGCACCGCCACGCATTAAAATCAACCCGGGGGGAAAAAAAAACGAGAGCGCCCGCCTGCCTCAACCAGGCCCGAGACAATCCACAATGGCCACAGCAAGAAACAAAGCCAAAAATGCCACCCTAGATCCTTTTGTCACGGCGAAATCTAACCCCACCACCCAGACCACATCGGACGACCCAGCAACACGGGATAGCCCGGACACCAGACACAATCAGCTGCTGGGGGCGATTGAGGCCCTAAAATCATTTATCGACACGAAGATCGGTGAAGTAAAAGCCGACATCCAACTGATAAGGCAAGATGCCCGCAACCTAACGGAACGCGTCACCATAGTGGAGTCCTCTCAGGAAAACATGGCAACTGAATCGGCAGCCATGAAAACAGAACTCGCAGACCTTCAACGTAAGGTAGCCCTGCTGGAGGCGAGGTCCGAGGAAGCGGAGGGCCGCGCTAGACGCAGTAACATTAGGATACTGGGCGTACCGGAGGGGACGGAGACTGCTGATCCGACGGCCTTCGTTGAATCCCTAATCCAACAAGAGATCGGGGTGGCAAATCTCTCACAGGGCTTCGCCATAGAGAGAGCTCACAGATCGCTCCAGAAGAAACCCCCCCCCAGGCTCCTACCCTCGCCCCATCATAGCGAAGGTCCTTAACTTCCGAGACCGGGAGGTGATCCTGAAGTTCTCGAGGGAGGGAGGAGAGATAGAGCGAGGCAACTCAAGAATCACGATATACCCCGATTATACTCAGTCGGTACAAAGAGCGAGGAACTCCTTCGTCCCAATCAAGGCCAGGCTGAGGAAACTAAACCTAAAATACATGTTGCTCTATCCCTCCAGGTTGAAGGTAATCCATAAAGGAAAAGCGATATTCCTCGAGACACCAGCCGCGGCCAACCTGTGGATGGAACACAATAACCTGGCCGAGGTTCCTGTCGAATCCCCGCATGGGAAACACAATGAGGGTGCCCAAGGATGAGGGCAATACGCCCCGACACAGGTGCTTGCACCCTCCCACAAACACCTGAGAGATCAGGAGACCCCAACCTTAGAAGCAAAACTACAATGTGAGAAGCTAAATGACTGCGGGGCTCACCCGATCTACCACACATGAACACAGACCACGACCCCACGAAAGATCAGTGCAGGCCAGTTGCCAGCACTCACCTACTCGCGCCAGACACCCGGATTGGGACAGGCGGCGCGAGAGCACCCGAGCACTCCACCGTTGTGCCAGTCGCTGGGTGCACCAGTTATAATTGTTTCACACAAGTTAGCACTGTTTTAACTGCCTTGACTCTGAAGACCTTTGACCAAATGGAATCGAACCCAAAACTAACCAACAGAGTGAACCACTCCACGCGACCAGAACCAACCATGGCTCACAATAACAAGCGAACAAGCCCCAGAGAGGACATATATCTCTCCCCGACAATTCATGCAATCAAGCAATGGCGCCAAAACTTAGGGTAATCACATGGAACGTAAGGGGGATGGGGTCCTATCTCCGGAGAAATCGAATACATTCTTACCTAAAGAGGAAGAAGGTATCAGTTGCCCTCTTACAAGAAACGCACCTCACTGCCGACACTGCAGATAAGCTAACAAATTACTGGGGGGGACAAGGTAATGGTTCATCTTACTCGAAGTATGCAAGAGGAGTATACACATGGGTGAGCCCGGACACACCATTCCAACAGCTGGGAGTAGAGTCGGATAAGGAAGGCAGATACCTGCTGGTATGGGGCATGCTGGAGGGCAATCGAATATGTATAATGAACTCATACTTCCCCCAACATGGCATACCTTCCTACCTCAAGGGGCTGTGTGCCAAAGTCATGCTTCACAGGGACCACACTCTGCTGTGGGGAGGCGATTTCAATTGCGTCATGAATGCGGAAATGGACAGATCCACCACCCCACAATCACACAATTACCTCCCTGCTCGGGCCCTCCACAAAACAATCGAGGACTTGCACTTGGTTGACACCTGGCGGGACCTTCACCCCACGGATATATCCTATTCATTCTACTCGGCCCCTCACAACCTGCACACCAGGATAGACTACCTCTTTATAAATGACGAGCTGACCCCTCGGGTCGAGTCTGCGGAGTACCTGGGCAGATCAATTTCAGATCACTCCCCGCTAATAATACAACTTCGCCTGCGCCCCCCCCTACCTCCTATCCCAACGTGGCGTATGCCAGTGGAGACACTGACTGACCCCGCATTCAGGGAGCACCTGGCCGAGAAACTAGAAGAGTATGTGGAAATTAATAAGGGATCAGTTGAAAAATGGAGTACTCTCTGGGAAGCATTGAAGGTGGTGACAAGAGGAGAGGTAATGGCTGAGGCGGGTGGAATCAGGAAGCAGCTAAGAAAGGAATTAGAAGCTAAGGAGGAAAAGATCAGGCACCTTGAAAACAATTCCCCTCCCACAATTGAGACAGAGACAAAGCTGAGGGAGACCAGGGAGGAATGCAGAACCGCATGGGAAAGGCTCGCGAAATTTGACTTCTCCACTCGCACCATGAGAGCACACAAAGAGGCAGATAAGCCAGGCAAGATACTAGCTTGGCTGTGCCGGAAGGAACATCCGAAGCGGGCCCTTACAGCGATCAGGGACGATAATGACACAGTCCACAGAACACAGCAAGCAATAAATGAGGTCTTCACCGACTTCTATGCAGAACTGTATGCCCACAGCGACCAAATTCCCGAAGCAGACATAAGAGACACCCTGGAAGAAGTCGGCCTACCAAATCTGAACCAGGAGCAAAGAAAAATGCTAGGAGAGGACATTACTATCGAAGACATTACTGAAGCGATTAGATCCCTCTCCACATGCAAGACCCCTGGAACCGACGGCCTTACCCCCGAGTTTTACAAGGCATACGAAGAGATCCTGTCCCCCATACTGCATGAAGTCTATGCGGAGGCATTTGAGACGGGCATACTACCAGGCACCATGAGAGAAACCCTCATAGTGCCAATGCTCAAACCTGGCAAACCGCCCGAAAAATGTGATTCATATCGCCCACTCGCTCTCCTAAACTACGATAGCAAAATACTTACGACCATACTGGCCAAGAGGCTCTCAAAGGTGATAGGTTCCCTGGTTCACGCAGACCAATGCGGCTTGGTCTCTGGACGCAACACTACAGCCAACCTAAGAAGGCTCCAGCACATAATGGCGCAAACAGAGGAAAGCAAAGAAGACCTAGCGGTACTCTCGCTTGATGCCATTAAGGCTTTTGACTCGATCTTCTGGGAGTGGCTAATCGAAACCTTGAGAGAGTTTGGTATGGGCGAACACTTTATCCGATGGGTCAAAGTACTATATAATAACCCGATGGCAAGAGTCAAAACAGGGGGCATGGTGTCAGGGGCCTGGGCTATCCAAAGGGGGACCAGACAGGGATGCCCGCTCTCACCAATGCTATATATCCTAGGGCTGGAACCAGTAGCAATTTATTTCAGGAAACAGCTATTCGACGCGGGCATAACCATCGCCGGTACAGACAACATCATCTCCCTATACGCCGACGATGTTCTTTTATATCTTCGTGACCCTCAGATGAATGCCCCGATAGCTCTAGATATCTTGGATAACTTTTCGAAATACTCAGGCATAAAGTTCAGCCGGCAGAAATCATCCGCCTTCCCTCTGGCTGGCCTCAGGGGAAGGAGCACAGAAGAACTCCCCGAGATTGGAATCCAGTGGCAAACAGAGTCCTTCCGCTACCTGGGCATCACCATCAAGCACACACCAATCTCCACTCACGAAAGCAATACTGAAGCCGCATTATCGGGGGTACGGAGATCCGTCAAATTTTGGTCGAAACTTCCGCTTTCGGTGATGGGCAGAGCCGCAATATCCAAGATGATAATATTGCCCAGATTCCTCTATCACTTCACCAATATAACATTTTACATTCCCCCATCCTTCTTCAGGAAACTGGAATCCCTGATCAAAGATTTTCTTTGGGGCCGATCCAGGCACAGGCTTGCACTGAACATCCTCACACTTCCCTACACCGCAGGCGGTATCCAACTACCGGACTTCAGAAGATACTACCTAGCGGCCCAACTAACACATGTCGCCAAATGGCTGAGCGACGAGCCCTCAGCTGAGACAAACCTCCTCTGCCATCTAACCTCACCCCTACACCCTAAAGAACTGATATGGATCAACAAAATGGGGCCTCCCGACCCGCCCACAATAGTACAGGTGGGTCGACAGGTGTGGAAAAAGGTTAACTCTATGCTGGGGCTACAACACTCGTATTCACCCGAAACCCCCATCCTAGCAGACATGTGTAAAGCCCCCGGCGACCTACCAACAATGAGGAGATGGGAAAACTTCGGCATCTACACGTGGGGAGATATGTTTGAGGAAGGGCAATTCAGGGACTTCGAATCACTGCAAGAGAACGAGGGGATCACCCTGAGCCACTACTTATGGTACCAAAAGGTGAAATTTATCGCCAAGAAGAAATGGGATGTATGGCCCGAGGAGCCTGAAACACATGCCCTGACCCAGGAGATGTACGGAGTAAGCGATGGCTGGAAACCAACATCAAGGCTATACGCCCAAATAAACGATAGGCCTAACCCAAGAAGCACACGTTTGAAAGAGAGATGGGAATCCGACTTAGGGACCGAAATTACGGAGGGAGAATGGTCGAGAGCCCTAGCACACCCGAAGGAGATATCTAGGAACGCAAGATTCAGACTAATACAACTCAATGTCCTCTATAGGACCTACATGTCCCCACATAGAGTATCCACCTTCAATGACAAAGTCAACCCGGCATGCCCATGGTGCTCCTCTGATCAAGCTGACATGATTCACATGTTTTGGACTTGCCCTAAGTCTCAGAAACTATGGTTCGCAGCCGAACAGACCTGCAGGAAAGCTGGCCTTGAGCTATATGAATGGACTCCGAAAGAGTGCCTCCTAGGCACCTACCCGAGACTGGGCAAAATCAAACACTTGGTGAAGCTGATGGACATAGCATGTGTGCTTATAAAGAGAACGGTCGCAATGGCCTGGAAATCCTCAGCAGGCCCCAGGTACGAACCTTGGATCAGGGAGATGGAAAGATGGACGGCAGCAGAAACCAGAGCATGGGAGGAAGCGAACAATCGGGGCGGAGAAGACCTGAGCACCACACTGGAGGTCTGGAAGACCCTTCTGAGAGACATGATCTTCTCGACGAGCTATAAGCCTCCCTGAGCCAACCCCCCACAACCGGCAAAACGGCCTAACCCACGCACAGTAGCATTCATTCTACACCCACTTCCCCCCCCTATGTGTCAGGGGCACCAGCCAGAGCCCAATGGAGTGGAGATTGGGGTTCATCTACGGAAATGAGGACTATAACCACACAGAGTTCAAAGGACAGTCACTGTTACCACTGTTACTTGTTCCGTTTTCTTTCTTTCTCGTTATTTCTTTGTTTGTTTTGTTTGTTGTTTAATAACACCCATGCCTTGTAAGACATAAGAGATTTGTAACCATACATAGACATAAAAAACCACGATTGTACTGGTTGGAAATATAACAGCGAATGCCAAATGCCAATAAAAACATTTTTAAAATAAAAAAAAAAACACAGAAGACACATATAGAGCAAGGAGAAAGAAAGAGTGTTAGATGGAAATGTCGCCAGTACAAAAGCAAAACACGCTGTGGCAGAGACATAACCTAGGCTGCATGTTTTGTTTCTGTTAAGAAAGTGGACACCTGCCAAAAAGATATTACTGTATGTCCACCATTTTTCATCAAACTATAATTTAAAATGTTCCAAGTCATGTCACACATTTCAATTGAAAACCATAGGTTTGTCTGCATAACAGAAAAATGTATCTTATTTGCAAACGGAAAAATAGTATTAAAAGGATAATATTTTTTCGGATATTTACCTTTTGTTTTGCAAATGGAGAATTGTGATGCGTTTGCCAATTAACTTGAGTTACAAAAAGCGAAGTGCATTGGGTAATCACCAGGTAAGTGTCAAACCTCAGCTCAACAGGACTCCTCTTTTTGTTAAGGAGCCCTGATGTCCAGGCCCACAATGAGGTTGCACTGCGAGTTTGACAGCACAACGCTGCAAGAGATCCAGGCAACGGGAAGAGTCCAATCTTTGTATGGTGGATGAAAGCTAAAGGCCTACGACTCTTTAGAGCTCCAGGACGACTACCTCGGCAATGCAGGACTTCAATGAGCCCATCATTCCAAAAGAGCACCGTGGACTGTCTCCCCCGTCAATAGAAGAGCAGAGCTTGTGTTTGTGGTAGACAGCTAGGGCAATGGTGGTCTTCCAGAGTCTCTCTGCGGCCCCTCGTGCTTGGGATCCTTGGTTTCAGTGGTTGATTGAGGAATGGCCCAAATCCCCTTCAAATATTCAACATCCTGAGCTGAGGACAACCCAGCCCACCCACCAGGTGATGTGCAACAAGCAAGGTTTGGGTGGTTGTCCAATCATGGACAGCTAGCTTAGGTACAGCAATGACCTCACCTAAGGTCCAGGATGTGTACTGGTCTGTCTGCAACCCCTTAACCAGCCTGAACCTGTTCCAAGCACACAAAAGGATACTTCCCAAAGAGCAGTGAGGAGGATGCCCATATATGGTACCTTGCTTGGGAGAAAGATAGCCAAAAGAGGTGAAGAGGCAAAAGGGATCAAACAATGTTATGTGGTAGAAAATAAAAGGCGCAGAGTAGTGCACTCAAAAAGCTAATAAAATAAAAGGTATAGCTGTCACCAACCAATCCAGGCTTCACGTACTATGGGAAAATTACCATAGTCCGAAAAAACCTTGAAAAATACAAGAGACTTAAAGGGGAGGTAGGGTGCACCGGCACTGGTAGCCTTGCGTGCTGACAAGTGCCCCCAAATAGAGACAGGAAGAGCCCTTACTTCCACAAATCACATCAGTGTATGGATACCAGATAATCTGTATATATCTTGGGGGTTCCACTGATAGAGAAAGATTTATTTTATTTCAGCTTCCCCAAAACTTTACTAGATACCTCACATTTAAAATGAAAGGAAAACATTTTGGTGGCAAAAAATGTAAAGACCAGGACTTTAACATCCTTTTACAATTTTGGGGTGGGGGGCGAGGGGGATTTGGCTACTCATCCTAATTAGGTCTAACCTCCTATTAGATCTATATGACTCATATTCACCAACTAAGGACTAGGGAAGTGACTGATGACATGAAGTAACGCAGAATCGAATACAAGGCAGGATAAATAGCTGGGCTGCTTCAGAGGGGAGCAATTACAAACCCTAGCTTACTAACACTTATGACTTAATTATCAATATAAATTAACCTGCGATACCTGTATTTTCTAGTTTGTTGACACAAAGCCGGTACCTAACTTTAAGCACAAATATATAAGCATAACATATAACTGTGTTGCAACATTGACAGTGGCCACGATCAGTCGGATTTGGTCATTTACTATTTATGTTTTAAGATGTGATTAAATTACTCAATATGAACACAACAATCTAAGATAAATGTTTAGGCTGTAGGTTAGGGGGTGGGGGATGTTGCCAAAAGTGATCCATACAGATCAAACGGCATTTGTCCATGGCAGACTATCGACAGATAATGCCAAGAGTTTTTTTATATCACTTCCTTACCTAGACAGTGACAAGGTTGTCCTCTTCTCGTTTGCAGAAATGGCAATTTGTTGTGTCCGGTGCGATTTGCCCGTTTGATACTTTAAGGGGTTTTGGCTTGAGTGGTTTTCTTTGCAAGTATACTTAGCCTTTGATATCAAGCCAGCCACTTTTATACTCCTCGTCCCTCCTTTTGGCCTTTGGCATGCGGCAGCAATGCCCACTTTTACCTTTGCTGTATGCTTCGGCCTCTGAGCCCTTGGCAGATATTTTTAGGTTAGACCCGACTTTGCTGTGGATTCTGGTGGGTGGGACCCAACAGAACATTTTGTTGTATGCGTGTGATTCTGTTTATGGCAGATTCAAGTACTACTGTTCCTGCACTTTGCTTCCTCCATCACACTGCAAGATGTACAAGAGTAGAAAGGGAATATGTACATCTAGTCGAGAGTCAGAGTATTGCATGGCAACCAGGGTGCATAGGCCCATTTCAAATACAATTTAAAGGTATTAATAGTTAGGGAATAATGTGCCTGATAACTTCTGTGTTACATCAATTAAATTATACCCTCATATTAATAAGTACCAGAGAGGACCTAGAGGTGTAATGGTTCATGTTTATGGGTAGGATCAGTGTAAAGTTAATACTAAGCAAAAATTACTATATTGTGACGAGGCTAATAAGCTGGCCTTGTCAAGGAGGTGTAAGAACTCCTCTTCGCGGGAGGATGGAGGAATGCAAGGAAATGCTGAGCCAGCGCTCGATCAGATGGCAGTGGCAGATCCCCAATTCTCTCTCCCCCTTTGTGACAGCATGCTTCTGTGCAGGCCAAGTCTTGCTTCAAATCTCAGATACTTGTCAGGGTCTTACTATTGCTTTCAGAACTCCAACATTAGTAGGGGAAGGCAAGAAAAATCAACAAATGGAGAAAAGGAAGACCTAAACTATCACCAGTCTGCTGCAGGGATATATGAGATAGCAAGAGAGTGAGAGACCGCAAGAGCAAGACACACACAACTAAATCGCCAATGGAGACTGCAGTGCTACAAGGTTTTGAGAGAGAGAGCGCCACAGTAAAGCCACAACCACAGACTGCAGTGCTCCATGGTGGGTAGAGAGAAAAGTTGTATGAGGGTGGCCACCAATGATTGCAGTGGACTAGGAGACCTTGCAGAAACGAGCAATACAGGCAAGCCTGCGCAACAATCTAGTGGCACCCTAGACCAACAGGGACCGAAACGGGAACCATGCCCACCTTGCCTTCAGGCCAGAATGTATGACTTTAAACACACATACCCCGGGTGGGGAAGACCTGTCTAGATTGGCTAGGGAAAGGGACCCAATCCTGGTCGAGAAAGGGGGATGTAAGCAGGAAGCAGTACCAGGATGAGGTAAGAGTTGGAGATCTAGCATGACCAAGAGACCCACAGGAGGGGGGAAGGAGCAGATGAGGCATTTGTTAAGGAGTGAAAGTTGTTTAGGGGTGGTGTGTGTTGTAAGTCTTAGGAGGACTGGTGTAAGGAGTGTTTCTGGAGCAAATGGTACCAAGTGAAAGAAGGATGTTTGAAAAGTGGTTTGGAAAGGGGGGGCACTGTTGCGCACGAAGATGCATGCTGCTTTAAGCACGAGCTCTGGTGACTAGCTGGGGAATGGGACATTTCCCTCGATCCAAAATGTCCGGTTTTAAACGTAACTGAGTGGAGGAGTGTCTACCGTTGTTCCCCACATCTGCATGAAAAATCGCAAGGATCCGGTGCACATACCCTGAGATATATCAAATTATAGCCGTGTCCCTGGGCGGCCCTCTGGATTGAGCCGGCTGCCCTGCTGGTCCCACCTGCGTGAAGGCGCGATTCTGGAAGAAGAATCGAGGCACCAGCGCAAACTAAATACAGCAAGGGTGGAAACGCATCCGACAGGAAGAATAACCGCAGCAACGGTAGGACCACCCCTAATGTGCAGGAGACCGCTCTGTGGTAGTCCCAGAGAACGACCGAGAAGTGGGAGATGGCCCCAACGTTACAACGCGGGTCCACTCATCTGATTTGCCCGACCCACTCCCCTGGTCTCGCTGGGCCAAGTCAATCCGTATGGACGTTCAGACCTTGACGTGCGACTCATGCACGGGCAGCTCGGGCAGCTCCTAGCTGAGTGGAGTGAAGTTGCGACATGGCAGTAAACTGGGCATCTGGGGCGGACTGCATGGATAAACGTGTGCAGCAAGGCACAGCGAGGCCCACAAGTCCCATCGCGCACTGAGGCGCACTCCCTCCTCATAAGATATAGGGGACTTCCTAATCCACCATAGGTTGCACAGGGTTATCGACAAAGAGGACAGACCCGGGCCTGCTGGTCGTGAACATTGTGGGGGAGGGCAAGGTTAATGCACCGAAGAGTTTCAAATGAATCGCCCCGGCATGCTATGCTCACAGGCCCAGTGAAGGGGCATAGACAGCTTGACACCCCCCTACCAGTCATTTAGACCCACGGCAAGAAATGACACTGCAACAAACCACGCAAAGCCAATAAGCAGGGCCTGGACATTTCATATCAATTAACTCCATCCTACAGCTGGACATACTGAACAGCGACATGTGTGGTCCCTGCTGAAACCACAAGAACAAGGTACGCTCTAGCTTCTAGTGTCTGCATAAGGCACATACAGTGAAGGTGCCCAAGGAGCACTGCATTTAGGCTTCATTGGGGTGAATGTTGGGACATATGCGAGCACAGCTGGTGTGCCATTTTTACAACACCCTGTTACTACGAAGCTAGTGTCGGAAGACTGTAGCAAGCTCCCCTGGTCTGCAGCAAGGCAGTTCTCTTGAGACAGAAATAGGATCATAACGCTATGAACGTGGACAGACACTGCGCCATTGATGCCTGTCCTCACTGTAACTAGACACAAGACGACGTCTTAGTTACACTTTTAAGACAGGCCACAATAACCAGGACTGCAGACGCGGCTAGCCTTATAACAAATACCGAATTGATGGAGACAGAGACCATACAGGAGCCTCTCCTTTGGGGAGAAGAGAGAACAGTGGATTGACCCATATCTGAGAAACCCAAAGCGGCCCACCCCGCCTCTAGGGATCGGAAGGAGTGAGAGCAGTGCCAGCTGAGACAGGTAAGCACTGGGAACACCACCACAGGGCGCAGCGGGCTTGGCGCCCTGGCGCTTGGCTCCTTGGCGCTTGTCAACGGTCAGACCCACTGAGGAGAGCGGACACTAGTGCACCTGCTCAGAGGCACGGGGGAGAACAATGATGTGGAGCCACTAAACCGGCATTGGAGGAATCACAACAAGGTACTTCACCATACGGCCACGACTTGTGTACTGCATAACGCCCACGAACCTATTAAATAGCGGAATACGTAGTCCCTGCTGGCACTGCAAGAGCGAGGGACACTCTAACGTTCTAATACCTGCATATGGCAAGTACAGTAAAGGGGTCCAGCGAGCACTGCACATGTAGGCCTAATAGGGGGGGAATGTTGGAACACACTCGCGCACAGCCGGCGCGCCACCTTGCACAAGCCTGCTACTACGAAGCTAGCGTCTGGAGGACTGTGGCAGGCTCCCCTGCTCCATAGCAGGGCGGTTCTCTCAGCACAGAAAGAGTACCACTGAGCTGTGGCCGAGGACGAACACTGCGCTCAAGGCTGCCCGTCCACACGAACACTAGGCACAAGAAGACGCCTTAGTTACTTTCTTACTGCAGGCCACAAATACCAGGCTTGTGAACACAGCTAGCCCAATAGCAGATATCGGATTGACGAAGGCCAAGAGATCATACGATGACCTCTGCTGTGGGGAAAAGAGAACAGTGAACTAACACATACCTGGGAAACCCAGAAAAGCAGACGCAAAATATACCACTCCAAGCCTACCTGCCTCTGGTGATCCTGAGAGGCGAGATCAGAGTGCGCCGAGACAGCTGGGCACTAGATCGCAACATCACGTTCGCTGAGCGCGAGGACCCAAAGGGGCATCCACCAAGAAAGGGGGAACAATAGAAAAATACACGAGACCGACCAACAAGGAGACGGACATGAGCAAAGACGGAACTGGTCAGATCGCCACACCCACAACATCGGTGCCCATGGACCTGCAAGGGGTCCTCACATCTATGCAACAGGGCTTCACAACACTCAATGATAAACTATTGGCATCAATATCAATGTCATATCAATTCGGAACCAGCTAGAGAAGGCCACAGGCCGTATTACTGAAGCAGAGACGAGAATCAGTGCTACTGAAGACACGCTCACAACGCTGCAAAATACGGTGACCAATATGACGAAGGATCTGTGGACAGTCAAACTGAAGTCTGAGGACCTGGAAGCGACGTTGCGCCATAATACTATACACATAGTCGGAGTGCCGGAGGATGCACTTGAGGGCCCGATGGAGCTTGCCGTTGAAGAGTTACTTAAAGAACTACTCGGAGATCCTGGATGGTCAGTGATGTTTGTGGTAGAGCGGGCTCACAGGTCACTGGTTGCATGTCCGAAACTAGGCACCTACCCAACATGGATAGAGACCTGGTGTTACGAGCGGCCAGAGACCAGCAGGAATTAAAAGTGGGATCCAATATAGTTTGCATCTTGCCGGATTACACTCTCGCAGTACAGCAAGAAAGGGGCACATTCACCGGAGTGAAGAAGATGCTGCGTGAACGAGCAATTCCCTACGCAAGGTTGTATCTGGCTAGATTGCACCTGCAGTACAAAAACAAGACTTCTTTTTTTACATTCCCAGAAGAGTCTGTCTCCTTCGAAGAAACAAAGGAGAAACGAATATCCCTCTAACGGATAAGCAGGCAGCTGGGAGCGATGACATGCGCTTGTGAATCATGAGGTGAGAGCGCCGACCACCATTGATGATGCAACTACTACGTTTTTCGTATTGACGTTGATGGACACCTAGACACTGCTTCTGTACATTGTTACAATAGTATTGGTTTACCAGCTCCTAGCTGTTTAACATATTTAAAATGTGTACTGGTAACCTATTAGCTGAACCAGAAAGTATAATGATGCAAGCATTGGTCCCAGAACCTGGCTGTCCCCCCTGAGGCGGCCCCCAAATGCGTGTGCAAATGTTAGATGCTTGGGCTAGGTTGGTGGTGATGGAGGGTTGTTGCGGTGGGTATGGCATAGTTGAAGTTTGGGGAACTATGAGGGTGGGGGTAAGGGGGAACAGTTGGGGTGTTAAAGACAAAAAAATGCACAACCAAAATACACAAGGCTACAATATGGGGCATATTATATACTGGGGTAAGACACCCGAGACGGACAACAGATTGAATGTCTGCAAGGAACCCTGAAGTGATAAAATTATTGAGCTGCAATGTCAGAGGACTAGGTATGTCAGTGAAGGCGCAGAAAATAATAGCGTATGTCAATAGAACAGGGGCACAGATATTGTATCTACAAGAAATGCATTTACTTGGGCAACAAGCAGGCAAAATCGCACCAGGATGGGGGAACCATCGATTCTTTACGCCATATTGGACCAGAGCCCGGGGAGTAATGATACTGGTACACAAGACACTACCGTTTACACATCTTGCCACGAAAAGCGACCCAGAGGGCAGGTATGTGATGGTGCATGGCAGACTAGGAACCACAGAGGTATTACTGATTAACCTATACGGTCCCAACACTGATGATCAGGGGTACTATACTGAGATCTAAAAGTGTGCTAGGTATCCAACAGTTCACATTATCTGCAGGGGGGACTTCAACACAATATTAGATGTGGACCTTGACTGCACAGCAATGACTCATAGAACCCCGACAGGGGCGGCACGCACGGTACGCACACATATGGCAGACTTCGGCTTGAGGGACGCCTGGCGCTCCCTACATGGAACACTACGGGCATACACCTTCTATCCGTCGGTACACATGCACTCCAGAATCAACCTGTGGCTGGTACCACACACGACGCTGAGCTGGGTAACAGAAGCCACGATTCTCCCTAGAACATTATCAGATTATCATTATCAGACCACTCCCCGATAACGCTATTGATGGTCATCCCCGAAGCCAACCCACGTAGGGCACCATGTAGGTTCAAGGCGATGGCATTGGCAGACCCAGTGTATAAAAGTAGCCTGTTGCAGAATAAAACCGACTACTTTTAAAACAGCGATGGATCCATTTCCAGCCAGGCAGTCTTGTGCCAAGCCTTTAAAGTGTACATCAGGGGCGCTGCTATGTCCACAGAATTTGGAGTACTTAAGGATATACACAGGGAACTGGGGAGGAAGGAGGACACTCTAGCCAAACTCCAAGAACAGTATTTAATGGCCCCCACAGCACAAACAGCGTCTGACATCAAAACGCAAATAGACTAGTTCCGAGCAGCAGCGGACCGCAAACTGCGCTATTTTGATAGGCCAGCGGTAAATTATTAGCCCAATTGGTCCGGAATGAAAGTGGTAGCGTAAACACTCCATGGATAACCAAAGAGGATGGAGTGGTTGTTACAGGGCAAGAAGAAATTAGAAAAGTCTTATGACTTTTATTCCAAACTATATTCCCCCCCAAAGTACAGCCACTGAAGAAGAAATAGACTGATCTGGCTGGAATTCCCACCACTCTGTTGTCAGGAGATGCCAGAGAGACACTACATAGCCCTCTTCCAGTGGGCGAGATAAAGGAAGCCATAAAAGCTCTACCAAATAGGAAAGCTCCAAAATCCAATGGTCTGGGAGCCGAATTCTACAAAGTTTGTAGAGATATTGGCACCTCGGCTACACGAGACATGGTCCAAAGCACTTGAAACCGGCAAGCTTCCGGACACGACCCAAGAAGCGATAATAACCCTACTGCTTAAACCCGGGATGCAACCTGAGGAATTGCGCTCCTACCGTCCATTATCTCTAATAAATACTGACACGAAATATTAGCGAAAATCCTATCTACTCTACTCACCCCCCTTATGCCACTTGAAGTCCAGGCCGGATTCGTACTGGGAAGGTCTACGGCCTCAAATATCCGTCAATGCTACAACATTCTAGCAAAAATCCCCAGAGAGGCAGAAGGCGTCGCGATAGCACTGGACATGCAAAAGGCCTTCGATACAGTATATTGGCCCTTCTTGTTTAGAGTCCTTAATAATTACGGATTTGGCTGAAACTTTATATGATGGGTTCGTATTCTAAGCACACAACCGTATGGTAGGGTGTGTGTTAATGGGACACTATCCTCAATATTGGAGTTTTCTGGGGGCATGAGGCAAGGCTGCCCACTATCAACGCTGCTATTTGCACTGGTAATCGAACCACTGGCGGATCTGCTGAGGGCGAGGTTTACCCTAGTGGAGATATCGCTGGCAGGTAGAACGGAACTTAGAACTCTATATGTTGATGACATAACGTTAAGGACCCAGAAAGATACCTACGGCAAGTACTTAAAGCGGTGAAGGACTTTGGGGAGCACTCTGGGTTGAGACTGAATGCTGCTAAGTCTTAGATATTCCCGCTAACTGACACAACTATACAACCGGCGGAATTACACAGACTCAAAGGGGCCCCTCATTTGGTGAGATACCTGGGAGCCAATGTAGCAGGCACAACACAACTAGCACGCACTCTTAATTATGGTGACACGCTGGAACAATCTACCGATTTCACTCATGGGCTGCTTGGCTCCGATTAAGATGATCATACTTCCTAAATTGTTCTATCTGTTTAGCACAGTACCAATATTTATTTATTTGTATAGCGCACTTACAGCCCAGAGGCACTTAATTAAGTGGTTACAGGCGACCAAGGTGGTCTTTTGATCAGTAAATTACTTCATAGGTGACAGGTGAGGTTCATAGTTACATACATCAGAAAGTTTTACATAACAGTCATCATTACATCAATCATCATTGACAGTATGGCATGCAGCTTTACTCAGTCGTCTCACATTAGCCCAACAATCCGGCGAGATGTAAAGAGTGCCACATTCAGACAAAAAGCTTGGTTGATTGCTTTGCGGAATGCTTGGTGGGACTCAATCATTCTTAAGTGAGTGGGAAGGGCATTCCAATGGGAGGCGGCCATCGTGGGAAAACTAGTGCCCCCAGCGCAGACTCTTCGTGCCTTGGGAGTGATAAACATGTTAGGGTAACCCGTTCTCAAAGGTCTTGTGGCAGTGTGTTTGGCAATTCTTTGGACAAGGTACGGGGGTGCAAGATCATGGAGGCATTTATGCATGAGGGAGAGGGTTTTAAAGACGATTCTCTCTGACAGGGAGCCAGTGAGCCTGCCTCCTCACTTCAGAAATGTGGGCGTTGTTCTGAATCAGTTGGAGTTTAGCCACGTTTTTGCAAGAAGTCCCTACGAGGAGGGCATTACAATAATCAAGCCTTGATCCAATTATTGCCCTAGCAATGGTAAGGCAGTTCTGGCGGGATAGGAAGGGTCTAGCTGCGTTAAGAACTTTGGAGTAGTAGGCCGAAGAGGAAGCACTAGCGTTGACCTGTCTATGCATAGTCAGATCCGAGTCTAGGTAGACTCCAAGTGTCTTGACGTTATTGGATACCTTGATGGGTATATTGTCGATAGTGAAGGACATGTACCGCTGATCAAGATTACCCAGGGTGGTGGGTGAACCAATTAACAGAAGTTCAGTTTTCTCACTATTGAGGCATAGCCAATTGTCCGGCATCCAGGATTGGATCATGGAGTATATGGTAGTGAGAGTGTTCACACCTGCATCATAGTCGCCAGTGAGTGGGATAAGCACCTGTGTGTCACCTGCATAGTTGGTGTATGAGATGCACAGGTAGTCGAGGATGCTGAACAGAGGCCTTGTAAAAGAGTGGGCGCGATGCAAGAGCCTTGTGGGACCCCACATTTGATGTGGCTCGGCGTGGCACAGGCTGAGTCGGAGAAGACTTTCATGGCCCTCTCTTGTAGAAAGGATGTGATCCAGGCACATGCTTTGGGGGAGAAGTTGGCAGCAGTAGCGAGCTGGAGGCAGAGAGTGTTGTGATCCACCAAGTCAAAGTCTGCAGATAAGTCAAGGTGTGCAGGTTTCCCTGTGTCTCTGAGATCATCCATTTGTTTTTTTAAGTCTAGAAGAGCCGTCGGTGCCATGTCATGGGCGGAAGCCAGACTGCCGCAAGCCAAGGAGACGGTTATCTTCTAGGAATTTTTGGACTTGCAGGTAGGCTGCTGTGTCCAAAATATTTTGTAGGAATGGGACAGTGGTGATGGGCCTGTAGTTACCTGGTTCAAGAGACTTTTTTTTTTTTTTAAGGAGCAGGCGTACCCAGGCTTCCTTAAGTCCAGTTGGGATGTGGCCAGACTGGAAGGATGAGCTAATGAAGGCAGTAAGGAATGGGGCGAGGATGTGTGCCGAGTCTTTTATAAGTTGGACCGGGCAGGCATCACCCTTAAAATTAGATGGTTGGATGGACTTGAGCAAGGCGATAACTTCTAGTTCAGTCATATCTTTAAAGGTGAGGAGGAATTTGACTTTGTGACCGTAGGCGAGTTACTATGCAAGTTGGCTATGAGGAGGGCAAGCGCTTTTTGATGGCCTCGGATTTTAGTTTGCAAAGTATTAAGCTTATCTAGCATGGCAGACTGAATGCTGTTACACCAGCTTTCGTCCTTAAGAGTAGGGGGAGGAGTGGATGGTTTTTCCAGCTCCCTAAAGATGGTGAAGATTCCTTTAGACCGTGATTTGGCATCATTAATCCTTGAGTTGAATGAAGAGGCTTTGGCCTGGATTAGATTGGCTTTGTAAGTTTTGGAAATGGCCTTAAAGGCACTTCTGGTGACTTCAGAGGGGTTGGTTTTCCAGGCCGCTCCCGTGAGAACCAGGCGTAAGAGTGTTTAACTTTTTTGGCTTTCTTAAGGGAGAGAGGAGCAATCGCGTCAACAGCTTGGGTGACGATGCGTTTAAAAGTGCTAGCTAGAGTGTCGTGGTCTTTGGAGAATGGAGCCTGCAGAGCTGGCACCATTAGAAAAGGTGCTATGTTTTCTGTGGTCAGTTGACGTGAGCTTCTAGCGAAGGCCGCTATGCATGGGATAGTAGGCCTAGGGGGCCCTTTTATAGTATTGAGGTTAAATTGAATATAGTGGTGGTCAGACCATGGAATCAGAGTTTTGGCAGTGATTTGGTTAGTACAGTTGTGATGACTGATCCAATCCAAGGTGCGTCCTTTGATGTGGGTGGGTTCAGAGATTGTTTAAGAGAAGCCCAAGGTGGATAGGGCTTTATTCAGGGTATTGGCATAGGAGTCCTTGGGGTCGTTAAGGCTTAGATTCAGATTGCTCAGGAGTAAGACTTGGGAAGTCTTTTTAATGTTGTCAGACAGGGAGAGGATGAGGGTCTCATGGAATTCAGCTATGAGACCCAGGGGTCGATAGACAATGTGCATGGTAATGGTGCAGTTATGGGAAAGGTTGATTTTGAGTAGGAGGTAGTCGCAGTTGTGACCATGTTGCCCTTCAGCCTCCCTGATAAAGAGGGCTTCCCTGGCGATAAGGGCAACTCTCCCACCTCTTTGGGGAGTACGGTCTTTTCTGAAGATTGTGTACCCTGTAAGGATGGCGAGTGAGTGCAGGGCCAGAGCCTTCATTAAGCCAGGTTTCTGTAATTATCAGGAGGTCAAAGTTATCCTTGATAATGAGGTCATGAATATCAAGGGCATGGGCTAGTACCAATCGTGCCTTGACCAGTGCGCAGCCAAGAGTGGCAGTCAGTCGGGGTGTGGCTTGCTTAGTCTCGTGTGTAGTGTGCTCCTCTGAACTATCGTTGCACAAAGTAGGCATCTCCACAAAGGCGGTATGTGTCAGTGCAGGCGCAGGCATGGTAGACACGGCATGATCAACACAGGCAGGTAATGGCATGGGTACAGCATAGGACGCAGGCATGCTGGGCGTAACCTGATCAATACAGGCAGGTAGTGGCAAGGGCACAACATAAAACGCAGGCATGCTGGGCGTAACATGATCACCAAGGGGATTTGAGAGCACAGGCACATATATGTTCGCAGGTGTGGGCACAAACCTGGCTTCAGATGCTTGGGCTTGTGTGCCACATGGGGGGCAGGTAATGATAAGCAGGTGCTCGTAGTTAATGTCAGGCAATGGTTGTCCAGGGTGGGCGATCCAGCACATTTAATGCAAATAGTGTAAAGGTTAGTGGTGCTGATAGGGAGAAAAGTCAGGGTGAGTGAATCCTGCGGTAGAGAGATGAGTGAGTGAGTTGCCTGGAATCTCCGCATTGAACGGCTTGCAGCGCATAGCAGCCAGTGTATACTGTAGCAGCAGAAGAAGAGTCTTGGAGGTCGCAGGCGTCAGATGGGGTATTGGAGGCGGGCAACCACTGATGTTAGAAGGTACGGCGGAGGAGAGGCAGAGAGGAGCTGATGAGGTGAGAGTGGGGGAGGCAACGATGGCTGCCGCCGATGGAGATTGGTAATTTTGGGGGTGGTGAGAGTTTAGGGGGCACCTGATTCCCACCCTTAAGTTGAGTTTGCAGGGGCTTAGGACATAGGAAAGGGGCAAGCCAGGTCGGGTGTGCCAGCGGGAACCCTCAAGCAGCGGAGAGCTGCAGAGAAGGGGGTGAAGGGAGGCCTTTTCCCTTGGCTGGCCTGGTAGGTCTCTCTTCACCAGAATAGAAGGGGCATGCTCAGCCTTCATATGTAAAGGGAAACCTAGGGTAAACTGGAAATGACTTACTAGGCCTCACGAGCAGAGGGGACTAGCAGCCCCCGACTTTGAGCTGTACTTCCTGGCAGCACATGCACACTATGCAACATATCGGAAAGAAGATGGGCCAGAGGCACCACACATGAGGACTGAAACCCATGATGTGGGTCCAATAACCCTTATGCATAAAATAGCCGCCGGTATGTGGAGAAGTGACAATTATACAGACCCCACGCGCACCACGTGCAGTGCGTGGTCCAGACTAAGAGAAAGCCCCAGAAACGCTGTTATACAGCCCCGGCATGCCTTTATGGGACACCTCATACATTCCAGAGACCGGGACACGACACTGGCCACACACTGGAGAAACAAGGGTATAGTCCGATTTGGGATTCTGTTTACAGATAGGCTATTCATTAGCTGGGACATAATAAAACGGACCATAAACGAGCCAATGCAGAAATTTTAATACCTTAGGCTACACTCAGCTATTGCCAACATATGGGGATGCTTCCCGGAAAAACCCCCATCACACCCCAGTTTGAGTTATGGACTCTCCTCAGGTGCGGTCAAGAAATCAGCTGCTACACTATACAAAATCACACTAATAGCCAGGAACGCCCAAACCCTGCATGTTAAGGAAGAATGGGAGCGAGACTGGGACATCACCATTGATGAAGCTCAGTGGGAACGATTGTGTGGCTTGACCAAGAACATATCTTGTAATTCTAGATACCGCTTAATACACTTTAAAATACTGAACAGAGCTCATTTCACCCCGGCCCAACTCAAAAGCATGTACGCAGTGCTCACAGGGAAATGCCCAAGATGCAGGTGTGAGGAGGTGGGTATTCTCAACATGCTGTAGTCCTGTGTGAGGCTGACCGAATACTGGACAGAAGTATGTGTGGCACTAGATGAGATGTCTGAAACCCCTACAAGCTGGGATCCAGGGAAATGTGTATTGGGAGTGGTCTCTAGAATGACCCCAACCTTGCATAAATTTGTAAATGTAGGCGTTTTGTTAGGCAAGCAAGTGATATTGATGCCATGGAAGAACAGGGAGCCTCCGGTACTGGGAGACTGGATGAGAGATATGTTGTGGGCTAACGATAAAGAGATATATTCCAGCCTATTGCCAAGGACATGCCGCCCTAAAGATATTTGGGGAGGTTTCAGACAGTATCTTATTGGCAAAAGCGAAAATGAGAATGACCATGGGAAACTTGACAACTGAATATGTTATGCTCCATCAATGTTTTACAATGCCAACATATGTAACGTTTATGAAACAATACAAATATTGTAATGTGATAAACTGTGCAAGTTAAATAAAAGTTTTAAAAAAAAAATGTCGTTTGGATGGAGGAGCAGTGCTATCAAAGGGTGGAGCCCAGACCTAGTAGGAGTGAGACCATAAAAGGGATAGGAGATTGGATGGAGAAATGAGGCACAAGAGTAGGAAAGGGAGAGCGTGAGAGTGACCATGAGTCTAACTCAAACAGGGTACTTGCAGGGAACAATCCCAAATGCTGGTAGAACACCAACCACCGGGGTCAGGAATGCAAGTGTTATGGTGGAGGGTCAATATAGGACAAGATGGATGACAATAAAAACCCTTAACCCATCTCGGAGACTTGGAGCGATTTGTGTGCCATCTGTCACAATAGGTCTTGAGCTTACAGAACTACCCATCCTTTTATCAGAAAATTGGAGACGGGCGAGTTGCTAGGTACTGGGTTGGTATTGCCTAGACAGGATGTACCCCTCAGAGTGGATTGAGTGCAATCCTGCAGGCTTGCCACTCCCTCCAAGGTGCAGTTATAACCCTCAGCGGGACATTCATGGTTTTAAACCCCAACTGGAGTGCAGCTTTAAATCCATTCTCCAGGCCATGCAGAGACAGTTCTTGGTATAAGACAGTACTGCAAGGAAGTGTACTGTGTCCGTTCTTGGCCCTGAAGAGCCATTGGAATATGAGGATGCCCCACACTCCTCCCCAAGAGGAGGAATTGAGAGCAGAGTGACTGCAAACCACATGGTCAAGCAGCAATGCCATGGCAGGATTCTCCCTAAACCTGTGGAGATACAACACACTGTGGAACAGATAATTGCTACAGGTGAAAATCCAAGATAGTATCCAAGTTGCGCTGCTGCTATAAAGCCAGTATATAAGTGAGAATAGTCCACCATTTAATCAATGCAGAGAGCTTGCTTGTCATGCGTTTCAGAGATAACAAAGGGTGTCAATGATAAATTCCCAATCCAGATATATGCCAACACCCTAGCCGACCCAGCCAATCTCAAGCTGGCCCAAATATATATATTCTTAATGCATGATAAAAGAGGTTAGGTGAGCCTGGCAGAGGCAGCAGCAGACACAGGGATTACCACTTGATACAGGGTGGCCAATTTGCTGGATTCCCTAATTGCTACCTGGAGCCTGATATAAGAGGTTTTTGAGAGAACTGAGCAAGTGAAAGCTGAGGAACTTGAGGTCTATGAGGGACCTTAAACTAAATGCTGAAAAACAACCAGAGTTCTAGGAAAGACGCGAACATGGAATGCCGAGGAACTATAGATCAGGGTGAGACTGGGCTGGTATTGCGATGTACCAACCATTGGTAATTGAAGTGGAGGAGAGAGACGCAATAGTGTAGCAAGAGGTGCTGAAGTTATAGCCAGTAGAAGCTGGAAGACAAGAAGCTGAAGCCAGACAGCCCAAATAACTGCAAGAGCTCTCTGAGGTGCCTTGCGAAAGAAAGACCACAGAGGAAGGTTCAAGGCTGAATAATACCTAGAAGACTCTCCCAAAAGTACTTTTCTTGATATTGTGTTTAGACTAGGGCTGGACATTTAAACACTAGGATTTGTGAACCCTTTTCACCATCCAAACCATGGAACATTTGTGTTGTAGTTTAGAGTCAGCCACAAAGCTAAGGACTTGTTAAGGTCAGGCTTTTAGATCTTTATGTTGGCCAATCCATTAACATCGATTTGTAGAATAGAGGACCCATAGAGTGAGTAGGACTCCAAGGTTACGTTACAAACTATGATTTTGGACAACAGCAACAGCCCCTGGAGGTGTTGAATACACAATGAGGTCACAACTTTGTGTTATCCAATCCCTGACAGTGTTTTATTAGGAACGTCCTTCTCACTTGCGAATGGTTCCCTAGCTCCGATAGACGTTGCTCCAACCCATTCACTGATTTACCATAGATAAAACATACTCGATTAAACACATTTTACTAGTCATTTCTATCCTTGCCGATCTTTGCACATATACCCGACCTAAATTATCCCATTGGAGCCTTCTACTGCCATGTAAAGGAGCTTTATGGAGTTCTTCCTTAGTTCAAAACCAAACATGAATGAACAGCTAGCCATGCCAGATTGGCCACATTGGACATATCAGAGTAGCACAAATGGGAAATATTCAACATTGGATCAGAGTTGCTAGCCAAAATTCTATAAGCAAAAAAAAACGTTAAACCTTTGTAGAATGCAACTCAGTTCTGTGTCCCACACAAACAGGATTGTACCTTTTACATGGGAAAGAATAAGTGGACCTAGAATTGGAGGATAGCTGTGTCAGAGACCAACATCGTCGACTATACAGTTATATTCCCGGACCTAAATGGCTTTCGCAGCAGAGGCCTAGGTCTGGGTGAAATCCTCCCTTCAGAACAGGTAGCGGAAATAATTATTGCCACAATTCAAAACACTGACCTAGTCAGTAGACCGAGTGCCACAACGCTCTTCCCTTTAATATATGCTGTACTCCATTGATCATACTAATACAAAAGTATGATGTAAAAATATAGAACCATCCAGATGATACCCAACATTAATTTAAGCTGAGACTGAACAATCTTGTGTCTCTGCAGGGTTGCTGCATGTTTTTGACCATTGTAAATTGGATGGGGAAAAACAGCCCCAGAATGAAGCCTATCAAGACAGAGATCATGTTGATAGAAGATCAGTCTACAGCATGGCCATGCAATATATGGCCTCAACTGGGTGTTGTGAGGGGTCAGAAATGAGAGCCGAACAAAAGGTTGTCATGTTTTCACACACAGACATTTATTAAATAAAAATGGGTGGACAATGCCTCTCCGAATATGCTATAGAGGAACTTCCCTACCTAAAACCACAACTACGGATCTGTCTGTGTCAGGATGTCAATAACTGAAAACCTGTCCTTGTGTCCAAAACATCCTATCCTGACCCTCGCAGTACAAAATAATACAAATATGCAAAGAAATGTCTTCATCTTGATATTGGCAAAAAGTGTTCGCAACTAAGAATAAAAATAACAGAAAATGCTCTCCAAGGTTGAAGTCCTTGGATTCAGAATGTGGATCCTTCCCCTGGATTCTTAAGTAGGATGGCAAATGTCTCTTTTACTAACAGTTCCTTGGTGTCTCTCTTTGACTTACAAAGTTCCTGTTTAGGCAACAAGTTCTACAACAGTCTTTCTTTCACACACATTTTCTCCTTGGTTTAGAAAACAGTATCTTTCTTTAATATTTCTGGAAGCCTTGCAAATTGCCTGGTATACTCCCCTGCCAGGTCTCCTTGTGCAATGACGACTGCCTGGTGACTCTCCTGTCAGGACTTCACGTATGGTTTTCACTTGCCTGGTATACTCCCCTGCACAGACTTCTTATACTTTCAATTATCTGGGGTTTTCCATTGCTAGGATTTCTCATGTGGTTCAATTGCCTCGACATACTCTGCTAGGTCTTCTCATGCTTTGTACAGATTCTCTAGATCACCTATAGTGTATGTGTTGTCCTTAGTTTGGTAAATATGTTTGTGGTAAGGTCTGTTCAAGTTTTGTCCCACACTTGCATTTCATGGATTCATAGCTCACTGGGGATTGTGCTTCGCCTTTTATGAATTCAATTAGTCTTCCTGTAGCTTTAACAATGTTATCATATTCAATTTGTCGTTGGCGCAGTGGCTGGTACGCCGCAGGGCCTCCACTGACTTTGGGTAAACTCACGGGTTCTCTCCATCATCACCCGTCTGGTTCGTGATTCTGCAGCAGGAGGCTTTCACTCGCTTTCCACACTGGAGTGTGCAGATGTCCTTCCTGCTTCCTTCACATATCCGTGGTCACACGCCCGCTTCCCTTCTGGTCCTGGAATGGAGAGTACAGCCTCTGCGAGTTGCTAAGTGCCCATGACCTCTCTCGCAGCTCCCAGTATCTCCACAGCACTACTGTCTCTAGAGTAGTGTTTCCCCTTCTGACTTGGTGGCCTTCTCTGCTTCGTCACACCAGTATGTGATCTTCAGTGAAAGTAGTGTAACATGTAAAACAGAAGAGTCCAAGACTTTAGGTCTTTTCAATGAAAAATGAATTCAATGAAAAATGTATTAAACAAGTGTAAGACAAAACAGGGTTTGGGGAATAAAGCAAAGTGTTCAAACAAATGATTTAGGAGTGCTTCCTTGTGTGAATAACACATATTTATAGTGCACTTAATTTATGAAGGGAAAAAGCTCTGTGTACTTTGAGAAACCTAAGGTTTCTCACCCGCTAGTCCTCGGGGATCTGTCTATGGACTAGCGCTCTCCTCATCCTGAAAGTAAGACTGGTAACGTTATCAACTATTCCAGCGCTTCCAAATGCTATGCTTATTCCCACAAGCTTGATACCTAGTATAGCTATATAAGCTGTCCACTCTGTGCCTACTGCCCTACAAGCATTTATCTTGCCTGTTGAACTTGCTGACATACTATCTATCCTGATGTTGGTAATGCCTTTACTATGCTAATATAATCACAAACGCCACTTGACAAGCTGTAGCAACGTAGCAACCTGCTCCATGCACACCTCTGTACTAAGTCTGCACATCTATTACGAGCGTCCTGACTTTAATCAACTGAGCCGACTACATATTTGAGCCCTAGTCGCTACCTATTCGCGGTTGCTTACCACCAAGTGATTGCACCATTTCAGCACCTTCTTTGCTTGCATTGCCTATGTCTGTTCTCATTGCCGCCCAGCCCATACCTTCGCATTGCATGACCACGGCACCGCTTTCATTTGAGGCTCTGTTCGCCTGTGCTTGCCTTGAAACTACTATGCTGTCAACCCCATGCTCGCTTTTGAAATAATTGAGCTCTTGCTCAGAACCGCAACTTGGACCCACTTGTTAGCTCCATGATATATGCTACTCTGCCTGCCTGATACGCTCATTGTGTATTCCCAACTTTGCTGCGCCACACTCTGATCTATGCCTGCATATGTTGCACCGCTCCGCGTAAGACATGTCCACATGATCTAAGCTAATTCCAGGGTACCTGCCTTACTCTGCCGTGCCTTTCAACTTGACATTTACCTGATCTGCCAATACTTGCTGCCAACACTAGAATGTCTTCTCTGCCTGAATTGTTGCACCGTTACAATTAGATCATGCCCCTTGCATTCTGCATTGTTCCCTGCCTAACATGCTAATGTATATGCAAGCTTTGGTATTTGCTTTGCCTGTGTACCCTGATCTGATGCACTCCCATTGTTTGACTCTGAATAAGTAGACTTAACCTGTCTTAAACTCATTAGCCTGCATTGGTCGTACAGAGCATGCACTGCCTAGCCAAATAGTGCCTGTAACGCTTACCTATAACTGCCTCACAGACCCAGCAGCCCTTCCTCTCTAACCTTGGTAACATGCTACCACGCTGGTCCCCCCTAAGGTCACTGCTCTCCTCATTACAAGTACTACTCTCAGTGTGGTCAATTACCAGGTCATCACACCTACCACCTCCCGATTTAGCTGCACCTAGCTCCTTGCACACCTCATCCATGGCCACCTCTCACAGATCTCCTGATACCTACCAAAGTACTGCACCTCAATACCACAACATCTACCTCAACGATCCGGCCCTATGGCTCGACCATTTCGCCAAAAAACCCTCACCTAACCAACCATGTCCTATCACTCTTAGAAACCTAAGATTAGGATCTAGACGTATGGGTAAGAAGGGACACCCCATGTACCCGAGTTCATACCTCAAAACTCATACGCACAGCCCGCCTCCACAAACGGCCACCTCACCCACGCCCCATCACACTCAAACCATCACAGCTTCATCAAGCAACGTTGGTTTAATTAAAGCTGCCCTGATTAACGCAAGATCCCTAGCTGCGCACGCTCTGGACATTGCTGATCTTATCAAAACTCAGGAACTCGACTTCATCGCCATCACTGAGACCTGGCTGCACGCGGCTTCCGGCCCGGCACTCTCATTGGCCATCCCCACTGATTACTCCATCATCAGATGTGATCGCACCTCGAGAGGTGGAGGAATTGCTATCGCTAGAAACTCATTAGGATTTAGAACCATCCCAAGCACTAAGGTGGAAACTGCAGAATTACTCTCTGTCAAGCTTGGACTCTCAGCTAACCCAACGGCTACCATCCACCTAATATACAGACCCCCTGGTCCACCCACATCCTTTGTGGATGATACCTCTACGTTAGTACTCAACAATGCTAAATCCAACTCCCAAACCATCATTCTTGGTGACCTCAATCTAGGACACCAAGACCCTAATGATCCTGCGGCCCTCGACCTAGCTAATACCTTAACAGATTTAGGTTTCGATCACCACATACAGGAACCCACCCACATTAAAGGGCGATCCCTTGACTGGCTTAGTGACACCAATTGCAATATTAGCGTAATCTCCAACGCCCCTTGCTTGTGGTCTGACCACCATGTCATCACTTTCAGCATTGAAGCAACCCCACCACCCAGGCCTTTGGTCGCCCCAGCCACCCTCACTAGAAATAAAAAGAACATTATGACAGACAAAATACTCCCCCTTATCCTTCCCACACTAAATAACGCTCCTGACACTTGCTCAGACCCCACCAACCTAGCCGACATGTATAACCAGTCACTGCTTGCAGCCATCAACTCTATCGCCCCGCTCAAACTGAGGAAACCCAAACAACGAGCACACCTTAACTCATGGTTTACTCCCCAGCTTAGAGTGTTACGCAAAGAGAAACGCTCAGCAGAGTCACACTGGAGAAGTCACCACTCCGACGCCCACAAGGACAGTCTTCTGATAGCCACCCTTAACTATAAAGAAGCTGTACGCCAGGCAAAAAAGATTCTTATAATAACCGCATTATGTCAGCCCAGTCCAATACTAAGGAACTCTTTAATATCCTTAAGGAACTCGAGACACCTGCAGCCCCCCCTGACTCTTGCTCCAAAGACAACACTTGGTGCACCAATATTCAGTCAGTACTCCTGGGTAAAATTGCTACCCTCCAATCTAAAATCAGGGACAAACAGAAATCCCTACAGCTTGACCAACCACCGACCACACCTACAATTAATACACATTTAACCTATCCGCATAAACCTTTCTCCTTCTCCCCACTCACTACTCTCGAAGTAGAAAACATCATAAACAATTTAAAACCTTCCAATTGCCAAGGCGACCCCTGCCCAGCACCTATTATCAAAGAAGCATCTCATGAGCTAGCCCCGTTCATTACAGCATTCATAAATGCCTCTTTCAAGACGGGTATTGTCCCTGACAACCTAAAGGATGCATGGTTTATCCCACTCCTCAAAAAACCCTCCCTTGACCCTAATATCCCAACTAACTTCAGACCTATCACTACGGTCCCATTTCTGCTCAAGATCCTGGACCGCGCAGCCTACCTGCAGATTCAGGATTACCTCGAACTAAACAATCTCCTGGGCTTAAGACAATCAGGGTTCCGCCCTAAACATGGCACGGAGTCAGCTCTGATCGACTTGAAAACTCAGATGGAGTCACTGAAGGACAATGGGAAGCTAGCTCTTCTCCTTCTCCTCGATCTCTCTGCGGCTTTTGATCTGGTCAACCACCAAATACTCTGCCAGCATCTCAAATCCGCAGCCCACTTCTCCGACTCTGCCAATGCCTGGATCCACTCATTCCTGAGCAATAGATCCATGAGGGTCTTCTCACCGCTGGCATCAGCGGATCCCTCCCCCATTCACTATGGCGTTCCTCAAGGCTCGTGTGTATCCCCTACGTTGTATAACGTATTCACCAAGCCCCTCTTCGATGTGCTTGACTATCTGGGTGTCTCCTACACTAACTACGCGGACGACACCCAGATACTCATCCCTATCACAGGAGACTACACAGCTGACACCAAAGCCCTTAACGATGTTTACTCGGTCATCCAGGCCTGGATGGCACAGCACGAACTCTGCCTTAACGATGATAAGACTGAGCTCTTACTTTTAGGATCAAATCATCGGCTCAACAAACTAGACCAAACCTACAAGTCCTTCATTATTGACGGCAATGACATTAAAGTCTCCAAAGATACTAAGATGCTAGGGGTCTATCTTGACTCCTCGCTTTCTCTGAACAGTTAGGTCAGCTTCGGCTTATACCTGCAAACTTATCACTGCCTGTAGACCCTTCCTAAACTCCACCAACTGTATCACACTCGCCAGAACTCTTGTTATGGCCAAAATCGACTACTGTAGTGCTCTCTACCTAGGGACCAGTCAGTCTAACCTCAATAAATTGCAAACTGTACAAAATAATGCCTTAAGGGCAGCCTTAAACATCCCGAGACGCTCTCATATCTCCTCCGTCAGATTGGACTTACGCTGGCTCCCGGTAAAACAGAGAATTGCCCTGAAAACCCTAGCTTTGACTCACAAATGTCTGAACAACAACGCCCCACCTTACCTGTCCACTCGCTTCTCACGCCACACCTCCATTCGACCTACCAGAGCAGCCCAAACTCACAGCCTCATCGTGCCTAGATGCAAACTCCAAAAAGCTGGTGGGGTGAGCTTCCCCGTCCTGGCCTCCAAACTCTGGAACACCTTGCCCACACCTATCAGAATTGAACCATCATTCCACTCCTTCAAGAACAATGCTAAAACATGGCTGCTCTCCCAAGTCTCATGAGACCTTGACACAGTCCAGACTCCATGTGGGGTACAGATCTGAATATACATTTTCTGTCTGCTCTGTCCCTGTATTATACGCTTTTAATGGTACCCTTCGGTACATGTATATATGCTGTATATTTTTGTAACTTCTGTAACTACTGCTTTTTGTAACATGTTTAAGAGTATGCGCCCGGTTGCCCCTGGGCCTGGTTTTTTGCGCTTTATAAATCAAATCAAAATTCAGGTGGCCAGGACATGTCCATCCCTAATGTATCCAGTTCCTGGGGGTGGACAAGTGCGGGAGGATCACCTGGATGTGGTGTCTTCAGTGAGTGGGACACCAGATGGTGAGACAAGGTATTCCTTCCCTGTAACACCTTTTCCCCAATCCTAGGACACCTAGGAAATCAACCGCCCCCCCTTCCTTTCCCGACACAAACCCTTTCTCATGGACAGTTCACTGCAAGCGAAAATGGACTTACACCAGAGCTGTATACCTGACATGCCCCAATACAATGGACAGGCAAGGCCAGGCAATTACTGATCATTACAGACCTGACTTCCATCACACGTCCCCACAAGGATAAAAGGCGGAGCACGAAAGCACACTCTGAACAAGGCAAAGCACACAAGGATGGTAGTTTAATATGAGGAGAAAGACAGCAAGACCAGAGAGGGTTGGAAGGAGAGAAGTGCCCTTGACCCTTTCAGACTGTTACTTTTGTGAAGCTTGGAAAATAAGCAATCTAAGACCGGGGACTAAAGCTGAACAAACCTGCAGTGTGTGCTGGAGGTACCCCGGGGCTCTCCTGCGTCGATAACCTAGGCAGGGAGGAGTGGTCGCCGCTGTGTTACTGTCCTTGGCTCTTACAACAAAGCAGCACCAGTAAAAACGCACAGCCGGTGAGTCGGAGAAACTGATACCAGACCAGCCCGTGTTAAAACCAAGGTTGCAAGCAGCAACATTGTATGAAGAAATCTAAAGAGAACAGTGTGTGAACGTATGTGACAAGCGACACAAATAATTGAAAACCTGAGGAGTGGCTTTGGAAGCCAAGAAAGATATCGTAGACAGAGTGGTCAGGCACCACGTGAGTGCTCATTCGAAGGTCTCTGTTGGTATTCGAATGTTGGCAACTGGGAAGAGGGAATTTTGAGATCAAAGTGGTCCTGTAACGGGTCAAGCTAAACCCTGTGCACATTCGAAAGTGTTCGATGCTTTAATGAAAATTGAAATTAGTACGAGACCAGTTGAGGGAGATCTGCGGTGTACCGTGAGTCACCCGAGAAAGAATATTCTCTGAACATTGTAAAAAAAGGCGCTCTGAGCCCAAAAGAGGGGGGATCCACAATAACAACTGATATAAAAGGGATCCAAGCCCAGCTGAGGGTGATCCAGGGTGAATCACCTGAATTGACTACTGATAAGAGGAAAGGAACTTTGTGTTGTGTTTTTTTACATCAGGCCCTCTGAATCAAGAGACTTTTAAGAAGTAAAGATACTTGGGCAAAGAAGGCCCCGATGCTGGCAATGGAACTGTATCCTTTGTGCCGAAGAAGCAAGAGTGTGTGCTTTGCTCGAGTGAATGGCCTTGTCCCGTGCTGAAAACATGGGTAAGGGAGGCCAACGTCCTGAACATTTTGACATATCATTTTGTGAACAGTACCCCACATTATGCATATTTAGCAGTAAGGATTGGCAATAGTTATTTTTAGTATAGGTCCCTCTATTTTGACGAGATTCCACTAGGACTGCATTATTATTATTATTTGATGGTTTTAGCTTGCTACCATCTGTAGATATAGGATTAGAAAGGCATTTATCACACTCTTGTTGAAGTTCAATAAACACCCTTGAACTGTGGTCCCTTGTGTCTGTCTTACTGTTGATACCATGCCTTCCTTTGAGTACTAAAATCCCTAATAAGCCCGCCTGTTCCAACTAATCCTCAAACTTAAAATAAAGGTTTCCTGAATCAAATGTTCTAAAAAAGCGAGTTGTCAGAATAGCCAAATCAAATGATGAAATCAAGAAAATGAACTTAGTCCTTCCCGGAGGTGGAAAAGTGTTGAAGGGAAAATATCTAACTTAAAACTATCCCCTAAAATAATAAAGTCTATCAATTCAAGGAGGTCTTCTCTTATGGTTTTACCAGGCAGACAGACAATCAACAGGGCCTCTTACGTGAAGAACTGAAATTGGGACCTTCCAGGTGATAGGGCCCTTAGGTGAAGAATTGGCTGGATCCTGTACTTTAATTCATAATCTCACTCCTGTGTTGAATTCATCCGTTTCTTGGCTGTTTGGCATATTGCCCCAACCTCCTGTAAGGGGATGGCGAGCTCTACTTTATTTATTTGACCTTACCCCAGTCTTCCTCCAGGTGTTCTGGTCAGTCTCTCTGGATTCTGTCTTTTACACCCGCCATGGTGTTTTCTAACTTCTTACTTTGTGGCCCTTTTTTCCTGTGATTTTTTGCTTTTCTTTGCCTCTCTCCTGTTCAGGGGATTTGGCATTGCTCCTCTTTCCATCAGCAGTCTATCATCTTTATCATCGGTCTCTCTCTTTGCCCCTCATGTCTTCCAGGGTCCTGTATATGTGCCCCTCTTGTTTTCAGGGTATCTTTCCTTTTGCACCTCTTTATATAGGGAACTAGGTTTTCTCCTCTCCTCCCCAACGGTCCTGCTTCTGTCCCGATCTCTCTACCAGTGTCTGAGCAAGGTTTTGCCTTAGCCTCTTCTCAGGCTTCTCACGCAGGTCAGCTCTACCACATTTGTGGCTTGGGTGGTAGTGGTAGTGCAGGGGTACTCTCCTTCTTCCCCCTAGGTTAATCAGTTTCCTCCATACTCGTCAGGCACCTTCCAGGTAGGCAGTGCTCCAGGGTAGTCCAAGCTCATTCCCCCAGGCAGCATCTCCTCATTCAGGATACAGCTCCTCTTCCCTTCACCAGCTTCTGGGGAGAAGTAAGGGGAACCTGTCCCTGACTGAGGCAAGTTCAGAGTGCGCTGGCCCTGCTTTTATAGCTAGACTCTTCTTCATCCTGTTTGCTGCTGATTGATGGCAAGCCCCGCTTACAGGACTGGATGGCAGGAAGTTTCCACTCATCTTCCTATGTTCCGCTCTCTTTCTATTGGCCAGTTGAATTTCCATTAGTTCAATTGTGGTTTCACTTTATTTTCTTTCGTAAATTCTTGTTTTAGCCTGGGCACCTTTTAAATACTACTTGTCTGATCTATGGGGCTCTGGTTTTTAGTTTATTAATTTAAGTTCCCCTTACCTTTCCTCAGATTCCTCTATGGGGATTTGAACCTGGGTCCTCCCATGGGCTCTCTGGTTTTCCAAACATTTGTAAATTGTCCTGGAGCTGTTGAAAGAAAGTGCTAGGGTCTTCCTCCATGTGTCATGAGCTACACCAGTGTTGCTGCCGTTCTGCTCCAGCGGGCAGTGCTGCTACTGCTGCCAGGCAGTCCTGGATGAGTCTTCAGGGGATCGCAGCACCGCGATACACCATAGTAGCCAGTTTATTGCTCAGCAATGTAATTTATGTTCAGCTCTTCAGTGGCGCGCTCAGCAGATATGCCCTTGAAAAAAGTTCTGGAGGTAGCCACATTCTGCTCACAGCAGTTGTTACTTCTTTGGGCAGGGGATCACTTCTGAAATTCCACTGCTAGCGGCGGGAGGGATAGGCCTTTTGCACAGTGCACATCCCAATGCAAATGTGTTCTGAAGCGCTTGGATAAAAGGTGGAATGTTCAGTACTCCAGTTTCCATCCGCATGTCACTGGTGTAGCTGAAGTCTTGCGTTTATCATTTCCAATTTAGTACATCTCATAGTGTACAGCTTCATAGTCCTCTTTACCCATGGTTGCAATGGCAGATCAATAATTTCTTCCCTTATGACTTCCACCATCATATCAACTTATCTGATTACTTTAGAGACAGTAGATGGCCTCTTGTTACATGCAACACCTCAAGCAGAGCCTTAATGGTTGTGGGACATATGTCTCTGTGAAGGGGCCCCTTGGGGACCCTCGCGTAGTGGAAACAAGGCAAATCACCACAAATGAACTGATACACCAGACACAAGGTTGTATTCCCAAAAGCTAGGGTTTATTGCAAAGCAAATAGTCTCAGTTGGCCAACTCTGTCTCACGTCCCGCGACGTGTCTCCAGACCTCGAGGGACGCAAGAGAGCAAATAACGTACATCAGTTACATATATACAAAATGGACATCCTGCAATCAGTCATGACATGTTCATTACGCCCACTGTACAGATTCTTTGAACTGGGTCTGATGATTGAAAATTCCAACGAATATGACACCTTCGAACATCTATTTTATCAACAATATGCAACATTGCGAGTCTGGAGACATATTTCTTTGTTGAACAGAACACAGCGCTTCTGTTCTTGCGAGCAAGCTGCTTACGGGGGAAGAGTCGCATTAAAGGCCTTGCTATCTCCTATTTGCTATTCGTGTCCTGGGAGTCAGCACGCTCTGCTGGGTTTAGGAAAGGGGTGCCGTAAGAAAAGCATAATTCAAGCCTTTAGCTGTTTCTTTCTAGCATTTCTACCATATTAACGAGACTAGCTTGCATCAGTGAAATGATTAAATGCCGTGGTGCTCTTCAAAGTCTACATGCGGGAGGGGATTGGGCATTCCTCTCTGGAGCTGCCTACGTTATGTTTCAACGAATAACTCCCGGCCTCGCGGCCTTGCTCTTTCGCTTTGAACAACAAAGTAATCAGTGAAGCAGAATAAGCTTTCGGCTAAGCAGTTTTGAACAAAAAGCAATGAGCAAACGTTAGAGAATAAAATGGCGATTCTAGTTACATCAAAAATGGCCGCACATTGGTCGAATTTATGAGTCTGTATTTCTGACATTCAGTACATGAGACGGTTGGTCTTTGGCCAATATGGTACATTGCCATTAATCATGTGGTATCTATTTTCCTAGGCTGACAAACCCTCCTTTTGGCCGATTGCCAAACACCTCATCCATACATTGCACCCTCCTCTGATTAAGTGTCTGATATATCTGAATTTGAACCTGAATCTTGCATACTACTATATGCATCTTCATTCCCACCAATATTTATGGCCATGAATTCTTTTAACGTTTTCATTTCATGCATATCTATCATTTTGGCCATACGTTTGTTTTTGGGTTACCATATACATACACCCTTAGTATTGCAACTAACTTCCATCCCCAAGCACGTAATATCCCCCAGAACCAGGACCCTGCCTCACAATTCCCATTTATGGTATGGAGTTCGGAGCTTAGGACGTGTAACTTTTTTATCGCTTCAAAAATCGTAGGTGAGGAGTCATTTACGAATACGCAGCACGCTGATCCCACAATTTTGCAAACTCCCCCATGATCAACCAGGATTACATCAAGAGCCATTCTATTTTGCAGTGTCATTAATCTTATTCCTTTCTCTTCCAGCGTCATGTTGTATAGTATATCAGTTGTTATGTTTATTGTACTCTCTAAAACTCGGGATAGTTTCCTTATGTTATAGGAATTTAAGGCTTGGGCCAAAAATGGTACAAATGATTTTGCTAAGTCTTCTGTTCTTAAAGCATCTTCTGTGCTTCTTCGTAGCCTGGGTCTGGATAACCTGGCTACATCTGCTGTCTCTAAGAGGAACACTCCCGGGAACAGTAGACCCAAATAACATGTGCCTCCCAGTTTCTGGGTAACCAGGGATACGCTTTTTCTCTGCATATAAAATAAACAGGATCACCTACATACACTGGTTCTACTTCTCTTTTGAGAACCGCTGTATTCATACATTTAGTGAACGTTCCTACTGAATAGGAGCCCTTCTTCTTTAGGCAAAAAGGGACAGTTTGTGGGCTATAATTCACTGTATAGGAAGGGGGCATTGCATCTTTATTTTCTTCTTTTCTTACACGGAACATGATTACTGATGTTTTGGATGGTGGAGACAATTATCTCGTTGTGCAGGTTTTGGCGTAGGGTTTTGGATTATCATTCGTGCTTTATGGAATATAGAACAACCTACGGGTCTCAATTATTTCCTCAAATTCATTCATGTTTGTTTTATCTAGTTGACCCGTATCACTCTTATTCCATTTCCAATAAAATAGTGCACTTAGTGATGCACTGCATGTAGAACTTAATGGTAATGGCTGCACATACCAACCTATTCCCTTCCCAGCGTGCTGCGGTACATGGGCGCATATCCAGCAATTATTTTTCTTTAAAATTGCATGTGTCATGTTCATTATGAACAATAAGGTATTATTCCCATATCCTTCTCTGTGCCTCTCTTCCATTGGGGACAAGGTGTAAGTAATTACATGAACCGGGCTTTCAGTAGTGGAGATGTTAATTACTGGCAAGAGCATATTTAATGGGTGCGTTACTTCTATGTACCATAGTATATGCTGTTATTATTGGCGCTAACATACTCATGACTCATATTACTATTGTTAGGATCAGCATACAGTTTTTTCGACAATGTGTTTTGTCTAACTTTTCAGTCTTTATACCTAATTTGTTATCAGCAGCGGTGCAGGAGGAGGCTAAAGCTGATTCAGGCATTCTCTCTCACAGTCCTTCTTCCGCAGTGGTCGTCGTGAATATCTCTCCTTGTGGCACTCGTCCGAATGTCAATGAATTTGATAAATGTCAACAGTTCATTCTGCCAGCTCTTAGAAGCCTGGATTGCTTACTCGTTAGGCAAGATCATTATGCATTCGCATGTTTGCTCAAAAGGACTCCAGAGCAGTTATCAATTGCCTTTGTACCATGTGCGCCCCGCTTGTTCGTTCGGGTTCCGGACACATGGATTTTTATGATCGCACGAGGAACCGCGAGTCTTGAGTTTGCCGACTTGCACAACTCTCACGCTTCTCTCCTCTAGAACTCCAGTTCCTTCTCCATCCGTGATGGGAACCAGAGGCAATGATGAAAAAAAAAAAAAACAATGAAATGCAGCTTCGATCACTCCTTCCGAAGATGTAGATTGTACTGTTTAGCTCCTGGTACAGTATGGTCAATGAATAGTGCCGGTGCACTCCCAGACTCAAACTCAGAGTCCTGCGGCGCAGTGACAGGTGGCTGTGAACGCCGGAGTGGTGATGCAAATTTTGTTTCAGGCTGTGGCACAATGGCAGATGCTGGTGGGCGCCAAAGTGGTACACGCTTTGTGTCGGCCCGCAGTGATGCAGATTCAGCTGGCCAACGTTGGGGCACTCTTTGCCCTTTCTCCTTTACAGCAATCTTTCCAGGCTTTGCTTCAAGCTTCACTTCAGGTTTAGGCAGATCCTGTAGTAAGGGACTGGCAACAGTTTCTTTCGATTCTGGAGCTGCTGTTTCTTTCTGGTCGTCTCGGTCAGGCAAGTCTTTGAGCAGCGGTGGGATCTTTTTAGCGTGCGTGGCATGAATCCACGCCTTCCTCCCATCCACTCGAATTGCTGTTTGTGTTGCCAGCAGTACTTGATAGGGGCCACGCCATCTGGGTGCTAACGATGATTTTTGTTCAAAATTCTTAAGTAGAACCCAGTCTCCTGTCTCCAGTGCGTGCCCCAGACCAGTATACCTTACGGGTAAAGCCGCCTGCATCTGCTGATGAATCAAACACAGTTTTTGCATTAAAAGGCCACAATAAGTACTAAGCACAGGATGCTCAACTTCGCAAAGCCGCTTAGGCTGAGGTGCGCACCAAACATTTGCCGGCCTCCCCATGACAATTTCATACGGGGAGAGCCCAGTTCTTGCCTGTACTGACATGCGCATGCACAATAGCGCTAATGGTAATGCGACCACCCAACTCAACTTGCTTCCTGCACATATCTTACTGATCTTAGACTTTAAGATTCCGTTGTGACGTTCAATAAGACCGGCCGACATCGGATGTCTGGAACAATGGAATCGCTTATTGATCTGGAGACCTGCGCAAATCTGTAATATTACTGCGCCCACAAAGTGTGGACCGTTATCTGACCATATGACACGGGGCAGGCCAAAGCGGGAAAAGAATTCCTTTAACATTACTTTTGCCGTGCTCATTGCAGTGCAGTCTTTTAAGGGATATGCTTCCACCCATTTGCTGAATGCACATATTACCACTAGGACATATTTCAAGTTTTGGCATCCCTCCATCTCTATGAAATCAAAATTGATTACCTCAAAAGGCATAGAGGGAGGGCCAAAACTTCCGGTTGGAGTCACTGTTCCCTTTCCTACATTGTATTGTAAGCACATGATGCAGTTCTGGACCAACCTTTCTGCATTCTTTTTTATGTTTACATTGTCCCATTCCGTACCTAGGTGCTAGATTATTTTCTTTGCACAAATGTGGGTAGGTCTGTGAGACATTGTGACCATTGCAATTACATAGGAATTTAGCAACATCCAGTTTTTAGTTCCCTTGTCCACCCAACAAACCTCCAAATCTAATTCAGCAGAGCCCTCAGCCCACCCTTGTATCTCATCAGCAGTAGCTTCGGCCTGCATTTCTTTGACAGTGGCAATCCCATCTTCTATCATGCAAGGCACTTCCTCAGACTGTACTGTCATCATTTTGGTATTTAAATCAGTGGCATGGCAGTTTGTTTCGCAATCCTGTCTGCAACTGCGTTTCCCTCTCCCACTTTACAGGTCATTTTTTTATGCGCCTCGCATTTCACTATTGCTAGGTGCTTTGGAAACGTGAGTGCAGACAGCAATTGAACAATCAAAGGGCTGTGTTGAATTCTGGCCCCATGTGATGTCAAGAAACCCCTCTCAGCCCAGAGTCGGCCAAAGTTATGAACCACGCCAAAGGCGTACTGGCTATCAGTATATATGTTCATGTTCAAATTCTCAGAAATCTCATAGGCTCTGGTAAGGCTATTATTTCTGCGGCTTGCGCCGAGTTGTAGGAGACTCTTGCTTTCTACAATGCTCTCTAGAGTAGTGATAGCATAGGCGGCAGTTGATGTGCCATCAGGTAATTTAAAACAAGAGCCGTCACAAAATAACTCTCCATCTGGCTCTTTCTGTGGGGTGCAACTTAAATCAACTCTTCCCTTCTTTTCTTCCTCAGTAACCATTAAACAATCATGGGGCGGTGATTCGTTGTCACCAAGTTCTTCCGTGGGTAGTGGCATTAATTCTGCAGAATTCAAGGCGCTACACCTCATAATTTGGATATGGGGCGCAAATAGGATGATTTCATATCTAGTCAGTCTAGCAGAGGTGAGGTGTTACGTCTGTGTTCTATTTAATAGAACGTCTATGGCATGTGGCACCATCAAAATTAAAGTGTGCCCCAATACCATCCCTTCCGTTTGTTATCACTGACGCAGCAGCCGCTGCAACAGCTCAAAAACATTGTGGCAGTGCGCGCGCTACAGGGTCCAGCGCGGAAGAAAAATAGCCACATGGCCCATTTCTTCCACCTTGTTCCTGTGTCAAAACAGCCAATGCACATCCTTCATTTTCGCACACAGTCTAAAAATCTTCTCATAATTTGGTGTGCCCAAAACTGGAGCAGAACATAATGTAGTTTTCAACAACTCAAATGCTCCCTTGACATTCTTCATTCCACTGCAAAGGCATCACAGCATCCTTTTTTGTCAATGCCACCATTGGTTTCATAATTAACGCAAAGTTTCCAATCCACTGCCGGCAATAAGAAGCCATGTCTATTGTGGCTCTGACTCCTTTCTGTGTTTTTGGAATAGGCATACCAGAAATGCTCTCTATTCGCTCTGGCGTTAGTCTTCTCCCTTTTTTCGAAAGTAAGTAACCCAAATAAGCCACTTTGGACAATACTGACATTTTTTCAAGCTGGCTTTGTGGCCATGCGCTGCTAAGTGTGTTAATAGAAAAATTGTACTTTCTTTACAAATCTCCTGTGTCTGCAGCGACCAACAGATCGTCTATATATTGTAGCAATACTCAACCTGTTGGTAGCTTTAGTATATCTAGTTGTTCCTTTAATGCCCTACTGTAAATACTAGGACTTTCCGTGTATCCTTGTGGGATGCGCGTGAATGTGAATGACCGTCCTCCTAAAGTGAACGCGAACAAGTATCTACTGTCCTTGTTCACTGGAATGCTAAAGAAAGCATTCTTTAAGTCAATCACGCTAAAGTATTCTGCCGATGCATGTATCATTGTCAAAATCGTAGTGACAACTACCTTGTTTAACGCGCGCAGATCAATTATGATACGATAGGGTACCTCATTATCTCCTTTCTTATATACCGGAAGAATGGGGCTGTTACATGTACTACCTGTAATTTCCTAAATTACTCCCAATCTTACCAAATCTGAAACAATACTTTTCAATCCTTTCTCTCCGTCAGCTGAAATTTTATACTGTGGAATACGCGGCAACGTGACCCCTTCTTTCAAAATTATTTTTACTGGCTCTATCTTTAAACATCCCACATCATTGTCATTCATTGCCCATATACAGGTTGGCACTTACTCTCCTGGCAAGGGTTTAGACAAGAATTCAGATACCAGTGCATTCTGTGGCCAAATTGTCAAATACACACCATCGGGAGTGCAATGAATAACTGCACCTAGTTTTTTCAATAAATTCAATCCCATGAGGTTTTCCCCACAATTTTCTGTTAAGAGAAACGGACAATGCTCAGTGAATGGACCTATCGTTACTGGGATTGATTGGGACACTGGATTAATTACTGGTGTACCTGCGAACCCTACAGAAATATTCTTTTGCCCTGACAGTGGTATATCTGGAACCAAGTGATGGTCTATTGAACACTTTTGCGCTCCTGTATCTACAAGAAAACGGTGCTCTTTATCCCCGACTCTCATCTCTACATAGGGTGCTTTCTGATTCACAGGAATAGACACTGGTTCCGACCCCCGTCTTGGGCTGTCCTATTGAGGGAATAACACATCATCCGATATGCATTCACTGCTATTACTGTAATACGCATTTTGTTGTGTATCAAAAATGTTCCCATCCCTTCCTCTAGCTCCCCCATTCTGGGTACTCCCATGTTGTTGGTTACCATGGCCCCGATTCTGGTTGGTAGTGTTCTGATGGTAAGCTTGATTCTGACCTCCTTGGTTACTTTGGTGCTGCTGCACATTATTCCTATTCGGTCCATTTGCGCCTGGGTGCCCCCGGTGCTGTCTTCTCTGACCACCCCCATTTCTATTTTGCAAATGTGGGCATTGCGCTCTCCAGTGTTCTTCCTCTTTGCAATATGCACACTGATTCTGCCCCAACGGCCCTCCATGCATATTTGAATTACTCCTTCCTTGTGCGTTCCCTCTCCCTCTATTGTGTCCGCTACTTGCTAAAGTAGCACTCTTGTCTTCAATAAGCATGCTCTCAAATCCTCCCCCACCTGTTTTAACAATAATAATTCATCAACAATCGCTTTTTGCGTCCTTCCTTTCCAAACCTCCTTGCTTCTATACCCAGGTGTGGAAAACATTTCAGCATATTCATTATCAAGTTCATTTTTAAGCGCAAAAAATCCATATACATGTTCCCTTATTTCTTCATCTCTTTCTTTACAACGTGCTAATGCATTTAAATCTAACAATCATTGTGGCGGTAATTTCCCAATTAACTGTTTTGATCTCCCTACTAAATATTCACCCATGCATTCCAACACTACCTGTCTTTCATTGCTTCTTCGGAAATCATACATCGAGTCCAATGCTGCCGTCCCATCGTTCCCTTCTATATACATCTCTGCTTGTACTTGCAACTCCCGCTTTCTCTCCTTGCTGATCGCACTACGGGTCACTCTTGTGCATCCACTTTGTGCAGTCCCATCTGTCGCCCCCGTAGTTTCGAGTTCAATCACGGGTGGGACGGACTGGTCTGTGTCTGTTTCTAGGGCAGGAGGTGCGGATGGCATAACAGGAACGGGAAGTGACTGTTGCGATTCTGGCTGGCTAATAGGAGGTGCCAAGTCTGCAGTCTGCGGCTGTGCTAGGATTTGAACAATTGGGAGGGGTGCGGGGGTTTGAGCAACAGGAGGGGGCTGGACAGTGGTTCCTGACGTCCTTGTTTTACTTTCTGGTCTTGGACCCCACTTTGTATCGGTCAACATTTTTTCTATTAAATCATCTGCTATATGCAATTCTCATTGTGGGTATATTTTTTTATTGTTCAACTGTTCACGTCTACCTGCCCTTCTCAGACACTCAGTCCACTCCTCCTCCTCCTTTTCTTCCGCTATTTTAGTTTTTGATTTATGCCTGCGCGTATCTTTCTCTCTACTTCTCCAACTAAGCATAGCTTCCCTTCTCCAGTCCCTAAGGATATCAAATGCTGCGGGACGTGCTTTCTTTCTTATCAATACCTTTTCCAAGTTATCTATTCTCTTAATCTCAAAACTCCCATTGATCGGCCACTGAAAATCTTCTTGGTTTCTGGTGTGCTTATGCCAAATCTCACAGAACATTATCGCACCCACACCATACTTCACATACATCTCATACGCCGGCGTTCCCCCAGGTGGCGCAACTTGGCCAATTTCCAAAGATTGTCTACCACAGCGGAAAAACCCCGCTAGGGTAGACAATACCACAGGCATGTTTTAACCTTACCGTCGGCTAATCAACCTTACACTTGGTGTTTGATTATGCAAAGTCAACTCGCAACCAATATCAGGGCTATTTCGAATCGGGGTACGACTCACCCTAAGTCAAATTGTCTTCCAAGACACAATTCGTCCGTATACTGACGCAACCAATGACGTTGTTTCTGCGTATCTTGGCTCTGCCTCGTTTCGGGGACCCTCGCCTCCTTGTTCTCTGGCCGGGCACGTTGATCAGGGATCAGATGTGTGCAGATCTGCAAAGGAGTCTCTCATCACTTATACAGGGCGCCCGGACACCTTTTGATCCCGGCTCGATCGTCTGTCATGATCTCTGCTTTGCTTCCAAAAGGTCAGGGTTTTCCCAAATCCCTTGGAAGCAGATCCATAACCCAGGTTCCGAGTGCCAACCAGTCCCAATTGGGACCTTTTGGACCCAGTCCTGGCGCCAGTGGCACCAGGCTCATAAATATGCCCAGTCCCAGCGCTGGAAGCGCCGGGCTCATAATGCTTGGGTGGACTTACCTGCAGCAGACCATGCTGCTTACTTGCCTGCCAGTTGAGCCTCTGATCCTCTTCTGTTTGGAACTACTTTTCCTGGTGGGTGGGGCAGGAGCCACTCCCTAGATTCAGAACACTGGAACTCTTCTGGAAAGCAGGAACTCTTTTCTTACCTAGGCGTGGCTGTGGAAGGAGACACCTAAGCACTACAGGAGGCTATTTAAACCACACCCGATGGATGAATCTTGCTTTGCGTTATTCTGCATCCTCTGCAGCAGAACGCTCATCGTGTCTTCTGCATCTGATCCTGGGCCTAAGGAAAAAGGCTTACCATCCTGAATCCAGTCTTCAGCAACACCTATAAAGACAAGAAAGAACAGGTTAGCATCACGGTCTTCAGTGACAGCTCTTCACTTACCTGATCCATCGGCTGTCACCAACGCCTCGCGCTGCATTCCGGCATCTGAAAGACAAAAGCTTACCAACTCTTCGCACGCTCCGGAGGCCTTCGGCGCTGCATCCCGCATCTGAAAGACAAAACAAGGTGCGTTTAAAGACATTGGGGAACTTTAATGCTCACGTGCCATTACTCCTTTCCACATCTAACCCAGTGGGTATTCCGGCATCCTGCAGCCGCTCCGAACTTGTACCTGCAAAATAAAAAGACAGAGCGCATCGTGAAGCAGGCAACAAGCGCTTACTTACGTGCTTCCAGGCGCTTCTATTCATCACACGGGCTCCATCTTCAGCTCACTTCAGCCCGTCATCCGCCATCGCCGGAACCCTGCAAAACAAGAAACATCATTACTAAAGACTTTAAAGACATTAGAATTACTCGAAACTTACCGTTCGTGCAGTAAACAACGGACAGCAGTCCTCTGAAGTCAAGAGGCCTGCTCCCCTTATCCAGTGAAGAAACTGGTTACAGCACCCTGCCCCGAGGCAGATGGAGAGCACGGCGTTCACTTACCTAAGGGGAGAGCGTTAACCTTTGGGGTTCTACAGGAGAAGGGAAAGGGAAGAAGAGAGAGACATTCAATAACCCAGTTCCTTAATCCCATATTTTCTATCTGCAGACATCTTACCCTTCGAGTCAGACATACAGTGCACAGAGGTCCAGCCCAAAGAGCCAGCCGTGTGTTACACATCACCTTTGAAGATACGGTATACGCCCAGTCAAGACCGGCGCCTCTACGGGAATCAGGTGAGCGTTACATCGTCCCGTCCTCGCCGTTCTCTCCGCCTTTCTCATTTTACAACGTACACGATGGAACAAGTGAGGGAGGGTCCCGATTCGGGTGCCATCTTGAAAGGGCCCCTAGGGGACCCTCGCGTAGTGGAAACAAGGAAAATCACCACACACTAACTGATACGCCAGACACAAGGTTGTATTCCCAAAAGCTAGGTTTTATTGCAAAGCAAATAGTCTCAGTTGGCCAACTCGGTCTCACGCCCCGCGACGTGGGTCTCCAGACCTCGAGGGACGCAAGAGAGCAAATAACGTACATCAGTTACATATATACAAAACGGACATCCTGCAATCAGTCATGACATGTTTATTATGCCCATTGTACAGTTTCTTTGAACTGGGTCTGATGATTGACAATTTCAACAAATATGACACCTTCGAACATCTATTTTATCAACAATATGCAACATTGCGAGTCTGGAGACATATTTCTTTGTTGAACAGAACACAGCGCTTCTGTTCTTACAAGCAAGCTGCTTACGAGGGAATAGTCGCATTCCAGGCCTTGCTATCTCCTATTTGCTATTCGTGTCCTGGGAGTCAGCACGCCCTGCTGTGCTTAGGAAAGGGGGGCCGTAAGAAAAGCATAATTCAAGCCTTTAGCTGTTTCTTTCTAGCATTTCTACCATATTAACAAGACTAGCTGGCATCAGTGAAATGATTAAATGCCGTGGTGCTCTTCCAAGGCTACATGCGGGAGGGGATTGGGCATGCCTCTCTGGGGCTGCCTACGTTCTGTTTCAACGAATAACTCCCGGCCTCGCGGCCTTGCTCTTTCGCTTTGAACAACAAAGTAATCAGTGAAGCAGAATAAGCTTTCCGCTAAGCAGTTTTGAACAAAAAGCAATGAGCAAACGTTAGAGAACAAAATGCCGATTCTAGTTACATTAAAAATGGCCGCACATTGGTCAAACTTATGAGTCTATATTTCTGACATTCAGTACATAAGACGGTTGGTCTTCGGCCAATATGATACATTGCCATTAATCGTGTGGTATCTATTTTCCTAGACTGACATCTGAGCTGCCACATGCGAAACATATACCTCCTTTTCTGGGGTCTGTTGGGGTTATGTGGAAGAGTTCCTATCTCTGCCCACTATGCCAACTCCCCACGCCCTCCTTGGTTTTACTGATGGCTCATTCTGCAGCCTGTGATGCCATGCTGAAGTCTTATTCCAGTTTGAGGTTTCATCAGCAGTAGTATTTCTTGTAGCTCTTTGTTATTGCAACTGTGCACCACTTGGTCTCCGAGTCCTTCAATTAATGTATGTTTCAAATTCACATTCATTAGCCAAACCACCCAGGACGGCAACACAGGATTCCATTTTCTCATTGACTCCTTGGTTTGGCACAAGAAATACGTGCCTCTCCAGCAGAGTGTTCCTTTTTGGGCTAAATTGTTCTTCCAAGGTGAGTTCTGTGGAGTGAAAGATTTTGCAAGTGTCACCCACACCTGTTAGGGTTTCAAAGACTGTCAATAGGGAGGACACAATCCCCTGGATATTCCAGGCAGTTGAGCAAAGTGGCTTGCTTTTGCTCAGCAGAAAAGTTGTTGCTGCCAATGGCAATCAAATGTCAGTTTCTCCAGTGTTGTCACGGAATGTTAGAATTACTGGTTGTGGTTTGGCAGGAGAGAGGCGTCTTTTTGACAACAACGCCAATTTAAAGTGCTATCAAAAGATCTGCATTATGTAAGGTTTTTCCTTACCACCTTAGGCGGTCTTGGACACTGATGAATCCAATGGAGTCATCACCGATTACCCGGCGGTGACCTCCCCATGTGGCCAGGGGACAGCAGCTGCTACCTGATCCTGTGTGCGGACATTAAAAACGTCTATTTAAACACCATTTGTCCAGTGACACCTATGGACTTCAACTCCCAGAATCACTCAAGTGCTGAGACAGGGAAGATGAAGGAGTTCGAACAAGGTAACAAGCACTTGAAGAACAACAGTCTGTTTTTTATCCGAATCACTTGTGCGTGGGACATTTAAACATGTCAAGTGCATTACTAAGGGTGGCAGTGCACGAGAAGATGGCTACTGTTTTATCCGTGTGCTCCTACCAGCCAAAGGGTTTCCAGTCATTGTGACATTGAGGAAGAGGAGGACTCCCAATCTGAACTAGAACTAATCCACTCTCCCCATGTTCCCACCTAATGAAAAGCACTGAGACAATTCAGAAACAATGTGTCGAAATGTACACACACTCCAAATAAATACAGAAATATAAGGTATAGACGTATAGGTCTTTAATTTAAGCTCAAACAAACAATGTTTGTTGCACCTAATAATGTAATATCCCAATGTAATAAATTATACAAAGTGTAAACATATAGCAACTTAACATACGGTTCTATTAACACTATCAGGCATGTTCTATAATATATCTAACATTATGTTAACAACAAAAAAGAAAAACCAATATAGATCAATGTGCACTTACCTGCAAAGGAGTGGGGCAAGTATAAATTGAATTCTGGTTCACAGTTTGCAAATGTTTTGTCAAATGCGCGGGAGCAATAGACCAGCCAAGCTTAAGAAAAACAAGAAATTGGACAATTTACTACAGACTTAACTAGAACATAAAATAACCAAATATTTTTGCAATTACAGCGTATGCCACATCACACATGATTACATTTCATATCATTAATTACATCTCATTTTATCATATCATTGAATGGATTAAGAATTGTGTCAATAAAGTTACAGGTATTGGATAAGTGAGAGAAAACCATGGTAATTGAGCAGGGAATGGTGAAAGAGGATAAACAGGGAGAAGGGAGTGTAATGCAGGGGTGGAGTTGGGAGCCGAAACATTGACGAGAAAATTGGAGGTGAGAAAGGAAGTAAGTTGGGAAATGCTCAGAAAAGTAAAGTGTAGAAACAACCTCTCTCCCTTTGCTGATCTCCCATGTATCTCTATTTTATACTTTCTTTCAACATGAGATTTCTTACTGCCCCAAAAGGAAAGCAAAGTATTTATTTGGTTGAATAACAAACATACTACAAATGGTAAAACACCGAGCCGTTTAGTTTACCTGGGGTGGATCGTGAGAAGAAAAAAAAAAAGAATCTTTCCTCCTTTTTTCACTGCCTCTGCATGTTCTTCTGAGTGCCCGAGTGTTTGCATGCAGTCTTCTCTTTTGACAATAAGAAAACTATAGGTATCCTGCATTACCAGTTTATCATACAGCAGCCATAATGTACATTGTGTATTCCCAGAAAGAATCTGCGTCATCCAGATATGCCTCACACAATTCCCTTAAATATTTATCAGTGAGGGCATAATGTAATTCACACGTTAGTCACATGGTTTAAGGATTGATTGACATATCACAGACTGTTGGTGGCTGAGAGAAGCAAGGACACGTGCTATGGTTTCTCCATGCATTTCACACGTTCCTGGAATTGCAGTCAGCATAGAGACTACATTGATTCACCGAACACATGCAGTGATTTTCAGTGAGGAGCATCTTCAAGACTTCTGAATGATCATTACATGTCTGCTGTGAATCCCAGTTGCAAACTGGCAGTGTTCAGGTCTTAAGGAGGATCCTCCAGCAAAAGCCAGACTACTGGATGAAGCAAATGTCAAGTTATTCCCTAGGGATTCTATTGCACCACAAGAATCAGAGCCTTAGAATGGCAATATATGTGGAGAAGCCAGAGTCACTTGCTCCTCCTAGACATCTTCTCTTGTGACAGGGTCAGAATGAAGAGGGGTGAGGGGGTGGGGGATGTGTGGAGGTCTGTCCCTAAAACCCTCTATATGCCACGAATGCCATAAATCATACTCACCCAATACCTTTCAATGCATTTGATGGCCACGGTTCTACCTTTTATATTGCAGGACTCAACTCCTAGAGTGCATCTGGGAGCAACTAAGAAAACCTGGACCACAGCAAGGGGATTGGAATCAAGGACAGCCCAAGAATGGAATTTCCATGTCAAACAAAAAAGACACCAAACCCGCCAACCCCAGACAGACACCAGACAAATGCTGGGGCAACAGAAAAACAGAGTGAGGAGAGACTGCAGGGGGTACAAGAGAGCCACAGAAACCCTCCCCAGACTGCATTGGCAAGAGAATTCATGAACACCCATGTAAAGCCACCAGGAAGATGAGCAGCCTGAGCTCACACCACACCATCAGAGACGGTTTCCAAAACTGTGCTCGAAAATGGGGAGTGAGGGGGATTTTAATACCTCTGATCTATGTAACCCAGGTCTTACAAAAAAGACAGGCACAGATTGTTTCATGAGGTCAAGCAAGTGCTGCAGCCAATGGAAAGGGGTACAGACCCCGCAGAACCACAGTATAAAGGGAGACAGAAGGACAGGCAGAGTGTGGGTTGCAGGGGTAAGGTCAAGAGGTGTGAAGGTGAACTGAGGGACCAGGCAGCGATTGAGCGGAGGAACAGCGTGCTGGAGAGTTGATGGCAAAATTGGAGCAGAGTGCAGGTCAGGTATTTTTGAGAGGGAATGGTACCAGTTGATTGTGTGTGTGTGTGTGTGTGTGTGTGTAGTGCAGAGTGAAGAGAGGTGCTGTGGAAAAGGCGTGTGTTTGGTGGGAGGTGGTGGAGACAGTGCAAGGTGATAGTGAGAGTAGAGGTGAGGGCAGAGTGAAGCGGGTGCTGCTAGTAGTGATTGAAATAGGTAGAGAAAGTGAAAGTGTGGTAAGGCGTAGATAGAAAAGAGAGGGGTAGTGTGAGAAACCAAAGGGCGTCTCACCCGCTAGCCCTCAGGACTTCATCCAGGTGGCCAGGACATAGCGATTGCTTTTGGATCCAGTTCCTGATCCCTACCACTGAAAGTTAGAGGTGAAGGTATGGATCAGGAGGGCCAAAGGGGCCAGTTAGATGTTGAAGAGCCAGGGGGAGAGGATAGAGCCCTGGGGAACACCACATGTAGAGAGAGAGGTGGTGGAGAGATAGGAACCAAGCTGGACCTGGGAGGATCAGTCCAGGAGGACAGAGATCAGCCAAGCCAGTGCCTGATCTGTGATGCCAAGGGTCTTGTGGAGACGCGTAATCAGGATGTTGTAGTTGACCATGTCAAAAGCAGAGGAAAGGTCGAGGAGCATGAGGATAGAGGGAGAACTAGAGACAATATTAGAAAGCAGATCTTTACGGGTGCTCAGCAGTGCAGTTTTCGTACCTTTGGCTGCTCTAAAGCCAGACTGATGGTCATGGAGACAACCAACAGATTCAGTGTGAAGGGTTAGCTGGGAGATAGCCAACTTCTCCAGGAGTTTGCCCAGGAAAGGAGTGATAGTGATCAGGTGATAGTTTGCCGGAACTGAGGGGTCAGCAGAAGCCCTTTTTAGTACGGGGTGGTACAAGGGAGTGCTTGAGAAGAGAGGGGAAGTACCAGTGGCGAAGGAATGATTATAGAAATCAGCCAAGGCTGGAGCACCAAAACCAATGTTGTCCTTGATGGTTCTGGAGGAGCGGGGGGACACCTGTTTAGATGGGACTTGCCTGGAAACAACTTCAGCTGCTACCGGAGAAAAGCAGGAGAGAAGGAAAGGGGGGCACCAAAGCGGGCCTGAGAGGGCTTGGGGGAGAGAGAGGAGAAGTGTTCGACAGTGCAAACAGGATGTCCTGGGATTTAGTAGTGAACTCAGATGCCAGAGCCGTGCAGAGGGCCTGGGTGGGTGTAGAGGAGGAGGATACTGCTGTAGTATTACCCAGCTTCTTGCAGATTTTGAAAGTTCGGCTGTCTTCTTAGAGAAAGCAGAGGTTCAGGCTTCAATGTGGACCCTCTTCTTAGAGAAGATGGAGTATGTATTGCCTTTGGAGCAGGCAGCAGGCCAGTTTTTTCAGAAGGTGTGCCCAAAGCTCCACTCATACGCTCAGCTACTCTGCACTTGCGTTTCAGAGCAGCCAAATCGGAGTTGTACCACAATTTTGCACTTTGTGGCAGGCTCCAGGCAGACACTCATAACAGGGGCAGGGATATCCAGAGTATTAGAGATGGAAAGGTGAAGGTTGGAAAATGCTGTGTCGGGATGGAAGAAGGTGGAGGCAAAGGCGGCCGCTGACACTCACTTCATAGGTCGAATGACCGCAAAGTAAGGTGGCAGTGCTGGGGGGGAGGGGTCAAAAAAGGGTCAGGAAGTTTCACGTGAGAAGAGAAAAGGAAGTGGTCAGTCCAGGAGAGAGGAGTGGTGATGGGATTAGAGAGGGGGATGCCTGAAGAAATTAGAGCATCCAAGTTAAGTTGTGTCTGGCAACCGACTGGAACAGAGGGTAGAATGGAGAGTCAATGAGTTGCATAGGTTGCGAAAGAGCCCAGAGGAGACTGGGGAGTCCAGGTGGATGTTGAGATCCCAAAGGAGGCGAATCTGGGTGGCGGAGGAGAGAAAAGATCAGCCCATTCAGAGAGAAAGGGGGTGACCGGGCCAGGTGACCCGTAGATGGTGGCCCAGGTCAGAGAGGCCAGGAGAGATGGAGAGCCAGCCATTCATCAGGAGCCGCTATGCTATAGCACAAAATAAATGTAGATGTTGTGTTAAGACTTCAGAAGTATAGACCTTGCTTTAAGGTGGGGTGGGTGGTGGGTGGGGAGGGTTGATGTTTGTGCCTTTCGTGTTGTATATTTGTGGAAAATGTTTATATCTTTGATGATATATTATCAATCAACTGTTTGGCAATCAGAGAATCTTTGGTCATTTCCTTACTGTCTTTTTCAGTATTTTTATTATTTCTAGATATACCACTTGAGTTATCTTCTAGTTGTTATTTTTAGATGTGTCTTTATTGATTTGTTATTGTTGAACTAAATAAAGAGTATTAAAAAAACAAAAAAGAGAAGTATAGACCTTGTACTATATAATGATAAAGTGTCCTGCTTCAAATTCAGAAACAAGAAATGCTTGAGATTTGTACATGACTTTGCTTAAAAAGTGATAATTATTTTAAAAGGCTTCATAGCAGGAGAAATACTGCATGAACAATAATGGTAGTGACATTTTTAAGATTATTAAATCAGACTACCTTGTAAGGCAGTCCGATAAGCTATTAGCATGTTTTTTAAATAGCTTAAAGTCAAATGTTTACAGATGATTAACATTTGTGTTTCTCTTAGATAATTTAATATAAAAAAGGTTGATTTTGCAATGGCCAATGTTAGGAAGAATTCTCTGTTTAGGCTGAATTTCCTAACCTAGTGAGTCCCCCAGCAGCTTTGCTGGATTTTGTGGGGTTTATTTTTTTCTCCTGCCAAGAGTGAGACTCTTATCCTCACTCTTGGACATGACTTGAGAGTGTTCTCTGTGACTTGCTATGTGCTTATGGGCTGGGGGGGTAAATTTCCCCATAGGCCATCATTGGTTTTTTGAATGTGTGTTACACAGCACCCTCAGTGCAGTAGCACAGGGGTGTCTTAGAGACCCGCAAAGATAGACTCCACACCCTGGGACTGACTACTGTCTCCCTGGGTCTGTAAAGTTACCATTGACTTTACTAGTCTTAATTTAGGAACTTAACCAGTACAAACCATCATACTGTGGAAGTACTGGTAGGGGCAATTAGATTGCCCCTGGGTCTGTTGTCGAGGGGGTACTGTCCCGTCCCCCCTCGCCGAGTTCTGGCTGGTGGCAGTGGATACCACGGAAATATTCCACCGAAATATTTCCCAATGGGATTTCCCATTGGTTTTTGATGCACCACTTTTTGGTGCAATGTTAAAGATACCGCCGGTTTATTTATTTAATATAAATTCACCGGTTGGGATTTTTTGCCGGAACTCGCCGCCAAAATGGCGTCTAGGTTCACTTCAGTAACCCTGAACCCGAGTCGAGCCTTTGTTCCACTTTTGGCGGGCTTCTGCATAGAAGCCCTCCAAAGTGGTGCCATTCTGTCTGGGTACCACAGGGGGTGTGGGAGGGGGTTTAGGCACCCTGGACCGAGTTGCCTTGCCAACTCAGGTCGCACTCTAGTGTGATTGGCCCAAGTGGTGAGCCACCCCGCTCACCACTTAGCATGTTTGAGTGACAGCTAGGCTGTATGAATGGGGGTTTGCTGCATAAAAGCAGGGTTTTTGGGACTGGTTCTTCAGAAGTCGCCACAGGACCTAAGAAGCCGAAGAGGGAGAAGCCGAGCCGACCTGCCAAGACGACACCACCGGTGAAGCCCTGCAGAATCGTCTCACCACTTTTCCCGACGACAGAGGAGATCTCCCGCCGGAGAGTCTTCTTCCCTTAACTGGTGGGGACAACCAGTTGCTGCCTTCTTTTTCGCCGTCCCGAAGCATCTCGTGGCCGCCTTGCCTGTGCCAAGCACCCCGGCAACCGGGATACCACTTTTTACCTCAACCGCGAAAGAGGGGTAAAAATCCTTTGTGACCGGAGAACTCCACGGCTGGCCTCATCCCTGGTAGTGCAACGACCTGCAGCCTTCCTCCCCGTCGAGATCACCTCTTCCTCGGGACGACGCCGCGACTTGCACCCACTACCAGGAACGACTACCACCGCTGGAGGAATCTTTCCACTTTTAAAGGTACTGTGATCCGCCCGGCCTCCCTTGCCACCGATTGTACGGGGTAGATTTAGCCCTCGGCTCTCGAACCTGGGTAGGTCTGGGACACCCTAACTAAACTTTTCAGAACCATAGTAAAACCGTTTTCTATTCACCTGCAAAGACTTGTGACATTGTGTGATCTTGGGCACATTTTCGCCTGGCTCCCTCTAACGCGGGCCCCGAACTAATTCCCCTTGTTCCACTATTGACTGTCTTTGCCAACCTCATGTGAAAAGTGTTTTACCTAACTGCTCTCTTTATTTCTGCCTTTTCCCTCCCTTTTGGTAATACTTGTTGGAGTACCATCTAACGTTAAGCGCTCACCTCTGGTTGGAAATAAGTGGTGTTAACTTAGAATTGTCCAACAAACGATTAGGGATGTACATGAGTAATAGTAACTGTGTTTGACTTTCTTATCTTTTCTAATGTGCTAGTGTAATTTATGAGTGTACCTTTAATAAATAAGTTTATACTTTTACACCTAGCTCTAGTCAGTGTTTGCTTGTGCTATTGTACCTCTGTACCTATTATGTATCCTCTGTATACTGCCTAACTCTTCTTGAGGGAAGTCTGACTGCTCAGCCACAGCTACCACAGTGAATCTGTGCGGTGCAGACTGCTACCAAGTGGGTTTACTGCCAACACCTGTAGTCTTAAATCTTTTGCAGTGGTCCCAGAGGGAACTGCACAGATTTCTGCCTAACAGCCAATTTTTTTAAATGGGCTATGTTTTGTATGTATACCAATGATATATTAAATGAATAATTTTTGTATAAAGCAATACATAAAACAAAATGCATAGGGCTATCACCATCATTTTTTGTATATTGTAAAATTACAAAAACAATCTCTGAAGCAAAGCTGGAGTATTTCACACATTAAGAATTGAGAATATACAGCAGTAGGTTGCACTTGGAAAAAGGCTTACTATTATATGTCTTTAATGGCAAAAATAGAGTGCAAATGGTGAGTGAGTTAAATGTTAACAGCAAGTGTTAAATTTGCGTATATGGCTATTAGCATAGGAGGACTGATATTCTTCCTTCTTTTCAGACTGAAAAAAGGTTTCACCGAATCGATCATCTTCTGCCTCTCATCAGTGTATGCATTTCTGCCTCCTATACTCTATGCTTAAGTACACAGAATCAAATTGCTTTGGTGAGGAGTATAGCTCTGTCACAACCTAGGACTGACAGTATTTCAGAAATGCACCAAAAATTCTTGAACAGGTTAGACAGCTGATGACTACTGCAGTGTGTGTCCTCGAAGGATGGGCACTCTGTAAGAACGTGTTTTCAATAAGATCACCATCAGGAATCTTCACAGAGACTAGTCTGTAGGAGTTGATGCCTGGTGAGCATAAGTATCATAACTATTGCAAGATGAATATAGTGGTAGGGTCAGTGAGGTGCCTCACAATATTAGGATTTATGTCAGAAATCATTTGATTGGTCCCCATTCTCTGGCGGTGGGAGAGAGTGAGTATTGTGACAAAATGAAGAGTATAAGGGTGAGTAGTAATTTAAGCATGTACTCAGCCCTCACACATCTACAAACAAACAGTGATCTGGGTCAGAAGGAGGCAGTATCGGATGAACCAATTCTCTCATTCAAATTTATTGACTTTCCTAACTTTCCCTATTCTAGAAGGCATCCCTACCTATCACAACTAAGGTGCTCATCAGTCATCAGTGAATGTCTTAAATTGTCCACCACCCAAAACTAACCTGACTGCCCTACCACAATAACAACTTAGGACAGGAGAATGATTCCCTTCTCCCGTTGTGGGCTCTGCTGCTCAAAAAACTTGACTTCAATAATTAATCTTCAGGTAATATCTGGTCACGGTCTTGATTAGTTCAAACAGTTCATATATGACTTGACTTTGCGTTTCTCAGACGATTATTGTTTTGACTTCTATCACTTTCCTCTTGATTCTTCCTATACAAACGTGTTGTTCTCTCTTCGTGAGATAAACAGTTTGACCATTTGAAAGTTTCACCTTCTAATTTCCTGTCTTGAGGGGTTACTCATATAGGACAGACTAAAACAGTATTGATTCTTATTCAATTCTTGAGGATCCACAGTTTGTATTTCTTTATCTTGACTGACACGAGTAAGATTGGTTTCATAATCTTCATTCACTCCACTGGATTGAAGTATCAAAGTTGATTTATTTGGACTGGGACGAGTATGATTGGTCCCATAATGATTCCAACTTCCCTTCCCGGGTCTCCCGTTATCCCAGTTACCTGAGACTTTTAGGAGTAATGTCACTGGGGCTTCTTGTGGCTCGGGGCTGTTTCTCTGTACTGTTAGGTTTCTCTTACTCCTTTATGGCTTTCTTTTTCATATTGTAGAGGATGGTCCCAAGGTACTTCCTGTATTGTTCTGTGGTTTGGCCTGCAGGGTGGTTTCGGCATTGTTAGGGGAATCCCTGTCCACCACAAGTCTTTTGTGGTCATGCCACCACCTTCAGTATATTTCACTCCTTCTGCACTCCAGGATGCTCTGCTCCGTCTGCTTCTCTGACTTTACTCCATGTAAGACACTGCGCATGCCTCTCAGCTTTGCATTCCCTTTTGGGTACAGGATGCTGCATGTTCAATTCTCTCTCTCTTCACCAGGCAAGATGCTGCGCGTCTGCTTCTTCCTTTCTCTGCCAGGTAAGATTCTCTGCACCCACTTCTCTCCCAGCAACTGGCAGCAGCCACGTTTTGTAACTCTTTCTATTGCCAGTCTGCTCCCACTGTCGGTATGGCGTATGCTTGGGACTGTAATGCTCACCTGATTCCCGCAGAGGCGCCGGTCTTGACTGGGTGAATGCCGTATCTTCAAAGGTGATGTGTAACACACGGTTGGCTCTTTGGGCTGGACCTCTGTGCACTGTATGTCTGACTCGAAGAGTAAGATGTCTGCAGATAGAAAATATGGGATTAATGAACTGGGGTTATTGGGTGCCTCTCTCCTCTTCCCTTTCTCTTCTCCTGTAGAACCCCAAAGGTTAACGCCCTCACCTTAGATAAGTGAACGCCGAGCTCTCCATCTGCCTCGGGGCAGGGTGCCGTAACCAGTTTCTTCACTGGATAAGGGTGCAGGCCTCTTGACCTCAGAGGACTGCTGTCCGTCGTTAACTGCACGAACGGTAAGTTCTGGGCACTTCAAATGTCTTAAAAGTCTTTTGTAATGATATCTCTTGTTTTGCAGGGTTCCGGCGATGGCGGATGGCGGGCTGATGAGAGTTGAGGATCGAACCCGCGTGAGGAACAGAAGCGCCTAGAAGCACGTAAGTAAGCGCTTGTAGCCTGCTTCACGATGCGCACTAACTGTCCCTTTTATCTTGCAGGTACAAGTTCGGAGCTTTAGAGAAGCTGAAGGGTGCTGGAATACCCACTGGATTCGGCGTGGGAAGGAGTAATGGCACGTGAGTAATAAAGTTGCCCAATGTCTTTAAACGCACCTTCTTTTGTCTTTCAGATGCGGGATGCAGCGCCGAAGGCCTCCGGAGCGTGCGAAGAGCTGGTAAGCTTTTGTCTTTCAGATGCCGGAATGCAGTGCGAAGACCTCCGGAGCATGTGAAGAGTAGGTAAGCCTTTGTCTTTCAGATGCCGGAATGCAGCGCGAGGCGTTGGTGACAGCCGATGGACCAGGTAAGAGATGCGCTGCCACTGAAGACCGCAGTGCTAACCTGTTCTTTCTTTGTCTTTACAGGTGCTGCTGAAGACTGGATTCCAGGATGGTAAGCCTTTGTTCCCTTAGGCCCAGGATCAGAAGCAGAAGACACGATGAGCGTTCTGCTGCAGAGAATGCAGAATAACGCAAAGCAAGATTCATCCATCGGGTGTGGTTTAAATAGCCTCCTGTAGTGCTTAGGTGTCTCCTTCCACAGCCACGCCTAGGTAAGAAAAGAGTTCCTGCTTTCCAGAAGAGTTCCAGTGTTCTGAACCTAGGGAGTGGCTCCTGTCCCACCCAACAGGAAAAGTAGTCCCAAACAGAAGAGGATCAGGGGTTCAACTGGCAGGTAAGTAAGCAGCATGGTCTGCTGCAGGTAAGTCCACCCAAGCATTGTGAGCCCGGCGCTTCCAGCGCTGGGGACTGGGCATCTTTATGAGCCTGGTGCCACTGAAGCCAGGACAGGGTCCAAAAGGTCCCAATTGGGACTGGCTGGCACTCGGAACCGGGGTTATGGGTCTGCTTCCAAGGGAGTCGGGCAAGTCCTGATCTTTTGGAAGCAGAGATCATGACAGGGACTTCCCTGGCATACATCCAGGTCTTTCGTTATTACTCTTGCTTGGTCGCTTCATCCCAGTGGAATGGCATATTGCATTTAAAGAGATATTTATTTATTGCCTCTGAATGACAATAGCAGATGATGCTGCTGGTTTCTTCCTCATGCATGGTTCCACAGTAGATGTTCTCAGAGGTATTATGGAGAGGGCTTTTCGGTAGTTCCTCATCAGAACAGGGTTCCTTGTGGGTCATTACAGCTTTCCCGGGAAAGCTGCTTTGCCGTCTCTGCCGCCCAATATACAGGTGTTAGGATATTAGAGGTGGCAGAGTAACAGTAAGTTCCTATTCCATGGAGCCCCATAGGACTCCATGGGATGGGAACTTCTGAAGCACCAGCACCGTTGTTTCAGTGATTTCCGGTAGGGGGCTGAAATCAGGGCACGTCGGGCCTGCCGGTAGTCCACTGCCTCTACAGGCAGACTGAGTAAGCCGGTCCAGAAAAATGCTGTAGCCGGTAGTACCGGACGTTTCACTGGCATGTTTCCACAGACTGGCTTACTCGTAATGACCCCCTTGCACCTAAAGGGGGAGTCTCTTCCGTTGAGGTCCCACTTGCTGCTACCGCTAGGGAGGGTACTCTGGAGTGGGCTCACCTCCCTAGCCTCACAAGGGGGGCTCTCTCTTGTGGAGAAGGGATGAATTCTTCCGATCCGTCACAAATCCCAATCATAAAGGTAAAATGGGCACAGTCAAGAGATATACCTCCTTCGCCTTTTGTGGTAAAGTGAGCAGAGGGAAGACTATACTCCTAACAGGGGGTGTGAATGTTATTCAATAGTAGCCCAAGAAGCAAAGCATCACAGCTCCAAATTTAGGGAATGTCCAAATGAAGGTTCTATAAAAATGTATAGACCAATTGAACAGACCGTCTGCAAGGAAGCGAAATGGACACAACTGCACACAACCCACCCATGTGGACAGAACAGAGAAAATGCAAGTTAAGAGAAGGCAGTGTTCTGGGCGCAGGGGCAATCGAAATGGCCACTAAGTTTTTTAAAAAGTATTTGTCTTGAGGAAAAAGGTACAAAGTGTGACCAAACCAGTCTCAAAGCCCCAAAATGGACCAAAGGGACAGGCACAGACCAATAGTACCTTCTTGGCAGGTCAACAATGGCGAACCAGGCTGTTTGGTGCTGTTAGAGACTGTTCAGGAGCAGCAGTCGCATTGTTTTAGGAGGTAAGCAGCATCCAGTGGGGAGGTGGGGGGTGAATAAGGGAGGGGGGTCAAACAGGAGCTCATTGCGGTTTGAAGGCAATGCTTGATGAGCGGATGGTGAGGGCCACCAGGGTCAGTTTGACGGTTCGACTGCAAAGATGCTGGTGAATGGAAGCACTGGTCTATGGAATTGGTTCTATGAGGTGCTCATGGGGCTGTGGAATGTGAGGGCCACCGGGGTTGGTTCGATGGTTGATTAGATAGCGAAGACACTAGCGACTTGATGGGCATGTTCGGTTTAAGCTGTTTGATGTAGCATCTGAGGTTCCTCCAGGGTCAGTTGGACTGAGGATGTAGATCAGCAGTGAAAAAGCTGGTGGGGTGAGCGGCGGTTCGAAGGTGGCAGATGCAGTAGGGCGCATGTAGTTTGAGCGGAGGCAATGATATGCTCAGCTAGTGTGGTGCAGCGGTGAACAAGTTTGAATGAGCAGTTCGAGTGCTAAGAGCTTAGCTAGTGCCAAAGGCAGCACCAGACAGACATGCTGGTTCAATAAGCAGTGAAACTGGTTTGATGACAGTTTGACCATCTCGATGCAATGAAATACAGGGCTATTGGCTCTGAGGATGCCTGGGAGTCCCGCTTTAGGGTCTCTTGACATGTTCAGTCTGTGTTCTCAGGTTACCGGCAAGGGAGACTTGTGAACACAGCGGCCCTCCACCACGATAATGCCCTTGGCAGCAGTGTGACTGGCCGAGATGCAGGTCGTGTTCCAGCAGCAGGTTCACCCCCAATGTGCCCTGGGTATGGGTAGGGAAAAAGGCTTGTCCCTGCCTTGGACACTCAGTCTTCACCTATGGAAAGTCACATCGCCCAACATAATTTTTCTTAGGTGTTTGTTCCAAAGTTAATCTGTGAAGGCGTGGGAGACCCCTTCTTTTAAAGGCAAATGTCCCCGGATGATTGGACTAAAGCTAGTCTGATTGAAGGGCCCAATTCCTGTTGTTGGAACACATGGACTTTGCCTCCTGACATCAGACTGAAAGTGCTTTGTGTTACAGGAAATGGAGCTGACAGGAGGGAAAGTTAGAGGGAAGGGAAAACAGGGGGGAGGGGGGAGAGGGAAAGAAAAAAAAGGGGGGGCAGAGGGGGGAGAGAGGGAGGAGGGGGGCTGGAATAGGGAAGTCAAATGCCAGGGGGAGATAAGGGTGGGGAGAGAGCAAAGCAATAAAAAAAAAACTCAGCTTCAGGGACCATGGTCCGACAGACCGTCGAATTTGACATAGGATGACTTAATGGCACAGTGTGTTCTTAACAGAGTCAATATTTCCCTTTCGGTGGGCCTCACACAGTCTCAGCGGCTACAGGGTCGCCCTTGGCCTTCAGCTAACCGCCTCCCATCTTCTTCATATTTTCTCCGCTTTTTGCGGGCAACCTCTTGCTTTGAACACCCGGTGCTCCATTACAGCACATATGTCCACGTCCGTGACCCACTGGTCATAGCTGGGTGTGCGCTCCGAGCCCCAAAATTGTGCAATGTTCCGCCTAAGGACTGCAAACGCAGTTGACCACAGCAGTTTATCATAGCGGGATAAGTCAAATTCACTGGAAACCCCCAAAAGCAATTGTTTCGGGCACCTCTGTATCGTCTTTCCCAGAACGCTAGACAGTTTGTCGCAGCATTTCTGCCAGAGCAGCTGAATATTACTACATTCCCACAGAATATGAAAAAAGGTACCTTCCTCTCGCTTGCAGCGTAGGCACTTTGCGTTCGAGGCCCTGCCCCAGCGGAAGAGGGCCACTCTCGGGTAGTAGGTGTGATGCAGGATCTTCAACTGGACGAGTCGGAGCCTCGAGGAGATAGTTGTTTCACGCGGGTACATCAGGGCCTTCATCCAGTCCTCTGGGAGGAGTGGATCCACGTCGCGTTCCCACTTTGATTTCAGACTGGATAGTTCCGGTGTCGCGAAGGAAGTTATCACATTGTAAATGGTGGAGGTGACCTTCCTCTCTACCCGATCCAGGACTATGTTTCGTTCTAGCGGGGAGCTTTCCGGCAGGTCTTGTGTGATCTGTCGATGGGTCGTCCAAGCATGATTCAGCTGCATGTGGTGGAACCTCTCTGTGTCCGGCAGGGAGAACCTCTCTTGCATTATCTCGAATGTTGCCAGGTTGTCCTCATGTAACACATCCCCAACGCTAGAAATTCCACGCTGGGTCCACTCGGGCAATCTCGGTAGTTTTCGTATTTCGGGAAGGTTGCAATTGTTCCACACGGTTGGGCCAGTGTTATTTTCCCACTCCACCCTAAGTATCGAAGCGCTTCCTTCCAAACTCTCATTATGTGTGATGCCATATCAGATTTTGGAGGGCGATCCAAGTCTCTGTAGAGGTGCTCTATTGGCTTATTTGTGGTGTTACAGTGGAAGCCCTTGATGTGTGGGAGGCTCCCGTCGCCGTGAAGCATATCGTTTACCACCTCCATCTGGCTGGCCCAGTAATATGATTGCAGCCTGGGCAGCCCGATCCCCCTCTTCCCAGATGGACCTCTGAAGGATAGCAAGAGCAATTCTTGGGTGACCTCCTTTCCAAAGCAGTTTCCTGAGGATGCATTCGATTTTGTGGAAGTCCCGATGGTGGATGTACAATGGCGCGTTCTGCAGGATGTATAGGAATTTAGGGAGGGCAATCATTTTGAACAAAGCTACCCTACCCATCAGCGTCAGTGGCAAGGAGATCCAGTGGCGAGTGTCGTCTGCAAATCTTGCTACCAATGGGGAGAGGTTTAAGGCTGTGTATTCAGTAAGGTGCGTTGTGATGTGTATCCCCAGGTATTTGAACTGTTCCTTCTCGATCTGGTAGGGGCCGGTTGCCAGACTCGCCAATGAGGTGTCCCCTATAAGGAAGAGAATGGATTTGGACCAGTTCATGCGTAATCCGCAGAATGCCTCATATTGGCCCAGCAGTTGCATAACTCTGGGGCAAGAAGTGTTTGGGTCCTTCAGGTAGATGAGTAGGTCATCCGCATAGAGGGATATTCTGTCTTCCCAGGTCTCGGACCACCGGAAGCCCTCCCAGGTTAGATCGTTTCGCAGCAGGATCGCCAGGGGTTCGATCGCAATAGCGAAAATCATGGCCGGTCGTGGGCAGCCCTGCCTTGTACCCCTTCCCAGACCTTCTGATCGCCAGCCGTTGACCCTGGTCCTAGCAACCGGGGATTCATACAACAGCCGCACCCAACTCCTGAAGTTCTAACCGAAGCCCATGCAGCGCACTATGGTCCAGACAGCCTCCCATCTCACTGAATCAAAGGCATTTTCAAAGTCAATTACTAACAGGGCTAGTGGCCCCTGTTTGCTGTAGGCTCTTTCCAGAGCTGAGAATAGCCTCCGGAGGTTCATGCGAGTTGATCTTTGTGGCATGAAGCCGAACTGGTCCGGATGAATCGGAGAGGGAATTACCTGTTGTAGGCGGTCCGGTAAAAGCTTTGCCAGTATTTTAGTCTCGGAGTTGATGAGTGAAATGGGCCTGTACGAGCTACATCTTTCCGGGGGCTTGTCCGGCTTGGGTATCACTACTATCGTTGCTTCTCGGAGATCTGGAGGGAGAATGCCCTTTTCACGTGCATGGTGGTACATTTGCAGTATTTGGGGGGCTATCACATTGGTACCCACCCTTCGCCATAGTTCCACCGGGAAGCCATTTGGACCAGGGGTCTTACCGGTCTGGAGAACAGAGATGGCGGCTAGGATCTCATCCTCAGTGATCTCCCGCTCCAGCTGTTGCCGCTGTGCCTCATTTAGGCTAGGGGTTTCAATTCGGTCCATAATCGTAGCGTCCATCGGGGTTGTGGATTCACTGTATAACTCTGCGTAGTATTCCGCGAAGCCCTGGGTTATTTCCTGGTCCGTCACCCTTGCATTTGATCCTTCCGCTTCGAGTCTCCGGACATGGCTGCGCCCCTGCTCCTTCCTTTCCAGCCATGCCAGCATCTTGCCGGCCTTTTCGCCTGTTTCATAGATCCTTGCTCTCATTGCAGTGTGCGCTTGGTGAGCATTGTCCATCGCGATGCTTTGCAATCTTTTTTGTGCTAGTAGCAACGTCCGATTAGAGGCCGGCGTGTTTTCGTTTATGTGCCCCTCCTCTGCCTGTTTGACATGAAGCTCCGCTTCAAGAATCTTGCTCATGTGCTGCCTCTTTTTGGCCGCCGTCCATGATATTAGTTCGCCTCTCAGCACCGTTTTATAGGCTTCCCATAGCATTTCAGGGTTCGTTGCCGTCTGTGTGTTTAGCTCAAAGTATGTGTTGGTGGTCTCCTGTAGTCTGTCTACCAGCTCAGGATCTCCCAGATAATAACTGTTCAGGCGCCAGCATGGCGGTGGGATCTTCCGGGACGTTATGAGTAACATTTCTAGTGGAGAGTGGTCAGAGATGCCTCTAGGCAGCATGTTTATTTCCTGTGCCCTATATAGGTCAGTTGCGGGAGTGAAGAAGTAATCTAGTCTGGAGAGCGAGGCATGGGACCCGAATGGAAAGAGTATGCTCTAGTGTCTGGGTGAAGTTCCCTCCATACATCGCACAGGCCGAGTGCGTTGGCGAACGTGGCAAGCCTGGTGGGGACGTTGGGGTTCCTGTTCCGTATGTGCGATCTATCCAGGGATACATTCATGACTTCATTCAAGTCACCACCTAGTATCATGCAGTTGGAGGGATCATTAGCTATTAGCGGGGTAATGTCAGTGAGTAGTGGCTCTAGAAGGGTTGGTGGTGCATATATAGCTATCACTGCGATGGATTGCCCCCATAAGTCACCCGTCACATATATGTATCTGCCGCCTGTATCAGGGGTCACCGTGTAGAGGTGGAGGGGGAGGCTTTTGTGTACTAAGATCATGACGCCTCTTGAGCCCATCGTGAAGCCCGAGTGGAATGTCAGCTTATAATTTGTACGTCTGAATAGGGTACATTCTGTGCCTGCAAGATGTGTCTCAGATAGGAACACTATATCAGCCCCCCGTCTGTTCAGAAATTGGCGCACCAGACGGCGCTTGATTGCATTGCCCAGACCATTGACGTTCCACGACATGAGCCTCAGTGTTCTGAGAGCATCGACATTACTACGATACTCTGCCATGTAAGCATGTGCTGGTAGCTGCCCTAATTGTCACTGGCAGCGTTATGCACCTATTGGAAATATGCCCGTGGTGTACTGGCATCCTTTCTGGCCATGTTCCCCTATTAGTTCGACTGGTCCCTAATGAAGCTGTATTTAACAAACCCCAAACCCCCCACCCCATACTCCTCCCAACTAGAAGCTTCGGTCGCCCGAACAAAGGATCTATGGTATCAACTGGACACCTAACATGCACACAACTTAATATCAAGTAAAAGTGGCCTTCCCCTAAGTGGGACCCAGGGGGAAGGTAATACTCCTCTAAAGGTGGTCCCCGAGGGAGTCTACACGTATACTACACGTGGAATTTGTTGCACTCTCGGGGGGGTGGGGGGTCTCCTTTTACTGTAGGGCTTGGGCCATGCCGCTACAGGTGGATATGTGCTGCCTATCATTGCGTGTGTGTGTGTACTGTAGGAAGATCTATAGTCTGACTTGGGTATCTCAGTGTGGCCACAGGATATTGACAGCCGTTGTTTCACCCCCCTCACCCCACCCCCCCCACCAAGTCTTCCGGTGGGTCCTGCGCTGGTGGTCGTCTGGGTTCTCGCCGTTGGTCTGGCGGAGGTCTTCGATTTCTTCCCTTATTTTCGAGGGGGGCGGACCAATCTTCCCTCTATGTTTTGCTCGGCCCCGCGCCAGGCCTCCTTAGGATCACAAAAATGGACTGTTGTGCCTTTGTGATAAATCTTGAGTTGTGCAGGGAAGAGCAGGCCGTCCTTCACTCCCATCGTGTGTAGCTGCCTTTTCAGGGGGTCGAAGGATTGCCTTGCCCTTTGCACTTCCCCCGTGTAATCCGGGAAAAAGGCGATTTTGGAGCCATTGAACGTGACAGCTCCTTTGGCGCACGCATGTTGTAGTAGGGCGTCGCAGTCTCTGTAGTTTAAGAATCTTGCTACTACAGTTCATGGGGGGGGCGCCAGGCGGTGGTCTGCTCGTGGGTACTCTGTGTGCCCTCTCTATGGAAAAAAACTTGAAGGCATCGGGCTCGTACAGGTCGGAAAGCCATTGTTCTAGAAAAAGTTCCATGCAGGCGTCCTCTGCCTTTTCGGGTATACCAAGGATGTGCACATTGTTGCCTCTGGACCTGCCCTCTCCCTCTTCAATTCTGTCTTCCAGCACCTTCAATTTGGATGTCGTGTTATGGAGTTGCTGTTGCATGCTGTTCATCCTGTCCTCCGTGTTGGAAATGCGCTGCTCAGCCTCAGCTGCTCAGCCTCCCCGGTGCGTGCCGTTAGTTTTTGGAGGTCGTGCCTGAGGAGGGAAACATCCATACTTATTCCGTCCATTTTCTGTTCCATGGACGTGCGGGAGTCAGCTATGGCAGCCATGATGTCTTTCAGCAAGATTCCCTGGTCCGTCTCCATTTCATCTGAGGATTGCGGGTGGTGGTCAGTGGGCTGGGGTGGAGTAATGGTGTACTGATCCGTTCTGCTCTGAGTGGAAAGCTTCCTCGGCCTATCCTTCCCCATGGTGCCAAGTCCACCTTGTACCACTCGCCACTTGCGCTATATGGGCCGATGTGGGCGCCCGTCCAGCCAACTTTTGCCTGAGCACTACGCTTCCTGGTGTGCCTCTTGTCTCTTTTACCTTGTTGGTAAGTCAGTCCCTTTGTTGTGCTTCTACTCCTGGGCCGACGCAGCTCCGCGCCTCTAGGGAGCCTCCCTCAGAGCCCTTCGCCGTCGCAGCCGCCCGCTGCCCAGCCGCAGCACGCCTTCCAGGGCAAGGCATATCCCCCGCTGTGGGCCCACGGGTCCGCACGTGTGTCACTGGATCAGCGGCACCCGCATGAACGGAAAGGCAAAAGGGCCTCTCTGCTCGCCTGTTGTCGGGGGGCAGGGCTCACACAGGGACACGGCCCACTCTCCCTTCGCTGGCCCTCTTGGCCCCGCCGATGGCGTTCTGGTCCGATGCTCCAGCCGGACCTCCCAAAGGGTGGGAGCCGGCGCGGGAAGCTCGGACTCCACTCTTCGGCAGATTCTCTCACCGCTCTCTTGTCTGTGCTGACCTGCGAGAGCGCGCCGGCCGATCGGGACCTCTCTGGAACCCCGCCGGGTCCGCACCTTTCTGTCTGTTGCGGGCTGGACACTGCGTCAGCGCGGCCTCCCTGGATATGCGCAGGACGTTCAGCTGTGTGCGCCCGCGGCTGTTTTGAAGGCGCGCTAGATGCTGTCACCACTGAACTTCACACGGCCGTCTCCGGTGAATCCAACCGCGGTTTTCTTTGATCTTCACTCCGGGTGTGCCCAGGGATGTTCGCCGTCACATCGGGGTATTTCCAGCTCTTGTTACGCCCGAAAACAGGCTTTTTTAAAACAGGATGTTAGTGCGGCCACGGGAGCTGAGCAGACGCATGTCTACTGCATCCCGCGGTTAGCCACGCCCCCCACCAGAACTCAGTTATGACTTATATCTAAAGCTGTATCTGCAACCAGGACAGTCAACCCATAATTATAGGGTTTTGGTACAGAGGGTGCAGGTCTTAGATGACAGTCCTCTGCTGCTGCAGACATTTGGCTTTCACTGCATCTTTGAGAAGGGCTCTTGTGACCTCTAAATCTGCTCTGCGCCACTAGAGAGCAGACACTGCAGATCAGGCTACTGATGCAGCAGGGCACAGGTGTACACTATGCTTTTTGCATGGAGCTTATGAAGGGAACCTGATCAGCAGATTTCCGTTTTAGAGATAGAGTTGCCCACACACTTTTATTAACTAAAAGAAAAGAACTAGGGCTTCTACACCCTTGTCAGATGGCACACCTTAATTAAAACATCCAAAGTCTGGCTAGTTCGATTCTCTGAGCCAGATGAAAAACGTATCTCTGGGTTATGAAATAATGACCAATTACTGAGCACAGAGAGAAAGGAGAACCACAACTGTGATGAGGGGAGGTGAACCACATGGTTAAGAGGTGGGACAGATAAACCTTAACCAATGCAGGTACCGCTAGTTAATAGTAAAATGGGTATGTCAATCTGGATAAAACAATGTAGCATCCAAGAGAAGCTTAGCAGTACAAAAGGAGGTAGTCGGTACCTAGATTTGTGGGAGTTGGGACAATAATCAAAAGAGGTGCTGCAGAAGTAGAAGGTGCAAGGTAAGCAAAGAGCCATGGCTTACTGACGGCTATAACTCAGTCCTTGATACAAGCAAGACAGCAAGGGGGGCATGCTGCAGAAACCCTTGTGGAGGCTTGTTTTGCTTGTCATTAATGCACGGTAATCTTTTTTCACAGCCCCAGCACACAACGAAAAGAGAAACGTTACACGCTGAAAGGCAATAATTCACATAACATGCTTAGCTAAAATGTAAAATGGCTCTTTATTGCTGTTATGCAGCAAAAAATACATGAACTTTAAAAATATTTCACAGTTAAAGCAGCCGCCACAGAACTCCTCTCGCTAGAACTGCACTAGAAAGCCCAGAAACAGGCAGGCAGAGAGTTTTGCTCAACTGGCATAGAAAGCAGTGCGTACACTCTTTCTCCAAAGCTTTTCTAAGTCTGCCCAATCTGGTGCTCTCAGTTTTAAACCTCACACAAATTTGAGTCGGCATTTTCCAGAAAGTTCTGACTCTCAAGTCCACCTGATGCCAATTCCCATGCATCCTCAGCCAAAACGACCCATGGCAACCTCAAGAGGTAAATTCTTCCCTTTTTCATGAAAATGTGAAAAACTGCATAACTTTCCTTCAGCTCTACAAAATTATCAGGCACTAGCTGGCATCTTTATTCAAAACAGTCCTTGAAACAATGCAGACTAACATAGATGAGAAAAACAGTTCACATTAAAATGCAGCTTTCACCGAGGCCTGAAGAAAGCATTTCTTCAGGCCTCGGTGAAAGCTGCATTTTGATGTGAACTGTCTTTCTCATCTATGTGCAGATTTCACTGAGGCTTGAAGAGAATGTCCATTCTGACTCTAAGCACACCCAGAATGCATTTCACAGACGCCATGGTTTTTAGTCAAAAGCATAACTCAAAGGCATTACAAGGCTATAGCCCAGATCCTGGCAAAAGTCAGAATGCACTAAATATAGGTGATTTAATGCTACCCTACTTGGGGCCATAGCCCAGATCCAGGCAGACGCCAGTGATTACCAAAAGAATGTGCAGTGTAGCTAGCCTTCTGGAGACTATAACCCAGAATATGGAAGAAGCCAGTGATGGCTAGAAAGAGAATGCGACTAAAGCACTACTGCTCTGCAGCGGTATAGGGACGGGGAGTGGTTTCTAAACTCCTACTGCACCTGCACTACTACTATCCCAGTAGTGATCTGAATAATAAAGGTTAAATGGGCAGAACACGTCTAGCAGCAGAAAAGGTTTATCATTGTGAATAAAAGAGAAGACAAAACATCACCTTGTCCTTCGCCGGATTCTGGCTTACCACAAATCGTGTCAGAAGGGGGATATATGTGACCTGATACAGAGTTCGACCTTAGCTCAAACAAGAGACATACGTCATAAACTACCCCTTATTCGGCAGTGGGGTATCAAATCATCCATAGTGGGTCTCAAAAAGACTGCATCCTCAAAAGGAGTCGGCATCCAACCCAAGCACCACTCATTTGACTGGTGGATTACCTGGCAATCCAGAAGAGGACAAATAACTAGAGCCTTCAAGCCCCAAATTTCGTTTCAAATACTGTATGTTTTGTACATCCCCTGAAACAGGGAATCTTAGTTTCAAATATGGCTATTCCCCCATCCCTGAAATCTCTGAGATTTGACAGCCAGGAGAGAGAGAGGATTTAAGACACCAAGAAAACACTGGATAGGATGGATGGAATCCCAAGAGGCCGTCAACTCCCTCGGGGGGTGTTACAATCATTATGAAGGGGAGGATTTAGCCACCTTTTTCATCAACTTTAAACATTTGGCTTCACAATTTAACTGGGATGAAAACCTCAAACCCTGCTACTGGGCTCCGCTACTTAAGGGAGAATTACAGATAACCTATCAGATGGTCAATGCCACTGGGAGCACTGCTTTTCACGAAAATAAAAGAATGTTATTGAATAAGGTGGGGCAGATTGAGACATTCTTCCAATGAAAGATGAGGTCCACTCATTTACTCCCCAATGAGACCCCTATGGTAAAGTTTACAAGGCAATCAACCAATGGTTGGGGAGGAAAGTTTTACCAGATTACCAGACATTTTGGAGGCTTTAACTTTGAAGCGGGGTAGGTAGTGAATTAACTGTTCCAAAGAGACATCTTACCAAGTTATCAACCATCCCTATATCTTAGTTTACTTGGAGTTTTGGTTATAAATAGTACAGACAGAATCTAGATTAGACTAGGATTACAGGGAGGACTTTATTTGTAATGACATCCTGACGGGCATCCTTTGAACTATCTGTTGCAGAATAGGGCCAACATACTAAGTCAAGAGACGGAATAGCTTTATCATCGTGAAAAAAGAGAGAAGACAAAATGCCACTTTGTCCGTCTCCTGATTCTGGCTTACCACAGTAAGTCTCTCCCTTGCAATACTAGCTGGTGAATGTTGTAGTTAGAATTTAGAGTGTTTTAATAAAGACAGCAGTTTGTGTAGATGCTGGTTTGGACTTCATTTTGTTTCAGTACATACTATAATGTGCTTGTTTAGAAGCTACTGCTGATCATCTACCCCTCTGGAGAGTAGAATCTGCCCTCACATGTTAGCAAAAGGAAAGGCAATAGATCTATGTTTGCCTAATTAAAGTTTAGATTGGAACAACTGTGTGGCAAGTTGCAGCACAGGTTTGAGCAGATTGCACAGAAGGCTTTGTCCTACCTGTAGATTTTCTCACACCATCACTGAAAGTCTAGCACATATGACATTTTAAGAGTTCTCATTGGCCCGTTTGTTCACCCTTAGTATAGCGGAGCATGTTTGTAAGCCTATCAAAAAATATCAAAGTAACTCAAACTACATAATTTTACCCACCTCCACAAATCGCATAAGCCTTGATATGTATGGCCAATGCCCTTGTTATGGTCCAAAAGTAGCACTAATAAAATCCTTTCCAAATTATCCTATGAACTCACCACATTGCTCTTCAGCTGGAGGCTGCATTATGGGCACCCAACAGGCCCCTAATGTTTTCAGTGAGCTGGCAACATCAGTCTAAAGAGGTGCCTCACGGAGCAAAATGCTAGGAAGGGATTAAATGATCAGTCAACAGAAAGCTTCTATACACATATTCCCAGCGTATGATGACAACAATGTAAAATTCCTGCGTTGTCGAAGGCAAAGACACAATTTTCATTTATTTATAAAGTAATGAGAAACAAAAACTTTTAAAAACTTCAGTACGCTGTTGAGACATTTTCCCTGATTTTCTTCAACAAAACGTTGCTTAAAAGAAAAACTTTGAAAATGATAGAGCCAGATGCCTTTGGACATTCTTTCATACACGGTTGATAGGAAAAATCAAGAAACTCTGTCAAAACCAATTTTGAAAATATACGTTACTGCTTGGGTGTGGATTTCGAAATTCTCATTTCGCAAAACTAATTCAGGAGCTGCAGCGTGTGCTATTAAAGCTCATAGTTGACCTCGAGTATCATATTTCGTAACTGCTCAATGTTAGTGAGTAGTTGTCATTAGTTACCCCATTGATTCTCGTTTAACACAATTTCAAGTAGCAATTACACTTTTTAAAATGAAACAGCATGGTATACACAGGCTACACAACCATAAGCAAACAGTCCCACACCACTGCCCGGCGGATAATTACATTCAACTCTTAAAATGCTCTACAGTTGCATGAAGGGAAGTGGACATTTTGGCAAACAATTTACCACATTGCACAAATACATACAAATAAATATATAGTAAAATAAATGGCATGAACAGTCATACAGAAATGAAGTCATCTATAGGAGCAAAGGTTAAAATAAGCCTCAATAATTCTTCCATTTACCTTCCAACCTGTAACACTGTACGTCTTCCCGGCACTTCCGACTGTTATGGTCCTATCCCACATACCAGGCAATGTAGCTGCACAAAAAAGGTACAACCTTGTTAAATCTGAAAAATTCACCAAGTCAGAAAGAGGTTTTTGGCAATCTCACCACATTTTTTCAAAAATGCATTTCTTTACTGTGTATGGCCTCCCTGTAAAGTAAACCGTTTTTCATATTCGTGCAGACTTAAAAACTGCTCCTCCTTCCCTTCATTTAAATGTCTTGGTTTAAACTGAGGAAGGGAGGTGTGCCGGAGGGAGGGATGAAGAAAAGATGGAAATGGAACGGTAGGGACCACGCCACTGGCCTTCCTTTCCATTATTTAACACTGACTGCGGGATTTCAACAATCCACACACATTTCTTGCATTTGGCTAAAGGTGGAAGTAATGTTGAAATATAGTAGTCTAGAGGAAGTGAACCCCTTAGGTGACCAACCTGGCAAGGGATAAATGGTGGAGGGCCATAAGCAAAATAAATGGCAATAATGAAACAGGACATGGTCCTGGCGACCAAAACACCAATAACAAGGCCGTAGGAGAAAAGAAATTGTTACGATTAAAGATTACAGTGCCCTAGGAAACCAAAATGGCAGTGATTAAACAGTATAGGGGATTGACATTTTTCAGGTTGGTAGTTGGGGAGTGCAGTTCGCAGTTTTGGGCAGGAGTTGCAGGAGAGAACGAGGGGTAGGAGGGAGTAAGCGTAAGCTGTAGGTAGACGGTGGGATGCATCATTTTGGGATTGGGAGAATGGAGAGAAAGGCAAGGTTAAACAGGAGTGAACGGTAGTGCAGTGCATGGCTTTAGGTGACCAAAAAGGGCAATTGTTAAGCAGTACTTGCCCTTGGACAGCAAATATGGCAATGATTAAAGAGAGCAGTGTCTTAGTCTACCAATATGCTCTGGGAGCATGCTGTTCCTAGAGTAGCAAATGCATGAATCTAAGCATGATGTGAACCGAAGGTGGGACCTTTTCTTTCCCAGTTTGTCCTTTGGAAGGTGTTTAATACTTCTCCTAAAATATCGGACTATGTCTCTGCCCTTAGGGTTTTATTAATTTTCTCTTAGCAAACATTTCTATTGTTATGAACTGAACTGTGCATGTGAGGCAAAAAGTGCGGACTAGGAGTTCTTTTACCATCTCACTTAAAAGAGGGCAAGGCAGTTGGACTAAAGTCAGTAGATGTGATGAATCAAAGGAATTTGTATCTTCTCCACAAGGGGGAGCTACCCTTCCACCCTACTGTTACACTTCAGCAGAGAAAAACTTCCCTGCGGTGTACGTCCCATTCACAGGGTCCTTTGTGGAGCAGATAGAGGTTGCCATGGCGTCTGTACATGCTAAGGCAGAACCCGTGTCAGCTGACATGTCTCGTACGTGAAGGACGTACAACAAGGCATGCCCCCCTTATGGGTTTAAAACTGCCCTCTTCCAGCGGGCTTGTTGCTGCCAATTAGTGTTTTACTATTTGCGGTTACATCCGTTTTCCTTTGTGAAAACTTGTCACAAAATCCAGACTTGATTTCCTGGTTCCAACCCACGCCCAAACTTTTTGGATGTTTACGTCTCCATTTCCATTGGCACTTCTAATAGACCGCTATGGTATCGATCCAGACTGCCTTCTCTCCGCCCTTATCATTGTCGTGATCTTCTGGTATTTGACGCGTAACGTTATTTGGATTGTCTTTCCCTGCTCCTGCTGTCTTTGCAACTCATTCGTCAGCAGTTACTCGGAACACCTCAGTTGCTCCAACCCTCGTTTGGGAAGCGTGTGTTTCAGGTAACCAACTGTGTTTGTTTTCTGCTATTTCTACCAGTGCCATCTTTGACTATTGTACCTCATTTACCTACTGCTCTGTTGGTATTCCCCTCTACTGGATTTGGGACATTCATTGAACTACAACACTCAACAAACTTATTTTCAAAGTGCATATTGACGCTCTCCTGATCCTGCACCAACCCGGCTCTAGCGCGACCCTCGTGCCGCCCGGGTTTACTTCCCTGTACTAACTTACCTGTTTATTATTTTTTCCTGTCGTTTTCTCCAATCCTGGAAATCCTTAACCCTTGAGAGTCCCACAATTCAGGTCTGTAGTTTTGGCTAAAAACTCTCTATATGAATAATCCATTAGATTAATTCACTCATTTGGGTTTACTTCTGGACTTGTAGGTCCATTCCGGAGAAAGTTCCACTCCAATCCCTGCCTAGGGATTTCCTGTCCCATACTGTGCTTGATTGCGTACTTGTTTTCTCAGCACTGTCTAATATCTTTGTATTCCTTTGCAGCATTGGTATTGGCGGTGTGTGTTCTCCCCGCTTTTTTATTCAACTGACATCTCTGCCTGTTCCAATAGAAACAGCAGAGAGGTACGTTGTAAAGAAGAGCCCCTCTTTGAGGAAGCCTGAGTCTTGTATTCAGGGGAGCTGGAATTGGAGGCTGAATATCGATTCCTGTGTACATATCGTCTCCAAGGTCATCTATCTTCCTGACCTATTTACGGAGCGGTGAGTAACAGAATTAGCAGCCTAACAATGTCCACGGAGACCAGTGATGCGTTGAATCAGATCGTGCAAATGGTCACGGGTCTACGAACCGACTTGACCAATGCACAAGAGGCATTACGTCAACATATGGATGCTATCCAGGCCTTGGTAACTACCCCAGCCTCAGGCACTGGCGCTACTGCTTCGGGGTCCGGCTTTCCAGCTCCCACACAGGAATCAAATCCTATCATGCTTACCACCCAGTTTCTTCTGGCTCCTCCTGAATGCTTCCTGGGTGATCCTAAACAATACAGGACCTTCATTAATCAGTGCAAGCTGCACTTCTTGCATCGTCCTGCTTCATTCCCTACTTCCACGACGCAGGCGGCTTTTGTTTTGTCAGATTTGGGTGGCACCGCTTCCGCCTGGGCAAATCCATTGTTAGAATCAAATAGTCATGTTCTCTCCAATTTGCGATGCCCTTTTAGCTATGATGAGTAAAGTATTTGATACACGTTATACTACTCAAGCTACCGACTTGGAACTGTTGAAGCATCAACAAGGGAACAATTCTCTATTGGTTTATCTGTCTCGCTTTAATCAGCTGGCAGCGGAAATGGATTGGCCCGAAGAAAAGAAGACTGCAGTCTTCTATTAAGGTCTCTCGGACGAACTAACGGACATTCTCTCCACTGTCGCAGTGGTTCCCACAGCATTCGGGGAAATGCTTGATTTAGTCCTTCAGATTGATGCCCGTAAAGCTGAAAGGCGCGGCGAGAAGAAACCTGCTCTATTCGACTCAGCCCCTGCGGATGCATCATTCTCGACACTTGCTGCACCAGAACCTATGCAGATCAGTGTGGTTAGGGGTCCACTCACGCCTGCTCAAAGAGAATACCGCAGTTTGCACAATCTTTGCATGTATTGTGGGGCCTCTGATCATCTGCTGCCCGAATGTCCCAAAAACCCTAAGAGAAAGGCGGGAAATGCCAAATCCCGACAGTAGATGGAGTCCCTACGTCGGGAGGACCACCTTTGGACTCTCAGATACAGAATCCGGTTCAGCTGGTCCGCCTTCCTGTTGCATTTTCTTTGAACCAAGGCCGTTCGTTTCAGGCAATGGCAGTGATAGATTCGGGAGCAACCGGTAACTATGTTGACCAATGCTTTGTCTCTATGTTAGGCATACCGCTAATTCGCAAAACCGTACCTGAAACTGTTAAAGCGGTGGCGGTTCGAACCTTGTCTCTGGAAAGATAACTCATCAGACGGTTCCATTGCATATGAGCACTAATGAAGGCCATACAGAAGTGATATCATTCGATATTATCAAAGCTCCGGCCTACAAAGTCATCCTGGGTATTCCATGGCTGCAGTTCCACAACCCCGTCATTGATTGGTCGACATATCAGATCCAGTTTCCTTCCAATGTTTGTAATAGTCAATGCACTTCCTTGCCTGGAATCAGCCAGGATAGCCCTGCCAGGGCACTGGTATCCTCTACCATGCATATTGGAGCAATATCAAGCATCGCGTCCATGGTTCCTTCTCATTATGCAAAATATTTGGACGTATTTGACAAAGGTATGGCAGAATCTCTACCTCCACATCGGGCCTATGATTGTCCGATAGACTTGATACCAGGGATAAAGATACCTGCTAGAAGGGTTTATTCACTCACACTCAAGGAAGATGCAGTACTCCAAGAGTACATAGATAAGGCTCTTGCCAAGGGGTTTATTCGTCCTTCAAAATCCCCAGTTGCGTCCCCGCTCTTTTCTGTTCTAAAGAAAGAAGGGGATTTACGTGCCTGTATTGACTATCGCGCCTCGAATGCAGCTACCATAAAAAAACAGTACCCCCTTCCCCTGATCTCTGTTCTCCTTGATCAGTTGGGATCCTCAAAAATATTCACTAAACTCGATCTCAGAGGGGCCTACAATTTAATCTGTATGAGAAGAGGGGATGAGTGGAAAACTGCGTTCAAGACACGTTACGGTCTATTTGAGTACTTGGTGATGCCCTTTGGGCTCTGTAACGCACCGGCCACCTTCCAGGCATTTATGAATGATATATTCCATGACATCCTTGATCAGTACGTGGTAGTTTACCTGGATGATATTCTGATCTATTTGCAAAACCAGACGGACCATTTACTACATGACAAAACGGTGCTCCAACGGCTGAGGGATCACAATTTCTTCATAAAAGCCAAAAAATGCATCTTTCACGACTCAGAGGTGGAATTCTTGGGTTACGATCTCACTAGCAGTGGGGTTCGTATGAGTCAATCTAAAATCAGTGCCATTTTGTAATGGCCAGAGCCCAAAACTGTCAAATCACAACAATCATTTCTGGGTTTTGCAAATTTTTATAGGCGTTTTATCAACAGCTTTTCAGAGATTTCTGCCCCTCTTACCTCTCTGACAGTGCCAAGGTGCCATATGTATGGTCATCTGAAACCCAAAAGGCTTTTGACCAGTTAAAAGCCGCTTTCACTTCCGCGCCTGTCCTCAAACATCCCGATCCTGATCTCCCGTTTTTTGTGGAGGCTGATGCCTCGGGTTATGCAGTTGGTGCTGTGTTGTCTCAACATTGTCCTCATTCCGGCGATATACATCCCGTTGCCTATTTCTCTCGCAAGTTGACCCCTTACGAGAGGAATTATCCCATTACGGAACGTGAACTCCTAGCCATCAGAGATGCTTTTATGAAATGGAGACATCACCTCCTAGGGGCAAAACATCCAGTAACAGTATACTCGGATCACAGAAGCCTGTTAGCTTTCAAATCAATGAAATGTCTTACTGCCAGGCAGGAGCGGTGGCACTTATTTTATTCACAATATCAGTTTGTTATCACCTACCGTCCTGCCAAGGCCCAAGTGTCAGCCGACACTCTCTCCCGCCTCCATGCGGGGAACCAGTTCCGGTGAAATGAAGCACTACCTCTCCTACTAAACAGTTGTTTGTGGATGTTCTGTTCAACCGTCCTTACGTTCAATCATCGTTGATTGGGTCTCAACCCATCCAACGAAATTGCTGATTTCAACCTGGAACTAGTTCAAGGTTTGCCATTAATTCAAGGACGCATCTTTGTTCCACCGGGTCAGGCCCGGACCTTGGCTCTCCAGTGGTCCCATGATTCTCTGGTTGCAGCACATCCAGGAAGTCAGAAAACCCTCGAGGCATTACGTTGTTGGGCTTGGTGGCCTTCCATGGCACGCGACGTAAAGGATTACATCATAACCTGTGCCGTTTGCACCGAATGTAAGACCTCCAGAGCCAAACCTGTGGGTTTGTTACAGCCCCTGCCAATCCCATACAAACCTTGGCAGATGGTGTCGATGGATTTCATTGTTGACTTGCCTGACATCCAGGGACATGACATCATTTGGGTGATTGTGGACTACTTCACAAAATATGCTTTCTTTATTCCTTGTTCCGGTTTGCCCTCAGCTCCTGGTCTGGCTAGATTGTTCATGACAAATGTATTTAGTTTCTTTGGCTTGCCATCTGTCATTGTTTCCGGTCGTGGGACGCAATTTACCTCACGATTCTGGAAGACTCTTACGGCTTCCATAGGTATTGAGGATAGGTATTGCTCGGCATACTATCCTCAGACTGATGGGCAGACTGAAAGAACCAATGCTACTATCAAACAGTTCCTACGCTGCTCATTTCTTCAGTTTCAACAGTCATGGTTCACTTCATTGCCTTATGCCGAGTTTGCATACAATAATTCTATGCATACGTCCACGGGGGTGTCTCCCTTCTTTGCCTTGTATGGTTGCCACCCTAGGGCACTCCCGCTTGATCCAACCTTGCCGGATACCAACCGGGCCGCAAGAAATTGCGTAAGAGATCTGGACAAAGTTCATCGGGATGTTCGCCGTCACTTGCTTTGGGCTCAAGATCGTGCAACGAAGTACGCGGATGTTCATCGTTCGCCGGCACCAGTCTATCGGATTGGCATGAAGGTGTGGTTGTCATCCCGTAACTTACGGATTGCTGGTTAACGCTCTATTCTGCCTAAATTTGTGGGGTCCTCTACCATTTCTGATTTTATTAACCCTGCAGCTGTCAAGTTGTCATTGCCACGTTCTTGGCGCATTCACCCGGTCTTTCACGTCTCTCTGATCAAACCCTTTGTCCGGTCTACTTGTCTACCGACGCGTCCTTCACCGATTTTGGTGGACGGCGAAGAGGAGTACGAGGTCTCACGCATTTTGGACTGCAAAGTCTCGAAGGGTACGGTGTTCTATCTGGTGGATTGGAAGGGTTTCGGGCCTGAGGATGGTACCTGGGAACCTTCGTCTAACTTGCATTGCCCTGATCTTTTGAAAGATTTTCATTCCGCCCGGGGGTTGCCGGTGTCTTTGGGGGAGGATGCTGTTACACTTCGGCAGAGAACAACTTCCCTGTGGTGTACGTCCCATTTACAGGTTCCTTTGTGGAGCAGATACAGGTTGCCATGGCGTCAGTACAAGCTACGGCGGAACCCGTGTCAGCTGACACTTCTCGTACGTGAAGGACATACAACAAGGCACGCCCCTCTTACGGGTTTAAAACTGCCGTCTTCCAGCGGGCTGGTTGCTGCTAATTAGTGTTTCTTACTATTTGCGGTTACGTCGGTTTTCCTTCGTGAAAACTTGTCACGAAATCCCTGACTTGATCTCCTGGTTCCGACCCACGCCCAAACTTTTTGGATTGTTACGTCTCCATTTCCATTGGCATTTCTTGTAGACCGCTACAGTATCGACCCGGACTGCCCCTGTACTGCCTTCTCTCCGCCCTCATCATGGTCGTGATCTTCTGGTATTTGACGCGGAACGTTATTTGGATTGTCTTCCCTGCTCCTGCTGTCTTTGCAACTCATTTGTCAGTAGTTACTCGGAACACCTCAGTTGCTCCAACCCTCTTTTGGGAAGTGTGTGTTTCAGGTAACCAACTGTGTTTGTTTTCTGCTATTTCTGCCAGCACCATCTTTGACTATTGTACCTCATTTACCTACTGCTCTGTTGGTATTCCCCTCTACTGGATTTGGGACATTCATTGAACTACAACACTCAACAAACTTATTTTCAAAGTCCATATCGACGCTCTCCTGATCCTGCAGCAACCCACCTCTAGCGCGACCCTCGTGCCGCCCGGGTTTACTTCCCTGTACTAACTTACCTGTTTATTATTTTTTCCTGTCATTTTCTCCAATCCTGGAAATCGTTAACCCTTGAGAGTCCCACAATTCAGGTCTGTAGTTTTGGCTAAAAACTCTCTATAGGAAGAATCCATTAGATTAATTCACTCATTTGGGTTTACTTCTTTACTTGTAGGTCCATTCCGGGGAAAGTTCCACTCCATTCCCTGCCTAGGGATTTCCTGTCCCATACTGTGCTTGATTGCTTACTTGTTTTCTCAGCACCGTCTAATATCTTTGTATTCCTTTGCAGCATTGGTATTGGCGGTGTGTGTTCTCCCCGCTTTTTTATTCAACTGACATCTCTGCCTGTTCCAATAGAAACAGCAGAGAGGTACGTTGTAAAGAAGAGCCCCTCTTTGAGGAAGCCTGAGTCTTGTATTCAGGGGAGCTGGAATTGGAGGCTGAATATCGATTCCTGTGTACATATCGTCTCCAAGGTCATCTATCTTCCTGACCTATTTACGGAGCGTTGAGAAACACCTATGAGGCTAGGGAGGTGAGCCCACTCAGCTGACCAGGACCTAAACGGGAGAGGCGACAGGTCTCCCATCACTGGGAGGAACTCCAAAAGGATATCCTGAAATGGCCTACTTGGGAATATCAGACAACTTAAAGAACATACAATATAGACTTGGGTGTAGAAAAAACTGCCATATATTATTGTCAAACGGAAAATTAATGCGTCTCTTTAAATAGAAATGTCAATTTAATTGGGACAAAGAGGCAAAAGTGGAGAGCGACGCTGCAGCAAGCGGAGGCCAAGAGATACGTTATGTCGGCCTGGGAAGCACTGCAGTGACGCAACACATGAGAAGGGAGGAGACTCTGCAGACGGTGAAGCCTGCAAGTTTGGATTCTGATGGTAAGCTGCTAGAGCATGGCATGCAGATCGTCCTTCTAGAGCAAAGAGGAGAGAGGTTGATGGTGGTGGCATGACCACAGAGTTTTTGGGGTGGACTGGCGGTCCTCTGAACAATGCTGAGATCACTAGGTGGCCCAGACTGCCCAGACTGCCTACCGTCCGTTTTCCAGCAGGGCTGTCACTCCGTACAGAGAGAGAGTACAGAACTCAGGATGACGGAGTAAACCAAGTTAAGAGATAGGGAAGCAATGAATTCCATGCGAAAACAGGCCCCAGTGGCGTTATCCCAGAGAAGCCCAGGTAATAGGAACAGCTGGAAAAAATGAGAATGCTATGATGTGTTGTTGGCACCTTCAGTTCGGTATACACCATTCGCTGAGCGTAGGTGTGATTTTTTGGTCGGTAATTGTCATGTGCTGTTGTGCGAGGCTATGTGTGGTTTGATTCGTTGTTCCGGTGTAGTGAAGTGCGTGCCATTTGTTGTGCAATATAGATATGGTTGTGTGGTGGGTGCTAGAGAGCCTGCAGCCAAGATGGCCGTGTCTCTCGAAACTCTGGAGGAGAGGTTGCTGCAGTACCCATCCGGAACTAAGTGCATCACTGTGCTGGGAAAACCTTGCTGAAAGGGACGCTGATCGGGGGCAAAAAGTCTGGTGGTCCGGAGAGACCTGGTTGTGCCTAGATGGGTCCGAAAAGCTGTGGCATGAGAGCAGCCTGGGAGAGCTGCCTGTTGTGCACTGTGAGGTGGCGTGGTGGAGTCAGTGGGTGGCCCCAGGAGCCGTGCGATGAAGGCAACGCTGCAGCTGGACGACAAGGCTGGTTGGCCATGACAACGGGGTGGCCAGGAGCACACCTGGCCGTGTGCAGTGCAGCAGCCCTCTGAGCGTTGCTGGAAGCCTCAAGGGACTGTGAGCCACGTGAGGAGGAGTGTGGCCCTGTGTGCTGGGGAGACGCCAGAAAACCTACCTGAGTGTATCGACCTAACCGTGCCTGCGCCCACTGCAGCAGCAAGGATCCGGCTCGCATGGGCATGGTGAGAAGAACTGGCGGAGGTGCCTAGCAGCGGCCCCCATCTCGTTAGTGCAGAGCCAGCAGTTGGAGGTCGGGAGAGCCACGTGGGGCTGGCGAGTCTTTCCCGCAAAAAGATGCTGATTTCCCAGCCTGAATTCCCTGGTGATACAGAGTACTGCAGATCACAAGTGAGCCTGCACAAGTTCCAATTGCTGGATTTCGTTTCTTTGAGGGAAGGTCAGACCTGGTCACTACAGTTAGCATATCTGTGGCTGCAAAGTGCTTGGAGGAGCTAGCAACCCCACCCTGTGAGCAGGCGTTCGACTGCCAAAATTGCATGCAAGGAAACTACCGGGAGTGCAGTGACTCCTTGGAGGAAGGCATTGTGGGGGATAGCTGGTGGAACATCAAGGCTCCTGGGTTCCCGCTAAGAAGCTTGAGACTCACATAGGGTGGCAGGTGGATGCCTTCAACCTGTGCTGGGGTGCCCAGTTTGTGGTCGTCGGGAAGACTCAGGACGCCCCAACGAGCTGAGACCAGAGCAAAGCCATTGGTGACGACAGCCAAGTAGGGGGGCTGGAAGGGAGAGCCCGGGACAGAACATCTCAGCAGCAAGACGCGCACCCTTGTCACGTGTGCCCGGACCCCCTCCTGGGGATACTGTTGTTGCTGGGGCGCTACAGACTTTTTGACCCTTCCCAGGTGCATGCCTGGGGTGGCAGCTCTGCCTAAATGCAAAATCGCTAGAAAGGAAAACCTGGGCCGGCCCTGGTGCTGGCAACTGAGAGCCAGGTTTGGGGAGAAGATGCCCCTGGCTTTTTCATCCGCAACATTGCACCTACACTGGAGGAACACCACAGTTCTCCCTTGAGAGAGCTGTATGCCTAAGGGAAACAAGCAGCAGTCCCACTTAACTTTTCCCCAGAAGGAAGGACTGAACAAAGTGTGAGAAGATGGTGCCCCGAGACATCCCTGACAAGTCACCTACGTCAGGCCTAGCGGAGGCGTCTGCTAGGCCAAACAGGAACACTCTCATCGGAACTTGGCCTGGTGTTGGCAGAGATGAGGCCAGGTTTTGCATCCATCAATACAAAGCTAGACAGGATGGCGTACAAGTTTGACAGGATGCAGGAACACATTGAGAAGGAGAGTGGGAGCATCTCCGAGGTTGGCCAGCGGTTGGGAACGCTGGAAGACACCAGCAGTGAAGTGACACAGGCGATCTGATAGCTGCGGAGGGAAGTAAAGACAATCGAGGATAACAATTGGGACCTGGAGGCGAGATCTCGGAGAAACATCCAGGTAGTGGGGGTCCCGGGCTGTCATGATGCCCAGACCCAGACCAAGTCCAGCAACCCCGGAAGCAGGCATCAAATTATTCCAAGCAAGCCCAACAACCCCTGCTAGGGGCTATTTGGGTGCAGTCCTGGCGTCTATGGCGCCAGGCTCATATGGAGAGTCAGTCCTGGCACAATAGGCGCCAGGCTCATAGATTAAAACTTACCTGATGCAGACCATGCTGCAAACTTACCTGATGCCGACCATGCTGCAAGAGCTCCAAGCCAAAAGAGGCTTGGAAGGGACTACTTTACCTAGGGACTATTTTTTACTCGGGTGGGGCTGGGGAGGAATACTTACCTGGGACTACTTTGGAGGCTATTTAAACCATGCCCGAAGAGCAGCACATGCTTCGCGTTATTCTGCATCCAGCAGTGTAACGCTCACCGTGCCTGCAAGTCTGCATCCAGTCTTCTGCCACGCCCGCCTCGAGTCCGGAGCTCCTAGAAAAAGGGAGAAAGAAGGAGAAAAGGTTAGAACAAGAGCAATACCTTTGATCCTTACCTGAATTCCCGATCCATCGCGCCTTCGAGCTGGAAGAAAGGAGTTATTTAATGCGTGTCGCCTCACCTGCTGCAGCGCCGCGCTGAACTCACCGGCCTTCGCAGCATCTTCACATTCCACCGCATCCTTCTGCATGTTCCCGCCGCACTCAGGCACCTAAGGGGAAGACAAGAACAGCAAGGTGAGCCAAGGGAATACACAGAGGCAATATTAGTTACCCCCCATAGACTTACCTGATTTTACCACCGGGGGTACTATTCATCTTCACGGGTCGGCGCAGCTTCCACTGCATCCTCGCCGAACCCCGGCCCCTAAGGGGAAACAAAAGGACAGCAAGGTGAAACAAAGGGACAAACAAGGGGAAACCTCATCACCACAATAGACTTACCTGATTTTTTAACCGCCAGAGGCATTATTCCCCCGAACTTCATACTTTCTCTCAGCGCCTGAATAAGGGAGAAAGCAACGGGTTACATATTGACATTCTTTTATCAAACTGTGTTGGATAATACGAATCCTTACTTGAATATTACCGGTTGCCACAAGGAACTCTTCGCTAGGGTCAAGCTGCAACCTGCAAGGAATCGGACATGGTGAAAGTCAGACATTTGAACTCTTACGAACTACATACTTACGGCGTCTTGCCGGGAATCTCAGAGTCAATATTGTTCTGGAACTCACCAATTCCTTCGAGCCAGTGAAGCAACTGGTTATCTACGCGCCCCTGCCCTCAATGAGGATGGAGAACTCATCTTTTCAAACCATCAGGTGAGACTATAAGAGGGGACATCAAAGGTGATCAGTGGGGAGAACAGCGGGAGTGGGGGAGGGTTAACGCTCAACTCCACGGGTGGTTAATTCCCTTTCTCCATTTGCAGAAGAATATTTCTACGGGCCAAGCAAACGAAGATAGGTGGGCCGGTCCATTCCATCATCTCGGCACTACACGTCACATTGTTGGGAGACCGCAGCTGTCCAGTTCAGATCGACGCCCCTGTGGGAGCCAGGTGAGCGTAACACGGAATCGATGCTGCAGCAGAACATGGAGGTCTTTATAGAAAACTTTATCAAGGAGGTGCTGCAGGGACCCTCACAGTCTACTCAATTTCTGATTGAGAGGAAACATCGGATGACACAGGTCGCTCCTAGACCGGTTCAGAGTCCTCGCCCAATAATTGCACGTTTGTTGAATTACTGAGACCAGGACACTATACTCCGCAGGGCAAAAGAACTTGGGGACCTTACCTACGAGAATGCCAGAGCATCATTCTACCCGGATTTCACCCAGTCAGTCTAGAAAGCCTGCCTCTTCTTCCTGGTGGCAAAAAGAGCACTTCGAGACCGTGGGATGCAGTATCCAATGCTATATCCGTCCAGGCTATGTGTCCAGCATGGAGGTAATTGAAGTAATTGGCTGGACCTCTCAAGTAAGGGGCAGGTGACAGAGCGGGTCTGAGGTGCTACTCCTGCATGTTGGGCTGGCTTGGCCCCTGGTTAAAGGTGTGATTAGCGTGTGATCCCTGATGGGTACTCAACATGTTTGCTTGAAAATATAACTAATGAGTCCTGCTGCATACTAAAGTGATGTTTAGAGGTCCTCCACTCGAGGTCTGGGGCAGTGAGGGTAAACTTGGGCGGGGGAGTCCGGCGCTTCTGGTCTGTGGCCCATGGTAATTTGGGTGTTGACGGTAGCTGGGTGGGGGGCAAGAGCCACTGTAAGTTGGGGGTGGGCAGTGTGGGTGGGGGTGGACTGGTATTCCGTTCATCTGGTATCCACGGGTACGCCACCCAGCCCGGTTCGATGATTTTCACTCTCAAACCCTCTCCCGGTCCCTTGGTAAGGCCTCTGGTTAAAGATGGGTCTGCTATATAGGAGAGCTGGATTCAATCCAGATTGTCTTTTCCCACTTCCCTTGGCCTCAACTCCTTCCTCCCCCTTGGGCCTTCTCCTCACCTTAATATTGTAAAAGGTGGATTCTCCGTCCTGCTCCTCGTGACAGGGGGGGCGTAGATGTGGGGGGCGAGCAGCGACCAAGTTACTTCACTGGTTCAAGCCCCCCTGTGGGATTCCAGTACTGCTGCGACTCCGTAGGTTTGCTGCTTTACAGTCTTTATATGCAGTTATTATGTTCCTCTTAGATCGAATAATAATGTCTTGCTTCTTTCCTTGGAAAGGTATTTTGGTGTTGTCATGCAGTTTGAAGATGAGCATGGGCCGTTAGGCGAAAGCGCGGTGTGCGCGATGCTGTCCGGTGAGTAATGTGTGATGCGCAGCGCTGTTTCGCCTTTTATATTGCTAACCTGTGTCTTTTCTCTCCTTGCAGGTCGCAATGTTCATCGCCAAGCGCCTTAATGTTCCAGTGCTGATACGGACCAGGAGAGGACTACCCAGGTAAGAATTGTGTGGCTTTCTTCGATTGGGAGGAAACGTGAGTAAACTCTTACTAATGCTGTCTTTCTTTCTCCTCTTTCCAGGTTATGGTATTCCAGGATGCATGCAGTGCCAGATGATGGCGTTAGTACCTTCAGGTGAGTGGAACTGAAGTCAGCAATTGATTGAAGACAGGATACTGTTCCAGGTAAGTTTCGTAGTGTTCTTTCTCCCTCTGCAGGTCCTTGGTTTCAGGTAAGCTGTCAAAGAACTGGACACAGTGAGCATTTAAATAGTCTCAGGTAAAGTAGTCCAGGTAAAATAGTCCCAGGCCTGCCACACCCAAAGTAGTCCAGGTAAAGTAGTCACAGGCCTGCCACACCCAAAAGACTAGACCGCATAGCTCAGTTCCTTGTAACTGAGCTATGTGTGTGCCTCCATGTTGGCTGAACCCCCCCCCCCCCCCCAAGTTAAACAGTCGAAAGTAAATAGTCCCATTCTAATGTTGGTCTTCATGATGGTTATGAGCCTGGCGCCAGGACTGACTCCAAGAGAGTCTTGGATGAGGTTTTAAGGCCTTTGACCTGGCCCTAACTGGAAGGCTGACTTGCCAGTGAGGGCCAGGGGTAAGGGTCATGACAACTGGATAGGGGAATGTTGGGGCAGTGGGGGGTGGGGGTAGTTCTTGGGGAAGTTGGGCCATGTTAAAGATTCACATCTTATGAGACCGGTCAGTAACCACCGTAACCGCTCAGGCAAGTTAGTGGGCAGGGCACAAACCCTTAACCTACGGACCAACAACGGCGAGTAGAGTGATCAGTTGGAATATGTAGGGACTCAAAAACCTGCACAAGGCCCGCAAAGTGATCCAGTATTGCGAAAGACATGGGGCCAAGGTAGGTTTGCTGCAGGAAACTCATCTGGTGGGCAGGGGGAATGAGGGGGTTGCCAGGAGCTGGGGGAACTGAAAACACTACACTTCATACTCAACATACTCAGCAGGGGTGATGTGACTGGTATACAAATCTGTGGTCTTCCGTACAACAGACACGTTTTTTGAACCGAAAGGGAGATATGCGATTGTCTCGGGGTATTGGGGCAATACAATGGTTACATATGTCAATATGTATGGTCCCAACATGGACGACCCTGGGTTCTTTGAGTCCCTAGTGAGTAAGTGTCACAAATTACTCCACACTAGTTTTGTGTTGGCAGGGGATCTCAATGTTACACTGGACCCGAGGCAAGATAGACCGGCTTGGGTTGTGGGGGGGGGTGACGGGTAAGAGGGGGGGTTGACACTGCTCCAGAGCAGTGGACGCGGTGTTGAGTGCCATGCGTGAACTTGAGTTTGGGCATGTGCGGAGGCTACACCAGCCAGAAGGGAGGGAATATTCATTTCACTCGACGGTACATGGCACCTCCTTGTGACGAATACATTTTGGCCAGCCCCTCCCTATTGCACCGTACTGTCGACTGCGTTCTTCTGCCCAGAACCCTCTCTGACCATTCGCCAGGCCTTTGGACACTGTGTCCGGAATAGGTGGTGCTATCTCGACCCTTTTGGAGGTTTAAGCCTGCGGCACTGTTCGACAGTGTTTAAGAGCCAGGTGCATGACAGGATCAAAACATTTCGCGAGAATATGGGTTCAGTATCAGGGATGAGCTTGGTGTGGAAGGCGTTCAAGGTGGTGCTTCGGGGTGGTTGCCTGTCCCTGCAACGGGGGATGTTAAAGCTGATCCGCAGACAGCTGAATGACACAGATTGGAAGTCAAGAGATACGACGGGGAGGTTGACGAGGGAGGTGGTACTGGGTCAATGGCTAAATTGAGGGAGGCGCTGGACTGCTTTAATGACATTGCGGAGTGTGAGGTTAAATACCCTGCATGCCCGGCAATGGCCCGTAGGTATGGCGAGGAAGGTAGACCGGGCAAACTCCTGGCAGCAATGGTTAGGCAAGAAAGGGGTAACACATAAATTGCAGTGGTGAGGACGGAGGGGAAGATGGTGGTGAGGCAATAGTGGATGCTCTTAGACACTATTACGAGAACCTATATGCATCACAGGGGACGCTGCCATGGTCGAACTAAAGGAATAGATCAGCAAGACTATCATCCTGGTGCTCAGTGATGTAGCGGTGGAAGCACTATCGGCGACCACCACAATTGACGAGATCCTTCTAGCAATGCGTGCCCTGCCTTCGCCCAAAGCGCCGGGAATGGTCGGAATAACGGCCGGGTTTTGAGTGTGGTCCCGAGGTAGCTCAGCATATGTTATCTGCATGGGAGGAAGACTTGTGGGTGGCACAGCTCCCCCCTTCCAAAACAATGCACAAAGCACTAATAATGCTAATACTGAAACCCGATAAGGACCCCCTTGAATGCTCCTCATACTGACCAATATCCTTGCTGAATCTCGACACGAAAATTTTCCCTAAAGCTCTGGCGAAACGCCTGCTCCTGCATGTCGCACACAATACACGTGGACCAGTCAGGTTTTGTACCGGGGAGGTCGACCTCGTCAAATTTGCGTGGGCTGTTCGCAATTCTAGCCCAGATCGATCTCTAAGTGCAAGCTGCGGCGGCTCTGCTCGACATGGAAAAGGGCTTTGACTCCATGGAGTGGAGCTACCTATTCGAGGTACTACGCCAGCTGGGGGCCCCAAAGTACTACCTCTCGGCGGTGTGGCTGCTGTATGCTGGGACAAGTGCCCGAATTGGGATTGGTGGCATGAGGTCTCGAGCCTTTGAACTGGGACGGGGGACTAGGCAGGGTTGGCCTCTCTCACCCTTGCTTTTCGTTGCTGCGATAGAAGTAATGGCGGCACGGTTGTGTACATTTCATGGGACTAGGGATCTAGGATTGGGTGGGGCTAGGGAGTAGGTATCGCTGTAGGCAGATGACGCAATTCTTTATTTTAGAGACCCTGGGAGCAACTTGGGCCCACTATCGCAGGAAGTTGCACGAGTCGGAGAGGCTTCGGGCCTTCGGATAAACAAGGCCAAATCCATCTTATTTCCAATGAATGAGGCCACGATAACACCTCGGAATACTGAAGGGTATAGGTGGGAGCAGACGGCAGTTACATATTTGGGGGTGCGGGTCAGTAGAGTTGCTCAAACACTATTAACAGACAACCATGTAAAATACCAGAATACTTTGAAGGCGAGGGTGGAGAGGTGGTGCAGGCTTCCCCTTTCGTTGCTGGGCAGAATTGTGGTCGCCAAGATGGTTGCGATCCCTAAACTCATACACATTTTCCAGAATATCCTGGTGTGGGCGGGGGTTGGTTACTTAGCGGAGGTAAGGGCCCAGCTGGTTAAGCTAGCTTGGCATCCGTGGAGTCCTCGTATTAGCGCGGATACACTAGTCCTTCCCTGGGACAAAGGTGGTGTTGGCGCACCAGACGTGGAGCTATACTTTCTGGCATCTCAATTATATTTTGCAACTCTGTGGAAGCCGGAGGCCCCAGCATCTCCTCATGTGCGCATTGAACAATGTTCGTTGCGTCCCATCCTCTCTGCAAGGGGTTTTGATCTCCAGAAGGGTGTCGGACAAATGTAAATTCGACCCCGTAGCATGCACGCTACATGCATGGAAAAGGGTCCAGAGGAGGCGGAGGGTAGACTTCCCCTTTGACCCGGTTATTTCACTCTGGAACGTAGATGGTCTGGCGCCAACATGTGACAAAGCCATTATTCAGGAATGGCGGGGTGCTGGGATTAGCCGTATTGAAGACTTGTACCCAAACGGGTCCTTTGTTACACAGGAGTTATTTGCCGAAAAGATAGGAAAGGGCTTTCAGCGTAGGCTACAGTACTTCAGAATGATAGCCGCTTTAATGGATTGGTCCTCCGTGTTCCCCGAGATCCCGTTGACAACCTTGTTGAAGTTGATTAGGTGCTCACCCGGGAGTAGGGGGGTGGTCTCTGCACTCTATAAAGTAGTTCAGCACGACTCCTCAGGTTGCTCTCGAGTGTAAACAGAAATGGGAGGACGACGCTGGGGCCCCCTTTACAGATAACCAGTAGGCAGCACTCTGTGGTAGTACACACCAGGGTATTCAGTACCCGGTTGAAGCTGATCCAGCTTAAGACACTACACAGGCTATATCTGACCACGGCCCGCATGCATCAGTTTGATGGCATCAGAACAGCTAGCTGCCCGAGATAAAACTGCGATTCGGCAGACTTTATGCACATGATATGGAACTGTATTAAACTGAGAAAATTTTGGGAGGGGGTGGCAGATGCCATTTCTGGAATGTTGGGACAGTCTATCCCTTATGAAGTGCTGTGCTGCATGTTTGGATGGCTCCCGGGGCTACCTAAACAATATCGGAAACTGCTTACAACTTGTATGATTGTGGCAAGGCGCTGCATATTGATGAAGTGGAACAGTTCGTCCCCTCCAGGATTGAGTACATGGCAAGAGAAACTTGCATGGCTCAGTGATGCAGACAAAAAGAGTATGATATTCTGTGTGGGATACAGAACAGGGCCAAGGATATCTGGGGCCCCTTCACAGCCTATTTGCTATCTCGGAATGCTGATTTGGACAAATGGGTAGGCAGTGCCGTGGGTGGATGATATCCTGGTGCCACTCCTGGTGGGTAGTCGGACCTGCTCACCCATACAATGTTTTTTTTGTCATCAATGGTTCCTTTGCCCCTGCTTCTGGGCATGGGGGTTTCCAATCTGCAAAAGTGCTCAATTATCTACTATGTTTAAACATTGCTCTGCTTGTGTTTAGCATATGCCCTCCACTTGATGTTGTACCTCATCTTTGTAATGTATGGTCAAATGGTTTTTGAGTCGTGAATCAACCAATAAAGAAAGTTTTAAAAAGAAATAAATATGGTTGTTTTTTGTAAGTTTGAGAAAGGTAAGCAGAGGGATGAGTGTTTTAGTGGGTTGGTTAGTGGTGGCGCTCCATCGTACCTCCTCCGCTTTGGCTACCGGTGGTACGTGTCCCTGCCAGCCTTGCGTATTGTGGCGAGCTGGGGGCAGAGGGTTTCCCTCCTATATTCTGTGCCGGGTTGTCTGCAGGGCTATTTAGTGATGATGACTTCCAGCCCCCCCCCCCCCCCGCACGCCTGTGTTCAGCCTAATGGATGTCTACACTGCTTTGGCCCCTGGCATATCTTGGTGTGCAGCTGCCATCCCCTCCCTGTCCCCTTGAGCTACCTGGATCACGTGGTTGATCTGTTCAATCGCCACTCTTTCCGCTTCAACCCTTTGACCTCTGTCTGCGGTTCAACCTAGAATGCTCCCATCTCTCTTGTTAGCCTCCAGTATTGCCATGGGAATGGGTTCACCAGAGCCTCCTTCCCACTCCGAAGTCTCTCCACCTCCCTGCACTTGTGGTACAGTCTATTCCTCCGTCTTGCAATGTGTATTCGTTTATTCTGAGGGGTGTGGGTGTTGCTCATTCGTTTTGATCCGATTCTGAGTTGAAGAGCCAGGTTCTTAGAAGTTTTATGAAATTTAGATGGTCCTTCATGTTCTGTATTTCTCTCGGGATTTCCAATGTTTGTGGCTAGGAAAGAGAAAGCTGATCCACCAGGTTTTTTCCTTGTGTATGGTTTATGTTGCAGATGGATGCCGTTGCTAGATCTGAGTGCTCTGGTCAGCTGGTAAATGGTGATTTTCTTTTGTAGGAATTCTGGTCCTTGGCCATGGATTGCTCTGTGTATAATGCACATTGTTTTGGATGTGATTCATTTTTTGACTGACAGCCAATGTAGCGCAGGAGTGATGTGGTCCCTTCGTGAAGAATTTGAGGAGAAGTCTGGCCACTGCATTCTGTATACGTTGCAGTCTCTTCAGTAGATAATCTGGCATTCCGAGGTGTAGGCTGTTGGCGTAGTCAATTCTGGACATGAGAGAGGTGATGGCTAGTGTTTTGTGCATAAAGGAGCGGAATGGTAGGATTGTTTTGATCGTATGTAGGTGGAAGTATTTCTTGATTATTGCGTTTACGTGTGGTCCTATGGTTAGCTCGATGTCCATTAGGATTCCAAGGTTTTTGACCATTTTTGATGGTATGGGCATTGTTCCTAGTTCTGTGGGCCATGGGATGTATTGGTTGCTTTACTGAATTTTGGATATGGTCATGATTTCGGTCTTGCCCGGTTTGAGGCGGTTTGTGTTCATCCATTCGTAGATGTCTTTGACAGTCTACTAGTGTTGTGTTCTTCTCTTGTACATCTTGGATTTTGTAGATGATTTGGGTGTCATCTGCGTAGTTGTAGCAGATGAGGCTGTGCCTTTTGATGAGGGTGATTAGTAGCATCAAGTAGCTGTTGAGGAGTGGGGATAGGGAGGATCCTCACGGTACCCCACAGCAGGCCACCTGCATCGTGGATTTGAATTGTTTTATCCATAATGTTTCTGTTCTTTCAGATAGGAACGATTTATTCCAGAGCAGCACTGTGTCGGTGATCCCCATTGATTCCAGTCTCTTGATGAGGATGTTGTGGCTGTGTTGAACGCTGCAGAAAGGTCAAGTAGTATCAGCGCTGATTTTGTGTTTGAATCTGTGTTGGTCATTAGGTCATCCCAGACCGAGAGAAGTGCTGTCTCTGTCTTCGTAGGCCTGAAGCAGACTTGTGCCTTGTTCAATAGTTGGTGTATTTCTACGTGTTCCAGTGTTTGTTCGTAAGACATGCATTACTTACCGTAAAAGCATTTCTGATAATTCTATCTGCTTAGATTCACATGCTGTGCATATGGTCCGACATCCAGTGGTAACCGCAGAGTTTTGCATCTTGTCTTTCGGGGACCGAAAGGGGACGTCGGCATAGGCGTGTCTGAAACACTATCCCTATCGTGACGTGTATAGTACCCAAAATCCCTCATGCGCCAAGGTCCCTCCGATTGTATTTTTTCTGCCTTGAGGGAGCCCAAGGCTATAGTGAGTGAGTACATGAAGAGAGAAAGTAGTAAGAAGTCTATGTCCCTTTCACCCCAAGCGGGGAGGCAGGGAGGGCGCATGTGAATCTAAGCAGATACAATCATCAGAAATGCTTTTACGGTAAGTAATGCATGTCTTCTGATGCTTGTTAATCTGCTTAGAATCACATGTTGTGCATAGACTAGCGAGCAGTACCCGGAGTTGGAGGTGGGTTGTGAGAATGAACAGTAGAAAAAAGATGTCTTAGTACTGCTTGTCCCACCTGAGAATCAGACCTAGAATGAGTGTCTAGGCAATAGTGTTTTGTAAAGGTGTGTACAGAACTCCAGGTTGCCGCTTTGCAAATGGACTCTAGGGGAACATTTGCAATGAATGCTATGGATGCCCCAGTGCCTCGAGTAGAATGTGCTCTAGGCTTGAAGGGCAGTTCTCTCTTTGCAAGAGTGTAACATAGTGTGATGCATTTGACAATCCACCTTGATATTGCTAATTTAGAGACAGGATCCCCTTCTCTACCAGCTGCCACTGAAACAAAGAATTGTTTAGTTTTCCTCAGTGGTTTAGTTCTATCCATGTAGAACATGACTGCCCTGCGCACATCTAGTGTGTGAAGGCTTCTTTCGGCCATGTTAGTAGGTCTCTGGAAGAACGTGGGTAGTTCGATTGACTGGTTCACATGGAACTTCGAAATAAATTTCGGCGCAAATCTGGGATGAGTGCGCAGAACTACCTTATCTTTGTAGACTGTAACAAAGGGGTCCAAAACCGAGAGGGCCTGTAGTTCGCTAACTCTTCTGATAGAAGTGATAGCTACTAGAAAGGCTGTCTTGTAAGTCAGGTCTTTCAGACTAGCTTTATGCATAGACTCAAAAGGCGGTCCCATGAGCCTAGTTAAAACCACATTTAGATCCCACCCAGGGGCTGGGTGAGTGATGGGGGGATAAATTCTAACCCCGTCCATAAAGGCTTTAATCACAGGTATTTTCCACCACAACACCTTCTGCTGTGACGTGGTGTAGGCTGACAACGCCGCTAGGTGAACCTTTAAGGAATTGAAGACTAACCCAGAGTACAACAGATGGGTTAGATATAACACAATGTGTGAAGGCGAGCAATCGGTGGGATTGACACCTTTGGAACTGCACCAGATGACAAAACGTTTCCATTTGCTGGCATAGCAATAATGTGCGTTAGGCTTTCTTGCCTCCCTCAGTATGTCCATGCATCTTTGAGGGAGTTGCAGATGTCCAAACTCTATGACCTCAGGAGCCAGGCTGCTAACTTCAGAGTTTGTGGGCATGGGTGCAGTCTTCCCCCTGTCCTGAGACAACATGTTGTACGGGCAGGGCAGCTTGACTGGTGGGGAGAGGGACATTTCCATCAGGTGCGAGAACCAAGGTTGGCAGGCCCACATGGGAGCCACCAGAATCATGGTGACTGGTTCCTGGTGCATCTTGTGTACTATCTTGTTCAGAAGAGGAGTCGGGGGGAAAAGCGTAGTCAAATTACCCCGACCAAGTTATCCAGAGACCGTTCCCCTTGGATCGGTTCTGGGGGTACCTGGAGGCGTAATCTTGGCATTGGGCGTTCTCCTGAGTAGCAAACTGTTCGCTCTCTGGAAACCCCCATTCTGCGAAGACGTTGGATACAATGTCTTCGTGCAGTCGCCATTCGTACTCTTCTGGCAGAGGAAAATCTCTGCCGAGTACGTCTGCCAGAAGATGGAGTTCCCCTGGAACATGTTGGGATATCAGGAACATCTTGTGTTTGAGAGCCCATATCCAGATGTTTTGGGACAGCTTGGATAGCCCTGGAGAGTGAGTGCCCCCCTGTTTGTTCAGGTAATACATTGCTGCTGTGCTGTCGGTTAGGACCAGCACTGCCTTCCCTTGCAGTTGCTCCTGAAAGGCTTTCAATGCTTTGAACACTGCTAGTAGCTCCAGTAGGTTTATATGGTTGGACGCTACCTGAGGGGACCACACTCCGTGCACTGTCTGTTGAAGCAGGTGAGCCCCCCACCCTGTGAGAGATGCGTCTGTCGTGAGAGTGGCTTCCACTCCAGGGGTGGTGAAGGTTTTCCCCTTCAAGAGGTTCTCCCTCGACCACCACTGCAGAGAGAGAACGAAGGCTGGCGAGACAACTAACAAGTTTCCCATTGTCCGCTGGCCTGACACCACTGGCTGTTGAGCCACTCTTGCATGGGACGCATGCGCAGCCGCCTGTGGGGGACCAAGTATATGCATGACGCCATCATCCCTAGCAAACGCATAGCTTTGCGTACCGTCACCTCTCGACTGGCTACATACTGAGGAACCTGAGAGAGCATGTTCTGAACCCTCTCGCTGGAAGGGAAGACTAGACCGTCTTCGGTACGAATTAGAGGCCCCAGGAACTGTTTTACTTGGCTGGGGACTAAGCTGGATTTCTTTTCATTGATAGAAAATCCCAGGCTGAACAGTAGGTCTACTGTTTTTTGGGTATTCGAAAAACAAACGTCGATCGAGTCAATCATCGAGGTAAGGGTAAACTGGAACTGAAAGTCTGCGCAAGTGTGCCGCTGCCACTGCCAGGACCTTGGTAAACACCCTTGGCGCCGAGGCTATGCCGAAGGGGAGTACCTTGAACTGGTAGTGTTTGTCCTGAATCACGAACCTTAGGAATTTTCTGTGCGCTGGCAGCATTGAAATATGAAAGTATGCATCTTTCATATCCAATGTTGTCATGAAGTCCCCCTGTTTTAGCAATGGGATCACCTCTTGCAGTGTTACCATGCGAAACGTCTGGGGCCTTATGAACTTGTTCGCTGGGCGCAGGTCTAGAACAGGAACCCATGGTGAGATCCTTTTTGGGTACAAGGAAGTACACTGACTAGATACCCTCGTTTACCTGAAGAATCGGGACGGCTTCTATGGCGTCCTTTCCCAACAGCACTTCCACCTCTTCGATCAGTATCTGCAGATGCTCCGGTGAAAGGCGTCAATGTTTCGGCGGTCTGAACTGTGGAGGTCGGGCGAATTCCACACAGTAACCGTGGGCGACTGTCTTTAAGACCCACTGGTCTGAAGTTATCCCCTCCCATGCCTTGAGGAAAGATGTTAATCGCCCCCCGACCGGGGAGACATGGGAGGGGACCTGGACTTGGTGGTCATTTCTGACCCGAAGTTGACGCTCCTCTGGAATTGGAGCCTCTGCCTCTATTCTTTCTGCGCTTCTGACCCCTCTGGGGGTAGTAAGTGGGGCTTGCAGCAGGTTGACTTGAGTTGAAGTTGCCCGTGCCGAAATTATTTTGAGCGGCGCACGCTTGTCCTCGAAAGCACCGCTGAGAATTACTGCCCCTCTGTGAAGAGGGTTTCTGGGAAATTTGGTGCAGCGACTTAATAGTCTCGTGCTCCTTCTTGGCTGTCTCCAACGCGTTGTCTACCGCCTTCCCGAAGAGGTTGGCCTCTTCGATGGGTTTGTTGATAATGGATGCCTGGGTCTCAGGCCTGAAGCCCGACGTGCGCAGCCACGTGTGCCTCTTTAGGAGAGTACCCTGTGCCAGAGACCTGCCTGCTGTCTCTGCGGTGTCCAGGGTATTCTTTACCACATTCTGATTGGCAAGTTTGCCCTCCGAGACAATGGCGAGAAGCTTGGCTCTGGTTGGTTCCGGAACCTCTTGAAGGCCTTCCTGGAGTAGGTTCCATTGGGCGTCGACACAGCTTGCCAGTAACGTTGTGTTATTGGCAATCCGGACGGTATAGGCCGCCGCCGATGTAACCCGTTTGCCTAAGGCATACAACCTTTTGGACTCCTTGTCCGGGGGTGACACTCCCGTGGCAAGGGGAACCCCTGCTCTCTTGCGAGTGTTGGTCACCACCAGCGAGTCTGGGATTGCGTGTCCTTTGATATAAAGCGGGTCGCTGGGGGAGGGTCAGAAAAGTTTTTCGACCCTTGGGTTCACAGCCCTAGTCTGAGCAGGAGTGAGTAAGGAAGGGGCCAGCCGTTTCTTTACAGAGCTCAAGAGAGGGATAGACTGGCTTGCCGGAGGCTTTTCATTAATAATTTCCTCCGCAAAATCTTGTTCGGGCAAGGCTTCAAGCGTGGCAATTTTAAAGAATTCCGCTGCTTTTTTCAACATGTTGTTGAAAGCCAATTGATCATCCACCGGGGAAGCTTGTTGAATCGGGGTGTATGGGGGAGAGTCGAGGCAGACGATATCCGAGTTGTGATCGTCTTGCTGGGTGTCCTCCAAGTTGTCCGTTGCTCCTCGATCTTCCCCATAGTTGTCCAGAAAAGAAGACTCTTCTTCTGTATAGATGTCTCTATACGTGTCAATCTGGACATCTTCTTGATAGTCAACTTGGTGTTGGACATCTTGGTGTTGGACATCTTGTGTTTGAGGGTTAGGGTCTACCCGAGCTTTTTTCGGCGGAGTTTGATCAGAAACCCTGAAAAACTGCTCCAGCCGATCCATACACCCCTTGAATTGCTCTGTGATCCACTTGGATGACCCAAATGGACCTAGCTGAGTAGGAACCATGTTCTCTGCCCTAGGGTGTTGAGAGGATCTCCTCAGGGTGCTTGAGAGGGGAACCTGGCTTTCTTAGTAAGAGTCTTCGGGATCGTCCTCCAAATCCATGGAAAACTTTTTGGCAGATTGGCCCATAACTGTGGGCGGAACCGGTACTAGGCCCACCGCCGTAGCAATCCTATTGATGCTCTTACGGATGGTCACCGAATCGAAAGATTCGGCAGTGTCGGCAGTGAAAATGGCTTCTGCGGCTCCAGAAGGGCCAGCGGATGGCTTCTCGGGTAGAGGCCAACTCGTAGTTTTTGGGCCGTATGGGCCTTGGAAACCTTGGAATCTGTTGAAGTTTCTTGTTCTGAAACTTCGGCGCGTGTAGTTTGGGGAGTAGCGGCCTTGTTATGTTTATTATGCCCGGTCGTCATGCGCTGCTGCGGGGAAGGCTTTGGATCAGACCGATCCGTGGGCGCCGCCGAAGTTTCCGGCGGACCCGTTGGCGCTTTCGCCTTCTTCGACGAAGTCGTTGAGGAGGGCGCTTGGGTTGTGTGCTTTGTGCGGTGCGATTGTACGCCCCTGTCACCGGGTGTGGTCCCTGTAGCAAGACCGGAGTCGAGCCTGGAAGGGTCGGGGACGGGCGTGGCGGCCCTAGAATAGTCCGCCTCAAGGTCTATAACGTCCGCGTTGGACGTTTGGCCATCCGATGTACCCCTGTCACTTTCGGCTGGTGTCGCGGCAGGGGAGGGAGGCTCCACGCGTGACATTCCGTACGCGGCCCACCGCTTCAACCGGCGCTCCTTAAGGGTTTTAGGTCTAAGGAGCTTGCACACCGAACACCGCTTCTCGTCGTGCTCTAGGGGGAGACAAGCGTTACACGACGTGTGCTCGTCTTTCCACAGATATCTGACCCTACACACAGGGCAGAATCTAAATGGAGTCCTTTCCATAGCAGAAGGGAAGGGTGACCAGACCAAAAAGGAAAGCAGTGGAAAAGAGGAAAGACATCATTTTTAACAGTATGGCAAACCCCAAGCCCACTCTCCCTACTGTGTAGGACGGCCAGAAGGCCCGACCACGTGGAAGTCTGAACGCCGGATCTTAGGCGCCGGAACCCACAGCTGTAGACGATTCCCCCGTAGTCTTCGTCGAAGATGTTCTTGATGGGCCACGTGACTTAACAGGGATTAAACCGACAATTATTTGGTAAGATAAACATTGACTCATGAAGAGCTCCGCTATAGGGCGACCAGTTATCTGGGCGGAAAAAAACAATCTGAGGGACCTCGGCGCGTGAGAGATTTTGGGTACTACACACGTCACGATAGGGATAGTGTTTCAGACACGCCTATGCCGACGTCCCCTTTTGGTCCCCGAAAGACAAGAGGCAATACTCCGCAGTTACCACTGGATGGCGGACCATATGCACAGCATGTGATTCTAAGCAGATTAACAAGCATCAGAAAGATAGGTTTCTAGCAGTTTTGCCGGATAGGGAATGTTTGAATATGTAGTTGGAGAGGTCTTCCGCATCGCCAGCAGTATGCTTGAGAAGTGGTTTGATGTGCACAGATTTGAAAGACTGCAGAACTCTCCCGATTGAGAACGATTGGTTGAAGCCGTTTCTGTGGCATTCCAATGGCACGCCTTGTGTACGAATTGATTTATAGATGTCCGGTGGGCATGGGTCCATTGTAGAGCCTCTTTTATTGCTAAGTTCCACCAGCAAGTGAACTCAGGCTGGACTACAATCACCCACTTCACATGTTGCTCTGGTCCCCACAGTACTGGTAACCACACATTCTACTCATAGCACAGCCTACCTCAGGACAATGTAGCCGCAGTGATATGCCTAAAGCACTAGTTTGGAGCAGCAGTATGACCTGACGGTGTCACCAAGTATAAGCAATATGCATCCAAGGCACAATCGATTCAAGCACCAGACTGAGGTCAGTCTGATGTAAGACATGTTCAGCGACTACACTTACGCAATACAAATCGCAGATGTGACTTCTACAATACGCTTTTGGCATCGACAATGACACGACATACTGTTTCGATCCTATCCAAGAAATGCATTTCTTTGCCTATAAGAGGATACATATAGCATGAAAAGTTTGGACTACAGTACTTAGTACAGCCAATCTCCTCACCCTCGAACATGAACTTGGCAACAGATGGCAATTGGTTGCTGCCACACCAATCAGCAAAAAGTTTTTTAAAAAAGTTTGCTTGTTTAAACTGGTAATGTATAAATTGTATAGCGTGCTTAATCCTTGGGCATCTATGTGCTGGATGCAGCTTAGTATGTTAGACAGTTAGCAGGATAGGTGCTGATAATGAAAAAGGAAGGCTTTCGGACTCTTACGGAACGCAGTGTAGGAGGGCTTTGCTCTCAAGACAGGGGAAAGTGTTCCACAGCATAGCCGCAGAGACTGGGAAGCTGGAGCCTCCAGCTTTGGTCTGCTTGAATCTAAGAGTACATAGGTGGTTAGCGTGAGCAATCCGAGTGGGCCTGGCTGTGGCTGGTTTGGACAGTCTGTCCGACAGGCAGCCCGGGGCAGAGTTTTCAAGGCAGCGGTCGGTGATGGAGAGTATCTTAAATTTGTATCCGTTCTCAGACTGGGAGCCAATGTGCTGTTCTCTTATCTGCAGTGATGTGGTTGTGTTTGTTCGCTCTCAGGGCATTATTTCGGATTGTTTATAATATGTTCAGGTCTCGCTCCGAGGTGCCTCCCAGGAGGGCGTTGCAATAATCCAGTTTTCTTGCACCAATAATGGCCCTGGCAATGTTCAGGCAGTTGTCAGTTGAAAGAAAGGGTAAGCTCGCTCTGATACCTTTGGTCACATATGCAGCTGAGGAGGCAGTGACATTGACGTGTCGGAACAGTGCGAGTGTGGAGTCGAGATGAAAGCTGAGCGTTTTCACAGATAAGATGTGGATGGGGTGATTGTCATGGTAAACAGCTGATAGTCTGGGCTGAGCTTGGCGAGGTGGGAGGGGTTGCAGACGAGAAGGAGTTCAGTTTTCTCATCATTGAGACACAAGCGGCAGGAGGCCATTCAGCAGTGGATGGAGTCATATGGCATTGGTTTTTTGGGAGTCCAGGCAATGATCACCAGTGAGGGGGGATGAGGATCTGGATATAGTCTGGATAATTTGTACATTTCATGTTCAGAGAATCAAGGATGTCAAACAGGTTTTGAATAGATGTTATAGAAAGTGGGGGAGATGCAGGTTCTTTGGGGAACTCTGCAGGTGATAGCTGTGGGGGTGGAAGAGGGGTTATCAGCAAAGACTTGGGACGTGCGATGGTCAGGAAGGATGCAACCCATTTTGGCGGCGTCTGGAGGAGGCAGCGGTGGTTAAGTGATGGCAGAGGATGGAGTGAATTACCAAGCCAAAAGCTGTGGATAGGTCCAAAAGCATGAGGAGTGAGAGGCTGCCAGAGTCTCTGGCATCGTCCAAGTGGTTCTTGAGGTCAAGGAGTGCCAACTCGGTTCCACTGCTGGGCCGGAAGCCTGATTGAGTGGGTTTAAGATGTGATGTCATTCAAGGTGTTGAATTTGGAGGTAAGCGGCCCTGTCTATGATCTTCAGGAGGAATGGATCTGTGGTGATGGACCTGTAGTTATTGGGGATTGAGGGGCTGGAGAGAAAGCTCCTTGGATAGGGGTGAAATGATGATTCCTTTAGCAAGTGTGGGACGGAGCAGGAGGCAACTGAGGCATTCAAGATGTCCATGATTTGTGGTACTAGGAGGTTGGTGCACTCTCCGATAAGGGGCACCCGGCAGGTGTCTGCTTTGCACCTGGATGTTTTAAGACTCTTAAGGATGTCAACAAACTCTGGTATCGTGACAGGGTGGAACCAGAAAAGGCGAGTGGACTGCAGGTGCTAAAGAGGGCAGGAAGTGATCTGGGAGGAGGTGTTGATGGTTGTTAATTTGAGCTGGATCTTGCTTTGTAGACCAGCCGTTTTAGCCAGGAGATGGACCTCATTGCACCAGGTATTGTTCTTGGTGACCATGGATGGGGTGCAAAGGGGATTCTAATTCCCATAGGATGGTCAATAGTTTGCTTGAGTTGGATTTGGCATGGGCAATCCGGGTACTGTAGGAGGATGCTTTGGCCCTTGGAATAGCTTTAGGTGCCAGGTGCATTCACTAGAAAAAGTTTATGCCTGCATGACAAGGAGCTCGGGGCTGTACCAGGAGTTGGTTTGTGTGGCTCCTTTATAGGTGCATGTTTTAAGCAGGGCAAGTTTATCAATGGCTGCATTGAGGGTAGAATTGTAGTGGTTGACTAGGCTGTTACAATCAAGAGCATTTGGGGGAGGAAGGGGTTGTTTTTCAGAGCACTGGTCAAGAGAGTGTCACTGGTGAGGTTGTGGGTGCAAGAAGTGATGGGGCAGATAGGAGGGGGGTGGGCCGGGTCTGGGCGTGGAATGGTGAATGTGATGCAGTATTGATCGGACCAAGCGCAATGGTTATGTCACAGTTTTGATCAAGTGCCCAATTAGCGTGCCACATTAACTGGCTAAAGGGATAAACTCATACAGATGCAGTAGTCCATCCGCCCAAAGAAGCCAAGAACCAGCATGTGGGGGGCCAATTCGCAGAGGACATTGTGTCATCTTGAGTATGTCATCTCTTTTGCAGATCAGCTGACCAATGCTGCGGAGCTACAGGGAGTAAAATGGAATAACGAAGAAGCAAGTAAATGGAGTTCTGCTGAGCTGATCAAGAGAAATGGCCTGGATGCTGAAGCCAGAGACTCACGGGAGGGCCTGTTAGCTATGTAAAACACTGAACAATTGGGAAAGAGGGAGAAGAAATTTGGAACCTGGTCTGAACCCCCATATTAAGGCTGGCTGCAAGAGATCCACTGGGCTGATGACACAGAGTAAAAGGCAAACACTGGTAGAGGAACTGAGACCTTTGGCCAGGTAGATAAAAGACCCAGGAACCAAGGGAAAAGAAAGCTGAGGGACCAAGAAGATAGACTGAGCTCAAGGGACTTGCCAGAAAACTGATCTCAACCCCTGAGCAGGGTCAAAGATTAAGATTATGACGATTGGGAGAAAAAAGATGTGGGAGTGGGTGCTGGCAAAGGAACGCTTTCTGCAATGATCTTTACAAGGGGGAGGGGAATGGGATACTGTTGCAAGTTGGAATGCCACGCTGAATATAATAACAATTGAAGAAGAAGAGGATGACAAATACTGGCAAATTTTTACAACTTAAAATACCATGTTGAATCCAATAACCCTTGAAAGGAGAGGAGGGCTGCAAGTATTGGCAAATGTTTAAAGGACTCTGTTTAAAACGTGGTTGTGACACTGTCAGACAAAATGATTACAAGAAGAGGCTTGCAAGAGGCACTTGGGATGCCCGCAAAAAAGGTTGCAAACAAGTACTTTTGGACATTGGGAGCTGTAGTAAAGAAAGACTCACTAGAAATTTACTGAGAAGCAGAATTCTTACACATTGGTAGTTCAAGTGGAAAAAAGCTACTAACAGTTTGAGTGCCAGATGCGGGATGTAGTGAAAGCCAAATGCAACTCCCTAGAGAAAGAAAGCATTTGGACAAGGGGGAAGCGCAAGCGCTAGTGGGGGTAGTTCTTGGGGCAGAGGGTGGCGGGTGGGAGTAGGTGTTTGGGCTGGGAGTTGGTGTTGGGTCTGGGTGGTGGGGCTGGGGTGGGAGGAGGAAGTTGGTGTTGGGGTGTCAGGGTTATGGTCTTCATATACAGGCATGTCAATGTTCATACGTTTGCACAAGTTGTGCAGCATTGCGCATACTACTACAATTTTCCCAACTTTCGCAGGGCTGAGCATGAGTGCACCGCCTGTGTGGTGAAGGCACCTGAACCTTGATTTCAGCAGTCCAAATTTCTGCGCAATGCATGAACTGGTACTCCTCTGCGCCTCATTGTAGACTATCTTCTGTGGTATAGCAGGGTTTCTTACAAGGGTTATCAGCCATGTCAACTGCTATTATCCTGCTTCACTTGCAAAACACGAATGGACTGTGTGAGACATGGCGGTGTGTGGGTCAGGGAACACGTTTATTGTCCTGACGTGTCTGCCCCTATGTGCACAACGCAGTGATTGTGCATGGTGCACCTTGTGTGCATCGTGGTAGATTGGACTTGGGCTACAGGGTTCACTTGCCGTCATTCACGTTGTGGGAGTCGGCAGTCATGAGGTATTTGTCAATGTCATTAGCAGTGCACTGGTCAACTATGGCGTTGCAGTATGCCATGTAGGGTCCATGGCAATGCTTGCATAGGGGGAAAGTTTCCCTGATTGCTTTGTGCTGCACTGCATGGCAGGTTGCCCTGTGCCATCACATGGTTCAAGTCTGTGTCCTGGAGTGGGTCAGTCAGGGTTCAGGGCCCGTTCTGTGCATTTCTATTGTAGCATCATGGGACTTGTAGTTTCACTTTGCTAATGCTTACATACCCCAGGTGTGTATCAGGAATTTTGGCAGTCAGTTCTGGGTGCTACTTACCCACAAGCTTGGTGAGCAGTCCCGTGTGCCTCTCCATGTACGGTGCTGTTCCGCAGTATCATCGAGTCATGTATGGGACTCTGTATCAGGCACAGCAGTGGCTGATTGGGAGGTCGGCACCGCAGGTCTTTTACACATTCATGGAATGGTACTGTTTCCTGTTCCGGTATGCCTATTCTGTTGCCTGGGGGATCTATGGGGGCAGGTGGGTGGGATACCAATGCCAAATGTGTGCAATTCAATGCCGCTATGGTATTGGGGAAATGGGCAATGTCTTAGACACATGCATTTCCTGCATGCACCTGTGCCTGGGTGATGGGCATGGAGATAGGCATGCCTCATGAGCGCACCCAGGACTTGGTCGAGCACCTTGGAGAAGGTGGGCTGTGACATCCCATGCAGTGTCCCTACTATGTATTGGAATCCGCCCGTGCCAAAGAAGTGTACGACTGCCCAAGCTTCAGCACAGGGGGCGGGGGATGGCAGTTCTGATGGCAATGGCACTCTGCAGTTCTGCCTGTATACGGGTGAGCAGTTCAGTGATGGTGGGCCTGTCCAATAGGTATAGGGTCACTAATTGGCTGTCCGTCAGTGTCCATGGGGAAGGGCAGACAGGTGGCATGAGTGCCCTCCACAGAATTATTCGCCTGCGCCTTTGTGGTGCCCGTCTCCTTCCCTGCTGAGGTCCAGCATGCTGCTGTAGCAGGTTGTGGAGCCTGTAACCAACCTCTGCTTGTGGCTGCATGTTGCTTGGGGTAGGTGTGGCCCGTTTATACTCCTCTGAGTGGTTCTGGTGCACCTGTATGTATTTACCTCCACCTTTCTTGTGGAGGTAACTGTGCTGTGTTCTTTAAAAGCAGTTATACAGGTAAAATATACACGCACAGTGACTTTGATGTCCAGAGAACTGAAAGGCAATCTTACCTATTTTTGTATGTTTGTGTCCGGTATACACAAGCCATTCGTATACCTCATCACTAATGCACAGGGCATCATGTTTGATACAGAGGTCAGCAATCACCTGTAGTTCATTTTTGTTAAACACCTAGAAAGCAAAAGCAAGCCAAGTTACTACCCATACATGTGCAAGTATTTGAACATTGAAGAGATGTACGTGATTTACTAGAAGTCAGACATGTTCCTCTTACCTTGCCCACAGGATTATTTGGGTTGTTAACTATGATGGCTTTGGTTTTCGAATTAAATTTAGAAGCTAGTTCTATGGGGTCCAACGTCCAGTCAGAACTAGAAAGTGGACCGCCTGTATCACTTGGTTTCTGCAGAATAAAAGACAGTCTTCATTATGCGACAAATCTACAAATAACAAAACATGAGATGAGGAAGCACATGCACAGGTAAAAACAAATCTCATCATGCAAAACAGAAACGTCAGTTTAAGGTTCCAAGTCCCAAAATCAAGAGGGATTACATTGACAAGATTAAAGTTTTCAGTAGGGTGCCAGGGATTTATAGTGCATATTACTTTCTATATATGTCGTTTATTTTACTTGAGTAAACCAAAAAAGAAAAATTATTCTTATATCATTTATATAAGCATAACTATTTTAGTAAAGGACTTCCCTGGGATACCGTTTCCCTGGGTAACAACTCTAAACCTTCATTATCAATGTGTTTAAAATATATTTGTACACATTTGAACAAAAAAACAGAAAAACGTATTGAACAATATGGGGTTAATTTTGCTCCCGATATAATTTGAGGGTGGGGAGCCGTTATGACACATTAAAGTAGGCGGCTCCCTGCCGCCACATTTTCATAATTTGCACTACAGCGTGTAATGTGCAGGGCAAAAAGTACACTGCCTTTTGTCTTGCACTCTGCAGTGTCATGCCAGCCAGTGTTTACTTGTAATTGTGAGCACTGCGTGCCATTCTCGCAATTGAAATGTAACGCTGTCAGACAGCATGGCAGTCAGCATTTACAATGGATGTCTATGGGGTCTGCCTGCCATAGGGAGCTCCAGCATTTGCACCGGCATGGATTTTCATGCCATGCCGGTACAAATTCTGGAGCATCTATATGGCGAAGAGGAAGGCAGGTGGCGGAATCTCAAGTTGCCTTCCACCTCTCCTCTCTCCCATACAAACGCTTGAAAATGGGGAAGGACGTGAATTAAAGTAGTCCAAGCCTTACTCGAGGCTTTTAGTCCTTTCATTGACGGTCCATGTTTTTCAATACTTAGTGTACAAGTACACGATGAGTGCATCTTCAGGACCTGTGTTTAAGCATTCTATTCAAATGTGATATTTTCCCAGTGGAGGTTGTGAACAAACGTGTTCCCAAGTTGCTGAATACTGCTTCCGTGCACTGGCTCCCCTTCATAAGGGGAAACTTGAGACTTGTCAATCCTACTGCCATCACTTGACGAGTGTGAGAAATGGTCCAAGGCTATTAGAGCTGCTAGTTTATAGAGGAGAATTTCTTTGAAGCAGGCGAGCTGATAAAGGAAAGACATGAAAGGTGTCCAAACCTGTACAATGTGCATAAATATGAGAAGTCAATGGGGAGTTCAGATCTTTTTGGAGGTTGAAGAGGGTGCCTTTCTTCCTGGGACCCCAAGAGGCTTACAAAATAACCTGAATGTGTATTTGTATGCTTCACTGCCAATAAGGGGAATCCAGATGAAGCCCTGCCCCTGTGCTTTTGACTGTTCTTCCTTAAAAAAGTCCCTATGGCCTTGTGTGCTGTGTTCAACTAAATCAACATTAGAAATGCAAGCTATCCAGTGCTGCTAGGTTCTGGGGGCGGGGAGACCAATTTATTACCATCACAGACATAACGACCAGTAGTACTCATGATTAGCTGGCGCAAAGGGACCCGGGTTGCCTTCTACTAATTATTAGACAACCAACAAAGGATGGAAGGACTCCTGACAGCACATTCTGCGAGAGCTACACAGGAAAGGGGCAGTAAAAAATATCGAAGACAAGTGAAGGATACAAAAAAGATGTTTGGTGTGAGAAACCTGAGGGTATCCTCACTTCTACTCCCCCTGGAACCTCTTCTCAGGTGGCCAGGGAAAGGCCATCACTTTTGGATGCTGATCGTGGGGAGAAGAAGCGAGGGAGGATCACCTGGGTGGAGGTTCCTTGGGGATTGAGAGTGGGGTATCGACATTCAAGACATGGTATCTCCCTTTTCCTATTGAAGATCAACCTAATCCTCTCCCAGTCTTTATATGCTATTGTCCAACATCTCCCCTCACTTTCCCACACTTTACCTATGACAGAACTGGGACGAAGAAGAGGTAACCAGGAGTAATGAACTCTAGCTCCTTTTACCACTGTAGTACCGGAACGAGGAAAATGCCTGCAAAGTACTGTGAAGGTCAGGCACGTCCCTTGAACTATGGTCCGGCAATTTCAATTGCGAGCGGCCACATGCAACCTGTTAAGTGGTTGCATGTGTACAAAAGGAGACCAAAGGTGCAACAAGTCAGAAACCCAGAGGCCTGTGTGAGGGCTAAGCGAAGGCTGTTACTTTCAGCAGCAGGTGTGGATAATCTGAAGCAGAGGAGGCGTGGAGCCGGGAGGCCGTTGGCAGACCGAATAAGCTGTTGGGAGCAGAGCACACAGGAATGAGGATTCTTAAACATGTGAATCCTATCCCGTGAGTGGCCAAGAAGGTCGTACTCTGTGTGGCACAGATCACGCAGCGGAAGCACTGAAGTGTGAAAAGGAGCAGTCTGAAGCCCCAGTGGGAAGCCAGAAGCAGCAGCAGCAGTTTGCCGCGAGGTTTGCTGTGCAACCCAGCCACTTCAAGGAGACTGGTGAGTTTCTCAGAGCCCCGAAACCCCAAACCACTATGAACGCGAATGCTGAAAAGTAACGCTTCAGTATGGTTAAAGCGATTCCCATTATTTGAACTGACACGCAAGTTGAAACTAAGTAACAGACCATTGTGCATGCATTTACTACACAGCAATTAAAAGGCAAGTTGCATGGGAGGATTTGCAGAACTGCGAGGCCGAGTTTGTATCCCAGGTCAATGATGGCGGTATTTAGAGAACTGAAGGAAACAAGAGAAACTCATAAAAGAAGCTTATTGAATACAAAACTGAATAAATTCACATGAAAGCTAAATCGAATGCATTTAATACCAAGATGAGCGAAACTTGGTGGGCAAAACGGTTTACTGAAGAAGGTCAAATGGCAAAATGGGTATTTAAAAATAACCTGCAGACAAAGGCACAAGTGTGAAAGAGTGCAACAGAGATATGGGAAACTGATAAGACCATCGCAAAGTGAACTATGTGAATGAAGATAGCGTGGCAAGGCCAAAGACGGATCTACAGCGTGCAACCACTTTATGGCAAAGCCAAAAGTCTGACCAGGAGAAGTTAAGTGTGTGAAGCTGGACATACTGAGGGGGTTTGAAGAGCCTAGGGTTCCTGGTTGTGTGACCTGTGATGGGTGGACCGTATGGTCTGACAACTGCGCCCAGACCAAGGAACCCTAAAACATGGAAACAAAAGACACTGTGGACACCAAGAAAGAACACCAAGACAACTATTGATGCAGTCCATAGAAAAGCTCAAGTTCACCTGGAGTTGTGCTGAAATTTGAAAACCAGACACAAGTATACATTTCTACCTTGAAGTCTTGGTAAAGGGAACCCTGAGACTCGAGGAATTGCAGATGCTGTCTTAAGGACGGAGCCTCAAGGCCCTTTTTTTTTTTTAACTGGGTTGCCTTGAACTTCGGGAAGGGAACCCCGAGGATTGTGTGGAACTGTATTGCATTGAACTTTCAGAAAGGTAATCTTCAGACGTTTTGTGGAACCTTCTTGAACTTGAGGAAGGGGAGCTGAAAAGAAAGCAAAGAGCTGGAAGAAGCTCAGAACTTTATTATTTTTCTTTTTTTTTCTCAAGATTTTATTTATTAATTTAGTACCTTACATAAACAATAAAACAACACAATACAATAGTACAAATTTAGAAAGTGATACTCATTCACATGCAGACTGGTAGACTAATCTATAAAGGAACAACAAAGAAGGACAGAAGTCAAGGAGCAAAGTAGTAGAAAGCAAGAGAAACAAATCAAATTAAAGATTAGACACGAAAAAAGGAGAATTCTAGAATGTGACTAAATGACTAAACATAAAGATCATTAAATGCCCCAACTCCTCCCATATTGATCAAGCTGGTCCTTTGCGATAAAAGAGATCTTCTCTCTCCTACACAGAAGGGACAGACTCTGACACCAATCATCAATATTAGTGGAAGTGCCCAAAATTTCAAAACTTGTTTCTTGGCCAGGAGAAGGGCTCTATATGCCTAGAACATTTTACTTGTAGACAGTCCAACACCTAGGGGACTTAAACCTAGCACACCAACAAGTGTATCCCTGGGTATAACCAAATCCATAAATAGTACCCTTCTGTGAAATACACCATCCTAGAATAGTTGCATCTTACCACATAACCATAACATATGGAGCGTAGTGCCCACCTCTCTTTTACAATTCCAAATTACACAACTTGCTCAATCTCATCTTCCTTGGGGACCAGTATAGATAATGGTAAATTATTTGTTGTGTGTATCTCAAATCTAAATCAACTTTGTGTCTGACAGGACCTGCACATATGCAGTACCATTCAATATCTGACAATGAACAACTCCGATCCGAGTCCCAATTCTCTCTACCACATTGTGATGTAACTGAGATGCAGAAGGTGTAACCAATTTATACAAAGTAGATGCAGATAAGGGCATGGTCTTTGAAAGAAGTAAAATTGTAGGTGAAAAGTGCAATGTAGCATTCAATGATGAAAAAAGTATTAAAAAAAAAAGTTCCAGCAGAGCATTATACCGACTAATTTCAGACGCATTCAGCTTATATTTAAACCGCAGGAACTCAAAATCAACCATATTCTGACCGTCATAAACCTGTCCAATTTTCCAGATACCAGCTTTCTGCCACGAAATCCATGACAAAACACGGTTATTCTATTTTATGGCCTGGTTTTCTGGTTTTACCATAAGCTTGAGTCCGCACACAGTAAATATTTCTCATCCCTAATCTCATTACCTTTATGCCATTCTCTCACAACATGTTTTATAAAAAGGCATAGCAGTACCAACAGGCAATGTCTTATCCATGAACAAAAGAATATCCAGGGGGATGGGTGAAATGGATTCCCTCTCAATTTCAATACAACCTGCACAATTCATGTGATCAGACGCCAACCAATGGTGTTACATGCATAGAGTAAATGTAGAATGGTAACGTTTTATGTCAGGATAACCAAAGCCACCCAACTTCACTGATTTTTGGAGGACATCTTTCGGGGCTCGTACCCGGTTTCCTTCTCCCCACACAAACTTATTCAAGGACTTCTTGATATTTTTAAGTAGATTATATGGAAGTGGTAGGGGGGGCATGCTAAAGACAAAGATGTTGAAAGGATGGACATTTTCACTACCGTAACGCTCACCTGGTATCCACAGGGACGTCTCAGCCTGTTCTGACCTCTTACGACCTCGAACCCTTCCCTGGAGTCTACTCGACTGGAGACTGGGCCTGAAACACAGGATTGGTAGAGTTTAACTCCCTATCGTCTCTGTGTGTTTGAACCCCTTCTTCCCCGGGGTCCAACCCGTCCCTTTGATCCACAGCTCACCTTGTTTTCTTGGAAAGTGTGCTCTCTGTCCTGCTTTCAGCACAAGGGCCCATTGATTGATGCAGGCTTGTTGCTGCCTAGTTACTTCACTGGCAAGAGTCCGACAGGCAAGTATAATGAGTCTTTTGAACAGTTCTCTAACTTCGTTCCTTTCTTTCCTTAGATGATGGCCGGCGTCCGGGGATGGCGACGTGCTGCTGAGATGAGTAGCGCTGAAGGTGAGTGAGAGCGCGATGTGCGATGCGACCCTTTCGTATCTGTATTGAACTGAGTTCTTTTTCTGTGTCTTTTAGGTGCCGCAACGTTTTCAGCGTGGATGCCGGTTATGAAGAAGAAATGCAGTGAGTAAGCGCGGTATGCAGCGCCCCTAGATGTTTCCACGCTAACCTGGAGTGTCTTTTCCCCTCTTGCAGATGGATGAGAAGTTCCGGGGACATAGTTCCCCCAGAGCAGCTGGGATTCAGGTAAGCGTTTGAAGCTCGTACAGTCTTTAAAAATAAGCGAAGATTTGCTGAATGCTTGCTAATGCCTTTTTTCTGTTCTTTTCCCTTTTTCTTAGGAAGCGGCGTGCCGGGATGGGAATTACACCGCCAAAGATGCCTGCAGAACAGAAGAGGCGATGAAGGATGGGCAGAAGCGCCGCAAGGTAAGGCTGTTCCTAGCAGTGTTCTTGTTCTTGCGGGAGCTGAGCGCAGAAGAAAGATGCAGGTCTCCTGAAGACCGATCCGAACACGGTGAGTGTCACGCTGCAGGTGCAGAAAACACAAAGCATGTTTCTCGGCCTGGGCGTGGCTTAAATAGTCTCTGGGTATCCCAGGTGTCTCTGGGCTGAACCACACCCAAAAGACTAGACTGCACATGCAGTTTTGGGAACCGAAATATGTGGGGGCATCCATCTTGTCCCCATCAATGCACTACAAGTCCAATCCCCAATGTTATCCTATGGGAGTGAGTGAGTCTGGTGCCACAAGCGCCAAGTCTGACTCCAAGTGGGTCTTTGGAGGGATGGAGAGGCCCTTGAGGGCCATGTAGGTGATCGTGGCCTGGCTCCAGCCTGACATCTTGGAGGGCTGGGGACATGAGGGGCAGGAATCATGACAACTACATTAACCTTACCCCATAGGGATAGTTTTAGCTTCTCCAATCTACAGCAGAGACGATCTACTTCTGCAATTTTCAGGCGGATGTTATGTACAAGTAGGGACTGAACAGCTTTATTCTCATGGATACCCAAGTATTTGAGACCTTAATCAGCCCACATTTCCTGACCCACAGCTAACAACCCTCTATGGCATGAAATGGAAACTGGATAAATTAAGGTATTTGCAACATTAACTTTATAATTAGAGAGAATTTACCAAAGTCCTGTAATGTCGATAGAAGCTCTGGGTTCTAGGTTTGAGATCTGCATACAAAAGACACATACTCCCCAAATGGAATACCCACTATATTTGGAGGATTCCTAATCATAATGACAAGAGGTTCAATGAATACATCAAACAATAGCAGAAATAGAGGGCAACCATGCCTAGTTCCCCTCAGGATCCGAAAACACTCAGAGCGACTTCCATTGACAACCACAGATGCCTTTACATCTCCATATAAGGCTCTAAATAGTTTATGAAAAAGGGTCCCAAATTTATTTTAAGCAAGACCTAACACAGAAAAACGCAGATTACTCTGTCAAAAGCCTTCTCTGCATCAATACATATTGCCGTGCAAGCCTCCGCAGTGTCTCTTTAAATACATTATATCAAGCAATTCTCGCAAGTTATCACTACTTCGCCTGCCACTCACAAAACCAGTTTGATTCTTATGAACAAGCAGGCCGTTTAATCTTCTACGTTTAAAAGCGAAATCGGTGGGTCATTTTCACATAACGACGGATTCTTACACGGTTTAGGAATAACCGTTATTAAAGCAGTCTGCATTGATTCAGCGACCGCCTCACTATTCAGAATTTCTGCATACAATTTCATGAGGAAAGGTGACAGAATCTCACTAAAGGTTTTGTAGAACTCAATTGGAAAGCCATCAAGGCCAGGGCATTTACCGCATGTCGATTTATTAATTGAGTGTACAATTTCCTCAATTGTTATAGGTGCATCTAGACCCAATATTTCTTATTCATTTAGACTTGGCATTTCTAATCTAGCGAGAAAATGTATTTTCGTCTTGGAAACTGTATCATCATTACTGTATAAAGAGGCATAAGATTACCTGAATTCCTTGCAAATTTCTACATTCTTCCTCAACATTCCTCCTTTATCTCCAATAAAAAGCACTTGCATATTATTCTCCTTCTGCTGAATACGGCTTGCTAGCAAGGGCCCTGATTTTTCACCTCTCTCCCAAAACGCCTGCCTGGAATAGAATAGTTGCGTCTCTGCTTTATGATTCAGGTCACAATCTAAGGCCTGTTTCACATGCAACAATGCCAATAGATTTTCCTTAATGGGACATTCACAATAACGTACTTCACAAGACTTATACTGGTCTTCTAAATGAACCCTAACCTTTTCCTGCTGACATTTCTGATAAGACGCAAAGCTGATAATCTTACAACGCAGTGTTGCCTTCAATGCATCCCAAATCACTGATAAAGAGTCCACTGAGTGTAAATTATCCTTCATGAACAATATTTCCGTTACTATATGTTCGATAAAGTCTGCATCCGTATGCAACTGTATATTTAGACGCCACTGCTTCCTAGACCTCAAACTACAAGCAGATTCATCCAAAGACAACATAATAGGAGCGTGATCAGAGATTACAACTTTTCCAATCCAATTGAAGTATTACAAATATCTCCACATAAACTCCTACTGACAAGGAAAAAATCAATGCTTGAAGATATACCATGTGCCAATGAATGAAAAGTGTATTTTATTCCTTCTGTATTAAGACCCCGCCAAATAGCATGTAAATCCCATTTATCTAATAACCTTCAAAGACCTTTCCTTGCTTTCATCTCAGCATAGGAATTAGTCTGAGTGTTCTTATCCTTTTTCAAATAAATTGTAGAGTTGAAGTATCCTCCAACTATAATTTCTGTACAACCCAGTTGGTCCAGCACTTCATCCACCTTTAAAAAAACAAAAAACATCCCGATTCACATTGGGTGCATAAATATTCAAAATTGTCATAAACCTGTTCTTAATGTTTCATTTTAGTGCAACATATCTCTCTTCTGGATCTATACATACACTATCAGTTCTATACCTCAAGGCTTTCCTAAAGAGGACAAAGACTCCACGTGAATTACTTGCAAAGTAACTTGAAAATTCTTTTACATACGAGCCATTTAAGATATATCCCATTTGATCTCTTCTCAAATGAGTCTCCTGTAAAAATATTATATCTGGTCTCTGCCTACCTATCACTGATACCTCTATCCGCTTAATAGGATTATTCACACCCTTAACATTCCATCTCGTAAATGTTAATTTTACAGTAATTAACTCCAAGAAAACAAAATCTCAGTGCTGGACAAACCGCACCAATTGGCAATCCTTCTCAACATAGAACGCACGTCCTCACCCATAATCTTCTCCCACACCGGTATCCATCTTTTCTTCCCCTCTGCCCTTCACCTCATTCCCTTCTTCCAACTTTACCAGGTAATGACACTAATCAAATTGCACCCCAGGAATATCCCAAATAAAATTGCATTATAGGAAAATAAACAAAATCTTATGCATATTGTCAAAAAACCAGTAAAATAGAGCGAAAGAGATAAACCAAAATGAGCACAAAAAATAACCCAGGAAAGAGCATATGCCTCAAAAAGTTCTGCATTATATACCAAAGTAAGCTTATATAATTGCTCGGCATAAAACATAACTAGAACAAACATTACCTATACAGCGACCACTCAACAGCCACATATGAATGGCAGTCGTAAATAAACTATCAGATTGAGACCTATTAGACTAACCACTTAAATTTTCCACAACTCTATAATAAACAAAGATTTATAAAATGGTGCATCTTACATTCAATTTGAATCGCATACATTTAGAAGATCCAAATTCCAACTAATTCCAAAGAAATGTATTTCTTCATGCACTACCACAGTCACATTCGTCCTTATCCACATACCTGCCACATATGCACATCTCATACACACGCTTTTATCCATTACTATATGCCCACATCCAACAACCATGCTAATAATACACAAACTGCCAAAACCATGCACTGCCAAGAAACCATATCTTCAATCTGCCGGGTAATAGTCATCCTAGAGCTCAAGGATACACAGCAACCCTACCCTACACACATCCTACATACAAGAGTCAAACAGTATTATTCAAAGGATGTTTCCCCTTTTACATAACCCAAAGCGGTCATGACTACTTAATTCTTACCCCACTCGTGAGAAGCATACTTAATAAAGGCTGAGCTCTTTATATAGTCAAAACCCTTAAAGTGTACACATTACTAGTGCTACACTACAAATCTCATCTACTAGCAACATATACACAGCAGGGCCTTATAGTGTAAGCGCTACATCAAAACAACAATTCGTGCCTTACATCACACAAGTAACCCCCGAAACAGGGATCCAGTGTAGCAGTTTGAGCTCACAGACATAAATGTAATAATCTCTTAGAGTATCAACTATAGAACATAACTTCTCCTGAATCACTGAACGAGAGCCAATATAGTAAAGCTCAGCAGTGCACATAAGCATTTCAAGTTTCCATGTTTACGCACAGCAGTGTCATGCCGCCGTCCTTTGGTGGCCGCTGGCGGTTATGGAAGGCTTGGCGTTGGCGGCGCCATTAGTTGTTCCGTGTGTTTTTTCTTTTCACTTCCTGGTTTGGCGGTCTAGTCTTTTTCTTCTGTGTTATTTTTCCTTCCGCTTCCGGTTTATCGGTCTAGCCTTTTCTCTTGTTTCCGTATTTAACCACGCCCCTCTCTGGGCTCTGTGCGTTGCAACTTGTTTCTTTCGCTTGTTGCCGTGCTACTGTGTTTCCTTTACTACTCCTAATACTTGGTTCTTTCAGTAACTAAAAGCAGTGTGTACTATCTACTGCTTCTTCCCTTCCTTTTTATCCTGTTTACTCCGTTCTAAAGCTTCCCGTGCCTTTCGGGGCTCTTCTAATCCTCCCTGTTCTCCGGATCTCGCTCCGGTATCTGGCAGTGGTGTGTATTCCTCCATCCCGGGTTTTCCCGGCTTCTCATGCTACAACTTCAAATACGACAGCTTGACTGCTTCGGAAAGACTTTCCTGCCTATCACCTGCACTCCGGACTCTCCAGTCAACTCCTCCAGCACGCATCGGTTATCAACAACATCCGGCGAGAGGTTTTTTAAGCGGCTGCTTTTTTCCTCTCTTCCTGGCGTCTTCGGGACGGGGCCGGCTGTTTTCCTGTTTATCAGGGAATCAGGGTGGCTTCTTCCCGCGGACGACCTTATCTCTTCACAAAGAAGAAAAGACCAAAGAACAAGTCCTACAGACGAGGAAATCTTCTGGAAGAAACAGGTGAGGAGAAAGGGGAGGAGGACATAGACATATCTGATTTGGAGGAATCTCCGTTACATCCCAGCACTTGTGACAGTTTGCAACGCCCAGAAGAGAACACAATGTCTATCCCGGAACAGGTCCAGGATTTGCTCGCTGCAATGCAGAATGTGACGTTAGAACTCCAGGCTGTGAAAGCCGAAAACACTGCTTTGAGGCAGCGTGTCGATCACTTCGAACAGTCCCGGAGTGATTTGCCTCCCATGCCCTTAGCCTGCGGTAAATACGATGGCTCTCCGGCTAGATTCAAAGAGTTCATGGAGGCATGCATAATCTATTTCACTTTCAGACCACAAGCATATGCCTCAGACTCTGCCCGTATAGGTTTTCTAATTTCAAACCTTACGTGTAACGCCCTTTCTTGGGCTACCCCTCTGGTGACCGGTGCCAGCCCTTTACTCCAAGACTATGCCGGTTTCACCGCCCATTTCAAAACGGCTTTTGAAAGGCAAGAGTCTGCGGCAGTCGCCAGCGAACAGCTACTGGATATCCGACAAGGAAGTACGGACTTGCTGACATACATCTCCCGTTTTAAACGGGTGGCTGCCGACGCAGGATGGCAAGAGAACGCTCAGTACACCATCTTCCGGAGAGGATTAAGGGAGGAACTCAAAGACGAATTAGCAAGGGTTAACCGACCGGCTACTTTAACCGATCTGTGGTCAACTGTTATTCAGCTGGACTTCCGCATCTCAGAACGACGGTCTGAACGTCGAAAACAACGTGGTTTTCCTGCTACACTTGATCCTGGACTGCCGCCCTCCCCCCCCGCCTGTACGTCAAAAGAGGAACCAATGCAGATTGGAACTACCCGAGGGCCACTCACCCCGGAAGAAAGAAGAAGACGCAGAGATCACAACCTGTGTATGTATTGTGGATCCAATCAACATATGCTTAGAGACTGTCCTAACGTGCCTCCCAGACGTTCGGGAAACGCCAGTCCTCGGAACTAGTTGGGGCAAGTTACCAAGGAGGATTACCTGGTCCCTTCGTCTCTTTATCGGTCACACCCACGCCGTCCACAGTAGAAGACAACCGTCTTATGGTAGTTGGAGTGGAGTTAAGCCTCTCTCAACAGTCCTATGAGGTTTTGGCACTACTGGATTGTGGTGCTGCCGGTTGCTTTATGGATTTGGTTTGGGCGGAAAAGGTTGGCATTCACCGTTTGCAAAAGGACGAGGATCTCAAAGTGGAGGGTGTAGATGGTAGGCCACTCAGCTCGGGACTTATCACCCATACTACACCTCCTATGCAGATGAAGATCCTACATCACAACGAGACCATTCAATTTGACCTCATCCGAGCTGCACATTTTCCGTTGATCCTGGGAATCTCGTGGCTTCGGAAGCATAATCCGACCATAGACTGGACAAAGAATCAACTGTCCTTTACATCAGCCTTTTGTCGTAGTTCATGTTCCTCGCAGACCCAACAGACTACGGTTCATGTTTGTCCGGAATCAGACTCTAATGCAGAGGCACTTAAGGTAAACAGTATTCCCAGAGAATATCTTCGCTACCAGGAGGTGTTTACGGACGATGGTCCTCAGAAGTTACCACCTCATAGACCAGAGGACTGTCAGATTGTTCTCCAGCCCAATGCTGTTGTACCTTTTGGAAGGATGTTTTCTCTTTCTCTTAAAGAAAAGAAAGCACTCAAAGAATACCTGGATGCTAATACACAACATGGCCTGATCCGGCCTTCGTTTTCTCCTGCTGGGGCTTCGCTTTTTTTTGTTCCAAAGAAAGGTTCCGATGAACTTCGCCCTTGCATTGACTATAGGGGTCTTAACCAAGTCACCCTCAGAGATAGGTATCCCATGCCACTTATCGGAGACATCCTAGAAGCTGTTCAAGGGACGAAGATCTTCTCTAAGATTGATTTAAGAAGAGCCTACCACCTTTTGAGGATACGATCCGGTGACGAATGGAAGACGGCTTTTCGCACACCCTTCGGACACTATGAATATTGTGTTATGCCTTTTGGGCTTGTCAATGCTCCGTCTGTATTTCAGAGATTCATGGACCGCATATTCTCCGATCTACTTTTTAATTCTGCTGTCGTCTACCTCGACGACATTTTGGTGTATTCTAAAAACACTCAGCTTCATGCTAAACATCTCCACCAAGTTCTTCAAAGATTGCAAGACAATCTACTCAAGGCCAATGCTGACAAGTGCATTTTTCAGGTCTCCGAGGTCAACTATCTTGGCTTTATCCTGTCTTCAGAAGGTATTCGCATGGATTCCACTAAGACCGACGCCATCTTGCAATGGCCAACACCCAATACCATCAAAGACGTCCAAAGGTTTTTAGGTCTAGCCAATTTTTATCGCAAATTCATCCAAGGTTTCTCGGATCGAGTACTTCCCATTACAAGGTTGCTAAAGAAGTCATCCATGCCCTTCTCCTGGTCTTCTGAGGCAGACCGGGCTTTCCAACTTCTCAAGAAGGAATTCTGCTCTGCCCCGGTACTTCATCAACCAGATCAGAATCTGAGATTCATTGTGGAGACTGACGCCTCTTCTGCAGCAATCGGAGCAGCTCTCCTACAGGAACACGGGGAGCTAGAACATCCCGTTGCCTACATGTCCAAAACACTGAACGACAGTCAAACGCATTATTCGGTGATTGAAAAAGAACTTCTGGCCATGAAATCCGCATGCGAAGAATGGCGACATCTCCTACAGGGAGCCTCTCATCCTTTTGAGATCAGAACAGATCATAAAAATCTTAAGATTCTGCAGAAGATGGAATGCGTCAACTCACGTCAGGCTCGCTGGGCCCATTTTTTCTCCCAATATGATTTCGTGCTTACTTACTTACCAGGTTCCAAGAACATACTTGCTGATGCCCTTTCCAGAAGACCAGTACCAGACAGGGTTCTGAAGGAATTTCCCAGCCTCATGCTACCAGACGTCAAAGTGATCTGTTCTGTGGATTCGTTTCTGGACAGAGTCCGTGAGGTCACACGATCCACTAACCCTCTTCCGAAGGATTCATCCATGCAAGGTGGTTTATGTTTTCAACAACAACGTCTATTTCTACCAGACGGTATCTCCCGTCAGGCAGCATTAAAATGGTGCCATGATGATCCAACAGCGGGACACAGAGGTGTAAAGAACACCTTGGAGTTGCTTCTTCGCAGGTTCTGGTGGCCTGGGATGGCCAAAGATGTTACAACCTACATCGAGTCATGCCCGGTATGTTGTCGATCAAAGTACAGCACTCAAAAGGCAATAGGGCTTCTCCAACAACAGGACCTTCCGAAGAGACCCTGGTGCGTTATTTCTACAGATTTCATCGTGGATCTGCCACCTTCAGAAGGTTGTTCATGCATCATGGTGACGGTCGATTGCTTCACCAAGATGGCACATTTCACTCCTTTGGCGGGTCTTCCTACTGCAGCCGAGATGGCGGCAGTGTTTGCCAGAGAAATATTCCGCTTACATGGTATTCCGGACAAGATTATCTCTGACAGGGGATCTCAGTACACCTCGAAGTTCTGGAAAGAACTTTGTGAAAGACTGGGTATGGAACGAGCTTTGTCATCCGGTTTCCACCCACAGACCAATGGACAGACAGAAAGAACGAACGCCACTCTGGAGCAATATCTTCGGTGTTTCACTAATGCCCAACAGGACGATTGGGTTAGTCTGTTGGTTACTGCAGAATTTGCCTATAACAATGCAGAGCACAGTGCCACTGGTCTCAGTCCTTTCTTTTGTTCCTATGGTTTCCATCCCAGCTTTATTCCTTCTCTCTCTTTTCTTCCTTCTACAACTCCATCTGTTGATGCACTACTTACCAGTATCTCGGATGCTCACAAATCTGCCACAAGTTGCTTACGAGCTAGCAGTCTCCGGTACCGATCTTACTGCAACCTTAAGCGACAGCCGGTTCCGGCATGGCGTAAGGGCACCAAAGTCTGGTTGTCTACTAGGTTTCTACCTCGTTGGCTACACCCCTCTAAACTTTCACCTCGCTATCTGGGTCCTTTCCCTATTCTACGCCAGATCAATCCTGTGGCCTTTCGTCTCCAGTTGCCGAAACAGATGCACCGTCTCCATCCGGTGTTTCATTCCTCCCTCCTTAGGGAATACAAGAGTGATCCCTACCTTCGCACCTTGCCGCATGATCCGGTTCCCAAAGCGGTTCCTTCTGATGAGTATGAGGTGGCCTCCATTCGGGACTCCCGCTATCATCAGGGTCGCTTGGAGTATCTCGTCCACTGGAAAGGATATCCGCACTCAGAGGACTCCTGGGAACCGGTGTCTCATGTTCACGCTCCAGCATTGATTCAGCGGTTTCACCGTCTGTTCCCGGGTAAACCGGGGGGGGTGCCGCTTGGGAGGAGGCATACTGTCATGCCGCCGTCCTTTGGTGGCCGCTGGCGGTTATGGAAGGCTTGGCGTTGGCGGCGCCATTAGTTGTTCCGTGTGTTTTTTCTTTTCACTTCCTGGTTTGGCGGTCTAGTCTTTTTCTTCTGTGTTATTTTTCCTTCCGCTTCCGGTTTATCGGTCTAGCCTTTTCTCTTGTTTCCGTATTTAACCACGCCCCTCTCTGGGCTCTGTGCGTTGCAACTTGTTTCTTTCGCTTGTTGCCGTGCTACTGTGTTTCCTTTACTACTCCTAATACTTGGTTCTTTCAGTAACTAAAAGCAGTGTGTACTATCTACTGCTTCTTCCCTTCCTTTTTATCCTGTTTACTCCGTTCTAAAGCTTCCCGTGCCTTTCGGGGCTCTTCTAATCCTCCCTGTTCTCCGGATCTCGCTCCGGTATCTGGCAGTGGTGTGTATTCCTCCATCCCGGGTTTTCCCGGCTTCTCATGCTACAACTTCAAATACGACAGCTTGACTGCTTCGGAAAGACTTTCCTGCCTATCACCTGCACTCCGGACTCTCCAGTCAACTCCTCCAGCACGCATCGGTTATCAACAACATCCGGCGAGAGGTTTTTTAAGCGGCTGCTTTTTTCCTCTCTTCCTGGCGTCTTCGGGACGGGGCCGGCTGTTTTCCTGTTTATCAGGGAATCAGGGTGGCTTCTTCCCGCGGACGACCTTATCTCTTCACAAAGAAGAAAAGACCAAAGAACAAGTCCTACAGACGAGGAAATCTTCTGGAAGAAACAGGTGAGGAGAAAGGGGAGGAGGACATAGACATATCTGATTTGGAGGAATCTCCGTTACATCCCAGCACTTGTGACAAGCAGGGAGCTATAATGAACAATGAGATAAAAGGCATCCAAGTATTGATACTACAACGTTCTTTTCAGCCTTATGAACTCAAAAAGCGACCATGTGCCTAGTCTTCAGTGAACATTAATTTTGAAGGACATTTGTCAGTGACAGCTGGTGTTTTTTCTGATCCACATATTTTATGCCAATACTTTTTCCCTTCTTTGTTCATCCTTGCATGTTTTGAACCAGTATCTATACTGCACAACCTTTTACTGGGTATTCTATTCCATAATCCACTACTCAAATTTGAGGATGTCATCACTCCACATACACACGTTATTTAACTCATGTCCGTCAGGAACTGCATACACATTGTAAAATCAGCCTTTCAGTTGGCATTGATTTTAGCAAAATCAACGCATGGCGTGTACTCTGTGCTGTCCCCTCAAACCTTAGTGGCTGCAAAGAATGTTTACATGTCAACTCTCTTGGGAGAAGGCTACAGTAAGAGCCCGTTGTGAATAAGGTTTCATGAATTTGTACATGCAGAAGAAAAAAAAGACTGCTCGCTGCAGTGAAGGATTGGAGCCTATTGTTATGTTCTCTTGTGCTGGCGGAAGAGAGAACACAGGGGGCGCATGTGGAGGGCCTAGCTGAGGAGGAGCAATGATTCCACAAGTATAGTAGTTGTGCTCGGAACTGCCTCTTCTGGCGGGGCGGGCCCTTTATTTCAACAACACTGTACTGTGCTGCGGGACGGTACGCCGTACATAACACCCATCTAGTCACTGTGCACTAGTTTATAAATTCGGACACTGTTCGTTCATGAAATAAATCAATACCAATATGTGACAATTCCACTCCCAAATGGCATCTGTAATAGGCAGCCTCAAAGACAGTATAGCTGTCCAGCTAAATGGTTACTCCCTTTATGTTTGTCGATGACGCGCTCAAGTCATTCAAGTAGTTTCGGCATACTACACGTTACTGTGACCCTTGTCTTCAGTCTCCCTGCACATTCAAGATTAAGGGGAGGAGGCAGCAGAGCCAGGGTCAAGGCATTGTAATTTATGCAACACGCTTCACAACATCAAGCCCTTTCTTACTGTATTCTCCGGCAGGCAGGCATTTCATTGAACATTGCTTCTCGTAGCAACGCACAACTCACTCAGGTGCGCGATATAATGCAACGTGCATTACTCCGTGCATCCAATTAATCTCTGCATGCCGATGGCGTCATCCAGGCATCTGGAAGATAAAGAATTCCTGCAATCTTCTCCAGTTCCACCAATTGCTGTCATATTAGCTTCCCTTCCCGACAAACTCTACTAGAGGAAATGACCTGCAACATTGCACGTACACCACAAGATAGATTCAAACATGCCGTTTTACAACGGCAAGTCACAGATTTGAATGTAAACACCTCTATTTATCCTTTCCTTTGCTTCAAAGTTAATAAAAAGCTAAAATAACATGGGGAATTCAATTCTCAGTACTTGTTTGAAATCAACAACTTACCCTGAGCAGAGTCTCCATCTTTCAAAAAGGAAGTTGCTTTCAAATGATCTGAAAAAGAGTGCAACACCCCATCCACAATGACTCTTGACACTGCTGAGTAAACCATAAAGTATGAATTTTTTGTATCCCTTGCAAGCTTTTTAGCTTCCGTAAATAACTTCCTCTGTGCTATCTCTTGTCTGAAGTCATGAAAAAGCATAATAGTGCACTTTTCACCCCATTTAAGTAAACCCAGGTCTCTGGATCTTCTCAACAGCATTTCTTTCACAGGCTATCTCAAAGAGTTCACCAGAAAAGCACAAGGCGGTTGGCCAATTCCAGATTTTGGGGCAAAGGTATGGTGAGCACGCTCCAGTTCCAAGATTTTTCCAGGTGGAGGACCCAAAAGCTTTGGCAATACTTTCTGTAAAAAATCCATAGGAGGACCATTCGCCACATCCTCTGGAAAACCAGTAATCCTCAGGTTGGATCTCCTGCTATAGTTTTCTTGTTCAGAGATCCTCTTGTTAGCTGTTTCCAAAAGTCCTGATAGGGTTGCCCCTCTTGTCTCCAAGGCCAGCAATCTGTTTTAAGACCCACAGACCCTGGTTTCCAGCTCTTCAGTGCGCTTCTTAACCATGGATTGATATTTTTGCTTAATCTTTCCAATAGACAGCACAACTCCATCCTTGATTTCAGTTAGATAGTCCTCAGCAGACTGTCCCTCAGGCCTGGTTCCAATCAGACTCTTCATTTTCATCCCTAACTCTGATGGCTGGTTGTCCACATTTGGAACATCAGCAGGTCCCTCTTCATCTTCACTCCCAACTCTCGATCTTCTGGAGGAAGAAGCATGTGCCATTTCTACTGAATCTGCCATATTATATTCAGTTATATATTATTAAGGCTGCCTGGGCAGGAGCAAAGCTCTCAAGCTGCCATTGCTGCAACTGCCAGTTCTAGAATTTCAGAACTTTATTTTGATCACCATTTATTTGGTTACTGACATCCCTACACATTGTTTAGCTTTAGTTGCGAGGGCAAGAATAGGTTTTCAACACAGACAGACTTAAGTTGAATTCTTTCACTAAGACTTTCCTTAGTTTCCTTCAGGTCGGGAAATCCCACCTTAAGTTTGGCCTTCTAGCATCTGAACACTTGATTTAATACATCATTTTTGTTTGAACTTTGAATCTGTTGTCTGTGTCTTGCTTTATGGTGCCTTCACAATGGGTAGAGGCTACATAGAAGCTGCAGGTGACTCCTTCTGCCACAGACTGAAACCCTATTGAAACCCCAAAAGTGGACAGCACGTTTGATTGATTGATAGGTTATTTATAATGCACCTATACACAAGTGTTTAAAGGCGCAACCAGGCAGGGAGGGGAATACTGGGGAGAACAAGACAAACAATCTTACTATGCCTAGTATCATTTAGATTGTGTAAGTGTGCAGACCAAAAAGGGGAGGGGACAGGGAGAAGTGCACCCAGTGGAACAGTGCCCTGGGTTAACTGCAAGGAAGGCAGGGCCTCCAAGGGGGACATGCCCCGGAAGTGCAAGGAAGGCCAGGTGGCATAGCAGGGGGGCCCAAGGGCAAGTGCTAGGGACTAAGCAGGAGGGGGCAGGTGTCCTATATGACTCAGAGAAGCACTAGGTAGCCAGTCACGTAACTGAGCAGGAGTAAGGGAAGGATAGCAAAGGGAAGGCAGAGAGAAAAGGTGGGGATATCTTAATAGGCCTTATAAGGGCAGGTGAGAGGCAGAAAGAAGGAAGGAGAAGAACCGGAAAGTCTTGGGGAGCTTCTGGAACTTAAGGAGGTCTGGCTCAAGGCGGAGAGTGGAAGGGAGGCCATTCCAGAGGGAGGCACCTGCATAGGAAAGATCTACCACCCAGTCTCTGCTTGTTGAAACGACTCACCCGCAGAGAATTGGAAGTAGACGAGCAGAGGGCTCTGTAAGGAAGGTACTTAGGACGAGAAAGTTGGAGATAGTATGGGCCACAGAAGGCCTTGTTAACTATGCAGAGGGCCTTGAACTTGATCCTTGCAGCCACCAGGAGCTAGTGTTGGGATATCAGAGCCGGATAGATGCTGTCCCTGGGCTTGAGGCCAAGGATAAGTCTTGTGGTCATGTTCTGGATGAGTTGCAGAGGGTAGAGTTAGGTAGATTGAGAAAGAGGCTGTTGCAATAGTCAAGCCTAGAGATAACCATGGCTCTGGAGGCAGTGAGCTACTGGCGGAAGATGAGAAAAGGTAGAATACCTCAGAGAAGGTGCAGTTGGAAATTGGACTTTTTGGAGATGTCTGTGATATGTGGAGAGAATGAGAGAGCGGAGTCAAAGATGACCAAGGTTTTTCGCCTCACATGAGGGTGAGGGCACAGGACCAAGGGAGGCCAGCCACAGTGAAAGGGGAAAAGTGGGAGCAGGGATCCCAATCTTACTGGGATTAAGGCAGAGATCATTAGAGGCACACCATGAATGAATAGCGGAAAGACAATCGGGGATGAGCGTGGAGGAAGCAGAGGGTAGCCTAAAAGAGAGATGCGCGTCATCCGCATAACACTATCAGGCAGGCCAAGGGGGCCAGATAGACACTGGAAAACCAGGGCGAGAGGATAGATCCCTGGGGAACACCACATGTTGAGAGGGATGGAGGAGAGGAAGGACTAAAGCTCAACCTGGGAAGGTCCAACAGGAAAGGGGCTAGCCATGCCAGAGCCTGATCCTTGATGCCTAGGGTATCTCAGACGGGCGATCAGGATGTTGTGTTTCACCGTGGCAAAAGCAGAGGAAAGGTCGAGGAGGATGAGGACAGATGAAGAGTTAAAGTCGAAACCTGTACACATCTGACTTTCGCAGGATCCCTAAAGTGGAAATGTTTCTTTAAGTGTTTCTGTGGCCAAAATGAAACCTAAGGTTTACATTTATAACTCATACTAACACTACCATACCAACAAAGCATTAGGTTAAGAACATGCATCTTACATTGTGTGGGGAAGTCGGGTCTGCTTTGGGGCAAGTGACAGCTTGCTTGTATTGTGACTGTTCAGATTTTGGCCTTGGGAGATGTGGGCTGGGTGATGGGCAGTTAATGATCCCGACTTCAAGGATCAGAGTTTTGACATCACGGTGTTTCACTGACCACCCTTACTGGATTGCGGTGACAGAATCCACTTCGCAGGGGTTTGAAGCATGGTTTGGTGCAGTGTGATATCGCCATAAAAGGGGAGGATCCATTGATGGGTTCTAAAGAATGAACTAACCAATGACAGGAGTGTAACTGAGAATTGGACAGTTGGGATGGACAGCTAGGTCGCTGTGGGGGGAGATGGTGACTAGAGCCTGTGAAAAGCGGTGGGTTTCTGGTAACGAGAAAAATATGACAAAGGATGAGTGGTTTCTCCATTGTGGAAGCTTATGAGACATCCCCCCAGTTGGGGGAGGGGAGCCCCAAAATGAAATACATATGTGCGTTGGTTTGCTTTGCTTTCAACCTCAGCTTTGTAACCAAGGAAGGAGATAGCTAGGGATTTAGGCCAGGTATTCCCCTCACGGGGTCTACTACCAGAGAGCTTATAGGGTGACTGGGCAGACCGACAGACAAATATTACAGATCAATACATGTGTTACTATCTTTTAATAGCGAGAGATTCAGAAAACATTGTTGCCCAAATGTAGTGTGGTCTCTCAGTTTAAGTCTTGGAGGGTGAGGGTCTAGAAGCCCCTCCTACTTTTTGTGCTCAAATAGAGGTCTTCCACGTTGTCCTCTCCAGTTGTTTTGAACTACAACACCCATCAGTCCTATCCAGCCTAATCAATGGTGAGGGGGAACACTTATCTAATATTTTTTGCACTGAATGCAGCTTGCCTTGATTACCTTGCGCTGAAAGTGTGCAGAATGGGGACGGCCTCTATGCAGCAGCTGTGGTGGGCAGAGAAAGTAAGGAAACTGGGGTTAGTCTGGGTAGAGAGTGGGGTGGGGGTAGAGCTAGTCGAGGGGAGGGAGCATGCCAGTGAGCGGGCAGGGCTGTCTTCCGCCTCTGAGGATAAACACAACTATGTTTTCACTGCAGCGCTGAAGCCGGACCCATAAAACATGGTTTCAGCAAAAGGCCTGTGAGGGGAAAACGCATGGATCCAGGTGAGGGATCATTTCAGTCATGCCCAAAACATCTGGGGAGCCTCAGGTTGCAGTACCCAGTCTTAGAGGGACAGGGTCAACAAGCCCCCTCTCTAGTCATTCCCCTATATTTTCTGTTAACTGGCGTGTGGGCGTTCCCATCCATAAAACTTCAGTATTTATGCGTCTTAGAGAAAACCTTGATACCAAGGGTCCATCTGCCCACCTGATCAAAGGTGCCTCACAGTGGCCCATCACAAGTCAGTTTTCACATGCTATGAGGTTTCCGTCAAGTGCCTCCTAATTGTTGATTGGCGATACATTATTCAATTTTAAGCGAGAGAAAGAAGTCACCCCTTTATCGCTCCCCTGAGTGGTGCCGGTTTTAGCACCTCAAAGCAGTTGAGGGTTAGTGGCATTTAAGTAAACCTGGCCTTGTGGCAGTTTAGATTTGCCCCACTCAAAAAAAAAAAATACAGGCTGGGTCAAAGAACTCCGGAATGTTTGGGTCATAATCCTTATGAATTTATCAGGTGACGCAAGGATTTGCATGAGGATCCTGAACTGCACTTTTGATTTTTGTAGGATTTATAACATGCAACCGGGCAGAATAAAATGCATTTGGGCACAGATGGGATAAAAATGTGAACTTGGTAAAGAAATCAGAAAAATAGACCAAGAGATATCACTGAAATAAATAGTTTTTGAAAGCTTGTGAAATTGCAATAAAGAGGTCAAATTTCTGAGCTCAAACTGAAAAACGCCCATCACCTCTTTGAACACAGCGAAAAGAGGGTATTTTCAATAGTTTTTTGTCCTCCGATTGGAGTGATCATGTTGGTTGGTAAGAAGAGATCCTAAGTGCCAAGTATGAGGGAGCAAAACGGTCAACGCAGTTATGCATTAAATATAATACTTCCAAATCAATTCTTTTTGACCCAACGGCAACCAACGTAAGGAGGCTTGATGAGTTGAAACTGATGAGAACTTCGAGATTTAAAAAAACCAATCCGACAGCTAGATTCTGAGCTAGTTGCAGTCGAAGTTGGTGCTTGGGTATGCCTATTAGAGTGGCATTGGCTTCATCTAGTTTAGAATTTCCAAAGAGCCCACCACTACTAGGACATCCCCATTGGTGCCAGAAATGTAAGAACTGGCTGAAATTGTCGAGAAGTATAGTAGATTGATTGGACAATGGAACCAATTTGGTAGTTGCAGATCAAATCAGAATTCCAGTAAGGTTCTTAATCCTAGGGTATAGGTATAGTGCAATTCGAACAATTCCTCTCCTTCCACCAGAAGCTCACTGTTCCCCAGAGCTCTGGTTCTCTCTAGGATGGACTACTACAACAGCCTCTTTCTAAACTGCCTGCCTCTACTCTCCGCCCTCTGCAACTCATCCAAAACAGGACTGCAAGACTTGTCCTTGGCTTCAAGCCCATCTCTCCAGGACTGAAATCTCTTCACTGGCTCCCAGTGGCGGCAAAGATCAAGTTCAAAGCCCTCTGCATTGTCCACAAGGCCATTTGGGCTCTGGGGCCTCAATACCTTCAACTCTCTCTTCCTAAATATCTTCCTTCTCAAGCTTTTCGCTCATCCGCCTCCAACTCCCTCAGGGCCAGTCGCTTCTCCAAGCAACGAGTTGGTGGTAGATCGCTCTCTTCGGCTGGGGCCTCCCTCTAGAGCAGCCTCCCTGCCTTTCTGAAACTTGAGGAGAACCATTTCCGGTTCCGGAAGCACCTCAAGTCCTTCCTTTTTGCTTCTGCTTTCTCTCCCCCTCTCCCCTGCTGATCTCCTGGCTGATAATGAAACTGCACTGGTTACCTGGCTACCCTCTGATCCCGGACCCAGGCCCCCCCCGGCCAGTTGCACACCTGCACTGCCCCCCTGGCAAACCTTGCACTCGGGGTCTGTCTCTGTATCCCTACAGCCCCCTACCAGCACTTGACACCTGTTGTCTGCTCTTACCCCTGCACTTGCCACCAGCTGGCTGCACTTTTATTGTTTTATTTATTGTCCTACTTATTTTACTGTTTATCCTTTGTACTGCACTGCCCCCTCCCCCTCGCAATTTTCCCCCTCGCCCCACTCCTACACTTGCACAATCTCAATGTCACCTGGCCTATTAAGATCGTTGTCTCTGTCTTCCCTCTGTTCCCCATCCCTTGCCTCGTCGTGCCTTGAAACACTGGTGTATAGTCGCGTTATAAATGCCATGCCATATCATATCAAATATGGAGGTGGAGGGAAAACACTGTATATTGCAGTAAACGATTAGGGCCTAACAATATAATTTCTGTCTTTGTGGGTTTGAGTTGCAGTCTATTCAAGTTCATCCACTGTGCAATCTCATCAGTACATTGAGCTATATTTTCCAAAGACCTTGCAGGTCCTTAACCCACAAATATAGCTGGGTGCCATCAGCATAGAAATGACAAGACAAATTAAATGTGCAGAGCAAGAGTTGCAAATAAATATTTAAAGGAATGGGAGACGGAGGAACCCTTCATAACACCACAGAGTATTGAACTTTGAGAATACAAAATGAACCAACTTAATAGTTTGTCGACGTTCCATCAGAAAAGAACAAAACCACAAGAGCTTGGTCTGATACTCCTTCCACATTAGAGAGTCTAAAGACCAGTGTGTCAAAATTCACTGTATCAAATGCTGGAGAGAGGCCTAATATAATCAGAAATGGTAGTACATCTTCCTCAGCATTTTTAAATTAAATATCTTCTGACACACAGATGTGTTGTCTGCCTTAGGTGTTGTGCAGTCTTAATTGATTGTTGGTTCTATAATTGGTGGGAACAGAAAATGACACACGGGGGTTCAATGGTGAAGGCGACACCGTAGTATTATATTGAACAACATATATGCAACGGCATGTAAAAAGCATATTGTTCAGGGACCTGGGGCTCTGTCTATATGATCTCAAACTCAGTGGTAACATGCAATATGCTTGTAATGTACATTTGGGGGTTCATTCTTCTTTTTATCAATATGTATCGGATAAAGTGTGAGTGCCTGCTGTGTTTTGAAGCTCTGTCTCTACCAGACTGACTGTGGAGAGGTAGGACTTTCCCTTCCAGTCAAACTCCACACCCATCTGTGATAGTGGAATCATTCGTACAGGTCTCTTTATGGGTCAGAAGTTTCGGCATTATAATCCCAAGAATATCTTCCCAATTGTCAATCCTATAAGAGAATTTACATACACATGCTAACTAAACCGCAAAACGAAACATAATTTATCATTGACATTTGTGAGAAATAAAATAGTTTATAAATTTGATTCACGAGACATTGTTACAATTATGTTTTATTCAACATGCTTACATTTCGTAGGGGGATGTAAACTGGCGTTGCGCATGCCATCTTCACCATCGGCACATAGCAGTCATAAAATGGTTCTATAATAATCACCTAAAATGTAAAAATAAAACCAAAAGAAATTATTAGGACTAGGAAAATATTGCCCACAAAATGAAGAACACAAACAATTATTTTGGAAAAAAATAATTAGTTTTGCAATCCCTCCGTATTCCATTCATTGCTGTTGACCCCGTGGTTGTTGTAGCCTTATAAACATTTAGGGCCTGATTCATGGAAGTGTTTCATAATATCGCAATCCCATAGGAAAACGTTCCATGAATCAGGCCCTTAGTTGTGAAGTTCTGTCTCAAATCAATGAGTAACGCCATACATAAAATAGTCACTGAGCAAAACCGGCATTAGGGTACATTCAAAGTGATGTAGAAATGTCTGGCTTATAGTTTTGTAAAATAAATACCTCCATCTCAGGATCAATGAATGCAGTTACAAATTCTAATATTTTGCTGTGGAACATATTTGCGGTCTGGTTCAATGGTTACCATATGCTTACACAATGTAGTGGCGTACCTAGTGGGTGTCCATTTGCCCCCAATGCCTTGAGAGGCATCCTAGCCAGACACACAGCACAGCCTGTTTTTAAGAAAATCAAAACTTAAGATATTGCCGATATAACATCTTTTTGTCAGTTTGAGTTCAAGAACACAATGGTTGCTTCCTCGGGCAGTTATAGTACAATTCAAACAATCTAAATTAATAGCGAAGAACAGCTTCAACAGTAGCAAACAAAGCATAATTAAATTCCAAACAACGAGTCAATACCTGAAATGAGGTCATTTATTTTGCCATTTTGCGAGCTACACACACCACATCAGTTTCACTCCCCCACATCCATCATATTGGTCAACAACCACCACAGTTTTGCCATCGACTGGTAACAATCCAAGTGTTGGATTGACTCTGCATCGTCAAAATAGCAGCCTTCCTATCACAGCCAAGGCCACGTGTAGAAGAGTGACTCCACACCCTCTGGGTGGATCCTCGTTCTTGCTTTTGAGCGGTCCCTATCCATCCGTCACTGATCTCTTGACTGCCAACCCTCAATTTCCAGTCACCCTTTAGTGAATCCTGGTTTGTTTACAGGGAAGGTTAGTGGAGGCAGCTTAATTACTCTAGGTAGTGGGGCCACTCCAAGTAAAGACCAATATTATATCTCTGCAACCATGCTAGACTCCCTCACGTAACTAGCACTTTTGTTCATGAAAAGCATGGGGTCCTGTAGGGCACGAGCCTCCTCCACGACAGGGCTCAGTCACTTTCTCCATACCTTCTGCAAGTCTCTCAATGGCCACAATGCTGCTTACATTGCCCTAGTGAGTTTTTAATGGAACCCCCCAGTGGCTAATCTTCCAATGACAATTCTTTGGTTTTGGAGGAGTCCATTCAAGTGGAGCTCCTTAGTAATGCCACATTTTCAGCTCCACTCCAAGATGCTCTTTAAGTGGTTAGATTTCTGTGCAAAGGCTTGCATCTGTCCATATAGACCACACTGCAGACTTCCTTCATCCTTTAGCGACAACTCTGACAAGCATGGAATGGAATGTTTGTGGCTTGCTGCTGCCTCTTCTATTACTTTGCCCTCCCCACCGTTGTAACCACTGTGACCCCAACACACAAGGTTGGTTCTCATTTTATTATATATGTGTGGAGCCCACAAACATACACTGCCTCCATTAGTGTGCAACCCGAAAACCGGTGTGGGAGACGAAAGTCAATTTTCCCAAAAAACACTCAATAGCCGATAATTAACACCAGTGGTTTTATTTGCATCTATTGCTCATCTCAGTTCTTTGCACTTATCACTGAAGCAATCTAGAGTTCTCCTGAGACCCATAGCTGTCGCAAGCAGGACTGCGTCATCCGCATAAAATAGAGCTGGGATCCTATAATTTCCCATTGCAGGAGGCTCCAGGCAGTTCAACTCATCAATAACCTCAATGATATAAATCCAAACCATTAATGGGGTGAGGAAACACCCCTGCCTTACTCCCCTTGCAACCCCAAAGGAATGAGTTACTTCTGCCAAGCCCCAGCGAAGAACCGCTTGATTCTCTGAATAACAATTGAATAAGTGTCAATAGGTGGAACGGGATATTCTTATCTTTTAACACCTGCCATAGCAGCCCTCGCGGGACACCATCAAATGTTGATTTAATGTTGAAAAATACTGCATAGATCTTAGTCTTTTTCAAAGCAACATACTTTTGAAGGATGAGGAAAAGGCAAAAGAGCGGATCAAGGTTAATTTTGCCACCCTCAAGAGGACAAATTTCACCCGAATCGGCTCGCTCCTGCAAATTCTTGAGCAGGGCCTTAGCAAATGTCTTACCGGGTGCATCGGCCGTGATTTTGGCTGATAGTTCGCAGGACACTACCCCCTCCTTTTTTGTATACCGGAACCATCTCCACTTTCTGCCAGGACTCTAGAACCATGTTCAAAGGCACCATAAAACTGGAGCCCTGACACCTAGTTCCTCTTTAAACAGATCCAAGGATCTTATCAGGTCCTGTTGCTTTCACTCCCTTTTGTTATGCGATTGCATCAGAAATCTCACCAAGGAGAATAGTTGAGCTCTCCTGGATCAGGGTTGTTCCCCAACTCTTCCATCCGCTCCAACTCAGGATCAGAGCTTCCTATTGTGCCCAAAGTGTTTCCGCCAGATGTCTGGGCCTATGCAGGCTTGGATGTTGGTATCCCCCTGGACATCTTTATCGGAGAAAAGCTTCCAGGAAAGCCAGGGAGTCACCCATTCTAACAGCCTGCAACATATCATTCCATCTAGCATTCACAAAAAGATTTCTTTTTAAAATGAATTGCTTTTTAGCCTCCCTACACTCTGCGCCATACCACTCCTCCTTTATGGCCCATTTCCTTTGGTTGAATATTATTTGCAAGAAGATCATAATCATGGACTACACTTTGACCAGTGTGCTCGCTCTTCAGTGTTGATCTTTTCCATGCTTTCTAAAGCTATGCGATAAATGCTTGGAATGCTGTTTTATGGCTCTAGTTTAGCCCATTTTACTGTTCGTCTAGCATGCCCAGTCACTGTTATAGCTGAGGCACTATTAATTTCAGGAATACCACAATGAGAGCAGCCAGCGTTTGAAAAGGCAATTGATAAGGGCGTGTGGACACTTTCATGGCGATCTACAACCCCAAAATTCTTGACTGAGCTGCTATCTAGTACCGAAACGAACACATAGTTAGTTTGGTTTATTCACTTATAAATGTGCACCAAACCCGAAGGTAGCTGGGCGCAGCAGTAGGAGAATATGCAACGCTTAAAGTTGCATGGTTACAGGTTATATGCAAAAGCAAAAAATATACAGGCCATACACCGTCAATTACAGTTTAAACGCGCAATATATACAGAGCATAGTGGGTCAGTTACAGATTATAAGCAAGACAGAATATATACAGGCACTAGAAGGACGTCAGAACACTAGCCAGCAGGGGGGAGGTGTGCCCATGGGCAGCAGGTTGGTGAATATATATAAATATGCACTAGGAGCCATCAGTATTATATAGAGCTAGTGAGAAAATAGTCATCGGCAGACTTCAGCAGATTGATATAGTTGGATCTGAATTTCAGCAAAGGCTGCTCCTCGCGTAGAAGGTGTGGCAATGGATTCCATAATTGGGCCGGTCTGACCTGGAAGCTACCTCCCCCAGCCTTAGCCAACCTGAATCTCGGTATGATGAGGCTATTGGCATTGGAGGTTCTTGCCTGTTGGGTGGAGCTTCTCTTTAGGAATTTGTCCATAAGATAGCTGGGTGCGGGAGAGGGCGCTAGAGGGCCAACCAAGATGGCCGTCTTGGTCTGAGCTCCCGCAAAGCCCCGCATCAATCCTGTGAAATCCTACTGTTCCTTACTAACTACTGATCTAAGGTTCCGATTCCTGGCTTCCTGATCTGTCTAGCTGCCATTTCCCGAAAACTAGAACAAAAACAGCCTCTCCGAACCCAGAAACGACCCACGAGGCCTTAAGGCCGAGTGCCGAGCATTCAACAGGCGGGGCGTCGGAGCACTCAGAGACACCCTCAGCCGGCTGAGAAGTGAAAACCCTGGGCCCCGTGAGGACGTCGAGAGACATAGCCGGTGAAGCGGGTGCAGGACTGGCGTGGGTGGCAGCCTGCAGCGGACCTGCGGGAGACCTCTCCCTTCCCCCCCGGCCCGCGACTGGGAACGAGAGCGCCATAACAACGGCCGGCGCCTGATGTCACCGCCGGGGGCTGAGGCGATCCAGTGAGAGCCAGAAGATTTTCCCCACCACTCCGCTAGCGCTGGGTCCCTTCCGCCCTCCTGCGGGGCTGGTACAGGGGCCCCCTGGGAAGACCCAGGGGCCCATATCAACAGTGGAGGCCCCCCCCAACCCCTCCCCCGCGCCGTCATCCTGCGTCCGTGACCAGAGAGCTGCACGAGGACCCACCGGGCACCGAGGTAAGGAGGGGGCGAGAGGCTGCATTCAACCCCGGCAACGGAGTCCTCCCGGGCCAGCTCCCCCTCCCCCACGGAACACACGGCCGTTGGCGGCACCACCGCCCGGGCCTCACCAAAGCAGAGGTGGCTCCGGCTCGTTGCGCGGGCCAAAGCAGCGGAGCCTTGCAGCCCGAGGCAGTCGCGGGAGACTGCGGGATCACCAGTGGCCACACACAGAGCTCCACAGCCACTACCCAAAGGCCATAAGAGACTCGCCCCAGCAACCCCATTGATCACACAGCACTCCCAAGCCTGAAGGGGACGAACAACCCCCACTTCGGGAGTCCCACTCTAATACATCAGCAAGGAGAGACTGCCTTACCGTAGGAGGGGGCCCTCCCCCCTCCCTTTGAACTGCATCATTTACTCTTCTGTCACACCAGCCGCAGTCAGAAGCGACATCTTTCTAGAACCCCGATCACAGCATTACTCGCCCAATGCGAAAGCCTCTAGAGGCACTGCAGTAGTGATGGGTGCCCTGCTCCGGCCGTTTTAAGAGCTGATAAGTCCCCTCCCTCCCCCACAAGGCCCAGGAATTGTGCCCGAAACATCAAGCAGGACTGACTACCCCCCACCCCCACATCACAGAGTGAGGGCAGAACCCCGAAAAGGAGCTTTCATCTCCTCCAACTTCGGCAATATCGGACTCTTCACCGCGCGGATTGCAGCCAGAAACAAATACCCCCCCCTTTTTTTTTCCAAAAGCACTGCAGTTATAGTCCAGCACCATAAGGCAACCGCCACAAAACAACTGCCTGAGGCTTCTCACCGAGGAGTCCCCACCTGGAAAGGAGAAGACCAACATACCCTCCAACACTCTAGAAGCAGCCCACACACTCTGCGGGAACACAAGGGAAAGCACCCCTCGGAGGGTCCAGCGAACTCCTCACGACTCCCCTGTTTTGGAAACAGGCCACACTGTCAGATACCTGCATTCCCACCAATCCCACCTGAGCAAGCACCACCTCATACTCCCGAGAGATTTTACAAGGCACTCTAGTTAAGGCAAAGCACACCCTGATACCAATAAACGCTAGCAAACTCTATCCCATGAACTGGTTGATCAGACTGTCTCAGTGCCAGTTTATATTTTTGTATTTCTTATTTAATGTCTCACACTTGCTTCTCTCTGCCATGATTTCCTGTTTACCTCCAGAGAGTTGCACTTTTAAATCTGATACTGACGCTTAGCTGGCTTCAAGCACTCTGCTCTGAGCAGCTAGTCAGTCCCTCACCTTCTGTACCTCTTCTTGGAGGACTTCATATTCCCCCTGAGAGCCTTGCATTATGCAAGCCTTTTCACAGTATTTTTCCTTCAAAATGTTTAGTTCTTTCTCCTGAGCGTCTCTACTATGAGCTGCCTCCAAAAGGTTCGCTTCTGCTAGTCTCAATCACTCTATTAGATCTATATTATCTTCCCTAATTCCGCCCATTTCCTGAGACACAGGCTGACTCTGATCTAATTCAATTTTCAACTTTAAAGCATCTTTGTCTTTGATCTGCTTAATTTTCTATTTTTTCAAAATATTTAAATCTTGTTGCATCCGATCCAAATCATTTTGTGAGTCAATCTCTTTTAAGATTGACTATTCTTTAATTTTAGAGAATTAATTGATTGTTTCAAGGCCACAATTTCATCCAACAAAACACTATGCTGTATAGTCTGGTCATTTAACTTGTCTTGAAGTTGGCCTAAGGTTTCTACACTCTCTTTGTGTGTGTCCTGGAGTGCAGAGTACTGCCTTTCTTGCTCTGCACTGGCCCGTTGGTGAGATTTTACCTCATTTTTAAGTTGCTCAATTAAGTTTTCATACTTTAGTTCAACAATATAGCTTTACTGTAGCCTGTTTTCTAATTGCTTGAGTGATTGAGTGATTGCTGGGTTTGTTCAGCCAACTGTTTCATCATACTGGCCTCTTTATTTTGCAATCACTTTTCTATTAATTGTTAGTGAAAATACAACTATGCTGTGAGTTGGGCCATTTTAATTTGTTCTTCACTGACATTTTGGGTAATATACAATCCCTCTAAGGCTTTATGTAAAATTCCACCATCATGCCAAATATCACTGTCTACTAATTTGACTTTCTGTACCATTCTGGCTTGCCACACCCAGGCTCTTGCTGAAGCCAATCTCCTCAATGGAAGAGCTTGGCTAGTAGAGGTTTCCTTGCATATTTTACCTCCATTTACCTCATTTTGAAAATGGCTTTCACACACTCTTAGACTTTTCACTACACAGGAACCAAAAACCTTGCTCTTTATTCCTGTTAGCTTTCAACAATCAACAGTACCAAATAAAATTATCTTTGCGTTAATTCTGCATAATCTTATTCTTCTGGACACCTCCCTGATTGTCAGGGGTCAAGCAAACAGTGGCACTTTAACAACCTGCCATGCAAATCTCTGACAATGCACTAAAATAAATAGCCTGTTAACAATGCAATTGTCATGCATCAAATCAGAATGCTAGATCATGGCACAAGCCCCCATTTCCAGTGACGTCTTTATGGCAGGGCAAAAGGGGCACTTGACCCTGGCCCCCACCTTGGAGGGGGCCCCCCACAAGGGTGTGTAATATAAAAAAGTAAGTGACCATTGTTTACAAAACTTAAATAGCACACATCAAGATATTGTATGGCGTGTTGCTGAGGTTCTGAACCTATTTCCTGTCTGTTGCAACAAATACTTTCTGCTCTGATCAATTCATCCTGTAATGCTTTCCGTTTTCACTGTCCCACACATAGTTTGTGTGTTCACTTCAACTCCTGTAGCAATCTCACCTTTCTATGGGAATATTGATCAAGTGCAATAGCCAAAGTTGAAATGCATACTGATAAATGTGAGTGCTGCGTCGGTTCAGAAGATAGCTCAGTGTGTTAAGCACTAATTGAAGAGATTTGTGTTCATATGCAAGATTATAATACTGAATTCCAGCAAGGCCAACTCAGCCTTCCCTATGTTTGAAGTTGATAAATCTGCAGGTATGTGTACTTTGTTTTGTAGTACAACAGGTGCTATTTTCAGCAGTGTACCTTGAACTGTGGTGCGAAACCTAGGCAGCTACCTCAACTGAAGTCTATGGGGCTCATTACAAGTCCGGCGGCAACCGTGCTGGTAAAACCGGCAGGCTGCCGCCGGACTTGCAAACTTTTCTGGTGCCTGACTTCACGGAAACACCGGGGCATTACAGCCCTAGCTGTCCGTGAAGTCAGGCGCTGGAAAATGTAAATCCCCATTCCCGTTTGAGTGTGCAACAGTGCTGGTGCTTCCATGAAAGTCTGTGGGCGGGTGCCGTTCCGCCCGCCAGGTCTGACCCTGGCGGGCGGGACAGCACCCGCCTGCATACTCTTAGTGGGACGGTCCAGTAACAACGGTGCCAGTAAGCCTACCGGCAGCATTGTTACTGGACCGGCACACTTATAATGAGGCCCAATAAAGTGTTAATCAGAGAAGTGATTAGGTATGCAAATTCAAGACTGTGGAACCAAAGCATTCATGCTTCTATCCTGGCTTCCCCAGCAGACGTTTCAGTGATCCTGGACGAATCAACTTATTTCACTGACATTACTGTACCGTCTACCTTGAAAAGGTTGCCTTTTCACATGTTTGGGGTATATTGTTCAGCCCATTCATTACCTAATCTTACTGTTTATGTAGGTCCTTTCAGCATATTTGAAGGTCTGCTCATATGGAACAAAAATAAAAAGTTTGCTTTTTTGTATGGAACAAAAACAAAGTTTGCTTTTTTGTACAAATGAAAGGTTTTTGTGTATGTTTATAAATAACAATTCCACAAACCTGTGTTTTGGGCCAATTTAAAGCATTCAAATACAAAAGAGAAACCCAGATGTAATCTTTTAGGATCACATCAAATAGTATGCTGGCACCTATATATTTCCCTTGATGATCCAGACAGTGAAGCTAGAATCATTCCCATTTTTCAGAATGAGTTTCTATAACATTTTGCTTTTAGAATTGTCATTTTAGGTTATGTGGTAGGTCTACATTCTAAGTCAATTCTCTAAATTGGGATTATTTTAGTTCATGGTACGTACTAGAAAAGCAAGTTGTAACGTGTAGAAATTGCAGAGTGGGTGCATATCCCAGATTCACCTTTTAACCACTGTGTAATCCTGGGCATCTCATTTAACCTTGCACTGCCTAATATGTCACAATTGTCAGTCCCTAAACCATTCACAATTGTCACCCTTCCGAGTGATTTGTTTCTCAGGGTATGAGCATCACAACAGCTTCACACTGGTTTAACTGGCTATAGTGTTGCTTCCTCTATACAAATAGTGAGCATTGATATATTGTACACCACAGCCAGTTTTTTTCTTTGCTCTGTAATGGCAACCCTACTTGAAAACCAGGTCCCTCTTCTAATCTCAATCTGTCGGGATGCGTGTACCTTCCTTGTAGCTTCTAATCCACTATCTATTCTATTGTAGAACCTGATAGAATGGAGAGGCCTGGATTGTTATCATTATGGCATCATTAGACTCACTGTTACAGAACCATTATACATTATTACCCATTTAGGAATCATTGCATCCTGTTTAGTTATCCATCATCTGATTAGTACTGATTAGGAGTACATGAAATAGTAACAGTATACTATTCTCATTATTACCATGCATTTGAAGAGAGAAATAGGCCCCGTTATATGAAGGGTTTGCTTAGTTATGTTATTGCCATATATGTCGAAAGAGATGCTTTTAGAATTATGTACTATGCCATTTATGTAGCGCCTAGGCTGAGAGAAAAACGTGCTAGGCACTATAGAGAATACATGTAGAGCCATTTAGAGACACGGTATACTTGTAGAGACCCATGTAGAGACTTATGTATTATGTATGCATGTGTAGAGACACGCATTGAGTGTGCACTTAGAATGAATTTGCATTACGTAGTGCTTGGATTTGCGAGAGAAAGCGTAAACGCTAGAAAGCATGTAGCTGGCTCCTAAAGCTATTTCTGGATGGGGACACAAAGCGCTGCGGCACTGCGAAGATGTTATGGTACAGTGTGAGGAGAGGAATGTAAACAGTTTCTTGGCAGTCACAGATGAACCTGGTCAGAGAAGGTGAAGGAGCCTTATCAGCATGGCTCTGAGCTTCGCAGAGACAGAAAAGGTGGGAGGCAGCGCCATGGGCTCTGTTGCATGGAGAGAGGGATAGTGAATGGGAGTGAATGAAGAAATAGAGGAACAGATGGTGTATCGCAGGCAGACAGAAGGCCATGACAGAGATATGCTTTGAAATGTCACATTGACAAAGAACACGACAAGAACACAAAGTGAAAGTACATGCAAACACAGACTTTCAGGCATTGCTCATATTTAGAAATGCTGACAGGGAAAGAGACATTCTTAGCTGAGAGAACGAAGTAACCATAGGGATTTTTATTTTTTTTTATTTGTTTATTTATAAAATTTACACATATATAATCAAACAATCAGAACAATAAATACTCAGCAAAAATACACAGAATAACAGAAAATTATATATACATAACTTGCAATAAATCAATAAATACCCAGAAAGTCATCCCACACCTTTCCGTACAACCTCAACTTCCCTTGCCTCTTGTAAACCACCCTTTCCATGGATGCAAGGGCAGACATGCCCTCCACCCAATCATCAAAAGAAGGCGCATTCCGCGATTTCCAGCCCCTGAGGACCAACTTTTTACCCAGACAAGCTCCACGGAGTAAAAACTTTTTCCGTGACACAGAGAGATCATCTAGCAAATCTCCACCTCCCAAAATCATTGTCATAAAATCCAATTCAACATCCAAATTCAAAACACGCAGACAGGCACCACAAACATCATGCCAAAATCCCCGTACACGCACACATTCCCACAACAGATGTTCCAGACTTCCATTCATCCGAGTCCATCAGCCCCCTCTTAAACATTCGCTCCGGGCTCCAAAACACTCTATTGAGGATCTTTATCTGTCTTGACCGTTCCACCATATCAATTGCACAGAGTTTAACATTCGCACACATATCCAACCACATCTCAGGCGAAATCACACACCCTAACCTCCTTCCCCATTCATCTCTCAAATTTGAATTTTCCTTATAAGCAGACACAATACAATTATATATCCTGCTAGCAATGGAGCAACCACCTGGCTCCCTCTCCATAAGATAGAGATTCACCATTGAACTTCCTAGCTCTGCCACATCACCGATACATCTTTTCAATTTCCTGAAGTCTTCAGTTCTGAAATTATCAATGTGAAACTTTGCTCGTAACTCACGTTCCCCAATCCACCCTCCATCCACCAGAATATCATCAATCCAAAGCACCCCGCCTAGAAACCAATCCGGCCAGAATAAAGACCTTCCCCCGATTGCAATCAATGGGTTCAACCAAATGGATGAGTGAATGGTCTTTGAAGCAACCAAGCCCAACAATTCATGAACCTGTCTCCACGTCTCTCTCAGAAGAAACGTCAAAGGCGATTTATTACATGACTTATTTGTCGCCGTGAGAATAGCCCTTGGAGGGAGCGGACCCAACATACTTGCCTCTGCAATTACCCATTTATCAGGCAAATCCATCAAAAAACGCACAATAAAATGACTTGAAAAGGCTAAATGATATGCCCTGAAGTTCGGTACACCCAGACCACCTTTTTCTACTGGCAACTGAAGTTTCCACAATTTAAGCCTAGGCGGCTTATTATCCCACAGGAATGACTGCAACAAACCATCAATTTTTTTCCAGTAATGTTGACCAATTTTCATCGGAAGCATACCTAGAACAAAATTAATCTTTGGAGCCGCATTCATTTTGATAGCGTTCACCTTGCCCCATAGGGACAAATGAAGCAAAGACCACCTCAGGATGCTCAATTTCAAATCAGTACATACCTCATTCATGTTTACCACAACCATCTCATCCACCAGTGGGGTTAGCCATATACCCAAGTATTTCAGTTTCCTTTCACACCATTGAAACCCAAACCCAGTAATCCAGTTCTTGTCACAATATCCTGAAATTGGTAACACCTCCGATTTAGACCAGTTAACCTTAAATCCAGCCACCGCATGAAATCTTTCCAAAACATTCAGTAAGGCCGGAAGGGACACTGTTAAATTCCGTAACAACAAAAGTAGGTCATCCGCATAAAACCACAACTTTTGGTCAGCACCATGAAAACTCAGACCCTGTATCCCCACGTCACTCCTTAAGGCAATCGCCAATGGTTCCATGGCCAAAACAAATATCAGTGGGGATGAAGGACATCCCTGTCTCGTACCCCTCCGTAGCACAAAGGAGTCTGACAATTGCCCATTAGTTCTGACAGCGGCAGTCGGACAAGCATAAAGCAAGACGATCCATGAAATAAACTCCTCTCCCAAATTCATAGCACGCAATACTGGAAAAAGATAGTTCCAATCAACACGATCAAACGCTTTCTCCGCGTCCAAGGATAGCACCGCAACATCATCATCCATATCCTGTGCATGTGTCATCAACAACAATAAGTTCCTAATATTGCTAGAAGTCCTCCGGCCATGAACAAAGCCCGATTGATTAGTGTGCACTAACTTCACAAGAAAATTTTGCAAACGAAGGGCCAATAGTTTTGCAAGGATCTTATTATCAGTATTAATCAAACTGATCGGACGGTAATTCGAAGTCAAACAACCATCTTTACCCTTTTTCAGAAAAACCGATATAATGGCATGACTAGTGGAAGCAGGAAGCAAACCTCCCACCCTGGAGTCTATGAACATATCCCGCATAAGTTCTACCACTGAATCAGGTAAGATCTTATAAAATTCAGCAGGCAGACCATCCGGTCCTGGAGATTTGCCCGAGTTCATCGTCCCAATCGCAGTTTTCAATTCATCCACAGTCAAAGCCTCACTCAGCATTGCATTCTCCAAATCATTCACTCTAGGTATCTCCAATCTATCAAAAAAGGAACCATTCAATCTATTGACACCCAACTCACTTTGATAGAGTTTCATATAATACTCCCTAAAAGTCTCATTAATCAATTTCGGGTCACAAGTCACCTGACCATTCTCTCTATTAATAGAAGTGATAGATCTTTCTGATTGCTGTTGTCTTAATCTATAGGCAAGCCAGCGATCGCACTTTTCACCATATTCAAAATATGAACATTTCAATTTAAACAAATCCTTCTCAGACCTTATTTTCAAAGTTTCATTCAATTCTCTCTGTAGTGTCCTCAATCTTCTCTTTTTTTCCATGTTCCCAGAGTCATTAATCATCTCCAGTGAAAGTTGCTTAATACTTTGTTCCAAATCCATACTTATGTCCACCATATATTTCTTCCTGCTACTGGACAAACCTAGAATTAAGCCCCGCATTGAACATTTAAATGCCTCCCATACTGTCCCAACAGACATACCATCTGTCCTGTTTTCCACAGCAAAATGATCAGCCTCAGATCTGATTTTCTCCACAATCTTTTCATCTCGAAGAATTGAGGTGTTCTTTTTCCAACAAAACGATCTAGGAGTACTGAACTGCAAATCTACGTTCATAAACACTGGTGCATGTTCAGTGACAGCAATACAACCAATCTCACAGCTTTTCAAATTCAGGGTTGCTGAACCAGCCGAGAAAAACATGTCTATACGAGAATGTGAGCCATGAGAACTAGAATAAAATGTATATTCTCTCAAATCCCCATGAAGCAATCTCCAACAGTCTTCTAATGCAAATTCAGAAATAAGTGAGCTAAAGGAACAAAAAGTCGGGTCTCTTCTGATAGCAATATGCGGCCCACTGCGATCCTTGACATTATCAATAACCAAATTAAAGTCGCCTCCCACAATAACATTCTGACAAGCAAAATCCTGTAACATTTGAGCCACTGTCCCGGAAAATGTGCCATCATCCACTGAAGGGGCATAAACATTGCAAAGAATATACTGTACTCCCTGAACTTCCACCAAGAGCACGATGACCCTACCCTCTTTATCAGTGCGAGATTTCAAGACCTTAATCGGGGAGTTCTTCCGAATCAAAATAGCAACCCCCCTGCTCCTGGATGAATAGCACGAGACAAAAAATTCCCCAATCCAACCTTTGCGTAGCAAATTTGCATCCTCTAACAGTAAATGGGTCTCTTGGAGGAAATGTACATCACTGTGCATATCTTTCAAACAATTAAAAATCATTTGCCTTTTGAGCGGATTATTTAGACCATTGATATTCCACGAGGAAACAGTTAACTGATCAGTCCTCTCCGACGGCATTGCAAGGAAAAAGAGAAGACAACAAAAAAAACTGTACTTATAAAAATCAAAAACCCACCCCCACCCCCGCTCGCAGAAATATGAATCCAACGTCAACAAGAACTAACAAACCTCAAGCCACCCCCGATACCTCTCCCAATCATATATAGATATCCTCAACCAGAAAACCCCATAGTTAAAAGGAGCCATATAGACTCTAAGGAACCTAACAGCAACACATAACCTGAATCACATTTAGAAACATCCCGAACAACAGGTGAAAAAGGATTACCAAACCCCACGTTAATAAAAAGCAAGAAAAGGAAGAAAAAAATCTACGAAAACAGTAACCGAATAAAATAGTAACGCAAATTATAATGCAGCTACACATGTAACTTAAAATCATGATACAATCCAGATTCCTTTCAAAAGACCAGCAATATAGCATATTAGAGATCCATCCCGCCGCTACAGTTTGAACTGCGAGCCATCAGTCACAATATCTGAACAATGTCCTGGATGTAACTAATTAGACAGCAAAATGAGCCCATTTCTTATGGTCGGTTAGAATAACCAACACCAGTTTTGATTGACTCCTTCAATACCAATTATTATGTTGCCATCCCATATCTGATGGTAAAGAATCAGCCACAACTACCCTTTACCAATCACTGCAGAGCAGCCCTGCAGAAGGATTCCTAACTCAAGGGTCACTGTACAAGTGTCAAAAAAGAGAAGCTAGCACACAAACATAGTTGGCAATGTGTGCCCAATGTCTGTTGGCAACTGTACTACAGCATAACAACTAGTGTCACCGGCCTTGGGAGTGCATGGATGTAGCTGCCCCCACCCTCCCCCCCCCCATGGGCTGAACAGTGGTTATAAGGACTCCCATATGACGCTGTCACAATTTCTTTAATGTGTCCAATACCATGTTTGGAATGCATATGACAGTGCGTAAGAAATGCTGTTATCAAATTTAGTCCATAGCAGAAGCATGCCAGATCCTATGGCATTTTTTAAAGATCCACAAATTCGTCGTTCCGTGCATGCATTTACCCACACTGAACGCGAAAGGGGGGCATGGGGTGTAAACAGGTGAAAGGGCACACGTAAACAGCGGTACACGTTCATAAAACTCCACTTAAGTATGAGTATGTCCACAAATGACATAAGTCTACTGCACAGAATAAAAATCGTCTGCTGTAGCCCCATATCTGCTGCAAAACCCCCGATCAGTAGTAAGGCACAGGACCACAGTACAGACCACCAGTATATATCCCAAAGTCACATTGAGGGCTTTTTGCCACAGAATCAGGAACACACACCGGACACTCCGAAGTACCTTCTGCAATAGTGTACATATGTGCATTCCACAAAAAGAGACGATCCTTCCCCAAGTAACTGTGTTTGCCATAAGTTTGACAGGAGAGCATTGAATCCCACTCGCATCTCCCACTGCACCTACAATTCGTTCATCAATCCGTCTACAAACGGTGCGACTGCACTGGTGTGCCCCATGACCTTGGGAAACACACTCTCCTGAGCGCCTGTGTGTCTGCGTGATCCGTAAGCTCCAATGCCATGATGGGAGAGCGGCACCAGAGACCCAGCAGCCCCTCAATCCTCACAGTAGAGGCAGGAGGTACGGGAGGTCGGCCGCAAGGCCCGGCAAGTCAGAAAAGCCGTCCTCATGCAGCACACTTCATGAAGTCAAGGCAGACCACTACCGCCACCTCCGGAGACACGTACCTTCGAAATTCGTCTGCATTCGGCAGATAAATCATCCTGCCGAGGTCAGCCAACCCCGACTCAAGCGAACCGCAGCACAGCCATCCGTGGGTGGGGGGAGGAGAGCCGGAACACGAAACGCGATTTCTCCGACACCCTTCCCTGATACGTGACACGATGCGTAATGAATAGGAGTTAGGAGTGATACGCGTCACACGGCATCAACGTGTCATAATGCGGGTCCTTTTCTTTACCTTCTTTTCTCTTTTGAACGATACGAATCTTCATGAATGAACGAACAAGCACCATCGAACGTAGTAGCGAATTCAAAGCCTGCAAATGAAATCAACATCCGGCGCCATTTTCTTGCATGCAATCCAATGTAAAAAAAAAAAAAAAAAAAAAGGGGGGGGACATCAATGTCAAATCAATCAGCAATCGTAGCAGAGTTATCCCTAAGAGCCTCCAGCCAAGACAAAGCTTCTTTTGGGTCAGAAGTTATTTTCTCACCCTCCGGCAACATCAAAGTCAATGCATTATATTTGTTCAAAAAGGACTTCACCTTCAGGGATTTTACCAAGTCTTTCACCCCCTTAAAGCTCTTTCTAACCACCATGACTTCTTTAGGGTAATCTGGAAACACAAATATAGGTTTTTCTCTGTAATAGGCAGATCCTTTTGATCTAGCAGCAAGCAGCAGACCTTCCTTCTTCCTGGCCAAAACAAAAACCACCATTATGTGTCTAGGCCTAGACCCCGGCTGTTTACCAATCCTATAAATATGATCAATATCCTCTTCCTTAATCGACAGCAGGACAAAGCAATCCTTGAAGATCCTGGTAACTACTGAAATCAGGGACTCAGCTCCAGGGTCTTCCTCCACTCCAACCAGTCTGACATTTCTCTCTCGCAATTTAAAGTCCATTTCCAGTCTTCGGTCTTTTTCAACATGAAGGTCCTTCTTCAAATTGTTATAGGCCCTGTAGCTCCCTGCCATCTCCGAGGTCATTGAGAGCGATTTTCTTTCCAACTCCTCCACTCTGCCATCCAAATGACACACCTTAGTGTTCAATTCAGCCAAGTTAGTTTTATCCTCAACCATATCCAGGGATACCTGCTTCAGGAGTTTATAGATGTCCTGGCTGCTAGGATTATCTTCTCCCATCTCCATCAATTGTTTCTGTTTCTTGGAAGTAGGGTTTTCCGGTTCATGAATTTTCTTTTTAGAACTCATTATCAATCATGAAATAGCTTCAGGGAGGGGATCAGGAGCTGCAGGTTCAAGCTGCTGTCACCTTGGCCAACATTCCGGAAATCCCATAGGGATTTGTATATACGTCATGGAACAGTATAACCAGAGGTGAAGATAGGGGAGTTCTCTAGCTGTTGTTGGAGATGGAGTTTTGGATGGAGCTGCTCTCTGAGAGATAGATCGAGAGACTTTTGGATGCAGTTCTGAGATTGAGGGAGAATCCGATGGCTTGTGGGAGATCGAGAGCTTGAGGAAGCATTCTGGTGAGGCCTTGATGAGATCGATCTGGCAGCGAGAGACCGAGGCCTGGCCCTGACACTGACTGACTGATTGCAGGAGTAGCGGGAGTGGAGAGCTTGCACAGAGCAAAAGGGGAGTATTGATGAATAAGACATGGGTGCACGGGGGAATTAGAACAGACTCACACAAAGAGCTTTAGGTTTGGGAAAGGGGAAATCAGACAGGGATTGTCTTAGAGAAAGTGAAGCATGGTGTGGAATGGAGAGGAATGCTGAATGCTGGCACTTGCCATATGTACATTGCATTAGACACTGATAGCTTGCATTAGAAGCCTGTAAGGCTTATAGTTATTCACTGCATTGTAGATTTGCACCAGAAGCATAAAAGGTGCAAATTCGATATTTGCATAGTCTAGTAGTGCTTGCATCATCATGATGCATTCTTACGTATGAATAAATGTATTCTACTGTTATAATTGAATTGATTCATGTGTTTTCTTTGTGTCTTATATTATTGTGCCTATAGGGGTATGTTAGGAGTAATCTAGAAGTAACAGTGCACAAAGACCCTGAGATACGAAAGCAGGGGGGTATAGTGATCCACCCCCCCCCCCCCCCTAGGAGATTGTCTAAAACCGGTGCATGGTTGCCCATGGGGGGGCTAGACTGTGATAGGATTTGTTTTAGGACTAGCACTATGGTAGGTGTATTTTTCTCCTTGCTTTTAATTGGCCTCCTGTATCCATGCTTGAGCATTTTTGCATTCTGTGAGGGAGCTAATCTGAGTCTGTCTATTCTGGATTATGTGTGCCTTTTACACACGATCTGTGTCCTGAATCATGTATTCTATGACTGGTGTACCTTCCTCTTTACTGCTAATGATGAAAAATGGCCGGTACCTATGCTAGAATGCAAGTGCCCATGTCGTGGACTGCTAATGTTGGCCTTGAAATGCTACTTCTTTATCATTCTTATTACAGCAAGAATGAAGAGAGTAAGGAGAGTGAAAGTGAATACCGTTGGCTATTTTAATAGCTGCAAGGTAATATGCCAAGCTATGTGTTGTGATCGCGGTGACGGGGGCATGACCAGATATTCTGGATACCTTAATTCATTTGGCTTGATGGAGGGGGGCCCCCAAAGGTGTCTGTGCCGCTGGCCCCCAAAGTGCTTAAGATGGCCCTGCCACTGGAGCCGGGCCTGGTCACATATTTAGTTCTTGAACTTCTATTGTTACAGTCTTGTGTGCCCCCGTTTGATCACCAGGATCAACTTGCACAATGATCACCACTGGTGATTTCCTATGACCTACGTGAATACTGTCTTCAGATTTACCCATTATGAGATCACTGAGGTCAGAGTTACGCAGCATGTAATTGCCAGTCCTAGAAGGGAAGAAAGTATCTAACAGCAACTGTGAGTCAGGAGCTCGCTGGACTTAAGTAACACCACAAGAAGCATAAAGTTGCTTATACGGCATGCCTTTTGATTATTCGTGCAATAGCCTTATCTTGCATAAATTAGGCACCAGGTACTTTGGCGAATAGCTCTCTGATTGGATGATCTTAATCAGTGCTTCCTTAAAGACCTTGAAAAGGAATCCCCCCCTTACCAACAATCTCCGCTTGGAGACTCCCATTGAGATAGTTAGTCTAGTCAGGCATTATCATTGGATGACCACACATTTTTAACTTCTTGCTCATTTAAAAAAAAAAAAAAAACAAAGACTATATTTACAAACACAGATTGAAACATTCCATTTGCACACTGGTTATGTAATTCAAAGTTGGATGTTGCGAGTGAAACAGTAGTTTAGCTCCGGGGGTAATTTGTATTGCTTTGACCTCTTTATGTACATTCCAATGTAAACCTGTATTTCAAACGCACAAGAGCCAAAATAATCTTACCTCATCTCCTTCTTCAATTAGCGCCTGTATTGTATTAAACAAAGATCCATAAGCTCCCACTGACACAAGGATTTCTTTGTACGGGTCAATCTCTCTGCCACACACTTTACCATATACTTGCGACAAAGCTTTCACCAAGGGAGGATGGCCCTGAGAAATAAAGACAAAGACTTAGCTAAGAACGAAACACAAAATATAATACCTTTATAATTAGCAGCTGCATGTTTTGCAAGGAATAATTTCATTTATAGTCTCAAATAAACAACTCAAACAACATCCGGTATGTTACATTTACCATACAAAAATGTACATACATTAGTGGACATTCAGAAACATCTACCGAGTGCTTCTATGGAAGAAGATGGCTGTGGCGGGTGCCCATGTAGCTCACTCCATGCTGTAAACTGGCCCATGCTGGCCACAAGTGAATAAACCTTTTTCTTGACTGCCAAGTGAGGGCATCCATCTGGCACCATGAGTAAATTGCTTCTGGGCTGTGGTAGTGGACTTGGTAATCCCAGGGTCCCAAAACAATGGGGAAATCGAACTGTCCAAGAGACCAAGGCAGGTGGAAGACTGTGGTCCTTCGAGGAGGTAGCCCAGACCAAGAACACATTTATTTTGAACAACTTGCCAACTGCTACTCACATTTTGCTTTAAAAACACTTCAGTGGTATAAGTTTCAGTACTAGATGCGGGAGAGAGAAGATGTAAAAGATAACCGTATCAGTGAAAGAAAGTAAAATCTTCAAATAAACCTTTTAATATCTACAGGAACATCTGAGGCCAATATGGCGATAGGCTGTTCTATTAATCTCTGTGGTAAAGGGGGCACTAGTGGCTAGTTCCTCCCACACACGTTGGAGTACTACACAGGGGAAGTTTCTTAAGGGTAGTTGAATTAATGGAGCAGAAACCAAGAATTACAGGCAAATTAATGCCTTCCCATCACCCTGTCAAGTGGGGTATCGCATTTGCGTTGCATACCTTGGTGGTTCTTAGGGTCTCTTGGATCCGGTGATGCAGCCGTGTTGGTAGCACTGCACAGGAGACACAGGAAGCACACCAAGCCAGTCAACACACACAGACCCTTTGGATGAGCTCCCTGTGGCATTTTAAGGTGTACACCTGTATTTTTGTGGTACAGTGACAGTCCAGAGCACTAACAGGGGTGCCTCCAGTCCTGCAAAGGCTTTTATAGCCTTCCGTCTGGCCTCCCGCGTCGCAGCACAAGAAACGTTGTCCTAGTAAGCAAGGCACTCAGGCACGCACCCTGTAGCCAGGGGGCTGCCCCTCTAATGGCTGTGTACTCCCACACCCCCACCCCCATCTAGAGACTGGCTGCAAAAGGAGGAGCCGCCAGTGGCGGTACAGGCACCAAGAATCCCAGGTAAATGAGGCAGTGCTGGGTGGGTGGCAGGCCCTCACATGGCATGTCTAACACTTGTAGGTTGGGAACAAACAGTATAGCTTGCTTGTGAAGCGCTTCAGCTGAAGTGAGAGCAGACTGTTGATCTTGTTAAACAGCATAAGGCAGAGAGGTTGTGAGACGGACTGCGCCAGACTTGGTGGTTACCTCTCCTACAGTCAGAAGGTTGGAGACCCTTCTAAAGCTGTAAGGGGGAAATAGTGCCCCATTTTTGCTGAAAACAGCTGAGTCGATTTCTCCACAATAGAAGCATCTCTGGCCTTTCCTGAAATAGCCGATTAATGGCCACCCCTGTAGAGTGAAGAAATAAGGGCTGATACTCAAACCATCTTTCCTACTACAATTTAAACTTTATGTCACAATACGCCACTTCTTAAGAATACTCACTGTTGGGAAGGAGCTAGCGCCTTCCTTCATTCCCAAGCGCTTTAGAACTAGGCAAGTCTTCTTTTAACTATTTCTAAACACTACAAGAGTCCAGAGGGGAGGAGGGGCACTAAGAAGGCAGTTATTTAAATAAGGTGTAAATAACTATTAGCTGAATACTTTTGCAAAAATGTTAAATTGTATTTAGTTTTTCTCAAAGTACATTAAGGAGCAGCAGGCTCGGTTCCAAAAGGAATGCAACCTGTGCTCAAAATAGACTACATGCATTGCTGTGGTGCTCTGCTAGTGCTGGCAGGCCAGCACATAACTTGGCAGCTGGTTCCTATCCATCAAAAAACACCGGCAGGCAGGGGCTCATGTACACAATGTAAAAGTATGGGAAAATACGGTTTTAACAGGAATTACTAGACCAGATAAAATAGGAGTATGTTGAATGAAGTATGGAGAGTATGACAGGAACATGTGTTTATATATAAAATGTTTATAATATAGCAAAATTATGATAAATAGGAGCTACAATGTTTTCTTGCATAGGCTAGCAGTATGCTAACTAGTTTGCCCTAAACGGAAACTTGCCCATGCAAGAAGGAAGACTGCAGCATCCCTTGTAAGGGAAGACGGACAGTTTTGGAGGAGCCATGCCAGTATCCAGTAACCAAGTTAAACAGTATATAAGACTCCTACTTGGCATCAGTCTACATGAGCTGGGAACGGCGAGGGACAGGATGCCATTAAGGAGCAGAGTTCTTTGCCCCCTCCTCATTTTCTGTAAAGATTAAACTATTTATCCTTGCAAGATAAAAGTCTCTTGGCCTTAATTCCCTAGAGGGGTGAACTTTAAACTGGTGTGAGCGTGATTGGGGGTACTCGTATAATTAAGGGATACCCCTGTAAATTGGGCTACATGTCATCACCTTACCATAGCCTGTGTCATGTTAAAATGACCACTGACTATACCGGTGGATTGGTGAACAATTCATTAGTAAAAAGCAAGCAGCAGGACAACAGCAAACCAGACATTATGAGACTTTGACACAAGCGAGAACCCACCTCTCTCCAAGCACCGTTCTCTTATACCCAAAGGAACACGTGCATTTCAATAAAAGGAGAGTTCCAGACAGAGCAGGGAATCATTCCGAAGCAATGTCAGAACCAGGGAACAAAGCTCCAGCATACAAGTCTTTCATACCAGCTTCATTCTCACACACAGAGACAGTGTTATCAGGAAAGACAGCAAAAGTGATACATTTAGTTCAGCTGAACTTTTTTATTTTATTATTAAGTGTTATGGTTAACACCCACCGTTAACACCGTCTTTCAATAAAACATTGTTCACATTGCATTACACTTACATTGTATTTAAATATGCTTAAAATACAATTTAACATACTACTTAATAACAATTCTCACATACATTTCAGTATTATTCCATTATTAATAATTTAAAATGTACAATTCTGTTAAGCTGAATATACTCCTCAGAGGTTCACACACAGTCTGAGGCAGGCAAGCACACTTACAGTATAACCACTTCTGTCACCTGAAGCCACTTTTCCTAAGAAAAGTGAAGCCTAAACCTTGCTTGCATATGTCAGAAGGGAAACACATCAGAAGCAAGAGATGTGAAGGTGAGCATAGCTACACACTAGGCAAAAGACCTTCATTTTTAATGTTAAAGGTATTTACATAGAGCACTGTCGCCAACGAAATTGGTCCCCAGGCACTCTGGCGGATCTGTGAACAAGGAGGGCGGGTTCGTTAGTTGGGAGGAGGTGGGTAGGAGAGTGTGAGAAGTGGTGTGCTGTTGGCGGCTTCAGTTCGGTATACACCGTGCGCTGAGCTTTAACCGGGAGAGACCATGTGTGCTGTAGGTGCCGTTTGTGTGTTGTAGATGCAGTGTGGGAAAGTGCATGCGGTTTGCTGGGCGAGAGATTGTTGTGCGAGGTTTTGGGTGCGATGGGTATACAGAAGTTTGGAAAGATTGGGTTAGTGGGGTCAGTATCCTGTGTCAAGTACATAATCTTTCATTTGAGTTGCATTGCTGTGGGAGGGGTTGTTGCTGATTTCCTTTAAAGGCCATCTGACTTTGGTGTGTGATGGCGCGGCACCCTCCCAGTTGTATCCTAATGAAAATTATAGAATGTGATAAGGTGCGTCTATGTCTCTCCCTTTTTCCTAGCTATCTGTCGTGCCATAAGTCTGTTGGAGCTGGGAGTGGTTCAGGGCCAGGGTGCTATTGACTGAAGTCATGAAACCTGCGTTTCAGTCTGCCTTTGTATTTTATGTGGTCCTCCTCTCTTGGCTCTTTCTCAGTTGGTCGTTCGGTATGTCATGGAGCATCTTCCTTAAATTCTATGGTTTAGGATTCCAAGATGGCCGCCGTCCCCTGAGGGTGCACGCACTTGAGCTCTGTCCGGGCCATGCAGCTAAAAGGTGTTAAAGCAGCAGTATAAACCGTTCAATTCTTATCCCTGCTTCATCCCCCAACATCCGAGGAGGTGGCACCCAACTCTGGGTTTGTTTCAATGATAATGATGTGTTATTTCCCGTGTGGCGAATTCAGTGATGCGGAACGGCTGAGGGTAAGCGGGAAAGTGAGACTTCCGCGGAGGCAATCTGAAAGCAACAGTGAAGAGTAGCCCCCGGCTCTCGGCCATAAGGCGGTCCGATTGAGCTGTCCGCTGAACATCCTGGGCTGCACTGCAGCCCTGTAGCTTGGAAAGAAGCTTGGAGGTGACCAACCCCACCGAGATCTGGACCCTGGTGGGTCGGGGCCTTGGAGCGGCAGTCACGACCAGGATCCAGCGGCGGGGCAAACAGCAGAGGAAGCGGACAGGCGGCCTCCTCCGGTAAGTGGGAGAAGAGCGCGCGAGGCAGCGGGGAGGAGCAGGCTCCGGCACAGTGAGAGAGGAGCGAAGGAGAGACGGTGGGCAGTTTACATGGCTGAGAAATACTGCCAGTGGTCCAGGGCTTCAGCTCCCCCACAGCCGGGCTATCACGTGGGGGGCTGGTCCCAGCTGACAGGCGGACCCGTTGCTGTATTGAAGTCTTAAGCTCCATACTACGTGGGAGTGAATCGTGGGAGTGAATCTGGAGCTCCATAAAGTGTAGCGGGCTCCCCCTGGCCAGACTGAGGAGTGCACACAAGTGGTGGAGGTCTGCCAAGAGTTGAGATTTAGTGCAGAGGCCCTTCCGTCCTGGTGAGACATGGGTAACGTTTGTGCCTGTGGGCAAATTTAACCCTCAAGGAAAACTTTCCAGATCGCAGTGTGTTGGAACACGGCTGAAGTTAGACCTCACGCTCTGCAACGGGGGAACTTAATTAATGAACACAGAATAAATAAGCCCGCTCTTGCAGCTGGTCAGATCGCTGGACGGTCTACTGGAAATTAACCCTGCATATTGGCTGCATCAAGGAGGTGCAAACAAGTGGAGTACCGGAACTCCATTACCATAACATATGCTGAGGGATGGCGGAGACATGTTCGCAGAATAGCTCCCCGGGGGCATGGTTAGCATTGGTTCCGTGCCCTCACAGCATCTATACCTTCTTCACAACATTTATACAGCACTTATTAAGGGTTGGGAATCACCTATCAAACAGAGCTTCTGCCTCACTTATTTGAACTGCCGGGGTTCCTCCTGTGGGGAGACACAGATGCCAGGTGCAAAGTCAAAAGGTGCCCCGTCAAGAGCCAGGAATACACCGAAAGGGGGAGAGGGACAGCTGGAGAATTGTTGGAGGCGTCAGCGGGTAGAAGATCCCCAGAGAGAAGGGGCGATAGACGAATAACACCTGTGAGAGAGCAGAACCAAACACTACAATGGTGCTGAATAAAGAAGAACTTCAGGAGTGTTTGAAAGGGATGGAGAGCCGTATGATGGCAGCCTTCCAGGATCAAATGGGGTGCAAAAAAAGGGAGGAACTATGCTCCTCCCTGCAAGAGGTCAGAAGGGACATTACATAGCTGGGGGAGAGAGTGGATACAGCAGATGCAGGGCTCAGAGATTGCAGAGGACTCGAAATAGACCAGTGTACTTTTGGATCATATTGCTAGGGCAACGCACAACTTGGAAATCCAGGCAGAGGACCTTGAAAATAGATCCCGAAGATCTAATATAAGAGTCAAGGGACTGGCCGAGACAATTGGTGATCCAGACATGAAAGAGACGATGCAAAATTGCTTCAGCAGTCTGCTATCTGGCACCCAGCCAGAGGACATACTCGTAGACAGAATGCACAGAGTTGGTCCCAAAAAAAGAGATCTGGGTGCCAGACCGAGGGACGTCCTCTTGGCGATGAGATGACCTCCTATATCGTGAAGGAAGAAATTCTCTGTGCAGCAAGAAATCACCAGCCAGTCACCATCAATGGAACGTAAGTCCAGCTGTTTTAGGACTGGCCTAACCACTCTACACAAAAGGAGACTAATGGCGCCGGTCACAAGAGCGTTGAGCGCCAAGGGGATTACCTACAGATGGGTATACCCCCTTGGGTTACAGTTCACCTGGGAGGACAAACAGCAGCGCATTAATACCTGTGAAGAAGGTATGACCCTACTACATTTGGAGGAGGGAGATCCGCGGGCAGTCGGGAACCCAATCCGTAATCTGAGGGGAAGTGGACACAGGCAGTGGGAATGGGCATCCACCCCCACCAAAAACGCAGAGCAGAAAGTTTGAGTAGGGACCCCCGACGGAGATGATCACAGTTACCAGGAAGAAAAGGAGTCACACAAGGACTAAAGCTTCCAAAAATTAACATGGGGGAGGCAGGAGAGAAAAAATATGAGTAACCAACGAGAACTGCAAAGCAGACCCTGATGGAGGGAAGGGACGACTCATCTTGGAACTCAATTCAGGAAATACATATGTCCTGGTGGAACACTAGTCGGACTGGATGTGAAACTCAACGCCCCAACAGGGGAGCAGAGAAGGTTCTGTGGGACCTTGTTCTGAAGGGTATTGGGGTGGGAAAGGGGATGGCGAGGGGGGGATGGTTTGGTTGTTTACTTGGTTAAATGGGTTTGGGTATGGATTAGTGGCGGTGGGGAAGAGAAGGGCACATTCCTGGAGACAGCAGGTCCGAAAGCAAAGGAAGCCCAAACAAAACTTAGATGGCTGAACTGCACCTCAATCACCTTTTTGCAGGAAACATCTTCTCCCAGAGGACGCAAGAAGATTGTCCCACAGAGTGTTCCCCGGACAATACCATGCCTCGAGTGGGAAAAAGACCAAAGGGGTAGCCGTACTAATCAGAGCCAATTTAATATTTAAAAGCAAGCAATTTATAGGGACTGGGAGGGGCGATACTTGGTCCTGAAGGCGTTCATATTAGATCAATTATATACATGAATCAAAATATATGCCCCGAATGAGCAACAAGATCTATTTCTGAGGGACATATTAAAAACCCTAGGGGGCTGGTGTGAGGGCCAGACAGTGATAGGCGCAGACTTAAATTGTGTCATGGATCCTACCCTGGACAAAACTCTCCCTCCCACTGCGGCTGATGCGAGAAAGTTATTCAGGGATCTGAGGGTGATCGAAACATGGAGATTTTTCCATGAGCAGCAGAAGGAAACAACCCATTATTCAGCAGTCCATAAAGGGTACTCGACGATAGATATGGTATTGGTCTCGGGCACACTGATTCCGAGCGTTCGTGAGGTTGAAATTGGAGTCCAATATGTGTCTGATCATGCCCCGGTTTTGATAACACTGGATTTGGGTCAAGGGGTCTATAAAGGCTACAAGCCCTGGAGGCCGAATGAAAGGATCCTGAAGGATCTGGCCCTTAGGGCACATATGGAGAAGGCAATAGATAACTACTTCCAAGAGAATAAAAACAGGGAAGCAAATTGGGGAGTAATTTGAGATGCTGGGAAGGCGGTGATCCGGGAGGAATTTATCTCTAAATCAACGGCTTATATGCGAGAAAGAGGGCTTATTAAAAAGAAGCTGGAAACAGCATTAAGAGAAGCCGAGACACATCAAAACTAAACGATCCCAAAAATCGCTTAGAATGGTTCGGAAAGCAAGAGCCCTGCTGGAAGTGCACGTAGCAGATCTCACGGCACAAACTTTACTTTACACCAAACAAACGTACGTACGTACTTACTATGTGCAAGGGCGGAAAGCAAATAAATTCTTGGCAGCCAAGCTCCGTAAACAAAAGTCATGCAACTATATAGTACAACTTAAAGAAGAAACAGCGGGGCTATTGAAAATAATGGAAAGATTCCATCAAGGGTTGCTGAAAAGGGAAGATCTCCCCCCTCAGGCACATGTAGATTATATGTCCGAGTTCTCTTTGCCCCAAATCCCACAGGATGACAACAGCGTCCTGCAGGCTTCCATATCTGCACAGGAGATAAGTGACGCCATAACTGCATTGCCCCCCCAATAAGACCCCCGGGCCAGATGGACTGGGCAACGGTTACTATAAAACCTTCCGTAATCAGTTTCTGGGCCCCCTAACAAAATTATTTAATCATATAAAGGGATACTGGTACGGTCACATCAGACATGGGGAACTCAACTACATTGCTAATACTCAAGCCGGGTAAAGACCCTACGATTGATTTTCGGCGGGGAAGCAATGCTAGGCTGTCCGGCCGGGATATGGTCCTGGTGCGAAAACACATTCTTCTATAGCTGCCCAGAGGGACTCCAATTGCTTGTATCAGATACGAGCTCGGATTATCTCAATCAATGCTAAGGTGATGTGGAACATGCTGGAAGGTACTTGGAGCCTATGACCTTCAACAATATCAAATTCTGCGCACAGATATAAATCATCCAGATGCGTCAATATTGAGCATGTGGAAACAAACCTGTGTGATCACGCTAAAACTACAAGCTGATCAATTATTGCTGATCCAAAACCCAAATGCAGTGAAAAAGAAATGATGGAATCAGGATTGGTGTGAAAACACAGATCATAGAGCACATCATAGATGTATGGCCAAGTTGCCCCCGAAGCAAGAACAGTGAATACCCTCCCAAAATATCTTCAAAACTTTCCATGCAATAAAAAAGGAATACTTTTTTGAAATTTCGTATGAATCTGTTCCAATCCAAAGCCGTTATGAACATAAGTAGTAAGGATAAAAGCTTAGATGAAGAATGCAGATTTTGTGAAACAGAAATTGAAACAATAAAACATCTGGTGCTATATTGAAAAAACTAAGAGTTACGAACTACCTATATAGGGCCTGAAATTCTAAAGAGACTGCATTTAAATGGCGAAGATTGGTGGAATGTAATTTCAGATGGAACTGACTTGAAATTAATTTTCGCATTAACATTTTACCTTGAAAAACTTGAAGGTATCATGGCAGAACATCATTGAGTATAACTTTGTTAAGGTCACAAAAGTTTACTAAAACCATGATAAATTGCAGAACTCAACGATGTAAAAGACGATTTCAGTTGGAAACTGAAAGGCCAAATTTATTCTGTTTTATTACATTTGCAAGTTTGTAAATGTATGGAAATGTTTTTCTTTTTTATTATGTTTAACATTTTAAAGTTTGTAATGAACTATAAAAAATAAAAAAGACCCTACAGACTGTACTAGTTACAGACCGATAGTGCTACTTAATACCAACGCTAAGATTTGCGCAAAAATCCTGGCAATTAGGCTTGCAGGGGTTCTGCCCAAAATTATCCATTCGGATCAGGCAGGGTTTATAAGGGGGAGGCATACCCAAGACAACATAAGACGGGCAGTGGATATAATAGACCTGGGATAGAGAACGGGACATGGGTTCACCATAGCCGCTCTAGATGCAAAGAGGGCATTCGTCAGTTTAGATTGGAGATACCTGAAATTGGTACTACAGAAATTCGGATGTGACCCCATCTTTAGCAGAATGGTCCTGGCAAATTTATTTTATCCCGAGCATGTCCTTTAGGGTCAATGGGAAGACCACGGTCAAAATAGAGCTACAGAGGGGCACGCGACAGGGCTGCCCGCTCTCGCCCTTAATTTTCGTGATGGCAATGGAGCCCATTGCAGAAGTGGTAAGACAGGATTTAGAAATACAGGGGGTTTTATGTGGTGGGGTTACGCATAAATTAGCATTGTATGCAGATGACATTATGATGTTCCTTAAAGACTCTAGGACTTCCTTTCCAAAGGCACTTGAAAGACTACAAGAATTTGCTAGTATATCAGGGTTTACCATAAACTTTGATAAATCTAAGGCGCTGAATATCGCGGAGGGGGAGGGGGAGATTGAAGTCACGGTATCCAATAGTCTGGGAGGGAGAATCAATCGAATACCTGGGAATCCGATTAACAAAGGACTATAAAGGTTTGTATGGGGCGAACATAACTCCTCTTTGGAAGCAACTATGGGAGGCCCTGCATGGGAACCATCATGGTTTGCGCACATTGCAGCACTTAAAATGACCCTACCACCCCGACTGCTGTATGTGATAAGCTCCATTCTGCTAGAGCTCCCCCCACCAAAATATGTAATGCCCTACAGAGGGAACTGATCGCCTTTGTTTGGCATAACAGAAAAACCCAGAATACAAAGAGGAATTTTAACAACGTCGCCGATCCTGGGAGGACTTGGGGTCCCGGATATAGAAAGGTATGTCCTGGCCGCACAAATAGCTCCAATGCGAAGTTGGAAAAGGGAAGATATGTCAAAAGGTTGGGTGGGGATAGAACACAGGATGACCAAAATTCCATTGAGAAATATACAAGCTCTGCGAATAGGAGCCAGGGGCGCAGAGAGCCACCTGCTAGAGGCTACCAAGACGGCGCTAAAAGGTTGGGATCGAGCCTTGAAGAGACAGAACATTACCCCAGGTCTACGTACCTTTACCCCAATGGCTCATAACCGAGATTTTACCCCGGGAAAACAGTCCCATTTCTGGGAGAACTGGGGACAAGGGCAAATATTATATTTAAAGGATTTCTTTCGGGAGGGGAACCCATTGCTCTGCGAGGACTGTAATCAGAAATTTGGCATGGAGGAAAGCGATGGATACAAATACGTCCAGATGTGACATTGGATAACACAAAAGGGGGTTAAGAAAGCAGCCACGAGGACCCCGGTGGAGCTGGAGTTGACGCTGCAAGATGGGGATGAATCAAGGGCGGTGTCCAAACTGTATAGGTTACTGGATAAAGCACAGGGGAGCAATGCCCTCACATACATGGACAAGTGGGAGAAGGATCTGGGAGCACCCATCACTGAGGTGGGGTAAGGGTGATCTATATCACATGTGGTGGTCCTGTCCCAAGGCGGCCCTGTATTGGAAAGAAATTCTTGGGCATTTAAAAGAAATTACAGGGAAACAATTGCCAGCTGTGGCTAAGATGATACTTTTGGGTTTGGTGGTTGAAGACATTTATGTAGCAACGGGCAACAACGCTGCGCTCATTACTCACTTGCTAATGGCAGAATTACCCTTGCCCAAGGTTGGAAAAACCCGAATGGTCCTATTGTTGTATGCTGGTGGGTAAAGGTTTGGCTATGGAAAAGGTGGGGGCCCAGAAAGACGGCAAGTATCTGATGTTTCGGGCAATATAGGACCCCTTTTTTTACTTTGTCGGTGACAGAGAAGCTCAATACTTTAGGCCGAACTTGTTGAGAGCGATACAACACTGAGCACCTACAAGCAATGAGCGTGGACCTATGAATCAGGAACTAAGCTGTCTAATGAAACATGGTCAAAGCATCGTAAGCATATCGGTGCAATCCATGCGAGGAAGTAATGGGAGGGTGCAGGAGGGGGGTTGGGTAAGATTGTTGAATGGTTATTAGGGTACATGGGGTTTGGGTGGGGCAGGAGAGGCAACGGTTTAGGGTTGGTTTACAAGAAATAAAACCTCATGTTCGCTAGAACTGGCTTTGGAAAGGTCACACGAAATACTGGTACAAATTGTAGACATATTAAGATTGGTAATACGATTGGTTCTTGCGAGCATGAATGAAAAATACAATTCTTTAAAAAAATTCTATGGTTTAGTTGATTGCTTGTGTAAAGTGGTGGGGTGTGTTCCCCGCTGTTTCTTGATAAGCTTTGTCTAGTGTGGTTTGGTGTTCCTTTTTCTCATCTTCTGGTGTCCCATCCTATCTTATGTAATAGTTCTGCTGGAGCTACAGTGCGTTTTTTGGGCCAGAATGCTATTGATGAGTCACCCTGGTACTTCCGTCTTGGTCTGGTTATATGTGCAGTCTTTTGTTCCTATTATGGCCATCTCTTGCTTAGTCGTTTGTTATGTTGTGTGGTGTCACAGTAAAGCCTTAACGTCTCACCTTGCACAGGCAAAACAGTTGTTTAAACATGGAAGTTTGCAGTACGTAGTCAATATTATAATGCAGCAGTGTGCTAGGGGTGTACATCACATTTTCAATTCCAGGTTTTCCCCTACAATTCCCTCCTATGAAATCTTCACTTCAGTCTCATTAGATGCATTTTTGGGGGAACACACATCACATCCAGGCCTTTCAGAACATGATTTCGAGGGGATTGGGTCCTCCGACGTATTCCATATCTTTGACAGTAATCACCACAGCTGTGCTGCTTCGGAAAAATGTTCTGCGTCCTGCGTCGATGACGTCGATGCGCCGTCCCCGAGGACCTCCTCCGACGGCCGACGTCGCCCGATGTGATAAGTAGGACGCACGACGCCCGTAGCCTAAGTTCTGTTTTTTCCGCGAACGTGTTCGCTTCGATAATCTCGGTACGTCTCGACTCTTTGGAGTTTCTGTTGTAATCTTCTCGGTTCTTTGAACCTGTTCAGTTTTGTGAAAAAGCCTGTTCGTGACGATGTCTACCTCGTCTTCAACCCCGCGTCCGGGCTTCAAGAAATGCGGGGACCCACAGTCCCCGCATTTCTTGAAGCCCGGACGCGGGGTTGAAGACGAGGTAGACATCGTCACGAACAGGCTTTTTCACAAAACTGAACAGGTTCAAAGAACCGAGAAGATTGTGGGTCCAAGAAGTCGGTAAAGGACTCGCACGACGCCTGCCTCTGGTGCCTCGGGGAGGCCCACGACATGGACGACTGTGTCGACTGCCAGTCGCTCACAGCCAAGGCCTTGCAGGAGCACAAGTAGAAGTTGTCGGTAGGTACGGTGTCTAAGCCCCAGAAGTCGAGGTATGCGGGTCTTTCGAGGTATGATTCGAGAGGCGACTCTCCGCGTCATCGTCGGAGGTCCAGTGGGTCTCCTTCCAGGAGTCGGTCTCGCCACTCCTCTGCCTCTTCGAGGCATTCCCGGAAGCGCGTGTCGCTTATCCCACCATGCAAGCGACACCGGAGGAATGGGCTTCCTTCGGGAAGAAGATGTTAGCGATTCTCGAATCGCAGGGCACCGGTCCGTCCGTGCCTCCGAGTGGGGTCGGTCGTGATCGGTCGAGAGACACCGCTCGCACGCCTTCGGGCTCGGGTGGTTGGCACGGTTCGCGGGAGAGGTCCCACTCGGACAAGGGTAACCGTTCTCGCAATGCCCGTTCCAGGTCCCGGTCCTCGACATGGTCGAGACCGCGTGATCCTGTGCAGTCTTCGAGGAAGACGTTGACGCCTGTGGCGCCGAGGTCGTCGACGGTCTCTCTCGAGGCTCCGCCTCCGAGGGGGTCATCAACGCTGTTGGCGCCTAGGTCGTCGAAGGACACGGTCAGAGCTCTGGCTTCGAGGCCTGTGTCGACGCCGTCGATGCGGGCGGCGCTGCGGCTGACGTCGACGCCGATACTCTCGACGCGGGCACCGATTAGTTCAGCGCCCTCGACGCCTTCCGAGGCGGTGGTGTCGGAAGGGGCCCTGCGGCATGGGGGAAGCCCCTAGAAAGGCTCTGGCTAAGGTCAGGCATAGCTTTGGTTCCCAGGTGTCTTGCTCTCACTGCCCGGAGTACATTTCAGAGGGTGATGAGGGCTCTGATGAGGGCTTGGTTCCGGTAACGGTACCAGTTGAGCTTCTCTCGGGCCATAGCCAATTTGATGACCTGAGGCAGTCACTGCATAATGCCAGTGGACTGGACACCTCTCCGGAGGTGGAGTTTTGTAGGCCTGAGCCTGGCACTCATGCCGATTTTTCGTACCGGTGCCTTATCTCTCGGGTATCCGAGTACTAGGGTTGGTCGGCTCCCCCAGGGGAGTTTGTTCAGGATGATCTCACGGACATCCTCGATCTTGGTCCCCCCACTGACCCGGTACTGCCGTTTCATATGGCTCTGCAGAGAAGGGTGGCGGCAGCTTGGACTGCTCCGGAGAGTCTCCCGGCAGTGGGCAAGTCTTTGTTGCGAAAATACCGTCCAGCCAGTAGCGACCCCTGCTACTTGTCCAGGCACCCCACACCGGAGAGTTTGGTGGTGCAGGCGGCTACGTCCCCGGCAAAGCAGGCGTCGTATTCTACCATTCCTCCGGCCATCCCTCCGGCTGGGCAAAGAAAGCATTTTCTTCAGGTGGTATGGCGCTTCAGGCGGCCAACTCCGTATGTGCCTTGTCTCGTTTAACACACACTCTGTGGAACTGTGTTGCATTAGCGGCTGAACATAACGGGATGATTTCCTTGCTATGGTCCAGGATGGCAAGGATGCCATGTGTGAGGCCGTTCAGTCGGGTTTGGACATGGCAGATTGTGTCAGCCGGTCCATGGCGGCGAGCATCGTAATACGCAGGTTTGCGTGGTTGCGGAAGTCGGAGTTCGCTCCTGATGTGCAGTCCCGGCTCCTCAACATGCCCTTTGACGGTGAACATCTTTTTGGCAGCAAGGATGACGAGAGCCTTGAGAGGTTGCAGACCTCCAAAGCTGCAGCGAAGTCGTTGGGCGCTGCAGTTCGACAACCTCTGCCTTTTCGTCCTAGGGGACAACAATGGAGGGGAGGTTCCTTTCGTTATTACTCGTCCTTCAGTAAAGTGAGAGGAGCTGGCAGTCAAAGAGGCCACTGTAGGAGTATCAGAGGTGGAAAACAGGGTACTCGAGGTGCCAAGGCCGCTCGGGCAGTTGCCTCTTTGCCCTCAGGCAACGCCGCAGCCACTACCACTCAGTCATGAGGCCATGTCCCATGGTTCGCCGGTTGGGGGAAGGCTGGCGCAGCCTCTTGTAGAGTGGCGTGCCATTACTTCAGATGTGTGGGTTCTGGAGTACATAACCCACGGCTACTGTCTTCCCTTTCGGCAGAGGCCTCACGACAATCCACCTGGGAACCTCTGTTTGAAGAGCCCGGATCTGCTCCTTGCGCAGAGAATTCAAGCCCTGCTGGAGAAAGGCGCCATAGAACTGGTGCCTGTAGCGGCGAGGAACAAGGGTATTCCCCTTATTTTTTGATTTCGAAGAAAGACGGGAGATTGAGACCCATCATGGACTTGCGCGGTTTGAACAAACTCCTCAGGAAGGACAAGTTCAAGATGGTTACTCTCTCTCAAGTCCTCCAGGCCCTTCAACCTCAGGACTCGTTGGTGTCTCTCGACCTCACGGACGCTTACTTCCATGTGCCGATCCATCCCAAGCACAAGAAGTACCTGAGGTTCATGGTTGGCGACTCGCACTTTCAGTTTCGGGCCATGCCGTTCGGATTGACTTCCGCCCCGAGGGTTTTCACCAAGCTCATGATGGTGGTGGCAGCGCATCTCAGGAAAGGGGGATTCACGTCTACCCCTACCTGGACGATTAGTTGATCAGGGGGAGCTCTCCCGAGCAAGTCCTGGACCATCTGTTCGTCACCTGCCACTCCCTTCACAAGCTGGGCTTCTCCCTCAATTTAAAGAAGTCCCATTTGACGCCAACACAGCGACTCCAGTACATCAGAGCAGTGCTCGACACATCCCTGGGGCTGTGTTTTCCTCCCCAGGTGAGGGATCTTCACATTCAGCAGATGGTGCACAAGTTTCAACTTGCCCAGACGCTCCCGGCGTTCGAGTTCTTGAGGTTGCTCGGCCTCATGGCATCCTACATTCTTCTGGTGCCAGAGGCTCGTCTGCAGATTAGATCTTTGCAGTGGGCACTCAAGATGCAGTGGTCGCAATCTTCCGGCAGGATGTCGGACCCTGTTCAGGTGCCGCCCTCGGTCGCCCAGGACCTTCTGTGGTGGGCCGTCGAAGGCAATCTGATGAAGGGGGCTCCGTTTTGGCTTCCCTGGCCGGAGTTGACGATCGTGACGGACGCATCCCTAACGGGATGGGGAGCTCATGCCAACGAGTTGACAGTCAGCGGTCGTTGGTCTCCGTGGGAGTCCAGACTCCATATCAATCTGTTGGAGCTGAGGGCCGTCAGGCTAGCCCTGAAGGCTTTTCTGCCGACTGTGCGAGGACAGTGTCCTGATCCTAACGTACAACAGGGTGGCCATGCACTACCTCAACAAAAAGGGGGGAGCAGGGTCACTTCCTCTGTGCAGGGAGGCGATGCAGCTCGAGTTCTGGGCCATCCAGCAGGAAGTTTCGATCTCGGCTGTTCATCTGGCCGCAGATGACAACGAGACGGCGGACGCTCTGAGCAGGCAGAGCACGGTCTCTCACGAGTGGGAGCTGGCTCAGGAGATTCTCCTGGAGATCTTCGCCTTTTGGGGGACCCCTCAAGTGGATCTCTTTGCCTCCAATGTCAACTGGAAGTGCGAAAGGTTCTGCTCGCGGGAATTTCCTCCAAAAGGAGCCGCGTTCGTGGTGGAGTGGTCATTCCCACTGCTGTATGCGTTTCCTCCAGTCCCCGTCATCCCGCAAGTACCGCAGAGGTTACGGAGGTTCGGTTCCCGGATGATCCTCATTGCTCCGGCGTGGGCCCGGAGGACGTGGTACCCGGACCTTCGACTTGTCCATCTGCCCTCCACGTCGTCTTCCCTACCGAGACGATCTGCTCTCACGGGAGTGGGGTCAGGTTCTCCATCCAGAGGTCAGATCCCTCAACCTTCACACTTGGCTTCTGAAAGGTTGAGGTATAAGGATTGGGACCTCCCTGAAGACGTGTTGGAGGTGTTGCTCTCGGCCAGACGGCCGGCAACAAAGTCTCTGTACCTTTGCCGCTGGCGTAAATTCTGCGACTGGTGCAGAGTTAAGAATGTGGATCCTTTTGAATGTGACATTCCCATGGTTCTGTCTTTTTTTGCTTTCTTTGGCCCACAGGGGCTTGCAAGTGGGTACCATTAAAGGTTACGTGGCGGTGCTGTCCATATTTAAGCGCTCGTCTGAAGAATGTTCCTATTTTAAGATTCCTTTAATTTCTCAGTTTTTGAAAGGGCTCACTAATGTGTTCCCTCCGTCACCTTTTCTGGTGCCCGGTTGGGATTTGAACCTTGTTCTTAAGTTTCTTATGGGTGCTCCGTTTGAGCCTTTGCATTCTTGCCCTTTGAGTCTGTTAACTCTTAAACCTGTTTTTGGTTGCGATTACTTCCGCTCGAAGAGTGAGTGAGTTACAGGCCTTTTCAGTTAAGCCACCTTTCACTGTATTTCATAAGGACAGGGTTGTCCTTCGAGTTCGTCCTTCCTTTCTTCTGAAGGTGGTTTCGGAATTTCATTTGGGCCAGAAAGTTGTTCTTCCGGCATTCCATCCTCCTCCGCATCCTGGTAAGGAAGAGGAGAGGCTCCAAAGGCTTCATCCTAGGAGAGCGTTGAGCTTTTATATTTCACGCATGTCCTGGGTCAGAGTGGACGATGAACTCTTCATTGGTTACGCTGGAAAGCGTTTGGGACAGGCTGTGACGAAACAGACTTTGTCTCGTTGGATTATTTTGGCTATCTCCGAGTGTTAACGCTTGGCGGGTAAGGACCCACCGGCTGGCTTGGTGGCCCATTCTACCAGGGGTATGGCTGCATCTACTGCCTTACAGAGGGGTGTTCCTATTCGTAACATCTGTGATGCAGCCACCTGGGCTTCTGTACATACTTTTGTACGTCACTACTCCCTCGATTCCATCCGAGGACAGGATCTGGCCTTTGGCAAGGCAGTCCAGTCCTTTATTCCGCAATTTAATTAGGCATGCTAAATTTGTGTTCTAAATTCTTTTCCCGCCTCCTTGCTTTTGTACTGCTTTGGGAGTCTGTCAAAGATATGGAATACGTCGGGGGACCCAATCCCCTCGAAGAACAAGTTACTCTCTTACCTGGTAACGTTCTTTCGATGGGCTGGTCCGAAGACTTATTCCATATCGCTCCCTCCCGACCTTCCCCGGTGCAGAATGTCTTATGCGATTGCAGCTTACGTTTCCGCAAGGCCTTGTGTGTCTGACTGGCAGAAGACTGGTGTCACACGTTCTGGGTAAAAAACTACAACTGAGGCTACGGGCGTCGTGCGTCCTACTTATCACATCGGGTGATGTCGGCCATCAGAGGAGGTCCTCGGGGGCGGCGCATCGACGTCATCGACGCAGGACGCTGAAAAAGTTTCCGAACCAGCACAACTGTGGTGATTACTGTCAAAGATATGGAATACGTCGTCGGACCATCCCATCGAAAGAACGTTACCAGGTAAGAGAGTAATTTCCTCTTCTGTAGTATGACTTGCAGTCAGACATCAGAGCAGGTGGTGCATGCACAATAACAGACACTTACAAGCCATTTTCAGACAGGAAAAACTTAGAATTATTACTACTGTTAGAAGTATCATCTGACCAATAGGACACACCCAGAGGTACCAGTAAACCCTCAATCAAAGACCCAAATGTCCAGGAAGCCTTCGGACTGGTATGAATGTACGTGATTTCAACACGGCACTCCACCTAAGTCAATGCCTAGCGTGTGATGCACAGTTGGAACCCTTAATTATATATTTTTGACTATAAGTTCTTTTATTTCTGAATGATGTACCCTTATATCACACCCCTCTCTTTGAATCCCCCCCCCCGGTCTCACTGAACCAAGAAGCAGGTTGTTTTGCAAAGTTAAAATATTTATTTTATGAATTTGACCAAGATATATGTCACACTTTTATGAATTTGAACAATATCTAAATATCACACTATTAATATTTATACAATGATCAGCATTGGGTGATATCACAAAAATCAATCTCTTTAATCAGAATGAGTATGGATGAGAAAAATAATGCAGCATGGAATAATACTTGATATGGATAGGAAAACAATGCAGTATAGAATAATACTTGATGTGGGTTCACTCAAATGCAATGTCACTCTTTCCCCCTGATACTACTCAATCCCCCCTAATATGCAATATTGAGATGGAAGGAGAGAAAACATGTTTCAGGAATATACAATCTCAACCAATACAGTTTCAATCCCAATCCCCCTCCCCCCCCAGCAAGCAGAGAGAAACTGGAATGATTTCAAAACAGGTCAAACGCTTTTGAATGTGGTTTTGAATGAATGGGAAAAACAATGAAAATAGAATTTAATTCTTTAAATTGGAATCAAAACTAGTGGGAGCCGCTTTGTATAGTTTCAGGTAAACACTAGCAATGATGACTGAATAACTAGCAGATTGGAAACAGAATTCTGAGGTCGAATGCAAAGAATAGCTGTTTTGCACGTGTTGAATTTGAGCCAAACACAAATTCACTGCAAAAGATTTAAGACTACAGGTGTTTGGCAGTAAACCCACTTGGTAGCAGTCTGCACCACACAGATTCACTCGGTAGCTGTGGCTGAGCAGTCAGACCTCCCTCAAGAAGAGTTAGGCAGTATACAGAGTCTTCACAATAGGTCAAAAGAACACAGTAGAACAAGCAAACACTGACAAGAGCTTGGTGTAAAATAGATATAATGATTTATTTAAAACCACATCTAATAAAACACATAGGCACTAATTTTAAGCAGTTCAAAAACACGGTCACTAAAAGATATACACTCCCTTAAAAGAATATTAGACAAGTCTTAAGTAAAGCCCCACTTATTTTCAGACAGCGGTGAGCGCTTAACGCAGATGGCACTCTAATAATTCGGTTTAAAAGGGAGAGAAAGGCAGAGCATAAATTGAAACAGATCCCAACACTTTCAAAAGAACACAGCAAGAGAGGAAGGCAGAGTCAAACCGTGAAGTTAGAGTTCAGAAAGCCGGATCCACTTTAAGAGGATCAGAACGAAATGTGTCCAAGGTCACACGGTTGAAAAGTGCACAAAAGTCTCGAAAAGGTTCAGAAAGAGTTGGACCAAAAGAAAGGGACCAGTTAGATGGTCAAGGCGGCCAGCCCAGTCCAGAAGGTTAAGGGATCATTACCACCTTGTAGCAATCTTTAGAAAGGGAGGCCTGGCGGACACGGTACCTTAAAGTGGTGAGAATACTCCAGCGGGGGCAGTTGTTCCTGGCAACGGATGCAAGTCGGTGCTTCGTCCGGGGGAAGAGAGGATCTCGTCGGGGAGGAAGACAGGAGTCCGTTGCACTGCCAGGGAAGAAACCAGCCACGGAGTTCTCAGTTAAAAGGAGCAGTCCTTTTATTCGCGGTCCAGTGGTAAGTGGCTATCCGGTTGCCGGGGTGCTTGGCACGGGCAATTCGACCACAAGACGTCCTGGGATGCGAGGAAAAGAAGGTAAACTGGTTGTGCCTACCAGTCAGGGGAAGAAGACTCTCCAGCCGGGAGATCTTCGCTGTCGTCGGGAAGTGGCGAGTTGGTTCCGCAGGGCTCCACCGGCGGTGTCATCGTAGCAGGTCGGCTCAGCTTCTCCCTCGTCAGATTCTCAGGTCCTGTGGCGACTTCTGAAGTTCCAGTCCCAAAAGCCCTGCTTTTATGCAGCACACCCCCATTCACTCAGCCTAGCTGTCAATCAAACATGCTAAGTGGTGGGCCAATCACTCAAGAGTGCGACTTGAGTTACCAAGGTAACTCAGTCCAGGATGCCTAAACCCCCTCCCACACCCCCTGTGGTACCCAGACAGAGTGGCACCACTTTTGGAGGCTTCTGTGGAGAAGCCCGCCAAAAAGTGGAACAAAGGGCTCGACTTGGGTTGGAGTCACAGAAGAGAACACAAACGCCATTTTAGAATCGAGTTCTGGCAAAAAATACAAACTGGCGAATTAATATTAAATAATAAACCAGCGGTATGTTCGAGGCTATGAGAATTAAATAATTAAAGTTGGTAGCCTCGAACAATGGGAAAATCCCATAGAGATATATTCGCGGTCAAATATAAAAAGAAGTATCCACTGCCACCAGCCAAAACTCGATCAGGGGGACGGAGACGTGCCCCCTCGACTAACAGACCCCAGGGCAATCGAATTGCCCCAACCAGTACATCTACAATATGATGGTTTGTACTGGTTTCTGTTCATAATTTGGGACTAGTAAAGCCAATGGTGACTTTACATGCCCTGGGAGACAGTAGTCAGTCCCAGGGTATGGAGTCTATGGTGGGGTGTCACTATGACACCCCTGTGTCACTGCATGGAGGGTGCTGTGTAACACACATAGTAAAAACACATGAGACCCTATGGAGTAAAGGACCCCATAGCCCATAAAACACATTAACATTCAAAGGAACACCACCAATCATGTCCAAGAGTGGGAGAAAAAGAGTCTCGCTCTTGGCAGGAGAAAAAAAAACAAACTCCAGAAATCCAGCAAAGCTGCTGGGGGACTCACTAGGTTAGGAAATTCAGCCTAAACAGAGAATTCTCCCTAACAGGATGTTAGCTTCAAATTTGACACTTAAATTTCATTTCCAGCATGTACGGTTCAGAGGTTATGAAGATTTTAGTAGAGGTCGATTTTTCAGAAAGTCAAGATTTTCAAATGGAAGATGCGCTTTTGAAATTACAAACAGATTTTCTTTACACTAAGGAGGCTATGAAGATGCAAGATACCCAACGGACAGCTACCAGAACAGCGGTGCCTCTGCTCTGACTTTTGCCCGCCAAGACACTTGTCTTTCTTCAGCAAATATGTTAGCGCAAAGATGAATTTATCACTACAATTAACAAAGGACTATATGGATGAGGGAAAGATTCAGAAAAACAAGAAAGGTTATACAATGCAGTTCTGGATATGATAGAATGGGTTGCATAGGAATACTTAAGGATATGATATTGGCTATGGACAATTCTATGCTAGATACAACTATGGTTTGGAATAGGCCCATCAGGATCTGGTCAAAAGGTTCTGGACTGGAACTCTGCTAGTCCACCAGACAGGATTCAGGCACCCGGTTCTGCACTCAGCACAGCACTCTGGTCTCCGCACGGACTCTGGACTGGATCTGACGGGTTGGTTCTGGGTTACAGCTATCTAGTTACAGCTCTGTTCTACTGGTTTGGATCTCTGGGTTCTAGCAAGAGTTCTTGACAAGAAAGCAGAAACAGCACAGCCAGGCTGTTCAGTTTTTGGTGTGCCTCTTGGATGTCTGGGGTTAAAATCAGGTTCCAAGATTTTAAAGGCCAGCTGAGAAGGGTTCAGCTTTGGAATTGGGCCTTCTGCTTTCAGAGTTCTGGAGTATTGGATCTGGCTTCCTTCTGCAGAGCGCTTCGCCAGTAAATCAGTTGCTGGGTGAATCTGTGTGTCTTTTTAGGTCCTAAACTGTCCCTATTTTTGTATTTCCCAAAGGGGTGGGTAGGCTGAATTATACTAAGCCCACCCTCTAGGAATCCGATTGGTCAGAGTATTTCCCCTCTCCTGATTTGAGAAGGAAATCTAGTGTCATAGTGATGCTGCATTTTACAATCCAGGGAGTACCTCCCCTTTGTTTAAGTACAGTAAATCTATTTTTCACATAAATCATATTCACAATATGACCAACTTGGTAATAATACATATTCACGTTACAGATTTAGTAGCGCACGTATCCGTATGATTCTCATTTTAGTGCGAGCTTCGGTTCAAAATTTTTCGCGCTTTTGGTTGGTTACCCAGTGTCAGATCTGTACACATTTTTTCCCATACATGTGCATGACATCTGGGCATAATCCTGTGAAGTTTCATATTTCTAGCATTATCACAATTGCTACAACATTAATATGTTGGTAGTCCTGTCTCTGAACATCGCACAGAGTTCAGAGTAGTTTCAAACGGTGAGCAGCATTTTCATATTAACAACCTATAAATTACAGATTTTAACCAGTTTTGCACAGTTCTCTATGAGTCTTTTCCAAAAAGATATTTTCTTGTGGGTCAATATACACATATCTGTCTGGTCCTGCCTCCATGGTTTGCTGGGTCCAGAGCACTCCCAGGCTCCCTTCCTGCTGGCAGTTGTTTTCTGTTGACAGTTGAATCTACATATCTTTTCAATCAATGGAGTCTTTTGTCTCTCCTCAGAGCAATAGGCCAAAATCTCCTCCCACCTCCATTAACAACTCAATGACAGTTCCTGAGCAGAGAGCAGGGGGAAGATGCCTTTGTTTGGGGCAAACTGTGGAATGTTCCTTTGAAGTACTGTGGCTGACATTATTTCACTTTTAAAACCCCTTGTTTAAAATGGTCTTTTCTAAATAAACATACATTTTCTACAAATGTACACACAGATCTCATAATTCCAGTCTTTTTCAAACAGAGATTGAATTGCAGCAACCTATATTGCTTTTGATGGCAAGTCCCTTCTTTTCCACAATTTGATTTTAAGACACAAGTTTTACTAACAGTATAAGTAAATGACAGCTCTGAAACAGGCGAGCGGCAGTACTGCGCCCATATCTGACAGATTTTTCCAGGCAAGCACCTTTTTGAATGTGGATCTCTTGTGATGACCGACATTGTGCTTAGGTGGATTCTTTAAATAAAGTGATGTTTAACACCCAACAAGGATGTTGGATCTCTTCTGATGTTTGGGAACCATGATTTTGCAATTTCAACAGCCAAGGAAAAATGGATTTTAAAGCACTTCTGGGTTTTCCTGGCAATGCAGCCCTGTCTTTTTAGGCAGTTCTATTTCCCTCTGTGGGCAGCCCAATAACAGGTTTTGGCAGTGTGGTCTCCTGTTTTACCACCGACATAGGCAAAATGGATTGGCGGCCTATTTTTCAGGTTTCCCTGCGCACATCTCAGATTTTTAGCGCATAGAGCTTTTTGGCAGCCATCCGGTTTCTGATGAAAGCAGCACACAGTGATGTTGCAGGGCAGAGCCTAGTGGGTCAGAACATCCCACATGAAGGAGGTTTACAGTGTGGCAAATGTGGGTGACGAGGTTGGTAATATTACTTCCATAACTGGGTATGAAAGTACAGCACTTGCGTTTCACGATTGCATAGACACCTCCTTGTGAGGTCAAGATGATCTCTAATGCCATACAGAACTGAACCGCCATGGTTCGGATGGCTACTTCTCGGGACAATAAGGTCAAGGAGGATGCTGTGGCATTTGCAATATCCTCTACCAACTGTGACAATTGGGTCAGACAGACAGTTGATCTGGGTCCCAAAGGCTAGTATGAGATATCCTACCCCAGCAACAATGTTTTCCCAGGTTCTCCTGGGGTGGGGCTGAGCTGGAAAGGTAGGAGTGTGATGCTTTGCGGGCAGGACATACCCCATGTAACAACTCCTTCCCGAAATTAATGGGCAGCCAGTGATAAGCATTGTCCCCACAAATTAAATGGGTTCTGGAATACGCTGCATACCCGGATTGGGAAAATAAAAATTAGGGTTGAAGGCAAAAGTGACATTATTGATCAATACACTGGAGTTGGTGGACAAGTAATAATGACATGTGCTTGTCTCCATGAACAGAGGACCTTGGTTGGTGTAGCATACAAAGCCAGTTGCTGGAAAGGAAAGGTGGAGAGCTGCTGGCGTGTTGCATACTTGGGCTGGAGTGGGGAAGATCGGTAGACTGTTGAAACACATGTGGCAATGAGCATCCCTAGAGGGTCCTGGGCCTTGGGATTGAGTGACCAAATTAAGATAAAAACAGACATCAAACGGGATGGGTGCCACAGAGAACCTGGTGGATAAGTCATGAGGCAAACGGGAACAGACCCAGCAGTCAGTAACATTAAAAATGCAGGCATACTGCCAGGAAAGGTGCAGGTAAGTATTTTCAATGTGAAAGAAACCAACCCAGGAGGGCAACTGCCCCTGGAATATAGCACAGACCCAATCCCAAGACCGAGAACAATAGGCAATCCTACAACCGCATTGCAGCACACGCCACTGTGGGTCAGAGCACATTAACCTACCACCACGACAAACACAGAAGTCATCCCAGGAGGGCCTGTCACTCAGAACAAAGAACAAATCAGCAAACACCTGGGACAAAGCAAGCCACCACAAACCTAGAACCACTGGAAGACACACACATTGCACTTAATCTCACGTCAATCCTGCCCAACAAAAAAACATTTTTACATCACAACTCATCTAGTAAGATCAAAATCAACAGAAACAGCAAAGAGCTGCTCAAGCAGAAGGTCTAATACCACAAACAACCAGACCAGCCACACAACACCGAGCCACAACAGCACGACACATCAAGACCACAAGCATTTCCCGATATAAGAAGGACAAGGAAACAAGACTGGAAAACAGAACAAGAAAGCGCAATGACAGTCCACCCCCGCTGAACAGAAATCACATACCAGAATTCACAACACCTCAAAACTCCCACCAACCACCACTGAGCAGACCAAGGATACGGACTAGGACAAGAACTTGAACAAAAACAGCGCACATCTCCCGTTACCTCTACACCTACAATCCTACCAAAACAGAAAACAACCCACAGCTAAGGACCCAATGAATCCTAGAATTGACCCCACCAGACTACCAAGCCACACACCACAACCCACATAACCCAGCAACTTCACAGACATTTGAATTCCTGACCCTCCACACCGCTTACATAACCAGAGATTGGAAAAAATACCACACTGACGACAAAACACCCAACCACTACGAATCAGAACGAAGAACCCATCTCTCAACTTAATAGAACTCCTCAAAGAAGGGTTAGAAGCCACAGCTACACAACCAGCACATCGCCTCACCCAAGAGAAAACCAAAAATCAGGTACCACTCCAACCAAGACGTGAGAAATAATACACAACAAAGAACAAGAAAGAATGCACACTCGACACTGCAGTCGACTCAACGTACGATCCATGGCTAAGAACAAAACAGAAATCTATGACTGCTTAAGCCAAGGTGACAAATGCTCTCTTCCTCACGGAAACATTGCTATCAGAAGATCGCCCACAAAGCCATACCAGACAACAACAAATGTATCGACTAACAGAGAAAACCAAAGAGGAGGAGGAATCGCACTAGTGCAAAAAAATCACATCTGCTCAACCCAACTTTCCTCAACCGACATACAAAATTGCACTCCTAATCAACATCAAGCTCCATGACCAATCCAATCCAATCTACTGTTCCTCCTGATAGAAGACTGCCCTCCTAGAACCCCCAACTTTGCCACAACATCACAAACCTTTCTTCACTTATGACAACAGTCATCTTGGGGGACCAACATTTGGTTTGAAAGAGAAAATGAAACCCCAGCAAACTCCCTCAGCGCCCTACTGGAAACCCGGCACTTCAAAAAAATAGTAAACGGTGCCACCCACAGTGCTGGTTACAGCTTAGATGCAATTTTCTGCAGAGATGGTGTGACAATGAGACCCACAGGTGGTGTTTTAAAAAGGAAAATAATACTTGTCTTTATTTCAGATTCACGAGTTGGCAGTAAAAAAAAAAGCAAATCAAAGTTCTTCTAATTTCCTTCTGTAGTTGTCTGCCTGTTGATCCAGGTTTTCTCTCCTTCTCCTGTAGGGCACAATGTAAGGACCTCTTTCCAGCCTTGGCTTCTTAGTCCTCATATGCCCAGGTGCTTCTTGTAGATCCTGACTCCACGTCTGGTCTGTTCTGTGAAGAGTACAAGAATGAGCACACCTTGTCATCCTTCCAGGTTTCTTATATTGGCAGCAGTTAATTGTCCAATCAGCCTCTACTTCCTCTCCCAGACCATAAGAACCCACCCATGCCCTGCCCCATTTTTTCTGGGAGTATGGCGTCTGATGTGTCCCTACGGCCGGGTCGAGTGATCCCTTGCCGCTGCTTGGGTAAGCACTGGGGACATGGGGGTATGGGTTGTATCTCCGTGTATTCCAAAGAGTGTTCCTATACTTTGTTGTTCTTGGTAGCCGGTCATGCAAACTGCGTGTGGTTTTATACTGCGGTTTCACTTCGACTATTCCGTGGTTCATATTGTGATTAACAGTGGTTTGGGGTTGACTCGCGGCTCTGCGTTCCGTTCGAGCTTCTCCTTCCTCACGGCTCTTGCCGGAGTCTGTGTCCACCATGTGGTCCTGACTCGCGGCTCTTCCTCCCGCACGAGTCTCTCCCTCCTCACGGCTCCCTCTGGAGTCCGTGTCCGACAAGCGGCCTCCTCCCAGCTGTGCCCGGCGGACCGCCCTCTCCTTTCATTCCATTCCCCGGCATGCTCTCCCGAACAGCCTCGGAGCCGCCACCCGGCACACTGTTGGCTGCTCGAGGCTGTGAAGGTTGCCTAGCGGCGTTCCCATTCCATATTTCCTTTTTTCCAGGGCGGGACTTAATTGCTCAATGGGTTGACTCTGCCATTCCTCCCATGTGGGTATTAAGTCTTGCTGGTTATGGGAAACTAAGTCCTGGTTTGGCGGGTTCCACCATCCTTCCTCTGGACTTGCAGCGGTGAGTTTGTCTCTGGAAGATTTACCAGGGCAAGAGTTGTCCGGGTCCTCATAGATGGACTCTTGATCGGCACCCCAACTGTTACGAATATGGAGCGATTGATCCTATCCACCAAGCTGCATGATGCTCACAAATCTAAAACTCCCTGCAATAAACAAGAAAAACTGGAAGAGTCTTGAACTTGAAACGCTAACAGATCTATTGGCATACCTCCCAGCGAAACAGAATGGAACCTGGATCGGAGATGTCCTAAACCAATTAGGTCGTGCAAAATGCTTAAGACCTGCCCTAAAAAATAAAAATAAAAAATAAATAAAAAATAAATAATCCCATCAAGATGTTTCACAGTGGAACTGAGAGAACTCAAAAAAACAAACAGCAAATTGAGAAAACACTACAACCAATCGGACAGAATTTACAAATGAGCAGTCCTAAAAGAATAAAAAGCATGTTACACTACAATAATCCAATTGGCAACAAACCCAAAAAAAGAATTGTTCCAAAACATCAAGGAAATTAAAAACCCAATCTCATGCAACAAATATATCGTACCAACACAATCCCTATGTGACAACATCACACACATCGAAGAGCAAAAATCAAAGCCATACAATGAACCATCGATGAAGCCGCCTTACCAACAACACGTCCATAGAATTGCAAGAAACCATTGCGCCACAAACCACAACACTGTCGCTTCGAACCGATAAGCGAAGAAACTTTCAACAAACTAATAAAAGACACCAACCTCACAGGATCCCCCAGTGACCCATGCCCACCGGACATCTTAAAAAATCTCCTCACACAGAACACCAGCCTCACACTTTCGACTACTAATGAACCGATCCCTTAACATAGGAATAGTACATAAAACTTTCAAAATCAGCATACATTAAGCCCCTCCTAAAAAACAAAAACAGGAAGGGCAGAAGACCCTACCAACTACAGACCTATATCGAATCTACCATGCACAAGCAAAAATCATTGAGAACCACATCTACAAAGAACTACTCAACCATGTAGAAAGCAACAGAATACTCAAACAGTCCCAAGTCGGCTTCAGACCCATGAGAGGAACGGAATTGAAACTTCTCTTCATATGGGATCACCTAAAAATAAACACAGACAAAAGCACCCCATCGGCCTGCATACTACTAGACATTTCAGCCACCTTCAACACTGTAGAGGACACCCCCAAATCCCAAATAGACCCAGAGGAATCGAACACAGTCCAAACAAGAGAGTCAATGACGGAGTAGACAAAGTGTGCAGCAAAACACAGCTTTATTCATACACCAAAACAAAGTCGGGGAAAGCATCGTCAGTTTTGAGTGAATTGCTGTGTTCTACATGTTCTGATCACCATTGTACTGTTGAGAGATAAAGCACTAATTTTTCTTGTTTGCCAAAGCATTGTGCCGTTTCAAACTACAACTCCCAGGCACCCCTGGGGCGTACATAGGGAAACGTCAGGAAGCGGCGGTGCTTCCGTGCCAAGTCGGTCTTTGCCCAGAGGACATGCTGCTGGCGGCTGAAGGTTGAAATTGGACACTCTTCCCTGTTCACTATGGGATGTCCTTTGGAGCTTGAACCACTTCATACAGCGCAGAAATTACGACGTGAAAGGTCAGCAGAAAAGTACCTTGCCAAGACGTTCTACAACCCCATACTTCATGAAGAGACAACTACTGTAAACACATCTTTGTATTGCCCTGTTCAGGCACAACAACCAACTCTACGAGCACTGCTAACTCTGACAGCCCACACATCTTTGCCACCACTCATTTTGACCATATGGCTTGTTCAAATACAGTTCATCAAATCCATCAAATGGCTTACAAACAAATTCTCACCACGCACGGGCGGGACAGTCGAGCCACCTCCACCAACCTCTCCTGCAATGGCAGGTGCAGGCCAACAACTGGAACAAAAAAAGTTGCCTGTGAATCTTGCTGGTGGACCACTCGGCTCGTGCTTCGAAGAACGCAGCTAGCTGTTAGAATTTCTGTGAATTGATAATCGACACATCAAACACACCTTGTTGCCCCCGAGTTCCTCCCGGGGCTACGCCTGTCTGACAGTCGATTGAACATCAATCGCCCGGGTTGCCTCCGTGGGGAGCACCTGGGGCTGTCGCAGGGACCTCGTTCCTTGCGCACCCCTATGGCCAGACCCCAATCATCAACTTCGCAGGATCCCTCGACCTAGTGTGCCTGCTCGTTGCCGGTGTGTCCTGGCCTAACTCTGTTTTCCTGCCTCGTGCGGGCTTGAAAATGTGTCTTCCCTCCCACAGTCCAATACTCTTACAGACAAAATAAATAAAGAAGACATGCAACGAAATAAATAACTGTTCAATAAATCAGCACAGTATAGATGTTCATGACTATATCCAAGGCAACGACTTGGACATAATGTGTGCAACGGAAACTTGGCTGAAAGAATCTTGCAGACCACAAGTTAATCTAGCCACTCCACCGGGCTTTAGCTTTTTTGGAAAGGAAAAAATAAAATCGCATACAGGGTACCGGGGTGGGGTTGCCTTCTTGGTCAAATCCAATTTGCAAACCTTTGAATTGATTGCGTCGGCTGTGAAGTCATTCACTTCAAATGTCTCCCAAATGATAACTTTTGCATTCATTTTATTCTTATATACCGTCCGCCGGTAGCCACGCCATACTTTATTTAAGACCCGATACATCTACTTAGTCCTCTTAACAAACCGAATAGTGCTACAATCTTAGTTGGGGACTTGAACTATTGGTTAAATAACCCCAAAGATAAGAAAGCCTGTGAGTTAGAAAAGTTTCTAACAAACATGGATTTTGAAAACACCAAGCAAACTCATTCAGGAGGGAAACATCCTAGGTTGGGCTGCTGCAAGGAACATCATTATGGAAATGGCCAACACCAGAGATTGTCCTTGATCTGACCACTCCTTTGTGGAGTGCTGTATCCAGTTACCTAACAAACCTCTAAAAGTAAAACGTTCTGCCTAAAGATGTAATCAGTAGGAACATAAACATGCTCAACCTGGACGAACTAGACCGATGTTTAAAAGTGATTGTGGCCCTGACCCACGATTCCGACATCCTGAGTCTTTAGTCACAGTCTATAACTCCCAATTAAATGGCTCCCTGGATAAAGTGGCCCCTTTTAAATCTATGTTGATTAGAGAGAGAACCTGTCAACATTCCTTGTTCTCTCCTGCCTTAAAAAAATTAAAGATCCAAAAAAGACGGGCAGAACGGATCTGAGGGAAAAAAATCTAACTTGGGAGAACAAGGAAATCTGGAAATCCTTATCAAAAACCTATCAAAAACAAATTTACAAGGGGGGTGCTGTTGCGCGGCTTGCAAAATGGCCACAGCCTGAGAAGCTCCGGAGAAGGCACACTTATCCGGTTTAAAATCCTGAACTCGGGAACGTGCTTTATACTTCTAACGCTGCAACTGGGTTTGTGAAGGCTGCGGGCTTGCTGATGTGCCTTCTGCGGCGGCCCCGACATCTTGTGAGGGGTTCAAACGGCATTGGGGAGCCGCAGCCTTGCTGAGCCCTGGTGGCCGAGGTGGGGGAGGTGAGCTCGGACTGAGTGCCTGGCGGGCAGAGCTTGGCGAAAGGCTCCTGGGCCCTGGTGAGCAGAAGGAAGAGTGTGGGTGGGACCGCCTGAAGATTCGCTGAAAAAGCTTGCTGTAAAGCTGGATGCCTGCCGCCACTGGAAGCCTAACTTCACGATCTGGACGTCTCTGGCCTCCCGCAAGGTGGCTAGACGGATCGCAGCACCGGTGAGGCTGCGCGCGGGGGAGGACTTCGGCGCAGGCGGCGGCTGAGCGGTCCCCGACTGGCTGCTGGGCTGCGAGGTCAGGGGTCCTGCGTAGGCGGCTGCTCTTCGAACAGTGGCGCTGCGCCGGAGCCTGTGGTGATCTGGAGCCTCTGCACGCGTCTGAGGGGAGACTGCTGCGGGGTGATTGATACGGACCTCGAGCTGAGAAGAAAGGTTGGTGTGATGTTGGTTTAAGAGCGCTCCACCCCCTTGGCGAAGATTACTACTTGGCTATCTAACCCTGCAAGTTTCACGAGAAAGCTCACTCCGCTCTCCGAGGACCAGACATACTCTGGGTCTGTTGGGTACCCGGGCAGTGATACAGCATCCCCACATTGCTTCTAGCCTGCTCTCCCCTGGGGAACCATATGTCAAGTACAGTCCTGGACACTGCTGGCCCAGCTGGCTACTGGGACGGTGCAGCATTGAGGAGCACTGGCATTGGTAACGCCTACTGGGGGGACACAATCTGCGCTTAGGCCCCCTGCGGTTTGAATTATTCCCCCCCCCGGGGTTGCCCTCGTACAATACTAATGGGCAATTGGGGCAGGGGTGGCATATCAGTGACTAGTCACCGGAGAGCGGAGCTTGCTGCTATTGGTCCCGCGAGAACAACACGTGGTGCCCCTTCATCTTTGGGTAGTCTGTGTACCATCACCCCGAAGGACTCGCATGAGCACCAAAGTTACTGTGGAGTGATCAGAGACAGGTGTTTGGAATGGGAAATCCTCGGAAGCAAGCCAAGATGGACCAGTTTGCCCGCCCAGATCAGACCCAAACATCACCTGCAACCTTGACTGGCTCGCCCCAAGCTCAGTTGACGTAGCTGCCCGGAATCAAATGCTGCTGGCTTTGAAGAGCAGCACTGACAGCATTGGGGCTAAAATCAATGTCCTATCGTGCAAAGTTGATATATCAGCAGTGCAAATAGAGAAGTTGTGTGGTCGCATGTCAGAGGCAGAACAGCGGATTGGGGAGAATGAGGACAGGGTTGTCGCCCTCCAGCGGGAAATGGCGGAAATGCAACAGGCAGTCAAGAAGATTCAGTCCAAGGAGGAAGATTTGGAGGGGAGATCTCGGCGTAATAACCAGAATCGACAGCCATTGACAATATGGAGAAATTCGTGGAAGCTCTGTTGGTAGAAGTGCTGGGTAAGCCCCCTCTTACATCAATGTTTATGGTTGAGAGGGCACACAGATCCTTGGCCAATCGGCCCCCACCGGGGAACCCCCCCTCCCCCGAGCGCCCGATCATTGCCAGAATATTCAATTAGAGAGATTGGGACGTTATTCTCTGCATGGCCAGAGAGGGGTGAACTGCGATGAGGCTCCTCCACAATTAGTCTGTTCCTTGACTTCAGACCTGGGGTACAGGATTTGCGGCAAACATTTGAAGCTGTGAAAACATCCCAGCGCAGGAAAGGAGTGAAATACGCAATTCTTTTTCCCGCTAAGCTCCGGGTACAACATAATGGCTCAACATTCTTCTTTATGTCACCGGAAACAGCGGGCGGTTTGCATCGAACCTGCCCAAACCTTGGGAGCCACAAGAACTCTCTCCACGACACCCTGGATTGGGTGCAGCATCATGATGAGCCCTGAACTGCTGGCGTTAAAGAATGACCCGTCATAAAACTCGGAACAGCGGGAAATGTCCCAGAGGTGGTAATATAATCACTGTCGCCAATTGGAGTGCACGGGCCGCCCTTAGCGCACCACTAGCTGTAATATCTGCAGTTTGTTCTGGTTGTACATGGGGATAGTTGAAGAGCAGTAGGTTGATGGGGTGCGGGTAGGTTTCTGTTTCTGGCATGGGAGGGGTCAGGTTGGGGGGATGCCAATTGTCTGGTGTGTACTTTTAATTGTTACTGGTGTTGGGGGGTATGTTGCCACTTGGAAACTCACATAGGGTACTTGACTGCAGTGAATAAAGGTACATGTGACATTATGCAATATGCACACAGTACGATTCATGACGGGGAAAAGTGGGACTTCACTGGGAACATGACTGGCCCAACAACGGGTGGTCGGCATAGGACGCGGCCGACAGTCCTTTCATGGAATATCAGGGGGCTAACTAATCAGAAGAAGTCTCACCTAATAGCAAATTATGGGAGGAATCATGGTACAAATGTGCTGTGTCTCCAAGAGACGCACTTAACCCGCGGCACTCCTCTTCCTAGATTTCCGGGTTGAGGCATACATAGGTATGACTTCTCAGATACTTCACATTCCAGAGGGGGTTGCCATATACATACATACATACCACATTGCAATTTAGACTACATGCACAGATCACAGACGAGGATGGGTGCTTAAATTTGCTTGCAGGCAAGATACTAGGCACTAACTGCTGTTTGATAAACATTTATCAATCTCCACTCGATCTCCACTATACTAAGTGTTCTGCTGCTCCTTTCGGATGGCCCATGCCAGAGTTTTACTCTATCAGCCTCCCCGTATCTGCCGTAAGGATTGGGTCCTCTATAAACCTATCTTCACTGCTAGCCAATTGCTGAAGCTCTTTCCTGAGCGCTCCTAGCTCAGTACAAAGTTCAGGGGTATCCTGCCACCCTTGTCTGTTCTCTCTCGAATCTGCTCCTCCAACCCCCGCATGGAACGATGAATGGCCTTTAGTACCCCCCTCCTTAGATATACAACATCCCCTAATGTAAGCCTTAAAGGCTTCCCAGATTACACCCTGGTCCGGCACTGAGTCTGTGTTCGCTAGACAAAAAAGTATCAATCTCCTGCTCAATTTCAGCACGGAATGTCACATCTTCGAGCGCTGAGGCTCTAAATACCATCTTAATGGGCACGGTGATGTCTTGGAAATCCCCGGGAAGCCCTGACTGGAGAGTGATCCGATAGAGTCCGGGGGAGAATGGACTCCTCGGACACCCCACCCAGCATGGGACTGCAGATCATAATACAATCGATCCTGGAGGCACTACCGTGCACCCCAGAGAAGAATGTGTATTCCCTGTCCTCCAAGAGCCTGTGTCTCAACACATCCAACAGCCTGTAATATTGGGATATAGAGGACCAAGCCTTGACCGCCTGCGGTAGAGCAGTTTGCGTTGTTGACGATCTATCGAGATCCAGCATGAGGGCTATGTTTAAATTACCAGCCCGTAATATTTCGTATCCTGGTAACTTGTGTATATGACTAGCGCATTGGTGAAATAGGTTTGATGTACAATGGGAATCAAGCAAGCAGATTCCTATGAGTGTTTTCACATGAATTGTTCTTTTCCTTAAACAGGATTGTGATTTTTCTCTCTGTTTTTGTCTTGTGCTCTTTTAACAATTGGACTTATCAAGCTCAATTTTTTATGTAGAAAAATAAACCCGTATATATTTTTTCTTTAACTAAATACTAGCTTACGTGCATATCTTGTTATATTTGTTTCAATACAAGATCGTGATTTATTTGTGCCTTATTCTCATCTACATCACTAGCCCGATAGTGTGACACCAACAGGTAGCTTGTTTTGGGAAACTTTCTTGTTCACCCGGGGGTTGCAAGGAGCCAAGTTCCCTTGACCTTTGACAAGACATTGTTACTTTCACAAAACCTCAATAACAGAAAGCATAAGACCAGGAAAACAGGATGAAGAAGCCTGCATTGTGTGTCAGAGGTACTTGTGGCCCTCACACATTGGTAAAGAAGGCAGGGAGAATCTACAGCCACTGTGGAACTGTCCTTGGTTCCAAGACCAAAGGCGATTCGGTGAAAGCAGCACAGCCAGTGAATTGGGGAGACACAGATACAAGACCGGTCTGTGTTGAAGCCAAGTTTGCAAGCAGCAACATTGTATGGCAAGCGCTGGAATAAACATTGTTCAAACGCATTTGATAAGAGACATAAATGAAGTTAAACTGCTGATGAGCAAGCTACAATACATTTGACGGAGTGGTCCGGCACCATGTGCGTGCTCAATTGAAGGTCGCTGTAAGGTATCAAGCTGAGAAGTAGCAGTAGATGAATTTGGTCTGAGCCCAGCGGAAGGAGATCAATTGAAAGAGGACGAATAAAGGTGAATCGAAGCGGTCCTGCGTCGGGACAAGCAAAATCCTGCGCACAGTCGAAAGTCTTCAATCTTGATGAAATAGAACAAGTTTGGAAAAGTACATGAAGTTGGTCTGAGCCTGGCAGAGAGAGACCAATTGAAGGTGTTGTGTTAAAGTGGGTCTGAGCCTGAGTGAGGGGGGGCCCAGGGTGAAGCAAAAATCACCCAAGAAGTTGAACATGAGAATCCTGAGAACAAAGGAACTTTTGAATGTTTGTTTGTTGCATAAGGGCCTCTTAAGTAAGAGACTTTGAATAGCAAAGCAATTGACATAGAAGGCCATGATACTGAGGTTTGAACAGCATCCTCCATGCTTGAGAAGCCAGCTACTGTGCTAAGCTAGAGTGTGCCTCCTTGTCCTGAAAACAAGGGGCAGGGAGGCCAACGGCTTTAATAGCCTGACATATCATTGCTTGAATTTTTTTCTTTTACATAACCTTGTTTCCCCACACTATTTGTATTTAGAAGTAATGATTGGTAATAGGTTCATTAGTATAGGCCCTTTTATTTTGACAAGACACCACTAGGACTTTGTTATTATTATTTGATGGTCGTAGCTTGCTCCTGTCTTTAGATTTAGGATTAGATAGGCGTTTTTGAAGCCCAATTGAAGTTCAATAAACACCCTTGAACTGCGATCACTTGTGTCTGTCTTACTGTTTGATAGCATGCCTTCCTTCCATTACTCAATATTATAATGCAGCTGTGTGCTAGAGGAGTGCATAACATTTTCAATTCCAGACTTCCCCTCAAACCTGTATAAAAACGTCAGTTGTTAACTACTAGCAAGGTATAACTATCACTCACCCCATTGCATGAATGCCAGCTCTACTCATGGACACCGAATACAATTTCTTACTCACCAAGGGTGAATTATTGCCAGCCAATGGCTAGTAGGGGTACAGACTGTGTGGGCTGGCTATATCAGAAGGATGCTGAATATTCAAACTAGTGTTGCAAAAGTATGGTGCAGTGAAAACGTTTAATCCATGGAGGGGGTGGGCTTTGTATTAAGAAAACACTGGATTAAGACGGACTGTGTACATTCACATTGGCATTATTTGTAGCGTTTACTTTTAAAGGCAGTGGCAGGGCTCACCCAGACATCACAAGACAGGCCTATGGAGACAGCCCTTCACACCTCTCCTAATATTTCCAACATAGATAGGAACTACAAGGAAATCATGGTAAATGTTAGTGGGGCTGGGAGGAAGATCACCTATTTCCTGGCCTCCAATAGACAAGCATGCTGTTAAACCATATAGACAACCCCTCCCCCACTCCACAGGGATGTCAAATGTTTACCTGAAATGGTGGAAGGATATTGTGAGGAAAATAGTGCTATAGCAACCCCAGGCCACACAGGGCCAGATGGGGATATACATAATGTCTAAATGGAAGGTGTACAGAAAACTGACAAGGTCATGATCCTGTTGGTCAGGTGGAGATGTAGACCTCTCCCAACTTGGCGTAGACAGCCTACCAGGGCTTATGCCATAGCTGGTACTACTCCAGAGATGGAATTAATGGAGTTGGGGGGTGCCAGTCCCTGCCCCCCCTGGAGTGGGCACTGTATATGACTGCTGGCAGCACAGTCCCTCCCACAATGCCGATTAGCCTCTCTCCTGACCAGAGTTTTCTTTTGTCTTTTTCAGAACCACAACCCCCAGAATACACTGGTGGCACAACCAACCTGTCAAAAATTGATGAGACACCAAATACCCAAGCAAAGCACCCCAGAGGAAATGGTATAGCAACAGAAAATTAACTGAGAATGTGAACGGGCTGCAGGTGGAATGGAGAAGACCCAGAACTCCTTCCCAAACCCAGATAGATCCAAAACTCAGCACAGGAAAATTAGGAGCTGGAGCAGATTGCTTCCACCCTACTAATAGCTAAACCCCTTCTTAAAGCCTTTCGAATGAAGTCCTGACCCACAGAGGGATAGCTTAGCCAGAGAATGAACAAGGGGATTCATGTGAACAGGGAGACTAATGGAGAGACTAATGGAGAACACTTGTCAATGGAGAGGAGATTGACACGTGTTCAGGTGAGGTCAGTTCAAGCGGACGTGGAGCAAAAGGCCAGGTGGATGGTGGACAGTGGAGTGGAGTGCTGTGAAGACTGTGGTAGTGTCCTCGGGGAGTGTGGGTGACTTAGTGTGTGTGGGATAGAGTAGTACTAGTTAAGTATAGTATTGTGAGGGGGAAGTGTGAAATGTGAGAGAGAAATAGGGAGCAAGAGGGGAGAAGTGTACGGGGGTTTAGAGCGGGAGTGAGTGGATGGAAATGACAGCAAGAATGTATGATAGTAGAGTTGTGAGTGCAAGGCAGTATTGGGAGTAGGAAAGGGGGCGGAGTGATTCAGGAAGAAGGTAGTTGGGAGAGATAGGCGGAGAGTGTGAGATAAGATCAGGGCAGAGATTAGAAAAAAAGGGGGCAGAGAGAAGTGTGGGTAAAGAAGAGAGGGAGAAGAGATTTGGGGAGAGGGGTGAAGGGATGTAGAGAAGAGGGGAGTAGTAGAGCTAGATATGGGGGAGGGACTAGGAAGATTCCAGAGGGAGGAGAGCCGAGACAGAGAAATAGAGACAGAAAAAGAAACCATGGTGACATCGGGCAGTAAAAACAGACCAGAAGTATCCCTTACAAAAGGCCACGGCCTTTAGGGTTTATATCCCATAATAGAGAACACTTAGTAGGGGCTACCTTGCGTTAGAATAAGTCCTTACCTTAGAATAAGTCAAAGACATTCTTGTGGTTTGAGCCCATAGAGAGATCGAGAGAGCGGTAGAGACCCTGTAGTTTCGCCGTCCCGAACTTGTCAAACTATTTGTTTAAAATATTAATAAAGCACTTTAAATCTATTATCTTTTTCCGTAGATTTCTGAGTCCATGTGTGACCAAACACAAACACCATATGTTTTATTAACAAGGTATTTTATGTGTATATGAGTTTTACTATACTGTTAGATATTTCCTTGCAGCAAGCTCCTCCATTCTTGGCCAGTAGAGCCTGTGGGATGCTGAAACAATAGGGACGATGGACAGGTCTCCCCTGTCCATACACATTGGATTGGCTCCTGGAAATGAGAGCCAGGAACAGTAAACAATGTTAAAAAAGGCAGCGAAGTAGCAGGAACACGGTTCTGGGCTCTATGAGGTGGTGCAGCCTCAAACTGACCCCACCTCCCCGCCCCCGCTACCCGCACTACCAGGGCTTCAGGAAGCCCATTAGTCCAGGCCATGTATGACAAGAGCTGAAGTTGGGTTGCATGCCCAGTGCAGCCCGGGTAAAGATAACACACAGGCCAACATGAGCCGTGCAGCCCAGTAAGAATATCTCCAGTGCACCACGTCTTGAGGAAAGGGAAATGCACTGTGTACCCTGCCGCAGAGCCAGTCATGTTGAGCCAGCGAAGGTCCAAATTCCAGGCATCTTTGGTGGCACAGCCAGGGGAACAGGAGGGTCATGGCACTTCCAAGGCAGCAGAGAGTGCAGGAGCATCACCTACTCACACAGCCAGCGGGTTAAGGATGTTTGACAGGAGGAATGGGAAGGGGATGGGTTCTCCCTCGTCCCTCAGTGTTGCACAGATACATGGCTGAGAGGGAGACGGTCCCCACCACAAAATGAGCATGCTCATGACATGCACCGTTGTGTGGCAGTGCCAGCTATGGTGGCAGCAACAAGCAGAGACCAGGGACAGAGTCCACCAACAAGGCGTAGCAAAGATAGAGCAGGACCAACCACCCACCCTTAGAGGAGAGTCGAAAGGGAATGGAGGATGCCCAGGTCCAGCGATTATAAAAACAAAACATAGTGAGTACATATGCCAGCCCCTGGGGCCAACAAGACATGCAAATGTAGTGAGCCCTACTTGGCACCCCCCAAACTGTACAGCCTTAAAAGAACCATGTGCCCTGGTTGTGGGAGAACCCAGCTGTCTGCAACAGCCAGGAAGGACTATGTAGTTTTAAACATGTATAGTTGTCCATTATTATGTTGTTAGTTTGATGAATCCAATGGACACATTACGATTTTCCTGGCGGAGATGACCTCCCATGTGGCCAAGGGACGGCAGCCACTACCTGATCCTGGCCTTGGGGCCGGCTGTATGAGGGAGGATCACATGGGAGGAGACGACTACTGGGGAGATGTTATGACTTAATTGGAGGAACAACATGAGAAAGAACCTCCAGAATCCCAAGACCTTAATGGCCTAATATCAGATAACTATTCCCCTTCCCCCCACAGAGGAAGTCAAGAAATCTTTTCTCGATATTCTAATCTGGCCCCCACTTTCCACCCAAACATACACAACTCACGCATACCACCATTTGTTCTTGATGTGCCTTTATGTAAAGTCCAGTAGAAAATCTATTTAAGGGTTAAGAGTCTAAAGGTAACTATGACCTGTAATGAGGTGCCTTTTTGTGAAAACCGTGAGAAAAACCATACAGGAGTTGAAAGCCCAAAGAAAGTTATGGACTTGAACTCCCATAGCCAGTCAGGTACTGAGACGAGGAAGAGGAGAAGGAGGAATCGGAAGTTTATGCAGAGTGACAAAAGTTGGAAGTGCAACATGTAGACTAGTTGTTTTTCCAAACATGCAATTAGCGGGACGTTAAAAAAATGGCAACTGCTCTATGGAGAGTGGAGGTGCAGCAAGCAGTGCCACAGAAGAGGACGTTTGCTATTCACGCCGGGGCTCCTGAAAGTGAAGCACACCGATATAGCTGGCAAAGCAGAAGAGGCGACAGGGAAAAGAGGAGGAACGCTGGCTCCAAGTAGGGCCATGGAGACACCAGGAGCAGTGCAGAAGCTCCTGTGGGTTCGGTCAGTCGGCGAATGACAGCATACTTCATCCGGGGCTGAGAAGGAGAGCTGGCGTGTGACCACGGAGCTGTGCCAAGTGCTGGGAAAGCATCTGCACAGTCCAACCTGGAAGACAGAGGACAAAGCCATAAAGCAGAGGCGAGCAACGTCAGGGACGCTGGAAAAGACCGCTGAGTCTGAATAGCAGCTGGGGACCCCATGGGGTTCCGACAACTGTGCCAGCAAGTGATTGAATGATACAAGATTGCTAATGCAGAAAATATACAAAGGCAAAGTTGGTTTGATTGCAACCAAAGCAAAGTACCAAGGCAAGGTGCCATAAGAAGAATGTGTGTATTCAGACAAGACAAAGTATATAGGCAACCCTCAATGAAATACAGAAGCACGACAGGCTAATATGGGGGAAGAAGTTTGAGCAAGTACGCTTCAGTAAAATATTACCACAAATAGATATACCCAGCAGCACTTGGTATATGCTATTGTGGATTAATAAAGAACTGAAATGCAAAGAGCTCTGGCAGGTGAATCCAAGAACCGTGAAACACAAAGAAGTCCTAGCAGGTGAATATACCAGGCAAGTGAGATTGTACAATGGTTCCTGGCAGGAAAGGACACCAGGAGATCTGAGAATCCTAAAGAGAAGTCCTGGCAGGCGAGTACACCAGGCAGTTAGATGGTAAACTGCAAAGATTCAAAATCTCTTACAGAAATGTTGTTACACAACTTTTTGCTTGATTTTGGTTCAACAAGAACTTTGTGAATCCAGTGAAGACACCAAGAAACCTACTAGAGAGACATTTTGCCATCCTGTTTAAGAATCCAAGGTAAGGGGACCGTTTGAGTCATTCTTACACTTTTGGTTTTGAACACCTTATCTAACATCAAGGGAAAGACATTTCTGTGAACCTTTTGTTGTTTGTTTAGAAGGGTCAGGATAGGTTGTTTTAGACACAAGGACAGCTTTTCAGTTACTGACATCCTGATGCAGAGCCTTAGGTTTAGTTTCTAGGTAGGGAAGTTACTCTTTGGAATAGGCTTAGAGAGGAGTTTTTCCAAACCATTTTCATTTAATAATAATGTCTACATTTGGGAATACAACAACCCTGTGTCCGACTCTTATTTCTGATCCCTCACATTAGGCACCCACAGTAGGAATGGCAGAGGGCTTGGGTCAGGCCTTAAAGTCTTTAGAAGCATTTTCATAATGAAGCCTGGCTATTGAAGGGAGTGATCAGAAAGGTGGCATGCTAAACACCAACTACCAACGGGCAACCCAATAACTCCTCCTATATTTGGGTGGCAATGGAGAGTGGGGTACAGTGAGAACTGCTCTGAATGCCCACCCAGGGGGGATGTTAATAACTCCTTTGAGAGTGAAGAGGGTGGGGCAGGACCTCCAGAAGAGTTGTACACCAGTGCTAGGTATATCAGGGAAAGACATTTTGGTAGGTATTAAGTTATGCTATGTCATTTTGTGGTTCTAAGAAAAATACAATCTCCCTTGGGATTTAAAAAAAACATTACTGTGGTTGTGTGTTTCTTTGATATGGAGAATGGTAAGGAAGTGCCTATCTCCCGTAGAAGTGTTCCAACTGTGAAATACAGATTGCCCAATGCATTTTCTCTTTTCAGCTTGTCTGAGGAGGGGGGCTAGTGGTAAACAGTTGTCCCTTCCTAGCTTAACGGGAAAGGATACACACAATCAGGGCAGGGCCAGTAGACTTGGACGGAGTTTGCAAACCAAAAGGGGAAGAACACCAGACAGGTATACCAGACAGGTATAAAAACCCAAAGGACAGAAAGGTATGGCATGCCCAGGTTCAAAATACAAGAGCATGAGCGCCCACCAACGGCACAAAGACCATAAGTGTCCAGTCTGAGGAAAGGTGAGAAAAAGGGAGGACTCGTCCAGGAAAGATAGCAAGGTAATTTGATGATCCCTAAGGAAGAGATCAAAACATCGAAATCCAATAAAGAGTGCGACAATGTCTCAAGCCTTAGGTTAGTAGAGGAGACCAAGAAAGCCCAGTGTCACCGCCAGGTTATGTTTGGTCCGGACGTGGAATAGGGTGGATCCACAACCTTCCCTAGGCTATCGCTAACCTGCACTGTTTTTCCCACCATCTTGAGCCTCCGTTTGAAATGTTTCAGTCACCAAGGTAACCCAACGCTACCACCGCAGTTTGCAATTGAGCGTGCACATAGATCCCTGGCTCCCAAACCTAAACCCGGGGCATCTCCATGACTCATCATTGCCGTGTCCTTAACTACCGCGACCGAGGCACGAACTTCAGAGTGGCCCGCGGACAGAGATGCCTGCTGTTCGGGTCAAACAGAATACACATATATCCCGATTTTACAGTGGCCGTTCAGTAGGGGAGGAAATCTTTCTTAGCGGTCAAGAAACTCATGCATGGCTACAGTTTGAAGTACACAATGTTATATGCTGCCAAGTTATGTGTGGAGTGGAACAAAAAGACTTTCTTCTTTATGTTACCCGACGGGACCATGACGTTTCTGGACAATACACTACCGATGCTCTGAACTACAAACACGGTCCCCAAGGACTGCTCTTAAAATGGGGGCCTTCCTGCCTCCAACCACACAACCTCTACGGTTTGCTCCACACGAAAAGTTGTGCACCTTCAATACTGCTGCTGTACTATGGTTTTAAGAACAGTCACCCTCTTATCTGCGGACCCACAATTGATGGTGGGCATGTCGCCCCTGGCACAGACAATTCTATAAGAAGTGTGTGAACACTTATCCTTATTTGTGTTTAAGTCCTGTGCTGGTCTGGGTGATCCTGTGCACCAGCTCTACCATGAAATGTTGCGTTAACAGTTTAGGTTGTTTTTCGGGGGGTATCATCTCCCTAGTTCCAGGGACAATGCCGGAGGGGAGAGAGGTGTTTTTCACGCTTGGTGCACACTACACCTGTAATTAAGATGATAAAAACCACAAGCAGGAACACGAGGAAGGTCGGATGTATATATTACTGGAGACACCATTAACTACCTGTACCCAAATGGCAGACATAACCTGCCCGAGTTGGAATGTCCGAGGCCTAGGTAATCCAAATAAGCGGCAGAAGATACACCTATATATTGAAAGGCACAAAGCCCAAATTATGTACTTGCAAGAACTCATGCTCTCTCTGGGGTGGTAACCACTTCTACACTACATACTCCTCGAAAGTTAGGGGGTTCATGACCATGATACACAAATCTCTCCCATTCCAGTGCAAACACGCAAAGGCAGACCTCCTAGGCAGATAGGTCTTAGTGGAGAGTGTTCTTGCAGGGAGAGCAATACTGCTGCTGAATGTTTACGGCCCAACATAGATGACCCTCCGTTCTACACAGATATTCTAGATGTGCTAGCCCGATATCCACTAATCCCTGTGTGGTGGGGGGCAACTTTAATACTAGGCTAGATTTGAAACTCGACAAATCCACCCAGAGAACACTTACACGAGCTGCCTCGATGATTGAAGAGGGCATGCATACCCTGGGACTGGTTGATGCTTGGAGGGCTTTACACACCAAGGACTGTTCCTATTCTTTCTACTCGTCGGTCCACAACTCCAACACCCGTATTGACATGTGACTTATCACCGACATGCTACTAGGAGTGGTTGGTGATGCCAACATGCTTCCTCGCACCTACTCTGACCATTCCCCAGTTAGTATCTCCCGGATACTGCCGACGTTCTCTAAGCCCCGCAACAACTGGCGCTTATAACCGCTGGCGCTTCAGGATGTGGCATTGGCCTCTACCATTGATGAACATGTGCAACTATTCTTTGAAAAAAATGTAGGCTCTGTACCCTCGACTGGTGTGCTCTGGGAAATATTTAAGGTCTACATCCGGGGGAATCGCGATTTCGGGAGAGTTCAGTGTCCTCAAAACCATTCAGCATAGCACAGAGAAATGCAAAGGCGAACTACGGAGGCTGGAACAGGAATTGGCCAACAGGCCCCATACGGCCACAGATCAACGAGGCCATTGACACCTTTAGGACACATGCTAACTGCAAAGTCAAGTTCTTTGACACTCCAATGTCCGCTAGGAGATACAGGGAGGGAGGTGACCTGGCATACTGCTCGTTCGCATGGCGCGGCATAAGCCCAGCAACTGGTGCATTCCACTCATAATGAACACCCTGGGCGACTCAGTTCACACACCTGGGGCTATCAATGAGGTATTTGCAGGTTTAAGGATCTATACATTAACAAAGACACATGTACACAGGAAGAAATTGATACATTCCTAGATGTTCTCCCACTCAGATATTGCACAACACTAAGGCCCTATTACACCTCTCGATCTCTCTATCTGACATTATTCAGACGATAGACTACCTGCCATCTGGGAAAGCCCTCGGTTCCGACAGTTTCACAGCCAGATTTTATAAACGCTACAAGGAAGCCCTTGCTCCACACCTTATCCAGGTCTGGCGGAAGTCTCTTGTATCCCTATCGCTCCCTGACACCATGCGATGAGGCAGTTATCATGGTATTGCTGAAACCAGAAAAGCATGCGGACCAATGCGGATCCTACCGGCATCTATCCTTAATTAACACAGCTGTAAAGGTATTCACGACAATTCCGGCCACTCGGCTGATGCCAATTATGCCGTACATTATTCACCTGGATCAATCAGTGTTTATTGCGGCAGGTCCACAGCATTGAACCCCCATCGCCTCTTCAACATATTAGCACAAATAGATACTGGGGTTCAAGCTGTGGCTGCGGCATTAGATATTCAAAAGGCATTTGACTCCATATCATGGCGATTCATATACACTTATCTAAATGCGTTTTTCGCCAGGGGTTCCTCAAGGCCCAGCTCCTTCTATACACAGCACTAACGGCCAGGGTCAATACGAACGGGTTGCTCTCCCCACGAATTGAGAAAATTGCAGAGGCATCCGCAAGGGATGCCCACTGTAACTCCCGATATTTGCTATAATTATCGAACCATTGGCGGATATGATAAAGTGTCAGCATGGGCATCGCAGGATCAGAATATTGGGTGAACCACAGATAATTTTGCTTTATGAAGATGATGCACTGATATATATTCGACATCCACGAACACACCTATGACCTGTAATAGAGGATACCCTACATTTTGGGGAGTTATCGGGCCTCCAGGTAAATTGGAGTAAATCCAAACTCTTTTCCCTCACGGATACCACCACTCAACCTAAGGACCTACAAGGATTCAAGTGGGCTTCAGAATCCATATGCTACCTAGGGGTAACAGTTGCAAGACATAGCCCTAAACTACATGTCTGCAACTACGGTGTGTACATGACTCACCTATGATTTAAGCTGTCCAGCTGGACCAATCTCCCCATTACGATAGCCAGCAAGATAGCACTCCTCAAAATCACTGTTCTTCCCAAGCTCGTATATTTCTAATTCTTGGGAGAATGGTTGCCCAGGCCACAATGGTATGTTAAGAAAGAAAGTGAAATTTGCAAATTCGTCTGGTATTCCGGGGCGGTGCGAGTGAAATTGGACACACTAGCAGTCATATGATAAGGGTGGGTTTGCAGTCCCCAACATCCGTTTGTACTGGATGGCCGCACAGGCACAATTTGCGTTCCTATGGTTTGTTGATAACTCACCCACACACAACTTGAAAAATACTCAGTGGGGGACAAGGACTTGTGATCGCTGGTTCTTCCCGTCAGATTCACAGACTACTGTGGATCGACCCTTCAAGAGTCACAGCACTAGCTTGCTGCAAAATATGGACGGAGACAAGCGCACATGACCCATACCATGAAAACCTCCCTCTCTGGAACTGTTCCGTCCCTACCGCGAGCGCTGGTCGTGCACGCACCATGGGTTCCGGACACTGGGCTCACTGTATAGGGAGGACAACTTCATCCAAACTACTGATGTCCCAGGGCTTGAACACAACATGTCCGAGCAGTGGTGGCTGTATGCGGGGCTGCGCAAAGCGTGTACGAAATTAAAGAGTTGCTTCCCAGTCAAGCCTGCAAATGATCCCTTGTTAGGATTTGTCTTGACAGTGGATGACAGTAGAAGTCGAATATCGACCCTGTACCACTTAATCCACCCAGACATATTGCGTCACAATGTATGAGCTAAATAGGCAGACAATCTCCAAATAGATGTCAATGACGATCTGTGGACCGATATGTGCACACAAACAGGCAAAGTGTCATAACTCCCGATTTCAGCTGATACAGCTTAAACTACTACACCGTTATCACTATACTCCAGACGGATTGCGTATGTTATTCAATTAGGGGACTGGAGCAAGCCACGTTATAAATCCCTGCCATGCTAAATACTTCCATATGCTATGGGACTGCCCGCAACTTTCGCACTTTTGGAATGTTGTGTGTAAGAGGTTGTCAGAAATGATGGGCAAAAATGTTACCCCTCTACTATTACTTAGCTTGTTTTATATTTCTGACCCTCCATTGGATAATATGGGTACGTTTGTGCTACTATGACTTATATTGGCCAAGTGCTGTATCCTTCTGCGCTGAATGCTCCGAACAAAGACCACTGGCTAAAGGATGTGATATGGGTTAACAATATGGAAGAACAATGGGCACACATGCAACCACCCAAATCCAGACCATAAGAAATTTGGGATCCCCTTAAAACGTACCTCTGGCGCACAACTACGGAACTGAATACATCCAAGTCCCTATTATAGAAGTGAACTGCTCTAATGTCGTTGAATTTCGGCTACATGAGTCACATGGACATATACCTTTACATTTATATGTTTTATCCTAATGCAGTCTGTAAGATTCACATTCAGGCATGACCAACCCTGTTGTATGTGATCATTGTATTGCTGTCTTATTATGCTGTGACAATGTACTGTGTGATACCAAGTGTACCAATAAAGAAAGTTTAAAAAAATAAATAAAAAGTCAGCAGAAAATGTTAGTGTTTTTACTCACGACCAACGTGGTGAGTACCTATCAGAGTTATGGCTTGGACATGCTGACGATACTGGAATACTCAGTGCGAGTGTAAAACTAGAGACCATATATTTAGATAGGTCAGATTCCAACAGACTAGACTGAGGCAACAGAAGTGGTTCCCCTTTTCGGATCTTTATGGAGATCAACCAAAGGGTTGCACTGTATACAGAGAGGGAACGGAGGTAGCACAGTGGACCAATGCACAATGAAGGTGAAACATTTAAGAGGATAGAAGGAAACCAGTAAAGACTAAGCAGAAGGAGGCAGAAAGCATATGCTGTACATAGAGGCTGAAGTTGGAAGCTATAAAAGCAGGAAGTAAAATGAAAACGGGAATGCTAGTACAGAGTAAATCATGGGACAAGAATCACAACAGAGATCAGGGACTAGCAGGGAAGCGGGCAAGGGAAGCTGCCACACAGGAACTCTGTAACCTAGCTTTCGAGGAACATCAGAAAGCCAAAGCACTGCTCAAAGTCAAGACAGTGCGTCAGGCCAACTCAGCGATACATGGATCAGGAAAAAGTGCACCAGTCGCAGACAGGACAGTAGGTTACTGCCAACTCAGCAAGTGCATGGATTCAGGAAACTCAATGCACTGAAGACCAGGTACTTGAGGTAGGGACGAACATCTATTAGCAAAGCGATAAAAGGAACAAACAGGAAAGCGTAATACAACAGGTTGCTGTTAGTCCTGCAAATGCATGGAATTGGAGAACAGGAGATGACATTAAAGTAAGAAAATGGGACAGGGAGAAAGGATCCAAGAATTATGAAGAAAAAAGGATAAAGCTTCCCATTGAGGAAAACTCTGCTGTAAATACCTTTTCATTAAAAGAGGAAATCAAAGAAATCAAAAGGGAGAAACACGTGATATGGAATTGCAGTCGTGGTGATACAGTCATCTGTTCAACTACCTGAAAACACAAGGTGCCAGTGTCCAGAACACCACACCACCCGAAGTGAAGTGTGATGCCCGAGAAATATATCGGCCGCTGAGAGTGCAGGGAGGCAACGTACAACATGGTGGTGGCTTTGGCGTGCCGCACAGCAGCGGTTCAAGCCTCCAGATAGGTAGTTAATATCCCCCTCTCCAAACTAATTTGTGAGAGTCTGCATCAATATCAGGTTTTTTCTATGTGGCTATGGCAATTTTTTGAATAAGACAGATGTCCATTTCCGCAAGCGTGTTCCATAATGTATAGATTTGCATGTGAACCGTTGGCTGTGTGCACGGCTGGCCGTACATGCATTTTGTATAATAACATTGGTTGGTAGCAGTTTCTGAATATGCATGAAATACATGTTCTTTTCTGGATTATATATTATGTCTTTGGTGTGTTGCGAGCTGTGAGAAACCATCTAGTTCCTGGGGATCTGTTATCCACATCGCTTTTGTATCCAGTTCCTGAGGGTTGATCAGTGTGTGAGAATCACCTGGTTGAAGGGTCTTCGGGGAGTGGGATACTGCATTGTGAGACGCAGTATCCCCTTCCCTATAACACCTTTACCGCATCCTACCAGGTAGGATATTTAGGCACTCTACCCCTGCCCCCTTTTACAATCACACGGACAGCTCACAATGAGACAAAACAGATTAACACCCGAGCAGTATATCTGACGTGTCCCAATACTATGGTCAGACGAGGTCAGGCAATTACTGATCATCACACACACCTGACTTCCAGTGAGCTTCCCCACACAGATAAAAAGGCAGAGCCGAAGAGCACACACTGAGCGAGGCAAAGCGCACAAGGAAACAGCAGTTTAACGAGAGAATAAAGATGGCAAAACAGAAGGGGATCTCAAGAAGGGAAGCTCCCTTGACCTTTTCAACAAGGAATCATTACTTTCCAGAAACCTCAAGAATAGAAAGCGTAAGAGAAGGAAACCAGGTTGAAGAATCCTGCATTTTGTGTTGAGGGTACACAGGGCTCTCCAATGTCTAAGCAAGGCAGAGAGAAGCCCCAACCACCTTGGTACCGTCCTTGGCTCCAAGATCAAAGCAGCATCAGTGAAAACAGCACAGTTATTGAATTGGGGAGAGCGATACTAAGACGGTCTGTGTTGAAGTCAAGGTTGCAAGCAGCAATACTGTATGGTGAGTGCTGGAATGAACGTTGTTAAAACGCGTGTGATAAGAGACGCAAGTAAAGTTAAACTGCTGAGGAGTACTTGAACTTTCAAAGCAAGATGCAATACCTTTGACAGAGAGGTCCGGCACCGCGTGGGTGCTCGTGCTCAAAGGTCTCCAAGGTATCCAGCTGAGAAGTGGCAAATGCACAAGTGAGAAAAAGGTTATATCAAGAAGAGAACAAGTAACTGAATCGAAGTGGTCCTACGACGAGTCGAGCAAAATCCTGCACACAGTCGCAAGTATTTATTTTGATGAATAAGGAACGTTTGGGAACGTAGATAAATTTGGTCCGAGCCCGCCGGAGAAGGTTGTGTGTTAAAGTGGGTCTGTGCTCGGCAGAGTGGGACCCGGGTGAACCGAAAATCACCCAAGATGTTGTATATGTAAAATTCTAAAGGCCCTCTGAACTAAGAGACTTTGGCAAAGAGACTTCGGCACAGAAGGCCAGGATATTGAGGTTCTGAACTGCATCCTTGTGCTAGAGAAACCAGATAGTGTTCTAAGCTTGAGTGTGCCGCCTTGTCCCGTGCTGAAAACGTGGGCAAGGGAAGCCAACGGCTTGAATATCCTGTCATATCATTTCTTGAACACTTTTCTTTTGCATAACATTGCTTTCCACACTATTTGTATTTAGAAGGATTGGTAATAGATTTATAAGTATAGGCCCTTTATTTTGACAGACCAGACTAGGACTCTAGGACTGCGTTATTATTTGATGGTTGTAGCTTGCTCCCATCTTTAGATTTAGGATTAGATAGGTGTTTTTCAAACCCAATTGAAGTTCAATAAACACCCTTGAACTGTGAACACTTGTGTGTCTTACTGTTTGATACCATGCCTTCCTTACAGAGCAGATCTGAAGAGTGGGCTCCAGTAATGGCATGGTGTGGGTTTTCCCAATATTTTTTGAATAAAAACGTATTTCAAGCCTTACATATTTGTATATGCAGGTTTTTGGTTGACATGGGAAGAAAGAAGGATAGGAAGAAGGTGAGAGGCAGCGAGGGATCAAGGGAGGGAGAATGAGAGAGCACATAAGAGCATCAGAGAGAGCAAAATACAATTCACAGATGAGATGATGGAGAAGAGTAATAGGGAGAAAGGGCGTGAGGGGAAGGAAGGAGGGAGATCGGGATGGGGGTTCCACTTCAGTACGTTTTTTTTTGTATTGGCAATGACACATTTCTGTGCTTGTGCATACATTTCCATGCTTGCTCATGCGCTTTATGGCTGTACATATGATAATGCACAAAACGATTAACTCAAAATTGCCTGATAGGACATGGCATTTATAACACGCCTGCACACAAGTGTTTCTAGGCACCACAAGACAAGCGAGAGAAGACAAAGGGAAGACAAGACAAATGATCTTTCTAGGCCTTGTGTCATTTAGATCGGGCAAGTGCAGCAAGAGAAGTGCAGGGTGAAGGGAGAGGGGGGAGTGCAAGGGAGAGTTTCGGGGGAAGTGTGATCATGGCAGCAGGCTAATAGTAAGGACAGCAGAGCTCTTGGTAATTGTAAGGGGACATGCGCGGCTGTCGGAGGTTACAGTTACAGCTCCCAAGTGTGATGTCAGCCAGGAGGCAGTGCAAGGAGAACTGGTCATGGAGGAGCCTGGTACCGAGTGAGACTCCGAGGGTACCAAGCAACCAGTCGGCACAGCAAACAGGTAAGTTAGCAAGGAAGCAAGAGAGAGAAGGCAGAGAAGAAAAGGAAGGTCTGGAGCTGCTTTCGGAACTTCAGGTGGTCTGGCTCAAGACAGGGGCAGGGAAGCCATTCCAGACGGAGGCGCCTGCAGAAGAGAGATCTAACCCCCACACTCTGCTTGGAAAAGCGTCCGACTTACAGAGAGTTGGAGGTAGCTGAGCAAAGGGCTCTAGAAGAAAGGCATTTTGGCAGAGAGAACTGGATGTAGTGTGGGCTCAGACCCCAGAAAGCCTTGTGGACGATGCAGTGTCTCTTGAACTTGATCCTTGCAGCCACCGGTAGCCAGTGGAGAGATTTCAGGGCTGGAGACCAAGGATAAGCTCAAAGAAAAGTCTTGCAGTCCTGTTCTGGATTAGTTGCAGGGGGCGAAAGAGTATAGTTGGCAGATTGAGAAAGAGGCTGTTGCAATAGTCCAGCCTGGAGAGAACTATGGCTCAGTAGATAGTGAGCTTCTGGGGGAAAATGAAATAAAAGAATTACTCTGCGGAGGTGAAGCTGGAAGTGGGCCTTCTTTTTTTTTATAACTCACTTTATTATTTTCAATAAATGAAATACAGATCATCAAACCAACCAAGGTCGCATAGCTCAGATACCACATTACATTCCTTTAAAAAAGTGTGATCTGAAAGTGTTTCAAGCCGGACCGGAGGGGCGGCGTAGCTAATCATGGGCTGTAATACATAATGAAGCCTCGTTTGTCCATCGGAACCTCCTTCTGCAAGATGTTCACACAATCCCAACCCATTACCCCCAAATCTTTTGTAACTTCCCAGGGCATCCCCTAGCATTGTAGATTTGCCTTTCCACGGACGCATATCTGTCCACCTCATTGGGCCAATGGCCTAGGCTTAGTCTGCCTGCGGAGCCCCATGTTGCGGCCATTAGTCTCTTCCCCATCCCCATTGCCATGGCTAAGAATGTCTTCTCATATTTGGTGAAGTCCACTTCCATCCATATGTCCAGTAACATCATTTCAGGTCCTGTGGAATAGGGGACCCCCAACACCTCAGAGATGTTACGGGTTCATCTTCTCCAAAAGCACTGGATTACGTTGCAGCTCCACACCATGTGAAGCAAGGTACCTCCGCTCTTTTGCATCTCAAACATTTCTCACTATACACCCCCCACCCCATACTCACATTGTGCCATCACTGGGCAGGAGCAGTATGCCTGGTCTAGTATTTTGAATTGGATTAATCCTAATCTGGCATCCATTCATATGTCCCGTGGGAACATTAATGCTTGTACCCATTCCTCTGATTCAAACAGTAAGCACCTGGTAAAGCGTAGAAGCGACTTTGGCTGGGATTCAGTCTGGAAGAATATTGGTCTCTCGGGGGGAACATTTTGGAATCACGTCCAAGACGGAAAACTGGGCATTGAGAGCATGTGTGTTAGAGAGGTCTGTAATAGTCGCTGGGTTGGATCCCAAACCTCCCCCGCAGGGCCTCAAAGTCCAGGCGGCATCCATTTTGTACTATACCCACAAGCGTGCGTATCCTGCATCCCTCCCCAGTTGCGAAGCGTCCCATTTTCGGACCCTCTGATATATGCCTATTATTCAATAGGGGTTGATCTAATGTTGGTCTCCCACTCCACCCAATATGTTGGTGAGCCTCTTTCCAGGCTTGCGGACATGCAATGTCATCCTCGATATGTCCATCATCTCATTGTCTTGGCTGTACAGTATCTGAAGGGGTGTGGTTGGACCCATTCTTTTCATCTCTGCCCTGATATGTGGGAGGCCGGTATCCCCATGAAGCCACTCATTCACCACCCCCGTCGGTATTGCCCAGTAGTAAGTACGAGACATGGTAGGCCGATACCCCCCCCCTCCCAAACCGAGCGCTGCAGATTTCTAAGGGCAATACAGGGTTGTTTCCCTCCCCACAGCAGCCCCCGGAGCATATTGTGTATAGATGCAAACGTCGCTTTGGGGATGGGGAGTGGGACATTCTGAAGGACGTATAATAATCTCAGAAGTATCAACATTTTTAATAGGGCCGCTTTGCCCATTAGTGTTGGGGGAGGGTCTGCCAGTGGGCCACATCAGCCGAGAATCTATTTATCACAGGTTGTAAATTGTGCAGCAAGAAGTCATCCAGGGCTCGGCTAATGTGGATACCAAGGTAGTGGAAGCCCAAGATCGAGAGAGTATGGGCACCGTTTTGGAATTGCGGCACCCCTCACCCCCTCATGGAGCGGGAAAAAGACTGAAGTGGGCCTTCTTGGCAAGGTCTGTGATGTGAGGAGAGAAGGAGAGTGTGGGGTCGAAGCCTCACAGGAAGGTGAAGGTAGAGGGCCTGATTCCACCAAAAGTGTGGCTGCAGGCCAAATATCTCAACTTTAGGAAATTAAATCTAAAATCTTGGTTTCTTTTGGGCCTGTTGAAAACAGGTTAAAAAAATGTTTTTAAACACCTTTTTGGCAATTAAAACATTAATCAAATTTGCTTTTTTTTAACGTTTGGTTTAGTTTCATGAATATGTCCAAAAGTTATTCATTGTGTCCGATTAAAGGGCAATTCTTTATAAAGCACAGCACTCTGAAGAATTCTCCACCTCAGTGTTCTTACCCCATCTTGTGTCCTTCTCATGTTCCCACAGAAATGTTCAGTTAAACCCTCACTGCAGTCAAATGATATTGAAGTCTCTTCTACTCTGGAGCCAGTCAATAACCTCTTGGGTCCCACAGATAACTGGGAAGTAAGTGCTTTCAGCAACCTCTTGGTTGTGTTAGGGAAACAATCTTCAGAAATATTCATCCAGCCTTGTGCCTTTGTCAGGTGAGCATTCCTTCAAAGTTTTCACCAGCCTCATTGTTTTATCAGACAATCGGTTCATTGGAGATCTAACTAACCTATTGGCTTTGTCAGCTGAGTGTTCTTCAGAGACTCCTCCAGTCTCTTGGCTTGGCGGTTTTCTTCTGAGACATTCCCCCATTTTGACTTAGGCAGGCAAGCAGTTCTATTGGGATTTCACGAGGTAGGTATGACCGTTTAGTAGCAGAAGATGAGGTTCCTCCTGATGCAGTAGGATCCCACATTCTAATTTGCAAGCGGAAGGTGTACTACAGTTCTGTTGAGCAGCGTACTTCGGTTCTCAGTCGTTCCTGGGCTCCACAGTGGCTTTCCAGTGGCCAACTAATTCACCTGACTGGGCGTCTCCTTTTATAGTTCTATAATACTAGTGATACACCCTCTTTTTTCCAGTGTGTTGGTAATTGGTCTCCCTGTCCCCCTCACCCCCCCCTCCTTCCCATCCCCACTCTCCTTCTCCGTACCGTCCTTTACTCCACCACTCTCTCTCCTATCCCTCTCCCCCATGGACATGGTATTACATTATTTGCCTCCTTGGAACGTGGAATGCCCTTGTATTCGTCCTCTTCATCAGCCTTCATCATCCTACTATTGGGTGTCGTAGACTAAAGAATAATTTTCCTTTCCTTAGACATGATTGCAGCTAGACGGTGTATAGTCAGACTGAATGTAGGTGTTTGGTACTTCCACAAGTACTGTGAGGTGGAAGTAAAAATGAATGATGTGGATGTACATCCTTCATGTACTGGAGACAAAACTCAGAGACACATCACATACACCTGTACACATAGGATAGGGATAGTAGGAAACTCCCTGCTGGTGCATATATTACTTTGGAGTGAACAACTTATAATACTTTGGCCAAACTACTAAATGGTAACTTGTGCATAGCATGTGAATCTAAAGAGATTCACACATCCAAGAAATAAAGTTACTACTATGTAAAATACTACCGATATCTTGCCCTTATGAGACCCAACACTGCCCACCACCAGCATGCTCCTGCACATAACTCTCTTTTATCACTCTATCCCTTCCCTTAACCAGGGGACTACAGGACCTCTTATAACATTCTCCCCACATCCACACTAGGGAGTGGTGTTCCAATCCTCCACACCTGTGGCAGAAGAGGGTGATACTTTGTGCTCCACTGCCTCTTCGCTGGGGTTAACTGCACGGCTGCTGTCTGACTGAGGTTGCCTGCCCTCTACCCCAATGGACATGGGAGGTAAAGGGACGTAAAATCTTCCCCCTCATACTAGCAGAGCGTTGTTGGACCTCTAAACCCAGGGATTTGGCCTTGAGGACAGGAATGTTTGGAGAGAGTAGGCAGCCTTTGCTCTGAACAGTTTATGCCCACCAAATGTCCTAAGCGTACCTGGAGGTTCTCATCTGGGAATGTATTCTCATTACAGTCCCAGTGACCATTGCCCACGGCATGAATCAATTGAGTCAAGATCTGACTATCATCTGGTATGCTGCCTCCCTGAACTAGGTGCAGGAAGTGAGCACTCATGTCTCCACCTGGCAGATTACCAGCAGCCTTAAACTGTCGACCAGAGGTCAAAAAACCCTTTGCCAAGGGCGCAGGAATCATTAAGACTAGCTGAGGCAAAATCATTCCTTCCCCATGTATGCAGCCTCTTGGTCTCCCAGTAATGGGCAAGGAGGGAAACGTGGATGTCTTGAGGTTGGCCGTTGCAGCATGGACCAACAATCCCTCAGGGGAGAGATAAGTGAAAAGGAAAGCAGGATCAGAACATGCCAGATATTTCTTCTTGGCCTGGTCTCAGTAAACTGCTGGGACAGAAGGTGGTTTCTCCCAGGCCTCCACACTGGGGGCTTAACTGCTGGGTTAAATGGAAGTAAGGTCTCTTTTTGCAGGCACCCATTAAAAATGGCGATCAGTTCAAATTGAACCTTCAGTCTGGTAAGGGCCGCCAAGCACAGTATTTTGACCACCTTCGTCATCAGCTTTCAGAAGGAAGCATGCAGCTTCCCTGGGGTTGGTGTTGGCAAGATGTCCATCTCCATGAAGAGGTAAAAGGCTGGGCACGGGTAAATTGTGTCCTCTTGCGCTGGGGTAATAAAGTGTGTTGTTCTAGCTGCGTGGTGAGGGGCATGTGTAAACCTTTATGCCACTAAACACACAAGTTAGGCGAGATAGCCCTAGCACTTGGCTAATACAGTTATGCAGTATCTTTACCAAAGATTATCCATAAAATTGTGTCCCAAACTCTTGGATCAAATAATAATCCAGTTTATTTCCTGGTAATAGCTTGTGCAGAAAAACAGCCAACACATGTTACGACCAGATATCTTTCTCAACGCCAAAGGATTCTTTCAAACTTGTCAGGGTAATACTTTGAGACTGCCAGTAGGGAATCAGTTCCAGAGTCGCTAGTTCAGGCGAGTTGGTGTTTCTCTCATGCGGCAAATTAGGTTCTTAATTGAAGCATTCTTTAATAGATCAGCTACAGTTTTGCCAGAACGTCCCTCTCGTTGGAAATTTAGTTGGATGTCCGTGTGTCATCCCACTCCAGTGTCCCTCAAACTGGGACACAGTCGATCTGCGGGTGCATCAGAGAAAGTCTGCACTTCTGCCACATTGGCAGGAGCCCTTTGAAGTTCTTCCCACTGCTCCATCAACATAAAGTGCTTGCTGCTGCAGAAACACCAGCATCCAGCTGAAGCATCAAAACCAACTAAAGCATGTACTGATACCGCTGCTTTGCTCACTTCTGGAGAGATTGTGTCATGAGAATGAGCCTCATCCGGACCTGCTCTTGTACAAGACTCAGCTACGCTGGACAAAGGGTGCACTTATAAATGCACGCTCTTTGGTAGCCCATGCAATAGACATAGCCGACCTATTACTCAATGAAGATTTAGATTTCCTAGCTGTGACAGAATCTTGGCTCCACCCAGCAGCTGGTCCAGCAATTATGCTAGCCATACCAGACGACTACACCCTACTTAGACTTGATCGCACTACCTTTCGCTGTGGAGGTCTCGCCATAATAGCTAAAACCAAACTAGCATTGAAACTCTCTCCACCCCACAATACAGGCTCATGTGAATCCCTTACTGCGAAGCTAACCTTATCAAATACGCAATCTGTCTCTATTCACCTCATATACCGGCCCCCAGGCCCTTTAGGATCCTTTGAAGAGGACCTCACAAATATCCTATCAAATAATCTTAAGAACTCATCTCAAAGCATCCTATTAGGAGACTTTAACCTTGGTCTCAGCGACCCTCTAGACTAACGCCACGCTTATTAATAACACCCTAGAGGAATTAGGCTTTACCCAGAAGGTCTCCGACCCTACCCATATCAAAGGTAGCACTCTTGATTGGCTAGCTGTGCATAATTGCCCAATTGGCTAGCTATGCATAATTGCCCAATCCTAGTATCATCTATAATACCACAGCCTTGGTCTGATCATTACCTGATCACATTCTCCCTAGAACCTGTACTATCACAGCCTGAAGGTATAGCTCCAGCTGTGCTGACCATAAATAAAAGAAATATCACTCCTGAAAACCTTATCCCCTTGATCCTACCTACTCTTAACGTCATTCCTGACCAGACAGATCCATCCACCATGGCAGACCTGTATAATAAAGTAATGCTTTCATCCCTTGACAACATAGCACCACTTAAGATGAGAAAGAGCAAACCTTGCAAACATGTGCATACTTGGTTCTCTCCCCATCTCAAGGCTATCAGACAAGAGAAACGCAGTTGCAAAAAATCTGGAGATCAGATCCTTCAGAAAACAATAAAAAAAACCTGAGCAAACTAGCCACCCAGTATAAAAAAGAAATTATCCTAGCTAAACAAACGTCCTACAACCTTCGTATCTCTCAAGCTAAATCCAACACCAAAGAGCTCTTTGTAATTCTGAAAGAGGTAGAATCCCCTGTCCAGACGCCCGATTCTTGCCTCAAGGATAAAAACTGGGGCACAGGTATACAAAATGCTCTAGCTAATAAAATTACCTCCCTGCAATCTAAGATCAGTATAAAAAAAAGACTTCCTTCTCGCCACCTCCAAACCTAGCAACACTAGTTCCATCCCGACACCTCCTCCGGCGCTAACCCCCTACTTTAACTTCCGTAAAGTCTCCAGAGGTAGAAAAGGTCATTCTCAATTTTAAACCTGCCAACTGCCATGGGGACCTATGCCCTGCACAACTGATAAAAGAAGCAGCTCGCGAACTTGCACCGTTTATCACCAAACTGATAAATGCATCCTTTACATCTGGCACCATACCCAATAATTTGAAACAATCTTGGGTCCTCCCTCTCCTTAAAAAACCCAATCTAGATCCCTCCACCCGCACCAACTAACGTCCAATCACCAGAGTGCCGTTCCTACTCAAAATCCTTGACAAAATAGCGTACCATCAAATCCAACACTACCTCGACCATCACCACCTTCTAGGAGTCCGACAGTCAGGCTTCAGGCCCCAGCACGTTACCGAGACTGCACTCATAGATCTGAAGGTACAGATAGATGAGCTGAGAGATGAGGGTAAGACAGCATTACTGTTACTCCTTGATCTCAGCTGCACTTGATCTGGTCAACCATGAAATCTTATGCTACCGCCTAGAGTCGGCAGCCCACTTTTCCCAAGAGGCAACTAACTGGATCCAATCCTTTCTTAACAATCGTACTATGCAAGTCTTTTCCCCACTCGCAGCTGCTGACCCAGCGCCCATCACCTGCGGTGTGCCTCAGGGCTCTTGTGTCTCCCCCACACTGTACAACATCTTCACAAAGCCCCTTTTCGATGATCTAGATGGTCTGGGTATCACCTACACAAACTATGCTGATACCCAGATCCTCATCCCGTTGACGAGGGATTATGACAAGACTTTGTGAATAGAGTGTACCTCATCATCCAGGCATGGATGGCCTCACATGGTCTATGCCTGAATGATGACAAAACTGGACTCCTCATCCTAGGCACCACACCCAACATTAATAAAGTAGGCCAAATCTACTCCTCCTTTGTAATTGACAACAACATCACAGTAGCCAAGGAGGTCAAAACCCTTGGCTTCTATCTAGATTCCACACTTACTCTGAACAAACAAGTTAAAGCCATGGCATCTGCCACCTCCTATACATGTAAACTTATTAGAGCAGCCAAACCATTCCTCTCTCCCATTAACTGCATCACCCTAGCCAGAGCCTTGATCCTGTCCAAGCTGGACTATTGCAACGCTCTCTATGTAGGCAGCAACAAATACATCACAAACAAAATTAAAATCTTACAAAATAATGCTTTAAGAGCTGCTCTAAGCCTCCCGAAGAAAGCCCACATCTCAGAGACTAGAAGATCTGTCAATTGGCTGTCAACGAAAAACAAAATCTTCCTTAAATCTGTCTCTCTGACCCACAAATGCCTCCACCAAGCTGCCCCTCAATACTTGATATCGAGATTCACTAGACCGGTATCCTGCCGTCCTTCCCGAACGGTCAACTCCAACCTCCTTCTAGTGCCAAGATTCAAACGCACCATATCTGGAGGGAACAGCTTTCCTGTTAAAGCAGCACAAGTTTGGAACTCCCTACCACCATCCCTCAGGGAAGACCTGCCATACTCACAATTCAGATCTAACACCATCTCTTGGCTCAAGGAATATGACACTTAACGTTCTTCCTACTGCGCTATAGTATAAATACTGTAAATTGTGTATATCGATTGATTCGCCATGCCAAGACATACTATATATGCAGTAAATATTGTATATCTTTTGTAATTATAACCTGTCGTATTGGTCCGAATTGTTTTTTTGATGTGTCTAGCAATGTAACCCGAGCTGGATTCCATCTATTTCGCTCCCTCTAACCTAAGCTTTACAATCCTCTGGTTGCCTCTGCGCCCTGCTACCCTCGGGTTAGGTGCACACTACAAATAATAAACAAACAAACAAACATGCCACAGGTTGGTTGCTTTGAATCACAACAGTTCTCAAATGCAGCATGTCCTACCAGCTTCAGTCGATAATGCAGTCAGTCTCGGTGCCAGTAGCGCTGCAGCAGACATCAAGCATCAGCAAGCCTCTGGTCTCCATGGTCCTGAACTTGCCTTTTATTGCAAGTATACAGGAATGGTAAAAATGTGTTTATGTTCTTGTAAAGAACAACTGCTAATTGCACCAAAAACCTTGGGTAAACTCGTACAGATATGATGGTCACAGTTGAAGTGACAGAGCGTAAGAGACAGGTGTCAAAGCTGCAAAGAACTCCTTTGCATAAGATACATCTGTCCACCTCTCAATAACATTATCATTGGGTCGTTTCTGCTGGCAGTTGGTATATTAATCTCGGTGCATATTTGTGGTATCTATCTGAACAATATAGGACATTCTGCAATTCACTACGTCGACACATGCACACTTGATGACACTCTCTGCTTGTGTCCAGCATTGTTGCCCTTTCAGTTTGTGAATTTACATGCTGCATAACAACTTCTTGAAAGCTTGTAAGGCTGTGCAACCTTTTGAACTGCACTTGAAGTGGCATAATGAACCGGAAACTGAAGCAGAAATTAACTAGGGATTAGGAGTCCTTTTTATTTACTGCTTCTATCACTTCCATAGACTGCAAGTGCTTTGAACACTTCATGTCAACCATCGCATGGTTTTGAAGCCCATCTTTATTTATTTATTCACATTTGTTTAGCGCCCAGGCAGCCCAAAGGGCATCGTGGCACTTGTTACGGATATGAAAATGACTTGTTGTACATACATTGAAGTCATTACTTAGTTGCAAGAGAAGAGTAGTAGCTACAGGAGAGGAAGAGAGGAGAGGAGGAGGAGAGAATAAACGACATGAAGGAAGGGGAATCAGTTAAACAAGGTGGATTTCAGTTTTTTTTCGGAAGGCCGTGAGAGAGGTTTCTGCTCTGAGCGTGCTAGGTAGTGCGTTCCATAGCTTAGGGGCAATGTAAGGGAAACTTATTCCACCTGCTCTAGCTTGTTTGATGCGTGGGACCCTAAGTTGGTTGGTGTGGCATTGCCTAGTTGGTCTGGTGGAGTGAGATCTGGCTAGCGTATCAGACAGGTAGGAGGGTACAGACAGGTTGATACATTTGTGTGCAGTGGTAAGTATTTTGAATGTAACACGCTCTTTGACAGGTAGCCAGTATGCTGCCTTTCTGGCTTGTGCAATGTGGTCCCTTTTTGGTATATTGAGAGCTGCTCTTAGTGCATTATTCTGTGTTGTTTGGAGTTTATTGAGATTGGAGTTGGAGGTGCCAGCCAATAGTGCATTACAATAATCTAGTTTGGCTCCAATGGTGGCTCTGGCAATAGAAAGGCGATTATCTTTGGTTAGGAAAGGTTTGATGGCATTAATGAGCTTGGTGCTCAGGGCGGAGGCAGAAACAATGGAATTGACTTGTTTGTCCATGGAAAGTGAGGCGTCAATGTGGACTCCTAGTGTTTTAACAGAAGGTAGAACTGGGATGACACAATTGTCTATGCAGAAGTTGGTGTAAAGTGGGTCGAGGTTCGTGAGAGTGGATTTTTGACCAAGGATGAGAATTTCGGTCTCATCTCCGTTAAGACATAGGCCGTTTGTGGCCATCCATGCTTGGATGGTGGCATATATATTCTGGAGGGTGGCAGCGTCCTGATGGTAGAGTCCTGTGAGTGGGAGGAGTACTTGGGTATCGTCAGCGTAGTTGGTGTATGTGATCCCAAGTGCCTCCAGTTTATCAAAGAGAGGTTTGGGTAAAAAGATTATAGAGGGTAGGAGCCGTACATGAGCCCTGAGGGACTCCATACCTGATGGTGGTAGGCTCTGCATTAGCTATATTGGAGAACACTTTCATCACTCTTCCTTCGAGGAAGGAGGTGATCCAGTTTGTGGTTTGTTTGGAGAAATGTGCGGCCTGAGTGAGGTGGTTCGTGAGGAGGGTATGATCAACTAAATCAAATGCCGCCGAGAGGCACAATACATGCATCCTTGTATTAAGAGCAAGATTGGCTTCCTTTATCTAGAATGCCACTAAGTGCTGCATATGATCACACATTCCCAATGACATGACATTGATTCAGGTCTTCTTATAGCGCCAGACCCTTTGAAAAGATCTCCAGAGTTTAAGGACCTTAGATTAGTGTCTATATTCTTTTCTATTATCATTCTCTGCTCAGATTTGCTACTTTACAGCACTTTCCTGTATCAGATCAACTCCACAAGAAAACCGATATTAGATTATCTCCCACTACGAAAGGACTCCTCTGTTAAATTACCCATGGCACATTGTTTATGTGCCCCAGCACTTCAAAAAATTCTCAGTCGACTGAAAAAAAAAAAAGAAATATCACAATTAATGGTGTCCCTTTTTATTTTGCCAAAGGTTTACAGTGTATTTAGGTCAGGTTATACTACATATAGAATCTTATTTAATGTGCCAATCGTTATCTTACAGCTGGCTTCTAATTAATTGGGATGGTAGCCGCTATATGGCCCCTGTAATACCTGCTATTGGGCACTTCACAAAAAAACGACCATATTCCCCAACATAAATAAGGGAATGATATGATGGGTTATTTATAACGTGCTTAAAACCCAGTGGTTTCTAAGTGCGGACCCGGGGATCTAACCTGTGTTGCTCCATGTCGTTCTGCTTCCAAGGCGAGCATGTTGCCCCTGAGCTATACTCCCGAATCAGGTCAGGTGGGAGATATTTGTTGAAGATATGGGTTACCAGATACGTGGAGTTGACATTAAACTAACTGACTACATTTTTAAGTTGTCACTGTTGGAGAAAGTAGCTAATTCCACATCAGGTACTCCATCACGGATAAGAAACAAGTTACTTACCTGTAACTGTTGTTCTCCAGCATGGGTCTGGCATGGATTCACATGCTCATGAATATTCCCCGTCGTCAGGCTGGGAATCCTCGGTACAGAAAACAAATCAGTTTCAGTTTCGTTTCTGAACTGTCTTTCTACCCAGCCAATGACTGCCCTCTACCTAAGCCCCTCCTCTGGCAGCCATCTTCAGATTTGGTAGCACGTAAAGTGGCTGAAGAGCCGCAGAGGGGTAGGAGGGAGGGTTCGCATGTGAATCCATGCCATACTCATGCTGGAGAACAACAGTTACAGGTAAGTAACTTGTTCCTTCTCCAGCATGGGGTCTGGCATGGATTCACATGCTCATGAATACATAGCAGTACACACATGCACAACCACAGGAGGTGGCAAGGCTCAACATTAAGCAATACATCAGCTCAACATTAAGCATCTCTTACCTCCTCACCAGGATCACCTTAAACGAACAGGTTGTGCAGCACTGCCTGGCCGACTCTGGACTCCTCCCTGGAATCCCGGTCGACGCAGTAGAATCTCGTGAAGGTGTGCATCGACCTCCACAAAGCAGCCCTGCAGATGTCGAGCAGGGGCACACCAGACAGGAACGCCGTGGTAGCAGCGATCCCTCTGGTTGAATGGGCTCTCGGACGGCCAGGCAACGGTTGGTTTGCCAAACGGTGACAGTGCATGATGCAGCCGGAGAGCCATCTGGAAATGGAAGCCGTCAAGAGGGCCTTCCCTTGGTTCACAGGTCCAAAGTTCACAAACGGCTGTGATGTCATCCGAAAACTCTTTGTGCGTTCCTTTCTAGCCACATCCAGCGAGTGCAAAGTCCTCTCAGCCGGCAACGAAGGTGACGGGAAGAAAACAGGTAACATTGAGATGAAAGTCCAACGGCACCTTGGGCATGAAGGAGGGGTGGGTCTTCAGCACCACCCTCGTATCGTGAAAAGTCAAGTATGGAGGTTTGCAGGAGAGGGCCTGGATCTCTCCCACTCGTCGCGTGGAGGTGATGGCCACAAGAAACGCTGTCTTCCCCGACAGGAATTTCAACAGTACCGAATGCAGAGGCTCAAATGGCGGCCCCATGAGCCTGGACAGCACCACGTTGAGCTCCCACGCCGGGGCCGGAGCCTTCACTGGCGGGAAGGATCAGAACAGTCCCTTCAAAAACTCCTTCACCATGCGATGGGACCAGAGAGATGATCGCCCGGGGTCCTGGAGTATCGGGAGATCGATGCTAGATGGATCTTGATGGAGGCTCAGGGATGGAGGCATGCGCCAGCTCCGGCTTGGCCAGCGACAGTAGGTACGGCAGCACCTGAGGTGCCATAATCCGCAGAGGGTTAATCTTCTGTGCATGGCACCAGACAGAGAACCTCTTCTATTTGTGTCCATAACACGGGAGTCAAGGGCGCCCTGGCCTTTGCAAGCACCTCTTTGCAGTCCGCCGGGATATCGTACCCTCCAAACTCAAGCGCTGCAGGAGCCAGGCCTGCAAGTTCAGCAACGCCGGATCGTGGTGGAGGATTGCGCCTCCTCCTCTGATGAGGAGATCCGCTTCCATCGGCAGTTTGACTGGGGGGAGGGGGCAGGGGAGGAGTGGTAGACGCTGACATGTCCAGAAGGTCCGTGAACCAGATCTGCCTCAGCCGCGCCGATGCCGTTCGAGTCGGGTGATGAGTCACAGCAGCAACGGCAATGGAGGGAATGCATACCGGAAAAGGCCGTCCCAGGGTGAACGTCAAGGCATTGCCCATGCTCCCCGGTTGGGGAAACCTGCTGGAGAACCTCTGGCACTTGGTGTTCGCCGCCGTCACGAACAGTTCGATCTGGGGATCGCCCCATCGTCGGGAGAGGAGGTCCACATCATCCTGCCGCAGTTCCCACTCGTGGCACGAGCGCATCTCCCTGCGTCGGCAATGGTGTTTTTTATTCCTGCCAGGTGGAAGGGTACCAGAAACATCCCTTGGGCGACAGCCCAATGCCACAAGTCCTGTGCCTCCTTGGACAGGGCTGGGGATCTGGTGCCTCCCTGCTTCCCGATTTAAAACATCATTGTGGTGTTGTCGGTGAAGATCCTCACCACCTTGCCCTTAAGGGATGGAAGGAACGACCCGAGGGCCCAGAAAACAGCTCAGAGCTCCAGAACGTTGATGTGCAGTGACCTCTTCTCCGGTAGCCAAAGGCCTCTTGCGTGGAGATCTACAGAGTGAGCCCCCCCCATCCCTCCAGGGAGGCGTCCGTTGTCACCGTCTCCTGAAGGGCCGGGGTCTGGAAGTCCATACCCGCCGTCAGATGCGTGTGGGTGCCCCACCACCGGATCACTTGTCGAAAGGTCTCGTTGAGTGAGTTCCTGTCTTCGAAGTTGCCCGTCGCTTGCATCTAACGGGCATCGAGGAACTCCTGCAGTGGTTGCATCCTTAGTCTGCAAAGGCGCACGAGGTAAATGCAGGAGGACATCATGCCGAGCAGGGATTTGACGGACCTCACCTTGGCAACGTCCATGGTCGACAGCCGTTGCACCTTGCCTAGGATGGCCTTCGTCCTTTCCTCCGACAGAGATGCTAGCCGCGCCACTGTGTCGAGCTTGGCTCCCAGGAACAGGGCGACTTGCGACGGTACCAGGTGGGATTTTGTGAAATTGATCAAAAATCCCATATCCGTGAGCAGTTGGACGGTCTTCCTTGTGTGTTCGATGGCAAGTTCCCTTGACTCTGCCCGGATGAGCCAGTCATCCAGGTAAGGGTAGATGTGGATCTCCTGTAGGCGCAGCCGTGCCGCCATCGGTGCTGGGCACTTGGTGAACACCCTGGGCGCCGACTTCAGTCCGAAGGGAAGGGCCTTGAACTGGTAGTGCCGTCCTTGAACTACGAATCGCAGACACTTTCGATGTTTTTTCAAGATGGGGATGTGAAAGTAGGCGTCCTCCAAGTCCAGCGACGATAGGAATTCGCCTTCCTCTAGTTGTCCCAGCACGTGCTGGAGGTTGACCATCCGGAACTTCTGGGACCTGATGTACTTGTTTAGACGACGAAGGTCCAGGATGGGTCGCCAACCGCCGGTCTTTTTCCTTACGAGGAAGTACCGCGAGTATACTCCGGAGCCCCGGAGCATCTTTGGGACGAGCTCGATGGCTCCCTTCTTTAACATTACTCGTACCTCCACGAGTAGTTGCGGGACGTGGTTTTCCTTTCTGGCCACAGGTGGAATACGGGGACACGTCCTTAGAAATTCCAGTGTGTGCCCGCGGTCCAGGGCATCCAGCACCCAACGGTCGGTGGAGATGGACTCCCACACGCTGACTAAGTTCGCCAGCCGGACTCCCACCGGGATGCTCAAGTGGAGGCCCCGACGCTACGGCCGGTTCAATCCTGCCTGCCGGCGGCCTTGCCGCCCTGGTCTCCTTGGCGACGACAAGATCCTCCTTGCTTGCCGCGTCCCCTGTAGGCCTCCTGCGATGAGGAGCAGGCCGCTTGGCGGTATGTCAAGGAGCTGCCGCCGAATCCCTTGGAGGCACCTGGCTTGCCTCCGGAGCCCCAAAAGGGCAGTCGTCGTTGCTGCAGAACACCTAAGGCACGAGCCGTCTCCGTGTCGGCCTTGATGGCCTGCAGCGACACGTTCACTGCCTTGCCGAACAGGTTGTTCCCGTCGAAGGGCATGTCCAGGACCCTGGTCTGCACTTCTTGACGGAAATCGGTTGCCTTGAGAAAACCGCACCGGCGAAGGCAAACGCTGTTGCCCATCTTGCGGAAGCCGGTCCATGGCCACCGTTATGGCGTGGTCAGACGCCACCTCTCCCTCCTGTAGGACCTCTAGGGCCTCCGCCCCCTTGTCGTCCACGAGGAAATCCAGTAGGGGAGCGATCTTAAACCATAGCTCCCTGTCGTAGCGGGCCGCAATCGCGAGGGCGTTGGCCGCTTTAATGGTAGTCGCCGCCGACGAGATGACCCGTCGTCCCATGGCGTCCAGCTTCTTCCCTTCGCCGTCTGGCGGAGAGGACGAAGTTGACGCCGTCGGCCCTGCTGCTTTCTTCTTGGCTGCTGCCGAGACAACCGAGTCCGGGGTAGGCTGCGCCCTAAGGTACATGGGGGCGGAATCCAGAACCCGGTACTACTTCTCGTACTGGTCCCTCTTGGCAGGGGCCGTGGATGGGTTCTTCAGGAGCAGCCCCTCGTTCCAGAGGTCGTCGAGTAATGGGACCGAGAGGACCGTCTTCCTTTTGGCCTCCCGTTGTTGATAGAGGAAACCTTCCTTCTTCTCTTCCACGGGGCAGAGTTGGAAGAGCTCAGATGCCCTGGTGATCATGGCGTGGAAGGGACCAATTTCGTCGGGTGGGGAGGCCCGAGCAGGTGGTGATGGAAGGTCCATCCCGTCACCACTGTCATCATCCGTCCCCGTCGTGGCTGTCTCTGTTCCCGTATCATCCCTCGGCTCAGGGAAGAAGGCTGTGCAAGCCGAGAAGGCTGGGAAGGAGGGGGTGGATGAATTCTCCTCTGGTTGTTTGGAGGGATTTCCGACGGTCCAGGCTCCGCTGGGTCGTCCGTTGGTGGTAAGGGCAACCTTGTCCTCATCTCCGTACACAAGGCCTGGATCGCCATCAAGATCGCCCCTGAGTTGTCTTGTGGCCCCGGGGCCGGCTGCGACGGTTGGGAGTGGAATCCTCTGACTCCATGTGTTCCTCGTCGCCACCGCCGTTGCTTTCCTCGTCCGCCTCTTTGGGATCCTTCTCGTGGGATCGGACCTCCTCGAACTTCTTTGTCAGGGTTTTCACGACTCCAGCCAGTTCCTCCTCAGAGGCTGTATCCGTGTCCGTGATGGCCACCGGGCCCCCCCTCTTTTGCCACCAGGGTTCTCACAGGGATCTTATCGATGGGCTGAAAGGAGGATTCCCTCTGCGGTGGCAGGGAGACTCTAGGCCCCGAGGTCGCCTCCACTGGGGTAGCCTCCACAGGCTTCGCCAGGGCCGCCACAACTCCCTTGATATAGGATTTAGCCGGGTGAATCAAGGCCTTCACGACCTTGGATGCACTCGAGGCCTTCACCTTGGGGGGAGGGTCACTGCCTCGCTCTCCCTCGGCTGCCGTCGGGATCGACCGGGACTTCCCCCGAAGTTTACCCGGGTTCTCTGCTTTCCTCTTCCGAGCCAGAGCGTTGGCTCGTGGTTGATGGCGTCGGTGAAATTGCACCCTGCCTGGCAGCCGAGGAGCCTGAACATTCGGCGCTCCCGGTGCCCGCGGACTCACGGTGCTTAGCCTTTTGTTGGGCCCCCGTTGCCGGAGCGCCCTCAAAGGACTTAGAAGACCGCACAGACTTCTTTTTCTCACCCGCTGCTGGGCTCTTCCCCTCCAGCCAGTTGGTGAGGCGGGTACAACGATCCCTCATTGTCCGCTCGGACATATTCTTGCAAAACGCACAGGCCTCCTCCACGTGCATTTTGTCTTCATGAAGGCAGTAGAGACATCGATAATGTTCATCCTCCTTGAAGACATTCAGCAGTCCACATCCAGGGCAGCTCCTGAAGAGCTTGGATCCGGGCGTCGTGTTTCCTTTTTCCTGGGCCATGTCCACGCAGGGTAGGCCTCAAATATCTTCCGGAAGCCTCCAAGAAGTGAAACTCGATGAAAAACTCACCCTTGAGGGGCATAGAAAAATCCGAAACTGGTCCCCGTTGATCGGAGGTAGAAACGGTGGAGGTCGAGGCTCGATTGACCGAAAAAAAGGAGAGGAAATCTCTTTGAAAATTCGCAAAACGCACTAAAAGCTCGAGCGACTCCCAACACTTGAATGTGCGGTAAAAATCTGAAGATGGCTGCCAGAGGAGGGGCTTAGGTAGAGAGCAGTCAGTGGCTGGGGGCAATATGACCCAGAGACCAGGGATTGGTTACTAGTAGAAAGACAGTTCAGAAACGAAACTGAAACTGATTTTTTCTTTACCAAGGATTCCCAGCCTGACAACGGGGAATATTCATGAGCATGTGAGTTCATGCCAGACCCCATGCTGGAGAACCCATTAACAGATGCCGTGATGCAGTACCTCTGGAAAGCACTGCATTGCTTCTCGAAGCCAGGTCCACGCTCAATAAATGTCATAATTGCACTGCAGAAGCATATGGTCCGTGACATGATCCTGGCTTCAAAGGAAAGCATGTGTGCTTCAGTAGAATCTGAATGCTGTGGAAGTATTTCAAAATATGCTAGCAATACAACTATCACACTTATTAGAAAATCTTCTGCCATTCTGCATTAAGAGAATTCATACCCATTCTGGCTGGTCGTATGGTTCGCTCAAGTCAGATCATTGAAAGCTTCTATAATTCATGGAATTCTAATAGTGTTAGCTATATTCCTGGGAATGTATTGTTTATATCAGCTGATCAAATCACTTCTTAATTGATTTTGTAAGAAATACTGCAAATTCTATCACGGATGAGAAATGAATGTTGATGAAGGTATCAAAAGTAGGTTTTTGAGAAAGACGATGGTTTCTTAGAACGGACTATTCAGAACATCTATGATTATGTGCAACTGGTTGAAAAATAGCCTTAACCGGAGGAATGATGTGGCGGAAAAAGGCAAATTAGAATAACATTTTAAGTCAATAAGTTGTCCTTATGGAATGTGTGTTCATTGCAAAAGCTAGGCCTCGACTCAGTCAAGGATTAGAATCCATCTTGGTTGATTGTTTTTAAGAAGATAAACCCATAAAGCATCTACATATATATAGCTGAATGTACGCATGTTTGTCCAGCTATACAAATCCACACTGTTGAACCCATGTCCGCTGTTCCTACTACTCCCATTACCACCACTAATCTCATTAAATCTCTCTCCCGCTACCATCACTTTCACTACTGTCTTTACCACTCACTACCATCCACTACTACCAGCTACCACATTGTACTCCCATTGCCAATCTACTACTCCTACTCTACCTCTACTCCTCCACGCTTGTTGTGTACAATCAATACAAAGACCCCTCTTGCCAACGACCCACGTTCTCCTCCTCTGGTCTCTTGGACATCCTCATCCTCACACCACACACTCACCAGGCTTCCCTTTAAATACCCAACCCCTTCCAGGATTGGCCAACTCGCCCTGACCAATAACGTTCCTTCCTTGAGGGAGGGTGTTAGGAGAAGGGTTTGGGGGGCTTAAAATGGCTTGTAAACTCTGCCCCCTTCTCCGGGCATGATTGCAGCATTCCTTGAATAGAGACTAAAGGGCTTTCTGAGGGACCATGGTCCCTATTGTAAAAGGCCTCCTAATGTTACCTTCCCTGATGGGCTAGTGGGACATTTACTTATCTGGCCTGCCTAGAGGCCTTTAATTAAGGAAATCACTGGTGGTGTGGTAGGGCTCATTTTCTAGTCTGCTGGAGCCGCACTCTGCTGTTCCAGGACGCAGCATTAGCTCTAGGTGCCTCCACAGCCTCCTCCTCTCTTATGGCCGGCCTTGTTGCATTCCCCGCATCCCACGGAAGAGAAACACTCGCAAACCGCAGCTGTGTTCCGTGCATCTCACAGCGCCACACTCCTCTTGCTGGCTCTGATCCATGGGCCACTATCCACAGAGGTCTTCTGCTGCAGCGGCTCAGCGGTCCTCCTCCGCGACCCCAAAGCCTCCCCACTCTGCCGCGGTGCACAAACTGCCATCTCACAAGGCAAGGAGGAGAAGGCATGCCCACACCCCGGCACCAGGAAGGGGTGATGGGTCGGGCTACCACCCTCGCTTCACAGGGCCAAGACCCTGACCGCATCACTCCTCATTGGCACACAGTGTATTAAACAACCCCCTCATCGGTTTCAATGCAAGAACATACAGAACATTTGCCAAATGCATGCCACAAGCATTACTACTTGTCAAGCTAATGAGACATTCCGCCCATTACCGCTTTCTTTCTCGCTATTTTCTGACTAACACCAGTGATACAAAGGGTGGCACAAAGAACCACCATGTGTCCCAAAACATAAGGGACCCAGGAACTACCAAACAGAAAGATGGGCTGAGCATACCATAGCATAACAAGGATGATTGAGTTGAAGAATGGGAGATATTCCCAGAGGCAAAGAAGAAAAAAAAAAAACACTGTTTATTAATCCACTCTTATTTATTCTCTATTTATTTTGTACTCTCTACATCTGTTTCTTCTTAGAATAACAAGGCATAGAGTGGGTAAACTGCCTCAATGCATTCATGGTGCTTTGTCACGTGCAAATGGCCTTAGAACTTTTCGACACAGTGTCTTAGAGGGGCAACTCCTGCTTTCTACAATGTTTTGCGTTGTACAGAACAAACGCACTGCTGCATTATTTATTTATACTTCTAAAAAATCAACAACACATACACCATGATTTTGTATCTGTACGAGTTATTTATAAAATGCCCATACCCCTTATCACTCCCAGGTGCACCTTAAACATGACCTAAATACTGATACCCTGTCCCTTTCCTCCGGAGGACAGCTCAGGGACATCACACTCGCCTTTGAAGCAAGACGATATGGAGCAACCCAGATTTGATACCCGGGTCCGAGCTTAGAAACCTCTGGGTATTAAGCGCATTATAAATATCTAATTATAATTATAATTTCCTTACCGAACATCCCAACCCCCCTTCCTAACCAAACACCCACACACACTCGGGCCCCTTCACAGCCCAACATCCCAACACATGCATGCATGTCCCCTCACCAATTCATCACACCCAACACAAACAAACGGACTCTACGAATGCTTTACCTAATACTTTTAAAACGCACCCCTTTCCAAAATCAAACTACCCCAAAATAACCCTTAAATCCCAGCTGCCTCCCTAGCCTAACATGCCAATATTACTTTCTCCATTATTGTTTTCCATGTCCACTTGGAGTGCGCGAGGAAGACTCTGGCTGCCCTTGCAGAACACTGCAAGAGGCTGTCCCAAGAGATCGCTTAAGGAGGCGAGGATGGCCTTGCATCCGGAGCACCAGTACCTCTTGCCAAACCAAAAGCCACATGGGTGTTAGAATGGTGCAAGCACTATAATGTCTGGGGACTGACAGAACATACCATACGGGTCTCCTCATGCTTCATAAATGGACCACAGTGGAGGCAGGCAGCTGGTTAAACGTCCTGCAGAAAGTGTGCTTCTAGCTCTGACTCTCCAACCTATGTGTATTTTCAACACCAGCCAAGGACTGGGTAACCTTGTTAGTGTCGGCCAGTAGTGGCATGGCATGGGTCTCTGGAGGGACTCGTCCACAGGGCACACTATAGAATGGTTACGCTTACTCACTCACTCACTCACTCACTCCATCCATCATCCACCTGCATGTGGTACATGACCCAAAGGACTATAGCAGGCCCGGATGGCATGTCCCTTACCACATCGTTTTCATGCATGACTGAGACTCATTAGCATGATTCTCAATGGCATGGATTGGGATGACCCGAATCCTGTTTGCCGGAGTTATACCCCACTATGGCACATGGTTGTGCCTCCTGGTACGCAACCCACACAGGAATTGCTTTCTCAGACACCAGCGGGGGAAATCCTGCTTAAGACATTTATGCTTGGCTGTACCTGGCTATGCTGCTAGCTGCAGAGGCTGGCGCAGTGCAGGTGGTGGTATTGTGGATTGCAGAGGAGATGACGGAGGTCAATGGCGTGGCACTGGTGGCACCACCACTGTCCATGGTGTCTTCCACCCTACTCTTCCTACTCCACATCACGGTCTGCAGATTTCCCAGCACAGGCAGATGCAATGGGATGCATACGATGTGCAATGCACTACAAGACAGCTGGAGGTTTCTCATGCCTTACATCTACAATGCATGGCTCAAGGAAGGGGGCAGCATGCAAAGCACCATTGGCATACGCAATGGTCTTCTATAGGTATATGGTAATTGAGGTCTCCACTGAAGTACAATTAAGTGGAGAGGCTTTGAACAGCAATGCAACCATTTGAGAAGGATCCTATGTTGACATTATTAACCCGATACATGAACGTTCATCAGGTACTTTCATCTACAGATGTGATTCGGGGAGTACACAGTAGGGGCTAAATACTTAAGTTGTACATGCACCATATACAGTTGTTGAAAATATACTTGCCCCTCAACTGTCGTGTGTACTCATGAATATATTGGCACCCAGGGCCCTCTAGATCTTCAAGATCATTAATGTAGGCTCCTCTCTCCTCTCCTAGCTTCGTCACAAGGGGAGGCGCCTCCCACCTCTTTTCACGGTCTGGCAGTGATATTATACCAGGATCCACTGCTTTTGTCCACCTCTTCTTAGGTCTCAGAGAGGTGGAGACAGCAATGTTAGGAAAGCCAGATTTCCAGCCACACGGCTGCTGTTGGCGGGGAACATTTTTCAACATCAACTTGTCAAACAACGGCACTGCAATCATGGCCACCCCCTCAGCTAGTACAAGAACCACTTCGTTAATTTGGCCTTCTGCGGTCTGCCATTCTTTATGCTTCTAGATGCAGCAGACTTTGTGCCTGGATGCCTGTTGGACATGTTGAATCTAGAATGGATTGTGTTGCGGCTTTGGGCACACTCCCAGTTTGTTTGTCTTACCAATTTTGTGGAACACTTCTAACTCACAATGACCCCCTTTGTTTTTTGTAGTCACTATTTTTTCAATTATTCACCATATCTTGCTCTCACTGTTACTTAATGACTCTCAATTTCCTGCTCAGACATGCAAGGCTTACCTGTACATCTTGTTTTCTAAAAGCAGTTGCATCAGGCGTTCTATTTTCTAACCTGAAGTTCCTGTTTCCTATTGGACCTCACCCGCCTTCGGATTATAATTGAGTAGTAATTCAGTGACTGCCATTTGCTTCGGTCTAGTTTCTCCAGTATTGTTCTTGATCGCCTGCTTGGGTTTTTCAAAGTTCCAAATCAGCCCACCATTGCTGCTTCCTTTGGAAAGCAATAATCTGATTGCCTCCTGGGTTGGTCTCCACTCAACAGCAGAGACGGAGAAGGTCATAGCCAAACCACTCAGGTTTAACTAATGTTAGGGAACCTGTTATTCTCATGTTCAGTATGCTCAAGCTCTGATTCAGAGTATGCATGCAGTGAAGAGTAACCTTTTTCTGCTTTTCTTCACCCCTCTCTGCTATTCCACACCACTCTGTACTATCCCTTAGTAGCTGGAAAGCCCAGCAGGATCCTAGAATTGGCATCTTTATTGATCTATGAATTTTCCAACTCTGGGCCTCGAGGGCCAGAATCCTTGTGGGTGTTCAGGATAATGTGCTTATATTTAGAATAATTGTATGCAAATGTATCTCATGAATATTAATGAGGGGTAGCCTGAAAACCCGGCATGGATCCTGGCCTGAGTTGGAAAAACCTAAATATTCTCTTGCTACTAGTACTTATAGTTATGGGTGTTTTAATGTGCTTCAATGTGAAAAATGTTTTTTTTTTACTGAACTCGTTTGTGCATCCTATATGCTCAATAAGACAGATTTTGAAAAAAACCGCCACCAGCTCATGGCAACCCAAAGAGCTTTTACTAAGCCACCTTTAGCTATCGCATTATATACCAAGACATCCCTTACTATGGCGAACCTGGTTATCCAGTACACGTGAGTGATTGTTTCTGTATTACTCGCATCTAGTTCCAGGCTCCTCCAGTTTATGGGACCTACGTGTCCCTACTGGAGATGAACCTAGTATGCATTTCATCCTGTGCTCTGCACTTGTCAAAGATAACTTGAAAGCAAGACATCTTCAATCTCGCAACAGCATCCTTATCCCAATAGTTCATGGAGCAGCAAGGTGGTGAGTTCAGGCATTTGGCACTATGATAGACTAAGTGGTGAATGGTTGATCTGTATAATATGATTATTGATCATACAATGTTTACGTTTTACAACAAACGACAGTCACCTCATGTGTAACAAGACAAGTCATTAGAAAGCGAATTAGGATGCCCACATCGAAGTATCAACGCAGCGACCGGATCTCTCAGGTGGTCACTGTATTGCCAATAGTCTGTCCCACACTAGTATTTCCATACAACTGATGATTCAGCTCAAAACAAATGCATGCTCCTTTGCAAATCCCTACCATAAAAGGCCTTTGTGAGATAACGATAGGAGTCACATTTTGGCTCAGTTTCCACATTACAAAACCTTATCAAAATAGCGTAATATATTCAAAGTATTAGCTTGAATTAAAAATGAACTACTTACAAAGCCACGAGTGTACTGATTCATCATGTCGACTCCTGCCGCTTTTTTCAAGCCATCCTTCACATAGCTAGGCGGGGCTATATCAGGCAGGCCCTGGCCAAGATTTACAACTCCTTTTTCTGCAGCAAGAGAAGTAAATTCAACCCTAGAAAAAAATGCAAACGTCAGACTGTCTTGTTTTAAATAATCCAAATTGACACCACTTACATTTTTTTTCTGTCTCTAATCTAGGGATTCCTCAGGCCGAATGAAAAATACCCTTTCAAACGTTTCATACATTTACTTTACGGGCATACAGAAAGCTAAGGAAGTGGCCTCTGTGCAATTTATTGAGGGAATGTGAAATAAAAAGGAGCTTTGCAGATTTCTGACCAGATTCGCAGACTCGTTTACATCAGTTAACAGAAATGCAGAAGAACACAAAGAGAAAAGGTGATAACTATGAAGTGACTGCTTTTACGGACATAATTCAAGATCCATAAACTAATGTATGGTATAGCTGACTTTGGAGTTGGGCAGGGGAATGACATTTATTTTTGTGTGTTGTCTGCATATTGGTGCAAATGGATGTTGTGGTTGCTAAGGGTCTGTCCAAGAGATTCTTCATATGGGTTGAAGATGAATGGAGACATGAAGGATCCTTGCAGGACCCTGTACTTGACCGGGGTGGGGTTGGATCAATCAGAAGGCATTGAGACAAAGTGAGTCCTATCAGTAAGAAGAACAAGTTACTTCTTACCTTGTAATGTTCTTTCGACGGGATGTTCCTCCGACGTATTCCTCATCTTAGATATCTCCTTCCAGCTCTGCTGGCCTCGGAAATTTTTTTCTCTCTAGAGGGCGCTGCGCGTCGACGTCCTTCGAGTCGATGTCCCTCGACAGCCTCCGTATCGACGCCGACGTCATCCTGGCTATAAAGGCCACGCGCAGCGCCCGTTGCTCAGTTCCGTTTTGTAGCCCACAACAATGCTTTCTGGACTAAACTAATCACCCTGAAGGAGCGTAAGCTGCAACAACAAGGGAAGTAGAACTGCGGGGATGGATGGGAAGGTCGATGAGGAATACGTCAGAGGAACATCCTGTCGAAAGAACGTTACAAGGTAAGAAGTAACTTGTTCTTCGAAGGGATTGTGTCCTCCGACGTATTCCTCATCTTAGATATGCTCCCATAGCAGTATTCTATTATTGGAGGAGGGAGTACTGACTTCATGCTGTCTTCTATTGATGAATAGAATGCAGTACAGCCCTTCCAAACCTAGTCTCTTGACTGGAGGAGGAATCCAAATTGTAAAATCGTGTAAAGGTACGGACAGATGACCATGTAGCGGCCGCACAGATGTCTTTAACCGGCACACCTCTTTTGAGGGCCGATGAAGCTGCAATACCTCTGGTCGAATGAGCCCTAAGGTTTTGAGGGGGTTCTTTTCCTGCTAATGTATAACATTCCAGAATGGCTAGAATGATCCATCTGGAAATGGTCTGCTTAGTTATTGGTAACCCCAGCTTGTGACCTGTGTAACCTACAAACAGCTGGTCGGCCTGTCTTATCCTGGCTAGTCTACTGATGTAAAAACTTAAAGCCCTTCTAGGGTCTAGCCTGTGTAACCTCTCTTCCTCTTTCCCCGGGTGAGGAGGAGGATAGAAAGATGGTAGGGTAATCTTCTGAGTGATATGGAATTCAGAAACCACCTTTGGGAGGAAATTAGGCTTCACTTGCAGGACAACTTTGTCTTTGTGAAAGATAGTGTGAGGGGGTTTACAAGAAAGAGCTTGTAATTCGCTCACCCTTCTAGCAGATGTAAGTGCTATTAATAAAACAGTTTTAAGGGTAAGGAATCTTACCGAACAAGAATGGAGTGGTTCGAAAGGTGTGCCCATCAGGAAAGTTAGGACTAAGTTTAAATCCCATAGGGGAACTTGGAATGGTCTTGGGGGATAAACATTGGTTAACCCCTTAAGAAATTGTATTACCAAGGGTAAGTTGAAATAGGATGGTTCTTCCGAAGTGCGCTTAAAGATGGATAGCACTGCGAGATAGCCCTTAATGGTGCCAACTTGAAGGCCTGAATTTGCCAAATATAGTAGGAAGGACAAAACCATTGGTGTACCACATGAAAAAGGGTCGATATTCTGTTCTCTACACCAGCTGCAAAATCTGTTCCAACGGCAGCGGTATAAAGACTTTGTTGCTGGCCTCCTTGCCGAAAGCAACACCTCCATAACATCATCAGGGAGGTCCCAATCCTTGTACCTCAGCCTTTCAGAAGCCAAGCGTGAAGGTTGAGGGTTTTGATGTCTGGATGGAGAACCTGACCTCCCACTCAGAGAGAACCTACTCTCACAGAAGGAAGTCGAATTGGAGGGCAGATGGACAAGTCTAGAAGGTCCGGGTACCACGTTCTCCTGGCCCAATACGGGGCAATTAGGATCATGGTTCTCCGGAATCTTCTCAACCTCCTGATCATTTGAGGAATGACAGGGACCGGTGGGAACGAGTACAGAAGCGGAAACTCCCAGTCCACTATGAACGCGTCTCCCAGAGCGCCTCTCGGGGGAAATTCCCTTGAGCAGAACAGATCGCATTTCCTGTTGAGGCTGGTGGCGAACAGATCTACCTGAGGGGTTCCCCAAAGGGCGAAGATCTCTTGAAGGACTTCCTGAGCTAGCTCCCACTCGTGGGAGACTGTGCTCTGCCTGCTCAGAGCGTCCGCTGTCAGGTTCTTCTCTCCGGCTAGGTGAACTGCCGATAGAGAGATTCCTTCTTGGATTGCCCAAAACCAGAGCTGCATCGCCTCTCTGCACAGGGGTAGTGATCCTACGCCTCCTCTTTTGTTGAGGTAATGCATGGCCACCGTGTTGTCCGTCATTATCAAGACGTTTTTCCCTTGTACAGCTGGCAGGAACGCCTTCAGCGCAAGTCTGATGGCTCTCAGCTCTAACAGGTTGATATGTAGTCTGGACTTCGATGGAGACCAACGACCGCTGATGGTCAAGTCGTTGGCCTTGGCTCCCCACCCCGTGAGTGAGGCATCCGTGACTACTGTTATCTCTGGCCAGGGTTGCCAAAACTGTTCTCCTTTCAGAATGTTCTCCTGACAGGCCCACCACTGAAGGTCTTGAGCTACTCTGTCGGGAACCTGAAGAAGATCTGTCATTCTCCCTGAGAATTGTGACCACTGAGTCCTCAGTGCCCACTGGAGGGATCTCATTCTCAGGCGAGCCTCTGGCACTAGGAAAATGCAGGATGCCATGAGGCCTAGCAACCTCAAAAAGTCGAAGGCTGGGAGACGTTGGGCATGTTGGAACTTGGTAACCATCTGTAGAATATCTTGAGCCCTCACCTCTGGTGGCGAGGCTTTTCCCAGGGAAGTATCCAGGATCGCTCCTATGAACTGGAGTTTCTGCAATGGGATCATTTGTGACTTCTTTAAATTGAGGGACAAGCCCAGTCTGTGAAGGGAGTGGCACACGTGATTTAGCTGGATCTGAGCTTGTTCCGAAGAAACAGCCCTGATCAACCAATCGTCCAGGTAGGGGTAGACGTGAATCCCTTCCCTCCTTAGACTTGCCGCCACTACCGACATTAACTTGGTGAAGACCCTTGGGGCGGAGGTCAGCCCAAATGGCAGCACTCTAAATTGATAGTGAGAGTTGCCAATTGCGAACCTCAGGTATTTCCTGTGTTTGAGATGGATAGGCACATGGAAATAAGCGTCCTGAAGGTCCAGAGATACCAACCAGTCCTGGAACTGAAGGGCCTGGAGGATCTGAGAAAGAGTGACCATCTTGAATTTGTCTTTCCTGAGGAATTTGTTCAATTCTCGCAAGTCCAAGATGGGTCTCAGTCCTCAGTCTTTCTTCGAAATGAGAAAGTAAGGGGAGTACCAGCCCTTGTTCCTCTCCGCTAGAGGTACCGGTTCTATGGCACCTTTCTCTAGCAGGTCTAAAATTTCCTGCAAGAGGAGCGGATCTGGAGCTTTCTGAGAGCTGATCCCCGGTGGATGACTCTGAGGTATACGTAGGAAAGGTAGGCAGTAACCTTGGGCAACTGTTTCCAATGCCCAAGCATCTGACGTGATAGCCTGCCATACCGCCAGATGTTGAGTCAACCTGCCTCCTACAGGTGTCCTGTGAGGGAAGTCCTCAGAGTGGTTTTGGGGCGGCTGATGCAGATGCCGATGGTAAAGAGGCACCTGCTGTTGCTGCGGCTTTTGAATATCTACCTCGTCCACCTCGGGTAGTTCTTCTTTGTCCCCTTTGAGCCGGTCGTCCTCTACCTCTTCCGAATGCGGAGTAGAAGCGAAAGGACTTGCCCCTCGCAGAGGTTCCTGTGTGACGAAAAGGTGTCTGACAGATTGCAGCTCCTAGGGATTTTGCTGCTGCTTTTGAAGTTTGCAGTTTCTCTGAACTGTCATCCGCCTTTTTCCCGAACAAAGAAGGGCCATCGAATGGCATGTTCAAGAGCCTGGCTTGCACATCTGGGGCAAAACCAGACTTTCTCAACCAAGCGAATCTCCTGGTTGTTGTACTTGCCGCCATTGCTCTGCTGATACTGTCAGCCGAATCAATGCCCGTCTGGAGGGATTCGTACATAGTGTCTTTACCGTCCTGTATAATATTCAGGAACGCATCCCTTTCTTCTCCCTCCGGGATGCAGTCAGCCGCTGTAGAAGCACACTCCCAAAGTGTATGGCTGAATCTAGCAAGGGCGCAAGTAGCATTAACAGATTTTAACGCCATGCTACATGCCGAAAAGACTTTCTTTGCCATAGCATCAAACTTTTTATCGTCCCTGTCCTGTGGGACGGTAGGATAAGCCGTCTTGACATCGGTAGAGGATGCTGCCTGTACCACCAAACTTTCTGGGGATGGGTGTTTAGACAAAAACTCCAGGTCTGTGGAGGATACCCTGTACTGTGTAGACAGTTTTTTATTTACTGCTGGTATGACATCTGGGGTTACCCAGTTTGGCATGATCTTCCTCTGAAGAGCTTTATGAAAAGGCACCACAGGATCCTCCTGTGGGCCTTGGTCAAGAATAACCGTGAGGTCATCTTGTTGGAAAGATTGTGAAGGTGCAGACCACCCCATAAACTCTGTGATCCTGGCCATTAAGGCTCTATAGGGGGTTTCAGCATGCTCCCCCGGGTCTGGCCTAGCAAACTCCACCTCAGGGGAGGTGTCTAACCCACTTGCCTCATGTAAGGAATCATGAAGATCCTTTAACCTGCGTTCTTCAGAGGAAAATTCCTCTCTAATTGGGGTTACAGGTCCCTGCAACTCAAATGTGTCTTCCTGTTCAGACAATCCACCCTCTTCTCAATTTTTCTGAACTCATAAAGGGTGTAAACCCCATTTCCAAGGCAGAGGGTGTCGAACTTGTCATAATCGGCCTCGAAAACGTCGATGTCGTCGACGCCGACGTCGAAGGCTTCGAGCGTGGCGTCGAAAACAAAGGCAGAGGCCTCGAAGACCTCGACAGAATTGGGATTCTACTCGACAATCTCGAAGCCATCAACGTCGAGGACCTGGGGATAGACACTCAGTGTGTCGTAACCGTGACTTTTCTTGGCGTCGACACCGGTGTCGAAGCTGGCGTCGAGTCGACAGACTTGTGTGTCGAAGGTCCCTTCGACAACGGCGTCGAAGACATCGACGTCGATGGAACTTTCGTCGACGGCGTCGACGGAACCTTCGAGGAAGGTTTGGAGGTCATAGTCCTGCTCGAGGGTTCGTGACGCACTCGAGAGGTTTCCTTCGCCGGGTACTGCGACTCGCGGCGTTTTTGACCTTCGGGTCTTTCGACCAGAGCATCGCTCTCGGCAGTCTTCGAGGGGGTCGAGGCCGCTTTCTCGAAGACGCTCATCATATGTTTGCGGAATTCCTCCCATTCAGCCCGGGAACTATGTTTCGTGGGACATGGGATTCTCTTTGGCGAAACAGAGGAAGAGGAAGACGGAGAAGGGGATCTTCGACGTCTCCTCTTCGAGTGCTTCGATCTCGAGGAGTGATGAGACCCACTCCGAGATCTGGAGCGCGAATGGTGACGAGGAGACGAATGTCTCGACTTCGTCGACGAAGAAGAAGCTTTAAAAGTCTTATCTTTTTCCAGCTTCCCCCTATGCTCCTTCAGGGCCTTAGCTGTCATGGATATACAGTCCTCGCACTCCGAACAATGGTGTTCAGCTCCCAAACACCACAGACAAACTCTGTGAGGGTCAGTCAGCGACATCTTTTTCTCACAATCTCGGCATTTTTTGAAGCCGGATCGAGGAGTTGTCGGTTCGGACGAAGAAGCCATTGAGTACGGATCGAATAACTCGAGGTAAATAGGTTTAACCTGACAAAAACTGAGCAACGGTATTCCAAGGCACTGAGTACGCGTGGAAAAACGGAACTGAACAACGGGTGCTGAGCGCGGCCTTTATAGCCAGGATGACGTCGGCGTCGATACGGCGGCTGTCGAGGGACATCGACGCGCAGCCCCTCTAGAGAGAAACATTTTTCCGAGGCCAGCAGAGCTGGAAGGAGATATCTAAGATGAGGAATACGTCGGAGGACACAATCCCTTCGAAAGGAGGCGAACCAGCCTAGAATGGTCCCGAAGAGCTTCATCCTCTGGTATAGGATGTTGAATTGAATGGATTGTTTATTTGTATAGCACCTATACACAATGTGTTTCAAAGCGCTTCAAGGACGGAGGGAACATTGGAGAAAACAATACATTCTTACAGTCCTTGAAATAGATCAGAATGTGAAAAATAACTATCGATCACAACAGATAGTACGAGTGCATGGAACAATAAGGGAGAGGTGGGGGGAGGAGACAAAACTAGCAGTAACATTACTATGCCTGACAACAAATGTTGCAGTGCAAGAGTCACAAGAGGAGGGGTGGTGTGGGGTAGAAGAATGGTAGGGGTAAGGTGAGGAACAAACAAGTGACTATCCAAAATAGGTCGATGACTGTTCAAGATAGTGCAGGGGAGGGAGTGGGAGGATAAGACGAGAAGAGAAAAAAGGGGGGGGGGGACAGACAAGCTATTATCAGTGGTCACAGGGCCAGATAAGAGTAAATGCTGGGAAAAAGGTTGAGGAGGAGGGCAGGGCGGGGGGGACAAGAAGGCTGCAAGGACAGGCAGCTACGCATTACTATGCCTAACGGCAATTGGGGTAGTGCCACAAGTTGACAGAGGAGAGGGAAAAAGGAAAGGAGGAGAGGAAGGGATGAAGGAGATGGAGGAGAAAAGGAGGGACAGGGCGTAAGGCAAGAAGTGTAGAGAGGGGGCAGGAGATGATCATGGGGCAGGCAGAACAGGGAGTGAGGGGTGAGACTAGACAGAGGCACGGAGTACGAGGACAATACTGGAGGGGGTTGGGTGGGCAGTAGGACTCTGGCAGGGTTAAGGGGGCACAGACACACTGGCGGTGGTCAGGGGTACAAGAGGACAATGGAGGGCTTAAGGGGGCACAGACACTCTGGTGGGGTTTGGGGGTACAAAAGGACAATGGCGGGGGTAAGGGGTGGTGAGAGGGCATTCTCACGTTTACCAGAGAGGAGAACCGAACCGTGGTGGACAGGGGTAGACAGGGCCTTAGGAGTGGGCCTTGTGAGGGGGGCCGGCCAAGCCTGCCGGCCTCCTCATTGGCCCAGATGTAGTGGGCCGGGGTCAATCCTAGAGGAAGACGCGTTGTTGATTGCGTTGAAGGCTCCAGGAGGTGGAGTACGAGTAGGGCTGTGTGCTTTCTCAGTGAGGTTGTGGAGTTCTTACAGGATGAGAAGTATAGCAGTTACTGTGCTGTGGCAAGGTCGAAAGCCAACTTGAAAATGGCTGAATAGGTTGTGGTGATGTGCTGTTGGAGATGGGTAGTGTTGAAGTGTTCCATGATTCTGGCAAGGTATGGCAGGATAGTGGTAGGGCATTACTTTTCAGTGAGTGTGGGATTGATTAATGGATTTTAGGGGGAGATTTGTCCAGTTCAGAGAGGATTGTACCATGTGAGAGACTGCAGTTGGTGTTGAGCCAGGGTGGTGATGCAGTTGGATGCAGCTTGGGGTGGAAAGGCATCATTCAGGAAGCATGCATGTTCTGCTTTGGCTATGAGGGCAATGAGGGAGGGGGGATCTGCCGATTTGTTGGAATGTTTATGAGTAGGGGTGAGAGTTGGACAGCAGGGGGGTGGTCTGATCTTGTGTATTTTAGATAAAGTAGTCCATGAGGGAGTTGCATATTGAAGTGATGGAAGTGTCGAAGATGTGGATGATGGTTTTAAGAGTTTTAAGAGTGACTTGACAATGTTGAAAAATATCTGCATGATTGGTGGTGAATTGGAATTCGTTGGAGTAGTGGGTGGCTTTGGAATTGCGTGTGGCTGTTTTCTATTTGTTGCAACAGTGTTGGAGAGGTGTTCTAGTAGTGCGGCAGGAGTTCTTTTGCCAGGTTCCTTTTAGGTATCTGTAGACTTGCTTGATAGGGAGGAGGGAACTGCTGAATCATGGTTTATGAAGGGAGTTGCAGGGTTTTTGTGATCTCGGGAGCACTTTTGTCATGTGACTGTATGACGGCGTAATTGCTGAGTGATGGTGGTGCCAAGGCTGTGTTTGGTTTGTCTGATTTGGGGGCGAGTGGGATGTGTTGCAGATTGGGGGAGCTTGTGTGGTACAGTCAGTGTGAAGGGGATCACAAACTGGTTCGACCACAACAGCCAGACTTGTTTGGGGGCATACCGTCAGCTGTGGCTCCACTGTGGTCCATATTGCTGCTGGGAACGCATGCACTAGATGGTTATCGACTGGAACTTAACAGGGTTTTGCCATGCAAGGCCCACAGGATTGAAACCGGGAGCAGCATGCCTTCTCCACCCCAGAAGGCCCTGATAGGGTATCAAGAGTATCTTTGTCCATTCTAAGATGGTGGTCTGGAGGTCATGGCCCTCCAAAACCTGGTAAAACACTCCTGGGTCAGGGAAGAAAGGGAACCTAGTATGATGAAACCTCAAATGGCATCACTTCTCCCTAGGAGGGAGTCTTTTTCATGAGGCTAGGGTGGTGAGGCTGCTAACCAATAGTCCCCTAGGGGCGGTAACATGTGGGATATGACCTCATGGGGAGGAACTCCCCTCCTGAGGATAAGGACATGAGTCTGGGGCAAGGCCTCATAATACCTCAACCCCACCGGCCAATAATACCACCAGATTTTCCAGGGGTGGGGGGTGGGGGAGGAGGATTTGCCTCCCATGATGGACCCTAATAACTTTAACCCATAAGACCACGAAGCTTATAAATCTATCAAGAGCTCTTACAAAAGTCCCAATTTGTACTGTTGCCATATCCTTCCTTCGAAGTCTGTTGCTCATAATGTTGCCAGGTAGCCAAAGCCAGAGCAGTTAGGTCATTCTAGCCTTTGTCAACAGTGCTTCGAATCATGGACGAAAATGGGCTGGAAAGTAGAGCAGTGAGAAAACAATTAATAAGTTGAATGTTAAGAGCACAAGAACATTAAAGGGAAGTGTGAAGAGCGCTTCCATAACTCCTGTCAATCAAACCGACTTTGGGCTGGCGAGGTCCAAGCTATATGACAATGCATTACTTACCGTAAAGGCATTTCTGATGGTTGTATCTGCTTAGATTCACATGCTGTGCATAGGTCCGACATCCAGTGGTCACTGCGGAGTATTGCATTTTGTTTTTCGTAGTCGAAAAAGGGGACGTCGACAAGGCGTGTCTGTAACACTATCCCTATTGATATTCGGAAGGAGAAATCGGCAAGCCGGCAAAGGGGAAGCAGAAAGACTGAGGTGGTGTGACCTGTAGTGGGTGGGCCGTTTGTTCTGACAAATGCACAGAGACCACCATGCCCTGCTGAACGCGGTGAGTGGATGGGAAGCAACCAGTACATCGATGGTTGTGCAGCTTGCAAAGGTTGGACAGGTGAGTCTAGTTCCCAGACCACAAGGAGAAAAGGGCTGTGATGTCAAGCGGCCCATTGTGGAAGAAGTAAGAAGAAGTCGAAAGTTGAGAAACGGTCCAAAGCAGAACCAGTGAAACATTCCCAAGGAGAAAGGTACTGGGAACTGTTGAAAGTTAGGAAGGGAGGTGGGGGAACCGTGAGTAGAAGAACAAAAAATAAGTCATTTTGTGAAACAACTGTCGGTGCAGTTTCATAAGACTGTGGAGTTGAAGAAAGAGGGCTTGTGGAGGCTCTACTTCGTCCCAGTCAGGGACATTGAAAAGATACCGATAATCTAAGAGGAAAGAGTAACCCTTGGAGGACAGTGCAAGAAACGGACAGGCAGAGGTTAGAAGAATCTGTGGAACAGCTTAAGAGACATTTCTGTGAGAATAGGAGCAGGGAGTCATTCGCCTTAGTCATGGAGAGACACTTAGTTTAGCCCTTGTGCTTTAGTGGTAGGGATACGTGAGAAGTCAGACCAAGATAGAACTTTTGATTTGTACATCAATGCCATCCTGACTGATCAGAGTTTAGTTTGTTTATGAAGGGAAACCACGTTAGATAGACCGGTTTCGTTTCTTTCGTTAATAAAAGTCTATAGCCAAAAACATGCCTGTTTGGTCCGCATCTTCACTCTATGTTGCCACACTAGCCACAATAAAAGGGAAAACGTCATGAATAACAATGAGCCACAACAATCTCAAGGCCAATTCTGTTTCCTTAGTTTGTTCTCTTTTTTCCTGTTCCTGATCACTATACTAAGTCATCCCCTTTGGAGTGCCACGTCCTCACTTCACAGGGTCTTAACCCAGTCTAATAGGCTAACTAAATGGAGGTTTCTCCTCGGTCGTGTACGCACAGCTGCAAAACACCAAGTCTCTTCCCATGGTTCAGACCAAAATCTGCTTTTGAGCATGTCTCCTTGATCTGCTGCTGTGTCGCCCTCGGTAACTGTTGGTAGAAGTGGAGTTGTAGATGAAGCCAGGAGTTCATACTAACTTTCCCTAGTGCGCAGGCCGCTTCACTAATGTCAGAGTTGTACCTCTAAACCTCCTATGTTCCCTCTGATCTTATGGTAACCTTCCTGTCCCAGTCGTGTTTCTTCTCCTACCATCTGGTCCCGTTTAGGGCCAGCCTGTCATAGCTGAACTTACCTTTCCTTAGTATTTACTGGCACTCATTCCTGATGTTAGCACCTCCTCCAGTGATTGATTCCTTTCTCCCAGAAGAACCACCTTCTACAGTCTGACCCAGCCTCCTTCTCCCGGTGCAGAACCTTTTAATGCAGAGTTCCATTTTTGGGGGTTCTGCTGTCCCTTTTTTGGGACCCGTATACTTTTTGCTTCTCTCTCCACATCCTTAAGGATCTATGATGCTTTTGTGGCAGACAGAGGGCTTTTACTGAATTGCCACTGCAACCCTTTTAGTATGTGGTCCTATGAAATACAAGTGCTTTTAGGGAGTAGGATGGTGGTAGCTGTAATTTAGTTTTGGCTTCACCAAGGGTTTGAGGATTATGTAGCGTATTGCTAGCCATTAGGCTAGTAATACGCTACATAATTAGGATGTTTGGAATCTTTGCATCATAATTTGTTACACTGCCAGGCTTTGAATGACCGGCGCTCTCATTACTTCGGTCATTTATTTTATCAATTTGAATTGTTGTCGAGTGGGGTGATAGCTTATGATATTGTATGGTCACAACCAATGGATCATGGCAGCAATGCACTTTAGAGGTGTTAACCATGTAAAGGCTATTTTATCCCTGGAATTGATATGAATTTAAGATCGAGTTTTAACTTGATTAGGAACGTGATGAATTACTAAGGAATAATGAGAGGTGGCTGGTATATTTTGTAATTTTGATTGTTATATTCTTTGTATGTTTGCATTTGTAAAAGGTTATTTAAACCATGTAATAAAAAATAAAAAAGAAGATTGCTTTACACTCCTCCTTTCTGCCATTTCTGTCCGAGTCCTTCCTTACTATGGGAAACCATGAGGCAGGCCTAGCATCGCTATTGTGAATGCAAAGACTCCCTGAGAGCAGCTCCATCTATAGTGCGTTGGATTGGTTTAGATCAGTGCCTGGCTTTAAAAACGGACATTAGATGTTGGTCCAGGGTTCACATCCCTCTGACACAATCCTGCAGACCACATCAGTAAAAGAGGAGCTGTACCCATCGGGTTGTTCTATCCTTCCTAAACAGTCTTTTCAGGATTCAGTATTTATTATTATTATTATTGTATTTATTGAGCACAGACCTAGATTTGAGAAGCAACAGAGCACTTTACAGGAGGTATACACCAATACAGATAGATGACTGAGAATTGTACAGGAGGTATACAACAGTATAGATGCATAACAGAGCACTTTTCAAAGGTAACAGAACACATACAGAGGGGCGTAGTATACAGAGGGGCACAGAGAAGTGGTACAGGTGTACCTGGTGGCAGGGAGGAGGGGGGCAAGTGGCGCTTAGAGAGTGAGGTGGCACGAGGGGTGATGTGATGGCCTAGGTGTTGAGCGAGACAGGATCTCTTCAAGGAGTCCCTCCTCAGGATGAAGGATCCATTACTGAGTACTTACCTCTGGGCCATGGGTTAGTGGGTTATTCAAGATACTTACCATCAGGAGTCCCCATGGTCGAAGGTTTCTACAGGTCACCTTTAGCTGCATTTTACTCCAGTTCCCTTGAGGAACTGCCTGAAACCCTTCCTTGTGGGCCATCAGTACCATCCAGGATTTAGATAAATCATTTAGAACAAGGTGCAGATTGTTATTGTAACATAACACCACACATTCAACTTGAAGAAATGTTTGATGAAAATACTGAGAAGGAGAGGTGAGCGAGTAATGGCGATCGTTCAATGGTTGGAAGTCAACCAAACTGGGATGATGAAGAATGAACGAACAATAGAGAATGTTCAGCAGAAAGAAAAAAAAAGAAATTTGATGCTCAGCAGGGGAGGACCCAGAAAGCCAACATCAAAATGCAAGAAGGACTAAGGAAAGTGTGAAGCCCGGGAAGTTAGAATCAGCCAAGACGTGGAAGCTGCTGAGAATAGGGTGATCCAGTCCGTGGGTGTAACCAGGAGGCGCAGAGAACCGAGCCATGCAGGGAAAGAGAACACTGAGCGAAGGAGAACCAGCAGAGCGCTGTTCTGACTAGTGGAATGTGGACTGTTTAGTCCAAGAACAAAGCTGAGACTGTTTGTACGCTGGCCCTGCCGGGCCACAAAGAAGAACCAAGAAGCGCTGGAGTGAACACAAGAACCGTTCAGACTCCCAAGTGTCATCCTGATAAAGACCCGGTGATGCTAGCCCATGAACAAGGTGTTAACGGGAGAGGCGGGAGACCCGGGAGTGCATAAGAGGACCAAGGACACATACAGCACTCTTGTCCCAGTGACAGGACATGTGTTCATAAGAGTGAGAACCACTACAGCATTCAGTCTACTCATCACAGTGAAAGGACCAGTGCCTATAAAAGTGAGAATAACTCGGAGACTGTTTACTCATCTCAGTGAAGGGTTAATACCCATCAGAAGGAAAATCAGTCAAACTTGTCTCGCTCAGTACAACAGGACAGGAACCAAACAGGTGAGAAAATATAGTCGCTTGGACTGCTGTATTCGGTCTAAGGAGAGGGCAATTAGTCAGAACAAGATGAAAGTGATATGAGACATATTGATTATGCAGAAGTAAGGAACAAGAAGAATACAGTGACACTTCAAGAAAGCATAATACAAGCGGATAAAGTCCCAAACACAGCAAAGAGATGAAGTCTAATTCAAGAAAGAAGAGGGACACCAGAAAAGTGGCAAAGTCCCTGAGACTAACTGTACAAATTAACCCAAGAAACAGCTAAGACCCATTTAAGAATCAGCTACTAGGGCTGAGGAAAGCCTATCCAGGAGAAAGGGGTATTTCGCCTAGAATGTTTGTTGTTTTCTTTTAGTGGTGGGGTCAGGATAGAGTAGGTTTATGATGGTGGACAGACGTTTTACTTTTTGGACTTCACTTACAATGACAAGCACCCCAGTTAGGTAGAGAAACCCATAGAAAGGCAATTTTCTTATAATTTAAATAAACTACTTGTTTATCATGAAAAAATAGTCCATAGGCGCCACTCTGCAAGAACTAACACGGCTAAATGACCTGTTCTTTGGAAAGGTACCCACTTGAGAGTCCGCAGCCACACTTTAGTTCACTGTACTTTTCACAGAAGGGAAATACCCATTTGCATATCTGTCTTTGTCCCGCCCACATGGGCAGTCCAGCACTGAAATGCTATGGCAATTCTCTTCTGAACAAGAATACCAACAGAAACCCCATACGCGTGTGTCAGCTTTGTTGGGCATCATCACTGAGGTGGAGCTGTGCCTCTCTGAGCACACTGAGCAAGGGGTCCACGTCTGGATGACCCCAGGAAACGTAGGGTGACTAAACCCAAGTCCCTTAAACAATGAAAAACATTCCATAGGTGCCCCTCTGCGTGAACGAACATGGCTAAATGACCTGTTCTTTGGGAAGGTACCCACTCGAGAGTCCGCAGCCACACTTTAGCTCACAGAAGGGAAATCTACATTTGCATATCAGTCTTTGTCCCACCCACACTCCCAGACCCCCTTTGTTTTGCATATTAAGTAACTTTGGGTCTCACCCCAAGTTACCAGAGGAATCCAGACATGGACCCCTTGCTCAATGTTCTTAGAGAGGCACAGCTCCACTTCACTGATGAGGACAGACTAGGCCGAACACGTGTCTGGGGTTGCTGTTGGTACTCTTGTTCAGAGGAGACTTGCAGTCCAGCACCGAAATGCTAGGCCCCTTGGCAGGAAAAAGACTGATATGAAGGGATATTTATCCTCTGTGAAAGGGACAGTGAGCTAAAGACTTGGTTGAGACTCTCCCAGGGGCCATCCACCCAAGAACAGGTCAATGGGCTGTGTTCGTGCTGGTAGAGACACTCCCAGACCGCCCCCACTTTGTTTTACTTGTTTATCATGACAAACACCAGTCTGCCTGCTTTTTATGACCTACCACAGTATCCTCTGGTGTCCCGGGGCCAGTTGCTGTCTTCTTTACAACAATGGGGTAGAACTGGTACATACCCTCCATAACTGTGGCTGTGCCTATGGACATTGTCCCATTTAATGCTATTGGGAACAATTGAACTCACATGGAACTCTGCTAAAGGGGCATTAAGGGTACTCAACTGCCTCTGGAAATGTTTCCTGGGTTCCCCTTGGGTCCAGAGAGGTAAGGCCAAAGGCTGGAATTCTAGCTTATACCATTGATTTTTCATACTTTTTTGAAGTCTTGTATTACACTCCTGCCTATGAGAAATGTGTACTGTATCTAATTTACTTAGGAGTATAGACAGTTGGTGCTGCGTGTCTAAATGTAGTTTAACTTTGAAAATAAGACTAAAAAGTCAATATTTTAACCAAATTCAGATAAAAAACCTACATTCAAAAATAACACGCAGTTCACTAATTTTTTAAAATTTAAGAATTTGTGTTCTTAAGTGGTGTCTCCTTTTACCCCTATAAATTCTACATTTACTGTATGATGCACATTTTTATAATTTCCTATACTATAGCCTAATAGTTTAGGATTACTTGGATAATGTTTCAGTATAGCACAGAGGGTTCCGACCATGATTACTTTAATCTAGGTTACTGTTGACTAGGCTCCCCTTTTCTTCTCCCTCCTTAGTCTCTATGTATTTTATCTATTATCAAATAACGGTGAAGAGGGATGGGGAAGTTGCCCACTCTTCCCCCTCCTATCAGATATGACACTGAAGAAGGCCAGGAGATACTGTGAACGCCTATACTATTTCGGACCAATTCCTAGTGCCCCAATGATAGAAAAGTATGTTGAGAGGTACCCAGGCAGCCAGCTCTACAGACCAGGTCCGGTACAAGTCAACCCCAGGATGGACGAGGAGCCCCAGGTGGCAACCAAAGAGACCTAAATTGAAAGTATTGACTAAAGCGCTGAGAAGCCATGTTGCCGACGTTGATCGAGACACCATGACTTAGCAGCATTAGACAAAGCACACGTGCCATCCGCACATCGGGACACAAACACACTCAAATACATGAAGAACACAAGCGTACAGTTCTACAGTTAGAGGACAGATACATATTTACGGTCTTATTTTGCCATTATCTTAACGCAGCAACGGAGAAACCACAAGAAGCAAGAGACCCGGAGTAAAGATTTCAGATGCTTATATGCAAATAACCTTATGAGACTGCAGGATCACCTATGGGACCTGAGAGCCAAGTGTGACTAGCCTATGGAGAATACAAAATAGCACAAACAATTTTAGGAACTGCATAATGTTTTAGGAAAATTACAGCAGGCCACAAGCCTTTGAGCAAGACCCGAGGTGAATTCAGGCTGGACAAGATCAGACATGCGAGACAGGACCCACTGCTAAGGCCACCAGATACTGGTGACATTCGATTCCCTGAACAACAGTAACACCAGCTTCATAATTCACAGCTGCAGAACTCCAAATCATGGTCTTTGAACAAGTGGGCCGACCGACTCGGACAATGGACAGCAACCAGCGCTGAGAAGGAGCTGATCTGACACCACCAGACAGATGCTTGCTACAAAGCTGTTACAATGTGAGACAAGTGTTGCACGAGATGAACGAGCACACTCATAAACTAAGGTGGTACACACAAGTTACAACGCAGACACATGGTCATTCTTATTACCTTGAGAAGGTACACCAAGAGCTGAGAACCGTTTGTAGGAAGGTCAGCTCTAGCCAGCCAATCAGAGTTCAGACTCAAAGGGGTGGGTTGCAACGGGCATGAACCAAATGGTAAGAGCCTCACACTGCAACTTTGTTATAGCTAGTGATTTGGGGATGGACCAGGCCAGCCACCTGACATGCAAGCGCCAGTAGATTAACATGTATAATGTCCACTATAGGTGAACTATTGCTCAGTACCCAGTCAAGTAGTCTGATGGGTTTTCTGGAGAGGGGCTCAGGGTGTGATGTCACAAAAACGCAACATTCGGACAAAACTGGCCTGCGAGCCAGGAGACGCGGCCCAAGGCTTTCTTCTGTCCTTGTACTGATCCCCGTTGGTTTTGGCTGTAATAAACCGCAGTTTGAACTTGCCGTTTGAGTCTTACGCTCCTTTTTGGAGAAGGTTAGGGCCTTCCAAGAGTCCGCAAACTGCTAGTGGCTCTCTGGCTTACTTGGGAGTTTATCCCAACAATGGGCTTACATTTTAGTGTTATAAGTGGGCTAGGTCTTCTGACGGTTACTGTTATTTACATACCAGTGTGGGTATCTATGTGGAAACTTCCCTTTCAGACATTCTGTCTTTTTAATGAACCTTTATTGTTCTGCCAATACTAACCTTAGAGAGCTCTGTTCTTTCTTTCTGGTTAGAATACTGAAACCCTGTAGGTAAGATGTTCACACGGCTCTCACCAGACAGCTGTACAAGATATCTCCCCAACTGACCTCCCCCAAACGTAGCTCTTTTGGCCCAAGGTCTAGTCCTTCATATGCGCTTCTAACTCCTACAACCCACGGCTACTACCTGATCCATCTACCCACACTAAGTAACCAGTCTTATTTTCAGAGTCCCCTACAGTGAAGGTTTATTGAGTGAGAGCTAGAGTTCTTAATTTCTTTGAAAGATGAGCTGGGCTCAGTGGGTGGACCAAGCCATATTGGCTGTTCGACCCTTTTGGAATGCAGATTTATGCTTCGACACTTGTGATGAATCGCGGATTCAGTCAGTTCTCAACAGCCTTTCCGTGTGAGGTTAGGTAGGTGTGCTTGCTATGCAATATCCCCTTACGGGTGGTGGCAAATGGGAACTCACAGGGAGAGACCACCCACCCCTCGCAAGGGACAGGGACTCCAGGTCTGCAGATAAACTATCTTAACCCGTTTCCTTTGACACCACGGGGACACCATCAAACCAAACCACTGTGTTATTGTAATACAAGAATCAAGATTTCCCTTGAAGAAATATATATTGCAAACACCATGAATAAAAATGATGAGTACTAATGATTGCTCCCAGGTTTGGGATGAATAGTACAGTGAAGAAGATGAATGAACCAAGAATAAAGAACGTTCAGCCAACAGAGGATGGACTACAATCCTCTGCTGAGGAAGACCCAGAAACCTGTAATGAAAAGGGAAGAAGAACTTCTCTAAGGGGGAAGAGAGTGAGAGAAATGAAGCCTGGGAGCTTCAAATCAGTCAAGTCAAGACAAGGGACAGATCCTCTGTCGGGAGGAAGGCAGAAGGTGTTGTCAGCCAGAAGCCTCAAGGAAGTCCAAGGCCGCAAGTAGGGAACAAGTTACTTACCTGTAACTGTTCTCCGGCATGGGTCTGGCATGGATTCACATGCTCATGAATATTCCCTGTCGTCAGGCTGGGAATCCTCGGTAAAGAAAAAACCAGTATCAGTTTCGTTTCTGATCTGTCTTTCGTAGTAGTAACCAATCACTGATCTCTGCGTCATACTGACCACAGCCAATGACTGCCCTCTACCTAAGCCCCGCCTCTGGCAGCCATCTTCAGATTTGGTAGCACGTGAAGTGGCAGTATGACCAAGTGAAGAGCCGCAGAGGGGTAGGCGGGAGGGTTCGCATGTGAATCCATGCCAGACCCATGCTGGAGAACAACAGTTACAGGTAAGTAACTTGTTCCTTCTCCAGCATGGGGTCTGGCATGGATTCACATGCTCATGAATAAAGAATACATAGCAGTACACACATGCACAACCACGGGAGGTGGCAAAGGCTCAACATTAAGCATTACATCACACTCAACATTAAGCAAATCTTACCTCCTCACCAGGCTCACCTTAGGCGAACAAGTTGCGCAGCACTGCTTGGCCGACCCTGGACTCCTCCCTGGAATCCCGATCGACGCAGTAGAATTTCGTGAAGGTGTGTGTCGACCTCCACGTAGCAGCCCTGCAGATGTCCAGCAATGGCACACCAGATAGGAACGCCGTGGTAGCTGCGATCACTCTGGTGGAATGGGCTCTCGGACTGCCAGGCAGGGGTCGGTTTGCCAACCGATGACAGTACATGATACAGCCGGAGAGCCATCTGGAAATGGAAGCCTTCGAGAGAGCCTTCCCCTGATTGACAGGTTCAAAGTTCACAAAGAGTTGTGACGTCTTTCGAAAACCCTTCGTGCGGTCCACGTAGAACTTCAGCGCTCTAGCCACATCCAGCGAGTGCAGAGTCCTCTCAGCATGCGACGAAGGCGACGGGAAGAAAACAGGCAACACCAAGGGTTCGTTGAGGTGGAAGTCCGACGGCACCTTGGGCATGAAGGAGGGGTGCGTCCTGAGCTCTACCCTCGTGTCGTGAAAAGTCAAGTATGGGGCCTTGCAGGAAAGGGCCTGGATCTCTCCCAGCCGTCGTGCGGAGGTGATGGCCACAAGAAACGCTGTTTTCCACGACAAGAACTTCAACGGGGCCGAGTGCAGAGGCTCGAACGGAGGTCCCATGAGCTTGGTCAGCACCACGTTGAGCTCCCACGCCGGGGCCGGAGCCTTCTCCGGCGGGAACGATCTGAACAGTCCCTTCATGAACTCTTTCACCAGACGATGAGACCACAAGGACGTCCGCCCCGTGGTTCTGGTGTATCGGGAGATCGCAGCAAGATGAATCTTGATGGACGCGTGCGCCAGTCCAGCTTTGGCCAGCGTCAGTAGGTAGTGACGCTGGCCAAAGCTGTCAGGAGCCGTAATCCGCAGAGGGTTAATCTTCTGTGCGAGGCACCAGACAGAGAACCTCTTCCATTTGTGTCTGTAGCATTTAAGAGTCGAGGACGCCCTGGCCTTTGCAAGAACCTCTCTGCAGTCGGCCGGTATGTCGTATCCTCCAAACTCTAACGCTGCAGGAGCCAGGCCTGCAAGTTCAGCGACTTCGGGTCGTGATGGAGGATGGCGCCTCCTTCCCTGGAGAGCAGATCCATGTCCACCGGCAGCTTGATTGACAGGGATGCTGACAAATCCAGAAGGTCCGGGAACCATATCTGCCTCGGCCACGCAGGTGCGACGAGGATCATCCTGCACTGGGACCTCTTAAGCTGGTTGATGAGCCGGATCAGCAATGGCAATGGAGGGAGCGCGTATAGGAACAGGCCCTCCCAGGGGAACGAGAAAGCATCGCCCATGCTCCTCGGATGGGGAAACCTGCTGGCGAACCTCTGGCACTTGGAGTTCGTCGCCGTCGCGAACAGATCGATCTGGGGTGTGCCCCACCGTCGGAAGAGGCGGTCCACTAGATCCTGTCGTAGTTCCCACTCGTGGCACGAGCGCAGCTCCCTGCTGAGTGAGTCGGCGATGGTGTTTTTTATCCCTGCCAGAAACGGCACCAGAAACATCCCTTGGGCAACGGCCCAATGCCACAGATCCTGGGCCTCCCTGGACAGGGCTGGGGACCTGGTTCCGCCCTGTTTCCTGATGTAGAACATGGTGGTGGTGTTGTCGGTGAAGATCCTCACCACCTTGCCCTTGAGGGACGGAAGGAAGGACCCGAGGGCCCAAAACACTGCACGGAGCTCCAGGACGTTGATATGGAGGGACTTCTCCGTCGGGAGCCAAAGGCCTCTCGCGTGCAGATTTTCGGTGTGCGCTCCCCACCCTTCTAGGGAGGCATCCGTGGTCACTGTCTCCTGGTGGCTGGGGGTCTGGAAGTCCATGCCCGCCGTCAGATGCGCGCAGGCGCCCCACCACCGGATCGCTCGTCGGAATCTCTCGTCGAGTGAGATCCTCTCCTCGAAGCTGCCCGTCGTCTGGATCCAGCGCGCGTCCAGGAACTCCTGCAACGGGCGCATCCGGAGCCTGCACAGGGGGATGAGGTAAATGCAAGAAGACATCATTCCGAGGAGGGACTTGATGGACCTCACTTTGGCCGCGTCCGCAACCAGCATCCGTTGCACCTTGCCCAGAATGGCCCTCGTCCTCTCCTCCGAAGGGGAGGCCAGAAGCGACACTGTGTCGAGCTTCGCTCCCAGAAACAGTGCGTCTTGCGCGGGCACCAGGTGGGACTTTACGGAGAATACCTTTAGGATGGGAATATGGAAGTAGGCATCCTCCAAATCCAACGACGACAGGAAATCGCCCTCCTCCAGCTGACCCAGGACGTGTTGGAGGGTGACCAGCCGGAACTTCTGTGCCTTGATGAATTTGTTCAGTCGTCGTAGGTCCAGGATGGGACGCCATCCTCCCATCTTCTTCTTCACGAGGAAGTATCTTGAGTAAACTCCAGAGCCCCGAAGCCTCTTTGGGAAGAGTTCGATGGCGCCCTTCCTGAGCATAGCCTTTACCTCTAAGAGAAGTTGAGGGACGTGAAGTTCTTTCCTGGCCACAGGGGGGACTTTGAAACTCGAGCGCATGGCCCTGGGCTAGGGCGTCCAGCACCCAACGGTCGGTGGAGATGGACTCCCACACGCTGACGAAGCCCGCCAGCCGGCCTCCCACCGGGGTGCTTCGGTGGGGGCCCGACCCCACGGCCGGTTCAGTCCTGCTCCGACGAGGCTTTGCCGCCTTGACCTCCTTGGCGACGACGGCGGGGTCCGCCTGACTTGCCTCGTCCCCTGTAAGCTTCCTGCGACGACGAACGGGCCGCTTGACGGTAGGTGGAAAATCCGCCGCCGGAACCTTTGGAGGCGCCCTTGCCTCCGCCGCTCCGAAAGGGCGGCCGCTGTTGCTGGAGAACCCCGAGAGCTCGGGCCGTCTCCGTGTCTGCTTTGATGGCTTGAAGGGAATCGTCCACTGTTTTCCCAAACAGGTTGTTTATATCGAACGGCATGTCCAAGACTCTGGTCTGCACGGCTTGACGGAAGTCAGTAGCCTTGAGCCATCCACGCCGCCTAAGGCACACGCCGTTGCCCAACTGGCGAAATCCAGTGTTGGCGATGTCCGTGGCAATCGTAATGGCGTGGTCCGACGCCACCTCACCTTCCTGCAAGATCTCTAAGGCATCCGCCCTCTTGTCGTCCGGTAGGAAGTCCAGCAGGGGGGCCAGTTTGTACCACAGCTCCCTGTCGTAGCGGGCTACGATAGCCAAGGCGTTGGCCGCCTTAATCGTCGTCGCTGCAGACGAGATGACCCTGCGCCCCATCGTATCCAATTTCTTTCCCTCGCCGTCCTGCGGGGAAGTCGACGTGGAGGCCGCACCCCCCCCCGCTTTCTTCCTGGCCGCCGCGGAGACGACGGAGTCCGGGGTCGGCTGTGCCCGGAGGCACCAGGGGGCCGCGTCCGGGACCCGGTACTTCTTCTCGTACCAATCCCTTCTAGCCGGCGTCTTGGATGGGTTCTTGAGGAGGGCCAGGCCCTCATCCCAAATATCGTCCAGTAGAGGCACGGAGAGGACGTCTTCCTCTTGGCCTCGCGCCGTTGATAAAGGAAACCTTCCTTCTTCTCCTCCGGGCAGAGCTGGAAGAGCTCGGATGCCCTGGCGATCATGGAGTGAAACGATCCAATCTCGTCGGGCGGGGAAGCCCAGGTGGGAGGTGACGACGGCAGATCCTCGTCGTAAACCTCGTCGTCCGTACCCGTCGCGGCCGTGTCAGTCCCCGTATCATCCCCACGAGTCGTGGACGGGGAGGAGGGCTGAACAGGGCGCGAAGGCTGAAAAGGAGGTGGAGGGTGAATCCTTCTCTTAGGGGGAGGGCTCCCAGAAGGGCCTGACTGCGGGTCCCCCGTCGGGAGCGGTTCCTCCGCTGGTGGTAACGGCAGTCTCGTCCTTATCTCCGAGCATAAGGACTGTATAGCCAACAAAATGGCCGCCGAGTTGTCTTGCGGCGCTGGTTGAGGGGAGTCCGACGGGCGGTCAGGGGCCCCGTCGGCACCCTCGACGATATCGTCGTCTCCTACGTCGGGATCCCTCCCGACTGGCTGGTCTTCTTCCATGCCAACGCCGTGGCTTAAGACCTCGATCAGCTCTTCCTCAGAGGTTGAGGCTGAATACACGACGACTTCCTGCCCCCCCTTTTTCTTCTCCGTCGGAGGTTTTACGGGGGTCATGTCGATGGGCATAAAAGAGGAATCCCTCCGCGGTGGCAGGGAGACACTGAGCCCCGAGGTCGCCACCACTGGTGTAGCCTCCACAGGCTGAGCCAGGGCCGCCGCGACTGTCTCGATAGAGGCCTTGGCCGGATGGATTAAGGCTTTCACCACCTTAGGTGCGCTCACCGCCTTCTCCTTGGGGGGGGGTCACTGCCTCGCTCTCCCTCCGATGGGGCCTTCGAGCTCGACCGGGGCCTCTTCGCCGGGTGCTCGGCCTTCCTCTTACCCGAACCAGAGCGTTGGCTCGTGGTTGATGGTGCCGGGGAGGATGCGCCCTGCCTGGCGCCCGTAGAGCCCGACCTTTCGGCGCTCCCGGTGCCAGCGGACTCGCGGTGCTTGGCCTTGTGTTGGACCCCCGTCGCCGGGGCATCCTCAAAGGTCTTAGAAGACCGCTCGGATTTCTTCCTCTTCTTCTCGCCTGACGGGCTCTTCCCTTCCAGCCAGTTGGCGAGACGTTGATGGCGGTCCTTCATGGTCCGCTCCGACATGTTGCCGCAAAACGCACAGTCCTGCTCCACGTGCGTCTTGTCCTCATGTAGGCAGTAAAGACAAAAGGAGTGTTCGCCCTTCTTAAAGACATTCTGCAGCTGGCATCCAGGGCAGACCCTGAACAGCTTTCAGGGCGTCGAGCTTCCCTTCTCCTGGGCCATGTCCGAGATGGGCCTGAGAAACTTCTGGAGTCCTCCAAAAGCGTAGCTCGACAAAATCTTCACCCTTGAGGGGGGTAGACGAATCCGACACGGGTCCCCGTTGATCGGATGAAGAGTCGGTGGAGCTTGAGGCTCTTTTTGACCGAAGAAACGAAGTTTTTGAGAAAAAACGTGAAAAATAGCACTAACGCTCGAGAGCAATAGCACGAGGATCCCAACACTTGAACGTGCGGTAAAAATCTGAAGATGGCTGCCAGAGGCGGGGCTTAGGTAGAGGGTAGTCATTGGCTGTGGTCAGTATGAGGCAGAGATCAGTGATTGGTTACTACTACGAAAGACAGATCAGAAACAAAACTGATACTGGTTTTTTCTTTACCGAGGATTCCCAGCCTGACGACGGGGAATATTCATGAGCATGTGAATCCATGCCAGACCCCATGCTGGAGAAAGAAGAAAACCCCAAGAAGAAGGCAAGAGCGGTCGCGTGACCTTGAAAAGGTGGACTGATGACTCCGACAACTATGCTGAGACCGGTGGAGCCTGGAAGCCACAGAGAAAAGTCCAAAGCAGCCAGAATGAGAAACCAAGCTGTCCTGACAACGTAGGAGGTCCCGCTCCCGAAAAACAGACCCAGTGACGCCAACCCTCGAAAAGCAAGGTATTGGGGATGGCGGGAGACCTTGGAGGGAACAGCGCAATACTGTCAGCCTTCTCGTCCCAGTGAGTGCTCCTAAATTAAGAAGATTGACATACACTCTGGGACTCAGCCTACTCGGCACATTGAGCGGCCTGAAGTTAAGGAGAACAACTAATACTCTGGGACTCAGCCTACTCATTCCGGTGAGTGGTCAGCAGAGAAAACCCATTGTGAAACCCATCCTACTCATCTCAGTGGTACAAGAACTGGACAAGATAATAACTGTTGGGTCTACAATAAGAATAGCAAGGAGGAAGACAGCGAATCAGAAGAGAGGGAATATGATATCAACAGTCTTACGCACAAAGAGTTGAAGAATTGCAGCAACAGAGAATAAGAACCATACAAAGAAGGGATCAGTCTCCCTAGTTGAACCAGGAAGAGAAAGGTTTTTAGAGACACTGAAGCGATCTTTTTCCAGGATTTCCAAAGCTAAAAGCTGAGGAGGAACGGCCAATCAAGAGACCAAGTAGGGGAAATCAGGACTGAGAAAAGTCTCCTAAAAGAACTAAACCAATTACTGCATGAGATATCCAAGCAATATCTCAAGATTGCCTGCTTAAACTGCAGAAACCTATCCAGGAGAAGGGAGTCTTTTCTCCTTGTCTTTTGTTGTTTTCGATCAGTGGTAGGAACAGAGTAGCTGAGAGTTGGACTGAGGACAGACTGTTTACTTTTGGAATTCACAAAAGACGACGAGCACCTTAGTTTGGTTAAGTAGGGAAACCCATAGACGAGGGATAGCAAGGCATTTTCCCCATTTCAATAAAGAATCTTGAAACAACAAAAACTGGTCTGCCTCCTTCTCCTGACCTACCACACACGGCACCCAGGGAGCACAGGGCTGTGGTTTTTCCAGTATGTGAAGTCTGAATTAGAAATATATTGGGTCACTAATTTATACTCTCAGCTTTATGGTCAACTCTGTATGAGTGGAGATCATGATACTTTGTTTCCAAGGCATAGGATTTAGATTTAAAAGATAAGATGTCAACGTTGCTAGGGTCACAGAGGAGTAGGTCATGTCTCCAGCAAACTTCTTGACTTGTCACCTGGGTGCTGGTGCGATACCTGAAATGTTAGCACTTTGCCAGTTTTCATATTCCTACCTAGCACAGAGTGACCCTTGTCCGCCCCCGCGCCCCCACCATTGTGATCAACTCATGCAGTCTTCCACTCACCCACCAGACGCATACCAAACAGGAGGGATCCACAATTGCACACTACAGAATGCCCCTCTCCCCCCTATCCCAGTGTCACACTCCATGGTACAAGGTGCAATTCAGGGCAAACCGCTCAACTGAGCGGTCAAAGTACTAGGATGTCTAGTCCCTAGGCTCTGGGCTCCGACTCCCTTTAGCAAATAAAAAGGAGTCCTGCCCAATGGCATGCATTTACACCCAAGCTCACAATAGTGTGCAAACCTAGGGAACAATCAGTCAGGGCTCCCTGTACTCAACATGCACCACCACTGAGTTGTGGCGATTCCTCTGTGGCACAAGGGAAACAAATGCTCATCCTCCAACCCTTGTGGGGCGCTAAAAACTACACATAGGGAATTCCCACCACAAGGACCACTAGCATCACAGGCCCCTTAACAGTCCCCAGATGCACCACAGGACCTCCACATCACCACAAAATAGGCCTTCAAATCACGTTCTCTATATTTCTCGAGAATAAGGCTTTGTACTTAAAGTACCCAGCCTCTGCATTATGGATGAAGGCGTGACAGGGGTCAGCTGCCTGCACCAGCTGTGTGATGCTGGTTCCAGAGGAGGTACACAGGGGAACACACTGTGCCCTGGCCATGCATCATAAAGTTCTAACGGGGCATTACAGCTCCCATTCTGCTTCCCCTTAAAGAAGGCCTCATATTAAGTTCCTGTCCTCGGTACCTTGTGAGCTATGGTATTCCTGCATGGCTGCCAAAATTAAGAAATGAATAAATAAACTATCATATCACAGAGTAAAAATCCTCACTGATGTGGAAGAACCTTGTGACAGCTTACGAGAGGTGGATGGGACGTGCCTTCCTGACCACTGTACATTAACAAATATGTTCATATGTGTGTCCGTTCAATGCTGGACAGACATCCAAAATGTCAGACAAGCCCAAAGGTGGCGCTGTATTAATACTTTGTATAGAGGCAAGTCAGGTCCCTGATCCCTGCTACACCAATAGGTACTACATACTAGTTATCGAATACCGGTGCAAAAACTCCTGCACAGGACAAACCTGGGGAGCCGATAAAAGCGACAACAATTCAGGGAATTAGTTGTGGGGTATGTTAACTAGCAAGTGCAGGAAGTGGCTGGAGACAGAGGTAGAGGAGGATAATTGGTGGAAGGTGGAAGGGAAGATATAAGAGATGGAAAGAGGGACTGGAAAGGAGATGGGGGAACTGTCGACAACAGCAAAGTAGAGGGTGATGGAATAAAGACAGATTGTCAAGCGGAACATAAGCAAGGAGGAAGTTGGAGAAAGAGAAGGTTGGAGAGAGCACGCGAGAAGGAAGTCGCTGGAGGAAAGGAGAGATTACAGAGCAGGTTGGGCAGAAGGAAACGGTGATGGTTGAAGGAGGTATACAGGAGAAGTGGAGAAGAGAATCCCAAAGAAGAAAAAAACAGGTGCGCTAAGTAGGAAGTGGAAGACGCTGAGCAGTGCAGAGTAATTCTGAGTCAGGAAGCGATAAACCCAAAATTAAACAAGGGTGAGGAAGAAGGGAGGAGGTCCAAGCTCATGATGGAGCATCGAGAAATCACAGAAATGCATAGGACAGGAGAAGTAGGAGAGGTTGCCATAATCCCAAAACCATTACAACCCATTGAGGAGGAAAGGAGGACAGGTTTGCTGGTGGCAAAGACAGGAACTGAGTTGGCTGGGAAGCAGATGCTGAGCCAGTAAGCCAGCTCTGGTTGCCAGCCTCCTGATGGACACCATGGGGCTTCACAAGTTCCAATTCTGCCTGAACCTGTGCACTCCTGCCAATGTAACAGAGGCGCAAGTGGACCAGAGAGACAAAAAACTGCAGGTCTTACCAGAGATAACAACAAGACGAGGACCAGAGACCATTGAGCAAGGAGACAAAAAAGTAAAAAAAAAATAAAATAAAAACAAAAGTACAGGGAAACTCAAAGCCATCATTACTGTGAGAGACTTAATTGAGCATCCAAAGGGGAGGAGCCGGCCTGTTATTGAAGTTTTGTGTTTCTATATATTTTGGCCCAACCTTGTAAAGGTATCTGATAAATCTCTGTTTGACATATCTGTATCTTGGCCTCGTGTTGATCCTAATTGGCTTTGGTATAGTACCCAATGTCCTCAGCAGAGCACATTTCTTCAAAGTTAAAATAAGCCATTCCCTCTTATGTGAAAAAACAATCTATCAACTTCAGGGAAAGGACCACCCAACTTAACCAAGACTTGTCTGCTATCTACACAAAATCTACTTTAATAAAAAAGAAAATAAAGCCGACAGGCTGCTGGGGAGAGTGCTACAAGACAGGGTGGAAAATAAGCTCTTCTCTTTTCGCTCTGGCTATACACCAAGCTCTACTCAAATGAACCAGAGAATTGTAAACTGAGTCTAGAGACCAATGGACAGCCAGCAACCGAAATGTAAGGGGCCCAAGAAAGAACTACCCTGATGCTTACCGCGGCAGTGAAGACAACAACCCGGAAACTACCTATCTGCCTGACGCGTATCGCAACAGAGCAAGGTACACAGCAGCTATAGGAGACATTGGAGGAGGAAGGCCAAGAAAGGGTAGGGAACCAGAAAGCATCCGCAAGCGTTACAGTACCCCAAGACGGGTTGCCACAAGAAATACCACAGAGCTGGATGAGAAGAAGTCTATGCCAAGGTGGGGCCAAAGTATGTACAACACAAGTGGGCCCACGAGAAACCATAACCCAAGGCAGGGACCCAGAGGACATATCCCAAGGCCAGAAGACACTGAGGTGGGGCGAGAGAGAGAGAGACCATAGTTCCAGGTGGGCTACAAGAAACCAAACCCCACTCAGGGGAGTGTAAGGGTGTCAAAGAAGGAAGCGGACACAAAACGTTGCATGGGGATGGTTACTTATTTTTGAAAAAGGACCCTCACTATCCCCATCATCTAAGAGGGGTTTCCCTGCCTCAAGCTAATACAAAAGGATCAGTCAGTATGTCTGTCAAACTCAAAGTCCAGCATCCTGTGTCAGAACTCTACTTCTATCCCTTACACTACAGCCAAAGACTAATATAATCCAACAGAAAGTTCCTTCCCCAGTAGAAGGACTCCCATAGCCTGGTATTCTGGTGGTGCTCAAAGGAATTTTCTCTTGCTAAAAGGTTGCCAGGGGGAATGACTCCCTTCCTCCGGCTTGTGGGTTCCATGCAATCTTTGTACATCTCCATGTTCTGGACCAGGAAAAGGAGTCCCTCCTCCTGGTACTGGTCTGTAGAGTTCACAATAAGGCCAGGGGGAATTGCTCCCTTCCTCTGGTGTCTTTTGAACATGTCCCAAGGGGTTTCATGTCTTCACTAGGAGAAGGACTCCCTTTTCTTGGTATTTGGAACTGTTTTTCGTGTCTTTGAACTTGCTGCATGTTTTTCCACTTTCTCTCGATACCAGCCACGTCCCAAACCCTTCTCTGCTGGTCAACAGACTTATCTTTGCCACTCCGCTGAGGAAGTTCTCCTAGGGTTCTCAGATCCGTTGTACTGGGGTCCCAGACCCTTCTCTAGTGGTCAGTGGACTTATTGGTGCCCTGCAACAAGGAAGTTCTCCTCCAATGCTTGATTCACTCTTTAAGTGTCCAGTAGCTGTTTCGTTACTACTGGGATAAGGGAGATCCTCCTTGATGCACTCTACACAGTTCTGTTTCACACTAGCCCTATAGCTGCCACTGGGATGAGGAACATTACGTTGTGTCCCTCCCTCCGTCTCCATCGTATCCGTACTGGGTCACTCGTGCCTTTCTTTACTTTCTTGTGGGATGCAGCACGTCACTGGTCCTTCCTGGGATGGGGTTCCAGGTCGGCGGCTTCCTCTGCTCTTCGACCACTTTTGTGGTCTTAGTGCCCCTTCACGGCCCTCTGCTTCTTACGGCCTTGGCTTTGCTCTGGGACCCGACGATCTACCTTGTACCAATCACGCCACTGCTTCTTCCTTTCGGCCTCACAGTTGGGTCTGCACCCCTCAGACCCAAAATGGACTCTGCACAGCCTTTCCTCCAGCCCTCACTCGGAGTTCAAAACTCCTGTGCTCCAGCGGGCTCCCGGCTTCCCTGTGATTGGACACTCCTTAGTCCTTCGCTTTTCATCTCTGGGACTCTGCCCCGGCGCAGCGGCAATGCCTGCAGATAATGTCTCTTTGGCATTCTTTATGCCCCCCTGAGCCACCTCATGGCAGTATGCAAGTGTTGGTTACTGTTCATAGTTGCTGTGTTCTTCCTAATCTCAGTATGTTTTCCCCATGTGCTACAAAAATACATGGGCATTCTCTCGAAATGGCTTGGTATGGAGGGGGTGGGGGGAATAGGTAGGGAATGTTGGCGAGTGATGTGGCTCAACGCGCTTCACCCTAGGTGATCGTAGTTGTCCCCACAGGGTGGTTGGAGGGGGCGAAGCCCCCATTAAGTCCTCCTGCATTAAAACCACCACTAGGAGGACTATTGGGTAATGGTTGCTCCTCCCAAGCCACATGGGAAAGGGCTCCCCCTTAGGGAGAAGTGACGATAGATGGCGAATGGTCACAGGAGCCAAAAAACATAAGTCAAAGAGGGGTGAGAGCAACAATACCCCCCCAAAGCATCAAAAGAGAAGCCAAACTCTGGGGTGGGGTATGAGAGAGCTAGCAACACGACTGGGTAAGAGCAACCCAGTCCCAAGATGGGAAAACAAACCCGATTTTAAGCTGGGCTGAGAAACCTTAAGACCCAGTGAAGGGTGACAAGTCACTGGAGAGATTGGAGCAAGACCCCTGTTTGGGGAAACCAGGAAAACTATCTGGTATGGACTAGTGAATCATAGAACCAGCCAAGCTGGTATGTCCACAAGGGATATAGACAAAACATCTGGTAACTATCAGTACACTGGTTTCAAACTAAAACACTAAGACTACCCGAAGAGGTGGAGAAAGACAAGAAATGTGGTTGATTTGACTTGAACTTCGGACACGGCCAGGAGCCAATGCCACCAGCGATTAGGAAAAGATCAGAGCACCAGAAGTCAATCACCATACCTGGTGTGGAAAAGAAACCTTATTTTGTTTGTTTGCATTTTCTTGTGTCTAAGTGGCAAGGACTGAATCCACTTTAGAATAGGTTTTCTGGATGACGGACTAGATATTCTTTGTTGGACATCCTGGCAAGCACCCTTTAGACTGCTTTTCTTTAAGATAAGGTTCTACACGCACCAGGCATAGAGTAGGATTAAAAGCCCCTGCATAGAGTAGGATTAAAAGCCCCTTAACATGGCAAAGTGTCCATCTCCCGATTCTGACATGTCTGAAGAATCCTGCAGATCCCCCTCTAAAACTCTGCCTAAAGTCTCCTCCGAGGCAGCCATGAGAAAGCTCTTCCTGATCCCAACACTGGTGGTGGTGTCCTATGGAGGATCGCCTGGGTGGAGACAAGGCCCAGGTTAGCGAGATCATCAGTGGGATGAGACATTGTATTTTGCCTCTGATAGTGCGATTCTGAACACTGTGCCAAAAGAGATTTTGGCTTATTGTCATTTTAATGTCTCTCACTCATTAAATCTAAGGTTGTAACATTAAAGCACAAAGAGAAAGAGCCTTTTTGGTATTTAAAACTAAATACCCTCCCCAATCCCAAGGGTGCAATACAAAGGATTGTGGAAATGTTGTCTTCTCTAAACAGTCTTCCTCTGTAAAAGTTAAAAGCCAGAGTCCCTTTGTTAAAACTATTAAGGGAATTAAATTTACCCTTATAAAGAATCAAGAAGTGGAAAAACGAAATTTTGCTGAAAGTAACTACATGTCCCAGAATTCTAGAGGAACTGAGAGGAGGAAGAGGGCTGCAGAGGCCTGTAGATGTAGTGGTTAGGCAATTAAGCCTAGTAGCAAATGCAGGAGACAGGCAATTTAAGCTAATAGCTCACACCTGGATTCTATTGTCAAACCTGTGAGGTAGAAATGTCCCCAGCAGGAAAGCAGGTGGGAGAGAAGGAGCTGGAGCAAGAGTTGGAAGGCTGGCAGTAGAAGTAGCAGTAGTAGAGGAGAAGCACAAAGCTGGCAGGTCACGAGAATGTGGGAGCACAGAAGGGACGCCAGAAAGTCAAGACAACAGATTTAATCTGCAAGTTCTGAGAGGGTCCTGTGTTCCCAAAACCTTTATTGCAGAGGAAGACCTGCTGGAATTGAAGTTTTCCCCCTGTGAGCCAAGATTATGTGATTGCATAGCAGTGACCGTGCAGGAGCCCAAGGCCAGAAGCAAAAGGCAAGCCGAGGGGCTCAGGAGTAAGAGGAACTCCCAATTAAGGTGGCCAGACCAGAGACACCAGTACTGGAGAAGGGTATGGGTCCCAAGTGAGCAAGTAGTAGCAGTGTTTGAGGAAGTCAGAGGGAAGCAGTGCAACCCGCAACCGCAGCATCCCTGAAGCCGGTGAGTGAAGCACTGCGTTCAGATTCACTCCAAAAGCCTTGCCAGTAACTGTTTCCAGCTCCAAAGTAACTTGCATAAAGTTTAAAGCAAGTCAAAGTTGTTCAATATCTTGAAACTGTCCATTGACAATGGAATTGTAGCACTCATGCTTATTCTTAAAGCTGTAATATTTGCGTGAGAAGGAAGAGCTATTACATCCATTGTTGAACTCAGTTTGTATTAAGGAGTGGTCACGTGTCTTAATTGTGTAGAAGGAACGCTTGTTAAATCCATTCCGAATATCTAACACTGACGTTGTACAAGAGTTACAAGTAATACTAAGTGAAAACTGCAACAAAGGAAGGTCGCGTGTGACCAATTGTGTTTCCAGAAGGAAGTCTGAAGTTGTCTCCTTTAACGCTATACAGGAATACCATTCTATTCATCACTAAGTTTAAACATCTAACTTCAAGGTGTAGTCGCGTGGGGCCAAATACGTTTCACTCTGAAGACTGAATCTTGTATTGTGTCCTGAAATGACTCTTTATTTTTCCAAGAAGTTCGGAGTACACAATACTGAAGAGAATAACAAGCAGTACCCAAGCCAAAAGGCAAACCCTTTTCATAGTGAAACCAGTCTTGTTAAAAGCCATCTACTGACTCTAAAGTGGTCAACAGTTCAGCCGCCCAAGATATCTGGGTGTGTGTAAAGAATATTCAGACATTAATCTGTAATGCTAACACTGCTGAAACTGAGAGGAAGTAAATCTTGTGGGCAGAATAAGGTTATTTGTGTGGCAGACAGACAGAAGAGGCAGTGAGGCTGCCCACTTTTAGGGAGTAATTGTAGGGAAGAGTGCCTTGCTAACAGAAGAGGTCGAAGTGTCTTGTCAGACAGGGCCTGATAATTCAGAAATACAAAGCAGTGGTAAAATGACCTAAACAGTGGTGGTATAGAAAGTTGTCAGCGAATGTCACATTAAAGTGGTTATAAGTAGTGGCATACTGTGGGACAAGGGTGACTTATCACAGTAGCAACAGTAGAAGGGTGGTTGTTAAAAGGGAAGCAGCAACCCAAAGAGAAGCATCCTGACAAATATACCAAATGTACTGAAGAAGTCCTAACCAATTGCAACACTGATGCTAGCGAAGTCCTGAAAGTAAATATTACATATTCTTTTGAGCTGTGTCAAATAATATTGAAGAGAAGACAATTTATCATCATAAAACAGGATTACCATTGGTGCTATTCTCTTTACTGGAATTGGAAAGGGGATCTTTTCAACCAATACCAAAGAATTGTTGCCAGTGGATTTTTGCTTCGACTTGGAACTGATAAGAACTTGTTCAAGACTCTTCTTTTGAACATTTTGAAGTTGACTCTAAAGCCTGGGGAAAAGTTTCTTACCCAGGACACGCAAAGGTCATCCCTATATTTTTTTATTAACTTGAGTTGCTTAATATTCTTTGAATGTTTGTTGTTTAGAGTGAGGGCAAGTTTACCCATGCTAGAAATTGTTCCCTTAGCCTTTTCACTAGGTAGGGAATTCCTCGGTAGAGAGGGGCAAGCAAGGCTTTATTTGAAAACATTTACTTTAGTAAAATGTCATACTTTGAGAAAACTACAAGAGTTGTCTACATCGCATTACTGACCCCTCACACTTGACAGTAGCTGATCCAATTTAACGCAGTCTCTCAACTGTCAAGTCAGGTCACAACTTTGGTCCAATTATACACATTTGTTATGTTGGATGATGCAGGAACCAGTCCAAGTCCATAGTAGTAAGGCAAGTATCTTTATTTGCAGGTCAGACACTTCAGGAGGCAGGCAAGTCATAGATGGGCAGAAGTGAAGTAGATTTACGTCTGAGAAGGGCAGAATGAATCAGAGGACCGGGCATCCATCAACCAGTGAGGTTAGATTTATCTGCCCTACCCAACAAATCTAAAATGCATAGGAAGAAAACACAGGAGCAGGACATCACACAGTCCTCACTGATCCAAGATTACATTCATGGAAGGCACACAGGAAAGACAGGAAATACAACCAATGCGATAGTGTCTACATTGGCATGAGCTGACCCTATATATCTCTATGGCGTCACTCAACCGTTTCACCATCAGTCTGCTCATACACCAGCTCTTAAGAATGATGTACCATGTTCTCCTGTCTGTTTATAATCAGCAGGCAGATCTCATATTTTAAACTCACAGTTCAAATTGTCTCTCAACTTACCAGACATTAGAATCTAGGCCTTCAATTCGCTTAGCATTTCTGTGCTTTTGGGACATGACCTACAAGAAAAATATAGAAACACAAATCAATAGTTATTCAAATTAAATCCCTAGAGAATATGTACAATAAAAAGTAAAGTTATAGCTTACAAAAATTCATTTTACTACTATATCAGTATTGCAATTCTATATCAGTTATGTGCTTGACCAAGGTTTTATTCTCACCCTTCCATCATTAAATTATTTCAACTTGTAAAGTGCAAACCTAGCTATGGGGTTTTTAAGCCCTGAAGAAAGTGACAAAAGTAAGATGTGCACTCGCCAAAGAAAGGAGCAGGGAAATAATGGAGTGGAGGAACAATTACTTTAGATATTCACAAAATGTTGTACGATTTTCAACTGATGTGGATCCTTCAAGCGAAACTGTGAAAAGCTTAGCATTCTATTGTTGCCATACTCTCTTCATTCCTCTGTCACCATTGTGTTCCACAGTTCTTCCCATTTTATTTACTGTACCCTGATCCAGTCTCTCCCCCCACCCCCAAACTCCTCTGCTGCTACCTCTCATATGGCCATCATCTATCTTTGTCTGTCCTCATGTCCCTCACTGTCACTACCTCATCCCTTCATCCATCGACATTGCATCACTGACGCAGGTTAATTCTACTTCGTTCTCTGCCACCACTGTGTTCTCTCGCCGCAGTCTGTCTCTCTTTAGGTGAAGTTGGACAGTAACTCTGGTTGCCCTTATGGATAATACAGAGACTGAAATATGGATTTATGAAGCAGGAGCTGAAGATAGTTCCTGGCTGATAGGGAGTTTCCTGCCACCTGGGCATGTGCTATATTATTAAAGCCAGCCATCATCGTAGGAGTTACTGTCAACCAACTAAATTATGGATAAAATGTTATGGACACCAGAAGAATGAAAGACTCAGTCAGGCCTGCTGCAATTCGAACCCTGGAATCCTCCAATTACAGACGTCAGACCTCTGCATTATGGGGATTTACCCACTAAGAAATTGCACTAGCTAACAAAATGTATGTGTAAAAATGTTTACAGCTCAGCACAAGAAAACGAGAGCAAAACATTTGTAATCAGTTGTATTTAGTAAATGCATTCCTCGCTAAACACCAGTTTGCTTCCTCCTACCACTAGGCATGCCACCATTTCCTTATTTTTGAAGCAAGGCAAACCTTTGGTGAATTGGAGTAGCTACAGAACCAATAAGTCTGATTAACACTGATAAGATCTTTGCAAAGGCCTTGGCAATGAGATTGGAGAACCTGTTACCCGAAATCGTCGACCAAGAACAAGCAGGTTTTGTTAAAGGGAGACATGCATCCAAGAATGTGCAGATTGATACGAACCCTGTATGAAAGCAGGAAATTACCGACTGAGGTGGCAGTGTTATCACTGGACGCACAGATAGTGTTCAATCGCATTGAATGGGAATACCTCATGGCCACTTTAGAAGGTTTCAGATTGGGAGAAAGCATAATTCGTTGGGTACAACTATTGTACTCAAGACCAACGGCGCAAGTGTGAATACAAATGGTCTTTCATCAGTTGGACTTGAAGTGGGAAGAGGAACAAGACAAGGATGTCCTCTCTCCCCACTGCTATGTGCCCTTGCAATGGAGCCATTAGCAGCTAAGATTAGAATAGATCCCTTGATCCAAGGGGTGCAATTCAGAGAGGCCACATAAAAACTATGGCTGCATGAGGACTATATGCTTCTGGTGTTACAAACTGTAGACACATCTTCCCGGCAAAAATGAGCCAAATTAACATTTTTCATGAGTACTGCAGTTACACAATAAACTGGTCAAAATCTGACGCAATGCCAGCTTCAAAAGCATGTACCAGTCGACGGTTGAGTAATTATGATTTCAGATGGTGCCCGGAGAAAATGTGATATCTGGGCATTTGGTTAACAAAGGAAGTGGATTGTATGATGGATGTGAATTTGTATCAAGTTCCTGAAAACCTGGAAACTGACCTGCATAGGTGGAATACATTTGAGACTGATTCTATGGGGAAATGTAAACAATAAAGAAAATAGAAAGCTTGATCCAGTCATTCTTGTGGGATGGGACACAACCTCGCCTGAAGCTTTGGAAACTACAATTACCGTCTGGAACTGGTGGATTGGCAGTCCCTGACTTTGCAAATTACCACCTGGCTATCAGTGTAAGACATTCGCTTCCATTTATTGAAAATTCGACGGATGTTTGGACGCAGGCTGAACTTGTAGGTGTACTCCTCTGGAACCCAGGGTGATACAGACATCGGAAGATGCAAATGGATGCAAATCGGATGCGCCATCGAAATTCTTGAGGGAATGTTGGACAGGCCTAATGAAGCAAACCAATAAGGATGTCTCCAGTTCTAGTAATTCATTGTTGTGGCTAAATCCAGAGATTAAGCTAGAATGGAATACGTCGCTTTAGCCAAACTTGCTTTTGAGCGATATCCAATAGCTGGACGACTTATTTGAAGATAAAAAATGGATCACTTATAACAGAATAACTAATAAAAAGGGTCTTAAATTCGAGGAATATCGAAGACTGAAGTGAGCTGTGGGGAATAGAATTCCTGAATAGGGCAAAGACTGGATGGATAGGCGAGAATTCAAGTTGGATGGACACACAGCCTCAAAGGTTTACAAACATTTATCACAATACAAGGAAACTAATGGGAAGTTACTGGACAAATAAAGTGATGGGCTCAGAGAGGAGTGTGAGCACGTGGAATAGTATATGTAAGAATGTGCCAATCACATCATTAAATCTAGGCGAAAGAGCTAGACAGATAAAATTCTGGAACAGGGTTTACTGGATGCCACAGAAACTGTATGAAAAGGGCTAGTTACAATCAGAGGCCTGTTGGAGATGCAAACACAGAGTGGGATCAATCAAGCACATGATATGGGAGTGTAGCAGTTTCAGAGATCTGGAAAGGCGTTACGTTGACAATGAACAGTATTGATGATTGATATGGATTATGATTTTGCAAGTATTATCCATGGGGAAGAGGATTAGATAGCGGATCTGTCTTTCCCACAGTGTTGTTGGTTCTTCAGAGCATCAATTTCTGCACAAAAAAAAAAGAATACTGCGTGAATGGTAGAGTGAGCAAATGCCTTCTGTGTCAGCTTGGCTGTTAGATTTCCAGCAAATGTCAACAGTATAGAGAGTGATCATGTAAAGGAATAAGAAAAGTAACCTCTATGAACAAATGTGGGAAAGATTCTTGGATTTATAAATCTATGCTTCAATAGCAATATTATATTTCATGTACTTGGTGTAATGTTATTGTACTTAACACTACTGCGAAGGTGGGTGGGATTGTTTATGTATTTGGTATGCTGTTTTGCTGTAATATTTTAAACTTTCAATACATATGTAAATACAAAACAAAAAAGTCAGATGGCCTACTATAGTCTCAGACATAGTTTGATTCACTCATGATTCATTTGCAAGAAATGCTACAATGGTACATGTTTTAGACACGTGTCTCCTTCATGGGGATATAATCAGGCTCAAACTTTTAAAAAGAAACAAAATAAGGCTCCATGCAGTAATTATTGATTGACTGAAATAATTGTTCATATCATTTTCTAATTTTAGAACCCTAAGAAAGTGGCGCAAAGAAAAGATTACAATCCAGAAGTAACATTTTGATGGAACTGATAATGCCTTTGACCCCCGAAAAGAAATGTGCTGGAAGAATTGGCATCAGTTTCACTGCTTTCCTGGAAGAAAAGGAGCGAACGGGACACCACCTTCCAAAGCAAGGCCTAGGCTACTTTTGGCCATTTTAAGCTGTGTACATGCCACAAATGCAGGAAAGCCATGTGTCACTTTTGCAAGAGTGGTTTCTACTCAGAGTACCAGCAATGTATCCTGTGAGTACTGTATGCAGTTTATCCCTGTCAGATGCTTCATGAGAAGGCTCCTGGTGGCGCTGTCGCATTGCTCCAGTTACAACGAATCTGTGTGGTCTAAATTTGGGTATTTTACATTTTTCACGCATATAAATGTTTGCATGGGCAAAAAGTAATAAAAATGCTACCACCAAAAGTTCGAACCTTTGGTGGTAGCATTGTAGGTTAAGTATAAAAAAAATAATTCAAATTTTTTTTAAAAACCCTAAGGCGCCGGTTACCGATCACGGAGAAGTGAAAGGGAACTGGTGCTGCAGGGAATCAGCGTGTAGAAAAAGCTAAGTGGGGTTTGTGTATGTTGGGGGGCGTGGGTGGGGGTGTTTTGAGGGTGGGGGTGTGTAGTGGGTGTGGGTGGGGGTGAGATATGTAGGGGTTTTAACGTGTGTTTGCATGGGAAATGTGCAAACCTTTTGTGGTTCGCACATTTCTCATGCAAACTTTCCGGCCGTGGTGAAATCATCCGCGGTTAGATCACGTAGATACTAAGATTCCACAGGGAAGCTGGCAGGGGCGATACAGGTACGTTCTTAGATAAACAAATGTAGCCCCTCTTTTTTCGGCTGATGCAGCACATTCAACCATAGATCTACCATAAATTTACCAAGTATCGACACGTGGAACACCAGTGTTCTAGCAAATCAATGACTATGTGGTTCTCAATTAAAGAAACTGAATGATTTCAAAATCGTCAATGTTTTTGCTACTTGAAAAATGGATACTCCCAAATGGAAATTATAATGAAAATGAGTTAAAAAGGTAATGACCCAAACATTGTTTTTAAATTCTGGTTTAAGCCCATTCTTTTTCCAATAGAGGAAAAAAAGGATCCGATTCATGAACACATGTGGCTCTAAAAACAGGTGGACGTTTTTTCACCAAAGAAATAAATTGGGCAAACATTTTACAGATGTGCCTTTTGGTGGTTTGGGGTAAATCTGTCCAGTACTCTTTAAAATAAATACTTTGATGGGGAGGGAGATTTCCCCTTATATATCTCCCATGGTACTTTGTGGCAGAGAGGCTTTTCAGAACTAAAAATCAGACTTTTCTGCTTGATGCAAGTGATTCCCATGAGATTATCAAGGGAAGCAGAACATGAAAAGCACTCAAAATAACATTTGGAAGAGGAAACAGGGAGTATTCATATCTCCAGGTAGAGAAGAGGAAAGAGGACAACAAGTACAGTGGGGGAGTTTGGGGTGGGCTGGGAGCCGATTTGAGGGAGAACACTTTTGGCTCATCAGGGGTGAGGGGGATCTAGTGCTACTTTTGTGGCAACGTTGCAAGGCGCACTTGAAAAAGAAAATGCATCACACAAGCGGAGAGGGGGGCGCTGTATTGGTCGCCAAGAGTGCACGGACAGTTATTTATCACCAGTACATTTGCCGAGCAGAGCAAATACTTTTAACGCAGGTAGACGGAACAATAACTCACAAACAGACACGCACTTAGAGGATAATGAGCACTTATACGGCTATTTATTCATAGTTAAGCATACATAAGCAACAATTGATAACACAGAAATAAATCACAGAAAATATAGTGAATTAGAAAGAATACATCACCATGGGCGTGACTGAATCCCTCATCTCGCCAGAAGCGGCTGGAAGACCCCAGTAACAGCCAGGCTCAGAGCACAACAGCCCACAGGAAGGTCGGAACAAGGCGCCCCCCCCTCCGACTGAGGTCTTTGTGTTTTTCCCACCTGACCTTTCCAGAGCTCAGCATTTATGCCCTCCTCAAAAGGGGTGGTAATTTCTCGAACCTTCTGGCATTAGCACTTGCGCATTGATGAGTGACTGTTGGTTGCCGGCCGGGCCAATCGACAGTAACCCCAAGGATTAAAGCTTCCCTCTTCTAAAGTACCACGGAAAACAATTCCATAATTCATCTTCAACCTTGGCACGGGAATTACCTTCTTATCGGTTACCAGCCGGCACCTGTGAATCCCAGCTTTCCCAGCGCTGTGTCCTTGGCTGAGGCCTGCATACCAGGCTCAGCAACGAATAACATTGAAAGCAAAGCAAGTGCAGCTTTTCACTGAGGCATGGAATAAATATCCATTATGGCTCTGAGTGCCCCCAGAATGCACTGCACACCAGTGCCATGTTTTAGCTCAAGCATCACAGGGGCACCAAGAAAAGAGTGGAGGGGCACACAGTGAGTGTCAGGGAGCACTTTTTAATGTTTTGAGAATTTTGCTGTTACCGCAGGAATTGACATACTCTGTATTATCGCTGAAATAGAGGACAGCAACATTGTAACTGGACCACTGGGTCTTGGATAGGGGATATGGGTATTTTTAATAATTGGTGCCACATGTGGACACAGACAAAGGATGTGTGGCCGCTGGCTAAATCACTTTGTGTATAACATTTGGCGCAACATGGACAGTAAGCATGTCGGAAGGCCATGGCTGGTTGGCCACTGGCAAAGACCGAAGAGTAGTGCACTTTGAGGCCGCTGGCCACGGACATGGGCTATGACAAGTAGGATCTGGTAAGGTATTAGGGTGAAGGTATGGTTTTCAGTCTCTAAAATCATTGTTGCAACACCTGCAGTGGCCTGGCCGAAGGTCACGGAAGTGAGCCCTGAAGAAACTATAGCATAACAAAAGCCTTAAAATTCTGTGAACGTATTTTAGTTAACAGAGTGAAAGTGATCCGATTTGTCGCAACACAACCCTTGAAATTCAGTGGGTGTTGGAAGTGATCAGCATCTTAACTTGGCATGCTCCCCTTTGCTAAACCCAGACCATCTTCTCACAGAAGGGATTCAAAATGAGATACAAAATGGATTCATGGGGAACAAACAGTTAAGATGCTCATCACTTTCCACATACGTTGAATTTCAATGTTTTACTGTGACAAATCAGATCACCTCACTTTGCCTAAATTCTGTTCACATGTATATCTCCATATCAATTTCCTTCCACAAAAGTTTTGTTTAAAGACTTAATTTCTCGTAAACGCACTGAAGTGATCTGAGAAACATGACAAGCACCCGATGGTTAGGGGGAAAAAAAAAAAAGAAAGACATCATATAATGTATGAACGGGCACATACGAAGGGTCATGGACAATAAGTTCTGCAGTGCTAGAAATCAATTCTGCAGTGGCAACAGTTTATACTAAAGTGTAATTAACCTAACATTAAAGAGATGTATTAATTAAAAAGACATAGACCTCCATTTAAAGACCCAAGAAGGATGTAAAATATGACTAATTATCATCTTGCAGAGTGAGGTTTTTCCACCATCTTTAGTGACAGTAGGTCATTGTTACACATGCTCCTTTTTGTATTTCCGAATGCTAAACTTTGGGCATCTTTCGAAACAAAGGTATTTCAGGACCATCAGTCTCTGGACGAAACCTCAGACTTCATTCTGTGGAGGAATCGCTCGAATCCGTGAAAAAACAGACTCACAGTAAGGTGCCCATCAGGTCTTATATACTAGGCCGGTCAACATTGTGGTGCATTATTAATTGGAGAAATTTGCATTGAAATCAATCCTACGTTTCTATTTTTATTTTGAATGGGAACAGATAGGAGGAGCAAGTCACTAGTAAACTTGATCAGTCGTACACATTGATCAAATCTGTTAGGAAGACCAATATATTTAAAATGCATAATTAGCAAATGTTTTGAATTACTCAGTTAATCTCTGTTGTCAATACATTAATTGAAGCATATGAGATGCATTGATGGGGGCGTGGCCGGAGCCCATGGAGAGAAGTCGTGCGTGGATAGAGCTCCCGTCACGATCCTGTTTTTGATCCTCAAAATCAGTGGTGGACGGTGAATTACAAGACACCAAATACATCTATGAACCCAAGAAGCGATTCCCCAGCTCTGACTCAAAACGCTGGCAAAAATCGGAGCTATACCGCTGAGAAAAGGAGCCCACAAGTAAGGGGACCTGCACGGGCAAGATGGCGGGCGTTGCCACAGTTAAGCACTGAGGAGGAGGAGGGGCAGTGACCAGCGAGGAGGCAAGCCTGACCTGAGGCAGCGGGAAGCAAAGCAGGCTACTCTCAATCTGGTGGGAGAAGACTGCAGAACGCAAGGACAGGCGATCTGGCGCCCTCTCGCAGTCTCACCGAAGTGAAGAGCAACATCATGCCAAAAGAGATCCTGACTGCGAGAGGCATGGTGAGCCGGATGCTGCAGCGATGCTGAAGCAAGCCCGATGGGGAGACCAGGTGGCTCTCGCCGGCGCACGGCACAACCCAGCCCCAAAGGGCGAAAGGTGATGGAGCAAGCCAAGCGGATGGGTTGCGCCTGCAAGAAGCCATGGGCGCACGCAAGATCACAGCGAGAAATACTGCTGTGGGCAACAGAGGTGGCGGCTCCTGAAGATACGCAGAGCCCTTACAAGAGGAAAGCATGCTCCTTATAAGCGGTCTGTAGCTGTAAGGCCCAAGGAAACAGTGCAATGGATTGAAGGTTGAGATAACAGCAAACTAGAGGCCTGCAGACAAAGACAGTGCGGGGAACATGAAGCGCTGTCTTTTGGCTACTAATAGTGTGGCGGGTCACACATTGCAGAAATACGAGGTGAGACAATAGCCAGCACTTGAGGCTCGGCAAATTACGCCACAAGATCCTTAATGAGGGACTGTGCCTGGGAGCTTGCGTCTTCTCCCTCAACTGAGGGCACAGGAAGGGGCTATGCTCCGGGAACTGCAACACCAGTAGGCGAGGTAAGCCGCATCAGCAGGGGACCCTCCCCCACAGAACAACGAAGCATCTCCGCAGACTATTACAGAGGGAGCCTGGACAGTGCACAATAGGAAGGAGCCTGCGGCGTAGCATCAAGGGTGCATGAGTGCGCCCTAAATGGGGTTGTTGAATGATGCTAGAATTACTTATGCAACTGGGACACTGACTCAAAGATGAACAGAAGGGCGAACATGGAGTAGGCTGAGGTCGAAGTGGCATATGGGGCTACAGTGAGGTAATTGAAAACTGGAGGGCTTGACGAGTGGGTAGCCCCACTATAAAGCAAGAGACATTAAGTGGCAAGCACAACCTGAGGATACGGACCCATCCGGGAATGATAGACTGATATGCCGGTATACAGTACTGGTGGTCAAACACTGCCTGAAAGAGCAGTGGCAGTGTCGCACAAGACACGATAAGGCAACGAACGGCTGCAAGGGTGCGTCGTTGGAGGAGTTCACACACAACAAGCAACAATTTGGTGGCGCATAACAAACTGCTGCAGGCATACTAGCTGCACGCACAAGGGATAGCCTAGGCTGTGGAGGGAGGAGGCACACCATCACACCCGGGGAAGGAAACAAGACGCCGAGGCGGAACGGACAGGTGGCTGGATAAGCGCTAAGTCAAGTGGTGGTTGTGAACTTCTGAACCACTGCGCATACAGATTAGTGCAGCACGGAGGTCTGCTGTGCGAGTTGACCCTCTGGCCCTATATCTGGGTCACAGCAATGACTAGCTGAAGACAGACAACGGGAGTTTCCAGATATGGAATGCAAGGGGGGCAATCAGTGACGCTGTATGATATGCTCACCTAAAGGCAATGTGAGAGTGCCGCAGACACGAAGGCAGCATTAATAGACGCGCAAGTGCAACCCCAAAAATATTGCAAGAGCAGCCTAACGAACAGCAAACACGGGCGCAGCTGGGAACTGGTAGTACCCACGTACATCATACTTAGACAGATAAATACACAGTACCAGCAGAGGCAAGCACCAGACCACTGCTAGGAACTTATCTCTACGTAAGCAAACAAGGGCATGTCCCCATCTAAAGAGAAACTGAAGTCTACGATCATGGACTCCTTTAATGCAGCTAGGCCCCCGAGACACATCGCAGGGCAGCACCACAACAAAGAATGAAGTGAAGGCTTCGGATGATGGCAGCAAAGATAGTCAAGCACTAGAAGCGATTATGGCGAAGGCGAGAGCGCTGGGGAGAGATACGTAGTGGCATACTCCAAGTATGCTCGCGGGGTCTTTAAGTAGATTAACGCCACTGTGCCCTTCCGGCTACTTGGTATGGAAGATGGCGCAGATAGAAGGTACCTGATACTAAGGGGTTACATAGAGGAAGTAGAAGTATGCATAGTCAATTCTTATTTCCCCAATCATGGGATCCCTGCACACCGGAATATGCTGTGCGCTAAAATAACACCATAATGGGAATCTTTTCTTTTTTGTGGGGGGTGACTTCAACTGCGTGAGGGACCTAGACCAGGACAGATAATCCCCCCACCAGGGAATCGAGCAGCGACAGCTTCTGTGTAGGGGTTTGAGTAAGTATTCGGCCGAAAAGCAGATATTAGTTTTCGGCTGGATGCTTACTGCAAAACTTACTCGAAGCTGCAGTTAAACCCTACTTTGGCAATCCCTGCCCAGCTTTGTCAGGCCAATAAAGCAGCGTGTACTGCACCGGATGCAAAGATCAGCCTGTGGGGAGGGCGGCTATCAGACAGGGCTAGCCCAAGGAGGGCATGCAGCCACAGAGCCTCCCCCATACTTTCAGAGCCTCGCAAAGCAGGCAGGCAGAGTGAACCACCGTTGCTTCCTGACTGTGCGGAAAAAAAAGAAATTGAAAGAAACCCGTGAACATCAAAGCTGTAGAACATGTCTGTGTACAGGAGGCAGAAATCGCACAGGGCTTGCAACCGAAGTCACTGATCCGCACACAGGTGAGAAACACCTCAATATTGCACAGAGGGGCCCAGGTGGGTGCACAGCTGTTGGGAGAACCTCGGGACACAGGAGAGCTCTCCCGCTATTATAGAAGATCGCAGCTGCAGCACAGCTGAGTCCAGCACTCCAGATTTGCACAGAGGCTTTGAACATGTCAATTATAACAAAGCTCTGAGGGTTACAGGGTGTGAGATGGGACGCACAGCAGAGGCACCTGAACGCACGCACAGGTGAGGGATGCTCCCAACGTTAGAGCGAGGGGGGACAGGACCCGCTCACGTGTGATGCACACCCAGACAGGGGAGCTTGTTAGCTTGCGCAGCAATGGACACCAGGTCCTTACACGGCAGGGGCGGGGGGTGCTGCGACCACAGCGTTGACGCTACACAGAGGGGCATTTCGGGGATGGAATGAGAATCCAGCACCCATCACATCTACCCATCTATAATGCGGCCTGCACAAATGCGAGCTTGAAAGTTGAAATGAGTTTCTTTTTAACGATAGGCATCTTACTTGAGAGGTCAATGCCCTGCTGGTGGCTAGTTTGGGGGTGGAGGGGTGGGGGGGGTTGGTCGAGTGTCTCGTCTCTGTCCCCTTCAGCTTCTCGATTTACATACTGTCATGCCAACTGACCTGGGGTGCCCAAATCCCGCCAGAGGATTGCTTCTCCCAGGAGAGTGACGCTCTCTACTGTGAGACTTGCATGCAAGGCAGGAGAGTCCTGCTCTCAAGACTTTGTTCTCAGAGAGGGCAGAATGATTGGAGCCACTTCCTCAATGCCCACGAGGGTCATTGTGGTAAAGTGGTCACCAAAGAACAAGTTACTCTCTTACCTGGTAACCTTCTTTCGATGGGATGGTCCGCCGATGTATTCCATATCTATGACAGTAATCACCACAGCTGTGCTGCTTCGGAAAGTCTTTCAGTGTCTGCGTCCTGCGTCGATGACATCGATACGCTGCCCCTGAGGACCTCCTCCGACGGCTGACATCACTGGATGTTATAAGTAGGACGCACGTAGCCTCAGTTGTAGTTTTTTGCCAGAACGTGTGGCACCAGTCTTCTGCCAGTCTGACCACACAAAACCTTGTGGAAACGTAAGCTGCAATCGCATAAGAAATTTTGTAGCGGGGAAGGCAGGGAGGGAGCGATATGGAATACGTCGTCGGACCATCCCATCGAAAGAACGTTACCAGGTAAGAGAGTAACTTGTTCTTCGAGGGGATTGGGTCCTCCATCGTATTCCATATCTATGACAGACTCCCAAAGCAGTACCAATGCAAGGAGGTGGGAAAAGAATTTAGAATACAGAAATTTAGAATGCCCAATCAAATTGCGGAGCAAAGGACCGCCTTGCCAAAGGCCAGATCCTGCCCACGGATGGAATCGAGGGAGTAGTGACATACAAAAGTATGGACCGAAGCCCAGGTGGCTGCATCACAGATGTTACAAATAGGAACACCCCTCTATAGGGCAGTAGAGGCAGCCATACCCCTGGTAGAATGGGCCCGCAAGCCGACTGGTGGTTCCTTACCCGCCAAGCGGTAACATTCAGAAATTGGCAGAATAATCCAGCGAGACAAAGACTGCTTAGTCACAGCTTTTCCCAAATGCTTTCCAGCGTAACCAATGAAGAGTTGATCGTCCACTCGGACCCGGGACATGCGTGAAATATAAAAGCTTAAAGCTCTCCTAGGATTGAGCCTATGGAGCCTCTCCTCTTCCTTACCAGGATGCGGAGGAGGATAAAATGCTGAAGAATAACCTTCTGGCCTAAATGAAATTCCGACACCACCTCCGGAAGAAAGGAAGGACGAACTCTAAGGACAACCCTGTCCTTATGAAATACAGTGAAGGGTGGCTTAACTGAAAGTGCCTGTAACTCACTCACTCTGCGAGCGGAAGTGACCGCAACCAAAAATACGGTTTTAAGAGTTAACAGTCTCAAAGGGCACGAGTGCAAAGGCTCAAACGGAGCACGCATCAGAAACTTGAGGACAAGGTTCAAATCCCAACCAGGCACCTGGAAAGGTGATGGAGGGAACACATTAGTGAGCCCTTTTAGAAACTGAGAAATTAAGGGATTTTAAAATAAGAACACTCTTCAGACAAGCGCTTAAATATGGACAGCGCCGCCAGCTAACCTTTAACGGTACTCACTTGCAAGCCCCTGTGGGCTAAAGAAAGCAAAAAAGACAGAACCATAGGAATGTCACATGAAAACGGATCCACATTCTTAACCCTGCACCAGTCGCAAAACTTTCTCCAACGGCAACGATACAGGGACTTGGTGCGGGCCTTCTGGCCGAAAGCAACACCTCCATCAAGTCTACAGGGAGGTCCCAATCCTTATACCTCAACCTTTCAGAAACCAAGCGTGAAGGTTGAGGGATCTGACCTCTGGATGGAGAACCTGACCCCCCTCCCGTGAGAGCAGATCGTCTCGGTAGGGAAGACGACATGGAGGGCCGATGGACAAGTCGAGAAGGTCCGGGTACCACGTCCTCCGGGACCATGCCGGAGCAATGAGGATCATCCGGGAACCGAACCTTCGTAACCTCCGCAGCACTTGCGGGATAACGGGGACTGGAGGAAACGCATACAGCAGTGGGAATGACCACTCCACCACAAACGCGTATCCTAAGGCTCCTCTTGGAGGAAATTCCCGCGAGCAGAACCTTCTGCACTTCTGGTTGACACTGGAGGCAAAGAGATCCACTCGAGAGGTCCCCCAAAGGGCGAAGATCTCCAGGAGAATCTCCTGAGCCAACTCCCACTCGTGCGAGATGGCGTTCTGCCTGCTCAGAGCGTCCGCCGTCTCGGTTTCGTCTTCGGTCAGATGAACCCCCGCGATCGAAACTTCCTGCTGGATTGCCCAGAACCAGAGCTGCATCGCCTCCCTGCACAGAAGAAGTGACCCTGCCCCCCCTTTCTGTTGAGGTAGTGCATGGCCACTGTGTTGTTCGTCAGGATCAGGACATTCTTCCCTCGCACAGTCGTCAGAAAAGCCTTCAGGGCAAGCCTGACGGCCCTCAGCTCCAACAGATTGATATGGAGTCTGGACTCCGACGGAGACCAACGGGCGCGGACTGTCAACTCGTTGGCATAAGCTCCCCATCCCGTGAAGGATGCGTCCGTCACGATCGTCACCTCCGGCCAAGGTAGCCAAAATGGAGCCCCCTTCATCGGATTGCCTTCGACGGCCCACCACAGAAGGTCCTGGGCGACCGAGGACGGCACTTGAACAGGGTCCGATATCCTGCCGGAGGACTGAGACCACTGGAGCTTGAGTGCCCATTGGAAAGATCTCATCCACAACCTGGCCTCTGGCAATAGACGAATGCAGGATGCCATGAGGCAGAGCGCCCCGATCAACCAATCGTCCAGGTAGGGGTAGACGTGAATCCCCCTTTCCTGAGATGCGCTGCCACCACTACCATGAGCTTGTTGAAGACCCTCGGGCGGAGGTCAATCCGAACGGCCGGACCCGAAACTGAAAGTGCGAGTCGCCAACCACGAACCTCAGGTACTTCTTGTGCTTTGGATGGATCGGCACATGGAAATAAGCGACCTTCAGGTCGAGAGACACCAACCAGTCCTGAAGTTGAAGGGCCTGGAGAACTTGAGAAAGAGTAACCATCTTGAACTTGTCCTTCCTGAGGAGTTTGTTCAAACCACGCAAGTCCATGATGGGTCTCAATCCCCCGTCTTTCTTCGAAATCAAAAAATAAGGGGAATACCATCCCTTGTTTCTCTCCGCTACAGGCACCAGTTCTATGGTGCCTTTCTCCAGCATGGGTTGAACTTCCTGCACAAGGAGCGGATCCAGACTCTTCAAAGAGAGATTCCCCGGTGGATTGTTGTGAGGCCTCTGCCGAAAGGGAAGACAGTAGCCGTGGGCTATGATCTCCAGAACCCACACATCTGAAGTAATGGCGCACCATTCGACAAGATGCTGCGCCAGCCTTCCCCCAACCGGCGAAGCATGGGACATGGCCTCATGACTGAGCTGAAGCGGCTGCGGCGTTGCCTGAGGGCAAAGAGGCAACTGCCCGAGCGGCCTTGGCACCTCGAGTACCCTGCTTCCCACCTCTGGCACTCCTACGGTGGCCCCTTTGACTGGCAGCTCCTCTCGCTTTACCAAAGGATGAGTAATAATGAAAGGAACCTCCCCTCCATTGCTGTCCCCTAGGACGAAAAGGGGGAGGTTGGCGAACTGCAGCGCCCAACGACTTTGCTGCAGCTTTGGAGGCCTGCAACCTCTCAAGGCTCTCGTCAGCCTTGCTGCCAAAAAGATGTTCACCGTCAAAGGGCATGTTGAGGAGCCGGGCCTGCACATCAGGAGCAAACCCCGACTTCCACAACCACGCAAACCTGCGTATTACGGTGCTCGCCGCCATGGAGCGGCTGACGCAATCTGCCATGTCCAAACCTGAATGAACGGCCTCCCACATGGCGTCCTTGCCATCCTGGACCATACAAGAAAACCATCCTATTCGTCCCCTTCGGGAATATGTTCAGCCGCTAAGGAAACACAGTTCCACAGAGTGTGCGTGAAACTTGACAAGGCACATACGGAGTTGGCCGCCCGAAGAGCCATACCCCCTGAAGAAAACACTTTCTTTGCCCAACCATCAAAACGCTTGTCGTCCCTATCAGGAGGGATGGTAGGATACGACGCCTGCTTTGCTGGGGCCGTAGCCGCCTGCACCACCAAACTCTCTGTAGTGGGGTGCTTGGCCAAGTAGCAGGGGTCGCTACTGGCTGGGTGGTATTTTCGCGGCAAAGACTTGCCCACTGCCGAGAAACTCTCCAGAGCAGTCCAAGCTGCTGCCACCCTCCTCTGTAGAGCCATATGGAACAGCAGTACCGGGTCAGTGGTGGACCTTGGTCATGGATATCCGTGAGGTCATCCTGAAGAAAATCCCCTGGGGGAGCAGACCACCCCAAGTACTCGGTGACCCTAGACATAAGGCACCAGTACGAGGAGTCAGCATGGGTGCCAGGCTCAGGCCTACAAAACTCCACCTCCGGAGAGGTGTCCAGATCACTGGCGTCATGCAGGGACTGACGGAGGTCCTCAATCTGGCTATGGCCCGAGAGAATCTCATCTGGCACCGTATCAGGAACCATGCCATCATCAGAGCCCTCATCCACCTCCGAAATCTACTCAAGATGGCGGAAATTGGGCACAGAATGGGGAAGAAAGCCATGCTTGACCTTGGCCAGAGCCTTTCTAGGGGGTTCCACCATGCCCTGGGGTACCCCCCTCGAAACAGCCTCGAAAGGCGTTGAGTGAATCAGCGTTGATGCCGAACGCGGCGCCGACAGCATCGACGGCGTCGATACAGGCCTCGAGGGCGGAGCCCCAAGCGTGTCCCTCGACAACCTGGGCGCCGATGGTGTCGACGACTTCCTCAGAGGCGGAGCCTCGAGAGAGTCCCTCGACGACCTTGGCACTACAGGCGTCGACATCACAGGCTCACACGGTCTCGAGCGCGCCAAGGACCGGGACCTGGAACGGGCAGGACTAGAACGATTCCCCTTGTCCGAGCGGGACGGCTCCCGTGAATCGTGCCGACCACCCGAGCCCAAAGGCGAGCGAGCGGTGTCTCTAGTCCGATTACGATCGACCCCACTCGGAGGCGCAGACGGACCAGTGCCCTGCGATTCGAGAATCACTAGCATTTTCTTACCGAAGAAAGCCCATTCCTCCGGCGTTGCATGCTTGGTGGGATAAGCGACCCACCGACGGGCGGAGTCCTCGGATGAGGACTCGGAAGGCGACCGATGACGGCGCTTCTGGGAGTGCCTCGAAGAGGTAGAGAAGTGGCAGGACCCACTAGGGGACCGAGACCGAGTGGATTTCCTACGACGATGCAGAGAGTCGCCCTTTGAATCATCAGTCGAAAACCCCGCGGACCTCGACTTCCGGGTTTGGACACCTTACCGACTGACAGTTTCTTCTTGCGCTCCCGCAAGGCTTTGACGTAAGCGACTGGCAGTCGACACAATCATCCATGTCATGGGCCTCCCCGAGGCACCAGAGGCAGGTGCTGTGCGACATCCCCGACATCTTGGACCCGCAGTCCCCGCACTTCTTGAAGCCCGGACGCGGGGTGGAAGAAGGAACAAGTTACTTACCTGTAACTGTTGTTCTCCAGCATGGGTCTGGCATGGATTCACATGCTCATGAATATTCCCCGTCGTCAGGCTGGGAATCCTCGGTAAAGAAAAAACCAGTATCAGTTTCGTTTCTGATCTGTCTTTCGTAGTAATAACCAATCACTGGTCTCTGCGTCATACTGACCACAGCCAATGACTGCCCTCTACCTAAGCACCGCCTCTGGCAGCCATCTTCAGATTTGGAAGCACGTGAAGTGGCAGTATGACCAAGTGAAGAGCCGCAGAGGGGTAGGCGGGAGGGTTCGCATGTGAATCCATGCCAGACCCATGCTGGAGAACAACAGTTACAGGTAAGTAACTTGTTCCTTCTCCAGCATGGGGTCTGGCATGGATTCACATGCTCATGAATAAAGAATACATAGCAGTACACACATGCACAACCACGGGAGGTGGCAAAGGCTCAACATTAAGCATCACATCAACTCAACATTAAGCATCTTACCTCCTCACCAGGCTCACCTCAGGCGAACAGGTTGCGCAGCACCGCTTGGCCGACCCTGGACTCCTCCCTGGAATCCCGGTCGACGCAGTAGAATTTCGTGAAGGTGTGCGTCGACCTCCACGTAGCAGCCCTGCATATGTCCAGCAGGGGCACACCAGATAGGAACGCTGTGGTAGCTGCGATCGCTCTGGTGGAATGGGCTCTCGGACGGCCAGGCAGCGGTCGGTTTGCCAACCGGTGACAGTACATGATACAGCCGGAGAGCCATCTGGAGATGGAAGCCTTCGAGAGAGCCTTCCCCTGATTGACAGGTCCAAAGTTCACAAAGAGTTGTGACGTCTTCCGAAAACCTTTCGTGCGGTCCACGTAGAACTTCAGCGCTCTAGCTACATCCAGCGAGTGCAAAGTCCTCTCAGCCGGCGACGAAGGCGACGGGAAGAACACAGGTAACACCAAGGGTTCGTTGAGATGAAAGTCCGACGGTACCTTGGGCATGAAGGAGGGGTGCGTCCTGAGCACTACCCTCGTGTCGTGGAAAGTCAAGTACGGGGCCTTGCAGGAAAGGGCCTGGATCTCTCCCACTCGTCGTGCGGAGGTGATGGCCACGAGAAAAGCTGTTTTCCACGATAGAAACTTCAACGGGGCCGAGTGCAGAGGCTCGAACGGAGGTCCCATGAGCTTGGTCAGCACCACGTTGAGCTCCCACGCCGGGGCCGGAGCCTTCACCGGCGGGAACGATCTGAACAGTCCCTTCATGAACTCTTTCACCAGACGATGAGACCACAAGGACGTCCGGCCCGTGGTTCTGGTGTATCGGGAGATCGCAGCAAGATGAATCTTGATGGACGCGTGTGCCAGACCAGCTTTGGCCAGCGTCAGCAGGTACGGCAGTACTTGGGGAGCCGTAATCCGTAGAGGGTTAATCTTCTGTGCGTGGCACCAGACAGAGAACCTCTTCCATTTGTGTCCGTAGCATTTAAGAGTCGAGGACGCCCTGGCCTTTGCAAGAACCTCTCTGCAATCGGCCGGTATGTCGTATCCTCCAAACTCTAGCGCTGCAGGAGCCAGGCCTGCAAGTTCAGCGACTTCGGGTCGTGGTGGAGGATGGCGCCTCCTTCCCTGGAGAGTAGATCCGCGTCCGCCGGCAGCTTGTTTGGCGGGGACGCCGACAAGTCCAGAAGGTCCGGGAACCATATCTGCCTCGGCCACGCAGGTGCGACGAGGATCATCCTGCACTGTGACCTCTTGAGCTGGTTGACGGGCCGGATTAGCAGAGGCAAGGGAGGGAACGCGTAGAGGAACAGGCCCTCCCAGGGGAACGAGAAAGCATCGCCCATGCTCCTCGTCTGGGGAAACCTGCTGGCGAACCTCCGGCACTTGGTGTTCGTCGCCGTCGCGAACAGGTCGATCTGGGGTGTGCCCCACCGTCGGAAGAGGCGATCCACCAGATCCTGCCGTAGTTCCCACTCGTGGCACGAGCGCAGCTCCCTGCTGAGTGAGTCGGCGATGGTGTTTTTTATCCCTGCCAGATGAAACGGCACCAGAAGAATCCCTTGGGCGACGGCCCAATGCCACAGGTCCTGCGCCTCCTTGGACAGCGCTGGGGACCTGGTTCCGCCCTGTTTCCTGATGTAAAACATGGTGGTGGTGTTGTCGGTGAAGATCCTCACCACCTTGCCCTTGAGGGACGGAAGGAAGGACCTGAGGGCCCAAAACACTGCACGGAGCTCCAGGACGTTGAATGCAGGGACTTCTCCGTCGGGAGCCAGAGTCCCCTTGCGTGCAGATTTTAGGTGTGCGCTCCCCACCCTTCTAGGGAGGCATCCGTGGTCACAGTCACCTGGTGGGCTGGGGTCTGGAAGTCCATGCCCGCCGTCAGATGCGCGCGGGTGCCCCACCACCGTATCGCTCGTCGGAAACTCTCGTCGAGCTTGATCCTTTCCTCGAAGCTGCCCGTCGTCTGGATCCAGCGCGCATCCAGGAATTCTTGCAACGGGCGCATCCGGAGCCTGCACATGGGAATGAGGTAGATGCAGGAAGACATCATCCCGAGGAGGGACTTGATGGACCTCACCTTGGCCGCGTCGGCCACCAACATCCGTTGCACCTTGCCCAAGATGGTCCTGGTCCTCTCCTCCGACGGGGAGGCCAGAAGGGACACTGTGTCGAGCCTCGCTCCCAGAAACAGTGCGACTTGCGCGGGCACCAGGTGGGATTTGGCGTAGTTCACGGAGAATCCCAGGTCCGTGAGGAGTTGGACGGTCCTTGCCGTGTGGACCACGGCGAGCTCCCTCGTCTTGGCGCGGATGAGCCAGTCGTCCAGGTAGGGGTAGACGTGAATCCCCTCGCGGCGCAGCTGCGCCGCCACCGGTGCGAGGCACTTGGTGAAAACCCTGGGTGCCGACCGTAGTCCGAAGGGAAGGGCTTTGAACTGGTAATGACGCCCTTGGACCACGAATCTGAGGAATTTTCGGTGCCCCTTTAGGATGGGAATGTGGAAGTAGGCATCCTCCAAATCCAACGACGATAGGAAGTCTCCTTCCTCCAGCTGACCCAGGACGTGCTGGAGGGTGACCATCCGGAACTTCTGCGCCTTGATGAACTTGTTCAGGCGTCGCAGGTCCAGGATGGGGCGCCATCCTCCCGTCTTCTTCTTCACGAGGAAGTATCGCGAGTAGACTCCGGAGCCCCGAAGCCTCTTTGGGACGAGTTCGATGGCGCCCTTTCTGAGCATCGCCTTTACCTCCAGGAGAAGTTGAGGGACGTGAAGTTCTTTCCTGGCCACGGGGGGGACGCGCGGGCACCTTCTTTGAAACTCGAGCGCGTGGCCCCGGGCCAGGGCGTCCAGCACCCAACGGTCGGTGGAGATGGACTCCCACACGCTGACGAAGCCCGCCAGCCGGCCTCCCACCGGGGTGCTTCGGTGGGGGCCCGACCCCACGGCCGGTTCAATCCTGCTTGGACGCGGCCTTGCCGCCTTGGCCTCCTTGGCGACGACGGCGGGGTCCGCCAGACTTGCCTCGTCCTCTGTAGGCCTCTTGCGACGACGAGCGGGCCGCTTGACGGTAGGAAGCGAAACCGCCGCCGGAACCTTTGGAGGCGCCCTTGCCTCCGCCGCTCCGAAAGGGCGTCCGCCGTTGCTGCAGTACTCCAAGGGCCCGGGCCGTCTCAGTATCCGCCTTGATGGCCTGAAGGGAATCGTCCACTGTCTTCCCAAACAGGTTGTTCCCGTCGAAGGGCATGTCCAGGACCCTGGTCTGGACGTCCTGCCGAAAGTCCGTAGCCTTGAGCCATCCACGACGTCGAAGGCAAACGCCGTTGCCCAGCTGGCGGAACCCAGTGTCGGCGATGTCCGTCGCCACGGTGATGGCGTGGTCCGAGGCCACCTCACCTTCCTGCAGGATCTCAAGGGCCTCCGCCCTCTTGTCGTCCGGCAGAAAATCCAGCAGGGGAGCTATCTTGTACCAGAGTTCCCTGTCGTAGCGGGCCACGATAGCCAAGGCGTTGGCCGCTTTAATCGTCGTCGCCGCCGACGAGATGACTCTACGTCCCATGGCATCCAATTTCTTTCCCTCGCCGTCCGGCGGGGAAGTCGACGTGGAGGCCGCACCCCCCCCCGCTTTCTTCCTGGCTGCCGCGGAGACGACGGAGTCCGGGGTAGGCTGCGCCCGGAGGCATAGGGGGGCCGAGTCCGGGACCCGGTACTTTTTCTCGTACCGGTCTCTTTTCGCTGGCGTCGTGGAAGGGTTCTTGAGGAGGGAAAGGCCCTCATCCCAAATGTCGTCCAACAGAGGCACTGCGAGGACCGTCTTCCTCTTGGCCTCGCGCCGTTGGTAAAGGAAGCCTTCCTTTTTCTTCTCCTCAGGGCAGAGTTGGAAAAGCTCGGATGCCCTGGCGATCATTGAGTGGAACGATCCAATCTCGTCGGGCGGAGAAGCCGTGGTGGGAGGCGACGACGGAAAATCCTCGTCGTATGCCTCGTCGTCCGTACCCGTCGCTGCCGTGTCAGTCCCCGTATCATCCCCTCGGGTGGACGGGGAGGAGGGCTGGACGGGGCGCGACGGTTGAAAAGGAGGCGGTGGATGGATCCTTCTTTTCTTGGTAGGGGGAACACCAGAAGGTCCCGGTTCTGGATCCCCCGACGGGAGAGGTTCCTCCGTCGGTAACGGTAGTCTCGTCCTTATCTCGGAGCATAAGGACTGTATAGCCAACAAAATGGCCGCTGAGTTGTCTTGCGGCGCTGGCAGAGGGGAATCCGACGGGCGAGCAGGGGCCCCGTCGGTATCCTCGACGATGTCGTCGTCGTCACCTGCGTCGGGGCCCATTCCGACGGGCTGGTCTTGTTCCACGCCTAGGCCGTGGCTTAAGACCTCGATCAGCTCCTCTTCTGAGGTTGAGGCCGAATCTACGACGACGCCCTGCCCCCCCTTCTTCTTCCCCACGGAGGGTTTCACGGGGGTCCTATCGATGGGCACAAAAGAAGACTCCCTCCGAGGAGGCAGGGAGATTCTGGGCCCCGAGGCCGCCACCACTGGTGCAGCCTCCACAGGCTGGGCCAGGGCCGCCGCGACCGTTTCGATAGAGGGCTTGGTCGAATGGATCAAGGCCTTCACCACCTTAGGTGCGCTCACCGCCTTATCCTTGAGGGAGGGGGCACTGCCACACTCCTCCTCTGCCTTAGAGCTCGACCGGGGCCTCTCCAGGAGCTTCGCCGGGTGCTCGGCCTTCCTCTTACCCGACCCAGAGCGTTGGCTCGTGGTTGATGGTGCCGGGGAGGGTGCGCCCTGCCTGGCGCCCGTAGAGCCCGACCGTTCGGCGCTCCCGGTGCCAGCGGACTCGCGGTGCTTGGCCTTATGTTGGGCCCCCGTCGCCGGGGCGCCCTCAAAGGTCTTAGAAGACCGCTCAGATTTCTTCTTCTTCTCGCCAGACGGGCTCTTACCCTCCAGCCAGCTGGCGAGACGTTGATGGCGGTCCTTCATGGTCCGTTCCGACATGTTGCCGCAAAACGCACAGTCCTTCTCCACGTGCGTCTTGTCCCCATGAAGGCAGTAAAGGCAGAAAGAGTGTTCGTCCTCCTTGAAGACGTTCTGCAGCTGGCATCCAGGGCAGGCCCTGAACAGCTTTCCGGGCGTCGAGCTTCCCTTCTCCTGGGCCATCTCCGAGACCGGGCCTGAGAAGCTTCTGGAGTCCTCCGAAGTGTAGCTCGACGAAATCTTCACCCTTGAGGGGCACAGATGAATCCGACACGGGTCCCCGTTGATCGGATGTAGGATCGGTGGAGCTTGAGGCTCTTTTGACCGAAAGAATCGAAGTTTTTGTGAAAAAGCGCGAAAAAATAGCACTAACGCTCGAGAGCAATAGCACGAGGATCCCAACACATGAACGTGCGGTAAAAATCTGAAGATGGCTGCCAGAGGCGGTGCTTAGGTAGAGGGCAGTCATTGGCTGTGGTCAGTATGACGCAGAGACCAGTGATTGGTTATTACTACGAAAGACAGATCAGAAACGAAACTGATACTGGTTTTTTCTTTACCGAGGATTCCCAGCCTGACGACGGGGAATATTCATGAGCATGTGAATCCATGCCAGACCCCATGCTGGAGAAGAGGTAGACATCACGAAGGACTTTAACTTCACAAATGAACAGATTCGAAGAATGAAAGAACAGAAACTCCAAAGAGTCGAGGTGCGCCTAGATCTCCGAAGCGAACACGTTTGCGGAAAAAACAGAACTGAGGCTACAGGCGTCGTGCGTCCTACTTATAACATCCAGTGACGTCAGCCGTCAGAGGAGGTCCTCGAGGGCGGTGTATCGACGTCATCGATGCAGGAGCCGAAAGATTTTCCGAAGCAGCACAGCTGTGGTGATTACTGTCAGATATGGAATACGTCGGAGGACCCAATCCCCTCGAACTTCTCATGTGGCAAAAAGTGTGGGTTCCCACTCTTCACAAAAGTGTGTAGGGCGCGCTTTGTGTAACCTGCAGTAGGTGCCAGAACCATCGCACAGAGTTGCGTGTGTGTTTTGGGGGTTGGGTATTTGTGGCATGCGCGTTTAAGTCTGAGCAGAGGATTCTCCTTTAATGAGGGTGGCAATGATACTCCAATTCACATTTGTTTATAGCTGGGCTGGCCCATTGTCTCATACCATTAGCATGGGCTGAAGGAGGTTAAATGACAAAGGGGCTCCTATAAACCCGTGCAAATGATGGAGAACGGGCCGAGCTGCGGATGTGAGGCAGTGTTCAACACCTCGGTGCCAAGTAACACTTCACAAAGAAGGCTCCAGTTGAAGTGCTGTGGCCCACCTCAACATTTCCTGTCTCACTTAATGGGCGGAGCCAAGGATTGTATTGTCTTGCACTCAGTCTTTATCTGCCTTAACAGCAGTGTGGTAGGGCCTAAATCAAACCAAGAAACAAAATTGGATTTCACAAGGGCCCAGCACAGCTGCACGGAAGCTTGTACATCAGCCTGAGGCATTATGTATTGATGTTAAGCCTTGCAAAGAGTCACTATCTCTACAAGCTTCAGGACAAACCCAGCCACATTTTTTGTAGACAAATGCACCCCAGTTAATCTGTGATAAAAAAAAGAAAGGGGCACAAAAATATTTATGTGGTAGTCTGACAAAAAAGAAATGCATTTCAAAGAAAACTAGTGAATGCAAGTTTAGGCGGCATTTTTGAGTTTGACAAAGTCTTTTTTTTTTTATCTATGAAAGTGTAAGATGCACATTTGGAAAACATTTGTCTGCTCAGCATTATAAAGCCCGCTTTAACGGTGGTGGCCCCAACCTAGTGCTAGTAAATGGTGGACACTACATAGGTTTCAAGCAATACATAAGCAATGACAGCTTATGATTCATATATTTCAAAAAAGGTAGCACGCGCTCCTCTCCAGAAAGAACATGGCATGATAACCTGCTCTGAGATGAGAGTTTGCAGCACAAGCTTTTTGCTCACTGTACCTTTCACAGATGGGAAATATCCATTTGCATATCAGTCTTTGTCCCGCCCACATGGGCAGTCCAGCACCGAAATGCTATGGCAATTCCTCTCTGAACAAGAGTACCAACTGCAACCCCATGCACGTGTTTCAGCCTTGTTGGGCCTCATCAGTGAGGTGAGGTGAAGCAGTGCCATTATGATTCATGCCATGGGCAGGAAAGAGCCATTCGGTTAATATTCGGCTTCGGCCGAATACTTTGGCCGACTATTTGGTATTCGGCCGAATACTAAATCTATTATTCGGTACACCCCTACTTCTGTGGCACTGAACGCACTGCTACGGAACCTAGACCTGGTAGCTGTGTGGAGGGTACTGTATTATAAGTAGAGTTTCCTGTTTTAGGGTTTTTATTTTTTAACTTCTGGGGGTGTTTTTCCAGAGTTTTCAAAAATTTTCAGAATCTGTGTTTATCAGTGTTTTCCCGTTTGCCCCTTTCAAAAAAATCGCAGACAACTTTTTCCAGGTGTAAACACAGAAATGTTCTTTTATTGCTTTATTGTGTGTATATGTAGGAGTTGTATTTCCTAACACACTGTCATGTAACCAGGTATGACTTCTTCTGTAACCAGCTTTGACTCTATATGTAACAGTGCCACGATGCCTCCCGGCTGCTGCGCGGTATATAAATATTAATAAACACCATTGTTATGTGTTAGTTTGTATACGCGGGGAGGGGGCCGATGTGTGCATTTCATTTTTCAAAGGCAGAGAGGTCATATGTTACCTTACAAAGCACACCCATATGTCTGCATTTGACACGTTTATTGTGAGCAGGAATGGGAATAAACTTCCCTTGCACATATGTTCATGGAAAAGGTACACCAACAACATAGGAGAGTTTCACCTGTTGGCATGGCAACGGCAGAAACAGCAGCAACAGCAGTAGGATGTGGGCTAATTGTTCGACGATAAGAAGGAATGAGTCAAACCGATAATGGAAGGCATGACATCACAATGCCTGTGCTCTGAAGTAAGGCAACCACATTTTACCATTATTTAATGTCTTCAGGAAAGTGTTGCGCATGATACAGAATATCACGTTTCATAAATGCCTCTTTGCCAATGTCACAGTTCATGTTGCAATGAAGGGACATCACAGGGTAACACAAATGGCACATGACTGGTGTTTGTTCTACTTTCGGATCAGTTCATAATCCGGCACAAACACCAAATATGTTGCTTAGGATACAGCTAGAGTGTTGGAGCCGATTCCTCACAATCATAATTGAGCTGAACGTTTTATAATCGAACGCTTCCCTCCCTTCTGCATTCCCAGCATTCAATAGTGTTTATTCTTTCAGAGGAGCTTCACTAATGCAATGTATGGATGCAGTGTATTTCCAGATCGTAACCCTCCCTGCATGCTACAGTAGGATCGGTTTAGAGGCACATGCAGAGGCTGTCCAATAAATAAATAATTGTCCAAATAAATAAACAAGGCCGTGGCTGAGTGCCCCCCTTGCAGGGGGCACGAGGCAGTAACAGTCCTGCTCCTCTGCCACGGCCTTGTTCATTTATTTGGACAAAGTTTTCGGGTCCATGGACCAGATTAATTTATTTATTTCCACGATGTTGGTCGGGACCAACATTACAGAAATAAATAAATTGATCGAATCCACGGACCTGACAAACATTGTCCAAATAAATATTAAGGCCGTGGCTGAGGCATGTAACTGCCTCTGGCCACGGCATGCCACTTACACACCTGCAGAGAGGCAAAGCTGCCTACAATGCACGCCCACTCCCCACACCCCACTGCACCTCCCCTCCCATTACAACGCTGGCACAAAACCATTCAGTGACTAATGGCCCATCATTAGCAGTTTCCTGCCAGCATTGTGATGGGAGGGGCTGGTATTAGCTGCAGGGGGAACTGAAGTGTCCTTATTGTTGTGCTTATGAAGAAATAAGCGCAACAATAAGGGACTAATTGACAGAGGAAAAAAACAAAAGCAGTTCACAAAAATGCACTCAATTCACCATTCGGCCACAAGGTGGCAATGGTGCATAATCATTTAAGGCATTAAATACAACTCTTTCAAAGAGCTGGCAGGATAACTCACCGGCAACGCTTCTGTCTTGAATACAAGGCATCACAGCTTCAAATCCTGGTCCCTGCACATAAAAAGTATGATTTAATGAATTACCGGGGTTTATCAGAGTCCCCCTAGTAACAAAGTCTAGATATCGGGGAAAATCGGTAACACCCGAAAACCGGACTCGCTCATACTAGACATTGACAGCTTATTCAATAGACACATCCCTCAACTCTGCCATCGATACACTCGCCCCACGCAAAAATTGCATCCCCAAATGATCTACACGCACCAACTCTTGGTTCACCCCAGAATGACATATCTTGCATGCTGAAAAGCGCTTTAGTGAACACATCTGGCGCCTATGCCCGTGAGGAGTGAACAAATCTTTCTTCACAGCACTCTCCATATCATACAAAGAAGCCATCAAAGTGGCCAAGGCGTCTGCCTACAATACTCAGATTGCCATTGCCAAATCTAATTCCTGGGAACTATTATCTATCCTACGGGAACTAGAATCCCAAGTCTCACCTCCATCCATGGTCACCAAGAACGTCACCTGGTGCAATGACGCCCAGAATGCTCTCCTAGACAAAACTGCTTTGCTACAGAGCAAAATTCAACTTAAACTAACCAACATCAGCACTTCCCTTGACCCCATCATTCCAACCCAGTCCCCACAGCCCATTCCTCTATTCCACTTCCACTGTCACACTCAAGCCCCGGTCATACCCGTTTGTCCCTTGTTGTTTTCGTCTTTGTAGGTTTCTCTGATCTCCGGGATGTCCGGGACTTGAACAGGTAAGGCCGGTGGTCCTCCGTATCCAGCGTGGAACGTAAGTAGACTCAGGAAGAGTTCAGGATTCCAGGAAGTAGGAGCAGACAACATTCAGGAGTAAGCGTGGAACCAGGAAGGGAGGCAGTATTCACAAGTATTGCAATGGAGTTGCAAGCGCAAAGCCTGGAAGGGGACCCAGGAAGGAATGAGTGGACGGCCTGGGAGAGGAGTAAGCCGCACAATGGTCCAGGAATGGGGAAGAGAGCGAATGGATGTATCGGAACAATGATACGAGGAAAGGAACGGTGAGCACACTAGCTGCAAACTCGAAAGGGAGCGTTGAGACGCAGAGCGCTGCGGGGGCGTGTTCTCTTTTTCTAGGAATCCATTGCTCCGGCATAAACGCTAGAGGGCAGCATAACTGATGTGCCAGCCATGTTGAGAGGAACACGGCCCCAGTGGTACGGTGCATCATGGACCAGGAAGTCCAGAAGGGGCGCAAATGGCGGTTCATGACAGCATGCCCCCTCCTAAAACACAATCCACCGGGCTTGCCCGGATGAGTCAGATAGAATTTTCGCACTAAGCGAGGGGCAATCACGTTGGAGTCAGGTTCCCATGTTCGTTCGCTGGGAGGATATCCTTTCCATTCCACTAGATGCTGTAGCCGACCTCTTTTATATCTAGAGTCACAGATCCTGAAGACCTCAAATTCAGTCTGATCGTTGACTAGCACTGGGTTGGGTCGGTGAGCTGACCTAGTCGATGCAAGATAAGGTTGGAGCAGGCAAGTGTGAAAAACAGGATGAATCCTCTTCCAGGAGTCTGGTAACTGGAGTCGATACGCCATTTGAGTGATAACCTCTTTGATAGGAAATGGTCCATAGAATTTGGGGGCCAATTTATTAGGATGTAGATGCCGAGGCAGTAGTTTAGAAGACAACCAGACCTTGTCACCAATCCCATAGACAGGAGCAGGCCTCCGTTTAGCATCAGCATGTCTTTTGACATCCATTCTGGCCTTTTTTAAATGTTCCTTAGCATCCCTGTGTGTCGTGACCAGTTTTTCAATCCAGGAATCAACCAATGGAACCGGGGTGGTATGAGGTAGGATCATTGGCAGAACTGATGGATGGATGGAAACCTGGACTACAGAAGAAGGGGCTTGTCTTACTAGCTGAATGATCTCGTTATAGGCGAATTCTGCTACTGGAATTAAGATCGACCAATCATCCTTGACTTTGGCTGAAAAACAGCGCAAATATTGTTCTAAAGTCTGATTTACTCGCTCTGTAATTCCATTGGTTTGGGGGTGGTATCCAGAAGGCAAGGCACGTTGGATGTCCAGCATGTGGCATAGGTGTTTCCAGAACTGTGAGATGTATTGAGCACCGCAGTCTGAAATGATCTTGGAAGGTAGGCCATGTAATCTGAAGATGTGCTTCAGAAATATACCTGCCATTTCCTGGGCTGAAGGCAACTTGTACAATGGGGTAAAGTGAGCCATGTGGGTGAACAGGTCGATGGTAACCACTATGGTGGTAAATCCTTTGGAAGGGGGCAGCTCTATGATAAAATCGGTGGCAATCACTTCCCAAGGATGATCTGGCAACATAGGTTGATGGAGAAGACCAGCAGGTTTCTTATTATCTGACTTATTCTGACTGCAGACTGGGCAGGCTTGGACATATGCCTTTACTCCATCACTCATGTGAGGCCACTAGAATTGTCTCTGAATATGGCGAAGGGTAGCAGTAACGCCTCGATGCCCGGAATGGAAGGTGTCATGACAGAGGTTCATGATCTTGGTTCTCAACTTGTTCGTGGGTACTGCCAGCCTGTTATCTTTGAAGAGATAACCATCTTTTGTGACTAAGGACCATTGGTTTTTTCCGACTTAGTCCTTCCACAGATCAGAAGATGACGTTTCAGCTCGGAATCTTTCCAGTAATGCAATGCCCTTTTTCCGGCTCGGAAAGGATAAACATTCTTCCAAATGGTATCACTGCAAATCTTCTGTGTCGATAGCGCAATCTTCTGGTCGATGTGGTGGTAGTGATTGAACAATAGCTGTTGAAAACACATCCGAGTATTGATGGTAAATCTCCGGTATTTGGGAAATATTGGAGACACAGATGGATGGTCGTTGGGGGATCTGGGGTTCCATAGCCACGTTCCGTACCATGTTTTGGGGTAAACAATGGGACAGACAGAATTCAGATCCTAGAAATAAGGATCTGGCCGCCCAATTGATGTACAGGTTGTGTTTTTGTAGCCAGGGCATTCCCAGAAGCATAGGATAATGTGCTGCCTTGATGTCAAAACAAAGCATCTCCTGATGATTGTTGATTGAGAGTAACAATTCCGTGGTTTGCTGGGTTATGGTTCCCGAGGATAGTGGTTTTCCATCAATTCCTTCGACAGCTTGAATTGTTCCCTTAGTTTCCCAGGGAATGTTGTGTTTCATGGCCCATTCATGGTCCAAGAAGATTCCCATTGCACCACAGTCTACTAGGGCCAGAACGGAATGAGTCTCCTTATTGGCAATAGATGAGGATGTTTGCAGGACCACCAAGGTATTCAATTGGGGGAAATTTAAGGAAGGAGCAGAGGCGGAGCAGGCACCGTTCTCCCAAAGCTGGGCTCCGCTCAAGATCGGGAGCTGGCGTTTCCCGAACGCCTGGGTGGAGCGATAGGGCAATTCCGTACAAGATGTTTATCCTAGGCACAATACATGCAGAGCCCTGTGTTGATCCTACGCATCCTTTCTTGTGCGGATATTGAACCCCGTATGGAGCCTAGTTGCATAGGCTCAGGATCAGTAGAGTACGATGTGGTTGCTTCCTTAGGGCTAGGATATTCCATGGAAACCTTTGGAGAAACTGTTTTGGTCTTTTTCTTTTCTGCCTTTTTACCTGGATTCGAAAGTCAATTTGGAGGGACAAGTCTATCAGGGCCTTGTAGGAACTTGGACGGGCTACTCTACCGATTTTGTCCTTAATTTCGTCGTTTAACCCCGTATGAAACAGGGTAAAACTTGCTTCCCGGGACCAATCTGCCTCTTTAGCCAACTGCTTAAAGCGGGCTACATAGGAAAGCATGTCTTGACCCCCTTGTTGGAATTCTAGGAGCCTTTCCTGAGCACTGTATACCTGTTGAGGATGATCGAACATGGTTTTGAAGGCTTCCACAAACCCGTCATAATTGTCCAGGAGTGGATCTGCAGCATTGACCAAAGGAGTTGCCCAGGCTAAGGCATTGCCTGAGAGATTAGCAATTATAAGCCCCACCTTGGCTCGGGGCATGGAAAAATGGTAGGGTTTAAATGTGAAATGCACCAAATAGGAATCGAGGAAGGACCACAGTGATTTGCTGGAACCATCATACTTGTCCACTATGCCCCCGACCAGAGCAATTTCCTGTAGCGCCGAATCCCGTGAAAGCACAAGTTGTTTTAACGCTACATTTTCGGCTTTGAGGTTCTGAACCTCTGTTGTTAATTCCCGCATTCCTCTCATTAGGTCCTGGACTGCCGCCTCCATATTGAGTACTGTATCAAGTTCTGGGCATCTCAAACTGTCACACTCAAGCCCCGGTCTTACCTGTTTGTCCCTTGTCGCTTTCTTCTTTGTAGGTTTCTCTGATCTCCGGGATGTTCGGGACTTGAACAGGTAAGGCCGGTGGTCCTCCGTATCCAGCGTGGAACGTAAGTAGACTCAGAGGAAGAGTTCAGGATTCCAGGAAGTAAGAGCAGACCACGTTCAGGAGTAAGCGCGGAACCAGGAAGGGAGGCACTATTCATAAGTATTGCAATGGAGTCGCAAGCTCTGAGCCTGGAAGGGGACCCAGGAAGGAATGAGCGGACGGCCTGGTTGTGGAGTAAGCCGCACAATGGTCCAGGAATGGGGAAGAGAGAGAATGGATGTATCGGAACGATGATACAAGGAAAGGAACAGTAAGCACACTAGCTGCGAACTCGAAAGGGAGCGTTGAGACGTAGAGCACCTCGGGGCGTGCCCTTTTCTAGGAATCCATTGCTCCGGCGTAAACGCTAGAGCGCAGCATCACTGATGCGCCGGCCATGTTGAGAGGAACACGGCCCCAGTGGTACAGTGCATCATGTACCAGGAAGTCCAGAAGGGGCACAAATGGCGGTTCATAACATCCACCCAGTCTCTGTGCCAGAGTTCACTGACATCCTAAAGGGCCTTAAAGCCTCTAAATGAAAAGCAGACATTTGCCATGCACCGCTCATCAGAGAATGTGTGGACCTCCTACTGCCACAAATCACCAAGATCATTAAGGCCTCTTATCTCCTGCTCTGTCCCAGACTCACTTAAAGAATCCTGGATCTCACCCATCCTCAGGAAGTTCTCTCTTGACCCACCCATCCCCACCAACTGCCCAATCACCACAGTTCCCTTCCTACAAAAAAATGTTAGACCAGGCTGCCTATATCCAGATTTAGCAACACCTTGAGCAGCATCATGTCCTTAGCCCACATCAATCAGGCTTCCATCCTGGCCACGAGTCTGTGCTTCTCAACCTGAAGAACCAACTTGACGCCACCAAAGACTCAGGAAACCTCTCCCCTCTAAAGTTTTTGAACCTGTCGGCAGCCTTCAACTTGGTCGGCCACTCCATCCTCTGGCATCATCTGTCCACCGCTGCCTCTTTCTCCAGATGCCACCCAGTGGGTTGCATGCTTCCTGGCCGACCGCACCTCAAGAGTCTTTGCCGACAATCATGCCGCCAATCCGACAGCTATCGCCTGTGGTGTGCCCCAAGGTTCCTACATCTCCCCAACCCTCTATCATGTCTATAACAAACCCCTCTTCGACCTCCTTGACTTTCTCAACATCAAGTAACTGAACTACACTGATGACACCCAGGTCCTCATCCCCCTCACTGGAGCTCACAACCTGGAATTCATCTATGAAACCATCCAAGCGTGGATGGCTGCCATCATCTATGCCTAAACTATGAGAAGACTGAACTCCTCCTTGTAGGCAACCCTGCATACCTCGCCAAACTCGGCCCGGCCTATCAGCTATTCACCATTGATTACCACTGCATCCACATCTCTCTGGTTGTGAGGACACTCTGCTTCCATCTACACCCCACTCTCACCTTGTCAAGTAATGTCAACGCCATTGCCTCTTTTGCTGCTTATGCAACCAAGTTAATCAATGCAAGTCAACCCTTCCTATCCATGGACAATTGCCTCACCATCAGCAGAACCATCATCGGCTCCAAGTTGGATTATTTCAACGCCCTCCTTGCAAGCAACTTGGAGAGAAATCTAAAGAAGGTGCAAACCATCCAGAATAATGCCCTGTGAACTGCCCTCAGACTAAATAAACATGAGCAAATCACTACAGCAAGAAGAGGAGCGCGCTGGCTCCTAGTCAGGGAATGGATAAAGTTCAAAATTCTCACCATTACTCACTGTTTCCTTGACAACGCTTACCCAAGCTACCTAGCCCAGAGACTCTCCAAATCAGCTGCCTCCAGGCCCACACGTACTGCCTATGCCAACCGCCGAAGCACTGCCAGTTTCAAGCGTGCCAAAGCCGGCGGTTCCAGCTTCCCTGTCTTCGGTGTAACGCCCTGGAACTCCCTAACCCCTGCCTTGAGATCCGAGCATCCCTACACCTTGTTCTGAAAAAGACTGAAAACCCTGATCTTCCATTAGCAGCCTCACCGCCTGCTAACTGTTTTACTAACTGCGTAAACTGTAACAAGCGCCTAGACGCCCATGGGTTACGTGCACTCCACAAATGTATTAAAACAAAATAATCTGGCATTTAATACTAAAAAGATTTCTACAGGGCATAGGACCTCTGCAGGAATACCCTTAAGCCAAAGAAAGCCCCATCAAATACCCTCCTGGCTAAGTGGCCGTCACTCTACTTTAAGCAGTCCACGTGAAGTGTTAATAGCAGCCTGTTAGGCGTTGGTACAAAAGGCAACCAAAAATATAGGCACCACACCCACCTTGCAGGATTCATTATCACTCATCACAAAGTGCTTCAATTGAAAACAGTTCCTCCAAACTGAAAACTACCACAGGCACAACATCAGCAAATCTTTTCATTACCAATCTTAAGCAAGAGTTTTTACAGCTCCCATCGCGGAACCCCTTTATATATTCTCAGTACAAAGCAGATATTTTCTTCATTTGGGAAAAGGGAGGATTCTCTTGAACAAAATCAATAAATTAATCCACGACTTCTATCACTGCATTAAATCCACCATGGTACACAGCAAGATGAGCATAATATTTTCGATGTCCACTTGAAAAAAGCTGTATAGAAGTAACCAACAGACAGTAACAAACGCATAGAAGAAACTTTGACCAAAGCCACACAAATAAGGTATGGGACCTTAAGCCAATCAATCTGTTTCACTAATCCTAATGCCACTTACCTTCCTCTCTCCTCTGCTCTTCCATCTCCATATTCCAATTCTCCACATCTCTCTTTTCCCTCCTGTTCTCCTTTCTCTCATCATTCTTCTTGCCATTCCTCCACCTCTAACTTTTCTTGCTTGCCCACGTCCCCCTGTACGTCCAATTTCTCCTCTTTTCAGAGGTTTCCAACCTCTTTTGTACCACCAACCCTGTCATCCAAGTCCTCATCGCTGCTCCGATATTCCAAACTCTCACAGTAGCCCAAGATGCCTCACTAGTTATATAGGGCTGTATCTCAACCCACAGGCTGAGCTACACACAACTGTTTGCATCTGTGTAGGATTAATTTGAGGACGGAATCAGCTGTAAATGGTGTTAGGCTCTTCAAGGAGCGATTGAGTCTGCCATCTTTGTTCCCTCATTGGGGGGCATGGACAGATGTGCACACCTGAAGTATGCAAGTAGGCTGATGTTCCTTCCTTGCCCAGCATGGTGCCGGCTCCACATACACATGGGTGTATTTTACATGAGCACACTTTGATGTAACATAATATTGTGGCCCTCTTGGATTGGTGACATGACTTCCTTTGGCCATCTTGGATCAGTCCCACCTCCAGCTGAAGTCCACAAGAGGCTCCTCTGGGAACACAAATCAGGAAGAAATCGCCTCATCTGAGCAACACCAGGGACAGTATTAGAGAAAGCAAACACTGATGGTCTAGGCAATCGGGTGACGAGAGCGTGTCAACCCTTCTGCACTCCAGGGGCATCCCAGTTAAAGCCAGAATAGTGAAGGGTGAAGGCCAGGCGTTGGCCAGCCTCTTGGCCTAGGATCTGTTGCTCTGCTGTATCCTACTACTTTGTCTGTAACGGCCCTTAATTGCTTCTTCTCAGATGCACCTTAGCCATGCAGTTATCATGCTATTGTGCCCTTTCCCTACTACTTCTCGCTTCACTAAGAACCATCTCAACTCTCTCCCCATCATTGTTACGCTCACCTGGTATCCACGGGGACGCCACCCAGCCAGTTGGTCGTGGGTGGCCTTCCCAATGATTCCCTGTTGTGGTCTCGGTGTCGATGGGATTCTGCCTGGAAATGAAGACTATATTAGGACTGGGCTACCAAGGTAAGTTTTCCCCCACCTCCCTTGTGTTTCCAGCCCCTCCAGGTTCTCTTCTCACCCAGTTGTCGGAATCGGTGGGCTCTCCATCCTGCTCTCTGGGCAGGGGCACGTTGTCTTTTGTGGGCGCGGGCGGTCCAGTTACTTCACTGACTGCTGCCTTTGTAGTGTCTTTCAGGTAGGTCTTATTGCGATTGATGGCGTCGTAATTCTTGCACACCTTTTCTCTGTTCTAAATGTCTCCTTTTTATCTCCCTAGGAGCGCAGAGTGTCTGCTTGGAGAACTGGATATGCTGGTTCTCTCTGGGAGATGATGGCGCGCTATAGCGCTATGATGCGGTAAGGAGGCGCTTTGCGTAGCGCAGCGATGTCTTGTCCTCACTGACTTGTGCTTTTCTCTTTTCGTAGGTCGCGGTGAGTTCCCAGCGCAGATGGAGTTCCAGAGCTATGCTGGCCGAAAAGCAACCAACCAGGTAAGTCTTTAAGCGCTTTGTGGTTGTAATGTCTCCACTACCTTCTTTAATGATGTCTTTCTCCTTTTCTCAGGTCCTTTTATCCGGGCGGTGAACTCCACCAACAGAGCTGCCCAGGAGCTGCGAGCAGTGAAGGATGATAAATGCAGGTAAGATTCTGCTGCTAATGATGCTTTCGGTTTTTTCTGCAGGTCCGGAATTCACCAGGCTCGTGAGAAAGCTGGACACGGTGAGCGTCACGTTCCTAGAAGCAAAGTAACGCGAAGCGTGTGGTCTTGTTCGGGTGTGGTTTAAATAGCCACTGTAAAGTAGTCCAGGTAAAGTAGTCCCTAGGCCACCACATCCAAAACACTAGACCGCATAGCTTGGTTCTAGGAATCAAACTATGTGGATGCATCCATGTTGGCTGAAAGCCTAAATAAAGTAGTTATTCAAGCAGATGTCTTTCCTTACTGATGAGCCTGGCGCCAAAAGGCGCCAGGACTTGCCCCAAGAGGGCCTGAGAAGTGGATGCCAGGCCTTATTAGTGATCCAAGCCCCGATTCCATCTGGCCAATGGGCTTGCCAGTGGGGATCAGGGCTCAGGGTCGTGACCATCCTCTCTTCTCCTCGATGCCAACTCTCTTCTCGCTTCACTACTCTTTCTATTCACAAAACCTATTCCAACCCCCAACTTCCATTGCACATCCTCTTCTTGCATCTACCCCAGTGCCCAGACTCCACGTCGCTATGCTCCTACATCTCATCCTTTCTATTGCTCTTCGGAATGCACAGTCTGTCTGCGATAAAACCTTTACCTCGAACTTCTTCCCTTCTCATTCTCTTTCTCTTGACATCATTACTATCCTGAAACCTGACTCTGCAACCCTTGCTGCTCTACATGACCCTGCTTACACCATCACTCACGCCCCCTTCCCACTGACATGGGTGGTGGTGTACGACCGTTTCTTCTCCAAACTTCTCATCTCTCCTACTCCCCGATCTCCTGCTGATTCTGTCATTCAAATATACCATCTCCACAATCACTGCCCCTATGGCGCACGTTCTCCCTCTCTCTACTGGCCTCCAGGTCCGGTAGGTCAATTCTTCGACCACCTCTCCCAACTAATTGACTCTCTCCCACCTGAACACCATCTCATTGGCATTGGTTACTTTAACCTCCCCTCTCTATCTGCTGCTCTAGCCACTGTGTGTAATTAACTCTTCTACTTAACCATTCTGTCTCTACTGTCCATGCTCTGCCCACCCATTGAAAAGGAAACTCCCTTGACCATATTCCCATCTCCTCTCTCTCCGCCTAAGAGCCTCCAAACATCTCAACTTAATTCTCTCACCTCCATCTCCTCCACTCTTTTCTGCAAATGATCTTGCCCTCTACTTTGCTCCTAACATTTCTACTGATCACAATACCCATGAAAAATATCCCCTCCTGCTCACTTTTCTTCACCTTCCCCTTCCGTTCTATGTATTCCTTCGCCCTCACCAACTGCAATGAGATTTTTGCCCTACTCCTCAAGGCTAACCCTTTATGTCCAACCACTCACCCTGCACATTGCGAAGCACAAAGCTCACAGTTCAAATCTTACTTCCCTCTTCAACTCCTCTCTTGACAATGCCACTTTTCCCTCATCCTACAAGACAGCTAGCTTTATCCGTCTCGTTAGGCTTCCTGGTCTAGATCCTAACTGTCTGCTCAGTCTCTCTCTCTTCTACCACACTAATTCAAACTCCTACAGCGAGTATTATTCAATTGACTCACTGAGTTCCTGGATACTCATAACCTCCCAGAACCTCTTCAATCTGGCTTCTGACTTTGCCATTATACAGAGACAGCTCTCCTCAAAGTGAACAACTTTGTCTCTTCTGATCTGCATGAAAACTTTTAATCTATTCCTATTCTTCTGCACGGTCTACTGCCTTTTATACGGTCAACCATTCTGACTTTCTCTCTATATTATCTCTCATTGGCATCAGACATGAAGCCCTCGCTTGGTTAGCTTCATAGCTTGCCCGCAGACACTTTCAGGTGTCCTGGAACAGCCATACCTCCCATTCAACCCTACTGTTGGCGTTCCCCAGGGTTTGGTCCTTGGTCGACCTCTCTTCAATCTCTATACTTCAGCTCTTGGCGCCCCGATCTCCTCTTATGGCTTCTCCTATGAACCCTGTGCTGACGACTCAGATCTCTACTTCCCAGCCAAACAGGCTCTCTTCCTCAACTCTTACCACCAGACTATCTCTGCTCGTAACCTTGTTGTCATCTTTGACCCATCACACAACTTCGCTATTCATCTCCAAATCTGCCACTGCAGCCAGACTCCACCCCTCAATATCAGAAAAGAATCAGTCATATTGTTCCTTTCAATACTGCTGAGCAACTAATCTCCTCCTTAGTCCTTTCTAGATCAGACTAATGTGCCAGTCTCCTCCAAGAACTTCCCAACTATGCATTTCCACCTTTGGACAAAGTCCTCAGGTTTGCGGCCCACATACTTTTCAACCTTTCTCGCTTTACCTCTACCTCCTCTGCCCGACTATCTATAAAAACAAAGGGCTAAATATAAAAAACGTATCATCTTCAAAACTATCCATGACTCGCCCCACCCTTCCTTTCTGCTCATCTCTCTCCCTACTCTCCTCCACTCGTTAAGATCATCCCCCGCTCCTTGCCATCACTAGAGCCCCCTGCACTCCCTCTTGTTTCTGCCCTCTCCCTCTCCCCTATTCTGGAATGCTCTTCCTCTCTATAAATCCAACCTCAACGCTCTCCTTTCTGAAGAACCTGTTTCCTAGCACCCTGCGGTACTGCATCACCCTGTTTTCATTTTCTCTGCCCTTCGTTGACAACCCTACAGCACTTTTCCGTCTGTCATCCCTCCATCCTTAATTCAGCACTTTCTCCACCATCCAGTTCTTATGTCATTGTGTCCTGTCCTCGTCCCTGGTTTCGGTTTCCACCGTCCCCTGCAACATCTGGTCTTCAAGTCACATTCTCTCACCCCACTGTAAAGGACCCATGTCCTCCGCTAGGTTATCAATGGTAAATTCTGTACGCGTTTGTGCCAAAAATGCATTGCTTTCCACGTGATATTTCAGCGTCCGCATGGTCCAGTCTCTTGAGTCAGTGACATGACAGAACTGAACTGACGTCCTCCTTAAAGGGCCAGAACAGGATGAAACAGACTCCTGCCCTTAGAAACCAAGTGATCCACCCACCATCACGTAGCTGCTTCCCTACCCTTCGATTTTCCCCCATACACATTTCCAGAGACACGCAGGGCACATCGTAATATATTTTAAACAGGACAAGAAGTGAGTAATCTTAAACACTCTGTAAATAATTTTTGCAAAAGAGACACTCAAGCCTGACAAAATGGAAGGGAATTTGATTACGTTGACAATTCATCACAGAGGACCTTTTACAATACATTAAAAGTAAGACTACACAATGAGTTCTGTGGCGAGTCCCCAAGAAGGAGTCTGACTCATTAGGGAAAACATCAACTCTATTTAATGAAATTATATGCAAAGGCCCATCTTTCCCTATTGCTAAAGGGATTACCCTGCCTATCTAAAGAAAAGGGTGCTAGTCTTTCATTCCCCGGTCCAAACTTAACTTTACCTGGCCCTACGACTAGTTTAACCAACTTCGAGTCAGCCAAGAGAAGGACTTTCTTCCCCTGGACTTTTCATAATTCCCGATAGTCTCTGTTTGAAAATGTCCTCTTATACTTAAGTTTCTTTATACAATCTTCTTTGGTATATCTGAATATCTCCTCCATGAGCTCTTGTAGCTCCTGTAAAACACTTCTGGGCCTGGTGCCCTCTTTAAGCTTATTTTATAAAGTGTATTTATAATGTGGTACAGTCAGAAATATGACTTCACATGTAATAAATTATACACTTATATACAATCATTCAAGTCAATTCATAGTTAAGACAATACTCCTCGTATTCCACTTTAAAAGACCAAGATAAGTCAACATACTCAATACTTCCATAGTTAAAAATTATTCATCACCAAAGGATAAATGTTCCCAGAATTCATCCACCTAGTATTACTTTCAAAGTGACTGAAATATAATTCTAGCTGATCTTGTAATGTGGACATAGGATTAGAATAGGCCTCAAAGTTTTCTATGAAGGTTCCTTACATAGTGAACACGGGTCATCAAGCATATTCCCTTTAGTACGTGCTTCCGCAACTTCGTCAGACTTAGGCGAAATCTCAGAAATTGACCTCATCAGTAGGCATTTAAAATTTTCATAAATATGCGAGTCAGGGTACAAAATTTACAGTTTCCACTACCCATTGGCTCGTGATATTGGATTCATGGCGAGTAAGGAAAGATGGGCTGTGTGCATATATAGCATGGAGGTGGCGAGTGACATGTTATGGCTGGCTGGTAGCTTTGAACTTGAGGTTTTGCACCCTATGCTGGTAAAGTGCCTCAAGATGTGTCCAACCTGGATAATGATTTGTGCTAGTGGTAACTTTGCATCCTATTTATTGTATATGTCCAGTCTATTCTCACGATGGCCAATTTCACACCCGTAGGATTTTTGGCAAGATCTTTAACAGTAAAAGAGCATTTCATATGTCTACTTAAATACAATTCACCATGAACACTAATGGCGCATAGTGGAGTGCAATTGTCTCCTCCCCAAATTATGTAAATTAAGGTGCAATGCATTGGCTAATGGTGTATAATGTAAGAGTCCTTAATAAAGTTCAAATTGTAAAAGTAAAAAACAGCACAAGAGCAATTTTCTAAAATAGAAATAACCACACCCTGTAGTTTATGCAAAGTAAGATTCTTCCCCTCCATTAATATAACTTTAACTTTATCCTTGTATAAGGATTGCTGATGCGGGATCAATGCCGATCTATAAAGAGACACTAGCCTCCAATCTAGACTGACCCTCAATGAATTTAAACCAAATTTGAAACACAGGCTCACCATGGGAAGCGATCGTGGGAGGTTGAGTTTTCTTCCACAACCTCCCTTCAAATCGAACCCAATCCAAGTCCTGTAATTGATTCTCTACATCCATTCCATACATCAAGGTTGGAATGAATTCAACCTTGTAAAAGTTAAAGGGATTATGGAGAAACAAGTTTTACCCAAGAGTCTTAATTTGGCAAACAAATTTGTCAATCCATCCCTCTAAACACACCTCCATGAAGGCAATATTTGAGTGAGATGTAATTTCAAATACCAAATATATGAATTATTTTGTTAAAGTAATCTCTTGATCACTGAGGGCCCACTTAAAGCCAATGTTCCTTTTTGCTGATCTACTAAAACGGGTTATATTGGAATTTGATGGATTGATCAACAAATTACTCTCCCAGGAGAATTCCCCCAATGCATTCAACAGACGCTGGAGGCCTATCAGAGTGTAATCGAACACCACAATATCGTCCGCATAGGCCATCCAGCTAACTGATTACAAAACTTGGAGCCAACAAAAGGGTATGGACGCAGAGCCTCATCCAAATCTGCCAGGTACAGGTTGAAGAGGCAGGGGGCAAGAATGCACCCCTGCCTCAAACCTCTTTCTGTGGTAATTGGACTAGTTAGATGACCCTGTCCATCTAATTTAATTTGCATCTGTGTTCTCTCATGTATATGGACTTTGATTAATGGGAGATTCATTGGGAGACCTGACTTTTTGAGCTTCTGTCAAAGGAGCCCTCTGTTTATGGTATCAAATGCCTTCGATAGATCTACCAAAGCTCCACATAAGGGGGCTGGGGGGGTACCCTTAGTCCAGGAGTTACCACGTATGATCTAAAGCATAAGGCAATTTAGGGAAGTTGAAATACCCTTTCTAACTCCTATCTGCAACTTGGTAAGGAAGCCCACATTACACGCCCACATTTCCAGTTCTCACAAAACCACCCGGCAAACACCTTGCCACCTGCATCAAGAAGGGCGATAATTAACTGGATCAGCCCAATCATCCTTCTTATAAATAGGTATAATTATTGCAGTTTTCCAAGTCGGGGGGCACTGCCCGTTTCGAATCACAATGTTAAACAGTGCCAGAAGTATTCTTGACCAGACGTATTCTTGACCAAAGATCAATATCGGATTTTAAGATGGAATTGGTAAGACCATTTGGCCCTGCGGCTCTCTAAGATGAGGATTTAGAGGTCAGTAAGGCTACGTCATCAATGGTAAGATGCAACTTCCAGAGTACATTTTCTTTCCATATCTTGGTATCCTCAGCTGGTTTCTTATAGAGTTGTATTAAGTGTTCTCTCCATGTGCTTTCTGTAATGAAATTAGTTTGCATATAACACTGGGGCTTCAAGTCCTGATTCACCAAGGACCAGAAGGTCTATGCATTATTTGAGGCCAGTATTCCAAGCCTCAATTCTCCCTGCCTGAGTCAAAAGAAAGCGATGAGCTCTGGGCCACTTCTTATATTCCATTCAGAGTCACTTTTCCCCCACTTTGACAGTCTACCTGTGTTAAGGTAAAGTTCTTTAAAGCCTGGATGTTTTTTCTCAGTTGTCTTTTATGCTCCAAGCTTTCTTGGTTGAATCCATGATTATGATTTGAATTTACATAAGTATGCAATGGCTGGTCCTGCTCCCATATAAACACCAAGAAATTAGTGAGAGAACATACTCTCTTACTAGTTTCTACAGTGTTTGATAGCCTTCTTATAAGCAGAGAGCCTCCCCCTCTAAACTTGGTGATTCTACTGCCACCCACATTTATCACCACCATAGCTTGGGACATTAACTCAGCCCTCTCAACATCCATTGATAATTTAGCAGTTAACATGTGATCACTGTACAAAGATCGAATTTCCATTCCAGTGCAGCAGTCAAACATGTCCCTAGAGAGGACAAGATAGTCAGTGATGGAACTAGAAGTTCAGCTTTTCCATGTGGCTGCTGAATTGAGATCCCCATTAACACTCCATTTGCCAGATGCAAATTATAGCCCTCAAAGTAATTCAACCATTATAACCCATTATCATGGGCAACAGAATTTCTTGTCACGGAGAAGCAGGAGGGAGCAAGCAATAGAAGTTTAGGTAACCAGCCATCACTAGTCCCTGCGAGCCCTGCACAGACCTACCATTCAATACTATGTCTGACAAGTTCTCTAGAAAGACGTCCAGGTTAGAAAACAGGTTCCAGTAGAGATTATGTGAAACATTGCAGATTCAAATCAGCCTGCGAATATAGTCTTGCTGCTAGGATACCTTGGCAATTAGATGGTATTACTTCTAACTTCTTTATAATTGAATTACGAGTTGCAATTAGCCCGGGACAGATGGCCACCATTGATATGGGAGGCCATTTGCTGTAGTATTGAAAATCTATCTATTTTAATTCCAGTAGTTCAGCCAGGTCCCCTGCAGCATAGCCTAGTCAATATTGCCAAATATATGGGCCTTGAATACATTATTCGTATTAGTTTTTAAATAGTTTTTATTGTTTTATAACAACTGTAAAACACAGCCATCAATCAAATATCCATGATGTTGTACATCAATTGTGTGTCTATATAACCTCCCCAATATGCCCACTCACACAAGCCTATCCCACCCACAGTACTATATCACTTTTAACCATCCATCATAAACCGGTCATTGATATCAACTCCTTACGACACAATTGGGCCACACCCTGCATTGATAATGACAAATCTTGTACCAATTGCTTCCAGGAGTCTAGGGATACACTGTTAATCTTGGGCTCTACGGGCTGCCTCTCGCCATTCAGCAGTTTCCGCTTTCAACCATTTCTGGAGGTCACTCCACCATAGAAGCATCTCTTGTCCCTTGCACGCCTTCCATCCCATAGCTATCCTACGTTTTGCCAGTATGTATGCCAAGTCTTTCAATTTGCTAACATCTCTCGCCTGCTTCGGACACGTAAAAATACCCAACAGGCAAGCTGCCGGGCAACTCGGGTCTAACGTTATACCTATAGTGGGCAGCGCCCAGGCTGTCTCATCCCAAAAATTCCCATTCTCCGTACACACCCAAAACATGTGTAGTAAATCCTCATCAAGCCAATCCGCATTTTGGACAAACTTGTACTGTTGCCTTGCTAAATTTGGCTAGCTTTTTTGGCGTCAGATATACCCTATGGGTGGCATACAATTGTATCAACTGGAGCTTAGCGTTCCTAGAAACCTTTTTATGATATGCTAAAGCTCTGCCCCAAGATGCATCAGTCAGTTGCTCTTGTAAGTCCGCCTCCCATCTGCGCAAGGTCTGCGCCACCATATCTTCCGGTAGTGACATTAACAGCTTGTATAGCCGAGACACTGCGTGTCCGCCCTCTGAAATGTCATACAATGTTTCTATGATCTCATCCTACCGTAATATCCCATCTGTGACTGGCCATCTACTCTGCACCCTCTGAAGTAGTGCTGGATGTGTGATGTACTGTCCCGCATGTAGTCCTGTTTGAGGCAAGTGTGTCAAAATCTATCAGTTTACCTTCTTGCAATAGGTCACCTACTGTCACCACACCCATTGGTTCCCAGTATTACCTTACTTTGAATCAGAGTTGTGAATCTTCACATTTTAGTGACACTAATGGTACTTCCGGGCAATATGCGAGTCCCTGTCCAGAAAGCGTCTGGCTCTACGCCACGTCTCTTTGCCCAGTTTCTACAGTAGTGGAGGGTCAAGGATGCATGACTTAACAGTCCATATTATTTCTTTCAAGAAGATTGGGGCACACTGTGGTTGTAATAATAAGGTGTCATGGGACTGCGCATTAAACGACCAATTTGCCACAAATTGCAGTTGACACGCCATATATCATGCCATATATTAAGCCTCAAAACGCAGGGTGCCAATTCCATCTTGGTCATACCGTTTTTGCAATTTAGCAAGTGCCATACGGCATCTTGAGTTATGCCATAGGAAACTACGACATATTGTGTCTAACCTCTTAAAGAAGCTTCTGGGTATACTGTATGGCACATTGGTGAAACAGTGGAGGAGCCTCGGCAGTACCACCATCTTTAACAGGGCCAATCTTCTCATCAACAAGAGCAGCAGCTTCGCCCAGAAAACCATGGATTTCTCCATTTTGTCGACTGCTTTCACGTGTTTTATGTGTTCCATCCTAGGGTCATGAAAAATATCTACCCCCAAATATCCGAATGTGGCTATCTCCCATTTGATCTGTAGTATTGGCAACCTGCCTAGGGTTTTCCCTGTATACTCTGCTAATGGGAACAAGCATGACTTCTGAGCATTAATCGTGATACCCGATAGGGCTGCGTAACGTTCCAACACATCTAGAATGTACTGGAGATTAGTTTCGGGATTTTGTAAATATAGGAGTACATCGTCAGCGTACAGGGAGAGCAGATGAATGTTGCGCATGTATAGTTTGCCGGCGTTCTGATATTCCTTGCGTAAATATATCGCCAGCAGCTCCAAGGCTAGTATAAATAACATAGGAGACCACGGACACCCCATGCCTGGTACCTTTATCCAACTGCCATTGATCCGAGATGCACCCGCCGGTATTAACCCTAGCAATCGGACTACTATATAGCAGCCGCACCCCTTTTATGTATGTTGGTCCCATGCCAAAGCCCTTCAAGGGTGCTAGCAGCCATGGCCACCTGACTGAGTCAAATGCTTTGACTGCATCAAGTGAAGCCACCACATATTGATGTGTACTGGCTCAAGTGTGGTCTCTTATATGGTGTAACCTCCTGATGTTATATGTATTATTTCTATTTGGGACATATCCAAACTGGTCAGGGTGGATAAGCTTCGCTATTTCCAGCTTAAGTCTATTGGCTAGTAGGGCTGTAAGTATCTTTCCATCTTGATTAAACAATAGGCGCCTGTAAGAACCACAGTCATCCTCCGGCTTGTTTGGCTTCAGCAATGGGACGATTACAGAAAGTAACCTCCAAAGGTTAATTCAATCGCCTCACCACATTTCTATTTTCATTTGGGGACTTCCTCTTTTTCTGGAGAATGACTGGAGATTGCATAACCGAGTTTCTGAAACTGCTCAGACACTTCTAATAGGGCATTAGCATGCATTTTAGATTTAAAACCCATTCGTGCAATCTTCAAAAGGAATAGTATGTAATCAATATCATGGGTTGAAAAGAGGAAGTTCAGTTGCAAAATTGCACTTCTGTACAGCACCGTTTGTTCCTGAGATGGGAATACCTGCTTTATCCATACCCAAGGTAGAGCAAACAATGGGGGACTATTGCCAGCTGGCCTCCCCTCAGGCATGCTGGTAGTATACTGGGAAGCTGAGATTTAGCTACAACAGACAGAAATTGACTTCCTCTGTTCTCTGTACATTGCACCAAATTTGAGGGAATGTCTAGGTTAAGACCCTCTGTTTGTGAACACACTGTTGCAGTTTTTTTTAACTGTATTAGGCTTAAGGACCCCTTTCCCCAAAATAAAAGATTGGTTCACATCGCTCATGAAATAGGCAGATCTGTGTGACTTTTACTAATGTTAGCCTCTGAGTGTCTAGGCAAAGAATGTTGCCCTTGAACCAGTCCACTGTTGAAAGGGATTGAATCAGTAAAATTCCTGCACCCCCCACTCAGTTTGTTGTTCAGCACGTTTCATCAGTATTTTTTCGAAGATTGTACATTACAATTGGGAATGGAGTTACTGGCACCCGACGAGTCAGACAAGGATACAGGTGGATTACACTTTACAGCATGCCTCCAAAGAATGTGTACTCTTGATGATATCCTGGGTTTGTGTACTCCCATCTCTTTTTCTTCGCTGCAAATTCAAACAATCACTTGTAGCGGTACAGCTAACTGTAGTCCTTTTCCCGGTGTCTGCTTGTGTCGGCCTTACAGTTTCAACCAATCAGGTAGATTCAGATAGCTCAGGAATTTCCTGGCATTTTTCCCTTGAATTATTCCTCCAGTTCTTTGATTTGTTTTGCCACCATTTTAGATATAAACACTTGAGGGGCAGGATAAGTACTGTTTGCAATATATTGACTCTTTGACCAAAGGAACCTCACCTCTTACATCAGGTGTTTGAGCTTTGCCGACAGGTGATTCTGTTTGCACCTGTACCTACACAGGGACAAGTGGGGAGGTGCCAGGCATAACTTCTAAACAGACCTCAGCAACCATTACTACTTCACATGTCTTTAGGAGATTAGGCACATCTGTTCGACCGTCTTCTTGAGCCTGAGGATCTGAAATATCAAATTTATCCTCATTTCTCCCTTTTGCTTTCTCAATTGGATCCTTGAACATAAACAGCGCAATCTTACTCTATTTCTGTATGTTTTCATAAAGGCTCACAAACTAACTCAGAACTAAATAGAAGGCCGAAATAAGAGTGCGCTGAGAGTTTCACCCTCTTATCCATCTCCCAAAATGTGCAATGCAGGCCATGGCTCGACTACGGAATAGGAGATATGATAGAGTTCAGGGACAAGTGCTTGGTTAGAATAGATGGAATATCTTCACGGTTTACTCGACGATCCTCCTGGGTTAATTCCTCACCCAAATGCAACACATTTGACTCCAAGGGAGAAATAGAAGTGGAAACACGGCCCTCCTCAACTAGGGTTGTAGACTCCAAGATACTTCCACCATTTGGGAAATGAACCGTCCATTTGCCACGCTAGTGCCCATTAAGATGAATATTTGTACTTGTACCAGCCGTCAAAAAGAAATCTTTCATGCTTTTCTATTGAGTATATTTCACTAAGCGAAGAGGAGTTGATTTTAAAACAGGAGACCAAGCTATTAACTACTGCACGCTGATCCTTCAGTTCTGCTGCAGCTACATTAAAACCTTTCACTTTCAAAGTTTCCTTATTCGCTACAAGGGTTTTTGATGTGCAAGCTTTTCCAGAGAAGTTAACCTCCACAGCCCGAACCAAGGTCAGGTTCAAAGTCGCCACAACGTTGGATAGTCTCTTGGGGCGTGGCTAAGAGAGCCATATAACAGGACGTGTTTTCACTGGCACTCCTGCTGATCCTGCAGAGATCCAAGAAAAATCGCATGAGGACAGATCCTTGGGCCAATATTGTTGCGTGGGGGCATTTGTGAAACACTAGGGCGCACCTGAATACATGAGCACACCTGGAAGATGATGCAGCTCTGATAGACAGAACCGAAAATAGACTGCAGAGGATCGAGTGCGGCGGTCCCAAGATGGCGGCCCCCTATGAACAAAGGGATCGCAGTGGTAACTGCTGAACCCGGCATGGAGGATCAAATATATGACAGCACGGGGGCCGTGGTGTATACCATAGCTGCGGCTCCCTCTGCTGTGACTTCACTGTCTATCTAGCAGAAAGGAAAAAAAAGAAAAAAAAAAAACGCTGTTGGAGGGAGGAAGGCAGTGTGCGGAATAACCCCAGTGCGGGCATCGGAGGACAGCAGTCCTCGTGGAATAGGCAGTAAGCGTGTAACGCACAAAGCGATGCCTGTGATGGAACCTGGAAGATAAACAGTCTGCGCTACTGCGGGGCCAGCCTCTGGAATGCGACCAGAGAAACAGTAGCAAGATGTACAGCAGGGCTCCAGACTCCACAGAATAAGGTCTGCTGGAGAGGACAGGCAGGATACAAAGTATCAAGGATTGAACAGAAGTGAGCTGGGCTACGACATCGGCCAGGCCCCACAAAGTGAGAAAGAGCAGTTGACCCTGCGCCACGAGTGAGAAGGTTAAGTGACACGCAGCGCTGTATGGATCAGCTGAAAGCACCGCAGTAAGCGCTTGGTTTGGAGACTGAAGGTTTTCACGGAAAGGTGCATGTGAGCAGTGACAGGAGGCTGGGAGGCAATATTGGGTGCAACGTGCAGTGGGCAACAGCGCCTAGAGCTGGACAGACGGCCCAGAGCAGGACACTTCCAATACAAATCACACAAAAAAAAGAAAACTCGAGTCATGAGGATTGGAAATGCAAGGCTGAAGATAGTCTGAGATTGGTGTGAATTTGCTAGAAGAAAGGGAGGAATTTAGCTTATTATGACATATAGCCTTATGTAGTAGAAAGAGCTGGTGAATTCCCGTAAGACCTGGAGACTCGTTAGTGTGCAGGGAGGCTGGGACAACGTTACCTTCAGGCACCAATTACAATACGGGCACTCCCCGGCACAGAAAAAGGCCTCGAGGACATGAAAATGGAATAAAGGACGCAGGAGATAAGAGGCGAGAGACAGCCCTAGGAACAGAGCACAGGAGGGACCTCAGGATAAAGGGTCACAGCGAAAAGCATACCAGAAGCGAAAGAGACACCTTTGGAGTAGCAAGCAGGTGCGCAGATTGTCTCCAGGACTGGGAAAAACAGCGCTGGACTTACTCGGCAGGGGCGAGGCACAACCAAGAGCCATCCCCAGAGGCCAAATTGAGCTGGGTGGACACATCTAGTGGAGAAGATTCAAGAGCAGTAGAAGCGAAGATGGCGTCAAAGGTGGGCAAAATCAAAGGAAAACAGCCAACGCTAGAGGACTTCGGCAAATCATCCCCAATGATGGAAGGGGCAAAAACGAAGAAACAAGACACGGAAGGCATATGGGCCTCCGACACGGAATGACCAACATATCCTGGATGCCATAGCGGAGCTGAAGACATGGGCATGCAAAATGGACACGGCCATCGCGGGATTAAAAACCAGTGGAACAAAGAACAGATGCTGTCAGTGAAGATGTGAATCTCCAACGGCAGGACGTCAGGAAGCTAGCGGAGCGCACAGGTGCGGTAGACAAAGATGTGGAAGCCAACGCACACACCAGCGCAGCAAACGCCAAGGAGGTTGCAGTACTACAAGAATGGGTGCGCAACCTGTAAAACAGAGATGAGGCGGCAGATGGGCGGGCTCGCAGAAATAATGTTTGCATCCTAGGCCTGCCCGAAGGAGGGGAGGGCTCGGACCTGACAAACTATGTAGAGAACATGCTGCTGCAGGAGATAGATGGGGTGCTCTCACCCAAGGATTCACTGTGGAAAGGGCGCATAGGGCCTTGACCAGACGACCGGGGGCCCCCTCCCGACCACTTATCGCCAAGACATTGAACTATAAAGACCGGGAGAAGATACTTGAACACTTCCGTAAAGGTGGAGCAATTAAAAGAGAAGCTGCGACAATCACGGCATGCCCGGACTACACCTTTTTGGTGCAAAGACAGCGGCTGAACTATGTATCGGTTAAAAGAAGGCTGCGGGAAGCGGGATACAAATACATGTTGTTTCCGGCAAAGTTGAAAGTGATACCCAACAACAAGATACACACCCTGGAGGAGACGGCATGGTTGGACGCACTGAACTGCCCAGCAGGAGCAGATGATCAGACGGAGAGTAGACCGGATAAGTGAACTTTGGGTTTCTCCGTGAAATATTGTAAATTGATTATGGGTATAAAAATCGTATAATGACATTGATTTTGGACTAGAATATAAAACGCTATACGGGGAGGCTAAGGCAAACTGAACGGATAAGCCTTCAGATGGAAATAATGTGGTGAATTGGGATTTAATGCGGGAGACACAGATGGAGCATGTCATTACCCCTAGTAGTTAGCTTAGTTGGGACACCAATAGGAAGGTGTCCCCCCGCAGAGCCTGGAGTATCAGCTAGGTCTGAGAAAAAGTCTAGATGGGGGGGTAGCCTGAGATCCAAAGTTTGACCTGGGCAACCGGTTGAGGGAGATATGGGTTGAGGGGAAGTTGGGGAGTTGCAAGGGAGGGTTGGGAAGAGGAGTTAGGGGATAAGGGGGGGAGTTGGGAAGTTCCAAGGGGGGAGGGAAAGGGTATTGGGGTTGTTATGGGGGTGCAAGCCTACAATCACAAGCCATAGAAGAAGAATAGGAAAGTGGGGGCGGAGACGGGAGGGGTAGGTAATGGTTAGAATGGGAGACTGGAGCATAATGACCTGGAATGTGAGGGGAGTGAATTCTTACATTAAACCGAATAAAGTAATGATGTACTTGAAGAGATTGAAGATAGATATAGCACTGCTACAGGAAACCCACCTGAACAAAGAAGCAAGAAGTAGTAACAAGGAAATGGAAAGGGATAACCTTAGGGGCAACGTATGCCAGTGGAGTCCTCACATGGAATAGTACCACATGTCCCGTTTCAAGCTGTTGCAGTTCACCATAAAGGTGGGAGGATGTATTAAGGGAATGGTAGAAAACATCATAAACGTTTATGCCCCATATCATGACACCAAAATTTACTTGGGGAGTCTATGCTAAGATTAGCCCATACGTAGATGGAGCAGTTATATGGGGTGGATACTTTAATTGTACCCTGGACCCGAGGCTAGATAGATCGGACGAGAAGGTTAGTAGACCTGATCCTGCAGAAAAATTCTTGATCACCCTGTTAAGGGATTTTAGGATGGAAGATGTATGGCGAGTGCACCACCCACACACTAGAGTTTACTCACATTATTCCACCCCGCAAAACCTACATACAAGGTTGGATTATATATTTCTTTATCAAATCTGAGCTACTGGAAGCGGTGACACAGGCAGAGTACAAGGCTATAGTCCTCAGACCATGCACCGCCGGCAGTGACGTGGCAGATCTCATTCACTAGGGCGAGAATCCTGACATGGAAATTCAGGGCAGATGCACTGAAAGACACTGTATTCAGAGAAGATTTAAGAAAGGACATACAAGAATATTTTGAACACAACACAGGCAGCGTGGAATCGGCCGAGACGCTGTGGTAGACATTCAAAGTGGTAGCAAGGGGAGCAGCAATATTGAAATCGAAAGGGCTGGAAGGGGGGCATAATACGAGATCTACATAAGGCAGAGGAGGAGCGAGAAACAAAAACGCGGGAGGCTAGGGAATCCCCTGCGGAAACGGTAGCCATATGCCAATTACAGCAGGCATGCAAGGTACATTGGGAGACACTGTGCAATCTAAATTATAGAAAATATGTGGAAAGACAACATGCTGAGGGCGACAAACCAGGCAGGTTGGTAGCATGGCTACATGAAAGCGAGGCTCCTACGCAAGTAATCCGTAGTAAAGTAGCGGATGTCCAGATGCGAGATACTCAGGAAGGCGTGAATGAATGTTTCTATGAATATTATAAAAGGAACTGGATGCAGATGCTACGGGTGGGGAAGAAATTGATATGTTGGAAGCGTTAACAGAGATTGCCCTGCCTAAGCTTGATGCGACAGAAAGGGAGAGCCTAGAAGCGCCAGTGACGCTAGACGAGCTAGAATATGTTATTAAGTCATTACCCACTAACAAAGCCCCAGGTGCCGATGGCCTCCCTAGAGAGTTCTACAAAGCATATAAGACAGAATTGCTCCCTCCGATGTTGGCAACGCTAGACAAAGCGTTTAATGCAAATGCATTGCCTGCATCTCTTCGGGAGGCAATAATCATCCCGCTACTTAGACCTGGCAAACCAGACATGGACTGCAGATCCTATAGACTGCTTGTGATGTTTAATCAAGACAGTAAAATACATACAGATGTGATGGCAAATAGGCTGAGGCCAGTTATCAACAAACTTGTCCATCTGGTCCAAACACGGTATGTCCCAGGCAGGTGTATATCAGACAACCATAAAAGGCTTCACCATGTCCTAGATCAGACCAAAGGAAGCTCCCAGGAGCTAGCGATCGTCTCACTGGATGCGGTGAAAGCCTTTGATTCAGTCAAGTGGCCCTGGCTACTGGCTGTTCTGAAAGTATATGGGGTTGGGTCTGGGTACCTGAAGTGGGGGAAGCTGCTATACAACAAACCACTAGCGCAAGTTAAAACGGGAGTGACCATATCTGAACAATGGCATCTGAGTTGCCCGTGGTCCCCAATGCGGTTTATTTTAGCACTAGAACCCCTGGCGGCGTATTTGAGGCAGCAATATGGGGAAGTCGGGATCAGTACCAAAGAAGGGAAACTTTTAATATCGATGTATGCAGATGATATGTTGCTGTACCTGTACCTGAAATACTCAGAGGAGAATCTACAGTACATTTTAGAGTTTATGGATCGGTATGCGATGCTATCTGGCATAACAGTCAACCCCAAAAAGTCTAGCATATTCCCCCTAGGGAGATACGTAGGTGTGCCACACCATGAACTACCGATATTACAGATCAGGTGGGAAACTGAATAAATTAGATACCTGGGAATAGACATACCAGAAGATCGAGGTGGAGTACGAACCGAACACGGTGAAAGCAATGTCTCAAATTGAGAGCAGCCTGACATTTTGGGCCAAACTACCTCTAACCATGATGGGGAGGGTGGCGCTGTTGAAGATGGTGGTACTACCTAGGTTGTTACATTATTTCGCAAACATCACATTTATGATACCTAAACATTTCTTTGCAAAAATACATAGTATTTGCAGGGGGTTCATATGGCATAATTCTAGGAGCAAAATTGGTTATGAAGTTGCAAAACCCGTATGAACAAGGGGGCATTAGACTGCCCAACTTTGAAGTGTACTACTTGGCCAGCCAGCTCCAATACATGGTGCGTTGGCTGGCGGATGACCCCCACACCAGAGTCTAGACTGCTCAGGGCAGAGTGCGCCCCTCACTTTCTGAATGAATGGATGGGTTTGTCAAAACAGCAGTGGGGAAGAGGGACGAGATTGCTAGACCTGGGTGTGGGAACCTGGAGGCGGACTTGCCGGGTGATGGGGAACCCAGCCCTGTGCTCTCCTCAAATGCCTCTAGTGGCACTAGAGGGGATAAATGAACAGACGAGAAGGACAATCAGGATGCAGTGGGAAACGAAAGGCATAGCGACTTTAGTGGATGTATGGCAAGACAGGAAATAGATAAATTTGATACACTACGGAAGGAAATAGGATTACACCAGGGCAATACACCACATATGCCAGGATAATAAAGAAAATGAAGGGTGGGTGGCCGGAGGCTGTGTTGACCCAACAACCAGATGCAGTTATAGAAACGAGTTGTGGTATGTCGTAAGGGGGCCATGAAGTCTCCCGGATATACAAGCTGCTGATGTCTAAGGTTGGGAAGGAGGCGATCAAGATAAGATGGGATTGGGAAGATCGGGGGGGGGGTGGAATTGCTGGGGGACAGGCTGTGGAAAAGAGCATAAGGGTATCATAAAAAGGTATTTGTCACCCACAGAGCCCTAAGAAGATAGCCTAGTTTAAAAAGGCTGCAACACAGACATGCCCAAAATGTGGAGAGATGAATGCAGGCATGGCACATATGATTTGGGCATACCCTGAAATATGGGGATTCTGGAGGGAGGTGGCGCACCTCTTGGCAGAAAGAGAGATCATTTTGGACATAGACTCCATATAGGCAGGCATGTTGGGGGCGTTTAGGGGGGGTGGTTCCCTAGGCCGTATAAACTTAAATATGTGAGCAAGCTTAAAGACTTAAAGTATATACTTGCTAAATGTAGAATAGCAATGAGTTGGAAGGCAAACAGAAGGCCGAGAGCAGAGGCCTGGTGGTACGATCTTCAGAAATGGGCGAATGCCGAAACAGTGTGGCAAGAGGCCACAAACAGAGGTGGGGAAGAAGAAGCGGACACGTTAGTTGCCTGGAAACACTTGGTAGCAACACTGTCTGGGTCTGTTCTGGGAAGCTCTGAGGAAGAGAACTCTTCAGATGCAGGGAATGAGGTGTTGCCCATAGAAAGAGGTTGATGTAGGCTCAAATGTGGGGTAGGCTTGTGAAGGGAGGAGGGAGGAGGGGAAACTAAAACGTGTTGTTGCAAGATAAGGTGAACGCATGTTTGGCGTTCCACTGTATGGTGCTTATGTTGAAACCAATAAATACTTTTTTTTTTTTTTTAAACGTGTAGTCTCTTGGGCATCTGGAAAATCGCTAGATTGTCATCCGTTATCACTGGCCTTCCCTCACGCAGTTCGGTATTGGCTGGCAATAATACAGAATTAGCGGCCACACTCTCAGTGGCTGCTGGTTGGATAACATAGCCTGTGATTTAGTTTGATTATGTCTGCTTCGCAGATCATACATTGTGTAAAAAAGAGGGGCTAGCATGCACCATGAGCAAGAGACAGATGGAGATATATAGATTACAGTTCATCTCGGCTCTCAACATTCCGCACTCTGCAATTATCAAGCAAACCAACAGAAATGAAAAATAGGACTGCTCGTAGCTGATGTCGTCACAGTCTGTCTCAAAGTGTTACTCGCAACATAGAGATGGTGTAACACTTACTATTTCGAAGTGGTATTGTATTCCGTTCCGTTCGCCTTCACTCACCTGCCCAAGAATGCATCCCCTCCATGGTCCTCCGCGCCTGGGAAAACCCTTTATGCAGGTTTCCTCTTCTTGCAGGTAACCACTCTTTACACACACAAACAGAATAACTGACCAACACTGCAGCGACTCAGCAACAGCTTCTTTTTTGTGTTCACAGAGTTCTCTTTCTCAGTCTCTCAATGCATCCTTTGCTACTTTGCATAGGACTTGATCCCCATTTAGATTCCCCCACTCCTGGGTTCTTTCTCTGTACCCTTTTGTCTATCATTTGGTTCTCTTGATAGTCTTATCTCAAATTCTTTGGAAGCCATGCTGGGGCTTTGCATTGACCAGTCTTAGTCTCTTTGCTCACAAGACTTTTTCCCTTCTTACCAAGATGATGATCCCCAGCCCCTCTATATTATTCTCACAGGATGGTTACTGGCTTTATGAGCTTTTCACATTGGCAATCTGACAACTTTATTCCTCGTATCTCGTCTTGATGACTGTGACGAGATGCACTTTATCGTATACTTTTGCCCCGCGGCCTCCCACCCCTTCCCCCCATTTTCCCCAGTAACTTCATCTGTATAGGGATACATTGCAGGGCTCGCCAGGCACTGGGGTATTCTTCTCCGTTGTCAGTTTCCTTGGTTCTGGCTTTTAAGCGTTCTCAGCTTCCCTTCAGCCTGTAGCAGTCTATGGACACAGGGTACAGGGAACTTCTCTATCTCAAAGCTGTGATGTCTCAGCAGGGTTCAGCGGGCATCTCACCCAACAAGAGGAGATTGTGTTCATGCCAGCATCTGGATTCTTCTTTCCCTGTGGGCAGCGGTTTCCACATTGCCGTCATCACAGGCGTCTCATTGTGGAGTTCATTGAAGATTTGAAAGTTGCGGGCTCCGCAGCTTGGCTCTAGTCCATCTCTCCAAGGCACTGCATATCATATGCACTCCTCCTACTTCCTGAACTCGTCTCAGTTAAATGTACATCTTGTTTAAGACATTGCCTTTTCCTCCATCTGATAGATTCACTTCAGCATTGCCTACAGACAAAGATGTTACATTTTTCCTATCAGCAGGAAGTCCCATACACGCTAATATGTTAGCAATCTAGGGAGTTCCTCATAGGATTGGGAGTCCTTGTCCCCTTTGAGGGTGTCACTCCACTTTAGGTCCCACTTGCCAATGCCCCTAGGGAGGGTGTCGCAGAGCGGGCTCACCTACCTAGCATCAAAAGAGGTAGCTCCTCCTTGGGGGGGAAGGGGCGATTACTGTTGATTCATCACCGTATCCTTGGTGGTCACAGTTCTCAAAGTATTGTAACAAGTGACTACAATCGTAAAGGATCCAACTCTAAAAAGATATTTTCAAGAATAACCATTGGCTTCCTGGGGGCGTGGCTAACTAGCCATGGAATAGGACGTGCTCCGTGCTGGGCTCCTGCCGATCCGACAACATTTTGCTGATTTACGCTTTGGAAACTGTCATAAGTGCCTGGAAATTATAGGATCAAACGTTGGAACACATGCGCTATTGGAATCTGGAAGGAAGAGTCTGTCGTGCCTGCAGATTACAAGATAAATGGATTTTATTCAGTGCAGTCGTGGGGATACTTTGTTGCCAAGATGGCGGCGAACAAAGGAAAGGCTGGTGGAATCGTGAAACGAAACTGACTCCTCCAATTACACGGAGCGGCTGCGGGCATCTGCCTAAGCTGCCTAAGGAAGGGTATTGTGTGCCCCGGTGAAACTGTGTTGCTGGATTACAACCCCAAGGCGGAATGGCGGTAGCAATTGAATAGCATAGCAAGATCGCTTGAACAAGCTTTGGGAACTGTGGCGGCTTGCAAGTATACGCAGGACAGCCGGACCTCGCCGCGTGTGAAGTGGAAACATCGACTGCTGACAGACGATGTCAGGAGTGTCCCTTGGCCCTGCACCGACGAGGCGGCGCTCCCGGGACCGACTGCGGGGAATGCTTCTTAACGGGCACAATGAAGCAGATGGCAGCGATAGGCGAACACGGCACCTAGCTGTATGCAGGGTAGCCGCACTTGTGAGGTGAGAGACAAAGATCTGTGAAACGGACAGGGGCACTGTAACGACACAGACGGCGAAGGCTGCCAGTGGCGCGGACTGGGCAGGCATCGGGCTGCGCTTAAAACACTGGGAACTGCTGGGCCCGAAATACGGAAATCGCCGCACCCATATACATGCTGTGAGCTGAGGAGCAGGCCGGAGGGGCTTAAGGAAGGCGCTGTAAAGGCGCTGTAAACCAAGGTAGCTGTGGCACAGGGCCCACTGGAAAGTGCTATATACGGGAAGCTGCTGCCAAGCGATCATACACACAAGGCCCACATATGCACACTAACAAATGGTTAAGCTAGCAGACGTGAAGAGAGTGAGGCAGAAAAACGGTCATTGGAATCTGATGAGGATGCAATCGAAGTTTACAGAAACCGGCCTGTGAGGTTGGGGTGGCCAGTGGAGTGCAACACCAACGCACTACTTATAGGGGCACCAGGTGACACTGAGGGCGGACCAGGTACCGATCAGTGAAAGTGATTACTACAACCTTAAAAGAGACGCCCAACCTGGCATACACCACACGTGCCCAGGCAACCCGACTCCAGGGGTATGTGTCAGCAGATACGAGTGCCAACGAGAATTATGCGCGGAAAGTTGTACGTGGGAGGCTACAATCCACTTGAATAGCAATCTCATGTGTCATAGTAAATGTAAGTCGGAAGATAGAGACCCCAACGACCGAAGAACTTGAGGAGTCAACAACCGCACTGAGCCGGAGCCATACACGTGCGAAGGGTGGCGCTATGTCGGTGAAAGGATTAAGAGCCAAGACCAAACAACCCACAATGGAGGTCTTTGCGAAAACGCAGAGGACCCCTACAACATCGGCGCAGAGCACAGGCGCGACTCCTACGGAAGAAGCCCCAGAAGGAGACAAACATCAGATCCTGGAGGCTATAACGGAGTTGAGCACTAAATGGGGCTTGGCAATGGCGGACCTACGAACAGCCCTGGAGAATAAAATTGATGCGGTAGGAACTGAACTTACCCTGTTACGGCAAGACGTCAGGGCGCTGGCAGAGAGAAAGAGTGGTTTGGAAAGTGCAGTAAAGACCAATACAGATGTTAGCACGAATAATGCTAAGGAAGTTCATGTGCTAAAACAGCAGGTTGCCAATATGGAAAATCGGGTGGAAGAAGCGGAAGGAAGGGCGAGAAGAAATAACATATGGGTGGTTGGCCTGCCGGAGGGGGAGGAAGGCCAGGAACCCACAAACTACGTGGAGAACATGATCCTCCAGCACATAGCAGTGGACAAGCTTTCGCAGGGGTTCACGGTGGAACAGGCACATCGCGCCTTAATGAGGAAACCACGACCTGGGGCTCCACCGAGACCGATCATCGCAAGGATTTTTAACTACAGAGACAGAGAGAAGATCCTGGAATTTTTTCGTAAAGGCGGAACAATAGAGAGCATCCACCAACGTCACGGCATACCCGGATTATACGATGCTGGTGCAAAGGCAGAGATACAGCTACGTGGCCGTCAAGAGGAGGTTGCGTGCAGCAGGCATCAAGTACATGCTTCTGTACCCGGCGAGGCTTAAGTTGCTACATAAGAGCAGAGCCCTTTCCTTTGATACTCCGGAGGGGGTGGCGACATGGCTGGACCTGCAGGGTTGCCCGGAACAAGAAGCGGACCGAGACCGGAAGGGGGGGGTGATAACTGAAGAACTTGCACCATTGACATAGAGGGGGTAAGTGGGAGGGTGATCCTGGTTATACTGGGAAAGTGAGACTGGCTGAACATTGGGTAGCATTCGGGCCTTGTGCTCGACATGGACTGGAATATAGTGGGTAAAATGTACTTGGTAGCTGCTTAGCATTAACATAAAGCGTAATAGATTCAGAAATAGGAGCAACAGAATGGAAGCAATCCACCCCAAGATACTAATAGTTAAGTGGCCATTAGGGCGGCTTAACCCTACTGGGCCCCGAGCATAGGTTTGTGCTAGTCGGGGCTAGATGTGGGGGTGCCGGAGATCCAGGAATGGAGCTGGGCAACGGTTGGGGAGGGTGTTGTTGGGGAAGGGATGGGGGGTAGAGGGGGGGGTGGGGAGTTGGGTGTGTACATCGTTATGGGGAGTTTGAGTTCAAATATGAGCCTACATGGAAGAGCTAGAGGGTTGTATCCGTTTTGCGTGAGCGAGTGGGATCGGCTGGATGTAAGGGAGGTGAGTACTAACGAGCTATGGGAGATCTTAAGATAGTAACGTGGAATGTCAGGGGACTAAACAGTTATTTGAAGAGGAATAAGGTCATGCTTTATTTGAAAAGGCAAAAGATAGATATTGCACTGCTACAGGAGACGCATCTGACACGAGAAAAGATGGAGCTGGTGGGGAAAAAATGGAAAGGGACTGTGGTGGGTTCTTCGTACTCTGCCTATGCTAGAGGAGTACTGGTTTGGGTGGCGCCGCACGTCCCATTCCAGCTAATACAGGAAGTGGTGGAAACGGATGGGAGAATGGTTATAGTGAGAGGGCTGGTGGAGAATAAAGAGGTATTTATCGTAAACACGTATGCCCCCAATCAAAACACGGCGGCATACTTCAGGACTCTGTGCATCAACCTTGGTATGTGTGTGGGTGGTGCGGTGATCTGGGGAGAGGATTTCAATTGTGTACTGAACCCCAAGGTAGACAGATCTGATGACAAGATTGATAGGCCCACCCCAGCGGCTAAAGCATTGCAGATGCTGCTAGATGATTTTGGCTTGGTAGACGTGTGGAGAACGAAACATCCTAATGGGAAGCAATATTCGCACTACTCGGCCCCCCAGCAGCTGCACACAAGACTTGATTATGTCTTCGCCACGCCAAAGGTAGTGATAGAAATTACTCAAATAGAATACAAGGCGAGGGTCCTATCAGATCACTCGCCCCTGGTCCTGGGGTGGCAATATTGCAGCCCTAGGGCGCGGATTCCGACATGGCGCCTCCGAGCAGAGGCTCTTAAAGATCCAGTTTTTGAGAGGATATGAGAGATGAGATTACTAACTATTTCGAGATGAACACTGGTAGCGTTGACTCGGCAGGTATACTATGGGAAGCCTTTAAGGTTGTGATGCGGGGGATTGCTATAGCTAAATCAAAGGGCCTGCAGGGCGGGGTCCTGGCGGACCTACAAAGAGCAGAAGATTAACTAGAAAGAGCATTAGGAAGTGGTAGGATCGATATGGAGCTAGAGCTCAAATTGCAGCAGCGGTGTGCAGAACATTGGGAAAGGCTCTGCAACCTCAATTATAAAAAGTATGTGGAGAGACAGCATGCGGGAGGGGATAAAACGGGCCGCCTCTTAGCGTGGCTATATAAGAGTGAAACCCCTAGGCCGCCGATTAGGACAATAACCAGAGAAGATGGTGAGGTAGCGGATACCCAGGAAGGAGTCAACAAGGAGTTTGCGGATTATTACAGGGTGCTATACGAGGACAGGGAGGGAGGCAGCCAAGAGGAGATAGTTGAAACGCTAGGATTGCCCAAGATAAGCGAAGAGGAAAGAGAAGAGCTAGAGGCACCAATTACCTTGGCGGAGTTGGAGGAGGTTGTGAGGCAGGTGCCCACCAGTAAAACCCCAGGAGCGCATGGGTTCCCTAGTGAATTTTATAAAGTATATAAAGAGGAAGTGCTCCCCCCAATGCTAGAAATGCTTAATGAAGCGTTTGAGGTGAGACGGTTGCCGGAGTCGCTCAGAGAAGCGATCATAATACCGCTCCCCAAACCTAACAAACCAGGGCATAGCTGTGGCTCCTACAGGCCTTTGTCGATGCTGAACCAGGACAGTAAGATATTGACGGCTGTCCTGGCAAATATATTGCGCAAGGTAATTAGCAAACTAATATATCCAGACCAAACAGGCTATGTCCCGAATAGGAATATAACTCACAACCACAGGCGGCTTCACCGTGTGGTCGAATGGGGTGGTAAAAATAAAGGAGAAATGGCTATTGTTCTTTAGACACGGTAAAAGCTTTCGACTCGGTTAGGTGGCCGTGGCTGTTGGCGGCCCTGGGAGGGGACGGAGTGGGGCCAGGTTACATCAGGTGAGCGAAGATGCTATACAGTGAGCCGCTAGCCAGAGTTCGAACAGGAGCAGTGATTTCTGAGAGATGGAAACTTAGCAGAGGCACCAGGCAGGGGTGCCCCTGGTCCCCGATGTTGTACATTCTGGCTCTGAAGCCCCTGGCAATATACCTCAGGCCACAATATGAGATGATAGGTATTGAGGTAGGGGGGGAAGGACACCTAATATGCCTATATGCGCACGATTTGTTATTATTCTTGAAACACCCAGAAGAAAATCTCCAATATATTCTAAAGTGATGGAGAGGTATGCGGGGCTGTCCGGCATAGCGGTGAATCCCCAAAAATCTAGCATATTCCCGCTAGGTAGCTATAAGGGAAACCCTGTAGAAAGGTTACCGGTGTTGCAAATACCATGGGCGGTTAGTTCTTTCCGTTACCTTGGAATAGATGTGTATCACACGGCAGAAGAGGAACATAAGTACAATACTGGGATAGCCATTGAGGAAATACGTAAATGTATGGGAGAAGTTGCCCTTAGCAATGATGGGACGAGGGGCAATGCTTAAGATGCTGGTCCTGCCTAGGCTCCTACATAATTTTAATAATATTCCATATATGATACCCAAGAAGGTTTTTGCTAAACTGAACAGTTTGTGTAGGGACTTCCTGTGGCATGGTACCCGGAATAGAGTGGTGCTATGGAAGTTGCAGAACCTCTATGAAAAAGGGGGTATCAAACTGCCTAACTTTGAGGTTTATTATGTAGTGAGTCAATTACAATATGTGGCCAAATGGCTCTCTGATGAAGCGACCCCTGAACTTAGGTTGTTTGGGCAGGACTGTGCCCCGTTTTACTTAAGGGAAATTATTTGGTTGCCCGAGTCAGAAATGAATGAGCGCCCTGGGATGATGATGCTTGGATGGAAAATGTGGCATCGAGCATGCTGGTTGCTTTAGCAGGGGGAGATAGGCAGCTGAGGGTGATTATTAGAACCTACTGGGAATCGGTTGGGCTGGTAACGTTAGGGGACATTTGGCAAGAGGGATCCATTAGGGATTTTGAAGGACTTGGGGAGGAGGTGGGATTGCATACGGGCCAATATGTTACGTATCATAGGTTGGTGCAGAAAATTCGGAAAACATGGCCTGAAACAGTGTTGACAGAGGAACCAGACGCTATTATAGGGACAATATATGACATATCGGAAGGGGGCATGAGATTTCTAGATTGTATGAGATGGTGAGGACTAAGGTTGGGGAAGAATTGACACATTTGAGATTGGACTGGGAAGCAGAGGTGGGAGCCCAGATGGAGGATGGGGTATGGGAACGTGCCCTGGGATACCACAAGAAAGTGTCAAGAAATGCCAGACTAAAACAAATACAGCTGTATATAACACAGAGCATATATGACTCCTCTGAGGATATCTAAGTTCGGAAATGCTGGGCGACAGGCGTGCCCTAAGTGCGACAAGGAAAACGCTGACATGACACATATGTTTTGGTCATGCCCAGTAATTGAGTGTTTCTGGGGAGAAGTGGCACAAAAACTAGCAGAGAAGGGGGTCACGCTTGTCATAGACACGGCTTGGGCCCGCTTGTTGCTGGGAGGGTTCCCCAGATCACGGAAGCTTAAACATGTTGGGATGTTGGGAAACAGAAAGATTTGGCATATGTGCTTGCAAAACGGAGGATTGCCATGGGATGGAAAAAGTGTCACAAGCCACGGGTGTAGGGAGTTGCAGAAATGGGCGGAGGCTGAAACGGTGGTATGGCAAGAGGCGAGTAGCATGAGTGGGGAAGAAGTGGGTACCCTGATGGCATGGAAATTATTAATAGCAGAACTGTTCGGAACAATAGTGGATCCAGCGGAATCCGAGGAAAGCGAGACCCTGCCACATGTAGCAGATACTGAATGCGAAGAACAATTAGGCTCGTAAAGGGGGGGGGGTGGGATTGAGCGAGCAGTGGTTAGACACTAAATGATGTTTAATGTAACGGTTGTAACTTACACTGCGTGTTTGGTTTGTATTGTTGGTTTGAATAAAATTAATAAAAAAATAAAAAAATAAAAAAATGTTTTAAAAAAACCCTTTGGCTTCCTACAAGCCCCTGAAAAATTAAGCATGGACATAGCATGCAATGCTGTTGCCCTATTGCTAGGTTGGCTGTATTGAATTAAAAAAGGGATGTGGCCTTGCGCAGGATCAGTTCCTTTCTTACAGATCGTAGGCACAACATTGTTCACCACCTTGCAAGGCCCCTCTGCGCTACCCCGCTTGTGGAGTCCACCAGGGCTCCTCAGCCCTGTCCACTTTTCGGTTTAATTTGCATCTCTGCTAACTGGGTTCATTTTGAAACATAATGGAATCCAGGTTAACACATACGCTGATGAAAAACAAACATTGCTGAGACAGCCAAGTAACCTGGACCAAGCCACTACCTGCTCCGAGAGGTATGTCACAGATAAGTTCCTGATTGGACAACAACTAATTAAAATGTAGCTACACGAAGACTGCAGTTATTTGTGAGGCTGTAGGAGGCAACTGGGGCAGTGAGTGCTGGCCCCCCATTTGTGGGTGAATGCCAAACTCTGGTATCAAGGTCAACTTTGAACATGGTCCTCATGACAATCGCATCAGCAACAAGCCTGCACAGGGATAATCAAGGAACTTTGCAGTTCCATGCTCCAAAGACACCACCAATATTTATGGCCAGTAACCAGTAAGGACACAGGATATCAACAATGCAAAGGTACATCCTGGAAGTGTAGGTGGCTAGCCAGAGCAGTCCCACCAGCATCAGTGGGAAATTACTTTTTACTACCACAATCCAATGTGTTTCATCAGCCTTACTCAGAAGTCGAAACTGGAAATCTTGGTTGTCCAATCCAAAATGGCAGGGCATCATCAGGTCTGATATAACGTTGGAATGTACACCATTTCAGATTGTATAATAAAGACATACGTGTCTGTTCAAATGTATAAGCCAGTGAACCTGGTGAGTGACCGGTCATGTTATATTTACCATTTAATAATGGATAGTGCATTGGTGGCTGGGGGTCTTCTATGATAATTGATCATATTTAGGTGTGAGTAATCATACACCATCCTTTAAGATTAATTGCTCTTCTGTTTGGGAGCACAGATTTTAAGTAGGAATGTTGTTTCTTTAGCTGGCACATCCTTATAGGTTAGCACTTTTCCTTAAGTTTCCTTTTTTTTTTTTTTAAAAACGCCATCCACAATGCTTTAATTGTGAATAGGTTTCTACGATAACTGATCTGTCCCGTCAAACTAGCACACTCCTGGCATCAGTGTTCTTGCTCTTAGGATCATGCAGTCTACTTAAGACTGCCTTCCATGCATATTTCTCATCCTTGGCCACCTACTCTTTACCCAATGCAATAACTATAAAAGGTGTATGTGAAAGAAATGTGCATTATTCCTTATGACTTTTAGGTCATGAAGAAGGTTGTTTATTATCATTTCTATGTACAACATTAGCAACACTATGTTTTGCACTTTATGTAATGGAGAAAAATCAGAAAAATACATCTTCTCAAACACTTTGTAATGGAGTTTACACTGTTCACCTCAGTTTATTTTACTTCACTTTAACTTCCCTACTCTTCCTTTCCATTATTGTCCTCTAAAAGGCAGGGCATATAATGGATAACAACCCTCCACAATATTTGACAGGGTTGCATACATTCCTTTTCAAGAAAAGCAGCCAATAAAATCCCTTTTAAAATGGCACACGAGAAAGTATTTGCTTTGGATGGCATTTTGGAGACTCAAAAGTTTGAAATATCTGAGCAAGAGAGAAATTAAGTTTCACAACACAGCATAACCCTTAAGAAATATCAGTAGTTAACAAATCCATAGAGATTTTCAGACAACCAACCAATCTCGATTAAGAGGTCATAATCACTTGACATAATCATAATACAGGCCATTATTTTCATTATTATTGTATAATTTTATGAGTGCGAACATAGCTGGGGAGCACGGAGTACTGCACATGTCACAGAGCAAAACATTGCTTGTGAGATTTGTGAGGAGCCAGAAATGAGACGCAGACAGAGAACTCCATGATAGTTATGAGCTTTTATTGTAATGATAAAGGGGTTGGAAACTGCCTCACTGTCCCTAATCTAGGAGGTATTTCACTACATTTACCAAAACTAAGGGAGTCAAGATGTCCACAGCAATAACGTTCTGTGTCTGAAATCCTAACTCACATTCTAAAACTAACGCCAAGGTGTTAAGGGTATTGTCTTTTGTTCAGAAAGTTAAAGTTCAACAAAAAGGTATAACTACGACAAAAGTTCCAAATGGATAATGTTTAAAGGAATAGTGCGCTACAAAAATATTACTGTCCAGAGGGTTCGGGCATGTGTTTTTAAGCATACGTTAATCAATCTTAGAAACATTTCCTATGCAATTTACTGCAGTTTTCCTCACTTTTACACATGCAAAAATCAGGCAGCAGGTCGCGGCCATCTTGTGCTAATCTTATCCATTGCTGCATCGCCCTAAGGTGAACTGCCCTGGCGGGACTAAATCATATCCCCCTCCTCCCCTGAGGCTCACAACATTAGACACGTATGGCCCATTTCACAACACCAATGCACGTCTCGTGTCAACATTCTCTGCGCTTCAGCTAATGACGTGTCTCCATATTGGCAGGACGCCTCTTTCCACAATAAGTATAAACAGACCGCTTCTCAACAGACATCAGATTTGCTTTTCCAATCGTTTCACTGTCTTTTTGTGTATCCTGTGGCTTGTTTCTGCTCTGTTCAGCTATCTTCGTTGCTCGTAGCCCATGCAAACAGATACTAGTACTATCATTACTATCTATTTTAATTTTGTTGCATAATGGCAATGGAGTATTCTGAGGTGGAATTACTTGAAAGAAAGATGAGGAAACGATGGGGCTTCGGACAACAGTTGGGAGGACGAATCACCAGATCAAGAGCCTGAGCCTAGTCGCATGGGCGTCGTCTCCACCTGGTGTACCTGCAAATCGGTGCGAGGTAATGCCACCCGAGGAGGAGAACTGCTGCTGCCGAGAAAACTCTGGATGCTTGTCCTACATATCGGAAGATGAGAAACGGTCGCAATGCGTTACCGAGCTGTAGGACTTCAGGGCAGCCTGCCTCACATGGTCCGTGTTGAGGATTATGATGGTGCTTCTGCACGAACTTCACGCAACAGTTCCCCCTCGCAATCCAAGTAATGAGTAAGTGTACTCTAGATGTGAGGTCACTTAGGCCACTAACATTTCATGTTTGTCTCCTATATTGTCGTAACTTTGATCTATCACTGCCAAATGAATGTACTCTTGCAATTCTATACCTCACTCGCGATTTGGAGAAATCATAGTGGTCATCTTATGTTTCTTTCACGTCCAACCAAGAAACAATATTTCTCTGTATCCCAAATGTAATGGAATGCATATTTGTTCACTTTTGTAATGTGTCTACACTTTAAAGCCCAAGTTGATGGATCCGTGAAGTAACATTTGTACTGGCAACAATGCCATAGGATACACAATTGAATTTTCAACTAAGGTTTGATACACTTATCTTGTACATTTAAATACAGTTTGTATCTTTCTCTTCCACAGGTGGTACAGGCTGGTGACCTATCATGCATTTACATGGTGGCTTCATGGGAGGGTTGGACACTGCGTTCGACGAGTAATACCCGCCTGTGTCGTTGGTGCCATTAGAGGCACATTCCCCGTTGACAGCGATCAGTACAGGGGATTTTGCCACACTATGCTGCAACTCAAAGTATGTAATGTGTAGTACATTTGTGCTATCAACATCAGCAACAAAACAAAATAAAACTGAACTTATGAATGGTTGTTTTAATTTTTCAGTTTATCAAGGACATGCTAACTTGTCCTGGCAGGGCTGACTGGGAACAGACGAGGTGCTTAACACAATGTACACTTCAATGGTATCTTATGCGCAAGGGCCATTGTTCACATGCCCTCCCCAGACACAGTGTCCCCAGGCAGGCTCCCCTGAAGAAGGCCGCGCCCTTGCAATCCACATAAGTGTTTCTCCAATCAGCAGTGTATCTGCCCTTTCCTGCATGCCTATTGGCCGTCCGTCGCCCCCTACCCTATCAATGGCAGTTCACACCTGTGTCCATGGACTCCCAAGGGGGCTCTCAGGGTGGGAACGGCCAAGGTGCCAAACACCATGTACACTTCAAAGTTATTTTACGCGCAGGGGCCATTGTTCACATGTCTCCAGGCAGGCTCCCCTTGAAGCAGGCTGCGCCCCTGCTATCCACAGACGACCACATCATATACATGTCACTCATTCACATACACTCCGATTTTTCTAATTCTTTATAAACCCCTTGATATTTATCAAAGGAACATCTGTGAGCACTGCAAGTCAACTTGTGATCGTGTTACCTGAGAACATCTGTGACCATTGAAAATCAATATGTGATTGCGCTACTTGTTCTCCTGCTACTAACTAACCTGCTTGCTGAAGCTGTTTGTTGGTCAAGGTAAGGGCAGGTCACCTAATCATCTCTTCCTGATCTCATATCTATTTCGAATGAATGTACCCAGTAGTGTAATGTTCATTCATCTCGATGCCATTACCATTGACTTCCGTTTAATTTGTTCTGTTCTTGATATATAGCAATTGTCATCAGTGTCAATTGGGATAGAATTGCATCCTTTGCGGCTCATGTCTATAAGCAGGTTTCCTTTTGATGCATGAAAGTACATTCAACGGACGAGTAACACGTTACAATTTGCGTCACATCAATCAATTGTGTATGAAAGTTACCCTAGTGTATATTAGACTAGCTACACAGGTTTTGCCTCTGTGACCAAAAGAAACATTGCATTGAAAAATGTATGATAATTCCATCTTTCTCACGCATTCATGCAACATAATTTAACGATGTGGAATTTTTTTATTACAGATTTTCAACAATGCCTGCTTGCATGGTTTACGGTTGCAGTTCTAAGACTCATAACAAACCTAAGGGCACAATAATGCATATATTCCTGAGGAATATAGAACTAATAAGAGAATGGGTCAGACATTGCAGATTTGCGCCGGACGAGCTTGAAAGTCGAGCCCAGGAAGTCTTGGGGGACTGGAGGGGAGATAGATTCCACCTCTGCAGCCTGGACTTTACCACAAATATGTACGACAAATCGCAGCACACAAAGAAGCATTGACTCAGAACGCTGCGTAAATTGCTTCCAAATGCAATTCCAACTCTATTAATGCACACGCTGCCTCAGGTGAGCATGAATTAGCTGTAGGCCTTGGGGTACTGAACAGGTAACTACATGGACGGATTGGTGTTTTTGGTTTAAATGTTTTACAAAACTTTGCATATTTACCAGTTTGTATTGCTTTATAACTACACCCCATTTTGCTAGACATCTGTCCCTGGTTTTAGGAGCATCATAGAAGACTATTTATGGACACAGCAAACTATGCTAGAGTGCCCTTGATAATAAGCATAATCTTTTCATAATTGGTTGCTTTACATGTCAATTATTTTAGGCTAGCATATTGACTGAAGCACAGATTATCGGTAGTGAAAACATCACCGTCACGTCCAATATACCAATGGTGAGCCATACAGACTCGCTGCTGAAGTTCATATTCTTCAGAGTTGGATATAACCACATTTTTTATTCAAATCTAATTTTCCCTTTAAAACACTGTGACAATGCACTGAAATTAAAGGAGCAAGATTGTGAGTCATTTGTTTCCCGGAGTCAATAACAAATTTGATCGCCTATCAGGTAGTTTCATTTTGCTATTCGATTCCGGAAATGTATTATGCATGGAATTGTAGATAATCTGAAACAGTTTATGTATCCTGTTTGTTTACATAATGTTTAATTTATTGGTTTTTATTCATATGTACCATTGTCTGCATTCCATTGTGTCTGTTCAATTTCACTTTTTTCATCCATACTTAAACAAGTATTGTGCTACAGGGTTATGCTGATACTTCAACTACAATTACATCATCCTTTGGAGCTGGTCCAGAGCATGAGGTATGCGTACTGACAGTTCCCTTGAATGAAAGAAAGTATATCCTACATCTCATACTATTAGACGGTGACATTATTATAAACAAGCATCTTTTCAAACTTTTACCATTTCAGTTCTAACGTTACAATTTCTACCCGAATGCCGAATACAATGCAAAATGCTTGAGTGCAACATTACAATCAGTGGGTTTCGCACGGTGATCTCTGATCGAGTACACTAGCCATCAATCAGGTGAAATTCGAAATGTATATTTTGACTAAATGACATACACAGTGTAAGAGGGTATTTATGTAAGCCATGTGTGCGGGGAAAGAATTTGATTTCAAATACGATCTTTTTTTTAATGAATATTGTATTCAAGGGATGTATACAAGATCGGGAAATAGAAGAGGAGGCACGTGGATCCGAGGTGGCGGACCAGCTTGCGGGTGCATTCGTTACAGTGAAGAACACTGTTTCACAGAAAATCGAGAAAGCGAGGGTAACTAATAAACAATTTCGATTACGAAGTGTTTTGGGCTGCCATCTTCATAACATGCTTTTTTTAAATGTAAAGTTCTATATACTGTATGTTGGATTTACATTGAACATGTTTTTACAACCCATCTCCTAGAGCCCCAGAAGAAAACGAAGTATGAAGACAGACAACAAATGAAACCAGAGATGCTGCTTGCCAAACAGATTTCACCATGGAGCAACTATTATTTGAGGCGCTGCGTAGTTCAGTCAATAAGCAGACTCTAGATGCTTATGACCAATGGCCAGAAAATTAATTGAAAGTGACCGGCAAAGCAAGCAAAGTGTTTTTGGACCATTGCTACAATTTGAAAACTAGACAAGATGACGAAGAAAACACTAAATATAAGGAATATGCTTTTGAAGTACTCAGTGACCACTTCACACAATCGACACCCGCAAAAAAAGGGCCACCCAACAAACAATCGATATTGATGGTTTCTCCAATTCGTGTTCAAATAACACAAGCTGAAATAACAGAGACTGAAGCCTTAACGCAATTGACCGAGGAACTAGCCAAAGATTTCGACTTCAGTGTGTCCTGTTCGGCCGATATGTCCACCACAGTTGAGTCACAAACCACATTCATGCAGGACGATAGTCTAATAAAGGAGCACAATTACATTGTATTCAACAGCTGCCTAGTAGAGATTATACTGGTGCTGAAATGTGTCCCTCCAGTGAGGGAGGGGTTTTGGGGGGAGGGAGTATGCAGGAAGCCATTGTTGAATGCGACTTGTGTATCACAAGGCACTAACCTGAAAATACAAGCCACCTGTGATCTGCTCCATGCTAAATTTTCATGGCCCGCTCAACCGATGCTGGGCAAAGTGCCAGCTGGAAATCTACTGTGTGCAGCAGCTTTACTTTTCAGTTGCTCTACTTTTAGTAAGTTGTCCAGTTTCCGTCAATTGGTGGGACTCCAGTTCCTTTCTAAAACGCAGTACTACAAATATCAACGAGAATATTTATTCAACAAATGTCAATTGAAAGGACATTCTCTGACAAACGGTTCAGGCTAGCTGGCGATGGACAGTCTGACAGCCCCGGTTTTTCAGCAAGTACTGCACATACCACTTTTAGGACCTGGCAACAAAAAAAAAAATTGTGAGTTCGGTGGTCATGCAGGTGTCTGAATGTAAATCCGCAGTGGCCATGGAGAAACATGTCTATCAAATCCCTGGAAGATCTCCAATTGAGGGGAATGTAAATAGACCTCATAGCCACCGACAGACACGTTTCAAAAGCCAAGACCATGAGAGAGCAGTTTCCAAATATTTGCCATCAATTTGATGTATGGCACATTGCCAAATCAATCAATAATAAAATCCCATTCTGCTGAAAAAAAAAAACTAAAAAAAATAGAAGAATTCTGAAAATATTTTATAGTGGTCCCAGTCTTTCTGCAACCATCTTTGGTGGAGCTCCAAAATTTGTGGTGGGTCTGTAGAAAAACTACTTGAAAAATGGTGCTCAGTAATGCACCACTGTTCCAACGTTCACTCTTGGACAGAAACCTACATTTTCACCAATATGCACATGGACCTTTATCGGAGGGGCAGGAACGCAAGAAGTGGTTAGTTCCATCTTCACCTCCACACAAAGCTCTTGAGAAGATCGTGTTTGATAAAACTCGATCAAGAGATCTGAAGGGACTCAGAATTCTGTTACACAGGAGATTTGGAGGTGTTCCACCAGGGTTGTTGCTAGGTCTAGAAAAGGTCAGGGGCTAAGCTAATGTCGGGACTAGCGGGATTCGGGGCCATCTATAGCCTTTTGGTTGTAGCCCAAGCTTCTATCTGGGGCTACAACCAAAAGACCTGGAGATATAGCCCCCTCAGCTGCCCCCTAGCAATGCCTCTGTGTTCCACAATATGTGCCTAAGGTACAGGCCCAAGAGATTGCATTTCGGCATAGAAGGGATGCAATATAGGATATTGCTAGTGGTCTTTGTGCATAACGAGACGTAGGGAGAGAACAATCGAGGACTGTGGGAAACTTTGGGATGCTTTGTTACACAATGGCCTTTACGAAAAGAAGCAAAAAATGGGTGGTCAAGCCAATATACCAGGAAATGGAATTTGATTTTGTGAAAGATCTCATTTTGACTGTGTTGGACATAAATACTCATGGAATCGCTCATGATTTTGTTTCGAGGACACATACATTGGCACAAAACGTTGCAAACGTGCCCTGTCCACCAAAAGCAGACCTCGTGGAACAGTTCACTTCCCGGTACAAATGATTAGCAGCTATTTATTTGTTCAACAATGTTTACATAAAGTGTCCAAATAAAGCATCCAAATTGTCTCTTGAAATGTATCCTCTCAATTTCTTTTGCAAGAAGTGCCTTTTGGAGGATGCCATAGAGTGTAATACTGTGCTTTCACACTTCCCACTTTCGTCGGGCTCTTGTGGGTGCTTCACTGATCGGGGGGAGGGTCAGATGGATATCAGCATGAAAGCAACTTTGGGGTTCTGCAGTTACCTTACCAAACACTTGTCCAAACAGCTGAATAAATACACGTCCCACAAAAGGAATGAGACCTAGGCTAGATAAAATACTTGGCACGCAAGAACTACTGACTGTAAGCAAAACAGCACATCAAAGGGGGTTGTTGGTGAGAAATAGGTGCATTCTGACCTATATTTTTATGGAGGCATGTGTTCGGGGTCGTTGCTATCAGATGCCTTATCACAGGGGCCGACCTTTGATTTGCGGCCCTCGGAGTCTTACAATTTCAAAACGCATTGAGGGTAGGTATCAGCGTTACCAGAATATAGGACCAATCCTGATCAGGTATATGGGAGGTGTAACGCTTACCTGAAGAAACTCTGCAGAAGCGCCCTGGAAATTCTAGGTGGTATTTTCTCTCCTAGACCATCAGGTTAATTCTGTAAGAAAAAACAGGGAAGACTAAGCCATCTAGCTAAAACTCCTTTTCTCTAGCTCAACCTAGACCCTAATCAATAGGACTCTCCTTATGGTTCAAGAATGTCACCAAGCTCACCTTAACTTTTAGTGTGTGGGGCTATCCATCCTGATCTCAAGCAGGGGCGCAAGTTCTGAAGAATGCGAAGTAATATAGTGGAGTGGGCCTCGGGATAGGGTAAGTGACTAGAAAAGGAAAATGCACTGCAGTGAGAAGGGAAACGGATTTTCCTAAATGGGCATTGACTAGGTTGGCGCTAGAAGGTGATTACAGGAACCCTTTGCGCATCATGTGCGGGCAAACATAATGACAGGTTCATAAATGTAACTTGGAGACAACCAAAAACCTCAAAACGGGAAAAGGAAAAGGGCAAGAAGCTTAGCAATGACCCAAATAAAGACTAGAAACTGCGTTATCTTATCTCTAAACAAATGTCAAAGATTGTCAAGGATGGCACTCTGTCAAGAGTGGCACAGGGCCCCCAGGTAGGGTTTGGATGGCTGTGTTGATGTAAGGTGATAGATAAGTACACACACAGCAGGAAACTCATCAAGAAATAAAAGTAGGCAACTGTAGTTGTGAACAGAAAGGGGCAGGAAATACAAAGATACAAACAAACTGGATTCCCTCTTGGGGTGTATGCAGATATGGAAAAAGTGTTCCACGGACCTTTGGAAACTCCAGCCTTCTGCACGGATTACTATTACAGAGGCCCACTCTGTCTGCTCATGGCTGGGAACAACAGCTGTGGGTGTCTGTTAAACAGAAAACATGACAAGGGAAGGGGCAGAGGTTGCCTGCCGGAAACCAACAGTCAAGCTCTGTACAAAGGATCAACATAAGACACAAGAGAGACAAGAACAGAAATAACCAGGGACAAGGAAGTGGTGTGCAGTCATAATGTCGACATCAATAATGTCGACAGTCAAAATGTCGACAAATTAATGTCGAAAATCAATAATGTCGACATACAAAAATGTCGACATTTTACATTAATGTCGACATTTTTTCGAAATGTTGTATAAATAAATAAATATATATTTATTGTTGTGTTGTATGTGTTGAGTATGAGGGGTGGGGGGTGGCAGGGGGTATTGGGTGAGAGGGGTTGGGGGGGACATCCCCATAGTAAATGATATTCTTTTTATTTATTTGTTTATTTATTTATTGAATAATAAATAAATATATAATTACTATGTGTTGGGAATGAGGGTGAGAGGGTGGTTGGGGGGGGTGTGGGGGGGTGTCAGGGGGGTGTTGGGTGAGGGGGGGTTGGGGGGGACCCCCCCCATAGTAAATTAGACTCTTTTTGGTTATTTATTTATTGAAAAAATAAATAAATAAATAAATAAATAATTAGATTGTGTTGAGTATGAGGGGTGAGAGGGTGGTTAGGGGGTGTGGTGGGGTGGCAGGGGGGTGTTGGGTGAGGGGGGGTTGGGGGGGGACCCCCCCCATAGTAAATTAGACTCTTTTTGGTTATTTATTTATTGAAAAAATAAATAAATAAATAAATAAATAATTAGATTGTGTTGAGTATGAGGGGTGAGAGGGTGGTTAGGGGGTGTGGTGGGGTGGCAGGGGGGTGTTGGGTGAGGGGGGGTTGGGGGGGGACCCCCCCATAGTAAATGATACTTTTTGTTGGTTATTTATTTATTGAAAAAATAAATAAATAAATATATAAATAATTAGAATGTGTTGCATATGAGGGGTGGGAGGGTGGTGGTGTGGGGTGTGGGGGGGTTGCAGGAGGGTGTTGGGTGAGGTGTTGATAGTGTTAAGGGTTTATAGTCATATTGTCGAAAAAAAAATGTCGACATTTTTTTTTCGACATTATGACTTTTTACATTAAAAGTATAGAATGTCGACATTATTATTTTCGACATTATTTTTTCGACATTTTTGTCTGTCGACATTTTTTTGTCGACATTATGACTATAAACCCAAGGAAGTCTAAGAGAAATCTAGCAGAAGGGAATGAAGGAAGAAACAGTACAATAGAAATGGGTCAACTAAAGGGGAGGACAGAGGATCCAAGGAAGAGAAGGACAGGGATCAAGAACAAGGGGTTGCAAACAAGGAAGAGAGAAAAGAAGCAGCAGCCAGGAAAGAGGGGGGCTGCAAACAAGGAAGCAGGGCTGCAGTACCAAATGGTGCAAGGTACAGAAAAACTGTAGTGGATTTCAGAGGACTGTAGTAGGCTGCTAGGCAGAGAGTCCAGAGGAGCAGGACTGAGAGCAGTAGTAGGCGGCAGACAGAGAGCCTAGAGGAGTAGGGTGTTAGGGAGAATTCTCAGTTTAGGCTGAATTTCCTAACCTAGTGAGTCCCCCAGCAGCTTGCTGGATTTTTGGGGTTTATTTTTTTCTCCTGCCAAGAGTGAGACTCTTTTACCCTCACTCTTGGACATGATTTGAGTGTATTCCTTTGACTCTAGTTGTGTTTAATGGGCTATGGGGTCTTTTACTCCATAGGGCTTCATGTGTTTTTGTGATGTGTGTTACACAGCACCCTCAGTGCAGTAACACAGGGGTGTCATAGTGACCCCCCAGTATAGACTCCATACCCTGGGACTGACTACTGTCTCCCAGGGCATGTAAAGTCACCATTGACTTTACTAGTCGTGAATTCTGAACAGAACCAGTACAAACCATCATAATGTGGACATACTGGCCGGGGCAGTTGGATTGCCCCGGGGTCTGTTAGTCGAGGGGGCACGTCTCCGTCCCCCCTGATCGAGATTTGGCTGGTGGCAGTGGATACTACTTTTTATATTCAACCGCGAATATTTCTCTATGGGATTTTCCCACTGTTCGAGGCTACTATCTTTATTTATTTAATTACGAAAGCCTCGAACATACCGCCGGTTTATTTAATTATTATTAATTCTCCGGTTGGTATTTTTTGCCAAAACTCAGTTCTAAAATGGCGTTTGTGTTCTCTTCTGTGACTCTAACCCAAGTCGAGCCCTTTGTTCCACTTTTTTGGCGGGCTTCTCCACAGAAGCCCTCCAAAGTGGTGCCACTCTGTCTGGGGTACTTAGGAGGGGTGGAGGGGAATTTAGGCTCCCTGGACTGAGTTGCCTAGGCAACTCAAGTCGCACTCCGTCCTGATTGGCCCAAGTGGTGAGCCGGCTGTTTGAGTGACAGCTAGGCTGAGTGAATGGGGGTTTTTTGCATAAAAGCAGGGCTTTGGGGACTGGAACTCCAGAAGTCGCCATAGGACCTAAGAATCCGACGAGGGAGAAGCTGAGCCGACCTGCTATGACGACACCACCGGTGGAGCCCTGCTGAACCGTCTCACCACTTTTCCCAACGACAGAGGAGATCTCCTGCCGGAGAATCTTCTTCCTTTGAATGGTGGGGATAAACAGTTTCACCATCTTTTCACCTTCCTGACGCATCTCGTGGCCGCCTTGCCTGTGCCAAGCACCCTGGCAACCGGAATACCACGTTTTACCACGACCGCGAAATAAAGGGTAGTACCTTTAACCGGGAAACTCCGCGGCTGGTTTCTTCCCTGGCAGTGCAACGACCTTCATCTTTCCTCCAAGTCGAGATCTTCTCTTCCTCTGGACGACGCCGATACTTGCACCCGCTGCCAGGAACAACTGCGACCGCTTGAGGAGCCTTCCCACTTAAGGTACCGTGTTCCGCCTGGCTTCCCTTGCCACCGACTGTACGGGGTAGATTTAGCCCCCGGCTTTCGAACCTGGGTTAGCCTGGGACACCCTGGCTACACTTTTCTGAGCCTCTCTAAACTCTTTTCGAACTCTCTGCAAGACTTTCAAAGCCTAATGTAACTGTGTGATCTTGGGCGCATTTGTGCTCTGCTCTCTCTAAGAGTGGGCCCAGCCTATGGACTTTGGCTCACCAGTGACTTTTGATCTTCTGCCTTGCTAAAAGTGTTCCTAAATCTTAGAGCGGTGTATCTTCACATATTCTGTCTTTTTTCCTCCCTTTTTCATGAACTTATTGGAGTGCCATCTATAGTTAAGCGCTCACCTCTGTCTGGAAATAAGTGGTGTTAACTAAGACTTGTCTGATAAGGAATAAGGGTTGTGTATATCATAATAGTAACTCTGTTTAGAGTGTTTTACAATAAGAGTGCTGGAGTGTTTCACACAGTGTGTTTTTAAATAAATAATTATATACTTTGATACCAAAGCTCTAGTCAGTGTTTGCTTGTGCTATTGTGTCTGAGTGCCTATTGTGTATACTTTGCATACTGCCTAACTCTTCTTGAGGGAAGTCCGACTGCTCAGCCACAGCTACCAGGTAAATCTGGGTGGTACAGACTGCTACCAAGTGGGTTTACTGCTAACACCTCTAGTCCTAAATCTTTTGCAGTGTTCCCAAAGGGAACTGCACAGGTTTCTGCCTAACATAGGGCAGCAAGGAGCGAACCCAAAGGAACAAGGCGTAGAGGTAGAGAGACCCGAGGGTCAGGGCTGAAAGCAGAAGAGAGTAGCAGACTGCAAGGCAGGGAGCCCAGCGGAGCAGAGCAGCAAGGAGCGAGCTCAGAGGAGCAAAGCAGCGAGGCAGGGAGCCCGGAAGGCTATGGCTGTAGGCAGTGGAGTGTAACAGGCTGCAAGGCAAGAAGCCCAGAGGAGCAGGGCTGTGAGGCAGGGAGCCCAAAAGGCTAGGGCTGTAGGCAGCAGGGTGTAGCAGGCTGCAAGGCAGGAAGCCCAGAGGAGCAGGGCTGTGAGGCAGGGAGCCCAATGGGCTAGGGCTGTAGGCAGCAGGGTGTAGCAGGCTGCAAGGCAGGAAGCCCAAAAGGCTAGGGCTGTAGGCAGCAGGGTGTAGCAGGCTGCAAGGCAGGAAGCCCAAAAGGCTAGGGCTGTAGGCAGCAGGGTGTAGCAGGCTGCAAGGCAGGAAGCCCAGAAAGAGCACTGGAACAAAAGCAGGAAAATGCAGTAGCAGGAACAGCATACAAATTCGAGACAAAAGGCAAAAAGGGGCTGGGAGGACTATTGATGCAAGAGACTGAGCTCCTGCAGGCAGCTGCTTAAATACCGCCCTGCCCTGTACTGAGGCAGGCTAATTGGCAGCACCTGGAACAGCACACCTATAGCAAGGTGCATTGTGGTACATGTAGTTAGTTGAGTTATATAAGAAGTCACGCAAATGGGAATTAAGTACCAAAGTGTGAATAGGAGTTGTTCCAAGAGTATTCTGAAGATAAATGAATAACAAATAGTCCATGATGGTTGCCAATGTGTGCGCCCATGGTGCAGGCATGACACAGATATTGCAGAAAAAACCTGCTGTGCACTTTGAACACTAAGTACAATATATAATCTATGAGTGCATGTAAATCCAACATTTAAATAAATGTACTTGCGTGAAACGTTTGAAACAGGGCTTGAATCTTGTTCATAAAACCCAGCTACGAACGGTAACAGCTGCGGCTGACTCGAATTTCTCGGCCGCAAATGACAGGGAAATCAGCTGTTCTTTTGGACAGGAATTCTAGTTACGGTTAACAGGAAACTGGGAGAATTCAATAACGGAGAATAACTACGAACAGAAGGAAATAATGGGACACGGGTAGGGACTGAAAACAGTGAGAGATTTCAGTAAAAGGACTATGGAATTATCTGTGGAACTTCTGTGACACACAGAGCTAACGGTAAGCGTTGCTGTACTGGAGCAGTCACGACGCGAAGCATGGACCTCCAGGGGGGCGAGGATTAAAAGGAAGATGTGGTCTGAAGCCTAGACTGCAAGTTAGTTTTAAAAGGACACAATGCTGGCGGCCATGATACGAAGGCATAGTGTTAATTTTCCCAATAAAGCCTATACCTACTCAGAAGCAGTTCACCAGCAATGCCATGCCAGAGCCCAGCCCTTCAAGACCCTCTTATGTGAATTAACGCCTAGTGTCCTGCCCGTGATCATGACAGGAGGTGAAGTTGAGGTGGTGCGGCGTTAGGGTCTGGTGACCAGATGCGTTCAAAGGGAACAGGGGTCATGGGTTTAGGGGACCACGGCCTGGCAGGAGGGGGTTGCAGCAGCGCTTGCTCTAACATTCTCGTACGAGCACATTTTGTCAGGGCTCGAGACTCGCTACTTGCAAACATTTTTTACGTGATTTTCCGTGTTAACAGGAGACGGGCTGAACTGACAGGTGGTGGGGGCTGGCTGTGCGAGTCGCCGGGAGAGTGTGAAGTTCTCCAGAGGGACATTATAAATAAGGCATTTGAAAGTAAACTAACGGTTTTCATTAAAAAAAAGTAAATCACTAGAATCACGCAGCACTGGTGGATGGCAGCAAACAATTTGTTTTTCAAAAATATTTCAATGCCACTGTGGTCTGCAGGGCTATTCGCTCTCATTGGGAGTGAAGGTCAGCGCCTTTGAATTTTGCTTGTGAGCTAAGCACGCCCACGCATTGTACGCAGTATAAGGTTTGATTGTTTTTCGCCCTTTGAAGAAAGGGAGGATTCCGAATGGAATGAATGAAGGGAGGTGTGTAATACCGTCAAATATGATAAGGTTCACCATTCCAAAACTGGACAAAGGAACATGTAATTTCAATTTATGAAAATTCGTTGATCTGAACGGACACTCTGCATTATACTGAGAGAATGGAAATGCCGAATATTATGTACGTTTTACTGTAGACGAACGAGTCAAGGTTTCATTTTCTGACCGTTATTGCTGGCTTACATTGTAATGGGTTGTTTGTGGCATATTGCAACGACACGCAAAAACAACCTGTGTGTACTTGTCTTTGTCCCAGGCACATGGGCAGTCCAGCATCGAAATGCATGTAGTCCACATCTGGGTTCCACCAACGCCAAATTCTATGCTAATATTTAGTTAAAATGCAGTGTTCTTCGAATTCTAGCGTCAGCTTCCGCATCCCATTGCAAGCTAAACATACTCCATAGCACTAACCCCTCAAGCAAATTGTAGACTACTTTCCACAATGTTTTCCATGTGTTTCCATCGTTTCACATTTGTGTTCATCATTAGTTTTCACACGGTGCAGAATTAATGGGTAAATTGATCAATTATAATGACGAACAGCTACTTTGACACATTTCTGTTATGTTTTCCACACAGCTACATCCTGCCTTTCTACGAATGTCATTGATTCCAGATACCAATTGATGGCTTCTTTAGCTTGCAGCTGCATAAATGGTTGGATAACTATGATGCTGTTTTGGGACGATCGCCCTAGGCCGATATGCCCTTTTGCGGTAACAGCGATAAGGAGCAACCTGACATCGCTTACGGTGGCCTAGCGCCAAGCTGATGCTGAAACCTTGCGATTCACGGTGCGTCCAATGCGCTTCTTATACCCAAAAGGAACACCGTGTGACTCACGATAAACATTTGTGGATCGAGAACAAAGAAAGAAATTACCAATGTGGTTGAATATGGCAATTGCCGGATGTTTTCGGAGCGTTTATTGTGAAATAAAACTTCATTATACATTGCAGAGTATTGCCATTTGCTTTAGAAATATAGTTTTGTATTAAAAATAGGGCTGCGCTGTGTTGTGAGAAGGTGTGTGTTGATATTCCGGGTTCTGCGTCAACACGTAGGTGATGACTGGGTGCGTTTGGCTATGCTGCTCAGTAACATCATGGAGATAGGCGGAGAATATCGCTAGGTTTGGTGATCTCTGCCTCAGGGGCGGGGGATATGATTTAGTGCTGCCAGGGCAGTTCACCTTAGGGCGATGCGGCAAGGGATAAGATGAACATAAGATGACTGCGCCCTGCTGCCTGATTTTGCATGTGTAAAAGTGAGGAAAACTTTGGTAAGGTGCATAGGAAATGTTTGGACGATCGATCAACGTATGCTTAAAAACACATACCCAATCCCTCAGGACAATAATATTTTTGAGCGCACTATTCCTTTAAGTTCCAGAGGGAATGGCTTCCCTTCCCTAGGATTCTCTCCATCAAAACAAAACGTTCAAAGAATAACCAGGTTCTGTATAGTTCAATTCTTATTGTAATTGGTTATTTAGAACGTGCTTAATACTCAGAGGTTTCCAAGCGCTGATCCGGGGATCAAGCATGGGATTGCTCTGCGTCGTCTTGCTTCCAAGGCGAGCATGTTGCCCCCGAGCTATCCTCCAGAGACAAGGGGATAACTCTCTCCTCTTGTGTTGTAACTCAGTCCAGGGGAAATGACTCCCTTCCAGGCCTTTTCCCAACTTCAACACAATTCAAATCTTTAGGGCAAGGGTCTTGCTTAGGATTCGCCTTTCCACAGTAACACATCTTGGGCGCAGGCCCCAGACTCTCAAAACACTTTGTATACTCCCCTGCCAGGTCCTCTTATACAGTTCTTTTACACAATTTGGGTGTTAATTGCAGATCCGCTCTTCACCTGGTGTACTCTCCTGCCAGGGCTTTAGAATGCAATCTCTTTCACATTCAGTACAAGGGGGCATGGATCTTCACCAAGTAACTTTATGGAAAAGTACTGTGACAATGAAGATGATACTGATCCCAATGATGATTACTCTCTCTGCCACTCGCCTGCCTTCAGGGTTCGTTCCCAGATTGGGACACTGTCTGCTCTGCACCTGCGTCTTGGGTCCTCCGACGTATTCCATATCTATGACAGGCTCCGAAAGCAGTACCAAGCAAGGAGGTGGGAAAAGAATTTAGAACACAAATTTAGCATGCCCCATCAAATTGCGGAATAAAGGACTGCCTTGCCAAAGGCCAGATCCTGCCCTCTGATGGAATCGAGGGAGTAGTGACGTACAAAAGTATGTACTGAAGCCCAGGTGGCTGTATCATAGATGTGACTAATAGGAACACCCCTCTGCAGGGTAGACGCAGCCACTCCCCTGGTAGAATGGGCCCGCAAGCCAGACGGAGGGTCCTTACCCGCCAAGCGGTAACACTCGGAGATAGCTAAAATAATCCAACGAGACAGTCTGTTTCGTCACAGCTTGTCCCAAACGCTTTCCAGCATAACCAATGCAAAGTTGATCGTCCACTCTGATCCGGGACATGCGCGAAATATAAAAGCTCAACGCTCTCCTAGGATCAAGCCTATGGAGCCTCTCCTCTTCCTTACCAGGATGTGGAGGAGGATAGAACGCCGGAAGAACAACCTTCTGGCTCAAATGAAATTCCGAAACCACCTTCGGAAGAAAAGAAGGATGAACTCTAAGGACAACCCTGTCCTTATGAAACACAGTGAAAGGTGGCCTAACTGAAAGTGCCTGTAACTCACTCACTCTGCGAGCGGAAGTAAACACAACCAAAAACACAGTTTTCAAAGTTAACAGTCTCAAAGGGCAAGAATGTAAAGGCTCAAACGGAGCACCCATAAGAAACTTAAGAACAAGGTTCAAATCCCAACCGGGCACCAGAAAAGGTGACGGAGGGAACACATTAGTGAGCCCTTTCAAAAACTGAGAAATTAAAGGAATCTTAAAATAGGAACATTCTTCAGACGAGCGCCTAAATATGGACAGCACCGCCACGTAACCTTTAATGGACCCCACTTGCAAGCCCCTGTGGGCCAAGGAAAGCAAAAAAGACAGAACCATGGGAATGTCACATTCAAAAGGATCCACATTCTTAAATCTGCACCAGTCGCAGAACTTTCTCCAACGGCAACGGTACAGAGACTTTGTTGCCGGCCGCCTGGCCGAGAGCAACACCTCCATCACGTCTTCAGGGAGGACCCAATCCATATACCTCAACCTTTCAGAAGCCAAGCGTGAAGGTTGAGGGATCTGACCTTTGGATGGAGAACCTGACCCCCTTCCTGTGAGAGCAGATCGTCTCGGTAGGGAAGACGACGTGGAGGGCAGATGGACAAGTCGAGACGGTCCGGGTCCCACGACCTCCGGGCCCACGCCGGAGCAATGAGGATCATCCGGGAACCGAACCTCCGTAACCTCCACAGTACTTGCGGGAAAACGGGGACTGGAGGAAACGCGTACAGCAGTGGGAACGACCACTCCACCACGTATGCGTCTCCTAAGGCTCCTTTTGGAGGAAATTCCTGCGAGAAAAACCTTTCGCACTTCCGGTTGACACTGGCGGCAAAGAGATCTACTTGAGGGGTCCCCCAAAGGACAAAGATCTCCAGGAGAATCTCCTGAGCCAGCTCCCACTCGTGAGAGACCGTGCTCTGCCTGCTCAGAGCGTCCGCCATCTCGTTGTCGTCTCCGGCCAGATGAACAGCCGAGATCGAAACTTCCTGCTGGATGGCCCAGAACTCGAGCTGCATCGCCTCCCTGCACAGAGGAAGCGGGGCGGTGGTCAATCCGAACGGCAGGACCCGAAACTGAAAGTGCGAGTCGTCAACCGCGAACCTCAGGTACTTCTTGTGCTTGGGATGGATCGGCACATGGAAGTAAGCATCCTTGAGGTCGGGATACCAACCAGTCCTGAAGTTGAAGGGCCTGGAGGACTTGAGAGAGAGTAACCATCTTGAACTTGTCCTTCCCGAGGAGTTTGTTCAAACCGCGCAAGTCCATGATGGGTCTCAATCCCCGTCTTTCTTCAAAATCAAAAAATAAGGGGAATACCATCCCTTGTTCCTCTCTGCTACAGGCACCAGTTCTATGGTGCCTTTCTCCAGCAGGGCTTGAATTTCCTGCGCAAGGAGCGGATCCGGACTCTTCAAAGAGAGGTTCCCAGGTGGATTGTCGTGAGGCCTCTGCCGAAAAGGAAGACAGTAGCCGTGGGTTATGATCTCCAGAACACACACATCTGAAGTAATGGCTTGCCACCCTACAAGATGCTGCGCCAGCCTTCCCCCAACCGGCGAACCATGGGACCTGACCTCATGACTGAGCGGTAGCGGCTGCGGCGTTGCCTGAGGGCAAAGAGGCAACTGCCCGAGCGGCCTTGGCACCTCGAGTACCCTTGTTTCCACCTCTGGCACTCTTACAGTGTCCTCTTTGACTGCTAGCTCCTCTCGCTTTACTGAAGGACAAGTAATAGCGAAAGGAACCTCCCCTCCATTGTTGACCCCTAGGACGAAAAGGCAGAGGTTGTCGAACTGCAGCGCCCAACGACTACGCTGCAGCTTTGGAGGTCTGCAACCTCTCAAGGCTCTCGTCAGCCTTGCTGCCAAAAAGATGTTCACCGTCAAAGGGCATGTTGAGGAGCCGGGACTGCACATCAGGAGCGAACCCAAACTTCCGCAACCACGCAAACCTGCGTATTACAGTGCTCGCCGCCATGGACCGGCTGACACAATCTGCCATGTCCAAACCCGACTGAACGGCCTCACACATGGCATCCTTGCCATCCTGAACCATAGCAAGGAAACCATACCGTTCGTCCCCTTCGGGAATACGTTCAGCCGCTAATGCAACACAGTTCCACAGAGTGTGTGTGAAACGAGACAAGGCACATATGGAGTTGGCTGCCTGAAGCGCCATACCCTCTGAAGAAAACACATTCTTCGCCCAGCCGTCAAAACGTTTGTCGTCCCTATCAGGAGGGATGGTAGGATACGACGCCTGCTTTGCCGGGGCCGTAGCCGCCCGCACCACCAAACTCTCTGGAGTGGGGTGCCTGGACAAGTAGCAGGGGTCGCTACTGGCTGGACGGTATTTTCGCGACAAAGACTTGCCCACTGCCGGGAGACTCTCCGGAGCAGTCCAAGCCGCCGCTACCCTTCTGTGCAGAGCCATATGAAACGGCAAAACCGGGTCAGTGGGGGGACCAAGATCAAGGATGTCCATGAGATCATCCTGAACGAACTCCCCTGGGGGAGCGGACCAACCCAAGTACTCGGTGACCCGAGACATAAGGCGCCGATACGAAGAATCGGCATGAGTGCCAGGCTCCGGCCTACAAAACTCCACCTCCGGAGAGGTGTCCAGTCCACTGGCATCATGCAGTGACTGCCTCAGGTCATCAAACTGGCTATGGCCCGATATAAGCTCATCTGGTACCGTAACCGGAACCAAGCCGTCATCAGAGCCTTCATCACCCTCTGAAATGTACTCCAGGTGGGGAGAGGAAGACATCTGGGGACCAAAGCAGTGTCTGACCTTAGCCAGAGCCTTTCTAGGGGCGAACTCCGTGCCACGGGGCCCCTCCGACACCACCGCCACGAAAGGCGTCGAGGGCGCTGACCGAGTCGGTGCCGGCATCGACGGCGTCGACACAGGCCTCGAAGCCGGAGCTCCGAGCGTGTCCCTCAACGACCTAGGCGCCGACAGTGTCGACGCGGAGCCTCGAGAGAAATCGGCGACGACTTTGGCGCCACAGGCGTCGACGTCTTCTTCCAAGACGGCACAGGATCACGCGGTCTGGAGCGCGTCGAGGACCGGGACCTGGAATGGGCATGGCGAGAACGGCTACCCTTGTCCGAGCGGGACCTCTCCCGCGAGCCGTGACGACCACCCGAGCCGGAAGGCATACGATCGGTGTCTCTCGACCGTTGCCGACCGACCCCACTCAGAGGCGTGGACAGGCCGGTGCCCTGCGATTCAATAATCACTACCATCTGCTTCCCGAAGGAAGCCCATTCCTCCGGTGTCGCTTGCATGGAGGAATAAGCGACCCACTGACGGGTGGAGTCCTCGGAAGAGGACGGGGAAGGCGACCGATGCCGGCGCTTCCGGGAATGCCTCAAAGAGGCAGAGGAGTGGCGAGACCGACTCCTGGAAGGAGACCCACTGGACTTCCGATGATGACGCGGAGAGTCACCCCTCGAGTCATCCGTCGAAAGCCCTGCAGACCTCGACTTCCGGGGCTTAGACACCTGATCTACCGACAGCTTCTTCTTGCGTTCCCGCAATGCCTTTGCCGTGAGCGACTGGCAGTCGACACAGTCGTCCGTATCGTGGGCCTCCCCGAGGCACCAGAGGCAGGCGTCGTGCGAGTCCGTGACCAACATCTTGGACCCACAGTCCCCGCATTTCTGAAGCCCGGACGCGGGGTTGAAGACGAAGTAGACATCGCCAGGAACAAGAAAACAGCAACTCCAAAGAGTCGAGGCGTACCGAGATTCACGAAGCAAACACGTTTGCGGAAAAAACAGAATCGGGTGACGTCAGCCGTCGGAGGAGGTCCTCGGGGACGGCGCATCGACGCAGGACGCAGACGCCGAAGATATTCCGAAGCAGCACAGCTGTGGACATTACCCGTCATAGATATGGAATATGTCGGAGGACCCAATCCCCTCGAAATAATGATTGGGAGTAGTGAGGGATCAATAATATGAGGTGAACACAAAGTGGTAGTATTCTCAACATCAAACATCTTTGATAAAAGAAAAGAGGTGGAATAAAGGCCTTGCTGTGCCCATCCTTAAGAGTGTTTCCCTAGCTAGGAAACTACAACTAAAGATCAGCCTGGGAATTGTCATCAAAATTAAGTCAACTGTCCTTGTGTCCAAAATATACCCGACCCTCACACTAGAAACAAGAAGAGTAGGGTAAAATGTCACCGACATAAGTTTAGCCAAAAAGTGCTCGAATGTAATGCAAATAAATATAGCCAACAAAACGTGGTTTATCCCAAGGAGACGTCCTCGGATCCAGAGGAGAGTACCCTTCTTAATTCAGGAAGGATGGCAAATGTGACTTTTCCAAAGAAAGGCTCCCTTAAGAATGTCTTTTCCAAGCAACAACTTCTGACAGCTGGCAGAAATGTCTCTTTTAGAGATCAAACACTCCAAGGATGGCATCACAACTGCTCAATGATAACTTCCCGGGATGCTCCCCTACCAGGAACCCTTCAGAAGATTTGTTAGATCACCTGGTATAGTCTCCTGCCAGGTATCTATTCACAAGGTCTTTTCCTTTGATGTACTTCACAGGAATTACCTGGTATACTCCCCTGCCAGGAATCCACCCCTTGGTCTTGGCTAATTCCCAGGCATACTCTCCTGCCAGGTATCTCTTCCCCAAAGGCTCACTGCCTGATGAACAGGACTTTATGTTCTCTTAGTATAGCACAGTTGTACTCCTGCACGGTCTATACTTTATTGGCTCTAAATACTGCTTGTTCCAATTTTCCCCATATTGGCATTTCATATATGGAGCCTTACACAAGTTAACCTCTTCACCACGTGTGGCAATGTCTGTTCTAACTTTCTCCATATTGGCTTTTCAGATATGGAGACTTGTACAAATGCTGCCTTTCAAATCCTTCATTAAATTTATCTACTTGAAAAAACCGTTGCTCCAACTGCCCCATCTAGACATTTCATGCATGAGGATTTGTGCAAATTCAGTCTGTCTGCTTTACTTATGTGATATTCAACATAATCTTTAATTGTTTCTGCGCCTGTCGGTACACCCCCAGAGTTGCCACCATCACTGGGCCAACTCACCCGTGTTCTCCCGCCCATGCCACCCTTCGGCGACAAAGGCCTCCCTTGCGAAAAGCAAATCCCGCTTTGCAGACCTTGCTCCAGCTTCCCAGTCATCTTCGCGTTCACTTTCCGGTAAAGCTGGTGTTTTCCAGCACAACCGCTCTCTGCACAGCGTTGCTGCTGCTGCCAGTTCTGGTGTGGCTCTTCCCTGGTGCCTGCCATGCTTCCCTGGATCTCCTGCCGGAATCCGTATATATAATAAAAAAAATAAAACGAATGGAAGATTTGACCAAATTTCGGCCGAACAAAAATTACATACAGCTGAACATTTTGACCAACTCACCCATTTGTTTGCATTACAGTGAACAAGGGCAGCAGTGGCTGATGGGATGTCCCCTGCACCCTTGGTCACTAATGTGTGCGGGGGTGCCCCCCCACTCCCGCTCCAGTCTCAAAGTCTATAAAAGAAATTAAAAGCAAAGCGAACCCTGCAGCACTGGTTCCCATACAAGCAAGTGAAAGGAACCGGGGTCGCAGAGGGATGTTGGAGATGGCGGCACACAAGGTGTGTTGCCCACAGGTACGTAAGGGAGTGTGGGTCAAGGGGATAGACTGAAATGTCTGGGGGAAGAGAAAACCAAAAGTTATTTTCGGTAAAATAACATTAGTTTTTTTTCTCCTTCGAACATTTCAGCTTCGATTTAATCTTGGTAATCCTCTCCTGCCACACTGTTATGGAATGATGACAAGCAGCACCTTGTAAGACTTTGCCTTCCACTGCATGGTTCGTTCCTGGACGTCTGTCTTCACTCGCGGTTCTGCTTTCCACTTCACCTCTGATGCTTGGCTCTCCGACGCCGATTTGAAAATGCAAGCCATTTTTTAAATGTCCCACACAGCTGATCTCCACCATAACATCTAGCCTATGTGTGACTTGAGGTTTCCTTCAATTGCTACCAACTATTTCCTCCTCTCAATACTTGAGGCGTTGTGGGAGTCGTAGTCCACAGGATTGTTGTCAGGAACAAAAACAGAGTAACAAGATTTTAAATGTGAATTATATGCTTCTGAAGTGTGAATGTTACTCTGCTCATAATGGCAATATGCCATTAGTACTTTAGGTGTCATAAGGCTTTCCTCCCAAGAGGTGATGGGGAAACACCTCCTCCCGGTAGTTATCCCCTCCCACATGATCCTCCCTCATACTACCAACCCCAGAGTCAGGATCAGGCAGCGACTGCCGTCCCCTGGCCATGTGGGAGGAGAAGACCACCACCAGGGAATCGGTGATGACTCGGCAGGGTTCATCACAAAGTGCACAAGACGGCCAGAATTGCGATTACTCCAAGGTGCCGTTATAAGACCCAGGTCTTCAGTTCCTTCCGAAACAGAAGAGAGTTGGAGCAGTTCGGATTGCCACTGGGATGGGGTTGCAGAGGCCTGGAGCATAGCAGGAGAAACACCATATCCTAGTATTCTCCTTGCTAGCCATTCTAGTTTCCAGTCTGGAAATGATCTTACTGCAAGAGACATTGTGACGCCAGATGTTTTTAATTTGGCTGTCGGGTAGGCCGGCATACTGGCAGTGATTGCATTGTAGTTGAAGCACACACGTTTTGAAATATATCCTACCTGGGATGGGGAGCCAGTGCAATTTGCGCAAGGTGGGGGTTCTATGGTCACATTTCCTAGAGCCAGTGAGCCACAGCATGGGGGCTGCTTTGAGAAGGGTCAGGTGAGTAGCCAATATCCCTGCCAGGAAGGCATTCCACGTGTCGATGCGAGAGAACATTAGGACCTATACCTCCACGGGGCGGGAGGAAGGGCTTGATCTTGTGGACTAGCGAGATAGTTTGAAATATAAATCTAAGTGCAAGTATTCGATACAAAACTAGGAGTGGAAAGACTAAAAATAATATTGAATACCATGAAGGAAAAAACAGAGGGTTGTAGTTGTTCATAAATACAGTAAAAAAGATCTGTGGGAAAACGGTCAACAAAAGAGGCAGTAGTGACAACAAAGGACCAAATTCAAGGCAAAAAGTACTTTCTTTTTCACTTTTCAAACAATGTCTGTGGCAGGGTAAAAAGAAAAAGATTTGGACAGTTTCTAAACAGAGCAGCTTACAGAAATATTTCACTTGATAAATTGCAAGCAATCAATATTCACAGAACCGTTTAACTGCATTAATATCAGCTGATCAGGGACATCCAATTATTGTCTAAGGGAACGATTACACAAATCAAATGGTCAGGTGACCCAACCCTTTGCGCTAATGTGCTGTTTAATTATATTATTTGCAACAAATCTACAATAAAAAGTTGGAAAGATCAATAATCCTCCATTTATATGAAGGGTGACTGCCTGAACCCAGCAAACTACCGCCCAATTCTTCAAAGACACAGAGTAAGATTTTTGCATGCATTATTCTCTGAGAATTAGAACAGTGGGCTGATTCAGTAGGAAGAATAAGGACTTTTCAAACTGGACTCAGGGATGTATTGTTAATTGTTTAAAGCAAAATGCATGGTTTGTTGGTGCCCTGTAAATAGAGAATTGCTATGGGAAAAATTGAAGAACTTGAATCTCTGAATTATTAGAAATTTTAATATATTTGCATACAGAAACTAATTTGCAGGGAAGGTTGAACAGGCAGGGTGGCCTATCTAAAGAGTTTGCCACCCATAAGAGATCTTTGGCAGGGGTGTGTCCTTGCTCCTTGTCTGTTCAACTTCTATCTTTCGAATCTGGGGGATTCATTAATAGATTCTTCATTCGCTCCACCTAGAATTCAAAATATGCCCATTTATTGGTTAAGCTATGCCGATGATGTAATTCTCTTAAATTATTGATGCCATTAGCAAATATACAGTCAATTAATTATTAATACATCCTAACCAGACGCTGAAGGAAACCCTATGGATATCAATAGAGAATTGGGTCTACTCCACTTACGTTGGTCCCTCACCTAATTTACTGGGGTTTTAAATTAGATGCAGCACCTAGTCACCGAATACATTAATCGTTATGAGGTTAAAAGAAAAAGCAACCTGGTTAGCTGCTCAAATTAAGAAAATCATACATAAATACTGCAGATTTTCATTGCTTCCTCTTACAAACATCTACAAGGCAAAAGTAATCCTGACTTTGCTATATGGTTATGAAATAGGTCATCTGGCTAGGAACATTGATTGGGAGACTATATAAGGTATAATATGGAGAGAAAAAAACGCTTAATTTGCCCAATTGTCTCCCAATCACTGCACTGAGATACGAATTGGGTCCAATTTGAATGACTGGCTGGTGGAACTTGATAAACCTTACTCTTTATAAAAACATTTTGAATCCACCTAAAAACTAAAAATCTACACAGATCTGAAGAAAACTATCATTTGGGGAAGCACAGGATCTATTAAAAATGTCATGATGCTCAGTGAATCCATCCCTGTAGACATTAATCTAACATTGGAACTGCTAACCCAGTCCAATCCAAAAGTGCTCCCTCTTGGAAGGACTGGAGAGGCAATATTAAGAATATGAATAGTTACACTTTATAAAAGGTTCTCCATGACTGTTAAACTTGTGGGAATAATACCAAAATATTTCTAAACTTTTCCCAATTCACACTGGAGGATGCAGTTCTTGCGATTCCGACTGAACTCGATAACTATGAGTGAAAGTTATACGTTCAAACGATAACGAACACCCAATTTTTGTGTTTTATGTAATCAGGAGGACACCATTCAAACTTCAAAACATCTGCTGATAGCCTGTCCAGCCCTACAGAATTTAAGGCTGCAACTATTTTCTAGACATATAGATAATGAGCTCTGGCTAACTACACAAGACTTTTGGGCGAGGCTCTCGAATGGAAATGAGACGTTTCTGATAATAGCTGTATTAAAATGTTTGCAACATATTAATTTGATTGAGATTAGATGGTAAATCTCTTGGATGATTTTAATATCGTAAAACTAGTTTATATACCCGGGATTTAATTTTCTCATAGGTACTATTTGCTAGAAATACTTAAGGTAGACTTACGCTTTTCTGAAAGGCTCCATAATAAAAAGTTGAAAAGAAAAATTCTAGATTTTTCGATTTCATATTTTAAAAAGGTTTTCTTACGAAAACTAGACAATTTTTTGTTCTTCTTAAACTCATTCTGAAACATAACTGTATGCGAGAACAACATGGAGATTCCTGAGCAGCATGATGCTGATGGTGCCAACAACTATGGACCTAAAGTTTATTACCAAAGTACATTCATTGCAAGACTTGTTTATAAACAACAATGTGTGTTTTTCCAGTTAGAGCAAAGATATACATCTGATTCAGGGAACCCACTCTAGAACACGCAACATATAACTGCCCGTGAGAGAAACATGGAGATTGCAAGTGGATACCAGTGCACTTGATTGACTTGCCCTGTGCCTTGGTGATCGTGATACCGAATGTCAGCCTGACCGGGAACTGTAGACACTTGAAACTGAATGGCATGTCTGTCGGAATGAGTGGAATGCAGGGGATGAACCCATCTTCTTTTCCCTTCCCGGCCAACACTGTTGCCTCCCATACACCAATGCTTCGCCAAGCCACAGACCCACAAACAAACTAATATAATATATATATATTTTAATCATGGCCTGTGGAAGCGGCCATGTAGTTATGGTTAAGTTGCTCATTGTTACGTTCACCTGGTTTCTGAGGGGGCGTTGGGGCACGGTTGGAGCCCTCCCTGGAGTTGACTCCCTCAAACCGCTTTTCTCCCCAACAACTGCCTCTTCGTGGGCCTGGAAGGCTGAACCTGTTCCAGTGAGAGGGTGAGAGACAATGAGGCTAGTGTGGTGGAGTCATGATTCCCTTCAACCCTTTCGTGCCAGAATATGGTGTGCAGAAGTTTACCCATGCAGGCTCACCTGATAGTATGTAAGGGCGAGCTCTCCGTCCTGCTTTCCTTCAGCAGGGGCGCTGCGAATGGACCTAGTTATGTCACTTGTCCCGATTGCAGAGGCCCAGACCGGCTGCGACCGTTCCATCTTGAAGGCAGGTGTTCTTATAACTTTCGTATTGTCCGTGTCCTTGTAATGACACTTATTGTTCGTAAGGGTATGTTGTCCTTTCTCCCCACTGAAGCAATGAAGATGACCCAGGAGCGCGTGATGGCAAAAGGAAGCAACTCCGGGAGTTTCCACCACTGGTAGGTAAGCTGGTGATTTTTGAGACTGCACCAAGTTCGTAAATTAGGCCGCTTTAACGGGTTAAAGTCTCTGCTATCGCTTACCTTGTGTCTTATACGGTGGTGCGATCTCAGGTAAGGCGAGCGCAGCGATTGTAGAGAGGAAGCGGGTGACAAGGCCTCTGGCGATGATGCTTTCCAGGTAAGATGGATGAAGCGCCAGTGTTCGGGTGGGGCCGGCTAATATAGCCTGGCCCCAGCCACTCCCTGTAGGCTCCACCTTGTGGCCCCACCTAGCTCCTCCTTCAGTCTTCTGCACGTGCCTTCTCAGTAGTAGTCAGGCCCCGCCCCGGCCTTGCTGCATGTGCCCCTGATATTCTGTGTGCGGAGCACACTTTGAAATGAGTTTGGTGCCATAGGCACCAAGACTGGGTCCATTGGGACCTTGTCTGTAGTGGAGGACTAGGCACTTTCCTAGTGACCATGACACTCATCTCATAGGAAGGACACTTTTTGGGCGACTTATAACTTTGCTCCCCCTAGACGAATCCACACCAAACTTTGCAAAAAAAGTATATGGCCCACTTTTTTTTGTAAAGTTTGGTGAGGTTTGGTCCGGGGGGGGCAAAGTTATAGGGGTGGTCCCTAAATTTCTTTTTTTCCCCATAGACTGAATGGGGAAAAAAAAACTTTGCTCACGCCTACAGCCCAAACCGCTGGATGGATTTTCACCATATTTGATGCAGGAGCAGCGGCTTGGTCCCAAAAGCGTGCTTTTGTAAATTTGGTGAAAATCAGTCCAGTAGTTTTTTTTAAAATGACCAAAAAGTGGGTCACAAAAAATTAGTGATATCTATGTCAGCTCCACGAACATTCTTCCCTGTTCGCTCCGCAGACAGGACACCGATTGGTTAATCGGCTTGCGTCATGTCCGCGGACATGCGACGTGTTCGCTGTTTGGATGGTGAAGAGCATGAAGTGCGTCAGATTTTTGGAAACGCCCGCCCACTTGGATTCGCGGACAGAGGCCGCTGTCCGCAGACATCGTGGTAAAAACATATTAAAAAACACAACATTGCACTTGTCAAACTTATCAAATAATCTCTGGGGAGGTGAGGGGTGATGATGATGGGATGGGATATGGCTGCAAGAAGCAAAAAAAATGGGTGTTTTTGCCACGAAAGTCTGCAAACAGTTCGGATGTCCGCAAACAGTCCTGAAAAGTTCACGAACACCTCAGCTTTACAGGGTTGGTGAAATGCAGTTCTTGGATGGCTTATAACTTTGGCACCACTTACTGGAACTGCATGACATTTTGCATGTATATTCCTGACCTGAGTCTGAGTGAGTTTGCAAAGTTTGGTGGGATTCCGTCATGAGAGGGTAAAATTAGAGGGGGGGTCCAAAAATAATGTAAAGGCTTATAAATGAGTTGTCATTTGACGAATCTACACTTAATTTGGGAAACTGATAGATCTAGATATACATGTTTTTGCGAAGTTTGGTGGGATTCTGTCAAGAGGGAGCAAAATTAGAGGGGGGTCCCAAAATATTGTAAAGGCTTATAAATGTGGTGCCAAATCTACACAAAGGTTTGCAAAAAGATTATAGATCTAGTTATAGATGTTTTCGTAAAGTCTGAATGGATTTTGTCAAGTAGGGGCTAGGTTATATGACGATTGTATGTGCATACATTTGACACATTTGAAAAAATAAAATATGGATGGATTTCCAGCAAAACTGTTTAAGGAGCATTGACAAGGACCTACAAGCATGGTTTTGCAAATGTGCCAGTGTTTTATTATTTGACAAGTGTCATAATGTAGCTACAAAAAATAGCGGTATACCTTTAGAGACTGAGGGGTAGCCTGTGGGCATGGGCAGTGGCCAGATTGTCCGGTTCATAGAATAAGGTCATGATCCGGACAATCTGACTAATGGCCATGACCACAAGGGACAAAACATAGGATTAAAGTGGCCATGTTCACCTGGGACTGGCTTTGTGGTAAAGTTATTAGAAATTAGGATAGATCTGAAATGGAAGAAATATGTGCTCGAGTTATATGGTCATAGGGTTCTCTTTTTGCCTTCTGCAGGCTGCCATGGAAAGCGAAGAGGGGCCCTGTATGGAACCCTCGCCTTCCCTTTCCATGGTGGCCATCATAGGAAGAAAATTCCTCTTTTTTAGCACCCCGGGTTCCTGCTAGAAGCTTTCCCAAAGTATTCAATGATAACATTGGTATTTTGAAAGGATTCAAACATCGCATTGTACTTAAAAGAGGGGCAAAGCCAGAAGTGCATAAGGTAAGGAATATACCGATTGGTACTAGAGAAGCATTACAAAAGGAGCTGGAAAAGTTATGTAAACAGGACATATTAGAACCAATTGAGAGTTCTGAATGGCTACCCCCAAATGTCATTGAGCAAAAACCGGATGGATCGATCAGGATGTGTGTTGATTTGAAAGATCTTAACAGCAGTATATGGGTAGATCGCCACCCACTACCAAACATTGGGTTAATGCTCACCACAATGAAACAGGCAAAGTTCTTCACAATATTAGACCGGTCTTCTGCATATCATTAGGTGGTACTGGACGAAGAACCCAGGCATCTCACATCATTTATTACACCATTGGGAGCATTTAGGTACAAAAGGATGCCATTTGGGTTAGCGTCAGCAGCTGCTGTCTTTCAAAGGCTGATGCATCATCTGTTTAATGGCCTTTAAGGAGTACATTATTTTCAAGACCATATACTGGTATCTGCTATGTCTGAAGATGAACATGATGCAAAATTGCTTGGTGTACTACAAGTTATACAACAGAAACGCCATACACTCAAGATTGAGAAATGTAAAGTAAAGAAGAAAGATGTAACTTACCTGGGTTATTGTATTGTATCAATGCGGACGGCATAAAACCTAAGGAAGCATTAGTGGACATCATTCTTAAAATCCTCCGATCCGATCAATAAAGACTTGCTCCAAAGCTTTTTGGGTCTGACGGAGTACCATTCCAAATGCGTGGATCATTACTCAGACAAGACTAAGCAAATGAGGGATTTGATGTGCAAAGGTGCAAGATGTTCCTGGTCTGAACAATGCAGAAAATAATTCAATATGATCAAAACATTGATAAATAAAGCACCAACCCTTAAAATGTTCGACTGTAGCCCCAAGACTACGATATCAGTAGACGCCAGCAACATAGGTTTGGGGGGTGTCTTGGAGCATGGAGGATTTGTGGTTCCAATTGCTTTTGCCTCCAGAACTTTGAGAGGGGAAGAAAAATAAACTATTCAACTATTGAGAAGGAGGCTTTAGGAGTCAAATGGATTTTAGAACATTTTAAGGGACTCATTTGGGGTATTCCTGTAGACCTCAAGACTTATCATAAACCGCTCATACATGTATTGAATTCCAAAAACCCACATTGGACATCTCCACAAATAAGGAGGTGGACTTTCAGCATCATGCAGTATAATGTTAAAATAAAGTATACCGCAGGAAAAACAAATGTTGTGGCTGACTGTTTTTCTCGGTTACCATGTGTTATTGAAGATGACGATCATAACAATAACAATGAATTAACAGAAGATCATGGTATGGAATGTATTATAGAACATTTACATCCCAGTTTCTCGAAGGAGGAGTGGGTCAAGGCTATGAAGGAAGATGCATAAAAAGAACACCTGAGGAGAGCAATCGGAAATGGTTGGAGAGATGTGGATGCAATCATTAAATCGTGGGACAAGATAAAAGATGAGATATCCAGTGACAACACATGTATTTACCGAGGGGATCGTATAATTCCACCAGTGGTGTTGAGAGAGAGAATTATGGAAATCGCCCATGAAGGCCATGTGGAAAGAAGTTTAACAAAGAGAAGGGTGAGAAGCCTACTGGTGGCCCAACATGTGGGGTGAGCTAGAAGCTTTGGTCAAAGAGTGTACTGCATGTGCAGTAAGTGATAAAAGAAAATCGACCCGGAATACGCCACTGCAACCTGTAGGAATACCTAGTTCAGTTTGGACAAAGTTGGCCATTGACATAATTGGCCCCTATGAGATGCTTGAACCCCAAAAAGTGTATTTAATTGTGTTGGTAGATTATACGTCTAAGTGGGTAGAGTGTGGAGTTATTGAAGGATCTGTGACGGCTATGAAAGTCATGACGTTTTTAGAGGAAATATTCAGCAGAGAAGGTGAACCACAAGAACTGATATCGTCAAATTTCTATCACTGGAAGTTCAAAGCTTTTTGAAGGAGCGAGCTATCAAACACAGTACTGTACCATCCTATGGGAAACTGTTTAGTAGAAAGGATGAACCGATTTATAAAAGGGAATCCTTCAGTTGGCCATTGCTAATAAATTGCCATGGAAGGAGACGCTCAAGGAAGCACTCAACACGTATAGGGTCACTCCACATTCTGTGACAGAGGAGGAACCGTTCACCCTTATGAGAGGGAGAATTGCCACTAATAGACTTAGACCTGCTTGTCTGGTATTAAAAAAAAAATAAAGAAATTCATTTGGAAGAGATTGTGAGTAAAGTAAAGACAAGATGAATATAAAAAATATTATGACAAACAAAAGCATGTGTTGGAAAGCAGGATTGAGAAAGGAGATTGGATTAGGGTTAAAGAACCCAAGAAAGTAATGAAAGGAGAGTCAAAATATGGGGCTCCTCAAAGAGTGACAGAATGTTCAAGGAAGTCAGTACTTTTAGATGATGGCAAGAAGTGGTCTTGCAATGTCATACTTGCAAGAAAAGGAGAAATATTGAGAAGTGATGCAAGTCAAAGTCCTACTGGAGAGATGTTGAAGGACAATTATATGTTTTCAAGATATGTCAGAGATGATATTATACCTGCAAGTGGTGATGATGCAGCAGAGAAGATAACAACTCAAAAGTCTTCTGGAGAGATGTTTGGGAACAATTATATGTCTTCGAGATCCAGGAGAATTGTGCAGAATTGCAAGCAGGATTTTATCTATTACTGAACACTGGTGGCGCACATGTACATTGATGGAGTCGAGATGAATCAATCGCTTTTGAGAGAGTGCCACCACAGCCGTCTATATCCTTTAAAAGAACATGTTACTTTCTTACCTGGTAACGTTCTTTCGATGGGATGGTCCGACGATGTATTCCATATCTATGACATGTAATCAGCACAGCTGTGGTGATTACATGTCATAGATATGGAATACGTCGGAGGACCCAATCCCCTCGAAGCTTTGTTGTGATAATTCCCTATGGTCATTTAGTGTTCTAACTATTTTATTATCAAATGTTCTCTTTAATTGAAGCAGTTCATTTATATGCATGGCTGTATTATTTTCGGTTGCTTAATTATAAAATGAATGTGGAGGAGGAGATGTCATGATGTAGCCAACTTTTATGATGTATATAGTTCTATCCCCCAGGTCACGCATTGGTGTATGGTTCTGGAATCCTGATTCCAGAACTATACACGAAGATAATCAGATGTTGAAGGTTGGCCCTCCTGGGGACGTCCTTACAATAAACTTAAATGCAATACGAACTTCATGAAGTAATGAATTCTTCATTCCTACAGTAGTTCATGATAGGTCTCCCGATCACCCTCGACATCTTGTTACCAACAATATAAAAACAACTCCTTGTAGAGACTTTTTATCAAAATGTATTTCACATGTGATGTCATCAGTGATGTCATCAATGACATTTGTGATGTCATCTTTGATGTCCTGGGTGTTAGTCTTAGCAGTGCACAGTGGTGGCGCGAGTTATGGTGGTTTACTTGAACCCATAACGTCCCTTTAACAAAGTTTTTTACTTTTAAATTATATATAACTTGTTCATTATATGGCAAGGAACGGCTGATGAATGGCTGTCTTTCGTGCAAATTCTCAATATTAATAAGCTCAATCTAAAGTTCACAGAAAGCCATAGCCAAACATTTACTGTCTCTTTGGAGGTTCTTGTCAAAATGCATCAAGGTGAGCTCAGTACAGAATTATACAGAAAACTCACAAGCTCCAATACATGCTACTATCCATCATCACTAAAATGGAGTATACCTAATGGAGAGTTCATAAGAATTCGAAGGAATTGTACTCAAATTGAAACCTTCGACAGAATGCGCCATGATGGCGCAAAGATTTTGGATCCGTGGATACCCCAAGAAGGTGCTCGAAAGAGCATTTATCAAAGCATGTGAGCAAGATTGTCACTCACTATTGGTATCTAAGTCAACACAAAACATGGTCCAGGATGACAAAACCATACGTTTGAGTGTCACCTTTGGAGAGTAGTCGAACCACATTTGTCAAATCATGAATAGACACTGGCAGTGTTAAAACTTGATGAACATTTGGGTTGTACCATTGGCGAGACAACATAACTTTTCGCAAATTCCTGTCCCTAATAAATAGCTTGATGTCATGCTATACGAGTCCAAAGGCGAATATCACAGCAGATGCATGGCTCAGTAAATGAACCCCTGTGTTTCATAGATGCATGAAATGCAAAGCCTGCAAACATGCCACTAATTTATCGAGCTATCGCCATCCTATCTTAGCAAAAGATATTAAGATCAAGTCTTGGATAACCTGTAACACCGAGTATGTGGTATATGTTCGTTCTTGTCCATGCAAAAAAATGATATGTAGGGAGTACTATTGGCAAAAAAACTTAGGATTCTCCAACACATACGTGCCATTAGGAATGTAGATCCCACATACCCAATGGCTTTGGATAATAAAAAAAATAATAAAAAAAACTCATGGTTGTCAACTAGATGGGTTGACGTTCTTTGGTACACATACTGTTCAAGAACCTCGGAGAGAAAGTTAATCGTGAACTACAGCTATGCTAAATTGAAACTAAATGCATCCTAGACTTCGAGTCAAAGAAACCCAGAGAACACAGTTTGGATGACGAATTGTACACCTTTTTGGGTGCATGAATTAGCACCCATGTTTCCACTTATGCATCGTGTTAGAAAGTCTATTTGGAACAGGGATAGTCTTTCCTGTTAACAGTTTGTTTACTTGTGGGCCCTTCAGACATGTGTTTCTCATTTTTTTCTCCCGCTTTCTCTCTTCTCTCTTTTTCTCTTGGCTTCCTATGGTTTTTCTCTTGTTTTGCTCTTGGTTTCCTATGGCTTTATTGTCTGGAACCTATGTTTCTTGTTATCCATTGGTCCTATTGCAGGTATTCATGGCATAAGAGCAGAGAACTTCCAAAGTGTAACTACATTTACATGGTTGTTCTTGTTGCCGAATCTTTACATGAGTTCGATTCAGAGAGGATTCAGCTTATTGCGGTTTGACATTTTTTTCTGGTAGAGTTATTTTCTAATTTTTATATAGTTTTGATTTTCCTATTGTGATTTTAGGACTGTGTTTGTTATAAGGGAAACTAGTACACTTGGACTTTGTTCTAATTTCTTTGGTCACGATTCTACAGAAAATGTGGCTGGCTGGGAAGGGAATTGGTATAGTTCAGGGATAGAGATTTGTGCCACTGGCCACAAGTACATGTTCGGTAATCTGCTGGACACGTGAGAGCTAATGTGACCACAGAAATAATGTGTATAATTTATTTATGAGAGGTGTAGAGCTGAATATTGCCTGTCCTGTGCCTGAATCAGGTATCCCACTACACTTCCAGCTAATGGATTGTAGTATGAGGTTTGAATTCTATGATCAAAAAATGTTATATATGCACCATGCACTTTATTGATTTGGGGCATTGAATCTCCAAATATAGCACAATGTACCTTAAGGTTAATGATGTTTGCACTGAAAAGCAATGGGATTGCTGTCAGTTTCAAATAACACGACTGATATAGAATGAAGCATCATGCACTTTATTTAATGGCGATATAGAATATCCAATTTCACTATGCACTTTATTGCGAAATAGGCTTAAAGTTAAACAGATGTTTGCATTGTAAAGCAACCTGATTGCAGTTAGACGTTTACATCGTATGATTATGATACAGGATTAATGCATTATTCACTTTATTTAATGGCGATATTGCACATACTATTTGCACCATGCACTTTATTGTGAAACAGCTGCTCGTAGTGCATTGCACTAAATAATTCATTGTCGTACGATATGTCTATGCATCAATCTTTTGGGAGGCTACGGCGGTGGTCTCTGTTCATTCATAAGCAATCTGTATTTGAGTTTGTATTTTGCATTGCATTTTATTTACACAAGACTGGAATGTCGAGCATTTTATATTGACCATTTAGCTGCTATAGAATTAAGATATAGTATGAACTTTATTTGTGATATTGCCAGAGCAATTTTGTGAATGTATTACTGTATTTAGCATAATATTATTCCCGAAACAGAATTTTGGTCTATTATTCCATGGTGATTGAGAGATCATCTCTCACTCTGCTGCACTGGCGAGTGCTGTCCACTAGCGTACCTTGGGACGCAGTCTCTACATATACATACGCAACATTAAGACATTTTTATTTCCTAAGTATAAATAAAGTGCTTGGTACTAAATTTCTTCTTAATGTTGCATACGTATTTACCCCCTTCCCCACCACCCCCCTGTACCCACCCGAAATACGAATTTTTAAGGGTTATTTTATATCATGTGTGTACTTCAAGGATCATGAAATAACTATCCTCACAATTAAATTATTAAGAAATGTGCCATTAGAAATTGATACTCAACATTATGCACTTTAGTGAACTATTGGATTTTTATATGATTAAATATATGTGTTTGTAATGTGTAAGGTTTATTATGTTGAACCAATTCACAATAAAAAATTTAAAAAAAAGAAGAATGAGAGACAATGAAAATGCGAGACAGCTGCAGACTTTATTGGGAAGAAGGAGGAGATGGAGGGGGAGAGGCAGTGGGAGAAGTGCTGCTGAGGTGAGAGGCAGAAAAAAGAAAGTGGACGGCCGGGGAATTCAGTCCACCTGTCTTCAATGGCACATACCCATGTGCAATGTCATTGGTGTGACATAACCACTACACAGGAGAGCAATATGACGTACCATTATATTTTTTTCGAATTCCCTGTCAATAATAGCCACTTTTCCCTTTCCATTCTCGCAGCCAATGTCTCATCTCACGTTTCAGTTCAATACTTTGCGGCAGCTAAAAAGGTGGTTAAAAAGTTGCACTCCTGCAATAAACATCACATAAATGATTCTGCGAGAACGGGGCATAGTACAGGGGCAACGTGCTGGTCTTGGAAGCAACATCTCGCAGAGCAACAGAGGTTAGAATCCCGGATCCGGGCGTAGAAACCGAACTCTGGTATTAAGCGCGTTATAAAAAAAAAAATAATTAAAAATCAAAAGCACAGCATGCTCCGTCCTTCCCATCACGCCATCCTTGTTGTCACTTCATGGTTCCCTCCTCTTGCGTGGTCCCCACTTAACAATTGGAGACAGCTGAAACAGACAGCGAAAGGCACAGTAAAAGCAACCAACCAGCCCAGCTTCCTTACCTCACACCATCCTTATCGGTACTAACCAGCCCAGCTTCCTTCCCTCACACCACCCTTATCAGTACTAAGCAGCCCAGCTTCCTACCATCCATATCGGTACTAACCAGCCCAGCTTCCTACCATCCTTATCAGTACTAACCAGCCCAGCTTCCTTCCCTCACACCATCCTTATCGGTACTAACCAGCCCAGCTTCCTTCCCTCACAAAATCCTTATCAGTACTAACCAGCCCAGCTTCCTACCATCCATATCGGTACTAACCAGCCCAGCTTCCTTCCCTCACTACATCCTTATCGGTCAAGTGCTCTCCTCCATTCGTCTCTTCGCCTTAGCATGCAGGGGTTACACAAAAGCTGCAAAAGACACTAGGCAAGCAACGAATAGGATAGAACATCATGAAGTCTCAGTCCCCATCTCTTATGCCCTCCTTCCCTCTTCTGTATTCCATGTTTCTCTCACATGCCCTCCCCGCCGCTCTTTTGTTCCCTCCCAAGAGTTTTGCATCAGCAGAACTATGTCATAATGCAGTGTACCAACAATACATTACCTAAATGCCTTCCCCAAAATGCATGCAAGTAGGGAAAATCCCCTGTAGAACCGGTTATTTTGGCAAGGGTCTCCCTAGGTCAGTCCGTCACAATGTTGTGTCTCAATCCACAAGCACAGAATACTAAATCATATCTCCAACTAAAGTTGGTTACCTTTTGGTCACATAGGATGGGAAACGTTGCTATATCAGTATGCCATATGACCGCTGAACGTTTAGCAGTTTACAATACATGGATACGCCCTGGAGTTCATATTCGTGAACGTTTATTAAAGCTTCTCAATTTTATTTTAAACAGGAATTTCCAATTTGGAAACATTTTATATACAGTTCTGGGTAATACAAAGGTGATCAATGTGGTACCAATGTTTATGATATATATGTCAGGATATGGAACATGTATTTTACACACTAGGACCTATGCACTCAACATCAAACAATGGGACAGATACATTGACAATATGTGTTTATGCTCTGGGGAGGTCCTCAATAGAATATTTAGGATATAGTTAAGATTTCTGTTCCCACACGATTCCCCTTTGCTGTAACTCGCAATGGCAATCATCAAATAAATACTGCAGGAAATGGGCAGAAGGCCATTTTCTTTTGCTCTTTAGCCACGACCTTACTGCTCGGAAAAAGGGTCATTGTAATCCCAAGTCCCTCAGGGTTTTATTTATTTATTTATTGCATATTTATAAGGCGCCTATACACAATGTGTTCCAAGGCACCACAAGACAAAAAAGCAGGGGGGCTGGCGGGGGTTGAAGAAGATAAAAAAAAACAACGATCCTACTAGGCCTTGTGACATTCCGATCATGCAAGTGCAACAGCAAGAAGTGCGGGGGGTACCGGTGTAGGTGGGGGGGCTGGGAAGGGTAGGAGGAAGAAGGGCCCAGGGCTAAGCAAGTGTTAAGGGGAGCCGAGGAGGACAAGAGCCAGGGGTTAACGGGGATCATTGCCAAGTGCAGGGAAGGGGGTTGACTGGACTTGGTTGTTGGAATTCCATCGCAGAGACATATCCTGAAGTGGGTAGGCTATATTTAGAAATGGGGTAGCCTCCCAGTCAAATCAAGGATGCAAAACATCCAGCAGCGGAAACCCCACAACGGGACCATCCGTATAATGCCCCAAAGGACAGAGCACTGGCAGTATACCCTTTGTTACAATGTTCTATACCTCTTAAAGGCAAGCTTGTTGGGATATATTAAAACAGGATTAAGACGAGGAACATTTTTCTAATCATGAAAGACACATTCTTAAAGATCTGCTTCCCCAGGAACAAGTGTAGAAGGGAAATATTTGTTAAAACATCAAAAACATGCCAACGTCAATGAAATTGTTAATCGCTAGGTCAGTGGTAAAAAGGCGGTGCAAAACTATAAATTGCAGCTCCACGTGCAGAAGTTATTTATATTTATTTGGAGAACAGGAGTGTCAATTTCAACCAGAAAGGACTTATAAAAGCAAATTCACAGATGGCTGAGTCATTCCCAGGAAAGATGGCAGATAGAACAAGTGGTGAACCAGTTTATGAGGGTGTAAACAAAGTGGGACACAGATCAAGGATACGAAAAACCAAAATAAAAAATTAAATTACACCACAGCAAATTTGGGAACTATAAAAACACCGGATTAAAACGTAGGCAACATAGGGCACTGATATCCTATCAATGATGTTGCCTTGGTGGCTACTCCCATTTTGACAAAATTAGTAATACATTTGAGAAAAAGAATGCAGGGGGCGTGGCCTGGCACACAATGCTATGGCATGGCAGCCAGAGAGCGCCTGTTTGATGGGGGAGACGGACTGCCGTGGTGTGACAGCGGACCACAACTTGCCTCAGAACGGACGGCGGGGTGTGCAGAACCCTTCTGGGCCCACGGCCGAAGCTATAGTGGGCCGTCTGCTGCGGGAAGACTTGCAGCAGATGTTGCAGGGTCATCCAGCCCAGGCCGCGCTGCAACTGACATGTCTGGGGACTCGGTGGCCATGGCAGCCTGCTGCCCAACGGTCCCCGAGCACCGGCGAAATTAACAGTTTGGTCTTCATCCATAGCTGCTGACCTGCAGCCTGGGAGTGGTGTCGCCGGAAGTCCCACAGCGGACTGGAGGCTGCGGCATCAGAGATGGGGGGTCAACTGCTGAGGCTTGGGCAACATACTGCAGAGACAGCGGCAGGCGGAGCCCGGATGCCACTGTTACAGCATGTGCTGGAGCTGGGAGGCCCAAAGCTGGAGTTCCCCTGCAGGCGCTGCCTATCCTGCCGCGGACCCTGTGGCGGAGGTCTGGTTCCCATGTCAGTTGGGGCTCCTCCGGAAGCCTGCCACCTGGTGAGTGGAGGGGTGCCTGTACGTGCTTCTTGGGCTCCTCTTCCCCTCCCCCCGCCCCCATGGCCATGGCGGGCTGGAGGGCAAGTGTGGGCCTCTGGGGGCAAGAGCATCAGGACTGTGCTGCTAGAGGGTCTTCCTGGAAGCAGTAACCTGATGTTTTCGCATCGAGGTAGGCTTGGACCTAGGGGCCCATGAGGAGACCCTTCTGCATATGCATTTGGAGCCACTGGGAGTGAGGAGGTGATCACTGCAACTTTGGGCTGCACCTTGTGCCCACAGACTACAGCAGTATCAGAGGGTTGGGGCGGGGGGTGCCCACCAGGCAATTGCATCGACTGAAGAGCCACACCAACACACCAGGGGGGCGCACCTACGGACCTGTGATCACGGCGCCGACAGCAGCAGGGGTCCACCCGGATGGGCCTTCCCTCGTGCTGTGTAGATCCTGGGAGTTCAGCCCTGGAGACCAGCTGGACCTAGCAGCATTCCGCTCCCGCTGTAGGCCTGACTGTTGGCTTGCTTTGTTGAGCTGGTGTTTGCTTGGCAGGAGTTGTGAGCTACCGCCTGGGGCCTCAGGCTTCATTGGTGACACCGCTCACTCGCCCATTGCAACTCTACAGCTTCTGGTGACCCACAGCCTGGAGATGCCGCTGGCACCATGGCGAAGTCAGGAAAGGATAAAAAAAAAAAAATCCTCCGATAACGCATCATTGCTACAGATGCAGAACTGGGGCATGAAAGAAAGCACGACGGTCGCCCAGGTTCACGGTGGGGAGGCAGGTATGACCCCCCCCAATTCACAACTGGCTATGAAAGACGACCTCCTGCAATAGCTAAACGAGATTTGGAAGGACATTTAGGTAAGCCGGGCATAGATGGCAGGGGAGGATTCGGCTATCGATAAGCGCTTGACGGCAATAGAATGGAGAATGGAAGAAGTCGAAACGATCCTTTGCGAGCAGTCTTACAAGACCAGTGAATAGGCACAGCACATGGAAGCATTGGAAAACAAGATGGCCTTTCTGGGGGACAAGTATTAGTATGAGGACTTGGAATACCACTCTCAGCGTAACAATATTCAAATTAGGGGGGTCCCCGCTGAGATACCGGATCATGACCTGGAGGCCTACATCATCGATCTTTTTCGCAAGATCTTAAACGCCCCAGCAGATGAGCCAATCGAGCTGGACAGAACACATCGGGTTTGGCTGGCGGGCCCAGAACGACATGATCTTGTCCCTGATATCATCACAAGAGTTCACTTTTATAAAGTGAAAGCGAAGATCCTGGCCCGTGCCAGACAAGCTGGGGAGATCTGCTTCCGTGGTGCTACCCCTGTCATCTACCAAGATCTGGCAGTCATCTTATTCAAGCGCAAAGCACTCCGGCCACTAACGGAATGGCTCTGTGAAAAAGATGGAAGCTACAGATGGGGATTCCTCACAGCCTTCCACTTCACCTATTAAAACCGCTCCTGGTCGGTGCCATCGATGAAGCAGGCCAATCAGCTACTCTCCCCCCCGGATGCAACCGACTCTCAAGCGGACATGGAGCCGGACCCATCATCCAGGGTTGGGGAAAGAGTGGGGCCCTGGGCCAAGGAGGGGAAAGGCCAGAGAAAGAAGTTGGATTCGAGAGTCCCTGGGTGACATGGCATGATCAGACGTCAGACACCAGAAAAGTTGCTGGTATCTCAGGTGGGCCGGGGCTCATGTTTAAAGGCGACTGCCACCCCCTTGAAAATGGGGTAGTTCTCTTTTAGGCAAAATAGATAGTTGTAGTTAATGCTCAGTCGACAGGTCTCCCCGGTCACAGGTTCCCCCGTTCTAGTTCACTGGTCGTTCATTGGAATTGGTTGTTGGCAATGTTTGTTCTGGCAATTTGGTTTATGTTGGGGAGGGCGAGAAGTGCACTAATGGTGCAGAGCTAAATTTGGGATGGTTGACAGACAGCACAGGGTGGAACTCCTTGGGTCACTGGTATAGCGGATGAACGGCTGCAAGATTTGCCTAGAGAACCTGATGGCTAACACGGTTCTGGACACACAGGATAGTACGCTGTCCATGCTTACTTGGAATGTACAGGGTCTAAATTCACCCATTAAGCGTGAATCAGTAATCTCAAGGCTGGGCGACCGTTCCCCTTTGTTAGTCTTCCTACAGGAGACTCCACTTTTAAACGCAGATGAGTGGAGACTTTCACATGTCCACTTCTCACCTGGGTATTTTACGACTAGAAGAGCGAAATGAATAGGGGTAGCAATATTATTCCACAAAGCCCCCCCACACCTATTTACCCAAACTTCAACCCTAATGGGAAATTTATGTGGCAAGAGCATCCCATTAGTCAACACTTTTAAGTTTGTGGCTGTTTACACCCCCCCAACGACAGACGGGACCTGTTCCTGGAGGGCCTCCTGAACAAACTACTTGTCTTTGTCGAAGGCACTCTGGTTATTGGGGGGGGGCGGAGTGGGTGGCTTCAATGTGGCCGCAGATCCGAACACAGACAAAACCCTTCGAGCCTCCAGGGTGGACTTCAGAAACTCTTTGGCTCTTATGTGCCTTCTGCACGAGCTGCAGTTGGTGGACATTTGGCGGCAACGGAATCCATCGGCCAGGGACTACACTCACCACTCACACGTTCACCTGGTTTACTCACGTATTGAAATGTTACTGGTCTCAAAATCCTTGGCCCCTTGTGTTCTGGAGTACTATCCACATGGTCGCTATCGGATCACATGCCGGTTTCACTCTCCCCATCAGTAGCTGGACTATCCCCTCCAGCCCATAAACCCTGGATGATCTATGGTTAAGACCTGATAGTCCGTCAGGAGATCGGGACAGCTATCACCCTATATTTTCAACGCAACCTCACGGGTGATGTGTCCTTGGGCATGGCATGGGATGCAATCAAAACAACGGTCAGGGGAGAAATCAGAAGCCTCACCACCTCTTATAGGCAGGCTAGAACCCACGTGCAGCTCAAATTGGAGGGAGACGTTCAGCGGCTGGAGGCTGCGCATAAGCGTTCGAGCTCTTGCACGGATAGATGTCTCCTCAATGTAGCCCAATCTAAACTCAATGCCCACTTAGCGGAATGTACTTCCTAGGACCTTCTTAAGGTCAAACAATTTTACTACACTGGGGGAACAAAGCCAACAAGATATTGGTACGCAAGCTGGCTAAGCACACGGTCTGCAACAATGTGCAAGCTTTACTGGATGACAAAGGGGGACTTCTCCTTAAGGAGGATAAGTTACACTGCGTACACACCTATCACACGTAGGCAGCATCAGTCTCTCTGCCAAGCACAGAGACCCTGCGGTCCAAGAGCCTGTCACTTTCGCCACCCTGGCCCCCACCATGTTAACAATTGGAGCAGCCTATATCAGTCGTAGAAGTCACGGCGGCTATTTAAATCCCTGAAAAATACAGCCCCTGAGCAGATGGGTTCACTGCAGACTTTTATAAGGCCTACTGCGAGATTCTCTCTCCTTACCTGACCCATTCCTTCCCTGAAGCCGGCACACTCATGCCCACGATACTTTAAACCTCCACTATCCTGCTCCTAAAACCACACAAAGATCAATTTCCCTCATCAATCTAGATGCCAAACTGTATTCCAAAATTCTCGCTATGCGGCTGATGTCGGTCTTGCCAACTAAGGTCCACTCAGATCAGACCGGCTTTAATCACCCGATGGCCGAGCTGAAGGGCTGTGGTCGGGCCTCTGGGTTCGCAGTCAGCTACTCAAAATCCTTTTGCCTGGCAATCGCATTGACACCTGGAGACACTGATACGCTGGTGGACACTTTATTCATTTTTGTATTTATAGCAGCACACAATCCTCTAAGGCATCTATGCGCTGCTTTCCGTTGATCTGAGGTTACATGCAAATACATGGTGTAGCACAAGGCTAGAAGTCATAAACAGGTAAGTTGCGGGCAATTTGCAATGGTAGCACAAGGCTAGAAAATCACATTCGGGTAGGTTTTGGACAAATCGGGTATGTTACATGTAAGTTACAGTAGTGGTACGTGGCTAAAGGTCGAAGTAAGAGTCAAAATCTAAGAAAGCTAGATTAAATGGAATCACAACTACATTGAATAATTGGGGGTTAATATCCTCAGCTCCATCAAAACCATCTACTAGGCCAATTTTCCCTCTTTATTCGCTGGGGTGGAGTCGGATTTGAAGAGGTGGCATAAGCAAACAACGTTGTGGCTTGAGCGCGCTACGGCTGTTAAAATGACTATTGTCCCTATGCTCATCTATAATTTGTTGTCCCTTCCTACCGCTGTCCCACTCCCAAAGCTACATGGGCTTACAGCAGAAGATTTTGGCTTACATTTGACATCGTAGTCCGAGGGTTGCTAAAAAAGTCTTGATGTGTAGGGAACACCTGGGAGGCCTAGGGCTCCCCGACGTTATCGCTATTACCATGCCTCTCACCACATGTGAGAATTTGCGAGTATGGGGAAATTCCAAGGTGGGCACAACCGGAAAAGGCAGCTACCCCGGTCCCCCTGAAACAGCTGCCCGATGTCAAGGTGAACGGTAGCTTGATCAAATCTGCACTCCTGTCATCGACACTTCATACACAGAGGCGTTGGAACCTAGCTACCAAATGATGGCACACTCACACAGGGTTGGGCTCATTATCACCCGTAGTCAATAATCCCGAGTTCACCCCAGGTACACATGCAGCAGCATTTGCTATTTGGACAGTGAGGGGCCTGAGGGAACTCTTGACAGCTTTTTAAGGGCGGGTCCCCGCTCACTTTCGAGGAGTGCAAACAGGAGTTTGCAGTGCAAGGAGAAAGGTTTCGGTGCAGCTGTGGCATTGGGGGTGGGGGGGGTGTCGCACCTATGGTTCGACAGAGGGCCACTAGAGCCCTGAACGCCTTAGAACTCACATACGTGGCAGTTAGATCCAAAGGCAGCGTCTCAGGCTTTACAATTTACTAGATGGATTTGACCCACAAGAAGGTCTACCGGACATGGTGGGATGGGAGATTGGAGAGCATCACATCTGGGAACAGAACCACAGGACTTGGAGGTATACTATGGATAAGGAGTTCGAGCTTAAGCTTTATTACTGTTGGTTTTATGCCCTAGCTAGACTCCCAACATATCATATGGCCCCAACCTGATAATTGTTGGAGGGGCTGCCAGGAAAGCAGAACCTATTTCCACATGTGGTGGCAATACCCTGAAGCCTAGTCCTATTGGAAAGAGGTTCTTTCGCACATTAGAACTCTGTTGGCTATTGGCTTACCTCTGGATCCGCAGATTGTCTTATTGGGGGGATTGTGGGTATGGGTTTTATCCTCTGACAGGTCACAAAGCCAGGTTGTTTACTCACTTCTTCCTTGCAGCTCAAATCGCCTTAGCCCAGAACTGGAAGAATGTGGATAGTCCAGTGCTTGGCACGTGGTGGGGGAAGTTATGGGAGATGCTGGCGTCAGAGTAAATTACAGCCCTGGTGGAGGGAAGATACTCTTCCTACGTGGCCACCTGGCTTCCCTTCTTAGAGTACATGCAAGAAGCATGGCGTGCATAAACCCAAGCTATAGAAATATCTATCGTTTAGGCTTGGACATGGGGCCTGCCAGCCAGTGTGTTTAGGTAGTGTACAATAATCCTGTACTTGTTTGCTTACTCGTTGTGTTCTTTCGTTATACTTCATGACATCCGTGTATGCCTATATGTATTACTGTGATGTCTTCCATGTCCCACAAAGCTTACAAATAAAGAGGATTTAAAAAAGAACATTTAAAAAAAAAGAAAGAAAAATAATGCACATCCATATAAAGAAGCTAACAGCAGGGTAAGGGGCCCCTTGTTTGGTAAGACATGTTCGTAGAGGCCACCAGATTGTTACTTTCATGTTCCAAGGAAACTCAACATGCTTAAAGAGAAACATAGGTGTTGTAACAAGGGCCATAGGCTACTCACGAGGGGTATTTTGGAACAAATTGCTGATTCAGACACTTAGGGGTCCCAGTTACTGACGGGTTAACTATCTGGACTTGATCCACAGTATGTTGAAAACATGCTCCAGGGCCATATATAGTTGATTTTTCTTTCTTTGCATGCCTTGATAAGCATCTGTACTTTTCACTCGTTAAGGAACAGAGCTAAGGATTTGAAATCAGGGACGTGGACTCGAGGCAGACTGAGACAAAACAACAATACTGGCCTGGCAACAACATAAATTGATGAAGGAAATATGCTCCTGTCGGATTGCATCTATGTGGTGTGGACTAGCTTTGACATTGCTTGGCCTAGTCTCATTTGAAGACTTATACAGAACATCCCCCTTTACACAGCGAAGGAGACAATTTCTGCTTTTGGTTTTCTCCCAGACAAATCTACAGCACACAGCTCTTCTACCAACCGGGACCCCTCTCATACTGCCTCTCCACCATCTTCCCCTTAAGCTTAGCCTTGAACGGAGCACACCAATGACAACTGCCTGCTCTGAGAGCAGCGATTGTTGAATCACCTGTGCCCTTGTAAGAATGTCTTAGCTTAGGGGGGTGGGGGTGGTGTGGGGGGGGGAGAAGTCCGTTAAACAAGCATCTGCTCCTTCTCCTGACTCTAAATGGGCATCCTCAAAAGCTTATTGCAGCTGTCCATGTGCCCATGCAGGGCCCATGCACACAGCTCCTCGCCCTTACACCTCTGGCTCCATCTTGCCCATTTCTTTCACCATGAGCTCCTAGGACATTGACCTGCACCTCATGGCAGGTCTGATCTGGTCACCCTAGCATTGCAGCATTTTCAATCCACCCCTTGGCTAGGCTCACCGATTCCATTTTTTTTTCCTTTAGGACGGCCCGCTACAGCCCCCCTCAGACCCCAAGTCACCCCTCATTATTTTACCCTAGTGATAATGATGTTTGATTCCAGTGAAGTTTTGAGAGATCTATAGAACATCTTTAGAAATTAGGATCACTCATGTTGGAATTTGACTTAGAAATGTCTTCAGCTTGACTTTTTATATGACTTTATTGTAAAGGAAGTTGCTGAATAATCTACTTTTATCACCTTGCTACTGTGGATACCATTTGCTATTTTGCTGTGCAGCAGTCTGGTGCAATGGCTGGGTCTGCTCCAGGCTTTATTAAATTATTCAAATAAAATAAATGGTATGCTTATCCACCTGAATCTGAATGGAATTAATTTGTGCTTTTCGAGCTAGCTTAATTAGAAAGGGTAAAAAACAGCCTCCTGTATGGTCTACAAAGAGGCTATATTTGGAGATCGGTCTTGCAATAAACCACAGGTCGACACAACTGGACAGCCGAAGACATTGGAAATTCTCTATGGGACCACTGGATTTTCGCATTTGACCTCACCAGTGACTCATTAATGGATAAACAACATCCTAACAAGTGATGCCAGTTTTCACATCTGATTTTTAGAACAAGTTTGTTACTTTGCAATTTAAACGGACTACTATTTGACATTTTATCCGCAGCATTTCTGGTTTGAACCCTAAATCCCCAAAGTCAGCAACCCCATAAAAAGTGAAGGAAAGATACATACTGCCAAGCTGGACAATCTGTGCTGCCCCGACTGAGGAGTAGTCCTGATCAGAGGTTTATGGATGCCAAGTCTGCGGGCAGCTCGATGCACAATTAACATGCCTGCATGGAAGTAGAAGATTAGGAGATCACAACACGAGGAAACCCGGCAAGCAAAGCAATTCAGCCACACTTGGTAATTTTGAACTAAAGTGCAAGCAGTAGGTTCCACAAGGAAAGACATTTTTGGAACACGCTGTGCTCCAATTAAGAAAGCAAAATTATTCAAGCCAGCACTGCGGCACAAAGTTAATAAATTCACCTTCGTTAAACAATGGGGAAAATACCTGAAACTGGAATCTGAAAGGAGGTTGCATCCTGTAGCATGGATAGAAGGCCCGTTCCTCAATAGAGTTATAGTGCATCGCATGAAGAGCTACAATAGCGAATGGATGTACATTCACATACTTTAGCGATCAGTTCTACAAGCAGAAGCACCAAGGCTACAATGAAAGGACGCCAAGAAAAACTGGGCAAACCAAAAGGGCTTCTGAACTTTACACTGAAGTGGACAGTCATTAATTTTTGGATATCCCCATGACAAAAACTGAGTAGGGAGCTTATTTTTTTTACGCCCTAATCAAAAGCCTGATCTCTACGTACTCGAAACTAAATGACTGTGGGACACTGTTAAAACGTCAGCAGATAAGCAGTCTGTTATTTCAAAACTGCAGAACATCCTTCTCGTCCACACAGATCTTTAGAGCACTGGAAAAAGTCCCTACCCTTCCGTTCGAGAGGTGGGAAATAGTGCGAGGAAGTTAGGACAGGTGATTAGGAGTGTGTAGATGTAGCGGGTGGATGTGCAGGCATTTGGAGGTACAGCAGTGTTGTGTGGGGTGGTGGTCTAGAGCAGAGAGGTGGAGGCGAAGCTGTGTGGTGGTTTAGTCCCCCAGCTGTACAGCCCTGTTTGGCGCCCTGCTATCTTACCCCACTGTCCCATAGAAGAATATCCCTACCTCCTGTCCGGAGACTTGGCAAACAAAAAAACATTGGCTGACTGGGTGTCTGCATCACTACCTACTGTGCTTTGGTTCTCTTTCTAATGGAATTTGGGCTTTATTGCTTCGAGCAATCCCAAATTCCTTTAGAATGCATCAAAGTTGGTCTCACGAAGACATTAAATCTTAAAGACGGTTTAAGGATTTTCATTAGAATTTAAATAGAATCCAGCTAAGGTTCGTCCCCCTCTATTCTTCCCGGGATCTCCCTATGCCCTATCCAAGTTGGTCACTAGAGATGTTCAACCCCCACTATCTAGAATCTGGCTGGCTAATGGTGAGGGCCTAAGAGCAACCACCTTATCTGACTTACTTTCTAGAGGGTCTTCTTGGTGGATCCTAACATGGGGTCCCTCAAGATGGATACGAGGAATTTAGGCCTTCCACCCGTCGCAATCTCATTTGACCTTGTCCACTCGGACTCTAAAACTACTCATCCTGATGTTACGTGCATCCTTTTCCCTTCTACTCTCCTCCCTACACCATCCTTTATGTCCTTCTGATGTTAATCCACCTCATCTCTACGCCTACCCACCTCATCTCTGCTCCCCCACTCTACTACTCCCCACTCCCCACTCCCACGGCTGTCCAAGTCACCCTCCTTTCACTCGATCGGCCAAACTAACTCCCCTACACTCCCACTTTCTCTAACAAACTCCTTACTGCCTCCCTATTCCCCAGGGGGCGGGATGTGCTCTATAAAAATTGCATAACAATTCTTTATAGCCTGCCCTCTTTTCCAGCACAGTTTCCCTGGGACTCCATGCTGTCCCAGTGTCCTTGCCAGGCCGCAACAAAGTGCACTCTCTGTCAATGGGCAGTAAGTGGGACATTTATTTTGCTTTTCTCGTTTATGTGAGGGGTCAGAAATACGAGACAGACACAAGGTACAGTTTTCTCACAAAGGGCCTTTTTATTCAACTTAAAAGGGTAAGATAACTGACTAACTTTCCCTAACCTAACCAAGAGTGCCCTGCCTAACAAACTAAGGCTAAAGAAAACTGACCTAATGTCCAAAAAGCATCTGTCCCTTCCCACCAAAATGCACAACAAACTCCTACAAGGTTAATTTGGCAAAACAATAAACTAGTTCAAACAAACATTGTGAGAAGTACACCTTGTTACCAGGGTTGATTTCGCTTCCCCCTAGATCAATTCAGGAGTCTCTATAACAAAGTTCAAATTCAAGAACGTTCAGTGCAAAAGTAAAGTTCCACTCAGCGCAGCATACAGAATATTTTTCATTCACTATCCTTTCACTTGGCAAAGTGATTATTCCTCTTCAAATTGCTTGCCAAATTAAATCAAAGCAATGGCTTTTGCTTGGCAAAACAAAAGTGTCTTTCTCTCAAACCACAAACTGATAAATTGGTGTTAATGTTATCGTCTCAAAACTCAAACAGTTGTTACCACAACGTGTGTCTTTTCCCAAAAGAAACACTTTAGTCAGGATGGTGCAATAATCTTTTCCTGCAATGACTTCGACCTCAAAGAAAACACGTTCTGAAATGCAACAGTTCATCAAGACAAGGTGATAGAATTAACACTTCCTCTTCCACCACAAATGCAGTACTCTCAATCATATGCTTCTTTCCTGGGCCACTCGTCTGCCAGGACGAACTACAATTGGTGCATTTCCTGGTTTACTTGCCTGCCAGGATAAACTCCTACGAATATAAGTGTAATTTGTGGCAATGCTTGTCCCCCAATTGGTATTCCCTGGTTAGGAGAGTTGCGCCCAGTTTGCCTGAATACAAATCTTCTTTGGCATTGGCAATGCAGGTTTAAATGAATTGGTATCCATTAGTAGGAGAGTTGCATCCCAGTTCACATGATTTCATTGGTTTGGTATTCAAAACAGTTAATTTCACCAAATGGTCTCCGGAGCACCCCAGGGTCAGCTGCTTCAGGCCAACTCACTGGTATGTCTTGGTGTCTTCTTCTGACTCAACAGTGCTTGCACGGTTCTCTGCTGGACCTTCTCTGCTTTGCTGGCTCCTCTGTGACGGCTGCCACATGCACAGTCCCTCAATGGAGCTCTGGCAGCTCTGTGTGATCTCTGGTGCGTCTCCTATACTGGAGCAGTTAATGGCATGTCAGGAGCGCCTCTCCCTCGGCGTGGCCAACTTCAAAACTGCTTCGCACTGCGCAGTCTCTGCATGGCTACATTTCCCCAGAATCTACCACGTCTTCCACACAGACTCCTGCTGCCTCCATGACTACTCCTTCAGCTTCCTGCTCTTGCACCTGATGTTCATTTATACTTTTAAAAATCCTACTTAGGTGCTATCTCTCCCAATGACTAGACAGCTCATGGTCTTTGATCAACTTTGAGGCCCTCGCCCTCTTCCTCGTTCCAGTACTATTGGCATTCTGGGACTTGGAATCCATAATATTAAATCAGTTAACTTGATCCGATTATTTAACTGAGAATGTTCAAAATGATTAGAGGTTGTTAAAGGAGTTTGTAGTTTACCCTTAGGTTTAGGACTTTGACAAAAGACAGAATCAGAAAAACTGGATGTTGTGACATTGACTTCCTGAACCCCCAATGCACCACTTTTAGGTTGGTAAAAGGAGTTCTTCTGTTCTGTACTTTGGGTAATTCTGGGAGCGGGAACCGTACTTTGACCGCATGCCATTAGCTATTTAGATATATGGGGACTCATCCGGAGGAATACTGCGTCTCTCCTATCAGTTACCACTTCCCTCTGAGAGCCATCTCCTCCCATGTGATCCTCCCTCGTTTGACCACCCTGATGGTCAGGATCAGGTAGCGGCTGCCTTCCCATGGCTACATGGGAGGAGACTTTAGGCTGAGGTTTAGTGAAGACTTTGCAGGATTCATCACATTGCTCTGTCAAGTAAGTCATAGCGTCTTTGGTTTGCCACAGGGACTCCCGATAGTTGGACTTCTCGCAGTGTCAGTCTGTTTATTATAGGACAGTGGTCTAGTCTAGTTAAGGTGAGTTGCGAGTTCCATAGGAAATCGTAAATATGAATTGTTAAGAACATTTTAATAGTGCAATGGATTAGGCTAACATTTTGCAGACCAATTTGTACACCTGCCCCCTAGCCCCCACTCCTCCTCTCCCGACTGGTACATTTGGGAAAGATCTGTTAAAATATAAAAAAAAGTTATTAAGAAAACAAAAAGCACTTTCAGCCTACACCCCAATAATTTTCCCCATCAACTAAAAAGGTGAATATTTGCTCCAGCGCACAGCAAAAACTGCTGGACGGATTTGGACCAGGTTTAAAACAACTTGGGCACGAAGCGTTGACTCTCAATCCTTTTGTGGTTTGGGGTTATTCTGTCCAGTATTCTTTTTAATATTTGACGGAGAAGGCAGCCCCCCCCCTTCTCCCCAAAGAATAGTGATATCCCCATGATGCATTGCGGCAGAGAGGTTTTTCAGAAATGAAAAAGCTGCAAAGTATTTTTCCGATGCGAGTAATAGCCGTAGCTATTAACTGCGATTATCAGAAAACGAAAAGGCACAAAAAAGGCATTTGGAGGCAAAAAACGAAAATGGCATCGGGCTGGGGGCAGGGGTGTAATCACCATGTTAAATTTGGGAGTATGAGGTGGGCTGAGGACAGAATTTGCAGCACAAACATTTTACTGTAGCCACGAATATTTGGAGGAATATCCACGGTTACGGGAGAAAACTGGATCGGAATTGAAAGTGCATCAAACAGAACGACAAGTGTTTGAGGGGGCATGGGATGGGGCAAATATGAGTTTGTGGGAGTGGGGGGCCTTGCCAGGAGAGGAGGGGGACCTGGTGAGTGATTAATGGGTCCAAGAAGCCTTTATTCCACCACTGTTTTTTGGCAGCAACGTTTATCATTGACAGATAACTACAAACGTCTGCGATCAGTTATTTGGGGCATGATCGCGGCAATACAGGTGGACGGACCATGGCGTAGCTTAGGTTAGCCGTACTTTAAATAGTCGAGAAGAATCATTTGCAGGGGTGGAAAAGTTAGAATGACATTCAGCTGGAGGCGGGGAGGATGAAAAAGGACAGGGTGTGAAATGATGGTGTCTAGGAGGCAAAAAATAGGTTTGCCATGTACAATTCTAAAATAATCACGACTCTGAAGTTAATGGCATATATCTGCGGCTACTCATACATTTGATAGATGTCATTGTAGCCGCATATAGCCGAAATTTGTAAAGTTGTAAACTATACTGTAGAGGGGTGCAAAAGTTCAAATGACATCAGGGGAGAAAAGTGCAACATGTAAAATTATGCAGTGTAAGATTCAATAAATAATGTGTTTGAAAAAAGAAGTTGGCACTAATCGCAGCTATACCCGCGGCTAGAAGTGCATAACAGGAAATAGGCGAAATGTAAGTGCGTCACCGGAAATATACTGTGCTTCGACAGGGAGAGAAGGAGGCATCGTAAGGAGGAAGGGTGTTTTTGGGTGTGGGGAGGGTTAATGGGATAAAACTAATGGTTATGAACATGTATGAACAGTGAGGGCATAGTATTTACGTTTTCCACATAAACGCGGTACGAAAATGAACTGCGATGCACACAAATTTCCACAGACCGATGCATATAGCCGCGGTTTGTCAGAAAAAGAAAAAGCTAGAAATGCCTCTTTTCTAACACAAACTGCATGAAATGAATCATGTAAGGCTTATAGTTCGGTTATTGGGCATTTGTATACCGCCTCTCTCCATTGGTATGATCTCAATGCGCTGTGGATTGAACGCCCTCAGGGACTGTAGTCCAGGTCAATGGAGAAAGTGGGGCAGTAAGGAGTTTGTGTGTGTGCACTCAGTCTGAGTGCAGCTAGACCGAATTTTGTGGTGGGTAGCTGCATTCTAGCGGAGGTGGTGCTTGTATATGAGATTATGTGTGCAGCTAGGCCGATTTTTTAGTGGGGGATAGCCGAGTTTTAAAGATCGTTGAGGTGTATATGGTGGTGTATAATTAAGCGTGCAGCTAGCCCGAAATTAATCATGGGGGATAGCTGCATTCTATTGCGTTTTTTGTACAGAGGAGAGTGTCAGCATAATGGTAGGTATGTGTGAGTATCCGTGCAATTGTCCCCTGTTCCCGATTACCTTCTGGTGCCTTCCAAATTAACCTTTGCTCCCTATTACAGATGTTTGGTGCTTTATTTCTCCAGGAACCTCGTAGTCTAGTGTGGACTCCATTCTGTTCGCCAAGCATTATTATGGCAAGTCTATTCCATACCACAAATGTTTCTCTGACTGAAAATAAACCATTCATGTGTTAGATTTCAGCCTAGCTCCATGGACCAAACATGCTAAAAATGGGAAAAAAGGTCCATTCATAAAGTCTGTTTTTGTGGTCTACTTTTATAACTGGAAGGGTGGCTCTTAAAAGCTATTTTGGGGATCCAAGGAGGGGTGGCGGAATTTGGATGGAAAGCACATTAGAGTTGGAACATATAAACAAGGGGGTGTTGCGTTTTGATTTATTTTTTTGATGGAAAAAGAGGGTTGGAAATTGCCACTTACAAAAAAAGAAGCTTAGCAGTGGTAGTTGACTTGATGTTGTGAAATAGCCAATTCCCACTCGTCTAGTGTGGCATCTCCTGCGGCAATCCATTTGTGGCAGAAGCAGGATATTACTTTGACCATGTGCAGATTTGCCGCTGGCAGTAGCGAACGAGGTTGGGTTGTAGATGTTGTAGGCTCTGTCTGACTGCTGGTGGATGGTATTGCAACTGAGGGTGCAGTGGAGGATGGTGGCGATATTGCTGCAGCTGCCGAGGAGGAGGATTCACCACAGAGGTACCGTTGTGCTGACCAAAGTCCATGTGCCTTTATTTTGTGTTTGTAATAGGACCATCTACTTCAACCCAATGGACTAACTAGGTGGTGAATTAAGGTAGACATGCCGTGACTTGGCACGCTACTGTGGATGGGCACTGTGCAGTACCTTCTTACAAAAAGTGCACTATACTTCCTCAATCTCCTTTCTGCTGGGGTGCTCTTTCACCTGCTGTCAGACTGATGCTTCATCCCACACCGCTTTTTTTGGGGAGTTGATGCAGTTGGAACCCATATTATATCCTTGTCGCTACTTTGTCCAGACATGATCTTGTGATGTCGGACAGGGGCAAAAATTTCAAAAAAAAAAAAAAAAAAAAGAATGTGCCACTTGAAAGAAAAAAAAGTTTCAAATTGAAAATAAGAAGCCAAAAGAAAGAATAGAGAAACTACAAAAGACAAGACAAAGAGGTTTGGGATTAAGGGAAAGATAAAAGCGGTTGGAAAAATTAGATTTTTGCTTTTGGAAAGCTTCTGGAGGCTTACAGTGAACTGTCAGCAACCAAGACCAAAAAGCAATGAGGAAATGTTAAGGAGTTGTCTTTAGGTGTTACCCACAGCTAAACCCCCAGGCCAATCGGGAGCCAAGTTTTGTAATCGCGGCTACGATAAGGCGCGATGATGAATAGCCACGTCAGGTTACGTTCTGCGTATTGAGAAACTTCATGAGATACGTCTAAATACATGTTTTTGGTATGAGGAGACAAGTGTTGATGGATTTGTTAAAAGATTAGCTGTGTGTATAGCTTGCAGTTTTTTTTTTAAATTGGGAGTAGATAATATTTAATTTGTGGGAGAATATAAATCTAATAAAAGCATCTAAAGATATAGCACTAAATATAGAAATTTTATTTGAATACATCAAATGGACCTTGTAAGGGAATTGCAGAAATAGACACGTTGTCAGAATAAAATGTTTGGATCCAAACGTCATCTAAAAACAAAAGCCCTTGAGCCATTCATAGAAGGTATTTAGTAATATAGAAAAAAATGCAGGGTCTGTTGTCTAGGTTCCATATGTTTTTCCAAATATTTTTGCATGATCAAAGCCAAAGTCCTGCCTGGTACATTACCCAAATTATTGCCTCCACAATAAATGAATATAACAGCTGGCTGCCCAGTGCATCCAGACTGAACAATTTAGGAAAACTCTGGTACCATTGCATTCCTGGCAATCCAAACCATTTAACAATAAAACCAGTCAAACCCAGGTCCATCTCACAATTGCATTTTCTGACAAAAACACATTAGATGTGATAGGCTGAAATGAAGTGTGTCGGCCATTTTTGATGTTCTTGTGATTTTGAGTCCTCTTTTGTTACCATTCCTTTTTGAAAAGTTTGAAAGTCACCATTTTTTGTTTTTGTACAACTACCACAGTGCTTATCGAACTTTGACTGGGCTGATTCTGATTGCTTGGCCTTTGTGCAAATCTTTGGATTTTTGGGGAAACTTGACAGTGAGTATTTGAAAGCACTTACATATCTCAGGGGCTACTTTAACTAAGAGTATAACGGTACATTATTTAAATTTTACATTTTGGGTAATGAAGGGGAAAATAAATTGGTTTCTGAAAAAGGGTATTCCGATTAGTATGTGCGTTTTTAAAAAAAGTGTGAGTTCCACTGTGAATGATCTAGTAGTAATGTGAAATGAGAACGATAAATGTATAAGTCTGTCAGCAGGTGCTAACAGTGATTCTTTCTTTCTATTGCTGTTATTTTACTACCATTACTTTACTGTATGATATTAAAGAAGAAACAGGTATTATTAGGTGTTTTTCTCTTCCATATGCTAAGGTGTAGGGTGCTGGAAGTGGAATAGGAAAATAGTGTAGCTCTTTAAAGTGTACTGAATGGAGAGTTATGATTGAACCTTTATTTAGATTCTGTGTTTCACTAGGTATGGGTTTATGTGGCAATATTTCTTTATGTGTACACATTAAGAACTGTTCAATTGTATGTGTGGAGATGTAATGTCAGTTTGCATGGCATGTCTTCATTATCAATGGCTACTTATAACTGAAAGTAAGAATTTTGAATCTTTCCTTTCACAGTAATGTTGGTACTTAGAAGGGGAAATTATTTTCTGATCGGTAGAGGGTTTGAAAAGTTATTTTGCTGAGTATGGGAAAAAGCTGATTCTGGCTATCAGAGATAAGCAGGTAGGTGTTAAGCAGAAGATAGATTATGATGTACATAGGGTAGGGCCCAAGTATGAAAGGCCTAACCAACATATATAAATAACCACACAGCAGCCCTGAGAAGGCATTTATAGATGTTCATGTCATTAGGGTGGGAGATCTACATTATTTTGAGGTCACACTTTTGTGAGAATTCAACTGATTAGACATGTAGTGGAACTACAGCAGATGCATTCTGTTCCTTTCTTGCACTCTTTATAGTATACAATGGGCTATAACTAAGTATTTGATGTATTCTTTACTCTACTACTATCTTTTATATTTCCTAACATACACACTTTAGTGGGTAGCTAGGTTCAGTGGTACTATTTGCCACAACAGTCCAAAGAAGGTTCAGTTTGTTGATTTCAAACAGCACGTGTGCCCCTTGACTAAGTAGGAGCTATAGAAGTGAAGTTGTTAGTGGTAATGTTGAGGTGTGGAGATATTTTGGTGTTCCTAGTCTATCGGCTTCTGTGAGTAAACTGAACGGTAAGGACTTATGGGAAATGTAGTGAATTATTTGTGTGCTGCAACAGAGTGTTGAAACGGGAGCGTATGTAGCACATTTCGTGTGCTCTGTACTATGAAATTGTAATGGCATATTTATTCACAGCTTAAATACAGTTCAATCTGCACATTTTCATAGTTTTAATAGTAGAAAAGCAATAACCCCTTGCAATCAATACTACCAAGTAAAGGAGTTAAAGAATTGAACAGAAAAGGTCTGGATGCAAAAAAAGAGCTGCAGAACATTGAACAAGGTAAACAGGTTCATGAATGTATATATTTCTTTTGCACACACGTGAAGTGTCAAAACGTTTCACCAGGCCTAGGATGTAGTAATCCCACTCACTGTGTTAATATCATGCAGTGTGGTTTTGATAGGAAGTGGAGGGCCTTAGCAGAGGGGACATATTTTCTGGGAGATAGAGGGTTTTAAATTGTATTTTGAGGACTGGGCAGAAAGCAGCTCCTGTGTATGATTATAATTCAGTAGGCAGCACCTATGTTTGGAAAAGCATGAGCTAGATTGAGAAGTACACTGGGCAGTGCCTGGCCTACTCTAAATCTGTAAATGAGCAGTGACCAATGCAGTGTGGGCATTTAAAGATAGATGTTCATGTTATAAGAGTGGTAGAGCTAAATTAGCTTGAGATTACACTTTCAGAATTCAGGCTGAAGCTGTGAGCTAGTGTGTAGCAAGTGCAGCTTTGTAGCACATTCATACCTATTTAGTCCTCTTTATACATTGTATGGAATTGTAATAACATTTATTAGTAATTTAAATCTGGTTCAATCTACACCGCTGTATACTTCAAATAGTACAAGGACAATGTCCTCTTCCAATTAAGGGTAATAAGTGATGGTGTTAAGAAAATTTGGACTGGAAAAAAGTTTTTAAAGAGCTGCAAAACTCTACTTAAAGTAGCTTCCCGGGAAACATTAATTTGCACACACTTGACACAAAGTGTATAAAATGTTACAGAAGGTTACAGTTATTTCACTTACTTTGTTAAGAACATACAGGTCTTGATAGAAACTGGACATATTTAGCAGGGGGAAAGTATTTTCTGAGAGATAGAGGTTTTGATGAGTAGCAGCAAAAAGCAGCTTCTGGGTATGAGGGTAAGGCAGGATTTAGGTTTGGAAAACCAGGTGCTAGATTGAGATGCATGCTGGGGAAGGCATGCTGGGGAAGGCCGGAGTGTGCAAGCGTAACTAAAATCTGTAAATGTGCACAGCGCAGTGCTGTGTGGGCATTTACAGATATTGTGGTCATTGGGATGAGAGAAGGACAATTGTGCTTGAAGCCACACCTTGACAATTCAGGGTGCAGGTGTGATGGTATGCAATGTATAGTGTACATTTGCACAAGATGCAAATTATAGCTTTTTTTCCTATTTATAGCAGTTTGATCTTTCTTTATTGTACTAGATTTTCATTTCCAATCATACACATTTAATAGTTGGAGGCTAGGTTTCTGTGCTATTATTTTCCACAGGATGATGATGCTAGTTTTTTTCAAAGAAAGCAGGTTCTCGTTGACTGCAAGTAGGAGGTGCATAGCTGAAGCTACTGCCAATGTTGAGGTATGGGGATATTTTAGTGTTCACTGTCTATCAGCTTCTGTAAGTAAAGTGAATGAATTGTGAGGGTTTATGGAATTGTAGTGTACTATCTGTGTGCAGCAAGAGTGTAGCAATCAGAAAGTTAGTTACAATGTAGTTGTGCTCTGTTCTATGCAATTGTAATGACATATGTTTCTCAAACTTAAATACGGTTCAAAACTTTCCATACATTAATAGTACAACCATAATAACAACTTGCAATTTAACAAGTGAAGGTGTTGGACAGAAAAAAGGTTTGACGAAGAAAAAAAAGACAAAGGTGCAGAACCCTGAACAATGTATCTAGTTTCCAGAAATGCATTCATTTTGCACTTACTTCATGTGAAGAGTATAACATATTATATAAAGGACACGTTTTTAGTAATCACCCTTCTATTAATTTCATACAGTATGGGTTTGATAGAAAGCAGGGGGAAATATTTTCTGAGCGAGAGGCTTTCAAATTGAATTTTCTTGACAAGGAGGAAAAAGCAGCTTCAGGGTATAAGGGTACCCTCATAGGTAGGATTGAGGTTTTGAAAAGCAAGAGCTATATTGCGATGATGCATGCCACAGAGGGTCGGTGTATGCCAGGTCCACTGACCATCTGTAAATGACCACATGAACATTTGCTTGTGGCCACACTTTTTTGAAAATTTAGGCTGCAGCTGTGAGCTAGTATGCAGTGTGCAACAAATGTAATTTTGCACCAGATGCCTACTGTACCTTGTTTGTCCTCCTTATATTATTTATTAGTACCCGACAAGGGGGATGTGGCAGCCTCCCAGCCAATGAGGAGGCTCAGAACAGGGTCTTAACCACACCGGTAAAGACCCCACTCCGATCCCCCTCAGAGCAGGAGGCCACCATCTTCCCTCGTCAGGAATCCGGTAAGTGTGCTCCTTGTGCCCTAATCCCCACCACCCCCAGGAGGGGGTAATATTTTCGAAGAGATAGACTGGTTCAAATGGAATCTTGTTAACTAGGAACAAAAAAGCGTCTGCCCCACACACAATCTGGACATGAGTACAGAGTGGAACTGGGTTGTCATTTATTGATGTTCCATCTCACTGAGGTGGAAGAACTACATTTTCTTCCCACTGCTCTTGTTAGAGAAGTGTGGCTGCAGCTGTGACGTAGAATGCTTCAATTGTAATAGCCTATTATTTTACAAGTTAAATATAGTTCAATCTGCACCGTTCCATACTTTCAATAGTAGGAAAGCAATAATCCCTTTCAATCAAGGGTATGAAGTGAGAGTGTACAGAAATTGGGCAGAAAACGGTTTGGATACAAAAAAAAGAGCTGCAGAACCCTGAACAACTTAAGTAGGTTCCTGAAATACATTCCTTTTGCACATGTAAAAAATGTTACAGTAAACCTAGCATGTTGTAATCCCACGTATTCCGTTAGTATCATATAGTATGGCCATAATAGGAAGTGGAGGTATTCAGCAGGGGGGGCGGCATATCTTTTTAAAACTTTTTTTTTTTTTATAGAGAGATAGGGTTTCAAATTGAATTTTGGTCACAAGGGGGGAAAGTGCCTCTTGTGTATGTTAGGTTATCAACATTTATAAAGTGCATCGTCGCCCGAGGGCACCATCGCGTTATACCCTAAAACAGTGTACACACAAACTGAATATAAGGGGGGGGGGACTAAAGAAATAAAGGTTTTCAAGGCACGTCAGAAGGAAAACTAGGCCTCAATGGCATGCAGGCAGCGAGGGAGAGATTTCCACACCGGTGCCGCAGCACCGAGAAGCATGGCCTCCAACCCGAGAGAGTCTAATCCTAGGAACTTGAATAGTCAAAGAGCACAATGCTCTCTGGAGATATTCTGCCCCTTTTTTTGTAAAGGCTTTCTGTACCAGACACAGACTTAAACCTCACACGTTTCTCAACTGGAAGCCAGTGGAGCTGCTGGAGAATAGGAGTCATATGGGCACTGTGCTGGGGGTGAAGCACCGTTCTAGCTGCCATATTCTGCAACAGCTGGAGACGGTGAGGCAAGTAGTGCGGTAGGGCCAAATAGAGCGCATTACAATAGTCAATTCCACTTATTACTAAGGAGGAGACCACAGGGGCATGACTTTAAGAGGGGTCCGCAACTTATAGTGACCCTCGACAGGTAGCGGACACCTGCTCAGACATGGATAGTGAGGCCATAATCTTAATGCCTAGGTGTTTAACCAATGAGGCAGGCGTGGTGAAAGGGCCCAGACTAGCAGGCCAGAACTCAGGAGTCCAGAACAAAGAAGGAATAGTGCCGACCACCAGCACCTCGGTCTTCTCACCGTTCAACTTAAGCCAGTTCCTGGCCATCCATCCACCCACCCACTGCCTCCAGGCAACTCCTAAACCGAACAACCGTATCGGGCTGTGACAGATAAAGCCACAGAATAATCTGTGTCGTTGGCATAGGAGTAGCACAGGATGATGCCGAGAAGCGGCTGGATGTAAAGATTGAACATGATGGGGGACAACGAGGAGCCCCGAGGGACTCCACATAATAGAGGCGCTGTTTGGGACTGAAAGGGTGGCAGAGCTACATATTGTGAGCATCCCGCCAGGAAAGAAGAAAACCAGGACAGAACCTGCCCAGATAGGCCAGCTGAAGAGAGACTGTAGACCAGGGTAGGGTGGTCCACAGTGTCAAGGTAGAGTGGGATAGGGTCACAGGGTGACACCCATTTCAACCCTTGGATAGCAGCTAAGATGTCCTAGGCCATAAAGTTAGGAAGAGTGGACCAGTCAGCTTGGGCTCTATTCTCCCTAATAGATAGGACAGGGTGGAATGAGGGCAGGTAGTAGCAATGACACTACGGATGGCAGCTATGTATTCATCAAAGAATTTAGACCGAATCACAGAGCTCCTGTGTGGGAGGGAAACTAGACAGACTTAGGTTGTGCGGTCAAAGATTGAACTGCCTGAAATAGGGCTTTAGGTTGGTTAATAGCCTGCTCAATTTTATCAATAAAAAATAATTGTTTTGTCACTATAACAGCTCTTTGATAGTTTACAGTGGCAAGGCGGTATAGGGCTTTATGAGCGGATAAATCGCCAGTTCTCCACTTCCTCTCAGCCTTCTACGCTGAAGCTTAGGATCTACGACTTCGACTGTAAAGCCTTCTACACTGAAGCTTAGGATCTTCGACTTCGACCGTATAGCAAGGTTCTGATAGATGATTTTTAACTAGACAGCGCTTTAAAGGGGTATGGGTATCTGCAACCAAGTTAACTACCCGGGACAGATTTGTCAATGTGCAGTCAGTGGTGTTCGAACAACAGTTAGTAATCAGGGAGCTAAGAGCCCGGTGACAAACATTGTGCCAACAGCATTTCTGAATGAACTGTCAGGGTGGGTAGGGGGCATGGGGGAAGGAAACCTCTAGCCGCACCAAAAAAGGCACCACCATGTGATACGACCAGATAACTGGGAGTGCAAGGACGATAGATACAAGAGCTGAGGGGGCCAAGATAAACTCCAAGAATATTGCTCAGTTGATGCGTGGGATAGTTAACATGTTGAGGAAGCCCAAGGTTCAGCATCATAACCAAGATGTAAGTGGCCAGATGACAATTAGGCTTATTCGGTGGGAGATTAAAATTCCCAACAATAATCAGGTAAGGTTTTTTCTGCCGCAGGACAGCCACAAATGCTGGAAACTGATCATAGCCCGGAGGGCGGTACACCAGGAGAGCAAATAGAGTGACTGTAGCAGAAACCGGCATGCAAGTAAGAATGCCTTCCATTTTCAGAGAATAATTAATTTGAATGGAGGTGACCTTAAAATTACTATTAAAAATCACGGATTCCATCGCCAGGGTGTGGCGAGATGCGTTAACAGCGCAGGACTTCATAGTTGGGTGGTATGATTTGAATTACTGATGGATCAGAATGTTCCCGAAACCAAGTCTGAGACAAACATCAAGTCAGCACGATTATCCTCAAGAAGGTTTTTACAATCTTGAGCATGCGTGACCAAAGAACAAGCGTTCACTACAAAGCAGTTCACCGAGCTGCAGGCGCTGTTGGCCAGGGAAGCATGGTTCTATGTTCTTTCATCGTGTGTCATTTTAAACAGTGCCTTTTAAACGGAAAATGCCAACCCCTTATCTGCCCTTTGCCACCCCCCCAAAAAATTAAATAATTTTTAAAACATTTAAAAAAAAAAAAATCAATTACCTATTTCGGAATTGTATACTCGTTTAAAAGGCAGTTGTAAAAATGACTGTTGATTAAACGACATTATTCTGGGAGCATTATGTAAAACAAAAGTATTAAAATCAGGTGGAAAGAGCCAGGGGATATTGCTTGTCGAAGTTGATGGTCTAATTATGCCAGGGCAGTGCACCATGGCGCAGCCTGCACAGGGAGGAGCACAGACGGGCAAGACTTTGGCGCTCAAGGTCCTTGCCCGCTGCGCCTCTGGTAACTGTCCCCTTTACGTATACAAATTCTGTCGCTATAGCCAAAGCCCTCCCCCTCTGACGAATTGAAAGGGAAAACAGACCGCAAGAGCGTGTCTGAACACGGAAGCCTGGCAACTTCCAGCCAATGAGCGGCGATACAAGGAAATAATTAAACAATCAAAACTGAAATAATAATAAAAGCGGCATTCTATCGCCTGACGTGCACATCAGCGTGCTGAAAGAAAATTAAATTTAATAAGAAAAGTAAAAGTATACTTGGTTTAGTTTTCCCAAATCTTGTGTATAGTCTCCACTAAACTCCATTGTCAGCTAAATATGATAATCACATAGGCAGGTACTAGGTTTGGTAAACCAGGCGGTAGACAGATATACATAGAGACGGGCCCGAGTGCGGAAACCCCACACAAAACCTGTACATTAACACGCACCACAACTTTCTGGATATTTACAGATGTAAATGTCACGGAGGTGGGAGAAGTTGGTGAGCGCAGCATTTGCTAGAGACATTTCGCTGCAGTTTTGGGCTAGTATGTAGTGTCCAACAATTATAACTTGTCACCAGAAGCATAGTGTACCTTTTCTTGTGAAGATTTTGGATCTAGAAATGTTGACACTGATGAAACTTTTTCTTTAACAATGCTGACTCCAATTTCTTTATTTCATTTATTTTTTTTGTACAGCACCAAAGCCCATGGGCATCATGGTTCCATAAACACGAGAACAGGAAGAGACAAGACACAACAGACAACTGCTTCATGACTAACTTTCCTCAAAAAGGAGAATTTTCAAACATTTCCTAAAGTTAAGATGTCGTCCTTCTAAACTTAAGTCAATGGGAAGGTCATTCCATGCCTGAGCAGCCAGCACTGGGAAAGATCTTCTATACCGCCTTGCCCTTTTAAACCGGGGGACTTAAGTTGTTGACCGTCACTTGATGGCAGGGGGAATCAATGAGGTTTCTTACAAATAGCGGGTGCCGTCCCCGACCATACATTTGTTGGCCAGGGTAATAACTTTAAAACAAACCCTCATCGCCACCGGAAGCCAGTGAAGCTCTTTCCGAGACCTGGACACTTGTTCTCTCTTAGGGATATTGCACACTATCCGAAAAGTGTAATTTTTAATTTAAACACTCTTTGCAGAAATCAGATTGTTTCATATGCAGCAATTGGGAGGCTTCTAGGTGCTTTCGTAGTTGGATTGTGGCAATTTTATCTATTATTGTAAGTAAAAAAGGGGTATGCATAATCAGTCTGAAGTTGGATTCCTCCTTTAGGTCCAATCCCGATTTCATAATAAAATGAGTCAACTCTACCTCCTTAATTCTAGATGGAATTGATCTGTGAGGAAAATAATCATTAGCAAATCTCCTAAGAAATGGGGCAAACATTTCCCATTTTCCAGGATAGTTTTAGATGGTAGGAAATCCCCGGGACAGGTGGTAGGATGCATATTCTTCAATATCTTCTCTACTTCTCTGATAGAAACAGCACTGTATTCGAACAATTCATGATTGTTATTGTACCCTTCCTATACCCACCTGTACCATAGGTCTTTTTTAGATTAATATCATGACAGATTTTATTGTGTGCCGACATAATTTTGTCAGCAAATGTCTGAAGAATTCTCATACAGTCATTCTTATCCGGCACAAATTGTCATTCCAAAGCGTTAACCCCTCCCCCCATTTCCTGAATATTCCAAAAAGTTTCTTCGTCTCATTATTCGCCCTGTTTATTTGCTCATTATGAAAGCTTTTCTTCATCTCATTCATTTTATGCTTATATTCTTTTTCAATCAATTTCCATGCCCTTTTATTTTCCTCGGTTTTACTTTTCACCCACATGTGTTCCACCTGTCTTTTAGATTGTTTAAGGCCCGTCAGTTCTGTAGTGAACCACTCCTGGTGGTTGGAGCAGGCCCTACAATGTTAACTTTAACACGGGCAGCTCAGTCTAAAAAAAGCTTTAACGTGGGTTCCATATATTTCCCACAATTTACTTGGTGAATCCTGGTCTGTAGTCAGCTTCCTAATCTATTCTATACAGCCGATCAGCTGCAAGGAAAAGATAAATGTGTGTTAGAGATAAGATTTGAGAGAGAAGTCACGTCAACTACTGAAGTGAATGGAACCAACCACATTTTAAGTCACACTGATGATAGAAAATCTATAAAGCTGCTGCATATACATTAAAAAAAAGTTGGTTAAAAAAATATATATATATTCTTTACTTGTAACAAACAGGAATAAGAGTATCCATAAAGAAAGGTTCCACTCTCTAGTCTTTCCAAATCTTTTGAGACGTGTAAAATTAGATTGAAGGCATGTGGTGAATCGTTTTTTGCACACAAAACAAATAGAAGGAATCATCACAAAGGTTTCCATTTCTAAAGAGAATTTTCATTTTAGTGTTGAACAAAAACAAATTAAGGACACAAAGCCATTCTACAAAAACGTTGAAACTGTTCCTGTACTTGCAGAGAACTATTGTTATGTGTACAGTGGAGAGAAGAGACACTTCTTATATAGAAATATTTTTTTCGTGAAGCGAGTTAGCTTCAACAATGCAATGCGACTCTTGCCGAGCATGGACGTGGCTATGAAGTAAAACGTTATTTGATTTCTGAAAGAGAAAATCCAAAAGGCAATAACTAGTGAAGGAGCAATATTAGGATACTGTGCATTAGACTATAAAAACAAACTCTGGAGTGGACATGTAATTCTTTGTACAATATTGACAAGTACTCTTGTAGAGGATTAAACAGTTCCTTGCAAATGCTACACAAACACGATAACATACAGAGATAAATCAAGATGTTGCAGAGAATAGATGACTAAAGTTCGAGAAAAGAAAATGGACTTCTGGGTCAAGCTCAATCTAGTCTTGACCAAGGCAGAAGTCAGTCAGTTTCATCACATACGTATGTTGGCTGCACATCATAACAAAATATGATACCTTATTGTTAAAGTTACAGTGCAAAACACCATGTATCTCAATTGCACCGTTACATAAATCTGGAACTCTAGAAAGTTTACTTTCTACACTTCAGATGGTAGAAATTATTTATTTAAAAGATTACGTATATGTACAAATAAGCATCTAATTTTTCATGAGTATAAAACAGAAATTGCAATTTGAGTCTTCAAGTGAAATACCTGACTTTGATTGTGTCTCCTGTTGACACACATTCTATAAACTAGTACAAGTGTACATTAAGAAAAAAGTGAAATATTCTATAGAAGATGTTTGGAATGATATGCATATGCATTTGTTTGTAGAACAGCGATTTGATTCAATTAAGGTACACTATTCCTGCAAGAGGTTTTTTGAATGACATGGTGGTGCCTGAAATTCCTGTTGTGCTTCAGAATTTGAACATGTTTGAAGTAATTGCATTGCAAACTGTTCATCCACTCCAGGTTATTATTAGATTACAAACACAGATATCAAAACTGCCGAAAAAGTCATTAGTGCAAGGTGTGAATGGCAAAGTTATGTATTTGACTCAATTTGCAAGACAATGTGAACACTCTTCGAGTAAAATGTGAGATAAATGATGTTTTTTATTAAATGGTATTGCCACAAAGGACAAATGTTTGACAAAGGTTTATAGAGATCAGAAAGGTAAAGTAAGCTTTAGAGTTTCTACTGACGCACAACGAATTACATAAAGACAGTCTAACTGTACCAGACATGTCTACAATTTATTTCGAATCAACAAACAAGAGCAGTGAAGGTCAGTTCCAGCGTCTAACTGTTGCAGAAGGGAATAGTTTGTATGTACATTACACTATTCATTCTCTACCCTGACGAGAAGTGAGGGGAGGCCATCTAAAATTATATCAGATGAAGGAAACAAAGTGTGCACCAATCAGTGTCTGGGGAAAAAAACGGGTTTCCCAATGCTTTTGCCACAAAAAGGAGGCAGATTGGATGATCAGAACGTTCTGATTTTGTCTTCAGTATATCGTACATGAATGGATTTAGAAAATTCCAGAATCTGCACCAACAGTATGAATCATAACCATTCTTAACTTCAGATCTGAGCAAATGCTGAGTTTTCAAGGGCTGCATGACAAGGATTAGAGGCTAGAGCCGGCTCAATGGACATCAGTTACTTCCTACTGAAAATAAATTTGAAACCAAAATCTTATATTTAGCTTGCCGAAAAGGGTTCAATGATGTGTCAGTGGACTGGACACCAATTTTCACAGACGCTTTCGACATGTGCCTCTTAACTAAAGGAAATTAGCATCAGTACTCCCTCTACTTTGCTTTAACACTAAACATAGATCAATATGGAATTAATTCTCCAATCCTGGCACGCTAAAAGGGCCTGCATGAGACTACCCAATTTACGTGTGGAGAAAGTGGAGTCTTTGTTACACATCTGTCATTGCATGATGTATTGAAGGAGGCACCTGCTCAAATACAACAGTCTGTTATAATCAGAGACCCTCTGTTGCAGGATACAGCAGCATGGGCCGCTATATTTTGCAGCACAATAAGGACCAGTCACAGCAAAGAATTGCATTTTTGAAAAGCATTTTGTTAAAATGCATTACTTTTCAAATGTGTTCTGTCCAAAAAGACTGCGACTTTAAATACTGCACTTGGAAACATGTTTTGACTCTTTTATACAAATGTCCATTAATGCTACTAGTGTGGTTGTTCCAAGAGACCAATTGAGATGAAGCAATGAGCTAAGATGAGAACCGTTACTCTTAAACCAAACTTCATTTTTGTTTCAACTAAAGAGCTCGTCAGTCACTTGCAAGAGGTTTGCCTAAAACCACAAACAGAACCACATAATACTTACTACAAGGATCTAAGCAGCTGCTCCTTTGCCTGAGTTATCAACCAGAGCAGTTAGTGAACAGATGGGCAACCATGACAGTTTTCCTTCTTCTAGATTCTTTGAATATTGTAGTCACTTTCAAGTACTCGACACACAGCTCACTGATCACCATTAGCTCTGTGCCTCTTTGGGGTTGAGCCATTTCATTGAGAGTAAAACCATGTATTTTTGTAGTACATTGGATATAGCCAGAACAGAACATACTGAGATGAGGAAGAACCCAAGAAGAATAAAGAATAACCAACTACTAAGTACTACCACGAGTGGGCTCACCGGAGGCATGAGGAATGCTAAAGAGATATTGACTACAGGTGTGGATGATGTGCCGAGGCAGAGTCCCAGAGATAAAAAGTAAAGAAGATGGACTAAAGTTTGTCTGATCACGGCAAAGCCAGAATCCTGCTGCAGCTCAGGAGTTTCAGACTCGGAGTGAGGTCCGGAAGAAAGGCTGTGCAGAGGGTGGCAGTTGTAGGATGCAAAAGTCCATCATGGGTCTGACAGGAGCAGACCGAACTGCAAGGCCAAATCGAAGAAGTTATGCCGTTATCGCAAGAAAGTGGATCGTCGGGCGCAAGAGCAAAGCCAAGACCGAGAGGAGGACTGTGGAGGTGCACTGGGACCGTCGAAGCGGATGAGAAGAGCAGACGAAGCCGCCGACAAAGAACACCATCCCAGGAAGCACCTGCGATGTGCCACATCCCATGTGAAGGTAAATGGAGGCACAGGAGAGCCAGGAGGGATACAGGTTGGTGACTGGGGGACACAAAGTAATGTTCCTCACTCCAGTGGCGGTTATAGGGCTATTGGGGAACATAACTGTATAGAGTGCATCAGTGAGGATCTCCCTCATCCCAGTAGTAAACAAGTAGCTACTGGACACTGGAAGAGTGAAAAGTGCATCAAGGGGGAGGGGGGAATCTCCCTCAACCCAGTAGTAACAAAAGAAACTACTGGATGACATAAAACACAGACCAGTACACACGGGTCGGGCACACTAGCAATTGTGAACCAAGTATCCGAGAACAATGTCCTCGTCGCAGTGGCAGCAATAAGTCCACTGAACACAAGAGACGGGTCTGGGACACCAACATAAGTGAACTGGGTATCCGAGGAGGACTTCCCTGTTGGAATAGCAGAGATAACTGCCTTGATCACCAAAGAAGGGTTTGGGACTTTGCCAATATTGAGAGAAAGTGGCAAAATATACATCAAGTGTAAAGACACAAAAAAATAACACCAGGCGAATTGAGTGATTCTCAGAGGAGAAACTAAAGCTCTTGCAATATACTTAAACGCCAGGCAAAAGGAAGTCATTCCCCTTGGCCTTAATGTGAACTGTACAGACCAATACCAGGAGAAGGGAGTCCTACTCCTGGTCCAGAACATGGGGGTTGTGCAAAGATTGTGTGGAACCGCTAAGCCAGAGGAAGGAGTGATTCCCCCTGGTGCCCTTTGGGCATTCTCCTGAAGAAGGAACTTTCTGTTGCAGTATTCTTTGGTTGAAGTGTAAGGGATAGAAGTAGGTTATGACAGGATGGTGGAGCTCGATTTTGACGGACATGCCAGCTTTGTGTCAGCTTCCTTCTTCGACACCCTTACAGTTCACAATTAAGATAGAGAGCCAGAACACAAAAAATGGAAGAAGGTTACACAAGAGAGGCATCTTTGCTCAAACAGCACAAAAACTGTCTCAAGCTCTGTAAATTCTGTATGATAAACAGACAAATGCATGTTGAAAAATCTCTTAACAAATCAATCAGCAAAATTTGGGAGTTTGACAACTGAGTAAATCTTACAATTACCCTATTTGGGATACCAGATTTTTAATAGACTAAATCTTGCCTCACTTCAGGTCCCCCCCCATATTGCCCCTGTTCCCCCCGCATATTGCCTGCGCAAATGAAGAGACTAGAGACATTGTCGCTATTCGTTACTTCCCTTAGTGAAGTACTGCACTACTAATGTAATACCAGCCATTATTTATGGTTTGGAGCTTTGGCTTTTAAATGACTGGAAGGACCTTATTATTTTGGAAGGTATTTCATAGCCAAAAGCTTTGTCATTACTAAATTGTACACCTGTTGCTGCTATAAGATATGGCCAAGGATAAACTTCTCCAAATGTTCGCGTTCAGCGGAATATGCTTTTATTATATTCTAAAATCCTAAAACCCCCAGGTCCCCCGCCCCTCTCCCCGTCTAATTTCGAGTTTTGTCGATTTAAAGGCAGGTTTACATTCTGGCTCTTGTGCTCTTGTAAATGAATTGGCAAGAATTGCAGACAAGAAGTTCATGAATAAACCACTGGTGGCCTTTCGTGTTCAATTCAACATTGTATGCCATACTTGCTTCAGCAAAGATTAGGGAAGATCACTGCATATACCATTGGCGAGTGTCTCGGCCCAGTGAGATTGCGTTTTAGCAGTCTCTAGTGGCTTTGTGCCTCTGAAACCTTGTAAACCTGCACAGTACAATGTACGCATCACAGAGCAAAGTGGATTTTACTCCAGATCACTTTCCCGATGCGCATCTGGGGGCTGCTTCGGCAGGTGCCTTATTAATTCCAATAATCTGGAGGTTAGAGGCCTTATCTGTTCTAGTGGTAATCTTCACACCCCAGAGAGCACCATCCAGATGCGCCAGTAATAAGGAGACTCAGAGGTCATTAACAAACAGGGAGGTGGCACCCAGCTATGGTGTGTCGGACACTGCAATTTTGGCAGCGTTACCAGGCTTAGCCGTGTTGGCGCCAGAACATGCTTGGAATTTGAATGTTAGTCTGATTCCTGATGCAGATGCATCAGGGCTTTTGGGCCATGGGAGAATTGAGGCAGTGGCCATGACTCCTTCTGCCATTCCACCCACAAGATTGTCTCATTCTCCATCATTCTACACTTCAGATGAGACAAAGGCCTTCAAGCCCTCTCACATCAAATACCCACGCACACTGAAGCTGACGCTTTATCCTCCATCTTCCGACACTTGAAACACAGCTACTCCAGTGTCGTATGCTTTAAACTTTACTTTGACCAATTTGTTAAGGTCTTATGAAACTTTACAAAAGGACAATAAAAATGTAAAGGACACTTTGGCATCTTTAATGGCCAAATTAAGCTTGAATGAAAGTTTAGTTTTTGCTCTTTCTAATGACATGGCAGGGGCCAGATGTAATAAAATTCCTAAAGCGGTGCATGAATCCACTAAAAATGCCACAGGTGTTGATAATGTCAGTCACCAGATCCCCCTGTTAAGTGAGAAGTCTGTATTGCCTGTGGAATTGGGAGTAGTGCAGGAAGTTTGACGTTTGGCCTCCATTAGTAATCAATCGGATGTACCGAAATTGGAGCTATGGAGGATCTCCTGCCTCCAAACTCCAGAAAAAAAGTCTATCTAGGAAATAGCAAGCGTTTCCTGTAAGGGATAAAAGGCTAAAAGCATTACAAATATCCCTAAACCTAAGAACAAGGGTTTGCAAAAATGTCTTTGCCGTTTAAATACTAGATTAGGGGCATACAGTCATTCTGGTGCTACGGGGAAATGTTCTGCAAGAGATGGGGGCGGTCAGGATGGGCGCTTTAGCCAATGTGGGTGTAGTTGGCATGCTGGAGCAGAACATGAAGGCTAATGATGTTCCTATGGTACAATGTTCTTTCACCGCAGATTTAACGAAAAAAACTCTTTGGGGGCTTAGAAATATATGTATTTGGGGTGTGGGTGGGAACATATAAAAAAATAAATGGGATGGGGAGGTTTGGGAGGACATGATATAGAACCGTCCCTATGCCCGCCAATGTGCAAAGTCAGGCAGCAAATGTTTCTATACCCGCTCATGTGCAAAATAAGATTTTGTACACGCCGGTCCAAACTACATTGGGTAGTAGGTTGATGGCGAGTAGGGTTTGTCACCAAACAAATATGGGGTTAAAAAATATTAAGAAGAATTCCAAGATGGCCGCCGCTGAGTAGACGTGCCGATGGGGCTCCACGGACCCGTTTGTTCTCATGGTGCCCACCACCCAAGTAACAGATCCGGATAAGCTTCTGGCGGTCCCCCCTGGCTTCGTGGGGGAGGGGAGAGCTGGCAGAGTGTCCCGAGATGAAAGAGCGAAGACGCGAGCGAAGCGCCGGGACCGGCGAAGAGAGGAGGAGCCGCAGTGATTACTGCTGCGGGCAGGCTCGAGGCCGGCAGGCGGTACGGAGGGAGGAGCGTGCTCTGAAGAAGCTGAGCGGTCCACTGCCCCAGAGGAAGCCGCTGGAGGTCAGCCTGGCGGTGAGCCGCATTGTGGGGAGCGGCCCAGGGTGAAACGCAGCCGGCCCGACATCATGAGGGACGTCCCGGCCAAGGGTGCCCCCCGCCCCCGCTGGCGAACCCCTGGGCGGCCAGGAGGCTTGGGGACCCGGCACGCCCCCTTGTGGTGGGTCCGGCGGTTGAGGGTCTGTGGCCCAATTCGGAGCTGGAAGAGGGAGCCTGACTGCCTGAGGGAGGTGGCCCGGGAGCGGCAGGGAGAGGGGTCGGCCGCTCTGGGGCCCTCCCGTACTGCAGGCGGCAACTCGGGGAACGGAGATCCACGGACACGCGGACACTGCGGGAGGTGGAGAGCCCCGTTGTCCCAAGAGGAGCGGTCAGGCAACGGCCTCGCTCCGCGCTACTGGGGAGCTCGGGAACCGCTCCCCTCTCCTCCTCGGTGGAGCGGAGAGGGACCTGGAGAGCACTGGCGTCCCTGAAGGGCGGGAGGGCGCCGGAGGGGTTGCGCCTGAGGAGGCTTGAGCGACAGATGGTCCCCGCTCTGGAGGGGGTCAATAAAGACTTTGAATATCGCAAGCACGACGAAGGTACCATCCCTCTCACGGGCGGCGCTCATGGGAGGGCGAGAGGGCTGTCCCCTCGGGACTGCCATACAGCTCACCTAGGAGGCAGAAGGCAGATCCTCACGACCAAAAGACTAAGGAAATCTACATTTTGCCTGCAATTTCGGTCCCAGGAGAAGATCAGGGAGGTGTGGTTAGCCCGGGGCAGGCACCCTGGGGAAGAACTGAAAGGCATGACTACGAAATTCAAGGGGAGAGGGGGGAAAACTCCCCAGACCTCTGGTGACAATCTGGGCACCCTCCAGGCAATGTGGCCGGCGCTGAACTTGAAGGAGGGGCCCGAGGCTTCCGGGGGTACGCCAAGAGAGGAACCCGCACAAAGAGGAGCAGAAGACCTGACAAAGATGCCCAGACAGGAATTTATTGGTGAACTCCACGCTTTGCAGGCGAACCTGGCACAGACTTTTCAAGAACAGTTCCAGTTGATGCGCTCTGATCTGAATGATGCTATAGGGGAACTGAAACAAGAGATGCGACAACTGGGGGAGAGGACCGACATCCTGGAGAAAGGCCTCCAAGAAGTGGATAAAGATAACCCAGCAAATAGTGAAGCTATAGAGAGGCTGGACGTAGCCACTAGAAATCTGGAACTCCAAGTGGAGGACTTGAAAAACATGTCCTGTAGGATCAATATACGGGTAAAAATGCTGCCTGAATCCGTGCCCAATAAGAATTTGAAGGCAGTACTCCAGGGCATCTTTGCCAACATCCTGGAAGAGGGCAACCCAAAGGCGGTGGAGTTAGATCGAGTGTACAGAACCGGACGATTGACTAAAGGCCAGTCAGGGAGGCCGAGAGATATTTTGACAGCATTTACTTAATATGCCCAGAAGGAAGCAGTACTCAAAGCAGCAAGACCACGTGAACCTATTATGTTCGAGGGCCAACAGATCGCTCCGTTTCAAGACCTGGCGAGCAGTACACTTCTGAAGAGGAGACAAATGGGCCCAGTGGTAAAGGCCCTTAATGAGCGAGCGATCTGATATAAATGGACCTTCCCGTTTGGTTTGCTCTTTGAATGGGAGGGGTCCCAGAGGCGAATTGCCTCACTTCAGGAGGGGGCTGATCTTCTTCGCATCGACTTAGAGGAAACCTCCTCGGGCGCGGGCCATTCGGGCCCGAGTAGCCGACCCAGATCAAGACCCTGGGAGTGGACAACGGTTCGAGAGAAAAGGAAAAGGGGACCCAGAGGAGACGCCCAGCGGAGCGATGGACAATCCAGTGAAGCAAGAAGCGACTCTCTGGTGCAGTCTTGACCCGGCACAGTGCAGATAGGGGTGGTGGGCCTCTATAAGGTGCATAGAAGCACAAGGGTCGCAGGGGATGCAGTCATGTTGGAAGCGGAAAGGGCGTAGATGCCCGAGTTTGGTGGGATGAGTGGGCAGGAAGGTATTAGCCTTCAGGGGGGGAGGTGGGTGGGCAGCGACGAGCAGAAGGGGGGGCTGCAGGGAGAGGTACTTCCGCATAGCGGCGACTATTTTCTGCTGGGTATTCTCTCAAGTGGCTAACACATAATGTAAGGGGGTTGAATACCCCTCTCAAAAGGAAAAAGCTGGAGCAGTTTACGCAAAAAGAGAGGCCAGATATTATGGGGCTTCAGGAAACACACTTGCTGCATAGAGATCAGGGCAGGTTGAAATTGCGCGGTTTTGATCTGATCTTGCATGCCTCAGGACATTGTAAAGCAAGGGGGGTTGCCCTGGCTATTAAGAATACGGTAGACTTCAGACCCTGTGAGGTGATTAGGGATAAGGAAGGGATGTACATTGTGGCCAGGGGGAAATACCAAGGGGCCCCATTGACAATAGCTGTGCTGTACGCACCAAACACTGGCCAGGAGCTTTTTCTGCAACAGATTCTGAAATTGTTAGAAGAGTGCTCTTGGGGGCAAATTGTTCTTCTAGGGGACCTTAATATAGCAGGGGACAAGAAGAGGGACAGAACTGGATGAGGGGGTGGGGGGAGAGGGGAGCTGTAATATCTGCGGATATGAAGGAAAGGATTAGTATGTTGGGGCTACGAGATGTCAGGAAAGTGCTTAAGGGGGATGAGGAGGGCCACACCTTTTTGTCGGGTGTCCATGGTTCGCAATCCAGAATCGATTATATATGGTCTCGGTAGGTCTGGTGGGAAGCATTCGGGAAGTATGTACAGGGCCGATAGCGATTGCCGACCACAAAATAGTCTCTCTGGAGATGGATATGGGTTAGAGGAAAAGGGAGATTTGGGGTTGTAAACTCCCAGGGGCCATTTTGAGGGACCCAGTAATTAGGGGGGACATTGAAGAGAAGATTAAGCTCTTTTTTGATACCAACAAGGAGGACACTGGGGAGGGCACTAGGTGGGATGCATTTAAAGCCACCCTTAGGGGGGAACTAATAGCGATCTCTGCCCATCGAGTGAAGCAACTGCAAGCGCTGGAATCCCAATTAGAAGCAGAAGTGGAGGCAGCTAGACAGGCGGCGGGTGGTACCCTTTCCCGGAGAGCAATGCGGGAATATAGGACGGCGGTGGGGCAGTTGGAACTCTTGCATACCAAGAGGGCAGAGGGAGCCTTATTATCTGTGCGGCAACAATATTATGCAAAGTCTAATAGTAACCGCGCCAACAGGGAACTAGTTCTAAGAGGTAAAAGGGCGAGAAATGCGATAACGGCATTGCGGTTGGACACGGGGGGGGGGGGAACGGGTCACGAGCCAAGAGGGGGTACATGAGGCCCTGGCAGGATATTACGAGTCCCTCTATGCCTCCCAACATCCTCGAAGTGACAGGCAGGAGGATTTCCTGCACAAAGTACGCCTGGGGATAATCAGCAGGGAGACGAGTGAAATCTCGGAGAAGGAGTTGCGTGGGGTGTTAAGTGCTCTTCCAACAGGCAAAGCCCCTGGCCCAGACGGCTATACTGCTGCCTTCTACAAGTTGTTCAGCTCGCAATTAGTGCCGCATCTAACCTCACCGTTTAATTCCTTCCGTCTCTCGGGTAGAATCACGCCCTCCATGGAAGAGGACAAGGTTACCCTCATCCTTAAACCGAATAAAAATCCCGAGGAGAGAGCTTCTTACCGCCCTGTAGCTTTGATTAATCTTGACGCCAAGATTTATACTAAGATCCTGGCGAATAGGCTTGACTCCATCCTCCCGCAATTGATACATCCTGATCAGGCCGGGTTTATTAGGGGCAGACAAACCGCGGATAATATTAGATGAGTGGCCCATATAATTGAAAATCTGCAGAAAACGAACACTCCTGCGGTCCTGGTGGCTTTAGAGGCGGAAAAGGCTTTTGACTGCGTGGAGTGGTCTTTCCTATTCCGGGTAATGGAAAAGATGGGTTTTAGGGGGGGGGGGGATTTATTTCAATGGTAAGAGCCAACTATCAAGTGCCCTCTATCAGAGTGATGGTGAATGGGGTCGCTTCCAGAAAGATACGCCTGCAGAGAGGGGCAAAGCAGGGCTGCCCGCTTTCCCCAATACTTTATGCAATATATCTAGAACCACTAACCGCTACTACAGGCCTTCAGGGAGGCTATAGAAATTCAGGGTATCCCCTTTGGCGGAGAGCAACATAAGGTAGCAGCCTTTGCTGACGATATGCTGCTCATGCTCACGGCACCACGGGAATCATTACAGGGTAGTGTGACCCTCCTGGAAACTTTTGGGGAAGCATCAGGGCTAAAAATCAACGCCAACAAGTCGGAGGTTCTGAACTTAACACTTGGGATACCGGAAAGGGATAGCCTGAGGGCGAACACTTGTTTTCTGTGTAGTCCGGGAGGGATCCGTTACTTGCGGGGTGACAATTACGGCAACGTTGGCAGGATGATTTACGGCAAATTTTCCCCGCTTCTTAAGGCAGTCAAGAAGGACTATCAAAGGTGGAAAGATCTAAGGGTGTCATGGGTGGGGCGGATAGCCGCGGTTAAAATGGTTACGCTCCCACGGCTGTTGTATTTATTCCAAGCGGTCCCACAGCCAGTCCCCGCGAGCTTCTTCAGGTAGCTGGGAACGTTGACTAAGGGATTTATCTGGGAAGGGAAAAGACTTAGGGTGGGAGCCAGACTTCTGATGGCATCGAAGAACAAGGGAGGTCTTGCATTGCCAAATTTCAGGCAGTACCATGAAGCAACTCAACTCCGCATTATCAGGGAATGGTTAAAGGGGGAGGAAGGAACACGGGACAAGCTATGGGTGCGGATGGATAGGGCGGCAGTGCACCGAGACCTAGCAGAGGTGTTCTGGCTCCCTAGATCCCATAGACCTCGACATCTTTACGAGAGTTCCATTACCAAACTCATGGCTGATATCTGGGATAGGCTGGCGGGCTCCAAGGGGATTACTACATTTCCGTCCCCCTTCACCCCCATCTTTGGCAATGGAGATTTCTCCCCGGGTCTGGAGAGAGGCGCTTTCACGAGATGGCAAGAGGGTAGCTGTAGGAAACTATGCGATATGTTTTGTGGGGGTGAATTGTTATCGTTTAATGATTGTAAGAGGTACTTCGCAGTACAGGAAGGGGAGAGGCTGAGGTACGCGCAGATACGCATTTCGGTACTACATCCAGGGGTCAAGATGGCGGCCACAAGGGAGCCAACGCCCCTTTGAAACATTTCTACTCACTAATGACGGTGCAAAGGGCCTCATTTCTAACATCTACAAGATTCTGGATAGCTCTAAGGCTGGGGTCCAATGGGCTTACATGCAGGAATGGGAGCGGGTTCTAGGACGGGAGTTCAACAGGACAGATTGGGAAAGGTTGTGGAGGAGAATTCCTAAACTGGTCAAGGCACCCGACCTACAGGAGGCATGGTATAAAATTCTATTTGGGTGGCACTATACCCCTGCCCGGCTTCATAAGATTTACCCAACTGTGTCGGGAAAATGCTGGAGAGGCTGTGAAATGGTGGGCTCCGCGGAGTACATTTGGTGGAAATGCCCAAAAACAGAACCGTAAGGCACAGGAGCAAGCTTTTGGTCGGGGAGATGAAAGAACCCCAGCACAAATCCTCTTAGGCATTAGAGATGACCCAGGGGCAGGAGAACCTAGAGGAAGGGAGAAAGCTAAGGTGATAATGACTGTTCTTAAGGATGACTTTAAGGTGATGTGGTGCCCACAGCGATTGAGACTGTTGGATTTGCAGTGACTGGAGTTTCAGCCCGAGAGGATGACAGATAAAAGGTTTAAGCTTGTTGCCGGGGTGGAGGGAATGTTCTATTTGTTATCTTGTGAAATTCAATAAAAAGTTTTCAACAAAAAAAATTAAATATTAAGAAAAAGGGGGAATAAAACATCCCCAGGTGGTAGTGGGGAAAAATGCAATTATGCATTTTTTTTTAAACCAGTACCTGCTCCGACGACTCCCAGTATGGATGACTTGGACCAGAGTAGACTCATGATTTATCCTGATGAGGAAGTAGAGGTTATGTCGTTATTTCGTCCTTTGACCTAATAACAAGACCCCTGGAATGTCAAACATCTATAACTGGTGATTAAGAAATGAGAAGGGTGCAGCTTAGCCAGTATTACCCTGAGTTTTTGTGGGTAATACTCGGGATCAGGACCTAACAATTATTCAAGTGGGCGTAGTGTTGAAGTGTGCCCTGAGGAGGTTTCGGCCACGATACAGTTTGGCCAACGGGTGCCGCAGTGCAGTTCTCCTCCCTCAGACTCTGGAAGCCAAAAGTGCCACGTTATTGGGGCCATCAGCCACAAGTCTGTTAAAAAGGGCTCAGGATGTTGAGTGGTTTGGTGGACCAGAAGATGAGTCGCAGGGTGGGAGGTCCCACTCTAAGGTACAGGGATTGAGAGAGGTGAGGAAACCTGGCATCATTTTGGAGTCTTCCGACAACAAACTGGGAAGGTTGGACCAGGGGGCGGATGCGGTTTCGACAAATGCTCACATTGTGTACATCAAATGGATATTCAGGGACAAGCATGTGTTGCCTCTAAAATTGCCATCATATTTTGTCATTATTTAATGAAGTTCCAAGACTTAGATTAATACAGTCCTCCGATATCCTGGAAGTTGAGTTTTTTTGAAGATTATCAGCTAGGTTGAATTTTTCTTCCAATCCATTACACACGATGGTATTGGAAGAAGCCCACATGCTACATCCTTTGGGTTACGATGTGTTTGAATGGCAGGGACAAATCGTGGGGATGGGGAGTATGCCATTTAACCATAGATTAGAGAAGATGTGCTCACTAGGCCCCCCATTAAAGATTAGCCTATCCCGCGACTCCAATGCACCGCTTGCGGTACATAATCTGGATGGGTTTAAGGATGCCCAACCTCAAGAGAATGGTGTTGATTGGTCCATTATAGTGAAGTCTCTGCACCAAGCAAGAAGTGTTGGAAAAGAGTGAAGCTGGCCCACTAGTGGTCATTATCAGCTGTTGTCCACTTCATTTGATAAACTCTATAGAGGGGAGTATGAAATAATGTTTTTCCGAGAAACCTGGTTAAAAACTATTCCATCAATAGATGGCTATGTTAGATTTGTGGGGAAGGCAGGTTGAGGTCTGATGAGTAGGCCTTTTGTGGCCTGCTGTGTGCAGTTAAGAACAATATCGGCCTTACAATGACTTTATTGGACTCAGGTTCTTCCAATATATTGGTGGTGAAGCTGGACTGAAGGGGTGGTCTGTAAATTAAATGCAGGATTTACACATATTTAATGGATATTTTAATCCCGGAACTACAGTTTAGAGTGTGTTTTGTCAACTTTAACGGATTTGCACAGTGGTCAAAGGAATTAGATTTGCTTTATCGTATTGCAGGATTTTAATAACGAATCCCTATATTTGTCGTGCCACTCAACTGCTTCCCGTAATAATGGGAGAGATGGGGTTGGCATCAAGGAGGCATGATTTGTTGACTCGACAGGAATTTGATTTGTGGGACCTACACATCCCGAATGGGTGTCTCTCTTTCGCTTACATTTTGGAGGACAGTCGCCAATGATGTATGCAGCAGAAATCCACGCTTGATTACATTTTGTTTCCTGTGAGGAATTTCAGTTTTGTGATGAGATGAGGGTTGTATCAAGCGATGCAAGTGATCATAATTTACTTACCCTTGTTTTCACAATAAAAGCAAGCTCTCTGGGTGATCAAGCTAGGGGAGTGCTTTTGGAAGTACGCAAAAGAGACTCTACGGTAATATGGAGACCGGCCCTTAGTTTTCGTTTCAACAAGGGAGAGGCCTCATTATTATTGCACAATGACTGGGATTTAACAGACTCGACAAATTGGGTACTTGCAGTCCAGAGGTTGTTATCCAGTTTTTGGAGTGGATCGGACCTCTCGCATAGTCCATAAAAGAAGCTACTTACAGGTTTTTGATGAAGCAGTTCAAGAAAAATTAAGGCTGTTAAAGAATTTCTTCCTGCCAAATCAAGATGTCAAATGTCTCAAAAAAGTATTCACAAACTTGGTAAAATGCTATAAGGGCATTTTGGTTCAACAGGATTCTGAAACAATGTTGAGGGCAGTCACGAATAAGCAATCTAGCATGTTCTGGACCTTTATTAAGTCACCAGGTTCTCATCAAACCAGATTGAAGAAGCGGTTTGGGTAAATAATTTTGCACAATTGTATTATGGTGGGGCAGAGTTGGTTGCATTCTCTGGTGATCACCCACCGGGTTGAACGTTGGAGGACATCTTATGTTGTATTAAGAGGTGCAGGCCCACTGGTTTATCAAATATGCACCTTTAAATCTGGTTCCGTTTTGTGGGTTTTCCTTGATTTATTCAGCAATACAATTAGGATTAGGAAAATTCCACGTTCTTGGGTAGGGGTCAATATCATTTTAATATTTAAAAAGAGGGATGGATTGGACCCCAGGAATTATCTCCCAATATCCCTGCTGGACACCAGCAGTAAAATTCATTCTGCTTTGCTACTTAAGGAATTGAAGTTCTGCTGGCCGTCGATCAGACTGGTTTTAGGAAGGAGATGTGGACCACCTAAAATTGCCTTTTATTAAAGATATTGGGGGATCAAGTTAAGGTACAGGGGGCTGCTGTGTATATTGCATTCCTGGATCTGGCCCAGGCTTTTGACTGTGCCAACAGAGGCAGGCTATGGGGAAAGATGCAGGAAAGAAAATGCCCCGACCACATCCTTAATATTTGAATTGCACTGCATACGGATACCGGCATCCACATTAGACTATCAACAAGGTCATTTTTGCAGTTGGATCAAGACCAATGGCGGGTTGCAACAAGGATGTGTTTTACCCCCGTTTTATTTAATTTTTATATTCATGATAGTGGTTTAACTTTTAATAACGTCCGTACTAATCCACATCAACTGGGTCTGTTCCATGTACAGTACATGGCCTATGAGGATAATCTTGTAATTTGTGATCCTACTAACATTGGCCTGAAACGCGTTTAGATGCAATGTATCATTTTTGAATGGACTTGATTTTCCCAAAAAACAAAAAAGGTGTTGGTAATGAAACCTAAACCCCAATCATGCATAAAAGGTAGGTTGTTTAATTGTAATCTTAACAACGTAAAAGTGGAGACCGTATAGATATTTGGGGGATCACGGTTCAGGACACTGCAAATAAACAGGATCTATTGCTAAGTAAGAATTCTCAGGCTAGCGCTGCCTCAGCCCAATTAAGGTTGTTGGACAATTGATTTGGGAGATCTTCAATCCTTCCTCTGTTGTAGTGCTATCACCAGAAAATGATCCCAAAGATAACTTATGGGGCCCAAACTCATGGGTGTGATCTGGATTGGGCCAAGTCCGAAGCATCAATATGGAGAAGAACCCTGTCTCTCCCTCAGGAAGTACCGAAAAGCCGACACTAATTAGATCTCATTTCCATTCAAGCCTGTATAAATTAGCAAGTATTACAGCTCTATGTAAAAATGTTATTGCTGCCAAAGCATTTGCTATTTATGTCCTTGCATAGTCATCTGGAGCAGGATACTTGTTAAGTGTTGAAATGCTAGGTGTAAGAAACCAGTAATACGAGACGGACAAAGGAGGTAAGGTTTTCTCAATATTTGCCATTTATTCAAAATAAAAAGTGGTTTGGAAAAGCGCCTAACTTTCCCTAACCTAATAGAGAGGTCCCTGCCTGGCAAACAAACTAAAAATAAAAATGACCTATGAGATACTATTGTGGCCAACACCTGAAATAGCAGAATAAGATGTAATTATGCGCATATAGGGTTATGTGATGTTAGTAACACATGTGATTGTTGGCAACCATGTATACATGGGTACCGGCAACACATCCAGAGGCATCATACGGCAGGCACGAACATACGTGCACTGGACAACATTATATAAGAACACAATAAATGGGCATTGTGAGGAAATAGCAGCATACCCTGTCCAAGGACTGCAGGACACAGGAAGAGGGTGCGGGGTACCCGGCGTGGGCACACAAACTGCATTTGCCCAGAGAACCGGCGACACATCTGGAGGCACCATACAGCAGGCACGAACACACATGCACGCCACGGCGCAGTTCTCCACAATGGTATAGCTCCTCAAGAAGACTGGCAATACTAGGCACAGAATCGCGGACTAGTAAGGTCCCGTAGAGGCAGCGGAAAGGATGGCAGCTGGAGGCACACGGACAGGGTACCCTCCCGCAAAGGCGGGGCACCCCCGACACAGAACAAAGCTGAGGGCAACGGGAGAGGTGAATGGAAGTGGCAGGATATCCCTAATGGGAAGCGAAAGACCCCGCCAATGCCTGCAGGTCAGCTGAAAGGGTGCTGAGCACGACCACCCCCAAACCAATGCATCAGCCCCTGGTGGGGTCTGGACACACTTAGAGTACCAGGGAGCGTGCCGACTGGGCGAGGGAGACGCGCACGAGATACAAGGAGGTGAGGCCCAAAGGCAACGGTGCCAAAATGGAATCACCAAGTCTGGTGACACGTTGTGCGAAACCTGCAGCCAAGCGGAAGACTGTGGAAGAACGCAGACCGGAATACGGGTGGTGCACCAACCCCGAGAGCAAGTAATCAGGCAGAAATGTCGCTGAGAGGGGGCAAGGCCAAAGGCAAACAGCCCACAATGGATATTTTCGCTAAACAGCAGCAGTCGCATACCACCCCAACCCAGAGTGGGGCGACGGCATCCGCAGCAGCGACAACGCCAGGCGAAAATCTGTCGATCTTAACAGCCATATCTGAACTGAAAGCCGCGTGGGAGATAACGATGACGGAATTGAGGACTGCATTGGAATCGAAAATAGACGCGGTTGGAGTGGAGGTCAACCTATTGAGGCAATATGTAAGAGCGCTGGCGGAGAGGACGAGTGGCCTGGAGAGTGCCGTGAAAGTCAACACAGATACTAGCACGGAGCACACCAAGACTATCCACATACTGAAGCAGCAGGTAGCCAACCAAGAAAATCGGGCAGAGGAAGAAGGGGGGCCGAGACGCAATAATATACGGGTGGTCGGCCTGCCAGAAGGGGAGGAAGGCCAAGACCCCACGAACTATGTGGAAAATATGATCATGCAAGAGATAGGTGTAAACAAACTCTCCCAAGGATTTGCGGTTGAACGTGCACAGAGCCCTGATGAGGAAGCCGCGACCCGGAGCCCCTCTGAGACCAATCATAGCGAAGATCCTAAATTATAGAGACAGGGAAAAGATCTTGGAGTTCTTCAGGAAAGGAGGGATGATAGAAAGAGCGTCTGCCACCATTACTGCATATCCCGATTACACTGTGCTAGTTCAGAGACAACGCTATAGCTATGTGGCGAACAAGAGGAGACTGCGCACAGCCAGATTTAAATAAATGTTGCTGTACCCAGCAAAACTCAAAGTTCTCCACAAAGACAAAGCACATTTTTTTGATACCCCGGAGGACGCAGCGACGTGGTTGGACGCACATGGCTGTCCGGAGCAGGACGAGGAGCAGGGCTGAGATGAATACGGTAAGTGACCTAGCAGTCATGTCTGCTGAATGTATGACGTGGGGTGGGGGATTGCTCTAATATGAGACATTTGAACCCGCTGGATTAGAATACAGTGTTTGTAATATACAAAGAATAACGGAAAGTGCGAGTAACTTGATGTTTAAATAAGGAGCCGGAGACGGCCTACCCCTGAGAGTTAAATTAGGAGGATCACCATTACGGTGACGTCTCCCTGCTGAGCCGCAAGTAAGGCAACTACCAGAAAGGGCTAGATGCGGGGGTGCCCGAGATCCAGGGATGGAGCTGGGCAACAGTTGGGGGAGTGGGGTGTGTTGGGGCAGGGGAGGGAGGGAGGTCAAAGAGAAGTTGGCAAAGAGAAGTTGGGGAAGAGTTGGGGAGTATGATGGGGCAGGGAAGGGAGGAGGGTGGGAGAGGGGGGAGGGGTTGGGGTAGATTTAGCAGTTGGGAGACGTTTGTATTGGGGAAACAGCCTACTTAAAACAAGGGAAAATCACATGATGAAGAAATGGAACAGGGAAGAAGTTGGGAGATGTTTGTATTGGGGATTAAGCCTACAGGGGGAAAAAAGGAAGGATTCAAAACTGGATAGCACTGGTGGGAACTCGGGGAAGAAGGGGAGAGATCTAGAAGTGCAATGGGAGACCTCAAAGTAGTCACCTGGAACGTGAGAGGGCTCAATAGTTATTTAAAAAGAAATAAGAAAATAGACATAGCCCTGTTGCAGGAGACTCACCGGACGCAAGAAAAACTGGAGGTGGTACGGAAGAAGTGGAGAGGGACTGTAATGGGGCAACATAATCAGCATATGCTAGGGGGGTGATCACCTGGGTGGCGCCGAATGTACTGTTTCAGATATTGCAAACCACAGTGGAAGCAGATGGGAGGATGGTAATATTAAAGGGATTGGTGGAAAACAAGGAGATGTGTGATAAACACCTATGCCCCGAATCAGGATAGGGCAGCATACTGCAGAACCCTATATAGTAAACTCAGCGCAGGCCTAGGGGGGGGGCAGTGATTTGGGGGGGGGATTTTAACTGTGTAATGGACCCGAAAATAGACATGCATCCTTCGTGCTGGAGGACGCATGGAGATTACACTATTCACTAGATCGACAATATTCGCATCATTCAGCCCCCCAGAATTTACACACTAGATTAGACTATGTGTTGTCACGCAGTCGCTAATGACAGAAATAGCGCAGATAGAATACAAGGCGAGGGTCCCGTCGGACCATTCACCGCTTATGCTGACGTGGCAGTACCGATCCCCAAGAGCGAAAATACCAACATGGCGTCTCGGAGCGGAAGCGCTCAAAGGCGACACTTTCAGAGAAGACATGAGAGAGGAAATAATAAGCTATTTTGAGATCAACACAGGCAGTGTGGAGTCGGCGGGTGTTCTCTGGGAAGTCTTTAAAGTAGTGACGAGGGGGATTGCAATAGCCAAATCCAAAGGGCTACAAGGAGGGATCGTAGTGAACCTACAAGAAGCGGAAAGGGAGCTGGAAAAAGCAGTGAAAGAGGGAGGTGGCACCAAAGATGACAATGAAGTGATACTTAGGTTACAACAGAAATGTGTGGGATATTTGGAAAGACTGTGCAATCTAAACTATAAAAAATACATAGAGAGACAGCATGCAGGGGGAGATAAACCAGGGAGAGTTCTGGCATGGTTATACAAAAGTGAGACTCCCAGACCAGTAATCAGAACGATAGTGAAAGAAAATGGAAGTATAGCAGACACTCAGGAGGATGCGAATCTAGAATTTGCAAAATATTACCATGGGGACGTGGAGGAATGTAACAATAATGCAATAAGCGACACTTTAGAGGATATAGGATTGCCTTGCCGCAGATTGATGCAGAAGAACGAGAGGAGTTAGACGCACCAATTACCCTGGAGGAATTGGAAGAGGTGGTGAGGCAGCTACCCACTTGTAAGACCCCGGGGACGGATGGACTCCCCAGTGAATTTTATGAGATGTATAAGAATGAGGTACTCCCACCACTCCTGGAAATGCTCAACGAAGCATATGAAATCAGGAAGCTACCAGAATCCCTGAGAGAAGCGATAATCATACCGCTCCCCAAACCCAATAAGCCTGGTGGTGAGTGCGGATCCTATAGACACCTGTCGATGCTGAACCAGGATAGCAAAATATTGACGGCGGTCTTGGCGAATAGAATGAAAAGAGTCATTACTAAATTGATACACCCTGATCAAACAGGTTATGTCCCTAATAGGAACATATCCAATAATCTTAGGCGACTCCATCGAGTCATTAAGTATGCTAATGATGAGACAAACGAAATGGTAATTGTGTCACTAGATGCAATCAAGGCCTTTGACTCGGTCAAATGGCCATGGTTGCTGGCTGCATTAACAAACTATGGAATAGGGCCGGGGTATCTGAGATGGGCCAAATTGCTATATAGCAAACCGCTAGCCAGAGTGAAAACAGGGTCCGTTATATCAGAGAGGTGGCAGCTTGGTAGAGACACCAGACAGGGTTGCCCGTGGTCCCCTATGCTATATATACTCGCCTTGGAGCCCTTGGCAATATATTTGAGGCAGCAATATGACACAATAGGTATTACTATTAAAGGGGAATCGCATTTAATTTCTTTATATGCGGTTGACATGTTGTACCTGCGCTACCCAGAAGAAAACCTACAGTATGTCCTGGAGGTGCTGGATCGATTTGCAGAGCTCTCGGGAATAGCAGTGAACCCCAAAAAGTCCTGTGTGTTTCCATTGGGAAGGTATAAAGGAATCCCACTGGAGCAATTACCAATCCTCCAGATACCATGGGAGGTCAACACGTTTCGATACCTGGGGATAGATATATATCATGCGGTGGAAGCAAAATACCAGCACAATACTGAGAAGGCTGTACAGAACATAGAAAATAGTATGAGATTTTGGGTGAAACTCCCCTTGGCGATGATGGGTAGAGGGGCAATGCTTAAAATGGTAGTCCTACCAAGACTGTTACATTATTTTGTGAATATCCCATACATGATATCTAAGCGATTCTTTGCTACGTTGAACAGCATATGTAGTGAATTCCTTTGGCAGGGGACAAGGAACAGGATGGCCCTCTGGAAATTGCAAAACTCACACGAGAAGGGAGGCATACAATTTCCAAATTCTGAAATCTATTATATAGCAGGCCAACTCCAGTACGTAGCTAAATGGCTTTCTGAGGAGCCGACCTCGGAGACTAGGTTGTTCCAACAAAATTGTGCCCCATTCTTCCTTAATGAGATGATGCAGTTACCTAAAGGAGACATGGAGGGGCGCCCGAGGACGATGGTACTTGGGTGGGAGATATGGCGAAGAGCTTGTAAAATGATGGAGGATTCTTACCCATGCTCCCCGCAGGTGCCACTAGTAGTCTTAGCGGGAAAAGAAACACAATTAAGATTCATGATCAGGAGGTATTGGGAGCCTGTGGGGGTAGCGACGTTGGGAGATATATGGCAGGAAGGGAATATAAGGGAGTTCGAGGGGCTGGTGGAAGAAACAGGGGTACATGCAGGACAGTATATTACATACCATAGGGTGGTGCAGCAGATCAACGAGACGTGGTCAGAAGAAGAATTGTCAAGTGAACCTGATACCGCCATAGACACAATATACGACATAGCAGAAGGGGGCCACGAAATATCAAGGCTATATGAACTTATGATGACCAAGGTGGGGAAGAAAGTGGTACAACTTAGACAAGATTGGGAAGAAGAAGTAGGGACCCCAATGAGTGATGTGATGTGGGAGCGTGTTCAACTGTATCACAAAAAAGTGTCCAGGAATGCTAGGCTACAGCAAATACAGTTATATATCACCCATAGGGCGTATATGACGCCACAAAGGATAGCTAAATTTAAAAATGCAGGACGACAAGCATGCCCCAAATCTAATGAGGAGAATGCTGGAATAGTACACATGTTTTGGTCATGCCCAGAAATAGAATGCTTTTGGAGTGAAGTAGCACACAGGATGGAGGATAAAGGGATTAAAGTAGAGATAGATACAGTGTGGGCTTGTTTACTGGGAGGGTTCCCTAGAGCACACAAGCTAAAGCATGTGAGCAAACTGAAAGACCTGGTGTATGTATTAGCAAAGAGGATGATTGCAATGAAGTGGAAGGCATGTCACAGACCAAGAATAGAAAGGTGGAGGAAGGATTTACAAAAATGGGCAGAGGCGAAACAACAGTATGGCAAGAGGCGAGTAGTGTTGGGGGGGGGGGAGGAGGAGGCAGGAACCTTTGTGGCTTGGAAACACCTAATTGCTGAATTATTTGGGCCCGCAAATGACGGGGCTAGTGACCAGGACCCACCGGGAGTAACCGATACAGAAATCCTAACACAGGATGAAGAAGCGACATAAGAAGAGGAATAGGCTTGAGGGGAGGGAGGGAAAAGGGGAAATACAGTGGATAAGATAGAATGATGTGTATTAATATTGAGATGAACACTGTATGTTTGGTTTGTGTTGGTTGTTGTAATAAAATCAATAAAAACTGTTTAAAAAAAACATTTCTACACAACATGGAATGTCATGTTGTGTAGAACTGTATACATGGTTGCCAACATTAGATGAGTCATTATCTGGCGAGTACTCAACCTACATCCTCTGTGTGGGAAAGGTGGCTAGCTGGTGGTGAAATTGCTGCTCTATTATATGTGTTCACCCCTCAGTCACACCAACCCCCTAAAAAAGAGGAACCTTTTTTGCTCAAACACTTTTTGAAACGGGACTGGTGTATTGATAGCAAGCCATTAGGTATCTGGAATGATTTCCCTTTCATCCTCAGAAGATGAATACTTTGTCTCGCCTAACGGAGTCACCACGCTGTCTCCTCCCATGTGAACCTTCCACCTGATCGCACCCCAAGGGTTAGGATCATGTAGCCACTGCCTTTCCCTGGCCACATGGGAGGAGACTTTAGGCCGAGGCCCGGTGAAGACGGCAAGATTCATTACATGTGTAAATAAATGTATAAACATTTTGGATGATACAGGCTGCTCAGTGGAAGACTTGATGTCTCTGAGCAAAGTTAAACAAACATATTTTAATTGGACTGGATAAATAACAGAGGCAGGATCACAGAATACTGTCTTTTTTACTGCTAAATGTAAAATATCAGACCATTTGACATATTACACCATTGTTTACATAAACATCTGACCCGTGATTTTTTAGCAATGTTTTTAGAATTTGGGTTCAATCGGTTTTTAACAAATGAAGTGACTGGTGCCCATTTGGGAATTTCACGAAGTGAGACTATGTAGATTTTTACATACCATGGCTGAAACACTTGGTAGTGGCATGTGAAATTCTGACCCCTTTAAGAAAACAAAATGTTGATAGGCTTGTTAAATATGAGGTCCTTTTGTCCTAAGATTATTTATGGAATCAGATAAACTCATATGCAGCTATTACTGTTTTACAATTTATTGATTCAGTTTTGAAAGTGGTGTAAAATTGATGGTAGTGTTATGTATGCATTGTATTGTATTTATTGCACTGTGTAGTTTGTTGTGTTCGCTAAAGGTTACATTTTTAACCATATTGTAAATAAACACTTTTTTTTAAATGGTCTTCTCAATCCTACAAGGGTAAGGTTCACCCCCCACACCTCCCCAAGCTTGCACATTTTCTTGAGATATTATATCACAAAGGTTGCAAATTATCAAGCCTGAATTAACAGAAAGGAACAACAAAAGATCACCAACATTCCAGTGACAGCAAAATTACACATCACAGTTAAACAACTTTTTGAAGTAGCAGCAGTCTGTGGGTCAAGTGGTCACGAGCCACTACAAATTGAATTACATGGAGCAAGGTGCTATAGAATTCTTGATACGAGTTATTGAGTATGGTGGTTATTTTCTCCATGGCTACCAAGGTCCAAACACTCACCCACTAATGCGCCATAATAGGCCCTTCCGGTAGCTTCCATGAAGTGGCTGATGTCAATTTGGCAGCCATCAGGAGCTGAGTGACCACCTTCTCCTTCTGCCTCCCTATTGGGTAGAATTCTTTGTCGCCGGAGTCTCACAAAACAAACACCTTAGGGTCTCAAGGAAGAGCAATCCCCTGTAAGGTCCCTTTATGCAAGAGAATCTCTTACCAAAACTCTGCTGAAAGCTTACAAGACCACCACAAGTGTCCAGTCGTAGGTTTTCCTCCACAGCCCCTCCAACACGTAGCAGGTATACTTCAATTGATTTCATGTAGTCTACTCAGAGACATGTACCACCTACATAGTATTTTATATGCACATTCCTAAATCCTGTGCAGCAAGAGCCCCTATGCGTTCCCGTTCCCAAATGGGAGTCCAAGAAGAGGTCTGTATTTCAACCCCCAAATCAGCCTCATTTCTGCATGTATGATACACTTTCCGATTCCTCAATCAGATCTAGCAATTGGTAACATTTAGCAGTTTGCCCTCTGGCAATTCCCTCAGATAGTGTTAATTTAACCCCTCTAGGTTCTCTCGTGCCCCCGCTTTTAACTTCGCTATTTTTGATCCAATGACGAAGCTGAGCGTACCTATACTGTTCCTTTTCTTCCAGGGTGAACTTAACCTTACAGTCCTCAAAAGGTCAGCGGTTCCAAATTTGTGCAAATGTCCCACCAAAGCCTCCCAGAGTATTCCTAGGCATTAAATTGGGCTGAAATCTGGATTCTTCAGCACCGGCGTTTGTGGTCCTAACCATACTGGTATCTTCAGCAGCTGTGCCCCCATATCCCAGTATGCAAAATAAGTCTTAGTTGGGTTTAAGAGTTGCCCCCCTTCCTCCAAAACTCTGTGTGGGACTGGCTTTGTGGTTATTTTAGTTGGGGAAGGCATATAAAATCTTGAGAAGAAGAGAGACATATTGACCGCAGTTATCCTGCCCAGCCAAGAGATTTGCTGATGTTCCCACCTTTTGAGTTTCTCCTCACATTCTTTAAAGAGCGCAGGAAAGTTTGCCTCTATTGTGAGTCATATGTCGGTGTCAAAAATATACCCAAGTATTTCAACTTGTCCGAAACCCATTTTAATTGAGAGGTTGTATCACCTGCAAAGTCTCCTCCGATTCATGGACATTCATACCCACAGATTTCTTAGATTTAATAGTGAACTCTGAGTGCCCACCAAATCTTTCCACCACAGCTATGGCTCGGGAATGGAATCGTCTGCATTGGTAAGAAGCAGAATTACATCATCTGCGTACAGTGCAATCTTGTGTTGACCGCTCTGGGTGTCCAGATGAGGTAGTCATCCCTAATTAATTGCGCTAAGGGCTCCATTGCCAGTGCAAACAATAGAGGGGACAGTGGGCAGCCCCATCTGGTTCCTTGCATAATTTTGGATTGATTTAGTGTGGGCTTCATTCATAGCTTTGTGGTGGGGGCATGAAAATGAGCGAATACCAATTTGGAGAAGCTCGGTCCAAACCCATAGGCCAGTAGCACTTGCCGTAAATATGCCAGAACAGACTGTCAAATGCTTTATTGGCATCTAGGGACAGGACCTCTGCTTTTTGGGCTGTGCAAGCTCCCAGCTCGATTAAATCTATTGGGTGTCTTATATTGTCGAAGGTGGATCTGCCCCAGATGAAACCTGTTTGGTCCCAGTCTATTTGGCAGGATATCAGTGAGTCTGGTGGCTAAGACATTTTTGAATATTTTGGCATCGCTATCAAGCAGTGCTATGGGCCTGTAGGAGTCAACATTCTACGGGATCCTTCTCAGGCTTCAGGATAAATGAGGTCCTGGATTTCCCCCCATGGTTCCCGAGACATGCCCAGTAAGCCCAAAATAATTAAAGACCCTTAGCAAATGCGGCACCAGGTTGAGCCAGAAGGCTTTATAGAAGCCATTGGGAAAGCTGTCCGGCCCTGTGGCTTTATTGTTCAGGAGGTTTCGGATGACAGTGTCTACTTCTTGTGCTTTGATCGGGCTCACTGATGAGTGTTTGTCTGCTTCAGGGAGTCGAGGGAGCTGGGACAAATCAATATCATCAGGATGACCCACTGGGGATATATGTTTCACTTCGAGTAGCTGTGAGTAGAATGCCTCTATAATTTGGACTTTTGTTTTTTCTTCCCATTGAATGACTCCTTCAGGGCCTCGCAAGGCCTAGATTCGTTTTTGTAATTGCCCCAATTTTAACTTAGCCACTAGTAGCCTGTTGGCTTTATCCCCCTTAGAGTAATAATGTAATAAAATGTCTTCGTACGTAAAAGATTTTTGCAGCAGAATCTGCTTGAAGCACCTCAAGTTTGACCTGAGCCATTTGGAGGGCCCCGAGTGACTTCAGTGAGTTTCTCAGATTATGTTCCCCTGCTTTAGTCTGGAGTTCTTTCTCAAGTTCCATGCGAGTTTGGGCTTCGGAGCATACTGGGGCAGCGGTTTTACCGAAACACTGCCTTCCCAGCATCCCAGACCAGTGCCAGATCTAGATCCCATCAGTCATTCAACGGAAAGTAGTTGTCTAGAACCTAATTTCCTGCTTAATAACCTGGTCCTTCAGAGCTGCGTTATTTAGTTGCCACTGCACGCCCTCTGTAGGAGGGGGTAACCGGGGCGTGCTCTGTAATTAGCATGGGTTCTATGTTTATAGATCAGGTTTTAGCGACTAATGTTGGAGCCATCAAAATCAGATCTGTTCTAGAACAGGATTTGTGGACAGCCAAAAAGAATGTCCTGCTCACCCGGATGATGCAACTACCAAGATTCAAGGACATCTAGCTTGCTCAACATTTTTGTTATATCTTTGACAATTTGAAGGACTGTCGGTGAGGCTGGGGAAGTTTTGTCCATCAAGGGATCTAGAACGCAATTGAAATTCGACCCTATAATCAGTTCTCCCTCCCTAAACGCTTGAATAATTCAGGTTTGTAAAAAAAAAAAATCTTGATAGTCATTCGGGCCATAGAGCGCCATCATGGTCAGCAGGATATCCTGCAGTGAAGATACCTCCCCTCAGGATCCACCAATACCTCCCTGGCCCAGAAAGGCGAATCCTGTGGCAGCAGGATAGCTACACCCCTCTTGACTTCTGCACTGCTAAAGTATCCCAGTGGTAACTCTGCTTTTCATCCTCTTTTCAACTTGGCACGGTAAGTGTGGCTCCTGGAGGAAAACCAACATATCCCATTCAGGGCCTTTAGTCACCCGAGTACCAATTTACGCTTAATAGGGGGATTAAGGCCAGGGACTTTCCATGAGCCCACCCGCAGCTCTGGTGTCAGATCTGAAAACCATTTGTACCTATGAGCAACCTTATCAGCCCTGTGGGAGCAGACCACCCTGCAGTGCCAAAAAGATCTTTATGTGCTGCCATGACGAGGATCCCATTGATCATAACGAATAACATGAGAAAAATTGAGTTTAAAAAAAAAACAAAAAAAAAACAAAAAAAAAAAAACAAAACACCTTTACCATGAAACCCCTGTGAATACGAACCAGCAACTTACCAAGTGGATCTGTCATGGAGGCGATTTCAATGTGCCACAGCCAAATCAATTTCACCCAATTTTAACTTTTGATCCCCCTCAAGAAACCAACCCTCTCTCCCCTTACCACCCCACAACCGCAATAAGCTGAGCCACATAAACCTCAAGCGTTCATTCAGACTGTCAACGTTTGAGTTAATGGTGCCCCTTCTGTTGACCCTTCGAGTGTCCTGCCACAGAGAGGGAAAGACCCACGGAATTAAACATTCTAACAGTTAAGACCAGGAGCCCTGTCTGACGAGGGCAGGAGTCAACTCAACAAGGTGATGGCTTAGCCACTTGGCTTCTGCCTTTATTTGGAGGGCCTCGCAGCTTAGGGTGCTTCTTCCCCAGGTCCTGAAACTGGTCAGGGTGGCCCCAATTACTGCCCTCCTTGTCAGTTTCTTCTGCCTCCATCAGTGCCAATATCTCCTCTTCCCTGGAGATGGAATATGTCTTTCCTTCCAGTTCGATGAGCAGTTTGGATGGCAACACACCCCCCTGATCCCCACCGCCCCTGTATGGGATTTTCCAATATCGCAGCCACAGTGACCACTGCGAGAAACCAGACGGTGTCTCACTCGCTAGTCCCCAGGGATCTGTCATCCAAGTGGCCAGGACAAGGCCATCACTTTTGGATCCAGTTCCTTTCCCCATCCTACCCGTTAGGATACTTAGGAACTCACTTTCTCACAAACAGCTCACCATGAGCGAAAACGGACTAACACCAGAGCTGTATACTTGACATGTCCCAATACAATGGTCAGGCAATTACTTATTACACACACCTAACTTCCATCACACTTCCCCACACGGATCAAAGGAGGAGCACAAAAGCACACTCTGAGAAAGGCAAAGCACATGAGGAAGCAGCAGTTCCAAGATGGCAGTTTAATACAAGGAGAAAGACGGTGAGACCAGAAAGGGTTACAAGGAGGAAGTGCCCTTTTCAGACTGTTACTTTTGTGAACCATGGAAAATAAGAAACCTAAGACCTGGGACTAAAGCTGAAGAAACCTGCATTGTGTGTCAGAGGTACCCGGGGCTCTCCTGCGTCAATATCCAAGGTGGGGAGGAGGGAGCAGTACTGTCCTTGGCTCCTACAACAAAGCAGCGCCAAGACAGCACAGCTGGTGAGTCGGAGACACGGATACCAGACAAGCCTGTGTTAGAACCAAGTTTGCAAGCGGCAACAATGTATGAAGAAACCTAAAGAGAACAGTGTATGAAACGTATGCAATGAGTGACTCGAATATAATTGAAAACCATGAGTGACTAACTTTTGGAGGCCAAGAAAGATACCGTAGATAGTGGTCCAACACCATGTGGGTGCTCATTCGAAGGTCTCCATTAGGTATCCAGCTGGGTGGCAACTGTGAAAAAGGGATTTAGAGATCGAAGTGGTCCTGCAACGGGTCAAGCTAAACCCTGTGCACATTCAAAAGTCTTCGACAGTTTAATGCGAACTGAAATTGGTCCAAGCCCGGCTGAGGGAGACTAATTGTGTAAGAGGAAGGATATGAGCCCGGTTGAGCGGGGATCTTGGGTGAACAGGGAGTCACCCGAGAAAGATTCTCTGAACATTGTAAAAAGAGGTATCTGAGCCCAGCTGAGGGGGATCCAGGGTGAACCACCTGATTTGAGTACTTATAAGAGGAAAGGAACTCTGCGTTTTGTTACATCAGGCCCTCTGAATCAAGAGACTTTGATGAATAAGGAGACTTGGGCACAGACGGCCCTGATGCTGGTAATGGAACTGTATCCTCGTGCCGAAGAAGCCAGGGTGTGTGCTTTGTTCGAGTGAACCGCCTTGTCCCGTGCGGATTTGGTGAACTCTTTCTTTTTCATGAACACTACCCAACACTATTAGTATTTAACGGTAAGTATTGGCAATCATTTTTTAGTATAGGCCCTTTTATTTTGACGAGACTTCACTAGGACGGCATTCTTATTATTTGATGGTCCTAGCTTGCTCCCATCTCAGGATTTAGGATTAGATAGGCATTTATCACACCCTTGTTGAAGTTCAATAAAACACCCTTGAACCATGGTCACTTACGGCTGTTTTACGTGGTCACTTGTGTCTGTTTTACTGTTAAAACTGAAGACTATAATCTCTCAACCGAACTTCCTTTTGTTTTTGGGCTTCTTTCATCACCTGTTCTTTCTGGCAATAGAGGTGAGGACATCAGGGAGCAGATTTGTAAACTGGAAAGCTCTGTAGACTAATTATGCGTCTGATATAATGTCTTTATCGTCTGGTATCTGTAGTAAGGAGTGAAGCAGACTCTCCAAGTAGTTAATTCTTGGTCCAGGGCCTGTTTTGGAACCCTTCTGATGCAGAACATCATACCAGTCGAAATAATATCTGCATCTTCTCGTTTGACCACGACAACCCCTAGTTGTTGTTCAAGGGTCTCCAACCTTTCTGAGAGGAGAGCCTGCTCATGGGCTTCCTCCCCAGCTGCGGTCTATTTCGTCAAGTCTGTACTCTGTGGCCGTGACACGAGACTAGAGGTCCACGAATGTACTTGCTAGCTTCTCTACACTCCCTTGGATTTCTTGCGTTAGGTCAAGCAGCATAGACTTAATGTCCGCTTTTGTCGCTGGTGCATCCGGCAATTCTTCAATTGAGGAAGGGGGTGCTGGGACGTGCACCTGGGCACTGATCTGTAGACAGCTTTCTTGGAGCACGAGTCCTGCATCATCAGCATTTGCTTTATTTTCGCTTTGGGAGCCATCTTGCCCTTCCCCGTTCCTAAAGCCATGGTGTGATGGCAGTCCTGCTAAAATGTGTCCCGCTGCTATCCCCTCCCAGCAACAAAAAAGCTGCAGCCCTCGAGTGGAAAGCAGCTATGGGTACCTTAGAGCATAGTGCATCACACCAGTCTTCAACAAGCGTACATGGTCAGGGGTGCACCCAGATAGAGGGCCAGGCACGATTACTGTAACAGCCTCTATCTTAATCTGCCTGCCTCCACTCTCCGCCCTCTGCAACTTATCCAGAACAGAACTGCGAGACTTGTCCTTGGCCTCAAGCCCAGGGACCGTATCTCTCCAGGACTGAAATCTCTTCACTGGCTCCAAGTGGCTGCGAGGATTAAGTTCAAAACCCTCTGCATTGTCCACAAGGCCTTCTGGGGCCTGGGGCCTAAATACCTTCAACTCTCTCTTCCTAAATATCTTCCTTCACGAGCCCTTCGCTCATCCGTCTCCAACTCCCTCATGGTCAGCCGCTTCTCGAAGCAACGAGCTGGGGGTAGATCTCTCTCCGCAGCAGGGGCCTCCCTCTGGAACAGCCTTCCTGCCTCCCTGAAACTTGAGGAGAACCATCTCCGGTTCCGGAAGCACCTCAAAACCTTCCTCTTCGCTTCTGCCTTCTCTCTCCCTCTCCCCTGCTAAACCTGCTTAACTCCCCACTGAAATTCTGCACTAAACCTGCATCTTGGCCACTCTCAGCGACCTCGGTCCAGGGCCCAGCCACTCTCCACTTGCACTGCCTCCCTGGCTCCCCCTGCACTGTGGGACTGTCACTGTATCCTTACAGCCCCCTTCCTAGCACTTGCTCTGCACTTACCTCGCACTTGCCACCAGCTGGCCCTTTTATTTATTATTTATTATTTTATTACTCTACTTACCGTGTACTGCACTTTCCCCCCCACCTCCTCCCCCTGCACTTTCTCCTTTTCCCTTACCTCTGCACTTGCCCGATCTGAATGACACCTGGCCTAGTAGGATCGTTTGTCTGTCTTCCCCTTGTTTCCCTCCCTCCCTGCCTCGTCGCGCCTTGAAACACTTGTGTATAGGCGCGTTACAAATACCATATCATATCATACGCTTTCAAAGTGGGGGCCCTGCTAAAGTGTCTGCAGGCCCTTGCCCCCGAGCAGCCACTCAATATCTCCAAACTTAAGGTATTTGCATACCCTCTGAACAAAGAACCAAATCTCATCTTCCCAGTCTTAATAACTGAAGCGGTGGCAGATTTTCACTCTATGGGCACTTCCCATGCTAACCACTCCACGCTGTGATCAAACGGTGGCTGGGGGATGCCCCCGCTGTCTACTCTACTGCTTAGGGTAGCAATGCGCTTGCTTACTGGAGGGCCAAGTTACCTGTAGCCATTCAGGTTGCGATGGGAATACTCGCTTTCACTGCCCCCCCGGTGGTGCTCACCTGCGGTTGTCGGCACGGCGTCTTAAAAAGGCATTTAACCTTCCCCCAGTGTCGCTGCTGCTGCTGCTTGCTCTCTTATGCCACATTGGACACGGTCCCCTCAGAGTACTTAGGCAGCAGCCACATTCCCAGGAGGACTCTATAGCCTTCTGGCATCAAAGGCCGCTGCTGCTCGCCGGAGCAGGTCTCAGCTCCTCGCTGAGCGGCCGCCATCTTGTCCACACAGCTTCCGAGAGATTATTCGGCCCAAATCAGTCAAAGAGGGCCTGCGGGGCAGAGGGTTGAGCCATCAGATCCCCTCCATACAGGGAGTCTGGACGGGATAAACCCTTATTTTGGGGCTTGTTCTGACCTCAGCACATGAGATCTCAAGGTTATGCATCCGTACAGTCAGCCACTCAGTCATGCCCCCAAAAAAAGCTTTTGGATAAAGATTAGATTGAAAGATTATTGATATGTTGGAATCGTTATCCAAATATAAGTGTCTCCTCATCTTCCAATGTTTCAAAAAAAAAGAAAAAACACTCATTTTACCTATGCACATATATATGTTTCCTAGTGCCTTTTTCAGCGATAGATTTAGAAGATTGAGGAAACACTTTAATAATAGGCAAGATTAGGAATATACGCCTAGCCATGAAGCTTCAAAATCTGTGACTCTCTGCAACATGTAGAATCTTGGCAACATCTATTCCGCGATTGCAGGGGCACCTTTGAACTCCAATGTCTATATTTAGGGATATTTGTGTATGATCCCATTTTCCTGATGTCAAATGAATTCTGGTGATAGCGACAGACTAATTAGCATCTTATGTTTTAATTAATCAATTTTTGTCCTTTTGTTACATCTTATATGTTACGAAACTGTATGGATCGATTTCTTTGTCTTCTATTTCCTATTGCTTTTTATAACATTGCCATTGCGAGAGGTTTGTAATAAACCAGTAAAAGCCGGGCTGTTTTCCTATGGCTAGCACACACCTTACCTGGTTTCTTTCCATGTGCCCACCAGCAGTATCTGATGCCCCACTCTCCCATCACACACCAGTAACTATCCCAGAACACCATCCACCAAACAGTCAGTTTAAATCTGCTCTTGTCTTTAGGCAGTTGGGCAGTGAATTCTGGCCACTCAAACAGTGGGAAATTACACTGCCCACTCTACATAAATGTTCAAATTGGCCAACTAAATTCTCAAAGCAGATGTATTTGCTTCAAGATTGCAATTGTTCATGAATCCGGGGATGGTTCTTTCTACCCCAGGATAAACCAATGCCTGGATCATGCACCCCTTCTATACCTAGATCCTAAAATAAAATGTTATCAAGCAAGAACGACTGCAAAATGTACTTTCACATGAAAGACTAGAGTGGTTAGTAGCATGGATGTATACACGAGTGCCACGCTACTCTGTTATGAAAATCAATTTGCCAACAGAGAAAATACCACTGATTAGCCAATAAACGTACCAGTCTGTCAGTTTCAAGAATGGCATGAAAGTAGTACATGGCTCTTCCTTTCACCATCCCCTATCAGTTCCTTGCCCCCTCTGCCCTCAACTAGAAATTAGAGAGTCATGCCAACAATCCACCTAACAGGCCCTGCTATGCCACCAGCATCTCCCAACTACTTTTCACCTTTATGAGGGGTCACTTTGGTGGCAGCAGCGTGCATTTTAGTTGTACCAGGGTTTAAAGATAGGAGCGGCAACAGCAGCAAGGACTCTGGCCTCTTGATCATAAAATGCAATTTTATATTTTGAAACAGACTGACACCGTTCATTGTTGACCGAAACACACACACACACAGACACACACAGACACACACAGACACACACAGACACACACAGACACACACAGACACACACAGACACATGCCCCGTCACCACCCGCTGCCACAGGATATGCTGAACACCCACATAATGCACAATCTAAGCCACTTCCGAGCATTCAGCCCCCAGCTTACCTTTGCCTGTCTCTGTGGCAGTGGCAGTGGGTAACAGGTGATAGCATCAGGGTTTTGTGGGGCGTCAGCCGTTCCAGTGTTCAATTGTCAGCATCCAGCTACCAGGTCGAATGATCCTAAAATTCAAAGGTTAACCTTTAGCATGCAGTCAGACTCTTGACACCCCTCTCCCAGCTCGCACCCGTAGTACTGGGATCCAGCTACCGCTGCCCACTGTCGCGCACTAATCCCCCTAAATCAATTTTAGCAAACACACTGATTCCCAGAAGACAACAGTTCTAACTCATGTCAACCAATCAAACACAGTTTTGAGATGGTCGGAGAGTGTCAGGATGATTCAGGAGTGGTGCAAGGCCAGACTGGTGCAAGGCGACCTCCTGGCTCTGTGTTTACCTTTTGCACTTCTAGTCTACAGCTAGCTTGCCTCCCTACCTTGGCCCTAAACACTGACATTTCGGAAAATAGTCGACAAAGAAGAATGGAGGTATGGTTTGCAAACCTCACTAGTGATGTCAGAAGAACACACACATACACACCCCCTCTAAACAGCATACAGGTAATTCTTCACAGGAGATGCAAACTATAACTTTTTGTCTAATTTTGTAGAACTACAGACACGTGGCAGATACTGCCTTTGCACTATGCCTGCCTGGTTAGTGAGAAAACATGCATTTAAAATCGGATGATCTGCTTCAAACGGTATGTAGACACCAGTGTTCCGCACCTAACCTGGACATTTAAGGAAAGGGGACTCTACATTGGTGTTTGCACAAGACATTTTCAGTTATATCATACCATATTACCCACATCTGCTTCATGCTCACTCTGGAAACAGGTAATGGTTTACCAGCTTGATAGCAGGTCATCATTGTGGTCTGGCTCTCATCCTTGAAATTAAGCTGGGATTTTGCCCATTATATATGATACATTATACATTTAAGGATTCCAGTTTTCGAATGCACCTTTACAAACGTTGCCAAGTATACATTTGGTATATGAATGTTCATATAAGAGTTTGCATGGGGAGACAAACTGAGCACCTAATCGCAGAGGGTGCAGAGCTAAAAAGGCTTTATTTTAGGCTACAATAAGGAGTTAAATATCTCTTAGCTATTTCCATCCCTGCAGATCGTCATTACCACATGCACAGCAAGTCACACACTGAACACATACACAGAGGAAAGTGCATGATGAAAATAATGATAGCTACAGTCACTTTCTTTGACCCCTCAACTTTTCTTTTTGAATTGGATTTGGTGGCCAGAAGGGCTTGCCATCTCAACTCCTTTTTCCTTACTTAAAGTATATGGTATTGGGTCACCACCCCCACCCCCACTAAGGCACACAGTACGAGAGGTACCTTTCAGGCACCCTATTTTTGCAATCGGGTAATTATATCACCCCACATTGGCTTTAGGTAGCAAGTTGGTGGTAGATGTACTTTAATTGTGGCTTCACCAGAGATGGAAGCCATTTTACAGCATTGGTAGCTGTGAGGGATTAGATATGTGAGGAAGACAAGTAGATAAAAGGTTGTAAAGATGCACTGAAGAGACTTGACTGATTTGGCAGACAATTTTTTATAAACTTGAAAGAAACCTCTTTATTCTTTTTCAGAATTTTGTATGTTTACTTTCATTTTATGTGCTTAAAGTTATGTTATTAAATGCACAATTTAAAAAGAATAAAGGTTTTTCACAAATAGCCATTATTAAATGATATGGGTATTATAAATGCCTCACTATCCCTACCTATCAAACTAAGACTAAAGGAAAACACTCTAATAAAAGGAATGTGTTCCTCACACTTATACATACAACCAGCCCTCCAGATAAGGTGTGCACTAGACCTTTTTACACACAGAAATCTTGTCAATACGCCCCTTTTAATTCTGCCTTGCATGCCATTTAGGCCATTTATGGCAGCACCCTCATAAAGAAGTATATAGAGCAACAAGGTAGGTGTAGCATCAACAAGTAAAACCCACAAACCTACAGGATTTACAAAAAAAATATCACATTTTATTCATAGTTCCTTAAATAATCATAGAAGGAAAACATTTATTAAAAAGAAAAAAGAAAAATTAGTGACAGACAAACCTTAACATCTCAATTGCAACAATTCAATTCTGATGTTAACTTGACTTTGTTATCCTACACCGCTCTGTTAACATTGACATATGAAGATGGAATACGATCCACAACCGTATCTCAACGCACAAACAAACTAGTACAATAAGTCACTAGTAAACTGCCTCAACATGTTTCACTTCTTAGTCTTGCGTATAGAACTTTCTTCAGGAAGGAAATCTCAATTTGTCACTTCGACCTTGTCATTTATTTTAAGAACATCTGTACTGAAATGCGACCAGATTCTGCACTTCAGATTTGGGTATGCTCGTGTGATAGTGGATGAAGTCTTCACAGGGTGCTGGAGTTAAATATGCTGCCGGTTACAAACAATCCCAAGGTTAATTTGAAACTGTTATCTAGAGTCCTTTTCTAAATCCTCACATTCTGCACAAACCCTGCTAAATGCGTGTTCTGGGGCCAGACTTCGAGCTCTGGCTTCACCAAATCCGAACCAAAGCGGTTTCTTGGGTTATTCGTTCATCGGTCTCGCATGTTATTTTCCGTGCTCCAAAATCATTCTACGGTGACTATCTCTTCACTCTGGAGCCCTTTGCGTTTCAGTACCGCTTTCGCCACCGCGTTTACACTTGTAAAGCACTCCCATAAATCATGGAGTTCACTGGTGACAGCATCTTGGAAATCCACCCTTTACTTTCGTAATCAACACAGTTCTTTAAAGAAGCAACTGGGATGAGTCCTGGTCTGTTTAACTTTAAAACTCCTCTGTTAATGATTCTATCAAGATAATACTTGGAGTAACGTAAAAGGGAATTTGTATTTTGTTCACCTGCCTGCATTTTGTAGGTTACAGTGTTATTAAGACATCTTGAATCATGAACATGCTTTTCACTTTGCTTTAGGACACAGGTAGCATTGTGTAAAATGAAAATGGTCTTAAACAATGGCTGCATTTCTGCTCACCTGGCTTTAATAGAGGCAGCACAGTTGCAGCAGCATGGGCATTTCATACTTTTTCTTTTCATCACAGACGCACACCAATTGCTTAGCAAGGCATGTGGTCTGAACTTTAACTCCCTTTCTAACCACCCATCGGAAGCAGGTATAATGGATACAGGTAGAAGCAGGGCTGTATATATTTTCAGTGGCACATATTGTACCTGTACCTCTCAACAGGACTGCTGTAAATATTCAGGCAAAGTAACCTGATTTATCAAAGGAGCTGCTATACTGTATGCATGTCATTGCACAATGTCAAATATTCACGGCAAGGCTGATTGCATCATGCCCACATTGCATAGTAGGACTGCTATGTTTTGAGACAGCACCTGAATTTCTTAACAGAGCTGCTGTTAAGAAAGCACGAACATCGACTTCCAAGATAGCCGTGATGCAGTAAATTCCACTGCCACAGAGCTACTGAGGCACCACAGCAGAAGCCGGGAAAGCCCTCCACAGGCACCGGTATATACCATAATCGCAGTCGGAACATAGGGAGCCTCAGAGAAACTTGCAGGGTGGGGGACTCTGTGCACGCCAAGCGAAAAGAGGAGCACGGGCAGGCCCGGCCCGCGAGCAGGATCACGACAGTCTACCTTGGTAGCAGAGAGGGGAGCCCCGGGGAGTGTAGCCTGGCAATGCAAACGCACAACCCAGGCGAAACCCTGCAGGGACACTGCAGACAAAACCAGAGCACCTCCAAGAACGCGAGGAGGGCGGCCAAGGTGTCGGCACCCGCCAGAGGACCCAGAATCTGGCGGGCAGTGTGGTACAACGGAAACCCCCAGCTGAGGGCAGACTGAACGTGGACCCCCAACCAGCAGAGACTGCACCATCCGATCAACCCAGCAGCATTGAGAGGCCCACACGATGACCCGCAAGAAGAGGGTCCCCAAGTACGGAGGGTAACAGGTTACAGGAGTGGGACTGAGCGGACGTTGCGCAGCGCGTCTGCCCCTCCCTGCCAGGCTCACTAACCAGGCAAGGGACAAGCGCAAACTCCGGGCCCCCCCATCTTGGAGGGAAGAGCTGGACGAGACCGGGCCTGCCCTTCCCGGCATCATAGCAATAGAGCACCAAGAGACTAGAAGACTGCTGACCCGTAATCCATCTGCGCACTGGGTGAGAACGGGCCCAGAGGGTACACCAGCGCCTGCAGCAAGCAGTAACAGCAATTAGAGGAGAAGAACCTCTCAGCAGCATAGACCCCTGGATGTCCGGGGACAAGCACACCAAGGAGGGAGACTGCCCCTTGAGCTCTCCCAGCCCAGCAATAACACACCTCATAGGCACCACTGGCACTTCTATTAGTGACTATAAGAGACACGCTGGAATGCGTCGGTCCGGCATGCCACCACTGCCATCCCAGAGGGGGGGGGGATAAGGAACACAGGCAAGGGAGCTCCCACAACATTGATTGCTGTCGAAGTGGGAGCTAACCTATAGCATGCCCCGCTGAGACCAGTGGCCCACCGCCAACTGATCACTACACTGAACATCCCCCAGAACAGGGCCGAACAATACGAGGGGCACAGCTCTGCTCTTATCAGGGCACGAAGCCCCTGACCACACAACAGGAAGCCGAACGTCGGTACCAGACACACCACTAGCTGAAACGCCGCCCACGGGTGCCCCCAATCCTAAAGGAAATGTAATAAAAAAATAGGGGTAAAGAATCTTTGCCGACCCCAATGAGTGCCAGGAAGGCCCAGGAGGGCGCACTAGCAAAAATATGAGCCAAGGAAACCGACTCTGCGGCGGGGCATCAACCCACTGACTGGATCGCAGATCCGGAACCAGGCGCGCAGGAGGAACAGGACAGTCCAGTAACCCACTCCTCATTGAAACACTTCCTCACAGAAATAGTGGACAAGATCACTACAGCAGGGCAGAAACAAAGGGACACCCTAAGAGAAGATCTGGCAGAAGGCCTGCAGGAAATTAAGAGAGACATCAATAAAGTGGAGGAGAGGGTAGACACCAATGAGAGAGCAATCTAGGACTTGGCCGAAGACGCAAGGAAGGCGGATGCCTTATTGGAAACACTGGCAGCGGCCACATACAATTTTGAACTTCAAGTGGAGGATTTGGTTAATAGGTCCAGGCGTTCAAACATACGAATTAAAGGCCTCTCGGAGGAAACCCAGGACCATGATCTATGCCAAGTAGTCAAAGGCATCTTTGCAGACCTGGACACCGAAGCATCCATGGAAATACAATGCGACAGAATTCACAGAGTGGGCCCCAGAAGACACGAGCCAGGGTCAAGACCAAGAGACGTCCTGGCGGCAATGCATAGTTACAGCATTAAAGAAATGATACTAGCAAAGGCCAGGAAATCAAGGCAGATCACCTACAATGGATCGCAGATCGCCCTGTACCAGGATTTAGCACAAACAACCCTCATCAAAAGGAGGAGAATGGGCCCAGTCCTAATGTACTTGAGAGCACAGGACATTCACTATAGATGGGTCCATCCATTCGGCTTAACATTCGACTGGCAAGGGAAACGCCAAAGAGTCACAACCTACGAACAGGGGGCAGCCCTACTCGGGCTCGAAGAAGAGGTGCCAATTTCGTCCGATCCATCTGCCTCCCAATGCACAGCCCGGAAACCATGGGAATGGTCTACTGTGCAGCTCATAAAGGCTAGGAGAGGAGACACCCAACTATATATGAGAGGTCTACCACTAAGGAAGGATCAGGACGGTCAACAGAACCAAGGGGCCATCCAGAAATGAATCCACAGAAAAACTGTGCCATAACAGAAATTACAGGCCTGGGGAGGGGGCAGCTGAAGCCAATTACGAGTGCTTGAAGCTACACTAAAAGCTATGGAGAGGCCTCGTGGGGTCGTGGGGTGGGGGATCCCGCGTGGGGCGTACCCGAGGGCAATTTGAGGAACGACTCTTGAGATTCCGATTCAAGGGGGGGCTAGAGGCCAGTTGACCCGGCCCATCAGGGAGTGGTGGGTGCAGAGGATGGGGACCCGCAGGAGGCGGAGTACCACTGGTGGGACACGCGCATCCGTAGCCCAAGAAGTGCGAATGAAGGCAGTACTTTGAGAGGCATCATGGCTGGGGAAGGCATACCAAAGATAATCTCCATGAATGTCAATTGCCTAAACTCCCCAATAAAGAGGAAAAAACTAGAGAGATTCATTAGACGGGAACGCCCAGACATTGTCACGCTGCAAGAAACCCACATTCAGATGCGGGATAAAGGCAAAATAAAATTGTTGGGCTATTCAAGAATCCTCCAGGCCACGCAATCCATCAAAAAGGTGGGGGGAGCCCTGGCTCTGAAAGACGGCCTAGACTGGAGTATCACAGGAAAGGTCTCAGATGATCAGGGCAGATTCCTAGCAGTGACGCTAGAGGGGTAGGCCCTCACAGTAGCCACACTCTACGCTCCAAACACGGTACAAGACTTGTACATCCAAACAGCCCTCGAGCGGTTCGCTAAATCCCCGATAGTACTAACAGGGGACTTCAAATTGGCATGGGACCCATCCAAAGATAGGAGTAGAGATGCTGCAGCCCCGCAGGGGAGACCAATGGAAGAACTTGAAGGTAAAATTAGCAATCTGGCCCTGGTAGACGAATGGAGGGAGCTAGAAGGGGACAAGGATGGATTCACTTTCTATTTGCACGCACACACAAGAATCGATTATATTTGGCTCTCAAGTAAGTTGCTGGGAGGCACGAGGGGCATTACACTCGCCACCATAATACTCTCGGACCAAGCCCCAATAACTCTCAACCTAGAAAGGAAGAGGCGCCCATCAGGCCTGTGGAGATGGGATACCCAACACCCCTCTTTAAAGACGACCTACTGGTCAGGGAGGTGGCAGGAGAAATTGAAGCCTTCATTGAGGCCACCAAAATTGGGTACACAGCTCAGTAGGTTCAGTGGGACACCTTCAAAGCAGCCTTACAAGGAATAATAATAGCTATTAAAGCAAGAAGGGATGGGGAACTAAGGCTAGAAGAGACCCGGCTGGAAGAGCAGTTGAAGGGGATAATGCTGAAAATGGGGACAGTTCAGACTCCAGCCACCAAACGGGCATACAGGGCCACCCAGGGTCAATTAGATCTAATACAGACGAGGGCGGCAGAACGTAACCTACTTTACTTCAGGCAAACATATTATACTAAAGCAAATAAAGCGGACCGCCTACTGGCGAGGATGCTGAGAAGGGAAGAAAAAGATAGGACAATAATGAAAATCAGAGTTGGGGGAGATAGAACTAGCGCCAATAACGAAGACATTATGAGAGAGTTCACCCAGTTCTACACTAGCCTTTACGGCTCAGATAACCCTCCATCAACACTCCAAAAGAATTATCCAAAAGATAAAATAGAACTCAAAGAACCTGTAGTAGCGGAGCGGGGAACGAAGCAGGGGTGTCCACTATCCCCCATACTGTACGCGTTACACTTGGCTCTTACCGCCGCGAGGAAGGGTTCCAACAAAGACATAGCAGGTGTCCCTTTTGCGAGGAGACCCCACAAGATCGCAGCATTCGCGGACAACATGATTCTGACCCTAAACCAACCGGAGAAATCCCCAAGGGCGATAGAAACAGAACTCTCACAATTTAGCGGGCCTTAAAATGAACGTGTCCAAGACCGAAATCCTTAATCTCACTCTTCCGCCCGAGAAAGCCCTCAACCTCAAGACAGCCTCCCCATACAGATGGGTCGAGCACTCCATCTATCTGGGTATCAAACTGGCCAGAACAACAGACTCTCTATACCAATCTAACTATCCACCCCTCTTAAAGAAGTTTAAGTCCAAAATGATCGATTGGGGCCCATTAGCTGTAACATGGCTGGGGCAAATTAACGTTCTAAAAATTGTGATATTACCACAGCTCCTCTATTAGTTTGGAGGCCTACCAGTCTGCGTTCCTCCATCTCTATTCAGGTCCCTACAAAGATGTCCAGTAAATTTGTATGGATAATAATGAACCACAGAGTGGGTGCCAAATTGATGAGCTGCCCCGGGGTGTGGGGGTATGGGCCAGCTGGACTATAGAGCAGACTTCAGGGCTGCCCAGATGAGTGGTCCGGGACTGGCAGGGGGATGAACGGGTGAAGATTTGGTAACCCATGGACAGGGCTGTTACAGGAGAGGACCTAGAGGGAATCCTGTAGAAACCCAAGGGGGCCAGGCCTGCGCAAATGTACTGTTGCTCCGTCTCTTCAGCCGCGGCCCACTCATGGGATGAAGCAGTGAAAACAAGTAATATCACAACATACCCTTCACCTTACACACCCCTTTTTGGCAATCCACAATTCACCTCAGAAAACAAAACATCGACATTTGACGCTTGGCAACAGGGGGATGTAGAGTAGTCCGAGACATGTTCAGGGAAGGGCAGGTGAAACAATTCGAACAATGTAAAACAGACTTTGCCCTAGGTGAAAAGGAAAGGTATGGCTATGTCCAACTGAGACACTGGCTTGCATCACCCACCTTGCAACAAGCAGGTACCCGCCAACTGATCCCCTTCGAAAAGTATCTCAAGCGGGACCCGGGGGACAGGCATCTGGTCACAGCAATATATAAGCACATAAAGGCAGGTGAGGATCCTCCGGACAGACCATACATGAGAAAGTGGCAGGACGCAATGGGATGTAGGGATGGACTATACAGAGTGGGCAAAGCTGTGGGCGCAAATCCCCAGGTTAACAAGATCTCTCCAAATCCAGGAGATCTGGCTGAAACTAATGGCACAGGTTATACCCAGGCACCTCACAGCTTTGTTGGAGGTAGTGCGGGGCAGTGGGCTCCTGGAGCCATATATGGTGAGAAAGCCCCAAAATTGACAAACACTGGGAGGGCATAATCAAAGCTATCAAGCAAGTCATAGGTACCAAGTGCACGGGGGGGACAGGAGCCTGGCGATGATTGGACTGGGCGGGACACTGGAAGGCATCAAATACAAGTCGGATCGCAAGCTCTACGCCATCACGATGATGGCGGCTGCTCTGGTACTGGCATGCAAATGGAAGGTCAGGGACCCCCACAGGACCACGAATGGGTTGCAAAAAATGTGGTCCCTAGTAGCCGTGGAATGGCTTACATATTCCATCCAAGGGGACTACAAGATGTTCAATACCGACTGGGCGTCCCTACTAGAATATCTAAGAGAAGGAGTAAGGGGACTAATTGAACACCCAGGCGAAGGCGAGCTATGAACGGGCTACAGAAGGATGCTCGCTATAACCCAGACAAATGGGAGAACCGTCATACCACAGTACTACCTCCGCCAAAGACTATACCCGAACCAGAGGGGAGTGGGGGGGGGACCTTTCTTCATTCATGTTTGAATGCGTTATTGTTCTTTAAAAAAAAAATGCCAATAAAAAGTTAATAAAGAATAAGAAAAAAAGAAAGCACAAACATGTGTTGGCTGCCATCTCAAAAACACTGTTCCTTCGTGTGCTTTGCCTCGCTTAGTGTGCTCTCGTGCTCTGCTTTTTATCTGTGTGAGGAAGCTTAATGAAGTCAGGTGTTACCATTAATTGCCTGACCATAGTAGTGGGACATGTCAGGTACAATGCTCGGGTGTGATTTGATTTTCTCCCAGAGCGGGCTGTCCGTGTGAAAGTGTTTGTGTAGGAAAAGGGGGCTGGTGGAGGGGGAATAAAGTTCCAAAATATCCTACCGGGTAGGATGGGGTAAAGGTGTTACAGAGAAGGGGATACCACGTCTTGCCATCAAGTGTCCCACTCCCGGAAGACCCCTCACCAAGGAGATCCCCCCCGCACTGGTTCACCCCCAGGATCTGGATCCAAAGGCGATGGCCGTGCCCTGGCCACCTGAGCGAGAGATTCCCGGGGACAAGCGGGTGAAACACCATCTGGTTTCTCACACCTCCCACGACTACTACTAATACTATTCACCTCCCACGACTAATAGTATTCTCCCGTGACTACTACTCTCCACCCACTACTGCTACTCTCCTCCCAGGACTACTACTCCTCCTATGACTAAAACTACTACTCCCACTACTACCCTCCCCACACTACTAACACTAATGCTGCTACTCTCTTCCCAATGCTGCTACTCACCACTAGTCCTCGCCTCCCATAACTACTACTACTACTCCTCCTCCTCCTCCTCCTCCTCCTCCTCCTCCACAACAACAACAACTACTACTCTACTGCCACAACTACTACTACTACTACTCCTCCTCCGGGAGAGAGTGAGAAACAGTCGGAAAGAGCAGAGAGGTGTCTGCAGGGCGGGGAATGCTTCCCCAGCATTCAAACATTGTGGCAGCAGTACGCCAAAGGTCAGGAACACCAGGAAACACCAGTAAATCTGCCCTGGAGTGTTGGGAAGTCCAGGGCGCACCAACAGGCATACCAGCAATTACTAAGATGTTTTGAATGTCCGCCAAGTAATGAAAAGCAACTGAACTTTACTAGTGAAGTAATTGAAAGGCAAGATTTGTGCAACTCCTTATATGTGAAAAGTCGATATGGGGAAGATTGGAGCATTGTCTCAAGCCAATTAACAGTATGAATAAAGGTGAAGTGCGAAACTTGAACAAGCCTCCATAAAAGGGATGCCTGAATGGGGGTAGTTGGAACTAGTAACTGAAGCTAGTGGAATACACACAGTGAAGTAGTAAGAACTGTTCCTCCCGTTGCCCTCTTCAACTAATCAAGAGTAGGGCTGCAAGACTTATCCTTGGCCTTAAACCCTGGGACCACATCTCTCCAGCCCTAAAATCTGTCCACTGTTTCCCGGTGACCGGAAGGATCAAATTCAAGACCTTTTGCATCATCCACAAGGCTGTCTGGGGCCTGGGACCTCTACATTCATGTTTCGCTCCCTAAATACCTCCCTGCTAGAGTACTTTGGCCCCGTAGCTCCAACTGCAGGTCAGATGTTTCTCCAAGTAGAGAGTGGGAGGTAGATGCCTCTCCTGCCCCTTTGAGACTTGAGCCAGATCTCTTTAAATTTGCAAACTTCTCAAGAATTTCCTTTTCTTCTCCTTCTTCCCTCTTGTGCTAATGTCCCTCTGCCGCTGGGACTGGTCCCTTATGAGTCTTACTGAGGTCAGCCCATCCTCAACCACTCTCCCCCAGCATCCCTTACTGGCACTTGCCCTCGGGCACCCTTCCCCAAACTAGCCAGATTCTGGTCCACCCTGTCCTTCGTACTGTTCTCCCCTCCCTCCTTTCCCCTGGCACTTGCCCCTGTGGATCCCCTCAGCACTTGCTCAGCTCCTTGTTCCCCCACCCCCTGCACCCCACCCCCTCCCACCCCTGCCCTCTACTCCACCCTCCTCTGCACTTTTTGTCTCTGCACTTGCACGGTATGAATGTCACAAGGCCTAGTACGACCGTCATTTCTGATTTTTTTCCCAAAGTACCACCCCCTTTTGTCTTGCGGCGCCTGGAAACACTTGTGTATAGGCACCATACAAATTAATTAATAAATGATTAAAATTTAACAAAAATGTACCTAAATAAGCAAGCCTTGGTCCCAGATATGTATTCCCTTCCCCTGGATTCCTCCTTAATTGCAAATCATACTGGGTCTAACAGTTCTTTGTGTTTGTCGTGTACACAACAATCCTGTTGAAAAGATAATCAATTTTGTAGTAGTTACTTCTTTCAAAGGTTCCTTCTCATTCAACAAACACAGTTTATATCCTTTTGTGGGACTTTCTGTTAGTTTCCAACTGGTATACTCCCCTGCCAGGACTTAAGCACTTGTAACTGACTGGTTTACTCGCTGCCAGGACTTATTTTATTCACAGGTAACAGTTCCTCCTTCACTTCCACCATCACATAGGTCTTCTCGGATATTGTACATCTGATTGATTCAACACTTATTGGCTCTCCCCATATTTGCATTCCATACATTTATATATGACTTGGGACTGTATTCGTAATCGGTGTCCTTGGCTTGCAATCAACACTTAATGCCTCTTTCTCTGTAGCTTCAATGTTCAGTTTGTATTTGCGTGGTTGCCGAAATGCCCCGGGGTCCCTACTTTGCTTGGGCTGACTCACCAGCTCTGTATGGTGTCTTCGGTCCTCTTCACGGTCATGTGGCCAAGCTCTAGACTGCTTCCATGTCTTTCTGGCTTCTCGTGCAGTGCCGTTGAACCATGCCCGTCTTGCTTCAGGTCGCGGTAGGTGAAACACTGCCTTCTCCCGTTGCTAAATACCCAGGAGCCTTCCCTTGGCTTGTCTGCCGCACATCCTACTCATGCAGCATTCCTCTGTCTGTGTGTCAGTGAGTCCCTTAGCTCCGCCACAACGGTTCCTGCTACCAAGCCTCCCTGAGACGCAATACCACATTTCCCAAGTAGCAGAATCCCCTTTTAGCAATTGCTCTTTGCGCTTTAAAAGTCCCGCACACAGGTTCAAAATGTGCACGTTCATTGAGCTGGGGGCTCTGTCCGCTCCATCATTCCTTTCTTCCTCCTCTTCCCAGTACTTGATAACTGTGGGAGATGGAGTCCACTGATGTAAACTGATGCAGATTACTTGAGGAACATACTTCTAGTGCAGCAGAAAGATAAAAACCACCCCAACTAAACCCGACACTACAGAAAATTAAAGTTCTTGCACACAAACCACCCAACACACTCCTACAATAAACACCACCTAACCTCTTTCAGTCAAACACAAACAAACCTATCACACAGTGACAGGATTTTTTCCGAACTGAAGTTACAAACAGCACATCAAAGCTCTCTAGCACTCTCCCTCTCTATTCCACTGACCAACTCCCTCCTTTCTTTTCATATCCGCCAGAGGGCCTGTGGACCATGACTATGGCAGTGGTGTGCAGAATGAATCACAACAACAGAACATAAAATGGGTTTGGAAACAGGGTGTCGACGGAGCATGTAGCTATCGGGTCATTCCAATTGAATTCTTTGCCCCTCCTTGCTCACACACACAACTAATGTCATCATTCGATCGCCTTGGAAGCTTTGAATCCATCGGTGCTGGCACCATTAATGTGCCATCACGTTTTCCACTAGAACAAATGTCCCGTTCGTGTCTTTTGTAAGATGGCACCAGCCCGCTTCCTCTTATGCGGTTCTCCCAGTCAATGCATCGCGTTGCAACCCACTTCTCCCTACAAGCTAAAATGCCGTTTTCCTCACGTGCGTTCCCTCTAGCTAGCCGTTGAGGTTATATTTCCTTTTCTGGCTACAGGTCGCGTCGTCTCCCAGTGTCACAAGAGTCTGTAATATCCGCCTCTTCGAAAGAAGATTCTGTCTCACCACCCTCTCCAAGCTCCTCACCTTCGTCCTTCTTGGGTCTCCCTTTCTCCCTGCTTCTGAGTCTCTCCTTTTTTTTGTGGAGGTAAGGACGTCCACGGAAGGACGCCACGGTGCCACCGTGTAGGTGGGACGATGGGCAATCCTCCGTGAACGTCGAGAGGGGAAAAAGCCGGCGGCACAAAAAACCACTAAGACTTTCACACGGAGGTTGTGGAGCAGACTTGAGTGAGCAGGTAGACAAGATGATGTGAATTGAGGCTGATGGCAGTTCCAAGGTAGGCAGAGGTCTGGTGCACTGGCTGGCAGCTGGGTACAAGGCGAGTGGAAAAAGGCAGTCCAAAAAGGCAGGCCGATGACTGGCACACGGGCAGGAAAGAGCATACAGGGAGAAAAGCAAAAGCAGTCAGAATCGGCAGAAAAAAAAGGCAAGGGGACGAGCGAGAAAACAGAAGAGAGAGGGAAGTGAAGCGGAACGAGGGGGGGAGAGGAGAGAGAAAGAGAGAGAGAGAAAGAGAGAGAGAGAGAAGAGAGAGAGAGAGAGAGAGAGAGAGAGAGAGAGAGAGAGAGAGAGAGAGAGAGAGAGAGAGAGAGAGAGAAAGAGAGAGAAAGAGAAGAGAGAGAGAGAAAGAGAGAGAAAGAGAGAGAAAGAGAGAGAAAGAGAGAGAAAAGAGAGGAGAAGAGAGAGAAAGAGAGAGAAGAGAGAGAAGAGAGAAAGGAGAGAGAAAGATAGAGAGAAAGAGAGAGAAAGAGAGAGAGAGAAAGAGATGAAGAGATAAGGAAGAGATAGAGAGAGAAAGAGAGAAAGAGAGAAGGAGAGAGAGAGAGAGAAAGAGAGAAAGAGAGAAAACAGACCGCACGCGGGCTCCAAAGGAGCAACAGCAACACAGGCGAGTAACCAGACAACATTGCAACGCGCCCGTAACCCGGAAGTGACTGTAGAAGTACCTCCGGTTACATGCGCGAACAAAAAACTAGACCTGGACTTGCCGCAAGGGGAAGAGACGTGATGGAACAAACTATGGCGGACCATAGCGCCAGCGGTTCCAAACCCGCCACCTTCACTGAGACATGACACCCAGGCCGCGGCTTTGCCTGCTCTTCTTAGCTTCCTTCAGCGCTCTCTATGCTGTTCTCAGGACACTCTTGCATCGACTGTCTTCATTGCACGCCGCTTCATTTGCTTTAGCAGTGCTCCACTTGCTTTCTCTTTCTTGGACCTGCTCCTCTTTTGTTCTGTCATTTCATACGGCAACCTTGCCATTGTGAATTTGCCATTCCCTGCTGCCGGCTCCTTCACTAAATACCATACTAGTACATATACATATACCTGGAATACGGGTATTCCATCTGCAGAACAGACTTAAGGACCACAGCATAGTCTTAACACTGAAAGGTTTTTTCAGCCTTCCGGCTTTTCACCCCTTCTCCTGGCAGTTCCCAGGAGGATGAGGGGGGGGGGGGGGTGGTCCCTTGCCTTAGCTGGTCAACCAAGTAGGCATAGTGGCTTTCTGTAAAGGACCGTAGGGGGGTGTCTGTACTTCTGCTCTCTATATGGTAGAGGAGAGGCACAGAGGACCCCAGCCAAGATTCTCTATTATTGGTATGGTAGTCGAGCAATCAAGGCCTAGCTTCTCAGGAGGTGATGCAGGCTGGTTCTTAAGTACAGTGTAGTCCCCGAACCACCACAAAGGAATGTCCACACACTATTACTGAAAACACAGGCTTTATATAATATTCAAAGGTATGTACACGATCACAATAACGCACTTTGTACTCGGAAATCAACAATGACAAATATATACAATTCTAAAGTGGTACCACCAATGTTATCAAATCTCATTAAAGTGCATCAACTGTACGGTTAAAATGTCACACAGATCAATAACAAGGGAACCAGCAATAGATATAGGAAGGAACGCAAGAGGGTTGAAACAATGGGCAGAATACTGGCCTCTACCAGTAGACACAGTTCTGTTTGGAGATTTCCCCCACCTGGGCAACCTGTAAAATAAAAGATATATATAGCACAAGCCCAGTCCATCTATTGTTCAATAGTCTTATTTCCCCCTATAATGTTTTTAACCCCCTCAATGTACCTGGTGGAGTAGAGTTCTTCGAAGACGCGTTGGAGGATCCTTCTCAAGTGACTCCCTTTAAAGCAGGAGCCACAGATCGTCGAGAGGTGTCAAAGATGGTGAACTTGGCATCGACGGCGTCTATGAGCAGTTCAAGGGTGCCGTGACCACGACGTCGATCCAGGCGGTGCTCGTCAGGGACGAGCTGCGAGGATGAGGTGTGCGGGGCACCTCGGCGATGCATTGTTCGGGACCGCAAAGAGTTTCGGAAGAACTGTGGCCCAACAAGTGCGTCGAGTCGTTGAGGTTTTTGTGGCCTTCAGGTGGCGGGAAACACACCGGCGGATTCTCCTCGGATTGTTGGTCGTCCTCGACTTTCTCCGGCGGGACAAAGCGGTCGACGTTGCAGACAAGGGAGTCCTTCGATTCAAATGTTCTTAGGCAAAGGAGCGGGCGGCTCCAGTCGGCGGCGGCACGGCGTCAAGTGGTCCCCAGGGCTTGGCAACACAACTTCGACGGGCCTCCAGTGGTTACACAAACCTGCGAACCCTGGGCGACGGCAATAGACTTCGACAGCGGCGAAGTCCGGGTGCTTTGCTTCGTTTTCCTCGGCAGTCCCGTCTCGGGTCTGCAGCCTTTCGACGGTCTGACTTCCAGGGAGCTTTGGCGAAGGTTTGCGGTGCTCGATGGTCCCTCGGAGCACGGGAAAAGGGCTCCTTACCAGGTCCTCTCTCGGATCAGTCTTTGCCGAATTCGGAAGCTTTCAGATCAGATCAGGTCGAAGCAAATGCAACAGCAAGTCTTCTTCTTCCAGCTGGGCGTCAAGGATCAGCAGTTCCAGTTACTCTTCAAGTGTAGACACAGCTTTTGAACAATTTCCAGTGGTGAGAGGTCCCCAGATATACTATCCTGTCTCTCAACCACACTGCTGGGTCACACGCAGGAGCCAATCATACAGAAGGGCATTCATGCAGTCAGTCAGCCAATCAAGCACACAGTGCATTCAGACCCTCCTCCTCCCTCTCAGACACTCACAACAAGGAATGTGAATTGGGACAAGTACCCAGCCATTCAACACTACACACTGCATTCAGGCCAGTTTCAGGCAGGGCTGTCTTCACTCTTTGTCTCTCATACCAGAAACCAGACAGCCACAACAAGAAGTGCATATTGGTCACACACTCCATTCACCCAGGTCCCACCCACAAGGTGTACTCACAACATACAGTCACTGGGAAGGCTCCAGCCAGTCTGGACTGGACTTCCCACCAACACCATATATGGAACTTCGACCCAACAGCCAGTCAGGGGGAAGGGACAGAGTCGGGGCTTCCCAGGACTTTGGGGAAACAAGGTAACCGGCAATAGAAAGCAAGCGGCCACAGGGGCCATCTTGTTTTCTATCAGGAATCAACTGATTCCAGTGGCAGGGCCTGGGTATCCCAAAATGGAGGATACTCAGAGCACCTGTCAAATTCAGCATGGAGCTGCCACCAGCCCATACCCTGCTCTGCGGGCCACCCACAGGTGCCCAAAAACATACACTAGGGGCACAGGGTTGTACCCCCACCCATGGGTGCCGTAAGGATATCCCATGGGTCTGTTCACCAAACCAAAAGAGAGCTGCACCGCCAGGAGTCCCACATGAACTCCTGCGCGGAAAACACGACAGAACACATGATAAAAAGGCAGTAAAGGACAAGGATACGGAGGCCTTGTCCCTCCGATGCATTTCCAGCATCACAGTAGCCCCCCAAGACTGAGGTGGAGGGTGCCTAATCTCCCACAGGATAGACACCCTCATCCAGACGGTCAACATACCTTCTGGAAAGGCCATCTGCATTATCGTGACTCTTCCCTGGTCTGTGCTCTATGGTGAAGTCTAGCCCTTGCAGGCTAATGGACCACCTGAGTAGTTTCGGGTTTTCACCCTTCATCTGCATAAGCCACTTCAGGGACTTATGATCTGTTTGGACCTTGAAGGTAGACCATGTAAGGTAGGGCCTAAAACGCCTAATGCTCCAAACTATACTGAAACATTCCTTCTCAACAGTAGCCCACCTAAGTTCTCTACCCTTGAGTTGTCTACTGATGAAGATGATAGGATGTTCCCTCTGTCATCTAACTGGGACAAGACATCCAATTCCGGTGTCTCAGGCATCCGTCTGGACGATAAAGGGTTGGCTGTAGTCAGGCGCACACGACACAGGTGCCCTACACAGACTTTTTCAAGCCATCAAAGGCCCTCTGACAGTCTTCAGTCCAATTAACCTTCCTCGGTTGTTTGGGTGAAGTCAGAGCTGTCAGTGGTGCAGCTATGGTTCCATAGTCCGCCATGAAATTGCGATAATACCCAGTAAGGCCCAAAAAGGCTCTCACCTGGGTTTGAGTAGTGGGAATCTCCCAGTCCTGTACATCCTGTACCTTACTGGGGAGAGGTTGGATTTGACCCCCTCCTACCTCATGACCAAGATATGTGACTTTTCCCCTGAGCTATCTGGCACTTGGTGGCCTTGATAGTGAGGTTAGCCCTTTTCAAGGCCTGCAACACCTTACCCAGATGTGTCAAATGCTCTTCCCAAGTGGAGCTGTAGACTGCAATGTCGTCTAAGTAAGCCACACAAAAGGCTTCCAGCCTACTGAGCGTATGGTTGACCAATCTCTAGAAGGTGACAGGGGCATTCTTCAGCCCAAAAGGCATGACCCTAAACTGGTAGAGTCCCTCTGGTGTTGAGAATGTCGTTTTTTCCTTGGCATGGTCAGTCAGAGCTATTTGCCAATAGCCTGAGGTAAGGTCAAAGGTGCTCACAAATTTGGCAGCACTTATGGTGTCCACGAGCTCATCAGCCTGGGGCAATGGGTGCGTGTCAGTTTTGGTGACAGCATTGACTCCTCTGTAGTCCACACAGAACCTCCAATCCATGGTAGCTGCCTGGGAACAAGGACCACGGGACTGGACCAGGGAGAGGTTGAAGATTCAATAACACCCAGATCCAACATCTTGGCGACCTCAGCCTGGATGTGGTTCTTAACAGTATCTGACATGCGGTAGCTCCTGCTTTTGACAGGCTGTAAGGCCCAGTGTCAGTGAAAACAGAGAGGCATACTGCTGGAGCAAAGTCCTGCAGGCCCCCTGCAGCTCGTTTGTCAAATCTGGAGAGAGATGCACTCCCTCCACTGAGCCATCCTGAGGGTTGCTATACAGCAAATCAGGAAGGGGCTCACTCTCATCCTCTTCTTGCTCTGAAGCTAGCAAGAGACATGAGACTTCTGCTCGCCTGTGGAAAGGCTTGAGCCTATTAACATGGAATACCTGGGGGGCTATCCCCGAGGCTCCCATGTCAACCAGATAATTTACTTTGCCCATCTTAGAGATTATCCTGAAGGGTCCAGTCCATTTATCTGCCAATGCCCGAGGCTTGGTGGGCTCCATCTGGGAGGACCTCCTGTCCCGGAGTCCAATCCACTTACGATGCTTTAAGGTCATGCCAGTACTTGTTCAATTCCCGGCTGGCCTGGAGATTCGCTGTTGCCTGACCCATTATCTGTGTCATCCTCAGTCTGAGGCCTAACACATAGTCCCCCACTTGCTTGGAGGGACCGGGAGGGGTGGCTTCCAAACCTTCTCGGATCAAGGCAAAGGGCCCCCTCACGGGATGTCCAAAGAGTAACTCATAGGGGCTGAAACCAACACCCTCTTGAGGTATCTCTCTGTAAGCAAACAGCAGGCATGGCAGGAGGAGATCCCATTTCCTCCTTAGGGGCTCTTCCAAAGCACCTATCATGCCCTTGAGAGTTATATTAAATCTCTCAACCAGACCATTGGTCTGGGGATGGTAAGAGGTGGAGAATTTATAGGTTACCCCACACTCTTTCCACATGGTTTTCATTTAACTAGACATGAAGTTGGATCCTCCGTCAGATACAACCTCCTTAGGGAATCCAACACGGGTGAAAATGCCCAGGAGAGCCCTGGCAACCACTTTGGCAGTTACAGTCCGAAGGGGTATAGCCTCAGGGTACCTGGTGGCATGATCTACCAAGACCAGGATGAACCGATGTCCACCTGAAGTGGGAGGGTCCAGGGGACCGACAATGTCTATGCCCACCCTTTCAAATGGTGTGCCAACCACTGGCAATGGCTGCAGTGGGGCAATGACACTGCCTCCAGTCTTGCCAGACAACTGACAAGTTGGGCAGGTCCTGCAGTGGGACTCAACTTCTACTCCCATCCAAGGCAAGTGGAAATGGGCAGAGATTTATAGCAAATCGGGCATTAACATATCTGCATTACAGCATTCCTAAGCTCACGCTGTGAAACCTCACACGAGCGACACAGAGCAGCTGCTGGAATCACTCGTAAGAGCGGAGACGCAAGCATTTGACACGCAACTACGAGGGGAGATCCTCTCAACAAGAGTTGGGCAGCAGACAGCCTAGCAGAGAGGCATACAGCCCCCAAGAGTGGGAACACACAACAAGACTGGTGCTAGCCACGTAAAACAAAGGAAAAGAAATTATAAAAAAATAAAATTATTATTTTGTGTATAAAACAGTGTTAACAACAGCATCTTGATCAACTTAGCCGTGGGTGGCAAAAGACACCTGTTTCAGGTACCAGGCACACAGCACACACAAGCATGTCAGAATTTGAATGGAGTGAGGAGGAACAGTCCCTTGACCTCGCTACCAGTTTTAAAGACGTGCTTGGGAGCTTGTCGATTGAGGTCGTGGTGCAAGGGGTGAAACCCTTACAGGAAAGGCTGGAGACGTTAGAAACCATGCTAAGCCAGGAAAGAGCACCATAGATGAAAACCGCACACCCACAGGACTCACAAAGGTAGGGCCAAATGAGTAATGAGACCCGAAAGAGAAAGACCACTTTTGACCCCCCGGTCCGATCATATGAGGTAGAGAACAAGGCCCCAGAGGCAGTCGATGCCTTTGCCAATCTGAAAGAAGCTTTCATGCTAAAGCAGACAGTGCCATGCCTCACAACCCCCCTACCAAGGGGAAGAAAATAAGAGGAGCCAGCAGAAGGGGAACTAACCTCCCAAGAAGGAGGAGAAACAAGAGGAGGACTGGCCGATACCCAGCGGTGTTAAGAGGGCCCACAAAGAAAAGCATCTGGACGAAGAGCCAGAGGGGATCATGGACATGTTCGATCCAGACAGCATACGAAACCCCAGATCCTCGGACTGGCAGCCCTCACACAGAGTGGCACACTATATGGCCATGTGACTAAGGAAGGCCCTAGATAAAGAGGTAAGACAACGCCTGTGCAGTTGGACCCTAAAATGCTGACGTATGTGTCAAAGACCAGCAAAGAACTGAGGAAAGGGATAGACAGATCCTGGAAGAGTTGCCAGGAGCAAGTATTAGATCCATCTGGCCCACTGGCAAAAATAATGGACTGGCACAGGGTCTCCTCTTTGGGGAGACCTTCAGCAAGGAAATGGGCTGGTTCGTCGGCACTTACACTTCACTTGAGAAGGCGCAAGCGTCTATAAGAAAGATTTTTCCAGGCAGTTTTTGCTGGGACCGGCCGCTACTGCGGTCGTGCAGCAGCTCATTTTTGAGGAAGACCGCATAATCCCAGGGCGCAGTACTGGGAAAATAAGCAACAGGACAGAGTAAGATTTCCGAAAGGACGTAGAGGAAGAGGAGATGGCCGAGGGCAAAGCTTTACACCAGGTGAGAGTCACAGAATACCCACCAGTGGAAGGGAGAACAGTGATTTTCTGGGACAATTTTCATGCGCTTTCCAGCGATACTTGGGTTTTGCAAACCGTCAGAGGCTTGCAGCTAGAGTTTGTTCAGCAAACCATACAGGCATAATGGCCCCATCAGCAACACCTAGCGTAAGCGAACAAGAAAGTTTAGATCGTGAGCTAAGTCAGTTAGAGAAGAAAAGAGCCACAGAGTGATGCACCAGTTATAAACTTGAAGAGCTGAACGGCTGGATCATCTATCATCATTTCAAAATTGAAGGGATACACCAACTCAGCGATTCCCTATGAGAGGGGGACTGGTTAACAAGATTAGATCTAAAAGATGCATATCTGACAGTACCAGTACAGGAGGAAATCAGAACCTTCCTGGCGTTCCGCTGGAACGGACAGATCTGGCAATTCAGAACAATGCCCTTTGGGCTGGCTTCAGCACTCTGGGCTTTCACCAAGTTGATGAGACCAGTGGCAGCAGCGATTCGGGAGAAGGGTATCAGGATGGTCATATACCTGGACGACCTGCTGCCCCTGGCAGAGGATTGAGAGACACTGGTATACCAGACAGAGCGGGTGCAAGACCTTTTGACATCTCTAGGATTTCTAGTGAACAGGGAGAAGTCAGACACCACGCCGGTGCAAAGACTGGATTTCCGAAGATTTGTCCTAGATACCAGAAAAGCGACATTAGAATTACCGGCTCTGAAAATAAGAGACATCAAGGGGGATATCAGAGTCTGTTTGAGCAAGCAGACGATATCGCTCAGAGTTCTAGTGAGGATAGTAGGTATGCTGGCAGCCTCAATTCAGGTTATTTTGCCAGGCCCACAGCATCGAGCACTACAGAGATTGAAAATCAAGCACTTGCAGCAGGGTCTGAGATATCACCAGCATATACCTCTAGATCAGGAGTCCATTACGGAACTGAAATAATAATAATAATAATTTGGCACTTATATAGCGCTACGAACCCTCAGGTATCTGAGCGCTGCTTATTATTACCCACGGTGTGTGGTGCTCATTTATCGACCTCGGAAGGATGAAAGGCTGAGTTTGGCCCTGCCAGGATTCGAACCTGCGTTAGCAGGCTCTGCACGGATGTCAAAGCGAGCGCTCTACTCGCTGTGCCACTTGACCGGCTATGGTGGTTGAGGAACATGGACGCCTGGAATAGGCGTGCCATTTTTGGAGATCGGGTGGATCTGGTGAAATAATCGGACGCCAGTCATATAGGCTGGGGAGCGAGATGCAGATCTCTAGAAACAGGAGGGAAATCGAGCAAAGAAGAGCTCCGTCTACAGAAACTGTTTAGAACTCCTAGCAGGATCCTTCGCAATAAAGGCGTTCACGAAAGGGAGAGTGAGCTCATGTGTCCTACTCAAGATGGACAACACATCAGCGATGAGGTATATAAATCACCTAGGAGGGACGCAATCCAGATTGCTAGCGGAGCTGGCCAAGGACTTTTGGCACTTTTGCCTCCAATCAACAACATCAGTGACGGCAGAATATCTGCCAGGGTCGCTGAACGCAGTAGCCGACTGGAACCCGCGATACCTGACAAGACGCCAGCGACTGGCAACTGGACACGGCAGTATTTCAGCGACAATCAGATGTGGGGCCCAGTCCACACAGATCTGTTCGCGTTGCAGCTCAATGCGCAAACGGCCCACCTTAACATTGTGATTTGTATGATCCTTAGGGGAAGACCAAAAGAATAATTGAAGGTCCGATGAAGCAAATAACAGAATGTGGAGGATGGAGTCTGGAGCAGGCGTGAAGCAGCGTTGTTGTGTCTGCATCAAGTTGAAGTCGTTCGCCCTGTTGGTGAGACATTGTTAAAAGGTTCAAGAAGGAGCGCGTAAAAGAGGAGGAGTCCAGAGGCAGGAAGGGTGTCAATAGCTGGACTACAGAGATTTTGGGATTTGTAGTTTCAAGAAAAGGAAAAGTGGGATGGAGACACTGTTCAGGTTTTCTTTTGTATATTTTGTTGAAACTGCTAAGGAGCAATACATTGAAGTTGAAGCATAATGCTTGCCTCCTAGTATTTAATAGAATGAATACTACCTGCACAGCTAGCAGGGGTAATCATTATTGGTGTGTGCCCCTACCAGCCCCCTACTCCTATTTGTGCCTGTGTAGGGGAGGAGTGGTCCAAAAGCCCCCCCCCCTCGCCTACATCTCCATCCTGGGTGAGGGCCATGGCTCATCGGGCGTTCCCTCCTACCACCAGGGCCCAGGTGGTGGATGGCTCACCTGCTGAAGACATTGCCCGCACGTATTAAATTTAGCTAGGCCTCAGAAACCATTTTCTGTCTGCTAAAGATGGTGTGAGCTCAGCGCGCTGCAGCGCGGCCCCCACCTTCAGATAGTTCCAGTCCTCCCCGTCTCCGCAGCACCATGGTAGATCCGCTGCAAGCACGTTCCCACGAACAAGACGGGCATGATCTAGCGTAACACGTTAACATTGTAACAGTTCACCTTCCGCAGTGTATCACTGCTTCCACAATGACCCGGTCAGCAAGGCCTGGGCGATGGGAAAATATGAATGTAAGAAACCACTTTTAACACATGTATCCTCTCCATACAACCACTCTTACTAAAGAAATCTGTGAAATTGTGTAATTATCGTACATGACACCAGCCGTGAGGGACCCACACCCCTGCAGGGGTGTACAAATGTTAAACGCATTTCCGGGGGATTATTCTTCATAAGTACCAATGAAAGCCCCACGCCCCGCGGTCCCGCACCACAACTGAACTGATGCTGCTAGAGTACACAAGAAAACAAATGTAACCATACCCATGACACATGTGAAGAGTATGCGAGAAAGCACTCGTCACATGTGTATGTCTAGGCCCCTCATGTGCCATCTCCGCCACGTACAGTGGCGGGTTACTTTCTATGTACTCCACCAACCCTAAAACTACCTCACTCACTGCAAATGTATATGCATATAACTAAATACTGTAAGTTGTTAAGACATAGTGTATGAATAAGGTGCTCAGACTGGGTATAATCGAAACACATCCAGCAAAGTTTAAATGCATGTTTCAAAATGATTTGAATAAGTATTATAGAGTGTTCAAATGTTTGTGATGTTTTTACCTAAAATCGGCAACACACGAGGGAGATACCTTTGTGAAATGCATGCAAGGCCGTTCCCCCTCCCACCCTGCGAAGGCTGCCAAGACATGAGAGCAGAGGCCCGCGCTGCGCTACTCCGCCTCCCCCAACCAGACTGGAGCCGCTTCAAAGATTTGTAGCCCCCTCTGCAGCACCCAAGGCCACGGCCCGCAACCTGCACTATTTACAGCACTGCAGTAAACCTCTGCCTGAACACACACTTCTAACGGCGCCCCCTCGTAAACCCCGCAGCCCACCGGATCATCTTAGACTTATGGCCCTGTGCAATCAGGACACCCAACACGTTGACATCACACAGCGGAACATCCATAACAACTTCTAACAAGGCAGAAAGACCTGCACCGCCCGTCCCAGGCCCTGAAGCTTAGCCCCTCGACCTATAGCCCCAGTCAACAGGACACTGGTAACCATGTCCTGACGTATTACCTCCAGACCCCTCACAAGGTACATTCCTCCTGTGTTGCATTAACCTGTAGAATAACCTATTGGAAGATTTACTAAAGAAGACAATATTGCAATGACTGAATGACTGCGGTGTGCATGGCCCAGGGCAAATAAGTCAGGAAAGGACATTCATCTCTGACACTGGCCACGATGGCACAACAACACCGCCCGGATGAACCCAGCCAACCTGCCAGGCCCAGCCCAACCCGCGAGGCTGACCAGTGACGTCTTCCAGCCAAAGCCAACCACATCGCAGCAGCACCTATAGTTAGTCGTCGCCACCCAATCCCACTGAACTTGTGCCCCCTATAGTGTGTAGGTCTTATGACGTTTTTTGTAAATATATACGCCTGTCTTTGCTATTGTCAGACAGAGCGCTCTCGGAGTTTTGCAGAGTTCTTTGCATGCCCTATTCTAATAGATAAACTCCCATTTAAGCTCACCCGCACTCTGTCCTGGCTTTATTCCCAATTTGGGAGAGTCCTTTATTGTCTCTCATTGCGGGGAGGATCGTGCTGGTTGGGGACGCATGCCTTCAGTGGTGACCCCGAAAGCGTGATCATTATTATCAACATTACCGTCCCCTTTTGGCACGAGAATCTCCGGTCGAAAAGGGATACGCACAGTGAGCCGGCTCCGGGAGGCTGCCCTCCAATGGCGACCGGTACACTAAGAAGTGCGCACTCAATAGAGAAAGGGTACGGGATCCCGGTTGAAAAATCCCCTTTGAGTACCGCTCGCCGGAGCCGGGGCTGACTGTTGAGCTGACGGCGACACTGCCTGGACGGACCCAGTTTCGGAGACTATCGGTTCAAGACGGGCACGTGAGTATTGAGTGCGAGCGATTGTAAAGGGAGCAGGGAAAGAAGGACAGTTAACGAAGAGGGGGTACGTAGATCTACTAAGGATCATCTTAAAATTTCCTTACTTTTTCTGTGCATATGGCCATTAGGATTACGAGGTGATTAAGAGATAAAAGTGACGGGAACCTAGCTCCGAAAGGGGGTGGAAGGCGGCACCGCATAGTGCTATATTGACTAGTACTGGGAATATATGAGGAAGTGGAATATAAGATTAAAGTGTTCAGCAAAAGGGGGCACTGAGAATATATTAGTGACCGCTATTACTTCTTTCTTTTCTTTTCTTTAGGGGTAGGGGGAGAATAAAAAGTGAGAGTAGCACAAACTTAAGGGGAAAGTACGAGAAAAAGAATCCTACTAGAAGGGGGATGGGGGAGAGCATATATATATATATGCGCATCCAAATAAGACGAACAGGGACAGCCGGCTAGGGAGGAAAGGGAGGGCAGCTTGAATGGTGAATTGAGTGGTACCAAGAGGTGTGTGCACCTCGTATGTGTCAGGAGACAATTTGATGTTGTGAACGTGTAAAACGGTTATACATGTATAGTAGTTAAATGGTCATGGTAAGTGTGACCGGATAAAACTTTTTGAAGACAACGTTGATACAGTGACGTGAGTGGGTACCTTTTTGATTCCCGGGTTGATATTGTCAAAATAAATGATGGGTTGCTCTTGTATGTGCCCCCCAAAGAGAATATAGTAGAAACTGTGTACAGCCAGTTTTGTATTGTGCAGGCAGGGGGGAGAGCCCAAAGGAGCCCAATATTGAATGTGAAGTAGAAAACGAAAAATAATATTGATAATACATTTACATTGTAGTTGAAGACACACAAGCACTAGGGGGGCGCAGAGATAGGGGCTGAAACACCCCTATCACATGTTTGTAAGAATCTCCCAGGGTACAGTCAGTGATGCAGTGTACAATGAATGACGGGGAGGAGGCTATGGATTACATTTTTCGGGTCCAAGAGATGTGGAGAGCTGAAACAGGCACGCCCTGGTATCAATCGACATCTTTATTTTACTTCATTATAAAAAGAGGGCTCCCAAAGGAAGTGCAGAAGGCGCTCGACAAGATAGCAGGTATTGAAGCAAAGGGATGGCCAGAGATTCAGAGCATAATAGTACACCATTGTAAAAGAATCAAGGAGAGGGAGAAGGAGGTGGCACAGAAAAGATTGGCAGACGAGGCGAAGTTAGTACAGACAAAGTTGGTGAAGGTTGCAGCGGCAGTAGCCGCGCTCCCACACAGCAGGGAGGGAGACGATGAGGAGGAGGGGCTGATAGCACTACAAGGAAGGGTGGCAAGTAATTGGGCGGGAATGGGACAGCGGCAGTGGAATGAGCAGGAGCAAGGCGGAGGTCCGCAGTGGCAAGAGTGGACCCCTCGAGGGGGACGAGGTGGGTACAGGGGCCGAAGAGGAGGTGGATCAGGGTACGGGGGAATGGGAGGAAATGGATGGCAAGGCCCTAGAGGAGCGCAAGGAAGTTGCTGGAACTGCGGGAGATGGGGGCATTACTCTAGAGAGTGCAGAAGCAGACCCAACAACGGGTTCCAGGAGGTAGAACAATATGGCCATCCCCATCCGGGAAGCCCATATGGTCTCCCAATGGGACAACAGCAACTAAGAAACCCAGGCCAAGGTAATGCTGGCCAGCAACAGGGACCCCAGTATAGAACACAGAACCACCCACAAAACAATGACAGTATGCAATGCACGCCAGGTAACCCTTTCGCAACAACAGCAAACGGGGCCCCCGCACCAGCACCTTACAACGGCATGTCAGTGGTTTCAGGAAGTGTCTTTAATGAGGGGGGGCGATGAGACACCCCGCATAGGACAGCCCACAGAGAACACTTGCGTGTCCAGTTCTATCTACCACCTACAATGCAGCAGAGGAACCATTGGTAGGGGCGCAGATAGGAGACAAGCAGTTCATATTCATGGTTGATTCGGGAGCGGAGAAATCATGTATCAGAGAGGGCCGGTTCCCGTTATCTAATCGGAAGTTAGAGACGCAGGGGTTCTCTGGGGCTGTAATTGAAGTTCCTTACACCGAAGCGTTGGATGTAACAGTGGGGGGTAAAACAGTGAAGGCACCCTTACTGTATTACGAACATTCCCCAATAAACTTGTTAGGAAGGGATCTCCTGAGTAAACTTAACATGACTATATCATTTACCGAGAGGGGAATAGTGTGTTCTACTCCCGGGATATGCCCCTTGCGTGCGATGTTGGTGGTGCAAGCCTACACAACCACACAGGAAATACGAGGGCTGCCACAAAATGAGGAAATGTTTATTGAAGGGCTAAAGACTTTGGCCCTCATAATCCCAGAGCTAAGAAGAATGGACTGGAGGATTCCAGCGGAGTTCCTCTTCCACCCCATAGTGTGTCCCAACGCAGCACCAGGATCAGTGGTATCATTGGACTTGCACGCTGTACAGGTATCAGCGAAAAGGATCGCTGTGATTGGAGTAGACAGGGAAGGATGTGAGTGGCGCACAGTGCTGTGTACAGACGCCAACATCGCCCTACGAGAGTTAACAGATGAGGATCTCTTTTCAGACACAGAAGGGGATGGTGAGATAGTAATGGAAATAGCGATGCCCTGTGACATTTTGATTCAAGCAAGGGAATCGCTTGTCCAATTGATGGCAGTGGTAGGAGCACCGCCGTCATTTTTTGATGACGACATGAGGCTCGTACCAAACAATTTATGGACAACAGGCCCCCATGATGTAGGGCTGTTGCACGGAGTACAACCTGTGGTAATAAACCTAAAGCAAGGAGCAATCTTACCCCGAGTTAAACAGTATCCATTGTCCCGTGAAGCTGAACAAGGGATAAAAGAAACAATAAATGCACTACTAGCACAAGGGATAATAGTGCCTTCAAACTCCCCATGTAACACATGTATTTATCCAATCAAAAAAGCAAAAGGAGGGTCTTGGAGGATGATACAGGACTTACGCCCCCTCAATGATGTAATTCAGAAGGAGTTCCCTCTAGTCCCGAACCCTGCATCAATACTATGCAGCATCCCGAAAGTGGCATCACATTTCACAGTAGTAGACTTGAAAAATGCATTTTTCTCAATACCCCTGGCTGAAGAGAGTAGATACCTCACAGCATTTACACTGGGGGGTAAGAGATATGAACACTGCAGACTACCACAAGGATATTGTGAGCGCCCGAGTATATTCAACCGCATATTGCATGAAGACTTGGGAAACCTATCAGTTGAGAGTACGATTATTCAGTACGTAGACGATTTATTAGTGTGTGCACATGCCGAGGTAACATGCAGAAAGGATTCGACAACGCTCCTGACCCTACTGGCAAACAAGGGGTACAAGGTAGACAAGGAAAAGTTACAGTACTGCCCGACAGAGGTCTTATACCTGGGACAGCTCATATCAAAAGATGGAAAAAGAATAATTCCCGACAGGGTAGAAGCAATAAGATCAGTAGGAGAACCCACAACAGTGAAAGACATGCAGAAATTCTTGGAGATGTGCAACTATTGCCGAGCATGGATATTAGATTATGCAGCATACACGAGGCCCCTCCTACAAGCACTCAAGGAAGCTCAACAAGAGAATAAAAAAATAGAATGGTCAGAAGAAATGAGCACATCATTCCAATCATTAAAAGAGCTAATTTCAAGCGCTCCAGTGCTAGCAAACCCTGACTATGGACGCGAATTTTACCTATTCTCACACTGCAAGGGAACACTTATGACAGCTGTACTGACACAAAAGACGTCCTTAGGACACAAGCCATTGGCTTACTATAGTGGTACTTTGGATGCCGTGATGCAAGGCCATTTCGCGTGCGAGCAATCACTCGCTGCAGCCGCGTTCGCGATTGAGAAGAGTGCCACAATAGTAATGGGTTGCCCTGTGACGTTGTTTGTAGAACATTCATTATTCGCAATACTTGAAAGGTCAAAGAGCACACTGACAACACAGCGGGCGACAGCCTACGAGATTATATTGTCTAGCGCCAATATCCATGTAGTGAGATGCAAGACAGTGAACCCCGCCACATTCATTACAGAAGCGTGCACACTAGAGGACATGCAGGACCACGATTGCGCAACCTACACAGGAGAAAGAGGGGAGGACACAGTGGTGTGTGAGAACGCTCTGAGCGAGGGGGAAGTGTACTTCGTGGACGGGTCTGCATCAATTGACGTGGACACAGGAGAAAAACACGTTGGCATGGCAGTAGTGAGGTTAGAAGACGGTGAGTATGAAACACTAGTACAATACCGCCTCCCATCACATTACTCCGCACAAGCAGCAGAACTGATTGCGCTCATAGAAGCACTACATGCAGCAAAGGGTTGTGCAATGACAATACACACAGACTCAGCTTACATGACGACGACAGTACATGGAGGTCTAGCAAGATGGGGGCGGAGGGGATTTCGACGGGCAGACGGAACACCAGTACAGCATGCGGAATTGTTGAAAGAGCTAATTGAGGCCCTACAAAACCCTACTGCAGTAGCAATAGTAAAATGCCAAGCACATATATCCAACACAGACGTTGTGCCTTTGGGGAACGCGGCAGCGGACGCTGCCGCCAAGGAGGCTTCCTATTTTCAGAAATCTGACGCAGGCGAGTACATGCTACAGCATAAAAGAAACAAAGAGCCCCCAGAAGGGTACAACATGATGCCCATATCACAAATACTAGAATTGCAGGAAGGCGCTAGCGCAGACGAAAAATTGATGTGGACTAAACGAGGGTGCAGCAGGTCGGGAACAGACTTGCTATGGCGGCAAAATAACTCAGGGAAAGTGGTGATGCCCATCCAGTTACTAGAAATTGCGTTTCAACAACTACACTTCCCCGCACATAATACCAAACAGCACATTGCAGCAGAAATACAGGAAGAATGGTTCGTGCCCTGTCTCCAGGAGCACGTATCTCGATTAGCAATGGAATGTACAACATGTCAGATCTACAATTCAGGAATGACACTACGCACACTCCGGGGAACAATTCCTAAACCCACTGGCCCATTCAGAGAACTGCATATAGATTACGCAGACATGGGGGAAAGATGTAATGGCGCACGGTACATGATCGTGGTTGTGTGCCCATTCTCAAGGTGGGTGGAAGCTGGACCATGTGCATGGCCTGATGCCAAAAGCGCCGCCAAGTTCCTAGTGAGGGAAATATTCCCGCGCTGGGGAATTTGTGACGTGATTCGCTCAGACAATGGCACTCATTTTGTAAATGAACTTTTCAAGGAAGTAACTGCATTATTGGGAATAAAACACAAATTGTGTTCGATTTATCATCCTCAAAGTAATGGCGTAGTGGAAAAGATGAACGACTGCTAAAAGGCAGGCTATCAAAACTCTGCTTTTCATTGAAAAAGAACTGGATCTACTGTCTGCCCCTTGCGCTATTTGAATTGAGAAATCAGCCAAGTAAAGATCACCATTTGTCCCCGCACGAAATCGTGACTGGGAGACGAATGCACACAGCACACTCCCCACTGCGCGAACACTCGGATGCACATAGAAGCGCCGCGATATTAGGAGAAGAATTCACGGACTATTTGAAAAAACTAACAAGGGCAGCGCGCGTAATATCAAGGCAGCTCTCCCCACCCTTCACTAGAGAGGAGGGAAACATAACAGGGTCTGTCACAGAACCTGAGCAGCAGCTACAGCTAATGCCAGGCGAACTAATCTATGTCAGGAGTTTTGTGCGTCGATGGAATGCACCACGGTTCCATGGCCCATACGAGGTAGTGTTCTGCACGCCCACAGCTGTAAAAGTGAAGGGCTTGCGGTATTGGATACACTTGACAGATGTGCGAAGAGCTTACAATAATGTGCAAGAGGAGGCAGATGAGGAGGCACAGACAACAGCAACCAATTTAACTGAACAAAATGTCTGAACATCGACTTGTGTGTGTGTGTGTGTCAGCAATGAACACGAATGGGAAAGTGACTGATGAAGTATTGTTGCATTCTCTTGTTTATTTGTTTTTTTTTGTGTTTTATCCTATCATGTGACTGATGAAATGATCAATTTATAACTTGTTAACACCCTTGTCTGTGAATTCCCCTCCCTGCAACCGTACCAGCTCCCATTACCCATCAACATATAACGGCCCTAATGGTGCCAACAAAATGTTTACATGCATGCACTTAATGCACTTTTATATCTCAAACAGGAACTACCATGGCATCTAACAGGCAGCCTGCAACGGATAGAATTAGCAGAATGAGAGAATTATTAAATGAGAGATGTAGATATTCGTATGAGTGCGGATTATCTGTGTGCATTACGACGTTTTTTATGCTAATGTTTGGCCTGGTCACATATTGGTTTGTCGCGTTCATCTCAATCGAGATGAACGAGAGGGGAGGGATTAACAGCACTGGGATCAACAGCACCACTGGGACCAATGTAACTACAAGTGTCAATACGAGAGAAGGTGATTTTCTGGTATGGGATGGAACTAAACTTGTATGGGGTTATCACACCACACCATCCAATGCCGTCGTATCAGAAAAGAAAGAGCCACAGGGTGGAATGCAAAACAACACAGTGTCTCCACCAGTGATGTATAGGTATAATGCTCGCGGCTTAAATGACCGAAATCCGTCTGCAATATCGTGGTTGTATGATACCCCCACCAGTCAACCTGCAAGAGAAACTCAGGGACGAAAAGGAAAAGATGATAGCGGCACACAAAATTTTATACGATGAATGGGCCACGGGGGGCGGGAATGAGAAAGGGGGGTCTATTTTATCCTTCGCCCAGGAAGTTGGGAAGTACATGAGGAACAAGAACAACAGACGAAAGAGGGAAGCAGGGAGGAGGAAGTATGATGAGTACTATGGGTTAGGCCTAGATAAGATGGAAGACCCACGACACCCTCACCAAACAAATAAGTGGTATGCAGATATGAGTGCCAGAGCTAAACAAACAACAAACGAGAGCTGTTATGTCTGCTCCCTCATCCCTCACGCTTCAGGTACACCCAAAGTATTGTTACCCAAAGAGTTGCCAATTATAGATGCCCAATGTCTCCTTCATCTCACGTTATGCGGAATTAAGAACACCTTCCAGGCACACGAAGTTACTTTTCAAATGCTGCAGAACGAGAAAACATGCTACCCAAAAACGGCAGGGGTAGTATGTTTGAAAGAACCATTTTTTGTAATACAAGGGACACTTTTTTCTGATAACAAGTGGAAGGATGAAGAAGTAATGTGCAAAGCGGAAGCACTGAAAGGTGTGGCACCAGAGAAATTGCAGTGGATAGAAGAAACATGCACACCAGTATGGAAGGAACACATTTCAAAACTAACTTGGGTAACCGCCATTGAAAAACCTTTCAAACCACAAAGCGAAATAGACTATGAACTGTGTTTTAAAGGGGAGGGGAAGACCTCCATGGGAACAAACAAGAACTGTAACAAGACCCTCACCATCCCAGATCTGAGAAAAGGGACAGCGGCCCTTATGGACACGTACTGGGTATGCGGCAACCAGGCATACCTACACCTCCCCCCGTCGTGGAGTGGAAGCTGATCAATGGCCACTCTACACTCAGCCCTAATGGTAATACCAGAAAGCCACATTGACGGGAACAACAAGACACCGGGACGCCGGCAACAGAGTGCAGCCCAGCCAACTGCAGAGTCACAAATATATGTCCTGTCTTCTGGAAACAAGGGAGAAATGCTGAACCGTAACAAACGTGCATCAAACTACAAACTACATATCAAAGGAATCATCAGAACTATTGGCTCAGATCCCAGATAAATATCGATTATTTAGTTCAGCAGAAACCTTCTTTGCCTCACTTGTCTCAAGTGTCCAAGCAAGAGCAAACGCAAAATGGCTCCAGATAACACGATGGGAATTGATTCAGCTGGCGAACGACACTGAAGAAGGATTTAATGTAATAAAAGTGGAACTACGAGCTTTACGACTGATGACCATGCAAAACAGGTATGTCCTGGACCTGTTGACGGCGATGGATGGAGGTGTTTGCCGAAAAATCGGAAGTGCCTGCTGCACGTTCGTACCTTCCGAAGACGCAGAAAATGGCTCCCTGTCCCATGTGATCGAAGCAGTCCATAACCTAGGAGAAAAAATGAAAATGGAAGGTGGAGCGGAAGACAGTACATGGTTCGTTAACATCTTCTCCTGGGTCCCCTCATGGCTTGGAACAACTGTGAAGTTTTTGATGCCAGCTGTGGTGTTCCTCCTTTTAATTTTTTGCCTGTGCCAGGTGGGTCTTCGAGTTTGTGCTAACGCAGTACCAAATGGTGCAATGATGATGGTGACAATGGGCAACACCCGTGGGACAATACAAAACATGCAGGAAGTACAGGTCCAAACAGGAACAGATGACACACCACGATATCAGCTAGCGCCTATCTATCACGACAAAGATATCATAGATAAAGCATGGCACACCACCATTAGAGAGCCCCGTGTATTAGAATGGTACCAGGAGGTGTGGGTAGACTTGGCGGGAGATGGCGGATGTATCTACCTGACTTGTACCCCAGATGAATATGCCAGGAGAGGGGAAAGCTTACGGGGGGTGTGCAGAGCATGGATGCCCATAAAAGGCACACCTGCATGGGACGAGGCAGTGATGGACGAAGCGGAGTGTAGGAGGTTGGAGGAGTTAAAGTATTTGTTACTTAAGTAACGAAAGGGGGGAAATGTAGGGGAGGAGTGGTCCAAAAGCCCCCCCCCTCGCCTACATCTCCACCCCGGGTGAGGGCCATGGCTCATCGGGGGTTCCCTCCTACCACCAGGGCCCAGGTGGTGGATGGCTCACCTGCTGAAGACAATGCCTGCAAGTATTAAATTTAGCTAGGCCTCAGAAACCATTTTCTGTCTGCTAAAGAGGGTGTGAGCTCAGCGCGCTGCAGCGCGGCCCCCACCTTCAGATAGTTCCAGTCCTCCCTGTCTCCGCAGCACCATGGTAGATCCGCTGCAAGCACGTTCCCACGAACAAGACGGGCATGATCTAGCATAATACATTAACATTGTAACAGTTCACCTTCCGCAGTGTATCACTGCTTCCACAATGACCCGGTCAGCAAGGCCTGGGCGATGGGAAAATCTGTAGAATGGTCATCTGCTGAAAGCAGACAGGTACCCAAATATGAATGTAAGAAACCACTTTTAACACATGTATCCTCTCCATACAACCACTCTTACTAAAGAAATCTGTGAAATTGTGTAATTATCGTACATGACACCAGCCGTGAAAGACCCACACCCCTGCAGGGGTGTACAAATGTTAAACGCATTTCCGGGGGATTATTCTTCATAAGTACCACTGAAAGCCCCACGCCCCGCGGTCCCGCACCACAACTGAACTGATGCTGCTAGAGTACACAAGAAAACGAATGTAACCATACCCATGACACATGTGAAGAGTATGCGAGAATGCACTCGTCACATGTGTATGTCTAGGCTCCTCATGTGCCATCTCCGCCAAGTACAGTGGCGGGTTACTTTCTATGTACTCCACCAACCCTAAAACTACCTCACTCACTGCAAATGTATGTGCATATAACTAAATACTGTAAGTTGTTAAGACATAGTGTATGAATAAGGTGCTCAGACTGGGTATAATCGAAACACATCCAGCAAAGTTTAAATGCATGTTTCAAAATGATTTGAATAAGTATTATAGAGTGTTCAAATGTTTGTGATGTTTTTACCTAAAATCGGCAACACACGAGGAAGTTCCCTTTGTGAAATGCATGCAAGGCCGTTCCCCCTCCCACCCTGCGAAGGCTGCCAAGACATGAGAGCAGAGGCCCGCGCTGCGCTACTCCGCCTCCCCCAACCAGACTGGAGCCGCTTCAAAGATTTGTAGCCCCCTCTGCAGCACCCAAGGCCACAGCCCGCCACCTGCACTATTTACAGCACTGCAGTAAACCTCTGCCTGAACACACACTTCTAACGGCGCCCCCTCGTAAACCCCACAGCCCACCGGATCATCTTAGACTTATGGCCCTGTGCAATCAGGACACCCAACACGTTGACAACACACAGCGGAACATCCATAACAACTTCTAACAAGGCAGAAAGACCTGCACCGCCCGTCCCAGGCCCTGAAGCTTAGCCCCTCGACCTATAGCCCCGGTCAACAGGACACTGGTAACCATGTCCTGACGTATTACCTCCAGACCCCTCACAAGGTACATTCCTCCTGTGTTGCATTAACCTGTAGAATAACCTATTGGAAGATTTACTAAAGAAGATAATATTGCAATGACTGAATGACTGCGGTGTGCATGGCCCAGGGCAAATAAGTCAGGAAAGGACATTCATCTCTGACACTGGCCACGATGGCACAACAACACCGTCCGGATGAACCCAGCCAACCTGCCAGGCCCAGCCCAACCCGCGAGGCTGACCAGTGACGTCTTCCAGCGAAAGCCAACCACATCGCAGCAGCACCTATAGTTAGTCGTCGCCACCCAATCCCACTGAACTTGTGCCCCCTATAGTGTGTAGGTTCTTATGACGTTTTTTGTAAATATATACGCCTGTCTTTGCTATTGTCAGACAGAGCGCTCTCGCAGTTTTGCAGAGTTCTTTGCATGCCCTATTCTAATAGATAAACTCCCATTTAAGCTCACCCGCACTCTGTCCTGGCTTTATTCCCAATTTGGGAGAGTCCTTTATGGTCTCTCATTGCGGGGAGGATCGTGCTGGTTGGGGACGCATGCCTTCACCTGCCAGGTTTGCCTCCCCAATAATCATCTCCAGAGACACCACAGATGGGAAAGCATATCCCAAACAAGAAAAGAGTACGGCTGGGAGGTAGGTTCAACGTCACGATTTACATCGTGCAAAAGGTGTTAAATGTCGTGCAACAATAGCCCATCAACCCCGGTTTTATCCGTTCATCCTGGCAATAGTCCATTCTTAATGGTGAACTCAGAGCTACAATCAGCGGAGTGCGTAACTAATAAGCACGAGCAAATGAATGTTCCACCATGACATGAGACAACTTCAGAGATAATTAGCATTATAAACACAAAAAAACAAAAGTTTAAAACGCAGCTTATGTTGGCCGCTTTTCATTCTAAAAATACAATCCCTGCAGGGTCACCTGAGTGTCGGACACTTCTCTTCACGCCACTTCACTCTACACAAGAAGCACAATGAGACTTCCGAAACCCTGCCCCTAGCTTGAGGGGAAAACCAATAGCAGGCGGTCTTACTTTCTTGAAGGCGGTTTCCAACCAATTGTGTCCTTATGAAAGCTCACGCCCCCACCCCGGCCAATGGTAGGCCTCCTTTCGCTTATGGTCAAGTTAATCGTCAATCTTCCTAGATTCTGGTGACGCTTATGTTCCCTGAACGCCCCAAGTCTGGCTGGCTGTGTTCTCAATTGTGCACGTAGCGAAGCCAGGCACAGCCCAAATTAGGGGAGCAGGCGTGGCTCATTTTTAGCCAATGAGTCGTTCGGAACGACCAACCCCGTGCCTTTGGAAATAAGCTCCGAAGAAGGAATGCGCATTTACTGAGAGTACAAAGTATCTCACAGAGTGTAGTCGCTGTGCTCTGTCTGGTTAGCCTTCCCAGTATCTCACCTCGGGGGTTTCAATGCACGCTGGTGTTGTATGCTATCCTGCATCCCATGGTAGCTTGTGGGAGGCAGGGTCGGGCAATCTTCGGAGCCACGCTCACTTTGATTACCCCACCCACAGATGGCTACAGCCATACAAACAGCGTCAAAATGAAAAATGAGACAATACAGCGGCATAGCCCGCCCTCTAACAGCTCCATTCCTGGGATTGGCCAGTCTTTCTAGCTCTGCCTCTGCCCATTCCTGTCATTTGTAGGGCATGCAGAATATCATACAAACCACGAGCTCAACGAAATGTTAACTGCGAACAGTTCAAAGGATCAGGAACATGCTTCTGGACGCATTTTGTTTCTTTGAGGCAAACCCATACTTGCCAACGTTCTGTGACCAAAAAGATGTACGATTTTTCAAGTTTGAAAAATAATAATTCCCATAACAGTTACATCACAGGAAAATACAAAACATACAAACAGCACAACAGGGAAAGATGTTGAAATGTTAAAAATGTATAATCCTGAATGCTAACACCAAATTGTCGACAGATGCAGTGTGATGGTGTTACATTCTGCCACTTGCTTTCACTGCTGGTTCACCCATGGGTTGTACCGTAAGAGTGTAAGACAGAGTCGCAGCTGTCAGGTCAGTGGATTGGTCTGAGTGCAATCAAAGTAATCACCTACCAGTCCACTGTACAAACAGACTAGTGTGTTGTATGCTTTGTCCTGGAGCCTGCCTTAGAATTACATAAATTACTTGCCACTGTAAAAAGCAGTAGGATCTGTCACTGAAATATGTAGGCGGTAGGGCTGCTACAAAAGCAGGAGCCTACTGCCTAAATCTGTAGAGTTGGCAAGTATGCAAACCTATCTGCTGGACTCATCAAGCACTACCCGTTTCCCAGTGTCACAGCCCCCCTGAGACAAACAGGCTGCATAATAAACCCAACAACGGTTCTTGTATCATAAGCAGCAAAGACTTTCTTATGCATGATGGTGACTTTCCAACTGAAAGGCCCCCAGTCACCGTGCAAATCTGCGACATTTATAGGGAGCAACACAATAAAGCACCATTTGAAAATGTTTTCACACCCATAACGTCTAATAGCTTTATATCCCAAAACGTAAAGTGTGCTTTCATGTCCCTAGTTGAATGTTCTTAAAACCATACATAACAACACGCTGGAGGTTTGTGACAAATCTCCAAACCTAAGTGAGTTTTTTACGCCTCTTTTATTGTGTGTCTGAAAGCGCTGAAAATAAAGTGGGTGAATGGATATTTTGGCATCTCATAGTTTTCCATTCAGGATGTGGAAAATAAAGTTACGCTGATATTCTTTTTGCCTAACATGCTACTATAAGAATTTGTGATGATGCTTTACTATGCAATTCGTGGATTTTACAAGTAAACTCTATAGGACAGTATTATTGTAGGTCTTGACACCCAAAACTTAAATATTTGTTCCGAGTAAAGCGCGCAAGAAGGTGGCCGTGCCCCAATTGCACAGTGGTTTAAAATCCCTGCTTCGCTGTTTACCGAAAGTGTGTGATCCTGGGCAAATAATGTAATCTCACACTGGGCCTCATTACAAGTCCGGCGGTAACTATGCCATGCTACTGGCGGGTTGCCGTCGGACTTTTAAAATTTACCAGCACCTTCCTTGCCATAAACACCAGGGAATTATGACCCCAGTGTTCCGGGAAGTCAGGCGCCGGTAAATGGTAAATCCCCATTCCCATTTGAGTCCCATAGGACTCAATGGGAATGGGGATTACGGAAGCACCGGCTTCCGTGAAAGTCTGCAGGCGGGTGCCTTTCTGCCCACCAGATCTGACCCTGGCGGGCCGGATTGCACCTGCCCGCAGACTCGTAGTGTGCCGGTCCGGTAACAACGATGCCGTTAGGTTTACCGGTACCATTGTTACCGGACCGGCACACTCGTAATGAGGCCCACTGACTTCAATTGCAAAAATTGGAGTGCTCATAAGTGATCCCGTTTACACCCTTACAATATGACAGTTTTAATAAGTATAGGGACAAATTAGTTTACCCTGGTGCTCCTCTGCTAGTGGCCCCAATACTGTCACATAGAATTGCATTATTGCTGCACTGGCCCTCCCCCAGTCTTGTATCACTTGATTTGACAGGCAGACATAGGGCCTCATTATGAGTCCGGCGGTAGCCGTGCCGGTAAAAACGGCACGGCTGCCGCTAGAGTCATTTTTGTTCCAGTGGGGACTTACCGGGGCATTGCGGCCCTGGCGGTCCCTAAGGCAGGGCGCTGGAAAATGGGGAGGACGGGTGCACCGGCACTGTGTGCAACAGTGCCGGTGCATCCGTCAAGGTCTGCGAGCGGGTGACCCACTTGTAGTTTGCCAGTCCGAAAACAACGGTACCGGCAAGCTTACCGGTGCCATTGTTTCCGGTCTGGCAAACTTGTAATGAGGACCATAGTCTCACCAGCCAGTAACTGTGGTAGAATCAACATTAAATGTTCTACCCTGTTGCTCCCAGTCACTGAAGTTGTTCGAGCCCTCCAGAATACTGCCCCACACTCGGCTATGTCCTGTAATGCAAGGATATTGAGCCACTAAGAGTTGGACCAAACATTGGGAGCAAAGGTGCCAGGAATAGCCCTTCAAAACAAACAGTGCGCAGGAACTAGAACATTACGTCTGCATGCAATACCTTTTACTTAAACTCTGCAAGCTAGTCTTGGAGGAAAGATGGGGGCACCAAGCAAGCTCTGCAGCAACACAATCTACTGTCAAACGTTCACATCCAGGCCAATGGAAGAGTTGTATTTAGCTCAGGTTGGACTTGTGTATTTATAAACCAGTTATGAATTTATCGTTTTATGTTAACAGGACTCTGTGGCTGTATAGCCCTGGTGTGTAGCTGCTAGGTTCTTCCCAGCCATGTTTGCTGTATACTTTGCTAGTAAGCAACAAGGACATCACATTAGCATAGAATCAGGGACGGCGGCATGGCCTTTCAGGTTTTTAAAATGAAAGGGGCCTCGAGCTTCAGGGGGCCCCAGCAACAGCCCCCATATTGCCACTCAGCAGTGTAATAACACAGCAATATATTCCTTTATATATTGCTCAGTTTCTGAGTCTGACAGTGTGCGCTTACAGTGCTCGCCTTACAAGCTGAGGCTGGAGCCCATTCTGCCGTCACTTTGAGAAAAACAGAAATATTATCACCCACTTTCAACACTGTTTCCTCCACGTCAGCCACTTTCTTATGAAGAAGGATCATTCACAACTATTCAGCGGTCATTCAGTGTTTTCAGCTCCCTGCTGGCTCGTGATAATTGGCGGCTATTAACATTATCTTTATCTCCCTTATAATGTATGCCCTCCACCCCACAGGAGCCTCAGACTGCTTTCTGCTCTAAGCAAGGGGAGCGCCAACCATCATGTTGAAATGGTCCCCGACACATCTTCCCCCGGGCCTGCAGAGAATATTCCATCATGCTAAGAGAGGACATTATATCAGACCTATGTGCACCACTACTTCGAAACTTTTTTGCCCTGACATACCGCACATCATAACGTTGAATACTATGAATGTGTACTAGAGGTGCAGCATTCATACATTTACAAGAACAGTACAAACAATTTTGAGAGTGGGGGTGCAAGATATCATGGCCTGAACAAACCTACAGTAATTCGCATCCCTGACTCCATGAGGTTAATTTACACTAACACAAGTGGTCACCCTGTTTTACATTTACTCAGGTCCCAACCAATCTAGAGGCACCAACTATCCCTTCCCTGGACACCCCGTACCTTTTAATTGTGGGGGTGCAAGGTATCATGGCCTGAACACACCAATGGTAATTTGTATCCCTTGCCTCCCTGGGGTTAATTTACACTACACAAGTGGTAATACTGTTTTATGTTTAATCTGGTCCCATCAATGCAGAGGCACTATTTAGCCCCTAATGGGACACCCCCATACCTTTTGATTGTGTGGGGTGCAATATATCATGGCCTGAACACACCTATGGTAATTCGCATCCCCTGCCTCCCTGGGGTTAACTCACACTAACACAATTGGTCATCCTGTTTTATGTTTAATCTGGTCCCAACCGAAGTAGAGGTACCATCTAGCCCCTCCCTGGACACACCATAACTTTTGATTGTGGGGGTGCAAGATATCATGGCCTGGACACACCTACTCTTAGACTTGGCAGCAGTTAGAGATTCACCCTTGAAGCCTCCCACCTCCTCCGCCTCCTCACCTGTGGACGCTTCATCAGATGAGCTCTCGGAAGAAATGGCTCTTCTTTCTCGCCAAGAGTTGTTAGACTTTTCTTTGCAGGTTTTAGGATAAGCTCTTCTGGAAGCCACACTGCCTAAAAGCAATAAGCCGGCAATAGGGGCTTCCAGTGAGTCCACCCCACTTCAGGGAAAAACCTTGCTGAAAAACCCTGATGTAGACCTTTTGTTGATGGTATCTTGAATCCCAGGTAAATATGATCTTCTCTCTGTGTTGGTTACTTTTCCGAATGTAAAGACTACAATTCCCAAGATCCACCGGGACAGGATGCGTGGCTGACAAGGAACTTGAATTCAACTGAGAGGAATCGGTGTCGCCCCTAGCAACAGGAAGGGAATCCAGAAAGTAAGTGGAGTAGGAGGATGAGGAAGTAAGTATCAAAATAAAGTAGGCGGAACCGAACCACGGTAACCATAACCGCTACTGAGCCCGGGGAAAGCGTTAAAGAATAACGCGGAAGAGGCGGCTCAGGAGCAGAACAAAAAGGAGGAAGACAAAGAGGGAGGAACAGAGTTAGAACGGAGGAATGAGTGAAAGCGTGTAGAATACGGAACACTCGAGCGGCGTGTAATCCCGAAGGGAAGCGCAGGGTTGCAACGCGCTGAGTGAAGCTATCAACGCGTATTTAAACAAGTCATCAAAACAAGGACAGAACACTAGTATGCTGCACTAGCTTCACTGAAGCGAAGATGGCTCATACCTTCCCCCATTGCTCCCATAGCTTCCAGTGGGGATGATTCATGACAGTATGACCCCTTTTCAATGGCACTCCTCCTGGTTTCCCGGGATGTAATCTATGAAAAAGGTGTAGGAATCGAGGGGCTTTCAGATTTCTTGCTGGTTCCCAGGTTCTTTCTGACCATGGATACCCCTTCCATAGTATAAGGTATTGTAGTTTTCCCTATTTGTATCTTGAATCAAGAATACGGGACACTTCATATTCTTGCGGAGGAATTGATCTTGTGACTTCCTTATTGTACTTCCTATGATAGGGGTCAGGTATGTACTCCTTGAGTAGTGATGCGTGGAACACTGGATGGATTCTTCGTAAGGACTGCGGCAAAGATAGCTTAAACGCCACTGGGTTGATTCGTTCTGTTATGGTAAATGGACAAATGTATCTTGGAGTGAACTTTCCTGAATGGACCCACCTGGGTAGGAATTTAGTAGAGAGCCAAACCTTGGTTCTGACCTGCCATTCTGGATTAGATCGTCTTCCAAGATCAGCCCATTTCTTGTATCCTTGACGACTACTCAGCAGGGTCTCTTGTGCCTTTTTATGGGTTTCCTTTGGGATGTTCAACACCTGATCAAGTGTTGGTACCTTAGTAGGCTGTAAATCAGAGAAGGGTAAGTGTCTGGGGTGATACCCATAGGTACAGTTGAATGGGCTCATGCCTATGGCTGAATGAATGGTGTTGTTGTATGAGAATTCTGCGACTGGCAGGAGTTGGTACCAGTTGTCTTGTGGTTGATTGCAGAAACATCTTAGGTATTGCTCAAGAGTGGCGTTAAGAGGCTCTGTTTGACCGTTACTTTCTGGGTGGAATCCTAAAGACATGGCCCTCTGAATTCGAAGTTGTTTACAAAGAGAAGTCCAGAATTTGGAAGTGAATTGTGTTCCTCTATCCGACAAAGTAGTTAAGGGTACACCATGGAGTCGGACCACATCTCGAAGGAATACTTCTGCGGTGACTGAGGCAGATGGTGTCCCTTTCAATGCGGAAAAATTAGCCAGCTTACTAAATGAATCTACTACTACCATGATAGCCGTATGATCCATGGATTTGGGTAGCTCCACAATGAAGTCCATCAAAATATGTTGCCAGGGCCCGGTTGGAGGCTCCTCTTGTTGTAAAAGACCCAAGGGTTTGGCTGTACTGTATTTGTTCTGGCACACGTGGGACAGGAAGAAACATATTCCTTGGTATCTCTGACTACAGTAGGCCATCAAAAGTGTCTTCTGATTAACTCCAAGGAGGCTGCTTGAGCCTTGTGTCCTGCAGTAGGTGAGTCATGACACCATGATAATGCCGTGGACTGGAGTTCTTGTGTAGATAGATACAGCTGGTTCTCTTTAAACCAGTATCTCCCCTTCTTGTTTATTGATCTTTCCTGTGGTATAGAGGTGTTCTTTTGAGCGTCATACACCCGTTGGAGAAACAAGTTAACAGTGCCTATAAATCTCTTTCCGGGTAACAAGAGTTCTTGTCCAGTATATTTTCCTGATTCTTCTCCATAACTCCGGGAAAGAGCATCTGCTAGCTGATTGTCCTTCCCAGGCACATAGGTGAGCTCGAAGTCGAATTGAGAAAAAAAAATAGGCCCACCTTGCGTGACGTGAATTCCGGCACTCCATTTGTTGTAATATACTCAGATTTCTGTGATCGGTACGTACACAGAAAGGATGTTGGGCCCCCTGTAACAAATGCCTCCATTTCTCACAGGCTTTTCTGATAGCAAGAAGCTCCTTTTCGAGTACCAAATAGTTCCTTTCACTTGTATTTAGAGTCCTTGAAAAGTATGCAATGGGATGTTCTAAGTGGTCTTCTTTTTTTCTGCAAAAGAGCAGCGCCTATAGCTCCGTGGGAGGCGTCAGTCTCTAGAATGAAAGGTAAAGTTTGGTCAGGCTGTCTGAGTACTGGTGCCTTGGTAAAAGCCTCTTTCCGTTGGTTGAATGCTTGGTCAGCTTCCGGTCTCCATTCAAATTTCACCCCTTTTTCAATAAAGCAGTGATGGGTAGGACCATCTTTGAAAATCCTCTGATAAATTTTCTGTAGAAATTTGCTAAACCCAAAAAACGTTTTACATCTTTGACTGAACCAGGTATGGGCCATTTGGTTATTGCTTCTGTCTTGTGTGGGTCCATCTCGATTTGATTAGCACTTAAGATGAAGCCTAAGTATGGAACGGTTGTACCTTCAAATACGCATTTTTCCGGTTTGGCTAGAAGGTTGTTCTGCCGGAGTCTTTGTAGCACCTCTCTGACATGTTGACGATGAGGTTCCAGTGTGTTTGAATAAATCAGTATATCGTCTAAATATACGATAACAGATGTGAATAGTAGATCTGAAAAGACTTTGTCCATGAATCGTTGAAATTGAGCAGGAGCGTTGACCAACCTGAAAGGCATAACACAATACTCATAATGCCCTAGAGGTGACCTGAATGCTGTTTTCCACTCGTCCCCTTCTTGTATTCTGAGCAGGTGATACGCACCCCTCAGATCCAGTTTGGTGAACCATTTTGCCCCCTGTACGGTTTCCATGATATCCTTAATGAGAGGCATTGGGTATCTATCTCTGATAGTCGAGCTGGTGAGGCCTCTATAATCTATACAGGGTCTGAGTTCGGTGGTTCCCTTCTTGGAAATGAAGAATAGTGATGCTCCAGCTGAGGAAGTTGATTCTTGAATCAAACCATTTTGGAGGTGGTGTTTAGGTAATCCCTTAAGGCTTCCTTTTCTGGGAGGGACAAAGGGAACATCCGTCCGAATGGAACCACTGCACCTGGTAATAGATCTATTTTACAGTCCTCCTGTCTGTGAGGGGGTAAAGGTCGAGGTTGGATGTCCAGAAAAACATCTGTATATTCTCTGTATGCCATCGGAACAATTTTCACACTGTGTATAGGCACCGGTTCTCCGTGAGTCGATGGTTTCTCCTTAGGGCTGAAACAAGAGACAGAGCAATATTCAGAACGGAACTCCACTGTATTAGTCTTCCAATCTATAAAAGGATTGTGCTTTCTAAGCCATGGTATTCCCAATATGACTGGAAAATGTGCAGCCTTTATAAGATCGAAACCCAGTCGTTCTTGGTGAAAATTCATTTGTACTGATAATTCCTGAGTTTCTTCTATGATGGGTCACGAAGTCAAGGGAGTGCCATCTACACACTCAACTGGAATGGGTTGGGGTTTTACTTTCCTTGGTAATGATTGAGTTCTTGCCCATTGGTCGTCCATAAAGTTACCAGCCGCCCCACAGTCTAGCATAGCAAGACATTCCACTCCGGGGTGGTTAACCCATTTAAGAACTATCTTAAACACCATCAGGTCATGGGAGATGTCCAAGGTGACCGAGGGGGTAGGTAGACAGGGATTAGCAGTTTGAACCCCTTCCTTGTCCCTGCTCAGGGTCAGGGTCTTTCGTTTCCTGCTTTCCAGGGAGGAACTTCAGGACAGTCACGGAGCAGGTGTTTCTCTGACCCACAATACAAACATAGGCTTGGATCCTTCCTTCGCTTTCTCTCAGCCGCTGTCAGAGGTCCTCTAGTTGATGATTTGCATAGGTTCTTCAGGCCCGGATGTTAAAGGAACCTTTTCTGAAGAGATTGGAAGGCTAGGAGGCAACGGAGGGTAAGACTTGGGTCTCCTTTTCTCTGCTCGCCTTTCAGAAAGACAATACTCAATCTGCAGGGTCAGTGTAACCAAGTCCTGAAATGTGGAGGGTCTGGCCATTCTTGCTAATTCATCCTTGATTTCGTCTTGCAATCCTCGCCTGAATAATGTTTGTTTAGCGGAATCTAGCCATCCGGTTTCTTGTGCCAATCTTTGAAAGGTAGACACGTATGTCTGTACATCCGAGGTGCCTTGTCTTGCGTCCAATACGTTTTCATAGGAGGAATATTGTACTTCTGGTCTTTCAAACCGAGTTCGAAACTGCTGTGTAAACTGTCCATAATCATTCAGTACAGGATCTGAGCTTGTCACCAATGGAGTAGCCCAAGCTAGGGCGTTACCCATTAAGTTAGATATAAGAAAACCGACCTTAGCTTTATCAAGCTCATATGCTTTAGGACGGAATGTGAAATATATTAAACATGCATCCAAAAACTCTTTGATTCTTTTTGGGTTACCGTCGTATTTACCACACGATAATGGTAACAAGGGAAGGTCTCCTCTGACCTCCTCTCTCTCCAGTAACTGTTGTCTCATGGCGGTATTATCTGCCCTGAGTGCAGCATTGTCGGTCTTCAAGTTCTGTACTTCTACATTGATCCCTTGTATAGCGTTAACTAATTCTGATATTGCTCCAGGCTATCCATCTTTTGGGGTTGCTAACTCTCAGACTTGGCAGTAGTTAGAGATTCAACCTTGAAGTCTCCCATTTCTCCAAATCTCCTCACCTGTGGACGCTTCGTCGGATGAGCTCTCGGAAGAAATGTCTCTTCTTTCTCACCAGGAGTTGTTAGACTTTTCTTTGCAGGTTTTAGGATAAGCTCTTCTGGAAGCCACACTGCCTAAAAGCAATAAGCCGGCAATAGGGGCTTCCAGTGAGTCCACCCCACTTCAGGGAAAAGCCTTGCTGAAAAACCCTAATGTAGACCTTCTGTTGATGGTATCTTGAATCCCAGGTAAATATGATCTTCTCTCTGTGTTGGTTACTTTTCCGATTGTAACGACTACAATTCCCAAGATGCACCGGGAAAGGATGCGTGGCTGACAAGGAACTTGGATTCAACTGAGAGGAATCGTAGTCGTCCTAACCAACAGGAAGGGAATCCAGAAGGTAAGTGGAGTAGGAGGATTTAGGAAGTAAGTATCGAAATAAAGTAGGCGGAACCGAACCACGGTAACCGTAACCGCTACTGAGCCCGGGGAAAGCGTTAAAGAATAACGCGGAAGAGGCGGCTCAGGAGCAGAACAAAAAGGAGGAAGACAAAGAGGGAGGAACAGAGTTAGAACAGAGGAATGAGTGAAAGCGTGTAGAATACGGAACACTCGAGCAGCGTGTAAACCCGAAGGGAAGCGCAGGGTTGCAACGCGCCGAGTGAAGCTTCCGACGCGTATTTAAACACGTCATCAAAACAAGGACAGAACACTAGTATGCTGCACTAGCTTCACTGAAGCGGAGATGGCTCATCCCTTCCTCCATTGCTCCCAAAGCTTCCAGTGGGGACGATTCATGACACCTACGGTAATTTGCATCCCCTGCCTCCTTGGGGTTAACTCACAATGACATACATGGTCATCCTGTTTTATGTTTAATCTGGTCCCAACCAATATGGAGGCTCATTTAGTCCCCCCGGAAACCCCCATACCTTTTGATTATGGGGGGTGTAAGATATCATGGCCTGATTGCACCTGTGGTAATTTGCATCACCTGTCTCCCTGGGTTTAACTCGCACTAACACAAGTGGTCATCCTGTTCTATATTTACTCGGGTCTAACCAAAGTATATGCATCATCTATCTCCTCCCTGGACACCCCCATCCCTTTTCATTGTGGGGTTGCATGATATCATGGACTGAACACACCTATGGTAATTCACATACCCTGTTTTTCTCAGGTTAGTTCACACTGACACAAGTTTTCATCCTGTTTTATGTTTACTCTGGTCCCAACTGATATAGGGGCACCATCTAGCCCCTCCCTGGACACCTCCATGCCTTTTGATTGTGGGGGTGCAAGATATCATGGTCTGAACACACCTATGGTAATTCACATCCCCTCCCTCCCTGGGGTTAACTCATGCCAACACAAGTGGTCATCCTGTTTTATGTTTAATCTGGTCCCAACCGAAGTAGAGGTACCATCTAGCCCTTCCCTGGACACCCCATACCTTTTTGATTGTGGGGGTTGCAACATATCATGGCCTGACACACCTATAGTAATTCACATCCCCTTTCTCCCTGCAGTTAACTCACACTGACACAAGTGGTCATCCTGCTTTGTATTTATGCTGGTCCATTTGAAAGCTTGATCACGGTCTGACCCCACATGTTCATAGCTATCTCTGAGGCAGAAAACCCAAGTAGAAGCAAGGGAGGCAGGGGCGTATATCTGAATAAGGGATGAAAGGAAAATAAAAAGTAATTTTTGCAGTTACCTGTCTGGGAATACCTTCATTTTGTAACTTGATGAGTCAGGGGGATAGGACATAACAATATATGTTTTCTTTCAAGTTTTTCCTCTTGGGGCTTCTTAGTGGTAAGCAGCGGTCAGTCTCGTTGGTCAGCTGAGAGAAAGGTGATACAACATTCATCCTTGCAGATAGCAGAGGCACAGTACCAAGGGTTCTCTCACTAGTGCCCCTGGGGGACTTGACACCCTGGGGGCATATTGCAGTCACATTTTAAAATGTTCTTTACTATGAAGTAAGAAGACTAAATTAAAACCACTGGAGAGGCCTTTGGGCGAGCGGCGCTATACAAACAATCCTTAGATAGATATGTGTGTCCTTTTACCCTTGAATATTCTAGGAGGATATCATGTACTTTTTCAACTCCAGTTCTAGAAAATGTGGTTTAGGATTTGGATTTTGGGACCCTGTAGGTCGAACACATGAAGCCCAGTGGGGTGGGTTGATTTTTCAGAGAATACTTAGGTCAACTGTGATTGCAAAGCTTTACCTGCTGTCATCACATACCCCGGGAGGCTGACTGACACTGCAGTGACCTGTCAGAGTACATTATTTTGCAGGTTTTTTCTGGCAGGGCTTGTTTCAGTGCACAAGTGAGCAGAATGCTCAGTTATAAGTTGTTTCGGAAAGAGTTTCCATACCTATATGCTTGCACAAGGCAATGCTTTATTTCTTAATTTCAGGGGAGGCAACTCCTTTAGGTATTGTAGAGGGAAGCCCCTTTCATACAACTATTGGTGCACATATGCAATGTTTGTATGGCTCATTGATTCAAGAGCAAAGTCCTTGAAGAGGTGGAGTGTTTCTGCATCATGGATAGCATAGCCCCTGGTGAGCTTTAGACACAAATGGTCAGTGAGTGGACAGACTTAACATAACAGAAATTAACAAATTCGGATAGTTTAACCAAACCCTGCTGTGCTAACAACAGAATATTTATTGTGTCAATAGAGTGAACTGCCCGTTGAGTAAGGTAGATACTCCCATGGAGGGTTTAAGAACACCAGTCCTGGCATTGCTTTGTATGCCTTTGGGTTCTGTTTATTTATGCCTCCCCATAGACACACACTACAGTCTACAGTACAAAGAAATTTCAAAGCCCTGACCCATGATATGATATGATATGGCATTTATAACACGCCTATACACAAATGTTTCACGGCGCGACGACGCCTGGGAGGGGAAACAGAGGGAAGACAAAGACAGCAATCCTACTAGGCCAGGTCACATTGCGATTGCGCAAGTGAAGGGGAGGGGGGAGGGGGAAAGTGCAGAGGGAAAGGGGAGTGGATAGTGCAGTACATAGGATAACAGTAAGATAAATAAAGGCAATAAATAAAGGAAATAAATAAATAAATAAGTGTGGTCAGTAGGTGGCAACGGTAAGTGCAGCCATCAGGTGTCAAGTGCTAGTCGGGGCTGTAGGGATAACGAAACAGTCCCCGAGTGCAAGAGTTGCCAGGGCGGCAGTGCAGGTGTGTACCTGGGTCCGAGATCAGAGAGTAGCCAGGTAACCAGTGCAGTTTCAGATTCAGTCAGGAGATCAACAGGGGAGAGGTGGAGAGAAATCAGAAGCAAAGAGGAAGGTCTTGAGGTGCTTCCGGAACCGGAGCTGATTCTCCGCAAGTTTTAGAGGGGCCGGGAGGCTGTTCCAGGGGGAGGCCCCAGCAGACAAGAGAGATCTACCACCAACTTGCTGCTTGGAGAAGCGACTGACCCTGAGGGAGTTGGAGGTGGATGAGCGAAAAGCTTGAGGGGGGAGATATTTAGGAAGAGCGAGTTGAAGGTATTGAGGTCCCAGACCCCAAAAGGCCTTGTGGACAATGCAGAGGGTTTTGAGCTTAATCCTCGCCGCCACTGGGAGCCAGTGCAGAGATTTCAGTCCTGGAGAGATACGAGCCTTGGGCTTGAGGCCAAGGACAAGTCTTGCAACACTGTTTTGGATGAGTTGCAGAGTTTTAATCCATTCATAGAGTTCTTGTAGATATCTTTCCATCATTGAGTTTTCTTCTTGCGCGTCTTCTATTTTGTAGATGATTTGTGTGTCCTCTGCATTGTTGTAGCATGTAAATCTGTGTTTTTTAATGAGCTTGATTAGTGGAGTAAGGTAGATATTGAAGAGCAGTGGGGCTAGGGATGATCCTTGTGGTACTCCACAGTTGGTGTCTCTTGGAGTGGATATGAAAGGTTTATTCGAGATGGTTTCCGTTCTGTCTGTTAGGAATTATTTAATCCAGAGTAGGGCCAGGTCGGTGATTCCTATTTCCTCGAGTGTCTTAATGAGGAAGTCATGGCTGACTGTGTCGAACGCTGCAGAGAGGTCCAGAAGTATCAGAGCTGAACTTGTGTCAGAGTCTGCATTTGTCTTTAGATCATCACAGATTGAGCAGAGTGCCGTCTCAGTTCCTCTCTTAGGTCTAACCCCAACTTTTGCCTGGTCCAGCAGTTGGTATTTTTTTTATATGTTCCTGTGTTAGACCATAGACGTTGGTTTCAAGTAGTTTCGCTGGGTACGGGATGTTCGAGATAGGTCTGTAGTTGGAGAGGTCTTCCACGTGGCCTGCCGTCTTCTTGAGCAGTGGTTTGATGTACACCGATTTGAAAGAACGCAGCACTTTGCCTGTTGTGAGTGATTGGTTGAAGAGGTTTCTGTAAAATTCCAACGGTGTGCCTTGTGTGAGGATTCATTTGTAGGGATACAATGGGGAGCCTGCTTTTTTGCTATTTCTCACCAGCTTCACGAAAGTGTCTACTGATATTTGGGGAAGCTTTGGAGTTTGTTCTGGGGATCCTCGGTTGGGGGAGTGGGTTGTGTATTTTGGTTGACTGGTCTGCTTTTTATGATTTGGTGGATGACACTGATTTTGATTTTGAAGTAGTCTGTGTGGCCGTTGCATAGTTTCACTGAAGGCACTTGGGTGTTGTTGCATCCAATTGGGTTCCTCATTTCGTTTATGATGTTGAACAGTTCCTTTTGGGTGTTTGTGGCTTTGGTGATTCGGTTGTCGTAGTATTTCTTTTTTGCCTTTTGGATTTCCTTTTTGTATGAGCGGATTTGTTGTTGAAATTGTTATTGGGAGTAAACCATTTTGCCATTGTTCTCTTGTGTGATGGGTTGAAGGGTTTTTCCTTGGAGATATTGTTGATTGTTTTGGTGAATCATTTATGGAGTTTTTCTGTCTATTGAGTTCGATTTAGTCGAGGTTCATGGTTGATGGTATTGTGAGTTCAAGTTGTTCTAATAAGTTAGTATCTTTTATGGTTTCTTCTCATGACCGTCAGAAGTTTATTGGGTTGTTTGGCTGCTTTGGCATGTTGCCTGATCACAAATGGAATGATGATGTGGTTGCTCCAGAGTATCTGTATTGGCGGTGCCGTGGTGATAAGGTTTCTGTTAGAGAAGATTATGTCAAGTGTGTGTCCTGCTGCGTGTGTTACTTCTTCAACCAGCTGATGTAATCTTATTGTCTTGAGATGCTTGACTAGCAAATTTTGAGAGTTTGCATTTTCTTCTTAAAACCAGATGTTAATCCTTGAGGATTATCAGGTGTTCGTGTTCGATGGCTAGGTTGGTTATGGCTTCTGGGAAGCTGTCCACGAATGCTGCGTCATATGTTGTTGGTCTGTAAACCAGAATGAATTTGATATTTGTGTTGGGGTCCATTGTCAGGTGAAGGATTACGGATTCACAGTTTACGATGTTTAGTGGTTTGTCTGTTTTTATTTTCAGATTCTCTTTGTATGCCATTGCAAGTCCTCCACCTGTTTTGTCTTTCCTGTTTATCTGTGAGCACTTGAAGTTGTCGGGAAGGCAGCTGTGTATTGTGATTTTGTAGTTGTTATCTAGCCATGTTTCTGTAATGAATAGGATGTTGATACCTCAGTCGCACAGTAGGTCATATATCTCTGTGGCATGTTTGGACATCGATTTTGTGTTGATTAGGTTGCAGTGGATCATTTTGATGCAGTTTATTTTCATTTTTAACATTGGCTTTGTGTCGTGGTTGTTATGTCGGTATGCTTCCATGTTGCTCTCCAGATGTGGTGGGTGTTCAGTGTGAACTGTTTCTTCATTGAATTGGTCTGTTAGATTAATTTTTGGGTTGCTGATTTCTTCTGCTTCCACTTCTATATTTTGTTGTATTTGGGGGAGGTGTCCTTGTGTTTTGGTGATAAGTGGGGTGAGAGTGTCTGTTTCGTTCATTTTTCTTCTTGGTGTTCCTCTTTTCTTTCTGTGTGCTTCCAGTTTGTTTTCAGCGTGCCTAGCCAGGTCATGGGTGGTGAGATGTTCCGGTGCCTGGTTAGTTGCAAGCTTTTCAACAAGGAACTATTACTTTCCAGGAACCTCGAGAATAGAAAGCGTAAGACCAGGAAACCAGGCTGAAGAATCCTGCATTGTGTGTCAGAGATACCCGGGGCCCACCCGCGCCTATAACCAAAGCGAGGAGAATCACCAGCCACCGTGGTACCATCCTTAGCTCCAACAACAAAGCAGCGTGAGTGAAATCAACACAGCCAGTGAGTTGGGGAGACTGATACAAGACCGGTCTGTGTTGAAGCCAACGTTGCAAGCAGAAACATTGTATGACGAGGACTGGAACGAACATTGTTAAAACATGTGTGATAAGAAGAGTAAAGTTGAATTGCTGATGACTGACTGAACAAGATACAATACCTTTGAGTGGCCCTCCACCGCGTGGGTGCTCAACCGAGTGTCTCTGTAAGGTATTCAGCTGAGGAGTGGCAAAAGTGAAAGTGAGAAACATTTTATATCAAGAAGATAACGAGTAATTGTGAATCAAAGTGGTCCTGCGATATGTCAAGTAAAATCCTGTGCACTGTCGAAATTCATCAATTTTGAAGAAGTAGAGAAGTTGCATATGTGAAATACTTGGTCAAGACCCTGCAGAGGGATACCAATTGTAGATTGTGTGTCAAAGTGGGTCTGAGTGCGGCGGAGGAAGAAGAAGTTGTATATGTGAAATCCTAAGAAGTAAGGAACTTTAATGTTTGTTGTGTTGTATCAGGCCATCTGAAATAAGAGACTTTGAATGACAAAGAGATTTTTGGCACAGAAGGCCCTGATGTTGAAGTTTTGACTGCATCCTTATGCTAGAGAACCCAGAGAGTGTGCTAAGCTCAAGTGTGACGCCTTGTCCCGTGCTGAAACGTGGGGAAGGGAAGCGAATGGCTTGAATATCCTGACATATCATTTCTTGAACACTTTTCTTTTGCATAACATTGTTTCCCACACTATTTGTATTTAGAGGCAAGGATTGGCAATAGGTTTATTGGTATAGGCCCTTTTACTTTCACAGGCTCGACTAGGACTGGGTTATTATTATTTAATGGTCGTAGCTTGCTCCCATCTTTACATTTAGGTTTAGATAAGCATTTTTCAAACCCAATTAAAGTTCAATAAACACCCTTGAATTGTGATCACATGTGTCTGTCTTACAGTTTGATACCATGCCTTCCTTACACAGCCCCACAGACACATTTATAAACCTTGTTAGGTTCTGATCAGATTGACTCCCAGGTGCCCAAGGTGGATCAGTTGGATGGTATAGGGTATGATATTGGCTTGTCAGACAGGTTCAATGCCATCTGATAGATCTGTGCATAACATGCGAGGGGCACAACAGACAGACTCGCTGATGGCTCTGCGTATGATAAATACACAGCAGATTCACTAATGTAATGGCTCTGTGTGTCATCCAGTATAGGCACAGACTCACTGACCTGACAGCTCTGCATTTCACATGTGAAAGGGGCACATCAGACAGACCCACTGACAGGTGAGGATTCTGTGCATCACATGTGATAAGCCCATTGGTGACAGTGTAGCTACAATGTGAGGGCTTTGTGTACCACCTGTGATAGGCATGGAGCAGACATGCTTTGTGTATAATGTGTGATAGGCACATAACTGACAGACTCACTCGCATATGCTGGCTCTGTGTAGAAAATGTGACAGGCAGAGAGTTGGCATATTCATTGACATGTGAGGGCTCTGTGTATCTCCTGTGATAGGCACACAGCACACATTGTCACTGACCTGTTGTTAGGCAGAAACCTGTGCAGTTCCCTTAGGGAACACTGCAAAAGATTTAAGACTACAGGTATAGCAGTAAACCCACTTGGTAGCAGTCTGCACCACCCAGATTTACCTGGTAGCTGTGGCTGAGCAGTCAGACTTCCCTCAAGAAGAGTTAGGCAGTATGCAAAGTATACACAATATGTACCCAGACACAATAGCACAAGCAAACACTGACCAGAGCTTGGTTTCAAAAGTATATAGTTATTTATTTATTAAATACACATAAATAGAAATCACTCTAGCAAAATATAGTAAAAACACTTCAAACACAGTTATGATGAAAGCAGTTTCAACCCTTACTCCTATCTAGACAACTCTAAGTTAACACCACATAATTAAAACAGAGGTGAGCGCTTAACGTTAGATGACACTCTAGTAGGTTCAAGAAAGGGGTAAAAAGAAACAGAAATGGGTTAAACACACCACTCTAAGATCCAGAACACTTGCAATAGGCTCAAAGAAGCACAAAGTCACAGGTGAGCAAAAGTCACTAGGCAGGGCCCACTCTTAGAGTAGCCGGAGCAAAAATGTGCCCAAGATCACACTGTTATTAGGGATTCAAAGTCTTGCACAGAGTTAGAAAGAGTTTAGAGTGGCTTAGAAAGTTTAGCCAAGGTGCTCCAGGCACTCCCAGGTTCGAAAGCCGGGGGCTAAATCTACCCCGTACAGTCGGTAGCAAGGGAAGCCAGGCGGAACACGGTACCTTAAGCGGAAAGGATCCTCCAGCGGTGGCAGTTGTTCCAGGCAGTGGCAGCAGGGCTCGACGTCGGTCAGGGGAGAAGAAGTTCTCGCTGAAGAGCAGAAGAAGAGGGTCGTTGCACTGCCCGGGAAGAAACCAGCCGCGGAGTCCTCCGGTTAAAGGGTTGTACCGACTTTCGTGGTTGGGGTAAAAGTGGTGGGGTTCCGGTTGCCGGGGTGCTTGGCACTGGCAAGGCGGCCACGAGATACCTCGAGAAGCGAAAAGAAGGCGAAAACTGGTTGTCCCCACCAGTCAAGGGAAGGAGCCACTCCGCTAAGAGTTCTCCTCGGTCGTCGGGAAAAGTGGTGAGACGGTTCAGCAGGGCTCCACCGGGTGGTGTCGTCGAAGCAGGTCGGCTCAGCTCTTCCCTCGTCGGATTCTTGGTCCTGTGGCGACTTCTGAAGTTCCAGTCCCCAAAGCCCTGCTTTTATGCAGCAAACCCCCATTCACTCAGCCTAGCTGTCACTCAAACATGCTAAGTGGTGAGCCGGCCGGCTCACCACTTGGGCCAATCAGGACGGAGTGCGACTTGAGTTACCAAGGTAACTCAGTCCAGGGTGCCTAAATCCCCCTCCACCCCTCCTAAGTACCCCAGACAGAGTGGCACCACTTTGGAGGGCTTCTGTGGAGAAGCCCGCCAAAAGTGGAACAAAGGGCTCCACTTTGGGTCAGAGTTACAGAGGCGAACGCCAACGCCATTTTAGAATCAAGTTTTGGCAAAAAGTCCCAACCGGAGTTATAATAATAAATATATAAACCGGCGGTATGTTTAAGGCTACCGTAAATAAATAATTAAATGTGTTAGCCTAAAACAATGGGAAATCCCATAGGAAAAATATTCGCGGTCGAATATTAAACGTAGTTTCCACTGCCACCAGCCAAAACTCGATCAGGGGGGACGGAGACGTGCCCCCTCGACTAACAGACCCTGGGGCAATCGAATTGCCCCATCCAGTACGTCCACAATATGATGGTTTGTACTGGTTCTGTTCAGGATTCAAGACTAGCAAAGTCTTTGGTGACTTTACATGCCCTGGGAGACAGTAGTCAGTCCCAGGGTATGGAGTCTATGTTGGGGAGTCCCTAGGACACCCCTGGGTCACGGCACAGAGGGTGCTGTGTAACCCACATCACAAAAATACATGAGGCCCTATGGAGTAAAAGACCCCATAGCCCATTCAACACAAGGTTTAACCAAGAAAACACACTTCAACATGTCCAAGAGTGAGGGTAAAAGAGTCTCACTCTTGGCAGGAGAAAAAAAGAAACCCCAGAAATCCAGCAAAGCTGCTGGGGGACTCACTAGGTAGGGAAATTCAGCCTAAACAGAGAATTCTCCCTAACACTCGCCCCCCCCAGACTAAGGGACAGGAGGATTTAATCCACTCCTGGATGAACCTCATACCTCTAGTCGATGATATACATCCTAGAGAGTCCATCAGCATTTTGATGGTGACACCCTGACCTGTGCTCAATGGTGAAATCAAACCCTTGCAGGCAGATTGACCATCTCAATAGTTTTGGATTTTCCCCTTTCATTTGCATTAACCATCTCAAGGGTTGGTGGTCAGTCTGAATAACAAAAGTAGAACCATACAAGTATGGCCTAAACTTCTTCAGTGCCCACACAATAGCAAAGCATTCTCTTTCGATAGTTGCCCACCTTGTCTCAGGATCCTTCAGTTTCCTACTGATGAAGCAAATGGGGTGCTCCCTACCCTTCTCATCCAGTTGGCTTAGAACTGCACCTATACCTACATTGGAAGCATCAGTTTGTACAATGAAAGGTTGGTGGTAGTCAGGAGCTCTCAATACTGGAGCTTGGCAAAGAGCTCTCTTCAGTTTTTCAAAGGCCTGATTGCACTCCTCATTCCATTTTACCTTTTTAGGGAATTTGGGAGAGGAGATTACATTCAGTGGAGAAGCTATGGTCCCATAGTTCTCAATGAAATTCCTGTAATACCCAGTGAGACCTAGAAAAGCTCTCACTTGGGTTTGAGTAGTTGGTGTTGTCCAATTTTGCACAGCTTCAATCTTGCTGGGCAAAGGCCTTATTTCTCCACCTCCTACCTCATGTCCAAGGTAGACCACTTTACTTTGACCAATCTGGCATTTACTGGCTTTGATTGTCAAATGGGCCTGTTCCAGAGCCTGCAACACATGTCCTAGGTGGTTCACATGTTCTTCCCAGGAGTGGCTGAAGACTGCAATGTCATCCAAGTATGCCATGCAGAAATCTTCCATCCCAGCCAGAACTTGGTTCACCATCCGTTGGAATTTAGTCCAAAAGGCATGACCTTAAACTGGTTCAAGCCAACAGGGGTTGAAAATGCAGTTTTCTCCTTGGCATGGTCTGTCTGCCAATAGCCTGACGTCAGGTCAAACGTGCTGAGGTACTTGGCTGCACCAAGTCTATCCACCAACTCATCTGTCCTGGGCAAAGGGTGGGCATCAGTCTTGGTGACTGCATTTAGAGCTCTATAGTCCACACAGAATCTCAAGTCTTTGGATCCTGCCTTTGGTACTAACACAACTGGGCTAGACCATGGACTAGTAGAGGGCTCTATTACCCCGAGATCAAGCATCTTCTTGACCTCTCCTTTGATGTGTGCTCTGAAATGTTCTGACATTCTGTATCCTCTGCTTTTGACTGGCAGACAGTCACCAGTGAGTATCTCATGCTGGCCCCAAGGGGTCAAGCCTGGTGACAGTGAGAACAGGGAGGCAAACTGATTTAACATAGATTTGCACTCCTCTCGTTGCTCAGGTGTCAGGTCTGAAGAGAGGTTGACTCCTTCAACTTTTTCATCTAAAGGCACACCTCTGAGGAGATCAGGGAGAGATTCACTCTCTTCTTCCTCTGCAGCTGAAGCTAGAAGCAAGGCTCCTACATCAGGTCTGGAGATGTATGCTTTTAGTCGGTTGGTGTGGAAGACTCTAGGAGCTTCCCTGGGTTTGCCCAGATCCACCAGATAGTTGACCTCTCCAAGTTTTCCCACAATCTTGAAGGGTCCCATCCATTTGTCTTGCAAGGCCCTCTGCCTTGTTGGGAGCATAACTAGAACTAGCTGGTCTTGAGTAAACTCGACCATGTTAGCCTTCTGGTCGTGCCAATGTTTGACCAGGGCTTGACCAGCTTTCAAGTTGTCACTTGCTTCTGCCATCATGTGTGACATTCTCCTCCGGAGACCTATCACATAGTCAGTCACTCTGACTGGCTTGAGGGGAGGAGCACCTTCCAATCCCTCCTTAATCAGGGCCAATGGACCTCTGACTGGATGGCCATAGAGAAGCTCAAAGGGAGAATAACCTACTCCCTCCTGAGGGACTTCTCTATAAGCAAAGAGAAGGCATGGCAATAGAAGGTCCCACTTTTTCTTAAGGGGTTCTTCTAAAGCACCTATCATGCTCTTCATGGTCCTGTTAAACCTTTCAACCAACCCGTTTGTCTGAGGGTGGTATGCGGTTGAGAACTTGTAGGTAACTCCACAGGTTTTCCACATGGCTTTCATGTAGTGGGACATAAAGTTTGATCCCCTGTCAGAGATTACCTCCTTAGGAAACCCAACCCTGGTAAAAATACCAAGGAGGGCCTTAGCCACAGCCGGAGCTGTAACAGTCCTCATAGGAATTGCCTCAGGGTACCTAGTAGCATGGTCTACTACAACAAGGATAAACCTGTTGCCTGAGGAGGTTGGGGGATCAAGGGGACCAACAATGTCAATCCCTACCCTCTCAAATGGGACTCCCACAACTGGCAGAGGCACTAAAGGTGCCACATTCTTGGAACCAACCTTACCAGAAGTCTGGCAGGTATGGCAGCTCTTACAATATCTATCTACTTCAGCCCCCATCTTTGGCCAATAAAAGTAGAGTGAGAGCCTTTCCTTGGTCTTCTTGAAACTCAAGTGACCAGCCAAAGGTATCTCATGGGCTAGTTGTAAGAACTGTTGTCTGTTCTCTTGTGGGACTACAAGGCGTTTGTAGTCTCCAGGTTCAGACTCAGTGGGTTCACTGTAGAAGAGGCCATCTTCCCAGTGTAACCTATACTTCCCAGGCTCTTGCCCATTAGCTTGAGAAGCTGCCTGGTGGCGGAGACCTTCCAGAGTTGGACATTCTCTTTGCCCCTTACGAAAAGCTGCCCTGCTAGGCCCACCTTCTGCCAGTAAAGACTGCAGCTCAGGATGGTCCTCAGGGTCCAAATCTCCAATAAGGTTGGGGCCTCCTTCTAGCTCTTCCTCAGAGTCTAGCTCAACCACACAGGGTTGTACCTCCCTCTCAGCCTCAGCTGGAGGTGGAGTTACAGGTGTAACTTTGGACAACCTAGGGGAAGTCCTTGTTGGAAGCACTGGAGTACTTGCTGCTGGCTTTTTCCTAGGAGTCTTGGGTTGCCCCTTTGCTCCTGATCTGGTAGTTACTGCAGTAAGTTGCTCCAGTGGGAGAGGAGTGATTTCTGTCATCATCTCCTGAGATAACCCTCTCAGGGTTTTCTCTCTTGCAGGTTTTGTGAGTTCCTGTAACCTTTTGCTAGGAGGTCTGGGGGTATGAGATACAACTCCAAGAGCTTTGAGGTCATTACCCAACAGAACCCTACCTGGCACTTCACATTGTACACTGACAGGTATTTTTACAGCCATATCATTACATTGGATGAGAACTGGTAACTGGGGACACATCTGCACAGGCCCACCAGCTAACTTGGTGAGGCATTTGGGTGCCTTAGCAACATCCTCTGCCTTGAAAAATGATTCATCCACCACAGTTATGCTGGCTCCAGTGTCCCTAATGGCAGGAGTCTCCTGACCATTCACCTGGACACTGTCCTTATAATACTCTTTAGTATTATCTGGGATAGAGTTATAGACATCTAAATTCTGTTGTTCCCACAACCCCAGAGAGACTAAAGAAACACTAGCTGAGACTCCAGTGGGTTCATCAGCTAGTAATAGAAAGTTTCCACTTGCCATATGTACTTCCTCTTCTGGAGCGAAGGCTAAGGAGGCAAGCTGGACCCCTGAAGGTTTACCCTTACATCTGGGATCTCCTTTCACATGGTCAGTAGCCTTACAAACAAAGCATGAGCCAAAGGCTCGCTGGAATGGAGGCTTGTTCTGACCTCCTTCTGGTCTGGGACCAGAAGGTACACTAGCCTGATTTGGTTTCCCTTGTGGTTTACCCTTATAGTTTTGTTTGGGGCCCTCTTTGGAATTTGTAGTATTAGAATTCTCTTTGGAGTCCTTTTTAGACTGTTTCTCCCCATCCTTCTTCTGAGTTACCCCAGAATCCTTGTGAGTGGCCCTGTTGGCAACCCACAAGTCAGCAGCCTTAGCTAGCTTCCGGGAATCTAATTCCCTGGAATCAGCCAAGTGTTGTCTGAGCTCAGGAGAGCAGGCATCATAAATAGTCTCCAACATAAACAAATTCTTCATACCTTCATAAGTGTTCACCTTGTAACCCTTAATCCATCCCTCTAAGTTTTTCAAACATTCACTCACCCAGGTAGCCCAAGGGGTACCATCATGCTTTTTGAGGCTCCTAAACCTCTTAAGATACTGGGAAGGGGTCTTCCCAAACCTAGCTATCAAAGCTAGTTTCACACATTCATAGTCCTTCCTATCCTCCTCCCCCCATCTCCATTACCACATCAGTTGCAACAGGGGGAAGCCTAGAGAACAACCAGGTGAGTAAGTCATTTCCTGTGATGTTCTGGAGCCCATGATTATATTCAAACAGAGACAACCAATCCAACACATCCAACTTAGGCTCATACATACCAATCAATTCTTTAGGCATCCGGGGTCTTTTAGGACTGGAACTTCTAGAGGAGCCAGAGAGAGAAACATTCTCAACAGATAATTTCTTCATTTCTAAGTCATACTTGAGCTCCATTTCCCTTAGCCTTAGTTCTTTGTCAGTTTGAGCATTAAGTTTCTTATACTCCAATTCTAGCTTCATTTTCTCCAGTTCAAAGTACTGAGGACTAAATGTGGGACCTGGTAAAGGTCCAGTAGGTACAGCAGGTAGAGCAGGCAGAGGCCTAGGGGGGACAGTTACAACAGCCTCACCCTCCTCTTCTGACTCTTCCTCAGAATCATCAACATTTTGCTCCATGTTAACTTCAATACTGTCATCTACAGTGGCTGGAGTGGTAGGTTCCTCTGAACCATCACCCAGACTTTGGTTAGCTAACAATCTTTCAATCAGCTCCATTTTCTTGCCCTTAGTCAGGAGGTCCTTATGTTTACAGAGCACTCTTAAACAATCAGCAGTTTTGGCTGCAAGGGATTCTTGACTATAGCTTTCTATAACTGACATGTTAGAGGATTACCTTTACAGTGCTAAACTTTGTGGTTAGTTGCACTAAGGTATCTAAAGCACAATAAAATGTATACTCAATACAAATCCCACCGCTGTACACCAGTGTTAGGCAGAAACCTGTGCAGTTCCCTTAGGGAACACTGCAAAAGATTTAAGACTACAGGTATAGCAGTAAACCCACTTGGTAGCAGTCTGCACCACCCAGATTTACCTGGTAGCTGTGGCTGAGCAGTCAGACTTCCCTCAAGAAGAGTTAGGCAGTATGCAAAGTATACACAATATGTACCCAGACACAATAGCACAAGCAAACACTGACCAGAGCTTGGTTTCAAAAGTATATAGTTATTTATTTATTAAATACACATAAATAGAAATCACTCTAGCAAAATATAGTAAAAACACTTCAAACACAGTTATGATGAAAGCAGTTTCAACCCTTACTCCTATCTAGACAACTCTAAGTTAACACCACATAATTAAAACAGAGGTGAGCGCTTAACGTTAGATGACACTCTAGTAGGTTCAAGAAAGGGGTAAAAAGAAACAGAAATGGGTTAAACACACCACTCTAAGATCCAGAACACTTGCAATAGGCTCAAAGAAGCACAAAGTCACAGGTGAGCAAAAGTCACTAGGCAGGGCCCACTCTTAGAGTAGCCGGAGCAAAAATGTGCCCAAGATCACACTGTTATTAGGGATTCAAAGTCTTGCACAGAGTTAGAAAGAGTTTAGAGTGGCTTAGAAAGTTTAGCCAAGGTGCTCCAGGCACTCCCAGGTTCGAAAGCCGGGGGCTAAATCTACCCCGTACAGTCGGTAGCAAGGGAAGCCAGGCGGAACACGGTACCTTAAGCGGAAAGGATCCTCCAGCGGTGGCAGTTGTTCCAGGCAGTGGCAGCAGGGCTCGACGTCGGTCAGGGGAGAAGAAGTTCTCGCTGAAGAGCAGAAGAAGAGGGTCGTTGCACTGCCCGGGAAGAAACCAGCCGCGGAGTCCTCCGGTTAAAGGGTTGTACCGACTTTCGTGGTTGGGGTAAAAGTGGTGGGGTTCCGGTTGCCGGGGTGCTTGGCACTGGCAAGGCGGCCACGAGATACCTCGAGAAGCGAAAAGAAGGCGAAAACTGGTTGTCCCCACCAGTCAAGGGAAGGAGCCACTCCGCTAAGAGTTCTCCTCGGTCGTCGGGAAAAGTGGTGAGACGGTTCAGCAGGGCTCCACCGGGTGGTGTCGTCGAAGCAGGTCGGTTCAGCTCTTCCCTCGTCGGATTCTTGGTCCTGTGGCGACTTCTGAAGTTCCAGTCCCCAAAGCCCTGCTTTTATGCAGCAAACCCCCATTCACTCAGCCTAGCTGTCACTCAAACATGCTAAGTGGTGAGCCGGCCGGCTCACCACTTGGGCCAATCAGGACGGAGTGCGACTTGAGTTACCAAGGTAACTCAGTCCAGGGTGCCTAAATCCCCCTCCACCCCTCCTAAGTACCCCAGACAGAGTGGCACCACTTTGGAGGGCTTCTGTGGAGAAACCCGCCAAAAGTGGAACAAAGGGCTCCACTTTGGGTCAGAGTTACAGAGGCGAACGCCAACGCCATTTTAGAATCAAGTTTTGGCAAAAAGTCCCAACCGAAGTTATAATAATAAATATATAAACCGGCGGTATGTTTAAGGCTACCGTAAATAAATAATTAAATGTGTTAGCCTAAAACAATGGGAAATCCCATAAGAAAAATATTCGCGGTCGAATATTAAACGTAGTTTCCACTGCCACCAGCCAAAACTCGATCAGGGGGGACGGAGACGTGCCCCCTCGACTAACAGACCCTGGGGCAATCGAATTGCCCCAGCCAGTACGTCCACAATATGATGGTTTGTACTGGTTCTGTTCAGGATTCAAGACTAGCAAAGTCTTTGGTGACTTTACATGCCCTGGGAGACAGTAGTCAGTCCCAGGGTATGGAGTCTATGTTGGGGAGTCCCTAGGACACCCCTGGGTCACGGCACAGAGGGTGCTGTGTAACCCACATCACAAAAATACATGAGGCCCTATGGAGTAAAAGACCCCATAGCCCATTCAACACAAGGTTTAACCAAGAAAACACACTTCAACATGTCCAAGAGTGAGGGTAAAAGAGTCTCACTCTTGGCAGGAGAAAAAAAGAAACCCCAGAAATCCAGCAAAGCTGCTGGGGGACTCACTAGGTAGGGAAATTCAGCCTAAACAGAGAATTCTCCCTAACACCTGTGATCACTCTATGTATCATCTGTGATAGGCACATAGTAGACAGACTCACTTGCTTGGATGGCTCTGTGTATAAAATGTGATTGGCACATAGCCAACAGATGCGCTGATATGTGATGTCTCTGTGTATAACATGTGTCAGGCACAGAGCAGACATACGCGCTGACATGTGATAGCTCTGTGTACAGACTGTGACAAACACATAAGTTGCAGATCCGCAATCATCTGATAGCTCTGTGTATCAGCTTTATTAGGTACTACGAGAAACCTGAGGGCGTCCTTACATGTAATTCGCTTGGAACCTCTTCTCAGGTGGCCAGGGAAAGGCCATCACTCTTGGATCCCAACAATGGGGGCAGAGAAGCGAGGGGGGAGCACCTGGGTGGAGAATACTTGGGGATATGAGATGTCCTCAGGTGAGACAGTATTCCACCCTCCCTTCTCTCAAAGAATCCCCTATCCCAAATGCAATCATGGGATATTGTTACCCCTATCCCATTGACAAAGAAAATGGTAAAAGATTTTTCCAGTCTAGAGGCAGCAGGAGGATGGGGAAAAGGAAAGGGGTTAAAATTGGGGTACCTTTAGGAGGGATATGATATCCCCCTTTGCCTAAAAATGACCTACCTAATCCTCCCCCAACCTTTATGGGTTACCACAAGACTGCTCCCCTCATTTCGCCACATTTGACTGTTAAATGTTCTGGAACACGGAAGAGGAGACTGAGAGTAGTAAACACTATACCTTTCTTTTACCACTCTGGTACTGGGACGAATAAGATGCCTGCAGAGAGTCAGGCATGTCCCTTTATTCATGGTCAGGCAAACCCAAGTAAAGACACACACCTGCAACTTGTTAACTGGTTGCAGGTGTATAAAATGAGGGTCAAAGAAGCACAACAGGGAGGCTGCGTGGGAGAGACCAGCAGAAGAACCCTTATGTATGGAGGCAGCTGTGGTGGGACCAGCGCAGGAGCCAGGTCGCCGGCAAAGACCCTGAAGAACTTGTGTGGCCCAAGGCAAGTGGGCTGTGTCGTGGCACAGGTGTGGGAGCCTCCAATGCAGAGTGCGAGCAGCAGGGGTTGTGGGAGAAGCCTGGAGAGAGAGCAAAGCCTCTGAGTGCAGGGAAGACTGCCCGGCAGGCAAGCAGGGCTTGCATCAGAAGGCCCTACGGCCTTGCGTCTAGAGAGAAGCTGCGAGGGCCGTCAGAGGTAGCTGCCATCAGCCGTTGAGTGTCGGAGGGAACACTTGGGCACCGGGACGCTCCGAACAGACCAGAAATGTTAACAGTCTTTGAAACAAATACAATACCGAACCGAGCAAAAACTTGAAACTACATATGAGTGCATCATGAATACCGAACTGCATAAACACTTACAATTGAGCATAACAAATGCATTGTAGGGGGTATGACTTGGCGGCCATGCGATAGAGACGCAGCTCCCTAGAGATCCCGCATGATCCGGCAAGCCGATCCGACAGGCTGGCACAAAACGCAACGGCAACCCTAGCTAACTTGAAGAAAGGGTGCCTAATGGTCTGAGGCACAGTTGGGGAGATGCCAGGGTGAAAACGGAAGACGGAAAACCCAGGAGAGAGCCCGAAGCAAGACTTGCACTGCCTCACAAAATGGCGCATGCAACATCGAGTGGGTGAGCCCTTGCTCGATTAGCCCTGCAAATGGCATTGTGGTGGACAAGAGAGATGCCAGACGGCTTGCGCCGGCACAGAGGGGCACTTCAACACTGAAATCGAACCCTTATCTGGAAGAGGGTGATCCGAAAACACCCCGGGGTGGCTGGTGGACTGGGATCGCACTACTGCATGCACAAGTGCGACCAGATCTCTGCAGCACCGGATTGAGAGCGAGAAGGAGGACCCGTAACGAAGGACACCGGGCGAGTGAAGCCCATGAGGAGAGGCTGTAACAAATAGAGCCGAGGTGTAAGGAGAGAGAGAGAGGGGAGAGCGGGGCTCCCATTGTTGGGACTCCGGAAAGGTGGGTAGGCAGAAGGCACCCTAGAGACTCTTCACCATCACCAAGCAGGGCACAGAACACCGCCGACCAGGTCAAGAAGGCAAACCTGCAGGAACCTGGATGGCAGACCCGCTGGGGCGAGCTGGAATCCACGAGCACAGGGAGCTCGCTCACAGGCTCTTCAAGCACGCCAGCCGCATTATCCTTGGGTGAACAGTTAAGCTGGGTACAGCCCCAATGCCAAAGCAAACTGAGTGCTGCTGTGTACGGAGACAGCAGGGAGGACGAGAAGCTGCGGGCCAGGCTGCATCGGGCCGCGTGGTGCACGAAAAAACCAAGACACAGTAAGCACTACATTGGTGGAGGGACCCCCCCTGGGAACTATCAGTAACAAACAGCCCCCAGGGAAAAGAGGAAGATCTAGTGGGCACAGGGGCGCCCACAAGACATTTCGAGGGGGGACCTGCGCGGCAGCGGCCCGCAAGGTGACCGGAGGCAAGAGAGAGGAGGAGGTAACAAGGAGTGCCACGACCCAGTATGATCCAGTGGGGCCAATTACCACCGGACAGCACCTCGCATGAGAGAGGGCATCCCAGGGAACGGCGGCATCACAGCCGCTCACCAGGAAGGACCTTGGCCCGAACCAGCACAAACATGATTTGAAGAGAGGGGGGGTGCAGACCGGCAAACACTGAGGCTTCTCACGCCAGCAGTAATAGCCCAATAGCAGGCCGCCTACAGCATAGAGTTGTGCAGAGACCACCAGCGGCGCTTGATGACACCCCACACAGGAGGGTAGACAGAGTCCACCAGTCACATAACTGCAGTTCCTTGCTGCAGCGGGGGCCATCCCCGAACCAGCCCAGCTAGACCCAGCACGTGGGACAGGAGGACGAGGCTCGACGGCTGAAGTGAGGGCAAGACATAACAAAAGGGAACCAGAAGCAACGGACAATCAGCATGTGGCCGGCGGCTCACACCAGTAGACGAGGAGGACCAATATAGTATAGCAAGAAAAAACTATATTACGAGGGAGGCCACAGTCCATTGGCGCATAATCTCACACTCACTAGCCGCAAAAGGGAGGGCCTGGACTCAAATGGACCCGGGAGCATAAACAACCCCAATAATGACTATGTAAGGGGAGGCCCAGTCCAGCAACCAGTGCACCACGGTAGTTGCCACAAGGGGAGCCTGGACCAGAGACAGGCAAGCAAGGCGCGAAGGCGAGCCACAGCAACAACCACAGCTGTCACGCCATAGTCTTCAGAAACGGGGCCCTGACCGGACCTGGTGGGGCAGGGACACAGAAGAAGCAGAGAGGTGCAGAACAACAAGAGCTGCAGCAGGAGAGGACTGGAGCAACACGAGTACTCCCACGACACAAGAGGCGACACTGGTACGCAGGGAGCTGCTCCAGGACACCCGCTGGAAACGAAAGTGGCGGCAGAGAGGAAGTGAGACTGGGGCCCCGACGCAAACTAAAATGTGCCACCGGCACCGGCATGTCAGCGAAGCAGAAAGGAGGGAAAGGAAAACAAACCAGCATGGAGGCCTTCACACGGAAGAATGAGGCGCCCCAGACGCAAACACCAGAGAAGCTGGTTCTAGTGCATCCGCCACGACACAGGTTAAGAAGGGAAAAGATGAGGACCGCATACTCGAAGCCATAGCGGTGCTGAAAACATCACTTGAACATAAGATGGACGCGGTGATGGTGGACGTGGGACTTCTAAGGCAAGATGTAAGGAAACTGTCAGAGAGGGTCAACACCGCAGAACAGCAAGTGCAGAGTAATACAGCAAACTTAACTACCACCCAAAACGAAATGACAGAGGCGCTAGATCGTATCCGCACCCTGGAGCAAAGGGCCGAGGATGCAGAAGGAAGGGCCAGGCGTAACAATAAGCCTATAGTGGGGCTGCCGGAGGGTGAGGAAGGCAGAGACCCCACGAACTACGTAGAGAATCTACTGCTACAGAAGGTGGGGGCAGGGAACTTATCCCAGGGATTTGTGGTTGAGAGAGGGCATAGGGCCCTGACCAGGAAACCTCGCACAGGAGCACCCCCAAGACATATGATTGCGAAGATTACGTACTTTAAGGACCGAGAAAAGATCTTAGCATTTTCAAGAGAAGGTGGGGTGATAACAAGAAATGCTCTCCTTGGACCTTGGTCTCACCTGCACAGCAGAGAATGTGCACATTAGGGCAAGGTTGGTTCAGTGGGTGTACAAGGCTCGGTCATCAGTGACATTGGCAGCACAATCAAGTATGCGTTGTGAAGGTTCCTGCTATCTCAGTGAAATGTTGGCATACATCCTTCACCTTCTGAGACGTGCATGGCCTGAGGTTTACATGCAGCAGTGTATCAATTGATATGTGGATTCCTTTGTGTGTCACTCTCATGGTGGCATGCTAGTTCCTATTTGGTTACTTTCATTGTGGTGTGTGTTGTGCAAGGTGCAACAATCAATCAATGGACCATTTACTGCATGCACAACCCCAGTGTCGAAATGTCACAGTACTCTGTCCATTATCACTGTATGGGGATACCCTTATGTCTGCATGTTCATGTAACACGTTGTTAAGCCATGTGTCATGGCATTCGCTATGGCTGGTGTTGCATTTGCTACTTGGCACGGTCATGTACATTTGGCCAGGCATGTGATTGCCAAATCAGGGGTCAGTATCTCAGGGATGGTTATGACTCCAGCTACTCGTGTATGGTGGCTTTGTGAATATGCCTACATTAGGACTCTACTGGCATGACTGTCTAGTGGCCAGGGTGGAATGTCTCTTCTGTGTCAGGGTGGGATGCAGCACTGCGACACACAATATGCTCAGTGGTAGTTGTGCTTCCATATGTGACTGTGCTTTCACAGGTAAGTGACATTCAGACTGTGTTCTGCTGTGTTGAACGTTTGCAAGGTTTCACGTGTGAGGCCCTGCTATGGGAATGTTGCATTGCTTTTGCTGCCTGTGTTGCAAGCTGACATGCAGGGATTCCTCTGTGTATGCCCCCCCCAGCAGATGAAATTTCACAGGCATTTCAGGCTAGTTTTGTACTCACCCAACATCAATGTGTTTTGGCCTTGGTGCCTCTCCATGTAGGTTGGCAGAGTACTGTTGTGAAGAACCATAGAGTTGTGGGTGGATCCTGCGTAGCGGGCACAGCAGTGGGTGAAGGTTAGGTCAGGGCTACACATCATCTGCACGTTCATTGAATGGTAATTCTTACGGTTCCGGTAGGCTGCCTCATGTTGCCGGGGGGCTACTAGTGCTACATGTGTGCATTCCAGGGCTGCTATGATGTTCGAGACTTGCACAATGGCAATGAACTGGCACTTGACATGGAGCAGCAGTGTATCCATCACCTGTCCCAACACGGTACTGAAGGTGGACTGGGCCATGCCGTGCATCATGCCAACGGTGTGTTGGTAGCTGCCAGTCCCCAGGTACTGTAGTACCGACACAAGCTTGCCAAATGGGGGCACAGCAGTGCTGATGGTGATACGGCTGCTTATGTCAGCCTGGATTGTGTCCAGCAACTGCGTGATGGTTGCCCTGTCCAGCCTGTACTCGTCACCAGCTGCCCTTCAGTCAAGGCCCAGGGTGTTGGCCTGACCCTGAAGATGGCTGGCCGCCTTGCTGGTGCTGGTCTCCTCCTCCTTCTCCTCATCCCCAATACCCCCTGTGCTCCCAGGGTCCTGGGCTGGTTGGCAGGCCTCTGCAGCTCCAGCTGCAGCAAGTAGATGTCATCATCAAGGCTCCCAACTCCAAATGGCAACATGCTGTTGGGAAGGATTTGTTGTGCATGGGTGAGTCCATTTTAGGTCTCTGATGTGCATTGGTTTCACCTGGGCACTTTTTGCTGTCTCCTCCCTGCTCCTGCTGGTGTAATGGTTTTGGGGGGGGGGGTTGCATGGGTGGGTCCTATGTAGTCCTCTGATGTGCATTGGTTTCACCTAGGCACTTTTCGCTGTCTCCTCCCTGCTCCTGCTGGTGTAATGGTGTTGCCGAGGGTGTGTTATGCATGGGTGGGTCCTGTCTAGGCCTCTGATGTGCATTGGTTTCACCTGGGCACTTTTTGCTGTCTCCTGTGTTCTTTTACCTCTAGCATTTGGCTAGGGGTATTTTCGGCAGATTTTCTATGGGTTTTCTGGCGCTAATAGCACCTACGCCGGACTCGTGATGACTCTGTAATAGCGCAATTGGGTGCCGGCGCTATTACAGCCGGCGCTATTACAGCCGGCTGTACTACCATAACTGTGCCGGCAGGATTTGTACTAGTGATCCGGCGGAGCGGTATTGGCACCCAGCTCGAGATGACGCCCATGGTCTGGAGCAGCCTCTAGCTCCCTCCCCCAAGTCCAGAATACAAGATGTTTATGCCGTGGCCACAGAATTGGTCCTTATCTAAATCCGTCTTACAACATATGACAACTTATTTGCATGCCACATATACAGGCAAGAAACTAGAGAAGCGCCTCGCTGTTCTAGAACTTTGGAAAATGTTCGAACAGGTGAAAGAGGAAGAGCCACCTGCAGATTGGATATTAAATGTATGCACGGAAGGGGGTGAGACGCCTACCGCGCCACCAGCCCCGCCTGGATCAGAAAGCGAGGGAAGAAAGTTTAAATGGACTCTACCCATTAAGAGAGCTCATGTCAGCTACAGGGTACAGCAACCCCTCCTATGAGTCACCGGTAGTGACGAAAATCAAGGGAAGGATCAGGATTAGAATCTCACCTCCGCAGTCCCGAGGGACAAGGAGAGACGCTATGATGAAAAGGAGGATCATGCACAGACAAGTGCACTTCTCGATAAGGGGAGAAAGGGAACAAAAGGGAAAGGGAGTGAAGACAGAACTGATGAGATAGCATTCGCAAAAGACGAATGGATGGGAGGACAGATATTGTTGAAACTCGTTGGTAAGGGAAGTGATGATGTGAGACCAAGAGAGAGGTCTGATGAGGCACAGAGAAGGGAGAAAGAGAAGGAAAAGGAAGTAAGGGACGAAAGAATAAAGAGGAAAGATAGTCTGAGGCGAGAACAGCTATATCGCGAAGAGCAAGGAAAGCCGCTCAATCGCAAGCAGTATGCAGCTTATGACAAGTACAGTCAGAACCTGCAAAGGTTGGAAGAAGAGCAAAGAGAACATGAAAGAAAAATAAAGAGATGAGAAGATGAGGAAGTTAGAAGGGCAAACAAATGTAGAAATGAAAGAAGAAGGGAAGAAGATAAGGGCAGAGAAGAGGCGAGGAAGCGCAAAGAATTTGATGATGATATTGAACGTAAGCGTAGACAGAGGGCACGCAATATCAACTATCTGGAGCGGGAAGTTAAAAACCCAATCCTGTTGTAGAATGGGAAGACATTGAAGAATTTTTCCCTGCGTACGATTCAGTACCATGCACCAGTGGGGCGAATATTGAGGTTGACACCAGAAGCATCAGGGAGACGATCAACAAAATACATGATGAAATTGGGTTGGAACGAGTATCCCATGGGGAAAGGGAAGACGAGCGCTTAGAAAGCACTCAGCTGTATGACACTGAGGATGTTACCCGAAGTAGTGGGAGCAGGAGACTGTCCCTGGATAGGCTGTCCCTGGATAGGCTGGAACGAAGATGATGCAAGGAGCTGCGTGAATTGGGAACAATCAATGTCTGACTCCGGAGAGGAGACGGAGTGTGAGGCAAATGAAGAAGAGAGACAGCGCGAAAAGCGGCTCCCAAGGGACAAAGGGGCACGATGGTCAGAAGTTAGCGAGTCCGCACCAAGGGCATCAGAGTCTACCACACAATCTGACCGACACGAAGGAACCCCCATGGTCAGAGAGGGGTGCCGGCGCTCGCTATGCGGACAGGTTGAGGACATTGCCAGGTAGACGGCGGTGCGGGAATGTTACCCCAGCGGTAGGCAGGACAGCTATATCACAAAGAGCAAAGAAAGCCGCTCAATTGCAAGCAGTACGCAGCCTATGCCAAGTACAGGCAGAACCTGCAAAGGTTGGAAGAAGAGCAAAGAGAACATGAAAGAAAAATGAAGAGACAAGAGGATGAGGAAGTTAGAAGGGAACACACCATGGATGCGGGAATGTTAGCCCAGCGGTAGACAGGAGAGCTATGGGGAAAGAGAAGAGAGTCTGCATGTCTCAATTTCATCTTCTAGAAAAAGGGGGAGCGAGACCACAATATATTCCGTGGGCACACATGGATCGAGAGAACTTGAAAAACAAGCTTCTAATGTTGACATCGGGAGCTGGGAAGTGGATACACGAGCTAGAATAAATGACAGGGGGTGTCACCTTAGCTATAGGGGGCATTAAAGGTCTCCTGATTGACATACTCGGTGAGAGAGCAGACGATGTACGGGCTGGGTACCCTGTTGTTACCATAATTAACACTGCCCACGATGGAGCACCATTTAATAATTGCAGAGCAGCAGTATGGAAAGCGCTACGAGTGCTTTACCCAGATACTTCTGATATGGGAGCTATAATGACTCGCAAAATGAAGGAGTCAGAAGATCCGTTAATTTATATCCAGAATTTCCAAGCCGCGTGGGTGCTCGAAACGCATGAATCTTGGACAAAATCCATACCTGTGTTTTACCACATTTTATGCCAAGGGTTATCAGAGCCTGTACAAAAAAAGCTTAAGAAATTGGTAGGAGTTGAGGCTAAACCTTGGGCCGAAATACAGTTGACAATTGCACATTGTTGCAGACTGGTGCAAGAAAAGAATCGGAAAAAGGAGGCAACTCGTAAAGGTGAGGAAGCAAAGCTGGTGCAAAAGAAATTATCCAAGTGTGCTCTCGAAGGAGCCATGCTGACTAGCCCAGCTGAACAGAACGTACAACAGGTGGCTATCCCACAGCAGAATAACCAGGGTTTCATAGGACAATACCCAAGGGGAAGGGGATTGAGAGGAAGAGGATGTCAGTGTAATCAGCGAGGTTTCCAGAGTAATCAAGGAGGCTCTCAAAACGTGCAGATGGGTAGTCCAGATATATCATATGGACAAACAGGCCGACCACCGCCTGTTTGTTGGCTGTGTGGAATGACGGGCACCTGGCGCGTGTGTGCAGGAGCCAAGGCGCGTGGCAAAATAGCCAAGGATTGGGAGCAGGCAAAGAGAATGCACCTGCAATCCCACAACAGGGCGGTGCACAGAATCACACAGTACAGCAGCAAGCACCAGGCATGCAGCAGGGTGCGCAACAGGGGGTCCAACCCCCGAGCATGGGGAACTTGCCACAAGGGCAATTCCAATAGGCACCACTGCAAATGTCTCAGGGCACAAACTCTGTGAGGGGAGGCAACCCCATGAATGGAGAAAATACACAAGTGTACAGTGGATCTAACTTATATATGAACTAGGACAGCTCACTGGGGACCCTGATGTGCTCTATCCTATCAGTGACACCAGACCCTAATAGGGAACCTAGGGTGAATGTCGCCATAGGGGGTAAAGAATATTCCTTCTTAGTTGACACGGGGGCAACACGCTCGTGCATACGAGAAGGCACATTTTCCTTGTCCGGCGAGGATATAGATACTCAGAATTTTACAGGAGCTCACAGTCGAGTTCCCCTAACAGACGCACTCCCAGTCTCCATAGGGGAATATGAAATTGATGTACCTTTGTTGTATTCACGTCAGACCCCAGTAAACATTCTGGGTCGAGATCTAATGACAAAATTGAATATGACCATCTTGTTTACAGAGGAGGGCATAGTGTGCTCTAACCGGGGAATGCATTATTCGAACATGTGCGATATGATCAGAGCCTATTCAGGACACAAAGTCATGAGAGCTATACCATTGGAACCTGAGGTTTTTGCATATGGCATACGTGTACTTATGACGGGATTACCAGGCCTTGCAGACAAGGTCAGGAGAACCCCAGACAAATTTTTATTCAGGCCAAGAATACCAATGCATGAAGAGAAGGGACAAATATTTCCCTTGATGATATATGCTGCAACAGTGTGAAGTAGGATAGCATTAGTTGAAGGCTACGATGATGAAGGCAGACAATGGGGTGCAATTATCGCCATTGAAGAAGGGTATCGAGTAACTGACGTCACCGATGATGATCTGTTTGAAGAAACGCCTGACTCAGAAGAGACAAGGGTAGAAGTGAGTCTCATATTTTGGGTGAAAATGATCAAAAGAGAAGTGCCCCAGTGAATGATGTTGGCACTGATATGTCCAGAATACTTTGATGACGACATGACCCAGGTGCCTGTCTCAGTATGGACCAACAGGACCTTATGACGTAGGCCTCCTGAAGGGGGTAGGAGAAGTGAAAATTTAACTGAAACCAGGAGCAATTTTACCAAAAGCGCGAGAATATCCCATGTACAGAGAGGCGGATGAAGGGATCGCAAAGACTATTTCTGCCATGATGGAACAGAGCATCCTTGTGACGTCAGAGTCACCCTGTAACACAGTGATTTATCCTGTCAAAAAATCAAAAAGAGGGTCGTGGCGTTTAATTCAAGATTGAAGAGCATTAAACGATATTGTTGAAACCGAGTTCCCTCTAGTCCCAAATCCTTCCACAATTTTATGTAATATACCCGTCGAGGCAAAATATTTCAAGGTGATTGACTTGAAAAATGCTTTTTTCTCAATCCTGTTGCACCGTGATTCACAAGATCTGATGTTGTTCACATTCAGACAAATGCGTCTGAAAAGCACAAGGTTGACACAGGGATACTGTGTGTCCCCGTCCTTCTTTAACAGAGTCCTCCAGATGGACCTGAGCAATATTGCAGTAGAAAGCGTTGTCTTGCAGTATGTGGATGACATTCTGATCTGCAGCACGATAGAAGAACAATGCAGGCGCGATTCAGTTCAGCTACTGATTATACTGGCTGAGAAGGGTTATAAGGTTGACAAGGAAAAACTGCAATATTGTCAACAGGAGTTGCTGTACATAGGCCTGTTGATTTCGCATGAGGGGAAAAGGGTAACCCCAGAAAGGGCTGAAGCTATCATGAACACGGCAAAGCCACTCACGGTAAAGCAAATGCAGAGCTTTTTAGGTCTGTGCAATTATGTTAGAGCATGGGTCTTCGATTGCAGCTCGTATACCAAGCCCATGCTCCAGGCCCTAAAGAAGGCCCAGGCGACAAAGGAAAATATTGAATGGACTGAGACAATGGAAAAAGGGTTTACAGAACTCAAGAGAGCGATTTGTACGGCTCCAGTCCTCAGGATTCCTAACTATGCAGAATAATATTACCTGTTCTCGCACACAAATGGCAGCGTTATGACGGCAGTGCTCGCCCAAAAAACCTTGTTGGGGTACAAGCCCCTGGCATATTACAGTGGAAATCTGGACCCAGTAATGAGAGGCCAATTCCCATGCGAACAAAGCTCAGCTGCCGCAGCGTTCGCCATAGAGAAAGCGACAACCATTGTAATGGGATGCTCCATGACGTTATATGTCGAGCACTCATTATTTGCCATCTTAGAGAAACCAAAGGGTACGCTGACAGCTCAAAGAGCTTCTGCCTATGAGGTGATTATATCGAACCCATCGATCAAAATAGTTTGATGTAAAACAGTAAACCCAGCTACATTCATAGCCGAGCCAGTCACTGAAGGAGAACCGATACATGACTGTGCAAACTATGAGGAATTCTATGATGAAATCCCAAGGGTAAAAGAAAACGCCCTAGCAGGAGGAGAGATCGTTTTCATTGACGGTTCTTCAAAAATCGACCAAGAAGACGGACAAAGATATTCAGGCGTTGCCGTGATGAAACCCATAGCAAACAGAGAATTTCGAGTACTTGTCAGTGCACGAATACCATCTCATTTCTCAGCACAGGCCGCAGAAGTATTGGCATTGATACTCGCCATTGAGAATCACGCAGACCAGGAAGTAACAGTGTACAGTGACTCCGCCTATGTGACATCCACAGTGCACGCAGGCCTAGCGCGCTGGAAAAGGAGGGGCTACCTCTGAGCAGACGGCACGCCAGTGCAGCACGCAGCCTTATTGGACAGGCTGATTAAGGCACTACAGCTCCCAGAGGGCATAGCAGTCGTAAAATGACACAGCCATACTCACGGGACAGATTTTGTGTCACGCGGAAATCACGCAGCAGACACGGAAGCCAAGCGTATGGCCTTCAAAAGTGATCATGGAAGTAGACGTGGCATGCACCCATGAACGAATGATGGTAGCAAGAACCACACCCGAAGCCTATAGAAACATGGGGAAGACACAATTGATGGAGATGAAAAGAACATTTGGAAACGTCGAGGGTGTTCTTTAAACCTCTCTGACGAATTGTGGCGGCAAGACAGCACTGGTAAACCAGTCATGCCTGTAGCCCTACTGAAAATAGCTTTGGACATTACCCATTACATATGTCGAAAAAGAATCTAGCTGCAACGCTCACGGAAGACTGGTTCATACCGAATTTAGCAGAGCATGTTGCATTCTTTATGGTGAACTGTATAATCTGCCAACAATTCACGGCTGGGCACACATTAAAAGTAGTGAGAGGAGTTCACCCCAGGCCAAATGGCCCTTTTCAGCACTTACATATCGACTACATCGACATGGTCCAAGTGTGTAACGGTACAGGTACTTAATTGTAGTGGTGTGTCCATTCTCTAGATGGATAGAAGCACGTCCCTGTTCACACCCAGACTCAACCTGTGCAGCCAAATTCCTGGTGAGGGAAGTGCTCCCTAGATGGGGGTGTGCGAGGTGATTAGATCAGACAACGGGGCTCATTTTCTTAACTCAGTCTTTGAACAGATCAGCTTGCTGCTTGGTATAAAGCACAAGTTTCCGTCGGCGTATCAACCGGAAGGTAATGGTATTTGTGAGAGACTCAACGGCTTGTTAAAAGAAAGGATAGCCAAGTTGAAGCTTACTCTAAAGAGGGGATGGTTGCACTGCCTTCCACTGGCATTGTATGCTCTTCGGAACCAGGCTCCGACCATCATCTTACGCCGCACGAGATAGTCACGGGAAGGAGAATGAATACCCCTCTCACCCCAAGAGATAGAGCTAGATGTGATGCCAGCCAACCAAAGAGGTCCCGGGAACCGAATTGTCACAATACTTGAACTGTATGACATCCAGCCTTACTGTCATTTCAGACCAACTACAGCGACAACGAAAAGGGTGCAGCGCAGCGCAAGACACAGCAGGAGGCACTGAGGCAGACGCAGCTCAAGGTCTACGTGTACCTCCCATCTTCGCTGGAGGCGCCGTGTTGGTGAAAAACCACACGAGGAAAAGGTGGGACGAGCCAAGATTCAACGGCCCTTTTATCGTAGAGGACTGCACTCCTTTAGCTATCAAACTGCAAGGCAGAAGAGCATGGATCTTTCTCAATGACATTAAGCAATATGTCGGAGAAATCCCTCAAGCTACACCCCACCGCGAAGAAACTACAGACAACAGGGAAGAACCTCAGCACGTGCAGACGAGATCCATGACGAGGAAGAAGGACGCATGAGCAGAAAAGCCAAGACAAAGAACCCGTTTGCAAGTTGTGGCTTAAACTGGACAGTTCCTCTAAGCAAAAATGGGATAAGGACATAACGGACACTCTATGCATCTCAGTTGTAGGGTGGTGAAGACAATTGCGCATCTAAGCCACAACACGTTTGATGACTCGGGCTTGTAAAGCAATCACACTGACGCCTCGAAGAAAACAAGACTCAAATAGATTGTGATTTCGCCTAAAAGCTAAACACTGCATCCTGACTCATCAAAGAGCAGAACATCATCTTGCAGTATCAGTGGTGTCACCAAGCAGAAATATCACAAGGGATGTGTTGTCCTGTTTTCAATCAGTGCTAGACACATATCCGTCACTTGTAGGGAGAGTCACTAATACCTCAGACTTTATTCAAGATACTGCCAACAAGAAAGTAATCTGGCAACTGTTAACTGTCATTGCAGAAGCCTACATTCAGTTGCCTGAATACAGTGATAAGGATACAAATGCTTCCACCACAGGCAATTATAGATGAACTAGTCAATACGCTCTTCTTCCGCATCATAGAAGAGTGCCCAGCTGTTGTCGGAAGAACCACTGACACACTTACATTTATCAGAGATCCAACGAACACTGAACATTTGAACCAGCTGTGGGTCAAACTGAACTACCTAGTAGCAATCCACGCTGCAGGAAAGTGCAGAGATTGTTCACGACAAGGGAAGGGCCTGTGATCCAGAACCCAGCAAGCAGGACAAATGTCCCTGTCACCCGAGGACAGCCGATTGGTACACAACGTCCTGTTTCGCCTAGTCACTGACTTTCCAGAAATGGTGGGGAGACCTGCCGAGGTTGACGTCATCAGCTTCATCAGAGATCCAGCTAATGTCATGCATATGGGAATGCTTCTACATGGCATTATGCTCCAAGTGGAACTGTCCAACTTCTAAAGAGTATCTGAGGAGATTCCAGTGAAACCTTCCGCCGAGGGACAGATCAAGGAAGCCAAGGCAGCTCTTCATCTTTCCGCAGAGGGACAGATCCAGGAGACAGAGTCAAATCTCTTCATCTTTCCGCCGAGGGACAGATTGGGGGAACAGAGACAAGAACTTCACCATTTTATTTTATATATTTTTTTTTTACTTTGATTTTGATTGATTGCTATTTTTTCCATTTCTTCGCATTGAACAGGTTACAGCATGTCCTCAGGACTGAAGCAAATTCGGGGGGTGGACTGGGAACCGACCTAATTTGAATATGCACAATGAACGTGCCTCACCAAAGATGTTAGTCTAACCTATTTCCATAGTCTAGCAAGGGAACGGTATCCCATAACCAGAGACAATCGTCACCCGTAAGAGGGGTGACACTTGCGAAGCACAGGACCCTTTATGATACAAACTTTCTGAGAAACAATAATGGAGTGAGTAAAAAGAATAGAACTTTAACAGTTGCTATGATTGAAATGGGGGCCCAAAACAGTAACCTGGTCCTCCCACAACCAGAGGGGCGCCCCAGCTTCCCTGGAAGGAAATGCTGCCAATTGTCATACCGCACGATTATGTGTATATGTATAGTGATTATCATTGTCTTTCTGTCAGAACTGCATTCTTTATTGGTGCACGAAGCGTTCCAATTTCAGTGCACCCACCAGATAATGTATGCATGAGGCCCACGAATGCACCCAGACCCTATATAGTTATTCCAGTTCCAAGAAAATCTGATGATAAAGCAAACAAACTAAAATTGAATGTAATTAGTAGTGATTCAGACACACTTGAATTCATGAATGAAGAGAAAAGCTGGAGACAGGGTCAGCTTGGAATGAATGAAAACATAGCACTGACCACTATACACACCCACACACTAAATGCACACAAACTAGGGCAAGTGTCAATGGCTGCAGAACCTCAAACAAAGGCAGCAGAGAGCACAAGACTGCCTACCGAACAATCAGTCCCAGAATATAATGAAAGAGACCGAAAAGAGCCAAGTGAAGGACTGACCGAAGTAGACATAGCAAAAGCCCTTAAAAAAACAGAAGCAGCTGTAGGAGAATTCACTGCAAGGACACAAATGCTGATAGATCATTTATTCATGTTCATAGCTAAAGCTAAGAAGCTACATGGGGAACTGTAAACCAAACACGCAGAGACTGTACTGACAATCACACAAGTTCCAACACAAGGAACAAGTACCAGGCCCATGATGCAGCCATACACGGGACAGGTGGCAGGCTGGTGGCTAATAAAGACACTTGTAGAGGGCAGGAAAAGGATGAAAGAAGAAAAGGAGGGAATTGCAAAACCCCCACCTACCACATTGATGCAGAGAAGGAAACATGCTCCATCAACCAGAATGCCTGAGAATCCCCCAGCAAGGAAAAGTCACACAGACACGTTTATAGATGTAGTTATAGCGAACTACTGGAAGACACTAAGAATCAAGAGAAGCCCACATGAACACAACAATATATTGAACGATTACCTGGACAGCACAGCGCATCTGGGGAACAGCATTTGGTACCAGCACATGAAAGAAGTTGGAAGACGAAATTCGGAAGAAGAATGCTTCGTGTGTGCACTTCTACCATACAGCATGGGAAAATCCAAGATCTTCGTGGCTGTAGAAATTGATGTACTGACAGCACACTGTTTGTCACACGTAGCAATGTGCAACACCAGAGGACAGTTTATGGGAAAAGATGCCTCACTGATATGGGCAACTGAAACAGCATATCCCGATAAAGTTGATTATGCCCAGGACATTAAGACAAGAAACAGAGCTCATACCAGGAATCACGTTTACCCCACACTTAAAAAACCTGAGACTACTCAAAAGAAAGCTGGAAACGGCTTGGAGACTATCCCCATCAGCAGAAAATAAACTAAACCTTACCAAAGTCTCATCTCAATACAAGAAAGATATCCTCTTAGCCAAACAGGAAACTTATAACAACAGAATATCCCAATCCAAGTCTAGTGTTAAAGAACTGTTCATTATCTTGAAAGAACTGGAAACACCCATTGTACCACAAGAAAACTGTATCAAAGACAAAAAGTGGTGCTCCAGTATCCAACACACCCTAACCAACAAAGTAGCCAACCTACAGACCAAAATTGCCCACAAGAAAGCCTCTCTAGCACCCCAAATGCCCCAGAGCATAGCTCCCCTACCACACTACAAACAAAAAATACGTTTCAGATTCTCAAAAGTATCGACCATCGAGGTAGAGAAGGTCATACTGGGACTTAAACTGTCCAATTGCAAAGGAGACCAATGTCCGGGGCAACTTATCAAGGATGCCGCAAGAGAACTCTCTCCTTTCATAACCAAACTTATCAACTCGTCATTCACCACCGGCACCGTCCCAAACAATCTGAAAGAATCCTGGGTTCTGCCACTACTGAAAAAGCAAACCCTTGACCCTGCCATTCCCACGAACTTCAGACCTATCACGACTGTGCCATTTCTTCTAAAAATCTTAGATAAAGTGGCCTATATTCAAATACAGAATTTCCTGGAATCTAACCTCCTCTTAGGAGCTCGTCAATCTGGATTCCGCCCCCAACATGGCACAGAGACGGCCTTAATTGACCTTAAGGTCCAAATATACGAGTTTAGAGACAAAGGCCAAGCAGCACTACTCCTCCTTCTAGACCTCTCGGCTGCATTCGACCTGTTCAACCACAAAGTCCTCTGTAGTCACCTAGATTCCGCAGCCCAATTCTCTAAGGAGGTCATAACCTGGATTGAGTCTTTTCTGAGTAACCGACCATGAGAGTCTTTTCTCCCTCGGCCTCAGCAGACCCTATACCCATAACCTGCGGCGTTCCACAGGGATCCTGCGTGTCACCCATACTCTACAACGTATTCACCAAGCTCCTCTTCGACAAAATGGGCCATTTGGGTATTGCCTACACTAACTATGCAGACGATACCCAAATCCTCCTTCCACTTTCAGGAGATTACGCCGTCGATCTGGCTTTGGTGAATAGAATCTACAGTATCGTTCAGGCTTGGATGGCCACTCATGGTCTATGTCTGAACGACGACAAAACTGAGCTCATTATTCTAAGCACCCCGACCTTCTTAGCCAAATTTAGCCCAGATTATGCCAACTTCGCTATTGATGCTAATAACGTAAAAGTAGCAAAGGAAGTGAAGACCTCAGGCTTTTACCTAGAAGCCACCATGAACTTCACTAAACAAGTTAACTCCCCGGCATCGCTACTGCATACACATGCAAACTCATCAGAGCCAGCAAACAATTCCTCTCCACTGACAGTTGCCTCGCGCTGGATAGAGCCCTTATACTTTCCAAATTTGGACAGATTTTGACCAACTGGCTAAAAGAAAACGACAAATAAACTCAGACCATAATAAACTTGACGCTCTGATCCCTATCCTTTGCCCATAGATTCACCTACTCTGCACCAGTCCACTTGAAAAACTCTCCTAATGTACTGCGTCTACCTTATTCTATGCCACCTAAACCATGCAATCTACATTGTATATATTGATATGCCACTGTCTATCTTGTCCTGTATCTCATGTACACATGTAAATTCAGTGCATTCTCTTGTGATTTGTAATTTACTTTGTATATACTGATGTGTTATTATATATGTCGGCCTGATGGCCATGTAACCAAGTTGAACATATCCTTTCTGCTGCGCCCTGATGCTCCTGGGTCTGGTGCGCATTATAAATAAATAACTAAACTAAACTAACTAAACTAAACTAAACATGATCAGGTATGAAAATCCAGAAGTGGAAGGAGCAGGAACTAGATGGGAAATCAACCCCAAACTGAACGTCCAAGGAAAAACTCCAGAAGAAGCCCGAATTTGGAAGAATAGAGGTCAAATGCAGTTTTGGGTAACAGTGCTTTCACCAAACGGATGGGAATAAGGAGTAGTGATATGCCGAGCATGGATGGTCCTTGGAGCCTGCAAAGAATCAGTAGAAAACTCACAAAAACTGTGAAAATCTCTATGGCCAAAGTTGGTAAAGTTACTAACCTGGGTCAAAGATAGAGGGTGACCATTGCAGATAGTGCCACTGGAAAGCCCAAAATTGTGCTTCAGGAACAATAGCACGAGGAAGATCGGAGAGAATCAGAACTGCAGTCGCATCTTCGAAGCTCCAGGAATGACTCACGGAACTGCAGTAATTATGGATCATTACTGGGCGTGTGGATCCAAAGCATACATAAGGCTGCCGAGAAATTGGGGAAGCATATGCACAATAGTGAACGTCCACGTTCCTGCACTAGTGATCCCGAAAAGTGACCTGAACATTGACAGGTTTCCAAAAGCAGATGCCCACCTGAGGAAAAGGAGATTCGCAGAACTGGTATCCCGAATGAAGAGAGAAAACTACTTTATGGCCAAATCAGAAGAGGCATTCCATGCAATCCCGTATGAACACAGGCTCTTCAGCCTCACCTCATCAGTATTCACAATGATCCTCATGGCATGGATCCAAGTTGGAGTAAATATTAAATGGTTGCAGATAACCAGATGGGAGTTATTGCAGACCATCAGCACTACCATAAAAGGATTCAATGCTATTAAGGAAGAACTAAGAGCAATCCGACTGATGACCCTCCAGAACATATATGCACTTGACATGATCACCGCAATGGATGGAGGTGTTTGCACAAAAATTGGAGACTCGTGTTGTACATTTATACCTTCGCATGACGAAGAAAATTGAACCTTAACAGAAGCCATAAGCATGCTGACAAACCTACAGAACCACCAGATGACCAATGAAACTGACGAAGTTGATGATGACAGCTTGTTTGGAACACTATTCTCATGGGTCCCACAATGGATGGCAGACATAGCCAAGTTTCTGGCAGTCCTGCTATTCATGATACTACTAGGATTTTGTGTTATCAAGACAATCCTCACACAATGCCAGAAAAGTGCGAAGAAAGCCTTTGGGATGAAGATCATGATTGACGTCAAACCAGGATGGAAGCCGAGAGACCTAGCAGATGAAGACATAAGAGATTTTGTGAAGGCCAGCGAATTTGCACCAGAAGGAACAAAATGTATGTATCTCAGAAGACGTAGACTTTATGAAGGAAAATGGATCTATTGTAGCCCAAATAGTCAGTGTCAGTTTATGACCTGGAACAAAGACGAACATGTAATTTATCACTCCTGAAAGGAGTGATAAAAATATGGACTCCAAAGAAACACACGTTTACACCATCATGTACAACCCCAGACGATGAAGAATTGGATGCAGAAGTTCCAAGTAAGAGTAACCTAAAGGAGGAAGAAGAAGTTGTCGATAAACAGACCAGAGGGAGGTGTGTAGAGGAGGACACTAGACACTAGGACACTTAGTGTGCTTGAGGGCGGAGCAACCTCTGAACGGGCCCATGAGATTCAGAGCTCGCCGTCCAGCACCTTAAAACGAGATAGCTGCACCTTGAGGAGGATGGGGTGCAGGATTCTCTTACTCCAACACCAATCAATAAGGACAAGTCAATGGTTTGACAAAGGGAAGTCTGTTTACAAAAAACGGGGAAACAAATGGAAATCAACAGTGATGCGATCATCTGTCTCGCTTCAACTTCCAAATTCTTCATGCAAACAGTAATTTTTATAGCAAATTCTCGTCATCATCGACGTGTAGAACTCATAAGTTTGACATGCAATTCTATTGGTCGGGAAAGGTAACTTAAGTATAGGTGCTATATCTGTATATGTAACAGAGCGTGAGGATTGGATAACTCTTATCGGGTGGGTGTCTACGCCTATCCCTCTACATCACTCGTGATAGACGTCACTACAAGTACGACATCTCATTTGTTTTACTAGCTATAGGACCCTAGATTGTTTGGTTAATTGTGATTGGGTGGGTTACACCCCTAGGCATAAATCTCCACTTTAATTGGCAGCATGCAGAACGGACACCCAGATGCCGAGTGCTCCAAGATTCACCCTGCCTCCCTTCCATCAATCAGCACTTTAGAGCTATGTGTCAATTAGTTGGCTGAGGTTGGCCTCGAAACTGTAGCTTCTTATCAGGAAAAGTTATGGCACCCTCTGGTTTGGGTGACATCAGACGTTAGTACCTCTTCGCACTTAGCTGATCAAGTGTCCGTTCTCCGTGAATCTGCTTCATTCTCCCTCAATTTGTGTATTTGATTATTTTGTTCTCGACCTTCACGGGGTAGGCTTCTATGCTCTTAAGTTTTGTTTCTTTGGAGTTGCCACTCTCCTCCCTTCCTGGAGTTGACCTCGAATTCCTAGGCATTGAGCCGCTTTTTGTTGAGTTTTGATTCTGCTCTTTGTCTGGCTTTGAGCCAGTATCTGAATCCTGGCCTGTTTGTCCTTCACCGTCCAGGGCTTAATTCTGTGTTTATAAATTGGAGTCACACTTGTATAATGTGCTTCTTGAGGTAGATATATAGTTGAAGCTTGCCACTCTATCCTTCTACTAAGCATTGCAAGCAGTATCGTTTCCTTAGCTTCTTGCGTTCCAAGCTTATTTACAGGCATTTGGCCAGTTGCATAATTCAATCCTGGTTACGGCTCCTTTTGATTTCAATGTCGTCTCTTCTTCAGTGTTCATTACGTCATTATTCGTAACATATTATCTTTGTGAGACTTCTTTTAATCCCCGTTTTGTTTGTCTGTGCGTCTGTCTGGGCCCTTGTGTTGTTCACCATATGCCTTCGAATAAGGCCCTTTGAGTCTCTTCGGGGACAGTTTGTAAGCAGTCTTCATTTCGTGTCAACTGCTGGTATGGTTGTCTCAATGGATACAGTGCAGCCCATGGTTGTCTGGTTGTTGGTGCTTCAATAGGTATACACGTCCTTCTGATGGGCACTGGACAGAGCCCTCTGTGGCTCTATGTTGGTTTATTTGCTCCTTATACGTCACATATATTGGCAAGTATGCTTCTGACATCTCGAAATGGGGGGCTGGAGTGCAGGCCATATCTGGGACCTCCTCTACACAGGTATACTTCCTTCAGACGTGACTGCTCTGATATATTGTTTCTACAAAATCCACTTCTAACATTGCATTCATTTCGTTCTTCTGCTTTGATCAGAGGCTTTCGAGAACATGCCGATCTCATGCAACCACTCCAATACAATGCAACTCAGCAACTTTCATGACCGCACCGGGTGTCTCACATTCTCTGAAACTCACCGGTCACAGCGCTCTTTATTTTTTAGCCCCTCAGATACCTCTGGACTGGTACTTCCATCCAGGGGAACAAGCACTGTTTGGCCAAAGCGAAGGGACCGACACTCTCCACCTTACCTTCGTCCATAGGGAGAATGGAAGTTGACGTGGATGGTCTAGTATTAACGGTGGCTGCTTGTATGACAAGCCCCTCGGGCATAGGATGAGAGTGGAGGTATATTGGGTCCCCTCTTGCCAGCTTATACTTCTTTGTGAAGAAAGAATTCACAAGTGCTGTGGTACACGACTTCTGCCACAAGGTGGTGATGGGGTCAGCAATGGCCATATTGAAAGGCATGGCTTTTTCTGTGGAGGCTCCCTCATCCAAAATGTCAGTCAGATCATATCCTGACCGAGTTCTGGCTGGGGCACTGCAACCTAGTGCATCTACTCCCATGTCCACTGTGGAACGATACTTTGCACTTGCATGACCATAGGGGTGGGCTTGCTGAGTCTCCACATCAGAGGAAGTGTCCAAGCCACTTGCATCTCAAAGCCCCTCTGCCACAGCCATCAAATCAGCCACATCTGAGAAAAGATATTTGCCTACATTGCTTGAATTTGCAAGATCAACGTCAAACGGCTCGTGGACATCGTCACCGAAAATCAAAGCCATAGTGCTGGAAAAAAAGCATATCGCCACTGAGGCATGTACGGTCAGTCGGACATTGACGCCGACGGTTCCACACCAGATGGCACTGATAGCTGCGTCAACACCTTGCAAGCAGTCGGCGCCAAGCCCGAGGGCTCACATGCTGACACAGTTTCCTTGGGGCCGGGCACCACTGGAGCCGATGGAGGGTGCTGCTTCGAGGAGTCACCCGTACCTGCAGTTGCTTTCTTAAACATTTTGAGCATTTGCTCTTTAGAAACCTCCCACTCTGTCCTAGATATAGTCCCTGAAGCCGACTTAACGCGTACATCAGGGGAACCGGAATCCTAAACTCGTCAATGACGCCATTTCTTTTTATGGGAAGAGGAGAATGAGGAATGACTGCGCTAATGTGATCACTTTTTGGTCTCTTTATGGTGCCTAATATCCTTTGCCCGAGTCTCTACCACTCACTACTCTCTCACTCTACCACTCAGCTCTCATTTCCACTTTAACCATCTCTACTCCTTCGACATCTACACTCTTCACCCACCCCTCTTCTACATCCTGCACACCACAACACTACCACCGCATCTCACATACACAGGTCCCTCTGGAGTCACTGGTTACCACTCCCACACAGAGTGCACGCAAGTCATCCACAGATTATTCAGCACTTGGTTCAACCTTCTGTGCACCTCATTGATCAAAAGGATTTGGGGCTAGTGGATGCATATACATCGCTTAAGGGGAACCATAATCAATCTAAAATAGGATAACGACTTGTGTTAGTGAGAATTACCCCAAGGGAAATAGGGGATGCAAATTACCATAGGTGCAATCAGGTCATGATATCTTGCACCCCCACAATCAAAAGTACTGGGGTGTCCAGGGAGGGGCTTGATGGTACCCCTACATTGGTTGGGACCAGAATAAACATAAAACAGGATGGCCACTTGTGTTAGTGTGAGTTAACCCCAGGGAGACAGGGAATGCAAATAACCGTTGGTGTCCAGGCCATGATATCTTGCACCCCCACAATCAGAAAGTATTGGGGTGTCCACGGAGGGGCTAGATGGTGCCTCTACATTGGTTGGGACCAGAAAAAACACAATACAGGATGACCACTTGTGTCACTGTAAATAAACCATAGGAAGGCAGGGGATACGAATTACCATAGGTGCGTTCAGGCAATGATATCATGCACCCCCACAATGAAAAGGTACAGGGGTGTCCAGGGAGGAGATAGATGGTGCTGATACATTAGTTGGGACCTGGGTAAATACAAAACAGGATGACCACTTGTGTAAGTGAGAATTACCCCAAGAGAAATAGGGGATGCAAATTACCATAGGTGCAATCAGGCCATGATATCTTGCGCCCCCACAATCAGAAGGTATTGGGGTGTCCAGGGAGGGGCTAGATGGTGCCTCTACATTGGTTAGGTCAAGAGTAAACATAAAACAGGATGACCACTTGTGTCATTGTGAGTTAACCCCAGGGAAACAGGGAATGTGAATAACCATAGGTGCATTCAGGCCATGATCTCTTGCACCCCCACAATCAGAAGGTATTGGGGTGTCCAGGTAGGGGTTAGATGGTAACTCTACTTCGGTTGGGACCAGATTAAACATAAAACAGGATGACCACTTGTGTCATTGGGAGTTAACCCCAGGGAGACAGGGAATGCAAATAACCGTAGGTGTCTAGGCCATGGTATCTTGCACCCCCACAATCAAAAGGTATTGGGGTGTTCCGGGAGGAGCTAGATGGTGCCTCTACATTGGTTAGGACCAGAGTAAACCCAAAACAGGATGACCACTTGTGTCACTGTAAATTAACCACAGTAAGGCAGGGGATGCAAATTACCATAGGTGCGTTCAGGCCATGAAATCTTGCACTCCCACAATCATAAGTTATTGGGGTGTCCAGGGAGGGGCTAGATGGTACCTCTACTTCAGTTGGGACCAGATTAAACAAAAAACAGGATGACCACTTGTGTTAGTGTGAGTTAACCTCAGGGAGGCAGGGGATGCAAATTACCATAGGTGCATTCAGGCCATGATATCTTGCACCCCCACAATCAGAAGGTATTTGGGTGTCCAGGGAGGGGCTAGATGGTGCCTTTACATCAGCTAGGACCGGAGTAAACTCAAAACAGGATGACCCCTTGTGTCACTGTAAATTAACCCCAGGGAGGCAGGGGATGCGAATTACCATAGGTGCATTCAGGCCCTGATATCTTGCACCCCCCACAAAAGATATTGGGGTGTTCCGGGAGGGGCTAGATAGTGCCTCTACATTGGTTGGGACCAGAATAAACATAAAACAGGATGACCACTTGTGACATTGTGAGTTAACCCCAGGGAGACAAGGTATGCAATTAACCGTAGGTGTCTAGGCCATGATATCTTGCACCACAATCAAAAGGTATGGCAGTGTTCCAGGGAGGGGCTAGATGGTGCCTCTACATTGGCTGGGACCAGAATAAACACAAAACAGGATGACCACTTGTGTCACTGTAAATTAACCACAGGAAGGCAGGGGATACGAACTATCATAGGTGCGTTCAGGCCATGATATCTTGCACCCTCCACAATCAAAAGGTATTGGGGTGTTCCGGGAGGGGCTAGATGGTGCCTCTACATTGGTTGGGACCAGATTAAACAAAAAACAGGATGACCACTTGTGTTAGTGTAAATTAACCTCAGGGAGGCAGGGGATGCAAATTACCATAGGTGCATTCAGGCCATGATATCTTGCACCCGCACAATCAGAAGGTATTGGGGTGTCCAGGGAGGGGCTAGATGGTGCCTTTACATCAGTTAGGACCAGAGTAAACACAAAACAGGATGACCACTTGTGTCACTGTAAATTAACCACAGTAAGGCAGGGATACGAATTACCATAGGTGCCTTCAGGCCATGATATCTTGCACCCCCCACAATCAAAAGGTATTGGGGTGTTCCGGGAGGAGCTAGATGGTGCCTCTACATTGGTTAGGACCAGAGTAAACCCAAAACAGGATGACCACTTGTGTCACTGTAAATTAACCACAGTAGGGCAGGGGATGCAAATTACCATAGGTGCGTTCAGGCCATGAAATCTTGCACTCCCACAATCATAAATTATTGGGGTGTCCAGGGAGGGGCTAGATGGTACCTCTACTTCGGTTGGGACCAGATTAAACAAAAAACAGGATGACCACTCGTGTTAGTGTGAGTTAACCTCAGGGAGTCAGGGGATGCATATTACCATAGGTGCATTCAGGCCATGATATCCTGCACCCCTACAATCAGAAGGTATTGGGGTGTCCAGGGAGGGGCTAGATGGTGCCTTTACATCAGCTAGGACCGCAGTAAACGCAAAACAGGATGACCACTTGTGTCACTGTAAATTAACCCCAGGGAAGCAGGGGATGCGAATAACCATAGGTGCATTCAGGCCATGATATCTTGCACCCCCCACAAAAGATATTGGGGTGTTCCGGGAGGGGCTAGATGGTGCCTCTACATTGGTTGGGACCAGAATAAACATAAAACAGGATGGCCACTTGTGTCATTGTGAGTTAACCCCAGGGAGACAGGGAATGCAATTAACCGTAGGTGTCTAGGCCATGATATCTTGCACCACAATCAAAAGGTATGGCGGTGTTCCCGGGAGGGGCTAGATGGTGCCTCTACATTGGTTGGGACCAGAATAAACACAAAACAGGATGACCACTTGTGTCACTGTAAATTAACCACAGGAAGGCAGGGGATATGAATTATCATCGGTGCGTTCCGGCCATGATATCTTGCACCCCCCACAATCAAAAGGTATTGGGGTGTTCCGGGAGGGGCTAGATGGTGCCTCTGCATTGGTTGGGACCAGAATAAACACAAAACACGATGACCACTTGTGTCACTGTAAATTAACCACACTAAGGCAGGGGATGCAAATTACCATAGGTGCGTTCAGGCCATGATATCTTGCACTCCCACAATCATAAGTTATTGGGGTGTCCAGGGAGGGGCTAGATGGTACCTCTACTTCGGTTGGGACCAGATTAAACAAAAAACAGGATGACCACTTGTGTTAGTGTGAATTAACCTCAGGGAGGCAGGGGATGCAAATTACCATAGGTGCATTCAGGCCATGATATCTTGCACCCCCACAATCAGAAGGTATTGGGGTGTCCAGGGAGGGGCTAGCTGGTGCCTTTACATCAGCTAGGACCGGAGTAAACACAAAACAGGATGACCATTTGTGTCACTGTAAATTTACCCCAGGGAGGCAGGGGATGCGAATTACCATAGGTGCATTCAGGCCATGATATCTTGCACCCCCCACAAAAAATATTGGGGTGTTCCGGGAAGGGCTAGATGGTGCCTCTACATTGGTTGGGACCAGAATAAACATAAAACAGGATGACCACTTGTGTCATTGTGAGTTAACCCCAGGGAGACAGGGAATGCAATTAACCGTAGGTGTCTAGGCCATAATATCTTGCACCACAATCAAAAGGTTTGGCGGTGTTCCCGGGAGGGGCTAGATGGTGCCTCTACATTGGTTGGGACCAGAATAAACACAAAACAGGATGACCACTTGTGTCACTGTAAATGAACCACAGGAAGGCTGGGGAGGCAAATTACCATAGGTGCATTCAGGCCATGGTATCTTGCACCCCCCACAATCAAAAGGTATTGGGGTGTTCCGGGAGGGGCTAGATGGTGCCTCTACATTGGTTAGGACCAGAGTAAACACAAAACAGGATGACCACTTGTGTCACTGTAAATTAACCATAGGAAGGCAGGGGATGCAAATTACCATAGGTGCGTTCAGGCCATGATATCATGCACCCCCACAATGAAAAGGTACGGGGGTGTCCAGGGAGGAGCTAGATGGTGCTGATACATTAGTTGGGGCCTGGGTAATTCCAAAACAGGATGACCACTTGTGTTATTGAGAATTACCCCAAGAGAAATAGGGGATGCAAATTACCATAGGTGCAATCAGGCCATGATATCTTGCACCCCCACAATGAAAAGGTATGGGGTGTCCAGGGAGGGGCTAGATGGTAACTCTACTTCGGTTGGGACCAGATTAAACATAAAACAGGATGACCACTTGTGTTGGTGTGATTTAACCTCAGCGAGGGGATGCGAATTACTGTAGGTCCGTTTAGGCCGTGATATCTTGCACCCCCACTATCAAAATTGTTTGTACTGTTCTTGCATGTTTATGAATGCTGCACCTCTGGTACATGTGCATAGTATTCAACGTTATGATGTGCCGTATGGGCCATGATTTTCCACGGCAAAATAGTTTCGAAGTAGTGGTGCATATAGGTCTGATATAATATCCTCTCTTAACAGAATGGAATATTCTCTGCAGGCCCGGGTGAAGATGTGTGGTGGACCATTTCAACATGATGGTGGGGGCTCCCCTTGCTTAGAGCAGAAATCAGTCTGAGGCTCCTGTGGGGTGGAGGGCATACATTATAATGAAGGTAAAAATAATGTTAATATCCGCCAATTATCACGAGCCAGCAGTGAGCTGAAACACTGAATGGCCGCTGAATAGTTGTGAATGATCCTTCTTCATAAGAAAGTGGCTGACGTAGAGGTAACAGTGTTGAAAGTAGGTGATCATATTTCTGTTTTCCTCAAAGTGACGGCAGGACGGGATCCAGCAGCAGCTTGTAAGGCGAGCACTGCAAGCGCACACTGTAAGACTCAGAAAGTGAGCAATATATAAAGGAATATATTGCTGTGTTATTACACTGCTGAGTGGCAATATGGAGGCTGTTGCTGGGGGGTCCCCTGAGGCTTGAGGCCAGGGCCGGACTGGGAACCAAAAGTGGCCCTGGAAAATGTTTTCAAAGTGGCCCCATATTTCGCCCAATCCTTCAAACAGGGGATTGCAAGTATCCCCCAAGAAAGTCTTGAATAAAATTAATCAAAATGAGTGCACTTAAAGCATGTTTTAAACATACACAGATTAAAAAGTAATGTTTTAAATAAGTTCATGATCTCCCAAAGTAGATCTTCAATGATAGAGGGACCTGGAACGTTCCATATTTTGCAGATGAGAAAAACGAATTCAGCCGTTTTTAAAGATGCCCAAACAACATGCATCCCTAATCCATTCCCTAATCTATTTCACCCTATCCCGTGCTGGGAAGGGCACACAGATAAAATCATTCAGAAACGAGCATTGGCAATGCCAAGAGTTTTGGCTTTTGTGTAGGCATGGGAAAGGCATTTTTCCAGGCACTGCCACAGAGGTATTAACTGTCCACTGATGGTAGCAGCTGCAAAGTGGTGTGAGTACCTGGGTATACAATAGCAGTGCCTGCTGAATGCCTAATATTGATACACAAGCTTAAACTGTTGGCTTTGCCAATGCTTGTTTTTACCAGGACTTCAGTGAGGGACAGACATAGCGCTTATACATGAAATGCCTCCTGTCCTTCCACTGGACTCTTTCGCAACCTCTGCCAATCTCTATCTCTTTCTATTCACCTCTCTGGCCCAACTCACTCTGCAAGGGCACACTCTGGAAGTTCTAATCTCTTCAGACCTTCCCCTTTCGATCCCTCTCACCACTCCTCTCTCCTGGAGCGATCACTTTCTCCTTTCCTCCCAGCTACCCCTCAGGCCAAGCCAACTCCAGCACTGCCACCTACCTTCACGGTTATCGGACCCATGAAGCATGTGTCAGTTGAGGCTTTTGCCACCCCCCCTTGCCTGACACAGCCTTTTCCATGTTCCACTCTGCTATATCTGATACTCTCGATGTTCTTGCCCCTGTCATGAGGATCCGCTTGAAGCCCAAAGCCAAGTGCAACTCTTGGTACGACTCAGACCTCGCCACCCTCAAACGCAAGTGCAGGGTACCTGGCCTAGTAAGATTGTTGTCTCTGTCTTCCCTCTGTTTCCCCTCTCTTGCTTCGGCGCGCCTTGAAACACTTGTGTATAGGCGTGTTATAAATGCCATGTCATATCAAACCTGGTTGACATTTTTATTTCAGGAGTAGCGCGTTTATAGTTCCATTTCAGTCATTAACTCTCAGAAGACTGCTTTGAGAAAAAACTGGCAGGCACTTAAAGCACACACTTTGATGCTAAGGCTTGATAAAGCTAACTCAAAAACATCCCAAGAGGACGTGCTTTGGGTGGAGAAGGGCAGAAAGCAGGTGGAAATGGCCATCAGGATTAACATGGCCATGGGCAGTCAATGGGCGAATAAATAACCATACAACATGTACATGCTTTGTGTCCCAAAAGACACCATAGGTCAGAAAGTGAATGGTAGGATTCGGGGAGTTGATGCTGGGAGGACGAGAAGATCTGCCAGACAAGATCTGTGAATATAATTTAGAGGCGAGTACAATAAAAATATGAGAGATGCTGTGGTCCGTACACTGCACATCTGTATATGTATACAATGAGAACCACACAGTCCACAATGTAAATCTCAATAACAAATATCCATAGCATGACTCTCCCCGGGTCCCCTCCCTTCATGATCCAGCTGTGTCTGCACGGATGTTTGGCCCCATGCTTTTCTGGGAAGTCTACATTTGAAGATGTACTTATGCAATGTCCTTGCCAGCACCACCCATCCCTGCTTCATGGTGATGGGATTTTTCAAAATGGAGGTAGGCAAAGAAACAGTGACAAAATACAAAATTTCAGGGGAAGAGAGACAAAACACAAAAAGGAGCAAAACAAGAGGAGAATGTGTGAGAAAGGGGATGAAGGGAGGAGAGACAAATTCTAACAGACAGGAGAAGTATAACAATAGAGAATGCTATATTGGAGAGATAAAATCAAAGAGAGCAGAGAAAAAGATTGTCAGGGAGAAGGAGGTGGATAAGAGATAAATGTTTCGGGAGAGGAGTGAGCATAAGAGGAGTGAGAGAATTCAAGAGAGAGGAAAGTGAGCAGGTGGAAGATAAAAACAATGTGCGAGAGAGAGAACAGGAAAGAGGAAAAGAGCTGACAATAAGGAGAATTGAAGATTGCCTACTACACTAAGGAGGTTGTAGGTAGCCCAGAGAATTAAGCAATAAGGCGCGGGGTGGCCCCCAGCGTTCTACTTCTTGCAGTGATTGTTTGATGTGCTGCTGAATGTTCATTTCTCCTCCAGAGGCTCCCTTTCTTCCTTCACATCAACCTGCAGGCTACCCCACTGATCCAGCTGCAGTGCCCTGGCATCATGCCACTCTAAAAATGTGAGCAATAATATTTGCCCTTGACGTTAGTAATATATCCACATCATTTAAGTGTTAACGTAATGCATTTAAGTGACAGGGATCTATTCATTTGTTGCTAGCAGTTGACGAATGGTGAGTTGTATTAGCTTTTTTCAAGGGTATGGCATGTCCACAGCACAATCACAAAGACCCAAAAGTGCTGCCATCAAATACTAGATGCAGCCTCATATGGCTAGGAACTGCCATGTTATGACAGGCTCAGCCTGGGTTGCCTGGGTGCTGCCAAGAACACAGCATTGTATGCTAGGTATATACATGAAACAGGGTGCAGCATCAGAGTACACCAATAGGTACACTGCCACTAGCGCTAAGAGAGATATTGGGGAAATTGCAGTAATAATGGGGAGGGAGAAAAGTAATGTGTAGAGAAAATAGTCTGTTGGACAGGTTTCAGCCTCTTAATGGATTAGCAAAACCCTTACAAGTTTACTGTTTTTGCAGCAGGGAGGTGGCTGGGCAAATGTAGCTCGGAAGGTTGTTCCATAAGGCAGGGGCTGCCGCTGAGCACCCTATGCCTCCCCAGCACCCTATGCCTCCCCAGCACGGCTATCGAGAGAATTTAGGAACAGTGCATCAGTCAGATGGTACCCTGTGCCTAGGTGTTGCACATGCATGACAGATCGATTGCTTGTGCTTTGACAAAATGCGTATGTGGCTTTTTCAGGCTGCCATGTGTTAATATACTGGGCGGGGCAATCAAGGCTATGCCAGGTGTTGCACTGCAGCTATTATGGCAAGTATTGAAACGCAGCCTTTATACCGGCTAAGGATCAAGTCCTGCATAACTGCACTCATAGGCAAACACTCCAGCTTCTGGGGGGCATCTAAAGTGCAGCTAGTGTGGCATAGGTGAACTTTAATAGGGGAACTAAATATATCCTATTACTTTGTATTATTATGATGAGCTGCCCGTTGCCTTCAGACCAGGTGTGTGAGTAGACCATCCGTGCAGAACTACAAGTCCCACAATGCAATGTTAACAACATACAGACCTGTGTGAACCATGTGCGTCTCATTGCGGTGCAGCACGGAGCAGTAAAAAAAGAAAAAAAAGACAGACACATCAACATTCCTGCTGAAAGACAGAGAATGACGATTCTGCATAAGGATAGCTGTCATTATGCTGTGCAATTTCATACCATATGTACACATGACTGTGTGAAGGCGGATGAGCGTCACTCAGGCTTGTTGAGCACCCTCATGAGGGCCGGCGCCAGCGTGCGCAGTCCTCTTCAAACACATGTGAGAGGCGCTGGCTTGGCCCCCTTTTCGCGCCGCTAATTCACCTCACCGTGAATGCTCTGGGCAGAGAGCGGCCTTCCTTCATTGACACCAAGTGCCCAGGCCTGCTCCATCGGCAGGAGCCCATTGCAGACAGGGAAACAGATACGGAGGTTTGCTGCTGCCTTATGTAGACCCACGGATTACATGATGCAGCTGCATGATCCATGTTACATGTTAAATGTATCATGCAGCTGCATCATGTAGTACAGGTCTAAGGGCAGATATTCGTATTGGCACACATTTAAAGACGAATCGCACCTGAATTGTCAGCACCTGGACTCAGTTGTCGAGCACTCAGCAGCACTGAGGTGGACACTGGCAGCCCAGGGTGTGCAGCCTGCACTGTCTCCCATCACCAAGTCAGCTGCTCCCTCAATTATCTCGTTTTCACCTACCTTAGTGGTTGTGGCGTTGAGTCGTCGGAAGGCACAAGCAGCAGGCTGCTGCCTGGCTGTGGCCTGTGGCTGACTGGCTGGCTGCTGCCCTGCCAGTGCACTTTAGCTGCCCAGCTGCAATGTGTGTGTAGCAGCAGGCAGGGCACGTGCAGTTTCCAGGACCTCATCATCCTGCGCAGATACAAGCTGCTAGGGAAGAAAATAAATGTGGCAGCACCACGTGCCTCGGTCAGTGGTGGCAGTAGCCAATTCAATGTGAATCATCCAAGCGGATCACGCGATGCATGTGATCGTTGCTCCTCTAATGCGGTATCCTTCCGCACCTTGCCAAAGAGGCCCTATGCCGAGAGGCCCACCGGGGGATGTCCCGGTGTCCCGGTGGGGCAGTCCAGCCCTGCTTGAGGCCCCTTTCATTTGAAAAAGTTGAAAGGCCCTGCCACCGTCCCTGATTCTCTGCTAATGTGCTGTCATTGTTGCTTACTAGCAAAGTATACAGCAAACATAGCTCGGAAGAACCTAGCAGCTATGCACCAGGGCTATACAGCCGCAGAGTCCGGTTAACATAAAACGATAAGTTCATTACTGGTTTATAAATACAGAAGTCCAAGCTGAGCTAAAAAATAAATCTTCCATTTGCCTGGATGTGGATGTTTGGCGGTAGATTGTGTTGTTGCAGAGCTTGCTTGATGGCCCCATCTTTCCTGCAAGACTAGCTTGCAGAGTTTAAGTAAAAGGTATTACATGCAGACGTAATGTTCTAGTTCCTGCGCACTGTTTTATTTAAGGGCTATTTCTGGCACCTTTGCTTCCAATGTTTGGTCCAACTCTTAGAGGCTCAATATCCTTGCATAACAGGACATAGCCGAGTGTGGGGCAGTATTCTGGAGGGCTAGAGCAACTTCAGTGGCTGGGAGCAACAGGGGAGAACATGTAATGTTGGTTCTACCGCAGTTACTGGCTGGTGAGACTATGGGCCTTATTACAAGTTTGCCAGTCCGGAAAGAATGGTACCGGTAAGCTTGCCGGTACCGTTGTTTTCGGACCGGCAAACTACAAGTGGTTACCCGCTCGCAAACCTTGACGGATGCACTGGCACTGTTGCACACAGTGCCGGTGCATCCGTCCTCCCCATTTCCGTTGAGTCCAATCGGACTCGAATGGGAATGGGAATTTTCTTTTTCCGGCGCCCTGCCGTAGGGGCTGGAACAAAAATGACTCTGGCGGTAAAAACGGCACGGCTACCGCCAGACTCATAGTGAGGCCCTATGTCTGTCTGTCAGATCAAGTGATAAGAGACTGGGGGAGGGCCAGTGCAGCAATAATGCAATTCTATGTGACAGTATTGGGGCCAATAGCAGAGGAGCACCAGGGTAAACTAATTTGTCCCTATACTTATTAAAACTGTCCTATTGTAAGGGTGTAAACGTAATCACTTATGAGCACTCCAATTTTTGCAGTTGAAGTCAGTGGGCCTCATTACGAGTGTGCCGGTCCGGTAACAACGGTACCGGTAAGCCTACCGGCATCATTGTTACCAGACCGGCACACGAGTCTGCGGGTGGGTGCAATCCCGCCCCCCAGGGTCAGACCTGATGGGCAGAAAGGAACCTGCCTGCAGACTTTCACGGAAGCCGGTGCTTCCATCATCCCCATTCCCATTTGAGTCCTATGGACGTAATTGCCTGGTGTTTATGGCAAGCCAAGTGCCGGTAAATTTTGCAAGTCTGGCGGCAAGATTACATTATTTGCCCAGGATCACACACTTTCGCTACACAGCGAAGCAGGGATTTTAAACCACTGTGCAATTTGGGAAATATTTAGCAAATTGAGCCTGGGCCACATAATAGTAAAGCTCGAAATCAGGGGTTGATATACTTCCCGAAGAATAGGGTTCTGTCATTTTTTCCCAGCTTATCCTCGCTGTCTTACCGTTCCAGAGAAATGTTACCACTATGGATCTGAGTTTGGCGAAGAAGGCTCTTTCACGCCATATAGGGATGTTGACAAACAGATAAAGAAGTTTAGGTAGGATAACCATTTTAAGAATAGCGACTCGACCGGCTAAAGAGATCGGGAGCCGGCCCCACATCTGGAGCTTGGCCGTTAAAGTTTGCAGGGTGCTTTCGTGGTTATCTGAATATAATGTAAGCTTATTCCTGGAGACAAGAATTCCCAGGTATCTGATACGGTCTTCAGACCATTTGAGTCCATCTGTCATTGTGGGGCACTGGGTGGCAGGTGCAAGCGGAAATATTTCCGATTTGGCCTTGTTTGTCGTGTACCCAGAGTAATCTGCAAACTCCTGCATCTCTGCCATAATGGGTGTTATATTGAGTTCAGGTTCCTTGACATATAATAAAGTGTCATCCGCATAGAGCAATATTAGTTGGGTAGATCCCTTCATTTTGATCCCTCTATCCACATGTCTGAGATGGACCACAGCCGCCATTGGCTCAATGGTTAATGCGAACAACAAGGGTGAAAACGGGCAGCCCTGTCTGGTTCCCCTCCCTAACAGGAACATCTGGGCTGGGGAATGGCTCTATTGGTCAGGACACAAGCTCCAGGCTCTGTGTACAGTAATTTCACATATCTTATGAAGTTGGGCCCCATCCCAAACGCCTCCAGCACCGCAAGGAGATAGACCCACGAGACAGAATCAGACACTTTTTCAGCGTCAAGGGATATGGCCACTGCACTCCTCGCGGGATCTATTTGTGCAATTATACCAAAGAGTCTTCGGAGGTTCAGGGCCGTAGATCGTGCAGGGATAAACCCGTTCTGATCAGAATGTACTAGGGTAGGGACGGCCGGCAGAAGCCGATTCACCAGGACCTTTGCAAATATTTTAGCATCGGTATTTATGAGTGACAGGGGCATGCAGGACGAAACGTCCTGTGATGGTCGCCTAGGCTTATGGAGTACGGTTATAATAGCTTCTCTCATAGTTGGTGGTAACTTGCCGCACTCAAGTGCCTCCTCCCACACCTGCAGCAGTATCGGAATGAGTTCCTCGTGAAATTCTTTGTAGAATTCTGCTCCCAACCCATCCGACCCTGGTGCCCTGCCCGAAGTCAATGCTTTGACTGCTTCTACAATCTCTTCCGCAGTCACCGGTTGATCTAGCGCTAGGCGTTCTTCGTCGGGGAGTTTAGGGAGGGAGAGAGCCTCAAGGTATATCTTAATTTCTGCAAGTGTTTTCTTATCTTTATGTGAATATAATTCCTTGTAGAATTCCATAAATTCCCCATTAATGTCTTCATCTCTGAGCAGTACCCTCTCCTGTACTGTGCGTATACTTGTGATCTGTGTAGGCTGTTTATCGTGCTTGAGTAAGTTGGACAGCGTTCTGCCAGCCTTGTTACCCTCCCCGTATCCGCTCGCGCGTATAGGGGCTGCCACGTATCGGACCTCCCTTATGGCGAGCTTATCAAAGTCTTGAAGGTACGTGTGTATATTGGCTAATACTGCTTTGTCTTGCGTGTTTGTGTATGTTTTCTCCAGAACATCTAGTTTGCTTTCGATAGTTGACAATTCGGTTCTCACAGCCTTCAGCATACCCGTAGTTTTGGACATCAACACACCCCTTATCCAGACCTTGAAGGATTCCCACACCGTTGAGTATTTGTCAACTGATCCCACATTGTTGGATAGAAACTCTGTGATCTCAGCATGGAGTGCTTCTACTGTCCCCGGGTCTCCCAACATTCCACCCAGCATCCTCCACCTCCTAGCAGGACATGGGGCATTCCGGAACATTAGTTCTAACAGCACCGGGGAATGATCTGACAATGTTCAAGGAAGGATTCCGCAACCCCCCACCACAGCCATCAAAGACATGGAAACAAACCAATAATCAATCCTAGACTCCGAGTCATGTACCGAGGAATAAAACGTATATCTCCTGCTATCAGGATGAGTTTCACGCCATGCATCGACCAGCAAAAGTTGTGACAAAACATGTCTCAGGATTTAGTACTGCCCTACTTGGGGTTCTAACCACCTTCAAGGATCTATCAAGAACCTGGTCCAAGGCCAAATTGAAGTCCCCCCCCCCCATAGCACATTCGGAACATCAAGTGACATAATTATCTGGTATACATCCATGTAAAAAGCAGGGTCATAAATATTAGGCCCGTACGTGTTGACCAGGAGTATTTGTTGAGTAGACACCTCCCCCCAGACCATGACATATCTGCCCAGAGGATCAGCCTTGTGACCACCCACCCTGAACCCAAGGCCTGGATGAATAAGGGTGATCACCCCTCTGGACTGGGATGAATAGTCAGTGTAAAACCTCAGGGGACCCCACCTGGGCAATATATGGGCGTTACTCATTCCTACCGCATGGGTTTCTTGTAGCATCAGGATTTGGGGATTATGCCTGGCAACATAGTTGGAAATCTTCTTGACCTTAACCTGATTATTTAATCCCCGCACATTCCACGTCAGGAGTTTAACCTTAAGCCCAGCACCTGGGCTCTGAAATGGAGCATTAGCCATTGTCAAACTCAACGGGTTTACAGTAATCGTGCAACATAATCGGTGCCAGCCTCGATGCCACCATAATTTTACTTTTCAACCAACAAGTCACCTCCAACCACTTTACACATGAACATGGCTCCGTAGAGTGGCACCAACCCCCAACAAGATGCCACCATAAGTCAATACAAGAGCTGAATTCATCAAACCCCTCACCCTGTCCCACCCCCAACCTTCATCATCACCCCCAACTTGATGATGTGTCCAACAAAACTTATGGAATATTCCGTGGGTAGCCATTTTGCTCCACATGGCCGGCGATCAGGTCCGACAACTCCAACAACCAAATTGCCTGGTACAGCTTGATCCGATACTTATCTTGAGTATAGCCTTAGAAAGGGTTGACAGTCGAGTGTTTCTTAGTCTGCAGGTCTGGGTCTGTTGTTTTGTGCCGGTCTGCCCCCTCTAGGAGGAAGGGGTATGGACGTTTCAATATATTGCGTGGCTTCGGCCGGAGACTCAAAGAAATGGGCCCTTCCCGCATGCTGAATCCTCATTTTTGCCAGGAACATCAAAGCATATGGGATCTGGCGTTCTCTTAGGAGCCTCTTAACTGGTTCGTAGGATCTTCTGCTTGCCTGCACCCCCGAGGAGAAATCTGGGTAAATGTGAATGCGACTTTCCTCATATTGGAGGGTGCCCGTCTCTCTTGCCTTACGTAGGATTGTAGGATTGTATCTCTGTCCCTGTAATTGAGGAGTTGTGCGATTATAGTACGTGGTGGTGCGCCTGGTTTGGGTTCTGGGGCCAATGTACGATGTGATCGTTCCACCAAAAAATGTTCAGAGAATGTCTCCGGTCCAAACAGGGTTTTAAGCAGTGTCTCGAGTTGTTTCTCCATTTGGCCTTTGCCAAAAGATTCTGCTACGCCCACCACACAGATATTGTTTCTCCTGGAGTGCGACTCTAAGTCCTCGCATTTCTTCTGTAGTTTCGCCATGTTTTCTTTGATTTGGGTAATGTCACGGCTGTGATGTGAGATAGTGTCTTCATTAGTGCTTATCCTGCTTTCGTTTCTTTTATAGGCAAACTTTCTTTCTCCACTCTAGCCTTTAAGGAGCCAGTAGTGGACACTATGTCATCCAATTTAGTGTTGACTGCGCGGAAACCATTCTGCACTATTGTGGTTAAGTTGTCTAAATTCTCACCAGGCTCAGTATTGTGGGCCTCGTTAGCGGCAGTGTGGGCATCAGCCGAAGTAGCCAGACTCTGACTGCCCGTGTAAGTGTCCATTGGGCCTTTCTTCTGATTCCCCGGAGTTTTGGCACCTTTTCCCGACTTCTGTGGTTCTCCCATGATACTGTCGGAATCGTGTTCTGAAGCAGTGCAGTATATTGTTAGGAACATTTCTATTCGCTGTCCTCCCTTGCTCCTTATGCAGTGTCCGACCCCTGCGAGTGGATCAGATTTAGGGGCTGAAGGCGTTATGGACGATTACACAATGAGCCCCCAGCCGGAACCATGTGGTCTGAGTGGACTGCCCGCACAACGGAACCGCCCGAGTGACCCCATCTTGCCAACTTGAAGTATATCGGCTCAGTGAGGATTGTCCCCAGGTCTGCAAGCCGCTGACCCCAGAAAATAATGTGTCCTTTTTCGGCTACTCATCCACCGCCCAGCCGCGCCCCCTTACTAGACGTTCTCTTCTCCAGGCCTCTTCACGGTCCCGTATCGCGGCCCTGTCACACGCCTCGCCCCGTGTTGTAATGTAGGTTCCGCAAGGGGCTTTTCTGGAGCTCAGTGGCCGCGGGCCGCCACACACCAGGGCCGGACCGGAGCGCGGGTCGGTTCGTCCGACTGAACCACCCGTGTCACGGCCAACCCAGAGACAGCAGCGTATTACCAGCAGGTTGTAGGGCCTGGGCCGCAGTTCAGGCTCCTCCCATCAGGGGCCTCGGTCCATCAGCCGCGCAGCGGCACTCGCATGGATCTCGGCGCGGGATGTATTCAGCCGCGTGTATCGGCCGATCTGCCTGGAGCTGTATCTCCGGCGTTCCTAGCCTCTGATTCACAGGAGTTCGACTGACCCACCACGGATGGCTGGGCTACCTTCCCAGAACGTTTAGGCTACGCAGGCAATGTTATAACGGATGATATGGTGCAGGATATCTTAGTGGAGCGGGAGCTCTGGAATCAGGCGGCCATTTCCGTAATGCGCAACAGTGCCCTGAGCTGTTCCCTTCTTCTAAGCATATGCACAGAAGCAACAAGAAAACCGGACCTAGAGCAAGCCTCGCCCACATAATGGGGACAATAATGCACTAAAAGGAACATCAAACACTATGTATGTGCGACTTCGCAGTTCGGGGTTCAGGTAAATGGGGAAGTACATTGTTGCCATTGCCATGGGAGATGTTCAGAACACGAATCGTGTTACACGATATGGGATGTCAGTGGAAAGGATACATCCAGGGGTGTGTGTATCCAGCATTGTATGAGTGTAGGAGAGGGGGCGAGCTACAAAAGAAGTCCTGCTGCTTTTCCCCACAAATGCAGTGCGCCCAATTCCATTCGTGTCCCCAAACCTCCAACTGCTGCCCAATCTACTTTTTTGGTAAATTTAGTGACAGGTGGCATTTTAACAAATATAAAAACCTGCAAGACATTGTCACGCCTTGAAACACTTGTTTATAGGCGCCTTATAAATGTCATATATCATATCGTATTACACAGATGCAGGAAACTCATTTATTAGAGCTCTGTCCAGGCGCTCTGGGACAAAATACACGCAAACCTCCTAATGTGCATATGAATTGTATTGTATTTGGTTACTTACAGTGCTTTCAGTGGGCTGGGGCCTGCCGGGGTAGGGTTGAGCTGGGGCCCTACTGGGTCCCCCGGTCCCACCACAACATTGGCAGGATGCATTATCTGCGATGGAGATGCGCCCGCCATTAGGTCAGGCAAGCTGACATAAGTGTCAGCCAGCCACAGCATCACTGTAGCTTGCTGGCACTTCTGTCAGTCACTGTAACTTCCTCTTGTGACTTCTTGCAGCAGGGATCACCGGAGGAAGTTACTGTGCCTTTGTTTCCCCAGGTTGCTGAGGCGTCTTTAACCCTCGCGAACCTGGGGACTACTTCTCAACATATTTCGAGGTTTATAAAAGATGGCTTGAAAAGTGCACAATTCAAGACATCTTTTATAAAGCTTTGACGACGGCCAAAGACTCCTCAGGCTTTGTCCGTCGGGAAAGCTTTATAAAAGATGGATTGAATTTTACACTTTTCAAGCCATCATTTATTAACATAGAAATGTTTAACAAAGATGGCTTGGAAAGTACACAAACTATAAGGTACGCACACAAATATATAAATGCTATATATCTGTGCGCGTACCTTACTATGGTTTATGTACTTTTCAAGCCATCTTGAAGTACACAAACCATAGTAAGGCACGAAAACAAATATATAAATGTAAGCATTTATATATATATGTGCGTACGTTACTATGGTTTGTGTAGTATGCATGCCATCTTTTATAAACATAGAAAATTGTTACATATTTCTATGTTTATAAAAGATGGCTTGCATACTACACAAACCATAGTAAGGTACGCATACAAATATATAAAATGTTTGTGTACCTTACTATGGTTTGTATATGTTTTTAAGGCCATGCCCACCCCACAAGCCACACCCTCAAATGACCCCCCCCTTGATTTCTTACCCCACTTAAAGCCCTGGTTATCTGGTTATTTATATAGCACTCTTGCCCCATTTGTATGGCCTCAATGCACTTTGTGGTTGGAACCCCCTCGGTGACCGTAGTCAATGTGCTGGAGGTTCTAATAGTTTAAGATTAGGAGATGCATGTGTGCATTTTCGCCGATTTAGGACTTAGCTGGCTGGCTAGGCTCGACTAAGAAGCCCAAAAAGGTCAGCCATGTGGGTGGGCATTGTTGGTGGTTTGTGATAGAGTGCTACTGTTGAGAAGAGTTGATCTGTGGACAGCTATACCAAATGTATTTTTGTTGGTAGTCGCTGCATGCTAGGAGCAGAGGTGTTAAGGTATGTCAGTTGTTTCAGTGTGGACAGCTATATGCGCTTCTAGAACGGAAGACATAGCCATAGCTGCATTCTATGGTGCATGGATGCTTGGCCGTGCCTGTGGCCTATGTCCACAGACGTGGTGTAAGGTATACGTACCGTAGGTTTCGACGTTGTTCGGCTGCAGCGATCTTTGTCCAGTGCAGACAGAATGGCCTCATTATTCATGGTCTCTTTGGTGCGAGAGTCTGAGCGGTGAGGGCGAGTGCATTTATTGTGGTGTGCCCCAGCGATAGCTGCTGGTTTACCTGGTGTATGTGTCAAGTAGGAAAGTTGTTAATGTGGCAACAGTTTGTCAGGGTGAGCAGCTGCGAATGCTGCCAGCATCTGTCTTGTAACTGGTGTATAGGGATGTTGGGTTCAGCAGTGTACTTTCGAGAGGTGAGGGTTCAGGAGGATTTTAGGAAGAGCCAGGATTTTAGGGCCTTTCTGAATATCAGGTGATTTTCAGTGTTTCAGATGTGTAGGGGTAGGGAATTCCAGATGATTGGCACTTTGACGGAGAATGAGGATCTGCACAGCCTGGAGCAGTTGTGAGGAGGCACCACCAGGCGGTAGGCTGTGCAAGATCTGCGATTCCTTGATGGCTGGTAGGGAATGATTTTGTCTCAAAGGAATTTCCGGTCCGGTGTTGTGGATGGCGCTGTGGGTGATGCATGTGGCTTTAAAGGTAGTGCGTCGACCAATCGGAAGCCAATGGAGGACTTTTAGTGTAGGGCTGATGTGTTCTCTGGCGGGTAGGTTAATGAGCAGGCGTGCTGCCGCATTTTGGATTCTTTGGAGTTTCTTTAGTCGAGATGCAGGAGCGCGTAGGTAGAGACAGTTTGCGTAATGTAAGCGGGACAGGATGATGGAGGTGGTAGCCGAAAAACGGTGGGGATAGGTGAGGTAAGGGAAGATACGACTGAGAATCCGTAGATGGGAGAAGCAGGTTTTAGATACGGTAGTGGTGTGTTGGACGAGAGATAAGCCTGAGTCCAATGTGCATCCAAGGTTTTTTACCACGTTTGAAATTGCTGGTGCTTGTCCTAGGGATTGAGGCCAAAGAATCGGTTGGGGGAGGAGGGTTGTTTTCCCGCAGACTAGGATTTCAGTTTCCCCAGGGTTGAGGATGAGGTGGTTGGTCATTATCCAGTGGTCAATATCCAAGAGGCATGACGACAGGTCCGGACTGCCAGAGCCTTTGAATTTTGGGATTTTAAGGATGATCTGGGTGTCGTCGGCGTAGTTGTAGCAGTTAAGATTGTATGAGTGGATGATTGCGGGCAAGGGATTTAGGTAGAAGTTGAAGATTAGGGGAGATAGGGACGCTCCTTGTGGGACACCTTTTCTTACTGGTCGTGATGTGCATGTGAACTGGTGGAGGTTCATGATTTGTGATCGATTTGAGATAAAAGAGGAGATCCATGAAAGGGCTTTGTTTCTGATTCCTAGTGTCTGTAGCCTCTCTAGTAGGATAGTGTGATTGATGATATCGAAGGCTGAAGAGAGGTCCTGTAGGATGAGTAGAGTGCAGGCTTCTGCGTCGGCTGTTCTTTTTAGGTCGTCCCAGATGGAGACTATGGAAGATTCTGTTCACCTGAGTGGCCTGAAGCCTGATTGTGCAGGGTCTAGGAGGTTGTTGGCTTCAGCAAAATGGCCAAGCTGTTTGTATGCCGTGCAGTCCATGAGTTTGGGGATGAAACGTGTGTTTATTTTTATTTATTTTAGTTTTTGCCTTTTTGAAGCGATCACACAGCCCAGGGGCATCGAGGCGGATGTTACAGGAATATGACTTAGTTGCATATTTATAATGTGCTTAATTCCCAGAAGTTTCTAAGCGTGGACCCGGGGATCGAACCTGTGTTGCTTCGTGTCGTTTTGTTTCCAAGGCAAGCACATTGCCGCTGAGCTGTCCTCCCATGTTGGAGATTGGCCGGTAGTTCTGGGGGAGGAGTGGGTTGAGTGTTGTTTTTTTGAGGATGGTTTTGATGTAGGAGGTTTTTGGGGCTTCCGGGAAAGATCCTGATGTGAGCGAGTGGTTGAGTATTGTGTGTGCGCAAGTACCTGCACAGTTAGAGGCTAGGACGTTTTTGAGGAGTGAAGGAGGGCAGGTGTCCTCAGGGGAGCCTGAAGGGCGGCTATCTTCTACGAGCGAGAGGAACTCTTTGTGTGTGATGGGAGAGAAAGAGTCAAGGATATGTATCAGTGGGGATTTTGAAGGTCGGTCCGTGGGCGGGAGGGTGTAAGGGGCATTTGTTTTAATTTAGAGATGATGGCAGAGTGTCTGTCATTAACGACATTGTGGAAGTGCAGTGATAAGGTGTCACATAGGGCTTGGGAGATTGGTGGGGGCTGGCTCGAGCATGCAGGGGATTTGAATTTGGATATGATTCTATGTAGTTCCTTGCTCAGGTTTCGATCATTTAGGATTATGTTCCCATAGAATGTTTTCTTGTTTTAAAAAGAACTGTCTAGTCTGTATGTTCTGGTTGTTCTTGCCAGGGCAGATTTGTTTGGACTGTAGGGTCGGCTCTCCAGGTCCATTCCAGACGGTGCTTGAGAGGTTTTAGTGATTTGAGATTGGCGGTGAACCACCTGGGTGTAGGTCCTGATCTCTGAGTGGTCTGTTTTGTTGGAGTGAGGGGTGTGAGGCCCTTTGTGAGCCAGAGGTCGAAGGATTTGATCGCTGGAGGTCCTTCCTGGAGAAAAAGTGTATGGAGAGAGTGTGCTAGATCTGGGGTGATTACGACTTTGTTCCATAGTGGAAAGGCCGGGGGGGGTTGGCAGGGCCGGACTGGGAACCAAAAGTGCCCCTGGAAAATGTTTTCAAAGTGGCCCCATATTTCGCCCAATCCTTCAAACAGGGGATTGCAAGTATCCCCCAAGAAAGTCTTGAATAAAATTAATCAAAATGAGTGCACTTAAAGCATGTTTTAAACATACACAGATTAAAAAGTAATGTTTTAAATAAGTTCATGATCTCCCAATGTAGATCTTCAATGATAGAGGGACCTGGAACGTTCCATATTTTGCAGATGAGAAAAACGAATTCAGCCGTTTTTAAAGATGCCCAAACAACATGCATCCCTAATCCATTCCCTAATCTATTTCACCCTATCCCGTGCTGGGAAGGGCACACAGATAAAAACATTCAGAAACGAGCATTGGCAATGCCAAGAGTTTTGGCTTTTGTGTAGGCATGGGAAAGGCATTTTTCCAGGCACTGCCACAGAGGTATTAACTGTCCACTGATGGTAGCAGCTGCAAAGTGGTGTGAGTACCTGGGTATACAATAGCAGTGCCTGCTGAATGCCTAATATTGATACACAAGCTTAAACTGTTGGCTTTGCCAATCCTTGTTTTTAACAGGACTTCAGTGAGGGACAGACATAGCGCTTATACATGAAATGCCTCCTGTCCTTCCACTGGACTCTTTCGCAACCTCTGCCAATCTCTATCTCTTTCTATTCACCTCTCTGGCCCAACTCACTCTGCAAGGGCACACTCTGGAAGTTCTAATCTCTTCAGACCTTCCCCTTTCGATCCCTCTCACCACTCCTCTCTCCTGGAGCGATCACTTTCTCCTTTCCTCCCAGCTACCCCTCAGGCCAAGCCAACTCCAGCACTGCCACCTACCTTCACGGTTATCGGACCCATGAAGCATGTGTCAGTTGAGGCTTTTGCCACCCCCCCTTGCCTGACACAGCCTTTTCCATGTTCCACTCTGCTATATCTGATACTCTCGATGTTCTTGCCCCTGTCATGAGGATCCGCTTGAAGCCCAAAGCCAAGTGCAACTCTTGGTACGACTCAGACCTCGCCACCCTCAAACGCAAGTGCAGGGTACCTGGCCTAGTAAGATTGTTGTCTCTGTCTTCCCTCTGTTTCCCCTCTCTTGCTTCGGCGCGCCTTGAAACACTTGTGTATAGGCGTGTTATAAATGCCATATCATATCAAACCTGGTTGACATTTTTATTTCAGGAGTAGCGCGTTTATAGTTCCATTTCAGTCATTAACTCTCAGAAGACTGCTTTGAGAAAAAACTGGCAGGCACTTAAAGCACACATTTTGATGCTAAGGCTTGATAAAGCTAACTCAAAAACATCCCAAGAGGACGTGTTTTGGGTGGAGAAGGGCAGAAAGCAGGTGGAAATGGCCATCAGGATTAACATGGCCATGGGCAGTCAATGGGTGAATAAATAACCAAACAACATGTACATGCTTTGTGTCCCAAAAGACACCATAGGGTCAGAAAGTGAATGGTAGGATTCGGGGAGTTGATGCTGGGAGGACGAGAAGATCTGCCAGACAAGATCTGTGAATATAATTTAGAGGCGAGTACAATAAAAATATGAGAGATGCTGTGGTCCGTACACTGCACATCTCTATATGTATACAATGAGAACCACACAGTCCACAATGTAAATCTCAATAACAAATATCCATAGCATGACTCTCCCCGGGTCCCCTCCCTTCATGATCCAGCTGTGTCTGCACGGATGTTTGGCCCCATGCTTTGCTGGGAAGTCTACATTTGAAGATGTACTTATGCAATGTCCTTGCCAGCACCACCCATCCCTGCTTCATGGTGATGGGATTTTTCAAAATGGAGGTAGGCAAAGAAACAGTGACAAAATACAAAATTTCAGGGGAAGAGAGACAAAACACAAAAAGGAGCAAAAAAAGAGGAGAATGTGTGAGAAAGGGGATGAAGGGAGGAGAGACAAATTCTAACAGACAGGAGAAGTATAACAATAGAGAATGCTATATTGGAGAGATAAAATCAAAGAGAGCAGAGAAAAAGATTGTCAGGGAGAAGGTGTCATGCCACTCACCCGGCGGTCTGGTCTTTCCGCTCCTGCCCGATCGGCTCCCTCCTGGCGGCTCTATCCTCGCTTCTGCTCTTGGGGTTCGGCTCCCCGGGGTATTCCGGGAGTCCGGCGTTATGTTTCGCTGCGCATGCGCGGTCGCTCGTGTCCTCGCGCCCGCGCATGCGCAGTGTATTGGGCACTCGGAGCAACGAGGGCTTGCTTCTCAAGCCTCGTTCTGGGCTCGCCAGCACCTGGGAACGAGGCGGATTGCGGTACAAGCCTCTCAGGTGCTGGCAGCCCTATAAAATGAGTCCAGGCCATGTTCTATCGCGTCTCAACGCGGTTTTTGCCCAGACCGTGTTTTCGCTCCGCTCCCCTGTCCCGTTGGTTCACACCTGTTCCAGGCCATTACCTTCTACCTGCTGATCTCCTGGTTCTAATCTGTGTCCTGGGCCCATTCCCTTCCACCTGGTTGCTCTCCTGGTTCTAATCTGTTTCCCTGGTCAGTGTCCTCTATCAGGTTGCTCCCTCCTGGTCCCCTTCGGTTCCCCCGGCCATTATCCTTACCTGCCAGACCCTATCAGTTCCCTACCTGTCCTTTTGACCATAATCAGCTTGTTCTCCCCCAGTCCTTCTGCGCTCCTGCCTTGCCTGCCTCTTCCTTGGTGCTTGTCTACGAACTCCCCCTTGCCTGCCTGGTACCTAACCGCCGTGGACAAGACCCGCCTGCTACCGGATATTTCTTCTACTGCTACGGAAGGACAAACCATTCTCTGCTCCCCCTGCCAGTGCTCGCACTGTCCTGACGTCACGATAATCAGGGGTAAAGCACACCGTGACTTTGGGAGTCGGTTCATCCTCCGCCCAGTTGCTAAGTTTGGGTTTAGGTTTGGACTGGCTACCCGCGTTACACTAGCTTCGGAGAAGAACAGACAGTCTGGCTGCCAACCAAAGACCTTCAGCAAGACAAACAGGTACCCACCGATCTCGTGATATCCACTTTAACAGAAGGAGGTGGATAAGAGATAAATGTTTCGAGAGAGGAGTGAGCATAAGAGGAGTGAGAGAATTCAAGAGAGAGGAAAGTGAGCAGGTGGAAGATAAAAACAATGTGCGAGAGAGAGAACAGGAAAGAGGAAAAGAGCTGACAATAAGGAGAATTGAAGATTGCCTACTACACTAAGGAGGTTGTAGGTAGCCCAGAGAATTAAGCAATAAGGCGCGGGGTGGCCCCCAGCGTTCTACTTCTTGCAGTGATTGTTTGATGTGCTGCTGAATGTTCATTTCTCCTCCAGAGGCTCCCTTTCTTCCTTCACATCAACCTGCAGGCTACCCCACTGATCCAGCTGCAGTGCCCTGGCATCATGCCACTCTAAAAATGTGAGCAATAATATTTGCCCTTGACGTTAGTAATATATCCACATCATTTAAGTGTTAACGTAATGCATTTAAGTGACAGGGATCTATTCATTTGTTGCTAGCAGTTGACGAATGGTGAGTTGTATTAGCTTTTTTCAAGGGTATGGCATGTCCACAGCACAATCACAAAGACCCAAAAGTGCTGCCATCAAATACTAGATGCAGCCTCATATGGCTAGGAACTGCCATCTTATGACAGGCTCAGCCTGGGTTGCCTGGGTGCTGCCAAGAACACAGCATTGTATGCTAGGTATATACATGAAACAGGGTGCAGCATCAGAGTACACCAATAGGTACACTGCCACTAGCGCTAAGAGAGATATTGGGGAAATTGCAGTAATAATGGGGAGGGAGAAAAGTAATGTGTAGAGAAAATAGTCTGTTGGACAGGTTTCAGCCTCTTAATGGATTAACAAAACCCTTACAAGTTTACTGTTTTTGCAGCAGGGAGGTGGCTGGGCAAATGTAGCTCGGAAGGTTGTTCCATAAGGCAGGGGCTGCCACTGAGCACCCTATGCCTCCCCAGCACCCTATGCCTCCCCAGCACGGCTATCGAGAGAATTTAGGAACAGTGCATCAGTCAGATGGTACCCTGTGCCTAGGTGTTGCACATGCATGACAGATCGATTGCTTGTGCTTTGACAAAATGCGTATGTGGCTTTTTCAGGCTGCCATGTGTTAATATACTGGGCGGGGCAATCAAGGCTATGCCAGGTGTTGCACTGCAGCTATTATGGCAAGTATTGAAACGCAGCCTTTATACCGGCTAAGGATCAAGTCCTGCATAACTGCACTCATAGGCAAACACTCCAGCTTCTGGGGGGCATCTAAAGTGCAGCTAGTGTGGCATAGGTGAACTTTAATAGGGGAACTAAATATATCCTATTACTTTGTATTATTATGATGAGCTGCCCGTTGCCTTCAGACCAGGTGTGTGAGTAGACCATCCGTGCAGAACTACAAGTCCCACAATGCAATGTTAACAACATACAGACCTGTGTGAACCATGTGCGTCTCATTGCGGTGCAGCACGGAGCAGTAAAAAAAGAAAAAAAAGACAGACACATCAACATTCCTGCTGAAAGACAGAGAATGACGATTCTGCATAAGGATAGCTGTCATTATGCTGTGCAATTTCATACCATATGTACACATGACTGTGTGAAGGCGGATGAGCGTCACTCAGGCTTGTTGAGCACCCTCATGAGGGCCGGCGCCAGCGTGCGCAGTCCTCTTCAAACACATGTGAGAGGCGCTGGCTTGGCCCCCTTTTCGCGCCGCTAATTCACCTCACCGTGAATGCTCTGGGCAGAGAGCGGCCTTCCTTCATTGACACCAAGTGCCCAGGCCTGCTCCATCGGCAGGAGCCCATTGCAGGCAGGGAAACAGATACGGAGGTTTGCTGCTGCCTTATGTAGACCCACGGATTACATGATGCAGCTGCATGATCCATGTTACATGTTAAATGTATCATGCAGTTGCATCATGTAGTACAGGTCTAAGGGCAGATATTCGTATTGGCACACATTTAAAGACGAATCGCACCTGAATTGTCAGCACCTGGACTCAGTTGTCGAGCACTCAGCAGCACTGAGGTGGACACTGGCAGCCCAGGGTGTGCAGTCTGCACTGTCTCCCATCACCAAGTCAGCTGCTCCCTCAATTATCTCGTTTTCACCTACCTTAGTGGTTGTGGCGTTGAGTCGTCGGAAGGCACAAGCAGCAGGCAGCTGCCTGGCTGTGGCCTGTGGCTGACTGGCTGGCTGCTGCCCTGCCAGTGCACTTTAGCTGCCCAGCTGCAATGTGTGTGTAGCAGCAGGCAGGGCACGTGCAGTTTCCAGGACCTCATCATCCTGCGCAGATACAAGCTGCTGGGGAAGAAAATAAATGTGGCAGCACCACGTGCCTCGGTCAGTGGTGGCAGTAGCCAATTCAATGTGAATCATCCAAGCGGATCACGCGATGCATGTGATCGTTGCTCCTCTAATGCGGTATCCTTCCGCACCTTGCCAAAGAGGCCCTATGCCGAGAGGCCCACCGGGGGATGTCCCGGTGTCCCGGTGGGGCAGTCCAGCCCTGCTTGAGGCCCCTTTCATTTGAAAAAGTTGAAAGGCCCTGCCACCGTCCCTGATTCTCTGCTAATGTGCTGTCATTGTTGCTTACTAGCAAAGTATACAGCAAACATAGCTCGGAAGAACCTAGCAGCTATGCACCAGGGCTATACAGCCGCAGAGTCCGGTTAACATAAAACGATAAGTTCATTACTGGTTTATAAATACAGAAGTCCAAGCTGAGCTAAAAAATAAATTTTCCATTTGCCTGGATGTGGATGTTTGGCGGTAGATTGTGTTGTTGCAGAGCTTGCTTGGTGGCCCCATCTTTCCTGCAAGACTAGCTTGCAGAGTTTAAGTAAAAGGTATTACATGCAGACGTAATGTTCTAGTTCCTGCGCACTGTTTTATTTAAGGGCTATTTCTGGCACCTTTGCTTCCAATGTTTGGTCCAACTCTTAGAGGCTCAATATCCTTGCATAACAGGACATAGCCGAGTGTGGGGCAGTATTCTGGAGGGCTAGAGCAACTTCAGTGGCTGGGAGCAACAGGGGAGAACATGTAATGTTGGTTCTACCGCAGTTACTGGCTGGTGAGACTATGGGCCTTATTACAAGTTTGCCAGTCCGGAAAGAATGGTACCGGTAAGCTTGCCGGTACCGTTGTTTTCGGACCGGCAAACTACAAGTGGTTACCCGCTCGCAGACCTTGACGGATGCACTGGCACTGTTGCACACAGTGCCGGTGCATCCGTCCTCCCCATTTCCGTTGAGTCCAATCGGACTCGAATGGGAATGGGAATTTTCTTTTTCCGGCGCCCTGCCGTAGGGGCTGGAACAAAAATGACTCTGGCGATAAAAACGGCACGGCTACCGCCAGACTCATAGTGAGGCCCTATGTCTGTCTGTCAAATCAAGTGATGAGAGACTGGGGGAGGGCCAGTGCAGCAATAATGCAATTCTATGTGACAGTATTGGGGCCAATAGCAGAGGAGCACCAGGGTAAACTAATTTGTCCCTATACTTATTAAAACTGTCCTATTGTAAGGGTGTAAACGTAATCACTTATGAGCACTCCAATTTTTGCAGTTGAAGTCAGTGGGCCTCATTACGAGTGTGCCGGTCCGGTAACAACGGTACCGGTAAGCCTACCGGCATCATTGTTACCGGACCGGCACACGAGTCTGCGGGTGGGTGCAATCCCGCCCCCCAGGGTCAGACCTGATGGGCAGAAAGGAACCTGCCTGCAGACTTTCACGGAAGCCGGTGCTTCCATCATCCCCATTCCCATTTGAGTCCTATGGATGTAATTGCCTGGTGTTTATGGCAAGCCAAGTGCCGGTAAATTTTGCAAGTCTGGCGGCAACCCGCCGGTAGCACAGCAGGGTTACCGCCGGACTTGTAATGAGGCTCAGTGTAAGATTACATTATTTGCCCAGGATCACACACTTTCGCTACACAGCGAAGCAGGGATTTTAAACCACTGTGCAATTTGGGAAATATTTAGCAAATTGAGCCTGGGCCACATAATAGTAAAGCTCGAAATCAGGGGTTGATATACTTCCCGAAGAATAGGGTTCTGTCATTTTTTCCCAGCTTATCCTCGCTGTCTTACCGTTCCAGAGAAATGTTACCACTATGGATCTGAGTTTGGCGAAGAAGGCTCTCCCAGGCCATATAGGGATGTTGACAAACAGATAAAGAAGTTTAGGTAGGATAACCATTTTAAGAATAGCGACTCGACCGGCTAAAGAGATCGGGAGCCGGCCCCACATCTGGAGCTTGGCCGTTAAAGTTTGCAGGGTGCTTTCGTGGTTATCTGAATATAATGTAAGCTTATTCCTGGAGACAAGAATTCCCAGGTATCTGATACGGTCTTCAGACCATTTGAGTCCATCTGTCATTGTGGGGCACTGGGTGGCAGGTGCAAGCGGAAATATTTCCGATTTGGCCTTGTTTGTCGTGTACCCAGAGTAATCTGCAAACTCCTGCATCTCTGCCATAATGGGTGTTATATTGAGTTCAGGTTCCTTGACATATAATAAAGTGTCATCCGCATAGAGCAATATTAGTTGGGTAGATCCCTTCATTTTGATCCCTCTATCCACATGTCTGAGATGGACCACAGCCGCCATTGGCTCAATGGTTAATGCGAACAACAAGGGTGAAAACGGGCAGCCCTGTCTGGTTCCCCTCCCTAACAGGAACATCTGGGCTGGGGAATGGCTCTATTGGTCAGGACACAAGCTCCAGGCTCTGTGTACAGTAATTTCACATATCTTATGAAGTTGGGCCCCATCCCAAACGCCTCCAGCACCGCAAGGAGATAGACCCACGAGACAGAATCAGACACTTTTTCAGCGTCAAGGGATATGGCCACTGCACTCCTCGCGGGATCTATTTGTGCAATTATACCAAAGAGTCTTCGGAGGTTCAGGGCCGTAGATCGTGCAGGGATAAACCCGTTCTGATCAGAATGTACTAGGGTAGGGACGGCCGGCAGAAGCCGATTCACCAGGACCTTTGCAAATATTTTAGCATCGGTATTTATGAGTGACAGGGGCATGCAGGACGAAACGTCCTGTGATGGTCGCCTAGGCTTATGGAGTACGGTTATAATAGCTTCTCTCATAGTTGGTGGTAACTTGCCGCACTCAAGTGCCTCCTCCCACACCTGCAGCAGTATCGGAATGAGTTCCTCGTGAAATTCTTTGTAGAATTCTGCTCCCAACCCATCCGACCCTGGTGCCCTGCCCGAAGTCAATGCTTTGACTGCTTCTACAATCTCTTCCGCAGTCACCGGTTGATCTAGCGCTAGGCGTTCTTCGTCGGGGAGTTTAGGGAGGGAGAGAGCCTCAAGGTATATCTTAATTTCTGCAAGTGTTTTCTTATCTTTATGTGAATATAATTCCTTGTAGAATTCCATAAATTCCCCATTAATGTCTTCATCTCTGAGCAGTACCCTCTCCTGTACTGTGCGTATACTTGTGATCTGTGTAGGCTGTTTATCGTGCTTGAGTAAGTTGGACAGCGTTCTGCCAGCCTTGTTACCCTCCCCGTATCTGCTCGCGCGTATAGGGGCTGCCACGTATCGGACCTCCCTTATGGCGAGCTTATCAAACTCTTGAAGGTACGTGTGTATATTGGCTAATACTGCTTTGTCTTGCGTGTTTGTGTATGTTTTCTCCAGAACATCTAGTTTGCTTTCGATAGTTGACAATTCGGTTCTCACAGCCTTCAGCATACCCGTAGTTTTGGACATCAACACACCCCTTATCCAGACCTTGAAGGATTCCCACACCGTTGAGTATTTGTCAACTGATCCCACATTGTTGGATAGAAACTCTGTGATCTCAGCATGGAGTGCTTCTACTGTCCCCGGGTCTCCCAACATTCCACCCAGCATCCTCCACCTCCTAGCAGGACATGGGGCATTCCGGAACATTAGTTCTAACAGCACCGGGGAATGATCTGACAATGTTCGAGGAAGGATTCCGCAACCCCCCACCACAGCCATCAAAGACATGGAAACAAACCAATAATCAATCCTAGACTCCGAGTCATGTACCGAGGAATAAAACGTATATCTCCTGCTATCAGGATGAGTTTCACGCCATGCATCGACCAGCAAAAGTTGTGACAAAACATGTCTCAGGATTTAGTACTGCCCTACTTGGGGTTCTAACCACCTTCGAGGATCTATCAAGAACCTGGTCCAAGGCCAAATTGAAGTCCCGCCCCCCCCATAGCACATTCGGAACATCAAGTGACATAATTATCTGGTATACATCCATGTAAAAAGCAGGGTCATAAATATTAGGCCCGTACGTGTTGACCAGGAGTATTTGTTGAGTAGACACCTCCCCCCAGACCATGACATATCTGCCCAGAGGATCAGCCTTGTGACCACCCACCCTGAACCCAAGGCCTGGATGAATAAGGGTGATCACCCCACTGGACTGGGATGAATAGTCAGTGTAAAACCTCAGGGGACCCCACCTGGGCAATATATGGGCGTTACTCATTCCTACCGCATGGGTTTCTTGTAGCATCAGGATTTGGGGATTATGCCTGGCAACATAGTTGGAAATCTTCTTGACCTTAACCTGATTATTTAATCCCCGCACATTCCACGTCAGGAGTTTAACCTTAAGCCCAGCACCTGGGCTCTGAAATGGAGCATTAGCCATTGTCAAACTCAACGGGTTTACAGTAATCGTGCAACATAATCGGTGCCAGCCTCGATGCCACCATGATTTTACTTTTCAACCAACAAGTCACCTCCAACCACTTTACACATGAACATGGCTCCGTAGAGTGGCACCAACCCCCAACAAGATGCCACCATAAGTCAATACAAGAGCTGAATTCATCAAACCCCTCACCCTGTCCCACCCCCAACCTTCATCATCACCCCCAACTTGACGATGTGTCCAACAAAACTTATGGAATATTCCGTGGGTAGCCATTTTGCTCCACATGGCCGGCGATCAGGTCCGACAACTCCAACAACCAAATTGCCTGGTACAGCTTGATCCGATACTTATCTTGAGTATAGCCTTAGAAAGGGTTGACAGTCGAGTGTTTCTTAGTCTGCAGGTCTGGGTCTGTTGTTTTGTGCCGGTCTGCCCCCTCTAGGAGGAAGGGGTATGGACGTTTCAATATATTGCGTGGCTTCGGCCGGAGACTCAAAGAAATGGGCCCTTCCCGCATGCTGAATCCTCATTTTTGCCAGGAACATCAAAGCATATGGGATCTGGCGTTCTCTTAGGAGCCTCTTAACTGGTTCGTAGGATCTTCTGCTTGCCTGCACCCCCGAGGAGAAATCTGGGTAAATGTGAATGCGACTTTCCTCATATTGGAGGGTGCCCGTCTCTCTTGCCTTACGTAGGATTGTAGGATTGTATCTCTGTCCCTGTAATTGAGGAGTTGTGCGATTATAGTACGTGGTGGTGCGCCTGGTTTGGGTTCTGGGGCCAATGTACGATGTGCTCGTTCCACCAAAAAATGTTCAGAGAATGTCTCCGGTCCAAACAGGGTTTTAAGCAGTGTCTCGAGTTGTTTCTCCATTTGGCCTTTGGCAAAAGATTCTGCTACGCCCACCACACAGATATTGTTTCTCCTGGAGTGCGACTCTAAGTCCTCGCATTTCTTCTGTAGTTTCGCCATGTTTTCTTTGATTTGGGTAATGTCACGTCTGTGATGTGAGATAGTGTCTTCATTAGTGCTTATCCTGCTTTCGGTTTCTTTTATAGGCAAACTTTCTTTCTCCACTCTAGCCTTTAAGGAGCCAGTAGTGGACACTATGTCATCCAATTTAGTGTTGACTGCGCGGAAACCATTCTGCACTATTGTGGTTAAGTTGTCTAAATTCTCACCAGGCTCAGTATTGTGGGCCTCGTTAGCGGCAGTGTGGGCGTCAGCCGACGTAGCCAGACTCTGACTGCCCGTGTAAGTGTCCATTGGGCCTTTCTTCTGTTTCCCCGGAGTTTTGGCACCTTTTCCCGACTTCTGTGGTTCCCCCATGATACTGTCGGAATCGTGTTCTGAAGCAGTGCAGTATATTGTTAGGAAAATTTCTATTCGCTGTCCTCCCTTGCTCCTTATGCAGTGTCCGACCCCTGCGAGTGGATCAGATTTAGGGGCTGAAGGCGTTATGGACGATTACACAATGAGCCCCCAGCCGGAACCATGTGGTCTGAGTGGACTGCCCGCACAACGGAACCGCCCGAGTGACCCCATCTTGCCAACTTGAAGTATATTGGCTCAGTGAGGATTGTCCCCAGGTCTGCAAGCCGCTGACCCCAGAAAATAATGTGTCCTTTTTCGGCTACTCATCCACCGCCCAGCCGCGCCCCCTTACTAGACGTTCTCTTCTCCAGGCCTCTTCACGGTCCCGTATCGCGGCCCTGTCACACGCCTCGCCCCGTGTTGTAATGTAGGTTCCGCAAGGGGCTTTTCTGGAGCTCAGCGGCCGCGGGCCGCCACACACCAGGGCCGGACCGGAGCGTGGGTCGGTTCGTCCGACTGAACCACCCGTGTCACGGCCAACCCAGAGACAGCAGCGTATTACCAGCAGGTTGTAGGGCCTGGGCCGCAGTTCAGGCTCCTCCCATCAGGGGCCTCGGTCCATCAGCCGCGCAGCGGCACTCGCATGGATCTCGGCGCGGGATGTATTCAGCCGCGTGTATCGGCCGATCTGCCTGGAGCTGTATCTCCGGCGTTCCTAGCCTCTGATTCACAGGAGTTCGACTGACCCACCACGGATGGCTGGGCTACCTTCCCAGAACGTTTAGGCTACGCAGGCAATGTTATAACGGATGATATGGTGCAGGATATCTTAGTGGAGCGGGAGCTCTGGAATCAGGCGGCCATTTCCGTAATGCGCAACAGTGCCCTGAGCTGTTCCCTTCTTCTAAGCATGTGCACAGAAGCAACAAGAAAACCGGACCTAGAGCAAGCCTCGCCCACATAATGGGGACAATAATGCACTAAAAGGAACATCAAACACTATGTATGTGCGACTTCGCAGTTCGGGGTTCAGGTAAATGGGGAAGTACATTGTTGCCATTGCCATGGGAGATGTTCAGAACACGAATCGTGTTACACGATATGGGATGACAGTGGAAAGGATACATCCAGGGGTGTGTGTATCCAGCATTGTATGAGTGAAGGAGAGGGGGCGAGCTACAAAAGAAGTCCTGCTGCTTTTCCCCACAAATGCAGTGCGCCCAATTCCATTCGTGTCCCCAAACCTCCAACTGCTGCCCAATCTACTTTTTTGGTAAATTTAGTGACAGGTGGCATTTTAACAAATATAAAAACCTGCAAGACATTGTCACGCCTTGAAACACTTGTTTATAGGCGCATTATAAATGTCATATATCATATCGTATTACACAGATGCAGGAAACTCATTTATTAGAGCTCTGTCCAGGCGCTCTGGGACAAAATACACGCAAACCTCCTAATGTGCATATGAATTGTATTGTATTTGGTTACTTACAGTGCTTTCAGTGGGCTGGGGCCTGCCGGGGTAGGGTTGAGCTGGGGCCCTACTGGGTCCCCCGGTCCCACCACAACATTGGCAGGATGCATTATCTGCGATGGAGATGCGCCCGCCATTAGGTCAGGCAAGCTGACATAAGTGTCAGCCAGCCACAGCATCACTGTAGCTTGCTGGCACTTCTGTCAGTCACTGTAACTTCCTCTTGTGACTTCTTGCAGCAGGGATCACCGGAGGAAGTTACTGTGCCTTTGTTTCCCCAGGTTGCTGAGGCGTCTTTAACCCTCGCGAACCTGGGGACTACTTCTCGACATATTTCGAGGTTTATAAAAGATGGCTTGAAAAGTGCACAATTCAAGACATCTTTTATAAAGCTTTGACGACGGCCAAAGACTCCTCAGGCTTTGTCCGTCGGGAAAGCTTTATAAAAGATGGATTGAATTTTGCACTTTTCAAGCCATCATTTATTAACATAGAAATGTTTAACAAAGATGGCTTGGAAAGTACACAAACTATAAGGTACGCACACAAATATATAAATGCTATATATCTGTGTGCGTACCTTACTATGGTTTATGTACTTTTCAAGCCATCTTGAAGTACACAAACCATAGTAAGGCACGAAAACAAATATATAAATGTAAGCATTTATATATATATGTGCGTACGTTACTATGGTTTGTGTAGTATGCATGCCATCTTTTATAAACATAGAAAATTGTTACATATTTCTATGTTTATAAAAGATGGCTTGCATACTACACAAACCATAGTAAGGTACGCATACAAATATATAAAATGTTTGTGTACCTTACTATGGTTTGTATATGTTTTTAAGGCCATGCCCACCCCACAAGCCACACCCTCAAATGACCCCCCCCTTGATTTCTTACCCCACTTAAAGCCCTGGTTATCTGGTTATTTATATAGCACTCTTGCCCCACTTGTATGGCCTCAATGCACTTTGTGGTTGGAACCCCCTCGGTGACCGTAGTCAATGTGCTGGAGGTTCTAATAGTTTAAGATTAGGAGATGCATGTGTGCATTTTCGCCGATTTAGGACTTAGCTGGCTGGCTAGGCTCGACTAAGAAGCCCAAAAAGGTCAGCCATGTGGGTGGGCATTGTTGGTGGTTTGTGATAGAGTGCTACTGTTGAGAAGAGTTGATCTGTGGACAGCTATACCAAATGTATTTTTGTTGGTAGTCGCTGCATGCTAGGAGCAGAGGTGTTAAGGTTTGTCAGTTGTTTCAGTGTGGACAGCTATATGCGCTTCTAGAACGGAAGACATAGCCATAGCTGCATTCTATGGTGCATGGATGCTTGGCCGTGCCTGTGGCCTATGTCCACAGACGTGGTGTAAGGTATACGTACCGTAGGTTTCGACGTTGTCCGGCTGCAGCGATCTTTGTCCAGTGCAGACAGAATGGCCTCATTATTCATGGTCTCTTTGGTGCGAGCGTCTGAGCGGTGAGGGCGAGTGCATTTATTGTGGTGTGCCCCAGCGATAGCTGCTGGTTTACCTGGTGTATGTGTCAAGTAGGAAAGTTGTTAATGTGGCAACAGTTTGTCAGGGTGAGCAGCTGCGAATGCTGCCAGCATCTGTCTTGTAACTGGTGTATAGGGATGTTGGGTTCAGCAGTGTACTTTCGAGAGGTGAGGGTTCAGGAGGATTTTAGGAAGAGCCAGGATTTTAGGGCCTTTCTGAATATCAGGTGATTTTCAGTGTTTCAGATGTGTAGGGGTAGGGAATTCCAGATGATTGGCACTTTGATGGAGAATGAGGATCTGCACAGCCTGGAGCAGTTGTGAGGAGGCACCACCAGGCGGTAGGCTGTGCAAGATCTGCGATTCCTTGATGGCTGGTAGGGAATGATTTTGTCTCAAAGGAATTTCCGGTCCGGTGTTGTGGATGGCGCTGTGGGTGATGCATGTGGCTTTAAAGGTAGTGCGTCGACCAATCGGAAGCCAATGGAGGACTTTTAGTGTAGGGCTGATGTGTTCTCTGGCGGGTAGGTTAATGAGCAGGCGTGCTGCCGCATTTTGGATTCTTTGGAGTTTCTTTAGTCGAGATGCAGGAGCGCGTAGGTAGAGACAGTTTGCGTAATCTAAGCGGGACAGGATGATGGAGGTGATAGCCGAAAAACGGTGGGGATAGGTGAGGTAAGGGAAGATACGACTGAGAATCCGTAGATGGGAGAAGCAGGTTTTAGATACGGTAGTGGTGTGTTGGACGAGAGATAAGCCTGAGTCCAATGTGCATCCAAGGTTTTTTACCACGTTTGAAATTGCTGGTGCTTGTCCTAGGGATTGAGGCCAAAGAATCGGTTGGGGGAGGAGGGTTGTTTTCCCGCAGACTAGGATTTCAGTTTCCCCAGGGTTGAGGATGAGGTGGTTGGTCATTATCCAGTGGTCAATATCCAAGAGGCATGACGACAGGTCCGGACTGCCAGAGCCTTTGAATTTTGGGATTTTAAGGATGATCTGGGTGTCGTCGGCGTAGTTGTAGCAGTTAAGATTGTATGAGTGGATGATTGCGGGCAAGGGATTTAGGTAGAAGTTGAAGATTAGGGGAGATAGGGACGCTCCTTGTGGGACACCTTTTCTTACTGGTCGTGATGTGCATGTGAACTGGTGGAGGTTCATGATTTGTGATCGATTTGAGATAAAAGAGGAGATCCATGAAAGGGCTTTGTTTCTGATTCCTAGTGTCTGTAGCCTCTCTAGTAGGATAGTGTGATTGATGATATCGAAGGCTGAAGAGAGGTCCTGTAGGATGAGTAGAGTGCAGGCTTCTGCGTCGGCTGTTCTTTTTAGGTCGTCCCAGATGGAGACTATGGAAGATTCTGTTCACCTGAGTGGCCTGAAGCCTGATTGTGCAGGGTCTAGGAGGTTGTTGGCTTCAGCAAAATGGCCAAGCTGTTTGTATGCCGTGCAGTCCATGAGTTTGGGGATGAAACGTGTGTTTATTTTTATTTATTTTAGTTTTTGCCTTTTTGAAGCGATCACACAGCCCAGGGGCATCGAGGCGGATGTTACAGGAATATGACTTAGTTGCATATTTATAATGTGCTTAATTCCCAGAAGTTTCTAAGCGTGGACCCGGGGATCGAACCTGTGTTGCTTCGTGTCGTTTTGTTTCCAAGGCAAGCACATTGCCGCTGAGCTGTCCTCCCATGTTGGAGATTGGCCGGTAGTTCTGGGGGAGGAGTGGGTTGAGTGTTGTTTTTTTGAGGATGGTTTTGATGTAGGAGGTTTTTGGGGCTTCCGGGAAAGATCCTGATGTGAGCGAGTGGTTGAGTATTGTGTGTGCGCAAGTACCTGCACAGTTAGAGGCTAGGACGTTTTTGAGGAGTGAAGGAGGGCAGGTGTCCTCAGGGGAGCCTGAAGGGCGGCTATCTTCTACGAGCAAGAGGAACTCTTTGTGTGTGATGGGAGAGAAAGAGTCAAGGATATGTATCAGTGGGGATTTTGAAGGTCGGTCCGTGGGCGGGAGGGTGTAAGGGGCATTTGTTTTAATTTAGAGATGATGGCAGAGTGTCTGTCATTAACGACATTGTGGAAGTGCAGTGATAAGGTGTCACATAGGGCTTGGGAGATTGGTGGGGGCTGGCTCGAGCATGCAGGGGATTTGAATTTGGATATGATTCTATGTAGTTCCTTGCTCAGGTTTCGATCATTTAGGATTATGTTCCCATAGAATGTTTTCTTGTTTTAAAAAGAACTGTCTAGTCTGTATGTTCTGGTTGTTCTTGCCAGGGCAGATTTGTTTGGACTGTAGGGTCGGCTCTCCAGGTCCATTCCAGACGGTGCTTGAGAGGTTTTAGTGATTTGAGATTGGCGGTGAACCACCTGGGTGTAGGTCCTGATCTCTGAGTGGTCTGTTTTGTTGGAGTGAGGGGTGTGAGGCCATTTGTGAGCCAGAGGTCGAAGGATTTGATCGCTGGAGGTCCTTCCTGGAGAAAAAGTGTATGGAGAGAGTGTGCTAGATCTGGGGTGATTACGACTTTGTTCCATAGTGGAAAGGCCGGGGGGGGTTGGCAGGGCCGGACTGGGAACCAAAAGTGGCCCTGGAAAATGTTTTCAAAGTGGCCCCATATTTCGCCCAATCCTTCAAACAGGGGATTGCAAGTATCCCCCAAGAAAGTCTTGAATAAAATTAATCAAAATGAGTGCACTTAAAGCATGTTTTAAACATACACAGATTAAAAAGTAATGTTTTAAATAAGTTCATGATCTCCCAAAGTAGATCTTCAATGATAGAGGGACCTGGAACGTTCCATATTTTGCAGATGAGAAAAACGAATTCAGCCGTTTTTAAAGATGCCCAAACAACATGCATCCCTAATCCATTCCCTAATCTATTTCACCCTATCCCGTGCTGGGAAGGGCACACAGATAAAAACATTCAGAAACGAGCATTGGCAATGCCAAGAGTTTTGGCTTTTGTGTAGGCATGGGAAAGGCATTTTTCCAGGCACTGCCACAGAGGTATTAACTGTCCACTGATGGTAGCAGCTGCAAAGTGGTGTGAGTACCTGGGTATACAATAGCAGTGCCTGCTGAATGCCTAATATTGATACACAAGCTTAAACTGTTGGCTTTGCCAATCCTTGTTTTTAACAGGACTTCAGTGAGGGACAGACATAGCGCTTATACATGAAATGCCTCCTGTCCTTCCACTGGACTCTTTCGCAACCTCTGCCAATCTCTATCTCTTTCTATTCACCTCTCTGGCCCAACTCACTCTGCAAGGGCACACTCTGGAAGTTCTAATCTCTTCAGACCTTCCCCTTTCGATCCCTCTCACCACTCCTCTCTCCTGGAGCGATCACTTTCTCCTTTCCTCCCAGCTACCCCTCAGGCCAAGCCAACTCCAGCACTGCCACCTACCTTCACGGTTATCGGACCCATGAAGCATGTGTCAGTTGAGGCTTTTGCCACCCCCCCTTGCCTGACACAGCCTTTTCCATGTTCCACTCTGCTATATCTGATACTCTCGATGTTCTTGCCCCTGTCATGAGGATCCGCTTGAAGCCCAAAGCCAAGTGCAACTCTTGGTACGACTCAGACCTCGCCACCCTCAAACGCAAGTGCAGGGTACCGGGCCTAGTAAGATTGTTGTCTCTGTCTTCCCTCTGTTTCCCCTCTCTTGCTTCGGCGCGCCTTGAAACACTTGTGTATAGGCGTGTTATAAATGCCATATCATATCAAACCTGGTTGACATTTTTATTTCAGGAGTAGCGCGTTTATAGTTCCATTTCAGTCATTAACTCTCAGAAGACTGCTTTGAGAAAAAACTGGCAGGCACTTAAAGCACACATTTTGATGCTAAGGCTTGATAAAGCTAACTCAAAAACATCCCAAGAGGACGTGTTTTGGGTGGAGAAGGGCAGAAAGCAGGTGGAAATGGCCATCAGGATTAACATGGCCATGGGCAGTCAATGGGTGAATAAATAACCAAACAACATGTACATGCTTTGTATCCCAAAAGACACCATAGGGTCAGAAAGTGAATGGTAGGATTCGGGGAGTTGATGCTGGGAGGACGAGAAGATCTGCCAGACAAGATCTGTGAATATAATTTAGAGGCGAGTACAATAAAAATATGAGAGATGCTGTGGTCCGTACACTGCACATCTCTATATGTATACAATGAGAACCACACAGTCCACAATGTAAATCTCAATAACAAATATCCATAGCATGACTCTCCCCGGGTCCCCTCCCTTCATGATCCAGCTGTGTCTGCACGGATGTTTGGCCCCATGCTTTGCTGGGAAGTCTACATTTGAAGATGTACTTATGCAATGTCCTTGCCAGCACCACCCATCCCTGCTTCATGGTGATGGGATTTTTCAAAATGGAGGTAGGCAAAGAAACAGTGACAAAATACAAAATTTCAGGGGAAGAGAGACAAAACACAAAAAGGAGCAAAAAAAGAGGAGAATGTGTGAGAAAGGGGATGAAGGGAGGAGAGACAAATTCTAACAGACAGGAGAAGTATAACAATAGAGAATGCTATATTGGAGAGATAAAATCAAAGAGAGCAGAGAAAAAGATTGTCAGGGAGAAGGAGGTGGATAAGAGATAAATGTTTCGGGAGAGGAGTGAGCATAAGAGGAGTGAGAGAATTCAAGAGAGAGGAAAGTGAGCAGGTGGAAGATAAAAACAATGTGCGAGAGAGAGAACAGGAAAGAGGAAAAGAGCTGACAATAAGGAGAATTGAAGATTGCCTACTACACTAAGGAGGTTGTAGGTAGCCCAGAGAATTAAGCAATAAGGCGCGGGGTGGCCCCCAGCGTTCTACTTCTTGCAGTGATTGTTTGATGTGCTGCTGAATGTTCATTTCTCCTCCAGAGGCTCCCTTTCTTCCTTCACATCAACCTGCAGGCTACCCCACTGATCCAGCTGCAGTGCCCTGGCATCATGCCACTCTAAAAATGTGAGCAATAATATTTGCCCTTGACGTTAGTAATATATCCACATCATTTAAGTGTTAACGTAATGCATTTAAGTGACAGGGATCTATTCATTTGTTGCTAGCAGTTGACGAATGGTGAGTTGTATTAGCTTTTTTCAAGGGTATGGCATGTCCACAGCACAATCACAAAGACCCAAAAGTGCTGCCATCAAATACTAGATGCAGCCTCATATGGCTAGGAACTGCCATCTTATGACAGGCTCAGCCTGGGTTGCCTGGGTGCTGCCAAGAACACAGCATTGTATGCTAGGTATATACATGAAACAGGGTGCAGCATCAGAGTACACCAATAGGTACACTGCCACTAGCGCTAAGAGAGATATTGGGGAAATTGCAGTAATAATGGGGAGGGAGAAAAGTAATGTGTAGAGAAAATAGTCTGTTGGACAGGTTTCAGCCTCTTAATGGATTAACAAAACCCTTACAAGTTTACTGTTTTTGCAGCAGGGAGGTGGCTGGGCAAATGTAGCTCGGAAGGTTGTTCCATAAGGCAGGGGCTGCCACTGAGCACCCTATGCCTCCCCAGCACCCTATGCCTCCCCAGCACGGCTATCGAGAGAATTTAGGAACAGTGCATCAGTCAGATGGTACCCTGTGCCTAGGTGTTGCACATGCATGACAGATCGATTGCTTGTGCTTTGACAAAATGCGTATGTGGCTTTTTCAGGCTGCCATGTGTTAATATACTGGGCGGGGCAATCAAGGCTATGCCAGGTGTTGCACTGCAGCTATTATGGCAAGTATTGAAACGCAGCCTTTATACCGGCTAAGGATCAAGTCCTGCATAACTGCACTCATAGGCAAACACTCCAGCTTCTGGGGGGCATCTAAAGTGCAGCTAGTGTGGCATAGGTGAACTTTAATAGGGGAACTAAATATATCCTATTACTTTGTATTATTATGATGAGCTGCCCGTTGCCTTCAGACCAGGTGTGTGAGTAGACCATCCGTGCAGAACTACAAGTCCCACAATGCAATGTTAACAACATACAGACCTGTGTGAACCATGTGCGTCTCATTGCGGTGCAGCACGGAGCAGTAAAAAAAGAAAAAAAAGACAGACACATCAACATTCCTGCTGAAAGACAGAGAATGACGATTCTGCATAAGGATAGCTGTCATTATGCTGTGCAATTTCATACCATATGTACACATGACTGTGTGAAGGCGGATGAGCGTCACTCAGGCTTGTTGAGCACCCTCATGAGGGCTGGCGCCAGCGTGCGCAGTCCTCTTCAAACACATGTGAGAGGCGCTGGCTTGGCCCCCTTTTCGCGCCGCTAATTCACCTCACCGTGAATGCTCTGGGCAGAGAGCGGCCTTCCTTCATTGACACCAAGTGCCCAGGCCTGCTCCATCGGCAGGAGCCCATTGCAGGCAGGGAAACAGATACGGAGGTTTGCTGCTGCCTTATGTAGACCCACGGATTACATGATGCAGCTGCATGATCCATGTTACATGTTAAATGTATCATGCAGTTGCATCATGTAGTACAGGTCTAAGGGCAGATATTCGTATTGGCACACATTTAAAGACGAATCGCACCTGAATTGTCAGCACCTGGACTCAGTTGTCGAGCACTCAGCAGCACTGAGGTGGACACTGGCAGCCCAGGGTGTGCAGTCTGCACTGTCTCCCATCACCAAGTCAGCTGCTCCCTCAATTATCTCGTTTTCACCTACCTTAGTGGTTGTGGCGTTGAGTCGTCGGAAGGCACAAGCAGCAGGCAGCTGCCTGGCTGTGGCCTGTGGCTGACTGGCTGGCTGCTGCCCTGCCAGTGCACTTTAGCTGCCCAGCTGCAATGTGTGTGTAGCAGCAGGCAGGGCACGTGCAGTTTCCAGGACCTCATCATCCTGCGCAGATACAAGCTGCTGGGGAAGAAAATAAATGTGGCAGCACCACGTGCCTCGGTCAGTGGTGGCAGTAGCCAATTCAATGTGAATCATCCAAGCGGATCACGCGATGCATGTGATCGTTGCTCCTCTAATGCGGTATCCTTCCGCACCTTGCCAAAGAGGCCCTATGCCGAGAGGCCCACCGGGGGATGTCCCGGTGTCCCGGTGGGGCAGTCCAGCCCTGCTTGAGGCCCCTTTCATTTGAAAAAGTTGAAAGGCCCTGCCACCGTCCCTGATTCTCTGCTAATGTGCTGTCATTGTTGCTTACTAGCAAAGTATACAGCAAACATAGCTCGGAAGAACCTAGCAGCTATGCACCAGGGCTATACAGCCGCAGAGTCCGGTTAACATAAAACGATAAGTTCATTACTGGTTTATAAATACAGAAGTCCAAGCTGAGCTAAAAAATAAATTTTCCATTTGCCTGGATGTGGATGTTTGGCGGTAGATTGTGTTGTTGCAGAGCTTGCTTGGTGGCCCCATCTTTCCTGCAAGACTAGCTTGCAGAGTTTAAGTAAAAGGTATTACATGCAGACGTAATGTTCTAGTTCCTGCGCACTGTTTTATTTAAGGGCTATTTCTGGCACCTTTGCTTCCAATGTTTGGTCCAACTCTTAGAGGCTCAATATCCTTGCATAACAGGACATAGCCGAGTGTGGGGCAGTATTCTGGAGGGCTAGAGCAACTTCAGTGGCTGGGAGCAACAGGGGAGAACATGTAATGTTGGTTCTACCGCAGTTACTGGCTGGTGAGACTATGGGCCTTATTACAAGTTTGCCAGTCCGGAAAGAATGGTACCGGTAAGCTTGCCGGTACCGTTGTTTTCGGACCGGCAAACTACAAGTGGTTACCCGCTCGCAGACCTTGACGGATGCACTGGCACTGTTGCACACAGTGCCGGTGCATCCGTCCTCCCCATTTCCGTTGAGTCCAATCGGACTCGAATGGGAATGGGAATTTTCTTTTTCCGGCGCCCTGCCGTAGGGGCTGGAACAAAAATGACTCTGGCGATAAAAACGGCACGGCTACCGCCAGACTCATAGTGAGGCCCTATGTCTGTCTGTCAAATCAAGTGATGAGAGACTGGGGGAGGGCCAGTGCAGCAATAATGCAATTCTATGTGACAGTATTGGGGCCAATAGCAGAGGAGCACCAGGGTAAACTAATTTGTCCCTATGCTTATTAAAACTGTCCTATTGTAAGGGTGTAAACGTAATCACTTATGAGCACTCCAATTTTTGCAGTTGAAGTCAGTGGGCCTCATTACGAGTGTGCCGGTCCGGTAACAACGGTACCGGTAAGCCTACCGGCATCATTGTTACCGGACCGGCACACGAGTCTGCGGGTGGGTGCAATCCCGCCCCCCAGGGTCAGACCTGATGGGCAGAAAGGAACCTGCCTGCAGACTTTCACGGAAGCCGGTGCTTCCATCATCCCCATTCCCATTTGAGTCCTATGGATGTAATTGCCTGGTGTTTATGGCAAGCCAAGTGCCGGTAAATTTTGCAAGTCTGGCGGCAACCCGCCGGTAGCACAGCAGGGTTACCGCCGGACTTGTAATGAGGCTCAGTGTAAGATTACATTATTTGCCCAGGATCACACACTTTCGCTACACAGCGAAGCAGGGATTTTAAACCACTGTGCAATTTGGGAAATATTTAGCAAATTGAGCCTGGGCCACATAATAGTAAAGCTCGAAATCAGGGGTTGATATACTTCCCGAAGAATAGGGTTCTGTCATTTTTTCCCAGCTTATCCTCGCTGTCTTACCGTTCCAGAGAAATGTTACCACTATGGATCTGAGTTTGGCGAAGAAGGCTCTCCCAGGCCATATAGGGATGTTGACAAACAGATAAAGAAGTTTAGGTAGGATAACCATTTTAAGAATAGCGACTCGACCGGCTAAAGAGATCGGGAGCCGGCCCCACATCTGGAGCTTGGCCGTTAAAGTTTGCAGGGTGCTTTCGTGGTTATCTGAATATAATGTAAGCTTATTCCTGGAGACAAGAATTCCCAGGTATCTGATACGGTCTTCAGACCATTTGAGTCCATCTGTCATTGTGGGGCACTGGGTGGCAGGTGCAAGCGGAAATATTTCCGATTTGGCCTTGTTTGTCGTGTACCCAGAGTAATCTGCAAACTCCTGCATCTCTGCCATAATGGGTGTTATATTGAGTTCAGGTTCCTTGACATATAATAAAGTGTCATCCGCATAGAGCAATATTAGTTGGGTAGATCCCTTCATTTTGATCCCTCTATCCACATGTCTGAGATGGACCACAGCCGCCATTGGCTCAATGGTTAATGCGAACAACAAGGGCGAAAACGGGCAGCCCTGTCTGGTTCCCCTCCCTAACAGGAACATCTGGGCTGGGGAATGGCTCTATTGGTCAGGACACAAGCTCCAGGCTCTGTGTACAGTAATTTCACATATCTTATGAAGTTGGGCCCCATCCCAAACGCCTCCAGCACCGCAAGGAGATAGACCCACGAGACAGAATCAGACACTTTTTCAGCGTCAAGGGATATGGCCACTGCACTCCTCGCGGGATCTATTTGTGCAATTATACCAAAGAGTCTTCGGAGGTTCAGGGCCGTAGATCGTGCAGGGATAAACCCGTTCTGATCAGAATGTACTAGGGTAGGGACGGCCGGCAGAAGCCGATTCACCAGGACCTTTGCAAATATTTTAGCATCGGTATTTATGAGTGACAGGGGCATGCAGGACGAAACGTCCTGTGATGGTCGCCTAGGCTTATGGAGTACGGTTATAATAGCTTCTCTCATAGTTGGTGGTAACTTGCCGCACTCAAGTGCCTCCTCCCACACCTGCAGCAGTATCGGAATGAGTTCCTCGTGAAATTCTTTGTAGAATTCTGCTCCCAACCCATCCGACCCTGGTGCCCTGCCCGAAGTCAATGCTTTGACTGCTTCTACAATCTCTTCCGCAGTCACCGGTTGATCTAGCGCTAGGCGTTCTTCGTCGGGGAGTTTAGGGAGGGAGAGAGCCTCAAGGTATATCTTAATTTCTGCAAGTGTTTTCTTATCTTTATGTGAATATAATTCCTTGTAGAATTCCATAAATTCCCCATTAATGTCTTCATCTCTGAGCAGTACCCTCTCCTGTACTGTGCGTATACTTGTGATCTGTGTAGGCTGTTTATCGTGCTTGAGTAAGTTGGACAGCGTTCTGCCAGCCTTGTTACCCTCCCCGTATCTGCTCGCGCGTATAGGGGCTGCCACGTATCGGACCTCCCTTATGGCGAGCTTATCAAACTCTTGAAGGTACGTGTGTATATTGGCTAATACTGCTTTGTCTTGCGTGTTTGTGTATGTTTTCTCCAGAACATCTAGTTTGCTTTCGATAGTTGACAATTCGGTTCTCACAGCCTTCAGCATACCCGTAGTTTTGGACATCAACACACCCCTTATCCAGACCTTGAAGGATTCCCACACCGTTGAGTATTTGTCAACTGATCCCACATTGTTGGATAGAAACTCTGTGATCTCAGCATGGAGTGCTTCTACTGTCCCCGGGTCTCCCAACATTCCACCCAGCATCCTCCACCTCCTAGCAGGACATGGGGCATTCCGGAACATTAGTTCTAACAGCACCGGGGAATGATCTGACAATGTTCGAGGAAGGATTCCGCAACCCCCCACCACAGCCATCAAAGACATGGAAACAAACCAATAATCAATCCTAGACTCCGAGTCATGTACCGAGGAATAAAACGTATATCTCCTGCTATCAGGATGAGTTTCACGCCATGCATCGACCAGCAAAAGTTGTGACAAAACATGTCTCAGGATTTAGTACTGCCCTACTTGGGGTTCTAACCACCTTCGAGGATCTATCAAGAACCTGGTCCAAGGCCAAATTGAAGTCCCGCCCCCCCCATAGCACATTCGGAACATCAAGTGACATAATTATCTGGTATACATCCATGTAAAAAGCAGGGTCATAAATATTAGGCCCGTACGTGTTGACCAGGAGTATTTGTTGAGTAGACACCTCCCCCCAGACCATGACATATCTGCCCAGAGGATCAGCCTTGTGACCACCCACCCTGAACCCAAGGCCTGGATGAATAAGGGTGATCACCCCACTGGACTGGGATGAATAGTCAGTGTAAAACCTCAGGGGACCCCACCTGGGCAATATATGGGCGTTACTCATTCCTACCGCATGGGTTTCTTGTAGCATCAGGATTTGGGGATTATGCCTGGCAACATAGTTGGAAATCTTCTTGACCTTAACCTGATTATTTAATCCCCGCACATTCCACGTCAGGAGTTTAACCTTAAGCCCAGCACCTGGGCTCTGAAATGGAGCATTAGCCATTGTCAAACTCAACGGGTTTACAGTAATCGTGCAACATAATCGGTGCCAGCCTCGATGCCACCATGATTTTACTTTTCAACCAACAAGTCACCTCCAACCACTTTACACATGAACATGGCTCCGTAGAGTGGCACCAACCCCCAACAAGATGCCACCATAAGTCAATACAAGAGCTGAATTCATCAAACCCCTCACCCTGTCCCACCCCCAACCTTCATCATCACCCCCAACTTGACGATGTGTCCAACAAAACTTATGGAATATTCCGTGGGTAGCCATTTTGCTCCACATGGCCGGCGATCAGGTCCGACAACTCCAACAACCAAATTGCCTGGTACAGCTTGATCCGATACTTATCTTGAGTATAGCCTTAGAAAGGGTTGACAGTCGAGTGTTTCTTAGTCTGCAGGTCTGGGTCTGTTGTTTTGTGCCGGTCTGCCCCCTCTAGGAGGAAGGGGTATGGACGTTTCAATATATTGCGTGGCTTCGGCCGGAGACTCAAAGAAATGGGCCCTTCCCGCATGCTGAATCCTCATTTTTGCCAGGAACATCAAAGCATATGGGATCTGGCGTTCTCTTAGGAGCCTCTTAACTGGTTCGTAGGATCTTCTGCTTGCCTGCACCCCCGAGGAGAAATCTGGGTAAATGTGAATGCGACTTTCCTCATATTGGAGGGTGCCCGTCTCTCTTGCCTTACGTAGGATTGTAGGATTGTATCTCTGTCCCTGTAATTGAGGAGTTGTGCGATTATAGTACGTGGTGGTGCGCCTGGTTTGGGTTCTGGGGCCAATGTACGATGTGCTCGTTCCACCAAAAAATGTTCAGAGAATGTCTCCGGTCCAAACAGGGTTTTAAGCAGTGTCTCGAGTTGTTTCTCCATTTGGCCTTTGGCAAAAGATTCTGCTACGCCCACCACACAGATATTGTTTCTCCTGGAGTGCGACTCTAAGTCCTCGCATTTCTTCTGTAGTTTCGCCAGGTTTTCTTTGATTTGGGTAATGTCACGTCTGTGATGTGAGATAGTGTCTTCATTAGTGCTTATCCTGCTTTCGGTTTCTTTTATAGGCAAACTTTCTTTCTCCACTCTAGCCTTTAAGGAGCCAGTAGTGGACACTATGTCATCCAATTTAGTGTTGACTGCGCGGAAACCATTCTGCACTATTGTGGTTAAGTTGTCTAAATTCTCACCAGGCTCAGTATTGTGGGCCTCGTTAGCGGCAGTGTGGGCGTCAGCCGACATAGCCAGACTCTGACTGCCCGTGTAAGTGTCCATTGGGCCTTTCTTCTGTTTCCCCGGAGTTTTGGCACCTTTTCCCGACTTCTGTGGTTCCCCCATGATACTGTCGGAATCGTGTTCTGAAGCAGTGCAGTATATTGTTAGGAAAATTTCTATTCGCTGTCCTCCCTTGCTCCTTATGCAGTGTCCGACCCCTGCGAGTGGATCAGATTTAGGGGCTGAAGGCGTTATGGACGATTACACAATGAGCCCCCAGCCGGAACCATGTGGTCTGAGTGGACTGCCCGCACAACGGAACCGCCCGAGTGACCCCATCTTGCCAACTTGAAGTATATTGGCTCAGTGAGGATTGTCCCCAGGTCTGCAAGCCGCTGACCCCAGAAAATAATGTGTCCTTTTTCGGCTACTCATCCACCGCCCAGCCGCGCCCCCTTACTAGACGTTCTCTTCTCCAGGCCTCTTCACGGTCCCGTATCGCGGCCCTGTCACACGCCTCGCCCCGTGTTGTAATGTAGGTTCCGCAAGGGGCTTTTCTGGAGCTCAGCGGCCGCGGGCCGCCACACACCAGGGCCGGACCGGAGCGCGGGTCGGTTCGTCCAACTGAACCACCCGTGTCACGGCCAACCCAGAGACAGCAGCGTATTACCAGCAGGTTGTAGGGCCTGGGCCGCAGTTCAGGCTCCTCCCATCAGGGGCCTCGGTCCATCAGCCGCGCAGCGGCACTCGCATGGATCTCGGCGCGGGATGTATTCAGCCGCGTGTATCGGCCGATCTGCCTGGAGCTGTATCTCCGGCGTTCCTAGCCTCTGATTCACAGGAGTTCGACTGACCCACCACGGATGGCTGGGCTACCTTCCCAGAACGTTTAGGCTACGCAGGCAATGTTATAACGGATGATATGGTGCAGGATATCTTAGAGGAGCGGGAGCTCTGGAATCAGGCGGCCATTTCCGTAATGCGCAACAGTGCCCTGAGCTGTTCCCTTCTTCTAAGCATGTGCACAGAAGCAACAAGAAAACCGGACCTAGAGCAAGCCTCGCCCACATAATGGGGACAATAATGCACTAAAAGGAACATCAAACACTATGTATGTGCGACTTCGCAGTTCGGGGTTCAGGTAAATGGGGAAGTACATTGTTGCCATTGCCATGGGAGATGTTCAGAACACGAATCATGTTACACGATATGGGATGACAGTGGAAAGGATACATCCAGGGGTGTGTGTATCCAGCATTGTATGAGTGAAGGAGAGGGGGCGAGCTACAAAAGAAGTCCTGCTGCTTTTCCCCACAAATGCAGTGCGCACAATTCCATTCGTGTCCCCAAACCTCCAACTGCTGCCCAATCTACTTTTTTGGTAAATTTAGTGACAGGTGGCATTTTAACAAATATAAAAACCTGCAAGACATTGTCACGCCTTTAAACACTTGTTTATAGGCGCATTATAAATGTCATATATCATATCGTATTACACAGATGCAGGAAACTCATTTATTAGAGCTCTGTCCAGGCGCTCTGGGACAAAATACACGCAAACCTCCTAATGTGCATATGAATTGTATTGTATTTGGTTACTTACAGTGCTTTCAGTGGGCTGGGGCCTGCCGGGGTAGGGTTGAGCTGGGGCCCTACTGGGTCCCCCGGTCCCACCACAACATTGGCAGGATGCATTATCTGCGATGGAGATGCGCCCGCCATTAGGTCAGGCAAGCTGACATAAGTGTCAGCCAGCCACAGCATCACTGTAGCTTGCTGGCACTTCTGTCAGTCACTGTAACTTCCTCTTGTGACTTCTTGCAGCAGGGATCACCGGAGGAAGTTACTGTGCCTTTGTTTCCCCAGGTTGCTGAGGCGTCTTTAACCCTCGCGAACCTGGGGACTACTTCTCGACATATTTCGAGGTTTATAAAAGATGGCTTGAAAAGTGCACAATTCAAGACATCTTTTATAAAGCTTTGACGACGGCCAAAGACTCCTCAGGCTTTGTCCGTCGGGAAAGCTTTATAAAAGATGGATTGAATTTTGCACTTTTCAAGCCATCATTTATTAACATAGAAATGTTTAACAAAGATGGCTTGGAAAGTACACAAACTATAAGGTACGCACACAAATATATAAATGCTATATATCTGTGTGCGTACCTTACTATGGTTTATGTACTTTTCAAGCCATCTTGAAGTACACAAACCATAGTAAGGCACGAAAACAAATATATAAATGTAAGCATTTATATATATATGTGCGTACGTTACTATGGTTTGTGTAGTATGCATGCCATCTTTTATAAACATAGAAAATTGTTACATATTTCTATGTTTATAAAAGATGGCTTGCATACTACACAAACCATAGTAAGGTACGCATACAAATATATAAAATGTTTGTGTACCTTACTATGGTTTGTATATGTTTTTAAGGCCATGCCCACCCCACAAGCCACACCCTCAAATGACCCCCCCCTTGATTTCTTACCCACTTAAAGCCCTGGTTATCTGGTTATTTATATAGCACTCTTGCCCCACTTGTATGGCCTCAATGCACTTTGTGGTTGGAACCCCCTCGGTGACCGTAGTCAATGTGCTGGAGGTTCTAATAGTTTAAGATTAGGAGATGCATGTGTGCATTTTCGCCGATTTAGGACTTAGCTGGCTGGCTAGGCTCGACTAAGAAGCCCAAAAAGGTCAGCCATGTGGGTGGGCATTGTTGGTGGTTTGTGATAGAGTGCTACTGTTGAGAAGAGTTGATCTGTGGACAGCTATACCAAATGTATTTTTGTTGGTAGTCGATGCATGCTAGGAGCAGAGGTGTTAAGGTATGTCAGTTGTTTCAGTGTGGACAGCTATATGCGCTTCTAGAACGGAAGACATAGCCATAGCTGCATTCTATGGTGCATGGATGCTTGGCCGTGCCTGTGGCCTATGTCCACAGACGTGGTGTAAGGTATACGTACTGTAGGTTTCGACGTTGTCCGGCTGCAGCGATCTTTGTCCAGTGCAGACAGAATGGCCTCATTATTCATGGTCTCTTTGGTGCGAGCGTCTGAGCGGTGAGGGCGAGTGCATTTATTGTGGTGTGGCCTAGCGATAGCTGCTGGTTTACCTGGTGTATGTGTCAAGTAGGAAAGTTGTTAATGTGGCAACAGTTTGTCAGGGTGAGCAGCTGCGAATGCTGCCAGCATCTGTCTTGTAACTGGTGTATAGGGATGTTGGGTTCAGCAGTGTACTTTCGAGAGGTGAGGGTTCAGGAGGATTTTAGGAAGAGCCAGGATTTTAGGGCCTTTCTGAATATCAGGTGATTTTCAGTGTTTCAGATGTGTAGGGGTAGGGAATTCCAGATGATTGGCACTTTGATGGAGAATGAGGATCTGCACAGCCTGGAGCAGTTGTGAGGAGGCACCACCAGGCGGTAGGCTGTGCAAGATCTGCGATTCCTTGATGGCTGGTAGGGAATGATTTTGTCTCAAAGGAATTTCCGGTCCGGTGTTGTGGATGGCGCTGTGGGTGATGCATGTGGCTTTAAAGGTAGTGCGTCGACCAATCGGAAGCCAATGGAGGACTTTTAGTGTAGGGCTGATGTGTTCTCTGGCGGGTAGGTTAATGAGCAGGCGTGCTGCCGCATTTTGGATTCTTTGGAGTTTCTTTAGTCGAGATGCAGGAGCGCGTAGGTAGAGACAGTTTGCGTAATCTAAGCGGGACAGGATGATGGAGGTGATAGCCGAAAAACGGTGGGGATAGGTGAGGTAAGGGAAGATACGACTGAGAATCCGTAGATGGGAGAAGCAGGTTTTAGATACGGTAGTGGTGTGTTGGACGAGAGATAAGCCTGAGTCCAATGTGCATCCAAGGTTTTTTACCACGTTTGAAATTGCTGGTGCTTGTCCTAGGGATTGAGGCCAAAGAATCGGTTGGGGGAGGAGGGTTGTTTTCCCGCAGACTAGGATTTCAGTTTCCCCAGGGTTGAGGATGAGGTGGTTGGTCATTATCCAGTGGTCAATATCCAAGAGGCATGACGACAGGTCCGGACTGCCAGAGCCTTTGAATTTTGGGATTTTAAGGATGATCTGGGTGTCGTCGGCGTAGTTGTAGCAGTTAAGATTGTATGAGTGGATGATTGCTGGCAAGGGATTTAGGTAGAAGTTGAAGATTAGGGGAGATAGGGACGCTCCTTGTGGGACACCTTTTCTTACTGGTCGTGATGTGCATGTGAACTGGTGGAGGTTCATGATTTGTGATTGATTTGAGATAAAAGAGGAGATCCATGAAAGGGCTTTGTTTCTGATTCCTAGTGTTTGTAGCCTCTCTAGTAGGATAGTGTGATTGATGATATCGAAGGCTGAAGAGAGGTCCTGTAGGATGAGTAGAGTGCAGGCTTCTGCGTCGGCTGTTCTTTTTAGGTCGTCCCAGATGGAGACTATGGAAGATTCTGTTCACCTGAGTGGCCTGAAGCCTGATTGTGCAGGGTCTAGGAGGTTGTTGGCTTCAGCAAAATGGCCAAGCTGTTTGTATGCCGTGCAGTCCATGAGTTTGGCGATGAAACGTGTGTTTATTTTTATTTATTTTAGTTTTTGCCTTTTTGAAGCGATCACACAGCCCAGGGGCATTGAGGCGGATGTTACAGGAATATGACTTAGTTGCATATTTATAATGTGCTTAATTCCCAGAAGTTTCTAAGCGTGGACCCGGGGATCGAACCTGTGTTGCTTCGTGTCGTTTTGTTTCCAAGGCAAGCACATTGCCGCTGAGCTGTCCTCCCATGTTGGAGATTGGCCGGTAGTTCTGGGGGAAGAGTGGGTTGAGTGTTGTTTTTTTGAGGATGGTTTTGATGTAGGAGGTTTTTGGGGCTTCCGGGAAAGATCCTGATGTGAGCGAGTGGTTGAGTATTGTGTGTGCGCAATTACCTGCACAGTTAGAGGCTAGGACGTTTTTGAGGAGTGAAGGAGGGCAGGTGTCCTCAGGGGAGCCTGAAGGGCGGCTATCTTCTACGAGCGAGAGGAACTCTTTGTGTGTGATGGGAGAGAAAGAGTCAAGGATATGTATCAGTGGGGATTTTGAAGGTCGGTCCGTGGGCGGGAGGGTGCAAGGGGCATTTGTTTTAATTTAGAGATGATGGCAGAGTGTCTGTCATTAACGACATTGTGGAAGTGCAGTGATAAGGTGTCACATAGGGCTTGGGAGATTGGTGGGGGCTGGCTCGAGCATGCAGGGGATTTGAATTTGGATATGATTCTATGTAGTTCCTTGCTCAGGTTTCGATCATTTAGGATTATGTTCCCATAGAATGTTTTCTTGTTTTAAAAAGAACTGTCTAGTCTGTATGTTCTGGTTGTTCTTGCCAGGGCAGATTTGTTCTGGACTGTAGGGTCGGCTCTCCAGGTCCATTCCAGACGGTGCTTGAGAGGTTTTAGTGATTTGAGATTGGCGGTGAACCACCTGGGTGTAGGTCCTGATCTCTGAGTGGTCTGTTTTGTTGGAGTGAGGGGTGTGAGGCCATTTGTGAGCCAGAGGTCGAAGGATTTGATCGTTGGAGGTCCTTCCTGGAGAAAAAGTGTATGGAGAGAGTGTGCTAGATCTGGGGTGATTACGACTTTGTTCCATAGTGGAAAGGCCGGGGGGGGGATGAGGGCCGGCGCCAGCCTGCGCAGTCCTCTTCAAACACATGTGAGAGGCGCTGGCTTGGCCCCCTTTTCGCGCCGCTAATTCACCTCACCGTGAATGCTCTGGGCAGAGAGCGGCCTTCCTTCATTGACACCAAGTGCCCAGGCCTGCTCCATCGGCAGGAGCCCATTGCAGGCAGGCAAACAGATACGGAGGTTTGCTGCTGCCTTATGTAGACCCACGGATTACATGATGGAGCTGCATGATCCATGTTACATGTTAAATGTATCATGCAGCTGCATCATGTAGTACAGGTCTAAGGGCAGATATTCGTATTGGCACACATTTAAAGACGAATCGCACCTGAATTGTCAGCACCTGGACTCAGTTGTCGAGCACTCAGCAGCACTGAGGTGGACACTGGCAGCCCAGGGTGTGCAGCCTGCACTGTCTCCCATCACCAAGTCAGCTGCTCCCTCAATTATCTCGTTTTCACCTACCTTAGTGGTTGTGGCGTTGAGTCGTCGGAAGGCACAAGCAGCAGGCAGCTACCTGGCTGTGGCCTGTGGCTGACTGGCTGGCTGCTGCCCTGCCAGTGCACTTTAGCTGCCCAGCTGCAATGTGTGTGTAGCAGCAGGCAGGGCACGTGCAGTTTCCAGGACCTCATCATCCTGCGCAGATACAAGCTGCTGGGGAAGAAAATAAATGTGGCAGCACCACGTGCCTCGGTCGGTGGTGGCAGTAGCCAATTCAATTTGAATCATCCAAGCGGATCACGCGATGCGTGTGATCGTTGCTCCTCTAATGCGGTATCCTTCCGCACCTTGCCAAAGAGGCCCTATGCCGAGAGGCCCACCGGGGGATGTCCCGGTGTCCCGGTGGGGCAGTCCAGCTCTGGGGGTTGGTGGTGGTCGTGTGTGGCCTTGAACGCCAGCTGCTGTGCTCAGTGGTATGGAGAAGTACATTGCTGAGTGATCAGTCCATGATAGGGGGCGGTGGGAGCTGGGTAGATATGTTTTTGGTGCTGAAAAGTGCATCAAGGGTGTGACTCCCTGTGTGGGTGGGTGTGGAGATGTATTGTGTAAGGGTGAGTGATTCTACATTGTCTGTGAGTGATCGGCTCATAGGGTTTGAGCATAAGTCGAACCATATGTTGAAATCCCCTAAGATGGACCAACAGAAGCACCTCCACAGAAAAGGACATTGCAAGGAACAATTAGTCTTTGATACTTGGAGGCACCATGAGAGTGACTTTCAGAATAAGTTGCCATAAGTAAGCTAAGTGGCAAATAACTTTGCAGTGCAAAATACCTAAATTGCAATATTATTTTATATGGAGCAACTCTATAGTCATTTTTTTTTATACTAGAATGATATATTAACACAATCTATGGAGTGAATCAGAATACCTTACAGAGCAGCAGATAAGACACAGTGCGATTGAATGATTTGCTCAGGATCACACACTTTGGTTAAATGGTAAAACCGGGATGTGGACAATTTCAGCAACTGACTAGATCTGCCCAGGTTTAGTTGATATAGATATTTATTAAGGTGTTGCTTTGCATTTCATGTGCTTAAATAATACTGTATCTTCCCTTACCTCACCAATGCCTTGGAAGCAAACCAAATTACATAATAAGCAAGCCTTTCATAGTAAACTAACTATACACTATATATATTGTTATAGAAAATGTTTGAGCAATAAGAGTATGGCTTTAGTTTTATTCTCCCCATCTTACAAGCAAAGTCACAATGGATTCATGCAGACTATTGCGAGCCTAACAAATCCCCCTAGCGTTTTAAAGCCGGTAGATTTTCCCCGTTTCTGTGATGCCGGTGCCACAGTTTCTGGCAAACTGTGATTCCGGAATCACGGGATCATTACGGGTTGTCTGGCACGTGCATTACGGAATGCCGGAAACGGCTGCACTGACATCACGCAAGCACCATCAAAAGTCGCAAAAACTGACAACACTGTCGTCCTCGGTGCTGGTACCTCCGATTCCAGCATCACGATGCTGGACCCAGTCGCACCGGAAACTGCGGTACCGCAATTACTGTGACTGGATGTTAGGGAGATTTCTCCAGAATGGTTAATTTCTCTTACCTACTGAGCCCCTCAGCAGCTTTGCTGGATTTCTAGGATGTATTTTTTCACCTGATAAGAGGGTGAGCCTTTTTTCCCACTCTTACATGTGTTCTGCTGTGTGTGTTTAACATTTCTTTGTGTTCATAGACTGTGGAGCCTCACCTACTCCATAGGCATCATTGTTGTGCTGTGTGTTACACAGTACCTTTGGTGCAGTGACCCTGGGTTGTCTTTTTGGCTTCCCAACTCTGACTCCATGTTTCTGGGACTGACTACTGTCTCCCAGAAACATGTAAAATTGCCATTGAGTTTATTAGTCTCTTTTAAAAGTCACAGACCCAGTACAAACTATCTTAAATAGAGTTCTGGAAAGGGTTACTACTGATCCCTTTTTGTCTGTTTCTCTTGGAGCATTGTTTTGCTCCCTTTTCATTAAGACTTTGCTGGTGGCAGTGGTAACTACCCTATTTTTCCTACCGCGGTTATCTTAAATAACCCTGGTATTGTTTTAGGCTATCTTGGTAGCCTCAAACTTAAACCCACTAGACCATATACGTTTTCATACGGTTCCGGCTGGGTTTATTCACCATTTCTTTTTTGTAAAAGTCTTTTTCGTGTTTTTCTCTGCACGCCAAACCAGGTTTGGTTCCTTTGTTCACGGTCCTTTCGCGGGCTTCTACACAGAAGCCCTCCTTAGGCGCCTGAATGTCTGGGGGGGACAGGATGTAAGGGAGGGGTTTAGGGTCTGCTTGGAGACCCATGTCGCACTCTGATCTGATTGGCTGTGGTGACTGTCCCGGCAGGACAGCCATCCTGCTGTATGATTGACAGCCAGGCTCTAGGTCTTGAAAGGCAGAGTTGCCACTGGACCCAGGGCTGGACTGCCCCACCGGGACACCGGGACATCCCCCGGTGGGCCTCTCGGCATAGGGCCTCTTTGGCAAGGTGCGGAAGAATACCGCATTAGAGGAGCAACGATCACATGCATCGCGTGATCCGCTTGGATGATTCACATTGAATTGGCTACTGCCACCACCGACCGAGGCACGTGGTGCTGCCACATTTATTTTCTTCCCCAGCAGCTTGTATCTGCGCAGGATGATGAGGTCCTGGAAACTGCACGTGCCCTGCCTGCTGCTACACACACATTGCAGCTGGGCAGCTAAAGTGCACTGGCAGGGCAGCAGCCAGCCAGTCAGCCACAGGCCACAGCCAGGCAGCTGCCTGCTGCTTGTGCCTTCCGACGACTCAACGCCACAACCACTAAGGTAGGTGAAAACGAGATAATTGAGGGAGCAGCTGACTTGGTGATGGGAGACAGTGCAGGCTGCACACCCTGGGCTGCCAGTGTCCAAATCAGTGCTGCTGAGTGCTCGACAACTGAGTCCAGGTGCTGACAATTCAGGTGCGATTTGTCTTTAAATGTGTGCCAATACGAATATCTGCCCTTAGACCTGTACTACATGATGCAGCTGCATGATACATTTAACATGTAACATGGATCATGCAGCTGCATCATGTAATCCGTGGGTCTACATAAGGCAGCAGCAAACCTCCGTATCTGTTTGCCTGCCTGCAATGGGCTCCTGCCGATGGAGCAGGCCTGGGCACTTGGTGTCAATGAAGGAAGGCCGCTCTCTGCCCAGAGCATTCACGGTGAGGTGAATTAGCGGCGCGAAAAGGGGACCAGGCCAGCGCCTCTCACATGTGTTTGAAGAGGACTGCGCACGCTGGCGCCGGCCCTCATGAGGGTGCTCAACAAGCCTGAGTGACGCTCATCCGCCTTCACACAGTCATGTGTACATATGGTATGAAATTGCACAGCATAATGACAGCTATCCTTATGCAGAATCGTCATTCTCTGTCTTTCAGCAGGAATGTTGATGTGTCTGTCTTTTTTTTTCTTTTTTTACTGCTCCGTGCTGCACCACAATGAGACGCACATGGTTCACACAGGTCTGTATGTTGTTAACATTGCATTGTGGGACTTGTAGTTGTGCACGGATGGTCTACTCACACACCTGGTCTGAAGGCAACGGGCAGCTCATCATAATAATACAAAGTAATAGGATATATTTAGTTCCCCTATTAAAGTTCACCTATGCCACACTAGCGGCACTTTAGATGCCCCCCAGAAGCTGGAGTGTTTGCCTATGAGTGCAGTTATGCAGGACTTGATCCTTAGCCGGTATAAAGGCTGCGTTTCAATACTTGCCATAATAGCTGGAGTGCAACACCTGGCATAGCCTTGATTGCCCCGCCCAGTATATTAACACATGGCAGCCTGAAAAAGCCACATACGCATTTTGTCAAAGCACAAGCAATCGATCTGTCATGCATGTGCAACACCTAGGCACAGGGTACCATCTGACTGATGCATTGTTCCTAAATTCTCCCGATAGCCGTGCTGGGGAGGCATAGGGTGCTGGGGAGGCATAGGGTGCTCAGCGGCAGCCCCTGCCTTATGGAACAACCTTCCGAGCTACATTTGCCCAGCCACCTCCCTGCTGCAAAAACAGTAAACTTGTAAGGGTTTTGCTAATCCATTAAGAGGCTGAAACCTGTCCAACAGACTAATTTCTCTACACATTACTTTTCTCCCTCCCCATTATTACTTCAATTTCCCCAATATCTCTCTTAGCGCTAGTGGCAGTGTACCTATTGGTGTACTCTGATGCTGCACCCTGTTTCTTGTATATACCTAGCATACAATGCTGTGTTCTTGGCAGCACCCAGGCAACCCAGGCTGAGCCTGTCATAAGATGGCAGTTCCTAGCCATATGAGGCTGCATCTAGTATTTGATGGCAGCACTTTTGGGTCTTTGTGATTGTGCTGTGGACATGCCATACCCTTGAAAAAAGCTAATACAACTCACCATTCGTCAACTGCTAGCAACAAATGAATAGATCCCTGTCACTTAAATGCATTACGTTAACACTTAAGTGATGTGGATATATTACTAACGTCAAGGGCAAATATTATTGCTCACATTTTTAGAGTGGCATGATGCCAGGGCACTGCAGCTGGATCAGTGGGGTAGCCTGCAGGTTGATGTGAAGGAAGAAAGGGAGCCTCTGGAGGAGAAATGAACATTCAGCAGCACATCAAACAATCACTGCAAGAAGTAGAACGCTGGGGGCCACCCCGCGCCTTATTGCTTAATTCTCTGGGCTACCTACAACCTCCTTAGTGTAGTAGGCAGGCTTCAATTCTCCTTATTGTCAGCCCTTTTCCTCTTTCCTGTTCTCTCTCTCGCACATTGTTTTTATCTTCCACCTGCTCACTTTCCTCTCCCTTGAATTCTCTCACTCCTCTTATGCTCACTCCTCTCTCTAAACTTTTCTCTCTTATCCACCTCCTTCTCCCTGACAATCTTTTTCTCTGCTCTCTTTGATTTTATCTCTCCAATATAGCATTCTCTATTGTTATACTTCTCCTGTCTGTTAGAATTTGTCTCTCCTCCCTTCATCCCCTTTCTCACACGTTCTCCTCTTTTTTTGCTCCTTTATGTGTTTTGTCTCTCTTCCCCTGAAATTTTGTATTTTGTCACTGTTTCTTTGCCTACCTCCATTTTGAAAAATCCCATCACCATGAAGCAGGGATGGGTGGTGCTGGCCAGGACATTGCATAAGTACATCTTCAAATGTAGACTTCCCAGCAAAACATGGGGCCAAACATCCGTGCAGACACAGCTGGATCATGGAGGGAGGGGACCCGGGGAGAGTCATGCTATGGATATTTGTTATTGAGATTTACATTGTGGACTGTGTGGTTCTCATTGTATACATATACAGATGTGCAGTGTACGGACCACAGCATCTCTCATATTTTTATTGTACTCGCCTCTAAATTATATTCACAGATCTTGTCTGGCAGATCTTCTCGTCCTCCCAGCATCAACTCCCCGAATCCTACCATTCACTTTCTGACCCTATGGTGTCTTTTGGGACACAAAGCGTGTACATGTTGTTTGGTTATTTATCCACCCATTGACTGCCCATGGACATGTTAATCCCGATGGCCATTTCCACCTGCTTTCTGCCCTTCTCCACCCAAAACACGTCCTCTTGGGATGTTTTTGAGTTAGCTTTATCAAGCCTTAGCATCAAAGTGTGTGCTTTAAGTGCCTGCCAGTTTTTTTCTCAAAGCAGTCTTCTGAGAGTTAATGACTGAAATGGAACTATAAACGCGCTACTCCTGAAATAAAAATGTCAACCAGGTTTGATATGATATGGCATTTATAACACGCCTATACACAAGTGTTTCAAGGTGCGCCGAAGCAAGGGAGGGGAAACAGAGGGAAGACAGAGACAACGATCTTACTAGGCCAGGTACCCTGCACATGGCGAGGTCTGAGTCGTACCAAGAGTTGCACTTGGCTTTGGGCTTCAAGCGGATCCTCATGACAGGGGCAAGAACATCGAGAGTATCAGATATAGCAGAGTGGAACATGGAAAAGGCTGTGTCAGGCAAGGGGGGGTGGCAAAAGCCTCAACTGACACATGCTTCATGGGTCCGATAACCGTGAAGGTAGGTGGCAGTGCTGGAGTTGGCTTGGCCTGAGGGGTAGCTGGGAGGAAAGGAGAAAGTGATCGCTCCAGGAGAGAGGAGTGGTGAGAGGGATCGAAAGGGGAAGGTCTGAAGAGATTAGAACTTCCAGAGTGTGCCCTTGCAGAGTGAGTTGGGCCAGAGAGGTGAATAGAAAGAGATAGAGATTGGCAGAGGTTGCGAAAGAGTCCAGTGGAAGGACAGGAGGCATTTCATGTATAAGCGCTATGTCTGTCCCTCACTGAAGTCCTGTTAAAAACAAGCATTGGCAAAGCCAACAGTTTAAGCTTGTGTATCAATATTAGGCATTCAGCAGGCACTGCTATTGTATACCCAGGTACTCACACCACTTTGCAGCTGCTACCATCAATGGACAGTTAATACCACTGTGGCAGTGCCTGGAAAAATGCCTTTCCCATGCCTACACAAAAGCCAAAACTCTTCGTTTCTGAATGTTTTTATCTGTGTGCCCGTCCCAGCACGGGATAGGGTGAAATAGATTAGGGAATGGATTAGGGATGCATGTTGTTTGGGCATCTTTAAAAACAGCTGAATTCGTTTTTCTCATCTGCAAAATATGGAACGTTCCAGGTCCCTCTATCATTGAAGATCTACTTTGGGAGATCATGAACTTATTTAAAACATTACTTTTTAATCTGTGTATGTTTAAAACATGCTTTAAGTGCACTCATTTTGATTAATTTTATTCAAGACTTTCTTGGGGGATACTTGCAATCCCCTGTTTGAAGGATTGGGCGAAATATGGGGCCACTTTGAAAACATCTTCCAGGGCCACTTTTGGTTCCCAGTCCGGCCCTGACTGGACCAAAAGACCCGAAGAGGAGCTGACAGAAGAGGTTCCTACAATGACTGAACTGTCCGGTGAAGCCCTGCTGCAGGTCCAAATCTTCATACTCCAACGACAGGGAAGATCTTCAAGGAATCTTCTCCCCTTCAGCTGGTGGGAACAACCAGTTTACCAGACTGCTCGCCAGGCCTCCCTCTGGTCGAATTTGCTGTATAGAGCTACAGTGAACCGGATAGCCAGGAGGAATGGACCCTGCTTGTGTTTTGAGGAGCGTACCTTTTATTTGTTGCCTTGCTCTGCTGCTGATTTCTTCCCGGGGCAGTGCAGGACCCTCCAGTCTTCCTACTTCGTGTCAGTCCGACAGTCGCTTCAGAAACCATGAGCCTGCAGGACCTGCCAGGAACATCCGCCTCAGCTACAGCCTTCTTCTCCATTTAAGGTACTGTTCAAATCCGGTTGTTCGTTTCGTCCAGCCACGGTGAAAGTGTGTGAAACCTTTTGCCAATCCGAGGGCTTGTCCTTGTCCATTCTTTAAACTAACTTTTCTGCCGACCAACTTCGTCTTGAACTCTTGGCAAAGACTTAACCGCGAACTACCCTGAACTGGGTGATCTTGAGCAAAAGACTCTGACCCATTGACTTTGGGCCAGGCCTTGTTGGTGTTACTCAATTTCTGCCTAACTTTCTCTTTCCCTCCCTTTTAAATTGCTGGAGTGCCATTTTGCTCACATTTAATTTTGAGCCTAACTTGTCCAGAATCTATTGGGTGTGGTGTAGTGTATTAAGAGTGTGATTTTTCAGCTGCTTTACTTTAGTGAAATGTTTTACAACTGATGTGTAAATAAATGTATATTCTTTTACGCAGAAACCTTGAGTCAGTGTTTGTTTGAATCATAGTAATTGCTGTCCTTTGTGTAACTATTGATACTGCTCACTTACTCTTGAGATAAGTCTGGCTGCTCAGCCATCGCTACCACTTTACTGTGTAGTACAGGCTTGTACCAAAGGTGAATTTGTACTGTCACTTGTAGTCTTAATTGTGTGTGGTGTTCCCAAAGGGTGCAGCATATAATTCTGCCTAACACCGGAAATAAAGTGATCTCCGGAACAGGCAACTGGCCGGTAGCCATTACAAAAACACAATCTATTGCAATCCTCAAACCACAGCCGACATCCACCCCTCCCAACCAGACATATTACACCAGTAGCATGTCATCTAGAGTGTGTGAGACCTGCAAGTGGAAGCCACGCTTCTCTGAGCCCAAGCTCAACATGCTTGCAGACACCATTGTCCAGCATGCACAAGAGCTTTTCTGCAATGACCAGCGCAGGCAAACTGAGCTGCGCAGGAAGAGCTTTAGGTAGGAGGTGACCCAGAGGTGTCGGCAGCCGGGACAACACCACACACTGCCACAAGTGCTGGGATGACCAGCGCCTGAGGGTACGCAACCTCCTCTCTGCCCAGCCGAGACAGGGCATGGCAACAGGTTGTGGGAGTGCATCACCAATATACCTGATGGGAGGAGAGGTGCAGCTGGAGTCCATTGAAGGGGTCGGTGCAGCGGAGGCCGGTGCCAGGACACCCGAAGAGGCCGGTGAGTACACGTAACCCCAATGTAATAAACAACATCCCTGGCCACCGTGCTTCCACCCCTGTACCAACATATCACAGAAATGTGAAAAAACAACCTGCACCCTTGCCCCCCCACCAGAAAACCACATCCTGGGTGCATACATGCACACACACCCTGGCAACCAAACAATGACCCATGCCACAAATACACGTTGAAATCAGCACCGGTACTCTGTACTGCCAAATGAACACGCATCTGCTCCTATCACCCTCCCACAGCGTACTGCATGTGTCTCCGCTGTGCTTCCACTGGCACCAAATCACAGCACTGCTGAGCCCATCTTTACCCACACATGACCACCGTTGCACACAAAGTCAACATGTGCCCCCCTCGTCCCCGCCAGTCTGACCCCTGAGCACAAATGCACAACTGCCCCTGTAACTGGTACAGACAGCAAGCCCATGCTTGCCCCATCCATACTACACCCCTCCCCACACCAACATCCCACAGCGGGAACGTCCCCCCTAACACCGTCCACAGCAAGTGGCAGTACACCACGACAGTATCCCCAGGGCAGTACTCTACCATGTACAAACATCACACATCCTGCAGCTCAGTACGCATAACACAAGCATGTGTGCACCATGCCATGTACCACTGTATGTGCCCAACACAGCACGGCCACAACCAACATAATGCATTTAACTGTGCTTCATTACTCCACACTGCTCACTGACAACATGCCTTTCTGACTCCCTCAGGCACATCGTCTGACAGTGAAGTGGACCATACAAGCTCCTCAGGGGGCACCAGCCGCCGGCGGATGCCACAGACCACCACCGCCCAGGACACCACAGCCTCCACTTGCACACAGCTGCGGCCATCCCGTCAGCCCCAACAACCACAGTGACCACAGCTGTGGCCATCTCGCCATCCCCAACCGCCACAATGACCAAAGCTGCGGCCATCACACCAGCCCCAACTGTTGTAGTACCACCACCACCAGCACAGCAACCACATGCAAGTGTCCATCAATCTAGTGCAGAGGGCGTAGCTGACAATGCTGGAGACGACACAGGGGAGACTAGCAACCACAGCAGCTATGGGCCTGCAGTATTCAGCCTGATGGACCCAATGAGCCCACAGAGGCCGCCCTTCTCCAGTGTCGGGGAAATGGACGGCCGACTCAGTCGTATTGAGGAACTTCAGGATGACTTAACTGCCCTAGTGCAGCAGCATCTACAAGAGGCACAGTTGATGCGGGAAAGTGCCCTTGGACGTGCCACAACTGCCATCGTTCTAATGGCCAGGAGGGTACGCAAGGGCAACAATATTATGTTCTCCATAGCCAAGACCATGGCATTGTGCCATGGATGTGTCTTTGGCAAGGACTACAGGGATGTCGTGACACAAGTTGAGGGATAGTTGGGGAGGGGGAGTAGGAAGGGGGAATGGCGAGGGATAGTTGGGGAGGGGGATTGGGAGGGATAGTTGGGTGGTGGGTGTAGTTCCATGTGTGTTTTACATTTCATTATTCACATTACACTTGGTGTTGCGTAGAAATCATGACTGGAAATTCGTATTTTAGTGTCAGTGAGCGTTTAATTTCCTGTATAGTGCTGAGTGCAGTAGCTGGCCTATGTCATGTGCTTGTGTGATGTTTTCAGAAATGGTGGTTAATCAGGGCATCACATGCATCACTGCCATCAATGGCATCCCCGCGATGTGCCAATGGCAATTCCTCATCACTGTCATTATCATCCTCAGCATCAGGTGGTTGCATGTCCATGTCCGGGGGGAGTGGTACGTCGCGCCTGATACACATGTTGTGCAACAGGGCACAGGCCAGGATTATGTTGCCCACCTTCACGCGGCTGTACATCAGTGCACCCCCCTATCTGCTCAGGCAGCAGAACCTTGCCTTTAACAAGACAAATGTCTGCTCAAAAGTTCAGCCTGTCCTGATGTGCGCACGGTTGTATCCCTGCTTGTGCTGATTCTGTGGTTGCCTCACGGGGGTCATCAGACATGGCATCAACAGGTACTCACCATCAAATCACCTGCAAAGGAGGGACAGAAAGGGTGCAAAATCATTATGGTTCCAGTATCATGTTGGTTGAGTCTTTATATACAAATGCAAGTTATTGCATGGAATTTGCACAAGATGTAGCATATGTCATAGATGACCCTGGTACCATGCGCGTTGTCAATGAAAATTGCTGTGTCCGCATTGTTCCTATAGTTAGGCGTTGTATCTGTGAACTGACGGCTTACTGTCTGCATTCATCAATGTCAATTGAATGGCACGGTCTGAATGTTCTTTTTTCTTGTTCGGGTAATAGTGTGCCGGAGGCCTTAACAGGTGGCTTGTATCTGGTCTGCCTTTATACAAATCTGCCTGACTCGCCGGTGTGCCCGACAGGTCTGACCCTGCTGGGCACCACAGGCCTGGTAGGCAGACCTGCCACAGGAGCTAACATTTGTTTACTTGCACAGATTGTAATTGCTGTTATTTAGGGAATGTCTACATGCGTGTAGTCATACTTGCATTTTTTATTTCATGATATGCTGCATGGTATTGGTTGGAGTGCATCTATGAATCATGCTAAATGATCAATGTGCATGTATACACGGTAAAGTAGCATTTAAGGATTTTATTTGTTTGAGAAGGCGATGGCAGGATAATGAATGCAATATAGCCAATATGCATGGTCCCTATGCGTGGTGGATGAGTGGTTTGCTGTCACTTTGCCATCGCCCATTCACACCCACCTTGCCCTATGACGCTATGCCACAGGCAACTTTGACAAAGGCATGTTCCAATCTGTGTTAAAGTTGATTGTCGGATGATGGTCATATCACCTATGTATTCATATGTCCAACTCTTTTTTTGCTGTTCATGTCACACGGATATGGGTATGTGCACTTGTAACAGGCAGGTGAATTGCCTACCTGCTGTCGGGTATGATAGTTGTTGGGAGGTAGGGTGGTGGGCTGCATTGGAATGATTTGTCCATGCTGCAGGCGGTGGGTGTTGTGTACAGTGTATTTCTGCAGGGGTTTGTGCCATTGGTGTGATGCATTCTGGTACCTGTAATGCATTTCATGAGCCAGTCCAGATTTGCTGTTATTATGCATGCGCATGCTCCCTCTGGCCATTTCACACACGCCAGTCATGCCCTTCAACTCATGCATGTAATTTATGTGTCTGGCCTTCCTTTGCACACATGTACTGTAGACAATCATGCCCTTCCCCAATTCCACAGTGCACATGTAGATACACTCACCCAGCAGCCAGGTATGCTCAGCTGTGTTAGGCCCCTCTGACCCCCAATTCCACAGTGCACATGCTTTGGTAATTACACTCACCCAACAGCCAGGTACGCTCTCTGCTGTGACGTGCCATGTAGCCTGGCAGCGTGGAGTTCCTCAGCACCATAGAATCATGGGTTGATCCCAGAAATCTTGCACAGCAATGGGCGATGAGGTGGTGTGCATCACACATCATCTGCACATTGAGGGAGTGGTATAGTTTACGGTTCCTGTACACTGCCTCAACGGCATGCCTGCCCACCTGCTCCACATGTGTGCAGTCCAATGCACCATTCACATTTGGCATGCCGGCAAGGGCATGGAATGAAATTTTAGTGGCATTAACCTGGCCAGGTGTTCCGGGTAGGCCTATGTGATCAGACACGTGCCAGAGTAGGGCATCAAGAACCTGGTAGAGACCCTTGAAAAACAGGGTTAGGATAGCCCATGCAGTTTGCCCACAGTATGTTGGTAGGTGCCGGTGGCAAGGAAGTGTAGCACAGACACTACCTTGAGCAAGGGGGGGTGGCAGTACGGATCTGGATGAGGCTTATGACATTGTGCATCAGGTCCACTATGGATGTGATCGTGCCCCTGTCTAGCCGGTACAGGGTGTGGACCTGGGTTTGGCTGAGGTTGAAGGGTGTCCCCTTATGTGTGGTATGGGTGGCTGCCTGTGGGGTGCTACCTGCTAGCCATTGTTATTTTGCATGGCCATGATGATCCTCCTGTGCCCCCGCTGCCTCCTCTGCCTCTCTGCCTCTTCAAGTTGTATCCCTGCATGCAGGGCCTTCAGCTCCATTAATGCCATTGCTGCTGCAAGCATGGTAGTGTTGGAAGGGGCGTGGGATGTGGGAGTGGTCCTTTTGTGCTTTTCCAGTGCTCATGGTGGCCACCTGGGGTGATTCTGGGTACATGTGTCCTATTACTGCAAACGTTACACTGTTTAACGCCTGGTGCACGATGCCCGTTTTTCCGGCACGGTCATCACAGTGCTACCACCCCTTTTATGCCATGGTTTCCGTGAACTTGGTGCTCAGAATGTGCACATACTACCGCCATGCCGGTATCTCAGGCACAGCCGACGCGTCATTCTGCAGATTCCATTCACGGTGCTGCCGGAAACGGTAGGTCACTTGCGGGGCTGGTACAGAGTGACCGGCACTTCTATTTACGGATCGGCACACTTGGAATGAGGCCCAAAGTCATCTATCATCTATCTTCAATGTATATAAAACACTTAGGTATGTTTCTGTACTCTGATGCAATTTATCAGTGTTGAGTTGCCGTCTGCAGTCCAAATGGCAAAGTGCACCCACTTCAACAACAGCTACCATTTCAACAAACAGAATGAGCATGGTTTGACGTGGCCACCTTCACCTTCCACTATCGCAAACATTCAGAAGTTACTTCTTTCCACCCCACTTCTTTTCACCCATGGCACAGTGGTTGCAGTGTCAATGAACAGTGAATGACCAGCTCAACGTTTCAGTCTCTAAAGAGCAAACTGCTTTAGGACAAATACCTCCTCACAAGCTAAAACAGTGCTGTAATTACGCTTCTACCCGATGTTATGCCATCACAGGGACTCTGCAATGACACAAGCTTGACAATTATGCGTCTCCAAAGATACAACATGAAGGCCTGTGTGATTGATGGAACTTCGATACTGTTCTTATAACGCGCATACCTCTGATACTTTTAGCCTTTTCAATGACCATTACTAAGTCACAGGGACCTACACCACCTTCCTGGAAGCGATCAGTGGTAATTGCGATATTTAAGAAGGGGGACAGAAGTGACCCCATGAATTACCAACCAATATTGACCTTTAACAGCATATTTTATCCCGGGAACAGATAGTTATTTCATAAAGCATGCAACATTATGCACCCATCTCACTTCTGATCACTCCCTTCCATTCACATTTCTAAAGGGACAGAAGTCTCTGCTAATAGTACCCATAACCCCATCAGTGCCTAATGGCTCACATTGTAATGCTCTGTTGACACAGAGCAACATGAGAGCCCCTCTGGTGCCCGGAACTCCTTGGGACATTGACCTGGCAGCGGGACACCGTTCGGAAAGGGTAAGGTGTCCTGGCAGAATTTCCTCTGCACACATTGTCCTACCAGCGGGACACCTTTCCCGTTGGCCACCCTCATTGAGGTGCCGAACGGGAAAGGGGTCCCACTGAGAAATTTCCCAGTCTGGCTCTTAAAAGAGCCACAAGGAGGTTGGGGGGTTAGTTTGCCTCCCCGCTTAGCACACCACTGGAACATAAACATCACATTTAGCTCCCAGCATGCATAGTGAGCAGAGATTGGGGCAGTGCGAGGGGTCACTGAGGATGGTAGCAGAAGATGTACGCATGGGACATATCAAATAGATATTGGAGGGTTCCCTTCTCTACAGCTGGGAGACCTGTCTGCATCTATACACAAAACACATTGATCTGGTGTAGTGCAAGGCTTTTCAAATGCAAAAAGTGCCACATAAAATGGTTAGTACTTTTTGGGGGCACTAGCAGTTCCAGTTGGTTCAATTTTGTTTTTGCGGATCATAGATGCAGTACAAGTTGTAAATGAAAATTAAACTCAAATCACGTGATTACGTGTTTAACCCAGGGAAGAGCTCAACAATATGAGGTTTCCTAGTAGCAAGTTTAGAGGGACTTGTGTCAGGTATAATGCTAACTGTTTGGAGACCCAAGAGGTATGGGGTCCAAGACAAAACCTATTTGGGGATAAGAATGTGCATTGAATATGTAAGGGGGATTGAAATCCCTCAATCATCTATATCTATATTTATTATAAAACAACTTTGTTAAAGGGACGTTCTGGTTGAAGGTAAAATCGAAAAACCAAAGAAATTCACCAATTATGGTAGGCTATGCATCCTTCGATAACTCCCGCCAACACCATGCACTGCTTAGACTAACACCCAGGACATCAAATATGACATCACAAATGACATGATGGCTTTATATATGACATAAATTCTAATGAAAAGTCCCTAAAAGGGGTTCTGTTTAGAATGTTGTTAGCAACATATGAAGGGTGATCTTTGGTTTTTCGATTTTACTGTGTAACCATAGCGTCCCTTTAACAACCTTTTCTTTCAATACATTTCATAGGTTTTTATTAGTGCAATTTAAACATAACGTCCATTTAACAACATTTTTTCAGTGAATTTCATAGGTTTTTATTAGTGCAAATGCTTCATGATGTTACATCGCTGAATATAAGCTATTAATAATTCCTATATTCTATATGAAAGAACTAAAAACCTCCTTTAACAAACATATTTATTGCAGCGCATAGTGATGTGTGTTGTCTTCTGTAGTGGATGCTAGGTATGCAAGTCATGGTTGAATTGCCTAGGGCATGAGGCTCGACAGTGGACCCCAGCTCCACAAAACCACCTCTGTAATCCATTGCACCTAGCCTGCATCCTAGTTCAGTGTCCACTATAACCCCATAATGTGACCAATTGCCAGTGTTCATGGCTTGCAGCCATGGCCAATCTCCACAATCCATGGGGCATGGGCTACGGCAATGCCACATGCCCTATTATGCAAATCATAGTAGACATTTGTCTTTGCTGATGGCGAGGTTCACTGACCAGGCACCAAAGTTACATCACAATTGTTTTGTACTTACATTTTGACATTTTGAGAAAAATAAAACCCAGGACAGATTTGCAAAAGCATGCTTTCAGATCCTTGCTGATGCTTCTGGTGCAAGTTTTCTGCAATCCCGTCCAGCACTTAGGGCTGTAGCCACATCTGAGATGTTCACAGATTTCTGACAAGAAAAAACACCTGATTTTTAACTTTTTCTGGACACACTCCATCCTCATCACCCCTCACCTCACCAGAGATTGTTTCATTAGTTTGACAAGTGTAATGTTGTGTATTTTAATATCTGTTTACCGCAATGTCAGCGGAATAAGAGGGGAGTTTGCAAATCCAACAACGCACCCCTTTCAAAGTTTTAATGCACCTCATGTTTTTAATTGACTAATCAGCGGGTGAGTTCGATATCTGCGAGCGTTACACAGCTTCCTTGATTTTCCCAAAGGCTTCCACGGACACCGAACCAGTAAGTGAGTGGAATGGACAGAGATATAACACATTTTCTTACCTACATTTTGGTCATTTTAAAAAAATATACTGAACGGATTAATGCCAAACTTGCAAAAAGCACACTTTCGGGACCAGGCCCCTGCTCCTCGTGCAAGTTAGGTGCAAATTCGTCCAGCGGTTTGGGCTGTAGTGGCGAGCGAAATTTGGTTCCATTCATGTCTATCCAGATTTCTAAAGTTTTGGAACCCCCCCTATAACTTTGGCCCCCTTACCATAATCACACAAATCATTCAGAGTTGGGCATATACTTTTTCTGCAAAGTTCGATGCAAATTCACCAAACGGTGCCAAAGTTATAAGCCGCCCAAAAACTGCTCTTCCTATGGGTTGAGCAACTGAACCATAACTACAGGGCCGCTACCGCGGCCCTATAATATATATTACACACACACTGTGAGGGTGCAGTAGTGAGAGATTGACACACAGGTGGCATTTTTGTTGCTACAGACTTTTGTTCAAATGAAATGTGGTGTTTGCGAAAGGCCTCACTAGCCCAACGCTAAGAGGGGTTTCCCTGCCTCAACATAAATCTCAAAAGGGTCTGTCAGGGTATCAAAATGAAGATAAGTCCACCGTCGTGCCAAAACCCTAAATCTAGCCCTCGCACTAACAACTCAACCTAAAGTGCAAAGGGGTTGTCTTCTCAGCAACTTCTTTAAAGAAGTTCCAAACATAAAATTCCAAAGGGTGCAAAAACAAAGTTCCACGGTGGTCAAGAGAAGGTGTCTCTTCTCTTGACTTCTCACAGGGATTACAAGTTCCAGGGAGAATTACTTATTTTCCTTCGTTCCTTTCCTCTTTCTTCTCTTAGCTTTGTCACAACATTCGCAATCCGAGAGGCTGTCTCCCTTCCCCAGGTTTCTCTTCCTTTGCACAGCCAACCGGGTTTAGTCTTCTCCCCGGTACTGTGCCTACGAAGAGGATTAACAACTGCCCTTCTTATGTTGGTGCGAGTCCCAGACTCCCTTGGTTTCAACAGTTCTCCTTCAAGGTAGACTTGGTGTACTCTCCTGCCAAGCACTACCATATATGACCAAAGATGTGAAAGTTTCTTCAATGTAACTCAGGGTATTTTGCCCCCTCTCTGTTTGCCACAACGTCTTCTTACTCTCAGTGTCCCAGACCCTAAGTATAGGGTATTTCTTCCCCTTTTCCACTTGCCACAACTTCTTCTTACACTCAGGATCCCAGACCCTACGTCAGGGTATTTCTTCCCCTTTTCATTTGCCACCACTTTCTCTGGTTCCCAGCATCTCCATGCCCCTCTGAAATCCTGCTTTCTTGGTTTGGGAGGGCGTCCGCCTTCTCCCGGCTTCTCTCGTCGGCCACGGGACTCGTGGTGCATGGGAAGGCTTTGTTTAGTCTGTGGCAGCTCCGCAGCACCAACTGTTCTTCAGGAAGCCGTTGCGCTTTCAAAGCCTCAGAACGGCCTGTCGCCTTCGCCTGCCAGCCTGCCGTCCCTTCCTGCATCTCAGGACCAGCGTCAGAGCTCTCTGCTTCTTCCTGGGCGTCCCCGATTTCTTCCTGTGCACAGCAGACACAGTGACTTTTCTCGTGGCTCCTCCAGGGGGGACTGCTCTTCATCAGAAGAAATCTTCTTTCATTTCTATTCTATTACCGGGTTCAGCTAGATTGAATAGGTGTTAAGAAAGGAAGAAGGCAATGAATATGGCAAGGGAAATGTGCACGGAATCGCACAGTGAACAACTTTGAATCTAACAACGTGCATACAATACCCAAGACCCGTGTATACAAAAACCCAGGAGTGCAAATAGAGTGAAACAATAATACCAATATATGAAAAGGGATGTGGGGTAAGCACTTAGAACCTCCTTATGACTGAAAGGAAAGTCGGCAAACTCCTTACCCACTATGCTATTACAGATACTGACAGCGCTAAGCCCACGTAGAGGGCAAGCAAGGACAGGATCTGTGAACTGACACTCTGGATGATACTGAATAAGGAACTTAGAAACAGTACTCACGAGGACCGGAAAGACCACTTGAATGTCAGTAAACCCACGAACCCAGTTGATAAAACAGGGACCCAGAAGGCTATAACAGCAATGGGTGGAGGATAACTAAATACATAAGACCCAAGTAAAGGGGCAAGTAGGAATTGTGATTATAGAATAGTGAGGAAAACAAAAGGCATTCACACAGGGACTAGTTACAACAGCACCCCACACCTAATAATCAATGGGAAATAAATGCAGAAGTGCAATGGAAAACATGAATGGATCCCAATAGAAATTAAGGCTCAGGAGCAGGGAAAATGATATCACAAAAGGAAACCTTTCCCACCCATCCAAGGAGAAAAGGCAGGAAGCTAAACCTATAAAGGGAAAGACTAATGCATCAAGTTTTTCAGTAGCAAAGGACAGCATCAAAGAAACTGAGAACACAGGCAAATTGGGCAGCATCAAAGGGTAAAGCACAGTGAACGGCTGCCTGCAGACAGAGGAAGACAGAAAGGGAAATCCAGAAAGCAGAAATCAATTAAGCACATAAATCCGAAATCCAGGGCAGAGGAACAAGAAACAGGAACTAGGAACTAGGCACAAAAGTTAGGAACAAGGAACAAGGGACCAGTCACAACAGGAACACTGCAACAATGACCAGCACTGGACTGAAGCAAACTGAGGCTTTTAAAGCTGCTTAACGAGCACACCCCTCAGGTGTGCCGCCTGCTGCACCTGCAGCCACAGGTGTTGCCTATCCTCCACCCAACCTTGTCCTACAAGGGAGGAGGTGAAGCAGTGAGCCAGGCATTCTGGGAAGCATACTCATTAGATTAAAGTAGCATGCTGGCTGCCAAAAACCTGGAATGGATCCGGAAGGGAAGTAACTTGGAAAATAAGGTTTTAGCACTCCCAATTCATCACAGCACTGTAGCATAAGGTTCGGAGGAAATGTCCAGTAGGGAATAAACCCCAAAACATGCCCCCAAGTGACGGGAACGGGAGCGAAGGGAGCGAGCCGTGACAGTATACCCCCTCCCACGGCCGACTCCAGGCGACCGTCACCCGCACAAAACATCTTCCTTCCATGACAGGAGCGCTTTGTCTTCGGAGGTGGCACTGACGGAAACGAGGACCCGCGGGCAAAAGCAGAGGGACTGGAATTAATAGAATCAGGCCGCAGTCTAGAAGAGCCATAGGCAGGTTTTCGGTGAGGAAGAGACTCATGGGTCGAAGAATGGCATGAAGGACTTGCAGGACCCGAAGCAGAGTTGGAAGGTCCAGGAAGCTCAGACACTGGGAGCGAACACTCATACATCATTGAGGAGGGAGGCAGGCTGGTGCAACATGCTTTAGACAATGGTAGATGCTCTGGTAGCCTCCCTGCCGAGAGCGGACACACAGGAGGTGAGAAAATAGCAGGTTTCAGGAAATGTTCATGTTCAGAAAAAGAAGGTGGCGGCCGAGTTAGAGGTTCGGATCTTCTCCCGTCATCCATCTGGGTAAAGGCCTGTGGTTGAGGGTGACCAAGGTTTGACTGCATCTGTTCCACGCCTTGGGGGCCTGGAAGTCCAATGGGTTGTAGGAGGCTGGCACTCCCGGTGTCAGTCATGTCGCCACCTTGTTGCACGTGGGATACAACCACAGGGACGTTTGGCATACCGATAGGAGTGATAGATGCAGTACTTGGTAGATCAGGCACACTCGCAGCAGGAGCAATAACAGGCACATCTTGAACTGCAGCAGTCATACCCTTCCTTTGGCTACTTGCACCCGACTGGTGCTGGAGCTGGGGGGCCGTGCCCGTCCCCTCCCTCAGGCTCATGTGGGATCCGGCAACAAGAAAGCTGTCAAGCGGCTGATCCAAACCGGCCCCCAAATGCGAACCGTCCAGCCCGCTATCCTGGTCGGCTACTTGTTCGGTGACTGGGCCATGGCGGATGGTATCCGTCTCCCTCTCGTAACACTCCAGGCAAGTCCAACGGCCCTGCATGTAAGGCCCTCGCGATCCGTGATCCAGCTTGATGTTTCTGAAGAGAGAGCTGGCAGAAGTCTCAGACTCAGATGTTGCATATTCGGGAGGCGCTGATGCTACAGTCAAGCAGTTGGGAGAATCAACTTGTGTAAAAGGCAGGCATTCTGGTGATCCCCCTGAAGCATAAGAAGGGCAGGCTGGACGTTCATCCGTAATAAATGGTTGGGATTCAGGAGGTAACTCTGAAGTAGAAGAATATGCAACATGATCAGACAGAGTAGACAGGTGCACCTCCGATATTGGCAGCGAGGCTGAGCAGGATACAGGTCTCTCATGAACTGAAGCCAAACTAGCAGTAGGCTCTGGGACTGAAGACATGCACTCAGGATGTGCTACCATGGCTGAAGGATAATCAGCTGGATAAGTAACTGTAGTCGAAAACAGACATGCCAGAGGAAATTCTGAGGCTGAGGGCATGCAAGCTGGAGCCGTCTCGTTAGCTGAAGACAAACTTGTCAAGGTCTTTGGCTCTGACCACGTACATGGTGAAGGCTCTTGAGTGACTGGCAGACATAGCAATTGTTCATTGATTGAAGACACGTGTGTCAACGATGACTGCAGAGCCGTGGACTGGATAATCGAAGAGTCAATGGTTGTAGGAGGACAGACTGAAGTCCCAGAAGTCGACAGACACATTTGTGGCTCAGGAATGGAAAGCACCTTTACGGCGGTTGACTCCTTGGCACCAGTAACCAAAGACTGAGCTGTACCCATGCCGCCCCTCTCCTTAGTGGATGACACAGAGTCTCTTCCTTTGTAGAAGTCAAAATCAAGCAGAGGAATCACCATAGTAAAGTCTCTGTTAATCAGGATTTCATCAAATGTCCATTCCTCTGTCTTAGCTTCTGAAAGTGGCATATTAACAATCAACAGTTCAGGAATCACCTGCCGGGTCTTTGGTTCAGTATACTCTGGAATTAGTCCATCAAAACAAGAATTCTCTACTGTCTTTGACTGTTCGTTGTGACAAAAATTGGCAGAAGGAGGAGCGAACACAGAGGTAGCATCGTTTTCCACATCAGCTTGAATGTCTACTTCAGTCTCAGCAGCTAGATCAAGGGCAGAACCTAAGCCTACAGTAGTGACTGATTCTGTGTATGCCACCATTGTGGATTGTGTTTGGAAATCAGAAGAATGTATGTGTTCAAGCTCAGAATTATGACAAACTGCTACACAGGAAATCTTAGGTAAAGGAGTGGCTTGTAAATCTTCAGCTAACACCAATTCCTGACAAACGGTAGAACAATTGTCAGAACCTGTGCCCTGAATAAGTGCTGTGCTAGAAAAAGGACTTTCACTCCCAATAGATTTTACATATTGACAAGTATCATGACCTACAAAAATCTCCGCACTCAGGGACTGAACAGTATTCACTTCATCAACGGATAAAGTTTGAGGTGTATTCAGAAAAGACTTTAAGGTTTTATTCTCCTCTTGTAAAGTAATGTATTCTTGTTTTAACTCCTCAAGTTCAGCTTTTAGCATGCCCCGCCTTAACTGTACATCCCTATCAGTAGGCACAGGTGAAGGCATGGTCGCATCAGGGCTGGATCCTGCCCTTGCCACCCGGATGTGCACTGATTGTACATTGTCATTTACTGCTTGTAGGTTTTGAGATCTATACTCTCTCTTACCGACTTGGTCTGTGTTTCCCTTAAACAGACTATTGACATCAGACCTCTTGGCATTACGGACTACATTAAGTACTTGTGCAGAGGAGTAAGCTGTAGACTGAGGGCTGAAAACAGAAGATATGCAAGGAACCCCTCAATTCTTTATGTTTGAATCATGAAACTGTTCAATCTGAGATAAAGCACAACCGGAATCATGGGGTTCAACAACAGAGGTACTTGTGTGTAATAAATCTAGCAGTGTGTTGTTTTCCGCTGCTAAGGCTTGTGCGGACATAGAATCTGGATCAAAATTAAAGATAGAACTAGGATCAGGCAATGTACGATGGGCCATCCTGTGGGAGAAATACTTTGAACGTAAATACCCATTCGTGACAAGGAGTTCATTTAAGTCAGGATCAGTGATTTGATTGTCACAGGTAAACGTAAGGGAAGCTTTCTGTACAAACCTGTTAGTGGCCTTGCTGCCTTTCTTTCTTAAACTGGCCATATTCAAACGGGAATAACGGCTGGTCATTCTGTTAAGAAAGGAAGAAGGCAATGAATATGGCAAGGGAAATGTGCACGGAATCGCACAGTGAACAACTTTGAATCTAACAACGTGCATACAATACCCAAGACCCGTGTATACAAAAACCCAGGAGTGCAAATAGAGTGAAACAATAATACCAATATATGAAAAGGGATGTGGGGTAAGCACTTAGAACCTCCTTATGACTGAAAGGAAAGTCGGCAAACTCCTTACCCACTATGCTATTACAGATACTGACAGCGCTAAGCCCACGTAGAGGGCAAGCAAGGACAGGATCTGTGAGCTGACACTCTGGATGATACTGAATAAGGAACTTAGAAACAGTACTCACGAGGACCGGAAAGACCACTTGAATGTCAGTAAACCAACGAACCCAGTTGATCCAACAGGGACCCAGAAGGCTATAACAGCAATGGGTGGAGGATAACTAAATACATAAGACCCAAGTAAAGGGGCAAGTAGGAATTGTGATTATAGAATAGTGAGGAAAACAAAAGGCATTCACACAGGGACTAGTTACAACAGCACCCCACACCTAATAATCAATGGGAAATAAATGCAGAAGTGCAATGGAAAACATGGAATGGATCCCAATAGAAAGTAAGGATCAGGAGCAGGGAAAATGATATCACAAAAGGAAACCTTTCCCACCCATCCAAGGAGAAAAGGCAGGAAGCTAAATTTATAAAGGGAAAGACTAATGCATCAAGTTTTTCAGTAGCAAAGGACAGCATCAAAGAAACTGAGAACACAGGCAAATTGGGCAGCATCAAAGGGTAAAGCACAGAGAAAGGCTGCCTGCAGACAGAGGAAGACAGAAAGGGAAATCCAGAAAGCAGAAATCAATTAAGCACATAAATCCGAAATCCAGGGCAGAGGAACAAGAAACAGGAACTAGGAACTAGGCACAAAAGCTAGGAACAAGGAACAAGGAACCAGTCACAACACGAACACTGCAACAATGACCAGCGCTGGACTGAAGCAAACAGAGGCTTTTAAAGCTGCTTAACGAGCACACCCCTCAGGTGTGCCGTCTGCTGCACCTGCAGCCACAGGTGTTGCCTATCCTCCACCCAACCTTGTCCTGCAAGGGAGGAGGTGAAGCAGTGAGCCAGGCATTCTGAGAAGCATAGTCATTAGATTAAAGTAGCATGCTGGCTGCCAAAAACCTGGAATGGATCCGGAAGGGAAGTAACTTGGAAAATAAGGTTTCAGCGCTCCCAATTCATCACAGCACTGTAGCATAAGGTTCGGAGGAAATGTCCAGTAGGGAATAAACCCCAAAACATGCCCCCAAGTGACGGGAACGGGAGCGAAGGGAGCGAGCCGTGACAATAGGCTGGTCTGCTCACTGCGGTTCTGTGGAGTGCTCTTCCACACTCTGTGCATCTTCTTTGTCAAAGTATATATTTCTACAATGTCATAACTGATCATTTTTGTCTCAGTACTATAAAGGGGAGGACATGAGTCTATTTTGCTGACATACACATAAGTATGAGGGATTTCAGGACTCTGGAGAGGGTCAGGGCATGAGGGAGCTAGCACAGGGGTGGAAATGTACTGCGTCTCTCCTATGGTGTCATCCCTTATCCCATGACAGTTTTACCTCCCCCTATGATCCTCCCTCTGGGCACCACCTCCAGGGGGAATATTGGACTGTGGCGCACCACCCTGGCCACAGGAGAAGGGTTCTCCCCCATGGGAGAAGGAACGACATCTAAGGACTCGTCACAACACACACACACTGCAGAGGCACTGTAATGCTTAGAGAATGTTTTCTTAGGAGGTTTGTGTATGTAGTGGAACTCCTACAGAGAGAACCTTTTCTGGGAATGACTAATGCTGGGTAATCCAACTCTATGCAACTCTGGCCTTGTGGGTATGCAATTTCGGCCTATCCAGACAACGGAAAGAACACCTAAAATAAACGGTAGGTTGAATAATAGTACACCTTGCAAGCGAGGAAGACTAAGCTAGTATTAGGGAGAGAAATGTTTGAAATTAGATTCTTGTTTCAGGCGTGCTTAAGTGGGTAGAATGAAAATGTGGATAATGACAAATTGTAAATAATAAAAGGAATAGGATGAGTTGGACTTGTACTACGGGTGAATTTTAGAAACAGTAGATGCTCTTTATTTTAGCTTGGGTATTTATATCATGTTGCTTATGGTGACTACTAATTCTAAACAGAATGTGATTTGTTATATGTTTTTACTATAAGACTAATACACAATACACAACTATTACACAATACAAAAAAAAGTAAACGACTTCGGTTGGGGGAGGCAGTGCATAGATTATAAATTATAATATGTTTCCTAATGCAATTTGCAGTGGGCGAGTGCCCTGGTTGTCTGGGGTTACATAACATGAGCTTGCTTCCCTTTGAACTTCGTTAATCTCCAAGCATATTTGCTACCGCACTACAAAGGGCTGAAGGAAGGGTAAAATATGTCAGTGATAAGTTAACACTTTTTTAAAGAGATTATTATTTATTATTTATTTTGGGCCAGCAAGTACATATTAACTGACACAGCCTTTATTATGCTTAGGCTGATGCATCCTTAGGGAACATGTGTATAGCGAATGCCACAGTGTGTCGCTTTTATAAGACCTTTACTTTGTCCCTCCTCCCATTCATGGTCGACCACCCTATCTTGCGGACAGGGGTGGCTCCTGAATCCTTCTCACAGGCACTGATCTCTGTGATTCACAAAGAAGGCAAAGACCCCAAGCACTGCGGGTCGTACCGTCCCATTTCTCTACTCAATATAGATGCAAAAATCTACTGGCAGCCACACTTGAGATCCACATGCCCCAACTAATACACTCCGACCACATCGGATTCATCATGGGGAGACAGGGCGCAGACACGATGTGCAAGAAGCTCCACCTAATTCATGAGTCGGAGAAGATGCTGGGTGACCCTGCACTCCTGTCAATTGATGCTGAAAAAACATTTGACAGGGTATAGTGGGGCTTCCTGGAAGCGATGCTTGACAAAGTTGGGCTGGGCCCTGTCTTCAAAAGAGAGGTCAAGACTCTCTATACATCACCCAAGGCATCAGTCATGGTTAATTCGGAGTACTCCAGATGGTTTGATCTGGAGAGAGGCACAAGACAAGGTTGCCCTCTCTTTGCGATACTGTTTGCTCTCTCCGTGGAACCCCTTGCCCAGATACTTAGAGCGGATCACCAGAGTGAGGGTCTTCAGGTGGATGGGAGGGAATATAAAATAGCCCTATATGCCGATGACATTCTCCTGCACATTAAAAAACCCCTGACATCGATACCTAGGGCGATACATTTGATAGAAAGATATGGGGAACATTCCGGTTTCAAAATCAACAAGACTAAATCCATACTGTCCTCATTGCAAGATCTCACCCCTGTAAATGCCACGAAACTCCCTGCACTTGGCCTGGTGATGGGGGCTCCACCCTCCGTTACCTGGGGATTAACTTGACGGGAGATCTAAGAAAAATATATGATGCAAATTTCCCACACCTCTTGGCTAGCTTTCATGCAGATCTGGCGAAGTGGCAGAAGCTCACAATCTCATGGATGGGGAGACTCAATGCAGTTAAAATGGTGTGTCTCCCGAGGTTTTTATACCCATTCCAAATGCTTCCTTTAAGACTTCCAGATGCATCCTTAAGAGAAGTGAAAAATGGCATTCTAAGATTCTTATGGCAAGGAAAAAAAACAAGGATAGCATATGAGGTTCTCATCTTACCCACGGAAAAGCGGGAAGGAGGGTGGGTCTCCCTGATCTGAAATTATATTACCGCACAGTGCAATTGAGGGTTCTGATTCTCCACTTGAGAGGAAGAAAAGAGCTCCAGTGGGTACAACTTGATAATCACAATGTAGCCCCCGCCACTGTCTCGGAATGGCTGTGGGTGCCTAGGGATAAACTGATTTGCAGACTAAGAAACCTCCCCATACTGGGTACAATATGGGAAATATGGAGGGACAGGGCGGACATGAAAGGGGTCACCACTTGGCCTTCTCCTCTAAGCCACATATGGGCCCCGGGAATATGTGAAGAGATCCCAGATCATGCACGATTCTAGTCCCGGTTTAATGTGGGCCTTGAGCGTGTGGGTCAATTATGGAAGGAAGGCACCTTTATTACGATTACATAACTCAAAGAAGCTCTGGGAATACATCCATTGCCAGTGTTTCCCTTTCTACAACTCAAGGGCACCCTCATGAAGAGGGAATGGTGTGAGAAAGTACAGAGAAACCTCACCCCATTTGAGAAATTACTTGACACAGTGACAGACAACAAGGGCTTGATCTCGAACATGTACAAAGCGTTGTTAGATACTGGGAAAGGATCAACTGTCATCCTGAAACACAGGTGGGAACAGGACCTAGGTAGAGAAATAGATGAAGAATTGTGGGGAAAGATGTGCAAAGGAACTTTTCAGGTATCTTTAGCGGCTCAATACAAATTACATGCCATTAAATTACTTTATAGGTGGCAATACGACCCTCACAGGTTGTCGAAAATGTTCCAGACTATGAGCCCTTTATGCTTCGGCAATGCAGTGAAAGGGCCAATTATTGACACATATGGTGGGATTGTCCACGGGTTCAAGTGTACTGTATTAAGGTCCTTGGTTGGATCAAGCAAAAAGACGGGATTTCCCGCGAGGTTACACCTCTTCTGATACTCTTTGAAATGAGGAGAATGAATGGAATTGTGGCCCCTCTATTGCTTGCCGCACGAGCCTGCTTGGTAATTAAATGGAAAGCAAACCTTGTCCCGAGCAAGAGGGAATGGGTCAGCATTGTAACAAACATTTGCACGATGGAAAGATTTACTGCAGCCCTTCATGGGAAAGCGGCTCAAAATGAGATGATGTGGAATGACTTTGTGAATGAGTACATGCCTAACACTACACGGGGGCCAATGCAGAGAGAATGACAAATATGCCCCTACCATCTGTGTAATTGTTTGCTCCACAAAATGCGTGTACCTGGGAACTCTGGAAACGGGTACTTACCAGTCCTGTGACCGCTCAGCCTGGACTACGTATTATGTTAACAAGGAAAGTAGACCTCACACAATGTTAAGATAAGCTCAAACGATAAGTGGACAAAGAAAAGAAATTGTGTTCTGAGAGGGTGGGAGGGGGAAGTTGAAGTTACGTTATAAGTTAAGGCTGCAATACATTTGGTAGGGGGTGGAGGGGAGAAGGGATAACTGGTTGTAATATATTCAAAATGACACCTGTATGTTACTTAATAAGTTTCACAAAACTCAATAAAATCAAATTTAAAAAGAAAAAAAAAGAAAATGTGTATAATGACAAATTGTAAATAATAAAAGGAATGCGATGAGTTGGACTTGTACTACTGGTGAATTTTAGAAATTGTAATGCTCTTTATTTTAGCTAGGGTATTTATATACTGTGGTGACTACTAATTCGTTATATGTCAGTGTGAAGTTTTTACTATAAAACTAATGCACAATACACAACTAAAACACAATTTAAAAAAAAGTAAACGTCTTCGGTTGGGGGAGGCAGTGCATAGATTATAAATTATAATATGTTTCCTAATGCAATTTGCAGTGGCTGAGTGCCCTGGTTGTCTGAGGTCACATAACATGAGCTCACCTTTGAACGTCGTTAATCTCCAAGCATATTTGCTACCGCACCACAAAGGCTGAATGCAGGGTAAAATACGTCAGCGATAAGTTAACACCTTTTTAAAGAGATCTTTGGCCAGCCAGTACACATTGGGCCTCATTACGAGGTATGCCGGTAAGGGAAAAATGATGCTGGTATGTAAATACCGGCATCATTTAACGTTCCGTAGCATTCTGACCCACAAACCCGGTATTAACGGCACCGTTATTTACTGTGCCGCAAATAGCGGCATAGGCGCGTACACGCACCTCTTCAGGCAGGAAATACCGGCATGCCGGTAATAGGTGCCAATTACAACCCACGCAAACATGCAAATACCGGCATCGCGAACCCGGTAATAACGGGCTGCATGATGCTGGCAAAACAGGCATCACGGACCACCCACAAACAGCAACCAAGATACAAGGCAGCTGCCACAGGTGCACACAATCCCCACAGGTGGAGTCAATGGAGGCTGTGCCAGTATGAACTGAGCACACCCACACACCACAACCCCCCCACAGGTGTAGGCAATGTAGAGTGGCCCAGTACAAAAGGAGCACACCTACACACCACACCCCTTCCTACACCAACATGCTACCACTAGCATTTGCAATCATGGCGCAGGAGGACATGCCTATACTTCTACAACTACAGCAACAACAGCAACAACAACAACAACTACAGCAGCAAGAACAGGCAGCACAGAGGAGACGCAGGAGGAGAAGGAGGGTGAGACAGGGCCAGCAATTACCACCAGCGCAGCCACCAGCGCCTCGTAGGCAGCCACCAATCCCTCGCACCAGACCCAGCCCATTCAACCTAACCCCTGAGCAGACCTCCACACCCTGTACCGGTTGGACCGTGACACCATCACCACCATAATGGACATGATGCAGAACGACATTGCCAGCCACATACAAATACGCACTGCCATCCCCCCACTACTAAAGGTGGTGTCTGTGCTACACTTCCTGGCCACAGGCACCTACCAACACACATTGGGCCAGCTGCATGGCATTTCACAACCACTATTGTCACGCATGCTGAACCAAGTGCTGGATGCCCTCCTGAAGCACGCAAGCACCCACATATCCCTACCACGGACTGCCCAGGAGATAGCCGAAACCAAAGTAGGCTTCCATGCACTGGCAGGCATGCCCAATTGTGTTGGTGCCATCGACTGCACCCATGTGGGATTGGTAGTCCCCCATGCCATAGAGGCGGTGTACCGCAATCGCAAGCAATACCACTCCATCAATGTGCAAATGGTATGTGACTCCAGCAAGGTCATCACCTATTGCTGCGCCCGATTTCCTGGATCCACACATGATGCCATGGTACTGCGCAACTCCACGCTACCCCGTCACATGGAGCGACATGCTGGACCACGTGCCTGGCTGCTCGGTGAGTTGCACAACAGGCCCATGGCCATGCTGTGGGGTACTCATGTGTGCGGATGCAGAAGGGGGGGGCTACTGCACCCGGGTGGGAAAGGGGGAGGATACTTCACCAGGGTGGGAAAGGGGGGGTTAATAGTACACCTGGGTGGCAATAGCCAGTGAGTGGAGAATGAATGCAGAGCTAAACACTCCTCACCTGACCCAGCCAAACGGAAAAGGACACATCACTGGGCCACATATCACAAATAATGCATATGGATGACAACAAGTTAGAGGCACAACAGGGGCACCATGGTAATGGCAAGCAATGCATGACTGAATAGGATGGCAACTGTAGCAATGTGGCTAGTGTGACCATGCATAGTGAAGAGTATACAGCATGAATTGGAGGCTAAACATTGTCGCACTGCCACAGCACATCTGCCTCAGCATGCATGATTACACCCTGCATCATCTATTCAACCGCATCCTGTGTTCCACACCTCTTTACAGTATACATTCCATATAGGTGACTATTTGGTACACGTACAGGGACATGTGCATGCCCACACCAAATAGCTGCTGCCATGACCGTGCTCCCTGAAGGTGGCAGTTCAGAGTGACACACACCTATTTGTATCTGCTTGCAGGTGATGGAGGATATCCCTTGAGGCCGTGGCTACTTACCCCTGTGCGGAACCCGCAGAACAGCCATGAAGAGGAGTACAATTGTGTGCACACTCGTACCCGTGTTGTGATTGAGCAGACCTTTGGCCTGTTGAAGGCGCGGTTCCGCTGCCTAAGTAGGTCTGGTGGGGCACTCCTATATAGGCCTGAGAAGGTTGCAAAGATCACCATGGCCTGTGTCATGCTGCACAACATGTGCGTCCGAAGGAATGTACCACTGCCACCTGACATTGACATGCATGGGCTGGGTGAGGATGAAGGGGATGGAGACGGAGGCGAAGGAGCCCCCCTGCTAGTACGTGATGCACGGGACTGCCATGATGTATGCCAAGCACTAATTGACGAATTGGAAACACAGGGGCGATGAATGACTTGTGTCAGTCAGACACTTGGCCAATGTGAACATGCACAAAGGGAATGTTGGTGGTTGGGCACTGAACACCGTAACACATTAAATGGATGAACACGAAAAATAACAATGTCCAGCCATGGATTTTTCTCACCACAACTTGTGTATTATTTGTAACAGCAAAACTGTGCCCACTCCCCCCTCCCAGAACCCCCCAACAAACTCCCTCACCCACCCCACATACCCCAGTGAATAGGCCAACAAACTCCCTCACCCACCCCACATACCCCAGCGAATAGGCCAACAAACTCCCTCACCCACCCCACAGATCCCAAATGTCCCCATATGTGCAATAAACAGTGTTGCCTTCACCATTGTAGTTCCTCACATATTGTCATTTCCCATAATGTCATTTCTTTGCGACTTTTGGGTCTGTGGGTGTCATGGCCGAGCGCCGTGCGCTCCTGCGTGTTACGCACACAGGGCTTGATTGCACCGAGGTGGAAGGGGATGACGTGGTTGAGGTGTCTATTATCAGTCCCCTGGCTGGGCCATGGTGTGGCTGCTGCACTTGCGTGATGTTCCAAAGAAGGGCCTGGGTCAGTGACCCCATGCACTCCTGGAATGCACACGTGGACACCTCCACGGCAGCTGTATTGGCAGCAATGGCCGTGGCTATGGCCTTCATGGCCTCATCACCAGCGACGACCTGTTGTCGCATTATCTGTAGCATTTCTTCTTGGCAGGCCTCTACCCTTGCCAGACGGACCTCGAAGGGGGTTTCAGCCACAGGTGTACTGGTGGCTGGCGAGGTGGTGGAAGGCAGGGTGGTGGAAGGCAGGGTGGTGGCTGGCGAGGTGGTGGAAGGCAGGGTGGTGGCTGGCGGGGTGGTGGAAGGCACCTGCGCGGGGTCCTCGTCATGGGCAGTGTCCTCCTCGAAGATGCCAATGTCCGATTCTCCAAGGTCGGAGTCATGCAGACATGGGTCAACCTGGCTCTCAGTCTACAGACGTGGGGGGGTGCTGGCAATGGGCGTTGGGCTGGGCGTTCCAGACATTACCTCTGCCCCTTCAGCCACCTCTGTGGACACGTCGTCCGTGGTGGCCGGCGGAACAGCTACCACTGTCGCAGCAGGTGCCCCCTGCAGGGTTGATGCCTTGCGTGGCACACTGGGTATGGCTGCAGGCAATTTCTTGGACGAGTGGGTGGCGGTGGCCCTGGTCCCCTTGCGTGCACTGGATGTGCTCGCACCCCTGTCCTCTGTTCCACCTTCCTCATCAGTGCCTGGGAGATAGAAGAGATGCAGGTCATCAGTGATGTTGCCAAATGGCAGCTGTGATGTTTTGCGGTGTGATATTTTCATACATACAGGTACAATTTAATTTCTGTTGTGTGGCATTTGGTGTACTGAGGGGACATGTTGGCAATCATTGCATGGCTGGTGGCATTGGATTCTTTTGGTGTCTGGGGGGGGCATGGGCATGGTTGGGTCATGTTGCACCTCTGTTGGGATTGGAATGTTCACTCATCATGCGTGTGGGGCAGGGGGTGGCACTCATTATTCTATTGATTTGTTGATGTCGCCTTGGCACATGCATTGGCGTGCCCAATCTGACTTCAACATCACTTGTGTCACATCATGTTTTGTTTTGCGTGGATGTGATGGTTCACTCACCTTCCTCTGTTGTAGTTGCTGCGCCAAACTCCTGGTCTCCTATCCCCTCTATGGATTCCAGGTCAATGAATCCACTTGCAATCTCCTGCCATGCAGTGAGCTTAACAGGGGAGTGTGTGCCACCGCCTGTCGCCATTGCAGCCCTCCGGTTCTCTGACAGGATCTTCCGGACCCGGAGGCGGAGGTCGTCCCAGCGCTTTCGGCAACCCCGTACGCTCCTTGGGGTGCTCCCCACTGCCGACACCCTCATAGCAACCTCCTGCCACACCTCTTTTTTTTGGGTTTGGGCCGCATGCTTAAGGTCTGTGCTTCTGAGGATATCAGCATGCTGTTCGAGGGTATTTGCCTGCATTGTCAGTTCAGCATCACAAAAACGCTGCTTCCTCTTCCTTTGGGTGCTTTTTCTGGTAGCCATCGACATCCTGATTGAGTTGTGGCACTCAACAACACGGGTGTAGTGGTGGTTATGGAGGATGGCAATGGATTGTGTTTTTAAAGATGGCCGGCGGCCCATTTCCCGTTCCTGCGCGATGACGTAATTTCCGGATCTGGTTTTTACGTACACAGTGATACCGTGCCGGTATCACCGTGCCGGTATTCAGGTGTTGGTATGAAGCGGTAATGCTATGGGCGTGCCGCGCGATGGCGGTATAAGAGGGTTGGTGGCACTTTACCGGCATGGCGGGATTGACACTACCGGCATGGGGGAACGCGCGTGCTTGCGCACTCGTAATCACCCGCTGTTAGCGGGTTCATACGTGCACGGACACGCTCATACCGGCATGCCGGAAATGGACCCGTTCTACCCGGCCAACTCGTAATGAGGCCCATTGACAGTGACACAGCCTTTATTATGCTTAGGCTGATGCATCCTCAGGGAACGTGTGTATAGCGCATGCCACAGTGTGTAGCTTCATTCTGTGGCAAAATTCTAGCTAAGTCAACAGAAGCAGGGGGTGAGTATTTGCAGATATGATCACTTGACAGATTTATTGGAGTGTGCACAACCGAACCAAGAAAGGCAGCCACCACTGAACTGAAACCTTAAATTGCCTCTTGAAAAGCTAGAATGCTTTCTTTGTCAGGGTAGCAGGGGCGTGCCCCAGGTGTGGTGGCCCATTCCATATGAAAGGGTTTGAAGGCCCTTGCCCATGGCCTTGGTGGGAGAGCCAGGAGTTGAACATTGCTGGGAATAAACATGGAATCGGGGCTGGGGAAGATGTGCATGTTGGGAATGTAGTCATTTGTGACAATTTCATGTCTTACATGTGAAAACCTAGAGATAGTGGACTGTCTCTACACATGGGCCACAGGTATGGAAAAGAACATGGGTGTAAATTAAGTACATTTATATAGAAAGGCTGGGACTTAAGTTGTTAAATACAGGGAAAAGCGCCCACAAGGTCATTCAGTTATAGCTATATCCAATCTTCCAGAGGGAATGAACACTAGGAGAGGTGTGGCAACATGCATGCATCTCCGCCCGGTTGTATGTTCAGGCTGGAATAAATGCAGTGTACCACAGGAGGGACTCCTTAAAAAAAGGTCACAGCACGTCTTCTGAAAGGTTAAGAAGCAGGAGCAATGTTTATTCTACCTATGCATGCATTCTCCTCTGGTTGTGCTTTGGAGTTATGTTTCCTGTGTAGAGTGAAGGGCCTCACAGAAAGCTTTAGGTTGAATCCCCGGGTTGGGGGCAGAAGCACGTAACACATCCTAATCCTTATATTGACCTCATTAACCGCAGGTTCGATGCAGGGCAGCTCTACTTCGACTTAGGGTACTAAATCACAGGCGACCTGCTAATTCGATGAAAAGGACTGGTAGGCGCTATTTTGCTTTTTTGCGTTCGGTGGTAGGGCTAGTATTCAGAGTTGCGTATACCACCCGCTTGCTCACTTCCCAGTAGGAATCCTTCCAGTGTGGAATGTCATTTCCAGGTGGGCAGTAGCTGCCTATGACAACACTTTTCAGCTGAGGCATAGGGTCGGCCTTATGAATGCCAGGAGGTGGTAATTCTCCTGAAGTGGAGGGACAAGATTGCTGTTGTAATTTGAGAAGGTGGTGATGGAGACCAGACACAGACCAGCTGTGAGCTACCTCTTAAATTTCAGGCTACTTTATTCACAGATTCCAGCTACTCTGGTATGTGCATAAGAGAGAAGAGACCACACACTGACCATCATTCATTACAGCTCAGACCCCCAACTGATACATTGAGCACACTCCAACACCAAGCACTCTTTAGCATTTTTCTGAGTTGTCAGTCATACACATACACCATCATTCCATCAGCCTACATTCAGCCCATAATGTTTGTCTTTCCTTGCAGAGTTTTCCTACACTGCACAAAAGAGACCGACTTTGCAAGCTACCACATGCATCAGTAGGGAACACAGTGCCGGGTGCTAGGACAATCGTGTGTGTGTGTGTGTGTGTGTGTGTAGAATGTCACTAACTGTGCTTTGGTGAGGTGTAGGGCATAAAACACTGTTTCTAATGCTTTCACAGACCTGACATTAGTAGGATCCTGGGTCTTCTAATGATGCTTGTAGGGGTGCTGTCAGCTGCTTGCTTTAGTTCTTATTGATTTTTGTTCATCCTTGACACTAGCAAAAGATTGCGATCTGTAGATGTGCTTACTACAGTGGCTTATCCTGACTCTTTTCACTGGGGTGGCCCAACTGGGCCGCTGACTTATTGGGGTGGCCAATCAGATTCCAGGGGTAGCACTCCCTGGACACGCCTATAGTTGACTTTGGTGATATTTGACATTTTCAAAATATTAAATTCTCCTTTATCCATGACCCAGTGTTCATTGTAACGTTTGGGTACTGGGGGGACGTGCATGTATGGAACCCTTGGACATAAAGCGCGGTGTGCTTCTCTATGCCTGATTTTTGGCGTATGTCTTCAGTGTTTGTTGTTGCATGACAACCAGTTCACCTGTGGTTATCCTTCATTGATTCAGGCATAATAACCTTTGTGATATATCCATCACAAGGTTTTCCCTGTATATACCCCCCACAGCTGAGCATCTGGGACCACAAGAGACAGCCTGGTTATATGTCCGCCAGGGTTTCATTTTCCCAATAGCTTTAGGGAGAGTTCTGCTCCCTACTGTGGTAGAATGTTTCTAGGGGCCTCAGGAAATTATCAACGTTTGCTTCATCCGGATATTGTTTCCTCCTGTGAACCCAGTTCAGGGTTACATCTTATAGACTGTCCCTTCACTCTCCTTCTTCCTGCGTTGGTCAGCGTGCTGCAATGATGGTTCTGATTGATTGCTATCCTTTCATCTTCTTTTGTTAGTCAGTGAGCAGCTAAGTCTGGCTAGGGTTTGCCTTTAGACCATCCCTGACAGGTCGAGGTGAAGTTCATGTGGATTAATTCTGTTTTCTCTAGCATTACTACTGATAGGACACAGAGGACTTGGCTGGGTATGACAATGGTCTCCTGCACACAAGGGGGTGGAGGTGAGCCCCAAGTGCAGGGGAAGTCATTACGCTAAATGTACAGTTCAGAGATGGATTCGCCAAGTTGAGGCTCACATGCAGAAGGTGTTAGATTTGCATCCACACTGTGTCCATTTCAGCCAACTTCTTACATATATCTGGTGCTTAATTCAATTGCAAACCATCTGTTATCTTATGCCTAACCTATCCTGATATATTGGATTGTGTTGTACTTGTCATTTGTATAGCGCCAGTTTACCATTATTATACTCTCAATTCGCTGTTAGTGGGAATGCCCACAGAGGACTGAAGTCCAGAATGTTGAAGGTCATGGAATATGATTAGGATGCGGGCCTGCATTTGGCCAAAAAAGGCTTAACAGGGCTGGCCAGGCTACGGTAGAGAAGCGACCCATACAGTCAGGCATGTGGATGGGTTCTGAGAGGAGCAGAGGGGTGTCACTGCTAGAGACTCAGTATGCGTTCAGAGTGCCCAAATTTGTCATAGGTCTGCGCTGCATTCTGCTGTCAGAGGTTTTGAGGCGTAGTCTGGTGTTAGTAGTCGGAGAAACAGCACAACCAAATTCTGTCATAGTCCTTGCTGTATACTGATGTGTGTGGATAGCCATGCCTGAGGCCAATGGAGTGTTGTATAATACGTACCTTGCCACCATTGATGGAGATTTTGTTGTTAGGCTACTCGCTCAGGTACTTGGCTTCTTCTGTCAGTTCTTGCAGCTGTGATAAAACGGTTAGCAGCAGCATAAGCCTATGCTCCAACTATTCGCTGCAGGAGGCGCACGGGTTGTGCTTCCAGATTCTTCTAGGTTGGTCGAGTGGCAAGTCTACCCAGATATGGAACGCTTACTGATCATCTTAAGGTGTTACCTTAACCAAGGGCTGATCATCCTATGGTTCATATTTGTGCCATACCCGCCCATCCCCCATCCCTTCCAGAGCAATGCTGAGGTGGTTCTTGATTGTCCCCCTACAGTGTTGCACAGGCCACCCCCACCTGGCATGCTGGTTCGGGATATGGCCATGGCGGGCCGACTTTCCATGAATTCCTTGCAGTGCATCCCAGTCTGTACGATTGCGGTGGTGGTGGCAATGGTTCAGTCACGCCACTGTGCTTCTACCACTATTGTTGTGATATGTCTGTTTTCCATACATACCTGTTGCAGTCATTAATCAATCCTCTGACATTACATACATGAATGCTGTGAATCAGCTAGTGGCACTTTTCGGGGGGGCAGCGTCATGATAGGTGTATGATAGTGTGTGTGGTCTGGGCCGCCGCAAACACAGCCGGCACCGGTGGGTGTTTAGAGGTCGGTAACATCACAAATGCAGCCAGTTCCACCTTGTGTGACTATTTATATACTCAGGATTTTAAGTTTTTAGGGGGGTTTCAAGATAATGTGGTAAATAGCCAGGTTTTGAGGACATCTTTGAAGGAGAGGTAGTTTTTGGTATTACGTATGTGCAGAGGAAAAGTGTTTCAGATGGTGGGCGCTAGGATAGAGAAAGCAGAGACACCAACTCTGGTAGAATGGTGTGGTGGAATAGCCAGCAGGAGAGCTGAGCCCAACCAGAGGTTTCTGGGGAGCTAGTAGTGGATGATTTTGTTCTGAAGGAACTCGGGTCCAATATATGGAGGGTTCACTGTGTGATGCACATGGTTTTGAAGGTTGCTCTTAGGCTAACTGGGAGGCAGTGCAAAATTCAGAGTGCTGAGGTGATGTGTTCTCTGGGCGATAGGGCAAGTAGCAGTATGGCTACTACGTTTTGGATACGTTGAAGTTTCCTACGTTACTTGTGCAGGGACACCGAGATAGAGGGAGTTGGCATAGTGTAGGCAGGAGATGATACTGGCCAGTATGCAGAGACTCTTTGAGGGTAAGAGAGGTAAGGAAAGATTTGTTTTAGGATGCGTAGGTGGAAGTGGCAGGTTCTGTATACAGAATTAATGTGCTTGGAGAGGGATAGGTCTGCGTCCATGGTGCATCCAAGATTTTTGACGGAGATGGAGGTGGCAGGTTGGGCTCCAAGGGCAGCCGGCCACAGTAAAAGTTGGCGAATAAGAGCAGTTCTGCCACATATTAGGATCTCTGATTTACACGGGTTGAGGAGTAGGTGGTTGTTAGTCATCCAGTGGTCAATGTCCGAGAGACAAGAGGCGAGGTCTTGCCGTCTTCCGCCTTGTATTAAAACTGCCATCTTGGAACTGGTGCTTCCTTGTGTGCATTGCCTCGCACAGAGTGTGCTTTTGCTCTCCACCTATTATCCGTGTGGGGAAGTGTGATGGAAATCAGGTGTGTGTACAAGGCATAAATTAGTTTTCAAAAATTGATTAGCAGAGCTTGCTAATTAAATGTTTTTTGATTAGCAAACAGACCCATTTGATTAGCAATTTTGTACTAATATTGTTAATGTCACAAGATGTCATTTTTACCCAATACATGAAATGAGTAACTATAGAGCAGTTATGCATACCGCTGAAATAAGACATTAGTGAGAGGAGTCAGGCCTTGCCAATTCTTTAAAGTTCAGCTAGACCAGCAGGTCGGGTTACTTAGTTTACCTATTCAGCCTAAGAGAAATGCACTCGACCCATAGGAACGGAGGACAACACATTTAAAATGCGATTTCTGTCAAATGGTGCATGTTAATACAAACCAGATTTATGTTCAGCACACTGCTGTCCCCCAGAGGCTAGCAGTGCACAGTGCAACTTTTATTTAATATTTACTGCAAATAAAGAAAATGTTAAATAAAAGTTTCAAATTTCTCTTGTAAATGCTACTCGCCCTTCATAAAATCTACTCGACTATGCGAGTGGGTGAAAAGACGGTACGAGCCATAGATGAAAGTATGTAAAATGTAAAAGGTTAGCAGCATGAATAGACACAAATAAAAAGATACGATAAAAAAGGCTCTGAAAACAGTTTGCCCAGTTGTCTCCCACAGGTGGTAATAAATAATACAGTCATAAGCATAAAGCAAAGGGAGCTCTGAAGGCAAACTACAGTGTTTGGTATTGCAGGAGATCTGTAGATGTACAGACTGGATGGAACTACTGATCGCTACTTTGCATAAGCATCTAGTTCGCTTTGTGTATTAATTATGTAAGAGGCAAGTAAGAGACTAAGCAGAGTGGATTGCGTAGCAAGCAAAAACTGGGAAACCTAGGTGAAATATTGCAGTTTGTGGTCATCTCACTTTCAGGGTACCTGGTATAAAGTAACAGGGTGATAATGTAGAATGTTAAGGAGTATGGGTTCGCTCGTGGGTTGAGCACCAGTTGCAAGATGTATGCAACCTGCAGGTTACAGAACAAGGTTTGCCATCAAAAGCATTTGATCATGTGATTATGTGCATTTTCAAAAGTGTTTATCGTCAATATGATGCATCTTTCCCAACAAACAAAATGAAATATAGTTGACACTATGACATTTAGATACACTAACCTAAATATTACTGTAAAGCATGGAGATGATGCAGTGTTTTACAGTATCAATACTGTAATTATGCATTATGTAATAACTTACATTTTAGGAATGGAATTGAATGACTATCTTTCAAAAATATATGAAGTTGACACATACATCTTTTTGCCAGACAGGATATAGAAAGCTTTAAAAAAGTATCATTCTGATTACTTCTGGATTGCAATTATTTGAAAAATAAAAATAAATTCCTGCCTAGCACTCCCACACATGCCTTTGGCACTCAAGAGTGGAAGAGACGATTACTGCTGCACTTTCTCTACATTAACACTTTAAGTGAACAGAGAAAAGAGGTTGAATAGAGCACTGAGGGTAAGGGAGGAATGCAGGGCGAGCTGTGCTTTCATTGAAGAGGGCAACTTAAATAGCTAACTTTGCTAAACAGGTGTCCATTTGATTAGCAAACCTACAGAAATACATAGCAAATTGCTATGCAACACTGCTTATTTTATGCCTTGGTGTAATGATCAGTAATTGCCTGATCCTCCCTGACCATAGTATTGGGACATGTCAGGTACACAGCGCAGGTCTTAGTCTGTTTTCACTCACAGTGAGTTGTCCGTGGAAAGTGTTTAGTCGGAAAAGGGGGGGTGAATCCCTAAGTATCCTACCTGGTAGGATGGGGTAAACGTGTAACAGGGAAGGGGATACCTCATCTCGCCATCCGGTGTCCTACTTCCACTCCCTGAAGACCCCTCATCCAGGTGATCCTACCGCACTGGTCCACCCCCAGGAACTGGACCCAAAAGCATTGGCTGTGTCCTGGCCACCTGGATGACAGATCCCCGGTGACTAGCAGGTGAGACACCTTCAGGTTTCTCACAGGGTGTACCACTTTTGGAGTTTCCCAATTGATATGGGGATTGTGGTAAAACAACCAAGGCAGATCCAGCACCACCGGGTAGGAAGGTGATTTATGACATACACAGTGATTTCATGACATAAAATGAAACCTGCTCTTGATGGTCATTGATCTACAAATGCAATCTCCCTGTATGCAGGTAAACGGGACCGGAGGAGAGCTGTGTCCCATCAGTGACTTCCACTGCAGTAGCATGTGCCTTGCGACTGAGAGGAATGCCGATTCTGGCCACAAAAGCTGCGTCAATGTAATTGCCAGAAGCACCAAAATCCAACAGAGCCAACGTGTTTACGCTCTTGGTGTCATGCCACTTACCGGGTCTGGGAGGAGGGGCTGTCTTCTCCAGCGGGTCCCATCGTGGAGGCTTTAGCCCTGATGGCGCCTTGATCGGATTCCTTCAGCCGGGGTCCCCGGCTCCATGAGCACTGCCATGTTCATGGGTCTGCGCATGCGTGGGAGTCCGTGCCGGCCCATCCGCGCATGTGCAGTCCGCGTGGATACCGGAGCTTGCACTCCAAGCCTCGCTTTGGGTCCCGGCCTATATCCGGGTCTTGAAGGCAGGGAATCACTGCATCTCAATGCAGTACGTTGCCCAGATCATGTCACTCGTTCCTGGCTAGTCTAGCCTTGCTCCTTGCCTTGTCTAGCCTTGTTCTTCCTTCTGCTTGTCCCTAGTCCCTGTGTCTGTTCCTTGTTGGCTGTCCTTGAGCACGGTTTTCCTCTGGGTCTGGGTCCGGTTCCGGCTCCCTGGTTCTCTGTGTCTGGGTTGGGCCCCAGTCCTTGGTTCTCTTCCTCTTCTTTAGAGTCCCTGCTTCCTTTACCAGTTTCCAGGATCACTTTCTTTGCTACTTGGGCCACCCCTGGAAGTCTCTGGGCTGTCTCTTGTTTTTGCTCTGCCTTGTGCCTTGCTTAGTACCCAGCCTCACTAAGAAATGCCACCATCTCTATCCAGACTGCAACGGGACATCCAGAACCTCCATTTTCATCTGGACTGCAGCTGTGCCTTCTCTGCCAGTATCCTGACATCACGCTAATCAGAGAAGCTCCATCCCGCCAGTCCAGCCCCGTCCCGTTGGAGCTTCTCAGGAGGTCGTTGGGTTGGTACCCTGCATTGCTTGTTCAACATCCAGTATACGTCGACAGACTGGCAGCCTCATCACCCCGCTCACCAGTAAGAACAGGTACCCAGCGTTCATGTGACGCCTCGTTTAACAGATTGAGACGCCTTCGTTCCAGTCCAGACATGGATGAGGTCCAAGAACTCCAGAAAGAACCTCAAGCCCTCCACCTTGAGACGAGCTCCCTACATCAAGAAAACATCTCTCTTCGACAGGTGGTGGGTCAAGGGATAGCTGCAGCTCCACAGACGGAAAGCGCCATGGCACACACTTCCCTCCTTGAAGTTCGATGGTGACCCTCGCAGAGTGGCTGAGTTCTGCAATCATTGCTCTATACACTTTCTCTTCCGGCCCGGTCATTTCAATCAGGACAAAGCCAAGATCAGCTTTATTTTAACTGGAAAAGTGCTTACTTGGGCTGCTCCACTTGTTTCCTCCGACAGTCCCATTCTAAATGATTTTGTGAACTTTGAAAAGAATTCTTGGATGTATTCAAGTCAACTAACTTAGCTTCCGTTGCTCAGAACCAGCTGATGGACACCCGACAGGCCTCTGGCGACATCATAGCCTATATTAGCGTTGAGACAGCTGGCAACTGATTCACAATGGCCAGAAATAACACAGAAGACCCTGTATCATCGTGGTCTGCACCAGGAACATAGGATGAGCTGTTGCACATTCCAGAACCTGATTCTCTTCAAGCGCTAGCGGTCTAAGTACTAGACATTGACCACAGGCTGACAGAGAGAAGAGGTGAACGATGTAGAAATGACAGATACCATCTCGGGCCTTCTGTGGCATCTTCAGAACCATCAGGTCCTACGGATCCAGGTACAGAACCTATGGAGCTGGGGGCACTTAGGGGTCCATTGTCAGAGTCCGAAAAGAAGCAAAGATGACCCATCCTGCCAGACCCGGTAAGTAGCGTCACAAGAAGGAGGGTGGTGAGGGGGATTTCGATCAGGCAAGGGTGTTTTGGAGGGGACGTGAAAAGGGCTAGGAGAAGGTTGTGGGTGGGCAGGGAAGGATGCAGGGAATAGGGTTGGTGTTCAGGCAGTGACCTGTGGAGTCATCACCAACTTCCAGCCTAGGATCTCCTTCCATGTGGCCAGGGGAAGGAAGACGCTATCTGAACCTAACCCTGGTGGTAGTATCATGGGGGAGGATCACATGGGAGGAGCTGGCTGTCAAGGGGAAGTGTTGACTCCTTTGGGAGGGACACAGTATTCATATTCTTGTGAGGATGAGGGTCCTACAATCCCCAAATATCTAATGACATGCTGTCATTGTAAAAGTCCCTCCTATGAAGAAACCCAAGGAACTTTCTGTGAAGATTCATCTAGGCAGAATCAGTTATATACTTTGGGAATTCTGGAATTAGATGTGACATCCTTTACTGGCCATGATTCTGTCTTGGGTAGAAATCTTAGCCCCAATGATAAGTCATACATCCCTGGTATAACATTGCCTAACTTTAATCACATTCAATTCAACAAACACACAGAAATGAATAGACCTAAAAGACACAATTTCATTATGAACTCCAAGATCCATTATGGCTCTGGTACTGGGATGAGGAAGAAGGACCAGGAGTTAATGAGGATCAAAAGTGCCACTGAAGAAAATGCACTGTCTAGTTGTTGGGAGGCAAAGCACCTGAGCGGAACATTTAAATCTGCAAGTTTATCATAGCTGGGTGGTGGAGGTGGAAGGAGCAGGAGAGCCTTCACTCTCCCAGGCCACAGTTTGGGTTGAGTGCAGAGTAGCAGGTGTGCAGAGAGGCGAGGAAGTGGATACAGCGACATGCGCAAGCAGACCGGGAAGTTGGGATAGCCATGGTTGCTGAAGGTGGAGATAGAGAGCCAGACGGCGAGAGAACCGAAAAGGCTCCCAAGATGCCAGAACGCTGAAAAGAAGAACCGCTGGGGCGCGCAGCACCTGGAGAGGACACTAAAGCTGCCAACCGTAACCAGTGAGCCTCAAAAGAGACATAGGGCACTGGGACCGCAATTGAGTTACAGAGAGACTGCTAGGCAGAATCACATGCAGTACCCTTGGGAAACACTACATGCAATTAAGACTACAAGTGTGAGTACAATTTCACCTTTGGTACAAGCCTGCACTATACAGTAATGTGGTAGCAGCAGCTGAGCAGCCAGACTTATCACAAGAGTAAAGTGAGCAGTAGAACAAGTTACACAAAAGACCAACAAATACAGTGATTCAAACAAACACTAACTCAAGGTTTCTTGGTAAAAGAAAATACATTTATTTACACAGTCATTTGGAAAACATTACACTAGCAAGAGCAGCTCAATATCATATACTATTATACTACAAATACACAACCAATAAGTTACTGAATAAGTTCAGCTCCCCTGAAGAGGGAGCAAAATGGCACTTCAGTTACTTTAAAAAGGGGAAAAAAGACAAGGTTATATGAAATGAAGCAGAAAAACTTTAATTGGCAGGGCAAAGGGTTTCAGTTATCTACAACCAGCAATTCAGTTCATAGGCCTTCATAGTCAATCGTTCAGAGTCTTTCTATAGGATAGCACAGTGCTGGTAGTAAATGGTTAGGTTTTTGCCACAGATCTTAGCAGAATTTGGTCAGACGAAAAGTTAGATGTTGGTTTAGTGAAGGTCAAGCCTTCGAAGTCGGGAAAGTTTCACAAACTTTCACCGTGGCCGAAAAGATTTCCAGACCGCATTTGCACAGTACCCTTAAAGTGAAGAAGAGCTGTAGCTGAGGCAGTTCCTGGCAGTTTGAGCAGATCTTGATGTTCCTAAGCTTCAGTCGTGGGGTCAAGAAGGAGGACGTAAGGAGGTTCCTGCGCTGCCCAGGGAAGAGGCCACAAGCTTGGAAAAGCGTTGGTTTAAGGTGTGAGTGCCTTAAAGACCACAACCTGCTATCCTTCCCACTGGCTATCCGGTTTTCCACAGCACTCTGCATAAAATTCAACCAGTAGGTGACGGTGTCCAGGCGGCTTGCGAGTTGGTTGTTCCCACCAAACTCAAGGGAAGAAGTTAACCTTGAAGGGCTTCTCTGTCGATGGAGTTTCAGGCAATTCGGACCTGCAGGTCGTCCAGGAGTTGCAGCAGTCGTCTTCCTTCAGCTTGTCTTCAGTTCTCTTCTCCAGTATTCGACTCTGCTTTCCAAGTCCCAGAGACCTGCTTTCAAACAGTTTTCCCCCATTAATTCCAGCCTGGCTGTCACTCACATAGCAGGGTGGCTGTCCTTGCCGGACAGCCAGCTGGCCAATCACGCCTGAGTGCATTCAGGTCTCCTAGGAGACTAAGCACAGGGTGTTTTGGGCACCTCCCTCACATCCTGTCCACCCCAGACAGTCAGGCTCCGGAGGAGGGCTTCAGCACTGAAGCCTGCCAAAGGCCAACGAACAAAGGTATCAAACCTGATTTGGCGTGCAGAGTTAAACACAAGAAGGACCTTTCCAAAAAGAAACGGCGAAAAAAGTTGACCGGAGTCTGTTTTTACAAATAGGTCCTGGGCACCATGTTGAAAAACATGGCTGACCCGATTTTTAGCTACCGTTGTTCGCGGTCTGGAAAAATCATGGTAGGAGGCATGCGGATCTTCATTGCCTTCATCGACCTAACCCAGGTCTTTGATCATGTGGATAGATCTTGCCTGTGGGGAAAATTAGCAGCCTGGAACTGCCCGTCATCGCTTCTGGAACCGATCAAAGCCCTGTATACCGAAACCAACATGAGAGTACAGTTAAATCATCAAGGGTTACTCTCATCTGAAATACCGACAAATACCGACATCAAGAAGTGTGAAGCAGGGATGTCTTCTAACTCCGGCACTATTCTTGGCTTTTATAGGGGACATCAAAGACACAAGTACATCGGTATGCTCTTTTCTACCAAAAATGAGCAAAACACCCATAAACCGGTCACTGTACACTGATGACTTAATCCTCCTCGACCACACGCCAATCGGCTTGCAGCAACAGCTCACTAACCTGCAGGAATATATCTCAAGTAACTACTTGGAGATCAACGAAAAAAAAAAAAATCATAATCCTGTCAGCGGTAAACAAGAAACGAGAAAAGATCTTTCTGGGTCTCGAAGGCAGACTCATAGAAAAGGTGCAAGAGTTCAGGTATCTCAGGGTGACGTTAGATAGCTCAAAGCAAGAGACAGCAATGCAAGCCTTTCTAAGATATAAAACAAAGAAACTGGCAGCACAAGGAAAGGCGATTGACAATAAATTTGGTTGCTTCTCTGTGATCCCGGTACAAAATTTCTATAAAATGAAAGTGGTATCAGCATTGACATACAGGGCTGACGCAATGCCAAATATACCAACGACACTCTGGCCCAAACTCGAGGCCTTGTTTTGAGACTAGTTCTTGGCTTACCGAACTCCACTCCTGTAGTATCTATAAGAAAAGAACTTAGTTTATTGTCATTGGTGTCATGATGCCTACCCCCAGAGCATCAGGCCAGGCCCAGCACCCCCGGAAGCAGGCATCATGCCCTCGGGTAAAAGCCCAGTGGCCCCTTATAGGGACTCTTTGGACTCAGTCCTGGCGCCTTTGGCGCCAGGCTCATGTTGGACATCAGTCCTGGCGCCATAGGTGCCAGGCTCATAAAGGGAGGTGTTTTGTGCACTTACCTGATGCAGACCATGCTGCACGCTTCAGGCCTCCCTGAGACCTGAAAGGGACTATTTTTTCATAGGGACTATTTTTTCACTCGGGCGTGGCCAGGGAACGATACATACCTAGTTGGGGAAGGATACATACCTGGGACTTCTTTGGAGGCTATTTAAGCCACGCCCAGACAGCAGCTCATGCTTCGCGTTGTTCTGCTTCCTGCAGCTTAACGCTCACCGTGTCTGCTCCTGCTCCTGGACTACAGCCACGCCTGTCTTGAACCTGGAAGACCTGCAAGGAAGGAAGAGAAGAGAAAGGTGAAAACCAAGGATTATTTCAAGCTTCTTACCTGCATCCGGAATCTTCTCGCCAGCATCCCTGAAGGAAGACTTCAATTTAAAAGCATTGTGTTGCTCGCTGCAGCGCCACGCTTCACTCACCTGTCCTGTCCTCGAGACATCTCCCGGCTCCATCGTGGCTGTCAGCATCGGACGCCACATCTCTGCACCTAGGGGAGAGAGGAAGAAACAAAAGGTGAGCAGAAGGACACACAGAAGGAAAGCCTGATTAACAGCCATAATACTCACCGGCTTTTCTTCCACATTTCGGGTCGGCGCCGCCCCGTTGGCAGGTACCGTACCCCGGCCCCTATGGGGAAAGGACTAGAGACATTTCAGAGGAATGATAAGGACATCTAGAGGGATCGCCCTCATTACTACTCACCTCGGCAGGTTAACCCCTCGACGCATCGCCTTCATTCTGCACCTGAAATAAAGGACAGATCACAGGTGAGAAAGACAGCATAAAGGGGGCCTCACTTGAACTTTGAACTTTCATACTTATGGCGCATCGCTCAGGAAAGTCAAGTGGATTTTGCCAGCGCCATTCTGAAAACCAGTGAAGTAACTGGACGAACGCACGCCCCTGCACCAGAAGCAGGATGGAGAGTTCAACCTTCCAAACCATAAGGTGAGCTTAAACCGGGTTTGGAGTAATAGAGAGGAACGGAGAGGTGTAGGGGGGAGCTAGCACACCATTCTGCAGACTGTTAATCCCCTTTCTCATCTGCAGAAAGATATTCCTACGGGCCAAGGAAGCACGATTTGGAGGTCCTCTCCAATCGGTGTTCCGGGTCCTGCGCATCACGCTAGAAGAGGCCGCAGTGATCCAGACTAGACCAGCACCCCCGTGGGAACCAGGTGAGCGTTACAATTGGCTGGAACGGTCAAATGCAACACACTGATGCTCTTCCGGAAGTGCAGGATGTCAAAAAAACATTCCATCTACAATCTGATTCTTCAAGAAAGTCTAAGTTCTAGCAGTAGGATGCTTAATCTCTGGACCAAGACAAACCTGACATACTGCTTTCAATGATCAAATGCAACACACTGATGCTCTTCCGGAAGTGCAGGATGTCAAAAAAACCTTCCATCTACAATCTGATTCTTCAAGAAAGTCTAAGTTCTAGCAGTAAGATGCTTTATCTCTGGACCAAGACAAACCTAAACATACTGCTTTCAATCGCAAGTGACGAAGATGTACTTCATAAGAACCCTTTGAAGGTTTTGAAAAAACTAAAAGAGCTGGACTGGACCATGTTCAGTGGAAGCGGCTGTTAACAACAAACTGACAAACCACCTTCCCAGTAATATAAGGAAACTAAACAAACTTCAACCATTCATCAAGAAGTTCCCTTCCAAATAAACCAGGAGAGACAGAGACCATTTGGCACCTGCTTCTGTCCTGCTCCAGCATAAGTCGAATAAGAGCTCACTACTTGCAACAGATATTTTCAGACTTTTTGCTAACCGACGAAGATTCCTGTTGTTCTAAAATGATGGCGGGTGACAAAATCTCATGGTCACTGGCGACATACAAAATTCTTCAACACATAGCCTGTTTTCGTCTTTTAGCTAAGCCACAACCTGATAGGCAGCCGTGAGAGGCCAACTGCGGCAGTGAGACTCAGTTATACTCTCTTATACTTGTCAGACACAATTGAAAGAGTTATTTTGTAAAAATCTAATTGATTAAACACAAATAAATAAATAAATACAAATCATGGTAGTTTGATCTAAACCACTGCCACCAGCCATTTCAAGTAGGAAAGGGTAACATTTGACTGTTAGATGAATGTTTTGAATCAGGGGATGCTAGGGAACCCCTGCAGCACTCTATAGGAATATAGTGTGTGCTGGGTCTGTACATTTTAAAGAGACTAGTAAAGTCAATTTAACTTCACATGCTCTGGGAGACAGTAGTCAGTCCCAGAGAAGGTATTTAAACCTTTGGAAGCCTGAAAGACATCCCTGTGCCACTGCACTGAAGGTGCTGTGTGACACACAGAAAAAGATGATGCCTAGGGAGTTGTTTTAAAACTCCATAACCAAAGAACACAAAAGTAAAACACACATCAAAATACATGGAAGAGTGGGAGAAAGGCTCACACTCTTCCCAGGTAGAAAAATCAAATCCTAGAAATCCAGCAAAGTTGCTGGGGTCTCAAAAGGTAAGGGAAATTAGCACATTCTTGAGAATTTTGAGAATTCTTCCTAACACTCGTCCCTTCCACCCCAGACTAAGGGACAGGAGGATTTAATCCACTCCTGGATGAATCTCCTTAGACCAGTCGGTCAAACATCCTGGAGAGACCATCAGCATTTTGGTGGTGACACCCAGACCTGTGTTCAATGGTAAAATCAAACCCTTGCAGGCTGACCATCTCAGTAGTTTAGGGTTTTCCCCTTTCATTTGCATCAACCATCTCAAGGGTTGGTGGTCAGTCTGAATCACAAAAGTAGATCCATACAAGTATGGTCTAAACCTCTTCAGTGACCACACAATAGCAAAACATTCTCTTTCAATGATAGCCCATCTTGTCTCAGGTTCCTTCAGCTTCCTTCTGATGAAGCAAACGGGTGCTCCCTACCTTTCCCATCCAACTGACTCAGAACTGCACTTATACCTGTATTTGAAGCATCTGTCTGCAAAATGAAGGTTTGATTGTAGTCAGGAGCTCTTAGGACTGGAGCTTGACAAAGGGCTTTCTTCAGGCCCTCAAATGCTTGAGTCCACTCCTCATTCCACCTGACCTTTTTAGGGAATTTGGGAGAGAAGACCACACACAAGGGAGAAGCTATGGTCCCATAGTTCTCTATGAAGTTCCTATAGTAACCAGTGAGGCGTAGGAAGGCTCTCACTTAGGTTTGAGTAGTAGGGGTGGCCCAGTTTTGTACAGCTTGTACTTTGCTAGGCAATGGCCTGATTTCAACTCCTCCTACCTCATGTCCAAGGTAGACCCCTTTACTCTGACCAGTTTGACATTTACTTGCCTTTATGGTCAGATGGGCCTGCTCAACAGCCTGCAAAACATATCCTAAGTGGTCAACATGTTCTTTCCAAGTAGGGCTGAACACTGCAGTGTCATCCAAGTATGCCATGCAGAGGTCCTCCATCCCATTCAGAACCTGGTTAACTATCCTTTGGAATGTAGCAGGTGCATTCTTTAGTCCAAAAGGCATTACCTTAAACTGGTAGAGGCCTGCTGGGGTTGAGAATACAGTTTCCTCCTTGGCATGGTCTGTCAGTGCTATTTGCCAATAGCCTGATGTCAGATCAAATGTACTGAGATGCTTGGCTGAACCAAGTTTGTCCACCAGTTCATCTGTCCTGGGTAAAGGGTGGGCATCAGTCTTGGTGACTGCATTAAGAGCTCTATAGTCCACAAAGAATCCCAACTCCTTGTATCCTGCCTTTGGTACTAGAACAACTGGACTAGACCATGGACTGGTAGAGGGCTCTATTACCCCAAGATCAAGCATCTTGTTGACCACTTCCTTTATGTGGGATCTGACATGATGTGACATCCTATAACCTCTGCTTTTAACAGGTAAACAGTCACCAGTGAGAATATCATACTGGCCCCAAGGGGTCAAGCTTGGTGATAGTGAAAACAGGGAGGCAAACTGATTTAATAGAAACTTGCACTCCTCCTGCTTTTCAGGTGTCAAATTAGAAGAGAGATTAACTCCTTCAATGTTCTCATCTAAAGGCTGGCTTCTGAGTAGGTCAGGTAGATGTTCACTCTCCTCCTCTTCTTGAGCTGAAGCTAGAAACAAAGCTCCCACTTCTGGTCTTCAGACATAAGCTTTTAGATGGTTGGTGTGAAAGACTCTGGGAGCCTCCTTAAGATTGCCTAAGTCCACCAGATAGTTGACCTATCCAAGTCCAAGTTTGCCCACAACCTTGAAGGGTCCTATCCATTTGTCATGTAAGGCCCCCTGCCTTGCAGGTACCATAACTAGAACGAGCTGGTCTTGAGGAAACTCAACCATGTTGGCCTTCTGGTCATGCCAATGCTTCACCAGAGCCTGACCTGCTTTCAAGTTATCTGATTCTTCTGCCATCATGTGTGACATTCTCCTCCTGAGAACTATCACATAGTCAGTGACTCTCACTGGCTTGGGGGAAGGTGCACTCTCCGACCCCTCTTAATCAGGGCCAACGGGCATCTAACTGGATAGCCATGGAGAAGTTCAAAGGGACTAAATCCAACTCCCTCCTGAGGGACTTCTCTATAAGCAAATAGAAGGCATGGCAGTAGAAGGTCCCACTTTCTTCTAAGGGGTTCCTCTAAAGCACCTATAATGTTCTTCATTGTATGATTAAACCTCTCTACCAATCCATTTGTCTGAGGATGGAAGGCAGTTGAGAACTTGTAAGTTACTCCACAGTTTTTCTACATGGCCTGCATGTAGTGGGACATAAAATTGGATCCCCTGTCAGAGATAACTTCCTTAGGAAAATCTACCATGGTAGAAATATCAAGTAGGGCCTTAGCCACAGCCTGATCTGTAACAGTTCTCATAGGTATGGCTTCAGGATACCTAGTAGCATGGTGTACTACAACCAGGATAAACCTGTTTCCTGAAGATGTTGGAGGGTTTAAGGGACCAACAATGTTGATTCCTACCCTCTCAAAAGGGACTCCCACCACTGGGAGAGGCACCAAGGGTGCCACATTCTTGGCTCCACTCTTTCCAGAGATGTGGCAAGTGTGACAGCTCCTACAGAACTTATCTACATCAGACCCCAACTTAGGCCAGTAAAAATATAAAGAGAGCCTTTCCTTGGTCTTCTTGAAACTCAAGTGACCAGCCACAGGTATCTCATGGGCTAACCGTAGGAATGGAGTCTGCTTTCAAGAGGCACTACACGTCTTCTGTAGTCCCCTGGGATAGACTCAGTCGGTTCACTGTAGAAAAGGCCATCTTCCCAGTACAACCTATGCTTCCCTGGCTCTTGACAATCCAGCTGGGAAGCTGCCTGTTGGCGAAGACCTTCAAGAGTAGGACACTCTCTTTGACCTCTGCTGAAGTTTGCCCTACACGGTCCACGTTCTACGAGTAAAGACCACAGCTCAGGATGGTCTGCAGAATCCAGATCTCCAACAGGAGCAAGGTCCTCTTCCAGCTTTGATTCCTCAGCAGCTGATTCAACCACACAAGGTTGTTCCACACACTCAGCCTCAGCTGGTGGAGGAGTCATAGGTGTCACTTTGGACCATCCTCTCGGGGATGTCCTTGTTGGTAGCACAAGAGTGCTGGCTGGTTTCTTCCTGGAGGTTTTAGGCTTCCCCTTTTCCTCCTTCTTCCTTGAAATTGCAGTCAGTAAGTCCTGTGGACTGGGAGTTATAGTTTCCTCTATAATCTCTTCTTAAGAGCCTTTTAAGGTACTCTCTCTGGTCTTCCTAGTGCGCTCCTGTTTCCTTTTGCTGGGAGGCCTGGGGGTGCTTGATACAACTCCAAGAGTTTTTAAGTCATTCCCCAACAGGACTCTCCCATGTACTTCACTCTACACACTTGCAGGTATCTTGACAGTCATTGCACTGGATGAGAGCTAGTAACTGTGGAAGCATTTGGATAGGGCCTCCAGCAAGCTTAGTTAGGTATGTAGGTGCCTTAGCAACATCCTATGCCTTGAAAAATGATTAGTCAACTACAGTAATGCTGGCCCCAGTGTCTCTGATGGCAGGGGTCTCCTGACCATTCACAATAACACTGTCTTTGTAATACTCTTTAGTGTTGCCCGGAATGAAATTGTAAACATCTAAGTTCCCACAGACCCAGGGATATTAAAGAAACACTGGCTGAGACTTTTATGGGTTCCTCAGTCAGTAAGTGAAAGTTTCCACTTACTTCATCCTCTGGGGAGAAGGCTAAGGATACGATGTGGATCCCTGAAGGTTTACCCTTACATCTGGGGTCCCCTTTCACATGGTCAGTTGACCCACAAGCATAACATTTACCAAATGGTTCTATGAATGGGGGGTTGTTCTGACCTCCCTCTGGTTTGGCACCAGGAAGTACACTAGCCTAATTTGGTTTCCATTGTAGCTTACCCTGTTATATTTGGGTTCCTCTTTTGGAGTGGAGGTATTGGAATTCTCTTTGTTATCTTTCTTGTGCTGCTTTCCCTCATCCTTCTTCTGAGTTGCCCCAGAATCCTTGTGAGTAGCCCTGTTGGCAACCCACAAGTCAGCAGCCCTTGCTAACTTCTTTCGATCAATTTCCTTTGAGTCAGCCAAGTGCTGTCTCATCTCAGGAGAGCAGGCATCATAAATAGATTCTAGCATAAACAGATTTCTCATACCTTCATAAGTGTTAACTCTGTAACCCTTAACCCACCCATCTAGGTTTTTCAAACATTTAGTCACCCAGGTAGTCCAATGGGTACCATCATGCTTTTTGAGGGTTCTGAACCTCTTAAGATACTGGGAAGGGGTCTTCCCAAACCTAGCTACCAAAGCTAGTTTCACAATTCATAATCCTTTCTGTCTATATCCCCCAACTCCATTACCTCATCAGTTGCAGCATGGGGTAGCCTAGAAAAAAGCCAAGGAATCAGCTGATTCCCTTTAATGTCTTGAATCCCATGGTTATATTCAAAAGCAGCAAACGAATCCAAAATATCAAGCTTAACCTCATACATACTTACTGCATCTTTGGGCATGAAAGGCCTCTTAGGACTGGAAGGCCTAGAAGACTCTGGGAGAGAACCCGTTTCAAGAGAAAACTTTTTCATTTCAAGTGCATGATTCAACTCCATTTCTCTGAGTTTAAGTTCTTGATGTTTGCTTTCAGTTTGGGCTTGGATTCTTTTAAATTCTTACTCAAGTCTCATTCTGTCCAAAGAGACAAATTCAGGACTTAGTGTTGGACCTGATGGCGTCCCTGTGGTTAAAGGTTGAGGCTTATGAGCGGGCAGAGGTAAAACAGGGCCTACATTTTGAGACTCTTCTGCCTCATCTAACTCATCCATAACATTTGAGCTGGGCTCTGAAACATTATCATCCTCATCAATATTTTCCACATTTGCTGCAGGGGTAGGTGTTTCAGACCCACTCCTCAGACTTTGATATTCCAACAACTTTTCTATCAATTCAACCTGTTTGCCTCTTACTGTGAGGGTCCTACCTTTACACATATCTCTCAATTGATCAACTGTTAAAGTGACTAGGGTCTCCTGTCTGTAGCTTTCCATATCAGTCATGATAAAACAATTGCTTCTCTAGGGTTGCTTAGCTTTGTGAGGGTTATTTGAACAAAGGTAAGAGTGCCACTCTAAATGTAGCAAGTATACTTTATCCTCACCACTGTATAGCAGTGTTTGGCAGAATCACATGCAGTACCCTTGGGGAACACTACAAGCAATTAAGACTACAAGTGTCAGTACAATTTCACCTTTGGTACAAGCCCGCACTGCACAGTAATGTGGTAGCAGTGGCTGAGCAGCCAGACTTATCTCAAGAGTAAAGTGAGCAGTAGAACAAGTTACACAAAGGACCAACAAATACAGTGATGCAAACAAACACTTACTCAAGGTTTCTTGGTAAAAGAATATACATTTATTTCCACAGTCATTTGGAAAACATTACACTAGCAAGAGCAGCTCAATATCATATAATAATATACTACAAATACACAACCAATAAGTTAATGAACAAGTTCAGCTCCCCTGAAGTGGGAGCAAAATGGCACTTCAGTTACTTTTAAAAGGGGAAAAAAGACAAGGTTATATGAAATGAAGCAGAAATACTTTCATAGGCAGGGCAAAGGGCTTCAGTTAACTACAACCAGCAATTCAGTTCATAGGCCTGGGCCAAAATCAATGGTTCAGAGTATTTGTATAGGATAGCACAGTTCTGGTAGTACACGGTTAAGTCTTGCCACGGATCTTAGAAGAATTTGGTCAGAAAAAAGTAAGATGTTGGTTTAGGGAAGGACAAGCCTTCGAAGTCGGGGAAATTTCACAAACTTTCACCGTGGCCGAAAAGATTTCCGGACCGCGTTTGCACAGTACCTTTAAAGTGAAGAAGAGCTGTTTGAGCAGATCTTGCTGTTCCTGAGCTTCAGTCATGGGGACAAGAAGGAGGACGTCGGGAGGTTCCTGCACTGCCCAGGGAAGAGGCCACAAGCTTGGCAAAACGTTGGTTTAAGGTGTGAGTGCCTTAAAGACCACAAACTGGTATCCTTCCCACTGGCTATCTTGTTTTCCACAGCACTCTGCATAAAATTCAACCAGGAGGGGACGGTGTCCAGGCGGCTTGCGAGTTGGTTGTTCCCGCCAAACTCAAGGGAAGAAGTTAACCTTGAAGGGCTTCTCTGTCGATTGAGTTTCAGGCAATTCGGACCTGCAGGGCTTCAACGGTCGTCCAGGAGTTGCAGCAGTCATCTTCCTTCACCTCGTCTTCAGTTCTTTCGTTCCAGTGGTCGACTCTGCTTTCCAAGTCCCAGAGACCTACTTTTAAACAGTTTTCCCCCATTCATTCCAGCCTGGCTGTCAATCACACAGCAGAGTGGCTGTCCTTGCTGGACAGCCAGCCGGCCAATCACACCAGAGTGCATTCAGGTCTTCTAGGAGACTAAGCACAGGGAGTTTAGGGCACCTCCCTCACATCCTGTCCACCCCAGACACTCAGGCGCCAACGAAGGGCTTCAGCACTGAAGCCTCTCAAAGGCCAACAAACAAAGGGACCAAGCCAAAAAGAAACGGTGAAAAAAGTTGACCGGAGTCTGTTTTTACAGATAGGTCTTGGGTGCCAAATTGAAAAACATGGCTGACCCGATTTTTAGCTACCGTTATTCGCGGTCAGGAAACATCATGTTAGTTTGATCTAAACCACTGCCACCAGCCATTTCAAGTAGGAAAGGGTAATATTTGACTGCTATATGAGTGTTTTGACTCAGGGTATGCTAGGCAACCCCTCCAGCACTCTATAGGAACATAGTGTGTGCTGGGTCTGTAAATTTAAAGAGTCTAGTAAGGTCAATCTAACTTTACATGCTCTGGGAGACAGTAGTCAGTCCCAGAGAAGGTATTTAAACCTTGGGAAGTCTGAAAGACATCCCTGTACGACAACACTGAAGGTGCTGTGTGACACATAGAAACAGATGATGTCTATGGAGTTGTTTTAAAACTCCATAACCAAAGAACACAAAAGTAAAACACACATCAAAATACACGGAAGAGTGGCAAAAAAGCTCACACTCTTCCCAGGTAGAAAAATCAAATCCTAGAAATCTAACAAAGTTGCTGAGGTCTCAAAAAGTAAGGGAAATTAGTACATTCTTGAGAATCCTCCCTAACAGAGACCGAGAGCAAAGTGACATAAGGAGGAGGTGGCAAAGAGAGTTGGATGAATGCGTAATCAAACCAAGTGCAAGAATCCAATTATGAGAAGTCAACTTGGGGAAACCTGTAACCTACATTGCCAACCGCCAAGAAATCCCAAAGAAGAAGTAAGAATGCAATTAGGGCGCACCTCTCCATTTATGAGATGTCAACTTGGGAAAAACTGTAACCCACCCTGCCAACAGTACAGACACTATAACCAAGAGGTTTAAGGGCAACAATGGCGCAATTCTCCTTTCCTGAGACACCAGTTTAGGGAAATCTGTAACCCATATTGCCACTAAAGAAGAGATCAACTGTATTGGTAGAAGCTTTCTTCCTGGCAGGCGAGTAGACCAGCAAAGAAACCGCTGAATGAAAGAAATTTGATTGTGGTAAAAAGGTGTTGTGGAGAGACATGATAACTATCTCAGTTTTACAAAGTTCTGCATCCTTAAAAATAATGTTTGTGCTATCATGACCAAAGCATTCCATTGGAAGGATACTTGTGATGAGTTAAGATTTGTGAAACCTGAAAAAGACATTTGTTATGAAGGAAAACAATTGCCTTGGTTTATGAACTGGTATTTTGTAAAGATATATCACCCTTATCAAGAAGGGCATTGTGGAAAATAACTATTGCTTTAGTTTTTGAACAAGTGTTCATGTAAAAGACTTTTGCTTTACCAAGTGGAAAGACGCAGTGGATGGAAAATACATTGGGCCTCATTACGACCCTGGCGCTAATGGTTTAACGGCGCCGTAAAAAGCGTTGGCGCCGTTAAACCATTAGCGCCTGATTACAAGGTCCCTTAGCGGGTTGGAGGCTTTAACGCCTGCTTTTTGCAGGCGTTAAAATCCAACCCGCTAAGGGACCTTGGAGCTAAGTACAGCAACCATAATTTACAGTGCCGTAATTAGCGCCATCCCCATCCCCATTATGCCCTATGGGGCAAAATGGGAATGGGAAAGGGCAAATGGTGAATGGGGAATTACCGCCCCCGCCAACCTTGTGATGGGGGCGGTAATTCCGCCATCCACCATGCCGGAGACCGGCATGGACCATGGTGCTAGTAGCACCATGGTCCAGCGCCTGGGTCGTAATGAGGCCTATTGTGTGTTGAACTGAACAAATCCTTGTTGAATCAGAACTTGTCTAAAGATATTCCTGAAATGATCCAGGGGTAGGAAGCCCATCTCTGGTCACAAGGTATACTTTCTAAAAAGTATGAGTTTGATCTTTTCCACTATTTTGTTAAACTGAAGATAGACAACATTATGTGTTGTATGTGTTAGTGTGACGGTCAGATACCTTTGGACATTAGGTTGTTTCCCTTTAGATTTAGTTTGCTAGGTAGGGACATTATGTTTAGATAGGGAAAGATGGGCGTTTATCTCACCCTTTTTATTTTAATAAAATGGCAAACATTGAAATGAAAAACGAAAGTCAACAATCTATGAGGAACCTTTCACTATGGATACTAAGAAGTAGACCTCAGCACCCTAGTCAGTTTCATCACATTGAGACAGGTTGTGTTGCATGAATCTGGTAACTAAACAGAGACAAATGGTTCCTCCACTCCGTTTTACAAAAAGTTGCACTTGTTTATGTTACTGCTCATTCAATTCATGCGCCATAGGAAGAAAAAGAGAGTCCATACAATTTTTTGTGGTGGTAGGTAGTATTTGTGTATTTTTCAACAGCTGCCCTTTGTGATAACACGTGTTTCAGCGGAAACGACCGCCTTTTTCAAATCAGGGCTGATCATAGTGTCACAATTACAATCATACATAAACATTAAAAAAAATGAACCAAAGCTTAACACCAAAAGAAACCATATTTAAATGTTCCAATCACGTGAATATGTTCATCCATACAGATAAAACACCATGTGGTGATTATGTATGTGACCAATCCGCATGTTTAAATAACACAGATATGAGGGATGGGGTAAGGGAGGGATATTTGAGGTGAGAAAATGCACAAAGGAAAAAATAATAAAATAAGTATAAGTGAAACACGCAACAATAAATGTCAATGCTTGTTGCATCTTGTATTCTAGCAAGTTAATTTACATTGGTGTAGTCTTACCCAATCCTTGTGCCCCGATTAATAGGTATTCTTTAGACATTTGCTTATAGTCATGGGTTCAATCCCGACCTGCCAAGGAAACATGTAAAAAATAATCTACTTTTGTACGCCAATCTGTGTTCTCCTATTAGTGAACATCCACCATATTGGTGTCTTACTTGTATATCACAAGCAATGCAGTTTCTAATTTTAGCTCTCCATACATTTGCATATATTATTATATTTTTTATATAGTATAGAGACAATGGTACTATGTGCAGTACAAAAACATGACATGTTTACTTGGCGTTTATTGTTGCGTGTTTCACTTATACTTATTTTTTTTTTCCTCTGTGCATTTTCTTACCTCAAATATCCCTCCCTTACCCCTCCCCTCATGTCTGTGTTATTTAAACATGCAGATTGGTTACATACATGATCACCACATGGTGTTTGACCTGTATGGGATGAACTTATTCACGTGATTAGAACATTTAAATATGTTTTCTTTTGGTGTTATGGCTTGGTTCATTTTTTTTAAATGTTTATGTATGATTGTAATTGTGACACTATGATCAGCCCTGATTTCAAAAAGGCGGTGGTTTCCACCGAAAAACGTGTTATCACAAAGGGCAACTGTTGAAAAATACACAAATACTACCTATCACCGCAAACAATTGTGTGGCCTCCATTTTTCTTTCTAGACAAGGAAAGAGAAGTAAAAGACCCTTTTCCTATCAGTCATTGGTTACTTGTATAATGATATATGATATGATTGTTAGGAAATCAGGAGTAACTATGCCACCCGTTGCCCTCACACGCGTTCCTCTACACACCTCAGCTACTTCCAGGGCTATGAACAGTAGGAATCGCTCTGTCTCATGCCACCCGCGATCTGCCTCATGGAATTCTGCAATGTCATTTGCCCAGAAAGTCGCATTGCGTTCCTCTTGAGGGTTACCATGAAGACTTTGGTTCTCGGGACGCAGAACACAGCGCACGCAGTTGAGCAGGAGCCGTACTCAGCGTCATCAGGTGACTTGATGCCATTTAAGCACCGCCCTCTCAGAAGTTCGCTGCTTTTGATTAATTCACATAGCTACTTTGTATCTAGCGTTCCACGGATCTGTTTTCCTGTGTACCGACTTGGTTTTTGCTTACGGAACTGGCCTCTGTCTCATCCCTGAGCTAATTCTGATATTTAGGTCTTCAACGCTGCTAACGTTTCATAGACTTCTTGCCTCATGTTTTGTACCGCAATACCAGCACCCTGATAACTTGAACTGCTTCCCCAGATTGTCCTTGCCTTCTGTTTGTCATTTCTTATTGCCTGCTCATTGTCGAATCCCTTTGGACTGCCTGTTGTTCTACCGCTTACCCACCATCTGCAAAGCCGCTTTTGTCCAAAGGCATTGCATGGACTACAGACTGCCTATTATGCATGTCTTTAGCCGGACTAGGCGTCATTGTGCCGTCGTGAATAGGCAGAGTACCTGGAACATTGTGGACATTATTAGGCGTCCTTGTGCCGGCGGGTTTAGTCTTCCTGGAATCTCTTCGAACTGCAGGGAGGACCTACATCATCCTATTCCTGTTCACCTGTGGTAAGAACAATCCCTGTCTGATATCTGTTCCCTATTGGTTAGTGTAATTTCTCACGCTTACCTGGGTCTGTTTATTACAGGGGACTATCTATATGCATGCTAACACATGCACTTCTGGTATCCCTTTTGCTTCACGTTAAGGTCAGGTGAGACTCTCTGGCATATACAGTATTGCTTCACGTGTAACATATATGTGCGTACATTGATTCACTGTCTTTTCTTTTGCAGCTGGTGGTGCTCCGTTTGTGTCCTCCATATCTTTCGATTAATTGATTCCTCTGCTGGTGTAATTAAACTTATCAGAGGGATACATTAGGAAGAATTAATCTCCTACACTACATGTGCAACTAGCCGTACCAGGATTGCAACACTTCCCCGGGTGTGGTAGGGGCTGTTCTGGCAATGATATGGCCTTTATAACGCGCCTATACCCAAGTGTTACAAGGCGCAGCGAGGCAAGGGAGGGGAAATAGGGAAAACAGACAACGATCCTACTAGGCCAGGAGCATTGAGATCGCGCAAGTGTAGGGGAGGCGTAAGGGGAAAAGTGCAGGGGCAAAGGGGAGGGGGCAGAGCAGTACATAGGATAACAGTAAAATAAATAAAGACAATAAATAAAGGTGTGGCCAGCTGGTGGCAAGTGCAAGGGTAAGAGCAGAAATCAGGTGTCAAGTGTTGTAGGGGCTGTAGGGATACATAACAGTCCCAGAGTGCAAGGGTTGCCAGGGGTAGTGCAGGTGTGCAACTGGCAGCAGGGGACCTGGGCCCGAGATCAGAGGGTAGCCAGGAACCAGTGTAGTTGCAGTTTCAGATTCAGCCAGGAGATTAGCAGGAGAGAGGAGGAGAGAAAGCAGAAGCAAAGAGGAAGTTCTTGAGGTGCCTCCGGAACCGAATATGGTTCTCCTCAAGTTTCAGAGACGCAGGGAGGGTTTTCCAGAGGGAGGCCCCCGAAGTTTTTAGCCTCACAGGTGGGAGCAGGAAGAGGGCCAAGAGAGGCCGGCTAGAGTGTGACAGGAAAGGAGGGAGCAAGTGTGCCGATGAGGAGAATCTTTGTCTTACTGGCATTAAGGCAGAGATCATTGGCGGCACACCACTCCTGGAAGGCGGACAGACAGTCAGAGATGAGAGAAGGAGAAGAGGTAGCAGAAGGGAGCCTGAAAATTAGTTGAGTGTCATCCGCATAGCACTGAGGGTTGGGGCAGAGAGCGGCAATGCAGTGGAAACAAGTGTGGCACAAAGGCTGCCCTTCTGGGAAAAGAGATTGAGAAGCAGAGTAGATTATGTTCAGACAAGTGTCAAAGAGCACTAAAATAAATTGTGTTTTCCCTGAAGAGTTGTTGGGAGTTTTTGATACTGCAATTTATTGAAAATATGAAGTTGTGGTGACACATTCATCAAGTGATAATAACCCCAAATGCACGTGTGGTTGTGAAATGCTGTTCGGGCAGGGCAGTATACCTGGATTGCAAACTGCTGGGGGAGTGGGCCTGGCATGGGAGTAAACCAGGTAGAAGTTGAAGAAGTGCTTAAAAAGGGGTACTGACAAATACAATGTATTTTGAATGTGAGGCTAAGTATATCTGTGTCAAATCCTCCTAACCAAGACACAATTTATGCTGGTTCTGATACTAATGGTATACCAAATTGAGTTGGAACCTTCTATTAACCAGCTGAAGCTGTTAAAGGTATACCAAATTTAGATAGAACTTTCTGTTGACAAGTTAAAACTGCTAAAGGCATTTGTGGCAAATCATCCTGACCCAGTCAATTAGTGTTGTTATTGATGAACTGAAGAATGGTTCAAGGAAGGGAAAGATCCTTCTATTTACTGAATTAGAACTTTCTGTTGACAAGTTGAAGCTACACCAAACTGAGTTGGAACTTTCTATTGACGAGTTGAAGTGGATACTAACTGTAGTTGTAAAGCAGGATTTCCTTGTTTTCTTTTCTTGAACTGTGAGACAGAATCAAGTTTGAACCCGGGGGAGGGCATTTTGCCCAGGTTACAAAGAGAGACTGTGGTGTTATTACAAATTCAATCATTATTCTTTATTTAGAACTGCTATGTATTTCCTCATTTATTTGTTGTATGTATAAGTGTGAGGGACAGATATCCTTTGTTAGATTGTTTCCTTTAGTTTATTTTAGGCAGGAAAATCCTCATAAGGGTAGGGATAGTAAAGCGTTCATCCAACCTTATTTTAAAATAAAATGGCATTTGTTGAGAAATATTCACAAAGTTCTCTGCCTCACATTTCTGACCCCTCACATATACCATTGCTCATTCTTCTCTATGATTAGAGTAGTGGAGGCTAATAGACCTATAACGAATTTCTGAACATGTACCTGGTCAAGTTTACCTTCAGACCTCATTAGTTTGCCACTGACTGGGCCATGCTTGGCTTCCTTATTGGACCCCTGACTGGCAGCACCTTGGTTTGGGCCACTCCATTCATCGCAGAGGTGAGTCCTCTTTTACATAATTATGTAGAATTTGTAAATTATTTCAAATACAGGTTTTCACGACAAGGTCAGATGTATTTGGTACAAGAATCTATTCATTTTTCAACAAGGCTCCATGGATCGATTGACTTATATTGCCCACTTCAAGGCTCTCACCAAGCACACATATTGGCCTGACTCCACCATTTTACTCTTTCGCTGTGGTCGGAGGAATTGAAAGAGGAATTGGGGCACGTGGCCTGAGTTGGCTCTTACCAAGATCTCATCACTATGGTCCAACAGATAGACATTAGTCTGATGGAATAATGTTTTGAGTTATGGCCTGTAAAGTCAACTTTTTAAGCCTTTCTTTTGTTCAACTCTTATGCAGCTCTTATCAGTCACCATACCGTAAACCGATGTGGCTTATTTTTTAGAGATTACCCTGCCACCAGACTGAGAATGCACCAATTATTAGGTTTTAGTTCAGAGGAGCAGGAGGTAAAATGCCATCTCTGTCTGTACTGACCCTGGGCCACAGCAGCTGTCAGGAATGCACATGTGACCATTGAAGCTATCCTGTGCCGCTGGAGAGCAGGGTCTGCAGGTGTCAGACTGATGCATCAGGGCACATGCTTTTGCCATGGATTTTTTACAAAAGGGCAGGTCTGATTAGTAGACCTTTCTTTTCTGAGACAGAAGCATGCAAAAGATTTTATCATTTAATAAAAATCAAACGAGGTAAGGCTTTCACACCCTGGCCAGATGCAATACATCACACGTCCTACACATTCCAAATGAAAGACATTTCATCTCATAGCATGAAGATCTATTTGCATGAATTTATTAGAGAAAGATGTTAGAGTCTTAGAAAAATAGGCGATGGGATGTTCTATTTACTGGTCTCCTTTCTGTTTTAAAACAGCCCCAATGGCACTATCCGAGATATCTGCTTCCAGAACAAATAGTTTGCTTTGATCGGGAAGTTGCAATATAGGTGCTGTGTATAGGTGCTGCGGTAAATGCTTTCTTAAGGTTCTTCTGCCATCTGGGTCCACAGAAACCTTCTTCCTTTTTTTTTTTGTGTTAATGGTTGTATTTTATGTGAGAAATTGGAAATCAAATCCTGTAAAAGTTTGAGAATCTGAGAAAACTCTGAAGTCCTTTAACAGATGTCGGCACTTTCCATTTCAAAATAGCTTGTACTTTCTTAGGATCCATCATGGTGCCTTCAGCAGACAGTATATATCCTAGAAAGGGTACTTTTTTCTCATGGAAGGCACATTTTCCAATTGTGCTCGTAGATGGTTTCTTTGTAATTGTTGAAGTACTTCTGAAACATGCGCTACATGCTCTCACAGGGTTTTGGAATATACCAAGATATCGTCTAGGTATACTACTACAGAATGTAGTAAAAGGTCTGAAAATAGATGGTCCGTGAAGCACTGAAACACAGAGGGGGCATTTGTGAGTCTGAAGAGCATTACCTGGTACTCGTAGTGGTCAAAAGGTGTGCGAAACATGGTTTTCCACTCATCTCCACTTCGAAAATGAATAAGATGATATGCCCCCCTAACATCCAGCTTGATTGCTTCTAAAATATCAAGTAATAATGTTAGGGGATATTTGTCCTTGAGTGTAATCCGATTTAACCCTCTGAAGTCTATACATGGTCTTAATTGTCTGGTTTCTTTCTTTGGAATGATGAACAATGATGCACCAGCATGAGATTTTGATTCAGCAATCAGGCTGTTCTTTAAATTGGTCTGTAGGTATTCTCTCAAGGCAAAGTTTTCAGGCTCAGACAAGACATACATCCTACCAAAAGGCACTTGATTTTGAGGTAATAGATCAATGGCACAATCATTGCTTCTGTGTGGTGGCAATGATAGGAATTCTTCATCAGAAAAGACTTCTTGCTAAACATGATATTGTTTAGTAACAGTGTGAATAAGATCAATCTTTCGTGTAGGGAGGTTCAGGGGCACGGAGCTTAGAGGAGTGTGAATTCCGACTGCTCTTTGTTGCAGGCAATTGTTCAGACAATATTCTGAACCCTAGAACAGGCTTCTGGCAGACCAATTGATGTACATGTTATGCAAGCGTAACCAGGGCAACCCTAATATTACTGGAGAGTGTGAGAAACCTGAAGGTGTCTCAGTCACTAGTCCCAGGGGATCTGTCATCCATGTGGCCAGGACTCGGAGATCGCTTTTGGATCCAGTTCCTGGGGGTGGACCAGTGTGGGAGGATCACCGGGATGGTCTTAAGGGAGTACAAGTGGGACACTGGATGGTGAGACGCGATATCCCCTTCCTTGTAACACCTTTTCCCCATCCTACCAGGTAGGATACCTAGGAACTCAACCCCTCCCCTCTTTCTCAACACAAGCACGTTCTCATGGACAGCTCACTGTGAGAGAAAACAGACTTACACCCGAGCCATATACTTGACATGTTCCAAAACAATGGTCAGGCAGAATCAGGCAATTACTGATCATTACACACACCTGACTTCGATCACACTTCCCACACGGCTAAAAGGCAGAGCATGAAAGCACACTGTGAGCAAGGCAAAGCACACGAGGAAGCAGCAGTTCCAAGATGGCAGTTTAATATGAGGAGAAAAATGGCAAGACCAGAGAGGGTTGCAAGGAGGGAAGTGCCCTTGACCTTTTCAGAGAAAGACCATTACTTTCATGAGCCTTCGAGAATAAGAAACATAAGACCTGGAATTAAAGCTCAAGACTCCTGCATTATGTGTCAGAGGTACCCGGGGCTCTCCCGCGTCGATAACCAAGCTGGGGAGGAACGTCTGTCACAGTGGTACTGTCCTTGTCTCCTAAAACAAAGCAGCGCCAGCAAAGTCAGCACAGCCAGTGAGCCAGGAAGACTGATACCAGACCGGTCTGTGTTAGAGCCAAGGTTGCAAACGGCAACATTGTATGAAGATATCTAAAGAGAACAGTGTGTGAAGCATATGTGACGAGCGAAGCGAATATAATTGAACCGCAGATGAGTGACTGAACTTTTAAATCAAAGATAGATACCGTAAAACAGAGTGGTCCGGTGCCACATGGGTGCTCATTCGAAGGTCTCTGTTAGGTATCCAACTGAGAGGTGACAAATGTCAAAAAGAAATGAGAAATCAAAGTCATCCTGCAATGGGTCAAGCTAAACCGGTGCACATTCGAAAGTCTTCAATAATTAGCACAAACTGAAATTGGTCCGAACCCGGCTGAGGGAGACTAATTGTGTAAGAGGAAGGATCTGGACCCAGCTGAGGGGGATCCGGGGTGAACCATGAGTCACCCAAGGAAGGATATTCTCTGAACATTGTAAAAAGGGATCTGAGCCTGGCTGAGTGGGATCCATGGTGAAGAAGGGGATCTGAGCCCAGAAGAGGGGGATACAAAGTAACGATCATTGTATAAAAGGGATCTGAGCCCGGCTAAGGGGAATCCAGGGTGAAGAGTGAATCACTGGAATTGAGTACTTGTAAGAGGAAAATAACTTTTCATTTGTTTTGGTACATCACACCCTCTGAATCATGAGACTTTGATAAGTAAAGAGACCTGGGCACTGAAGGCACTGATGTTGGTAATTGAACTGTATCCTCGTGCCGAAGAAGCTAGAGAGTGTACTACGCTCCAGTGACCCGCCTTGTCCCGTGCTGTAAACGTGGAGAAGGGATGTCAACGGCATGAACAGCCTGACATATCATTTTGAACACTTTTTTTTCATCATAACATTATTCCCTATTTATATTGATAGGTAAGGATTGGCAATAGTTTTTTTTTATTATAGGCCCTTTCATTTTGACGAGACTCCACTAGGACTGTATTATTCTTATTTGATGGTCATAGCTTACTCCCATCTGTAGATTTAGGATTAGATATGCTTTTGTCATACCCTTGTTAAAGTTCAATAAACACCTTTGAACTGTGGTCACTTGCGTCTATCTTAATATTGATACCATCCCTTCCTTACATATGGTGTCAGAGTGGGATGTGATTCAATTGAGAACAATTGAGAATCCATGCTGGTAATTGTCGTACCACCAGAAGGGGAAAATGGAATCATTTAACTCCTTGACTCTGATCGTGTATCCACTCTTAAAGAGGTTTTGCTCTCAAATACACATCCCAACTGGTCAAAAAGACTTGTTTTTTAAAACTCAAGTGTTATTAGACACCCTCCCACTCTCTCAATATAATATACAACAGTGGGATTGAATAATATTGAAAATACGGCCAGCCTGTACCTTCACTCGACCTAGTGCCCTAAATCCCCCCGCTCCCAAATCTTTTTTTTTTGGTACCCAGTTACCATCAGTTCCAGGGCCATCAGGGTTAGCTACTAACCTACCTAAATCATTCCCTTCAGTGGAAATAGACTCAGAAGGATCAGATGACTTCGAAACTTTAACTGAAGGAGTCAAAACCTGTTTTCATCCGATTCAGATACAAACACTGAAGGAACCCTTACCCCCACCAGAAGAAATGGCCTCTATCGGCAAAGATTGAGGGGCATTAGATTCAATTCTGGAGACACCCCCCTTGAAATGGGTGAACATATCAAAATTACCATAGCCCTTTGGATTAATAACAAATCCATGGAATAATTGGTAGAAATCATTACTTTAGAACAGTTCACCAATTTTTTACCCCCTTTTCTGCAAAAGGCCAAATTACAATTAAATCAAACTACCCTAGCCATGGCCATTGAAACTGCACAAAACCACTCAGCTGCAGCCAAACACTTCCACTCGGTACATCGAGGTGAGGAACCGGAAGATTACAAACCTACCCACCGACCCCAACCTCAGGGAGTAGACAAACAAGGAGGGTGCTATAAAATCAAGGAATGGATAGTGAAGGAAAGAATGGAAGCGAAAAGATCTAACCCTAAAAGTAGAGAAGAAAGTAAAAGGGAGGAACGTAAAGGAAGCAGACCCCCCGCCACCCTCCCATTATCTGCTTTTCATGTAGAGAAACTGGGCATTTGGCCAGACACTGTCCAAAAAATTAAAAGAAGAACCTATGGAAATAGGCTATTTAAAGGGAGAAGAGTGGGAAGAACCCAAAGACGATCTAGAGACCTTCAGCATATGTTTGTGTCAGTCTTCTGCTGACTTTACATATGAAAAAGCTTGGGTAAATGGGAAAACAAGTGAAGGCGTTAATGGACTCTGGTAGGAAGCAAACTGCCATAGGAGCTGACTTGGCCACAACAACGGACCTCGAGAACGCTACCCTACTTAGAGTTACCTGTGTACACATGGACAATAAATATACCCCAGGATACCCGTGTACATCAACATCAGGGGCGAGTCATGTTTAATATCTTCAACCATCATTCCTGGGCTCCCACAGGAAGTCATTGTGGGTTGGGATTTCCCTACATTTTCCACTCTTTTGCAGGAACCCCCACCTTCCTATAGAGAGTTTTCACCCGAGGACTGCTGGCACTCTAATTACTATTCCCAAAACTCTCCAATATGGGACTGGGAAAAGACAGAATCCCATGAACCTCCCACAAGATATAAAGAACCCATAAAACCACAGTCAGCCCCTAGAGACCAGTTCGTTGATTCTTTTCAAGAGACCAATAAAACCACCTTGCCTCTAACTACACAGTCGAAAGAACATCCATGGAATATGCAAGTCTTTGGATACATATCATCCCTGTTCTTTCCCAGGTCTTAACAGTAAAGAACCTGGACAAATATCAGTCACATCCACCTTGTATAGGGGTAAGGTATGTGAGAAACCTGAAGGGGTCTCACCCACTAGTCATCCAGGTGGCCAGGACACAGCCATCACTTTTGGATCCAGTTCCTGGGGGTGGACCAGTGCAGGAGGACCACCTAGATGAGGGGTGTTCGAGGAGTAGAAGTGGGACACCAGATGGCGAGAAGCGGTATCCCCTTCCTCGTAACACCATTTCCCCATCCTACCAGGTAGAATACATAAGAACTCAACCCCTCCGTCCTTTCACTGCACAAACAATTTCTCATGGACAGCTCACTGGGAGAGAAAACGGACGAACACCCGAGCCGTTTACCCCACATGTCCTAACACAATGGTCAGGCAGAGTCAGGCAATTACTGATAATTACACACACCTGTATTCCATCACACTTCTCCACACGGATAAAAGGTGGAGCATGAAAGCACACTTTGAGCAAGGCAGAGCACACGAGGAAGCAGCAGTTCCAAGATGGCAGTTTAATACGAGGAGAAAGATATCAAGACCAGAGAGGGTTGAAAGGAGGGAAGTGCCCTTGACCTTTTCAGAAAAAGACTGCCACTTTCATGAGCCTTCGAGAATGCGAAACATAAGAACTGGAATTAAAGCTGAACACACCTGCATTGTGTGTCAGAGGTACCCGGGGCTCTCCCGTGCCGATAACCAAGGTGGGGAGGAGCGTTTGCCACCTTGGTACTGTCCTTGACTACCACAACAAAGCAGCACCAGTAAAGTCAGCACAGCCGGTGAGTTGCGGAGAGTGATACCAGAGCGATCTGTGTTTGAGCCAAGGTTACAAACGGCAACATTGTATGAAGAAATCTGAAGAGAACAGTGTATGAAGCGTATGTGACAAGTGACGTGAATATGATTAAACTGCAGATGAGTGACAGAAAATTTGAAACCAAGATAGATACCGTTAACAGAGTGGCACTGTGCCACCTGGGTGCTCATTTGAAGGTCTCTGTAAGGTATCCAACTGAGAGTTGGCAAATGTGAAAAGGAAATGCGAAATCAAAGTGGTCCTGCAACCGGTCAAGCTAAACCCAGTGCACATTCAAAAGTCTTCGATAATTAATACAAACTGAAATTGATCCGAACCCGGCTGAGGGAAACTAATAAGAGGAAGGATCTGGACCCGGCTGAGGGGGATCCGGGGTGAACTGTGAGTCACCGGAGGAAGAATATTTTCTGAACATTATAAAAAGGGATCTGAGCCCGGCTGAGGGGGATCGAGGGTGAAGAAGGGTATCTGAGCCCGGAAGAGGGGGATCCAAAGTAACAATCGTTGTATAAAAGGGATCTGAGCCCAGCTGAGGAGGATCCAGGGTGGAGAGTTCATCACTGGAATTGAGTACTTGTAAGAGGAAAATAACTTTTCATTTGTTTTGGTACAACACACCCTCTGAATCATGAGACTTTGATAAGTAAAGAGACCTGGGCACACAAGGCCCTGATGCTGGTTATTGAACTGTGTCCTCATGTCGACGAAGCTAGAGAGTGTGCTACGCTCGAATGACCCGCCTTGTCCTGTGCTGAAAACATGGGGAAGGGAGGCCAATGGCCTGAACAGCCTGACATATCATTTTTGAACACTTCTTTCTTTTTCATAACATTATTCCCTACACTATTTGTATTTAGAGGTAAGGATTGGCAATAGGTTTTTCATAGGTGCTTTTATTTTGACGAGACTCCACTAGGACTGTATAATTATTATTTGATGGTCGTAGCTTGCTCCCATCTGTAGATTTAGGATTAGATAGGCATTTATCATACCCTTGTTAAAGTTCAATAAACACCCTTGAACTGTGGTCACTTTTGTCTGTCTTACTATTGATACCATGCCTTCCTTGCAATAGTGTGCAGCCTTGAATACGTCAAATTCTAGGGTTTCTTCATGAGAGGAAATGCTAACTGCTGCTGTTTTCCTTTCTCTCCTTCTGCAGCCTGCATTTCCCCCGGCTGATCTCTGCTCCCTGTTCTCTCTGCTTCTGCTGGATTCCTTCTGCAGCTTGCCTTCTCCCTGGCTGTTCTCCACTCCCTGGTGTCTCCCGCTTTCAACTGGATTCCTTCTGCCTTCCCTGGAAATCTCTCTCTCGCATTGTTGTTTGCCATCGCAGCTATTCCTTACTGGACTTCCTAAATGCGACACAGCCCGCAGTCCTCTACTTCTTTGGTTTCTTTTCCGCTTCTGGCTTTTTCCCCTAACTACAGGTTGATTCTGGAGGTTTAGCCATTCTTCCCATCGGATTCCATTCTTACAAAATTGTGGCAACCTCCCGGAACAGACCCTATCTTTTCAAGAAGAAGGGAACTCTCCAGAGAAGCTCTAAGGACACAGCTAGGGGAGATTCCGGACAATCCCACTTTACCTCCTCCTCAGTTGAGAGAGAAGGGGAACTCATTGCTAAACGTGATACTAACATAGACAGCCGATGTTTGTTCAGTAATGGGTCCCGAAAAGAGAGGACTGCCATTGACTCCTTCCACTGGTACCTGTAAGTCTTTAAATATGCGAGGTATTGAATTTTATTTAGCCCATGTATCATCCAAGAAATGTCCTGCCGCTCCGCCGTCAGTTAAAGTGGGTACGTTGGATAGAATGGTATTGTGGAACCTCAAGCTGACTTTCAGGACATCCATAAGCTGTTCCTGTTTTTGGAATGAAGCATTTAGGGAACTATGCTTGTTATCCTGTGTCGTAGTTCCTTCATGATCGGGAGAAAGCATTTCCTGCACTCCTTTGACCAGATGTTCTTTGGAAGCACAAAATATACAAAGTCCTAAAGCACGCCTCTGGTTTCTTTCTTCAGCAGATAGGGGCCGTCTGGTAGCCCGACTTGCATAGGGTCTGTAATGCTTACCTGCTGTCTTAAAGGGATGAAAGGCGACTAAGATGACTGTCCTGCAGCTATGCCCACACTCCTCCTACTGCAACTGTGTGTGGTGCTTGCTCTCAAGGCACACCCAAGCATTCATGCCAAAAGAGGTAGGATGTTTTAATGGTGTTGTGGTATGCAGCACCATGGATTGTTGTTCTTCAGCTAGGCTTCTGCCTAAAGCAGCTGTGCTCCAAATGTGATGCCAGTTATATCACTGGTTGGATGGCCCAGACCGGCTGTGGCCTCCTCTTGCTTCTGCACACAACACTTGGTATTTTCTGAAATGTCCTGCAGTGATAACTGCTTGTCTTGGAGCGGAATGTGTAGAAATACTGTTTTATCTCAATTTCTTTTCTGGTTGATTTGTAATAAGGTCTTCCTTGTGGCACTCAGTTTGTCCCTCGGGTATTTATAATGTTCCTTTCCTCTTCTTGCAGATCTCAGTGGAAACTGAGCTCAGGGCATGATGTTAGCTGAGCTCCCAACGTCGGAACATGCTGTGAACTTCTCGGGTAAACTATACACTCTGTGGAGCACAGAAGCCAGTGACTGCAGATTGCCGCGATTTGGGAACGAGCGTCTTTGGTGCAGCGTTCAGAGAATGCCATGTTATCATCACAAGCTTATTTGATTACATGCGTACTAATGTCTTCGACTTTTTCTAATTACAGGTTACTGGGGTGAACAGGATGACAAAGGCAGGACAGCTGATTAGCAGTTCTGCGGGAGCCAGGATCAGGCAAAATGTTAAGTTCAACTTTGAATCAGATTAGCGGTAAGCGTTAGGCAAGCTGAGTGTATTCACAAAGTAATGCGAAGCACGGCGCAACCCAGATTGTAGTTGATATAGCCCTGGGTCTACAGTAATCTGTACTATAACCTGCACTTGGTCTATAGTGGCTTCCTCAGCAGCTATTTTGGTGATGTTTTGTTTCCTCATGCCAGCGGCCATCTTGGAATGGTCTGTTTCCATAGAAATGCATCAGACTAGACCATGATGTGGATATAGGGGTAACCTTTCTGCTCTGCTTTCTGGATGAGCATTGAACCATTTAAGTTGACTCCTGGGGCATGGTCACGACAGGTTCATGTTCTGTCTTGATCTGTGAGGCTGGTCTGACTGGTTCAAAGGAAAGACGGGGACCACAAGATATTTTTGCTTTCATTGTGTCCCTCTTGAAGCCTGTAGTCGCTCTGTAAGGTTAATGTAGTCATCTCTGCCAGATTTGCTGGTCGAGGAACCCTAGAAATCTCATCCTTCAGTTCTTCAGTTAGGCAATGTCTCAAGAGTGTCAATAAGGCATTATCAGGCCAGGATGTGTCAGTCGCCAGGTGCTTAAAATGACTGGCATAAAATTAAAAAAAAACACAGAAAAACCACAGAACCTTTGACTCTAATAACCTCTAATAAAGACTCCTGAGCGGAAATCGTGATTTCTGCTCTGCTGTACACGGCTCGAAGGCTGTTTGTAAAGCCAGGGTAGGAGTCTAGAATAGGGTTATTTGTGGTAACTGTGGGTGTTGCACAGGCTAAAGCACTACCAGCCAAATTAGAAATCATAAACCCTACTTTTGTACAGTGGGAAAATAAGCTTGCTTAAAAGTGAATTGTACAGTGCAAGCATCAAGAAACAGTGAGTTTCTTAGGGTAACATCAAAATTGCCTCCCGGGAGTTGTCCTGGAGGTATTTCAGTATGTGGTACAGCCTGAGCTACCATTTGTCTCTGTGTTAAATTTTCATTTTTCAGAGTCCGTAGCTCTGTGGTTAAGGCTTGGACAGCTGCAACGAGGTGTTGCATCTGATTCATGTTTAAACAGGCGTTGCTTACTGTTAGCAATGCACCAATAAAAACAAAGAAACTCTGACCTGATGACTTGTGGCTGATCTGATACTAGTGAAGGTCTCTCAAAGGATCACTGCACCTCTGTAATAGGGAACAGGAACATGAAGGGAAAACACTCAAGGGGAACCTCCACCAGCGAAAACCCTTGAATTGTGTTGATTTCTCTGAAGGGCAAACAAGTTCTTGTAAAGCCGTAATTGATTGGGAAAACAAGGGAAGAAAGAGCAGAAGCAAGGAAGCTTTAGGAGGAACAAGGAATAAAGGGATAAACAGAAGCGTGAATGCTTGCTAAGCAATGCAAAGATGATTACCTTCCCGCTCAAGGTATATCCCAGAGTGAGGGAAACATGTCATCTGTGTCAGAGACAGCATGGGCACCATATTGAAAACAACTGAACCGAAGCTCAGAATACTACATGGCACATTTGGGCGCCATCTTGGAAGCATGAAGGCTTAAATCAGTCTGGTGGCCCACCTCCGGTCACCGGGGCGGGCAACATCAGGTGTCGGGAGCAGCCGGTTTAGGAACCAGTGCTGCGGGCACGTAGCGGGCAAGCTGCAGGGATCACACTGCACAGTCCAGATAACCGGAGGGCTCACAACAACTAGGGGCACCCAGCATGTGGCAGCCTCGGCTCTGGGGGCACCCAGGCTGGGGCTGCAGGACCAGGTCGTGTTCACACAGCAGAGAAAGGGTAATAATAAGACACAGGCACGAGTTGCCACTTCCTGGGGCTCTGCTGCACTGCCTTTCACGTGCCAGCAGATCTCCTTTTATTTGAGGAGCGTCATGACTATGTCATGACGCTTTTCCTTAAAGGGGCAACAGGCCCACACTTAAATGGGCCACACACCACATCCCTCCTTTATTATGACAGAAAAAACACAGCACACATCAGACAGCAACCCCATCCAGGGTCTACTACTGTGGTGTAATCCAGTCCGTGCAGCACCCGGGAACTACCACCTCACTTCAAACAGTGGTGCATTCCAGTCCACACACCACTCTGATGAACTGTTCAAACCACTGCAAAGTACAGTGCCTTCCAGTTCACACACCCACTGGGTCCCCCGTGGCCGGCGTTGGGGAATCAGAAAATGCCTGGATCAATCTGGCCGCTTGTGCTGTTCCAGGACAGGAAGAATACATTCTCCTCATCTTCCTCCTCGGCATAGTTGTACAGTCCCTTCCTTTGCTCCTCTGCCACTTGGACCACCGCCGCCGTGGGTGGATTTCTCCCTGCGACCTCCTTGGACACACTTCCTGCTGATGGCCCAGCCATGCTGGCTGGGGCTGGACACACTTGTGCGAAGTGATCCACTTTTCGGAACCTCCCACACGTGTGTCCTTTGGCCGGGCAGTCCCTCGCGTGCAGGACGTACCTTCCAGGCACCTGGCTCCCTCTGTGGCCACTCCCCTCTTCTCTTTGGTCGTACACCTTGCCATTTTCTGACGGCAGACACCTCTTCCAATTTTACCCATTGCACGGGGGCTTCCAGCTTGAACTGCTGCCTGGAGAGGTCCATAGCCGAGGCACGCACCTCCGCCAACTCCTGGCCACGGCCCAGTTCTAGGATTCAGTCAAGGCCCAGCCCTCGCTCCATGAGGACTTTCATTCGCAACTTCACTGGGTTACAGCTGTAAATTATCTGTGCCCTGATCTCATCATCCTCGAAGTTGCCCAGGGCGCAAGACAGCACGATTCCACGAAGTTGGCCATGAAATGCGTCGAGGCTCTCCCCTTCCTCTTGCTTCGCACATCTCATCCTGAACCATTCATAATCCTGGTTGACCATGGGCATGAAATACTTGTTCAAGGCTGCAATGGCTGCGCCATACGACTGATTTATGGGCCGCACTGTCTTAAACAGCCTCTGGACAGCTGGGAAATTTAGAAGCATTGGGCGTTTAGCTCTGTCCTTGATCTCCATCGCCTCAAAATACACTTCCAGATATTATACCCACGTTGTCCACCGGGGTCCTAGACTGGCCGGAGCCCCCACCACGTCAAACAGATACAACAGCACCAGCTGCACATTCTGGTGGTACGCCCCTTCGTTGTCGTAATCCCCCATGATGGTTCCTGGACGTGCCGCTGCTTGCTCTCACTGGTGATGGGCCCCTGAGTGGGCTGCACACTCTAGAAGTCACTTAGGGTGCACAGGCACTCCTTGCGGAGCCGCTACCCTTCTGGGCTCCCCTTGATGAAAGGCGAGGAGATGCTGCAAAACGTGGAAGGAAGGGCCCTCATGGCTCATGGGGTATCGAGGCCAGGACTTGAGCGGCATAGTCAGTACTGCTGCACTGTTTGCTCCCTCTGTTGCTACTGGAGCGGCATGTCTGCTCCTTCCCCTCCACTGTGTGGACGAGTGGACCCTCTGTCTGCCCCCTTACGCTGTGGTGATGTCCTGGGGTGAGCAAAGCATCACCTGTTGAAATCTGGTGGGCCAGTGAATGTGGGGCCAGCCACTGTTGCCTGTTGTTCCTCCCTCCTGAAACCGCTGCCAGCAGCTGATCAAGATGCTGCACACCCACGGCCTCCCCCTCTTCATTTGCTCCCTTTTTTTTTCAAAAATGTTATTTCTTTTTATTTATTCACCACTGCAGGCCCGGGTGTCGGATGGCCACGCCCCCTCTTCTCGTGGAAGGCCCCGACTTCCTTTTGTCCTCACTTCATGATACGCCCTTTTTTACTTCAAAAATGTATTTTTTCTGTGGGCCCAGAAAGGAACAACAGTTAATTTCCACTTTTCTTATTGCCTCACAGCCGCCGGCCCGTTGTTCGCAGGCCATGCCCACATTTATCACAAATGCAGAAACCAACAACATAATCATCACCGCCATGGCCGGTGACCACAGGGAGTCGCCAGCTGGTTACAGCGCTCCGCTTCCACGCGCACCCTCCTTGGAATGACAAGTGGGGGTGCGAGGAACAGCTGCAGTCCTCCGTGCCTTCACCATTGCGGGCCCGGGCCCTCCCAGTCTCCGCCCCCATCCTTTGTTCGGTGGCCGCTCGCTTGCTCGCCTCCAGACACGTGGCCGACACCGCTGCCGCTTTCTTCCCGGCCTCAGCTGCCACAGTTCTTCCTCTGTTCTTCGGCCGACACGCTGCCTCAGCCACGCGGGCGCCAGGCAGCCCATGCAAACACGCAGCACTGGCCCTGGGGCAACCGCAGCGGTCGACGCCACTCTTTCTACAAACGCAGCTTCTTCACTGCGCCGCCCCCTCCATGAGGCTTCTGGGAGCCCGCACACGGAAAGTGCGTGGGGCCCCAGACCACCTTGTTGCTAATGTGGAGGCCTGACTCTGGTCACCGGGGCCGGCCACACCAGGTGTCAGGATCACCCGACTTAAGAACCAATGCTGCAGGCATGCAGCGTGCAGGCTGCAGGGATCACCATGCACAGGCCGGATCACCGGACGGCTCACAACAAATGGGGGCACCCAGCACGTGGCAGCCTTGGCTCTGGGGCACCAGGCAGGGGCTGCAGGACCAGGCCATGATCACACGGCAGACAAAGGGTAATAATCAGACACAAACACGAGTTGCCACTTCCTGGGGCTCTGCTTTACGGCCTTTCACGTGCCAGTAGAGCCAGTATGTCCTTAAAGGGGCAGCAGGCCCACACTTAAATGGGCCACACACCACAGAGTCCTTTTCCACCTTTGCCATAAGGACCAGGTACAAAGTGATTTCCTAAGGCATGCCCAAGTAAATGCGACCTGGGAATACCTGCCCATCTTTGTGAGTAAACCCAAACGGTTGTAATAGGAGTGTACACACTTCCCTTTAATTTTCTTTCTTCAATTGCTCTATTACTCATTCCTTATTCTCGTTTACCAGTAGTTCCCTTTTGTACGTATCTTTTCTCCGTTTTCTGCTTTTCTTTTCTCGTCAATGTATCTATCACTGTAACATGAGTAGTGCTCCCCGGCACTGCTGGTGGTACTGTGAATAATGGGATCTGGACATGCTGTGCTAAATGGGGATATTGGAAGTTTGTCTTCCTTTTGCAAAGTGGGAAATATGGAATCTAGTACTGGTGTTCTAAATGGGAATAATAGTATCTGTCCTTACTGTGCTGACTGAACGTGAAAGAACCCAGCACTGCTGTGTTAACTGAGCATAGTGAAATCTGGCAATGCTATACTATCTAGGCATAGTAGAATATGGCATTGCTGTACTAAGTGGAAATTATGGTTTGCAATTTGATGGCAATGGTGCAAATACAGGGTTCAGAATTGCTGGGAGCTCCTTAGATCCAGTATAGGACCTAGAAGAGCCTGGATAGCTTGACCCCATCAGCTATAATGGGCTACATTTGGCTCCCCGAGACAACTGGTGCCATACAAATATACCGATCTGCCAATAACTTGTGTTTATGGGATTTTGCCTGTCCGGTGCAATAGTAAACCACTAGAAGACATGTAAACCATGAATGTTCATATGTACTGCATGCAAAGTTATAGTTGCATTACATTTAGAAGTAAGATTTGCATTTCATTTTGCATCACCAGCGAAGAGAAAAGAGAGCAAGGTTGAATCACAGAAACAGATCAAAATGTTGTGGCAGGAGCAGAGATTAATCCAGTGATGCAGTGGCAGTTATCAAGTGGCAGCAAACCTAGGTAAAGACTAAATGAGAGGTAGCAGCAAGAAAGAAGGACTGACAGAAAAGAAATGTAAACGAAAGATAATGGAAAGCAATTTAAAGAGAACATACAAAGTCTAGAAATGTCAAACCACATGCAATGAGCAGGATTCATCAGGCACAAGTTGTAGCAACACAGCAATAGAAAGAGGGGTTCCAGGTATGTGCATTATAGATGAATGCCACCGTAGGGCAAACACATGCAAGGTCTGACATCTTTCAGGAATTAATTTCATGAGGATGAAATTCAATTTAATAGTTCTTGGGTCATGATGAGTAACTACTGTTCAAATGAGGACCCTGACACTCAGGAACTACCTCCAGCCCCTGCGCCATGCATTCCAATCTAACCCCTGAAATATCTGGGCTTTTGATAATACATATTAAACGAATTCTTAAAACGGAGCTTACAGGCTGTGGAGATCAATGCAGCAAGTCCATTTCACGTTTATTCTCTGTATCTTTCTTTTAATGGATGCATCATGTTTATCCAAATACTCATGCATTATTCTAAACTAAATTGTCTTTGATGAGATAACCTGAAAAGGGTTTGGGTCCTTGCACGTTGTCAATGCTTTTGTTGTTGTTGCTGAAAGCCTCTCTATCAAACCCTTAGTGGCATTTGGTTAATACATCTTCATTCTTTCTGATATAACTATTAGTTTAGAGTTGTCATGGTTTTCATCGTACCCCACCTGCCAGAGCCAAACCTCCACCCAAGAGATGGTCATAATAACCATCTAAGTCTATGGCAGAGAAAAGTGCTATACCTGATGCAAGGCAATACCGAGAGCTGGATTTTGAGTTTAGTGTAAGAGAAGCCATTTCAGCATAGCACCTGACAGATAGGTGCATTATCGGGCAGCAAAATTGTCATGGGCACTCTGTCAGAACCTCTTGTAACCAATTCTTATTATCGCTGTTTAAATGATTAACATTGAATATGTCCTCAATAACTTCCCTACAAAGTTTATTCACCAAGTCGGCAAGCATTTAAACTTGCAATATAGTATCTCTTTGTACTCATTAATAAAAACCCACAGGGAATGCCATCACTCTTTTTTTGAATAATCATTTATGTATATTTTATCTCTTTATGGTGATATATGAGCATGGAAAATAGTATAGTCACACAGTATTCAGTCCCAATATTAGTAATAACATAGTTGAATACTGTGGTGGATGTCAGATCCCAAGCTGGGCCAATTGCAAGACCCAAAACATAGTCCAGAGCAGCAGTTGCCGGGTGTGTGGCCCACAACCTGGTGCTGTACAAATATGAGCAAATGAAAGAACCACCCTTGTTGCAAGCGCTCTGTTTGTCTAATTTATTAGCAAAGATTTTTTCTGTGCGGTCAGTTAATCATTTGCCATTAAAAAACTAAACACAATGTTTTTACACATACATATCAGACACAATTCAATTATAGTGTGAAAACCTACAGCCAATTAACAATGTACATAGACGCCTAAAACATGGCAAAGTAAAACTTAAAAATATGCTCCCAGTTGTGCTGTCAGGTTTGCCAAGCCAGTAGGCTTGTGAGGGTATCCCAAGCATGGTAACCCTATGAAATGGAAAGGACTGAAAAGACACTCAAAAACCCATGGATTCTAAAGGCAGTTAAATAAAAATTATTGAATGGCATGAATTAAGAATGCAGGTTAAAATTCACCTGCTGGATTTCTCCCTTCCACCCACTGGTGCATATGTGGATCTCCCTATCCTGGCTGGGAAACTAACAAGCAGCAGGGTCCTCTGAATGCATTTTAGCCAGCCTTGCCACACACCAAACTCTGTTTATCCACACACCAGAGACTACCTGGAAGCGAATTTAACAAAATACATCATAAACCCAAGACCCCAGAAGAAACACTATGTTCTTTAAAAAGGCCTTGAAGGGCTTCAAATAAAGAAACAAAAGACTTTCATTTAACTCCCAATAATATATGGCAGCATGACATTAGAATTTGGCAAAATTGTTCCGGCCAAGATATTCAGACTAAGAAAACAGATGTATTCTGCTCAGGTAAATGTATTAGAACAGCTGTTTCTTCATACCAAAGCCAATCAGTAATCCTTTCCAACCCTGGGGTTCTTCTCTGCCACCACTTATGGAATCTGCTCACTAGAAAACCCAAGGAAAATGTGTGGCTGCTCTTATTTGAAGCTTTGATTTATAAGGTGAAGCATCAAAACCCCACCTATTTCAACAGAGGAGTTTGCTGTCACTGCCGCATCCCCTTTAGACTACAGCATCTTGCTGGTAGGGACCGACTCTCCTCTTCCTCCAGCAGTGTTGCTGCAATAATAACTAGCAAGTCGGTCAAAGAGTCTTTGGTAAGACTCATTCTACTCAGCCTGCTACCTGTTTTTGTGTCTGAGAGTGCGGAGGATCAGTCCTCTTTCGCTGTTTGGTGTTAGCAAGGAAGAGGAAGAGGTGGCTCATACAAAAGCTGAACTCTGCCGCGGAGTGGCCGTGGAGTTGGCGAAGAGTCTTTGGGTCTTCGGGTCTGCATGAGGATGCAGGACTAGCACCACAGCGCCGCCATCAACAACTCGACACCCCCAATCCCAAGAAGTCGATGACTACGGTAAGGTGGGAGACTGAGAATACACAATATATATAATATATAATTGGTTGGACAAGGCATAGCTGTTGTAACTGTCGTAGCCAAATGGACACGTGATTCATTTTCTATAGTGGTTTTCATGGCAGCAGCACTGAAATGGAAGCCCCTAATTTGACTATTATAAACAGCCCTGTCTTACTCCTCTCTCTACCCTAATGAGATCTGACAGATGTCCCTGATCGTCAAGTCTGGGGGGCCCCCTGTCTTCTTTAATCTGTATCTTGCAGACATGGGAACATCCCTAGAATCCTCAGCATTGGCCAGCCTGGATATAAATGGCAATAAGATCCATTGGCTGGCCTATGCTGACAATATTGTTCTCCGGGATGAAACAGCAGTGGGACTGCAGCGTCTTCTGAATAAGTTGGGGGAATACGCCAACCTAAATGGGCTCTCGATTAATCCAGATAAGCCAAAAATAGTCGTCTTCAGACATGTGAGAAGACGGTTCAGTACTCTCAATGGCTACTGGAAGGCCAAATCATTCCAAGAGTAGAAGAAGTAGTTTATCTGGGCTATGTGATTTATGCATCACCATCGATAGGTAATGTTGAAATGAACATCAATGGAAAAATCATGCAGTTAATACCCCAAATGAAAAAGGTTTTCGTCAAGTACTGCAAATTCTCATTAATTCCTCTAATTAATAATAAAATGCCCAATGCATCCACAAGCACTGCCTGGTGCAAGGTAAGCCTGGAGGCTACACCTTTTATTATTAGGCACTGCTCATCACCACTGTCCAAAATGCCATATTTTTCCATTTAAATGAGGCGTTATCCAAGCGTTGCCTCTGCAAGCATTCTGGCCCTCTGCACTGCTGAACAGAAAAACAAAACGAATGCAATCTAAAATCATATTTGCAAAAACACAAGGTTTTTGCCACTTTAAGATGGCCGCCGCTGCTTTGGCTGCTTGATCTCCACTTGGTCCCAAGGCCAGAAGCCCGCCTTGCCTCGTGATTGGCTGGCCGCTTCCCCTTAGCCTATCGGCGTGCACCGGCAGGCGAAGCCGGCCCGACGATGGCGACCGACAAAGGCTGCATCCTGACTGAGCCTGACCGAGCTTGCCGTGCTCGAGTGCTCCGGAGAGCTTGCCTGTGAGTGCGCCAACCATCCCTCTACCAAGGTGAGCCCCCTTCATCAATCCTGTCCGGCCACTTCACCACTTCACTGCAGCGGTCTTACTTCGAGTCAAGGCTCTCAGCTGCACCACCCTCGCACCACCAACGTTAAATGACGAACACCTGCGATTTCAACACGCAAAAGAGCATTACATAATGCCCGAGCATCTCCAATCCTCGTACGAACTATCCCCTAGCTGGAGCTGAGGGACACAGAAGCTGCCGCTTACCAGCTGGAGGCAGCACGAACATCAGGAAGAGGCAAGCATGATATGAGAGAGGGGAGCAAGCAAAACAGAAGAGGACCGCACAAGCACACATAGGAGCTGCTGCATACCAGAGAGTGACAGAGAGAGAAAATTTGAACCGGGGCACTCCGGGGGCTTAATCTGGGTAAAAGAAAGGGATAAACAAATGAATTTATATAATGAAGGGGTCTGAGACCTGAGAGAAGATACCACACGTATGGAGAGAAAGTGATGTTTATTTACGAACAGAGTGAAATTAAGGAAAAAGCATTTATGAACAATGTCAAAGTGAAAAGCCAAGTGAAAACCAGTAATGAGAATTGGTGAAGCACGTTAAAGGCAAATAAGAAGCACTATTGGTTAGTTTGAAAGCAAAGTGATAACAAGGAGTAAACTCAGCGAAGTGAAGTGTATGAAAGGCACGTGTTGGCAGAGTCAAGAAACTGCCAAGATGAAACAAGAGTGCAAATGGACTAATGTCACAAGTGCAGAAAGGAAACATGGTGGCAAAGTAGTCCAACGAGAATCAATTAACATTATAAAGTGCCCAGGGTTATCGGTTGCGTGACCTTTGATGGGTGGACCGTGCGAACCGACAACTGCACCTAGACCGAGTAACCCTTACTTGAAGTGAGCCAAGGAGATTGAAGTTGTCTGGAAGTAACTAAAAGAGAAAGAAGAGCCATGTGAATGGTGAGGAAGCCTAAAAGATTACCATTCGTACTGAAAACTAAGAAAGTGGAATTAACTGTTTGTGTTGAACTTGGGGAAGGGAACCGCAAGGTGGTTTGGAACTTTGTTGAACTTGGGGAAGGGAACCTAGTGGTTGTCTGGAACTTTGTTGAACTTGGGGAAGGGAACCCTGAGGTTGTCTGGAACTTGGTTGAACCTGGGGAAGGGAACCCTGAGGTTGGTTAGAACTATTTTGAACTTGCGGAAGGGCACTCCAAGACCTTTTTGTGGAACTGTTTTGAGTCTAAAGAAGAAGAAGCTGAAAACATACAAGGAGCTGTAAGAACTTTACTTTGAACACTCTTGCTTTAGTTGCCCACATCCCTACACACTGTATAGATTTAGTTTTGAGGGCAAGCATAGGTTTTGGACACAGACAGACTTGTAACTTGAACTTCACGACACAGACTATCCTTCGTTTCTTTAGGTAGGGAAACCCCACCTTAGCATAGGGCAAGTTAGGCCTTACTCATTCCTAACATTTCAGAAATAAAAAGCTCTATTTTAGAAAAGTGAATCTGTTGGCTGTATCTTGCTTCGTGATGTCTTCACATTACAGACATGGTATAAAATATACTGGCCATTATACTAGATGAAGCTATGATAAATATCAGTGAGTGCTTCCCAGACAGATGAGAGTCAAGTCTAACACAGGCAGGGACGTTTTAATGGAAGGGCAAAAGGGGCACTTGCCCAGGGCCCCACCTTGAAGGGTGCCCCAAAAGGCTGCCTGATCTAAAGAAGTAAGAATCCTTTGTTCACCAAACTTAAATAGCACACATCAGGATATTTTATGGCATGGTGTTGAGGCTCTAAACCTATTGCCTGTCTGTTTTGGCAAGTACATTCTGCCTCGATCAATTCATCATGTAATTCTTTCTGTGTTCACTGTGGTGAATTGGGAATTATGTTTGATCATGTGCAATAGCCAATTTTGAAATGCATATTGGTAAATTGAGTGCCACAATGGTTCAGAAGTTAGCTCACTGTGTTAAGCACTCATTGCAGAGATGTGTGTTCCTATTTTTTTTTATTGAAATTGTTTTAGTTGAAATTTAACTTTTTCAATCTGTCACATCAAAGTTACATATGTTATGACATAAGCAAATATGTTAAAACATACATTTTCATTAAATAACATAGCAAGATAAAGCATTATGGATTTAAAACAGTATAGGCCGTCATAAAACCATAGTTTGATAAAAGAAAATAAAAAATGCCTAAATTAAGAAAGTTCTTCATTTCGATAGAAAGTTATGACAGTGTTGTTTTTTTTGCTAGATTCAATTCATTGAGATAATGAACAGTGGCTATAATTAGTGAATCTTTTTGTGTGTTGAATATCTCATACCATAATTGTTCTTTGGTCAGCAATACTCTATGTTTGAAAAACTTAAAAAAATGTTTTATCCTTAATTCGAGCAGAGAAGGACATTCCGAGATTAGATGGGAGATGGATTCCTCATTCACAGATATTTTACAAAATCTACAGGAAGGACTTAACATTGGATCTTTAGCATATTGTGCAAGTTTGATGTTAGTTGGCAGTAGGTTGAGCCTGAAACGTAAAAAGGTGTCTGCATAGGATCTGTCTGGAAATGTTGAAATATATTTCGGAATGTCATTCAGTGCTTTCACAATAAAAGGACCCGCTTTAAAGGCTGAGTAGTGGAGAAATGTTTCCCTTGTAATAATCCAGTCATGTCTAAGCAACTTAAGTTTGGCTTTGTCTGGAAATTGAGCCAGATCATTGAAAGAGATATCTGCCTCCAAAAGAGCCTTTTTACAATGTTGGACCCAGGAGGAAATTGGATTATTGCTTGTGGATTGCATCATGTCTCTTACAGCCGGGAATACATTTTTAGCATCATCTGTAATAAGAAGAGCTTTCTGATATAATGGTAGCATTGCCCAGGTGACCGGCACGGATAGAGAAGACAAACTGAGTTCATAGCGAATTATGGCTATTGGGTAGTTTAGGGGGACCGGCAGTATTGCTTTCCAAAATAAACCTTCTATATAGTCCCAATTTACTTGTTTGTCCATGATTTTGGTATGACTTCCATATTCAATTATAGGAACGGCTGTCTGTAAATAAAACATGCGCGCAGGTATCAAGGAAAACCAACCATACTTCCTTTGCAGGGATTTTGCTTGGATTGATAGAAGTTTCATTCTATTGGTAATTTCGTCTTTGTAGGGGATGCCTGCAATATCAGAGTTAATGTTGACTCCAAGGTATTTATACTGATGTATTATGTCAAGTGGGTGATTGGTGATAAACCAGTTGAATTTAATTTTGGGTTTTTTCACTGAATGATGAACGATTAAAATTTTCGTTTTTTTAAAATTAATTTCCAGTTTGTTTAGTTCAGTATATTGCAATAGAGCAGCCAATGTCCACTGGAATAGGAGTTTTATCAAAAAGAAGCATATCATCTGCATATACTAGATAAGGTATATTTAGAGATCCTAAACGTGGTGAAAAAGACTGCACTGTGTGTTCCTATTAAAGATTAGAATAGCACATTCCTGTAAGCCTGCTGAGCCTTTCCTATGTCTGAAGTTTATAAACCTGCCTGCATATGTACTTGCAGCACAACAGGTGCCATTATCAGCAATGTATCTGCACCAGATAGGGGTTGCTATAAAAACAAACATGTCATCCTTATGGTGAAGGTCTAGAAATTGGTTTGTTCAGATGGGGTGTTGTAAAACCTACGTAATCACCTCCAACGGTGAGCATAAACTGTTAGTCCAAGAGATGAATAAGTATCCAAATTTGGAACCAAAGCATTCATGCTTGTATCCTGGCTTTGCCAGCAAACAATACAGTGATCCTGGTCAAATCATCTACTATCTTGTACATTACCGTACTCTCTTATGTGAGGTTTGCCTCCTCGCATGCTGGTGGCATCGTTTAGCCCATTACTTGATCTTTCTTCTTATGTGGGCCATTTGAGTGGAAGGGGTGGTAGACAGAAGGGAGCGGACCAGATGGTGCAGGACTCGGGCAAGCATATTTTAAAGTCTGCTTCTTAGAAACAAAAAAAGTTTTGCATTTCTTTAAAAGTCAAAGGTTTTTCTGCACGTTTATAAATGACAATTTCACAAGGCAGTGTTTTGCAAGTATGTGAAGCGTTAAAATACAAAAGACCAACCACACTGATTGGTATGCTAGTACTTATATACTTCTTTTGATGATGGAGAGAGTGAAGTTAGAATCATTCTGTGTTTAACCATTCTATAATATTTTGTTTTTAAAAATTGTCATGTTTGGTAATGTGATTGATGTACTTTCCAAGTCAGTTTTATAAAATGAGATTATTTTAGTTCATGGTAAGAACTGGTAATGAAAGTGTTCAAATGCATAAATTGCAGAGTTATCGCCAATCCCAGATTCACCCCTTAACCAGTGTGTATAATGCTGGGCATCTAATTTAATCTTGTATTGCCTAGCCTCTCGAAATTGCCAGTCCCTAAACCTTTCAAAATTGTCAGCCCTTCAGAGAGATTTCCTTCTCAGGGTAGGATCTTCAAAGCAGCCTCTTTCCTGGTTTCACTGGCTATAGTGTTGCTTCCACTATGTTACTGAGCATTGATATATTGCACACCGCAGGCAGTTTATTCTTTTGATCTCTAATGGCAACACTATTTGAAAACCATGTCCCATTTATAATCTCATTCTGTCTGGTTACAGACACCTTCCTGGTAGCTTCTAATCTGAATCCACTATCATATGTGTAGTTTTCTCCTTCCTCCCAATTGGTCTCCTCTATGCATGCTTCAGCATGTTTGCGTTCGGTGAGGCAGCAAATGTGAGTTCTCTGTCTCTTCTGGGTTACATGTACCTTTTACATACAGTCCTGCATCAATACTACAGGCTCCACACCTTCCTGGATGCTATTGATAAAAAGTCTCCTGCATCTATGCTAGAACAGAAGTAACCTCTTGGTAGACTGATAATGTTGGCCTTCAAATGGGCCTTGTTTATCATTCTGATTAGAGCAAGAATGAAGAGTGTAAGGGGACTTAAAGGGAGTAAACATCCTTATTTTTAATGCTGTGAGGCAGCATATCAACCTATGGGTTGTGATTGCAGCAGGGGGGAAGTGGGATAGATAGTCTTGATCACTTAATTCCCTTGGTTTGGTGAAGAGGGCCCCCAAAGATGTCTGTGCCCTGGGCCACAAAAGTGCTTAAGATGGCCCTGAACACGGCGATAGACAAATTACTAATTTACCTATCAATGCAGGCAGGTACATGACTTGGGAACTTTTCAATTTTATTTGTGCACTATAATCTCTCATTATTTCATTATTTTACTGCTACCGATTTTTCTGTTCATTTATAATTCGTATATATACATTTTCACAATAAAATGTTGGCAGCAACCGTTCACATGTATTTAATTGGTGCATATGGACAGTTTCCAGCGCCATGTTATTTAGACCGTAACAAAATGGTAATAACCGAAACGTGAATACGCGATGACATCATTTAGCACAAGTACATCATGCGTGCCAAAATGGCGCCCATATACCGTGCCGTTTAATAATCGCTCGGTGCACGCTTACAGCAATTATATTGATGGTAAGTGGCTTGCATGAAATTCAGATATGTGAAATGCAAGACTGTCACATGCAGGTGCATTATAGTTGCTTAATAGTGGTTACGCAGTACTCACATTTTTTTCTTTTAGGAGTATTGACACACATGCCGTTTATCATGTTGAACACATCGCAATAATTGATTGGTGCATGCTCACAGCAAATACATTGATGGTAAGTGAATTGCCTGTAACTGAGATATGTGCAATTTAGAAATGACACATGCAAGTGCATAACAATCGCACAATAGTGTTTACAGAGCACTTACATTTTTCTCGTAGGAATATTGACCAGCAGATGGATGTATGTCAACACTTGCTGGATTGTAGAGTTTTTGAACGTTGGATTTTATTTGTTGAACCTTTACAACTCCAACATAAACAGCAATAGGATTATGATTGACTTCATATAACTTGCCTCAAAGTAGGGCATTCCTAGCATTCAAATCCATCTTGGGTTTATAATTGAATACATAATCGAAATGAACAATTTACAAGGTAATTACCCATTTAACATTAATTTAATTCCATATTGTGACTCATTGCCTATTCACGTATATCATGTTTTCTTCTATTCTCTTTGCATTTGTTCCCCAACTGGTATTGTACCTTTCCTTCATGTGAAGACAGATGCATTATTTGTACACAAAATTATTTTTGGATATTTTCTCAAACGCATTTGGTAGTTGTTAAGAATTCAAATATTTTGCCTTGATAAAGCCCTATCGGAGAACCTAGTGACCACTTAGTCGGCACTAACTTTCAAGATCTTTTTCTATCACGTAAATCGCCTTTTTGGAACATGTACTTAATGTGTGTCAATCACGGACTTACTAACAATTTCACGTTATAATTGTATTGTATCTGATATATATGTGTAAAAACACTTTGTTTACTTTTTCAAGGGCAAATGATTAACTGACCGCATAGGAAAAACCTTTGCTGATAAATTATACACAGAGTGCTTGCAACAAGGGTGGTTATTTAATTTGCTCATAGTTGACTATAGCCCTAGCCCCTGCTCTTCTCCTTCTCTCATCTAGAAGTATCAAACCTACAGCCAATTAACAATGTACATAGACACCTAAAACATGGCAAAGTAAAACTTAAAAATATGCTCCCAGTTGTGCTGTCAGGTTTGCCAAGCCAGTAGGCTTGTGAGGGTATCCCAAGCATGGTAACCCTATGAAATGGAAAGGACTGAAAAGACACTCAAAAACCCATGGATTCTAAAGGCAGTTAAATAAAAATTATTGAATGGCATGAATTAAGAATGCAGGTTAAAATTCACCTGCTGGATTTCTCCCTTCCACCCACTGGTGCATATGTGGATCTCCCTATCCTGGCTGGGAAACTAACAAGCAGCAGGGTCCTCTGAATGCATTTTAGCCAGCCTTGCCACACACCAAACTCTGTTTATCCACACACCAGAGACTACCTGGAAGCGAATTTAACAAAATACATCATAAACCCAAGACCCCAGAAGAAACACTATGTTCTTTAAAAAGGCCTTGAAGGGCTTCAAATAAAGAAACAAAAGACTTTCATTTAACTCCCAATAATATATGGCAGCATGACATTAGAATTTGGCAAAATTGTTCCGGCCAAGATATTCAGACTAAGAAAACAGATGTATTCTGCTCAGGTAAATGTATTAGAACAGCTGTTTCTTCATACCAAAGCCAATCAGTAATCCTTTCCAACCCTGGGGTTCTTCTCTGCCACCACTTATGGAATCTGCTCACTAGAAAACCCAAGGAAAATGTGTGGCTGCTCTTATTTGAAGCTTTGATTTATAAGGTGAAGCATCAAAACCCCACCTATTTCAACAGAGGAGTTTGCTGTCACTGCCGCATCCCCTTTAGACTACACCATCTTGCTGGTAGGGACCGACTCTCCTCTTCCTCCAGCAGTGTTGCTGCAATAATAACTAGCAAGTCGGTCAAAGAGTCTTTGGTAAGACTCATTCTACTCAGCCTGCTACCTGTTTTTGTGTCTGAGAGTGCGGAGGATCAGTCCTCTTTCGCTGTTTGGTGTTAGCAAGGAAGAGGAAGAGGTGGCTCATACAAAAGCTGAACTCTGCCGCGGAGTGGCCGTGGAGTTGGTCGAAGAGTCTTTGGGTCTTCGGGTCTGCATGAGGATGCAGGACTAGCACCACAGCGCCGCCATCAACAACTCGACACCCCCAATCCCAAGAAGTCGATGACTACGGTAAGGTGGGAGACTGAGAATACACAATATATATAATATATAATTGGTTGGACAAGGCATAGCTGTTGTAACTGTCGTAGCCAAATGGACACGTGATTCATTTTCTATAGTGGTTTTCATGGCAGCAGCACTGAAATGGAAGCCCCTAATCTGACTATTATAAACAGCCCTGTCTTACTCCTCTCTCTACCCTAATGAGATCTGACAGATGTCCCTGATCGTCAAGTCTGGGGGGCCCCCTGTCTTCTTTAATCTGTATCTTGCAGACATGGGAACATCCCTAGAATCCTCAGCATTGGCCAGCCTGGATATAAATGGCAATAAGATCCATTGGCTGGCCTATGCTGACAAAATTGTTCTCCGGGATGAAACAGCAGTGGGACTGCAGCGTCTTCTGAATAAGTTGGGGGAATACGCCAACCTAAATGGGCTCTCGATTAATCCAGATAAGCCAAAAATAGTCGTCTTCAGACATGTGAGAAGACGGTTCAGTACTCTCAATGGCTACTGGAAGGCCAAATCATTCCAAGAGTAGAAGAAGTAGTTTATCTGGGCTATGTGATTTATGCATCACCATCGATAGGTAATGTTGAAATGAACATCAATGGAAAAATCATGCAGTTAATACCCCAAATGAAAAAGGTTTTCGTCAAGTACTGCAAATTCTCATTAATTCCTCTAATTAATAATAAAATGCCCAATGCATCCACAAGCACTGCCTGGTGCAAGGTAAGCCTGGAGGCTACACCTTTTATTATTAGGCACTGCTCATCACCACTGTCCAAAATGCCATATTTTTCCATTTAAATGAGGTGTTATCCAAGCGTTGCCTCTGCAAGCATTCTGGCCCTCTGCACTGCTGAACAGAAAAACAAAACGAATGCAATCTAAAATCATATTTGCAAAAACACAAGGTTTTTGCCACTTTAAGATGGCCGCCGCTGCTTTGGCTGCTTGATCTCCACTTGGTCCCAAGGCCAGAAGCCCGCCTTGCCTCGTGATTGGCTGGCCGCTTCCCCTTAGCCTATCGGCGTGCACCGGCAGGCGAAGCCGGCCCGACGATGGCGACCGACAAAGGCTGCATCCTGACTGAGCCTGACCGAGCTAGCCGTGCTCGAGTGCTCCGGAGAGCTTGCCTGTGAGTGCGCCAACCATCCCTCTACCAAGGTGAGCCCCCTTCATCAATTCTGTCCGGCCACTTCACCACTTCACTGCAGCGGTCTTACTTCGAGTCAAGGCTCTCAGCTGCACCACCCTCGCACCACCAACGTTAAATGACGAACACCTGCGATTTCAACACGCAAAAGAGCATTACATAATGCCCGAGCATCTCCAATCCTCGTACGAACTATTGAACCGTCCTTCCTTCGAGTGTTACGCGGATGATCACACGATCTCTGCATCCGAATGTACGTTCACTATGCTATCATGCTAAACTGCGCCCTCACTAGTTACCCATACTTGCACTATCAGTATATTAACCCACCCTGCATTTTTAACTGCCCTGCCATCATTGCAAATCTGCTCTGAATAAGCCTGACTATTGCTCCATTTAACGTGTGCTGACTGCACAGTGTTTGATTGCCTGCGCTGCTTCTAACAAGTCTGGCCAGTGCCTCCTCTACTGTTTGATTGTTGCTACGTGCCCTGCCTCTGCTAGCAGTATTAGCCTGCCTTGCCTCTGCTAGCGACACTAGCCTATGTGAACCCTGCCTATGTGAACCCTGCCTGCAATGTGTATCCTGCAACTTGTATCCTGCAACTTGTCATTGTGTGGCTTGCCGTTGTTAGCAGTATTGTAATAGCCTGCAATAGTTGCATCTAAACTGTGTACCCTCAGCCTGACATTGTGTGCCAGGCCTTGATAGCAGCATTAGCCCATGTGCCCTGCCTTGGCTAGCTACATTAGACTACGAGTGCCTTGCCTTGTGATAGCTGCATCCAGATTATCTGATCTCACTTTTCAGTACACATGTGCCCTACTTTGATTATTGCTTTTAGCTCATTTTGTGCCTCACTAGCATTAGATAGCTGTGCCCGCCTAGATCACTCTCATTCTTGGCTGTATTTTGATTCTCAAATCTAAATGTACTGACAGACTTAGTTTCTATGACCTGCTACTTCACCTGGCCACCTAGAAAACTATACTAATTAGCCTTTCACTTAGTTCAGGATACCCTACACATTATATAATGCACCTTTTATTGGCCAACCTAGTACACTTGGGCACTTTACTCATACTACTGGAACTTCACAGTATGTCGCCCTTTACAGAAACTATAATACAAGAACCCATGATACAATGTAACATAGCCGAGAGAAATGTAAGATTACGAGCACGACTACCGAGAATCTTTGATCCTCTTATCAAATATGAAACAAACAACCTTCGAACCAAAATGGCCACTGAACCCAATCCCAAACCTAGATTTCACAACTACAAAAGGCAGAACAACCTTCAAATAAATAGAGAAAAAAGCTGCACCTCCACAGCGTCAATAAACCTTGCCTCACTCCCACCTACAAACTCTACACCCAAACTTAAAGGAGTTTTAATAAACGCTAGATCTCTAGTCGCCCATGCCATAGAAATATCCAAAGTCATCTCTAGTGAAGACTATGACTTCTTAGCCATAACAGAAACATGGCTGCATGAGGCATCAGGCCCAGCACTATCCCTAGCTGTTCCTGACAACTACACTATCCTTAGAACGGATAGACGTGGATCTCGAGGTGGCGGACTAGCCATCATCGCCAAAACTAAGCTTGGTATGAGACTTACTCCTTCACCAACCATTGAATCTTGCGAGATAATGTCCACTAAGACTCCCACAGCTAACTCTCAAACTATTAACCTCCATCTGATATATAGACTTCCTGGTCCCATCAAGACTTTCATAGAAGACTTATCTACCACCCTATCAGAAAATCTGATATCAATGACCCACAAGCCATAGCTGCCTCCAGCATTCTGACTGAACTGGGCTACACCCAAAGAGTGTTTGAGCCTACACATATCAAAGGGACAACCCTAGATTGGATTGCTGACCATAACTGCAAAATCTCCACCCTCACTATCTCACCCCAAATATGGACAGATCACCATCTAATTTCATTCTCATTGGACGCTACTACTCCAAAACTGCAACAACCGTGTGCACCACCTGCACTTACCAGAAACAAAAAAAATATGACACTAGACAAACTACTCCCCGGTATCATGCCCACTTTGAACGCTTTACCTAACAACCTAAACCCCAACGAATTAGTGGAAGAATTTAATAACATTATGAACAAAACCCTCAATGATATCGCTCCACTTAAGCTTAGAAACAGTAAACCACAGAGCCACCTGAACAACTGGTTCACCCCTCTCCTACAAAATCTCAGATTAGAAAAAAGGAAATGGGAAAATACATGGAAAGCCCACCCCACTCCTGAAAATAAACTGAAATTAACTAACATCTCATCTCAATATAAAAAAGAAATCATCTCAGCTAAACAAGAGACCTACAACAACAGAATTACACAAGCTAATTCAAGCACAAAAGAACTGTTCTCCATACTCAGAGAACTGGAAAATCCCATAAAACCTCAAGATAAGTGCACTAAAGATAATGGTGCTCTGAAATCCAGCATGCATTATCCAATAAAGTCCTAAACCTCCAAAAGAAAATAGAACTAAAACGAGAGACCTTAGCATCGGCCACATCACCCTCTACTAAAACGCTTCCCAACCTTAATCCAACCACCCAATTCCACTTCTCCAAAGTCTCTATACTAGAGGTGGAGAAAGTAAAAACCATCCGATTGCAAAGGAGACCTCTGCCCAGCACAACTTATCAAAGATGCTGCACGAGACCTAGCACCGTTCATCACAAAGCTGATTAATGCCTCCTTTACCACAGGTACCATCCCGAGCAACCTAAAAGAGTCCTGGGTGCTCCCACTCCTCAAAAAGGCAACCTTAGACCCAGCTATTCCCACTAATTATAGACCAATTACTACCGTACCGTTCCTACTGAAGGTTCTGGACAAGGTGGCATATATGCAAATCCAGAACTTCCTGGAACAAAACCAACTACTTGGCTCCCGTCATTCCGGTTTCCGTCCACTACACGGCACAGAAACTGCATTGATTGATCTAAAAGCCCAAATAGATAAAGTACGAGATTCTGGTAAACCAGCACTTCTCCTCCTATTAGATTTATCTGCCGCATTTGACTTAGTAGATCATAAAGTCTTGTGTAACCACTTAGATACAGCAGCACATTTCTCTACTGAGGCTATAGTGTGGATCCAATCATTCCTTAGCGACGTACCATGAGGGTCTTCTCACCTACCGCAGCTGCAGACCCCATCCCCATCCCCATCACCTGCGGCGTGCCACAGGGATCTTGCGTTTCACCAACACTTTATAACACTTTCACTAAGCCCCTGTTTGATGACTTGGACCACCTGGGTATCGTGTATACTAACTACGCTGACGATACCCAGATCCTCCTACCACTCACAGGGGACTACGAAAAGGACTCAGCACTAGTGAACAAAATCTACAGCATCGTTCAGGCATGGATGGCAACCCATGGCCTATGCCTGAACGATGATAAAACCGAGCTACTTATCCTAGGCACTGCTTCCCTCATTAAAAAACTAAATACAAACTCCTCCTCCTTCAACATCGATGAGAACTGCATACAAGTAGCCAAAGAAGTAAAAACGTTAGGTATATACCTTGACTCCACCTTATCATTCTCCAAACAAGTAAATTCCCTAGCCTCATCAACAGCTTACACATGTAAACTAATCAGAGCAGGAAAACAATTCTTATCTCAGCACAGTTGTCTAACACTAGCCAGAGCCCTAATCATCTCCAAACTAGACTACTGCAACGCACTATACATAGGAGCTACTAAATCCACTATCAACAAAATTCAGATACAGCAAAACAATGCCCTCCGAGCAGCATTGAACATTCCCAAGAGAGAACACATCTCAGAAACAAGAAAGAAACACAAATGGCTCTCCACCTACGAGAAAATCAGACTCAAAACTGCATCCCTCACATACAAATCACTTTATAATAAAGCCCCACAATACTTAAAGGACAGATTCACCAGAACACACTCCACCAGACAAACTAGACTAGCCAACACCAATCGCCTCCAAGTACCCCGATTCAAACTCGCCACCATAGGCGGAGCTAGCTTCCCAGTCAAAGCAGCTCAATTGTGGAATGAACTACCTATCACTGCGAGGCTAGAACAATCTTTCACCAAATTCAGACAATATGTGATCAACTGGTTGACAACAACAAATGATAAATGAATGCATGAATGTGTTCCTACCTGTCTGTTACCATGTAAACCTACAACTATTGTAACCTGTAGCCTGTAACCGTGCTCTAAGCTGTACATCTTCTTGCCTTCTGCGCCCTTATACCCCAGGGTTCGGTGCGCTTAATAAATACTAAACAAACAAACAATACGTGGCCAAGGCAGTCCCAGTGATTTTATACGGGTTAGAGGCCAAACCCCTAGTCTGGAGGACAAATTGGCAAAAACTAGAGGGTCTAATCTGGAAGAGAGTCCTCGGGTTACCGGTGGGTCTCTCAACCGCTTGCTTGAGATTTGAGCTGGGGCTGCAATCCCTGCGATCCTTGGCAGATTGGAAATTGGTCTCCCTCTTTCGGGTAATCAAGGCGACACAGTCACAGACATTATACGCAGACATCAAGGACCATCTTGAGTGCCCCAAATCAATGCTATTACCTGACTGTGAGTCAAGGGTTAGAGAGATCCTTGTGAAAGCAGACACTGATTGTCAACCCTTTTAAATCTAAAAAAGCACTGGAGCAGATGGCCTGGATCGTCACAATTAAAGACATGCGCAGCCCTGCCTCTCCAAATTCTTTTTTAGTGGTTGACAAGAAATTGGGCAGCCTCCCAAGATATCTTGTGAAATTTCCAGACTGGAAGACTCGGAATAACTTCCTTAGAATCAGGCTGAACTTGGTCCATACTGGGGACGTTTTGGCTAGTTTGGGGCAGGGAGAGTCCACTCTTAAATTATGTGCGATATGTAAGACACTAGAGAAACAAACATTAAAACATCTTTTTATGGACTGCAAGGGCACTTGGCTTATAAGAGTGGCTATGCTCCAAAGATTTATGAACAACATTGATGGAATATTATCAGATGTGTTCTGGGATAGACTGATCTCTGGATACGAGGCAGCCTTGGCAATTAAGGTAACTCAGGTCTTGGAAAGAAGTAATATTATCACCTGAAGGTAGCACCCTTTTACAGCTGGTTTGGGATTCTGGATCCACCCGTTTTATTTATTTTGTGGGGACCCAGTGGATTTTATTGTGCCCCCTTCTTTTTCTCTCAACTTCCTGGGTGGGACATTTTTATATGGGTATGCTACTGATAATGCTCAATGTTTTTTATATTGTGAAGATATTTTATATCTCGATTGCATTTTGCTTTGTAGGGTTTAGTGAAGTCTAAAAATGATATGATTCTGTAATGACATTTTTCTTTTTGTAAAGGTTTTGTTAACCATATACAATAAAACATTTTTTTAAAAAAGAACAGGCAGCAAGTCTAATGAGGCAATAATCCCCGAGCCAGGGGGGGCCATTACCGCATCTGCTAATGGCCCCAGGGCCAGTAGTTACGAAGGCCCCGGGGGCATTACTGGATGCGGTAATGGCCCCCCGCGATGGGCTTATTGCCATTAGTAGCCCTGTACGCATTGCCTTCTCCCTTTCTATGGTGGGTTGAAAAAATGTTTTAAAAACGGAAGACTGACGCGAGGTATACACTGCAATGTGTGTGGAATTACCATAAGGTTAGGCTCGCAAATGCACAAATCAGTGCGTTTGTTTCATTTTTTTTAACACGCGCCGGGTACTAATTTCCATTAATTTCAAACCTGTACAGTGAACATCTGGGTTTCCTGCCAAAACTGAGCCAGCTGAGTGCAAAGCTCAGGCAATCAAAATCTGAAAACTGCCAGCAGGTCACATTCCCACAGAATTCATTGATGACTAATTAACAGTGCACATGCTCAATCATGAATGTCTGCGCTCTAATCTAGTTTCCGTCCCAGGACAACTCCCACAAAACCATAGCCAATCGGCTGCCTGCTTCATAGGATTAACACAGTGATACAGTCTGGTTTATTCTATATGCAGTTGTCATTCCAAAAGGGCTCTACACAAATTGAAGCTTAAGATGCATTCGTTATTGTGAGTCTACAAAATAACCTACCATAGCATAGATGTTATATTATGTTGGTCGAAAACCAACCGCATCATATGCCCATCATCGCCAATTACAGAATCGTCAGCATAACCATAGAGCATCCATTTTGTCCCCGCAGGATCCGCCATTTGCTTTCTCTTGCTTTTCTGTTCAAACGCTTTGCAAAAATGTATTTCATTTCATTCTGCTCTTGCACAAACCAAGGTCACAAGTTACATGTTGAGAGACCAGCCCAGACAGAAATGCCAAAGCAGAACAGAAATACATTGTTTTCCTCCCTCACAAGTCCTTGAAGGCGAGCAGAGAGGCATTTAATCACCAAGCCAGGTGCCAGCTGGTCTCGCTGAAGCTGTCGAAACAGGCCGTTAAAAGCATGAATTATACTCTCCTTATGGCCCCCCTTTTTGGGCCCTATTAGATCAGACTGACCCCTAGTTCACAAATAGAAACTAGAAGATAGCATGCGTTGGAATGTGTCTCTCCTACGAATACAGTTTGTTCACTAAACAAGTGCATTATGTTCTCTGTAACAAAGAATCCTGTCTGTGTCTTGCAAACTGCAACTGTTGCTAAATCAAGTAATATAAATGAACAAAGAAACGTCTCAGAAGGTGTCATATTCATCATAATTGTCAATCACCGAATCCTAGTTCAAGAAGATACATTATGGGCGGTTTTGATGTGTCACAAACTGATAGAATGATTGTCCTTTTGTACATATGACACTGTTGTAGAATGCTCGCTCTCTTGCGTCTCACGAGGTCTGGGTGACACACGTTGCGAGACGTGAGATCCAGTCGGCCGACTGAGACTATTTGCTTTGCAATAAACCCTAGATTTTGGGAGTTGAACCTCATGTCTGTCGTATCAATCCGTGTATGCTGATTGTGCCTTGTTTCCATGCGCGAGGGTCCTAAAGGCCTAGCATGAAAATGCAGAGATTTATCTTTTTTCCATGAAATGTAAATGACTACTTTGCAAGATATTAAAAACTAAAGGCCATCAGTATGCAGCTTAATTCTTTCCATTTACAAATACTGTGTGTTACATAAAACAAGTTCGCTTGCATTGTGAATATAAAGTGGCAGTTAACAATTGAAATGGAAAACATTTTTCAAATGAATAGAGGATCTAACAAGAAGTTTAAACATATGTGAAAACCAGGATCAGGCTCAGTTTTTATTCTGTGAACATTCTGCTCTAAAAACAAAAATGCAGCAAAGGCCACTGAGTGTACATTCTGTCCGCACAGAGCAGTTTTATGTTCACATTCCAAATTATAAACAGCAGAGCATTTTCTAAAGAACACATTTGAATGTGTGTGTACTCAGGAGAGCCTGTGTCAAAAAATTAATTTTTAACTAAAAAGGGCTTTTCAGTAGTGACACACATGTGTGTTTTTGTATGTGTATGTGTTTTGCAACAAGTTTATCCCACTAGCAAGTAGATTACATCTTATAACGTCTTATAACCTAAAATATGTGACATGCGACAGAGAAGGCCTTCCATTTTTTTATCTCAATTAATGTTCATAGAGCTTGTATTTTCCTGCATATCCCAGCACCTCTATCATGGTAAGGCCTTAGGTTCGGCCTAATGTACCATAATGGGAACAATGGAAATCCCTTGGATACCTTATTTACCAGGATGCGTGGGTCAGCGTGCTGTGGGAGCTGGTGCAGAGCATGCTATGCCAGTATCTTCTCTCATGCTTCATCTCTCCCTCTGGTTTACTCACGCGGGCGAATCCACTGTTTACTTAAGGTTTATAGTCTTTGTGAGAATAGTCGCTACCATCTCAGACCTCCAATCGATTTCGAAGGCTCCACTTACAATTATCTAATTTGTAAAAGTATACCATCAGAGTCCCACCACCACCACTCTCTTTTGTTTTATAGTTGTTGTTGACTAGGCCCAATGGGCATTAGAGCAAAGGACAGTGCAGAGAGCAAAGCATACATTTGGATGTCCAGCAATGTATTCAGGCACAATGCGACACACCTCTTCTGAAGACAAAACTAGACAATTCATTTATATATGTATTTGGATTTGTACAGCGCTACAGCTAGAGGCGCTAGTAGAAGCAATTTTAAGAAAGCGTGATTCAGGGTTACATTAATAGCTGCCCAACATTGTGAGTTCTTAGCTACACATACAGTTCGATGAATAATACTAGATAATTTGTACAAGGAAGGTTTGAACATTAGATACATTGAGTGAAGAGGTACGTTTCAGCAGGTGATAACAATGAATCACAATCAGGAGCTAATGTGAAAGGATAGGGTGCAGTGTAGAATCATAAAAAATGATTGCATTTATTATATATTTGAAACTGGAATGATTCAAAAGGGTGTTAAAACACAGTACCTGTCACCTTGGGGGATGAGAGAAGGAAAGGGACACTGTAGGGAGGGAAGAGATACTAAACTGGAGACATGGGGAAAAGCGACGGAACTACTTGCCCTGGTTACACCTCAGGATTTTCCATAGGGTCAGTGAGGGGTAGATTGGAAATGCCCCTGAACCAAGATGGGTAGTGGAAGTAGACAAGTACGGGCATCAGTGTCTGTCACTATGCTTCTAAAGACACACAGGCTGGTAACAGAACAGAAGGCAGGAAAGAAAACCTGAATGAAGATGCATGGGACATGAGTTGTGGACTTGCCTGGGAATGCACGTGGGCTATTAAAGGGGAGGGGCTGAGGAAGGGGTATGTTGGGAATGCAAAGCCAGTCAACTTTTAGGGATATCCAAATGGTTGTTCAGGAAAAGGCGCAACTGAATGCCATTGCTGCCTAGTGAAATGTCCTTGCCAGTGAGCTGGCTGTTAAGCCATCAATGGTCTCATGGATGTGGAAAAACAGGAAGGTAGGGCCCTGAAGCCAACATGGTAGGCTGTTAAGCCGTGCACCATGGAAGTGGCTGAAGATGTGAGTAGTGGGGGTACAAGAAACAAGCTTAGGAGTTCTGTGATGCACCTGGAGCAAGTGAACGCTGTTCCTCAGGATCCCTCTCCAGCCTCCTAAATACATGAAATGTTAGCATACTAGACGCAGGCTTGGACCGGACTATAGGGAAATAGGCCCACGGCTGAACGAAACACAAAAATTGCTGGTGTTGGCCAGTTTTTTGACCAATGTGGGCCAGTTTGATGAGTTACTTCACTATGTAGCTAGTAGTTTTGACCAGTGTTACTGAACTGAACTAAACACAAAAATTGCTGGTGTGGGCCAGTTTTTTACCAATGTGGGCCAGTTTGATGAGTTACTTCACTATGCGGCTAGTAGTTTTGACCAGTGTTGCTGAATAAATATTCTTTAAAATGCACAATTTGCATCACATTTGATCAAAAGCCTCTCCCTTGAGTACTATTCAAACAGTGTCACAAAAGGGATGAATAGCCATTTGCAACTGTGTACCACTTTTCCATTGGTGCCTGAGACAATTTTATGGCCCAGTCCGACCTTGACTAGAAATGACCTGAAGACGTTTGCTGCAGGATGGAAGATCAGGCCAGGTCTGCATCAGGTTAGCACCATGCCCTTCTTGTATGGCTACAGCGGATCCTCGTTCTGGGTCCCCAGCACAGCTGGACACACCTGTACTATCAATTCCAGTGGTACTGGTCAAGATGAAGGCTGATGAAAGCTACTGAATGCCTTGGCAGCCAGAGTGTAACGGGTAGCAGTGTAGCTTGACCTCATGCAGGATCGAATGCATGCAGTGGCAACCAAGTTGATGGGCAGTCATGCATTGGAGTGCCAGATGACCTGGTGGTTAGATAAATAAACCAGGAGAGACAGGCCCACAGTAACAATGTCATGTCTGTATTCTTAGGTTCCTGGAGCAGAACACTTGGGGGACTTCAGTGAATCACACGTACTTGTACCGGGATGTGTATTCCTGCCGCAACTGCCAGCGAGAACTTCAATGCAGAACCTAAGGTAATGCCCATGTATTTTGAAACCTACTGTAAGGAACGCATGGCAGTAAAGTAAGACAGAAACAAGTGATCACTGTTCAAGGGTGTTTATTAAACTAAAATAGGTGAGATAAACGCCTTATCTAAACCTAAATCTAAGATGGGAGCAAGCTACGGCTATCACATTATAATACTACAGTCCTATGATATGATATTATATGATAAGGCATTTGTAACGCGCCTATACAAAGTGTTTCAAGGCGCGACGAGGCAGGGAGGGGGGAACAAGGGGAAGACAAACAACGATCCTACTAGGCCAGGTGTCATTCAGATCCCGCAAGTGCAGGGGGAGGGGGAGGGGAGAGGTGCATGGGGAAGGGGAGGGGGGAAGTGCAGTACAAGGTAAGTAGAATAAATAAATAAAAGGGCCAGCTGGTGGCAAGTGCAAGGTAAGTGCAGAACAAGTGCTGGGAAGGGGGGGCTGTAGGGATACAGAGACATTCCCGCAGTGCAGGATGTTGCCAGGGAGGCAGTGCAAGTGGAGAGTGGCTGGGCCCAGGACCGAGGTCGGTGAGAGTGGCCCAGTTGCAGATTCAGTGCAGTTTCAGCGAAGAATTAGCACGGGAGAGGGAGAGAGAAAGCAGAAGCAAAGAGGAAGGTTTTGAGGTGCTTCCGGAACCGGAGATGGTTCTCCTCAAGTTTCAGGGGGGCAGGAAGGCTGTTCCAGAGGGAGGCCCCTGCCGCGGAGAGAGATCTACCCCCAGCTCGTTGCTTGGAGAAGCGGCTGACCCTGAGGGAGTTGGAGACGGATGAGCGAAGGTCATCCTAGTGGAGATTAGTCAAATAAAAAGGGCCTATACAAAATAAACCATTGCCAATCCTTACCTCTATGTTACAAAAGAGTGTGGGATAATGTTCACAAGAAAGAAAGAAGTGTTCACAAAATGTTGAGTCAGGATGTTATGGCCGGGGTCTCCCTTCCCCACGTTTTTAGCACGGGACAAGGCGGGACTCTCGAGCACAGCACACTCCTGAGCTTCTCTGGCACAAGCTTACAGTTCCTTTTCTCATTATCAGGGCCTTCTGTACCCAAGTCTCTTTTCATGCAAAGTCTCTTGCTTCAGAGGGCCTGATACGCCAAAACAACAAAACAAAAAGTTCCTTCTATTAACCTTTACGTCGGGTGATTACCCTTCACCCTTAGATCCCCATCAGCCGGGCTCCGATCGTTCTCCCAGTCGTCAGACTCCCTCAGTCGGGCTCTGACCAACCACTCACTGTGGACATCCCTGAAGCGGGTTCATATTTGCCATCACAATTTTGCTCACTTTTCAATAGAAAGTCCTTCTAGACCCCTTAGGTTCTTCCCTTTACCTAAGTCTGGGTCTCAGCCCCCAGTCAGGCTTTCTCATATGCCCCCAGTCAGGCTAGACAAAATTGTCCTATTAAAAAAAGTCTTAATGTCTTTTTAAACAACCCCTTTGGTTAAGTGAGATCCCCCTCATCCGGGCTCAGACCTCCCAAACACTGGCCAATCTTTAAATAGAGACCTCCGAAGGGCGTTCTCATCTTGATGGGTCACTCTGTTAGCCTATGGCAAGCATGGGCTTCATACCTTCACAGTTCGCACAGCGTTCCCCTCAGCCGGCAGCAAATGCCTGTTTCACAATATCAAAAGTTCTGCAATTTGACAAGGATTTTCGATTGTACAAGGGATTTGGCCTGGCCTTTGTGTGACCACCTTATACCAGCCTTCCCTGTGGCCTCTTGGTACTTGTAGTTTTCTTTAGATAAGTCACAGTGTTCAACATAGTCTCTTTGCTCAGGAGAGGGGTACCCACCAGAAACCTTCGACTGAGCGCCCACATGGCACTGGACCATTCTGACTCTGGTACCAAGTATGATCACAAAAGATCTTCTATCTATTTATCTTCTTAATGTTGCTACTGCAACCTTAAGCTTAACACAGTCCTTGTGACTATCAGGTTCTTCCGACTCACCGGCTGTGCTGAACTTGTTGATGGTTCCTTTGCTGCTGGAGTCAAGGATGGTACTACGATGGCAACCACGTCTCCCTGTCCTGGCTATCAGTGCGGGAGGGTGCCATGTACCGCTGACATAAGTTACACCATTTGCCATCTGCGATTCCTGGTCTTATGTTGCTTTCATCAGAGGCTTTGTGGGTCTGGGTTGAAAAGAGCAAGGGCAACTAGCTCCTTGACGTCCTTTCAGGTCTCGCCGCCTTTTTCCTCCGTTTGAAGTGCTTCCTGGAATGGCTGCTTCCTTGTGCGTTCGGCCTTGCTCAGAGTGTGCTCTTGTGCTCTGCCTCTTATCCCTATGGGGAAGAGAAAGGCAGTTGGGTGTGTGTAGTTATCAGCAATTGCCTGACTCTGCCTGACCCTTGTGTTGGGACATGTCAGGTATATGGTGTTGGTGTTAGTCCGTCTTGCTTCAAAACTCGGACACTCTGGCGAGCTTTCATAAGGAATTATATCCCTCATCGTAGGGGGGGTTGGTAAACTCAGAAGGGTGAGATTTGTAGGGTTTGTGAAATGAATAGGTGGCATTGTGGGAATGGTGGTGTTTGGTTAAAGCAGATAGGGAGTTTGGGAAATAATCAGAGGGACTGAGAGAACAATGACTGGGAGTATTTGGGTATGCAACCAGAAGATATGGAGTCTGGGAGATGTAGTTCTCGCTGCAACAGGGTTTGGGTTGGTTTTTGGTGAGGGAGATTTGTTGGGCGGAAGGGAGGTAGATTCGGAACAGCCTATTAAAGCCTCAGGGACTTCGTCCTCGTCCTCTTCCCCGGTGTAATACTGTGTCTCACCTGGGGCATTCCCCCGAGCATTAACCGGGCTACCCTACCCAGGTGATACTCCCTCGCTCGTCCACCCCCAGGGTTGGTATCTGAGAGCGTCAGCCCTTCACTGGCCCCTGAATAAGGGATTCTCCGGGTCTAATCGGGAGAACACCCTTAGGTTTCTAACACACCCTTCCCCAAGCTGGTTGGGTTGCAGTGTTTCACTTGGATATTTTATCTTGGAACATCCAGACCGCTGGTCCAAGCATGCCAGCATATAACCTGGATTGGTCTCCTCCTCCATTATACAAAGATTGTCATTGCTGGGGTTTTCAACCCTTTCCCGGTTGATCAGGGCTTGTTTAGGAGATGATTTGAAGAGTTCTCTCTTTTCTCTCTCTATTTTCCTTTCCCTTTCTTGAGCAGCCATCAACTCTTCCTCTAGATTTTCAGGGCAGATCTCCATAACATGGCCCGCTCTCCACAAAATAAGCATTGTTCTAAATGAGAGGTTTCCGCTCCTATCCTTATTCAGGGGGCTAAAAATGATTTCCAGGGCATTATTGTTTCTAGTTTTTGTTCCTCCTGGTCAATATAGGGTTCCCTTTGTATCCTCATATTTGGGTTTCTTACGTCCACTCTCATTTGCACACCCCCAATTATTCCTTTAGAACACTACGGATGGGGTTCTGGAGGCAGCAGCACAAGAGAAGGACTGCGGGGTGGAGATGACGAGCAGCTTACTACAAGCAGAAATCAGTAAGTGGCCAAAGCAACATTAGTGGGGGAATCACACCCCAGAAGCGCTGAGGCTAGATCCATCAGGCCAGGGGCCCACACGGGCCACTGCTGCTCCCCTGGATGCTGAGGGTGTGGATCAGCAGGCCCAAAATGACTTTCCTAGCACCAGAGAGTGCAGAGATGCGACACAGTGAGTAGCACATTGAGCGAGCTGGGAGCCGCGGCCAGGGGGGCACTGGGACTTGAGCGTTATTGGGAGCATCAAGAGTTAGAAGGCTGCATCGGAGGGTGCTTGATCCGAAACGCACTGCCGGAATACGTGGGAGGGCACAGTTCATTGCCTTCGACACTGCGGGCCGTGTTCCTTTGACACTGCGGCCCGTGCCATGAGAGGGGCCCATAGTAGATCCAACGCAGATGCGAACACGAAGGGGGCAAGGCCGGTGGTGAGTAGGTACCGCAGCGCTGTCGTGATGCGGTGGGCCGCATTGTCAGTCATTGCTGCCACATAGAGGGAGGCCCCCATCGAAGGGCAGGGGCTCCCCAATACCGCCTGAAGACATAGGCCCAGAAGAGGAGGGGCGCAAACGGCCCACCGCAACACAGCAAATTATCATTGGCAGGGCCACTCACCTGGCCAGCAAGACGGAGTCGAGAAGATGAAGGAGGGAAGGAGAGACACAGCAGTAGGAGGGCAGGTTGGGCCCCGCTCCCCGCCGAAGCTCACCACAAAGCTGACGGCCTCTCAAGCGGGCAGGGGACACTGAATTTCAGGTAAACATCATCCAGTAAGTGGGAGAGCACAGTCCATTTGCCTAGCACAAGCAAGTAACCACCTTCTATGAAAGAAAAAGGGGGGAGGGCTGGGCTCTAGATGTGAACACTCCTGTGCTAAGCTCAGTATCTGATCTGATGGTCCCTACTTCTCTGTACAAGATCACAGGTGGGAAGAGGTGAACCCACACCTCTTGTTTGGGAATGGTGGAAGCCTCAACGCAGGCAGACACGGACATAAAAGGATATTAACAAATTAAGTTGAATACGCGTGGCCCAGACGCGCTTAGCATATGATCAGGAATGGCACATGACAAGAAGGCATCATCAGAAAATAGACAGAACAGCAAGTGGGCGCTTTACCTTGTGCAAGCACCAGCATACACTGCACCGCTGCAGCATCGCAGCTCTCATTACTGCGTAGGCGGCCAGAAGAGTCAGCGAAGCCCCACTGGCAGCGTGGAAGCCTAATACAGACCCGGAGAGGCGAGACACAAAGTGAAGGAAGCGCACAGGTAGAGCACGCAAAGTCGGAAGGAGAGGCACCCGAGGGGGGCAACAGAAGAAGATAGTAGTTAAGCCCGGTAGGGGCACTGGGCAAGGCCGGAGGACTAGCTGGTCACCCCACCACAGAATAGGCTGGAGACCTCCTTGAAATGGGGCAGACCCGGAACACACTGAGAACAGCAGAAAGAGCACCGAGCAACACTCTATGGCAGAAGGAGGCATACCTGAAGATGACAGGGGAGAGGAAGGTGGAAGCAGCGATCAGGGAAGGAGAAGGTTGGGACTCCAGCCAACAGCAACGGCGCCTGAAGACGGGGAAGAAGCTGGGGGGAAGAAGCTGGGGGGAAGAAGCTGGGGGGAAGAAGCTGGGGCCCTACACAAATGCACCAGAGCCACAGTTGCTGGTATGCCAGACAAACAGAAAGGAGGCAAAGGAAGGCAAATCAGCATGCAGGCATACGCCCGGAAGAACGATGAGCCACAGCCCGAGATACCAGAGGCCGGCACGAGTATACTCAACTCCAAACGGCTGGGAAACGGACAGGAAGAGGACCCTGAAAGCGTCACTAGAGGGGAAAATGGATGCAGTGATCGTAGATGTGGGGCTCCTCAGGCAAGACGTAAGGAACCTGGCGGAGAGGGTGACCACAGTGTAACAACAGGTGCAAAGCAACTTGGTGAATATCACAACCAACCAGTCCCAAATGACGGAGGGGCTGGATCGCATTTGTACTCTGGAACATAGAGCAGAAGATGCAGAAGGGAGAGCTCAATGTAAAAATGTGCGTATAATGGGACTGTCAGAAGGGGAGGAAGGCAGGGACCCCACGAACTGCATTGAAAACGTATTGGTCCAGGAAGTGGGGGCAGGGAACTTGTTCCAGGGCTTTGTAGTAGAGAGAGCGCACAGAGCTCTGACCAGGAGATCCCGTCCAGGGGCACCCCCAAGACCCATGATTGCAAAGATCATGAACTACAAGGACCGGGAGAAGATCTTGCTGTTCTCCATGGGGGGGGGGGTGATAATGAGAAACGCCTGTAGGATAACTATCTATCCAGACTACACAGCACTAGTGCAAAAGCAACAGGCACAATATTGGCCAACTAAAGAGCGCCTTCGGGCCGCCGGCATGCGATTCATGCTACCATTCCCAGCCAAACTGAAGGTGCTACATAATGGCAGGTCACACATTTTGGAGACCACAGCGGATGCTCATGAGTGGATGGATCAGCAGGGGAAACTACAGCCAAGAGAAGGGAACAAGCAAAACAATAGGAATGCACCCTAATGAGGCACAGAGTGCGACAAAGACGAACAGACTACATCAATAGGACTTGAACCAGCAGTTTGACAGGAGAGAACTCGCAACCTCCTGGGGCTGACCGCCAATCAGCATGAAGGAACCCCACAGAGGAAAAGTTTTGAGGTATCCCGCTGCAGCTACGGAAAGGAGGGTGGTGCAAGCAAAGCTGCAAAGCCCGAGCCGGGGGAGGGTGGCTGGGCATTTGTTAATAGTTGTAGTTAGTGTGTGGAGAAGTTTGTTGAGTGAAGGCACAAGTGGAGGAGTGCCCTTCCAGTTTATAAGACAAGAGAGAGACTCGGAGGGTAGAATACACAGAATGTTGGAGAACAAAGAGGTGTGTCTGATAAACACGCACACCCCTTATCATGATGCAACAGAGTTCTTCATTCATCTGGGCAGGAAATTTCAACTGCACACTGAACCCACAGGTGGACAGATCTGACACCAAGCAAAGCAAGCCGGCACCGCCGGCCAGGGCTCTACGGAAGATCCTAGACCAGCTGGAACTAGAAGACGTCTGGAGGAAGGTACACGCTGACACAAGGGGATACACACACTATAGCATTCCACATGGAATATACACCTGCATAGACTACCTATTTACCGGCAGGGAATCTCTCAGGGAATTCACAGGGATACAAATCAACGCACAAACGCTTTCTGTCCACGCCCTGTTAGCAGCAACATGGGCATACACATACAAGGGGGCCCCAATACCCACATGGCCACTGAGGGTGGAGGCACTAATGGATGGGGATTTCCAAGAGCATATAAGAGACACGATAGATGACTACTTTAACCACAATATTTGGGAAAATTTCAAAGTAGTGCTCAGGGGAGTGGCGATTGGGAAGACAGGTGGTCTTAGGGGAAGCATCCTGGCAGAATTTCAGGGAAATTGAAAGGGAGATAGAATGAGTGGAGGTACTTGCGGGCATGAAAGGGGAGGAGCCGGGGGTACTCACTATGCTGCGGCTGTAGTGCAGCAACATTTGGGAAAAATTGAGGGGACTGGACTATGGGAAGTACATATAGAGACTGCATGCAGAAAAGGATAGGCTTGGCAGGGTCTTAGCCTGGCTCACCAGGCAGGAGAGCAGACATGAACCAATAAACGCTGTTGTAAACGAACAGGGGGAGGAAGTGAGTACCCAGCAAGGGATACATTAGGTATTTTCACAGTTCTATGAAAGGTTGTAGTCCCGGAACCAGAAAGCTGAGGCGGGTGATATAGCCGACACCCTGGAGGAGATTAATCTTCCCAGGTTAACTGAGAAGCAGGTGCGGGTGCTGGACGCACCCCTCACGGTAGAGGAGTTGACTGCCATAATAGCCGACCTCCCAACAGGCAAATCCCCGAGACCGGACGGGGGAATTTTATAAGAAGTACAAAGACACCCTGGCCCCACGACTGCTGAAGTTGTATGAGGAGGCGTATGTGAGGGGACAGTTGCCACAGCGTCTGCCAGAATTGGTTATAATACCCATACTAAAACCGTGGAAGCCGCCTATGACCGTTCTCCCTGATAAACCAGGACTCGAAGATCCTGACCGCAGCCCTCGCGAATCGACTCAAGCAAATCATACCTACGCTGGTGCACCCAGATAAAGTGGGATATGTACCAGGGAGGAACACAACATGGAATCTGCAAAGACTGCACCATGTGGTAGACAGCACGAATCAGAGTCAGGGAGAATGCGTGGAGCCGTCTCTTGATGCTATAAATGCATTTGATTCCGTTCATTTTTTAATTTTTTTTTATTTAAAATGTTTTAGTTTACAAGTAAACTTTCATTATCTGTTTCATTTCATTTCATATCATGTGGTTAGACATATACGTATATCTTTAAAAAAAGGAAAGCGGCAGAGCAAAAAAAATACAAAGAAAAAGAGGAAAAAAAGAAAAAAAAAGGAACACAAAGTGCAGTAGACGCTGTTCCATTGTTTTCGTTTCTTTTGATAGTACTATTGGTATTCCTTTTTCTAAAATAGGCGGACTATTTTCTTATTGTTCCGACCCAGGAATTTTGTTGGTAATTGCTTCCCAGAATTTGATGATTTTGATAATAAGTTTTGTGATGCTTCCTGCTAGTATCATTGGCCATCTTTGTTCAGGCTCTAGGTGAACACCTGGGTCTAACCATCTATCCCTACATTGGTTCCTTTGTTCTGTTAGTCCTGTATACTTCATGATTATGTGATGTAAAGTTTTGAGTTCAGATTTATCTTTACAGAATCGACAGAACATGTAGTCCCCAGGCATTTGTTTTATCATTCGAGTCTTTGTCTTGTGGGTAGAATATTCAGTCGGAATCTTAGGAAAGTATTCCTAATGTTCTTGTCAGGAAATTTCTTCAGATATTCCGGGATGTGATGTAGTGATCTTATATCGATATTACTAGTTAAGGAAAGTTTGTATGAAGCATTTAGCGTGATTGTTTTGATCCAGTCATTTCTTTGCAGTACCAGTTTGGCTTTCTGTGGCCGATTTAACAGTATTTCAATCTGTATGTCTTCTCGTTCTAGTAGTTTAGTACATGCTTGTTTCCATTGTTTCAGTACAGTTGCATTTATTGCAAGATTTCTGTCTCGCAAGATGTCTATCGCTGAAAGTTTTTCTGTTGCTTGGGTTTTCCTGAACAAATTGAGGGAATTCCAGTTTCTGACTGCATCGAGGGATTGTAGGCCCAGTTTGTGCCGTATACGAGGCGCCAGAAAAGAGGCGGGCAGTGCAAGTATTTTACGCCATATTGGCCCTTCTAGTTGGTTCCAGAGTTCTTGTGGTGTGTTAATCATGGACTCTGCTCCATATGTTAGTATTGCCGTTATTTTTTTAACAAAATGTTTTATTACGGGTTGCATTGAGTATGTCCCGTATTTACCATGAAGCATCCTGCCTTGTCGTGCTAAGCATAATGATTTTTCTTTGGTTTTTTCTGTCCACTGTTTTTCAATTTCGGATTGATTTACTATCAAACCCAAGTATTTAATATTTGAGACTGTTTCTAGTTGTTTCCATCTAAATGGAAGGTCATTAGTTTTTTTATTGTACTTCTGTGTTAGTGACATTTTTGTTTTTTCCCATTGATTTTAAGGTCATTTTCTTTTGCATAGTCCATTAGATGATTTGTAGACCTCTGTAATCCTACTTTTGTTTTGTCGAAGCATACTATGTCATCCGCGTAGATTACATGTCTGATTTTTGTTTGATTTAGTCTGGGTGGGTTTGTTACAATTGTAGATAGGTGTTCGGGCAGATCTGAGACGTATAAACTAAACAACGTTGCTGCGAGTGGGCATTCTTGCTTCAGTCCATTTGCTGTCCATATTTTGACAGTCAGGTCTCCTCTTTGTGAAATACGAACTTTGATAGAGGTGTTGGTATATAGCGCGATAATCTGCTGCAGAATATTATTTGGACAACCCCAGGCTGTAAGTTTCTTCCACAATTTGGATATATTGATTGAGTCAAAGGCCAATTCAAGATCGACAAATAGAGCTAATGTTGTTGTCTTTTCTCTCATTGCTTCTAGTTTCAGAAGATTTAGTATTAGAAGGTTAATGTTTGTCCCTGCATTTTTTTGTCCGTTAATTGGGACTGGCTCCTGGATGCACTTACCCATTTTGGGATAGGGGAGGGATACCTCCGGTGGGTAAGACTCCTTTACATGGATCCTATAGCAAGGGTGAAAACGAGAAGGCACATTTTGAAGGGGTAGAAAATTGGCAGGGGCACAAAGCAGGGATGCCCACTATCCCATATGCTATATATACTGGCCCCGGAACCATTTGCGGCTTTCCTCAGGGTGGAGTACAAGGATGCCGGAATAGAGATAGACGGGGTGGTACACCAAATATCGATATACGCAGATGACATGCTCCTTTATGTCGGGAATCTGAGGGAACATTTACAAGACCTGTTAGAAGCCTTGGGGGCATTTGCCAGCCTGTCGGGATCACTGTTAATAAGGAGAAATCTTTGTTATTCCCCCTAGCGGACCTGAGGAGGGCTGCCCCTGACCAGTTGCATAACTTAGGACTTACATGGACGCCAGTTACCTTCCGCTATTTAGGAGTAGGCATATACCACAACACCACAGTGACGCACACGGCCAACACACAGGCGGCTCTATACAAAATAGAGAAAGCAATAAAGTTCTGGAAGACACTCCCACTGGGGATGATAGGGAAGGCTGCCTTACTGAAGATGACGGTGCTGCCCCACCTACTATATTACTTCACTAACATCCCATACAACATTCCAGGGTCCTTCTTTAAACGACTTCACACACTGGCAAGGGAATTCCTCTGGGCTGGGGGGAGGAGCAGGATAGCACTGAACACATTACAGAGGGATTATGAATGGGGGGGTCAGGCTACCGGACTTTCAACGTTACTACCTAGCAGCACAACTCCAATTTGTGGTACGGTGGCTGGGGGATGACCCATCCATAGATGCATTGCATTTCCAACCACCAATGCGACAATATTATTTGCGGGAGCTCTTGTGGATAGACAAAGCTCTGATCCAGCCACTCCCCACCATGGTCAAACTGGGCCGGACTCTATGAAGGAGAGCATGGAAAATGCATGTGACACAAGACCCCTGCTCTATGAAAATTCCCCTTGTGGGACAATTCGACACCCGCATGGAGTCCCTAGCAACCTACTGTGCACAGTGGGAGGACAAGGGAGTGGCACAGATTGGGGATTTATGGAAAGATGGGCAATGGGGAGAATTCTAGACCCTGATGGAAGAGCAGAACATTCACAGGGGACAATCTCTACTATGCAACTGTATGGTCCGGAGGATCAAGAATTCATGGAAGACATTACCCGAGGGGGAGGATAATGAAGGGGAGCTGGACATGTGGCACGACGTGTCGGAAGGGGAGCACACAGTATACAGATTCTATGAACTGCTCTTGCGTAGCAGTAATGGGAGGGTATTGCAGGCAAGGGCCAGATGGGAGGAGGAACTTCAAAAAACTTTCACGAGATGAGGAATGGCACAGGACGCTCCGGTATGCAATGAAAGTCTCAAGAAACACGAGATTCAAGCAACTGCAGCTCTACCTTATTCACAGGGCATACCTCACACCCAAGAGTTTGTCCGCCATGGGAAGTAAACAAACTCATAGCTGCCCACGCTGTGCAGCGGAGAAGGCGGATATGTTACACATGCTCTGGTCCTGTCCGGTGATAACTAACTTCTGGGACATTGTAAAGGATAGGGCAGTGGCAGGAGGGATACAAATGCAGGCGTGGTCGCCGGAGTCTTATATACTTGGGCTGTTCCCGGGGGGGGACAAACAGAGGATGCATATGGCAAAGTTGAAAGACTTGATGTGTATACTGGTGAAGCACCGCATAGCAATGGCATCGAACACAAGTACAGGGCCGTCAATAGAACTGTGATGGGCGGAACTGAAGAAATGGATGATAGCTGAGATAGGGCTGTGGACCAGGGCACTGCTTGACAGTACTGAAGGGCATGGCACAACAGACCCTAGTGGGCTGGGAGAAGATTGAATAACTGGTGGCACAGTGGTAATGGGACACTCAGCAGAGAGGGAAACCGGAGGCAGAGGGCAAGCCGGATGAAGCCTGTTCCGAGGGATATGGACTATAAGAGATAGATAACACTGTGGACAGACATGGAGGAAGCCAAGCCAGTGCGCCAAGATGATGGATGACACAGTGCCGAATCCAACATGCAGTGACAGTTGTAGTGTGATGTTTGTTTTTGTGTTTTTTGGTTGTTATGTGTTGGAAACAAATAAAGAGTTTTAAAAAAATGTATTGCCTTCAACTTTCTTTCGGACAGGCGAAATGGCTTGAGAGTTTAGGGGAGAAAATTGGATTTCCATTCTCTGTTCCCTGGGCTTGAAGGGTTGCATCGTGTTTTCCATAGACCGCACCCCATTGATGAAAAAAGGAGCTTGCGTGGATTTGCCTCTTGACTCAAAGATTTCTGAGTCCTCTTGGAGGGTGTTGTTCATTTGCTCTTGTTCTAATACTGTGAGTGGAGCATGGAAATCCCTATTCGGTTCCTTGTCATATAAGTGGGTTCTCCAACTAGTATCAATTGAATCATATCCCACTCTGACACCATATATAAGGAAGGCATGGCATTGAGGTAAGACAGACACAAGTGATCACAGTTTAAGGGTGTTTATTAAACTGTAAAATGGGTGAGATAAACGTCTAATCTAATCCTAAATCTGAGATGGGAGCAGGCTATGACCATTAAATAATAATAAAAATACAGTCCTAGTGGAGTCTAATCAAATAAAAAGGCCCTATACAAAACAAAACGATTGCCAATCCTTACCGCTATGTTACAAAAGAGTGTGGGATAATGTTCACAAGAAAGAAGTGTTCACAAAATGATAAGTCAGAATGTTATGGCCGGGGTCTCCCTTCCCCATGTTTTTAGCACAGGACAAGGTGGGTGTTATATCTGGTAACTAGGTTAGAATCCGATATCAAAGGTATCACTGACCTGATCAGACAGCAACTTCCCACGGAGAATACAAATGCTGAAATGAAAGCCCCCCCAAAAAGTTCTGCCCTCACCTCACCGGAAATAATAATATACCAATGAGGGAAGGTGCACAACCCCCAGGGAAACCCTCAGGGGAAGAAAACCCTGGACGATGCCGCTCACAGGAGGTCTGGAAGAGGTCTTGCGATAAGTAGAGGTCTTTCTTATAGTTGAAGGCTCGTGGCGGAGATGGATTCTCTACAGGTATAGACAAGACAGGTAAGAATTCAATAGTCAGGAGAAAGCCAGGAAAAAACAGGATAAACGGTAGACTGGAACTTACTGGTGGATATTTGCAGAATCTACTGGAAAACTATAAAGGGATCTGGAACTCTGGATTTCCAACACTGAGGTCCCAAAACAGAGAAAGCGAGCCCACCCTTAGAGAAAGAGATAATCATCTTCCTGCAGAAGTAACAGGGGAAAGTAAGGCCGAGGGCTGGTGTTTAGAAAACACCAACTTACTTTGGAAGGGGAGGTAGAGAGTGCGAGGAGTTCAGAATGGATGTTGGAAGCGGATAACTTGCCGGGAAAAGACGAGGTCCAGTATTGAAGCCGAGTCGAGAGAGGAGAAGAGAGTCTGATAGGAAGACAAATAAACAGAGAGAGGTCAGAGACAGTGAGAATTCACATAAATCACCGAGGTTAGATAGCCTAGCAGCGAAGTTACGGAGCGCCGAAATCAGCAGTAACGACGCAGCGGATGGCAGTACTTCCTTCACTATATGCGATCACGTGAGCAGCCACCGCGTCTCTAGGGAGCGTGCAGAGTCTATACCGCTGTCTGTAGTAACGGCACGGAAATCAGCCGCCATCTTGGACGTGTTGAATCATATCACTCTGCATACCCGGCGGCGCTGCCAGAGAGACCAGCGTCGTAACAGCGTGACAGTGGGACTCTCGATCTCCGCACACTCCTGGGCTTTTCCGGCACAAGCTTACAGTTCATTTTCTCAGTATCAGGGCTTTCTGAACCCAAGTCTCTTTTCATGCAAAGTCTCTTGCTTCAGAGTGCCTGATACGCCACAACAACAAAACGAAAATTCCTTCTGTTAACCTTTACGTCGGGTGATTACCCTTCAACCTTGAATCCCCCTCAGCCGGGCTCCTATCCTTCTCTCAGTCATCAGCCTTTCGCAGTCGGGCTCAGACCAACCACTCACTGTGAACATCCCTCAGGTGGGTTTATACTTGCCATGACAATGTTGCTCACTTTTCAACAGAAAGTCCTTCTAGACCCCTTAGGTGCTGCCCTTTACCTAAATCCAGGTTTGAACCCCCAGTCAGGCTTTCTCTAAAGCCCCCAGTCAGGCTTCGCACAATTGTCATATTCAAAAACTTCTTAAGGTCTTGTTAAAAAACCTCTTAGGGTAAGTGGGGTGCACCTCATCTGGGCTCAGACCTCCCAAACGCTGCCCAATCTTTAATCAGAGACTTCCAAACGGCAATCTCGTCTTGCTAGGTCACTGTTAGCGTATGGCAAGCACAGGCTTCATACCTTCACAGTTCGGACAGCGTTCTCCGCAGCCGGCTGCAAACACCTGTGTCAAGGACTTTTGATTGTCCAAAGAATATGGCTTGATCCTTGTGACAATAGGCAGAGCGATCCGTGGGAAAACGCCAGGGTCCTGATACACGGGTAGGCGTAGCTTGGCACAGCCGGAAGAAAGGTTTAAAATCCGCTTGGAGACGGTATCCGAACAAAAAAGAGGACAGTGAAGACGGAACATCAGACAGTTAGCAACTTCAAACAGAAGCAGCGAGGCACGAATCACAGCTGCTTATGAAGGCGGAAGCAACCAAGAGGAATGTCCAGTAAGGACGTAATACAATCACTTGATAAGCACACAAGAAGCATGGGAGTTGTAGTCTCTTTATGACACATGCTACTGCTTTGATGATTTCCCCTGCAGTTTCCATCGGGCGAAAAACGGTGCAACAGAACGCCTGACACCACAATGAAGGGTGATGACCCTGTGCCTTGCTCCAGGGATTTCCTGGGTCCGCATGTTGTGAGGCATGGTGGAGCCCTGCAAGCGCTTGCGTGCACTACGAAGGTCTCGCCGCCTTTCTCCTCTGTTTGAACTGCCATCCTGGAATGGCTGCTTCCTCGTGCATTTGATCTTGCACGGAGTGTGTTCTTGTGCTCTGCCTTTTATCCCTATGGGGAAGAGAAAGGGCAGTCAGGTGTGTGTAGTTATCAGCAATTGCCTGGCTCTGCTTGACCCTTGTGTTGGGACATGTCAGGTATACAGTGTTGGTGTTAGACTGTCTTGCTTCAAAACTGGGACAACCTGGCAGGCTTTCATAAGGAATTATATCCCTCGTCCGGGGTTGGTAAACTCAGAAGGGTGAGATTTGTAAGGTTTGTGAAATGAATAGGGGGGATTGTGGGAACGGTGGTGTTTGGTTAAAGTAGGTGGGGAGTTTGGGAAATAATAATCAGAGAGACGGAGAGAAGGATGAATGGGATTATTCGGGTAGGCAACCGGAAGATAGGGATTCTGTGAGATGAAATTTCTCACTGCAACAGGGTTTGGGTTGGTTTTTGGTAAGGGAGATTCATTGTGCGGAAAGGAGGTAGATTTGTAACAGCCTATAAAAGCCTCAGGGACTACATCCTCCTCGTTAGCAGAGCGAACAGACACCACGGAGAGAGCCATACAGGGACTGTTAGAAGACAGTAGGAAGTCGGAGGAGAAGATTGAGGATCTAGCTAGACTCTCCCACAATAGACTCTCCCACAACCTGGAAGTGCAATGCGAGAACCTAGAAATAGGTCCCGCAGATCTAACATCCGCGTTAGGAACTTGCCCGAAGCGGTGGGAGACAAGGGGCTCAAGGAAACAGTGCAACAGATTTACGCAGATATCCTCGGGGAAGGCACGGCAGGGGAAATACAAATCGATAGAGTGCACAGAACAGGCCCCAAAACCAAAAATCGGGAGCTTGCCCAAGGGACATATAGCCAGAGGGCACCATGCGTGCAACAGGCAGGTGGAGGCCTGGGGCGGGGCATTAACACACAAACCAGACTGCTTTCCAATGCCTCACACTAAATGTTAGGGGTTTAAATACCCCAACAAAAAGGCAGAAAGTAAAGCAGTTTCTCTTGAGGGAGCAACTGGACATAGTGGCCTTCCAAGAGACACATACAACGAAAAAGGTTAGGCACAGATTTAAACAATGACACTATCCACACATCTATCATTCCAATGCCCAGTGTAAGGTGGCAGGGGTGCTGATAGCTCCCCACTCAGACCCGATACCCGGATTCTAGATTCTACGATGGATAGCCAGGGGAGGTACCTGTTCCTTATTCTTCAACGGGGCATAACAACGCTTACGATAGCATCTATCTATGCCCAAAATACAGCACAGGGCTTAGAGCTTCCCTGGTGACATAGAGTAATTTGGGAAGGGGGATGTACTCTTGATGGGAAATCTTAATCTGGCGTGGGACCCGGAGAGGGATTGAAGTGCACGCATGTACCACAGGCATCCCCCTCCCTCGCAAGCTCTCTGCGCTAAGCTGGACCAATTGGCTCTGACTGATTCTTGGTTAGCCCTTAAGGGGAAGCAGAAGGGTTACACCTTCTACTCGTATGTCCACAAATCCTTTTCCCGCATAGACTGTATTTGGTCCTCAACTACCCTACTGGGCTTGATTAGGGAGATCGACCTTGGAACTATCCAGGTGTCAGACCGAGCCCTGTTGACCATAATGCTGCACCTGCTGAAGGTGAGGGGAGACCTATGGAATTGATTGTTCTCTCAAGGGCTCCTAGCAGACCAAATACTGAGGAAAGAAGAAGAATCCAAGATCAAAGACTTTTTTTAACTCAGTGCCTCACTGGAAATCACTGAGCATTGTCTCTGGGATGTCTTCAATGCGACCCTGTGGGGAGACCCAATCGCAATGCCTTTGCCAGTCCTTTGCGCTTGAAAGCGAGATGGAGCGGGAACTCTAGGAAGTCATGCGCAAAACGGAGACGGATGTTTGGATGCAACTCTGTAAAACATATAGGGGGCTTTGCTCGAACTCCTCAAAACCAAAAAGGCAGACAAGGGGCTGCTATACCTTCGGCAGAAATACTACGTGAAGGCCAATAAGGCCAATCAACTTCTAGCATGCCTGATAAAAGGCAGCATTGCAGATTATTCAAGAGATAACAATCCCTACGGGGTCTAAAGTTACCACCACATGAGACATCCTCAAACAATTCACAACATTCTGCACGGCCCTTTACACATCCAACCACCCTGACAGTGCCTCGCAGGATGCTTACCTCCACTCAGTCCCCATTCAAAAAATAACCCTAGGAGAACGAGAACAGTTAGAGAAAGATATCACTGTTGAGGAGGTACTGAAAGCTATTATGGAACTTCCGCTCAACAAATCCCCTGGCCTGATGGCCATCCGTCTGTTTTTTACAAAACATTTCAGAAGCTACTCACCCCCAGACTAACTAGACTTTTCAACACATTCCGGAACCTGAATCCCATAACCCTGACAATGGAAACAAGCAAACATGGTCCTGTTTCCGATGCCAGCCAAGGACCCGCACTTTGCAGGTATTACCGGCCCATTGTCCTAATTAATATAGACGACAAGCTCTACGCAAAAGTCTTGGCAAACCGAATTGAAGACTTCGCCCCTAAACTAATACACCCAGACTAATCTGGGTTTATTAGGCGGTCACAGACATTGGACAATATTAGCAGGGTTTGCCACTTAAGTGAGAAAGCTGCGAGGAAGGCCACTCCATCCATCTTCCTCCTCTCGCTTGATGCAGGAAAAGCGTTTGACCATGGAGTGGTCCTTCTTATTCTGCACGTTAGAGCTGATGGGTTGCTGTCATGGCCACTGGGCAAGGACCACTAGTTACATCATCTAAAGGGTTCAAGTGGACCCAGTCCTGGCACCTTTGGCACACTTTATTTCTGGTGCAAGTGTTGTTTCCTCCCCTGCAGGGCCCCCACGTGCATCCAGGTTGGGCGTGGCAATAGGAAAACATTGGGCTGCATGTGCAGCATCTTCTGGGAGTGGCAAGGTGGGGCCACAAGGCGGAGCCAAGGGAGCGTGGCTGGGACTAGGCTATTTAAGCCTGCCCCACCCGCATGCAAGGGCTTCGCGTTAGTCTGCTTATAGCAGCGTAACGCTCACTGCCGCCTGAGCGCTCTTACCTGATTCCAGCAATACCATTGCTTAAAGCGCAGCTTGCCTGTCTCCAGCAACATCATCTCTAGCGGGCATCTTACCAGATTCCAGCAATACCATTGCCTGAAGTGCATTTTCCTGATTTCAGCCATACCATCGCCAGAAGCACATTTTACCTGATTCCGGCAATACCATCGCCTGAAGCGCATCTTACCTGATTCCAGCCATACCATCGTCTGAAGCGCATCTTACCTGATTCCGGCAATACCATTGCCTGAAGCGCATCTTACCTGATTCCAGCCATACCATCGCCTGAAGCGCATCTTACCTGATTCCAGCAGTCACCGCAGTCGGAGCACATCCGCACCTGTTCTGGGCATCTAAGCTACGTGGGAGCTCATCTTGCGCAGCATCCTCGCGGATCCATCCATCAACCAGCTGCCGGAAGGTCTTCGGATCGCTGCCTCTCGTCAGACGTCGCCAGGCCATACCTGCAGGAGAAAAGGACAAACAAGGTTAGAAACAACATAAAGACACATTCCTCGCGCTTGACCTTAGAATCAAACTTGCCTTCTACATGGGACATCGTAAACCCCTCGGGCCCCCATTTGGACTCGCTTCCAACACTGCAACTCCGCTAGGCCCTTCACCACCAATTGGGGAGAAGGAAAGACATTACAAGGGTTACAGACAACAATCACGGAAAAAAGGCATTGCAAAAGGATACGGACAATAATCATTGTTGAGAAACACTTACCTTTGAAGTGTATCAGCCACAGCCGGTCTGGGCGGCCACGCACATGGACCAGTGAAGAAACTAGGTCCCATTAAAGGCGCCTCTTCAGTTGAAGCAGGACCGAGAGCTCATCCTCATAAATAAACAGGTGAGACTATATGGGTAAACGCATGCTCACCTCATTCTGGGAAGAAGGGTTCGAGGGAAATCACAGCCAAACCACAGCATTCTCACTGCCTCTCGTATTCTCTCAGGGGCAGTGTCAGCAATCAGCGCAGTCCACACTACAGGAGCAGGGGAAAAAGTCTGATCCAGGGGAGCCAAGTCCAGGGAGGGCTGCAACCGTGCTCCAACGTCCCCGCAGAGACCAGGTGGGCGTAACAGTTTTGGGGCGTCCTTACTGCAAAAGATACCTGACAGTTAGGCTTTTAATTAACAGACAACTATCCACGACCATCCAGCTTCGAAGAGGAACCATGCAGGGATGCCCACTGTCCCTGCTCCTCTATGCAATCCGAGCCATTCCTGAGTAGAATCAGATCACTGGGGGATATTTGTGGGGTCCCATTCGGGGGCGAGGACCACAAGGTTATGGCATTTGCGGACGACATGCTCCTGGCCCTCACCGATCCCGAGAACTCTCTTCCGACTATAGTACTGGAGATAGAAGCATTTGGGGTAGTGGCAGGACTGAAAGTCAACAACACAAAGGCAGAAATCCTGAACTTGGTGCTCACAGGTGACTCACTGTGGTGGGTGGTGGAAAGTACCTCTTTTGGCTGGGTGCCACAGGGTATGAGGTTTTTGGGGGTAACAATCACAAAGTCCCTAGCCGGGCTATATGACGCAAACTATAAACCGCTGCTGGAGGCAACCAAAACCCATCTGCACCATTAGGCCCCGCTATCGGTCTCCTGGCTTGGGAGAATTAGCACCATTTATTTTTAAATGTTTTTATTGGCATTTGTCATTTGTCTACATTTACATAAGAGACATTTGGTTAATAATAATTAGTATTAAAGGGGGATGGGGGAAAAGTGGGAGAACAAACAATAAACAAACTAAACAAATAGTCTTTGTTGCCACATAGGTGTGTTGGGGATCAAGGCCCGCTTTATTTGGTTTGATGGGCTGCGGAAGTTCCCTGGTGGTGAATTGGCTGGGGGTGTCTGATCTAACAGTTCTGGGGGCTCCCCTGCTGAGTGTTGAAATTTGCCCGTGGTCTGTTGGTGTTCAGGTGGGGAGTGGTAGCTCAGGGAGGTTTATCGTCTGATGGGTGGAACACATCCCGTATTAAAGCTTTCCAGTCCTCATAGGTTGTGCTTACTTCTCCTCCCGCTTTGTCCGTTTCCTCTCCCCATACCACCGTCTCAGCTCCCGACCAGCGCTCCAATTCTTTTTGCCACCTGTCGAATTGTGTGCCGCTGGGGGATTTCCAAACCATAGCTATAGATCTCTTTGCAAGCACGCATACCATGTCCATAAATTTCACTATGTGTCGTAACTTGATTATTTTTGGGTACGTTCCCAGAAGGCATTCTTTCGGGGACCATTCGTATCGTGTCACCCCTGCTCTTCTGCAGGTCTGTACTGTTCTGGACCAGAAGTTTGGGATCTTCGGACATCCCCAGAACATATGTATCATCCCCGCTTGCTCTGCGTTGCATCGGGGACATAGGGGGATGTTGTTCTTACTGAATTTGGCTATTTTTTCTGGTGTCATGTATGTTCTGTATAACACTTGTAATTGGATTAGTCTGAATCTGGCGTTTCTTGACACCTCTCTGGGGTATATTAGGACTCTCTCCCATTCCTTTTCAGTGATTTCCACTCCCAGCTCCGCTTCCCACTTCGCTTTAAGGGTCTCACTTTTGGGGTTGGGCCTGTCTGCTAATTAAGCATAGAGCCTAGACACTGGTTTCCATCCATCACCTAGGTTGTATAGTACGTTAACAGTGGGTCTTGCTCTAGTTCACCTGGCCAATCTTTCCATTGCGACTTTGAGCTTTCTCTGACTCTTCTGTACCACAGGAATTGGCCTTTGGGTAGGCCCTCTTTCGCTACCATGGTTTCAAATTCTCTGAAAGTTCCATCTTCATATGTGTCTCCCCAGGTGTAGATGCCGTATTCTTCCCATTTCCTCATTAGGGTTAGGTCCTTTTTTCCTGTACACACTCCTGCTGTGATTGGTATGTCTGCTGTGTAGGGGTGTACCCCTCTTGAGAGTTTCAAAGCCCTGGCCCATACCTTCTTGCCCAACTTTACTAGCATCGGGATTTCTCCTAGGCATCCCTCCGGGACCCATAGTATTTCTTTCAGATTTGCTGGCGCTACAGGTTGTTTGAGCAGCCTGGTTTCGTAGGTGCGCTCATCCGCTAACCATTTAACCACGGTACTCAGTTGGGCAGTTAGAAAGTACCTTTCGAGGTCTGGGAGTGGGATTCCGCCTACTGCATATGGTAGTGTTAGTGTTCCGAGAGATATCATGTGTCTAGTGTTGCCCCATAGCAGTTCCTTCAGTAACCTTTCTAACACTCGGAAGAAAGAGGCTGGGATAAGGTAATGTATGTTATGGAAAATGTATAGGAACCTTGGGAGCACTATCATCTTGACCACTGCGGCCCTGCCCATCACCGATAGTGGTAGCGTTGACAGAATTTCATTAATTTTCTGAGCCTGTGTACCGCCACTTGGGTATCACCCCCATGCATCTGTTCTGGTGTATGCCAGATGTTGACTCCCAGGTATCTAATGGTGTGCCTCTTCCACTGGATTCCCACCATCGGGAGTTCAGTTTCGGTTTGTTCAGCTAGGCCCCCCAATGGGAATATGCTTGACTTCTCTCTGTTGAATGAGATCCCTGACACCCCGGCAAAGTTCTCGAGGACCTCTAGGACTGTTGGTAGGTTGAGGTGGGGGTCTCTCAGGTATAATAGAACATCGTCTGCATATAATGAGACTATGTGGTATTCGCCCCCAAGTCTGATGCTGTGTCAAAGAATTGTTTCCTCATATATATGGCTAGTGGTTCTAGACCCAGGATATAGAGCATTGGGAATAGGGGGCAGCCCTGCCTCGTGCCCCTCTGGATGTCCCATAGTGCTGACACTGTCCACCCAGTCTTGACTCTGGGGATTGGTATAGTATTTTTATCCATCTAATGAAGGTTTCCCCCAAACGGTCTCAGGACCTCCAGCAACCACTCTCAGTATATGGAGTCAAAGGCTTTTGTGGCAACCAAGGATACCACAGCATATGATTCGTGAGTGTGTTTAGTTTGTGCCACTATGTGTTGCAGCGTTCGTAGGTTCATGGCTGTGCTACGGCCTGGTACGAACCCATTCTGGTCTACATGTATTAATGTGCCTATCACCCTCAACAGTTTTTGGGCTAATATGATCGTCAATATTTTTATGTCATAATTAAGCATGGCCAGTGGTCTGTACGAACCACATTCCTCCTTCAGCTTCCCAGGTGTGGGGATCGGCACTATCAGTGTTTCCCTCATGCTTTTTGGTAGAGACCCTTTCTTGTATGACTCCCGAAAGACTTCCAAAAGAGTAGGGCCCAGGGCTGCATCGTACACTTTGTAGAACTCAGGGGGCAGGCCAGCGCTGCCCGGGGTCTTGCTCGTGGACAGCAATTTAATTTCTTCGGTTATGTCCTCCACTGTTAGATCCTTGTTTAGGGCAGTTCTCTGGGCTTCGTTCAGTACTGGTAGGCCTATTTCTTCCAGGGTGTCTAGAATGTCTCTTTGTGGTTGTGTGAGTGTACAGCTGGGAATAGAAGTGCCTGAAAATCTCATTGATTTCAGATTGCGATGTGTGGGTCTCACCGGTGGGGGCTTTGATTTCAGTGATCAGGGATTTCGGGTGTTCCCTTTTGCAGAGCCAGGACAAAAGTCTACTCGGTTTATCACCTTCTGCATGTGCCTGAGTGGTCTTGGTTATGTAGTCGAATTTAGCTAGTCTGGCCCATGCGATTTGCAATCATTTCTAAGTGCAGTGAGTTCCTCCTTTGTTTCCCTCGTTTTGGGTGCAGTGGTTTCGAGCTGGGTGATCCGCTTTTCACCAGTTTCTAGTTCCTTCCTCAGGGTTTTCCTTATGCCACCGGTGCTAGCAATGGCTTCCCCCCTGATGACCACTTTTAGTGCTTCCCATATCGCGTCCCATCCCTCCAGACTGCCCACATTGACATCTAGGTATTCTTGTATTTTGTCCCGGAGTCCTTCTCGGAATGTGCCATCTGTGAGTGCTTCCCTTGGCAACCGCCATAGCGGTATGGGTGGTTTGGGCCCTCGCGTTTTCCATTCCATGAGTAGTGGGGAGTGGTCAGATATTGTTCTTCCCAGGTAGGATGCTGACTCCACTTGGGGCAAGTGTTGTTTGTCTGCTAGCAAGTAGTCAATCCTGGTGTCGAGTGTGTGGGGGGGATGAGAAGTATGAGTATTCTCTGTCGTTTGGGTGAAGTTCACGCCAGACCTCAGCCAGGTCTAAGTTCTCTAATACCTTGTTCAGTGGGGACTGTTCAGGGGCGGTTGGTATAGTTAGGGGGTTGGATCTGTTCTCCGTGTAATCTCGTATGCAGTTAAAGTCCCCTCCCCATATGAAAAAAACCTTCTCGATAAGGCACTAGTTTGGCACTGAGTTTAGCCAAATAAGACGAGACACCGTTGTTGGGGAGGTAGGAGTTGATGATACATATTTCCAGTTGTTCAATGCTGCCTCTCAGTATCGGGTACCTGCCTTCCTTATCCACCTCCTTCGATAGTAGCTCTAATGGAGTTGCACCGTCGATCCAGGTGTACACTCCACACGCATACTTGGAGTAGGCCGCGCTGGAGCCCTGCCCTCCCCACCTCTCGGACACTTTGGCAGTGTCTTCAGCTGTTAGGTGTGTTTCCTGCATGTTTTTGTTTCAGATAGGATTTGATTCTGTTCCTACGCATATAGGAGCCCATCCCCCTGACATTCCACGTCATCACCTTGATGTCAGCTGCCATCTTTGTGTCGTGTTATCCAGTTTAGCAGTTCTGCAGTCCATTGTTCCTGTGTGAGCATCGTGGCAAAGACTAAAAAACGTGTAAAACAGTAACTTGGTGAACTCAACCAACTGCACCCAGCAGTTGCGCCCTGTGGGCAACGCTCAGGTGCCCCCGCCACGTTTTGGCCTCTTCAGGCCGTCCCTGGCGGGTTGTGATGTGACGGCAACAGGCCCGCATCAGTCCTTTTGCGGGGTCGTGCCACCTTGCCCGGGTCAGGCGGTGAGGCAGGCTTCCCGTCATTTGATGAAAACACTGGCTAAGGTAGTTGCTCGTTGTAGGTGAATCTCTCCAGCAGGGGGCCGCTGGTCAGTGGTTGGATCCTGCATTTGTTTCCCCGTCCTCTGCCATATTATTGTGCTCGAGGTACATGGTTTCCGCTGCCGGGGTCTCAAGGAAGATGTCTCGTCCTTTATGTATGATCTTAAGTCTCATTGGATAGAGCAACATGTACTTGAGGTTCAGCTGGCGCAGCCTGGCCTTAACTGGTATGAAAGAGTTTCTTGCCCTCTGGACCGCCGGGGTGTAATCTGGGTATATTGTAATCTTTGCATTATCCCTGTTAATTGTTTCTCCCTCATGTGAGTGGTGTAATATGACTTCCCTGTCTTGGAAGTTGAGGATCCTGGCTATCATTGGGTGTGGATAGGATCCGGGTGGTGGGTTTTTCTGATTGGCCCTATGTGCCCTTTCAACAGCAAATCCTTGTGAGAGTCGACCGGCCCCTATCTCCTGTTGTATCAGGGTTTCTACAAAGTTCGTAGGGTTGTGGCCCTCAGTGCCCTCTGGAACACCGAGCAGACGACATTGTTGCGTCTGGATCTTCCTCGGTGTCCTCAGCTCTTTCTTCTAGTATTTTATTGCACCTTTGCAGCACCTCCACTCTGGCTCTGGCTTGCACATCTTTCAGCGCTGTGGATGTCTCTTGTTGTTCTGATTCCGTGGCTGTGACACGTTCCGCGAGATTGTGCATATCTTGGCGCATTAGTTGCATGTCCGATTTCACTTCCTCTATCTTGGTGTCAATGAAGGAGCAAAGCTCTGATATCGCTTCTAGTATCTGTTCGTCTTTAGTGCATTCCCCTGGAGCTTGTTGGATTGATTCCTTCCCTTTGGTTTCCTGCTTTTGTTCTTTTGGTCGAACTGCCGCAAATGATTCCATGATGTTAGTTTTACTTTTCCCTTTGGGAGGGGACATGACTTTGCCTTGTGAGTTGGAAGTGTGACAGGTCGCGTCACCAGGCTATGCTAGGTCCTTTGCATTCGGGCCGGTGTGTGCGAGTACTTCTGTGATTACTACTCAATGTGTGCCTGATTCGGCCTGCTTCCTGTACAGTTGCTGGTTTCCTTATGTGGAGGTGTCCCCCAAGCGGTTTGTAGGCAAGGGTGGTCAGCAGCTTTTGTTCTTCGTGTTGTGCGGTGCCGGAGTCGGAGGCGCAGTCACCCTGTGTGGCCTTGTTCTTTGGGTATTTTCCCTCTTCTCCGGTGACTAATGTTGTTCCGCTTGCAGTGTAGCAATGGCTATTTGTTTTATATCTCCGCCGGTCACAACTGGTGGTGGTTTGCCCTATTGAGTCAATGCGGCTCCTAGTTTGGTGGCGCTGTGCACGGGTTGTTGGGCTGGAGGATGCAAGCGTGCTCTGGGCCAGTTGGAGTTGGTGCACGCTTGTCAATGCAGGTTAGGCACCAGTTACAGTGGGCAGTTAATGCCGCCATGCTGTATGGGCCAGTAATTGTGTTTGTTTTAGAAGTTTAATTTTGTTTTGTAGGTGCCTCCACCGGCTTTGTCATTGCTTCCTGCGCTTTTTGTGGCGGCGCAGTGCTAAGAGGACAAGTCCTGCGCTCGGTGCTCGCTTTTGTGGGGCGGCGCATGTATGTGTGTGGCGCTCCTGGTGGATTGCCACGGCTAGCGTGCGGGGCAATGCTCCTCTAGCTTTGTCCTTGGTTCGCAGGCTTTCCGCCCTGAGTTTCCCCGGTGCTCTTTAGGCGGGGGCTGAGGGCTTTGTGTGTGGGTATGTGGCCGCTCGCTTCCACACCCAGAGGGTTTTTATCACAGTCCCCCGGACTGTGCTGGGGAATATTTATTGTGTTGGATCCTCCTCTGGCCCTTGCTCAGCCCCGTCTCACCTTGGGTCTACTTTCCCCGGGTGCGCCTTGGTACCTCTTGGTCCGGCCTCCTCTCTGCTCGCCAGCTGGCTGCTTCACTTCAGCCACCCCTGCCACCTTCCACCCGAGCGATGACTCCAGGGTGTTCCCGCTGCGGTGTCTTGACGGCTCTGTCTCCTGTGTCCTCAAGGTGCCTCGATTCCTCCCCATCCGACCGGATCGCAGCTTGCAGCCTTGGCGGTCCCCTTCAGCATCCAGCATCGCTTTCGAACCGGGCCACGGCTTCAGGGCATCTCCCCAGCGGTGTTCTGATGGTCTCACTCACGCGCCATCACACCGTCTCCTCCTGCGCAGTCCAGCTGTTCCGTCTGGCCTCCGTACTCCAGCGCCGCAGTTTGCTCTGCCAAGTGGGTTTCTCAGAGCCCGGATCCTGCTGTGTTGGCGCCTGCAGCTCATGTGGTTTACGCCGGCCTCACGCTGTTGTCAGCCTCGGGCCCACGCGCCATCCGCCATCTTGGCTGACCCCGGGCTAGGCTTCGTTCACTCAGCGGGCGGGTTTGCCGGGTCCGATTCGGCTCGTTCTTGCTGCAGGTTATGCTGTGGCGATTCCACTGCGGAAACGACCACCTGGTGCGTTTGTTTGTTAATTTCAGCCGTAATTCGTAAGGATCTTTTTAGGATGAAGACGGGGAGCTCCATCCCAACACGTCTCTACATCGCGTGCTCAGGCCACGCCTCTGAGAACTAACACCATTAAGATAATGATTCAGCCTAGGCTGCTGTACTACTTCCAGGCACTCCCAATTCCTGTCGCCAAGCACTTCTTCTGAGCTTTAAACAAGATGCTAGCAGATTTCATGTCGAACAACAGAGCCTGTAGGGTGGCCCTACACATTATGATGTTCCTGGCCGGTACACAAGGGGGACCGGGTCTGCCAAACTGTTTTTCTCTCTACTATAAAGCAACCCAACTGCAGTATATTAAGGATTGGGTTACAGGGAAGAATATGAGCAGAAGAGATAGATCACCAAACGTTCATAAAATTGCCATTACAGCCTATTGACAGACACTTGGGACCAAGTAATACGCCAATGCAGCATTACTATATTTCCATCTCCCTTGACACCACTATTTCAAAATCCCCAGTTCACCCCGGGGATGGACCCAGGAGCGTTTGCCAGGTGGAAGGCCATGGAGTGCACCAAGATTGGGGACATGGTGCAGGGCCAGGGGGTCAAGCCGATCGATCAATGCAAACAGGAGCTGGATTTGAGGAAAAGTGACAGGCTACAATATCTACAGCTCAGGTACTAGTTGTCCTCCCCCTCTAACAAGGCAGTTACGACAAGGCCCCTCAAACTATTCGAGAAATGTCTCACTACCAATCCTGGAGATAAGAAGCTAGTTTCCATCATTTACACATTTCTGGTAGATGGAATCCGTAAATGGGAGCGGTCACTGGGGGCAGGGAGCTCATAGATATGGAGGAATGAGAGTAGCTTTGGAGAGACATCCTGAAACTCACGCGGGCTATCCAAACTAGGGAGTTAAGGTCTTGACTCGGTGGCATTACAAGCCAGTGCAGTTGCACTCCATTAGCGGGAGATCTTCCCAGGACTGTTGGCAGGCATGTGAGGGACAAGGAGACTGGGCCCACATTTGGTGGGGCTATCCAAAACTAGTGGAATACTGAAAGGTGATCAATGACAATATGAAGAAAGTGTTCGGCAATCAGATCAAGAGAGGCATAAAAGAAAGCATATTGGGGTTTGGGAGGCTCTGCAAATAAAGCCTGGCCAAAGCCCCAGAAGAAGGCCAATGCAATATTATCTCTGGAGGCACTCTTGGTAATAGCGCAACACTGGAAGGTGAAGAATTCCCGAACGAACAAAACTGGTATGCCAAAGTGTGGCACTTCGTAGACCTGGAGTGGCTGACCTACTTGCTCCAGGGGGACAGTGCCAAGTTCTCGACCAAGTGAAGATTGGTCCTCCTCTTCCTACACAATGACTACTGTGAAGCGTACTGTCCGCCAAAGCTGTGCATCTTGGGAATTAACTGACACTCTTACCTTAATTAGCCAATTACTCACTCCTAACAACCTATCTGTTCCCGGTTGAGGACTGGTTGGGAGGGGCTTTGGGGTTCAGGGAAGGGAGGAAAGAGGGGAGGTGTGGGATATTCAGTGTTACTGGTATGCTTGAAAATGCCAATAAACAAATGTTAAAAAAATAAATGCGCAAATGTAACTTTCCTATTGTAGAAATGCTGACTCCGGCCAACAGAGGGTACTGTTTTTTTTTTACTTTTATTTTTTCAGAGAGAGTTACATCGGAACAGAAGCAGAAACAGTTAGTATTTCACATTATTAAACAATAAGTATAAATGCATGAATACAGTTAGTTACATCTGCAATCATTCAAAATGGGGAAAGGGCATCCTCGTCTCGCTCGGGCAGGTAGCTCCGAAACAATGACCATATGTCCGTGGGCCGGCACTTCTGTGGAACGGTTATAATGAATTGCTCCTCGCTTTCATTTACCATGGACAAGTCTTTAAAAAAATTGTTCTCTTTTTGGGGCCCATGCAGATTTCCAGCATTTCAAGATGTTCCTCTTTGCAATAGCACATGCAATGTTGAACAAACGTCTTGTGGTCTCAGCCACTTTGCCAATGTCCCCAAACAGGTATTTTGAGGGGGTGGGAGAAGCAGGGATACCTGTTATGTCTTCGAGGATTTCTGCCACCTCCCCCCATAATTTTGCCACCTCTGGGCAATCCCAGTACATATGGTATGAGTCTGCTTTGGGGGTTTGCATTTGGGGCATTTGTCTGAGTGGCCATCAAAAAACCTTGCCAGTCTGGCAGGGGTATAATGCAGAAATTGTGGAATGGGTTGGATTGGAAACTAATTATGCCCCTGACCTCATTTTTGGCAGTAATTGAGGAGATGTTAAATAAAATCTCAACTGAATGATCTCTAGCCATTGAATTTAAAGTGAAATAAGGGCTGACTGAACAATGTGGTAAATACTTTGGGGAGAGGTCTACAGTCATCCCCTGGAGTCGGGGAAGGGAAGAAGGCATCGGGGGCATAATAATGATAATATTAAGATGTTAAGTGTTGTTTTGTTTTGTTGTGTAATATTTTAAAGGTTTGAATTTAAACCAATAAAATTAAAAAAAATAATAATAATAATGTAATTTATTGAGCACCTTGAATTGGATGAATCGCAAGCCCGAGTTCATAGATACACTCTTAGTGAGTTGACAATATCTAGTCCTACTATTATCGCCCAGTTCCACCCCCAAATCCCGCTCCCAGGATTCTTTCATATTATTACATGATTTGGTGTGTGTCTGGACTAGGTTATATAATGCGGAAACTCCCTTCCTGTGTCCCCCCACTTCTGTCATTGCACTGATACACTCGTGTGTTGGCAGTTCTATCTGGAATGTGGGCCATTTGACAGAAAAAGCAGCTTTCATCCTGTGAACAACCGAGGGCACTGTTGATACACCCCATGCACATTCACCTTACTGATATGAATAATGTCAGGGCAAGGTTTCTTTTGCTTGTTCACAGATATCTGATAAGCTGTTACAAGACTTCAGCTAAATGGACATTATGAGAGGCCTACATTTGATAGATGTGACAGGTATCTTTCAAGTTATACATTAGCCAGCTGTTGGCAGTGTTAGAGTGGATTTCCAAACTCTGGCCTGGTGTACAGAGTTTAGTAGGCCAATCTAGTTATAGTGAACAGGGACAACTCTGGGTGCTGAAGCCAACCCAATCAAGGTAGCATGGAGAGTGTCAAGGCTACGTTTCAGGAGTGAGTGAGTGAGGTAAGGTGTCCACAATGAGCCCAACACAGTAAGTAATCGAGGATTACACTTAGACAGGTAAGTACAAAACGACTCTATTTATGGCTAAAGAGCATACTGTGAAAAATGACTAATAGCAGGTAGTAATTTCACACAATACTAAATAGTAAAATTCATACGTACAATCACAGTGAATTAGTGTAAAACATTCAGTTCAAGCCTACAATAGCTGAAAGGGACGGTAAGTGAATAATTATTACACCAACATTCCACAGGAATATCAGCCCTAACTTGTAAAGTCCATCCCTAACTTGTATGGGGACTTTTGCCCAAACGTTCACAAAGTTTCCAATAGTTTTAGGGAGTGGGAAAAATTTAGGTGGCGGGTCCTGTTGATGTGAGGAAGGTTCCAAAAGTAAGAAGAGGACGTATTCTAGTGAATTAGACTGTTCCCAGCATTGGAGGGCTTTTGGCAACAGGTATTGCAAAAGCCAAACAGTTGTTAAAGTTTCAAAAGTCATTCACACTTTTCAAGGGTGGAGATAGGAGGGCAGGTAAGTATCGCTACAACTTACCAACCATATTCCATTTTTTCTCCAGACTTGGCAGGACATTGGAGGGTCTCCTGAGGTCAGTTTTCCTGCTGTTGGTTTCGGTTGAAGAAGCCCAGGAGCTGCGGGTGCAGGAAGAGTTTTGGTTGGGTACAGGATCTTGGTACAACCTCTTCTCGACTAACAATGCAGCAGGCACCGATGCAGGACGGCTGACCAGATGCGAGAATGCTGATTTCAGGGATGGTCACTGTTCACAGCGACAGCAGGAGACACAGATGTTGCGGTCGAAGTCGGTCCTCTATCAAGGGCCCCGTCGATGCTAGGATGCCGAAAATTCACAGGAAGGATTTGTGAAAAAGCAGAAGGTGTCTCACCCAATAGTCCCCGGGGATCTGTCATCTTTTGGATCCAGTTCCTGGGGGTGGACCAGTGTGGAAGGATCACCAGGGTGAGGGGTCTTCCGGGAGTGGGAGTGGGACACTGGATGCTAAGTCACGGTATCCCCTTCCCTGTAATACCTTTACCCCATCCTACCAGGTAGGATGCTTAGGAACTCAGCCCCCCCTTTCACAACACAAACACTCTCTCACAGACAGTCCGCTATGAGAGAAAACGGACTAACACCCAAGCCGTATATCTGATGTGTCCCAATACAGTGGTCAGGCAATTACTGACCATCACACGCACCTGACTTCCATTACACTTCCCCACACGGATAAAAGGCAGAGCACGAGAGCACACTCTGAGCGAGGCAAAGCACACAAGGAAACAGCAGTTCCATGATGACAGTTTAACACGAGAAAGACGGGGAAACCAAAGGGGATCACAAGGAAGGGAGTCCCTTGACCTTTTCGACAAGAAACCGTTACTTTCATGAAGCTTCGAGAATAGAAAGCGTAAGAACAGGAAACCAGGCTGAGGAATCCTGCATTGTGTGTCAGAGGTACCCGGGGCCCTCCTCCGTCGATAATCAAGGCGGGAGAATCGCCAGCTGCCGTGGTACTGTCCTTGGCTACAACAACAAAGTAGCGTCAGCTAAATCAACACAGCCGGTGAGTTGGGGAGACCGGTACAAGACCGGTCTGTGTTGAAGCCAAGGCTGCAAGCGCCAACATTGTATGGTGAGGGTTGGAATGAACATTGTATGAAACGTGTGTGATAACCAATGCGAGTAAAGTTGAACTGCAGAAGAGTGATTGAACTTTGAAACCAAGATATACAATACCTTTGACAGAGTGGTCTGGCACCGTGTGCGTGCTGAATCGAAGGTCTCTGTAAGGTGTCCAGCTGAAAGTTAACAAAAGTGAAAGAGTGGCAAAGGATTGTGAATTGAAGTGGGCCTGCAATGTGTCAAGCAAAATCCTGTGCACAATCGAAAGTCTTCGATGTTGATACAGTAAAGAAAGTTAATGACAAAGTAGATAAAGTTGGTCCGAGCCCGGCAGAGGGAGATCAATTGAAAGCTTCGCGTTAAAGCATGTTTGTGTCACTATAGATACATTGGTCTGAGCCCGGCAGAGGGAGAGTAATTGAAGATTTTGCGTTAGAATGGATCTGAGCCGGGCAGAGGGGGATCCGTGGTGAACCGTGAATCACCCGAGAAATTGGATCTGTGGAAATCTTAAGGAAATTGTGTATATGTGAAATAGGAACTATGTGTTAGGTGGTTCTGAGCCACGGTGGAGGGGGATTGAAGGTGAACAGTAAATCACCTGAGAAAAGTGTACATAGAAGAACCCTGAAAGGAAAGGACTTGAAGTCATGGCACTGCTCCCCTGCTAATGAGCAGACTCTGCCAGACACAGGACATTGAAACTGCAATGTGTGTCGGAAGCAGCATCTATTGTGAAACCAGTGTGAGCTGTTGAGCTGTTGTGGCACATTCAGAGAAGCAGGTTCACACGTTTTCGATATGGCTGAGAGTCCTTTCCTCAGATTCTCTAACCGGCATTGGGAACGTAGAGAGGAACCGTGTGAGTTCCTGTTGGAAAGTATGGCGGCCGAGTGCCAGTGCACGAAGCTGCGTCTTGCGACCAGTGGAGGACCGGGACCTGGGGTTTGCGTTGCCGGTTGCTGGCTGCTCTGCCTAGAGCCTGGAGCCTCTGTGGGACATGTGGGCTATGTTCATCTGCCCTTGGACTACTATGGCCGCAGGAGTAGCTTCGGGTGGGATTCTGACCATCTGGTTGCTGCACCGTGCCAGGTGCGGGCCGGGAGCAGCCATTGTGTACAGGTCATAGGCCCTGTGGCTCGTCTGCATGGCAAGAGCATGTGAGCTGAAATAAATAATGTTGCCATATATATATAGTCGCTGTGAAACGGCATAGGCAACATTATTTAGTCAGATAATATATGGGGTAAATGGGAGCGGGTGTTGCAGGGGTGCCCCTGCTCCATTTAAACAAATTTAGGGGCTGCAGGGGGTCTCCTCCTCAGGGTACATGTGGCAATGTTGCCATTCTTGAATGGCGAAACTTTTGTGTGGATATTATCACATGGAATCGGTTACTCTTGCTTTTTTCCCCCTTTTCGTGTGCGGTGGCTAGTGGAGGGGCCTTACTGATAAAGGTCCTACTTTTGGGAGGGTGTTGAGTGACTAGTATGGAGCAATGCTAAGCAGGAAGTGTCTCATCCACCCGGTGCCACCTACTTGGAAATTACTGGTATAGCGCTTGTGGGTCCCTGTCTCCTGAGGCACATTTACCCTGTGTGTTTGCTTACTGCTGTCTCCCCTCTGAGTTGCTGCTATGTCTGCGTGCACAAAACGCTTCTATGGGCTCTATAGTGCCGCACCTACTAGAGGGAAACATTCGTGCATGAAAACAGAAACATCCAATGCGCAAGTCTGTTAGTAAGGGTTCAAAGGGAAAAAAGGGACAAAGGTGTGGTGTGCAGTCTGAAATAACTTGTTTTCTTGAGATACCTGTTCCCATCGCACCTAATGGATTGCCCCCTCCTGTGCTTCAGATAATATCTTTAGAAAACAACACTCAAGACGGTGGCCTAAATGAACAAGCGGACTGTCTTGGAAACTCAGGTACCATCGACAACAATGAGTCTTTGTTAAATTTGTGTCTTTCACTAAAAAGGAATTCCCTGAGGCCATCCTGCGACATACCTAGTGAGGATCTGCCTACTAATCTTTCTACTTCACCAGACTTGGTGAAATATATATCTTCTTCGGACTACACGAGTATGGACAGCGAAGAGGGTGAGTCTAATCTACCCACTGCTGTTGGGGGTCAAAAGTCCTCATCTGTCTCCTTTATTTTGTTACATGCAGCATATAGATGCTAAGGTGGAATCTCTGCTTCGATTATGCTCCAGTTTGGCACTGGGCCAGACTGATATTAAGAATAGTGTGAGATTGCTGATGGCCCATGTGATTGGGTCTGTTTCCTTGGGTGAACAGTAGAACCCAGGGATGACCGAGGAGGCAAATGATGATCCTAGTAAGTTGGGAAATGAGAATCTTGACTCTTCCCTTCAGGTATTCCCCTTAAATCAGTTTGATACTGTAAATATAATTGCCTCCTCAGAGGATAAAGCTCTGGAAGACACTACATGTGGAATCATCTATGCTGGATAGTCGTTGTCCTTGAGTGAAGAACCTACAAAAGATCTTAGTAAGAAATCGCCTATCATTGGTATCCAGGCAAACACAAGGACAACCCACAAGAAACCCCCTCTTAAGGCAAAAGGAAAACTCATACCCTTAAACAGAATGAGTGGGCTTCCCATTCACCCACTGTCCCTCCCGTGGGCTGTTATACCATCACCAAAAAGGGGGTGTGTGGTATGGTACGGCAGGTACTCCTGTACGGCCCCATTGATAAATGGTTGGGGGAAGGGCGAGCTTTGGTGACAAGACAACTACCCAGCTCGGCTCCATCTGGCAAGGGTTGCTTGAGTCATCCGCCGTCTATGGAGCTGGTTAACATGAAATCTGCAAATACCGGAGATGGCTTGCCAAAAAGGGTTCAGCACAAAAGCGTCCAGTGAGGAAAGATACATACCCTCGAAGCCAACACAGGAACCGTGAGGAGACGGTTTATCCCACTTCACCTGTTGTTACTCAGTGAACTGAAAATGTAAGTCCCAGATAAACAACTGGTATCTGTGCCCAAGATGGTGGAGGGCCCAGGGCCTCTGGGACAACAACCGATTACACAAACTTATAATCATGACAATTTGCTTGCTTATGTGAAGGCCTCCAGGACTGCTAGATCAGCGTTTGTCACATCACTGCCTGACCCAGAGTGTTATGCAGGGCTGAAATATATAACATTTTTTTAAAGATCTCCCAACAGTGATAGTGCTTTTTTAAATCGGACCTGGCTGCTCACTTGACTTCATCAAATTCCGGTCCTCACTACCGTCACTTCGAAGGATATTGAGGGGCTGGAATTACCCTTTTATAATAGTCTCGCAAATTGGGTCCTGGCTGCTTTTGCTACGCCGTTGGTGGTGGAATCCATTTGCAACTACTTCATGGCCTTTTCAGATATGGGTTTTGATATATATGTTTTCTGCCCAACTATAAATCAGCCTCTGGATCTGAAGTTTGTCCTAAGTTATTTCGGACCGTCGACAGAGCGGAAGCTCTGCATCCTGACTATGGTCGTTTGGAGGAGAGGATGGTGGGCACATGGTTTGTCCCCCCAACCCCGGATCCCATGCTGTAATCCGGTTCCCATCAGTAAAGCTTCATTCAAGGTTATGTCCTGGAATTCAAGAGGCCATCTCTCATTCATGAACAATAGGGATGTTCATGATGTTAAATGATATATTCCTATTACAGGAGGCATGGCTCACTTCTGGATTTGACTTGGATGGCTATGCATTGTTCTTTCTCTTATCTCCTCCACCTATTGCTGGATGCCCGGTGGGCGGTCTATGCGTGGGAGTTAAAGTTGTTTACTCTGCCAAAGAGATTGTAATCGCTGGACTCAAAGACTACCTGCTCTGTGTGGATAACTGGGCTTCCCTTTGGGGTTGAGAACTTACTGGTGATTACTTTGTATGACCTCCCTGGGGGTAAGCAGACCTCAGGGTTGAAAGGGGCTCTTATTAATACCCTTCGCAGTTGGCAACACCGGCATCCAAAGGGTGGGATTTTGGTAGCCAAGGATTTTAATGTTGACTGTTATGAATATGGGCAGGCAAGGCTATATTGTAAAGTGGGAAATAGATCAAAGTATATAACCCTGGGTTGTAAATAGCGGGATTTGTTGGCAGAATTTGACTTATAGGTTCAGTACCCAACCTCAAATTATGTATACTATACATGGTCTAATGGTAGACACTACAGTTGTTTGGATTTCATGTTCATGAATGGTATACTACATAAATACTCTCCCTTATTGAAAGTTATGCCAGTACCTATGAGTGATCATGCCATTTTGAATATTACCTTACAGGGTATTTAGCCAATCATCACTCAATAATTAGCAAGTAATCCCTCAGTAAACGCCCAGGGAAATAGATTGCGTTGGATGTTGGGCTATATTGGTGAACTAAATTACAGGTTGCGCCAAAGCAGACGCTAGGGGGACCATGATTTTACACTCTTGTGGCTGGCAGTTGGATACCCTGGTCTCCAGGTATTGTCCACAATTTGATAAGTCAATCATCCTCAGGTGTGGTACCAAAAGGCCAGGAATTCCCTACAATGCAATCATAGCTAGTAGGAAAAGAAAGCGAAGGGTGTCTATCCGCTTGGGCAAGAGACATTATACTCTTGATTTCAAAGCAAGTAATCAAGACATTTCTGCTTTGAAGGGTCTCTATAAAGGTTGGCTCATAAACAATCGTTACAGTAAGGTCAGTGCCGCCTGGATGATTATGAAGAGACTTATCCTAGAAAGAGATTTTTAGGAAATTCTGGCATTTAATTTGGTCTAATTTGGCAGAGGGTGGGTCTCTCGAAATATGTGCCGTGGAAGGGTCCTGTTGGGTTTCATACATTAAGCAAAACTATTGGGTAACACAGGACTTAACATAGCCTCAGACCTGTAGGTCTATGGTCAACACGGAGGTAGGGCAGCTGGTCATGGATACAGACGTGTCACTGGTAATAAGAAAACTGACTGCATCTTGGTCAACTGGCCCAGATGGGATTTGTAATGTTATTTTTAAGAGCGTCCGTGAGTACTGGGCAGTGGTCCTGCGGCAAAGGTTCTTGCCTATTTGTGAGACTGGTACTATTATTAGGATTTGGCAGAAATCCATCCTAATCCCGATTCACAAGAAGGGCTCCTGGCATTTGCCAGAAAATTACAGACAAATGGCAATGCTGGACAGTGCCTCAAAAATATTTTCAAAGTTGTTATTGGAGACACTGATAAAATGGGTAAAAAAACGTGCCCTTCTCAATCTTACCCAGACAGGTTTTAGGAAGAATTGCTCTACGAGCATCCCTCGTGGGTCCTACTCAGGTTAATCTCTGACAATTTACTGGCTCCGATCAGGCACTGTACTTACTTTGAAGACTATATTTCTGCATTTGACAGTGTATACCAGGGGGCACTATGGACTAAATTGGAGGGCTGGGGCATAGATGAATCTGTACTATATTTTCTAAAGCTGTTTCACTCCTGTGTTTTGGCCCCCACCCTTTACAATCTATATGTCTCTGATTTTGAAAAATGCTTAAGAGCCCTGAATAACCATCCTCCCAGATATGGCACTGAGTCTATTCATTGTCTCACCTACGCTGATGACACTGTCATTTTTGATCACACAGCCGTGGGGCTGCAAAGTTCTTTGGAGTAAATGGCTGTCTATGCAAGAGAAGATGGTCTCATGGTTAATATCTCTAAGACAAAAATTATGACTATAGGGCAGCGAGCGTATGGCGCACCCAATTTTGTCTGGAAAATAGATGGCGAGCCCCTGAACAAGTTGCTAAATACAAATACTTGGCCATGACAATCAAAGCCTCGAAAGATCAGTCTCAAATTGGAGAGATAGTTACCAGCAAGGCATGGAACAAATGGTTCGCTCTCAGGAGCATTGTCAATAGAATAGTTGGGGGTTCTATAGAGGCCAAACTGAAGGTCTATAAGCAGTCTATTATCCCAGGGATCATGTATGCCCTCGAGGTACTCCCGGAGAGCTCTGTCGGTTGGCTGGTACGGCTTGAGGCAAAAATAATTTGCTCATTACTGGGCTTGCCATGCTCAGTACCAGTGTAGGCAGCCAGATTGGAGCTTGGTCTATAGTCGCTGACCTCATTGTGGAAACATGCTGCTTGTCAGCTGTGGGCCAAGATCACCCTGAACGCTAATTGTGAACTAAACCATCTGATTCAATCAGTGGAACAGGGTGTCCCAGAGTACGTGGCTTTGGGGCTTGAGAAAACTGTGCCGTCCCATTTTTCAGCCATTGGGCTGAGCGTTGTCCCTACGACAATGATCAAATTTCATCTAGCCAGAATTGAGGAGACAATGATCAAATTTCATCTAGCCAGAATTGAGGAGAAGATAAAAGCCTATGACTGGGCCCTAACTACTAACCAATTGGCACTACGCCATAGATATGTACAATACACCCATATGGGCTCGCCCGGGGATAGCCCTCATAGCTATCTGATCAAATATCACTCACCTGTATTGGTACATTTTGTGCTTTACCTAAGGTTCGATATACTTCCAGTCCTGGCTTATATTGGGGCCTGGTTGGGAATACCTCAAGAATCTAGAATCTGTAGGCTCAGTGGTGCGATATTGGAGACTGCTCAGCACATATTGACTCAGTGTCCTAGATTGCAACCTATGTACAACAGGGGGTATGCTCCCTATCAAAATATAAACTATGACCAATTCTGGAATCTCCTTTATGGAGCAGAATCACTTGTCCTCATTGTGGGGCGTATTACATCTGGGAAAAAGTGAAATCCAGATTAAACGTTTGAGTTTCTTCGACACTGGGGTCATTTATGTTTTATATGTAAGTGTTTACAATGGATTTGTATAATTTATTTTGTTTTACTATGCTAAATGTGTGTTTTAACTTGCATTGACATTTATTTTTTATTCTTTTTATGTAGTGCTAAAGGATAATTTACTATATGCACTTAAATAAAAAAAGAAATTAAAAAAAAGAAAGGAAAGGAACTTTATTATTTGTTTGTTGCATTAGGAAAGAAGAGACTTTGAATGGCAAAAAGACTTTGGCACAGAAGGCCATGATGTTGGAGTCTTGAACTGCACTATTGTGCTAGAGAAGCCAGAGAATGTGCTAAACTCGAGTGTGCCGGCTTATCCCGTGCTGAAAACGCGGGGAAGAGAAGCCAACGGCTTGAATATCCTGACATATCATTTCTTGAACACTTTTCCTTTGTCTAACATTGTTTCACATACTATTTGTATTTAGAGGTAAGGATTGGCTATAGGTTTATTAGTATTGGCACTTTTATTTTGAAAAGACACCACTAGAACTGCGTTATTATTATTTGATGGACGGGGCTTGCTCCCATCTTTAGATTTAGGATTAGATAAGCATTTTCCAAACCCAATTGAAGTTCCATAAATAACCTTGATGATACCATGCCTTTCTTACAGACACCTGTGGGAAAAGCCGACGACCCCTCGAGTTCCCAGTCAAAACACAGAACAATGACTCTTCTACCACAGTAGCCCAAACTGGAGATTGTCAGTCCAATGGATGCTCAAGGGACACTTCCGAAGACTCCAAAATGATGAGTTACCAAAAGGAGTCGAGAATGGGACTGCAGCAAAAGTTGGTCTCAGGATTGGTCCACGGGTCTTCCAAAGTCTTTGCAGCTATGCAGGGTACTTGGCTCCTTGCAGAATCTCTAGGGAATGGCTGCAGGACTCCTCTTCCTATGGAAAAAGTCAGGTGAGCACAGAAACTCAGTCCAACCAATGGAAGATCTGCCCCTCACACACACCCTCTTCCCATCTTTGTTCCATGTGGCGGCTTTTACGTCGCCTGGAAAGACCTTGGCTTAAAAATCGATCTCTGTCTAATCGTTCTGCTTACTTCTCCTACCACCCTCTTTATGATAGTTGTTTAAACTCTGCTAAATGCTCCTACTTCTCTGACCTTCTTCATACCCAATCTGCTCTTCCTAGGTGTCTTTTTCAAACTTTAACTCAGCTTCTTTCCTCTCCCTCTCCTGATCCTTCTATTAGCTCTACGCTTTCTGCCTCTGACTTTGCTCATTTTCTCTCTTCTAAAGTCCATTCTTTACGTCAGGATATTGTAGGCTCGTCTTCTTCCAATACTGTATTCTCTCCCCTTTCTGCTCCCCCGACTACTGACTTTGCTCCTGTCTCAGACTCTGACGTGTCACTTCTGCTGGCTAAGGTCCATCCAACGGCAGCTCCTGCGGATCCTATTCCATCCGCTCTTATTTCTAAAATCTATCTTTCTCTCATACCATTTCTTGTCTCATTTTTCAATACTTGCCTCTCTACTTCTGTATTTCCTTTGGCTTTCAAACATGTGACTATTATTCCTATTCTACAAAAAACCTCTGCTTATCCTCTTATTCTCTCTAACTTTCATTGTATCTCATTTTGCCCTATGTATCTAAGCTTCTAGAGTGCTTAGTATACTCTCATACTTCCTCTTTTGTCAATGATTTATCTCTCCTCCCACATTTTCAATCTGGGTTTCGTCCCGGTCACTCCACCAAGACTGCTTTGACTTGTGTGCTAATTCTCTTCTTTCAGCTTGCTATGCTAAACATTCCTCCTTTCTTATTCTTCTGGATCTATCCACAGCTTTCAACACCGTAGATCACTCTTTGCTTTTGGAAACTCTTTCCTCATTTGGACTCAGGGGCCCTGTTCTTTACTGGTTCTCTTCTTATCTGTCCAATAGAACCTTTTCTGTCTCTTGGGGTGGTAAGACCTCTTAACCTTTTCCTGTTGAGCACAGTGTCCCCCAGGGATCAGTCTTGGGTCGTTTTCTCACTATATATATATATATATATATTGCACTACTCGCACCTATTATCTCCTCGTTTGGACTCTCTCATCACTTTTATGCTGATGACACGCAACCTTTTCTTATTTCACTTCAGAAATACATCATACCATTACATCTTATCTTTCTGCCATCAAAACCTGGATGGTGAGTCACTTTCTCACTTTAAATGCAGGGAAGACTGAGGTTTTACTCTTCCCCGCTAACAGTCTTCCCCCTCACCTCACCCCACCGCCTATCTCCTTTCCTCTGTCTACTCTCTCTATTACTCCTATTGCATGTAAACCTGGTCTTTATCTCGATTTTAATCTCACGTTTAATCACCACATTTCTATCACATCTCACTCCTGTCGCTTTCATCTTTATAATATTCAGCTTCTCTTACTTTTCATGCTACTAAGCTCCTCATTTCTTGTCTCATTTTTTCTCAGCTTTTCTACTGTTCTGTTACCCTCTTCGGCCTCCCATCTTCTCGCCTCGCTCCTCTAAAATCTAGCTACCATTCTTCAGTTTGTGTACTCCGTCTTCTCCCCTATAGTAATTCTATTTCAGCATCTCTTGTCTCACTTGGCTGGTTACCCTTTCATTCTCAACTTAAATTCAATTTCCTATGTCAAGTCTTTAAATTTCTCTATGATCTAGCCCCGGATTATCTTGCTGCACTTGTATCTTTCTATACTCCCTCTCGATCTCTCCGTTCTTCCTCCTTTTCTGGCTGAACGTCCTCCCCCCTCCTTGTGCCCAATCCCGTTTTTGTTCCTTTCAGCTCCTTGCTCATTTTCACTGGAACACTCTACTGCTTACTCTTCTCTCTCTTTTGTTTCTCTTTAAAAAAACATCTCTCCATTGATCCTGATTGTTAGCTATCAGACCTAATGCTCGACCAATTTAACTGATCACTATTGTTGTACTGTTTAATTTTAACTCTGTGCAGCGCTTTGGACAAAGGCGCTTTATAAAATACAATAAAAATACAAAAATACAAATACACCCCAGCAGTGGTCCAATTAGGGACCACTGTTGGTGAAACTCATGCATACACTCCAGACATGCAGAAACCAGTTTGGGTATTAGGACCAGCCAGTCCCAACCCACTTCTTGGCTAGCCAGTGAAAAAAAAGGGTTTCCCGGTTAAGTGCATGAACAAAAAAGGAATTTACTGACCTGGCAAGGCAGGAAGAAGGCCAACAAACAAAATGGCCAAAAGAACAAGTGAAATCCTTGTGGCACGGCCACACTCAGTAGCCAAACATGGTAAACACAGGAAAGCTAAAATACAATACAGTAAAAATAGTGAAAAAGTAACTGCTGCCACCTGCTTGCCTTCAGGCACATTTAAATGTAACCAAAACATCCTCTCAGTGCATTTTAGGGTCATAAGAATGAAACCTCATTTCACTGTATTGAAAGATGCATTGTGCAATGTTAAAAAAGTTACCCAAACAGGCAACAAAGTCACAAGACTAAGGGAAATATAGTTTCCCAGTACTGACAGTCTGAAGAACCACTCAGTTACCCCATAAAATATGAGCAAAAGGCCAGTGAAGTCGAGCTAAAGGCTTTACTGCAGAAAGTCAGAACGAAGTGCCAAAACAAAAGCAAAAAGTTTGGGGGTCCATAAAATATGGTGGAAAAGTTGCTCCAAGAGAGAACTTTCCGAACACTAGGGCCTCATGTCTATTCTTGTGATGTGGTTAGGCTGCTGGAGTGGGGTGAATTCTAGGTGAGCTCAAGACAACCTGTACCGTGGAGTACAGAAATGAATGCACAGCTTTCCATCTAACAAAAGTGTCAACCAATTCAATAATTTTTACATGTCTCTTTTCAAGTTAAATTAAATACGGTGTTATTCAAAGTGAAGTGAACTACATTTAGAAATGCAATGAAATCTTGAATTATATTTGGTTATGGTCCACGAGTACATATTCTCCCAACCATCTTAGAACTATGACACTGCAGAGAAATCTTGGAATTGTTCTTTTGAGTTCCAAAACTCTGAATGCATGTTCATGAGGCCTGCTAAATTCTGTTTTATGTGGGAAACACACTATTTTACATGTGCACAATTTCACTTACAAATGCATTTTCCACATGTCGTTATAGACTGATCAGGCAATAGTTGAAGCAATATTTTATTTACATTTGTGTCTTTGAAGGTTGTGACAGGGGGGTCCCATCCCTAAGAGTCATGCTGACTCTTAAGGAAACGTCCAAGGGTGTTTATTCCAAAAAATGGTCAGAATGGGCTTGTGATCTCAAGTTCAGTGGGCTTTCGGGTTCCTTTTGGGGTTGGCGCTAGGGCAGGGCCTTTCCTCTCACATGTTCCCTGGACTTGGGTCCCGCCTCCCAACCCAGACATCCCTACCGGGCTGTTAGCAGCTCAATGATCGGTAACCCCTTTCTGTCTTTCACTTCTCTACACATCAGGTGTTTTTCCCTAAGATGTTGGCTACCTGACTCCCTAGGGGCCTTCTAGCTTTCCTTCTCGAATCCCCGCTTAGTAGTCTCAGGAAACGGGGATTGATGCCTTTGTTTTGCCCAGCATCATTCTCACTTCTTTCAAACCCCCTCACTCTTGGCCCTTCGCTTTACTGGCCCCTTACTCTGTTCTCCTCCCACCACATCACTGTCCCTCCAAACTCTCATTCTGCCTTTCTACCTCCACCCTTCGACCTTACTTCCTTTATCACTCCTATTCCAATTACCACTTGTATCCGCAACTGTTCTATACCTCCATCCCTCCTGCATCTCACTCTACTCCACCGCCTCCTGTTGTGCCTCCCGCTCTAAATCTCCTACTCTCCTTACTCGGCTACTACCACCACCTCTTTACTACCACTGTCCTCCTGAAGGGATATGGTGCCCTGCTCACCCCTCTATTACTGACTACCACTCTACCAGTTCTGTCTTACTACTCCCACCACCTTATATCTTTGCTCCCAACTACTGCTACTAACTCTGACACTACCTCTGCTCCACTCTAGTACTACTACTTTTAGCAATGGTGCACTGACATCCAAAATGCCTTGTCAAACACAATTGCATCCCTCCAAATTAAAATAGCCAATAAAAAGACCTTGCTCCTCCCGACTGAGCCGCAACCCACCTCTCCTTCCACAACCCACAGAACTACCACACCTTTTAGATTTACAAAAATCTCTATTCTGGAGACTGAGAAAATGATACTCTCTTTGAAGCCGTGAAATTGCCAGGGAGACAACTGCCCAGCACAAATTATAAAGGGCGCAGCTAGAGACTTAGCACGTTCATTTCCAAGCTTATTAACACCTCCTTCAAGATGAACACAGTGCCAAATAACCTCAAAGAATCTTGGGTTCTCCCACTGTTGAAAAAGCAAACTCTAGACCCCGCTATTCCAACTAATTACAGACCCATTCCCACAGTCCCTTTCCTCCTCAAAATAATTGATAGAGTAGCTTCGACCTGCTGGATCCAAAGTTCCTTACAGTCCTAAGGGTCTAAATGGTTTGTAGGCATCTTGTATTACCTATATACACACTAATAGTTCTAGGTACTTAATTAGATGATATGGGATAGATCTTTATTAGTCATTTTCAATTGAATCCTTTGAATCAATTACTATGTCACTTTAATACTTCACCAGTGTCCATCTACTAAAGTTGGTGGTGGAAGACAAGTAGTAGTCAGAGCTCATTAAAAGTTTGCAGAAGCTAACCTTAATTGACAGTAGGGAAGTCCTTTACTTGGGTTGTGTACTTACTTCTCAAATAACATTGGAGGCCTATGAGTTTAGTCTTGAGAGGTTGCAATAATATGCGGGGCATCGTTGAGGGTACGAGACCGGCGGGTGTGACGAATTGAGGGAATTTGGGAGGGGAGCCTGCTTCACAACACCCTCCCTAGGGTTCGAGGTAAGTGAAATGAAATGATATTTTATTTATATCACGCTCAAACACAAGTGTTTCAGAGCGCGACCAGGCAAAAGGGAGGGGAACAAGGGAGAACAAAAAATAAAATAAAACATCGATCTAACTAGGCCCAGTGACATCTAAAAAAGCGCAAGTGCATGGAAAAGGGAAACAAAGGGGAAAGTGCATGTAAGGGGGGGAGTGGAAAGTGCAGAGCAGAGGAGAGAAAAACAGAATAAACATTAAATGGGACAGACTCCCCTATCGCGACAAGAACTCACGTTCCTGTGTGGAACTCCCTAAAGGATATTCCGAAATACCCCGCTTGTGAATACCGAACACACAAAAGAATATACCATACAGAGACTTGCATGAAGAGAGAATGACCATATGATATTTTCAACAAGAAACAGAGCATGTCACAATTGAAGGCTCCATTTAACTGGGACGAGGAGGATGGAGCAGAAAGAGACACCACAACAAACGGAGAGAGAGACACGAATGTCAGCCACGGACGCCCCACAGCGACGTAGTACCTGAGATGGGAGGAGACTGTGAGACTGAGGAAGCCTGTGAGTTTGGAAATTGCTCACATACCGAAAGCAGAGTGCTGGACACGCAGCGTCCTGTAAACTGGAGAGAGTGCAAAGCCGATGGTGGCGGCGTTAAAACAAAGATCTCGTTGTGGACCGGTGGTCCACAAGACAACACCAAAACTAATACACGGTCAAAACCGCAAAAGCGTCTCAATACCAAAAGAGGCAGACGTCTGCCCAGAAGGTGAGTACAGAGTATGGGACATTAGCTAGAGAAGCCAAGAAAGCGAAGAACAGAACAAACCCCAAGCGAACAGAGGCCCTGGTGATGTTATCCCTGAGCATACAAGGTAACAGGGAGAACGGGAGACCCGGGAGGCCGCTGGGGGATCGTTATGGGACTTCCCATATTCTTCCCAGGCAAGTTAACGAAAGTACAACATGGAAGGCGAGAGAATGGGATGATAGAAACCTGAAAACCATAACAGTTAAGACAGACATTAAACCTACAGGACAAACGCCTGGGGAGAAAAGTGGAGTGATATATATGTACATATACAGAGACTATAAGGAGAAAGAATATTATGAATTAAAAGAAGAGACGAGAATCTCAAAAGGGAAAGTTGTAAAGGCTGGATATCACTACACTGGGAAAAGGGAAAAATACTCTTTATTGTAAAAGGAAAGGGGGAACAACAGGCACACAAACACCATTAATACGGTGCAAGATACTGATACAGGGTCAAAGAGACCAGCTTTTGAGAAGGAACAAAAGTATAATAAAATCCTGAAAGAGTATATTAAGAAGAACCAGAAAGAGGTATGCAAGCAACAAAGCCCAGGAGAAGTGAGTCATTCTTCTGTCTTTTGTTTTTAGACTCGTGGTAGGGTCAGTTCGGGTTAGTTTGGACTGTGGGCAGATTCTCTGGGACATTCACAGATAGCTGACAAGCACCTTTGTGAGTTTGTTAGGTAGGGAACACACCATAGCAATAGTTAGGCATTGTTCCTATTCTTTAATAGACACAGCTTTGAAATGTCCTTTAAGAGTCCACATCCTTCTTCTGACTCGCCACAGGGATTGACAATGTCTTTATAGGAAAGGATTTTAATCTGAAATGTAGGCCTTGGAGGTTGCACATATTAAATATGACTCTTATTGTGATGTAATAGGGTTGAAGAGCAATGCATTGTGCAGAACCATTTACGGATTTGCCATGTGGAGTGATATCAATATTGCTGTATGCAAAATCTGATCAAAGGATTGACCTGAACTGGAACAAAGGGTGATTTTGGAAGAAAATTCATTCCACTGACGAACGTTTGACCACCACTGAGACTGAGCGGAAAAGTGCCAAGTATAAAGGGCAAATGACATAGAGAGGTTAGGACATTCATGGTTATCCACAAGGGAGCTTGGTGCTCAATTAGAGAGACGATGGAAGGAGGAGATGCGAAAGTCGGGCCCTCCGGATTCAGTTGGTGGGGAAGTGGGGGAGCTAGCATGGACTGGCTACCAGGAATCTACAGCAGTATGGGTGTAGCCATGTCTCAATGCACAGATAGTTGGTGTTGCAACGCTCACCTTGTAAACTCCGTGGATGCAGGATGAGTTCTGGAGCAGTGCAGGGATGTTCCTCTTGCTGCCTATGTTAAGCTACTAGCCTGAAGGGAAGTTACCGAAGTCGCAGTTATTTTAATGGCATTTGAGCCGATTGACTCTTCCTTCCTAACGTAATTTAAACATTAGTGCCAACAGAAAGACAAAATAAGACACTGCCTCTTTGCAATTTTGAAAGGCTATACATTATAAGAGAGCTTATTGCAAATCATGGGTTCTCTGTGTATTCCCTGCATTGCCACCCTTCTGGAAGTGGAGTGTGACAAGGCCTGAGTGCAGTTCACTCCCTGCAGTTGCTCCATCCCAGGTAATGGCATTGGGCACAGCCACAGGCCATGCCATCTGATCAGAACACAGATGGTTCGACTAATGCTTTTTCTGGGAATTTGAAAGAACACATAAATCTAAAATATGTAAACAAGGACAATATTTATCCATATTATTTACTCATAGGGGCTCATTTTGCAATTTTCTTGATGTGCGTTGCAGTCCCCGGCATGCAAGAGCAAGAAAATTGCAAAATGAGCCACTTCCCATTCCAAACTCCCGGTCTGTATGTTATTACGTAATCATATTCTGCGAAGAATAGAGCCCACTGCAACTGTCGTGACGATTGGGCTTTCACTGACTTTAGGTATTGAAGGTTTTGGTGATCTGTGATTACTGTGATGGTATGTCTGGCACCTAATAGATACTGCCGCCAGGCTTTGAAGGCTGATTTTATTGCCAACAATTCTTTGTCTGTAATTGCATAGTTAAGTTCTGGTGGTAAGAATGTACCTGACCAAAAGGCTACGGGGTGTTTTTGGCCTGTCTCTGGATCTCTTTGAGAGAGAACTGCTCCCATAGCTACGCTGGAAGCATCAGTTTCCACTACATAGGGGAGATCAGGGCGAGGATGTCTTAAAATTGGAGCAGAGGTGAATCTTTTCTTGAGTTCTTGAAAAGCCTGTTCCGCCTATTCAGTCCATTGGAATTTTTTGTTGTTTTTTCTCAATAACGATGTGATTGGATGGACTAGCCGTGAGAAATCTGGAATAAATCGGCGATAAAAATTCGCAAAGTCGTGCATGCTTTGGGTTCCTTTAAGTGAAGAAGGTGACGACCAATTAAGGATGGCATCTACTTTGGGTAAATCCATCTTGACTCCCTTTGGCGAGAGAACAAAACCGAGGAACTCAACGGTGACATGGAAGGAGCATTTCTTGAGTTTAGCGTACAGTTTGTGCTGGCGAAGTTTTGCAAGGACTGAGCGAACATGTTCCACATGCTCTCTTTCAGAGGGGGAATACACCAGGATGTCATCAATATAGACCAGGGCACAGACATCGATTAATTCTTGTAATACATCATTCATGAAGTATTGGAACGCTGCAGGAGTGTTGCACAGCCCGAAAGGCATTACCTGATATTCGTACAGGCCATACTTGGTGCGAAATGCGGTTTTCCATTCATCCCCTTTCTTAACACGTACAAGGTGGTATGCTCCTCTGAGGTCTAGTTTGGTGCAGATTTGGGCATCCTTGACTTGGTCCAACAGTTCCGGGATAAGGGACAAAGGGTAGCGTTTTTTTAACTGTGATTTGATTAAGTGCGCAGTAATCGATGCAAGTCCTCAAATCTCAAGTTGTTGGTTTTGTGCATAAGGGAAGTCCCATTTCTGTTGCCAGATCTCGATCTATGTAATTACCAACTGCTCCGCTGTCCGCTGTAAGTATCGACTGTCGATTGAGACTTGTCACAATAGAGGATGTTACTCCGCTCATGCACCTATAGTGCAGAATGGGTTAAGGGCACGGCAGATAAAATGTTCATGACATGGCCACAAGGGGGAACGCTGTCAAAAGCAGTTTTGCAATATATGACCACATACTTGCACTCTGCGTACACAGGAAAGAAATTGGAGAAAAGGTTAGCTAGTCTCGAGCTTTGGAAGATGTATCAGGAGGAACAGGAAGACCGGCCTCCTGAAGACTGGATTCTTAACCAGTGTAAAGAGGAGGGTGTTGAGCCTTCTGCCCCCCCCACCGCACCTGAAGTAAATCGCGATAGTACAAAAGATGAAGGATTTTATCCATTAAGGGAACTTAAAGCAGCGTCAGGATATAGTAATCCGGTACATGAGCTGCCTGCACATAGCAGTGACGAGAGCTCAGGAAGAACTTCAGAAAAGGATGTGATCTCTAAAGTCTTACTGGACACGGAGAAAAGTGAACGGCCGAGTGTGATCCTAGATATAGAATGGGAAATTAGGAGGTGGAAAGGAGAAAAAGACAGAGCTGACGAATTAGCGCTCATACAGAACAAATGGATGGGTGGTCAGATACTGCTCAAACTTGATGGGAAGAGCATTGAGGAAGTAAGGCAAGGGAAAGATCAAGATGAGCAAGATAAAAAAGACAGGGAATGAGAGAAGCGATTGAAAGAAGATGAGTGTAAAAGAACGAGTAGACAAAGACGATAACAGATGTATCAGGAAGAACAGCTAGGAAAGGAAGAAAGAGTAGAAGAGCAGCGAAGATATGACAATAGACAAAGAGCAATCAAAGAACGAGATAGGCGAGAAGAGAGAAGAGTAATAAGAACAGAAATGAAGGGATGAAAGAATGCAAAGACGGAGAGATGAAGCGGTGCGTAGGGCAAATGAAGTGAGAGAAGTGAAAAATCAGGAAGATGAAAGGGTTAGAGAGAAAGCAAGGAAACGAAGGGACTTTAATTAAGAAATAGAACGAAAGAGAAGACAGAGGGCATGCGACATTGATGGCATCAAGAAAGAGCAAATGGAACCAAGTCCAATAGTATTTTGGAAAGACATAGAGGAGTTTCTCCCATCACAAGAAGCAATGCTAGGACCCTCCAGGGTAAACCTAGAGGGGAATTCCGAGATAGGAAGTATCAGAGACAGAATCGAAAAGGCTTATCAGGAGATGAGGACAAAAAGTGAATCGAGAAACAGAGGGAAAGACGATCGATCAGAAATTGCCCAGTCACAAGGCAAAGAGGGAAGCTTGTTTAGTCTCGGGCACAGAGCCTTGTCATTGGACAGGGTGACTCTAAACAGAGATGAGAAAGATAACACCCATACTAGTTGGGGACAGGATATGTCAGACGAAGACAGGTAAAACTTTGTGAGGAGGAGGGTGTGAGTGCATGCGGTCCAGAGGGATGTTTTCAGACAGACAAGGAAGGTGGTCAGATTTAGACCAGCCTAAACAAAGGACACCAGAACCTATGGCGTACCCAGAGAGACCTAAAAGGCAATCTCATAGTAAGAGGGGGGAATTGCCACCATATGTGAGTATACTGAGGTCATTACCAGGAAGAAGGCGATCAGCAACCATTGTCCCTACTGGATAGGCAGACGAAGGGAGCCGATTACGATTTTGGGATTTCGCAATTCCCCTCGTTATAAAAAGGATGGGCCAGACTGCAGTATATCCCATGGCCTAGATGGATAAGGACAATTTAAGATGCAAATTGCCCAGCTTAATGGTGGGGGTGGGGAAATGGATCTATGAATTGGAAAAAATGACAGGAGGAAATATTTACACTAAGGGTCTTCTAGCAGCTATCCTTGGGGAAAGGGGTGATGACATTGGATGAGAGCAGGATACTCAAGTCTCACAGCACAGAAAACAGCGCATGATGCAGCGCTGTTTAATAATTGCAGAGCGGCAGTCTTGAAAGCACTTAGAGATATGGGTGCAATTATGGCATGCAAGATGCAGTAAGGCGAAGATCTGCTTGCTTACATTCAGAATTTTCAGGAACAGTGGTCTTTGGAAACTCGAGAGCCTTGGGGGAAATCAATACCAGTATTCTATCATATTTTGTATCAGGGATTGCCAGAACAGGTACAGAGACCGCTCAAGATGCTGGTGGGTATGGAAGCAAAGCCATGGCTAGAAATACAGCTGACCATTGTGCACCATTGCCGATTGTTGCAGGAGAAAAAAGGGAAGATGCTAGGAAGCTCGAGGGAGCTAAGCTAGTACAGAAAAAACGGTCAAATTATGCTATATAAGGGGCGATGTTGACCAGCAGAGAGGGGCTAGGGACACAGCAAGAAGCGGGATTGCCGCAGGCGAATAATCAATGGCAGGCAGATCAAAGAGGGAACAGATTCATGCCGAGAGGCAGGGGAACAGGTTTTAGAGGAAGAGGAGGCTATCAGAATAATCAGGGAAGCTTCCAGAATAGCCAAGGTGGTTTTCAGAATGTGCAGAGTGATAATCAAGGCATGCAGGAAGGGAACATTAGAAGACTCCCTCCTGTGTGTTGGACATGTGGAATGACAGAGCACATTACGCAAACATGTGGGAGCCAAGGGTATGTACAGAATGGGCAATTCTCAAGAGGGGGGACAGCTTATCCTCCAGCATATAGCCCACAAAGTATGGATGGGTTTGCCCAAGATCAGAAAGTGTATCAAGCACAAGTGCCGCAAACACAACAGGCTTTGCAACCACAGCAAGCACTATTGAATCCACCACAAGGGCAGTCACACCACACACCCATGCAGATACAGTAGAGTGCAAACACAGGACAGTTATTGACTCCTAGAGTAGAAGGTTTCACTGTCGCGGGAGAGAATTCTTTTACAGGCACAGGAACAAGCATGTAGCCACAAGAAGCCAGCTCACAGGGTGACTTGATATGTTCAGTACTATTGGTGACACCAAATCCTCAAGCAGAACCAAGGGTTGATGTTACTATAGGAGGCAAATCTTTTTCTTTTTAGTAGACACTGGGGCAACTCGCTCATGTATACGAGAGGGAACATTTTCGTTATCAGGAAATGCCATGAATGCGCAAAGGTTCTCTGGAGCTACAAGTAGAGTTCATTTTACTGAGAAATTACCAGTATCTATAGTAGAGTGTGATATGTCTGTCCCATTGTTGTATTCAAGACAGACACCAGTTAATATTCTGGGCCGAGATTTAATGAGCTAAATATGACGATTTCCTTCACTGACGAACGCATAGTGTGTTCCATGCCAGGAATACATTATTTAAATGTGGTTGAATTTATCATGGCATTTACAGGACAAATAGCTATGCAAGGAACACCGTTAGAGCCATACGTTTTTCACTATGGGGTACGCATTTTGTTAACATGGCTACCCGGTTTAGTGGGCAAGAATATGAGCATCCCTGATAATTTTTGTTTAGGCCACAGATACCTATGGAAGAAGAGGGGGGACAGGTTATTCCCCTAGAATTACAGGGAGCCATAGTGCAAGGGGAATTGGCCATGCTCGAAGGATTTGATGACAAGGGCAGGCCATGGAGAACAGTGACTGCCATTGGGGAAGGATACAGATTGACTGATGTCACTGATGAGGATATGTTTAAAGATGACCCGTCAGACAGTGGTGTTCGAAATGAGCATTACTTATTGGATCAGGATAGAAAAAAGAGAGATCCCACAGCAGCAGCATCACATGATGATAGTGCAGCAACATCCAGCATTTTTTGACGAGGACATGGAAAAGTGCCAACCTCTTTATGGACTACGGGCCCCTATGATGTAGGCCTGTTGAAGGGGGTGGGAGAAGTTAAGATAAAGTTGAAACCAGGAGCAATTTTACCTCGAGCAAGACAGTATCCTATATCTCGAGAGGCAGATGAGGGCATTTTTAAGACTATATCAGCCATGATGGAACAAGGCATCTTGGTGACTTCAGAGTCACCATGTAATGCTGCAGTTTATCCAATTAAGAAATCAAAGGGTGGGTCATGGCGTTCAGTCCAAGACATGAGGCTGATTAACCAAATTGTAGAGGCAGAGTTTCCTCTAGATCCGAATCCTGCGACGATTTTATGCAGTATTCCCCCAGAAGCACAATATTTTACGGTGATTGACTTGAAAAATGCTTTTTTCTCAATCCCATTGCACAACGATTCCCAAGATCTTACATCATTTACGTTCTGCAAGATTAAGCTGAAAAGCACACATTTGCCCCAGGGGTACTGTGAGTCTCCAGCGATCTTTAATAGGGTCCTGCAGATGGACCTAAGCAATATTGATTTGCCAAATGTTGTGCTGCAATACGTAGACGATATTTTAGTCTGTAGCACAACAGAGGAAGAATGCAGATGAGACTCGATTCAGCCAATGATTATTTTAGCAGGCAAAGGATATAAGGTGGATGAGTAGAAATTGCAATATTGTCAGGTAGAGGTGTTATACATAGGTCAGTTAATTTTGCATGAAGGAAATAAAGTTACACCTGAAAGAGCTGAGGCAATCATGAAAACGTCAAAACCGCACACAATAAAGCAAATATAGCAGTTTCTGGGACTGTATAACTATGTCAGAGCCCGGGTATTTGATTATAGTTCATACACAAGACCCCTTTTTCAGGCTCTGAAAGAAAGCACATGTGAATAAGGAAAACATTGAATGGACTGAGGAGATGGAGGAAGGGTTTGATGAATTGAAAAAAGCAATTTGCACAGCTCCAGTTTTAGGAATTCACAAATATTCTGACAAGGATTTTTTATTCTCGCACACAAATGAAACAGTTATGACAGCAGTGCTCACACAGAGAACCACATTGGGGTATATACCCTTTGCATATTATAGTGGGATTTTAGACCCAGTTATGAAGGGTCACTTCCCTTGCAAACAATCGTTGGCAGCAGCCGGGTTCGCTATCGAGAAGTCTGCAAGCATAGTGATGTGGTTTCCCATGACTTTATTTGTTGAGAGCATGCTTTGTTTGCTGTTTTGGAGAAAACTAAGGGTACACTAACGTCTCAAAGAGCTTCGGCTTATGAGGTGGTTATATGGAATCCAGCGATCAAGATAGTCAGGTGTAAAATGGTGAACTCTGCCACATTTGTAGCCGAACCACTGGCAGCAGATGAGCAAGTGCATGATTGCTCAAATTATGAGGGGTTCTATGACGAAATGCCGAGAGTAAAGGAGAATGCTTTAGCAGCTGGGAAGGTTCTCTTTATTGATGGGTCTTCAAAAATTGATCAAACTGATGGAGAAATACATTCAGGTTCGGCTCTGGTAAGGCACAGACTAAACAGGGAATTTGAAGTAGTAGCAGGTGCGAGACTTCTGTCTCATTTTTCAGCGCAAGCTGCAGAATTGGTGGCAATTATTTACGCTCTTGGGAATCACGCAGGGCAGGAAGTGCTGGTGTACAGTGACTCTGCCTATGTGACATCAACCGTGCAGGCAGGGTTAGCGCGTTGGAAAAAGAGGGGCTACCTCCAAGCAGACGGCACTCCAGTGCAACACGTCGCATTATTGGACAGGCTTATTAAAGCACTACAACTCCCAGTAGCCATCGCAATAGTTAAGTGTGCAGCACATACTAAGAGAACTGACTTTATTTCACGCGGAAACCAAGCCGCAGACAAAATGAGGCAAAAAGGGTTTCATATTCATCTGATATTACTAGTTTTGATACTCCTAATGTGATAGAGAAAATGGTTTTAATAATGGTTGTAAATTAAGGATTTAATCATATTTCAAGAACACAGTTGATGGAAATTCAATGTGGAGCTCCACAGGAAGATAAAGAACTGTGGACATGGAGGGGGTGTTCTTTATCCCCTTCCAAAGCACTGTGGCGAGAAGACAGCCCTGGTAAACCGGTGATGCTTGTAGCCTTATTAAGGGTGGCGTTAGAACAGCTACATTACCCTGCACTACCCTACATTACCCTGCACATTTTACCCGGGACAGCCTCGCAGCAACCATTGCGAAGGACTGGTTTGTACCAAACCTGTTATAACACGTTGCTTTTTATGTAGTAAATTGCATCATATGTCAAATGTTTACTGCTGGGCACAGGCTGCGAACAGAAGAGTAATTCTTCGACCAAATGGTCCTTTTTAACATTTACATATTGACTATGTTGAAATGCTGCAGGTTTGTAATGGATATAGGTATATGATAGAGGTAGTGTGCCCCTTCTTGAGATGGATTGAGGCCTGTCCATGCACACATTTTGATGCCACTTGCGCTGCCAAGTTTTAGTTCGAGAAGTATTTCCTAGATGGGAAGTATGTGAAGTGCTGAGATCAGACAATGTACTTCATTTTGTGAATGAGGGTTCAAACAGATTAGCTTATTGCTTTGTATTAAACATATGTCTTCTTCTGCTTATCACCTGCAAAGGAACGGGATATGTGAGAGATTCAACAGTCTTCTCAAGGAAAAGATAGCAAGACTTAAATTGACACTGAAAAAGGGGTGGCTGCATTGCCTGCCCCTTGCAGTATATGCATTGAGAATTCATCCCGGCTCTGACCACCACTTCACACCCCACAAACTAGTTACAGGGAGGCGGATGAGAACACCTCTAACTCCTCCATCGAGGACTAGGAGTGATGCCTAGACAGCTTCAAAATTGTTAGGAAATGAGCTACGTAAGTACTTAACATGTATGACCTCTAGTATCTGTAATTTCAGGTCAACTCAAGCGGAAGGGGTGTCGGTCTCAAAACACAGATGAAGACAACACAGCAACCATACCTAAAAAGCTATGTGTCCCTAAATTATTTGACAGAGACACAGTTCTAGTAAGGAACTTCACAAGGAAGTTGCACAAACCCAGTTTTAGTGGCCCTTTCGTTGTGGAAGACATTACTCCCTCAGCAGTTAAAGTCCAAGATTCAATTAGATGTGAAAGTCTACGCTGGAGAGGCCGACATACCCCCAACCCATTCGGAAGCAAGACAAGAAGAAGAAGTTCAGCATGTGCAGACTCGATCGATGACGAGGAAATTGGACCAAAGACTATTCAGTAGATAGACGAAAGTGTACATTTGGACTGTACCTCCTCTGAAACACTCCTTATAGATATTATAGCAGGAAGTGAGAAAGTTATTGTACTTGAGCCACAGGAGTTTGTTGACATTGAACTTTGGAGTGCTGAAGTATGGAAAAATGCCCGATCTAGACTTCCTTTTCGGCGACTGAAAAAGGGAGCACTTCCACAACTTGTTTCTCACTGAATTTCTCTTTGGACGCACAAATGGTCTTGTATAACGGCGATGCCCACAAACTACTTGTCATGATTTTTTAGTATTTACTCAAAGTTCATCATTATCTTGTCTGGCGCAACACCAACGCTTATGTGTTTATACGAGATCCTATAAATTTTCCTGCAATCAGTCGGTTATTTGTGGAGATTATAGAGCAAATCAGGCAGCTTCCTGAAGACCTGATAAATTTGCCTGAGTAAAAAGATTTTTTCCTTCCTTAAAAGTAATTACAGGAAAAAATGTGGTCTATTGAACATATTGCAATTCGAGAAAGTGAACAGTCATCAATGTCTGGAGAGACACTGATGGTGGAGCCTAATGTATTGGTGCATAATTTATGCCTGTTCAGCATCTATTATCATTTGTCTGTTTCTATTGATCCACACTGTTTACTTTAATGGCCCCGAAAGGGAAGGAGTTCCGTTAATCCTTCCTACTCTCTACACCAGTAACCCATGTGAAGGCACCGATTTCTTTGACAAGTGTTCCTATGATTCCTCCAGTCGGAAGAATGTATACTGATGTATTTCATGAGTTGCTTATACAAGCTCATCTGGCAAGAAAGAGACCTAAGAGAAGTGCAAGGGGGGATGATTATGAATTAAATGATGATTTAGACAGTACAGAATATTTGGGGAATAACATGTGGCATCAGCACATGAAAGAAGTGGGAAAAAGTTCTTCTAAGGAGGATTGCTATGTGTGTGCTTTCTTGCCTTATGCTATGGGAAAGTCTAAAATATTCATAGCTATTGAGATAGATGTCCAAACAGCTCATTGCCTGACTCACCTTGCACTCTGTCATACAAGAGGTCAGTTCCAGGGTCGAACAGCATCCTTGGTATGGGTGACATAATGGTCAGCCCCAGAAGAAGATGATTATGTCCAAGATTTGAAGACAAGAGAAAGAGCACACACCAGAAAACATGTGATAAGATATGAACAGCCTGGCATGAAGGGAGCTGGAATCAGATGGGAAATAAACAGGAAGCTCAACTGCCAAGGAAAAACTAATGAAGAAGTTTGAACCTGCAAAGAAAGAGGCCAAATGCGAATATGGGGAACAGTACTCTCTCCAGATGGCTGGGAAGAAGGCCTAGTCGTATGCAGAGCTATGGCAGTAACTGTTCATCATAAGCCATTTATCGAAAGAGTGCAAAATGGATGTAAACCTCTCTGGCCAAGGCTTGCAAAGCTTCTGACGTGGGTCGAAGACAAAGGAAGTCCATTGCAGATAGTGCCTTTGGCTAGTGCAGAGCTATGCTTCAGAAACAATGGCACTAGCAAAGTTGGAGCAAATCAACAGTGCCGTGAATTTCGATGTGCCAGGAATGAAAGATGGGACAGTGGTGATAATGGATCACTATTGGGCTGCGGTTCCAGAGCATAAATGAAGCTGCCCAGAGATTGGGGGGGGGCTGTGTTCTATCGTGATTGTTCATGTTCAAGCATTGGTGATCCTGCAAAGTGACCTTAACATTGGCGAGTTTCCAAAAAACATGTGCTCACCTGAGAAAGAAGAGATCTGCTGAACTCCTTCATCGAATGAAGAGAGAAACCTATTTCTCAGCCAAATCAATAGAGGCCTTTGATACTATTCCATATGAACATAGAAAAGGATGTTTGTTTCTCCTGGCTATCTTGCTTCAGTGGTTTGAAATAATCGTTTTAACACTGTAGGTAATGCGATACAGGATTCGCTTTTATTAGTGATAGTGTTGGATTGTTTCTCACATTACATTGATAAGCGTCATATACACTTTAAGGCAATTGCACGCCTTGTTTGTCAGCCGACACATGTTTTCACCCAGAGGGTCTTTATCAAGGCTGAAGAATATTAAAAAAATCATGTTGTTCGTGACATTTGTGACATAGGTTGTATAGGTGCATGAATCATGTGATTTGTGACATAGGTTGTATAGGTGCATGAATAGTGGTGTTTGAGTGAAGTGGATTGGTATGGCACGTGATTCAAGATATTGAGGTCCGGCTGGGTCGTGCACAGCATGAGGTGCCAGGTGGAGGCCAGTGTGGGGTGAGGTAGCTTCTTGCCTCTAAGTGCGTTGTGTAGCGTGCCCTGGCCCTGTGTTTGAAGGTATCCCAGGTTACTGGGTATGTTGGTCCCCTTGGAGCAGTGAGGTCCTGGCACTGTCATGAGTGATGGGATCCGGCATGGTTGTGCGTGGTAAAGGTTGTGGCTAGATTTGAGTACTCTGGGCTCTGCAGCCCTGTTGAGGGTGCATGGTAAGTAGCGCCCCCCCTTCCGCGTTGGCTGGGGGGGCCGAGCACCGCTCATACTTGGAGAGTGAACGATACATAAATGATCAGCCTGAACGATCGAGGCAGAGCTGCGGCTAAGTGCATGACAAGGGCAAGCGCAAGGGGGGAAGTGGGTAGGCTTACCTTGTTAGTGGCTATAATCAACGGTCCTTCACTCCCCAAGTACGAACAAAGCTCGGGCCCCCCAGCCAACGCGGGGGGCGCTACCTACCATGCACCATCAACAGGGCTGCAGAGCCCAGAGCACTCCAATCTCAATAGGCTCCATGCCTGCTCACCCATCCATCCACTAGACCTCGACCGGACCGCTGTGATTCCACAACACGGCCGGCCACGCCTTCACCTGGCAACCTTTGCCACGCACAACGAAGCCGGATCCCATCACTCATGACAGTGCCAGGACCTCACTGCTCCAAGGGGACCCACATACCCAGTAACCTGGAATCTCCCACCTTCAAACACAGGGCCAGGGCACGCTACACAACGCACTTAGAGGCAAGTAGCTACCTCACCCCACACTGGCCTCCACCTGGCACCTCATGCCATGCACGACCCAGCCGGACCTCAATATCTTGAGGCCCTGCCATGACTCTCCAGGGGACCGGTAACACTAGTACCTGGGATCCCCTAACCCCAGCAACCAGACTCTTGAACACTCGGCCACGGCTCGTTATCCAACGTCCCCCCCTTGGGCTCAAGACAACTCCACCTCGCAGGAACTATTATGTACCCTAACAGCAATCCACTTGCATTTCAGGGCCAATAGAAGCCTCGCCTGTCAACAGGACAGCACCTATACTAGGACCAGGACCCCACAGGGGGCTCACGAACTTTGACAATAGGTAAGAGGCTTTAAATCCTCGCAACTCCCAACCATGACTATTGCCCCTGACCTATTCCTTGCTAACCTCTGTTTTGTTCTCGCTCCTCTCTCCTTCTAGCTTGAATGATTAATTCATCACATCAAATGTTTGTACCATGTAATATTGAATCACGTGCCACACCAATCCACTTCACTCAAACACCATTATTCATGCACCTATACAACCTATGTCACAAATGTCACAAATCACATGATTCATGCACCTATACAACCTATGTCACAAATGTCAGGAACCACATGATTTTTTGAATATTCTGCAGCCTTGATAAAGACCCTCTGGGTCGAAACACGTGTCGGCTGACAAACAAGGCGTACAATTGCCTTAAGGTGTATATGACGCTTATCAATGTAATGTGAGAAACAATCCAACACTATCACTAATAAAAGCGAATCCTGTATCGCATTAACTACAGTGTTAAAACGATTATTTCAAACCACTGAAGCAAGATAGCCAGGAGAAACAAACCTCCTTTTCTACTTAACAACTAGGGGTACAGGCTAAACCCCAACAACTCCTGTGATCTTGCAACGCCAGAACAATCTATTAGCCTTGGATAATAGCGGAGCCTAGCACAGGCTGTTTCCACACCTAGAGCCAACCACGATCCTATCCATATGAACATAGATTGTTCAGCAACACTGCTTCAGTTTTTACTGTTATCTTTATGCCTGGGATCCTGACGATGGCAAATTCCAAGTGGTTAAATATAACCAGATGGGAGCTGCAGATGATCAACACCACCATGAGATTCAATGCTATCAAGGAGGAGCTAAAAGCCATAGGCCTGATGACTCTTCAGAACAGATATGTCTTGGATATGGCTACAGCCATGGATGGAGGTATTTGTGCAAAAATCAGAGAATCATGTTGCACATTCATACTTTCTCATGACGAGAATGGCACCTTGACAGAGGCCATAATGATGCAAACCTACACGTCAAAATGGAAGCTGAAGTGGAAGACATTGGTGATGACAGCTGGTTTGCATCAATCCTCTCATGGGTTCCACAATGGATGGCGAACATTTTTCAAGTTCCATGGAGCCCTGTTGGTGATGATCATGTTTGGGTTCTGTGTGATCAGGATAATTATCACACAATGCAAGAAGACTGCGAAGAAAGCAGTAGGAATTAAGATTGGAATTGATGTCGAATCAGGATTCAAACCTAAAGAACTGACAGATTAAGAAATCAGAGACTATGTAAAGGCCAGCATTCATGCACCTGAGTGAACAAAATTCTTGTATCCGAAGAACCACAAGAAGTATGTGGAAAGATGGATTTACTGCAGTCCTAATGAACAATGCAGTCTTATGACCTGGAGTATTGATGAGCATGTGAAATCAGCAGGATGCCTTAAAGGAGTCATAAAGATATGAACTCCAAAGAAGCACTTCTTCAGACGAGGATGTCTTGATGTGAAGATTGATCAGAGAGTGGTCGATGAATCGCCCAGAGGGGGGGGAGTGTAGAGAAAGAGCCAAATATCCCTACCAGAAGCTTCACCCCCCATGTTGCCTATATGTTGGGAGCCGGAAATTGCGATATGTGCAGTACCAGTGAGAATGCCTATACCGCAAAGAATTCTTGAGACAAGGTATCCATTGAGAAAACCCTACATGCATTCATGAAGAAATAATTGTCTTCTGAACAGAGTCCCGGAAGAAGTATGAAAATTAATGAGAAAGAGGACTGATGATGTCATGTAAGTTAGAACTGACACACCTAGAAAAAGACACAAATGAAAAAGGAACATAAGCATTATATAAGATCTGTTGAGGAGGTTTCGAAGTTAATCAACATTTTGGGATCAAAATGAAGATGCTCGTGCGAAGAAACACTGAAGAAAATGCAAAGTCATTTTACACTTGTACAGCTGCTGTAACGCAAGTAGACAAAGTAATCCTGAGGGTGGCTACGTAGTGAATAGATTGCGGCGATGCGCCAATGTATATACATAGGATATGATATGGCATTTATAACGTGTGTATACACAAGTGTTTCAAGGCGTGACGAGGCAAGGGAGGGGGAACCGAGGGAAGACAACGACAGCTATCTTACTTGGCCAGATGACATTGAGATTGCGAAAGTGCAGGGGAGGGGGAAAGGGAAAAGTGCAGGGGCAAGGGGGGAAGCTGCAGTGCAATACATAGGATGAACAGTAAAATAAATAACATAAATATGAATAATAGGTCAAATGTGCGGCCAGCTTGTGTCAAGTGCAGGGGTAAGTGCAGACATCAAGTGTCAAGAGCTGGTAGGGGACTGTAGGGATAGAGAAACAGCCCCCAAGTGCAGGAGTTGCCCGGGAGGCAGTACAGGGGTGGAACTGGTGGGGAAGGGGGACCTGGGCCCTAGATCAGAGGGTAGCCAGGTGACCAGTGCAGTTACATTCAGGAGTTCAGCAGGGGAGAGTAGGCGAGAAAGCAGAAGCAAAGAGGAAGCTCTTGAGGTGCTTCCGGAACTGGAGATAGTTCTCCTCAAGTTTCAGGGAGGCAGGGAGGCTGTTCCAGAGGGAGGTCCCAGCTGAAGATAGAGATCTACCCCCAACTTGTTGCTTGGAGAAGTGACTGACCCTGAGGGAGTTGATGGTGGATGGGCAAAGGGCTCAAGAAGGAAGATATTGAGGAAGAGAGAGTTGAAGGTATTGAGACCCCAGAAGGCCTTGTGGACAATGCAGAGGGTTTTGAACTTAATCCTCGCAGCCTCTGGGAGCCAGTGCAGAGATTTCAGTCCTGGAGAGATACAATCCCTGGGCTTGAGGCCAAGGATGAGTCTCACAGTCCTGTTCTGGATGAGTTGCAGAGGGCGGAGAGTAGAAGCAGGCAGATTTAGAAAGAGGCTGTAGCAGTAGTCCAGCCTAGAGAGAACCAGAGCTCTGGAGACAGTGAGCTTCTGGGGGAAGGAGAGGAAAGGAAGAATACCTCGGAGGAGGTGCAGCTGGTAATGTGACTTCTAAGAGACGTCAGAGATGTGAGAAGAGAAGGAGAGTGTGGAGTCAAAGATGCCCCCAAGGTTTTTAGCCTCATAGGCGGGAGCAGGAAAGCGCCAAGAGAGGCAGGCCAGAGAGCGCCAGGAAAGGAGGGAGCAGGTGTGCCGATGAGGAGAATCTCAGTCTTACTGGCATTAAGGCAGAGATCATTGGCGGCACACCACTCCTGGATAGGACACAGACAGTCAGAGATGAGAGAAGGAGAAGAGGTGGCGGAAGGGAGCCTGAAAATGAGCTGAGTGTTATCCACATAGCACTGAAAGTTGGGGCAGAGAGCGGCAATGTGGTGGGCAAGAAGTTCCAGGTTTTGGTTGAACAGCCAGGGAGAGAGGTTAGACCCGTGGGGAACACCACAGGTAGAGATAGAGATAGAGATAGAGATAGAGATAGAGATAGAGGAAGGACTCAAGTTGGACCTGGGAAGGTCGATCAGAGAGGAAAGAGGTCAACCAAGCCAGGGCCTAATCGGTGATAGGTCAAGTAAGATGAGGACACAGGGGGTATTGGAATCAAGGTTGGAGAGCAGGTCTTCACGGAGGTTCAGGAGAGCAGTTTCCGTGCTTCTGGCAGCTCTGAAGCCAGACTGATAATCATGGAGACAACCAACCGATTCAGTGTGAAGGTTAAGCTGGGAGATGGCCAGCTTTTCCAGGAGTTTGCACAGGAAAAGAGTGATGGAGATGGGGCGGTAGTTAGCTGGGCAGGAGGGGTTGGCTGAGGGTTCCTTAAGAAGAGGGTGCACAAGGGAGTGCTACAGGGGGGAAGCAAAGACTCCAGTGCCGAAGGAGTGGTTGCAGAAGTCAGCCAAAGCAGGAGCCAGGGTCTCAATGTGGTCCTTGATGGTTTTAGAGGAACAGGGCAGAACCTGTTTTGACAAGACTTTCATAGATCAGACTTGTCTATAATCCTTGGCTGAGGAGAACAGGGGAAAGGCAGAGAAGGAGGGAAGAGTGGTGGCCACAGAAGGGCGGGGAGTAAAGGGAGGAGGAGGAGAGGAAGAGAGAAAAGACAGGATGTTCTGAGTTTTAGAGAGGAAATCAGAAGCCAGGGCCGTGCAGAGGGACCTGGAGGGGGCAGGAGAGGTAGAGACTGGAATGTATACAATTTGGGTGTTCCACAATGCACTTTAGCAAACTTAAAACCCTGTGAAGAGAAAGGGCTTGAGTGTGGTGCAGTTGGAAAATAGCTGATGGCAAAGGAGAATTCAAGAAAGGCTGGCTGGCCCAGCACCAAGAGTCGAAGCTACCGTGAGCCTGGTCTGTCAAGAAGCTACATGAACATGAGAAAGAAACAAACTTCTGTTTTAGGTGGAATGGACAAACACTGAAGGCGTCAAGAGTTCATCATTTAATAGTAGTATATGCAACGAAGAGCTCGAAAACGTGGTCTCCAGTCACATGGTCAGATCGAAATAGATTTTGGGTCGAGAAACACCAAAACCAGAAGATAAGACCATGTCACACTCCCTTTTATTCTCAAGCACAGTGAGCTTCTACAAGGCCATGTTCAAAGCCTAATTTAATGACCGTAGGAGTGATGATAGATGCTGGGCTAATTGGGTGGGGAGGCATGACCAGGCCAACCCTCCCAGCACCTGGGGTAACCAGCTTGCAGGCTGCTAGCAGGTGGAATATTCCAGAAGGGTACAAGCATGCCAACCAATTATAGGGGGCCACGTATTAGAAAGCCCTATAGTTTGTGTAACCAATAGAGTGTCGAATATTAGTATGACACAGAAGATGACTTGCACTTGTGATGGACTTAGTTGTCCACCTGATCTTAGAGACCCAATCACAACCCCCGTCAGTACGGAACGTATACCTAGATGTTCCCGTTAAGCCTATCACATCCTCAAGTAGGTTTTCTTAGTTTGCCATGTAGTGTGATGTAAATGTTGACGAATTTATGTTATAAATGTGTGTTATTTCATGTAACACATTGAGAGAAATCGAACGAACGTCAGTTTAACTCACTGTTTTAGATCATTGTTAATAAAAACAATACTAAGTTTTGCCAACTTCCTGAGTCGGTTTGATTATTGATGTATGAGTAAGTTCTGCATCCCCATCCATCTCTAAGTATTGCTACCTTGTCTTAAAGGCCCCCAGGTCCCAGGGTTCAGTGCTCTCTGGCTCCACCTTTTATCCCTGTGGGGAAGGGAAAGTGCCGCCAGGTGTGTGTGATTCTGATCAACTGCTCGACTTTGCCTGACCCTTGTATTTGGACATGTCAGGTAAACGGCTCTGGTGTTAGTCTGTTGTCCTCTGTGTTGCGTGAAAGTGTTCATGTTGGAAAAGGGGGAAAGGGGGAAGTGGTTTGGAATGCCCTACTTGAGAGGATGGGGAAGAGGTGTCAAACGAAGGGGGATACCGTGTCCCACCCGCCATTGTCCCACTCCCACTCCCAGAGGACCCCCCATCCAGGTGATCCTCCCTCGCTGGTCCACTTCCAGGACCTGGATGCAATAGCAATGGCTGTGTATTGGCCATCTGGAGGACAGATCCCGGGAGACTAGCTAGGGAGACAACTTCAGGTTTCTCACAAAGCTAACAGCAAACCGAACTGTTTTAATAATAATAATAATTGTTGAGGCAAAGATTGCAAGTGGCAACATTATATGAACGCGTGGAGCTTGGGAACAAAGAACTTGTGTGTGTTTGAACCTTTGGGAAAACCCAGCAAAAATCCAGCGGCAGAGTGGTCACGCACCACATGAGTGCTAATTCGAAGGACTCTCGCTGGCCCCTTTTGATTTGTGTTGAAACTACAAGTACCAGAAGGCCGGAGGAAAGGGCGGCATGAGGTGCCTGAGTCAGAGGGGTCAGACTCCAAGGGTCACATTAAATTCCTTGTACAATCCAAAGTCTCTGACCCATTGACTAAAGAAAACTAGGGGAAGGGAACCCCGCTTTTGATGAGATGAATAAAAGATTAAACTGCATTAGAAAAGTAAAGTGAACATTGTGTTAAAATGACTATGTGAACCTGACGGAGGGAAGCCGAGGGAAAAGCAAAGAGAAGTAAATCCTGCATCAAGATAAAAGCAAAGTAGGCTGTTGAATTGGCAAATGTGAACCTGGTTGAGGGATGCCTACGAATCGGCGTGAGGCATGATACACCTGAGAACATTTTGTGAAGATTGAGAGTGAAAGGCCGTAGTGAACCCGACGGAGGGAGGCCCACGTATTGTGAGCTAAGGCAACTGTGAACCCGACAGAGGAAAGACGAAAGAAAGCTACGGGAAGGGCACGATTGCTTTCTTATGAGATAAAGAAAAGCATGAACTGTGTTAAAACTTCATGAGCTGTGATAAAGAAGGACGTAGTGAACCCGGCGGAGTGAGTCCCACATTGCAGGAAGGTGTCACGATCCTACTCGCCTGCCACCCAGCACTGCTACATGTGTCTCTGCCTTTATTTCCTTGTTTTACCGCTGCAGTTTTGGACTAATCTAATTGCATGTTCCATTCCGGCTTTTGGGTTAAACTAGCAGATGCATTCTGGGACATGTATGCTGTCCAAAAGGCAGAGGGCTGGAGGGGGCATACTAAATACATTTGTTTTCAGCAAGCTACTAAGAGCTGCAGAGGGCCTGATTGCATTCACCTACTCCAAGCTACTGCAGGCTAGGCTGCAGAGAGCTGGAGAGCGCTTGATTAGAAACCACTGCTGCTACTGCTGCAGGCTACTGAAGCCAGGGCTGGGCTTAATTGAACACAGCTGCCAGAGTCTGCAATCAGCTCCACCCTGCTGGCCTGCTGGCTGGGAGGGCCTTTATAAGCTCACTATGAACAGAAGCATTTGTCAGTCAACTGCTTCCACTGGGAGTTTGTGCTGGTGCTTATGTTACTAGTGTTTGACCTTTCCTGGAAATCCTCTTTTGGCCTTTGATTCCTGTTGCTGTTGATGCTTGCAGCTCCCTTTCCAGTCTGCTGCAGCCTTCTGTCCTGCTCCTCTGGGCTCCCACCTGGCCGCTCTGCCGCACTCCGCTGCCTTCCGCCATGCTCCTCTGGGCTCCCACCTGGCGGCTCTGCCACACTCCGCTGCCTTCTGCACTGCTCCTCTGGTCTCCCACCTGGCAGCTCTGCCACACTCCGCTGGCTTCCGCCCTGCTCCTCTGGGCTCCCACCTGGCAGCTCTGCCACACTCTGCTGCCTTCCGCCCAGCTCCTCTGGGCTCCCACCTGTACCTTCTGCCCTGCTCCTCTGGACTCCTTACCTTGCAACCTGCCTGTTCTAGCTTCTGATATCCTATCCTGTCCGCTGGTCATTTCTTTCAATGCTGCTTTCTACTTGTATACATCTTGGTCCACTCTGGTGTCTCCACTTGAATCCATTTTACAGTGCGACCCTAGGTTGGTCTCTGTTCAGATCAGATAAGGGAAGACTTCTGTTGCCTTCACCTAGTCCGTTGAAGTTGTACCTGCCTCAGTATATGGTCTTTCAGTTTTACTCATGCACAGAGTACAACAGTTTCCTCGGCACGCCCAAGTCATGACCTTGCTGTATGACTGTTGTTAAGAGTAATCTGCTGGTACCTATCCCAAGTGCTTTCCTTAATCCCTGGAGACCCCTTATCATATTCCAGTACACCCTTATTTCTGATAAATCCGTGTTTTGCACAGTGTACTTGCTTGTCTTTGCCTTTTCTCTATCTCTTTGTTTACAGCCTGCTCCTGCAGTTCCTGTGAATACCTGTTTCAACTAACAACTTGGTATGAACCTTTAATCTGTTATGTGCTAACATTGTCTCCGGAATCTCCCTTAATCTACTTGCATACAGTGAGAGATAGCCTCTGCCTTGTACTCTCCGCCTAGACTTGTAACAGAAGGACCCGAGCCTGGCAGTGGGAGATCCGATTGGGGCGAAGAGCAATCGCCCAAGGTGCAAGACAACAGAAGGAAATTTTGTTTGTTGTTTTTGATCCAGCAGGCCTTCTAAGGCAAGAGACTTTGTAGAAAAGAGACTTGGACCCTGAAGGTTCTGATATCATTGAATGGAATTTTGAACTTCGTGTTTGAGAGGCCCAGGAGTGTGCTGTGCTCAGCAGTTCTGCCTTGTCCTGTGCTTAAAACGTGGGGAAGCGAGACCCAGCCATACCATCCTGACTTATCATTTTGTGAAAGTTCTTTCTTTTCTGGTGAACATTATCCCACACTCTTTTTATATCTTAGTGGTAAGGATTGGCAATAGGTTTTTTAGTATAGGCTCTTTTACTTTGACAAAACACCACAAGGACTGCCTTAATATTATTTGATGGTTGTAGCATGCTCCCATCTTAGATTTAGGTTTAGATTAGGCGTTTTTCTCACCCATTTATACAGTTTAAACACCCTTGAACTGTGATCACTTGTGTCTGTTTTTACTGTTGTCACCATGAATTTCTTACACACCCTTACAGAAATATTGTGTGAAAGAGAACGTTTTGCCATGCTTGGGAGTGTTTGCTGTACAAAATAGAACATTGTTTGGAACCAACACTTTCACAATCCTTTCTGAAACAATCCAGCGGAAGTGAACCATCATCTGGATCGAAGGACTTGTTGGATTTTGTTTGGATTTCATAATTTGCTTTACATTTGAACACTTTTTGGCTAACCTAGATCAGAGACACTTTTCCTTACACTTCTTAATTGTTTCATTTGTAGTGCGGGGGTCGGACAGGTTTTAGACACAAGGAAAGTTTTCCTAAGTTTGATGACAAGACACAGACTGATCTTTAGTTTTAGGTTCCTAGCTAAGGAAACTATCTTTAGGATAGGGAGAGAGAGGGCTTTATCCAACCGCTTTTTTTTTTTTAATAAAGATATATGATGTTGAAAACACTACCACTTTGTGTCCGCCTCTCATTTCTGACTCCCTACAATGGACAATGACATTTATTTTCACTGAGTCCCCTTTAAGACCACTTGACGGCAGGAGCACATCACCAAAAGCACCTCACTGTCTGTTGGGGCATTGCACCTGGGGGAAATTGTATTAGTCCAGGGGAGAGTGGAGAGCATCCTACTGGCCAGCAAAGCCACACCCGGTGTCACAATCCCGTTTTACCTTGTTACTAACCGGAGGGGACTCCTGGTGAGAGCGGTCTCCGGTCCCCTGGGCAGCCACGGTCACCAGGGGATGGAAACTGTATCTGCCCAGGGGAAGCAGAGCCAATAGAGATGCAGCAAAAACCCTTTTGGGTAAAGAACTCACCAACCGAAGTTCAGAAGCTCAGCAAGGTGAGGAAACACCCACCGGAGTCCAGCAGGAGGAGCAGAGCATCGACCGGAGTCCAGCAGGAGGAGGTAACCAACCGGGGATAGGCAACCGCATAAGGGACAAAGAGCAGGAGCGAAGGAGAGGGCAGAAAGGGATGAGGCCCGGAAGGGGAACAAGGAAGGTAGCAAGGAAATAGGGAGGAGGAAACAAAGCAAAGCGTAACAGAGTAATGTTGCAACATACCATTCCAGGCTGTTTACCCGGTGTTATGCTTCCTGGCGGATTACATCAAGACAAGCAAGGGAGAGACTGCAGGACACCGTCCGCCATGATGAATAGGGCGGAAGTGTTTCCAATACCTCCAGACGGACCATGCTGGTCTGGCCTGTGTGCAGCGGTGAACCATGACACCCGGGGACAGTGGGGTCCACATCTGCTCTATAACCAAAAGTTAATTCACAGCTCCTTCTCTGTTTTCCTCGGAGTGCACTTTTATTTTTTCGTCTAGCCCGGCCGAACAAGCACTCTTACAGCAAGAGCCGCGGCTGGGTTAACACACAATGGTTGCCGGATGCTGGTAGGTCAGCCTTCGGACTGTTGGAGGAGCTGGGGGCAAGTTATTGCGGTGATGGGGTGGTAGAGAATGCTGTTAGCCTGCCGGTTAAGCTGCACCTGGGGATCCTGGGGGCCACATTGGTAGCACGGGGCACTGGCAGTAGGTAACAGAATGGCCTTGGTCCTCAGGCAAGGCCCTTCAGGGGATCCCCCAGTCGGGAGTCTGTTGGGCAGTGATCAGGGCCTTGGTGGTGGCAATTGTGGCAGCCGTGTGCCTATCTTTGATGTGGGCCTCTTCTCCCGAGTCCACTGGTCTTTTCGTTGGAGCATGACCCTTCTCCGTGATGGAGGAGGAGGAGGTTTCTCCCAGCAGGGCTCCTTCAGGTATCTGAGGGGTACATCTCATAAGCTTCCCCAGGATTCATGATTACCAGCTCCAGGCCCAGCGTTCATGGCCCGGGGCTCCCGTTGTCCAGAGCTGGCAGCGGTCACGGGCCATGCCACGTCAGGCTCCCCCATTCAGGGGTGAACAATGTGCACAAATGCTCCGGGCTCTCCGGCAGTGCTAGCCCATGCGCACATGGGACCTTGTCGGAACACTCACAGTCATTGGCAAAGCCGACAGTCTTCTTGAGATCCACGGGGTGGGCATTTATTGCAGCCTGCACGGGGAATGCCAGCTGCAGGTCAGGGGCAAGGCTGAACTCCCCTGCGGCCATGCGCAAACTCTCCCCCACCCCATGGGGAAGCGAGCTTCACCACGCCGGCAGCGTGGTAGGGACAGGCCAGTCCCTTTGTGGGTTTGGGGTCAGCTCCCACCAAACCCATCCTCGTTGCCAGTTGTTATGTTACCGGGCACCAGCAACAGTGATAGGGTGCTGGATATGGCCCAGCACAGGACCCGCTCCTGGCCTGCCTTGCTGCAGAGCAGGGTTGCGAGGATTGACGTGATCCTGATGGTAGGAGCCAGGTTGCCGGCACCCTGTAGGGCAGGGCACTGTAAGGTAGGCCCTCTACTGTGGGTAGTGGACCCTCCTGTGTGTGTTGCCCCTTTAAGGGTATGTGTTCCTCCTCCGTGTATTGCCCTTTTAAGATGGGGCATGACGATAATAAAAGGGGGCCCTGCAGGCACATGAAGACAGAACGGCTGCAGACTTCATAAGAGGAACTCCTGAGTCCTTGTCTCATTAGCATGTAGGCTGCAGGCCTACACGTGGAGGTACAGGTCTGCAGGCCTAGAGGCCTGGGACCCTCATGCCAGGACAGTGGCAGAGGTCCGCATGGTCAGGGGCCTGGAAGGCTGTGCCACCACACCCACCCTTCGGTGCTGATGTCCCAAAGCACCATGGGGCCTGGGCATGTCGTGTGCTGAAGTGAATAGCACCCGGGGTGCCTGCCAGATGTCAAGGGCAGGCAACCCTCGACAATGGCGACGAGGAAGAGCAGTCCACGTGGCCCCCTGCTGCCCGTGAGTATTTGGGGACAGAGGAGCGGAGCCCTCGTGGCGTTCCGCCGAAAGGAGGAGAAGGTGAGCGGCCGTCGGGAGAGTGACACTTTCAAAGGGGCTCGCAGCGCGCCGCAGCCGACGGGTGGTCAGACTGCCGAGCGGGAAGCCACTCGGACCTTTATTAGCACCGTGACACGGGTGACCACATGTCACCAAACATGTGAATAGCTAGGCACGAGTCCCGTGGCTGTGGCTACGTCACAACATCAGTTCCATTCCGTGACCCTGGGCCACCTGCCGAATAAATGAAAACACTGCAGTGTTAAAAACAGGTGCAAAACTAGACATACAACTTTCACGGCAAGTTTTACAGACGTTTTAACAATCCAGACACTTGGAAACTGAGCCACAACAAGTCTGGCCGTGTAAATAATACAATTGTATAGAAAGTCCCAGACATTTTTGTAGCAGAATGCTGTTTACACAGTTTGGGATCGCCATAAAGATTTTAAGGCATACCTTGGTGATTATCAAAAGAAAGGCGACGACCTTGCTACATTATAAACAGAATAAACCCAAGGTTGCGTACAAACAAGACTCAAAGTACCACTTGGCTGGGCCAAGGCAGACACAGGAGATGGAAAATACCATTTGCAGCAACTTCAGGCGATTATAAACTTGCATAACAAGGAATGGAAACTAGGAAGCAGACAATGCTCATTGGCGAAGTTCATCTGTGGCACCTGTGGTCAGGCAGGAAACATGCACTTTCTGCTTGAAGATAAACATACAGTTCCCAATGCAAAAAGGTCCTGGATTAGAAGACTGTGATGGCGGCTCCACGCTGCACTATACATGAATCCTCTTTAGATGAATAACATATTAAGAAAATCTAAAGTTATATGTAGAAATGACCTTAATTGTTCCTAATAGATAAGCATTAACTAAGTACGGTACAAAAATACAGAAAGTACACTATTGAACTGTGCTGCTTTCATTTTCGCATTTGTCTGTATTGTATATCTTAGTGCAGCATTTTGCCAAAAAAACAATCTGGGGCACTAGAAATGTAACATATTGTTTTGTATTCGTTTGTTATGTCTTCAATGAAAAACTTTCACAATACAGTAAAATCAATAAACAAAACAAGTAAAATACACATTTCCATTTTAGAATATAAACAGTAACATTTTTATACAGTTACAAAGTTACACATGTATATGCTATTAGGAAACGTTTGCATTAAACACCTAATGACAGCTAAAACAAGAGAAACATGATTACCCATTAAAATTCTAGACCATAATTCATCTTGGCTGAGGTACCTAATGCTATCAAAACAGTGTGACAGGCTCATTTGCCTCAATTCGTCTAGGCCTTGACATTCAACAACGATGTGTTTTAAGGCTTCTATGTGCTCTTCACTCTTGCACTATCTACTCAAATGTGTGTGTTCTTATGACCCAGAATCTCATTGGTCAGGAATAAATAAAAACACATTCTTATAAAGACTTGCCTATATCTTATATCTGGGAACTTTTGCAATTACTTTGGCATGGAGTTTACCACTTTTTCTGTTCCCTATATATATTTTTAAACAGGTTATATTTGGCGTCCTTCTCTCTTTAAGATTCAATCATGTTCTCGTTGCTTTTACCTCAATGAAAGTGGATGCTTGATAAGCAACTCTTCAGAGGAGCTTAGTTCAGTTAGTAAATCCATGAATCTTTTTACCCACATGACCACAATCTACATCGTATTGCTGCGTTAGAGCCGATTTAAAGGTTTCCAAAATGGACACCCTAGGCGGGTCCAAGACCTTTCTGTATAAGGTCATGAATTTCCACTTGACCATGCATTTTAGGGACAGAAGGCCAAGTTCATACCTGATGATGGCCATTGGAACCCCATTCAGGAGTTTCAATATAGATCGCCAAAATAGGCCTTCAATTTTGAACCATGGTATACACCTCCAATGTCCCCAGATTTCAGCACCATTGGTTAGAACTGGGCTGACCTTTTTCTAAAACTTTGACACATGCATTAGGGAAAAAAGGCCATACAGGGTATTATGTGTCTTGGCTTGTCTTGTCAGCACCAGAGTCTTAGTCTGGAGCCATTTCAAGGCTGCCTTTGATGAATGTCGAGTGCAAATTGAGGAACCCAAATACATTATTGTGGCTGTTGTCTATAATTCTGCACGGTTTAAATTCCATATACGTTTTTTCTGTTCCTTTTCACTCCTCGGTTCATTACCATAACTTTTGTTTTGGTCGAATTGATTTCCAGCATGTTTTAGTATACTCAATTGTAAGGAAGGCATGGTATCAAAGAAAGACAGACACACATGATCACAGTTCAACAGTGTTTATTAAACTGTAAATATGGGTGAGATAAACACTTGATCTAAACATAAATCAAGCAACGACCATCAAATCATTTTAATAATATAGTCCTAGTGCAGTCTAGTCAAATAAAAAGAGCCTATACTAAGAAAAACCTATTTCCAGTCCTTACCTCTAAATACAAAATAGTGTGGGACAATGTTCACAAAGAAAGAAGTGTTCTCAGTCAGGATGTTATAGCTGGGGTTTCCCTTCCCTACGTTTGAAGCATGAGCCAAAGCGGGACTCTCAAGCACAGCACACTTCTGGGAGCTTTTCCGGTCCGAGTTTGCAGTTCCTATTCCAATATCAGGGCCTTCTGTGCCCAAGTCTCTTGTGCTTTTAGCACCCAACTTGGTAGTCAATATTCCATCACCCCACGCTAATTGGGAAATGCCTGTTCCCGTTATTAGGAGGGCATTTTGGACAGAAACAGAAATCTGGCCCTATTTCTTCCATGATAAAACCTACAGTGAACAACACAGTCTTTTGGTTCTTATTGTGGTAATCTCTGTTTCCACCATGGGGAAATGGAAGACATCTGCATTGGTAGATTCAAAAGCTACTGGTATCTTTATGGATTCTGCCTGTGTGCAGACTTATAAGGTACTTATTCTCAACAATGAAATGTCTGTCTCGGCGGAAGAAGTGGATGGTTGACTGTTAAGACTGATTTTCTATTCTCTGGCATGGTGGACAGATGTATAGAAGGCCAACCTATATTGTGACAGGAACAACTCTGGGAAGCTGTAGCTAATCCAGTTTAGGGAGCAGTGACAGTCGGTCTAGGCTAAGTTCTTCAGAGAGTGTGAGCTTGTAGAGGGTCCACAATGAGGTCACACAATAGGAATCACAGATTACACTTAGACAGGATGCATAAAAATACAGTTATTTAATTATGGCCAAAACACACTATAGGAACATGACTACAAGCAGGTAGACATATCACACAACACTATCAAACTAAATACATATATAAATTAACTTTGTTATAGGGCATAATACAAATCAGAAACTCCTGCAAAGGAAAGGTTAGACAAGTAGTATGCACAAAAAGCTCCACAGAGATTTCCCCTGTCTAAAATTGTCCAGCCCTAAATTGCCTGGGGCCTTGTGCCCAATAGTTCAGGATACAGTTCCACAGAATTTTGGATGCAGGAAAAAATGCAGGTAGGGTATCTGGGGTCCAGTGAAGGGTTCTTAGGGATAGGGTTCAAGTTCGACTAATGCCCAAAAGTAGCCCCAACAGTCAGATGTCTTGCACAAGCAAGCAATGGCAAAGCCAAACGTGTTAGAGATAAGATTTATTATAAGCCCATTGACTTATAATGGAAGTATAGGGGTAGGTTAGAAACTCTGTAACTTACCCCCATACTCCGATTCTTCCACAGACTTGGTAGAACAAAGAAAAAGTGACGACGTTGCTTTTCCCACCGAAAGCTGCAGTCCTTGATTCCCAGGGGTTGCAGGTTCGAACTGATCTTCGGTTGGTGTCTTTTACTGTTGCAAGGACTCTCGGTCGAAGAATGCAGAAAAGCTTGTTGCAGAACCTCTATCAGGGCTGGAATTGGGTCAGGTAAGCAATTTTCAGACAGTGGTCACCGCTTACAGTGACGCAAAAGGACTCAGCAGCTGCGGTCAGACTTTCCCTTCTATCTTGGGTCCCCTTGACGCTAGGATGCCGACATTTCGCAGGAGGCAGTCTTGCAGGGCCAGCTGAGGATCCCCCAGGTTTCAGGCCGAAACCCGGTATGGTGACGCCGGCAGCACGGTAGCCCAAAAACGAAGCTGGCCAGCCACAGGACGGTTCCAGGGCACTTCCGAAGACTTCCTTTGGCAAGGCAACAAGCAGACGTCAGGAATGGATGGTCCCTCCACTCAAAGGGTCGTAGCTCCTTCCCAGGACTACTAAAGATCGAGAGCAAGCCAGGGCTCCTCTAGGACAGAAGCAGAAGTTGGGTGCCAGGCCTCCTTCAATCGGGTATCAAGTCTCTTAGCTGGATAGGATACTTGGCTCCTTCAGGTTTCTCCAGGATCTCTGAAGAATGGGTGCAGGGATCCTCTTCTTATCCTTAAAGCCAGGTAAGCAGGACTAGCCTACACACACACCCCAGCAGTGGTCCAATCAGGACCACTGGTGGGAACATTCATGCATACCACTCAGACACACTGAAACCAGTATGTGGGGATTAGAGTCAGACTGACCCAGCCCACATCCTGCCAGCAAACACACACAGCCCTCGAGTAGCCTGCCAAAAAATCCCGTTTTCCCGGGCACTGGAAGTCCTTATAGGGATTTTCCTGGCCTCTGAGGCCAGGAAGAAGGCTAAAAGACAAGATGGCAAAAGAACAGGTGAAAAATCGCGTGGCACTGGCATGTTTGACCAGTACCACAGTTAGTAGCCAAACGCAGTAAACGTGATAAAGCTGAAATGAAAATCCCCCAAAAGTGGGGAAAAGTCACTGCTACCACTAGCCTATCCATTTAGCACACCTAGAGTAACCAGAAATCCTCAGAATGTTCGTCTAGGGCAAAACAAAAATGCACCCCATTGTACTGCAGTTTAAGCTACTGTGCACAATGTTAAAAAATGTTCTACAAGTGATACAAAAGTAACCAAAAGTAGTAACATAGTAACACGACTAAGGGAAACAATGTTTCCCAGTACTGACAGCCCGAAGGACAAATCAGTTTCCCCATAACATATGAGCAAAGGCCAGTGCAGTGACGCTTAATGCTTCACCGTACTGTAAAAGGTACAGCTCAGATTCCAAAATAAAAGCAACAAGTTTGGGGGTTCCTTAAAGATGGAAGGAAAGAGAAATCTTTCCTAACACTGACCACTATCCTTAGGACCCAGTGTTGATTGCACTTAACCTGTCGGTATGGTGATAGCAGACCATAAGTAAGTACTTTATTTTGGCTTGATATTCAAAGCTCATTTTCCACTTATTTTGTGAAGTCCATGGTTACGGACACACAATCCATACATAAACGGGACAGCTACTAGCTTATTTTTAGGATCAGAGCACTGTAATTGTTATTGTATACCTTTTCCCATTGAGTCAGTCTCATGTCCTGCTCCTCTAACACCACTCCGTCTACACACCGTCATGGTTCCTACCAAATACAAGGAATTCATGGAGATATTTTCAGACAGTCCAGTAAAGATGCTACCCCCTCATTGAACTTATGACTGCGCTATCGACATTCATCCCTGAGCTATGCTTCCCTTTGGTTGAATGTTTGCCTTATCCGAAAAAGAAAACATTTTGAATGAACATTCTGAGACTAACCTATGTAACATACTTAACACTGAATCTAAATTCCCAAGAGGGCTCATTCATTCTTTGTACTGAAAAAAGACATTGAGGATTTATGGCTTTACATTGACTTAGGGGATGCAACAAAAGGACAATCAAAGATCGGTACACCCTACGATTAATTTCGGACATTTTTCTAGCAGTTAGAGGAGCCGTAATCCTCACTTAACTAGAACTCTGGGGGGTTTACCATTTGGTAAGAATATGGACTGGAGATGACTGAATGGTGTGCCGAAAGCAGTTTCCCATTCATTACCCATACAGCATGATGCCTTTGGTCTTATTAAACCCCCGCCAGTTTTTCAACTGTTTATGGACCATATGCTCTCTGACCTATCTGCCATATCATCATAGTCTATTTGTACGATAATATGGTGTTTTGGAGAACACAAACCAAGCACATGGCTGATGTCCAGGAGGTCCTGCCAAGAGATTGGCTCCCTAATCTCCTGGTAAAACTGGAAAAATGTCCTTTTGAGGTGTTTTCTGTACTTTCTTGGCTTTCATCTATCATCCAAAGGCAAGTTTATGGATCTCAGTGAGGTGGAAGCTGTTCATCACTGGCTTGAACTTGCTTCCACCAAAGATGTACATCGTTTTATGGGACTAGCTAATTTCTATGGGGTTCCTTCCCCATTTGTCAACTTTGGAATTGCCACTAATAATCGGCTGAAGGGAAAGAATGTCTTCCAATGGATCCAAGATGCTTCCCAGGCATTTCTTACATTAAAATGAGCCTTCACAATGGAGCCGATCTTGAAGCAGCCCAATGCTGCTCCGCCTTTATATTGTTGAAACCATGCCATAGGAGCTGTACTGAAACAAAAGCATGATGACTTGTTGGAATATCCATTGGCCTACTATTCCCGTAAACCAACGTATTCTGAGAAACATAATACAGTCATCGAGAAGGAGTTTCTGGCCATCAAGTGTGCCTGCAAAGTATGGAGGAAATATCTCATCGGAGCCAGTGAGATAGGTGAAGAAGCACAGAGGGCAATAGTGGGATTAACACTTTCTTTCTTTCTTTCTTTCTTTCTTTCTTTCTTTCTTTCTTTCTTTCTTTCTTTCTTTCTTTCTTTCTTTCTTTCGTTCAATATCTCTCATGGCCTCTGCCCAATGCCCATTAGGGCTCCCTTTCTCCCATCCTTCAGGAAGCTAGGTCCTCTTGTTCCCTTTTCTTCCTTCTCTGGTTGGCTGGAGCAAACCATGTCCATTCCTCTGCTCTGTCTCAAAGTCAGTTGGCACTTGTGTAGACCCTCCTCACTCTTCCGTTCACCACCTGCAATGGAAGAGGAGATTTCACATCCGCATTATCAACTCCCCACATCTTAAATCCCCTTCCCCTTCCATTCATTTGTTCCCCCTTTTTCCTCATCGTCTGGAGGGTTTTTGAGCCAATGTGTATGCCTGTAATTCCCTGGTCCCTTCCCAGGAAGTCCAGGGGATTGTGTTCTGAAGCCCTGCCCCATCCCGTGTCCACCTTTGCCAGGGACAGGGAATGCGGCATGCACGAGACGGTCGGAATGCCGTCTCCCAGCCCTTTGCCAGAAGCAACAGCATTCCTTGTAGCTGTACAATGCAGGCACCTGTTAGAACAAATGAAGTAGTACATACTGTTTACATCATTGCTGTTTGTGCAATTGTTCAAAATACCCAACAGTCCAAGAGTAAAATTGAGCTATGGATTGAATGTTCCAGTACAATATTACCTTTGTGAGTATGGTTTAGGCTATGGGTCTTGCCAGCTTGCGTGTAAGGTAATTTAAAATGTTTGTTAACTCCGTACAGTTGATTTGGAGATTTGTGTTTACAGATGTAGATGTCCTGTTTTCATTTGAAGTACTGCTTCACAGTAAAAGTCCTACCTTGTATTTAAAATACAATGAATGTAAAGATTACTTATAAACATCACAGTTATGCATTGCATGACATACTTTGCAGTTGGTTCTCCTGATAGTACTGAGCATGCAGCAGAATGTCATCAAAGACATATAATAAACCCAGCAGGGATGCCATTTGCCTGCTTAGCACTGAGCCGCTTCAGTAAAGATGGCTGAATGGTTATCTTTACGGGACACATTTACAGCTGTAAAACAGTGTGTACCTTTGGCACACAGTTTTCGTTCTCACCCATCTATGGCTATGGGTATCCTTTCAGAGGTTTCTTGATGCACTTGTGCATTCAGATTTACTTGTCATCATTTTTACTTCTCTATGATCCATTTCATGCTTGCACCTTTTGGGCGGCCACAGACCTCTGAAAAGTGGGGTAGGGAAGGGAAATGACTGCTTGCTTCTGAACATCATTTTAGTGCCACCTTCGGTAACTCTGTGCTCAACTTAAACATAGGCATGCGCTTAATATTGTAAAATTATGCATCATTTTTAACCTTTAGTTTTCTGAAGTGAAAACCCTAATTTCTGCAACGGTTTGAAAAATACATGTCAAATTTATGAATATAAAAGTGATCGCTTAACACAGTGTATGTGTTTATTGATTAGAAATAACTCCAAAGATAATGTGAAGTGGCACCAATAAAACCATTGAGGTTTTGGCTGTCTTATATATTAAAGAGCATTTTGGGAAGATGAGAATGGCGTGAGAGCTTTATATCTGTCATGTAGGTCTATGCGAGTTGTATGACTGAATCACTAAATGCCTAAAGCACGTTTGGTACAAGTTTTATTTTTTTATAAGCAAAAGTCACCCTAACAATGAAGCCTTTGTAAATATCAAGTATATTGAAGTGTGAGGATATATGTTAATCAATGATGCCAAGAAACTTGTGCTGACTAACAGAGATATTTAATGATAAGTATTTGTGAGTATATAATATAAATATATGGGAGCATGTTACAGTAGATGTGAGCTCCACCAGACTCCAGTTGTCAATGTCGTTATCCTTCAAGATGCCATCAGGATTCCATGACGGTCGCACGCGATAGATCGCATGCTGCTGATCATGGAACTGACGAGTCTGTGTCCTGTAGTATTCAGACAGTATGTCAGAGTGCCAACAGCTCAAAATTTCTCACAGTATTGTGGATCTGTCAGACTCTGAGAAACAACATTGGTTTTATATTTAAGAAATGACAACTGGGGGGGGGGGCATGGACTAACTTGATAAGATGGCCACCTGAGTGCCTCCTGCCTGAGCGGGGAGGAATATGCCCAAAATAAGCCTTTTGTGAGCCCACCATAGCCCCATCGGTGTCTGTGTGTCGGCAGGGCCCCTCCCACCACTCCTTACCTGCATCAGTGGCGGCCTCCGGGCTGCAGAGAAGAAGGACACAGAGGCAGAAAAAGCAGCATCCCTGCCATGGGTTGCTGCGATCAGCAGCAACACCGGCAGGGAACACCGAAGATGGAAAACCCACAACGCCGGTCCAGGAGCACGGCTCAAGCTGGCACTGTCAGCTGGAGCCCAAGAAGAGAAAACGCCATCACTAACCCATCAGGGATTTTTCTAATTAGTTAACTAACCCATCAGGGATTTTTCTAATTAATTAAAGGCCGTACACATGCCTTTTCCCACTAAACCACCAGGGATTCATTATTAAAAATGAAAGGCCCCATTAGGTCTTAACCCACTAAACCACCAAGGATTATAATAATTATTTTAAAAGGCCCGACAGGTCCTGGTGTGTTCCAGCGTCCCGGGACCCCAGCAGGGTCCATGTTGGAAAAGGGGCAGGGCTTACTAGCCCTTTTTAACCCTGCTTTGGCCATCCGCTGTCACACCCCTTGGAGCCAGATAAGCTATTGGACGGGGTAAGTAGCCAATCCTGGGAGGTGGTGGGGTATTTAAGTAAGCCTTTGTAAATGTGCAAGTGTGGGTTAGTTGGGTGAGGACAGGAGGAGGTGGAGGACGTCAGAGAGACCAGTGAAGGCGATAGCGTTTTGGAGTGCGGAGGATATCCTTAATGAGGGGATCTGTAGAGTGCTTGTGTGAGAGAGGAGTGGGAGTAGTAGAGTGGGGTAGTACTAGTGGTGGAGGTAGTAGTGGTTGGGAGTAGAGGTAGTAGGTGGCAGGAGTAGCGAACAAAGGATATTAGTGATAGAGTAGGAGTTAGTAGGAGAAGGGTGAACAGGGCACCATATCCCTGGGAGTCCCTGAGGGTTACACAGAGGCTAGTACAGAAGGTGAGCAGGGCACAATATCCCTGAGGGGTTTGTAATAATGAGAGAGGTGTGCAGGGCACCATATCGCTGAGTGATCTGGGAGGTAATAGAGAGAGGTATTGGTAGTAGTGGTAGTAGCGGAGCGGGAACAGTAGTAGTGGTAGTGGTAGTAGCGGTAGTGGCGGTAAGAGGGACAGTGGAGGTCATTACAACTCAGGCGTTAAGGGTTAACGACATCGTTAACCCTTAACGCCTGATTCCAATTTTAACGGCTGCTTTCAGCAGGCGTTAAAATCCATGGCGCTAAACCGCCTTGGTGCTAATTACGGCACCGTAATTTACGGTGCCGTAATTAGCGCCTTCCCCACTCCCATTATGCCCTATGGGGCAAAAATGGGAAATGGGGATTTACCGCCCCAATCACCTTGGAATGGGGCGGTAAATCCGCCATCCACCATGGTGTAAACGCAGTTTACACCATGGTGGTATAGTTGGTGTACTTACCGGCTGGGTCGTAATGACCTCCAGTGAGTAGCTATTGGTATAGAGTTGGTATAGAGTTGAACAGAAGTTTTGGATTAGAAGAATAGTAGGAGGTGAAGAAGTAGAGTGAGAGGAAGGAGGGAGAAGAGGAAACAGAGGTAGAGTAGTAGTGGGAGATATCAGCTGTTATAAGAACAGGAGTGAGAAAGAAAGCAAGATCGAAAGGGTGGAGCTGGACAGGCAGAGTGAGAGATTGGAAGGGACAGTAATGAGGTGGGAGAACAGTTGGAAGGGATTTGTACAGCAAAAGGTCACGAGTGAGAGGTTGTGGAAGGAGTGTATGTGACGCTGGGTGAAAGAAGGCACCAATCCCCATTTCCCAACAACTAAACATTGAAAGGAAACGGAGAGTTAGAGGTTCCCTAGGGAGTCAGATAGCCAACGATTTAGGGAGAACACCTTTAGTCGTAGTGGGAAGACACAGTTAGGGGTTCCCGATCAGCAGACTACTAACAACCCAGTAGGGACGTCTGAGGTTGGGTCCCAAGTCTGAGGAAGTTTGAGAGAAGAAAGGTACGGACCTAGCACCAATATTTCCCAGTCACTTAAAACCCACAGAGATTGAAGAAAATTTGCCAATCTGACAATTGAGATTTTAAATAAAGACCCTTGGATTTTATTCAAAGAGTCAGCGTCGTTATTTGTGGCGGTCTTCCCCATCACGTGGTGCCATCGTGGGTCAGACCAGATCCCTGTGAGGACCAAGGAGGACAACCTACTAATAGGCCTTACCTAGACTGCAAGGCTACCCACCAAGACCGCAATGCCTGAAGCAGGTTTTGATTTGCGTGGCGCTGGGGATGTGGTAGTCCAACCGGGGAGGATGGTGCTTATAAGGACCATTCTGAAGATTGAAGTCCCTTAAGGAATCTATGAGAGGTTTACACCAAGATCCGGTTTGCCGCACCAAAACTCTTTCCATGTAGGGACCGTAACTATAGAAATACCGTACATCAGTGAAGTCAAGGTCCCTCTCTTCAACACGTAAAATCGCATCTACAGTGTTCAAGCAGGATAAGCCATTGCCCAGCTAGTATGTGAAAGTGCCCTATTCCCGAAGATTGAAGAGGTTAAGGTTTTTAGGAAAACAGTGCAAACTCCTATTAGACCTAGAGTTGACTGGATCAGACCCGGAGAAGATCCATATTCTTGGGGTGGGATCCACCCCGGAATATGCAACTAAGACCTGTTTGGAAAACTACGGAAACTTCGGCCCATGGAACATTTTTCCCTCTGCCTGGAGAATGACCATTGGTCCCAAACACCTACTCACCCAGCGGAAGTCGACATCCCAGACCCGCCTAGAAGTTTCATCTCAGCCGCTAAAGAGGACTCCATTTCTCAAGAGTTGATGGAGTATGGTCCAAGAACGGAAGCTAGGAGGTTAGACCTGATCCCACAAACTATTCTTGAGGTGCTGAATGTGTTGAAACCTCAACAAAAAAGAGGTGGGTGTTCTGAACACGGATGGAACCACACCAATTGAATCATCATCTCCTGAAATGGATCTGGTGGTAACATCTTGAGAAGATGGAGATACTTCAATATCTGAAGATGAGGAGATGGAGGATCTTCATATTGAACGTTGTGTGACAAGCAACTAAGATGGAGAAGAACTGAGTTGGGTAGGATTGAAGAAGGAGACGGTTGTGCACCACATGGCAGAACAAGATGGGAAAACTGAGGTGCAGGAAGAACCTGTAGGTTCACCCAGGACCTTAATCTGGTCAGACTGCCCAACTGCAGGTTTCCTGGATGTTTTGGCCCACACACAAATGGAAGAAGACACTCGGGCCATACCAGCTAAGGAGACCTCAGTTGCCCTCCAAGAATTGGATACCAATACAGGGAATATGGATTGGTGATATCTACTGGAAGCGGTAGCCCAAGGCATCACTACCAACGCTAAACTGGTTCCCGGGAGTAAAGTATCAGCTATTGATCCAGAACTGATAAGTCCTGGAGATTTCTACCCAGAAGGCCAACAGTATAACATGGGGGCTACCCGGTATCCACAAGCAAAAGTGGAAGTCAAGGTGCTGGGAGATCGTCGTATGGTCTCCATGTGGATGATTCCTGATCTGCCGGAAGATGTAATCTTGGGAACCGACTTTACCTTATTTAACCTGTGCTTTTTGGAGATCCAGAAGAGACACAGTACTTTAGAGTAACCAAGTGTCCCAAAAGAGAATGTGCAATCCCCAAAGATCAACCCTAAGACCCAATGTAAAACCCCAAAGCCTAGTAAAGTAGATCTGAAGCAGGGGCAGAAATCTCCAGAAACCAGCTACAAAGAAAGGGTGAAGATATGTGACAGGACCAGCTCCATGGCCCTGTCAGAAGGGGGTGAGGGCTCCCCCCACTTATGCCTGTGTGTGGGCAGACCACCTCCCACCCCTCCTCACCAGCAGCAATGGCAGCCTCTAGGCCGCAGAGAAGAAGACCACAGCAGCCACAGCAGCAGTGTCCATGCTGCAGGTTCCTGCGATCAGCTGCAACACTGGCAGGGAATGCCGAAGAGGGAAGCGCGCCACCAAAGGGGCGCATCGCTGACCTACACCACCGGTCCAGGAGCGTGGCTCCAGCTGACAGCATCAGCTGGAGCCTGCAAAGATAAAACACTGCCACTAACCCACCAGGGATTTTTCAAATGAATTAAAGGTAGCACACAGGCCTTTTCCCACTAAACCACCAGGGATTTCTTATTAAAAATTAAAGGCCTCATGAGGCCTCAAGTGGAAACTTCTGGTAGAGTGGGCATAGCTGAAAGTATCTATTTTCAATCATAGTTCAAAAGTTATATTTCTTAAGTCAGTGTTTTCTAGTCCTGTTGCCAGAATGGCCCCACTTGCACTGTGGGGTCGATGAAGTGCTAAGGAATGTTATGATATGATAGGTTTTTTATAACGTGCTTAATACCCAGAGGTTTCTTAGCGCGGACCCGGGGATCGAACCTGTCTTGCTCCGTGACGTCTTGCTTCCAAGGCGAGCACATTGCTGCTGAGCTATCCTCCCGAGACTGTTGTCTGGATTAAGGTTGCCCAGACGTCTGGAAGGAAATTTAGTGAATTATTCACATATGATTACTAATAATTCAGTTGCACTTTTACATTTCTCAGTATTGAGTTTCAAACATTTATACTAGTCAATGATTTTTGCAGTCTTCGATTCGTTTTCATAAAAAAGAAGCTTTAATTCCTTTGGACATAGGCATTTTCATGGTGTCTGGTTGGCTCAATGCATTTCGGTCTTGTGAACCATCTTCAGGGACCAATTTCTGCCTGTACATCTGTCTCTCCTACATATGCTTCATATATACTCTCTGGCACATCCTGTTGTCCAGAGGGTAGAGCACCACAAGATAATTAAGAACAACAGGAAGGGGCAGCTGAAGTAGGAGAACACCTTGAGAACGCAAGGCCATTGAAGACTAGCACAAGTACAGAACATAGACCAGAAAATAGCCCAGCAGCACCAGAGAGTATATATGAAGCCCCTGTCTGTTTGTTATGGGGCCTGCACTGGGGGGCCCCCACTGGCTTCCATAACTCATGCAGCTTAGTTCAGTGGAGCCTTCAAGTACCCGCCTGCACTGAGGGGCCCCATTAACAGGCAAAGTCTGCACATTCACCCGTTAGAGCGCTCTACTTCTGCTGCCTACTTACTGGTTGGACCCCTCCAATCTCTAGCTGGGGGCCCACCCTGAACTGTGGGGCTCTGCTGTTACTTGCACCTTAAGAGTACTCTGACCTGCAACCTGTGCCTGCAACCTGTATGTTTGCATCTGGAGTCCATCGAACTGCTGTCGCCCCGGCTCCTGGGAGCCCCGGCCTCATACAGCGCTGCTGGTTTGTCCATCTATTGGCTGTTGGCTGGTGGTGGACCCAAACCTGGTCTTCCTAGTTTCTCACCTCAGAGGCTGCCCCCGAACTCCTGATCAGCATACTGGCGAGCTGCATCGGGACCTGGTGCTTCCGATTTCCCAGCTGATTGGATCCTTTGACTCTGCCTCATGGCTAAATCAGGGGAAACCCCAAAAGTCAACGGACATTGCATCCCTTTTACAGATCCAGGACCGTGGCAGGAAAGAGCGCACCACAGTGGTCCAGGTCCCCGGCGATGGTGACTCGGGTCCAGCCGTGCAGGTGACCACAAAGGAGGATTTACTGCAATGGCTCACAGAAATTAGGAAGGACGTACAAAGCAGCCTGGCGGCGACGGCAGGGTAAGTCGCTGCTATTGATAAGCTCTTAGATGAAGCGGAACGCAAGCTCGAGGAGGTTGAGACCACTCTGTGCGAGCAATCGTACGAGATGAGTGAATTGGCCCAGCTCATAGAATCACTTGAAGACAGAGTGTCTTTTCTTGGGGATAAGTACAAAGACTCAGAGAACCCATATAGTCACAACAATATCCGGATCAGAGAAGTTCCAACCAACACCTTGGACCATGACTTTGAGACCTACGTCTCTGACCTTTTCCGCCATATTTTGGAACCTTGAGCGGACAACCCTATTGAGCTAGATCAGATGCATCGCGTCCGCTTGACAGGCCCTGAATGGCGGGACTACACTCCAGATGATCTATAAATTGAAAGAAAAGATCCTGGCCCGACACCTGATATCTGCTTTCGAGGCTCCACCCTGGCCCTCTATCAGGATCTGGTGGGCGTGACCTTTTTGAACAGTAAATCACTTCACCCACTTAGAAAGACATTAGATACAGATAGGGGCTTCCTATGTCTCTCCACTTTACTTACCAGAACTGGTCTCCACAATGAAAGACGCTGAACAGCTCCTGTCCTCCGACATGGTTGGGTCATGTGCAGTTGCTGATCCGTCGCCGGGACTGCCGGCTCGTCCTGGCACCAGAGTGGGCACCTGGACCAGGATCGGAAAGGGCCGGAGGAAGAAGAAAGGGTTGAATCCTCTTGGATGACCCCTACTGACGTGACAAACTGGGGTCTAATTTCTCTGATTGCTCTTGACACTTGGCAGTACCAAGTTCTGTAGGTCTCACTGGCTTACTGGGTTGCAGAACACTTAGCTCTTCTCTGGAAGCAGCTGTGGTTTTGATTTTCAGTTTGATTGCAGGCTCCTCCTGCGGGAGGTTGCCCTTTACCTAGTTTGGTCACTTATCGACCTGAATTCTGGATTGTAACACATGGTTTGTTAGAGGTATTCTCCATTCTTTGGCAGATGGGGAGATAAAAATTGGGCCGGATTGCAGACAGCGCTTAGCGTAGTTCACTTGGGGCAGGTACAACAGCTACTGGTTTCAAGGCATTGCATCACATTCCTAATGGCTAGCTTTTTCCACACTTTCACAGGATCACACACTGCCCATACTTCCGTGGAATATCCACAGTTTAAATTCACCAATTCAACGCAAGGCCATCATGGCAAGGCTCATCCACCTCTGTCCATTGGTGTTCTTTTTACAAGAGACTCGCCTTTTGAGGCTGATGAAAACAAGTTTGGACACTCACATTTATCACCAGAGTTCTTTGCCACTAATGGCACTAAGAGGAGAGGCATATCTATCCTATTTTCTAAATCCACTCCCATCATTAAGTCTGGAGTCCTGTGCGATCCCAGCGGCAGGTATCTGAGGGCCGAGGCCTCATACATGGGTAGCAATTTTACATTTCCAGCTGCCTACGTCCCCAGTGATCACCAAGATCTATTTCTACAGGACCTCCAGAGTAAGTTACTCGCATTCGCTGAAGGCTTCCTGGTCATTGAGGGAGACTTTAATGTTGCACCTGACACTAGTATAGATAAGACCCTTCCAGCTACCAGGACCGATTTCAGAAACTCCTTAGCCCTAATGCAGCTCCTTTGTGAGGTACGATTGGTAGGTATCTGGTGGCTGAAGAATGCAGCCTTGAGGGATTCCACACAATATTCTCATGTGCACTTGGGATATTCGCGTATCAACATGCTCTTGGGATCTTTTTTTTTCACGGCCCCTACTATTCCGGAGATCGAGATTCATGTTATCGCTCTCTGTGACCACGCTCCGGTTTCTTTTTCTCTCTCTGTCTCAGGATTCTCACCTCCGACTCGGAGACCTTGGACATTTTATAACCCGTTACTTAAAGATACTGTTATCCTCCGGGAGATCGGGGCACGCATCACCACCTACTTTGATAATAACCTTACAAGTGATGTTACCCTTAGCACAGTTTGGGACGTTATGAAGGCGGTCATCAGGGGGGTGAGGTTATTCTCACCTCATCTTACTTGAAAAATAGAGCTCGCCTGCGGAATAACTTGGAAGATGAGGTTCGACTAAAAGAAAATGTACACAAGCTTTTGGGTTCCCATAAATCGCAGCGTCACTTGAATGTGGCAAGGGCCAAACTCAACGCCCACCTGGCAGAGCGCACTTCCCAAGCCTTACTTATGGTTAAGCAACATTACTATACTAGGGGAAATAAGGTTAATAAAATCCTAGTTCGCAAATTATCTCAACATAGAACGAGGAATAACATCCAGGCCTGACTTGATGATACAGGGGCTCTCCTGCTTACCAAAGAGGATAAAGTCACTTGGTCTCACACATATCACGTAGGGGTGACCTTGGCCTCCCTTCCGAGCGAGGGTAGTCTGAGGGACTACCTGGCCCTGTTACTTCCTAGACTTTCACCTACCAAGAACACTCAAATTGAGCAGCCAATATCAGTCGAAGAGGTCACAGTGGCAATTAAATCTCTTAAAAATACAATCCCGGGCCCAGACGGATATACCTCTGTAAGGGAGGCATGGTATCACAAGTATGACACCGACACAAAAGGTACAATTTCTAAAACCTTTATTTAATTCTGGGGGTTTGGAAAAACTCCTACTTTTCCCTATAGCTAAAATGGGAGTAGTCTCTACCATCAAATAATAAAGAAAACACAGTCCTAGTCAGTCTCTATTAAATCAAAATGGCCTATACTAACAAAACCTAATACCTGCCCTATCTCTCATACAAAAAGTGTGCAAAGGGGAATATGTATGCAAAGGAAAATCACTGTTAGAATATAAAGAATCAAAGTGGCTGAGTCAGATCTCCTCCCCACGTTGGACAGCATGGAGTAAGGCAGTCTCCGTATACAGGAGGACACGCTCTTACTCAGGTTCTCAAAACAAAGCAGTTCAAAACTTGGATTGAGGCCACCCTGGCCTTTGACGTTAAAATCACTTTTCCAGCATTCCAAAAGTACTTTCACAGTTGAACAAGAGGGTTCACAGTTCAACCAAAAGTTCACACAGGTCTCCCTCGATTGGGCTTGGGCCTCTGAAAGTAAAAGTTCAAGTAGGTCTGCCTCTGACAGGTTTCAACCTCTCAATCACAGCACTTGTAGGGGTTCCTTTGCCCAAGCTTTATTCACATTCGTTAGGGGGTCCCTTCCCCTAACTTATCACACTTCCGGTCTCCCTTAGTCAGGCTCAGACCTTTTCCTGATGTCGAAGACTTTTGAATGTGAAAGGCTTTTACTATAGACCTCTGCAGGACCACTTTGACTTTTCCTTCACACGCACTCTTGTGTTATTTGCCCCAGTGTTTCTTGGTCTATGTAGTTCAATATCATTGGCACAAGAGTTCAATATTCACTTTCCACTTCCCCTTTTTCCGGGGTCAATCTTGATCGTCATGCTTTTTAAAATTCATTCAATTTGTGGCTTTTTAACAAAAACACAGAGACTTTCAAGTGGGCTACTTCCTTTCACCGGACCACTCCGCTACTCTGTATCACGGCCTTCAAAGTTATCAGTAATTTTAAAGTTCATCACAGGTCTGCCTTTGTTTGCGTCACATCCCCACGCATGCAGCCTTCAATTGTAAGATATATTGTTGCCACTTGAATCTTTCCGTAACACACACTGGTCTTTCATCTTGCTCGCCAACTCACCGGCTGGGTGCATTCCTTTCTTGTCTTTGCTGTTTTAATTCATGAGTCAAGGTTAATACCCCAGGCCTGGGCCCGCCTCCCCTTCTCTGTTGTTCACCTAGGAGGGTCACGGGCGCCTTTGAAACACAATGCAGTCTTCTTGTCTGGTATTTGGCCTTCTCCACATATCTCTCATGTTTCTTTGGAGGCAATGACCTCCTGCAGGAAACTTCTGGGTTCCTTCACCCTCAGTTCTCGTCCCTCGATCCGTAAGTCTGCTCCAGTAGGTTCGCCTTTGCCCCGGAGGTTCTGATTCTTCTCGTTTTTCACCTTGCCTAGAGCGTGTCTCTATGTTCCGGCTTTTATCCATGCGGGGAGAGTTAATGGGTATCAGATGTATGTGATGAAAGTCAAGTGCCAGGCTTTGCCTGACCCGATTAGCGGGACATGTCCAATGAGATATGCAAGGGTTAGCCTTGTTACTCTCAGTCACCCTCTTCCTTGACCCAGTGTTTGTGCAGAAAAGGGGGGGGAGTTGGTACATCGGAGAATCCTAAGAAATAGGAGGGGTCATGGGTATGGGAAAGGGGGGAATACCACGTCTCAACATCCGTCGACTAACCCCCACTCCCAGAAGACCCCTCACCCAGGTGATCCCCCTGCACTGGTCCACCCCCAGGGTCTGGATCCAAAGGCGGTAGTTGTGCCCTGGCCACCTGAGAGAGAGAGATCCCCGGGGACGAGATGGTCAGAAACCCTTTGGTTTTTCACACCTCCGAATTCTGTAAGTCTTACTGCAAACTCCTGGCTCCTCACTTGACCCGATTGTTTAACTCATTTTTAGAGGCTGGCACGACAACATGCACTATGCTTGAGACTGCCACGATCTTGATCCTGAAACCAAATAAAGATCCTAAGCTGCTTGACTCTTACGGGCCAATTGCACTTATTAACAGCAACGCTAAAATATACTCGAAAATTCATTCCACACGTTTAATGATGGTTTTGACCACCCTTGTCCATCTGGACTAGAACGGCTTCATTAGCCAACGCTCCACCCAAGACAACATCAGGCAAGCCCTCAACTTGGTAGATATAGCAGGCAAATTGAACATACAAACTGGTCTCTTAGCTCTTGATGCGCATAAGACTTTTGACTGCTTGGATTGGAACTACCCCTCAGCAGTTCTGCAGCACTCAGTCCAAGGCCAAGATACCGACAGGCAGTCCTTGCCATATATTCGGATCCCCAGACAACATTTTACTTAACGGTAGGTCCTCCCCCTTAATCAGAGTTCTCAGAGGCACAATCCCGTTTCATCATCAGGAGCATAAATTGTCCCTCTATTGACGGAGTTTGAGCAGTCATTTCCAGCATTGATGTCCGAGCTCAGGAGCTTTGGCCTGGTCTCTGAGTTTGCTATCAACTACACTAAGTCATCTGAACTAGCAATTGGTTTGTCATCTGAAGACCTTGTGAGACTTGCACACATTTCTACGATCAAGTGGAAGCAAGTCTACATGAATATCGGGCTGTCAAAATCCCCAATACTATTAAATCGCTATACTCTGCCAACTTCCCCCCATTGTTTTCAAACATGGAGTCGGCATTGTTTTCAAACATGGAGTCAGATCCTAAACGCTGGAATAAGCAAACAGTCCCGTGGCTGGGTCTTATAACGGCCGTAAAAATGAATGTAATTTCAAAGCTTATCTACCACTTCTCAGGGCTCCTGACCGCAGGTTCCTTTACAAAAAATACATGCATTGCAAGGGAAGATTCTAGCATTCATTTGGCAGCATCACAAGCCGCAAATAGCAAAAGGGGTCCTGCTGCGTAAGGAAACCTTGGGGGATTTGGGAGTCCCTGATAACTATCGCTATTACCTAGCTTCTCAACTATCGCAGGTTTTTACTTGGGGGCAAGTGGGAGACGTTCCCATCTGGGCACATATTGAACAAGCAGATTCCCCAGTCCCCTTGAGACAATTGCCATTTGTGAAGTTGAAAGTCAATTATCCAGGGTTGTCGTGTTTCAGATTCCCAGATGAAAGTATGGCTGTGTTCCCAAGTACCAGCCAGGGAGAAACAACGAGGGACTCCCTAGGCAGTCATGGGAACCATAGACGGAACAGGAAGCTGCAACACCGGACCCTCAGTAGCTGAAAAGGAAACACTAGGATTAGAACCAACTCTACAACAACCAGCCCCTATCGGAGCATGAGTACTGCACAATAACTGTGACACACCATCTACCTAGTTCAGGAGAAAACCAGCATACCAAGAAGACGATCCAGGACTGGAGTGAACCAGAAAAGAGACACAAATCCCGGACGGCATGAAGGTGCATCTAATGGGGCTCAGAGCAGTTCAGGTGTAATTGCTAGTTCCACCGTAGTTTGCAAGAGTCACACAATTCCAAGGAAGGGATCCAGACAATACAAGCCAAGTCCAGAGTCACAAGACTACAGAAGGGGGAAAAAAACAGTTCACCAAAATCCAAGAGACATCCAAAAGCAATCCAAAGGGAAAAGCCAAGGTCCAGAAGCCAGTTTATCAAAGTACAAACCAAAAACAGTAGCCAAGATCCAAAAACCAATTCACCAAAGCACATGAGCATCCAAAAGCAATGCAAAGGGAAAAAGCCAAAGTCCAAAAAGCCAGAACAATGATCCAAATAGACACCAACAAATGAAATGCCACTAGCAGGAAACACTGCTGTGCAGTAGTTACTTCCCTAAATACAGGCAGTTTCCTGATTAGCCGTGTCATGTGACCTGCCCGTCAAGCGGCAGTACATGGGGCTCGGCGCGAGTACCGACGTATCCTGGCATCCCCATTCACCGTGGAAATCCCCACCTGTGTCACGGGACCCGGTGCAGAAGAGAATGATGGCGTGGCAGTGGCAGTCTGCGCACCGAGTAGCCCTCATGGAAAGGAATAGGACAACGCCATGCCGACACTGGTAAATTTATAACAGAACCCCCCCCCGAAGGCCTGCAGATCCCACGGGGGACGAGGATGGGTGTGGTGGAAATGCTTCAGGTGCATGGAAGTTCTCCACGGGTTCCAAAGTCCTCTCTTCAGGCCCGTACCCCTTCAAATCATAAGATATTGAAGGCGCCCTCTGTACATAAGGGAGTCAAGGATGGCATGGACTTCATACCCCCTCCTCAGGACCCACAGTGAGAGGAGGAGGTGGTACAACAATGTGGGTGGAAGGAGGATAAGGTTTTAGGAACACAGGATGGATTCGCCAGGAAGCGGCTATCAACAAGTGAAAAGACACTGGGTTAATAACTTTGGTTATCTTATGTGGACCTATAAAATGAGGAAGTAAATTGTGACAGCCAGGAACATGTAGGTATCGTGTTGACAACCAGGCTTTGTCCCCCGGGCCATAAAGTGGAGCGATGCGGCGGTGACTGTTTGCCACACGACGCATAGTATCTTATGCTTTCTGTAAGTTTTCTTGGGTTTGTTCGTGAACGGCTTTTAGGTCTCTCTAACAGTCGTCAGCAGCAGGAATAGGTCAATTGGGTGTCTCGGAGAGGTAAAGTACAGGGATGTTGACCATACAAAGAATAAAATGGGGAAAAGCCAGTGGAAGAATGAGGAGCATTGTTTTAGGTGAACTCTGCTGTGCTGAGAAAGTTGAACCAGGTGTCCTGATGTTGCCGACAGAGGCAGCATAGGCCTTGTTTAAGTGTCTGGTTCACACGTTCCATCTGACCATCGGTTTAGGGTTTGGGGGTAGAGGACGAAAACTGTTCATCTATGCCCAGGAGCGCATTGAGAGCCCTCCGAAAATGTGACGTGGATTGAGACCCTCGATCAGAATGGAGGCCAAACACACAGAACATGTGACAGTGGTAGAGTTCGGCTAATACCAGAGCAGAGGGCAAACCAGAGCAAGGGATGAAAAGGGCCATTTTAGTATAGCAGTCAAACACTATCCAAATCATATCATGGCTCTTGATTTTGGGGAGATCCATGATAAAATCCATAAGCACCATATGCCATGGTTTGTGCGGAATGGGCATAGGCTGTAGTAGACCGAGGGCTTGCCCTCTGAGATTCTTTCCTTGGGCACAAATTGAACAATTGCTGACGTAGTCAATGGTATCCCTTCACATCGTTGGCCACCAACACCAACGTTGTAAGAGCGTTTGGGTTCTGATTGGACCATGATGTCCATTAATCAAAGCATCATGAGACCATTCCAGAGCTTGGCGTCTGGTATGATGGGTCAAAAGAATGGGACGGCCTTGGACAAAGGGCAAGCCTTCATGGTAGTCCATATTCACGTACTCTGAGTGGCAAAAACTCCAGCGCCTTCTGGACTTTAATTCCGCCAGGAGGAAATGAACTAACAACGCTCGACAATAATGTGGCTGAACAAACGTGGATCACACACTTCAAGGACTTATACAAATCCTTGGTAACCAGATGCCAGTCAGTATTGCCATCCACTAAAGTACGCTGGAATATCGCCTGCGACAAGCAAACTATAGAAGACAAGATCAAAAAATTTAATAACTCTCGAGCACCGGGCCCAGATGGGGTCTCAAACTATACCTAAAACAGCACCCAGATGCCTGGGCATCTCTGATAAGTGCCATTTTCCAGGATTGTATAGATTGTAATGCAATCCCCACAACATGGAAAAACGCCAATGTAGTCCCAATCTTTTAAAGAGGAGACAAGAAATATCCAAAACAATATCGTCCAATCGCCCTATTGGACACCATAGGCAAAATCTTTGGATCCTTAGCCCTGGAGGGCTTTCAGGACTGGACACTGACCTCTGATAATTACAACCCCCTACAGACAGGATTTGTACGTGGACTGGGAACTTCAGTAAACATTCGCCTGATAAATGCATTGAAGGCAAAAGCATTGGAAGGAAAAAAACAACTATGCCTAATCTTCAGAGACTTGGTACAAGCCTTCGATAGAGTGAATAGAGAAATCCTATGGCAAAAATTGTTTAATCGAAGATGCCCAAGTGCAATTTTACAACCTATTCAAGCCCTCTATTCACAGACCTCAATGAGAGTAAGACTCAATAAAGCTGGCTTGCTATCAGATAAGATTGACACAGCGCGCGTAATGAAGCACAGCGCGCGGAGTGAAGCAAGGTTGTCCTCTAGCGGCAGTATTATATAACTCTTATATTGCAGACTGTAAAGAGTCGCAGGAACTAATTTGAGCTTTCCCACCATCATTGGGAAATACAAGAATCCCAAAAATTCTTTATGAAGATGATATAATACTGCTAGAGCATACTCCTGTCGGACTACAAAGACAGATGGATAACTTGAAGGTCTATTTGAGAGATAACAACTTGGAATTGAATGAAAGAAAAAACAAAAGTAATGTCATTCGAGAAAAAGGCAGACAAAAAAACAGCCTCAAACTGTTCATGGAGGGGAACGGACTAGAAAATGTCACCAGCTTTAAATACTTGGAGGTCATACTCAGTAATAGCAGAGTTGAAACACCTATGCAAGATCATTTACGAGCAAAGATGAGAACACTAATAGTTCAAACAAAAATAATAAACAGGAAGTTCAGACGATTCTCTTCAATGCCAATTCTGAAATTCTATAGATCAAAGGTAATCCCGAGCATAGTATATGGAGCGGACGCAATGCCATCTCTTCCCGACTTCCTATGGATCAAACTATCAAACTGGCGACAAGTGCTGTCTCTGCCACAGTCAACTCCTATGGCATTGATCCAACGGGAATTAAGTTTGACCTCTATGAAAGCAACCGTAGAAAGAAACAGCTTGATGCTATATAGAAAAATCATTGAAACAGCAGCAAAACAAATTCTGGAGATACTCAATAGAGCAATGATGATTGACGAAAATCAAATGCTCATAAAATGGAGATCAAAAAACAAGAGCATACTTGAAAGAATCAGAAGCTCCGAGGAGGAACTCCTGTCTAATCCAGGGAAAGTCAATAAGAAAATCCTAGAAATGGATTGGATAGAAATGTTTGAAACAGCCGAACAATGCAACCTGACAAAAGACCTCCCAAACAACTTAAAAAAAGTATTTGAACTTATACCATACCTTGTGAAACTCCCAGACAAAGCTCTAAGAGCAAATTTGATGAGAATCCACCTAAACTTAATCAATACAAACGAAATCTTAACAATCAGGTAGCAAGCTGAATCAAAAAAGTGTCACTTTTGTCCTGAAGGGCAACAACAAATTGAGACAAGAAGACACCTTCTTCTATCTTGCACAGGCCTCTCGAAGGAAAGATTCAAATGGCTAGGCCATCTGCTGAAAAATGTACAAGTCTATGAAGAACAAGAATGGTGGGCCCGCCTGATAAGCGGAGAAAAAACGACCTGGGTCATCGGTGTACTGGGCTTCTTCAAAACAATTGGCATGATCACCAAACTGATAAAAGAAACCTGAGCTAAAAAGACACATTCAACTGACAGCTTAAGGAACTGAGAGATTAAAGGAGGAGAGAGGAATAGACAAGACTCAAGTACCTCAGTCCTAATTACTTTTACAGTAACACAAATGAACTCGAGAAATAGAACTTGAAATAACTCTGCTTTCTTTTTGTAAAAATTGTTTATACAATGAAATCGAAAAAAATAAAAAATAAAAAATAAAGTACTCCACATTCCATTCCTGTAAGTCGGTTGGATGTTGGGTCACCCACTCTTTGATGGATATAACTAGGCTAGTTGGTGGAGTGCAAAGACACATGAAATGCACATTCTCTAGGACAGTATCTTGGAACACTGGAAGAGCCCCCCCCACAACCCCTCATGATGGGATATGGTATCAGCCTTTCTGTGAGATGTTCCGGTACAAGGCTAAATAACGAAATTAGAGGGCCAGAGAAGGTTACCCCAAAGTTGCCCAGAATATTCCGCCTTTTTCTATCTAAGCAACTTTAGATAGTTTGCCCTTGCTACAGCCAGCGCCCCAGTACCCAACTCTCTGGCTGGGACCCATGGCAACGCACGAAGGAGTCGGAGAAGCATCACGAGACTAGTCAGCTGACCTGACCAACCCGAACCGTGATCGGGGCCCGCCTCCCTGACCAGGGTTAAAGCCGGAATTGATGCACGGCACAGTGCTTCTGTTTGAGCTTTGTGACTTTCCGATTCCTGTTCCTGACCTTGCTTCGTTCTATGGACTCCGACTGCTTCTCAGTTTGGATCCCTGTTGTAACCGCTGAATTACTGAACTCGGACTGCTTAAGGACTGCCTTGCCTCACGACTTCATCCTTGGCGTACCTGACTGTTGCCGACCTCAGCCTGTACAGGACTTCTGCGTTGTTCCCGCACAACGCTCCCTCTCTGCCGCCTGCTGACTCACACAAGGAGTGTATTCCACAGGAATTCCAAGGTTCTGTCCTCTCTTGGTTCCAGACGCTGCTATTTCCTTCTTTCGGGAATTCACCTGGTACTGGGTAAGCGGCATTCCCTTTGTTTGTGTCTTATTGTTGTTGTTCCTTGAAGATTGAGGACCATCGTGATTTCCCACTAATTCCACTTGCTGACTGCTTCGTCTCCCCACATTTCTGCCACTAACTTTCTGGTACTCCGTATTCATCACCTCCTTCAGTCTCCATTGCTTCTCAATGGCCTTCATTAGAGACTCTTACATCCCTGCTGCAAGTGCACTCCTGGGCGCTCTGCTGTGGTTCACCATCCCGGATCTAGTGCGCTCCTCGTGCCTTTCGGGTATAATTTCCTCTATTAACTAGCAGTTTGTTATTTTATCATACCGTTGTTTCCCTTCTGTCTTCCTTGACTCATAACTAACATCCTGAAGGGGGCCCATGGCTATCTGTCTACTCAGGGTATTCCAAGCATTGCGGATAGCGGTGCAGGTGTTCCCCGCTCTTTAGTTTGACCAGTTACTCTGCCTGTTCCGCTCAGCAGAAGGACATGTCATAATAAAGAGTTCCCTTAAGTTGAGGAGGCCTGGTCAGGACGGACCTTGGCTTAAAGACCACGGGTTGTCATCCTTGTCATCAGACCCACTACTGCATACTCAACGCCCCAGCCTGTTGGATGAGTTACATTGTATCAATTGATTCTGAACCCACTTCTGACTCCATATATGAGGGGTCAGAATTGTGAGGCAGACAACTTTCTAAAGCGTTTACAACTTTAGCCATTTTATTAAAAAAAGAGGTTGGATAAACGCCTCACTATCCCTACCCTGCCGAGGATCTCCCTGTCTAAAGTAAACTAAAGGAAACAGTCTAAAAAAAGGATATCTGACCCTCACTCTTGTACAACACATAAAGCAAAAAGGAAATATATGATAATTCAATTCGATAGTATTGTATAATATATAACCTGATTCACAATAGGATCAATGTCCCTTTTTATAACCTGGGCGAGTTTCCCTTCCCCAGATCAGAACAAGGATTTATTTCTCCACAGTTCAAAGGAAACAAGGAAATCCGGTTTAGCACAATGTTCCAATACAGTTCATAAAATTGAATACTTAATTACACAAAGTTCTGTTGCTTCATTAAAGTATCTTCAGAAAAACACAAGCTCCTACTCCTCCTGGAATTAGAACTGTCTCACATTTGTCTTCTCCAAGTACGCAACAACAATTGTCTTTGGCAGGATAAATGTCACAATCTTTGGCTTTAGAAAGAAATAAACTATTGCAACTCTTCCTGGAGTAAGAACAGGGTTTGCCTTTATAGGAACAGCAAATGTATTTGTCAGGATGGTTTACTGCAATTACGTTTTAAAAAAGAATCGTAGTTTTTCTGCAACAAACTTTCACAATTCTTCTTCTGATGTTGTGCTTCAACAAGAGTTGTTGAACCACAGTTCAGCACTTGCATCAGCTAATACCTGCATCATTCTTTTGCCAGGCTCTTTTAGGCAAAAACTTCTTGCCTTATGGGTATACTCACCTGCCTGTCTACTTCATCAACAACAATAACAGAAAGGTGCTTCAGTGCTAACTTCCAATTTAGGAGCTTTGAGCAAGTTGCAGGGAAAACAAGGAATCACCTTAGTGCTCTTTTAAGACTTCTTGGCAATTATGCTCCTCTCCATCTGCATAACCTTCCCCAGAAGGGCAGCCTGTTTGCCACAATTTTTCCCATCTGTACCAAGAACCGGGAATTGACCAAGAGGTAGTCTCCCTTTTCCTCTATCTTGGTTTTGGCAATATAGGTTTCTATTACCTGAAGATCTGTATGTCATAGCACATAAGCAGTAAGTATTGCAATCATTAAACATCCTAATCTTCCCTTCTTACCTTGAGTACTGTTTGTTATATTGGTATTGCTAGTTGGTAATACACTCTTGGCTTGGGTATTGCTTGTAAACATTCTATCTGTTTACAGCCTTCCCATGGGGTTCTTGGGCATTCCACACTCATGCGCTTATTTATACAGTCATTCTGCTTCAAAAAGTAACACTTTTGTTGATGTTGTATAGTATGCGATTCAATATTACTGCTAGTGTTGCTTTTACTCCCGAGTGAAGCAGCCTGCTCTGAACACGCGGACAGCGTTGGAGCAGTCCGGAGTCACTTGTAAGCTTTGAACTCATGGGTAAGTCACTCAATCACGCTCTCCTCTGTGTTTGCAGGTCTTCAGTACCTGTGGCACCTCACGGCCGGCTGGTCAGCTTCCGCTGGTCCTCCTACACTCATGCCACTGATGAATGGAGCCTCTGCTGCTCCAGAGAGGGTCAGGTACAACCCAGCCACCTGGAACCTCCAAAGAGGGAACACTTCCCACACCACTACTGCTTCCTGCTGCAAGAAATATGTACAACGAAATGTTATTGGGCAAGCGTTTCTTCCTCATGCCTCCCGCTGTACGACTTCTGCAACAGGGAGAGTCATAGGGAAAGACTCTTAGAACCTGCCACAGCTTTTGGCGTTTCCGTGGTCCTGAGTGTCTTCTCGCGCCACACACTTCCCTTTCAGCTGCAATATCGCTTGCGCTGCTTCTTCCACTGCTCTGCTTCCTCTCTCTCCCTTGCCGGCACCTGAGGGGGCATTTTGAGCCTCCCAGTCCCCTTCAGGTGTAGGACATTTACAGTGGAGTAACTTTGCTGAAAATGTTGGGGGGGATATGACAACTGAAGGAAATGGATTTAGGTTGTGAATTTGTGAACTGCAGATTGCACTCAGGTAATAGCAGTGAGTGCTCAACCTGCTGAGCTCTTGTACCAGCTAGCAAGCAGGGACATGTTTTCTTACAGTGAAATGGTTCTTTTTAACTGGCATTAAGGCAAAGCCAACAGGAGCATGTTCTTACGTGGGGATGCGCCATATATTAGCAGAGCCCGGCTAGCATGAAAGTGTTTCGTTATTATATTATTACTGGCATCATGGGCAATGCAAACATGAGTATTTTCTAATGTGGGCATACTGACATATATAGGTGCAGCAGAAGGGACATGTTTGGGCACAATCAGTTTAAAAATGTTTTTTTTACACATGCATAGTACTGGCATACAGTGGACAAAGGCATTATGAAATGAAAATGTGTTTGAAAATGCTACTGTGCATTTTTGATGACTTGGCCTCTAATCGACTTTTTTATGTCTCAGCCTACAAAACCGATTGTAAACTGTCTGACTTTTTACCCAATTCATCACAGAAAGTGTACTGTAAAATTCACCATTTGAATCTCCTATTGAAACATTTTTCTTGGGGGAGAACCCCTATTGACCCACCTTAGTTGGTTCGCTCTCTCTCGCTATGCTCAGCAGCTCCTATGGATTCGACTGGGGGCAGAACAAGCCTGGTTCCCTCTTCTGGCTCACCTTAGCGTTAGCCCATACGACATTAGCTCGAGGCCCCACTTGTTACACAATTATGGCTATGCCCCTCGTGAGTGTGGGTGAAAGATGCATTTAATTGGTCAAAGGAAGGTGTAATATCTATTCAGCCTCCTGGGCCCAGGGTGGGGATCAACAGTGCAATAGGTCCAGTCATTACCAGCTTTTAAAACTGTCATTCAGCACCCTCAATAGTGTGCGGCTGCCCCGCCCCTGCCTGCATTCTTCTTTTCCCCTCATTTAAAGCACTGGAGTGTGATGTACATACTTTGCAAAAGGATATGGTCCCGGCTTTGAAAAGTCCTAATACTATCCCACTTGCAAGCTCTGTACAGACTATCATAGGCGCAAGTGGTTTACACACTGTGTACACTATTCCAAGTGGGAACTATGTGCAATCTACCCCCTATGCACAGATGACTCCATTTATGAGCTCAGTACAAACTGTCATGTTCGAGCGGTATTTTTAAAAACAGGTGTTAGCTAGTGTTCACTGTTTATCCAGATGGGTGCAGTGTACTAATCACTACCAGTGTTTGCTCTTGACAAACCAGCTATCCAATGTGCACTGCCACCTGACCTGTGTTCAAATGACCCCAAGTTTGCACTCTGTTCACACATTGTCCAAATGTGACACTTCGCTTGGGTTATCCGAGGCCCACAGCTCCCCAACAGACATGCAACAAAATTTAAAAAAGAAAAAGAAAACTTGCCTCTGCTCTGCTTTTGAATGCCGGGCTGCAGCTCAAGTTAATACCTAGCTAGCTAGCCTCATGCACACTCACCAACAGACAGAAACCAGGAAGCTCAATGAGCTTCCTAGTTCCTGTCTGTGCCGCACAAGCACGAAGCCAGAAAGTGACGCTCAGAGGCTCTACTATGTGGAAGTGCTGCGGTGCTGACAGCATGATGACAGGGCCGGCGCAGGACCCTGCACCACCCAGTCCAGCACCCTGGGCCAGCCACGGTGAAGGACTGAGTCATGTAGGTCATCAGCCCTGAACATGCTTCACTGTGGCCACCTGCAATCATCAGTTATGTACAGCGCAAGCCTGGCTGGGCAACCCATCCAGGCTCGCGCTGTCAAATTACCTAATTGATGATTGCAATGCCCCCAGTACCCTGCCAAAAGATGGGGGGGGACAAAACCCCCTCTACCCCCCTATAATTTACACCCATGGTCATTTACACTAATTAGGAGTTCACTCCGACAGTAGTGTTCCTCTGCATACCTCTTCCTCGTCCCAGTACTGAGGGACTTGAAGTCCCTGGCAACAAAATTACGTTTTCTAACTCTTTCAACTTTGCAGCAAGCCATCAAAAGATTAGGGTTTTGGGGAAAGTGAAACCCCTTCCTCCTGACTTGTTTCCTACCCCATGGGATCCTCCCGCAGAACAGCACTCCCAGGGTCAGGATCAGGAAGCGTCTGCCTTCCAGTGGCCACACGAGGAAGGTCCCAGGTCGAGGATTTGTGGGGAATCATTACTGATTCATCACACTAGACTGCCCTTTGTTCATCTCGAATTATAGTTTTCAAGGGCCCCATGCTCACTTATCCTTGTAACATTCACTCTTTAACTCCACTCCCACGATGTCCTGAATGGAAAAGGGGGTTGACCAGAGAAAAGGCTGAGTGGTCCTGAAAAGGTCTAAGGAGCACTCAACCTGCAATCGTATGTCTTTTGCTATTTTGTTGGGTGGTACTGCCCCACCAAACAAATCTTGTTTTTCCATTTCTCATTTCCATTTCCCTATCTAAAGCAGAAACACATAGGTTTCTATCGAGCACTAGCTCCTACCAGAGTCCATTTAAATTCAGACTGTAACCAGACACAATGTCTGAGATTTGTAATGTTTTACCAAAAATCCAGCATACCTAAATTAACACTCCCAGTATTTTGCCAGATCTATTATTTAAGAGTAGAAAAAAATAAACAATCAGCAAAACAGTAACAAAAGAGGTGAAAACAATGATCAAGACAGTATATCCCACCCAGAATTTCCAACCCGTTTTAGCTTATTCACTGAACACATCCCCTTTTTGCTCACCTATGCTGGTGAAACTCTCGGCTCCCTGAGCGGCCCCGCATGCCGGGCACTCAATAACTCACCTTACCTCCTCCCGATAACAACATGGAGTTTATTTTTTAACAGTATTTAATACTTGGCTTTACAAACATTCTAGCAGTTAGATAGTGAGCATTTGTATTTTGCATTCGTATTTTATCTGCCTTTATATGGCGCTTTATGCCAAAGTGCTGCACAAATAATTACAGTACAAAATAAGTGTTAATCACAAAACTTAAAGAAATAAAATCATGACAAAAGAAGGTTGCCCTTGAGGTAAGAGCGAAACATGGAGTAGGATGAGAGAGATCGAGAAGAAAGGGAAAGTGCACCTCACTGGACAGGTGCAAGTAAGGAGAAAGAGCGAAAGCGAGAAAAGGCACAGGGAGGATGAGGGAGAGTAAGGAGGCGTAATGCTGGGGGTCACATAACAAGTTCACATAACAAAAACATTGCAAGTCTCATGTAGCATTTGACATATCGCTACTTAGATCCTTATAGTCAAATTACATGATGGATATATCAATTTACTCAGATGTTGCAACGTTAAGTAAATATGCTTAAAGGCTGGTCATATCACCTTAGGACGATTGGTGATAAGGATAGCAAAACGTTTCCTCCATATTTTTGGCCCAGACTCCATCGTTCTGCCAGTGAATCTGCTTCCGGGCTCTCTGATGTGTCCAGCGCTCCAATATACATCTTTTAGCAGGGAGAAAGCACAGGTTCAGCATTTTGTATGTGCGCTTAGGGCAGAGACGTTTATATGGGAGGGCAAAAGGGGCACTTGCCCCGGGCCCCCACCTTGGAGGGGACCCCACAAGGCTGCCTGATCTAAGAAGCAAGATTCCATTGTTCACCAGACTTGAATAGCACACATCAGATTATTTTATGGCATGCTGCTGAGGCTGTAAACCTATTGCCTATCTGTTTTCACAAGTACATTCTGCCTTGATCAATTCATCTTGTAATGCTTTCTGTGTTCACTGTGGTATAAATAGATTCTGTGTTCCTTAAGGCACAACTCTGTAGCATTATTTCCTTCCTGTGGGCATTATGTTGATCATGTACAATAGCCAAAGTTGAAATGCATATTGATAAATTGAGTGCCACAATGGTTCAGATGTTAGCTCAGTGTGTTAAGCACTCATTGCAGAGAAGTGTGTTCAACCAACCAGAACAGACTTTGCCCGGGCACTAGGCCTCACTAGATTCTTCAGGGAAACTGAAACGGTGGACGCATGGAGGCTAACAAATATGGGGGCTAATGACTTTACCTTTTATTCAATTGTACTTAAAGGCTTCCCGAGAATCGGATTGATACTGGTATCAAGTATCATATTCCCCTGCCTTGAGAAGGTGGAAATCCACACACGTATGATATCGGATCATGCACTAGTCATAGCAGACCTACGTATCAAATGGTCCCAGGTACCGCCCCCAAAGTATTGGAAACTGCAGGACTCCATCTTACTAGATGGGAGCATTAAAAGGTAGGTAGGTGAAACTCTTATGTACTACTTTAGCGAAAACACCACAGAGGATACACCCATTTCCACGATTTGGGACGCCATGAAGCCGGTAATAAGAGGGGCACTCATCAGTGCAAGCATAGAGCAAAGGCGAATTTCTCGCCTCCAAGAATCTAAACTAGAAAAGAAAGTAGAAGAGCTAGAGAAAGAGCTCAAAAAGCGCCATACAAGGAAAACAGAGAGAATTGAAAAAAGCTAAAATAGCTCTAGAAATACACTCGGCGGATAGATCAGCCAGATCTATGGCATACACTAAACAATATTATTATATCATGGGCAATGAAGCCAACCGCATACTAGCCTACAACTTGCAGAAGGTACACAAGAGAAACAACATAGTACGGCTCATAGATGCGAAGGGCATAGCTAGGTACATCGAGGAGGAGAAATTGGAAATTGTGGTATCCCATCATGCTGTAATAATGAAAGGCCCCCCATTTCTACTGAGAGTCAGATGCAATATCTTCGTTCCATTAATAGATCCCCCCGAAAGCCCTGCTAAAGCCCCTAGAATCACTAATTACAGTGGAAGAAACAGTAGACGCCATCAAATCCCTTAAGAATATGGCCCCAGGTCCTGACGGACTCACAGCTAAATTTTACAAAACATACATGCAGATCTTATCCCCTCAATTCACGATCCTATTTAATTAATTTCTAACATCTGGTAGCGTCTACCCATCTATGGCAGAATCCCTAACAATACGCACCCACAAACCAGGGAAAGATCCCGAGCAAAGTGCCTCCTACAGACGAATCACATTGATGAACAACGACGGGAAGATAGTTTCAAAAATACTGGCAGCCAGATTGAGGTGGATTCTGTCAGAAATGAAAGATCGAGACCACACAGGGTTTATCCCAGGGAGGTGAACCCACGACAACATCAGACGCACGATCAACCTTATAGAAAGTGCCTATAGAACAAGGTAGCAATTACTAGTAATCTCATTAGATGCCCACAAAGCTTTTGATTTGCTAGACTGGGGATACATCAGGAACACACTCTTACAACTAGGATTCGGCCCTAAATGTATAACTTGGACAATGGCTAATTACCAGACCCCGTCCACTCAGCTAAGAATGAATGGCATTAGATCGGACAAAATCAGCATTAGCAGAGGCACGCGACAAGGATGCCTACTGTCACCCCCGGTATTCGCCCTTTCCATGGAGCCCTTTTCTCAAAAACTTCGGGAAAAGCCAATGTACGCGTACAATGTCCTACTGACAATAACGCAGCCAGACGAATCACTTGCCTCTCTCTGGGGAGAAATTGAAGCATTTGGAAAGATCTCTGGATTCAGAGTAAACTACGGTAAATCATCAGCATTGGGAACCAAGATTACACAAACACATAGGGAAGCCCTCACCCCACACCTCCCCATCCCATGGGCGACACCTCAGTTGGGTACTTGGGAGTCTGTATCCCTAGAGAAGTCGGACAAATTTACCAAAGCAATTTCCTACAACTGTTTAGAGAACTACAGAAAGATCTAGAACTCTGATCACACATATAAATCTCAGGTAATGTTAATCTTAATCATTTACATATTCACCAAATGTATGAATCCTATCTATCTTGCCCTCCTACCAACTAAACTAAACCCTTGTGTATTTTCTACCCATAGGTAGCGCTGATAGTCCGCTTATCTAGGGTGAGGGGATAGATATAGAATCCTGCCCTATCTCTTATCTAACACAATTCTTATAATTTCGTAACACAGCACGTGTAAACATGACTGTAACATGTGTCATCTGCTTAACAAGTGAAATTGTATCAATTTTATTTGTTTTCTATGTAAAGCAGAGGTTTCAGGAGTCTGTTAAAAGTGTTGTCAATCTCTGTATGTTTGGTATGGAGTCACAGTAAACAACAGACCAAGATATCTCGGTTAAAAGAAAACACACACTGTAGCAGGGTTTTGAGGATTTGTAACTCTTTTTATAGTGTGGAGTATGTAACCATCCTCTCCTATTGGTTTATTAGAGGAGAAATCTACGCCCTAACACCATATTCTTGGTTAATCTCTTTTTTCCAGGTCAGTTTAAGCCTACCGGTTTCAGTGGTCTATTAAGAGTGTACCACTTTCATCAGGGACAAAAATGCAGCAGCACTGAGTGATGTGCTGGATTCAAGATTACTTCCAGCAACTACCTTCGTTGTTATTCAAAAGCCCCACCTGTAGATGGAAGGAAACGGAGTACGAATTAATAGGAAAGTGACACAAATATGTATAAGTATATGCCCTTGTGTCTATATTCCTGTTGCTCACATCTGTTTGTTAGTTTTCACAGGACAGGGTATCTTGCGTATCTTACCCATGTTTTGCCAATCCCCACTATGTCGGTCTGTCTGGACAGGGTAGCTTATGTTTGCTTTTGTATTGCTTCTACACGGCCACCTTGACTGGCGTCTGCCGGAACCCCTAAAAGCATAAAGAGATATCTATTAATCCGATGGCTGGGCAAGAGGCTAGCGTCTTACTTATTGTTATCCGTTTAGTGCTTAAGTTCTAGGGTCATGTCGAGGCCGAAAACAACCAAGTATAGCTATGCCAGTACAGATTTTGATTTGAAAATTGAAAAGTACAGAAGTTAATGTAGTTTGAAAAACTGGTTTAGCCCTGTCATTTTTCCGCGGGACAAAATTAAATGTCTGTTTTACCTTGCGTTATGGAGTGAGATGGGATCTCTTCAAATGGACGATTCCGGGCTGCTGGGCGAACTCCTTGCCAGTGCCACGGTTTTGTTTTTGTTAGTTTAAATGGAGCTGACACACTCGAAAATGCAGCGTCACGTTGAATGCAACCCAAACCGGACAGAACGGGAAAACGGGCATCTTGTTGGACCCTCTTGTTTTAGGTTGTCTGATGAAGGGAGACTGTGATCAGTATGTAATTAGGTCCAAAATAAAACAATTATTTTTCTACTTTCAGAATTTGAGAAAAAAGAGAAACAAAGAGAAGGAGGGGATGTTTAGAACAAAGAGATTATTTTAAATCTTTTTTTTAACACAGAGAGAAAGAGAGAAACAGATCTTTTCTTGATAAACACAGAAGTAGTCAGATGTTTGCCATCCTAGTTGTGTGTGTGAGGCTACAGGTACAATCAACCCTGTTCACGCATTAATGGGAAGGCACATGGTGTTACCTTTATAATAAACTTCTAAATAAACTTCACAGAGTTGCAAGGGTTTGCCAGCTCGTTGATTCATTGAGCCCAGTGGGGTCTGTTTTGAGCCAAAAAATCCATAATTGCTCCCTTTTAAAAGCAAATTATGGAGGTCGCCTCCCCTTTTAAGGACAGCCACTTTTTCAATGATTGTCCAATGGAAATCAATCAAGCCATGATGATTTTCACAAAGTGTTCCACCATTGGAGCAGCAAGTCTTTTTGGTGCGAATGCAGGACTGATGTTCTGCAAGTCTAGTTTTTATAGGCCGTGTGGTCATACCCACATATCGCATTTGGCATGGCCAGGTGATGAGGTATATCACGTTGCTACTATTGCAATTTGTAAACGTTTCCTGAGTCCAAGTGTACTGCCACCCTAAATCAATGGTTTGGGTTCTTGCTGTGTCGGCACATGCGCTACAGGTACCACATGAGGCATGGCCATAGTCTTAGCACTTCCTTCTTGATTTTATTCACCATGGGGGAAAAGCTAAATACTGCGGTGATTTTTTCATTTTGTTCCTTTTGCTTCCCGTCTTGTTCGAGTGTGGTATCTCTCGGGATGTTCTTGGCTCTTTTCCTGGCCTGTTTTATGATCTGTTTCAGGTAGCCACGGCTTTGTAATTTATTTGCCAAACGGCCTGATTGGCTCTCATAGTCCAAAATACTAGAGCAGTTCCGACAGTTGCTTAAAAACTGCCTGAAGGGTAGGTTATTCTTGAGGCTTGTTGGATGTTAGCTCTGTAAAGTCAATAGAGAGTTTCTGTCAGTTGGTTTGTTTTACACTACGGTTGTAACTTCCCCATTTCTTATCTCCAAGTTCAGATCTAGAAAGTTGATCAACGTAGTGCTGTGTGTCTCTGTGAAGGTCAGGAAGTTGTTTTGTTCATTTAACCAAATCATGAACAAGGCCAGTGCCCTTAAAGATCATCAATACGTCGTCGATATATCTCACCCATAAATCAATTCTTGTAGTCCATGGGTTGGTGTTACAGCAGATGGTCTTGTCCTCAAAGTCGGCCACGTAGAGATTGCCCAGGCTCGATGCAAACATTGCCCCCATTGCGATGCCAGATATTTGTTCAAAAAGGGTGTTTTCGTACAGAAAGTAATTTTTCATAAGTGCAATTTCCGCTAATTGCATGATTAAGGTGTTGGGTGTTTCTATTGGTGGGTCTGTATTTCTAAGGACCTTCTCTACCACTTGAAGTGTAGCTATCTGTGGGATTTTACTATATAAAGCCTCAATGTCTAAAGTGACCAAAAGTTGTAATTCAGGGTCGAACAGTCAGTCCTTAAGTAGGTGCAGCACTGCAATGGTATCTTTAAGGTAGGATCTCATTTTGCATACCATTGTTTTAAGAAGAAGTCAACAAATTCGGACAAAGGTTCCAGAATCGAGCCTATACCTGATACTATAGGTCTCCCTGGAATGGGTGTTTTGCCTTTGTGGACCTTCAATAGGGCATAGAAGGCTGGTCTCCTGGGTGTTTTGGGGTTGAGAAAGTCATATTCTTTTAGACTGATGTGTCCTTCTACTATTGCTTCCTCGAGAATTGGTGTGACGAGTTGGCAAATGTCTTCAGTGGGGTCTCTACCCAACTCTCTATAGCTTGTATGGTCTTCCAGAAGGACCAAGACCATCTTTTTATAGTCTTCTGTGTTCAGGATGACAGTGGCTCCCCCCTTGCCGCAGGTTTTAGCACAATTTGTTCATTATCGGTCAGGGTTTTGAGGGCCACTTTGTCATTTCCCGAGAAATTATTGTACACCTGTGCTTGGTCCTGCTCTAATTCTTCGAGTATTTTGATTAGCGCTTTCTCAAAGGTGATAGATTCAGGCGAAACTCCAGACAGAAAGACCCCGGCTCAAAACAGACACCACTGGGCTCAATGAACCAACAAGCTGGCAAATCCTTGCAACTCTGTGAAGTTTATTAATAAGTGTATTATAAAGATAACACCATTTTCCTTCTTATTAATGCGTGAACAGGGTTTGATGTACCCGGAGCCTCACACACACAACTAGGATGGCAAACATCTGATTGCATCCGTGTTTACCAAGAAAAGATCTCTGTTTCTCTCTCTCTGTGTCCAAAAAAGATTTTAAAAAATCTCAAAAAATCTCTTTGTTCTAAACATCCCCTCCTTCTCTTTGTTTCTCTTTTTTCTCAAATTCTGAAAATAGAAAAATAATTGTTGCTAATATGCAAATTATAAATGAGAAAGAGGTATGTGACAATCTAGATATAAAGACCTTGCACCTTTTATGCAATCGATGGACCTAATTACATACTGATCACAGTCTCCCTGCATCAGACAACCTAAAACAAGAGGGTCCAACATGGCGCCCGTTTTCCCGTTCTGCCTGGTTTGTGTTGCATTCAGACGTGATGCAGCATGCACAGGCGTGTCAGCACCACTTACACTAACAAAAACAAAACCGTGGTGCTGGCAAGTAGTTTGCTCAGCAGCCCGGTATCGTCTGTTTGAAGTGATCCCATCTCTCTCCATACTGCAAAGTAAGACAGACGTTTATTTTGTCCCACCGGAAAAACGACAGGGCTAGACCAGTTTTTCAAACTACGTTCTGTACATTTCAATTTTCAAATCAAGATCTGTACTGGCATAGCTATAATTGGTTGATGTTGGCTTGACATGACACTGGAACTTAAGCACTAAACGTATAACAATAAGTAAGACTATTGCCTAGCCATAGGATTAATAGATATCCCTTTATGCTTTTAGGGGTTCCAGCAGACGCCAGTCAAGGCAGCCGTGTAGAAGCAATACAAAAGCAAGCATAAGCTACCCTGTCCAGACTGACCGACATAGTAGGGATTGGCAAAGCATGGGTAAGATACGCAAGATACCCTCTCCTGTGAAAACTAACAAAAAGATGTGAGCAACAGGAATATAGACACAAGGGCTTATACTGTCATGTCCCGGCGAAATTGCCCCTTCTGGACCTCATGGTCATTGTCACGAAGGGCTTGTATTCCTTGTTCCTCCCAACATGGCCGTACCAAGCTCCGTGCTACGCACTAGCTTTTCACGTCGTGGCACGTACTATGAATTGGTCACGCCCCTGCGGGTCCGCGCGTCTCAACGCTATCTTCGGTAGTGACCCGACGTGTGCTTACCTTCTACATTGGCCCCTTTGATCCTCTTCCTTCCTTCCTTACCTTTTATCCTGTTTCTGGATTTCCCCCCCCTACTTACTCGTTCATCGCTAAATCCTGGATACCCTGGAACCACGAACTTCCATGAACTCTGAACGCATCCTGCAACCTGATGAGGCTTGGGCGAGCCTATTCAAGACCCGAACCATCCACAGGAAGAGTCCTGCGGCCGAACAAGGGAGATCCCGATCACAGGTGAGACGGGGGGAGATTTACGACAGTTTGAGACGCCAAACGATCAATACGGATTCTACCATGGAGAATGCTATTCAGGACCTGATGCGCGGAATGCAAGAACTCTCCACAGAGATGCAGAATTTAAAAGCCGAGAATGCGGCGCTAAGGCAGCTTGTCTTGTCACGTGACTCCGCGAACAAGGACAGCGTATTATTGGGAGGAGTGGTTGATAAATACGACGGTTCAACAAAGACCTTACATGGATTCCTGGATTCTTGTTTGGTACATTTTACCTTCAAGCCCTACTATTTCTCAACTCCTAGGGCTAAGGTGGGCTTCATAATATTGCACCTTTCCGGTAATGCCCTTACATGGGCCACTCCTTTACTCAATTCAGGGGATGCTCTCCTGGATGATTATGAAGGGTTCATCGCGGAACTCAAGACCATGTTCGAACGTCCAGAGCTGGTCCACGGTGCTCAAGAGAAGTTACTTGACTTCCAACAAGGATCCCAAGACACGTTGACCTATGTTACAAGATTCAAACAGCTAGCCAAAGAGGCGGACTGGCCCCTGGAAGCCAGTTTTACCTTGTTTTGCAGAGGTCTAAATGAAGAGATTAAGGACGAATTAGCCAGAGTGGCACGTCCTAGTTCTTCCAGGCCCTCCTGGACTTGTCTATGCAAATAGACTTCAGAATCCAAGAAAGAAAGGCCGAAAAGAAAAATAATAAAGTCTCAATTCAAAGAAACTCCCCAGAGAATACTACAAGGACCGAATCTGCCAAGAATCCAAGCACTGATTCTGAACCCATGCAACTTGGAGCCTTTCGTGGACCAATTTCCCCGCAGGAAAGGTTAAGAAGGATACACACAGGCTAATGCATGTATTGTGCCTCAGATAAACATTTAGTTAAGGAGTGTCGTCTGGCTCCTCCCCGACGCTCGGGAAACGCCAGCTCCCGATCCTAAATGGAGCAAGGTTTCGGGAGAGCGATGTTTGCTCCACATCAATTCCATCCTTGAACTCTCCTGGACAAAACAAACTGGTGATATTACAGGCCTTTTTATCGCCATTCAAGGACAAGGTCTACCCCATACTGGCCTTGGTGGATTGCGGAGCAATGGGAGTCTTCATTGATCAAGATCGGGTCAGAAGTCATAACATTCCTTATGAAGCAAGAAGTTTTTCACAGCCAGTGGAAGCAATTGACGGAAGACCGCTTTCCTCAGGACCCATAAGTCTAAAAACAAGGGCGATCTATCTTTCCATAAATCATCATCAAGAAAGGATTGTGTTTGACATTATAAAATCAGCCCATTACCCCTTGGTTCTGGGCATGCCCTGGTTACAAAAGCACAATCCATATATCAACTGGACGGCCGGATCCTTATTCCTGGGCTCGGAGTTCTGCATGAACCATTGTTTAAACCAGGATACCTCAGTCACAGCTCCCATAAGTCTACCACGGTGTCCAGAGACACCACTCATGGTTTCCAATATTGTACAAGTTCCAGAGATCGATAAAGGGTATGCTGATGTATTCTCTGCTGCCATTGTTCAAGCCTTACCTCCACATAGACCCGAAGACTGTGCCATAGATACTGAACCCTCAGCAGTTATTCCCTTTGGCAGGATGTTTATCCTTCCAGAACCCGAAAAGAGAGCCCTCCGGGAATACCTAGACACTAATCTTGAGAACGGCACCATAAGACCTTCAAAATCTCCAGCTGGTGCTTCATTGTTCTTCGTTCCAAAAAAGGATACCAAAGAGCTCAGACCTTGCCTGGACTATCGGGGCCTAAATCAATACACCCTGAAAGACAGATACCCACTACCCTTGATCTCGGATATCCTTGAAGCTGTGAGAGGTGCAGTGATATTCACGAAACTGGATCTCCGAGGTGCTTACTATTTGATCCGTATCCGGGAAGGAGACTAATGGAAAACAGCCTTTAGAACACCCTTTGGTCACTTTGAATACCTAGTCATGCCCTTTGGTCTGACTAATGCTCCCGCAGTCTTCCAGCGTTTTATGGATAGGGTGTTCTCTGACATGTTATTTCTCAATGTTATCGTCTACTTGGATGACATATTGATCTTCTCCAAGGACTCCTTGAAACATGAAGAACATGTAAAAGCAGTACTTCAACGTCTCCGTGAAAATCAACTCTTAGCCAAACCAGAAAAATGTTTGTTTCATGTTACATCAGTTCACTATTTGGGATTTGTCCTCAGTTCAGAAGGAATTAGTATGGACCCTTCAAAGGTGAAGGCCATACTGGCTTGGCCCGCCCCAACATCTGTTAAGCAAATACAATCCTTCCTGGGGCTTGCCAACTTCTACCGGAAATGTATTCCCACCTTTTCCGAGATTGTTCAACCCATTGTTAATCTCCTGAAGAAAGACGTTCCATTTAACTGGTCTACACCACAAGACAAGGCATTCCAACGCTTGAAAGAAGAATTCACTCAGGCCCCCATCCTGGCCCAACCTGACATAAATCGTCCTTTTCTAGTGGAAACTGATGCCTCCAATTACGCCATAGGAGCAGTTTTAAAACAAGAATCCGATGATAAGTTGGAACATCCCATTGCTTATCTCTCACGGACCCTAACCACCAGCGAGACCCACTACTCAGTTCTGGAGAAGGAGTTATTGGCTATTCGTCATGCCTTCACTGAATGGAGACATTTAATCCTGGGTGCTAAATATCCAGTTCAAGTCCGTACTGATCACCGAAATCTTCAGGTCCTACAATCCATGGAGTGCAGGAACAGTAGACAAGCTCGATGGGCCTACTTCTTTGCTCAATATCAATTTCGAATTTCACATGTTCCTGGATCACAAAACTCGATTGCTGAAGCCCGTTCTCGGCGTCCCGACTACGTTCCCTTGGAGGATAAGATCTATCCTAAAATATTTCCACCCACAATCTTTGTAGCTCAAGCGATCAATCTCCTGGAAGAAATCAGAGCACAGACTCAATTATCTGAACTCTGGAAGGACATATCGAAGAAAAATCCCTGGCTTCTGACAATCAAGGAAGGATATTTATTCAAGAACAATTCAGTGGTCATTCCGACAAAAGTCAGTTCTGGTGGCCAGGGATGAAGTCCAGTGTAGTTCAATACATCAAGACCTGTGCTATTTGTAGTCAGAACAAATACGATAATCAGAGGCCGGCGGGTCTGCTTCTACAACCTACGTTGCCAACCAGACCCTGGGAAGTTTTTGCCACTGACTTCATTGTTGAATTACCACCTTCCCGAGGATATACAACCATCATGGTAACCATTGACTTGTTCACTCATTTAGCTCATTTTACACCATTGTATAAACTACCATCTTCCTCAGAACTTGCTGGAATTTTCCTGGAACATATTTTTCGTCTTGATGGCCTCCCTTCCAAGATTATTTCGGATCGGGGACCTCAGTATATTTCACAATTCTGGAAACATCTCTGTCGTGTTCTAGGAATCCAACGTGCCCTTTCTTCAGGCTATCATCCACAAACCAATGGGGCAACGGAACGAGTAAATCAAACCCTGGAACAATATCTTCATTGTTTTGCACCAAGGTTCAAGACAATTGGTCTCTCCTTATACCTTTAGCCGAATTTTCCTACAATAACTCAGATCATTCAGCTCTCAAGATCAGCCCTTTCTATTTCAGTCAATGTTATCACCCGTCTGTTTTACCATCAGTTCTTCCAGAATCTACTCCGGTACCTACCCTTGACTCTTGGATTCAGACGCTGATCGACTTACAAAGAGAGGCAAAGGATCAGTTAGAACAGGCCCAGACTCGACCCAAAAGATATGCAGACTCTAAGAGAAGACCATCACCTTCCTATTCAGTTGGCGATCAAGTCTGGTTAGCCTCAAAAATGTTACCTCGACATCTACGACCAAACAAATTAGCTCCTCGCTATTATGGTCCATTTTCTATAAAGGAGATCATCAATCCTGTCTCCTTCTGACTTAAGCTCCCGGATTCCTGGAAGAAGATACATCCAGTCTTCCATACTTCCCTGTTGAAACCCTACGTTAGTTCTAATCGAAAACCCTTCAAACCCACATCTGTTGTTGTGGACGACCAGTTGGAATATGAGGTGTCCAGGATATGTGATTCCAGGTATAGGAGGGGTCGACTACAATATCTGGTCGAGTGGAAAGGCTACCCCCCTAGCGAGAGAACATGGGAACCAGTTTCTAATTTAAAGACCCCTCGTTTGCTCAGAAGATTTCATCTTATTCACCCAGGCAAGCCTGGAGGAACCAGTCTTCGGAGGGGGCATGCTGTCATGACTGGCAAAATTGCCCCTTCTGGACCTCATGGTCATTGTCACGAAGGGCTTGTACTCCTTGTTCCTCCCAACATGGCCGTACCAAGCTCCGTGCTACGCACTAGCTTTTCACGTCGTGGCACGTACTATAAATTGGTCACGCCCCTGCGGGTCCGCGCGTCTCAACGCTATCTTCGGTAGTGACCCGACGTGTGCTTACCTTCTACATTGGCCCCTTTGATCCTCTTACTTCCTTCCTTGCCTTTTATCCTGTTTCTGGATTCCCCCCTACTTACTCGTTCATCGCTAAATCCTGGATACCCTGGAACCACGAACTTCCCGGAACTCTGAACGCATCCTGCAATCTGACGAGGCTCGGGCGAGCCTAATCAAGACCCGAACCATCCACAGGAAGAGACCTGCGGCCGAACAAGGGAGATCCCGATCACAGGTGAGACGGGGGAGATTTACGACATATACTCATACATATTTGTGTATCTTTCCTATTACACCGTACCCGGTTTCCTTCCATCTACAGGTGGGGCTTTTGAATAACAAAGAAAGTAGTTGCTGGAAGTAATCTTGAATCCAGCACATCACACAGTGCTGCTGCATTTTTGGCCCTGATGAAAGAGGTACACTCTTAACACACCACTGAAACCGGTAGGCTTAAACCGACCTGGAAAAAAAGAGGAATATAGTGTTAAGTCATAGATTTCTCCTCTCATAAACCAATAAGAGAGGATGGTTGCATAATGCACACTATAAAAAGAGTTAAACATCCTCAAAACTCTGCTATAGTGTGTGTGTTTTTTTTTAATCGAGATATCTCGGTCTGTTGTTTACTGTGACTCCATACCAAACATACAGAGATTGACAACAATTTTAGCAGACTCCTGAAACCTCTGCTTTACATAGAAAACAAATAAAATTGAGACAATTTCACTGCAAATTACACGTTACAGTCAAGTTTAAATGTGCTATGTTACAAAATTTTAAGAATTGTGTTAGATAAGAGATAGGGCAAGCTTCCATATCTATCCCCTCACCCTAGAAAAGCGGACCATCAGCGCTACCTGGGGTAGAAAATACACAAGGGTTTAGTTTAGTTGGTAGGAGGGCAAGATAGATAGGATTCACACATTTGGTGAATATGTGAATGACTAAGATTAAAATTACCTGAGATTTATATGTGTGATCATGTTTCTGCAGTTTAATACGTGTATTTTTAGACCTAGAACTCTGGCAGAAACAGGAGATCTCCTGGTTTAGAAAGATAGCGGCAGTAAAAATGAACATAATACCCAGATTAATTTATCATTGAGCTGCTCTCCCGATTCACATCCCAGAGGGTGACCTAAAACTCCTGCAGAAAAAGATATTAAAATGTATCTGGGGGGAGAAACCGCGCACAGCAAAGAGGATTATGCTATGAGGGAGAGGCTCCGTGGGATTCGGGGTCCCAGATGTATCCAGATATCAGGCGAGCAGCGCAGCTTTCTCATGCATTTACATGGGCGCTGCAGATAAACCAGCCGTGCTGGAAATAAATTGAGGAAACATGGTGCTCAGCCCCCCTATCCGATCTCACACATATCTCAACCCCGAGAACCACTGCAAATCTAGGCCCTCTCACAGCTACAAAAAAGATGGTGTTAAGATGGAAACAAGCAGCTCGCAAATGGGGATGCTTAAGCTCTCTTGGCTCTCTCACCCCTATCTGGAATAACCCAGACTTTACCCCAGGGATTCCCTTCAGAAGTTTCACAGCCTGGAGGGCGGGAGGCCTACTGAGGCTATTAGACTTTCTGGTTAGCGGCAATCCCCTGACATTCAAATGATGTAAAGCGAAATTTAACATCTCAGAAGCTGAGCGTTTCCGATACACCCAACTGAGAAATTGGTTATCCCACAGGATGATCAGAGAGAAAGGAGGGAGGGCATTAACTGCATTAGAACTGACCGTAACGTCATCCCCACCAAGAGGGAAAATCTCGACTCCATATCGCCTGCTGGACAAACAGACCCGACCAAAAGGGAAAAATATTTGCTGAGCTGCGAAAGAGATCTGCGGCGACCAATCGAAATGGAAGATTGGGGCAGGATTTGGTGCAGATTACATAAAAGCACGCAATGCATAACCAGTAGAGAGGGGGATATAAAATATGCTACCAGTATTATATAACACCAGAACAGCTGCACAATGGCAATCCGTCTATCCCGCTGGGCTGCTGGAGGGGATGTGGAGCCATTGCCATCGTGTTTCATTTGCTATGGGCCTGCACAAAAGCAAGCAGCTTCTGGAGGGAAGTGTTGGAGCAAATTAAATTGATCACAGGATTAATCATCCCATGGGACCCAGGGATAATATTGCTGGGGACACGGACACGGGTCTATCCACTAATAGGCCAAATAACACACTAATGCACTCACATTCTCACGGCAGCCAAAATCGTCATAGCCTGGCTATGGAAAAACCCAGATGGTCCCTCTATACCTATATGGTGGACAAAATGCTGGGACACTGTGGTCTAGGAAAAAATCACAGCAGTTAGAGCAGGAAACATTAATCCTTTCCGAAATACCTGTGCCCCGATTATGGACTACGCAGAATAATTCCCAGGAATTACCCATCGTCCACCCATGACCCGCTGGCTCCAATAATGGAACAATAGGGAAGGAAGGGCACCCAACACTCAAGGCCTGGACATCAACTGTTGTCAGCAAAGGGTCAGCAGACCAGATCCGGAAAGGAAGGACCCTGAAACCCTCCCACATGCATGACATATAATATTATAAATGCACTGATGTGATGTCAATGTTTTTCCCATTTGAAATGGTAATAAATAGTTTGATTGAAAAAAAAAATGAAAAAAAAAGAATAGCACATTCCAGCAAGACTGGCACAGCTTTACCTCTGTCTTAAGTGGATAAACCTACCTCCGGATGTACTTGGCTTTGCAGCATAACAGGTGCTATTATTGGCAAGGTACCTGCACCAGATAGGGATTGCTATCAAAACTAACATGCCATCCATATGGTGAAGGTCTAGAAACTGGTTTGTTCAGATGGGGTGTTGTAAAACCTAGACAATCACCTCCAACAATGAGCATGAACTTTTAGTCTAAAAGGTGAATAAGTATCCAAATTCAAGACTGTGGGACCAAAGCGTTCATGCTTGTATCGTGACTTTGCCAGCAGATGATACAGTGATCCTGGTCAAATCATCTAATAAGTCTTACATTCATTACTGTGCTGTCTTCTGTGAGGTTTGCCTTCTTGGATGCTGGTGGCATCTCTTAGCCCATTACTTGATCTTTCTTCTTATGAAGGCTATTTGAGGTGAAGGGGTGGTAGACAGAAGAGAGCGGACCAGATGTTGCAGGCAAGCATATTTTAAGGTCTGCTCGTTTGACACAAAAAACAGTTTGTTTTTGTAAAAGTCAAAAGTTTTTCTGCACGTTTATAAATGACAATTTCATAAGCCAGTGTTTTGGAAGTATTTAAAGCTTTAAAATACAAAAATCTGTTAAATCACACCAGTTGTTATGCTGTACTTATATACTTCCCTTGATGATGAAGAGAATGAAGCTAGAATCATTCCCATTTTGCATAACACCCGTCTATAATATTTTGTTTAAAAAATGGTCATGTTTGGTAATGTGCAGTGGCGCCGCCAGGAATCAAATTTAGGAGGGGCACAGAGGGGGCCAAAGACAAAAGTATGGGGGGGCACAGACAACAGTAGGGGGGCCGCCTCTTGAATGTAATGTGTGACATCACAAGAACTGCTGCAGAGAGGCTTTGGTGCACACCAACTACCCACACCCCACTGCACTTCCCCTCCCAACAGAATGCAGACACAAAACCATTCAGTGACTAATGGCCCATCATTCGCAGTTTTCTGGCTACATTCTGATGGGAGGGGCTGCAAGCTGCTCGATCACTGCTTGCTTTGAGACAAAAGGAGTATTGCGGTGTGATATGCAGACATTTCCCTCAGTGAGTGTCACAAATAATAGCACAAACACAGAACATGGTCACTGGTCGGCTTGGATAGGGGGGCACAAGAGGGAGCACAGTGGTGTACCCTAGCGACACCACTGGTAATGTGATTTGTGTACTTTCCAAGTCAGTTTTATAAAATTAGATCATGTTAGTTCATGATAAGAACTGGAAAAGAAAGCGTTCAAATGCAGCATTTTCAGAGTTGGCACAAATCCCAGTTTGACCCAGTAACCAATCCTGGGCATCTCATTTAATCTTTTATTCCATAACTTCTCAAACTTGCTGGTCCCTAAACCTTTCAAAATTGTCAGCCCTTCAAAGTGATTTCCATCTCAGTGTATGATCTTCAAAAAAGCCTCACTGATGCAGCAGTTCTAATGGTCTGTGTCGGAAGCGGCTGCTGTGTACAACGTGTTGTAACACGCTGCTGAGTGAGCAAGATAGCAGTGCTGCTTGACACGGCTTGTTGTTACGTTCTTTCCTCTCAGGTTCGCTGACCTAGCTGGAATCGAACGGAGGCATAGCAGAGGCATTTCAGGACTGTGTCGTAGCGGCCCAGCAGATTTGTAGCTGCGAGTTGACCACACCAGGAGGCTAAGGGGCCCGGAGGAACAGAGAATTCGAAGCCCTGCAGCTTTGGGAGTGAGCCAATGCTGTACCGCTTTTAATCTCCTAGCTGCTGGCTGTTGTGAAGGATGACTGTGGCCAGTTGAGAGAGGGACTTGTTGAGTCCCACACACCTGAGGTAAGCATCCGGCGCTGGGCGGAGTTTTGTGTGGCAAGTGGTGAGTGCATTCCGCACCCCATTGTACCTCACCTTGGAGGATATGGATGACAGGGAGGCCTGCTCTTCAATAAGGTGTGGATTACTTTGCGGGCTAAATCCACCGAACTGATCGCTTGCCTGTTGTGTGGTGTGTGGGTCGATTCAGCTGGGAGCATTTTGTGATGACTGTGCATTTAAATAGCAGCTGACTCCTCATAATCCCTTCCCCTAGCGGAGTGAAGCGAAGTGTCAGAAGTTTTCGATGTTAGCTGAGTTTTGGAGCTTGACTGTCTCAACAGTGTTAGCTGCCCGTGGTTTGCCTGTGTAGCAGCAGCCCTCACTCTCATGATCAAGTAGCACTGATCTGACTTGGTGTGCGGACCTCCCTCCCCAAGCGGCTTGTGTCATTTTATACAGCTACCTCCTTTGGTGCTGGGCAAAACGGAGGGTATTCTGATTCCGCAGACTGAAAATCAGAAATGGAGCTAAATAATATGGTGAAATGCACTTTGAGATCTGGTGTACATAAAGTAGGTTAACGAGTGCGCAGCCCCAACCTGATTGGCACTGCGCTCTCTCCCAAACCAAAAAAGGATAAATGCTCAACAGTCTAATCAACCAAAAATATCAGTCTTCCTCCCCTTGGCTGCTATTGCTAAATCATTGACCACAGTGCTCACTAATTCTCAGATGGCGGGGGCCCAATTATTTAAAGAAAATCTGAGCCCAGAATTTGAAATATCGACAATAACCGATCTCTCCTCAATATTTGTCACAGGATACAACGAGAAGCGCTAGGAGGTGCCTGCCACCTGCAAAAAGAGGAACAACACATATTTTGGGAATATCATTGGAACTTATCTTTCAGCAAGCCCCGATTTAGAAAGGCTACTCACTACTACTGCCTCTTCAGAATCATCTAGTGAGGATGAGAGTATACTATTATCAAAGGCAATAAGGTATACCAAAGGGGAAGATAGGCCCATGATTCTCTGTCGGTGAATGATTGTATGATTAAGAGTAGATGCCCTCTTTCTACTATGCAAGAAGATGGCGGAGGAACAACGGGACATGAAATTTATGCTTGCTAGGCTGGCAGATAATTTTTTGGCAGTGCACCATCAGACCACAATGATTGGGAATAATCGATCACAGCGCCATGTGATGGAATCAGGGTCAGATACCCCTATTCACCCCCTGGAGGCCCATGTGAGGATTGACAACATTCTGGAGCACCTCCATCCAGGGCCTCCTGTGATGAGCTGCCTGCAGGAGGGGAAGCTTCAACTGGCTAGGAAGGAGAGAAGATAAACTGAGATTATAAATACGTCCTCTGATTTACTGAGAAGGAGAGCATGGCGTAAGAAGGAACCCACTCATTTCGAGGAAGAACTAGGGATTAAAGGAGGCACAAAGGTTCAATACCCCACGCACATTAACAAGGTAAGAAGTCGAGACAGACCCTGCCGGATTGGTCTCCCCAAAATATTTACCCGTGTCTCGCAGACACAGGGGGACGGAACCACATGGGAGGTTTATCTAACAGGCTCCTTGGATGATTGGTTCCAACATGGGGTTTCTCCCATGCGAGCCAAGGTTGTGGCCCCTGAGGTGATAAATGATGTACAGGAATCTGGAAGGGGTCGCTATGAGAGGGTAGAACTTGATCCCCTGAACGTACAAGTTACTCCCTATGGGGAATATAACACTCATTCTGTCTTTGCCAAATAATTGTCTCCCCCTGTGCCCAAACCATTGCAACAGTGAGTCAAAAGCCACGTCTGCCTGTGGGGAGTTGGGTTATACTGTCAGATTTATTCTCGCTGCTTGCTAAGCCCTTCCTTAACCACACTAATCTAATGACTTTATGGTCATTGATCCCTAAATTGGTGGACCTGAGCTCTAACGATATGCCATGCATTGAGCAACCTTTCTTCTGTGAACATTATAACTGGGCTCTCATTCAATTTGTATCTTAGGCTGTAGTAGCACTCTTGTGCTCCTTTAACATGGAGCTGCATGCCCTGGGATTTGAACTCATAGTCTATAGAAAGAAGGTGGACAAGCACAAGCCATTTATAGACCACCATGATGACGTGTCGAAACTGCTGCGAGTGAGGGAGATAGAAGTATACCAAGGATCCATCACTCTACCATGAGGACCATTGTATCAGGACCTAGGGTACACTGGCTTACAGAGACATTAACAGTGGACAATTATTGATCCACTACCAAATCAAATATTTTAAACTGTTTATAGTGGAATACTGGAGGACATACTTGTTTTTGAAAACATCACACTGGTTCTGCATTCATTAATTCTAGTGACATTTATTTGCTACAAGAGACGTGGTTGACCACCCCTCCTCATTTGGATGGCTTCCACATGATTTGCTGTAAAGCCTCCCAGTCGGTAAGAGGTAGACCAAAGGGTGGTATGGCAATTGGTGTGGGGTGCCATATTGATTTGAAATCTTTCCTTTATGATGTAGAAAGTCAGCATATATTGCATGCAATTGTACACCTTTGGTGGAACTTGAAACAACCGATTTTGATCTTAAATATATATATACCAGTACTGGGCTCTCCTTTAGATGTTACTATCTTTAAGGCTATTGATTATATGATTATGGCCTGGGGGGAAATGCAAACAAGAGGTATGTTGTTGATTGCGGGTTGATTTCAACTCTCCTCAACTACAGGAATATGTTGATATAGGGAATTCCTGTAAGGGTCCGATTAAGGAAGAAGGGATACAGGGTGACTACTTGCCCCGCTGTAAGAAATGGGGAAGCCTTATGCAAATGAATGACGTAACTTTTCTAAATGCGAAAGACGTAAGAAGCCTGAATTTTCTGTCTACTCGGTCCAACCACATGTCCTCCTCTTGTATTGATTACGTACTGTTGGACCAACAGCTTGGGCTTTATTGTGGGGCATTGGCTGTTGATTTCAACTCGCTGAGTGATCATGCTACCATCAAGTGGCCAATTACGCTGTCTATGTCTTACACCTTTAATTATCTTGGGACTAATCCCAGGGTTAATATATCCTGGAATTGCCTCACTTTTTCGGATGGGAATATTAGTAAATTCTATTGAGAGGTGGCTTGGCAATAATCAATGGAACTTTGAAATGCTTATGAAGAAAGTGGCTGGTTTTCATGAACTTTATCAGCGGGTTGGTCCGAGGTCTGTGCCCCACACTGGGATATACCATGGCGATATTCAGAAAAAGAAAAGAGAGTATAGAAAAGCTAGAGCCGCTATTAAGAACAATGGGGAACTGGAGGAAGAGGAAAACCATGCTCTGATTGCTAATCTATCCACGAAATATAAAAATTGGGTTAAAATGCACAAAAGAACTCTGACAAGTGTGAATTGGTCACACCTATTCTTGCTCCTTAGACTTAATGACAGTAAAAAGCTTTGGTCCCTTATAAGGGATTTCTTATTAGACAATAGCAAAGTGGAGGAGGTATTGGTTTCTATACAACAGTGGGTGGAATGTATTAGGAATCTATATTTTAAGTCTGATATGGAGTCGCCTATTGTAATATTGCTGAGCGACTATATAGCTGATGAGCATGATTTCGATGAACTGGATGTACTAAAGATCATAAAAGCACTCAAGAATTCTAGAGCACCAGGACCTGACGGTTTGCCAAATGTGATACTTGCTAACCCTGATTTCTGGCCCTGACGCTCTATGCTATGTGTGTGTATATTTAGCAGGTTGGGCTGTATTCATCCCAGTTGGAGAACTTCTATTTTAATAGCTATATTTAAAAAGGGTGTTGGGAACGATCCGGCTTATTACTGGCTGTTAGCCATGCAGGATAGTAGCTCCAAAATATTTGCATCTATTTTGCTTAAAAAACTGAATCAGTGGATGGAAACTAACCAAATTGTCCATAGATTCTAAACAGGTTTTCAAAAACATCACTCGACCTCACATAATATCAGTGTCTTGTTAAGTATTATATCGACTGCAGTTAGCCATTATACATATGCTATATTGATTTTTCATAGGCATTTGACATGGTTAACCGGGGACTTCTTTGGGCAAAAATGAAGAAGTGGAAAATTAATTCTCAACTATTGTATTTCATCCAGTTACTCTGAGACATCGGTAAGAGTCTGAGTTAATCGTGGGGGGGCTTTTAACTGATAGTATCAACACTAATAATGGGCTGAAACAGGGATGTGGGATTGCGCCACCCTGGTATAATTTATACACCTCAGACTTAGCACAGGCCTTGGAGCGGGTGAGAAACTTTCCACCAGTTATTGAGGGAGTTAGAATTCCATGACTCTGGTATGCAGACGACACCATCTTCTTGGATCAGACCACCATAGGCCTACAGCGCTCCATCACTGCACTTAAAGAATATGCCACTGGAAATGATTTGATAATCAACATCGACAAAACCAATATTATGCAATGTCGAACAGGGCTCAATCCCAAAATTACATTTAAACACTATACATGGAGACTTGATTCAACTCCGATTCAGATAGTTAGTAACTATCTTTACCTTGGTTTACTCATAAATGTTAATCCTAGTAGAAGATACTATAGTGATTTCTTCTGCCGCGGATCATGTGTAAATGGCTTTTGTTTAAAAAGATCATTAATACCGAAGGAGGGGGGAAGTGTGGACGGGATGGTTATGGTGTATCGCACATCGATCGTCCCTGGTATCTTGTATGGGGCTGTAATTTTGGACAAGGGGAATAATTCCTGGATGTAAAAGACAGAAGGAAACATTCTGAGATCTATATTAGGAGTGCCTCATGGTGTGCCAGTGGAAGCACTTAAGGTGGAACTGTTTCTTTTTCACTCAAATCTCTTTGGCTTATCGCCAGGTGTAAACTATGGCACACTGTTATTCTAGCAAGGGCGGATACTCTTCTTTCCTTGATTGCTAAAATACCCTCTCCTGAGAAAAACAATTTTATGGTTAGACTTCAGGGTACTGTTGAGAAACATCTGGTTGTGGTTTATATGCCTAGGGACGATCTGTTGCATGACCCACAAGACTTGCCTCGCCTGAAAAATAAAACAGCAATTTGGGATGTTGACAAGAATTTATCTAGATTACGACCTATGCTGGACAAAGTTTTACCCTGAATCTCCATTGCTCATACCTGCTTAAGCCCATTAATAAACACCTCAGACACTTTATCACCTATTTCCGATTTGATATCCTTCCTACTAATGAGCATCTGGGCAGATGTAGAGAGACTTCACCGGCCGGAAGGTTATACAGGATGAGTAAGTGGACTATTGAAACCTCGAGACATGTCCTGACTAGCTGCCCCAAGCTGACTAGCTACTACTATAAAGGATATGCAATGAAGGATAGCCCCAATGTCTTTGGGTATTCTGACCAATGGTGGAGCAAAATATATGTCGCCAGCTCTACGATATTAACTACAGGCGCATTTTATATTTGAAAGGAGATGTTGAGACAGATTAGCTTAAATACCTCTGCATAGTTCACCAACTTAGACATTTTAAATATGGACATGTATGTTTTTTTTCATCCAGAGGATATGAGAAAAATGTATATGTAAAGGTATTTGGAGTAATTGTAAACTGATATTTATGTATGTGTGTAGAAACTGTTGTTTTTATTGTTTTAGGGTAGCATAAGGTTGTTTTTCAACTAATACATAAAAAAAAACCTCACTCATGGTTTCACTGGCTATAGTGTTGCTTCCACTATAATAGTGCACATTGATAAATTGCACACCACAGGCACATGTTCCTTTGATCTCTAATGGCAAAACTATTTAAAAACCATGTCCCACTTCTAATCTCAGTCTGTTTGAAGATAGACACTTTCCTGGTAGCTTCTGATCTGCATCCACATTTCTATGCTTTGGTATGTGTATCTTTCTCCTTCCTTTCAAATCGTCTCCTATATTCATGCTTGAGCACTTTTGCATTCTGTGAGGCAGCTAATGTGAGTTCTCTGTCTATTCTGGGTTACATGTACCATGTACATACGGTCCTGCATTAATACGACAGGCTGGATACCTTCCTGGATGCTAATGAGAAAAAGTAGCCTGTATCTAAACTAGAATAGAAGTAACCTCTTTGCAGACTGCTAATGTTGGCCTTCAAATGCTACTTGTTTATGATTCTGATTAGAGCAAGTATAAAGACGGCAAGAGGACTTAAAGGGGGTAAACATGCTTATTTTGAAAGCTGCAACGCAGCATATCAACCTGTCATGCACCGTTTCCGAACTTGGCGCATTTGGCCCCATTGGAGGACGCTAGGGGTCAGTCACGTTTCTTTTGCTGCAGCAGTTTAGTCTTTTACGCAATACAGAAGTGGGCTTATAGCCACGCCCTCCGCCTTCCGCGTTGCGTTGCAACCTCCTCAGTCACACTTTCTTCCTGACCCTGATTCAGTGTGGCTGTACGCTCCCTTTTCTGTTTATTTATTTTCGCCCTCGGCCATTTCATTCTTCCTTATTCCATTTCTTTCTCTCCATTCCTCAGCCCCTCTTTCAGCCTATTGTTTTTGCTACGCTTGTCTCTCTCTTTCGAGCATTGTTTTTCCCTGCTTATCTGGCCGGTACGGATTCTGCCATTCCACGCTTCCATTCCTTCGTCTCAGTTTCCGTGTTCTTTTCTAGCTTTCTCTTTCACTCCAGTTTTCCTCCTTTCCTCTGTCCCCTCGGACTCTGCTATCAACTTGGAAACCTCTGGTGTACTTACTTCCTGGAAGAATTGTGTTCACCTTATCGACGTCCCGTGCCTCACGGAACCCATTTGCCATCCGGAAGTCTTCCACAAGATGCTTTTCTCTGGGGGTTTTCCAGCCACTCCTGGCTTTATCCCCATTCTTATCCCTTTCGGGAGGGGGTCATTGTGGGGGCTCTGTGCTAAGCCTTCAAGTGGCGTCAACTCAAGAGAGATCTAAGCTTCATAAAAAAAAAGAAGGAAATGGATTACAGAACCTGAAGATCCTTGAATCCAGAGGACCCACTCGACCGTATATCAGGTGAGGAGTAGGTGGGAGACGGGAAACTGACAGATTCATCACGTTCAGATTCTGACAGTTTGCAATGCCCTAATAACCTACGAATTCCAGTAATGGCTACAGCGGAACAAATACAAGAGCTAGTTGCTGTGGTACAAAGCCTATCTGTGGAAATGCAGAACATAAAAGCCGAAAATAATCTATTTAAAAAAATGGTGGCTGCTAGAGAACCCTCATCCACAGATCTGCCTCCCATGGCACTTTCCACCGGAAAGTTTGAAGGAACCCCTAACAAACTTAAAGAGTTTCTAGACGCTTGAAAAGTGTATTTTAATTTCAGAAAACGCACCTATGCCACAGATCACGCCAAAGTGGGATTTCTGATTTCTAACATGTCAGGTAATGCTTTAGCCTGGGCTACTCCCCTAGTCACTGGAGAAGATCCCATACTTCAAGATTTCGGGGCATTTGTGGATCTCCTGAAGCGCACATTCGAGAGACCAGAGATCGCTAAAGCGGCATGTGAAGATTTACCGAAGTGCGTCAGGGTCAGTCGGACGTCCTGTCCTATATTTCTTCATTCAAGACCTTGGCCACCAAGACTGGGTGGTCTGAACAGACTCAATTTGTGTTATTCAGACGTGGGCTCCGAGAAGACCTGAAAGATGAACTGGCTCGCATCCCACGTCATCTTCTCTTGCAGATTTGATGTCAAAAGCTCTTCAAATAGAATTCCGGTTGCAAGAGAGAAGACACGAATAGCGTTGATTCCGTCCTGCTTTCCCAATAACCCCGCCACCTCCTCCTCAAATACCTGTCTCCAAAAGAACAGACAAACCTATGCAGATTGGAACCGCCCGTCGTTCACCTACCCCGGAAGAATGCAAGAGAAGGAGGGAACTTGGTCCTTGCGCCTATTGTGGTTCAGACCAACATAGAATACGGAATTGCCCCGAAATACCTGTTCGACAGTCGGGAAACGAGAGCCCTCGGTCCTAGATGGGACGGGAAACTGAGGGGATTTGATATCCTTCCTACTAATGAGCATCTGGGCAGATGTAGAGAGACTTCACCGGCCGGAAGGTTATACAGGATGAGTAAGTGGACTATTGAAACCTGGTTCCAGTCCCTATGTGTCTATGTCCATTGGTTCTACTGACAACACAGCGGACTCCCACCTAACGGTACTAACAGTTGCAGTGCTGGTGGACAGTCGTTCAGTGGAAGCCCTAGCTTTGTTGGATTGCGGTGCCGCAGGAAATTTTCTCGACAACTTATGGGTGGATAAGATGGGTCTATGCTGTGTGGATTGCAAAGAGGATCAAAAGGTGGAGGGTGTTGATGGTAAACACTTCAGCTCAGGACCTATAACTCAGACCACTGAAGTACTCCAAGTCACCATCCAACAGCATATAGAACATATCAGTTTTGACATCATTCGCGCTGCACATTTTCCCTTCATTTTGGTTATCACTTGGTTGCGCCAATATAACCCACGTATCGATTGGTCGTCCAATACAGTTGGGTTTGATTCTACTTATTGTCAAAAACATTGTCTACAGGCCGTACATCACCAAGAAGGAAAGACCTTGCCTGGCGTCTTACATACGGCTGTAGATATCCATTCCATTTCTGGATTCTTGGAGAGATACGAGCAAGTGTTTGCTGAAACTATCCCTTTGGCTTTACCGCCTCATAGACCTGAAGATTGCAACATAGAACTAGTGCCGGATGCACTGGTGCCCTTTGGGAGAACGTTTTCATTATCTCAAAAAGAGAAAGATGTACTCAGAAAGTATCTGGATGACATTCTACAGAATGGACTGATAAGACCGTCTAAATCACCAGCCAGAGCCCCGTTATTTTTCATACCTAAACGGGACTCTACAGACCTTCGACCATGTATTTATTTTCAGGGATTGAATAAGGTTACCGTAAGGGATCGTTAACCCATGCCCCTCGTTCCGGATATAATGGAAGCCGTTTAAGGAGCTTCTATATTTTCCAAACTCGACTTACGCAGTGCATATCATCTGCTTAGAATACGATCCGGGGACGAGTGGAAGATGGCATTCCAGACCCCTTTCGGTCTGTATGAATACCATGTGATGCCTTTTGGGCTGGTCAATGCACCAGCCATATTTCAATGATTCCTGGACCGCATTTCTTTCTGATCTCCTGTTTATATCAGTTGTGGTGTATCTTGACGATATTTTAGTGTTCTCTCGCACGTGGCAGGATCATGTTGTTCATCTTTCAGAAGTATTGAAGCGTCTCAAACAAAACCGGCTCCAAGCTAAAAAGGAGAAATATGTTTTTGGTGTCTCTTCAGTTCCCTATTTGGGGTTTATTTTGTCTCACCAAGGCGTTCAGATGGGCCCAAAGAAGATCAAAGCTATTATACATTGGCCGGCACCGGCCTCCACCTAAGAAGTACAAAGATTTTTGGGCCTAGCAAATATTTACAGGCGTTTTATCGCTGGGTTTTCTGAAACAGTATTACCTAGTCCTCTGGACCTTTTCAATGGAACTCTAAAGCAGAGGATAGTTTTCAGTTGCTGAAACACCTTTTCTGCAGTGCCCCTATATTGCGTCAACCAGACCAAAACAAACCATTCATTCTGGAGACAGATGCCTCGGCAGCAGCTATGGGCACAGTACTGTTACAAGAGCACAATGCCAAAGAGTATCCCATTGCCTATCTGTCAAAGACACTCACTGACAGCCAACAAAACTATTCCGTCATAGAGAGGGAGCTTTTGGCCATGAAGATGGCTTGCAGTGAATGGAGACATCTGTTACAAGGAGGCACTGATCCATTTACAATATGGATGGACCATGCAAATCTACAAGTATTGCAAATCATGGAGTGCATAAATTACCGCAAGCTCGCTGGGCGCATTTCTTTGCCCAGTACGACTTCAACATTACTTACATTCTGGGAAGCCAAAACACCATAGCTGATAGCCTCTCAAGAAAGAGGGGCGATTCTGGTCCAATTACCATGCCTCCCAAGAAAATTTTCCACAGAAACAAGATAATCAGCACTGTTACTTCATTCTTGCAACAAGTGAAAGAAGCGGTAGTCAACCATAGAGTACAATCCTACAAAAAGTAGTTACATTCGGTGGATGGATTATTGTTTTTCAATAGACGTTTGTTTCTACCCACTACAGATCCCCGCAATTTCTTTTTGACCTGGTGTCATGATCATAAGATGGCTGGGCATAGAGGTCAAAAGAGTACTTTAGAACTGGTACGCAGAGCAGTCTACTGGCCTGGTCTATCTGCTGATGTGAAACAACATGTGAGATCCTGTGGTACCTGAAACAAAATACAGCACTTCTAAACCCGTGGGGCTGTTGGAACAAAGTTCAATTCTGGATCGTCCTTGGAGTCACATCTCCACAGACTTTATAGTTGAATTACCTATTTCACAAGGAAAATCTTACATAATGATTACTGTGGATACCCTAACTAAAATGGCACATTTTTCTCCCCTTCATGGTTTGCCTACAGCAGAAGAAATGGCAGATACTTTTGTTAAAGACATATTTAGGCTCCATGGTCTTCCTGACAAGATAACCTCAGATCAAGGGAGTCAATATGTCTCAAAATTCTGGACGTCCCTGTGTAAAAATCTGGGAACTGGATGAGCTTTGTCCTCCGGATACCATCCACAGACGAATGGACAAATGGAGTGATTAAACAGTACTCCGGAACAATACCTTCGTAGCTATACCAATCTCAAGCAAGACAACTGGGTATCTTTATTGCCCAGAGCGGAGTTCTCATACAATAATGCAAGACATATGGCCATTGGAGTTTCACCTTTCTATTGCACATATGGGTTTCACCCCCGAGCTATTCTTCCATTAGCTCAAATACAATTCGCATTGCCCGTTTTAGAGGTTGACTATCCAAAATACAAGAGGCACCTAAGGCTGCCAAGCGCAGTCTATCAGTCTCCTTACTTACAAGACTCATGCTGACAAGCGTCGTCAGGAGGTTCCGGACTGGAAAGTGGGCTCCAAAGTGTGGATTTCCACAAAATACTTACCACGATGGCTGCATCCTTCTAAACTATCTCCACGTTATATTGGGCAGTTTCCTATTACAGCTAGAATAAACCCTGTTGCCTTTCGTCTCAAACTGCCTCATAGTTTGCGACAGGTTCATCCTGTTTTTCATTCCTTTTTGTTAAAGAGTGCTGGTCCATCACCACCCTCCGGTTCTATTTCTGTACCGGTCCCTTTGTATACCGGTGATGAGTTTGAGGTCTCAGAATTGAGGGATTCTCGGTGCAGAAGGGGACGTTTGGAGTACCTTGTTCATTGGAAGGGTTTTTCTGATTCTGAAGATTCCTGGTAACCTCTCTCCCATATTCGGGCTCCCGTTCTCCTTCAGCGATTTCTTCGAGCTCATCCCGGCAAACCCGGGGGTGTGCGGCTTGGGGGGGGCGGCATGCTGTCATGCGCTGTTTCCGAACTTGGTGCATTTGGCCCCGTAGGAGGATGCTAGGAGTCCGTCACGTTTCTTTTGCTGCAGCAGTCTAGTCTTTCACGCAACACGGAAGTGGGTTTATAGACACGCCCTCCGCCATCCACGTTGCGTTGCAACCTCCTCAGTCAGACTTTCTTCCTGACCCTTATTCAGTGTTGCTGTACGCTCCCTTTTCTGTTTATTTACTTTCACCCTCGGGCATTTCATTCTTGCTTATTCCATTTCTTTCTCTCCGTTCCTCTGCACCTCCCAGTTTTGGCCAGTTTTCAGCCTATTGTTTTCGTTACGCTCGTCTCTCTCTTTCGAGCATTGTTTTTCTCTGCTTACCTGGCCGGTACGGATTCTGCCGTCCCACGCTTCCATTCCTTCGTCTCAGTTTCCGTGTTCTTCTCTGGCTTTCTCTTTCACTCCAGTTGTCCTCCTTTCCTCTGTCCCCTCGGACTCGGCTATCAACTCGGAAGCCTCCGGTGTACTTACGTCCTGGAAGAATTGTGTTCACCTTATCGATGAGTGAGGCTTTTTTTATGCATTGGTTGAAAATCAACCTTATGCAACCCTAAATCAATAAAAACAACAGTTTCTACACACATACATAAATATCAGTTTACAATTATTCCAAATACCTTGACATATACATTTTTCTCATATCCTCTGGATGAAAAAAAAACATACATGTCCATATTTAAAATGTCTAAGTTGGAGAACTATGCAGAGGGATTTAAGCTAATTTGTCTCAGCATCTCCTTTCAAATATAAAATGCGCCTGTCGTTAATATCGTAGAGCTGGTGCCATATATTTTGCTCCACCATTGGTCAGAATACACAAAGACATTGGGGCTATCCTTCATCCTTTATAGTAGTGGCTGGTCAGCTTGGGGCAGCTAGTGAGGACATGTCTCGAGGTTTCAATAGCCCCATTAAACATCCTGAATAACCTTCCGGCCGGTGAAGTCTCTCTACATCTGCCCAGATGCTCATTAGTATGAAGGATATCAAATCGGAAATCGGTGATAAAGTGTCTGAGGTGTTTATTAATGGGCTTAAGCAGGTATGAACAAGGAAGAATCGGGGTAAAACTTTGTCCAGCATAGGTCGAAATCTAGATAAACTCTTGTCAACATCCCAAATTGCTGTTATCTTTTTCAGGCGAGGCAAGTCTTGTGGGTCATACAACAGATGGCCCCTAGGCATGTCAACCACAACCAGATGCTTCTCAACAGCACGTTGAAGTCTAACCATAAAAATGTTTTTCTCAGGAGAGACTATTTTAGCAATCAACGAAAGAAGAGTATCCGCCCCTGCTAGAATAACAGTGTGCCATAGTTTACACCTGGTGATAAGCCAAAGAGATCTGAGTGAAAAAAAAAGTTCCACCTTAAGTGCTTCCACTGGCACGCCATGAGGCACTCCTAATATAGATCTCAGAATTTTTCCTTCTGTCTTTTACATCCAGGAATTATTCCCCTTATCCAAAAATACAGCCCCATACAAGATACCAGGGGCGATCGATGTGCGATACACCACAACCATCCCGTCCACACTTCCCCCCTCCTTTGGTATTAATGATCTTTTTAAACAAAAGCCATTTACTCATGATCCGCGGCAGAAGAAATCACTATAATATCTTCTACTAGGATTAACATTTATGGGTAAACCAAGGTAAAGATAGTTACTAACTATCTCAATCGGAGTTGAATCAAGTCTCCATGTATAGTTTTTTAATTTAATTTTGGGATTGAGCCCTGTTCGACATTGCATAATATTGGTTTTGTCGATGTTGATTATCAAATAATTTCCAGTGGCATATTCCTTAAGTGCAGTGATGGAGCGCTGTAGGCCTATGGTGGTCTGATCCAAGAAGATGGTGTTGTCTGCATACCAAAGTCATGGAATTCTAACTCCCTCAAAACCTGGTGGAAAGTTTCTCACCCGCTCCAAGACCTGTGCTAAGTCTGAGGTGTATAAATTATACAAGGATGGAGCGAGCCTACAACCCTGTTTCATTCCATTATTAGTGTTGATACTATCCGTTAAAAGCCCCCCCACGATTAACTCAGACTCTTACCGATGTCTCAGAGTAACTGGATGAAATACAATAGTTGAGAATTGATTTTCCACTTCTTCATTTTTGCCCAAAGAAGTCCCCAGTTAACCATGTCAAATGCCTATGAAAAATCAATATAGCATATATATAATGGCTAACTGCAGTCGATATAATACTTAACAAGACACTAATATTATGTGAGGTCGAGTGATGTTTTTGAAAACCTGTTTAGAACCTATGGACAATTTGGTTAGCTTCCATCCACTGATTCAGTTTTTTAAGCAAAATAGATGCAAATATTTTGGAGCTACTATCCTGCATGGCTAACAGCCAGTAATTAGCTGGATCGTTCCCAGCACCCTTTTTAAATATAGCTATTAAAATAGAAGTTCTCCAAATGGGATGAATACAGCCCAACCTGCTAAATATACACAAACATAGCATAGAGCGTCAGGGCCAGAAATCAGGGTTAGCAAGTATCACATTTGGCAAACCGTCAGGTCCTGGTGCTCTATAATTCTTGAGTGCTTTTATGATCTTTAGTTCATCTAAATAATGCTCATCAGCCATATAGTCGCTCAGAAATATTACAATAGGCGAATCCATATCAGACTTAAAGTATAGATTCCTAATACATTCCACCCACTGTTGTATAGAAACCGATACCTCCTCCACTTTGCTATTGTCTAATAAGAAATCCCTTATAATGGACCAAAGCTTTTTACTGTCATTTAGTCTAAGGAGCAAGAATAGGTGTGACCAATTCACACTTGTCAGAGTTCTTTTATGCATTTTAACCCAATGTTTATATTTCGTGGATAGATTAGAAATCAGAGCATTGTTTTCCTCTTCTTCCAGTTCCCCATAGTTTTTAAGAGCAGCTCTAGCTTTTCTATACTCTCTTTTCTTTTTCTGAATATCCCCATCGTACATCCCAGTGTGGGGCACAGACCTCAGACCAACCCGCTGATAAAGTTCATGAAAACCAGCCACTTTCTTCATAAGCATTTCAAAGTTCCATTGATTATTGCCAAGCCACCTCTCAACAGCAATCTCATGGGTGGCGAAGAAACAGGAGAATTCACTAATATTCTCATCTGAAAAAGTGAGGCAATTCCAGGATATATTAACCCTGGGATTAGTCCCAAGATAATTAAAAGTGTAAGGCATAGGCAGCGTAATTGGCCACTTGAGGGTAGCATGATCACTCAGCGAGTTGAAATCAACAGTCAATGCCCCACAATAAAGCCCCAGCTGTCGGTCCAACAGTACGTAATCAATACAAGAGGAGGACATGTGGTTGGACAAGTACGCAGAAAATTCAGGCTTCTTACGTCTTTCGCATTTAGACAGGTTAGTTCATTCATTTGCATAAGGCTTCCCCATTTCTTACAGCGGTGCAAGTGGTCACCCTGTATCCCTTCTTCCTTAATCGGACCCTTACAGGAATTCCCTATATCAACATATTCCTGTAGTTGAGGAGAGTTGTAATCCCCCGCGATCAACAACATACCTCTTGTTTGCATTTCCCCCCAGGCCATAATCATATAATCAATAGCCTTAAAGATAGTAACATCTAAAGGAGAGCCCAGTACTGGTATATATATATTTAAGATCAAAATCGGTTGTTTCAAGTTCCACCAAAGGTGTACAATTGCATGCAATATATGTTGACTTTCTACATCATAAAGGAAAGGTTTCAAATCCATATGGCACCCCACACCAATTGCCATACCACCCTTTGGTCTACCTCTTACCGACTGGGAGGCTGTACAGCAAATCATGTGGAAGCCATCCAAATGAGGAGGGGTGGTCAACCACGTCTCTTGTAGCAAATAAATGTCACTAGAATTAATGAATGCAGAACCAGTGTGATGTTTTCAAAAACAACTATGTCCTCTAGTATTCCAGCATAAACAGTTTAAAATATTTGATTTGGTAGTGGATCAATAACTGTCCACTGTTAATGTCTCTGTAAGCCAGTGTACCCTAGGTCCTGATACAATGTTCCTCATGGTAGAATGGTGGATCCTTGGTATACTTCTATCTCACTCGCAGCAGTTTCGACATGTCATCATGTTGGTCTATGAATGGCTTGTGCTTGTCCACTTTCTTTCTATGGACTGTGAGTTCAAATCCCAGGGCATGTAGCTCCATGGTACAGGAGCACAAGAGTGCTACTATAGCCTGAGATACAAATTCAATGAGAGCCCAGTTATAATAGAAGAAAGGTAGCTCAATGCATATCATATCGTTAGAGCTGAGGTCCACCAATTTAAGGATCAATGACCATAAAGTCATTAAATTAGAGCGGTTAAGGAAGGGCCTAGCAAGCGGGGAGAATATTTCTGACAGTATAACCCAACTCCCCACAGGCAGACGTGGCTTTTGACTCACTGTTGCAATGGTTTGGGCACAGGGGGAGGCAATTATTTTGCAAAGACAGAATGAGTGTTATATTCCCCATAGGGAGTGTCTTGTTGTTACGCTCACCTGGCTCCCACAGGGGCGTCGGTCGGATCCGGACAGCTGCGGTCTCCACCAACGTGATGCATAGTGATGCATAGTGCAGAGATGACTGACTGGACTGGCCCTCCTAATCTTATCTACGTGACCCGTAGAAGTATTCTCCTGCAAGTGGAGAGATGGATTTAGCCACCCGTGAATTCAAGTGATGGCACCCCCCACAGTCCTCGCAACTAATCACCTCGGAAGTGCCCCCTCAGCAATCTCACCTTATATTCTTGAAAGATGAGCTCTCCATCCTGCATGGATTGCAGGGGCGCGTTGATACCAGTTACTTCACTGGTTTGAAGGCGTGGGAGAGTTCTGGAGAGTATTGACTCTAATGTTCCTGGCAAGGTCCAGTAAGTATCAAGTTCATAGAGTTCAATATGTCCGATGTTTCACTCTTTTCCCCCCTTCCTTCCTTGTCTTGCAGCTGAGATCGTGAGAAGATGCCCTTGTGGCAGCTGGTGGCGCTCAGGTAAGAGTCTGTATTACCCAACGCTGTTGGTAAATGTTGCACATGTTTAATGTGTTGTTTTCTCTCTCTTTGCAGGTGCGGCACATGAAGATGTGGAGATTTATAGAATAATGCCTCCGGTGGTAAATCAGGTAAATCTATGGTGATAAGAGTTATATTTGTTGGTTTTCTTGGCTCACCTTGTTGTTTTCTTTTGCCCATCAGGTGCCGGAGCTCGGCGAAGAAATGATGGAGGCAGCGCCGAATCGAAAGATGCTGCAAGGACTCGCGAGTATGGCACAGCGCTGCAGCTGGAGATGCGACGCGTACAGAAATTATGTTCTTTCCAGGTCCGGAGGTGAGATGGATCCGGAATCAGGTGAGGAATTCGAAAAATAGTTGGTTTTCTAACCTTGTCCTTTTCTTTCCTCTTTGTTTTAGGATCTCCAGATTCGAGGCGGGCGTGGCAGAAGACTGGATGCAGACTGCAGGCACGGTGAGCATTACGCTGCTGGATGCAGAATAACGCGAAGCGTGTGCTGTTGGTCGGGCGTGGTTTAAATAGCCTCCAAAGTAGTTCCAGGTAAGAAGTTCCCTAGAACCATACCCGAGTAAAAAATAGTCCCTGTAATAAAATAGTCCCATCCAGGCCTCACGTTGGCTTGGACTCACTAGCAACATGGTCTGCATCAGGTAAGTAAAGTCTATGAGCCTGGCGCCTATGGCGCCAGGACTGAACCCAAACAGCCCCCAGCCGGGGCTGTTGGGGTTTTAATAAGTATCTGGATGTCTTCTCCCGGAGCTGATGGGCTTGGTCCTGATGCCCAGGGGTAGGCATCATGACAGCACTGCCCCACAAGGCCCTTCCTAAAGTTGTCCTTCCCCTTGGCCCTGGTTTGTCTGGGAAGTCCCGATGGAATCTCTTCACCAACCGAGGTGCATGAACGTGGTCACTAGGCTTCCATGACCTTTCTTGTGGTCCGTTGCCCTTCCAATTGTCACGACTCGCTCCCTTCGCTCCCGTTCCCACCACTTGGGGGCATGATTTGGGGTTTATTCCCTACTGGACCTTTCCTCCGAACCTTATGCTACAGTGCTGTGATGAATTGGGAGCGCTAAATCCCTATTTTCCAAGCTACTTCCCTTCCGGATCCATTCCAGGTTTTTGGCAGCCAGCATGCTTCTTTAACCAAATGACTATGCTTCCCAGAATGCCTGGCCCACTGCTCCACCTCCACCCTTGCAGGACAAGGTTGGGTGGAGGATAGGTAACAGCTGTGGCTGCAGGTGCAGCAATCAGCACACCTGAGGCGTGTGCTTGTTAAGCAGCTTTAAAAGCCTCAGTCTTACTTCAGTCCAGCGCTGGTCATCGTTTGCAGTGTTGCTGTTGTGACTAGTCCCTTGTTTCTTGTTCCTTGCCTTTGTACCTAGTTCCTAGTTCCTGTTTTCTTGTTCCTCCGCCCTGAATCTCGGATTCGTGCGCTAATTGATTTCTGCTCCCTTGATTCCCTTTTTGTCTTCCTCTGTTTGCAGGCAGCATTTCTCAGTGCTTTCCCCTTTTAGATGCAGCCCAGTTTGTCTGTGTTCTATATTTCTTTGACTCTGTCCTTTGCTGCTGTAAACCCGTATGCCTTAGCCTTCCTCTTAGATTAGCTTCCTGTCTTTTCCTTGGAGGGATAGGGAGAAGTTTGCATTGGTTATTTCGTTTTTCCCTGCTCCTGATCCTTACTTTCTATTGGGATCCATTCCATGTTTTCCATTGCACTTCTGCATTTATTTCCTATTTGATTATTAGGTGTGGTGTGCGGTTGTAGCTAGCTCCTGTGTGAATGCTTATGTTTTCCTCACTAATTTGTAATCACTATTCCAACTTAGGTATTTAGTTTTCCTCCCATTGCTGTTCTAGCCTTTCGGGGTCCCAGTTTCATCAACAGGATTCGTGGGCTAGCTGACATTCAAGAGGTTTATCTCGTCCTCGTGAGTACAGTTCTTTAGTTCCCTTATTTAATACCATCAAGAGTGTTAGTTCACAGATCCTGTCATTGCTTGCCCTCCACTTGGGTTTAGCGCTGTCAGTACCTGTAACAGCAATTGGGAGTAAGGCGCTTGCCGACTTTCCTCGCGGTCAGGTGCTTACCCCACATCCCTTTTCATATATTGGTTTTGATGTCACACTCTATTTGCACTCCTGGGTTCTAGCATACATGAGTCGTTGTTCCGGTGTGCACATTTCCCTTGCCATATTCGCTGCCTTTGTACTCGCCTGACTAATCCTGACACCAATCGATTAAATAAAAAAGTTTTGATTTAACCATCTTGGAGTCCAGGATATTTTTTACCTCGAACTCAGGGTCTCCATCTATCAAGATGGGGTCGGGTGGTTTGGTTAATCTTGTTCCTGGTTGAACTGGTTTTAAAAGTGAAACATGAAAGACAGGATGAATTCGCATATTAGAGGGTAATTCCAATTTGACGGCCACCGGGTTGATAATGGCCTTAATGGTGTAAGGTCCCAAATATCTAGGGTTAAAAGTCTGAGTTCCCTTCAGAGGTATGTGTTTTGTAGCTAGCCAAACTTGATCCCCAATCTGGTATTGTGGAGTTTCACTTCTATGTTGATCAGCATTTTTCTCATATTTATCTTTTGCTTGTTTCAAATGTTCTGTTACCTCCTTAAAGGCTTGTGTAATAGTAGAGTGCAAATGACTAACTGCGGGAATTTCTAAATGCTGAGGCGACTCTATTTCTGAGGTTCGGGGGTGATGTCCATATATGGTATAAAAGGGGCTTTGTATGGTTCATGAATGTACATAGTTATTGTATGCATACTCGGAAATCCATAAAATATCTTTCCAATTACTTTTGGTCTGGTGTAGCATGCAACGGTGGTACTGTTCAAGAGTCTGGTTGGTCCTCTCCGTCTGACCATCGGCCTGAGGATGGTCACTGGTTGATAACCTCACGTCGATTTGCGCCAATTGACAACATTTCTTCCAAAAATGTGAAATGAATTGACTACCTCGGTCAGAGACCAATACGGAAGGAAATCCGTGTATTCGAACAATGTTTTCGAGGAACTCCTTGGCCAGAATTGAAGCAGAAGGTAATCCCTTTAAAGGAATAAAGTGGGCCATCTTGGAAAAAATATCCACAATAACTAAAATGGTGTTAAATCCATTACATGGAGGTAGATCTGTAATAAAGTCTAAAGATAAGGTGTGCCATGGTGTAGGTGGAATATCCAAAGGTTGTAAAAGGCCAGCTGGTTTTTTCTTCTGACTTTTGTTTTGGGCGCAAATGCCACAAGACATCACAAATGACTTTACGTCTTTTCGTCAGGTGGGCCACCAGAATTGTCTCTTAATTTTAGCTTCAGTTTTTGCTATACCTGGGTGCCCTTCTATCAGGGTATCATGATAATTGGAGATGACGAGTTCTTGTAGTTCCTTGTGTGGTAGAAATAGTCGCCCTTGATAATAAGGTAGGTCATTGATGACTAAGTAGTCCGGGCCTTTCTTTACCCAGTCCTGCAGGGCTGTTGGATCGAAGAGTTGTTGGATCTTTACCTGAATATCCTCTAGTGTCTGTAGAGTAGTTATGCCAAGAATTCTTTGTTCTGAAATTATTCTGAGGTTCCGGGTTTGCATATGCTTCTTCCATTCCTATTCGAGATAAGGCATCTGCCTTGCCATTTTTACAGCCTGGTCGATAAGTGATCACGAAATCGAACTCGGCAAAGAACAATGCCCATCGAAGTTGGCGCGACGATTGGGCTTTGGCTGTTTTTAAATACTGCAAGTTCCAGTGATCGGTGATTACAGTAATGGTATGCCTGGCACCGAGAAGATAATGCCACCAAGCCTTGAAGGCGGATTTGATGGCTAATAACTCTTTATCGGTAACCGCATAGTTTAACTCGGGTGCCGAGAACTTTCTGGACCAAAAGGCTACTGGGTGAAGTTGACCGGTTTCAGGATCCTTCTGGGACAGGACAGCTCCCATGGCCAAACTGGATGCATCAGTTTCAACTATGTATGGAAGTTCAGGGCATGGATGCTTTAAGACAGGTGCAGACGTGAATTTCGCTTTCAGCTCTTGGAAGGCCTTTTCAGCTTCTTCGGTCCACAAGAAGCGTTTGTTTTTTCGCAAAAGTGCTGTGATAGGGTGTACAACATGTGAGAAATCCGGAATGAATCTGCGGTAGAAATTAGCAAATCCAAGCATGCTTTGTACCCCTTTAACTGAACTGGGTGATGGCCACTTGAGAATTGCGTCCACCTTTCGAGAGTCCATTCGGACTCCTTTTGGAGTCAGGATAAATCCAGGAATTCAACTTCCGTAGCATGAAAAACCCATTTTTCCAATTGTGCATATAACTTGTGCTGGCGTAGTTTCTCAAGGACTGCACGCACGCGCTTAACATGGTCTGATTTTGAGGAGGAGTACACTAGAATATCGTCTATGTATACGACAACACAGACGTCAATGAGTTCACAAAGAACATCGTTCATAGAATACTGGAAGGCTGCTGGTGCATTGCACAACCCGAAGGGCATCACCTGATATTCGAATAATCCGTACTTGGTGCGAAAGGCCGTCTTCCATTCATCGCCTTTCTTTACACGCACCAGATGATATGCCCCTTGGAGATCTAATTTGGTGTAGATGCAAGCATCCTTTACTTGGTCTAGTAATTCGGAGATCAGAGGCAATGGGTATCAGTTCTTTACCGTAATCTGATTTAATGCGCGGTAGTCTATACACGTTCTGAGGTCACCTTCCGTTTTAGGCATGAAGAATAAAGCTGAGGATGCAGGGGACTTGGATGGACGAATGAAGCCATTAGCAAGGTCTTGATCCAAGTATTGTCTTAGGTGAAGGTTTTCTGGTTCCGTAAGGGCGTAGATCCTACTGCATGGAGGTTGTGAACCGGGTATGAGGTCGATTTGACAATCATATGATCTGTGAGGTGGTAAGGTGTTTGCCTGTTCTTTTTGAAAAACATCCTGGAATTCTTGATATTCCGGAGGTAACTGCACGACTGGATTAGCGACTGTGGCCAGGCCTTTGTTCAAGGTTTTTTCCGAGTAACAGGTGTGTGCACAATCCGGGAAGGTTATTCTCTTCTCTCGCCAATCAATACTAGGATTATGTGTTTCCAATCAAGGTATCCCCAGTATTATTTGGAACTGCAGGGCTTTGATTAAATCAAACACAATAGTCTCTCGATGCCCATCTTGACCCAAAAGTGTCATCTCTGTGGTGGAATGAGTTACAGGCCCAGAGGCAATTTTAGTTCCATAAACTGTGGTGATGACATCCGAAGAGGTTTTTTTGCAGAAAGGTAGATTCATCCTAGAAGCCAATTCGTGGTCCATATAGTTTCCTACAGCCCCGCTATCAATGTATGCCCTTACTGCGTGCATACGTGATGGCTGCCTTGGATCAATAAGGACCATTGGTATGATTAGGTGCAAGGTTTGAGTGTCCTTCTTCAAGCTCGGCAAGCGGACCTCTACGCTTGTCGGGCGTGGTTGTTTCCAGAATCAGGTTCTGTTTGATTTCTATCAGCAACTCCGACTACTTTCTTGGATGGTTTTAGAGGGCAATCCCGTAGAAAATGTCCTGAGTCCCCACAGTATAGACACAATTGCATCTGCCGTCCTTTCTCTCTCCTTTTGAGTTAAGCGTCCCTTAACCCCCCCGATCTGCATAGGTTCTGCTGCATCGGTTCCTTTGGGGGTGACGTTGGGTTTAACCAATACCCGATTCTCGAACTTAGCCCGGTCAGCCTTTCTATTCTGAAGTCGCTGGTCTAACTGGACCACTAAGTCTATATATTATGCGCAATCCTGGGGTGGGTTCACAACTTGGGCCAAAACATCTTTAAGTTCTCCCCGAAGTCCACGATGAAATAGTGTAATTCGTTTTACCTTTGGCCATCCGTTTTCCACCACCAACCTATTAAAGGTTGCGATATAGGTTAACAGATCCTGGTTACCTTGTCGTAGGGATAAAAGTTCGTTATCCAGGGCCTGTCCCTGGGAATGTCTGGCAAATAGTCTTTCCATGCTCATTTGAAAACCCTGAAAGTCCCGAAGAAGAGGGTCATCCTGATTGACTAGTGGAATCGACCAGTCAGCTGCACTGCCACTCAAATATGATAATACAAAAGCTACTTTGGCTTGGTTATTCGGCAAAGCTCCAGGTCTGCATAAAAAGTGCAAGCGACATTGGTTCATAAACACGGCGAACCTTTTTGGGTCCCCAGCAAAGCGTTCAGGTGAGCTAAAGGAATAGCCCCTGGTAAAACCACTTGCACCGGATTGCTCGACGAAACAGGTGTTGGATTCCCCCTGAGCCCTGGTAAAGGTGTTTGCCCTGCTTGGTTTTGCAGCAGTTGCCTAGCCAGATCGTCAGTGCGCTCCTACGAGACAATCAGTTCTCTCCTGAGGGCATTAGTCTCTTGGTGAGCGGAGTGCACTTCCGCCCTAAATTCCCCCAATAATTGGGTCAGTTGGTCGGTTTCTGAGGTTTCCATAACACCAGGGTGGGGATTTATAGAGTGGCTTTGCGTTCTGTTACGCTCACCTGGCTCCCACAGGGGTGTCGGTCGGATCCGGACGGCTGCGGTCTCCACCAACGTGATGCGTAGTGCAGAGATGACTGACTGGACTGGCCCTCCTAATCTTATCTGCGTGACCCGTAGAAGTATTCTCCTGCAAGTGGAGAGATGGATTTAGCCACCCGTGAATTCAAGTGATGGCACCCCCCACAGTCCTCCCAACTAATCACCTCAGAAGTGCCCCCTCAGCAATCTCACCTTATATTCTTGAAAGATGAGCTCTCCATCCTGCATGGATTGCAAGGGCGCGTTGATGCCAGTTACTTCACTGGTTTGAAGGCATGGGATAGTTCCGGAGGGTATTGACTCTAATGTTCATGGCAAGGTCCAGTAAGTATCAAGTTCATAGAGTTCAATATGTCCGATGTTTCACTCTTGTCCCACCTTCCTTCCTTGTCTTGCAGCTGAGATCGTGAGATGGTGCCCTCGTGGCAGCTGGTGGCGCTCAGGTAAGAGTCTGTATTACCCGACGCTGTCCGGTAAATGCTGCACGTGTTTAACGTGTTGTTTTCTCTCTCTTTGCAGGTGTGGCACATGAAGATGTGGAGATTTATAGAATAATGCCTCTGGTGGTAAATCAGGTAAGTCTTTGGTGATAAGAGTTATATTTGTTGGTTTTCTCGGCTTACCTTGTTGTTTTCTTTTGTCCCTCATGTGCCGGAGTTCGGCGAAGAAATGATGGAGGCAGCGCCGAATCGAAAGATGCTGCGAGGACTGCTGAGTATGGCGCGGCGCTGCAGCTGGAGATGCAACGCGTACAGAAATGATGTTCTTTCCAGGTCCGGAGGTGAGATGGATCCGGAATCAGGTGAGGAATTCGAAAATAGTTGGTTTTCTAACCTTGTCCTTTTCTTTCCTCTTTGTTTTAGGAGCTCCAAATTCGAGGCGGGCGTGGCAGAAGACTGGATGCAGACTGCAGGCACGGTGAGCGTTACGCTGCTGGATGCAGAATAACGCGAAGCGTGTGCTGTTGTTCGGGCGTGGTTTAAATAGCCTCCAAAGTAGTTCCAGGTAAGAAGTTCCCTAGAACCACACCCGAGTAAAAAATAGTCCCTGTAATAAAATAGTCCCATCCAGGCCTCACGTTGGCTTGGACTCACTAGCAGCATGGTCTGCATCAGGTAAGTAAAGCCTAAGGTGCCAGAACTGAAACCAAACAGCCCCCAGCCGGGGCTGTTGGGGTTTTAATAAGTATCTGGATGCCTGCTGCCGGTGCTGATGGGCTTGGTCGTGATGCCTGGGGGTAGGCATCATGACACTTGCACGTTCAGGGGATCAAGTTCTACCCTCTCATAGCGACCCCTTCCAGATTCCTGTACTTCATTTATCACCTCAGGGGCCACAACCCTGGCTTGCATGGGAGGAACCCCATGTTGGACCCAATCATCCAAGGGGCCTGTTAGATAAACCTCCCGTGTGGTTCCGTCCCCCTATGCCTGCGAGACACGGGTAATATTTTGGGGAGACCAATCCGGCAGGGCCTGTCTCGACTTCTTACCTTGTTAATGTGCATGGGGTATTGAACCTTTGCGCCCCCTTTAATCCCTCGTTCTTCCTCGAAATGAGTGGGTTCCTTCTTAAGCCATGCTCTCCTTCTCAGTAAATCAGAGGGCATATTTATAATCTCAGTTGATTTTCTCTCCTTCCTAGCCAGTTGAAGCGTCCCCTCCTGCAGGCAGCTCATCACTGGAGGCCCTGGATGGAGGTGCTCCAGAATGTTGTCAATCCTCACATGGTCCTCCAGGGGGTTAATGGGGGTATCTGACCCTGATTCCATCACATGGCGCTGTGATCGATTATTCCCAATCATTGTGGTCTGATGGTGCACTGCCAAAAAATGATCTGCCAGCCTAGCAAGCATAAATTTCATGTCCCGTTGTTCCTCCGCCATCTTCTTGCATAGTAGAAAGAGGGCATCTATCTTAATCATACAATCATTCACCGACAGAGAGTCATGGGCCTATCTTCCCCTTTGGCATACCTTATTGCCTTTGATAATAGTATACTCTCATCCTCACTAGATGATTCTGAAGAGGCAGTAGTAGAGAGTAGCCTTTCTATTTTGGGGCTTGCTGAAAGGTTAGTTCCAATGATATTCCCAAAATCTGTGTTGTTCCTCTTTTTGCAGGTGGAGGGCACCTCCTAGCGCTTCTCGTTGTATCCTGTGACAAATATTGAGGAGAGATCGGTTATTGGTGATATTTCCAAATTCTGGGCACAGATTTTCTTTAAATAATTGGGCCCCCACCATCTGATAATTAGTGAGCGCTGTGGTCAATGATTTAGCAACAGCAGCCAACGGGAGGAAGACTGATATTTTTGGTTGAGTAGACTGTTGTGCATTTAACCTTTTTTGATTTTGGAGAGAGCGCAGTGCCAATCAGGTTGGGGCTGCGCACTCGTTAACCTACTTTACGTACACCAGATCTCTAAGTGCATTTCCCCATATTATTTAGCTTCATTTCTGATTTTCAGTCAGCGGAATCAGAATACCCTCCGTTTTGCCCAGCACCAAAGGAGGTAGCTGTATAAAATGACACAAGCCGCTTGGGGAGGGAGGTCTGTACACCAAGTCAGAACAGTGCTACTTGATCATGAGAGTGAGGGCTGCTGCTACACAGGCAAACCACGGCCAGCTAACACTGTCCAGACAGTCAAGCTCCAAAACTCTGCTAACACCGAAAACTTCTGACACTTTGCTTCACTCCGCAAGGGGAAGGGATTATGAGGAGTCAGCTGCTATTTAAATGCACAGTCACCACAAAATGCTCCTAGCTGAATCGTCCCACACACCACACAACAGGAAAGCGATCAGTTCGGTGGATTTAGCCTGCAAAGTGATCCACACCTTATTGAAGAGCAGGCCTTCCTGTCATCCCTGTCCTCCAAGGTGGTGTGCAATGGTGGTGTGCAATGGGGTGTTGAATGCACTCACCACTTGCCACACAAAGCTCCGCCCAGGGCCGGATGCTTACCTCAGGTGTGTGGGACTCAACAAGTCCCTCTCTCAGCTGGCCACAGTCATCCTGCACCACAGCCAGCAGCTAGGAGATTAAAAGCGGCACAGCAGTGGCTCACTCCCAAAGCTGCAGGGCTTCGGATTCTCTGTTCCTCCGGGCCCCTTAGCCTCCTGGTCTGGTCAACTCGCAGCTACAAAGCTGCTGGGCCGCTATGACACAGTTCCGAAATGCCTCCGCTGTGCCTCCGTTCGATTCCAGCTGGGTCAGGTGAGGAAAGAACGTAACGACGAGCCGTGTCAAGCCGCACTGGTATCTCGCTCACTCAGCAGCGTGTTACAACACATTGTACACAGCAGCCGCTTCCGACACAGACCATTGGGACTGCTGCATCAGTGAGGCTTTTTTGAAGATCATACGCCGAGATGGAAATCACTTTGAAGGGCTGACAATATTGAAAGGTTTAGGGACCGGCAAGTGTGAGAAGTTATGGAATACAAGATTAAATGAGATGCCCAGGACCACGCATTGCTTACTGGGTCAAACTGGGATTTGTGCCAACTCTGAAAATTTTGCATTTGAACACTTTCTTTTCCAGTTCTTATCATGAACTAAAATGATCTAATTTTATAAAACTGACTTAGAAAGTACACAAATCACATTACCAGTGGTGTTGCTAGGGAGGGCTGGGGGGGCCAGTGCCCCCCCTCTGAAGTCCTGTGCCCCTGCTTGTCCCCCCTACCCAAGCCGAGCAGTGACCATGTTCTCTGTTCGTACTATTATTTGTGACACTCACTGAGGCAAAGTCTGCATATCATACAGCAATACTCCTTTTGTCTCAAAGCAAGCAGTGATCGAGCAGCTTGCAGCCCCTCCCATCAGAATGCAGCTACAAAACTGCTAATGATGGGCCATTAGTCACTCAATGGTTTCGTGTCTGCATTCTAATGGGAGGGGAAGTGCAGTGGGGTGTGGGTAGTTGGTGTGCACAAAAGCCTCTCTGCAGGATTGCTTGTGATGTCACACATTACCTTTCATAGGCAGCCCCCCTACTTTTGTCTGTGCCCCCCTACTTTTGTCTTAGGCTTCCGCTGTGCCCCTCCTAAATTTGATTCATTGCAACGCCACTGCACATTACCAAACATGACCATTGTTTAAACAAAATATTATAGACGGGTGTTATTATTTTGTGTCAAACGGGCAGACCTTAAAATATGCTTGCCCGAGGCCTGCAACATCTGGTCCGCTCTCTTCTGTCACCTCAAATAGCCTTCATAAGAAGAAAGATCAAGTAATGGGCTAAGAGATGCCACCAGCATCCAAGAAGGCACACCTCACAGAAGACAGCACAGTAATGAAGGACTTATTAGATGATTTGACCAGGATCACGGTATCATCTGCTGGCAAAGTCAGGATACAAGCATGAACGCTTTGGTCCCACAGTCTTGAATTTGGATACTTATTCACCTCTTAGACTAACAGTTCATGTTCATTGTTGGATGTGATTGTCTAGGTTTTACAACACCCCATCTGAACAAACCAGTTTCTAGACCTTCACCATATGATTGACATGTTAACTTTGATAGAAACCCCTATCTGGTGCAGGTACATCGCCAATAATAGCACCTGTTATGCTGCAAAGTCAAGTACATCTGGAGGTAGGTTTATCCACTTCAGACAAAGGTAAAGCTGTGCCAGCCTTGCTGGAATGTGCTATTCTTTTTTTTTAATTTTTTTTTCAATCAAACAATTTATTAACATTTTAAATGGGAAAAACATTGACATCACATCAGTGCTATTGCCTCTACACGGCCGCCTTGACTGGCGTCTCTCGGAACCTCTAAAAGCATAAAGGGATATCTATTAATCCTATGGCTAGGCAAGAGTCTTACTTATTGTTATCCGTTTAGTGCTTAAGTTCCAGTGTCATGTCAAGCCGGCAACAACCCATTATAGCTATGCCAGTACAGATCTTGATTTGAAAATTGAAAAGTACAGAAGTTAATGTAGTTTGAAAAACTGGTTTTGCCCTGTTGTTTTTCCGGTGGAACAAAATATACGTCTGTCTTACTTTGCAGTATGGAGAGAGATGGGATCGCTTCAAACGGACGATACCGGGCTGCTGAGCAAGCTACTTGCCAGCGCCACAGTTTTGTTTTTGTTAGTGTAAGTGGAGCTGACAAGCCCGTGCGTGCTGCGTCACGTCTGAATGCAACACAAACCGGGCAGAACGGGAAAAAGGGCGCCATGGTGGACCCTCTTGTTTTAGGTTGTCTGATGCGGGGAGACTGTGATCAGTATGTAATTAGGTCCATCGATTGCATAAAAGGAGCAAGGTCTTTATATCTAGATTGTCACATACCTCTTTCTCATTTATAATTTGCATATTAAACTGACCTGGAAAAAAGAGATTAACCAAGAATATGGTGTTAGGGCGTAGTTTCTCCTCTCATAAAACAATAGGAGAGGATGGTTACATACTCCACACTATAAAAATAGTTAAAAATCCTCAAAACCCTGCTACAGTGTGTGTGTGTTTTTTTAACCAAGATATCTCGGTCTGTTGTTTACTGTGACTCCATACCAAACATGCAGAGATTGACAACAATTTTAAAAGACTCCTGAAACTTCTGCGCTTTACATAGAAAACAAATAAAATTGAGACAATTTCACTTGTTAAGCAGGTGACACATGTTACAGTCATGTTTACGTTTGCTATGTTACGAAATTATAAGATTTGTGCTAGATAAGAGATAGGGCAAGATTCTATATCTATCCCCTCACCCTAGATAAGCGGACTATCAGCGCTACCTAGGGGTAGAAAATACACAAGGGATTAGTTTAGTTGGTAGGAGGACAAGATAGATAGGATTCATACATTTGGTGAATATGTAAATGATTAAGATTAAAATTACCTGAGATTTATATGTGTGATCAGAGTTCTGGGTCTTTCTGTAGTTCTCTAAATAGTTGTAGGAAATTGCTTTGGTAAATTTGTCTGACTTCTCTAGGGATACAGAATCCCAAGTACCCAATTGAGGTGTCGCCCACGGGATGGGGAGGTGTGGGTTGAGGACTTCCCTATGTGTTTGTGTAATCTTGGTTCCCAATGCTGATGATTTATCGTAGTTTACTCTGAATCCAGAGACCTTTCCAAATGCTTCAATTTCTCCCCAGAGAGAGGCGAGTGATTCGTCTGGCTGCGTTATTGTCAGTAGGACATCGTCCACGTACATTGCCGCTTTCTATTTGTGTTCACCCAACCTGAGCCCATGTATGCTTGTCTTTTCCCAAAGTTTATGAGCAAAGGGCTCCATGGAAAGGGCGAATACTGGGGGTGACAGTGGCCATCCTTGTCGCGTGCCTCTGGTAATGCTGATTTTGTCCGATCTAATGCCGTTCATTCTTAGCTGAGTGGACGGGGTCTGGTAATTAGCCATTGTCCAAGTTATACATTTAGGGCTGAATCCTAGGTGTAAGAGTGTGTTCCTGATGTATCCCCAGTCTAGCTAATCAAAAGCTTTGTGGGCGTCTAATGAGATTACTAGTAATTGCTACCTTGTTCCATTGGCGCTTTCTATAAGGTTGATCGTGCGTCTGATGTTGTCGTGGGTACACCTCCCTGGGATAAACCCTGTCTGGTCTTGATCTATCATTTCTGGCAGAATCCACCTCAATCTGGCTGCCAGTATTTTTGAAACTATCTTCCCGTCGTTGTTCATTAATGTAATTGGTCTGTAGGAGGCACTTTGCTCGGGATCTTTCCCTGGTTTGTGGGTGAGTATTGTTAGGGATTCTGCCATAGATGGGTAGACGCTACCGGATGTTAGAAATTAATTAACTAGGACAGTGAATTGAGGGGATAAGATCTGCATGTAGGTTTTGTAAAATTTAGCTGTGAGTCCATCAGGACCAGGGGCCATATTCTTTAGGGATTTGATGGCGTCTACTATTTCTTCCACTGTAATTAGTGATTCTAGGGCCTCTAGCAGGGCTTTCGGGGGATGTATTAATGGAACAAAGATATTGCATCTGACTCTCGGTAGATATGGGGGGCCTTTCATTATTACGGCATGATGGGATACCACCATTTCCAATTTCTCCTCCTCAGTGTACCTAGCTATGTCCTTCGTTTCTATGAGCCGTACTATGTTGTTTCTCTTGTGTACCTTCTACAAGTTGTAGGCTAGTATGCAGTTGGCTTTATTGCCCATTATATAGTAATATTGTTTAGTGTATGCCACAGATCTGGCTGATCTATCCGCCCAGTGTATTTCTAGAGCTATTTTAGCTTTTTTCAATTCTCTCTCAGTTTTCCTTGTATGGTGCATTTTGAGATCTTTCTCTAGCTCTTCTACTTTCTTTTCTAGTTTAGATTCTTGGAGGCGAGAGATCCGCCTTTGCTCTATGCTTGCACTTATGAGCGTCCCTCTCATTACCGGCTTCATGGCGTCCCAAATCGTGGATATGGGTGTATCCTCTGTGGTGTTTTCGATAAAGTAGTACATAACAGTTTCACCTACCTACCTACCTTTTAATGCTCTCATCTAGTAAAATGGAGTCCTGCAGTTTCCAATACTTCGGGGGCGGTACCGGGGACCATTTGATACGTAGGTCTGCCATGACTAGTGCATGATCCGATATCATACGTGTGTGGATTTCCAGCTTCTCAAGGCAGGGGAATATGATACTTGATACCAGTATCAAGTCGATTCTGGAGAAGCCTTCATGTACATTTGAATAAAAGGTATAGTCGTTAGCCCCCATAGTTGTTAGCCTCCATGCGCCCACCGTTTCAGTTTCCCTGAAGAATCTAGCGCGGCCTAGTGCCCGGGCAAAGTCTGTTCTGGTTGGTTGAACACACTTCTCTGCAATGAGTGCTTAACACACTGTGCTAACATCTGAACCATTGTGGCACTCAATTTATCAATATGCATTTCAACTTTGGCTATTGCACATGATCAACATAATTCCCACAGGAAGGAAATAATGCTATAGAGTTGTGCCTTAAGGAACACACAATCTATTTATACCACAGTGAACACAGAAAGCATTACAAGATGAATTGATCAAGGCAGAATGTACTTGTGAAAACATATAGGCAATAGGTTTAGAGCCTCAGCAGCATGCCATAAAATAACCTGACGTGTACTATTCAAGTCTGGTGAACAATGGAATCTTGCTTCTTAGATCAGGCAGCCTTGTGGGGTCCCCTCCAAGGTGGGGGCCCAGGGCAAGTGCCCCTTTTACCCTCCCATAAAAACGCCTCTGTGCGTCAATGCAATAGAGCTTAAAGTTTGGGCTGTAAATGTCCATTTATCGTATGGCTAGTTCAGGTCGGCCCATTTCATATGGACCGCACTGGAATGCCACATGAATTTTAATATCACTGAATCGAGGTCCTTGAAAAACGACCACCCTTGCCAATTTGGTATCTTTTGGTAAAGCAGTTTTGGGAGCACAATCATTTTCCAGAGGGCGATCTTACTCGCTGCCATAAGAAACAAGCATATTTACTTGTGTACTTTGGACAATTGTTCCATGTAGGAGCTATAGTTATCCTTGTACAAGAACTCCCATGCTGTAGAGATTTTGAGTCCTAGATATGTTAAGCAGGTGGGAGCCCATATAAAATCATTTGTACCCAACGGCCTAACCCTGGCCTCCGTCAGTGGAAAAATGTCCAATTTGGTTCAATTTATGCGCAGGCCCCAGTATGAGCCAAATTCAGCTATGTCTTGCATTACAGGCAGAGTTTTCTCTTGTGGGTTTCTGATGAACAAAGGAACATCGTCACCATACAGGGATATCATGTTCGGCATCCCACTGATTCCAATACCCCTTCCCTCATGTTTAAGTCTCACCATATCTGCTAGGCGCGCTATGATTATTGTGAAAAGTAACTCGGATAATGAGCATCCCTGGTGGGCTCCCCTTCCTGTACTAATAGGATTGGGCCATTCCCCATTGGTGCAGGTCCTTGCTATAGGGCATGTGTATAGTAGTTGTACGCAAGAGATGACCTGGGACCCAAACTAACATTACGATGCCACTTCATACAAAAATTGCCAGGAAACTGAGTTGAATGCTTTTCGTGCATCCAGAGTGGCCATAACTGTGTGCTTTTTCTGATCTTTTTGCACCATGACATTAAATACTCTGTGATTGTTGAGGCTAGTAGATCGGCCTTGGATGAATCCTGATTGATCCGGGTAGATTATGTGTTCGATGAGTGGCATAGGTCTGTTAGCTAAGACATTGCCGAAGATCTTAATATGTGCCTTAATTAACGATAATCGAAGCAGTCGCTTCTCTCGTGCTTCATCCCACACCTTTCGTAAGCCTTTGTTAAGTACAAGCTTGTATTGTAGAACTCTACATCAGATCCTGGAGTTTTACAAGTTGGGAGGTCGTCTATAGCATGAATTATTTCTTCTACCATAATTGTTTGGTCAAGCAACAATTTGGTGTCATGTGATAATTGAGTGAGTGGTAGTTCCTCAAGAAATGTGTGCATCTCTGCCCTCATGTATGAGTCCTCCTGTGTGTAGAGCGTATTGTAAATGTTTTCAAACAACGCAAATATTTTGTTGCAGGTATAAGTTACGTGGCCATCTTTATTTGTCACAAATGAAATCCCATTACCACCCTTGTCCTGCATTACCTATCTAGCAAGTGTTCCACCTCACCTCTCAGCCTCTCCATAGTAATGGGCCGCAGTGGGAACCCCTAGGAACGTTAGTTCATCACTAATATTTTTCAATATCGTTTCTGCAGGGTTAGAAGCATATTCTAATTCTAACCTACAAATCTCATCCTCACTTTTGCTTAGATCACTGCAAATTACTTTCAAAACCTCTAATTCTGTGGACATGGCAATACCCTTAAGTATGCTTTGAACACCTGCCACAGGGCTCCCTCCTCTTTCACTGATCCTGTGTTTATCTCAAACAACAGCTTTATGTGATCGTGAATGTTGGATGAAAATGCTATATCATGCAGCGCTATGGGTTTAAACCTTCATCGATTGCAGGTATTGTGTTCCTGTATAAGTGTTAAGGTAATTAGTATTGGAGATTGATCCTAGTAGGTCCTAAAGAGAATCTTGTTCATGGATACCTCTCTCATGAGGGCATGAGAGAGGAGCCATAGGTCAATCCTGGAGGACGAGTCATGTACAGTATAGTAATACGTATATTCGCGGTCGTCTATGTGTAGTGCACGCCATGCATCTATTAATTCTAAGTCTTTCATGCCCTCGAAAAGGACTCGGGCTGCTCTGACCAAGATATGGATTTGACGCAAGAGCAGTGCAGCACAGCGCAGTATCTAATATCATAGTAATCACTTCACAGTATTGGCACCATTGGAAAGGTGTGGCATATATTAATGATGTTGGTGTAGAATTGCGGGTGGTCAAGATTAGTGCGATAGGTATTGAATAAAAGGATTTCTCTCCCCTCAACTATGTCATACACTATCATGTAGTGTCCAAGAGGGTCCACCAGGGTTTAAGGCATTTGTGAAATATTGTTTATATTCCCTGCGATTGTGAAGAGTATGATATGTAGTATTCGCTTCTCCCCATGCAGAGGCAAACTAAGAATGTATATTTTTCGTAGCATGCGTTCCTTGTAACAAAGAATACCAACTTTATGAGGCTTATTGTGTGCTAATAATGTATGCATTTTTATAGGTCTGCCTATTCCTCTGATATTCCAGCTTATACATACCACATCATCCGCCATATAAAATCAGTATGTTGAAATCATTAGTAAACATTTTGTATTTGTCTCCTCCCGCATCAGAACCAGCTAGTGCCTTTTTGTTTACCATGACCATTCTCAGCAATCGCCAAGTATAGATTTTAACCCCAACATCCCATAACTGTCCTGCCCCGCCCGCACCACTCCTTGTTTCTCAGTAGTGCATAAAGCCTCCCTAATAATCATTTTCAACAAGCATCTTAGCTTGGGGTTGCTGTGTTAGGCAGTTGCGCTTGCACCTTAGACACTCAGGCAAAGGAAATGTTTAATAAGTAAATTTGGGTTGAAGAACCAGTATCACCAGGACAGTGGTTCATTGAAGTAATGCCTCTTTGTATGATTGGATACAGATTTTACAAAGAATTGGAGCAGTCTTATCACTTTATATTGGTTGGTGATTTATGAATACACTCAACCAGTGTTTAATAAGTATGGAACCAAATGCACCCTTCAACATTCTTAGCAGTTCCATGTCATTTCCACAAAGTAAATAACTTTGTGGTAATTTACTGACTGGAAATTACTTCAAAATGTTACTTCGTAATTTTTTCGATTTATGGGGGGTCCACCAAACCCCACTTCACCCTTCATTAAAACCCCTACCTCGAAACCCTCACCACCCCCCCTTTTACCCCTTAACACACAAACACATCCAAATTTCGAAGTGTTTTCGAAGTAATTGCACCAAAGTGGAAACCTTATTGTAACAGCAATGGTGACTTATCTTATGACCAAGAACTTGGGATATTGTTCTTGATGAAGGTCAGCGCTTCCTCAGGTAGTTTGTAGAAGTAAGTTCTGTTTTGAAATTCAAATTGCAATTTCTCTGGCTACACCATTGAGTAGGATATGGATCACACGTGCAACAGTTTCTGAACTCCCGAGAAGGTCTTACTTTCTTGCTGAACAGCGATGGAAAAATCGGCGTATATGTGGATCCTACTAGATTCTAACCAAAGTTCGCCCTGGTCTCTGGCTGCTCCCAGGATAGCATCTCTATCTCTGAAATTAAGGACTCTTGTAATGATTGGCCTCAGAGTTGCTCTCGCCTCGATGGCACGGCAAGGGATTTATGGGCTTACTTAATCATGAAGGTAGGCAATAGCTCTGGCTGGTCAAGTAGTGTTTGCAAGGTGCTCTCAATAAACGCCACCATGCTGCCTGTTATGGGACCCTCCGGAATGCAAGACAGTGATTCCAGCTCATTGCATTTTTTGTGTGGTCTTGATCATCTTGGCAAGAGCTTCAAGTTCCATTTACATTGTGACAATATCTACTTCAACAAGCCCTACTTGTTTCAACCTCAGTAATCCTCCCTTGCACTTTCTTCAGTTTAGTATTAATGGAACTGATGTTCACTGTTATGTCATCAAGTCTGGAATTGACGAATCAGTAACCCTTGTTCGTGCTTGCCATTATTTTTTGCAGTTTAGTGGGTTTGTCTACGATTAGGGGGGATCCCTTTCTGAGGTGCTACTGTTCTGGCTTGACGCTTTTGGTGTTGATTTCATGAAGGTATCTATGGTTCCCTGTTTTTTATGCGTGCCATTTCTCGTGCCTTGAAACACTTGTTTATGGGCGTGTTTTAAATGCCATATCGTATCTCTGTCTCTCAGCTGGGTATGTGGCGTTACACCATTTCAATCCTAAATCTGAGGGCGAGTCTGAGGTACTGGGTACAATGCCTGCTTTTGACCAGTTATTTTGCTGAATATATTTTTGGATTTCTGGCTCAGGATTCAAGCACTCCCTCAGCACGAAAGGTGCGTTGTTAGCAGAAACGCAGGTAGACAAAAAGTGTATTTAGGATATGTCACCTGCCTTATGGTGAGTTGCAAAGGTATCACTACAGCAGTCAGAGGTAGTCATGCCACGGGCCGGCAGAGGTCTGATCCAACTCACCCCAGATGCTGCTGCCTCCCCAAGGCAGCCACCATGTTCAGGGAAGACAACGCTCACTTTCCATCTGACCTTCCCGCAAGCTTGGCCCAGTCGCTACACAGACCTCTTCTCGGCCAATCAAAGGCCACAAAGTCACAGCATTTGGATCGGTCCGGTACCCATGAGACCCAGGCAAGATTTAAGGGGTTGTGCCAGTGCAAATGCCACCACTTGTGTAGCAAAGTTGCGCGGTTACCTTCTGGGCCGAGCCCGGCCACTGCAGCACCCCCACAGTGTGAGTGGATTACAGGCGTGAGTCTTCAAGGCCAGCCCAGATCTCATCAGGCCTGACCTCAGCCGTGCTCCATCTGCCCAGGACCTTTGGAATAACGATTTCTGGAATAACGATTATTTCTGACTCTCTTCACTGGGGTCCTTACCTACTACGTTCCATGTGGTAAAACATCTTGGAGTCAAAATGTCATCATCTCTCTCGATTTCCCCTCAGGTCAAGGCGAGATGTAACGCGGGCCATGCTAAGCTTAGGATGCTTAGAAAAATGAATCCATGTAGTCCATCTGAATTGTGGTGTCTGGTAGTCTTAGTGTCCGTATCAAGGACCTATGACTACTGCAACAATACACTGCTCGCATGCAAGTGGTACACAACTTTTTTTTATTGTGGACTAGCCGACAAAGTTTGGCTTTTCACATACTTTACAAATAAAAATTCACCATAAAAAAGCAAAAATGAGAATATAGAAGAATTGAAAAAAGACATTACATTCGTTCAAATCACATATTTAAATAAATTCATTGAATTGTTATAAAACCACCTTCATGCAGTATTTTCCAGACTTCGATGGTGATGTAAAATTCATGACCAGCTATTAAGCTTTCCCAAAAGGTATTTGATGATAACCAGTCTATCCTATCTACGAAACGACTGAGAAAATAAATTATCTGATTCCAAGTTGCCCTGCAATCAACCAATTTTTTTTAAAGACTGCTTTCCTTTCTTATTACAGAGGGAGCAGTTATTTTCGTCTTGTGACCGCTTATTTCTTGCTGATGCTATCTCCCGTGTAGGCAGTACATTCAATCGAAACCTTAGGAACTCCTGCCTCCATCTCAGATTGGAAAAACGTCTTAAATATAATGGTATGTACCCTCTTGGTTTGTCATAGAGGGAGAGTGACTTCGATAATTCCAATTGGCGCATTTTAGTTAGTGTGGATCCAATCCATTCTTGCCAGAGCCTCTTTAACACCTGTAGGATTTACGATCAAGTCGTTCTCTCCTCAGTTGCAGTCTTGCAATAGTCTGATTACATAATTCCGCATTTGAGTCAGAGCTGACTTGTACCTTTATCCAGTTGAAACCCCATCTCCTCATATAAAGAGTTCTTCTGTGGGACCAAAATGTTCCTGTAGAACATGATGACATTCCAATTCACATGCATCTGCATGGATTGTAAACCCCTCTCATGCCTCAAACTAACTATAGAGAGGGTCAAAACCTTTCTCCCATGTTTCCCTTCTATTTTTGTCCAATTTACTGCAAAGGACAGAGGTTTTATACCCATTCCATGAAGGAGTGAAGGTAATTCTTTTAATTCATAGTAACTCACCAGCGGAAGTTTTTAGAATTTACAATAGGAATTTAAATGTTTTTCATTTGACACCAAAACTATCAGTTTATCCTCCAACTCCAACTCCAGTTGTACCAATGTTGGATATGAATGTAAATTGAAGCCTAAATACTTGACGTCTTTTACTACTGGCACTACTTGGTTCATCAATGACCATCTGAAGTTCCGAGAGCGCTTGAGTGACTGCTTGAAAATAACTATACTAGACTTTGCTGAGTGTATTTGCAAGTCATTTTTTGCAGTAAGCATATCAGTGTGGGGTCCAAGAGGACTAGATCATCCGCGTAGGCGATCCATTTGATGGGGAGGGATCCTATCTTAGGACTACTTAAAGCATAATGTTTGAGTGTTTTTGCAAGTCCACGAGATTTAGGTTAAAAAGGCATAGGGCTATTATGCACCCCTGCCTAACCCCTCGCCTAGTCCACCAGGGCAGAGAGCTGACCTTGTGCATTTAACCTTACTTGCAGATGAGAATCTTCATACAGGCTCACAATTATTGCTAGGGACTTCCGGACTCCCCATTGCTCCAGCATTGTCCACAAGCATTCTCTATTTATTGTATCAAATGCATTAGATAAGTCTTTCCACGCTGCATACAGTATTGGGCCTTATTTCTGCCAAGATTTCCACTCATCACCAACCCATTTAATGAGGTGGAGAGGTCTTCCCTAAAACCAATCTGGTGTTTGTGAGTATTTTTTTATCGAGTGCCCAAGCTTCCAGTTTCCTAAGCACAAGCCCAGCAAAAATCATACTCTCTACATCCAAGAGGGCGATCAGGTGGTAATTGACTGGATCTGTCCAGTCGCCCTTCTTGTAAATCGGATTAATAACTGCAGACTTCCATGATTCCAGAATACACTGATCTCTCAGAATCTCTGAAAGCAGAATGAACAGAATTTTGGACCAAAGTTCGAGATTTGACTTCGGAATTTGATTGGTTAGGCCATGAGGCTACGCTGCTCTGGAAGAGGATGATTTGACGATCAATTCTGACATACTCTCCCGAGTTAGGGTTAGTCTCCAAGGTGTATTAGAATTTATCTTGTACTCCTGTGTTGACAGAGTTCCGTACATGGCTGTAAAATGGTTGCACCAGGTTTTCTCCCTTACGGAATTATTTAGAAGACTACTTTGAGAGTCTTCGGTGCGATTAAAGGATAGTTCCGGGACTTTTTTTTTATTGTCCCTACGGTTTGGCCATGTGTTTTTAAGCATAAATCGGTAGATCGTAGAAAACTTTCCTATGGACCATACCTGACTTTTCGTCCATTAACGCACTCGAAATCAGCCGCCATTTTCTGATAATCCTCTCACTTGCCGCATCGCCCTGGCTCACCTGCTTTTGCGGCACTAAATCAAATCCCCCGCCCCTGAAACAGACTTTATCAAAACATTCATATTCCCCGCCTCTATCCGTGAAGTGACTGAGCTGCGTAGGCAAACGCGCCCAGGCGTCTTCTACGCGACTCCACACAGAACCCGGAAATCAACACAGATGAGCTCACACAACACAGCGCGCCACAATCGGGAATATGAAACTGTACTTTTAAATTAAACTTCAAGATTGTAAATTTGGTAAAGTACATTTATTTGACATCAAATGTTTTGAGAATATTCAGCGATTTTCATTTTTATTTGCGCACGTTCCAAAAAGTTCGTTTTGAGGCACGCGATGTTCCTTTGCTGTACACAGGGTCTTAGATCATCTCACAATACAGCGCCACAATTCGGAATATGAAACTGTGGTTTAAAAGCAAACGGCAAGATTGTACATTTGGCAAAGTACATTTATTCGACATCAAATGTTTAGAGAATATTCTGGGATTTGCATTTTTCTTTGCTCTCGATCCAAAATAGTTCGTCTTGAGGCAAGCGATGTTCGTGTGCAGTACACAGGGTGTTGGTTTACGATAAAATAAGCTCTTCGGTCGCACTGATAATCGTATGGCTGTTCCAACAACGAGGCACTAGGCCACCACAACGGTCTGTATGTTGCATCTAGCCGTTAGTACCGCGTAAGGGCATACTTGTACTTGGCGATCGTCCCATAAAATGGTCAGGGTGGTAACGTTGTTCACGCGGAGAAGCAACTGGCGGTTAAAAAACCCATCCGCCGGTGTCTGGTACTCGTGACACATGCAGTAATGCATGATGTACCTGTTTGAAAAACATAAAAAATGAAATTAGTCTCACCATCAGATCTTTATTAAAATTATTCATTTTATATATTAGGTCGGGAAATTATTTCATAGCTAGGACAGTGCAACTGGGTATTATACATCAAGGGGTGGCTGTAGGATACTGACACAGTCCCCCAGTGCAGGGGTTGACAGGGAGGCAGTGCAGGTGGAGAGTGGAAGGGCCCAGGACCGAGGTCGCAGACAGTGGACCAGTTGTAGCAGGGGAAAGGGAGAGAGAAAGCAGAAGCAAAGAGGAAGGTTTTGAGGTGCTTCCGTAAAAGGAGATGGTTCTCCTCAAGATAGTGGCGGTACAAAACAATATGCCACATAGAACGAACAAGTACAACTTAACCCGTCTTTAAAGCTACTGTATAGTAATTAAATTGCGGTATAAACTCATCTAAAGAGTTACTTACATTATATTTGCATTTTCCATTGTGTCTGTGCGTAGGGCAGCCCCGAAATACCACTCCTTCTATGCCGACGTTATTTCTTCTAATGAACGAACATGAAATGGCTTCATTATCGTTTCTTACGTTATTGCCCCACACCCCCAAAAAGAAGTCTTTCGGGATGGTCCCGGCCTGTCAAGGTCAAATAACAATACAACCTTATACTGAGTCGTGGGCCATTCCGGCACCCGAGCAAAAAATCAAAACAGCTGACCTTCACTTCGAACGAGCGCACATTCCTATTTAGCAACATTCAGTGTAAGGCCATCTCACAGGACTTGAAATTTACACTCCATTTTTGCATTTTGTCTGCGTGCTTTGCAGCCCCAGAGAACCATAAATACGGAGACATTCTATATTTTTTGAAAAATGATTTATAATACTGTTTGGTTTAATTTAATGCGCAGATGAACAAGGTTGGATAGACACATTGCATGTACACTGAGCAATCACTTTAATTTACACATTACATAGATACACATATTCAATGGGCCTGTGACATGAGGAGACTCGAGAGAACAGACAATCGAATTACAATCATTTAAACCGTGATGTGTATTTCTCAATGAGCTCTTCTTTAGGTGGACATGGAACAGAGGCAATGTTGGGTGGCAATGCAGTTGTCCCCTGCACAGGTTCGTTCACAACTCCATTTATGTGCCTATCTAGGACGTCAACAATAAGTCTCTCAATAAACTCATATTGCATATCCTCAAACACTGGTTTGATCACCCATTGTTTACTTCTTTTAGTGAAGGCCTTATTGTAGCGAAGCGTCCCTAAAGTTCCGGTCGTCCTACTTTGTTGACGTCCAACATTATGGTTATGTGCCAAGACCGCTAGAAGAGTCCGATTTATCATGCCCTCCATGCCAAAATGCAATCGTTTTGGCCTGTACTTTAGGCACATATTGTGGAACACCTCCAAATCTCCTGTGTGGCAGAATTCCGTGAGTCCCCTCAAATCTCTTGTTATAGTTTTATCAAATACAATCTTTTCAATGGCTTTGTGAGTGGGTGATGAAGGAATCAACCACTTCTTCTTCCGTGCCTCCTCTGTGGACAAATGGCCATGTTCACAATTGTGGAAATGTTGGTTTGTGTTCCAACGGTGAACGTTTGTGCAGTGTAGCATTACTGACCGCCATTTTTCCAGTAGAATTTCCAACGACTCTCCACATGTTTTTGAGCTCCACCAAAGATGGTTGCTGATTGACTTGGACCACTGTGAAATACCTTGCGTTTCTTTTTTTTTACCTGCAGCAGACATTTTTTTATTGATTGTTTTTGCAAGATGCCAAACGTCAAATTGGTGATTTATATTTTTGTACTCTTCTCTCATTGTCTTGCCAATTGAAACGTGTCTGTCCGTGGCTATCAGGTCGATCACCATTCCCCGCGATTGTAGTTCTTGCAATGATGCTACAAAGCCAACTTTCTCCATGGCCACTGAGGATGTACTTTGTGACACCTGCACGACCACCGAACTCACAATTTTCTTACTTTCCATGTCCTGAAAGTGGTAGGTGCAGTACTTGGCTGAAAATCCTGGGCTGTCGCACTGTCCATCACCGGCTAGCCTGAACCGTTTGCCCGCGAATGTACTATCAATAGACATTTTTTCCATTCTCCAAGCTTCGCTAATGGCTGGAAATAGATAATCGGTTTGGTATTTGTAGAACTGAGTTTTCGCAATGAAATGGATTCCCACAAACTGAAAGAAAGACTCTAACTTTTTAAAACTTGAACCACTAAAAAGTGCAGCCGCTGCACAAAGTAGATTGCCTGCTGGCAGTTGCCCCAGCATGGGTTGTGCAGACCATGAGAAAGGGTGATATTTTGTACAGGTGGCATGTATTTTAAGGTTAGTGCCTCGAATTGCACGAGTCACATTGATCAATGGCTCCCCACATACTTCCCCACCAACCGAATGCCCACATTTCATCCGAATAATAATATCAATCAAACAACTATCGAATACAATGAATTTGGCCTCTTTCCTTATACTGTCACTCTGCATCCCAGCCGGTTCGGCCTGTAACGTTGAGGACATGTCACTCACATGAAAGGTAGAATCTATGATATCGTCTTCCGCTATGTTCAGTGATATTGATGGTGTTTCATTGTCGTCCACTTCATTCTCTTCCATTGCAACATCTGTTCCTTCTCCGGCGATGGGTGAATAAGACAATTTCTTCAACTTTCTCGCGGTCTTAGTTTTTGCGGGTGTGGATTCTGTGAACTGATCTCCGACTGCATACGAACTACCAGGAGGACATTCACTATCAATGGCTGGATGTGGTATAGCTCCGTTGTCAATCACTTCATATTCTTCCCATTAGCACGATGCATCTCCAGTCTCAAGTCCCTGCCAAAAGGTTTGACAAGCAACATCTCTCGTTCGCTTCACTGTCTGTGTAGATCTAGTTCGTACACCCACTCGCAACTAGAGGACAGATTGGAAAAGGGATGTTCAGTTTAAACACAACTTACAGTATTGAACTATTAACAGTGAAAAACAACATAATATAGTGACCAGGACACTAACCTTCTTTTGCTTTCTTTTCTTTGAAACTTTCTTGCCTCGAACTTCAACATCAGGACGCTGTTGCTCCGACTCGTGTGTGCATGTCTCCACTTCCTCTTGCGCTGCAACGATTATATTTTCATGATAAGCACATCCATCACGCACTGACGCTCCATCGACTCCCTGAAACATGGAACTTTCATTAGTATGTATAATAATATCGAAAACACAAAATGTACTTGGGTACCAATACCCACGTACATCTCAATAGCAAAACACGAATGAACGCTTTGTGTAGAACATTCAAACGACAATTATTCACGCATTGTTGATCTAGTTAGATGGAACTGTCAAGATCCATACCTCGGGCTCCTCATAGACTTCCATTGATGATATTATTGAAGATGATGCTTCAGTAACTCCCTGAAACACAGTAATTGCATTAGTATGGTTTTCTATTTTGTTAAAAAGAACATAAACTTTGTGCAGGCGTCAACAGCTCATCTAAATAGACCTGCACAAATGATCAGTTGTCTAAAATAAATAATGGATATGTAAATATGATTCGATTTGCTCGATCGTTGGAAGTGTCACCACCCAGAGATCTGCATCAACTACTAGGGGTGATGTCCTTGTAGAAGAAGCTCCGTCATCTCCCTGAAACATAGTACTTGCGTTAATAAAGATGGAAGTATAGCGGATGTAATCACGTCATATGATTTCGCTTGATCGAACTGTCAGTATCCATACCTCGAAATGCATAAGAACATCAAGGGACGATGTAACTGCGGTGCACACTTCTGCAAGCTGTTGCGCCGACCCGTAACTGCATGCTCCCCCTTCTTCTTGGACTAATGCTCCATCGACTCCCTGAAACGTAGGACTTTCATTAGTAATGAACACAATATTGAAAAAAGAAGACACATAGGAGGGCGACGACAGAAGGACATATCAATGGCTAAAAACGAAAGAAACATTGTGTGTAACAATCACGCTACAAGAATGCAAGATCTGATGATCTCTATCGATGGAACTGTCCGGAAACGTACCTCGAGCATCTGAGTGACATCAACGGTTGTCGTCAATACGTTGGACTCCTCAGCATCTCCCTGAAAGACAGTACTTGCATTATTTTGGATAACAATAATTATACTGAAAACAAAGACTAGAGGACGAGTACAAGGGTGTACCATTAGGTAAAATAATTACACGATAAATTAAAACTATTGATTTACATGCCTAAAAAAAGTCAGTGGCAGAATAGCCAAGTAAGATTACCCGATAGGCGCTTGAAGTGGCTGATGACTGCAATAACGACACGGATGGAGAATCTTCCGCCTTCATATTGAGTGGATACATAAATGGGGAAATTATTGTTAGCTAATGCTACACACTACCGCAAGGCCGAGAGATAAATACGTAAACTTGACTCACCAGTGGAGGGATGTGGACGAATAGAGTGGGAATAGCGTTTGAGAGCAATTTTCGCCTCGCTCGCGGTGTGTTCTTCTTTATTAGCAATGATGTGGAGTACATGTCTGAGCTAAAGTGCCTGCTGCAGATGCGGTATCGATCACCCCTCTTGTCCACAAAGACTTCTAGGACTCTACTTTCAAGCTCAGACGGTGGATATCCGCAATATCGGACCCATTCTCTTATCTGATCTATTGTCTTAGGGAAAACATGCATATAGTACCTTCAGATTTATTATGGGTCTTCGAAGGGCAACCGCCAATGGAACAGGCAGGCATTGTGGAAAGTTCTGAAAAGTAAAGATCAACAATTCTCTATGAATACCAATGTGTTAAAAAATTAAATGACACATAAAAGGTTCAATGCAAGGTTCGTTTTGGTTCTTGGAACTATACACGTTATTCACATGCGGATAAGTATTTGAATAACTTTAAAAGAATAGAAAAATAATTTGACTAAACTCAGAACATGTGACTAGTTCCTTGCATGTACTGTCTTGAACGAAAAGAAATTGGATGCAAAATGATTATGGTACATGGCCTTACCTTGACGAACAAACAGTTAGATGCAGGGATCAGAGTAGTTTCTTGTCGTAGAACAGGGAGCAGTTCACAGGTTGCAAACTGACGAGTTTCCTCGAAGTGGTCACGGAAGTTCACAGAGACGAAGAGCAGATAACCAGCACCTTCACGCGTTGACTAGCAAAGCGCAAAGAAGTTCTCATTAGAAATATGAAGTGGGTTATAAAGAATTCGAAACAGGGGTGTGTTTGTGAATGAATGACGTGTATATGTCGTGGCATTATGCGGTTTGCAGGGGGCCGTCCAGCGTGAGGGGGGATGCTTGGCAGGAGACACGTGGTCTGGAGGTAGACATGGGAACAACAACCCATGCTCTATAGACCACTTTGAAGTGTACATGGTCTTTGGCACCTCTTGGCCTTTATCGCTCCCTGACAGCTCCACTTGGCAGCACAAGTACCCCGGTGCGAACTGCCTTTGATAGGGCGGGGGGTGGATTGGGGCGGTGGTCGTGCAGACAAGACACAGGAAGACTCGTGAATGGAGACACACTTATGTGGATTGCAGGGGGGCGTCCAGCGTGAGGGGGGATGCTTGGCAGGAGACACGGGGTCTGGAGGTAGACATGGGAACAACAACCCATGCTCTATAGACCACTTTGAAGTGTACATGGTCTTTGGCACCTCTTGGACTTTATCGCTCCCTGACAGCTCCACTTGCCAGCACAAGTACCCCGGTGCGAACTGCCTTTGATAGGGCGGGGGGGTGGATTAGGGCGGTGGTCGTGCAGACAAGACTCGTTTGCCGCAGGGCCTCACCAAGGAGAGGCCATCTAACTGCATGTAAGAGGCAGGCTGCAGGATCTAGTACATGGAAGGCAGGGGGGTGAGTTTATAAATACCTCACCCTCCCAGGAGAATATATGGGTGCAGTTCACCCTGGAGACCCTGGATGCCTAGGCAGTTAGTCAGCAGCAGGCTGGCCTGTGGTGGCAAGGCGGCACGGGCCAGAGGGGGTCATCTCTGTACCCAGTGCCCAAAAGGATGATTTATTATGATCAACCGTATTGATTATTTACCTATAACCATGTTTTGTATCAATAAAATCCAACAGCCTTTTATTGCCAACGCTTGAACAAAGTGGTGTGGTAAGTATTTTTGGGGGAGGAGGCAAGGCCGGGAGGCTTGATGCCAACCCGCAAAATAACATATGTATGTCTGCTGCATATGGGTTCAACGGTTATGTGGATTGAAGGTGGGCGGCCAGCATGAGGGAGGATGCTGGCCGGAGACATGTGGTGTGACAAGACAAGGCACAGGAAGACTATTCAATGGAGACACACTAGATTCATTTAAAAAATCAAAACAACCATTGTTAAAATATATGTTGGGTTTTATTTTAGATCTTAATTTCAATTGAACATAAATAATAAACATTACACATTGTAAAGTTCCGGTTGCAGCAAATCCAGGGAAAATCCGCGGTATTGTCCACTGTCGCTGGGGAAATGTTGTCTAATGGCAAGTACCGCACAGGCAGGTATTACTCTCCGAACGCGGTGTCCGAGCCTCCCGTGAAGCCACCAAGTGAAGCAACGATAGGCCACCAGCCTGTACCACCTGTGAAAATGAAAGATGCAAACTGTATTAAAATGACAAAACTTTCTTATCACTGTCGATTCAGGTAAAAAAATGTCATTCTGCTTTGAAAAAAATTCTATCTAGAAAATGCACAATATGGAACCAATTTACATGCATTCGAATGATATGTAGATGTAATTTTATATGTGGGAGACGACCATGAAATAGTAGTGGCATCACTGACATCACAACCAGAGTGTACTTACTCGTTACTCGGATTACGCGGACGAACAGTGCCGCGAAGTTCGTGCATAAGCACCATCATCATCCTCAACACGGTCCGTGAGAGGCAGGCTTCCCTGAACTCTGGCAGCTCGGTGATGCATTGCGGACTTGGCTCGCCTTCCGAAATGTAGGCCAAGCACCCGGAATTTTCACGGCAGCAGCAGTTCTCCTCCTCAGTTGGCATTAGCTCGCACCGATTGCACGTGCACCAGGTGGAGACGCCGTCCATGCGACATGGTCCAGGCTCTTCATCCGTTGACTGGTCCTCCCAACTGCCGTCCGAATCCCCATCGTTTTCGCGTGCTTGCCTTTCCAGTAGTTCTTCCTCGGTGTACTCGGGCTCGTACATATACGGCATTATTGTAGCCATTGTGTGGTAAAGAAAGTAAAATAATTTACAGAGATGGTACAGGTGTTCACAAGGCCTAGAAGCGGCGAAGGTAGCTGACCAGAGCACAGAAACGAGTCACAGAATACTCAAAGTAACACAGAGAGAATAATGGAATCGAAAATCTGCTGCTGTGTGTTGTGAAACGGTGTGTTTATACTTATTGAGGAAAGAGGCGTCCTGCCATTTCCATGGCGACACGTCATTAGCTGAGGCGCAGCGATTGTTGACACGAAACGTGCTTTGGCGTTGGGAAATGGGCGGTACGCGTCTGCTGATGTCAGGCTCAGGGGTGGGGGATTTGATTTAGTGCCGCAAAAGCAGGTGAGCCAGGGCGATGCGGCAAGTGAGAGGATTATCAGAAAATGGCGGCTGATTTCGAGTGCGTTAATGGACGAAAAGTCGGGTATGGTCCATAGGAAAGTTTTCTACGATCTACCGATTTATGCTTAAAAACACATGGCCGAACCGTAGGGACAATAAAAAAAAAGTCCCGGAACTATCCTTTAAGAAGGCACCAGAAATTTCAGGAATTTTTATTACCCAAAACCTCTAGCATGATTTCATCATCCTTCTGGTGACAGAGATACCTGTGAGACCGAGACCAGTTTCTATAGCTATTCCGCAATTTCTTATCCTCATCTGCAAGCAGTACCAAACTCAATTGCTCGCCGGGCCGTTTGCCTGCCAAAATTTGCTCACGTCCCCCCAGCAGGTTGGAGTCTTCGCTGGCTGCCTGTTGCGGCCAGAATTAAATTCAAAACCCTGTGTCTGGTTCAGTGGGCCTGTTATGGCTTTGGTGCACAGTACCTAAGCGAGAAGCTTATCAAACATACCCCCTCCTATAATCTTCAGTATGCTCACCATCTGCGTGTCCCTCACTTTTCGAATATTATTATTGGAGGGCCTGCCTTTTCAGTTGCAGCCCTGGTCTTGTGGAACTCTATCCCCCTGACCTTGCGGGCCATTCGTGAACATCTGCCCTTTCCGGAAAGCACTTAAAATGTATCTTTTCAAGCCAACTGCTCCTGTTTCTGCCTCCCTGCTGACTTTTCATTCGATAGCGTCAAGATACCCTCGGGTCCCAGCAGTGCTCAGTAAATAAATAATGAAACACTTGGTGAAGGAAATATATTTATTGTAGCTTGAATCTATAAGAATACTGGCTGCAACGTCAGTAAACTGGAGATTTCAATGGATGGGTGTAAATCATTTATTCTCAACTCAGGCCCATTTTGTATTCAAAACACAATTTTCCCTAGTTTTTACACCGTAAATAAACAAAACAAACACATAAATGGGCACACTTCAGCTTTATCTGACATCGGGTTGGGTGAAAAGAGAGATTTATTTTTGGCGGGTGAAAGCCCATCTGCAGGAGAGATAACCGTCACTCAAGGCATGCCAATGTGGCTCATCAAATCCAAACTTGCCCTCGTAGATACTAGGAAGGGGGTACAACGTAAACTTGAATCTACATACGTATAAAAAAAAGAGTGCAACTTGTGAAGCTAGTGTACGTATCGAACCCTGTAACAAAATATAACAAATGTAATTTGTGTATTATTATAAATGTGTTGCACTGGAAGCCAACAAGTTCTCATACCCACACATCTGGTGTAATGTCACTTTTTGTTATCTGTCAGAAAATCTGACAGCAATTGTAGTGTCATTTTTTGCTACCCGTCAGAAAATCCTACCAATAGCACATTTTGACCGTGTAGAAGGAAAGTGTGGGTACATTTCAATGGGTGGGTAGGCACTAGGCACCTTTGACAGCCTATGCACAGGTAGGAAAATTTGACAGAGTAGGAAAATCTGACACCATGTAATGTAATTTTTGCTACCGGTCAGAAAATCCTACCGATAGCACATTTTGACCGTGTAGAAGGAAGGTGTGGGTACATTTCAATGGGTAGGCACTACGCACATTTGACAGCCTATGCAGAGGTAGGAACATTTTACCGGGTAGGAAAATCTGGCAGCATGCAATGTCATTTTCTGCTACCCATTGCAAAATCCTACCGATAGCACATTTTGACCGTGTAGAAGGAAAGTGTGGGTACATTTCAATGGGTAGGCACTAGGCACATTTGACAGCCTATGCAGAGGTAGAACAAGTTGACAGGGTAGGAAAATCAGACAGCATGTCTGATTCCTTCATTTTTTGCTACCTGTCAGAAAATCCTACCGATAGCACATTTTTACATCACATATGTTAGAAATCCTCATTGCTGGTTGGTTCAACCCTTTACATAGGTAGCCTGCTCCATAGGGGATGCTGGGCCATTGGTCCCAGTTTCATCTGTTCCTCTTCTTCCACATGGGATTCTTCTTCATACGTGATCAAGCACAAAGCTCATAATTGGCAATTATTGTAACAATTCAGTAGATCTCCTATCTGTGGCCTAATGTGCACCTAGTACTGCAGACATGTGAGCAGAGGCTACTTTGGAGGTCACAATAACTCTAAACCCCGGCTTGGTCCCAGACGCATCACTGCCGTTCCAGTTCTTCCCACCCAAGCTTAAATTTGTTACTTTCCTCGCAGCATAAATCTCAGGGACCCCAGGTGGGGTGAGCTCTCCTTTATTTGAAGGTAAGTGGGGTTTTGATTACCAACTCAGATTCAACGGTGCGCCTGATTTATGCTTGAATTCCCGAAAAGGTGTTGCAGGTGCCTGCGTCAAAAAGAGGCAAAGACCCCAACCTCTTAAAGTAACAGAATTAAGTAATTGGCTGCACAAATTAACAAAATTGCGCCACACTTGATTGGTGAAAAGCGATCCTTTTTAGTGTTTCAGGTCACATTAAAAAAGAAAATAATGAGTGAAAACAAACAGTGCCCTCTCAGATAACACGTGTTTCAACACATCAGTGTCTTTTTCAAATAATTGCATTAGAAAAATTGGTTCAAATCCGAAGAGCAAAGAATTCAAGGGTTAGATCCCTCCTCAAAAGAATTGTTCAGTCTCCATGAGTCGGCATTAGACTACTAACGTGTTGAAACACGTGTTATCTGAGAGGGCACTGTTTGTTTTCACTCATTATTTTCTTTTTGAATGTGACCTGAAACACTAAAAAGGATCACTTTTCACCAATCAAGTGTGGCGCAGTTTTGTTAATGTGTGCAACCAATTACTTCATCAAGCTCTCCTTTATGCTGTGATCCTCCTGATAGATCGGCACACTAAGAGTGTTATAGCCGGTTGTCTGGGGTTGACCGGTACACTGGAATGCTGGGGTCTTGGAATGGGGGCATCGGGGCACTATAACTTAGGGTGTGGACTGGTGAAGGTCGGGGGCTGGTGTCCTTTTTCTTGTGAGATAACACAGGGAGCTCTTGGCCCCCTCGTGGCCTTGCAGGGTGCATTGCTTCTGGGATACAAGTGCTAATAATAATATGAAACAATGAGAGGTTTATGAATCTCTGCAGGTTCGGTCTTTCTCACTGCTGCCTAAGCTACACCCAAATGCAATGAAAAGTTGTCTTGTAGCCCTGAAGCCTTTTGTGTGGTTGAAGAAATACTTTAAGGCCCTCCTGATGTCTAAAGAATGTAAAGCTGTTTCCGTCGGAGTAGTAGCGTTTTGGAAAAATGAGGGCAACGTGATTATTGTGTTCTTGTGATCCTCAGTTGGTATTTTAGGTAATTTCCACCCATTTGTTGCTCAAATAATTTATCTCTTTGTAGACACGAACATGAGGATTCCTATCAGCATAGGAGATGGTTGAAATATGAGTGGAAGCTGCTGGGGCGGAGCTATGCATTTTACGTCCCATTGGTAGGGACCAAAAGCATTCACGACAATGTGGGTATTACACTCAAGATGTCATTTTTTCCTTTAGGAAACATATTATATCATAGGTAACTGGGGGTTCCCAGCTTGACGACAGGGAATATTCACAGTATGTAAATCTATGAAAGATCCAATGCTGGAGAAAATGTAAAAAAGCAGAGTTAGGAATATTTGACAGCGTAGCAAAATATGACAGAAAAGGTCATCATTTTGTCATACCAATCAGAATTTACTACCTGCAGGAAAATGGGGGGGGGGGGAACAAGTGGGGAGGGGCAGTGGGAACCGCAACAAGAGACAGCTTTGCCAGTGGCATTGAGCTGGCAGTCAACAGGTAAGTATGTACTATGAAATTGTCGAGGGCTAAATAAAGAAAAGGGGAAAAAGGGGCGTGGGTGGGAAAGAGGGGTGCATGGAGGGGAGTTATGAGTTAGAGATTTAAGCGAGCTAAGGGGCTGGTCAGTGGTTCCGGCTCTGCACAGCATTATGCTTGCAGACATATATGGATTAGCTGCCGTGAATAACAATATGTTTGCAGTCGTGGGAGAGGAGAAACAGGCTGCCGTTAACACTATCACTGTGCATGGACTACAGAGCGAAGATGCCAGCGACTGAAACTTCGTACTGGGTTCCGACACCGCCCTCCCGCTCTGACATCCGTGCTCACGGTTATGCGCTGTCAGGAAACCGGATGAGGAGGTAAAGAATGTCTTCACCGGTACAGCCAAGACCCTAGTGCAGAGCTGTGTCCGGTCACTGTGATGTCATGTACATGGAGCACCTGTAAGTTAACTCTCGCCATATAAAGCACGCTGCACGAGAACCTTGGCAGTGAAGCCCAGGTGGGGTATAAGGTGAAGTCTGTGTATTATTCCTTATGGATGCTTAGGAATGTTCTTCCTTTTCTGCCATTAGAAGATCATGCAATGGTTGTAAGGGCAATGGCGAACACTCATATGGACTACAGCAACAGGCTGATGGCAGGTATCCCAGCCAAGTAGATGTCTAGAATCCAAAGGGCCCAGAATGCAGCGCTTAGACTAGTAGGACATCTGAGAAAAAGGGACCATGTATCTTCCCTTCTTCGTCAAAAATGTTGCGTGTAAAACCGAGAGTTCAAAATATATTTACTGTATACCTTATGAATGATATCTCTTTTAGGACTACTAGGGAGTTCTCCTGGCTGACGCTGCAAGGCATGTTCCTTCCCACTCTGCTATTACTGTCAGCATACATAAATGAGCAACACCCCATTTGCTTTATTGGCCCACAGTCAGTATAGTTGAAGGCCATTTGTAGCAGGAGAAGTTACGCTGATTTGATCAATGTTAACAGAAAGAAGCAAACTGGTAGAGAAGAAATCAAGTTTTAGGCTTTTTTATTTTTTTAATGAAAGACGTATTAACAGAAAATAAATTGCAAAAGTAGCCAACAACATTTTTTTTTTGTGACAACTCTGAAACAATGGCATTCCTAAGCAGGTTGGTTGCGAAAATCATGTCACCCACACAAGTCAACACTGAATGCTCCACTGAGGATGACTTCTCCTGTCTAACTGTAAAGAGAAGAAAAATGCAAGGCTCAACAAAGTATGGGATGCATACAATAACCAGCACAAGATAACGTATGACAGCATGAAATATTAATCAATTATTGGGTATTTATAATGCGCCTATACAGCAAATGGTGTTTCAAGGCGCATTCATAATAGTATGAAATTCAGAACTACAACATACATTTCATCACAGTAAGCAAAATGGTATGCAGGTTCAGGACCAGGTGTCCCCTGCCAAAGGATACAGTTAATTGTAAGCCTATTGTCACAGTTCTTGGGGTCTGTTCTCCTGATGTGTTCCAGACCCTGTTTCCCACACTTCTCAGGTTCTTATCTCCTTTGTTCTCTTTCCCAGGTGCTAGTCCAATATTTGAAACCTGTGAGTGGATTACATGTACCCGTTTAGCATCCATGGGAGAGGCAATGGCCAATCAGGTAATCAGGAGTGGTATATGTGTCAGTATATATCCATGGGTGTTTCATCTGGGCTATGTGAGAAACCTGAGGACGACCTGAGGACGTTCTCACATTTGGTTCACAGGGATCAATTGCTCAGGTGGCCAGGGAAGGGCCCTCGCTGTGGATCCCAACCCAGGGACCGGCAAGCGAGGGAGGATCACCTGAGTACAGGGTCTTTGGGAGTAGAAGGCCAAAAGTCCTCAGGTTAGACGTGGTATAACACATTCTTCTTGCAAGGAGAATATAACATCCCTGAGATGTTTTTGTTATATTGGTATTCCTGTCCCATTAACTTAGGAAACATCCAGTGGTCCTATGTTAATTCACTGAGGTCTTTTTCATCGAATTATATTGCTTCGTGGAGCCTATTTTGAAAGGCATTTCTGCGATGCAGTTAATCAGCGACAGAACGGGAGACACTTGTTTACTTTGTAATGCTCACTGAATAAATTAACTTATCCAGCACATTTTTATTTATTTCATAAACCTTAAAATTCTGTAGTGCCATCGGGATAACAACGAAATTGTGAATGTACGTTTTTACTTGCACCACCTCTATACGAGAAAACATATAAACCTTATATGGTGAACAGAATTCAAGTAAACAACGGCCTGCAAGTGTTGCGACTACAAACGGTCAAAGATTTACATCGGCAGGCTTTCCTTTTTAACGTATTTGAGAGCTTTGTGTGTTTTGGCATCAAACTTTGAATTTACACTTTGTGCACAAGTCTAGATAAGACATGCGCGTTTATTGGAGACATGGAAAAACATCATTTTGGCTCCCTCTGCTGGTGATAAATTGTTGTCACTAATATTTGATCTGAAGGCCATAAAATACTTCCATTACCTTGCGGTCACCACTCACATTCTTCCTCAATACTCCTTGCTCTCACTAGGAAGCACACTGAATGGATTCATTTTGCCGAACACTAACTGCAAATTCGTTTGGGACAAAGTATGTTTTAAGAAAAAGAAATAAAACTATGTTCCAAGAGAAATAATTAAAGACGGATCCGTTTTTATTTATTTAAAATATTATTTGATTTTTGAGGGGCTGAGACTTTTGGTGTGGCGGGGCATATTGTGGAAAAGTATGGGGCACCTGAAAGGGTGGGTCTTACTTTCACAAATGCATGGGGTTCCCTGTTTTCCTTGGTGGCTGCGATACCCCAAGCCCAAATTTGTGGGTTGTCCACAAAGCCAAATTCTGTCTTCCTCAGGGCGTTTGATGTACCAGGGGTTTATCCACTTCCCTTTGCGCCCACGTAGGTGCACTCACACATGTGAGGTATCGTTTTTGTCGGGACACTTGTGGGAATGTGGGAAGGTAGGACATGTGTTGTTGCCTTCATGTTATGGTGGTTTCCTGGTGGCAAATGTCTGAAAAATGTGTTTTTTGCCTACATTTTTGCCTTTGCCGGGACTTGTGGGTAATAAATTCTAGGGCGATTCATGCAAGTCAGACCTTGTTGGAGTCCACAGGTGTCTTCTTTTCAAAAATGCATGTGGTTCCCTGTTTTCCTTGGTGGCTGCGACACAGAGGCCCAAATCTGTGGGTTGTCCACAGGACCAAATATAGGAAAAACGTGGTCTTCCCAGGCCCTTTGGTGTACCAGTGGTTTAGCCTTTTCCCTTTGCACCCAGGTAAGTGCAACCACACATGTGAGATACCGTTTTCGTCAGAACACCTTTGTAAATGTGGGAAGGTAGGACATGTGTTGTTGCCAGCGGGCTTCGGTGGTTTCCTAGTGGCAACTGTCTGAAAATTGAGTTTTTCCCCTACATTTTTAACGTTGCCGGGCCTTGTGGGTAATACATTCTAGGACGATTTGCAATAGTCAGACCTCTTTAGATTCCCACCGGTGTCTTCTTTACAGAAATGCATGGGGTTTCCTGTTTTCCTTAATGGCTGAGACACCCCAGGGCCAAATCTGTGGGTTGTCCACAAGACCAAAAACCGTAAAATGTTTGTCTTCCCAGGCCCTTTGGTATACCAGTGGTTTATCCTTTTCCCTTTGTACCTATGTCAGTGCACCCACACATGTGAGGTACTGTTTTCGTCAGGACACCTGAGGGAATGTGCTAAGGTAGGACATGTGTTGTTGCAGGCATGTTTCGGTGGTTTCCTAGTGGCAAATGTCTGAAAAGTGTGTGTTTTCCCCCTACATTTTCGACTTTGCCAGGCCTTGTCGGTAATGAATTCTAGGGCGATTTGTGAACCTCAGACCTCTTGAGGTTCCCACTGGTGTCTTACTTTCAGAAATGCATGGGATTCCCTGTTTTCCTTTGTGGCTGCGATACCCCAAGCCCAAATCTGTGGGTTGTCCACAGTCTTCCCCGGGGCGTTTGATGTACCAGGAGTTTATCCTTTTCCATTTGCGCCCACGTAGGTGCACTCACACATGTGAGGTATCGTTTTTGTGGGGACACTCATTGGAATGTGGGAAGGTAGGAAATGTGTTGTTGCCTTTGTGTTTCGGTGGTTTCCTGTTGGCAAAAGTCTGAAAATTGTGTTTTTTCCCTACATTTTGAACTTTGACAGGCCTTGTGGGTAATACATTCTAGAGCAATTTCTGCAAGTCAGAACTCTTTGAATTCCCACAGGTGTCTTCTTTTCAGAAATGCATGTGCTTCCCTCTTTACCTTGGTGGCTGTGAGGCCCTAGGGCCAAATGTGTTGGTTGTCCACAATGCCAAATCCAATGAAACTTTGCTCTTCCCAGCGTGTTGGGTTTAGCCATGGTTTAGCCTTTTCCCTTTGCGCCAAGGTCAGTGCACCCACACATGTGAGCTACTGCTTTTGTCAGGGCACCTGTGGGAACACGGGAAGGTAGGACATATGTTGTTACCCACGTGTTTCTGTGGTTTCCTGGTGGCAAATGTCTCAAAGTTCAGTTTTTTTGCTTACATTTTTGCCTTTGCCGGGGCTTGTGGGTAATACATTCTAGGGCGATTCACGCATGTCAAATCTCGTTGGATTCCTACACGTGTCTTCTTTTCAGAAATGCACGTGGTTCCCTGTTTTCCTTGGTGGCTGCGACACCCGAGGCCCAAATCTGTGGGTTGTCCACAGGACGGAATACAGTAAAAACCCGGTCTTTCCAGGCCCTTTGGTGTGTCAGTGTTTTTGCCTTTTCTCTCTGCACCCAGGTAAGTGCACCCACACATGTGAGATACCGTTTTCATCACAACACCTGCGTAAATGTGGGACGGTAGGACATGTGTTGTTGCCAGCGTGTTTCAGTGGTTTCCTGATGGCAAATGTCTGAAAATTGAGTTTTCCCCTACATTTCAAAATTTGCCGGGCTTTGTGGGTAATACATTCTAGGACGATTTGCGATAGTCAGTCCTCTTTAGATTCCCACCGGTGTCTTCTTTTCAGAAATGCATGGGGTTTCCTGTTTTCCTTAATGGCTGCGACACCCCAGGGTCAAATCTGTGGGTTGTCCACAAGACCAAAAACCGTAAAAAGTTTGTCTTCCCAGGCCCTTTGGTATACCAGTGGTTTAAGAAGCGGATAGCCTAAAATGCCTGCCCCTTCCAGCCTCTGTACCAGAATTCCATGATCAACAGTGTCAAAAGCTGCAAAGAGCTCCAGGAGAAACAAAACTCTGACCTTCCTGCGGTCCTGAAGCAGGGCAAAATCATCAAGAATGGAAATTAACACTGACTCAGTTCCCATAAGAGGTCTAAAACAAGACTGAAATGGGTACAGGATACAGTGAGATTCAAGAAATTGTGACAGTTGCGGGGGTAACAATGGCCTCCATCAACTTCATGAGAACTGGTAAAAGAGCGATCGGGCAGTAGTACTCTACCATAGAGGGGTCAAGATAGGCCTTCTTTAACAGTGGAGAGACCAATGTATACTTTAAGGACTGAGGGATCAACCTGGATGAAAGAGGAATGGTGCAAAGCCGCCATATACAGAGTGATAGTCTTCAAATGGAGCGTCTGGAGGACACGCAAAGGAATCAAGTAAGCAGGAGATGCAGACCTGAGTCTGGATCACCTCAATGGTAACTGGCTCAAATTGAAACAAACGTATAGTGTTTCCCTTGTGCAAAGATTAAACTAGTTCAGGGACATCATTTGGGGGTTGCCAGGGGTCGCAGCTGCAACCCCTAGTCACAGTTCATAACCTCTGCAGACTCCCTTGCGACCCCAATTATTTAAAACAATAAAAATGTTTTCTTTTAAAGGAAGCTTCCGGTGTAGTGGGGGCCCCTGCAGCCCCCGTGGTGTGGGGGTGCCTGCAAAAACAGGTCTGGGGGTCCGGCCCAGTCCATACCCATCCGGGTGAAGGCTGGGCTGGAGAGGTAGCTCAGTAGTGGTTGGCGCTGGAGCTGAGCATGACATGTGGCACATGTCACGTGCCACACTCTGATTCAACCCCTTTTCCCTCGGCCTCCTCCGTGCTGCCCACATACAGGAACCAGGAAGCTCTCTCAGCTTCCAGGTTCCTGTTTGTGAGCAGTGCGGAGGAGACGAGGGTGGCTTGGATGGACACACTGAAACTGCAAGAAAAAGGTAAGAAGGCTTTAAAAAAGAAAATATGATGTGTATTTTGCAATGCATGTGTGACGTGCTTGTTAGATGTATGTATGTGATGTGAGAAACCTGAAGGTGTCTTATACACTAGTCCCCGAAGATCTGTCATCCAGGTGGCCAGGACACGGCCATCGCTATTGGATCCAGTTCCTGGGGGTGGACCAGTGGGGGAGGGTCACCTGGATGGGGGTCTTCAGGGAGTGGAAGTGGGACACCAAAGGTTGAGACGCAGTAAAACCTTCCTTGTAACACCTTTACATCCTACCCAGTAGGATACGTAGAAGCTCCACCCTCCACCCCCCTTTTCCGACACAAACACTTTCTTACACCGTAACAGCCAACAGACTAGCACTAGAGCCGTTTACCTGACATGTCCCAACACATGGGTCAGGCGGAGTCAGGCAATTGACAATAACCATGCACACCTGATAGCCCTTTACTTTCCCCACAGGGATAAAAGTCGGAGCATGAGAGCACACTACAAGCATGGCTGAATGCACGAGGGAACAGCTACACTGAACCGGCAGTTCAAACAGAGGTGAAAGGCAGCAAGACCAGGAGGGACGAAGAAGGAGGAATTGCCTTTGCCCTTTTCAGCTCAGACCCGCAAAGCAATGGAAAAGGGAATTACAAGACCAGGAAACATAGCTGACGTGTGGAGCAACAGATGTCAATGGTGCACAGGGGCCTCCGGCATTGATAAAACATGCTGGCTACTGTGGTACCATCCTTGTCTCCTGCAGCAAGCCAAGCCAAGCGCACTCAACACAATCAGTGAGTCGGACGAAGCTGATAGGAAACTGACCTGTGTTTGAGAACAATGTTGCAAGTGGCAACATTAGATGAATGCAAGAACTAGAGAACAAAGAATGTGTGTGTTTGAACTTTTGAGAAACCTCAGAGAAGGGTCAGCTGCAAAGTGGTCAGGCACTGCAGGAGTGCTTATTCGATGGCCTCGCACTGGCCCTTTTGTATTGAAACTGCAAGTACCAGAAGGCCCCAGGAAAGGGCGGCGTGAGGTGTGAGAGTGGTCCTGCAAGGGTCATGTGAAATCACTTGTACACTTGAAAGTCTCTGACACATTGCCAAGGAAAAAACAAAATCAAACAAACGCGTGTTCCTGTGTAGATAATATAAGGCAACTGTTTGGAAAGCTGCTAGCAATTACTCTACTAGGAGCTGGCACGACTAAATCATATAATTTAGTAAAGAAATTATCATATACCACCTATCATACTTTGCTTGTGCAGTATATTGTTGACAAAAAACAGCAAAGGCATAATAGTGTAAACAATAATGTGATTATTTATCAATGAAGAAAAAAAAAGATTTATAAAGCTTGTGTGAACTCCATTTAGTTACATCATTGCTTCTTAGAGAAAATAGTGAAAAAATATTACAAAAAATGTTTACAAATATTTACAAAACTTACAACATCTTGGTAATATACACATGCATTTGACTTTGAGAAGGAAAAAAACAGAAGAGCTGAATATAACAGATCACACTGAATATGACAGCAGCCTAGGCCTGTCTATGAAGCTAAGTGTGCTAGATAGTTTATAAAACAGATTATAGCTAGCTATCCAAAGCTAATTTAAGGCTAGTAGTATTGGCCTTTTGATATGGCAAAATCAACCCAAATATATAGAAAAAGGCTAGGTAAGTTTTAATTCCAAAACCAATAGCAGTGCAATTATAAATGTATGCAAATTAGCCGTGAAGCTGAAAAAATGTACATAAGGCTGAAATAATGTACTACACCTTCCGCTGTCCAGAGTGATGGTATGCGTGGAAAACCATGTCCACTGGCCTCGGGTGTAAGCACAACCCCCGTACAGAGACAGTGGCAAAACTGGCGTTTCGGTGGTATATTAACAAGTCTGTACCAGCTTTGTCAGGGATATTAATCCTTCGTTCAGCCCCTGTAGAACAATCAAACATGACCTAGTCACTAAGTGTCGAAACTGGCTGACTGCCAAGTATTAGCATGAAAGGTGATTGAAAAACAACATATGGTATAGAAGACCGGGAATTTCCCTTTATAACTTTGGATCGGTATCCCCCAACCCCCCAAAAAATACTCCTACACCTTCCCAAATTAAAATGCATCACCGAATAATGCAATGCTGGTGTGTAAAAATAACAAGTTTATAATGTGAAGGTACTATTGAGAACAACTCGAGGTGTTCTCCTGTGCAAAATTAATAAAATACCTGTAAAACGGTGAGGAGAACAAACAAATCAAATAGTATGTCTTAAAAGCATACCTAAAGCATTGCTGTGCTAGACAAATGAACCAGAATCCTGCTCGCACTGCGCAAGTAAAAATGACCTCTTGCCCCAGGACAAAGACGACTGCACACCAGTATGTCAGGCAGTCTGAAACAGAGATGAAGGGCCGGTAAGAATGCATCCTTTAAGTAAACACCCATAAAGTTTGAGAGCCTCATTTATAACCTGATGCTGGTTCGGAGAATGGCACGTTAGGAAAAACGGCACTACTGTGAACTGTGCGGGCACATAGCCATATTACTGCAGGCTCATAAGTCAATGGTGGGATGTCAACAAAACAAGGTATCCGTTTTCCTATGGGACAAACATATGTATGTTTTAGCTCATGGGAATGCTGTGAGTGCATTTAAATCGACAAGGTAAAAAATACTGCATACAAATGTATTAGAGCACACGAAGATGTTTTGGGCCAACAGATTGCACATCCTCTCCACTGAGGCACAGGCCCTGTTGAATGGGCACTGGTACAAGGAATGTCAGTTTCACCTGTCCAACGACAACAGGTCAGTGGCCATATTCCTCAGCATAGAACTCAGTTACTGACATAACCCTGGCACTAGGCCACTTCTTGGCCCTTTGCCATCTACATATGTCCATGCTACCACACATACCTGCGACATGAAACATTCCTCAAAAGTGATGCAGTCGGAAGCTCCTTTTTATTTATGGCTTAAAAGGGCGCAGGTTTATTACATTAACAACACATCAAACTAAATTAATGTTTTTGTTAAAAAGCTTAACATCACTACAAATCTAAACCATGATTACATGATTTCTCAATAATCAATACATCACATGCAAAATGATAACCAAAATGATGTGGTGACAAGCCGGCTAGCTTAGCTTTCATCCTCCTCCTCGCAAGAACTGGTCCATGCCTTTCTCAGACAAGTATACCCCATTTTCCAAATACATTTCAGGCACATCCAGTGTTGCAGGACTTCTCGACTGCCTGGTGAGATTTGGCTTCTCTCCTCTTGAATCTGGGTATAATTTCTGACCACATGATCCTAGTTCCCCCCAAATGAGCCGCTAATTTCTGCAGTGACACCATTACCTCCTTTAGTAATAACCCTCTTCCCGCGCCTGTCAAATCGTTGCCGCCCAGGTGTACTACCAAGATCCATGTTTTTTTGCACTTCTATAAGAGGGCCTCCACATATTCCTCGAATTGTCCCCATCTCAGTCCTGTTTTCCCCCACCATTGTACTTTCAATGCACTTCCTGTGATCGTCTCTATGACTGCTCCACCTCAATTTGGCCCTTGATACGAACAAGTAACGGACCACCCACAGGCAGATGGAGAGCAGTTGCAAATGGATCTAGGTCACCTGGCCTAAGACCCGCCCACCTGGTGCCTTCCTGGTTGCTGCTCTTTTTCCCTACTTAAGGAGCCCTCATGGCCTAAGCCCCACCCACATGGTGCCTTCCTGTTTGCTGCTCTTTTTCCCTACTTAAGGAGCCCTCCAGACTCTTTTCCTTTGCAGATGGGGAGCAGCTTTAAGTGGATTTAGGTCACCTGGCCTAAGCCCCTCCCACCTGGTGCCTTCCTGGTTGCCACTCTTTTTCCCTACTTAAGTAGCCCTCCTGGCCTAAGCTCCACCCATCTGGTGCTTTCCTGGTTGCCTCTCTTTTTCCCTACTTAAGGAGCCCTTTAGCCTCTTTTCCTTTGCAGATGGGGAGCAGGTGCAAGTGGAGCTAGGTTACCTGGCCTAAGCCCCGTCCACCTGGTGCCTTCCTGGTTGCCGCTCTTTTTCCCTACTTAAGGAGCCCTCCTGCCTCTTTTCCTTTGCAGATGGGGAGCAGGTGCAAGTGGATCTAGGTCACCTGGCCTAAGCCCCACCCACCTGGTGCCTTCCTGGTTGCTTCTCTTTTTCCCTACTTAAGTACCCCTCCAGCCTCTTTTACTTTGGAAGATGGGGAGCAGGTGCAAATGGATCTAGGTCACAAGCCCTAAGCCCCGCTCACCAACTTAGCCTTGCCTTTTCTTTTCTGCTCTTAACTCTTAGATCAAGGGCGTCTCTCTCCAGGGCGTCCAATGCGAAGGGTAGACAAAGAAAAAGCCAATTCCTGTTTGGACCTGTTTGGACCAGGAGGACCCAAACCCCTGCCCAGACAGCAGGTAAGCATGCACCAACATGTGTTAACTCCCTCTGTCCCCACAGGCCATCCCCACCATCAACAGGCAACACCAACGTCAACTTCTCTGGTGCTGGGGTGAGGACAGGTGCTCTGTGGCAAAGTAGGTTGTGCATTTGCAAATGTTATATTCACGCACTGCAGTGTGTGTGTGCGGTTCGCTCGCAGCGGCTCCTCCCTGACTGCGTGGTCCCTCACAACACCCTATCGCGTGTGCCTCATGCTCCCCCTTCTCCAGCCTCCTGCACCCATGCGGCCCCTTTGCTCTTCCTCATTGACTGCCCTGTTTTGCATTGTATTGCTTTGCGTTCTGCTGCATTCTTCCTTCTTCTAGGGTTACATTTGTCGACTGCTTTGTTCTTTTGTATATTGTTCTGAGTTTTGCTGTGCTCCACCCTCCTCGAGGTTCTCTTTTTAATGAATGCTCTGTTCCTGATGCCTTGGTAACCTGATTTGCTTACAAGACTGCCTTGTTTTCTGCCTGCTCTTCTATCTGAGTTCTTGTCTAATTAGGCAATCCTCTACTATTGTCTTGTCCTTTTCTGTCTCGTCTGCTTGCACCCCTTCTTGTGTACTCCCCTAGTGTCTGCCCCCCACCTTTCCCCTCCACTCCTCTTCCTCTCTCCTTTTCCCCCTCCTACTCTATGGTGCTTTCTGTTTCTCCTATCTTTTCAAACTGCTTCTCTATCGACTATCCTGCTCTCCTCACTAAGTCTTGTAGGAAGCAGTTCAAAAAGGAAATCATGGTCTCCAACCTAGGCCTCCCTATCGTTGACACCTATACCAGTGCTTTCTCCAGACAGACCCTCACCGACATCCTCGCCAGACCTATGGACTCTTCATATGGTCTCTGTGCTCTCTCCTTTGTCTTCTTCTCCCATTAATGGTGGCACCTGGTGGGAGGCCCTGCTGGCCACCTTCCACTCCTCTAAGTTCATCATCAATGTTTACCTCAGGCCAACCTTCTCCTCTTTGATAGACGCTTCCCACGCCTCATCAATTTCATTTCTTCTCCTGCTGTCCCTTCTATCCCTTCTTCGGCTTCCTTCCTCTTCTTCCCCTCCTCTGGCTCCTTCTAAACATCCAAAGGGCGTACCTCTGATTTGTACCCCTCCACAGAAGGCTTTCAAGGTTGGCAACCTTCTCCATATTGGCACTCTCAACTTTCGTTCAGCTGTCAAGCACTCCTCTGACATCTGCCGCCTTCTGGAAGAACTTGATCTCAATGTTCTCGGTCTCAACGAGACATGGTATACGGCCAGCTCGGTCACAAGCTTTTACACTCTGCTCCCTGATGGCTGCAAGATCCTCTATGTGCCCAGGTCCTAACCGTTCCGGAGGGGGTGTAGCCTTGATCTTCCCAGAGTGGATTTCTGCCTCTGTCATTCCTATGCAGGCCTACTCCTCTTTCAAATGCCTTGTCTGCAGACTCTCTTTCTCTCCTGGCCACTCTCTTACCAGGGCTACTATCTATCGGCCACCTGGTCAGATCACCTCCTTCCTCTCCCTCCTGGCCTCAACCACTCAACTCCTCCTTCTTGGAGACTTTAACATCCACCTGGATGCTTCCTGTCCCTCCTCTGGACTCTTTTGCGACCTCTGTGGCTCTCTCTCTCTTTCTATTCTCCCCTCTGGCCCGACTCACTCTTCAGGGCACACTCTGGATGTTCTGATCTCCTGAGACCTCCTCCTCTCTATCCCCCTCAACACTCCTCTCTCCTGGAGTGATCAATTTCTCCTTTCCACCCATCTCTCCCTCTCTACCCCTCAGGCCAAGCCAACTGCAGCACTGCCACCTACCTTCTCGGTCATCCGACCCATGAAGCGTGTGTCAGTTGAGGCTTTCGCCGCCACTTTGTCTCCCCCTCCTCCTCCTCTGGCTGACTCACATCCTGACACAGCCCTTTCCATGCTCCACTATTCTATCTCTGATACTCTTGATGTTCTTGCCCCTGTCATGAGGATCCCCTTGAAGCCCAAAGCCAAGTGCAACTCCTGGCATGACTCTGACCTCGTCATCCTTAAACGGAAGAGCAGGGTAGCTGGGAGGAAATGGCTAGCTTCTTGCGCATCCTCTCGCTTGCTCCAAAAGCAATACCGGCTCTCTATCCGCACTAAGAAGAGAGCCCACATCCAAGCCTGCATCTCTGTGGCATCTAACAACTCGGACAAACTGTTTAAAATCTGCAAGGAGCTGGCCAATCCTGCTGCAGTCTCTACCTCTCCTGTCCAGTCCAAGGCCCTCTGCATGGCCCTGGCTTCTCATTTAATCTCTAAAACCCAGGACATCCTGTCCACCCTCTTGCCCTCTCCTCCTCCTCCCTCTCCTCTCTCCTCTAGCTCCGGCCCCCCTATGGCCATTTCTCTTCCCACTTTCTCTTCCTTTCCTCTGTTCTTCCCTGACAAGGTCTCTAGAAAAGTCCGATCTATGTCAAGTCTTGTCAAAACAGGTTCTTCCCTGTTCTTCCAAAACGTTCAAGGACCACATTGACACCCTCGCTCCTGCCCTGGCTGAGTTCTGCAACCACTTGTCATGCCTGCTGATCCTCGCTCCTGTGTCCTCACTGGTGTTGGACGTCCTGCTGGTCCACGTGCTGAACGAACGCCATTTGCTTATAGAACGGCTGCCAGACCAATTTGTACAAAATGGAGACTGACAGGTAGGTTGCCGTGGCGACGTTGTGGTGTTCTAGGACGCCGCTCAGCAACTACGCAATCCACGCTTCTCCACAGTCACGTGTCATGCAACTCAGCGTCTCACGTCGGTTCAGCGTCCTATCAAGATCAAGACGCTGTTTAAACTCTGTCTGTGCAGCAATCAGGTGCTTCTGATTGTTTGTTTTTATCAAAGATCTGTTCACCTTGTACCCGCTTCCCAGCGTTTTCGTGAACACTTCTCCTGACGACTCAGCTTTGCTTTCTGGACTGCGTCTGGCTCCGCCCATGGTTTTGTTTGCTGTGTTACTGACAACTTTGGCCCCAATAATGGATTTCTAAAGTCTATATGTTTTCGGTACGTTGCTTCCTGCATACTGCGGTCTTCTTTTCCTCAGCGGGTTTCACGCCTCGCCTCCTCAAGGTTTTCCTGTTTCCTGAACTGTCAACATAGTCTTGAGCTCAACGTTCCCCTCACCTTTCAACCTGGGGTTCTTCTTCACTTCGCCACTTGCTCAGTCATCCACGCTAGCCTTGCTTTCCATACCAGGTCTTCCCTGAATAAACTTAATGCACCAAACTCTGCCATTTCTCTTCAGTAAAAGAGGCGTTGTGCACTGTGCTCTGCTTCCCATTGAAATCACGACCTATGATTACAGTGAACTTCTTGAGGATCCCCTCAGTCAATCTCTTCCTTACCCAGCTACATTTCCACAGAATGTAATTAGTGCACAAAACTGTTTGGACGCTCTGCTGCTCGACTATACAGTGCACCAATCTGGATTTAGTGCGTCTCTCGTGCCGTACGGGTTACTATTCCTTACTAACCTTCCCTTCCTCATTTTGCCTCATTTGTTCATCACTTTTACCATCTGGACAAGTACATTGGACTGTCAACTACGGCAACTACGGTAAGACACCATAACAGCAGGGTTACTCAAGGGCAGGTGACGGGTTAGAGGGTTGATTCCATATTCTAACCACTTACTCCTAGTTTACTTGCTTTCTTGGGGGGAGTCAAGGAACAGTTCCTTCACTTAACACCAAGGAAGGTCTGGAGCTCTATTTAGCAGGTTACTCTAGATTCTTCCGGAATTAAATTGATCTCCTAAAGGATAGTTACTGAAATATTACTCTTTGTTCCAGCCTGGTGTTTTCCTGTTCATGTGGATCCTCGGCCTTTCAAATTATTAACTTCTCTAGCTTTTATGGTTAGTAGCTAGTGAGGTGCATCATGTGAAAGGTCTTTTCTTGAGTATATTAGTACTGATAGTACCTGGGCCCGGGCCAATTCTACACCAGGACCCAACAGGTATTTCACTTATCATTGAAGGACTCGTCCTTGCTCCTGGTAACTCAATCCTTATTCCATTCTTACTGCAAGGTGTGTGGCTAACTGTGACACCGCTCCTTCGCCACTGGAGCCTTCACTTTCCCCCTGAAGCACTCTCTTGTGCACCTTCTTCTCAAGAAACCCTCAGCCGACCCCTCCTGCCCAGCTAACTATCACCCAATCTCCATCGTGCCTTTCCTGGGCAAACTCCTGATAAAAGCTGGCCATCTCCCAGCTTAATCTTCACACTGAATCTGTTGGTTGTCTCCATGACCATCAGTCTGGCTTCAGAGCAGCCAGAAGCACAGAAACTGCTCTTCTGAACATCCGTGAAGACCTGCTCGCTAATCTGGATTCTAATCTCCCCTCTGTCATCATCTTACTCAATCTCTTTTCTGCCTTTGACACAATCGACCATGCCATCCTGCTCCATCGTCTCCGTGATGACCTGGGTATCACCAATCAGGCCCTGGCCTGGCTGCCCTCGTTCCTCTCTGATCGATCCTCCCAGGTATAACTCGGGTCCTTCCTTTCCTCTATCTCACTCTCTACCTGTTGTGTTCCCCAAGCGTATAATCTCTCTCCCTGGCTGTTCAACCAATACCTGGCACCTCTCGCCCACTGCATTGCCGCTCTCTGCTCCAACTTTCAGTGCTATGTGGATGACACTCAGCTCGTTTTCAGGCTCCCCTCTGCCACCTCTTCTCCTTCTCTCATCTCTGACTGTCTGCTATCCAGGAGGTCGGTGCCGTCGACGATCTCTGCTTTAATGCCAGTAAGACGGAGATTCTCCTCATCAGAACACCTTCCCCCTTCTTTCCTGTCACTCTCTGGCCGGCATCCATTGGCCCTCTCCCTGCCCCCACCTGTGAGGCTAAGAACCTCGAGGTCCTCTTCGACTCCACACTCTCGTTTTCTCCTCACATCTTTGACGTTTTTAAAAAGTCACATTACCAACTGCACCTCCTCAGAGGTATTCTCCCTTGGTTTCGTACGAATACAAATTACCGATCCCACCAAAAGAGCTAAAACACACACCACGAAAAGTTCTAACTACCAAAAGTTCGAACTTTTCGTGATATGTGTTTAGGTGTTTCGGTGGGGTCAGTATGGGCCCTGGTGGGGCTGCACTACAGTGAGCTGGGTGTTGCGGGTGACACCCCCCCAGTCCCTGGCCAGTAAAAAAAAAAAAAGAATCTTCCCGCTGCGGGGGTGTCCCCCGCAATACCCCGCTCACTATACTATACAGTATAGTCAACGGGGTGTTGAGGGGGTCACCCCCGTAGCTCACCCGAGCAAAAAGAAAAGAAAAAGAAAAAGCCGGGGGCTGTGAGGGTGTCCCCCGCAACACCCCGGTCCCTATACTATACAGTATAGTGGGCGGGCGTTGCGGGGGACACCCCCTGCAGCTCACCCAAAGTAAAACAAAAAAAAATAGAAAAGAAACGGATCCTGCGGTGCCGGTTCTCGATCACGGAAGTGAAAGGGAACCGGTGCCGCAGGGACACAGTGTGTCTGAAGAGAAGGTAACTAGGGGGGTAGGGGTGTGGTGGGGGCGTGGTGGGGGTGTGAATGAGTGAGTGTGAGTGTGTGTGCGTGTGTGTGTGTGGGTGTGAGTTTGAATCTGTGTGATTTTAATGGATGTCCGCATGGGAAATGTACGAACATTTCTGTGTTGCGTACATTTCCCATGCTAACATTTCCGTCGCAGACCATTCCGCAACAGTAAAATCATGCAGATCCTTCTTCCTTTCCTCTCCTTCCCCAGAAGCACACTTTCTCTAGAGCTCTGGTTCTCACTAGGTTGGACTACTGCAACAGCCTCTTTCTAAATCTGCCTGCTTCTACTCTCCACGCTTTGCAACTCATCCAGAACAGGACTGCAAGACTTGTCCTTAGCCTCAAGCCCAGTGATCATATCTCTCCAGCACTGAAATCTCTGCATTGGCTCCCAGTGGCTGCAAGGATTAAGTTCAAGGCCCTCTGCATTGTCCACAAAGCCTTCTGGGGCCTTGGTCTTCAATACCTCCAAATCTCTCTTTTCGTAAATACCTTCCTCAGGGTCAGTCGCTTCTTCAAGCAACGAGTTGGTGGTAGATCTCTTTCTTCAGCTGGGGCCCCTCTCTGGAACAGCCTCCTGCCTCTCTGAAACTCGAGGAGAACCATCTCTGGTTCTGGAAGCACATCAAGACCTTCCTCTTTGCTTCTGCCTTCTTTCTTCCTCTCCCCTGCGGATTTCCTGTCTGAAACTGCACTGGTCACCTGGCTACCCTCTGATTTTGGGCCCAGGTCCCTACCCGCCCAGTTGCACACCTGCACTGCCTCCCAGCAACCCTTGCACTTTGGTCTGTATCTGAAACCCTACAGTCCCCCTACCTGCACTTTTGGACACCTGCTGTCTGCACTTACCCTTGCACCTGCCACCTGCTGGCTGCACTTCTAGTTATTGTTTTGATCCCATGTACAGCACTGCCCCCTCCCCTTTCCCCTGGCACTTTCCCCCTCCTGCCTCCCCTGCACTCAATGTCACTTGGCCTAGTAAGATCGCTGTCTCTGCCCTCCCTCTGTTGCCCCTTACTTGCCTTGTCACGCCTTGAAACACTTGTGTATAGGCGCGTTACAAATGCCATATCATATCATATATCCTATCACCCCCACAGATCTTCTTGCCTTGTTTGGGCCATCTGCGGCGGGTCGGGGGGAGGGGTAGATTAAGTAAACTTTGATTCTTTATTATTGATTCTTTACATTATTTTACTCCTCGCGACCAGCAGACCATGTTACATTTCTGTCTGTCCACCTCATCTTTCCATCCAACCCATTCTTGGCCAAAACTCCCAAGCCGAAAGCCTCAGATGTTTCTTTTTCCTTCTCCCCCTCATATTACAATCAAATCTATTCTTGGCCAAAGCTCCTCAGCCTACTGTCCCAGAGGGGATTGTCTTACCCTTGCGGGTTGTCCTGGGCTGGAATGAGCACCGTTCATGTCAGGAGGGGTGGGTGGAGTCAAGCTATATCATTTCCATTGGCAACCCTTGACGATCGCCCTCAGATGTGGCCTTAGCACGGAGGGGTCTAAAACCCCCTCTCCTCTTCTCTCAAAGCTTGCTTTTGCTGCGTTGTTAGTCATACTGACCCACAATTTGCTGTGCTAGACCTTGCCTAGTATCAGTTACACTGCAGATCTGTTGTGCTGGACCTTCCCTAATCATCACATACACACTAACACCTCGCAGCTTGCTGGACTCACTTCCACATTGTCAATACTACTTCCATAAAACTACCCCTCCACTCTCTTTCACGTAATGGCATATAGGATTCTCTCCTTGTGAGGTCCCTTATCCCACCACCCCTATGTGGAATATTACGCAGCGGGCACACCTCCCTAGCCTCACAAGGAAAGGCTCCCATCTGGGGAGAAGTGATTGAATCTCGCGATTTGTCAAAATTCACATGCTCATAGTACAACCTTTGTTCGGCGAAGTACCATTTAGGTACATCACATAATGCAATACATGTAATACAATATAAACAAGTCTAAAAAATAAAACACCATACTATGGTACATAATATTTAAAATCCCAAGTCAAGACCATCAGAGAACACTTAACCGACTCCCATTAAGAGGAGTCAGAACAAATCTACACAATACTTTTACTTCCATTGCCAAGCCCTATGGATGTACGTAGTGACAAAGTAAACCACATTTAAGTCATTAGACATTTTACAAAACTTCATAGCTTCCCTAGTGGTGGTAATGTGATATAACAAGAACAATGGTTTCATATACCTGGTTCTTAATTATTTTACAACTTCACAGGTTAGCATACAATGGGCTGTTGTTTCTACACCTTTGCCACACATTGGGCACACAGAGCTACCCCTCCCATCCCACCTACTCGTATTTTCCCACACGGGCAATTAACATAGGTGTAGCTTCAGGTATAAGGCACGGGCATAGGCTGGCTCCACTGTATTTAGGTATAGCTCCATAGCCCTGCGAAGATTTGAACTCTAAGTAGTTTGGACCGGTTGCCAGGGCTAATGTGATCGTCTGTGCCCTTGTTAATTTATATCTATGAAACTTCATCTTGACTGTCCCTTTTGTGTCATCTCCCAAAATCTGCAGATTTTGCCAATATGGAGATAGACCCAAGAGGGCAAGCCATTTATTTACGTGGACCAACCATTGAATCCTGTGCCACCCCCCCCAATATCAATACATGCTCTAATGCTTCCCGGTATTTCACTAGCTCCTGGTTTCCCCAATCCCAGAGCCAGTAATAAACCGGTCTAATACTTATTTCTTCGCCAATGGGAGAGATACCACACTCCATACAAACTGTACTAGATAGGATGCTTTGAGGAAGCAGCAAAATCGCTTTCAGAAATGTGTTCTCTGTAATTGTTAGGGGGGTGGCATTGAAGTAGCCCCAGACTTCAGCGCTGTATAATTCTGCTGCCTTATCCTGCGCTGCGTAAGCTTGAGGGCAGGCCTTTTGCTCCCCTTCCGTGCCTAGAATGGTAGGCTTTCAGAGTCCCGCTATTCTTTTGCAGTAGAGTGTTGGCTTTGGCAACCTGATCGACCCAACGACCCCCACTTGAGAAGCGAATCCCCAGATAATCATACCAACCCACCTATTCTAGAGTTTTACTGCCACCTCCAATTTCAATGCAATTCCAGATGATTTTGATGTAAAAACCATAGCTTTAGTTTTTGTTGCATTTTTCTCCAGCTACAATTTATCGCATTCATCTGCTAGGGTGGACAGGGCAAGGCACAGTGCCATTTGGTTAGTGGAAAATAGGACTGCATCGTCTGTGAAAAACAAGACTGGGATGCAGTCCCCTCCAATCGTGGCAGGCCCGTGCTCACCACCAACAGTCTCTCAATAATAGAGTCGATGTACAAACAGAATAATATTCGAGCAAGGACACAACCCTGTCGGACCACTCGGTCCACTCTGAAAAATTATTTGTGTTTCCCTCCCTTCCCACAGCAGACAGTTGCTGTATTGCCATTCGTATTGTCATTATACCAGAGCTGGATCGCTCGCAAAAGTGTACTGGGGATAATTTTGGCATGCTAAACTGCCCACAGGTTATCTCTAGGGACGCTGTGAAATGCTGCCCTGAGATCCACAAATACCCCATATAAATTAGTGTTTGCAATTCTCACTTGTTTTTGGACCACTAAGTAGAACCGGAAGCACTGATCTATCGTGGTTTTTCCTGCCTGGAACCCGGCCTGAAGATGACTCAGTTGCTTGGTATCATCCACCCATGCCACTAGGTGCCTCTGCAGGACTTTAGCGGATGATTTTCCTGCGGCATCCAGTTATGATGTGGGTCTATAATTTCTCGGGTCTGTTCGGTCACCCTTTTTATGTATGGGGACTATCATCACTGATGTCCAGGTAATTAGGCACCCAGTCACTCTGCGTTACAGGGTTAAATACCATGGTTAATACCGGGGCCCAAATTGTAAGCTCACTTTTATAAAGGTCCATCGGCACCCCATCAGGTCCCAGAACTTTACCTGCCTTCTGTGCTCTTATAGCCCTCTCCCCTTCTGCGAGTGTGAATGTTAGGTTGCCAAGTCCATCATCCTCAGGTCCAGTACCCCCATCCAATATGGGGCTCATACATGCTCCCTCCCCCTCAGAATGAATTGAGTACAAACCCATAAAGCCAGCATACCATCTGGTCAGGCTTATACTGTCGGGGTCGGTTGCATCACCTTTTATATCCATGTGTGTAATAAGATGCCAAAACCCAACTTGGTCCCCACTCTGTGCACATTCTGTCAGGGTAACCCACCTAGCATCTAGGTGTTGAGAATTTTTACTGGCTATAAACTCCTTATATACCGCCTGTAACTGCTGTGCATGAGCTCCATCTACCTTGCCAGTACCCCTCAGGCATGTGTCTAGGGCCCGCTTTGCTTCTCTGCACACCTTGTCGAACCACAAGTTAGATTTTTTACCCTTCTGTCTTAGTCGTCTCACCGGCACGGTCAGGGAATCTCCTAGCAACTAAATTAAAGTGAGATAACTCACACGTTTACTTTCAAGAGATGTACTTGCCTAACAAATGCACTCAAGCTCCAGTATAATTTTGCTGTACCAAATCAGAGCAAGATCGCCCACGTTCAGAGTCGCCCATTTCACAGTACGCCTAGCATTACCATGGACCATCACGGGTGCTGCCCTATCCACTGTCAGGTCCGGCTCAGGTGAAAGGTCTTTTAATTGGAGAAGTATTGGCCTATAGTGCCTTAAAACCTCTAACCCTTCTATTATCTGCCAGTCCAATCCTGACACTAAGACATAATCTATTCTAGAGCGACCTCTTGGGGCGCTAAAGGTTTACCATGCTGGTTGGTCAGTAGCAATCCAGCCATTGCAAGGTGTCAGTCCGCATTATACAATATCCTAACGGTCTCTGAGGAGGCTGGATGTAATCTTACCGGTGTATCAGCAATTATGTCTGGGATGCCCCAAGCCTCATCCTGGTCATCCCAAAGACCTTCCAGCAATTTAGGTTGTTCTAACTGGGTGTTAAAGTCCCCCCATTGCAATGACACAATTCTTCCCACTATCGTCTGGTACTCAGTGTTCTAAAATATCAGAGTGCCTAGACTGCATTAGTCCTGGCCTTAATATTAGGTCTGTCATAAACATTAGACACATGAAGTCTACAGCAAGAGGAAATGTTGACCTCCAAGGACAGCAGATCTAAGGATCCTGTGTTTATCTGTTTGGCTACCCAGTTTCGTGATGTCTTTACCTCTACAAGAAGCCCCCCTGCTGGTCTCCCTCTAGGGCCCTGCTTGGGTTTAATCTCAAAAAGGTCATACCCCTGTATCTTTATTTCCTCTGTGGCTCATTTCCCCTGGATCATTATGATGTCATACAGATCTAATTACCCCACCCATTAATTATCAACAAGGTGTTTAGAGAGACCTGCTATGTTCTAGGACCATAACTTTATTTGAGTTGGCCTCGGGTAAATGTGGAGATCTGCGGTACTTGGTAGTCAATCTACCACCTCAAGATCTGAGCCCGCCTCTATCACTCTTCCCCCAGAGCTCCGAGATGGAGGCTCATTGTGTGCCAAAGTCCTGGGGTTCCCAATACTCCTGCTCCAATTGGACCCTGCCATGTGTTTCTCATTTCAGGGTGTATGGCAGCCTTCAGTGAAATTTTGCACCCTCAGTACCAAGCAATCCTTGTCATTCATCCCTCTGGTAAACCTGGATGTAATCCCTTCCCTCCCCCAAATGGCTGCCGCGCTTACAGTGCACTATATCTTCTCGTATCACTGAAGTGCACCCTCTCCTAGTGCGTGTCCAATGAATCACTTTATTCAACAGTGTGCCTTGGTCCTCATAGCTACCATCCCGCAATTTCAGGACATTAACCATTACCACCAAGTGCTTATGCTGGGCCGAGTAGTCCTTCCAGTCAGTCAGGCCTCTGGTGGTACCTGCATGGGTGCATGGCTATTGGCAACGGTGGATTTCAAGACTATGGGAACTCTCTGGGGGATTCTCTGGCCATTCCCTAGCATGGGAAGTACAGAGGGGTTTATGCCAGCATTTCCGACCCTACTTGACAGGTCCCCTTTGGCCACTTGTTTTCCAATAACCTCTAACAGTGGGCTGGCCCAGCCGTTGCCCTCTCCCTCCCCCCGGGCATGGCCCTGTGGGCTCCTTGGCTGTATCATTGGGGCGGGTTTATTTTTAACTCGATTTTCACTTGGGTGAGGATAATGCCCAATTCCCAGGGTCTTCTCACATTGTGTTTTGTTTTGAGCCTCTAAACAGTGGGAACACTTCTGAGTGGTGTTAGCCGCCAGCCGCTCTAGGTCAGTCAACAACTTTTCCATCATTTCCACCCCCTGTTTGAGATCTTCAATTGCCCTCCCACCCCCGCCTGCCCCCCATTTTGTTCCATGGGGATTCCTCTGCGAACTTTCATCTTCCTTGGGCTCCCTTTAGGCCTTCTAAGGGGGGTTACAAGCCTACTGGCCGGGATCTTTGCCCGCTTTGCTTTTACCGGGGCCAGAACTCTCACTGGGGGTGGGGATCTATCTTTCCCCATGCCATCTGCAGTCCTTTCAGAATTTCCTTGTCAGCTCAATAGTTTCACTCTCTGGGCAGGCAAGTGGCTTAAGGGGGCAAACCTGTTTGCAGTGGGTATCGATGAGCACACCTCAACCACATCCCCCTCTTCATGTACAGTACAATCCTCTCCATGCACCATCATTCCAGCTTGACCAGTGTCAACAACCATGTCTCCAGCGTCACTAGTTTTAGTTTGTGCTTTATACTTTACTACTGCCTCCAGCACAAACGGGTCAGGTCTCCCATTAACAGGGAGCTTCACTGCCTTTAGTTTATAGGATTTGCCTTCCTGCAGGCCAGCTTTTTAAAACATGAATTCATCCAGTGATTCTCCCCTTAGTGGTGGTGCTTTTCCCATTGCAGCATCCCTTGGCGCAGTCGCTGCAGTGGCCTTTTCCAATGGGCCGCTGGTTAAGTCAATCTCAGAGATTATGCTTGGACATGATTTAAAAATTAAAATGGAAAATTATAGTAAAATAAAAGACCTAGGTACGAACTGCAGTGCTGGTCCTTATTAGCACAATTTGTCACAGTTTACCACAATTTATCACAAATTGCGGGCTCAGGCTTGTGCGTGGTCTTATGCAAAGGTGCAAAGTTAAAAGGTTAAAAAACCTAAAAACTTAAAAAACTTTAAAACCATGTACAAAGGTTAAAACTTTAAGGCCTTAAAACCCTGACCTGGTTAAAAATAAAATGCGAATGCACAGTTGAAACTAATCAGATCTCAGTCTCAGCGTTTAGTCCTGGACCTGGTCCCAAATTCACCATAATCAGGGAAACCCACACTGTTTCCCCTGCCTGTTGCCAGCTCTCTCTCCCACATGGAGACAATGCCCATGAGGCTCAGCAGTCGAGACCTAAGGGCTATCAAGAACACCCAGAGGGATGATCATAGGACCACAGGACAGCCGCGGAACAGCCTTTCGACCAGACGACAGACCACAGCGGCGGCCACAATGTTAGACAACTGGAAGGGCCTCAAATGCACCGTTCAAGGGAACAAAGGGCAGAAATCCAAGCACGGTCGCAATAAGGTGTGCGAAGACCAAGAGAAGAAAAACAACAACACAGAGCTCACACCTCTGGATCCCGTGGGTCAAACAAGTACAGGCACAGGCATAGGCACGACTGCTATCGGATGCTATTCCGCCCCATCCGTACTATACTGCCTCCGTTTGAGCCGTACTAACCGCCTCTGACAGACTGCAGTTGGCTACAGGGTGCGATATGCACTGACTGCTCACTGCAGGCTGCACGGGTGGGTAAGGGAAGCACAGGGTAAGGGCAGGAAAGCCAGTGGGGAGGTCGCTTTTAGTCAGACATGGCAGAGCAGGGTAGCCCAAAGTCGACGTGGGTCCCTTTCCGGATGGATCTTTACAGGCAGGACTCTTACTCCACTTGCTCGCGACTCGCCCTCCTAGGGCAACGCCACCGTCAACCTTTTTCTGAGACCAGTCCACCGAGAGCACAGAGAAGCACAGCTTTGGCAGCGAGCAGGACGCCACTTCTCTCCTCTGGAAAGAGGAGCTGGAGGAAAGGACCTAACGACATGTGAAGCCTGTGTCAAGCCACACCACAGCTAACCTGAGGCGATTTCCAACACAGTACCAAGGCCAAACCCTCTTAGTATCTACTGTGAGAATCGCTTTATCCAGCACTTTCAACTCACTTGAAGATCCACATGACAGTGAAAGCATTTACCTGCAGCGCCTGTGGCCATTGCTTCACTACTGGATTCAGTCTAGCCATTACAAGAGATCTCACAGGGGCAGGAAAATCTCTAAGTGCACAGAGTGTGAGGCACACTCTGGGCTTGCCTCAGCAGATCCATTCTGGGGAGAATCTATACAGGCGCACAGGATGCGGTAAGCACTTTAATCAGAAGTCACACCTTTGGGTAATCCAATGGAGTCATCACTGTTTCCCCAGTGGTGACCTCCCCCTGTGTGGCAAGGGGACGGCAGGCGCTTCCTGATCCTGGTGTGGTGTTATTAGGAAGGATCATGGGAGGAAACAACTACCGGGGAGATATGGTGACTTCATTGGAAAAGATGCTGTATTGCCCCCTCGATCCCCCTGCCCAGTTCCCATGAGGGAGACCCTCTGACACCAGAGACTGTAATAGCCTATTGTCAATTAGCAGTTCTCCCTGGTAGAGAAAGTCAGAAAACCTTTTTCTTACATTATTCTGATCAAGCCCCCACTTGTGACCCAGATATCTACAACACACACATAACACCTTTTTCTGATGGGCCGTTTTGTGAAACCTCTGAGAGTGACAAGTCCAAAACTATCTATGGACTCCAATTCCCATAATTCTTCAGGTACTGAGACGAGGAGGATGACAAGGGAATGTATGCAGAGCTCAAACAACAATGTGCAGACTAGTTGTTTTCCAAAACCTAAAGTGTACGGGACCTTGAAAAATGAAAGCAGAACTGCTGGAGGAGAGAGTGCAGGAGAGGATGAATGGTCCCAGCTGGAAGCTCCCAGATGCGAAGCACACAGGGACAGAGAAGCCTTCCGGTACTGGTTGAGGGGCGACGCAGGAGAGCAAGGAAGGCAACAGAGATATTGGGAGTCACACAGGAGCTCCTGGGTGTCAGGCTGCTCAAGGAAGCAGCATTCTCCTGTCTGAACTGGAGAGGCATGCAGAGCTGCGCAGACCGCTAAAGGGAGGTTCAAGGGCCAAGGACCATGCGGTCAAGGACCAATTCAACACCCAATAAGAATGCAGACAAGGCAAAGTACAAGAGATAACCCCAATCCTACACCAGTGCATAAGATACCAGTGTGGGGAAGAAGTGTGAAAAGATATTCAACCAGAGAACTGTGAAACACATAAGAAGTCCTGGAGGCGAGTACACCAGGCAGCTGAAGTCTTGAATTGGAGATTCCTGGCAGGGGAGTACACCAGGTAGTCTGAAACCCATAAAGAAAGGTCCTGGCAGGCAAGTACACCAGGCCACTGAAACTGAAAAGAGATTCCTGGCAGGGGAGTATACCAGGAAATCTGCAAATGTACAAGAAAACTCTACAGAAAGACTGTTGCAGAATCTATTTGTTTAATCAAGAACTTTGAAGATGCAAAGAACTATTAGTTAAAGAGACATGTTTGCCATCCTATTTTGCTAATCCAGGGAAAGGGAATGACCCTCTGGATTCAAGGGTCTTTTCCTTGAAGACCATTTTGGTTGGAGTTATTTTGAGTTTGAACACTTTTTACCAACACCAAAACAAAGACATTTCCTTGCACCTTTTTTGTTTTGTTTAAAGTTTTAGGGTCAGGATATGGACACAAAGATGGCTTTCCAGTTACTGACATCCTGACATAGACAGATCCTTCGTTTTAGTTTCTAGATAGGAAAGCTCCTCTTTAGAAATAGGGTTAGAGAGGCCTTTTCACTTACTTAGCACCAAGGTCCCTTTGCGGGTCTAGACCAGCCGTTCAGGTTGGGTCCCGCAGAGGGACCTCGTAGTAAGGCGCTAATGGGTTAACGGCGCCGCAGCCTTTTACGGCGCCGTTAACCCATTGGCGCCAGGGTCGTAATGAGGCCCATTATCTAATAATAGGTGTGATGACAATGCTACCATGCTGCTTACCAAATTGTGGTCTGGAAAAATTCACTACTTAGCAATCTGATGCACTCCCGACATGAAAGGCCACCCGGGCCTGTGATTCTAACCATCATCACACCGACCGTAAAGCATCTTCATACTGAAATGAAATATTCCCCCACTTGCTACAACTAGTACCCAGTGGAATACCAGGGTGAGCCAGACCGGGACATTTGTCAGTGAGTCACCGCTGCCGTACGGCACCTAAGTGAGGCTGCCCAACGGGAAAGGTGTCCCGCTGGCAGGACAATGTGTGCCAAGCAATTCCTGCTCGGCACGCTCATTGTCCTGGTACACCTTACCCTTTCCAAACGGGAGAGGTGCCCGCTGCCAGGACAAGGTGTGCTGAGCAATTCCTGCTCAGCACACTCATTGTCCTGGCACACCTGACCCTTTTCCGAACAGGAGAGGTGTCCCACTGCCAAGACAATATCCCAAAAAGCTCCGGGCAGCAGACCGGTTCTCAGGTTGCTCTGTTTCAACAGAGCTTTACAATGTGAGCCATTAGGCATGGATGGGGGGGGGCAGGGGTTGGGACTATTAGCACAGACATTTGTCCCTTTATAAATGGGAGGGAGTGATCCAAAGTGAGAAGGGTGCATAATGTTGCATGCTTTATGAAATAATGACAATGGCTTTAAAACACAAGGGGGATTTGTTAGGCTCACATTAATCTGCGGCATGCTATTGTGACTTTGCATGCAGGATGGGGAGGATAAAACTAAAGCCATACTCTTATTTCTCAACATATTTCCTTATTTCCCAACATATTTCTATGACAATATAGATATAGTTTACTACGAAAGGCTAAGGTTATTATGTAATGTGGTTTGCTTCCAAGGCATTGCTATACATAAAGTATTATTTAAGCACATGAAATGCAAAGCAAAACCTTAATAAATATCTACATCAACTAAATCTGGGAAGATGTGCTCAGTTGCAGAAATTGTCCACATCCCGGTTTCACCATTTAACCAAAGTGTGTGATCCTGGGCAAATCATTTAATCGCACTGTGTCTTATCTACAGCTCTCGAAGTGATTCTGAATCACTTCATAGCTTATGTTAATATATCATGCTATTATTTTTTTTTAAAAGCCTAATGTCTATATTTTCTTTATTTATTGAGCATTTGTACAACTGAATAGTGTTTCAAAGCGCCAAGAGTTGCTCTATATATAATAATAGTGCAATTTAGGTATTTCGTACCAAAGTTATTTGCCACTTGGCTTACTTATGGCAACTTATTCAAAGACTGATGATGCTCCCTGCAATGTTCTTTTCTGTGAAGTCACTTCTGTTGGTGAAATCCATATGCAAATTAGGAGGGTTTGCATGTATTTTGCCCTAGAGCGCCTGGACAAAGTGCTAATAGATGATTTTTCTGCATCTGCAATAGTCCTGCAGTTTTATTTGAATTTGTTATGTGTTAAAATGACATCTGCGACTAATGTTAGTAGATTGGGCATGGGTGGAAGGTTTGGGGGGCGTGAATGAGACTGTATGAAATTGTGCGCTCTGCATTTGTGGGGAGGGAGTAGCAAGACTGTTTTCGTGGCCCTGCCCCTCTTGCAGTGCTTGGTACTCCCCTGCTGGTACCTCACACCACCGTCTTCTACAAACATACCCCCTTAATCTCGCCTTAAGGCCACAACGCTTGGATGCAGAGTCCGCATCCAACCAGGGGTGGCATCAGTGCCTTTCGACCCTTTCAAATTAGTTTGGGGTAAAGCAACCGCATCCATGTTGCCAGTCAGCTTTCTTATAACCCGGAAATGCATTTGTTTCTCTGTTTTCGTTCTGGGGGTAGTAAATTGTGCGCTTTGCATCGCTCGCAGTACAAGCTTCTTTTTCCCTTCCCATGGTATAAACAAAAGTGTTATGACCTCATTGCCGTCTAACCCTCGAATCCTATCCTCCACCTCAGCCACTTGCTGGCAAAGAAGGGTTTAGCGCTTCTCACTGGGCATTTAGTGTTTAAGCTGTGTGCCATCGCCTGAAAATCCCTGCTTTCCTTTGGAATGCATTCTGCCTTGTCCTGAAGTGCTCTCTGTTAGCTGTATAGAAGCTTGATACCCATCCACAGCAAGGCTCGCATATCCTAGGTAACTCACAATCATATTCATATGCAGATGTGCGATCCAGAGTACAGCCGCGTTTGCTTTTTAAAAACACACAAAACCTGCTGAGCCTTGCCGAACACAGCATTCAATAGCGCAACGGTACTGCTCTTGCGGCAACTATCCGTGCGTTCCGGGATAGCTCAATTGCTCATACTTTCCCCCACTGAATCTAAAGCATCCGCATAGCAAGTTTCAGTGCGTTCATGCGAGTTTGCGTCCCCCCAATATATTTCAAATGAACACTGCTGCCCGCCACCACTGCAGATACCAAACATGCCATTGCTCTACTGTAGCACTGCTCGCTCTACAAGCCTGCACTGCAGCCTGTTACTGTGCTGCCGCACTACTGACAAAAACCAAAATAAAAATGTCATCATCGATGAGGCACTGTGTGCATCTGCATCGGTGGGCACGCTAACTGCATACTTGACAACCCTACTGATTTAAGCAGCAGGCTACTACTTTTTAAGCAGTCCTACCGCCTACAGATTTGGGTGACAGATCCTACTGCTTTTTAGCATCCGGAAATGTATGTGACTCCAAGGCAATTAATCTGTCTGTGCGTTGAGCCGGTAAGTGATACATTTGAGTGATGGGCTCAGATCAATCCACTGACCTGACAGCTACATGACTCTGCCCTGCAATCTTGACGGGACATGCCGTAGGACGGTGAGCCAACACAGAAGACAAGTAGCAGAGCGTTCTACCATCACACAGCAGCTGCCTATCAGACTGAGGACAGTATCAGTCTCCATGTTGTTCAGTGTTCAACCTGCACTTCAGGAATATATATGATATATGTACTGCCCAGGCTGCTGCTACAGAGCAGTGGCCAACGTTGCCTACCAGCACTGTGTGATTATTTTCTGTGAAGTTAGGCAATTGAATTTGGTGTTAACTTACTATTCACAATTATACATTTTAAACATTTGAGGATCTTTCCATGTTGTGCTGTTTGATGGGTTGCGCATTTTAGAATGCTCCACTGGTGCCAACAATGTACGCTTTGTAATGTCATGTGATGTCATTGTTATGCTAAGGATTATTTTTAAATTTGAAAAATCCTACATCTTTTTGGTCACAGAATGTTGGCAAGTATGTAACCAATACCCAAATGCTGAGAGTGCAGTTGTGGAAACGGATGCGATTTAGCACAAACACCTCACTATACACACTGAACGTGCATAGAACGCGACAAAACATCCACATCTTTTGTCCAGTCTAGCGGTTTAGGCTAGATCCACAGAGCATGCGCGGACATACTACGCATTTTCTGACAGATAGCGGCACGGTCCGTGTGCCAGTGAGCCCCTCCCCCTGCCTTCAGCAGCTTTCCGGTTCCTGCTCTTGATTGTTAGCGGCGTTGCTTGGCTGGTTTTCCCATCCTGGTGCTTTGCTCTGTTCTGCCAGCGCTTTATGTGCTGCGCCGCTGCTTCATTACAGGCACTGGGCGTCACGTCCCGGTTCCACCCTACCACGGGTGCTGGAGCAAGTAGATGTGATGAAAACGCCACAAGAAAACGATCTACAGAGAATGCCGGCAGATTATTTTGTGGAAACCCGTGGTTATTCAGTCACACAATTCTATATCGACCCCAGGTAGGGATTGCATGGGATGGAGGGGATTCATTGAGGTGGGTTTAAAATGGTCAAGCTGTTACTGACTGATTTGTTAAAACCTGTAGAATAAGCTGTCAAAATGAAAAGCAAGCTTTGGGAAAGACAATCGTGGTGACGTTTGTGATGGCGTATTTCATATGTCGTTCATAGTCATGGATGTTAGGGTTGACCAGATTAAAAAAAAAAAATGAAAACCGGGACCCGCTACTGATGTCAAAATAAGGCTAAAATGTGCGTGTGCCATGCCTACACGTCAATAATGGGAAAAAGGGATTTGTGTGTGGGGATGGGGTCATAGTTAAGCCATGCCCCCGTATACACTGTATGGATGACTGAAAGCATGTTCAAAACAAAGGAAGATTCGCTCCGAATGCTTGTTCGGATTGCTATTTCAGGCGTTACCATGCAGCCCTTTGTGCCACAGAGGTGGCTTGAGAATCAAGTAATTTATGAGCATGGTTTGAGGTTCAAGCCCAGCCTATGATGGTTTATGGCAAACTATAAAAGTGTATATTTGGCTTGTAAAGATAGTTGTTAAACGAGTTTCATTTATAGTCGCAGCTGTAAATCTGCCAGTGGTCACCCTTCCTAAACACAGAAACGGGCTTTAATAATAACGGGACAGGTGGACAGCGGCCCTGATTTTGGGGCAGTCCTAGCAAAACCTGGACATCTGGTCACCCTAATGGATATATAACATACTTGGGCACTCTGATTCAGGAACCAGGTTGGAAGATAGTGTGATTGAAGTATTCAGTGAGGTATGCAGGGTGATGGGTGAGTGCCATGTGTTCAGAGTGTATGTGGAGCTTGGCTGGCAGGTGATTGATAATTGTGGGGTTAGTGTGTGCTTGTGACGGGGAATGTGCTTTGTGCCTGTTGGTGCTTGGTGGGGTGGGGTGTGTGCGTGTGGAGAAGGGATTATTAGGGGTTAGAGCGCTCAACTGACATGGAACCCAGCCTTATCAGCCTCCTTGAAATGATCCTGGCAGCAGCTGCATTCAACACAACTGCTTCCTCAGAAAGCACTAAGCCCAGCCCTACAGATAAGGTGTGTATCGGCCACTTTTCTTCACAAAAAATTGACAAATACTCCCAAAAAATTAAAACCGGGAGTAAACGTACTCCCAACAAAAAATAGGGAAAATACATGTAGAATCGTGCACTCCTGCTTTCACCCTTGCAGCTCCATGGATATGTTTGTACAAGTAGGCACATAGTACCACAGGAAGAAATATTATTTTAACTTCCTAATTGGAAGAAGTAAATATGTATCTGTTTAATGTGTATAAATAAAAAGGGGCAAATTAATACACATTACAAACAAATATTCAGGCTTTTAGTTAAAACCTATTGGACTTACATTTTTACTTCCTAAAAAAATATATATTTTACTCTCAACTTTAAAAAATAGGCAGTAAAATACTCCCACTTCCAAATCTTTTTTGGAGCACTGACTAAGCCTTCCACTGACCTGGTCATTAGGTTTTGCAACTCACGAATGCAGGGGGTTTTCCTTCCATGGTGGTGGTTACACAGTAGGGTGACATTGTATGTGTGTGTCTCTAATAACAACATTATAGCAACACCACTCCCCCCCCTCTTGAGCTCCTCCACAAAGCTCTCCTAAAGGGTGGTATGGTGACATGAACGAAACCCTACCCAGGGGAATATACTGGTTTCAGGATGGTTCATGTTGTGAGAGTGCTGGCATGGTCTGAAGGTGGCGTTGTGTTTTTGAGGCTGCAGGAACTTACTGGTGCACAAAAGAGAAATCCAGAGAAAAGGTTTAGGGACCAGAAGAATACCATCCAGGCTTGTGCATTAAAATGTGCTGCTTGAACCCCCAAAGCAAGGGTATCATCACTCCATGGAGGTGCATAGTCGAGCGGGGATGCCGCACCTGCAGGGTTTCTTATTACACAGGTGTATGTATGCACAGTGTGGTTCAACCTGGAGCACCTGCTCTCGGTGTACAGGTTTGTGACCCGATCTTGGAAAGTGGGGAAGGAGGGGTAATGAAAATCTCACCATGGATCTGACGGAAGCCTGTACGAAAGGAGAATAACGGAAAGGGGAGCTGCAATACAGAAGGATAGCATTTTGTGCCCTAGAGAGCGTGCAGCAGAAATAAGAGTTGTCGTACTCTGCAGGAAAATGTCATCTAGCTGGTGCACCTTAGGGGCAAAATGTTGAGACACAAATGCAACACATGACATATATGTACTGTAGAAATTGCTGATCATTGAAGTGAGGCCCAGTCACAACCCGCGCGTTCACTAGTGGCAAAACGAGTTTATCAGGGTCTCTTTTTATTTTTATTTTGTAAACATTTTTTTTTCCTGCATCCATTAATCTCATTGCATTCAAGTTGACGAGAACCCTCATAATCCTTTCAACTGTCATTTGAAGAGCGTCCGTCTACCCCTAATCCAAGACGTCCCAGTATGTCCTTCCCTTGCAAAAGGAGCTGAACCATCACTCCACTGCCCCCCCCCACGGGAGACCACAATACAGAGTTTACTCAGTCTTCGCCCCTGCAGACCTTCGACTCCATGAACCCTCGAAGAAGTTACACCCCTTCACAATAAATTCTACTCCAAATACTCTTATTCAGGACACCTCCACATCTCGAAGTCCAGGAGCTCTCTATTCAAGATACTCTACTCCAGAAGACAGCCCCTCTCCCCTCCGGCTCTCCCTCCTGTCTACCACTTCCCCTTCCCAGAACCTCTCTTCCAGAAGACACTCTGTCCAGAATACTGTCCATTAGTCACTCCACTCGTTGTTGCTCTCCTGCAAGCCCCCTTTTTCACCAGCCCAACTGCTCCACTTCACACAGGTAGCCATATCTGATGTAAGTCTGTTTCCCCACATTGTCTCCAGACAAGGACCCCCTCAAACAGACATGTAATCGTGGCTCCTGAGAAGTTGGGGGTTCAGACAGCACCCCATCCTACTCCACCAATTACTTCTCTCCTGGTCCATCACGGAGAAACTGCCTGATTGCTTTCACCTGCACCCTTCATGTCACACTCTATATTAATGCAGCCAAAAATCCTGACTTCTATGCTACGTTGCCCAGGTGGTTCTGCCCTCCTCTTTTATCTTTACATTGCTTGTGATACACTACAAGAGCTCCCTCACCGACACCATGATCACATCAAGTGCTCCCTGGTGCATAGTCGAAAAACCAGTACTCAGTCCAAGCTTGGTACCCCACTGTTCTCAGCATGCTGGGCGTCTGCTTCCTCTGTTTCTCATGAGTGTAGGCTCCTCTTTCAGTTGTATCGGCTCATCCAAACTCCTGAGTAGGTCCCTCCAGCCCTGATCCTCTTTCTGAATATTAGTCTCTGTTTGGGATTCCATGCCAGAGTTCTGTGGGAGCAGAGAGGGGTTTATGGGCTAGAGTTCTCAGGAAGCGAAAGGGGGAGAGGAGAAGATGGAGTCTCAGGGAGCAGCCGGGAGTGATTGGGGACATTAAGCTACATTGATCAGCGAGGCGTCTCTGTGAGAACGGGCGGTGCTCAGAGAGAAGGAGACAGTGGCAGCTCTACACTGTGAAAGGAGCAGCTGAAGGCACAAACAGGCAGGCAATTGAATGATCGTTGCATGCTGTTTGAAAGCGTAAGATTTCAATTGGAACCCTTTGATAGACAAAATGAATGTGAAAGCTATGCGCTTTGGTTTAAATGGTGCAAGGCTGTACAAAATAACAAAGGTGCCTTTTCCAGTTAATGCCACAAGAGTTGCCAGCAGGCCAACACCTATGCTACATATTCCATAGTTTCTGTTATAGCCAGAAGCCACAATGGCTAGCTGTACTGGATGTTTCTTCATCCATCTTACCCTGCTCTTCATAAATGAGGCTGTTCATGGGCTTGTTTCTTGGAGAAAACATATGCAGAAATGTGTTTCTTTATTTGCATTTAACCATGCTGTTTTCTCTGCCTATTGCAGCTGCTCTCCTAGCAGTTTCAATAACCCTGGGGTAATAGGGCAGGCTTTACCAAAACTTAAAAGACCCAGCAAGGAGGTGTTGATGAATTCTCAAAACCTAATGCGAAGGGTCACTTTTCGTCTATGAGTTTTATACCAAAGCCCCTTGACAGTAACCGACTTATTTACAAAACCTTCACTCTCCCTATGATTTAGGAGACATTCTGTGACACTCCAGATGACCAAACTCGTCTCCTACCAGCCCTTGGTAGGAGCATTGAGAGGAGAAAGAATTTGGAGGATGAGAGGGAAGCTGTTGTTTTCAGGACTGGTGTGCGCTCTGGATGGCATAGTTAGCAAACTTGTGTGGCAAACTTCATACTGCCAACTATGCAAGGCCCTCGGTATGGTCCGGTAGCAAGAGAGTCGGTGAAACAAGGAACTACTGCACTGGATTAGATGACGCTATCCATGTTCTAAAGTGGGGTATTCCGCATTAGGGCGGTCCAGTAATACCATTCCTGCTCATCAAAGTCATATGAAGGACTAAACGGTCCAAATTGCATTCAAAACTACCCACTCAGTGCCACTTTGGCTGGGACAAGTGCAGCCTCACCAACAAACAAGATATATGCATATAACTCCTCTATATTTGGTCTAGCCTGCCTCCTGGAAATGTCTGTTTCTGTCAAAATCCCATTGTTTGAAAATGTTGGTGAGCGCAAAATAATGGCTATGCAGGTTGAAATTAACGGGAATCGGGACCTAGGGTCATACATGAAGTCTAATAAAGGAGGGAATTGACAACGGTTTGCAATATGAGCTTCTTTTTGATATGGCTTCATAATGAAGTCCATTCTAAGAGTCCAAATACACATTCTATCACAGTGAACAAAAAAACAAACGGTTAAAGGGAAAATAGAGAAACAAACCCAGACTACGTTAACCTCTGGTAGAGATATGGCTGTGCAATACATTTCTATTCTAAATGTCCATGTTATAAAGTTTTGAACCGTAACAAGAAACATACGGGATGGCATACTAAAATCAACGGGAAACACAAAATGATTTTATTAAATTATATCACCAGACCTTTTTAAGTTGTTGAACATTCAGAGTATGGATTTTAAGGTCCTCCATTTCCCCATAAACGGACACTAATAAAAGGATACCTAAAACTCTATAATACATTCTGATTATTATGTATTGGAACTTTCCAACTGTTAAACAATATCGACCTGAATTAAATCCCTCAACACACATTTATTTCTCTGACCCTCCCAACAAGTCCCTCAGGGGTGGAAACCACTTTAGTGCCAAACACCCAGAATAGCTTGTTGGGCATAACCATCCAGACTCTGGGGTTGGGGGGATATGGACCTCCCAACAACCACCTCTAAACAAGTGTTTTGATTTGCATATGAAAAGGACCTTCAATTTCAAATTGAGTTATGACAGAACCATTGAGTCCCTTTCAGAGAAAACCCCCAACGCTTATGTCCTAGCTTGGTGCCACCAACCCAGCACATCAATGTGGAAATAGATAGTAAATACACACACAGACGAGGATACATGATTCCAGAACTTGGGATTTCGTGGTAGTTTCAGTTTGGATCATTATTTCTTTTCCAAGGTCTTAATCTGCCCTCTTTGCTCTTAGACACTGTGGCTTAGGGTTTGTGTTCTGACCCACACTTTTAGATGAGTTTGCATCCGTCTAGGTGCAGGAGTCAGTCCAAGAGACTAGTGTCAATCTTCATACGTAAAAATAAGGAAACAAAGAAAGCCCCACTGATATGTTATGTCTTCTGTTTCTCAACCATGTAGTTTAATCATGGGGGCCTTTCTTTTTCGTGAGTTATTAAAGCCAAGTCTTGAAAATGTTGAATACAGGTAATTCCAAATAAGATTTTAGAAGCATTCCGGGCAGCACTCCATATATTTTCTTTTGTAGTGAAAAAATGTACACGGGTGAGAGCATCCAGATTTAAATTGTGGTGTTCCGCTGCGGAGAGCATTTGCTGGGTTCCACGCTCTTCCATCTTTGTCCTTTTGAAGTTTCAGTAGACTGAGAAAAATAAATCTTGGCCAAAACATTTTAAATCTGCTTCTGGTATATGCATTGGAATCCGTTGGATGTATAGGTTATTTCCTCTTGATCTGTTTTTAGCATCTTCCTATTTCATATTAATGGATATGCATTGTGCCTGTAGAACTGGTTTTTAGCACTTTACATAATATGAGGTCAAGACCTCAAACACCCAAACGGGTCTATCAAGACCCACACGGCCGCGAAAGCATTGATATATCAAGAGGTGGGGAAAAAAATTGATTCAGATATAATAAAGTTCAGAGAAAAACTACTTAGAGAAAGAAACGTGACAGATTCAGCAAATCAAACCAGAACAAAGAGGGCCACAAAGCAAATGGGAAATGGCTGGCAGGGTTGTTGGCAGAAAAAGTCCATAATCAATAACGCGATAAAGACAGAGGAAAATCAGACTGGTCCCTGGCATGTTGGAATACCAGATGCTTCGCCCACCTATTTCAAAAGGGGGAATCACAAATAGAGGGGTTTGAAGTCATCTGCTTACAGGAGACATGGCTAAGAGAGGCCCCCGATACTAGATAGATACTGGGTGCTTTTAAATCCAGCAATTAAAGGGCCCAAAGGAAGACCAATGTCGGGCCTTTTGACAGTCATTAAACATTACTTGCATTGGACTTCGTTACATATTTACAACCAAACTCTGTATATACAGATGGTGGCAGTTGAGTTACCGAAGGACAACTGAGCCAATCATAGAGTACTAGTATTAATCTACACATACTGAAACCATGCAACACAACTGCTACCAGAAGATATCATTGCGTTGATTGACCAGTAAAGGAGGACTTGGAATGATCCGTTCTTTATCATTTTGGGCAAACTAAATAGCATTTGCCTGGACCAACAAAACTGGGAAATTGAAGATTTAATGGGCTAGTGCGCTCAAAAATGTTGTCCTGATCGTTCAGGCATCTGTTTTTCAGCATACTGTATTGATCGTAAAAAAAACATTCATATGCTTTTTACCTTAATTTTCCTCACTTTTACACATGCGAAAGCAACCGGTTGGGCGTGACCATCTTGTGTTAATCGTATCCGTTGCTGCATCGCCCTAAGTTCAAGTGCCCTTGCGGCAGTAAATCATATCCCCCGCCCCTGAATCTGACATCACTAGACACTTAAGCCCCTTTTCACAAATCCGACGCACGTCTCGTGTAAAGGTTCTCTGTGCGCAAGCTATTGACGTGTCTCCATGGAAATGGCTGGACGACCTCTTTCATCAATAAGTATAAACAGACCTCTTCTCATCAGTAGCTTTTTTCAATCGTTTCACTGTCTTTTTTTTTTTTTCTTTTTTTTTTATTGCCGGTGGCTCGTTTCTGCTCTGTTCAGCTACTTTCTTAGCACAGAGCCCATGCAAACCAATACTAATTGTTGCTTGCATTTTATTAAAAAATGTTTAGTATAATGGCAGCAATACAGCCGTACCGCTACGAGCCTGAGTATTCGAGGAGGAAGTAATTGAAAGAGAAATATGCGGAAACAATGGGGAATAGAACAATATTTTAAGAAGATGAATCACCGGATCATGAGCCTGAACCTAGTCGCATGGAAGACGTTTCCACCTGGTGTACCTGCAATCGCTGCAAGGTCATGGCAACCGAGGTGGAGAACTGCTGCTGCAAAGAAAACTCTGGATGCTCGGCATACATATCAGAAGAAGAAACACCACTGCTATGAGCTGCATGACTTCAGGGGCACCTGCCTCACAAGGTCTGTGTTGGGGATTATGATGGTGCTTATGCACGAACTTCGCGCCACAGTTTGCCTTCACAATCCAAGTAACGAGTACGTTTACTTTAGAGGTGATGCCATTTTGACCACTGAGGCGAATAATATTTAGTTTGACTCCTACATTGTTGTAACTTTGATCGATCACTGACAAATGAATTTAGTCTTCAAATTGGATATATTTCTATCGCTTTTTGCAAACCTGAGTGTTCATCACTTGCGTGTGTTTTACTTTCAGCTAAGAAACAATATTTCTTTGTGGGCCAAACCGTTATGGATTAAATGGGTGTTCACTTTTGTAAGGTGTCTAGACTCCAAAGCCCAAGTTCATTTATCAGGGAAGTAACGTTTGTAAGGGCAACTATGGCCTTGTCTTCCCGGATGCGTTTTCAAGTAAGGGTGGAACATTTGTATGGTTAATTCAGTTACAGTATGTGTTTCTCTTCCACAGGTGGTACAGGCTGGTAGCCTACCGTTCATTTACATGGTGGCTTTATGGGAGGATTCCGCAGCGACAGCGAACAGTACAGGGGATTTTCACACACTGTGCAGCAACCTCAAGTATACAATATGTAGTTTGTATTAACATCACCAAACTAAATAAAATACAAATGAGCATATACGAATAGTTGTTTAAATTTTTCAGTGAAATCAAGAACACGCTCACTCGTTTATGAGGGACATGAAAGAATGGCTGGCGCCCTTTTGAGCTCACCTCGTCTGCAACAATCCATCCCCTCTCCATTATACCCCACTCCAGTATTGGGATTGTGGGAACGCTCAAGGTGCCAAACGCCATGTACACTTCAAAAGGAACATTCTTCACGGTGACCATTATTCTCATGGCCTCCCCAGACCCCGTGTCTCCAGACTTCCCTCTGCAACAGCCTGCCCCGGCAATCCACATAAGTGTGTCTCCCTTCAGCAGTGTTCCGGTCCTTTTGCACTCTCCTCATGCCCATCCATCCCCCCTCCAGTATCAATGGCTGTTCGCACCTGTGGCCATGCGCTCGCAAGGGGGCATGGAGGGTGGGAACGCTCAAGGTGTCAACACCATGTACACTTCAAGAGGGATCTTCTGCACAGTGACCATTGTTCTCATGGCCTCCTCAGACCCAGTGGCTCCCGGCTCCCCTCTACAAGACCCTGCCCTGGCAATCCACATAAGTGTGTCTCCCTTCAGCAGTGTTCCGACCCTTTTGCGATCGCCTCATGCCCATCCATCCCCCCTCCAGTATCAATGTACCAGCATCACTGATGACATCATGAATAGGGTGCACATTCTAGCATTGGATTGGTGAGGGGCCTATGGAACAGTTGATACTGTAAGGGAAACAAGATGATAATGTTGCTCTAATCGCACACGTGGGTCAGCTGGGCTCATCTCCGCGGTGTGGTCAGGGCAAGGGAGCACACATCTTTCTAACTAAACATCAGGATCTGATAATGCAGAAATAATGGCACACATAAAATCTTGCATGAATAGGGGTAATCGGGTCGCATAAGCTAATGGCATTCTAACCTTTACCCTTTTGGATTCTCTTTGATACCGCAAACTCTGCACCCAGGTGCCGACCCCAAAGGTTTGATCTGCCATCTGGCCCGCTTGGGTCCTCATAAAATAGGTAGACGCTTTGTTGTTTTTTGGGAAAATATATTGCCCCACAGGATTAGGGCTGTGGTGGGGGTCCTGGAGTGATCGGGGCGCTGGAGGGTCAGATGGGTATCACCATGAAAGGAACTGGGGGGTTGAAGCTGGTGGGCTCTGGACTGGCAGGGTGGTGGTTGAGAGGGCACAGGCAGTTTAGTGGAGATGAATAAGCACTTGGCTTATGACTTCTCACTGTCTCGCGCTCGTTGCAGTGGGCATTCTTTCCGAAATCATACTACAGGATTGTAACAAGGCTTCCTTGAGAACAGGGCTCGCGCAGAGCTGACAAGGGGGAGGCGATGGTGTGGGCTGGCTGTGCGAGGCGTTGGGGATGATAGATGAGAGCTGCATTTCTACATAGAGAGGTATTTTCGGGCTTGGTAGAAAAGATAGCATTGGGACTAGTACAAAATGGTTTCTTATGGCTGAGCTGGGGGCTATAAAGTATGGGTTATTTTCTATGGTCAGTGGTTATTACATATGGTATGTTTCTAGTGTGACGCAAGGGTGGGGGGGCAATGATCGTTTCCTTACCAACAAGGGTGACCATTGTTCTCATGGCCTCCCCCGGCTCAGTGTCTCCAGGTTCCCCTCTTCAACACCCGCCCCAGCTACCGACATAAGTTTGTCTCCTTTCTGTGGTGTTCCAGTCCTTTTGCGCTTGCCTCATGCCCCTCCATACCCCCCTCCAGTATCAATGGCATTTCGCACCTGTGGCCATGAACTCGCAAGGTGGCTGTGTGGGTGTGAACGGCTAAGGTGCCAAACAGCATGTACACTACAAAAGGGTTATTCTGTACAGTGACCAATGTTCTCATGGCCTTCCCAGACCCAGTGTCTCCATGCTCCCCTGTGCAAGACCCCGCAACAAACACGTCACACGTTCACGTACGCACCCACTTTTCTAATCCTTTAAACAGCTTGATATTTTACAGAACATCTCTGTGCTCTATACGGTATTTGTTTATCGTGCAACCTGTTCCCAGGATACTTGCTCCCCTGCTTGTTTAATCTGCTTGTTTTCCTTCGCTATATTCATTCATTGCTGATCTCAATTTTTTTTGTTCTATTTCCACCTATTGTACCGAGCATTGCAATGGTCATTTCGCTTAATGACTTCACCATTGTCTAATGTTTCAAGTATTTTGATCTCGAAAAATAGCACATTGCATCAATGTTCATTGTAATAGAATGGAATCTTTTATGGTTCATGTTTGTAAGCATGCTCCCTTTTGATGCCCTAAAGTACATTCAACGGACGAGTAACATCTTAAGATTTGCGTTCTAACAATCATTTCTGTAAGACTGTTATCGTTGTGTTCATTCGACAAGGTTACACAGGTCTTCCTTCTTTGACTAAAATAAATATTGCATAGAGAGCTGTAATATAATTACATCAATCACATGCATACAGTGTTATTTTTAATTATTTATTTTTATACAGATCTTACTGACTTTTCAAGAATGACTGCTTGTATGTTTCTCGGTTGACCTTCTATGAGCCGTGCAAAAGGACACGGCATGGTCCTGCATACATTCCCTAAGGTAATAAGAACATTGGTTAAATATTGTGGTTTTACGGTGGACGAGATTGAAAGTAGAGCCCAGGATGTCTTGAAGGACGTGAGGGCCAATCGATTCCGCATCTGCAGTCTGCACTTTACCGACGATATGTACGAACAATCCAAGTACACAAAAAGTTGACTGAGTTCTTTGTAAATTGCTTCCAAATGCAATTCCAACCGAATGTATGCACACGCTGCCTCCGGTGAGTCCTGCACGAGGAATTGGCCGTTTTTGTTGTTATGCAGGACTGATGGGCTGCATAAATAAGTACTATCTATGATCTATCGATGTAAATCTGGTAGGGTACTGAAATGGTAACTTCATGAACGGATTGGAGCTTTCGGTGTATATTTACTTCAAGTGTCTTACTAAAGTTTCCATAGCTACCAGATTGTATTGAATTTTTACTATGCTAGATTTCTCTATACTAAATTGGTCCACGCTTTCTTGATCCTCTAATAGATCAAGCAATTGTGACCATTATAAAACAATGCCATAATGCCCTTTAAAAGTTGCATATTTTTTTCGGAATCGCTTGCATGACATGTCCAGTCTCCCAATGGTGAGTCCTACCGACATGCACAAAGTGATATTCTCGAGCGTTGAATCTGCCCTCATATCTAATACAACTTTAATTTTCCCTGGTACCACTTTATGACCATGCACTGAAAATGAAGGAGCAAGATTCTGCATCAATTTCTTTTCCTGAGTCAACATCAATTTCACTCGCCTATCAAGTACTTGTCCTTTACGCAAATGTACTATGCTTGCAATTTGAAATAAAATGAATGTGTGTGTGTGCGCGCTATCGGTTAGTAACACTAAGTGGCATGTATGGGTTTCTCTATATGTACAATTGTCTGCATCTGTTTGTCTCCATTCCATTTTGCCTCCGTTCCATTTTGCTGTTATAATCGTTACTGAAACAAGTACTGTGTTACAGGGGGATGCTGGAACTTTGACTACAATCACTTCCTCCATTGCAACCGGTCCAGAGTATGAGGTATGCATACTTGCAGTTCCCTAGCAAGAATGAAAGTAAATCCTACAAAGGATATTATTAGAGAGTGAAATCAATGTGACCATGCATGGTTTCAAACTTTTCTGATTTCGGTTCTAACGTTACACTTCCTCCCAAATGCAGAATATATTTTCATAAAAGTTTGAGGGCAAAATTAGACTCGGTATGTTTTCCACGGTGATCTTTGGTCAAGTACATGGGACATCTCGGAAGTTTATCAGGTGAAATCTGAAATGGATATTCTGACTAATGTACACTGTATGCAAGGCAATGTGTGTAAGTGCTCTGTGCGAACAAAGATTTTAATTTCCACTATGATAGACATTTTTTTAAATAATGATTATTTGATTCAAGGAATGTACACAAGCTGTTGAATTGCACACGGACCAGAAGAGAATCCCACGGTTTCAAAGAAAATCAAGAAAACGAGGGAAACGAACAAGCAAGTTTGTTTTGTAGAAATTTTTAGACTGTCGTTTTATTCATGTTTTTTTGTTTTTAAAGTGTTACGTGCTGTTTGTGTGCTATACATTGAGCATGTTTTTCAACACATCTCTTACAGGCCTAGAAGGAAGAGAAGTATAAAGACACAGGCAACAAATGAAAGCAAAGATGTCGCTTGCCAAATTTCACAATGGAGCAACTAATATTTGAGGCGCAGCGTGGTGCAGTCAATAAGCAGACTTGTGATGCTTATGCCCAATGTCCGGAAAACTGAATGCAATGTCATGGAAAACCCAGCAAAGTGTCCATGGACCATTGCTACCATGTGACAACTCGACAGGATGAGACTGAATGCAATGAAGATGCATTGCAATTCCTCGCAGACCCCTTGACACAATCTACACATGCCAAATATGTTCCTCCCAAGAAACATTTGATTTTTTTTAAAATGTATTTATTTATTTTTATTTATTTTTTTTATCTGTTTTTCCAAATCGTGTGCAAATATCACAACCGGAAATAACAGAGACTGAAGCTTCAACGCAATTGACCGATCTCAACCTCAATTTGCCTAGTTTTGGCGATTTGTCCACCACAGAGGACTCAATAACCACATTCACTCCAGACGATTGAAAGAGCATAAATACATTGTATTTGACAGCTGCTTGCTAGAGATTGTACAGATGCTGAAATGTGTACATACATTAAAGGGGAACATATGCGGGGAGCCATTGGTGACTGTATCTTGTGTATTACAAGGCATTAACCTGAAAAGCCAAGTCAGCTGTGTCCACCTCCATAGTACATTTTCATGGTCCGCTCAACCCATGCTGGGCAAAGTGCCAGCTGGAAATCTACTATGTTCAGCAGCTTTACTTTTCAGCAGGTCTACTTTCGGTAAGATTTCCGGTTTCTGTCAATGTGTGGGAGTTCAGTTCCTTGCTAAAACCCAGTACTTTAAATATCAAAGGGAATTCTTATTCCCTGCCATTAGTGAAGCCTGGAAAATTGAACAGATGTCAATCGAAGGCACGTTCTGACTAATGTTTCTGGCTAGCTGGCGACGGACAGTGTGACAGCCCAGGATTTTCAGCAAAGTACTGCACATACCAATTTCAAGATATGGAAAGTAAAAAAATTGTGATTTAGGAGATAGTGCAGGTGTCTGAATGTACATCTTCTGTGGCCATGGAGAAACGTGGTTTCATCAGATCCGTCGAACATCTTCAAGCGAGGGGAATGCAAATAGAGCTGATAGCCACTGACAGGTATGTTTCGATAACCTAGGCGATGCAAGAGCAGTTTCCACACATTCATCATCAATTCAATGTTCAATGTATGGCACGTTGCCAAATCAGTCAATAAAAAAAAATACAGCTGCTGGTAAGAAAAAAGGTTCTGAAGAAATCTTACAGTGGTGTCAATCTATCAGCAACCATCTTTGGTGGAGCTCCAAAACTTGTGATGGGTCTGTCTAAATTCTACTTGAAAAATGGCATCAATTGATGCACCATTGTTCCAACGTACACTCATGGACAGAAAACCAACATTTTCACTAATGGGCACATGAAACTTTATCGGAGGAGCAGAAATGCAAAAAGAAGTAGTAGGTACCATGTTCACCTCCACACAAAGCTCTTGAGAAGATTGTGTACGATAAAACGCTTTCAAGAGACACGAAGAGACTCACAGAATTCTGTCATACCGTAGATTTGGAGATGTTCCACAATATGTGCCTAAAGTACAGGCCGAAGGTTGCGTTTCGGCATAGACGGTATGGAGGTCAGAACACGACTAGCTGAACTTGCGCACAGCGAGAACGTTGGGAGGGAACAAGCGAAAACTGCAGGACATTTTGGGATGCTTCGTTACCTCAAGGCCTTCACAAAATGAAGGAAACAATGGGTGGCTAAATAAATATACCAGGAAATGGAATTCGAATTTGTGAAAGATTTGACATTGAATGTGTTGGCCATGCGTACTTGTGGAATCGATCCAGATTTTGTTCCTAGGACACATGCAGTGCCACAAAACATTGCAAACATTGCCCTGTCCACCTAAAGAGGTACTTGTGGAACAGTTAACTTCCCCGATATAAATGATTAGTTGCTGCCTTCACAATCTGCTCACAATAACATTTTCAATACGTTCCCCAATGTTTGTACATTGTACATCTACAATTCTACTCAATTTCAATACTACACAAAGTACTAAAGTATTCAATTATGCAGATTAAATTTGGTGTATGGTTCATTAATGTACTTCTTTCACCTTCGCTTCATTGATATCAATATGTCTGCGATGCTATTCATGATATATTTAAAAATGGAATTGCCCTAGCACATCGTTGCTGCACTGCCCATTTTGGTTGCTAAAATGATGGGCAAATTGATATTTGCCTCAGTCAGCGGGACACTGAAACTTGGTGTATGTCAAACCCTAATTCTAGACCCAAACCCCATAGACGTATGCAGTGCTTGGCACTGGCATGGAAAGCCTATGGTGGGTAAGATTTACATAGCAATGATCAATCGACTGACCTGTGTCAACCCTAGAACTCCGAAAACGCTCTGCCTTAACGTTTTTTACGTTTTTCAAATACCTCGGTGAGTGGGCCCCTTTCTACTCTCTCATAGACTATTCCAGTCTTTTGAAGTGTGTATTTTTTGGGTTTCTACATAGCACACCATTGCGTCCAAAATGTCATTTTCCAATGTATCCTATTTATCAACATTTTTGCAATAAGTGCCTGTTGTTGCTAGGTTTCTATACAGTGTTTTTTGCTTTGCATGCGCCCCTCCCTGTGTACTTCCCTTGTTTTTCCCAGCCCCCTCCAACACCATTCCTCTTCTCCCCTCTGCCTATGAACTCTATGGTGCTCTCTGTCTCTCCTATCTTTTCTATCGACTACTCTGATCTCCTCACTAAATCTGATAGGAAGAGGTTTACCGAAGACATCCTGGTCTCCGACCCAGGCCTCCGAACCCTCACCGACATCCTCTGCCGTTACCTCGCCACACACATGGACTCTACATATGGTCTCTGTGATCTCTCATTAATGGAGGCACCCGGTGGGAGGCCCTCTTGGCCTCCTTCCACTCTGTCCAAGGTCATCATTAATGTTTACTTAGTGCCTCTTAATTAACAAGTCTCCTTGTTAAAGTCTCCTTCTTGGAGACTTTAACATCCTACTGGATGCTTTGTGTACTTTCTCAGGACGCGCAGAAAACTGTTCTCCTGAACATCCCTGAGGACGTGTTCTCCAACCTTGATTCCTTCACCCGCTGTATCCTCATCTTACTCGATCGCTACTCTGCCTTTGACATGGTGAACCCTACCATTCTTTTCAACCGTCTCTGTGATAACCGGGGAATCACCGATCATGCCCTGGCTTGGTTGACTTCTTTGCTCTCCGATCGTCCCTCCCTGTTACAACGTGGGTCCTTCCTCTCCTCTCCTCTATCTGCCTTTGCTCTTCCTATCTCCTGACTGAAACTGTGCTGGTTGCCAGCATACCGTCTGACCTGGGTATCCTTTGATCTCGGGGCCCAGGTCCCCACCCTGCCAGTTGCCCACCTGCACTGCCCCCCTGGCAACACTTGCACTCTGGGACTATTTCCGTATCCCTACAGCCCCCTATCAGCAATTGACACCTGCTGTCTGCACTTACTCTTGCAGTTTCCATCTGCTGGCTGCGCTTTTTATTTGTCTTCCTTTTGCACTTTCGTGATATCTAGGTCACCTGGCCCAGTAAGATCTTTGTCTGTCTTCCCTCTGTATCCCCTCCCTTGCCTCGCCGCGCCTTGAAGCACTTGTGCATATGTGCGTTATAAATGCCATATCATAACATCATATGATATTGTGTTCTGTTTTGTGTACAGACACAAAAGGAATCTTACCGTCAGTGTAAATGTGTTCCAAAACTAATTTTAAGTCCCGTCTTCCCCTGCTCGGTGAAACGAAAAGCAACTGTCATTACACCCCGAATTTCCAACTCTCCTCGAATGACAGTTATACAGAATACAATTCATAATTGTATATCGTGCCTATTATAGACTGATTTCTTGCTGTTATTCACGGTACAACGGATAGTCTACCAAAGGAATTCTATGCTCGCTGGCTGGGCCTGCGCTCCCCAGCCATTTTCATATTTCGAAAACTGGTCTGCCGCGAATGGCACACCCTACTGGAATAGTGGGAACCAATTCTTCATCGCCCCAGACCCCTTCCTGACTTGCTACGGCCTTCCCAAGAATATATGCTTTTCACTTGACCGTCGCGATTGCGTCTCTTCGCGCACTACTGCAATGTTGAGCACAAGGCTGCAGACTTCTCAGGTCCGCGTTTTGAAAATCATGGAATGAATCCGAAAAATTGGCTAAAGCTCATCTGTGCTTACCGTATGCTCACGCACGGTTGATTGAGTCAAGGTCTAGTTGGATCATGAACACAACTAACCTGGTATGGGGAAGCAATGCGAACTGTCTTGCTTGAACTTAGACAGAGCTGCCTCAGGCGGGATGGATAGTGTGAACGGCTGCCCCCTGTTACACTCAAAACATAATGAATACAAACCTCCCGTGAAAGAAGCAAAGAGATAGGTTGCAGGGTTTAACAAGGTTAACTTTATTCCGAAATTAAAAAATAATCATCAAAGGTAGCTGCTCTTCGTGAACATTGACTCTCCAGATGTAATGCTTTTGCCTATGGAAAGGCCACAGTGCCGTGAATGACATCATATATAGGTTCATAACCCGCACTAGTGATGGGTGAGACAGTATTCAAGATCACGCAGCATTGGTGGATGCCAGCCAACATTTTTTGGGATTTTCCGAATGCCATGTGGGCCAGCTGTGCTCATTGCTCCATGGAGTGAAGGTCAATTCCTTGGATGATGCTTGTGGCGATAGAAGAAATGAATCCGTATACACTGTGGCTTCTTGTCTGGTATGTTTTAATATTGTGGCATTCATTCACAAAAACGAAACCTACCAAACATAGACGCTAAAAACAAGCTTCAATTGTTATGTGACCTTGGACCAAAGGGAGCAATTGCCAGGCTAGAAGCACATAAGCTGTGGAATACCTGCAAAAATGATAACATTTACTGTAAGTAGACATTGGAACATTTAGTTTCAATTTATGCATACCGTTGTTTAGAGCGGACACTGCACGTTACGCCAAGAGAATGGAACTACCAATCATAATGTAAATTGAACTATACATAATATTTTTGCGATTGAAAAAAAAAGGGAAATTGTTCTGTTTGTATATGGGAGAATTCAGCGACATGCAAAAATGCCATTTGACGTAAATAAAGGACAGAATATGTTCTGTGTACTGCACCGTATTTAAAAAAAAAAAACGAATGTGTAACTCGCGGTTCATTTATAAGTCTACTAATAATTATTTGTCTTTAGTTTACAAAGGAATGAGTAAAGGTTTCGAGTTTTGGTCGGTATTGATTAGTGACATAGTTATGGGTTGTTTGTTGGAGCATATTGTGACATTACTCATAGACGACCCACAACCTGTATGCAGGCTAGTGATATCTAAACCACTTTCGTCCCATGAAATATTAGCGTGTGCAAGTTGCATTATTGAAAGGGCCGGGGGCAGAACATTTTCCAAGGGTACTTGGTTCGCTTTTCAATAGATAATATTCCCAGTTCCGTAACAATGCCATCTGTTGTCCCATTTCTGAGTCACTTTATTCATACCTTCAGGAGCTATACCGACTTCTCAGCGCTAATCTTCCATGCACATCGTAATCTAAAATAGTCCCCCACGTTGTCTGTGTGTGTTCATTATGTGTGGGTTGTGTTCGTTATACTGTTTCATCCGGTGCAGAATTACAACATTAAATTGAATAAAAAAATATATTTTTATTCTGTTATCTACACGGATATAGTGTACCATTCTGCGAATGCCATAGTTTCCAGTTGCCGTGGGATGGCTTTTTCAACCAACATTGGCAGATAGCTTCACCACATTGTTCAGCATTACCATCATGTGAGACGATAGACCAGGACCAATATGCCCTTTGCGGTACAAGCGACAAAGATCAACCTGTTATCGTTTACGGTGTAGCAAGAATCTGATGCGTCCAATCCACATCTTCCCCCCGAAAGGAACACCATGTGCGTCATTTTGAACTTTTGCCACTTGCGCCTAAGGGCCAACAACTATTGGTCTTTCATCGCAATCAGTGGATCTCGATAATATGGTTTTTGGAGCATTCTTTGATAAACAAAAGCACTTGGGGGAATTGCAGATTAACAATGTTTTCTTTAAAATTATTGGTAGCAAATTCGATTTTGGGACACGCTGTGAGAGGATGTGTGTGATCTTCTGGGTTCTGCGTTAAATGACGTTATTACTTGGGTGATGACTGGGTGCGCTTGGCTATGCTGCCCACTAATGTCATGAAAATAGGTGAAGCCTATCGTTTGGAATAGTGATGACAGCTTCAGGGGCGGGGGATATGATTTGGTGCAGCAGGGACGCTCGACCTTAGAATGATGCAGCAACTGATAAGATTAGCACAAGATGGTTGCGCCCAACACCTTGTTTACACATGTGTAAAAGTGAGGAAAACTAAGGTAAGATGCATAGGAATGTTTTTTTACACATGCCCGAATGATGGGGACAGTAACATTTTTTAGCACACTAACCCTTTAACAACTTCGTCCAGATCAGAGAAAAGAGGCCTACTATGGAGGAAAACAATGCAATCTATAGACATTATAATTTTGAATGGAACAACGCAGGGTGATATACCTGGTAAGGACACATGGAAGGGGGGAAAAAAGTGGTAAAATCTTGACTATATATGTGTCTCGTCCAACATGACTGGAGTCGTCATATACATGCAAGTGCAAACAATGATAGCAAGTGATCTCAATCTGATAAACGTACCTGTATCCCGCTGAGTAGCATCAAAAGGGTGACATATGGGAGTAACATAGAGGTCAACCCTGGCAGAAACAGGCTGAACATCCAAGTGGATAACATGACCGCCCCTAATGAAAAACTGAAAAGTTTAATAGGAGACCTGAAGGACTGAGATGGAAAGCATTCCATGAATTACGTGTCTCTGTTAAGACTGTGTGACGAAAACCAAAGGTGGAAGTAAAAAACCAACAATTTCACACCGACACGTGTATGATACCCAAATTGTGGAAAAGAAAAAAATAATTGGTCTGATAGACCGAGAAAGCAACAATACCGGAACTGGTTACACCTGCTCAAAAAGAAAATGATGAACCAGGACGCAGAGCAAACACTGAACAAGATCAGAACAAAAAACACAGAAGCAATTTGGTCTACGATAAACGAGATAGATGCCCCACAGGAGGCATTGGTTATAAACCCCATACCAGCAAAGATCTGGATTGACTGTTATGCTAAATTCCAGGACAAGGAGGAAGAAGCCACGCAGAGAAAGAGGGGCACATTAAAGGTGGAAGACGGTTATGTACCAACAAGCCATTGAAGACATCATCACCGAGGCAAACAACTCGACTTCTGGCCCTAGATGGGCTGACAAATGAAATGATAAAACAACCTCCAGCCAAATGGGCAAGGTTCCTACACCACTTCTTTAAGTACATCATGATTTCAGAAAAAGTGTCCAAGTCATGGAAATCAGTGGTAATTGTACCGATTTTATAAGAAAGGATCCAGGATGGACCCGGACAATTACTGCCCAATAGCTTTACTAGACGTGGCGGGCAAGGTGTATTCTGCAATACTCCTGAAAACATTAACAAAGTGGACTACTAACACAGGCCACAGAGATATGTGGCAGGCAGGCTTTGCCAAGGGCATTGGGATCCCCGTAAACATCTTTTTGATTAACCTCTTAAAGGTAAGGACAGAAAGAAAGAGGGGGCAGGAAGTGTTTCTAGCATTCATAGACTTATCTCAAGCCTTTGACACTATAAGAAGACATAAATTGTGGAAAACAAACTGCCAGACTGGAAATGACCAAGTGTGGTACTAGAAAACATCAAAGACCTATATTCTGAAACATCAATAAGAATAAGGCTAGACACAGGGTTTATTGACTGAGGCCATACAGACAAACATAGGCTTAAAACAGTGCTTCCCATTAACCCGGAGCTTTTCAACCTCTTTGTTTCAGATGTGGAAGATGCTTTCTTGCATGCCAGAATGTTCCAGCCTAAGATCGCGGGCACTTCCATTAGCAGATTACTATACGCTGACAATATCGTCCTGATGGGCCAGACAACTATTGGTCTACAGTGCCAACTAGATGTACTATAAGCTTAGAAAGACACCAACGACTTAAAAATAATTCCAGCAAAATCACGAATCATGACATTTGGTGAAGCAACCAACAGGTGTGCAAAGAAGAAGCCCACGTGGATACTCAACGGTGAAACCATCTTGCCGGTCCGTTCATTCAGCTACCTGGGGGTTTACATAAATACCAGCAAATGTGATGCACCTAGAGTTGAAATGATGAGAATGGCTACAAACCTTGCAGCCCAGGGAGGTATCCTATTGAAGAGGTACTGTGGATTCACATTAATGCCACTGGTGACGTTTTACCGGATGAAGGTGGTGCCCATTTTAACTTGTGGTGCAGAGACATCCTTCTCTTTTCCGGAAGAAACATGGTCCACCCTGGAATGTTTTCTTTGGAAATCAGTTCTTTGCCCGCCAAAGAGTTTACTGATACAGGTAATAAGAAGGGAACTGGCCCTAACTTCATTCAAAATCCTGATCACTGTACCGTAAATGTGTCGAGAATGACCCTAAGGGAGGCTTCCAGGTCTTGAAAAAGGCTATTGAAGAAAGAAGGGACAAAACTTTAACAGAATGGAGAGCCATCTGTCAGGCAATTGTCCAGGGTTTGGAGGAATTGGAAGACGTACTGTTAAAAGACCCTAGTAAAATTAAGAAAAAATGTATACGCTAGAGACTGGATTGACACTCGGGAGATGCACAGATTCAAGCAACACAGTGACTACTCATTTCAACCGCGAAAACTAAACATTATCCCCAGCTACTTGAAAATCTTTCCGAACTGGTTCCTCAGAACACAGTACATCCATTTTCGTCTGAACATACTTCCAAAGAGGGAAGTACTCCACAGAAGGAAGTACTCCACAGAAGGAAAGGGTTGAGTAAGGATACTGTAGAAATGTAGATTATGTCAGATGAAGGACTCAATAGAATCATTAAAGCATCTGACGCTCACCTGCTCAGCACTGAGAGACGAAAGAAACCTCTTTTTGGGAAAGGCGATGAAAAAGTATGTTGCAAGTTTGGTGGATGACTGGTGGAAGGGAAAAAACACAAACTTTGGATGTGACCCAATTTCTTCTGGTCATAATTAGAAAAATGGATGCCTGCGCTTGAAGAGAAAGGACAACACAAGACTGGGGATGCTGATTGGAACTTTTTCATTTGTATTTTTACGTTTTACAGCCTGATACATGGAATTACTTGCATGAAAAATGCAGATTTGCGTGCCTTTCTGCCTGAAAATCCCCATACTTCAAACGGGGATTTTCGGGCAGAAAGGCGTGCAAATCTGCATTTTTCATGCAAATAATTCCATGAATCAGGCTGTTAATAAGGAAGAAATGGGTAAAGGTTTTCTATGTTGCAAACCAATTGTAAGCCACAAATAAAAATAAATAATATATGGTTTTTATTTGTTCTTATCAGATCAACCTTGATGTCTAAAGTTTTAAAGCTATATATTTGTTTTATAGACTAGGCCGGGCCTTTGATTCTTTGTGTCAAAGTACATTGTGGGACACACTGAACAAATGGGTGCTCAATCAGAATATACTTGGCCTAAGTAAGCAACTATATCAGGACACATCGGTCTGTATTCGGATTAATCAATGGGGTCTGTTGTCATTCGAAATTAAAACCAATGTAGGAATGAAGCAGGTGTGCGTTTTGGCAAAACAGAAAGTTGATGGCTGGAAGGTTTTGAATTAATCATAACCACGGGCAAAGCTCTGGGCAACCCTCCAGACCATCGTTTTTCAGCCTGCCAAGCCATTACAGAAGGGGGAAAACCATATGCAAATCAGGCTTGGTCCTACCCCAAAAGGGGCAGTCCAGCCCGAGCTGCTAGGTCACATCCCTTCTGCACGAGACCACAAGCATCCCCAGACATGTTTCAGCCTTGTTGGGCGTCATCAGTGAGGAGTAGCTTGGGTCTCTAGGCCCGGCAGACTCGGGACCCACGTCTGGGCATACCCGTCCCACTCGGGGTGACTTTAGCAAAACAGAAAGTTGATGGCTGAAAGGTTTTGAATTAATAATAACCACGGGCAAAGCTCTGGGCAACCCTCCAGACCATCCATTTTTCAGCCTGCCAAGCCATTACGGAAGGGGGAAAACCATATGCAAATCAGGCTTGGTCCTACCCCAAAAGGGGCAGTCCAGCCCGAACTGCTAGGTCACATCCCTTCTGCACGAGACCACAAGCATCCCCAGACATGTTTCAGCCTTGTTTGGCGTCATCAGTGAGGAGTAGCTTGGGTCTCTAGGCCCGGCAGACTCGGGACCCACGTCTGGGCATACCCGTCCCACTCGGGGTGACTTTAGCAAAACAGGAAGTTGATGGCTGGAAGGTTTTGAATTAATCATAACCAGGGGCAAAGCTCTGGGCAACCCTCCAAACCATCGTTTTTCAGCCTGCCAAGCCATTACAGAAGGGAGAAAACCATATGCAAATCAGGCTTGGTCCTACCCCAAAAGGGGCAGTCCAGCCCGAACTGCTAGGTCACATCCCTTCTGCACGAGACCACAAGCATCCCCAGACATGTTTCAGCCTTGTTTGGCGTCATCAGTGAGGAGTAGCTTGGGTCTCTAGGCCCGGCAGACTCGGGACCCACGTCTGGGCATACCCGTCCCACTCGGGGTGACTTTAGCAAAACAGAAAGTTGATGGCTGGAAGGTTTTGAATTAATAATAACCACGGGCAAAGCTCTGGGCAACCCTCCAGACCATCCATTTTTCAGCCTGCCAAGCCATTACGGAAGGGGGAAAACCATATGCAAATCAGGCTTGGTCCTACCCCAAAAGGGGCAGTCCAGCCCGAACTGCTAGGTCACATCCCTTCTGCACGAGACCACAAGCATTCCCAGACATGTTTCAGCCTTGTTTTCAGCCGGTTTTATAATCTTTATGTGGCTGATTTATCAGACAGCTTGCAACAGGTCAAAAACATCCACCTTATGTGGTTACTTTCCCCTTGTCACGACTTGCATACGCTGATGACACTGTTATTGTCGATAGGACAGTGGTTGGGTTACAGTGTGGTATTGGGGCATGAGTACTCCTAAGACTAACAATTTAAAGATCAATGTTAAAAACAAAACTAAGATCATGATCATTGACCCGAATAGAAGTAGAAATAACCACTTTGTTTGGAAGTTGGATAAAATCATAGAAGTGGTTAATGAATATCGTTATTTGAGAGTTTCAATAGATAATCGTTTGGGCCGGTTTGTTGTTTTGATGAAATCAGTTGTCCCTAAAATCCTTATTAATTTAGATTAATCAAACCCTTCATTAGTACCAATGGGGGATACTCTTCGGAAGGATTATTACAAATCTACAAAGCCAACATTGTACCTTCTATACTTCATGGATTTGAACCATTTTTAGAAAAGGAAATAAAATGGATTCCACAGATTGAAAGCAAATTATGGCTCCCTTGTTTGGGCCTACCTAGTTCAACACTGGTGGGGGAAATCTGTTGTTAACTTGGTCTCATGCCAGTTTTAACATTATGGAAGATTGCACAAAGCTCTTTTTATTTAAAGATATTATTTGTTAGAGATAATTCTTCATTTTTATCACTTTTTGTTAATTTACGAGAGGATTATCCCAAAGCCTGGACTAATTTTGTAAAGTAAGTGAAACGTTTTCATAGAGATATTGATTTTAACATGGATATTAATGCTAACTTAGGGATACATTTGAAGGTACTCAACAAAAAGCTGGGGTTTGGGATCGTTGTGTGCTGATTTATTAGAGTGGAAAGCATTTGTAAATTCCAATGGTATGTTAAATGGGCTTTTTTTCTTTCTTGTGCCCTTCAATTATATTATCAAAACTATTAGTAGACCATTGTGTAATTTTTATGAGGCTCTATCTGAACTCCTTGCACGATATGGACAGTGAGAATAATTTAAGGAAATGTTGTTTGTGTCAGATGTAAGTAGAAACTGCCGGGCATGTTCTTACTGCATGCCATGTATTTTGGGGTAGATGCATCAAAGGCTGCAGTACACTTGTCACTAACATTGATAATATTAAGGAGGACCAGTTTTGGTCACAATTGGGTTCTGGTAGTGCCTTAGTGGTGGTAGCGGCAGAGTATTGTATATGGAAGGACATTTTAAAAAGTGATAGTGAGTTATGATTGTTATTTTATAATGATTTATATGTGATATGTATATTCTCCTAGGGATTTTATATATCTGCTGTGAAGGATGTTTGTATTATTGTAACTTGGGTATGTGAATATTGTATATGTAAATAATGAACAGATGCTAAGGTTGTATTGTTAAACCAATTTGCACTTAATAAAAAATAAAAAGTAACCAGCTCACAAAACATTTCGAAGTTTGCACCTAACCGTCCACCCTCAATACATTCCTACATACTCGGGCAGACAAACGGGCAGCCGGTGGTTTTCCATTATGAGCTAAAAGAAGGGAAGCAACTGTGACCCTCTTAACGTATTACCTGCGTAGTGTGAGATCACAGATTTGTGACTGTTTTTGCTTGTACAATGTATTGATTCTTCACCTTTAATTTGCCCAGACTCGTAGTTCACGTAGGGCTGTTAAATAATTTTGCTGAATAATTGATGAAGTACAATTCCTGTGATGCTAGTCGACAGGAAGTATTTCTATTTGCCCACCATGCGCATCCGCGCCGTCGTGCCACAAAGACCGTTTTTTTGGTTAGTGCTCGGGAGTGCCTCTTTTAAATTAAGTACAGCTAGACATTTTTTTTTTTTTATTGCTTTGTGCGTATCTATTTGTGTACCTTTTCGGGATACTATGGAACTTTTATCTACATTGGTAAAACTGCGTCATAATGCCATACTATTAAAATACATGGAGTTGGCTCTTTCTCCAACTACAGTGTCTCCGCCCATGTTAACTAATCTCAACGACCCCAAATAGATTAATTCACTGTCGAATTGCTATTCCAGCATAGGGTTGCTGATGAAAGTCCTACTAGATCTGGATTTACCACCACCGCCATTGTGGATATAAACTCAACTATATAACTACTTGTAGTTTATTATTACTGATGTTATCGGCACATCTTTACCTCCCAGTTTGCCTTGCGCAGATATGTTGTGTAACAAGCTTGCACAGTCACCTTCTGGCACGCTGAATCATTACAAGAATAGGCTGCCTAAGAGTATTGGGGACAGTTCACCCTTGGAGTTGCTCAGTAAACAAGAGCTTATTTAATTGTCTGCTGACAACGGGCACAACTCTACTGTGTACTTCATATGCAATTGCTGGCTAAACATGCTATTAAATTTGTATATTCTATGCAGGACAATAATATTGATGCCACTTTTCTAACTGAGACTTGGTTATCCGACGCCACAGATCCTGATTTGGATCTTGCAGTGCCTGTTGGGTTTCAGATTATCAATATTAATAGATTATCTAGTGTTGGCAGGGATGTTGCTATTATTTTCCGTAAGTCGTTTCACATTCATCAAGTCAGTATTGAGGCCCCTGATGGGGTGGAATTGATTGTTTGCTAAGCTTTTGGTCAGTCCATGCACATCTTAGTTTTTTCTTTTTCTTACTGTACAGACCACCTCATAATATATCCACCTTTTTGGAGAACAATTATTTTTGTTGCTTCATTCATTTGTGAAACCAACTTCAAAAATTATTCTTTATGATTTTAATCTTGGTTGAATGGTACCCAGGATTCTATGGCCACACCTGTTAATCAGGCTCTGGAGGATCTTGGATTCGTTCAGGTCATTTCTGCGTCTACGCATAGGAGGGTCACACATTGGATTGAGTTTTGTACATTGGGCATCTAATGTCCTTGGTTTGATAATTTCATTATTTTTAATCTTCCTGTTCTCCACATACAACCTCAAGTTTATCGGCATGTGGTTTTTGTGATGTAGCATAGTTTGCATAAGATTACTCCAGTCTCTCTTGCACCGTTTTTGGAGACCTCTGTTATTGTGTCAATGTCCATCTCTTCTACCGATTACATGGCGGCAGACTACCAGCAGAAGTTATCTATGGCCTTTGATAATATTGTCCCTTCTAGAGTTTGTAAATCTATTATTGTAGAAAATACTTTTCAGGCCTGCTTTAATCTGGACTTATGTAGTTTAAGGGCCCAAAAGAAATGTACTTCTAAACTTTGGCAAAAGAACTCTCTTGCCATTGATACAGACATTTTATCTGTCATTAGCAAGACAGCACAAGAACTTTTTCAAGCTAAAAAAGCATTTTGACACATGTATTAATCTTGCCGCATCCAATTCTAAGGAACTATCTATATAAATAAAAATGTAAATGTTTGTTTGTTCAAAATCTTAAATCTCAGAAAGTTCTCCACGGATTGCTTTGAAATTTTGACACAACGTTGCATTCGAATAGGCAGTGTTTTTATATACCTACTATATACATAGATGTCACACCTGTGACAGGTAAAAATGTGCTTTTTCTGAAAAACAGCGCCATCTGTTGGACGTAAAAGCAACACACACTATACTAAATATTTTATACGTGCCGAGGAAGCAGCAGAGCGATGTGCAACCAGACTTCAGGATGCACGGTTGCAAGCACGGCGATCGTGTTCTGCAGCTTCAGATCTGCTTCTTTCTCAACAGAATAAATGCAACAGGCTGAGAGTGGCTGAAAGGCGTTGACGAGAAACAGCAGATCAGTGTCAAACACGACTCCGTGCTCAGCAATCACGTGATTACAATCGCCTTGCATTCTGGTACAACCAATCTGATGATTATAGTTTGAGCCGGCATGTTCTCATCGGCACCATGACTGAAGTGTGTCCTTATTGCAAGGCTTTGAAATTTAATGGAGAAACGAAAGGAATGTGTTGCGCCGCCGCGAAGAATTAAACTGCCTCAACTTGGAGAGCCGCCAGAGCCATTAAAAACTACCCACAAGCATTGTGAAATTAAACATATTAGAAACGTGCGTCTTCTCTTTTCTTTCTTTTCCATTTAACCAGACTGAGCCACAGCAACGCGTGGCCGGGGACAGCTAGTTTAAAATATTGGGAGAACTCAAGTAGCCCAATATTAAACCTGAGGATGCCATTGTTAAGTACCCGGCTTGGTGTGCTAGCTTATAACATGCGCTCCTTGACCACGTAGCTACTCTTAAAAGGGCTGTATCCCTCAAGCAGTCTTGTGTGGCAGCTCTTCACACTCCTCTTTCACAGCTCTCCTTTTTTTCAAAAGTCAGAATTTTTGACAGTGATACAATCCCTTAAACGGACTATCTGTCCTGGGGATCCATGTCCTTGCAAGGTCGTAAAGACCTGTGCAACGGTACTTGCTCCAATGATTTCTGAATGTGTCAATGCCTGTCTGCTTCTGTCGCTGCATGTATTAAAGAGACCTGGATTACTCCACTGATTTTAAAAATGAAATCATCACTTAACCCTAATATTCCCACTAATTCTCGACCTTTCCTGAATGTGCCTTTTCTTTTGAAGATCTTGGATTGCTTGGCTTATTTACAGGCACATCTTGGTGAGCATGAACTTTTGGGCTCTAGGCAATCTAGGTACAGAGCCTTTCTTAGCACCAACTCTGCTCTCTTGGACCTCAAGGTGAGCTTGTCCCAAATTATGGATAATGGCGAGGTATCTCTTCTTGCACTACTAGATTTGTCAGCCCCTTTTGATCTTATATTATTTAACAGAAGCCAGTCCATGGGCCTCTTTTCTAAGATGGGCGGCCATTTGGATTGTCTTTTATCAATAAGATTGGCAAGAGTTTTTCTTTTGCAAGTTCTGCATGGTCCCTTCTGCTGAGCTATTGTATGGTGTTCTGTAGGTTTGCTGCAGGTCACCTACGCTCTTCAATACTTTTACAAAGCCATTATTTGATTTACTGGATGACAAGGACATTTTGTATACCAATTATGCAGATGATAAACAAATATCACTCCAACTCTCAGGTGATTACAATTCAGATTCGGCAAGAGTGAATGTCATCTTTAATTCATTGTTGGATGGCACATAATGGTCCTGCTTTTAACCCCTTAACTGCCAACGATTCCCCACACAAGTGCCAAGCCCTTTTTTGGTGATTTCGGTATATCGCCATTCAATCCCTTGTAATGTTTTGTTACATGCTATATCTCAGCCAAATTTGGCCCCTTTTCTTATCACATGTAGTCGTTCATAACGCCCCCAAGGAATAATAGTTCGCTGTGAGGGTGTGAGAGAAAATACCCAAAAGAGATCAAATTTTGTGTTTTTTTGTTTTGTGTTTGTGTTTTTTTTTTTTTTTTTTTTCTCCAGAAAATGCCAATAAAATGATTTACAAAGAAGCTTGTGTTTTTTTTTCCTTGTAAGAGCTGGGAACAAATGATTTGCTGTTCTGAATTCGCAATTTCCAGGCTTTCAAGAATGGGTTGGGTGAAAACCAAAAAAACATATTTTTATAGGGTTAGCATCAGTTTTGTGAGAGGTAGGTGATTTTTGCCCTTTTTATCCAATAGGACAAGCGTAGATGGAATGGAAGAGGAGGGTAGGAAAGCTGAATGGTAGCCATACATTTCTGAAAAGTAGCCAAAATTCCAAGTTTTGGAATTAGTGATTTGCGCAGGTCAGGCAACAACTATGTAGGGAAAATTCCCATAGTTTGGGTAAAAATTGTAAAAATGACCGATGTATGTGCTGGACATGCTTGGACCTGTAGGGTAATAGCATCTGTGAATATTGAGAAAAGAAATGCCCCGCTACATTCCCCGACTCTTCCAGTTAGGAAATCACACATTTCTTGTAATGTTTCACAAAACGAGCAATATCACAAGCCAAAAACGGAGCCATGGTACACAGGATTTTTATGCTGACGGCCTAATCCGACGTACTTGGCATGTGTAAAAATGGAAAACAAATGTGGTGAGGAATGTCAAGCATACATAAAGCAGCGACTAAATGTAGGTCACATTTGGGAAATGAAGGGGTTGTGTAACAAAGTGCAGCAGCAAATGTATGGAAACGTTATGAAAACCAAGAGAAAACAACAAATGTCCTACCTTCCCACATTCCGACAGGTGTCCCGACGAAAACGGCACTTCGCATGTGGGGGTACACCTACCTGGGCGCAAAGGGAAAAGGCTAAACCACTGGTAACCCCAAGTGTTTTGGCAGAGCAGATTTTGTGGGAATTTGCTCTTGTTGACAACCTACAGATTTGGGCCTGGCGTGTCGCAGCCACCAAGGAAAACAGGGAACCCTATGCATTTCTGAAAAGAAGACACCCGTGGGAATCCAGCGGTCTGACTCAGGCGAATCGCCTTAGAATTTATTACCCACAAGCTCCAGCAAAGTCCGAAATTTAGGAAAACTCCCACAATTTTCAGACGTTTCCCACGTGGAAACTACTGAAACATGCCGCCAACAACACATGTCCTACCTTCCCACAGTTGTCCGTATGAAAACAATACCTCACATATGTGGGTGAACCTACCTGGGTGGAAAAGAATAAGTGTCGACTGTCAATGCTGCCTAGCCAGAGCTCCAGGAAGGTCGGGGGGTGATGTCCCTGGCTTTGGGTGGCTGTCCCTTTTGTGGGCTGACCTTCCACAAGTCCAGTGGCGGTTTCAGGGAGCTTCGGCAGGATCTCTGTCCGTTCTCAGAGGGCGAAGGTGTAACTCGACCCAGCCAGGGCTCAAGGATGGTTGGGGGTAATGTCCCTGGCCTTGGGCGGCTGTCCCCCCATATGGGTCGACCGTCCCCAAGTCGAGTGACAGTTCCGGCAGGGCTCCCATTCTTCCCCAGAGCGAAAGGCTGTAACGCAGCGCAGCCAGAGCTCCAGGTCAGGGACATCACCCCTGACCATCCTGGTACTCTGCCTGGCCTGCATTACAGCTGCTCCCTGTGGGAAAGGATGGGGAATGTGCCGGTCCTCCCTGGAGCCACTGCTGGGCTTGGGGACGTTCATCCCACATGGGAGTCAGCCGCCCAATGCTAGGGATATGACCCCCTACAACCCTGGAGCTCTGACTGGGTTGTGTTACAGCTGTCCCTTTGGGAAAGGACAGGGACCCTGCCGAGGCTCCCTGGAGCCGCTGCTGGGCTTGTGGAGGGACAACCCACATGAGGGACAGCCGCACAAGGCCCGGGACATCACCCCCAACTATCCTGGAGCTCTGGCGGGCCTGCGTCACAGCTTCTCCCCCCCCCGGGAAAGGTCAGGACCCTGCCAGGGTTTCCTGGGACTACCGCTGTGCTTGGAGACGGTAGACCCATATGGGATACAGATGCCCAAGGCTGCGGACATCACCTCCAGCCATCCTGGAGTTCTTGCTGGCCTGTGTTGCAGCTTTTCCCCACCATGGAACCCCAGCAGTATGCCAATACCCCCCTGCAAGGAAAAGCGACCCAGCTGGTTCCCCATCTTTTCCTGGAGGGTGAAGCTGTTCCGCAGGCCCGCCAGATCTCCTGGATGGTCGGGTGGGGTGGGAGGTGGGGGGCGGCTATGTCGCCAGCCTTGGGTGGCTGTCTCCCATGTGGGATGACCATCCCCAAGCGCATCAGCATTTGCAGGGATCACCGGCAGTGTCCCCACTTCTTCACAGAAGAAATTCTGTAATGCAGCCCAGCCAGAGCTCCAGGATGCTCGGGGAGATGTCCCTGGCCTTGTGCGGATGTCCCTCATGTAGGTTGACTGTCCACAAGCCCAGCAGCGGCTCCAGGGAGCCTCGGCAGGTGCCCCGTCCTTTCCCAGAGGGTGAAGCTGTAACACAACCCATACAGAGCTCCAGGGTGGTCAGGGGGGATCATGTCCCTGGCCTTGGGTGCCTGTCTCCCATGTGGGTCGACCGTTCCCAAGTCAAGCAGCAGTTCCAAGGAGCCCCGGCATTGTCCCCATTCCACCCCGGAGGTGAAATCTGTAACACAGCACAACCAGAGGTGCAGCCTGGGCTTGCAGACGGTCAACCCACATGGGAGACAGCCGCTCCCAGGGAAGCGCCAATGTTCTTCTGGCATGGGGGGCAATCCGTGGCCTGACCTTGCAATTCTGTCCTAGCCCACCAAAATACCTCCTCAGACTGCCCACTGCCGCCCACACCACCAACAATCCAGCCCCATAACGTTGCAGCTCCTCGCGTAGAAAAAGCTGTAAAGAAAACAAAAAACATTTGTTACCTATGGTCAGTCCAGCAAAAACAAATTGTAACTATTATGCTCCAATCACATCTCCCCTTTCAAGCCATTCCTTGTGGTAAATTGACCCTCACCCCCCAGTTAACACATTTGCCCCTTCTTGGGGGCAGATTGCCAGAATCCACTAGCAGTCTGTCCCCAGGCAGGGCTACATGAGATGTCCCCCCCTCCATTTTGGGTGTGGGGAGAGGGGCACCCCACCCCCTTCCATTACAAATCTGACTGGTGGTTTAGGGTGCCCCCCACCACCACCACCAAAAACATGTTTTTTTTTTTTGTTTGTTTTTTTTTTTTGCCCCTTCCCTAGGGGCAGATGGGCATTACTTCCCCATGCTTTGGGGGCTGGCGACGAGAGGGCTGCTTGCATAGTAAGCAGCCCCCCTCACACGCAATGTAAAAAAAAAAACGTCCCTGTTGGTATTGTGGCATTGCTGGGCGCGGATCTCAATCTTGCATATTGGCTACCAAACTCTTGTGTCTTTCATTTGATTTATAGACCTAAGTTTCTGTTGTATTTTTCTATATTCACTTACATTTCTTTAAAAATGATGTTATGGTTTTTTTCTCCAGAGGATTTTAACATCTTTGGAAAGGTTCTATTTCACTGTTATGTTTTTTTTTATCGGGTTTTAGAGACCATAAATCTTATGTTTCTTCCTTCTTTCATTTCTGTAGCCATTTACTTCATGTATTTCGGTTCAACTGCAATGTCAGACCCATATTCAGTTAGACTGGTCAGATAACTTTATAAATCCCTTTACAAATAATCACTCAAGCCAAGTATACGCCAAAAGCCGTGGTTGGTGCAATAAAGAAATATATTAATATAGTAAAAGTTTACACCCTGGAAGCGTCTGATCTTTTATGACATACATGTAGTAATTTCTTCAATGATAAAATAAGTGCTATTTTTGATGGTTTTGTTAATCTAATTGTGATTGTTCGTTCCAATCCTTTAATTCATTTGCAAATAAAGACTGGTCTATTTTCACCTTACCGAAGATAGAGAAATTCCTCAAGTTGGTTGCAAACCTAAAAATGACATCGGCAAAAACAAATATGAAATGATCCGCAATGTCACAGGAAGCTCTAAACTAGACTGATATCCTCCTTTTCATGTGGCATACATACTCTTTTAAAAATGGGGATTTTTTCTCCCCTGCTAAAGAAGGATACCCTGTACACTGCCAAACTAAACCATTTTCATCCAGTCTCCAGCTTACCTTTTCTAGGGAAAATCTTGGAAAAAATATCTTCTCCACAATGAATTGACTTTGATCAGATTTAGGAAACTTGCTTTAGAAACAGTATGGTTTTTGACATCCACACTTATTGGATGGTATCCTCCAAATCCCTCACTTGGTGATCACCTGTCTTCTGGTGTCGCCTGATCTTTCAGCATTTGATACTCTGGAACATCAGGAGCTTCTTGATATCATGTTACGTTGTATGGGTATAGAATCTATATCTTGGTTCCATTCTTTCCTCTCACAGATGTTAGTTGAAATTGGAGTTGCAAAGTCCTCTCCCTTTCTGGACGCTATGGAGTCCCAGAGGGTTCCATTCTGTCTCCATTGCTTTTCAACCTATATATGGAATCTTTGGGGGACTCGACATCAAGCTTGAGGGGTTTCTATCAATTAGTATACCAACAATACCCAGTTAAGTTTGGCTGTGAGATCTGAGGATTATGATCTTCATTTGAGCCACTTTGAAAAGCTCATAAAAATTAAATGACTCGTAAACAGAATTTCTTTTTTCAGCCATGAACCTATGGCAAATCCATCTAGATCTCCTCATTTAGTGTTGTTGGAGATAGTGCTTTGAGTGTTCCATTCAGCAAATCTTTTTTTTAATTTATTTATTTATTTTTTTCATTCGAAAAGATCAGCAAGGCCGAATTTGTCCAAAAAACTGAATTGCTGGCCTTCTATCAACTTTTGCTTCTTTGCAGGATCAGAGCCCTTATCCCTGCTACTTCACTTTGATGCTTGGTTCATTCTATGGCCCTGACTCGCATCGAAGAGGGGAACGCTTTGTTTATTGGCATTGAAACCGTTACTCTTAGCCTTCTAACGTTTTTCACATTGCTGTTAAACTTACTACTGGAATCAGAAAACTTGATTTTTAAATCTTTTAATTGGCTTCTACTTGAAGTAAAGCCTTAGATTAGAGCATCCTTCACATTTTTCCTCCGAACTACATGTTCTTGGACGAAATCAGAATTCATGTGATTGTAGTAAACCTGGTCTGGAAATTCCAGTGATGAAAAGCCAAAGGCAGGCTTTCTCTTGTGCAGCTCCAGCATTTTGGAACAGTTTGTCATTCTTGATTCGGACTGAGAAAACAATTGAAAAGTTGTCTTTTTTTCTAAATGAACTGAGTGGCACAGTTTTGGACAGATTCAGCCTGTATGTCCAGATATTGCACAAAGACGGACTGAGCTGATGTAGTTATTGATTGTCACATTCTGTTATGTTGGTAGTTCTTTGGAGTCCAGTTGAGTATCCTTTGTAATATTTACTCCTTTTTTTGTGAACTAGTGGAACAGCCCATGTACACAGGCCAAAGTGCGCGAAGAAAGACATTTTCAGAGCGTTAATGGAGACATTGTGGAGGTGTTATATGCTGAAAATAATTGTATTTACAGAAACCCCTCTGTATGGGGAAAAAAGTATTTATTTTGTTGGAGAAATGATGCTTAATCAAAAGAATTTCGTTTTTTTAAATTTATTTGTGTATATATTTCTTAGTACAACCTGAAGTATGCTGTTAAAGTGGTATCCCTGTCTTGGTTTTTTTTCTGTACCTAATTGTATGTTATCATTGTTGTAATACACATTGGGCCTCATTACACGGAAGTCGGTAAGGGTTAACGGTCACCGGTAATGGTACCGGTGACCGTTAACCCTTACCGCCTTACTACGAGGTCCCTTTGCGGGTAGGTACTTTAACGCCTGCTGATTAGCAGGCGTTAAAAACCAACCCGCAAAGGGACCAGGGTGCTAATTACGGTACCGCAATTTGCGGCACCGTAATTAGCACCTTCCCCATTCCCATAGAGCCCTATGGAGCAAAAATGGGGAAGGGCAATGGGGGAAGGGGGAATTACCGCCCGCCAACCTTGGAATAGGGCGGTAATTCCCCTTTCCACCAAGGCGGTGCCGGTATTTTACCGGCATGGACCAAGGTGCTAATAGCACCTTGGTCCTCCGCCTACCGTGTAATAATGATTGTTAGCCTGGAAGATGAACTTGGTCTTATTATTGTATGCGTAAGGGAACAGCACTCCCTAGCAGTGTTAATAGGCGAAGCGGGCTCATGACTGCTTCGGACAAATACATCTGATCTTTTATTACATAGTATGATGATTTAAGAGATTCTATCTGTTAAAATCATTTTTTTTGCATTATATACCTTAAAATAAACACAACAGGGCTGTTGCAGGACCCTAACCCCTAATTCCAGTGCCTTGTTTGTGTACCCATTCTCTCTGGTAAGGACACTTTTCTCTGGTTGCCTTACGGGAAACTGTCCCGGGACATAGTTGCAAGTGTGCACTAGGATCGGCTTCAGACTGCCCAATTACTGTCTTCTCCAGCTCTTCGGGGAGGAACAAGGGCATCGCCGTAAGTTACTTTGGGCCTCCCCAACAATTGGTCCATTGCTGTTGGTGTGGGGTGCATGAGTCACTGTGTATGCCCAGATTTAGCAGACCGGCTCAGAGGCACATCCTTCTGATGAACCCCAAGCCATACTCCACCTTTTGGTATCAGTATTTCACAGCAGGATCAGACCTGGGTTGGGAGAAAGTCTGACAAAGTTACCTTTGACAGGATCCACAGCTCCAAGGTGCAGGAGTGACATGAACCAACCGCCCCCACTGTGGACTTAGGACCTGCAAGTTGTTGCTTACACAGGGCTCTGCAACCCCAGCAGGGAAGGAGGGATAGGGACTCGCTGGTTGGATGGGTAAGGGTGAAGAAGAGGGTTAGGAAGAGGTTATGGATAGGTAGGGGGACATAGGGTAAGGTGCATCACTAACCTAGGCTTGTTATTCCATGAACATGCATACAACACTCACACCGACATACGCCAAGTACCTCACTGTGAACACAAGAACATGGCAAGTATCAGTAGACAAACCCTTAGCTTGAGTCCCATTCAGTGCATGCTGCAAGAAAACTCTGCCATTAGTACACATGTCAGAAACCACTGCACATGGTCTTATACGTGGGTGTGTCCAAGCTACAACAATTGGCTTAAGGGTTAGGGTGTTAGCTGCACATGTTCACATGCTAAGTACATGCAGGGTATTGAGGGCACCGCACGTGGCTAATCGGCATGTAGCTTCAATGGCTTAGACGCTTGTGGCTCACAACATGCAGCGTTTTGTACTCTGGTGCACTTTGACAGCTTCCATGACTGTAAGCTTCTCCCGAGTGGTGCGTGTAACGCGGCGGGTATGCGCTGATAAGTATGCACCAATTTAGAAGCGCTGGTAAGTATAGTTGGGTTAGAGGATCCGGTACACTGCGCTCAGGGCTTGCTTGCGTAGCGCTGTGTGCCGTAGAAGAGGCAATTTAGCTTGTGGGTAGCAATGCGCCAGGAAGGTGGTGGGGCTGTGCACTGCAGCAGTTTTCTGTAGTGAGCGAGGGGCCGGGATCTTGATCATGTAGGGCGTTGCTCTTCATGTGCGTTTCTGAGGCCAGAGCTGTCGGATGCACGTCTGTTTGGCTTTGTGTCTGGAGCACAAGCCCTGTGATTGTTGTCGCGCATTGGTGAGCCACACCCAGTCGTGGCATCTGGATTGTAGTTCCTGGCCCTGGGGTTGCTGAGATATGCAGTTCCATAGGCTTTTCTCCTGCATAGAGGGCAGAGAATCCTCAGAAATGACTTAACTGTCTTTTTGGCTCTGTGTTTGTTTACTTGGTCTCTTACCTACACAGTAAACACTCACTGTTGCCTGCCCACGACACTTTGCCCTCCCAGGATCTCCAGCCTTAACATCCTTGTTGCCAAAGAAGACCCAAAACCCTTCTATCGCCTCTGAACGGGCAGAAGGCCAGGAACGTCTGGCTACATTTGAGCGTGACCTGGCTCGCCTAAAAGTTCTTACGCCACTGTGGTGGCTTTGTAAGGATAGAGTAGGCTTCTAGGTTGGCCTTTTAATCCCACTTGTGACATCTGTCAGTAAGCCAAGTGCACCCCCCCAAAAACACACTATGGAAATAAAGATAACGTTTTATTTTTAACTTTTTGTTTCTTTTGGCCCCATTTTTGTAAAGTGCTGAAAAGAATAGCCAGGATAGCTTTCAGTATTCAAAGTGGCTCAAATTAATCTCCCCAAATTAATCTCTATCAAAAATAAGTATCTTTTAAAGATGCAACTTGGTCTCCTTGAAGAAGTAGTCTTCCTGCTTGCTCTTTTGTAGTTTGCATACGAATTCGGATACCTGTCCCTGCTAGTAGTCGCTGTTTGGGAATCCCACCGGGTTCTGGTCCCTTAGCCTCTAAAACAGGGGTCCATCTTGGAGCTTCTACTGCCCTTCCGCTTGGGCTTACCCATTAGTGCTCACTTGACATCTTGCCATGTACTCTTGCTGACATGTATGTGGATGTTTTGAGGTAATATGTAATTTTAGCCCCTAAATACAACTTTTGAACAACCGACCTGCACTGAACACCTGTAGGTTTTTAGGATCTAGTGAAATACACATAGGTCAAAGTGTATGCAAATCCTACATAACAGGAGTTCTATGGAATGCTTGGGTAGCCTTTTATGTCGCAGTTGGAAATTGAGGGGAGCTATATAGCCTAGAAGAGCCTGGTTAGATTGACAAGAGCTACTTTTGACTCCCAAAGCCAATTTATGCCGAAAAACCACACCTATATGAATTTTAACTGTGCGTTTGGGACACTATAAATAAACATGATTTTATTTATGTGTATATAAGTACTTAAACATTTTACACATAATTACAAAACAGTCAACACAATACAAATTACATTTAGACGTGTACAATTAACATCATATATTTATTTTTATTTCTAGTGTTTCAGCCATATTAGAATAAAAATAAAATGTATGTCCTAACACTTGTAACATAAATCTCCTAGAATTTATACCAAATACAAAAGAAAAAAGAACCGCAAGCAATCTTAACGAAACCAAGCATAGGAGTTGCACAAGAGCACTAAACAAAAAGTCAAAAAAAGAAACGAAAACATAAAAAATGTCATGAAGCCACAAACAAATACATTGTTAAATTCATCAAGTCACAATCACAGTCTTGTTATCTGGAATTAATCCTCGCCTCCCCCCACCCCCAAATTCAGGGCTTTTAGGAGGGCGAAAACTTGAAAAGTCAGAAAAGTTTAATTCCCTGATGATAGTCTATCCCAGAAAATGCCCAAATTCAACCACCTTACATCATGGCCACATTTCTGGAATCTTGCCACTCTCAATGTCCAGGTGCCTGAGCATTTCGATAGTAAATGGTAAAGCAAATGATTTTCTTTTTCATCGCATTTATCACAGATAGCAGTTGGATACTCCTCTCTGTTTCTTATGGACAGGATTTCCAGCATGGGAACAGATTTAATCTAAACCTTAAGAAGTCTGATCTAATAACTGGATCAGATGATTTGCTTCAATACCGGGGCAAAAATGACCTAGGTTTATCTGTGCGTGTATATAAGGCTGATAACGTGGCCAGCCTCATTCTGTCAATGGTCCAAATCCAATCCGTTTGTTTCAGACACACTTTACTATTTTGGTTAAGGAGTTCCGTTGAACAATATGAGTTAATCAAGATATCCTGGCACTTTGAGCTAAGGTTGCTGAGGAAAGTATTCACGTCTCTTTGCATTAATAGTGCCACATCCTCATATAGCGACCCTTATGGCGGATCCAAGATTAATCTCAGCATTGACATCCATTTCCACTCCATCGCCCCGAGAGAGGTTAATCCCAATTTGAACCTTAGACATACAATGGGTACACAATTTGGCAGGTTCAACGATCTTTTCCATTGTTTGGCCTCGATTTTATCCCAATCTATATTAACGGAAAGTGGGTTGGAGTCTAAGCTAGATAGGATAATCATAACCACTTTACCTATGTAAAGCCTCACCAATGGTTCAATCGAGAATTTACAACATTTTAGATTCATTCTTTTCATTTGTGACCCCAGATTGAGGACCTTAAGGTCAATGGCTGCAAGAAGATGGCGCATAGTCGTGAAGGCTTTGATAACCACCCCCAAATAGGTTACCTCAGAGACTATGTCGATTGGACGCTTCTCCATGTCCCAGATGTATGATTTTATGGCCTTCTTTAGGTATTTGAAAATCAGCACCTTAGACTTCTTTGGGTTGATTTTTAAGTCCTTGCATTTGGTGTATTCCGCCAATGCAGACAATAAGCGCTGCAACCCAACTTGTGAGTGGTCTAAAACCACTACATCATCAGCATAGGCCAACCAGTTTGTTTTGGTATCTCCAAGTTTTGGGGTAATTAGTCCTTTGTCTTGCAGCCATAGACTCAGGTCAGACATGAAGAGAATAAAAACAAAGGGAGCAATCAGACACCCTGACGCACTCCTTGAATCTTGATTGAACTCGACAATGTGCCCGCTCTTGATATCCTGACTCGCATTGTTGAGTTTTGGTGGAGTTCGATGAATATGGAAAGCAGGTTGGGCGGAGCGCCCCAGGCGTTCAATTTTTTCAAAATAAGATTTCTGTTGATGGTGTTGAACGCCTGTGACAAGTCTATCCAAGCACCGAAGGGTGGAGCACCACCATTCATGCGAGATTGCGCAGTAAGGCAGCTAATGACTAACCCATTAAGGGATGTTGATAGACCCCTTCTAAGCCCAGTTTGTTGTTTAGGGATGATACTTTTTGGATTTTGCCCAGCTCTCCATCTCGCCCAGTATTAGACCCACAGAAATGTTACTGTCTGCTTCTAAAAGGAAGATGGGACTATAGGCTGCTAGGCGGACCTCCCTTTTATAAATTGGAATTATCACAGACGATCTCCAGGATGTTGGTATTTCCTTTGACAAGATGATGTTATCGAAAAGACATTTTAACACCCTTGCCCAAAGGACCAGATTTATCTTTAGGATTGTATTGCTCAATCCATTAGACCCAGCCGCTCTTGAGGTGGACGATTTCTTAATTAGAGTTTCGATCTCACAGGAAAAGGATAAGGAGCACATACACTTCACTTCACTCTTGGGAATCAAAGTGTCTGACGCTCCATATACCTCAGAGAAGTGCTTCATCCATACATGTTCCTGTAATATTGCTTCCTGATTATCGCTGGATTGGTTGTTCAGAGAGCCCACTAAAACCCCAAAGTTTCTAGAGTATCTTAAAGATAAGGCACTTAACATCTTTTCACCATCTTGCTGGTATATTCAGTGCCTGTGTGATCAGATCCAGTTCCTATACTTGTTGTTTAGATCTCTAAGATGTTCATCAAGAACCCTTTTGTCAAAGCCCACCGTTTTTTAATCTTGCCCTGTGTTGACGTTTAAGCCTCTTTTTGTTCTTGAATTTGGGCATCATAAGAATGTTGCGTGTCACATGTTTTTTTTGGGCAGTGTTAGTTTGGGGACTTAAATCCCATAGCAAGGCGAGAAAACTAGCTGGCTCACAACGCAACGAGAGTTGGTGATCTGACATTTGTTTAACTCTTTTGTTCAGATTTAGTGAGGGTCAAGCCCCCTCTATCACATGTTATCAAATGATTACCAGCAGAGTTTATGGATAGTTCATATGTATAGGAGAGAGAAGAATATCCAACTTCCCGGGCCAGTGTAGCTATCAACATGTCGTACATCTCTGTTCCCCTCAACGATTTCCAATTTGAGGCTTTTTATAAAAAAATCTCCTGGTGATAAACTAATTAACTAAAGTTGAAAAGGACACTGCCCGATGCCAGGTAGGGGCACTCAAGAGGTCTCCAACAACATTACCATTGAGCATCCAAAGATCGCATTCCCTCAGAATTTTTAACCAAACTTTACCATTATTTGTTCTAAATTTGATTTGTGCCTGAAATCCTATCAGTTGATATACATTGGGAGTTCAAGTCTCCCGCTATTATAATTTCGTCTGAGGGAAAGGGAGATGAGAATTCAACTAGACAGTCTAACAAATCTTGCAGGAAAACTAGTAAATTGGAGGCCTGCGGATTCCAATACAGATTAACTACTATACAACACAAGTCTCCCGGCCCGTGTTCTCCCCACTCTCACTATCAGGATGCGCTGTTTCTCTTTGGAGAGCAATTTGGAGAAACTAAAGATATAATTTTTACAGGCAACAAGGATACCACTTGCAGGTCTTCCCCCTCCTCAGTGGAGAGACAGTTGTTGAAATGTTGTGAACTCATCAAATCTCAAAGCAGAGGTCAGCCACGTTTCCTGGAAAAGAATCAGAAAAGCTGAATGGGTGGCCAGAAAGGCATACATTTCTGAAAAGTAGACAAAATTCCAAGTTTAGGAAGGGGTGATTTGCGCAGGTCAGGCAACAACTATGTAGGGAAAAATTCCATAGTTTGGGGATGAAAAGCGGGAAAATGGCAGAAAAAAAGGTATGTGGTGGACATGGTTGGCCTGGTGCAGCAATGGGTTCTATGAATTTTGAGAAAAACATTGCTCCGCTACATTCCCCCGACTCTTGCAGTTAGGGAATCACACATTTTTTGTAATGTTTCACAAAACAAGCGATACCACAAGCCAAAATAACTGAGCCATGGTACACAGGAGTTTTATGCTTACGGCCTGAACAGACGTACTTGGCATGTGTAAATAAGGAAAACAAATGCGGTGAGGAAGGGCAGGCATACATTTTTTTGAAAGAGCACAGGCAGACCTTTTGAAGGTTAGGTGACTTGTGCAGGTTACAAAAGTGTATAGGGCCTAAAGCAGTCACTAACTGTAGGTCACATTTGGGAAATTAAAGGGTTGTGTGACAAATAACGGCAGCAAATGGGTCGAAACGTTATGAAAACCATGCAAACGCAACAAATGTCGTTCCTTCCCGCGTTCCCACAGGTGTCCCGACAAAAACGGTACCTCACATGTATGGGTGCACCTACCTGGGTGCAAAGGGAAAACGCTAAAACATGGATAACCCCAAGTCTTCCGGCACAGCATCATTTTCAGGAATTCTGCTCATGCGTACAACATACAGATTTGGGCGTAGCGTGTCGAAGCCACAAAGGAAAACGGGGAACCCCATGCATTTCTGAAAAGAGGACACCCGTGGGAATCCGCAGAGGTCTGAATTGCGCAAATCGGGCCAGAATGTATTACGCAGAACACCCGGCAATGTCTGAAATGTGGCAAAAAACACAATTCAAATGTATTGCGTCCTATGTCCACAGCTGTGCTATGTTAGGCAGAATCCTGTGCAGTGCCCTTAGGGACCACTACACACAATTAAGACTACAAGTGGCAATACAAGTTCAACTTTGGTATAAGCCCGTACTACACTGTTAAAGTGGTAGCAGTAGCGGAGCAGCCAGACTTATCTCAAGAGCAAATGAGCAGTCGTAGAGATTACACAAAGGACCACAATTACTATGACTCAAGCAAACACTGATTCAAAGTTTTTGGTTGAAAAGTAAAAAAATACATTTATTTTAAACCATCTGTTTGCAAAACACTTCACTTCTATTAATATAAACCCACACGAAAAATACACTACACACAACCAATTCTCCTGGTGCAGAACAACTCAAGGTAAGTACCTTAGGATTTGACAGACCAGTGTTATGAAACAAGACGTTACCGGGAATACATATACGATAACTTTTTGACAGTTTGGTCTTACTAATGATACGCGTATCTGCGGAAAGAAATGTTACCGGTGTAAAAACACACCTAGCACCTGAGTTACCACAAGAGAGTTGGGGGCAAAAATCATAGGCAATACTTTTGTCAAGGCAGGCAGAATCAGAGAACACTTTCTAACCCAAAGATAAAAGTCAATAGGCCTGCGCCAGTGTTGGGTGGAACAGGGTTCCTGTTGTCGAGGATCACAGAGTCGGATAGTTCAAGACTCGGTTGCCAGGAGTACTTGGATCTTGTCAACGAGGAAGCAAAAGTTATAAGATGGAAGGAAGATCAGGACAAGCCTTGGTTGAGGAGAAAAGGGGTTTACCCTAGTTCCTGGAATTCGGACGCAGTACCTTATTCTTTGAAGAAGCTGATGCCACAGCAGTCGTTCCTGGTAGTTTCCTGCAGACTCGGGGTTCCTGGAGCTTCAGTCGTGGTGACAAGGACGATGACTTCTGGAGCGATCTGCACTACCCAGGGATGAGGCTAGCAGTAGCGACGGTGAATAAAAGGTGCGCTCCTTTAAAACAGGTGAGGCTCTTCAGATGGCTATCCGAACCACTACAGCAGTGTGCAGCGATTTCGACCATGAAGGGGTTCCTCTGGCTGTGGAAGATGAGCTTGTTGACCCCACCAGGCTCAAGGGAAGAAGACTCCGGACTGGATCTTCTCTGGTTGTTGAAGGCTAGATACCTCCGGACTGCAGCAGGGCTTCACCGGGACTCGGGGTTGCAGCAGCCGTCTTCTCCGCTTCTCTTCGGTTCCTTGCAGTTCCAGTGGCGACTCTGACTTCCAGCCCAAGAGTCCTGCTTTTAATGCGAAAATCCCCCATTCACACAACCTGGCTGTCAATCACACAGCAATCACACAGCAGGGGGGTTGTCCGGCCCGGACAACCACCTCAGCCAATCATGGCAAAGTGCGAATTGGGTTTCCTAGGATACCCTGTGCAGGGGGTGTCTACACCCCTCCCTCACATTCAGCCCACCTAGACACCCAGGCGCCAAGAGGAGGGCTTCTTTGCAGAAGCCCGCCAAAAGACGGTGAACAAAGAAGGAAAACCTGGTTTGCCGCGCAAAGTAAAACACAAGAAGGACTTTAACAAAAAGAAATGGTGAATAAACCCGACCGGAACCAAAAGAGTATTTGGTCAAGCAGATTTATGTTCGAGGCTAATATGATAGCCTGGAACAATACCACGTTTATATAGTATAATCGCAGTAGAAAAGTTAGGGTAGATACCACTGCCACCAGCCATGTCTAAATGTTAAAAGAGCAAAACTAAGCTCAGAGAGGCACAGACCAAAAGGGATAGTAATTAACCCTTTCCAGTACTCCATGGAAGATTGGGTGTACTGGGTCTGTAGTTTTTAAATGACTTTTTAAAGTTCTTTACATGTTTCTGGGGGGATAGTAGTCAGCCCCAGAAAAATGGAGTTGGTGGGAAGTCTAAAAGACAACCCTGTGTTACTGCACTGAAGGTGCTGTGTAACGCACACAAAAAGTGGGTCTCATGGAGTGGTGTGCTCCAGGGCCCAGGATCACACAAACAGTCGGAATACACATGTCAAAACACATGTAAGGGTGGGGGAAAAAAAAGCTCACACTCCAAGTGGAAAAAATAAACTCCAGAAATCCAGCAAAGCTGCTGGGGGACTCACTACGTGACGGAAATTAGCCATAGAATGAGAATTCTCCCTAACGTGCTACTTTGCAAATTTTCCGGCAGAGGGCGTCCTGCGTTGGGTCGATGTCCCGCGAAGGCCTCCGTCGAGGGCAACGTCACCAGATGTTATAAATAGGACGCACAGTGCCCGTAGCCTCTGTTCCCTTTTTTTCCACAAACGTGTTTGCTTCGAGAACTCTGCTCGCCTCGTGTGTTTGTGAAAATGTAATTTCTTCATCTTCTACTCCTCCGACTCCGCGCCTGGCTGTAAGTCTTGCCGGGACTCCAAGATGTTGATTAGGGACCCGCACTGCATCTGTTTGTGGTGTCTGGGCGAGTCATGATACTGACGACTGCTCGAAATGCTAGTCGTTGACTGCTAAGGTCTTGCAGGAGCGTAAGGGATAGTTGCAGTCAGGTCAGCTTTCTAAACTTAGTAAGTCCTGAAAAGCTGTATTTCCACCGACGATTCGAGGGGTGACTCTCCACATCGGAAGGAGTCCTGGGGTATCTCAATCCCAGGGTGGGTCCCCCCACTCGCCCTCCTCGTCTCAGCACTCCGGAAGCAGCGTCACCAGTCTCTTTCCCCGTCCTCATCGCATGATGGTGCCGCGAGGGAAAGTGGCTTGTCCTACTAAATACTCGACTCCTGAGGAATGGGAGGCCTTCAGGGAGCAAATGCTGCCGATTTTTCAATCCCAGGGCACAGTTCCACCCGTGCCTTTGGAAGAAGCTGGCAGGGAACAGTCTCACTTCGATGCTCGCGCACCTTCGGGCCCGGTTACTCTGCGCGATAAACATCGGGAACCGTAGAGATCCCGTTTGGACAAGGCTCCGGGTGAACGCCAGAGACGTGCTAGATCCAGGTCTCGGTCTTTGTCCCCGGCAAAACCACAGAAGTCTGGTAAGGGCTTGCGGTCGGCGTCAGCGCCGTGTATCGTGCTGTCGGTGCTTTGCCTTCACTCCAGCCATCGGAGCCGTTTTCGGGGCCGTTTGGCCGGAATTTACTGGTTGAGGTCCCTGTTACTGTGGATCCTCAGAGAGGCTAAATCCAAGACGGGGAAGCTTGTTGTGGGGCTCCAGGCCCACTCCTGTCCTTAGGCAGGTGTTCTTTCACTCTCTGCATGACATCTAAGAGGATGAGGAGAGGTCCGATTTAGATTTTGAACCTGTTGAGCCTGATGAGGCTCTTGTCTTTCCGGAGACAGTCAATTGGAAGAGTTACGTCAGTCATTGCATGATGCCAGTGGCCTGGATACATCTCCTGAGATGGAGTTTGGCAGACTTGAGCCTAGGGCTCATGCTGAATCCTCCTATAGGAGGTTGATGTCTAGGGTTACTGAGTATCTTGGTTGGTCCAGTCCTTCGGTTGTATTTGTAAGGGATGATCTGATATTTTGGTTGGCGGCTACTTGGCAATCCCCAGAGTCTCTTCCGGCGGTTAACAAGTCGCTAACAAAAAAATACTGCCCTTCCAGTAGCGACCCCAGTAACCTATCCACTCACCCCACTCCTGAGAGTTTGGAGGTTCAGACGGCTACGGCCACCTCGAGGCAGGCTGCGTACCCTAACATCCCTCCTGATAGGGACTACAAGTGCTTCGATGGTTGGGCACGCAAGGTGTTTTCTGCGGGGAGTATGGCACTGAAGTCGGCAAACTCCACTTGCGCCTTGGCAAGATTTTCACACACACTGTGGAATTGTCTCTCTAGCGGCTGAGCATATTCCTGAGGGGGAAGAAAGAGATGGGTTCCTTGCTCTTGTGCAGGATGGCAAGGATCCCATGTGTGAATCCCTTCAGTCTGGTTTGGACACGGCCGACAGTGTTAGCCGGTCCATGGCTGCGAGCATCGTTACACACAGGTTTGCGTGGTTGCGGAATTTGGGTTTTGCTCCGGATGTGCAAGCCCGTCTTCTGAACATTCCTTTTGATGGCTCCATTTTGTTTGGCAGCAAGGTTGATGAGAGCCTTGAGAGGTGACAGACCTCCAAAGCTGCTGCTAAATCTTTGAGCACGGCTGTGCGTCAACCTCCTCCTTTTCGTCCTAGGGGACAGCAGTGGGGGGGGGGTTACTTTCGTTACTACTACTCATTTGGTAGAACGAGAGTAATCGCCATTCAAAGGGGTCAATGTAAAAGTACCCATGGTGGTCGGGGAAATAGAGGTGCCAGAGCTGCTCTAGCAGCTGCCTCTTTGCCTTCAGGCGCTGCCGCAGCCACTCCAAAACGGCTATGAGGCTATGTTCCATTGTTTGCCGGTTGGGGGCAGACTGTCTCAGCATCTCGAAGAATGCCGAGCTATTATTTCGGATGTGTGGATTCTAAAGCGGCCTCACGACAATCCACAGGGGACTTTCTCTTTTGAAGCTTCCGGATCCGCTCCTTGTGCAGGAAATCTTGACACTGCTGGAGAAAGCCGCTATAGAACTTGTGCATGTAGCGGAGAGGAACAAGGGATGGTATTCCACATATTCTTTGATTCCAAAGAAAGACTGGGGACTGAGACCCATCTTGGACTTGCGTCACTTGAACAAGGACCTCAGGAAGGACCAGTTCAAGATGGTCACTCTTTCTCAGGTCCTTCAGGCCCTTCGACTTCAGGATTGGTTGGTGTCTCTGGACCTACAGGATGCTTATTTTCATGTGCCGATTCATCTAAAGCACAGAAAGTACCTGAGGTTTGCGGCTGGCAGCTTGCACTTTCAGTTTCGGGTCCTGCCATTCGGATTGAACTCCGCCCGAGGGTCTTCACCAAGCTAATAGTGGTGGTGGCAGCATATCTCGAGCGAGGGGTGGAAGGGGGGGGGGGGGATTCACGTCTACCCCTACCTGGACGACTGGCTGATCCGTGCGCATTCTCCCGAGCAAGCTCTGGATCATCTCAGCCTCACCTGCCACTCCCTCCACAAGCTGGGCTTCTCCTTCAATTTCAAGAAGTCGCATCTGACACCTTCCCAACAGCTCCAATACATTGGGGCTGTGTTAGACACGTCCTTGGGAAAATGCTCGCCTCCCAAGGTGAGGGCTCATCATGTTGTACAGATGGTGGACAAATTTCAACATGCCAAGCGTCTTCCGGCTTTCAAATTCTTAAGGCTGCTCGGCCTCATGGCATCCTGCGTTTTTCTGGTGCCAGAGGCCAGACTGAGGATGAGATCCCTGCAATGGGTTCTCAAGATGCAGTGGTCACAATTCTCAGGCAATGTTACGCTCACCTGGCTCCCACAGAGGCGTCGGTCGGACCTGGACTGCTGAGGCCTCCACCCATGTGATGCGTAGTGCAGCGATGACTGACTGGATCTGCCCTCCAATTCTTGTCTGCTTGACCCGTACAAATATTCTCCTACAAGTGGTAGTACAAGCTATCACTTAAATCCACAAGTGGAGAGATGGATTTAGCCACTTGTGGATTTAAGTGATAGCACCCCCACTGTCCTCCCTTCTAATCACCTCTGAAGTGCCCTCTCAGCTATCTCACCTTATATTCTTGAAGGATGAGCCCTCCATCCTGCGAAGTACGCAGGGGCGCGTTGATGACCAGTTATTTCACTGTCCTGAAGATATTGGAAGAGTTGTAGATGAATCCTGACTCCAAAAGGTCCTGGCGAAGAGCCGCAAGTATATAGTTCGTAAGAGTTCAAAATGTCTGGAATTCACTCCTGTCCAATTCCTCTTTTATCTTGCAGCTTTGACCCAATAAGAAGATTGACAGCTGAAAAGCGCTCCTGTAAAAGTCAGTGGTACCCAAAACTGTCCGGTAAATAATGCCAAGGGTTAAACTTCCTGCTTTCTCCTTTTCTCACAGGTGCGGCATAAGATGTGGCGTGGTGATGAATAATACCTCCGGCGGTAAAATCAGGTAAGCATATGGCGGCTAAAGAGATTGTCTCTGTCTGTTCTCTCTGCTCACCTTGTTGTTTCTTGTCCCCCTTAGGGGCCGGAATTCGGCGATGTAAAGATGGAGACAGCGCCGGATCGAAGCGATGTTGCGTGAACGGCGAGTATGGCGCGGCGCTGCTGCTGGCGCTGCAACGTTTTTAAAACAAAGTCTTTCCTCAGGTTTGAAGATGCGATGAATCTGGGATCAGGTAAGAAATCGGGTAATAATCTTGTTCTAACCTTTGCTTCTTTCCTTCTTTCTAGGTGCTTCAGGTTCGAGACGGGCGTGGCAGAAGGCTGGATGCTGCTGCTGGCACGGTGAACGTTACGCTGATGGATGCAGAATAACGCGAAGCGTGTGCTGCTCTTCGGGCGTGGTTTAAATAGCCTCCAAAGTAGTCCCAGGTAGGTATTCCTGTAACGCTCAGCTGATTCCCGCAGAGGCGCCGGTCTTGACTGGGTGAATGCCGTATCTTCAAAGGTGATGTGTAACACACGGTTGGCTCTTTGGGCTGGACCTCTGTGCACTGTATGTCTGACTTGAAGAGTAAGATGTCTTAGGTAAGTGAACGCCGAGCTCTCCATCTGCCTCGGGGCAGGGTGCTGTAACCAGTTTCTTCACTGGATAAGGGTGCAGGCCTCTTGACCTCAGAGGACTGCTGTCCGTCGTTAACTGCACGAACGGTAAGTTCTGGGCACTTCAAATGTCTTAAAAGTCTTTTGTAATGATATCTCTTGTTTTGCAGGGTTCCGGCGATGGCGGATGGCGGGCTGATGAGAGTTGAGGATCGAACCCGCGTGAGGAATAGAAGCGCCTGGAAGCACGTAAGTAAGCGCTTGTAGCCTGCTTCACGATGCGCACTAACTGTCCCTTTTATCTTGCAGGTACAAGTTCGGAGCTTTAGAGAAGCTGAAGGGTGCTGGAATACCCACTGGATTCGGCGTGGGAAGGAGTAATGGCACGTGATTAATAAAGTTGCCCAATGTCTTTAAACGCACCTTCTTTTGTCTTTCAGATGCGGGATGCAGCGCCGAAGGCCTCCGGAGCGTGCGAAGAGCTGGTAAGCTTTTGTCTTTCAGATGCCGGAATGCAGTGAGAAGACCTCCGGAGCATGCGAAGAGTAGGTAAGCCTTTGTCTTTCAGATGCCGGAATGCAGCGCGAGGCGTTGGTGACAGCCGATGGACCAGGTAAGAGATGCGCTGCCACTGAAGACCGTAGTGCTAACCTGTTCTTTCTTTGTCTTTACAGGTGCTGCTGAAGACTGGATTCCAGGATGGTAAGCCTTTGTTCCCTTAGGCCCAGGATCAGAAGCAGAAGACACGATGAGCGTTCTGCTGCAGAGAATGCAGAATAACGCAAAGCAAGATTCATCCATCGGGTGTGGTTTAAATAGCCTCCTGTAGTGCTTAGGTGTCTCCTTCCACAGCCACGCCTAGGTAAGAAAAGAGTTCCTGCTTTCCAGAAGAGTTCCAGTGTTCTGAACCTAGGGAGTGGCTCCTGCCCCACCCAACAGGAAAAGTAGTCCCAAACAGAAGAGGATCAGGGGTTCAACTGGCAGGTAAGTAAGCAGCATGGTCTGCTGCAGGTAAGTCCACCCAAGCATTATGAGCCCGGCGCTTCCAGCGCTGGGACTGGGCATCTTTATGAGCCTGGTGCCACTGGCGCCAGAACAGGGTCCAAAAGGTCCCAATTGGGACTGGCTGGCACTCGGAACCGGGGTTATGGGTCTGCTTCCAAGGGAGTCGGGCAAGTCCTGATCTTTTGGAAGCAGAGATCATGACAATTCCTCCCCGACCACAACCGAGTAACAAAATAGTCCCTAAGGTAAAGTAGTCCCTTCCAGGCCTCACATGGGCTTGGATCTTCTTGCAGCATGGTCTGCATCAGGTAAGTGTGCATCAGGTAAATGTGCACTTATGAGCCTGGCACCTATGGCGCCAGGACTGGTGTCCCATATGAGCCTGGTGCCATTGGCGCCAGGACTGAACCCAGACAGCCCCTAGCAGGGGTTGCTGGGTTTTTTCAAGGCAACATGATGCCTGCTCCCGGGGCTGATGGACGTGGTCTGGATGCCTGGGGGTATGCATCATGACAGGCAAGATGTCGGATCCTGTTCAGATTCCACTCAGTCTCGCAGGATTTCTGTGGTGGGCCAGTCAAGGGAATCTGATGAAGGGGGAGCCGTTTTGGCAACTGTGGCTGGAGGTGACAGTGGTGACGGACGCGTCCCTCACAGGATGGGGCAGACTCATGCTGATGGTCTGACCGCCCGCGGTCGTTGGTCTCTGTCGGAGTCCAAACTCCACATCAACCTGTTGGAGCTGAGGGCCATCAGGCTGGCCGTGAAGGCTTTTCTGCCGTCTGTGCGGGGACGAGTGTCTTGATCATGACGGACAACACAGTGGCCATGTTTTACCTCAACAAAAAAGGGGGGTAGGGTCACTCCCGCTGTGGAGAGAGGCAATGCAGCTCTGGTTCTGGGCATTCCAGCAAGGAATATCACTCTCGGCAGTACATCTGGCCGGAGAGGAGAATACGGAGGCGGACGCTCTGAGTAGGCAGAGCATGGTCTCTCACGAGTGGGAGTTGGCTCAGGAAGTCCTGGAGATATTTGCCCTTTGGGGAACCCCACAAGTGGATCTGTTCACGACCAGTGCCACCCGGAAGTGCGAAAGGTTCTGCTCAAGGGAATTTCCTCCGAGAGGAGCCTCAGGGGACGCATTTGTCGTGGATTGGTCATTTCCACTTCTGTTCGGATCCTCATTGCTCCCGATTGGGCCAGGAGAGCGTAGTACCTGGACCTTCTATAAATGTCCATCTGCCCTCAACGCCATCTTCCCCATCGAGACGATCTTCTCTCGTGCATGAGGGGGGGGTTGGGTTCTCCATCCAGATGTCAAGACTCTTAGCATTCACGCTTGGTTTATTAAAGGGTGAGGTATAAGGATTGGGACCTCCCGGATGACGTGATGGAGTTGTTGCTTTCGGCAAGGCAGCCAGCAACCAAATCCCTGTACCATAGGCATAAGTTTTGTGGCTGGTGCAAAGGACACAATGTGGATCCTTTTCAGTGTTCCATTCCAATGGTTCTTTCTTGCTTTCTTTGGCCCACAGGGGTCTTCAAGTGGGTACCATTAAAGGTTACCTGGCGGCGTTGTCTATTTTCAAGCGCTCGTCTGAAGAATGTTCTGATTTTAAGATTCCTTTGATTTGACAATTTCTAAAAGGGCTCACAAATGTGTTCCTGCCGTCCCCGTTTCAGGTGCCGGTTTGGGATCTAAATTTGGTCTTGAAATTCCTTATGGGTGGTCTGTTTGAACCTCAGCACTCTTGTCCTTTTGAGACTGTTGTCTTTCAAGACGATTTTCTTGATTGCTGTTACATCTGCTCGCATAGTGAGTGATTTGCAGGCACTTTCATCTAAGCCACCCTTTACTGTGTTCCACAAGGATAGGGTTGTACTGAGGGTACGTCCATCCTTTCTGCCTAAGGTAGTGTCTGAGTTTCATTTACAACAGAGTGGTACTTCCTGCTTTCTATCCTCCTCCATGTCCTGGTAAGGAAGAGGAGCGTCTCCAGAGGTTGGACCCTAGGAGTGCTTTAAGCTTTTATATTTCTGGGATGTCCAGGGTCTGAGTGGACAACCAACTCTTTGTGGGGTACGCTGGACACCGATTGGGCCAGGCTGTTAAAAAACAGAACTTGTCCAGGTGGATTATCCTCAACAATACTGATTGTTACAGATTGGGGGGGCAAGGACCCTCCCGAGGGGTTGCACGCTTACTCCACTAGGGGCATGGCTACTTCCTCTGCCCTGCAGGTGGGAGTTCCTGTTAGGAATATTTGTGATGCAGTGACGTGGGCTTCTATCCACACCTTTGTCAAGCATTACTCCCTGGATACGCTCCATGATCAGGATATGGCCTTTGGTAAAGCAGTACTTTATTCTGCCATCTGATTGGGTATTCTAAATTCTTCTCCCTCCTCCATTCTCTGGTACTGCTTTGGGAGTCTGTCAAAGATGTGGCATACGTTGGAGGACACAATCCATTCGAAGAACAAGTTACTTACCAACTGGTAACGTTCTTTCGACTGGATGTTCCTCCAACGTATTTCACATCCCCCCTCCCAGCCTGCCCCACTGAGAATTTCCCATACTATTGCAGCCTGCATTCCCTCAAGGCTATGTGCAGTCAAGCAGGCATTGTGTACGAGCATGTCACACGTTGTGGAGGAAAAAACATAAACTGAGGCTACGGGCACTGTGCGTCCGATTTATAACATCCGGTGACGTCGCCCTCGACGGCAGCCTTCGAGGGATATCGACCTGACACCATCGACGCAAGAAGCTCTCTGCTGAAAACTTTCCAAAGCAGCCTAGCTGTGGACATTGCATGTCAAAGATGTGGAGTACTTTGGAGGAACATCCATTCGAAAGAACGTTACCAGTTGGTAAGTAACTTGTTCTTTCCGCACATTTCACTCGGCTCACCCACCGGAAAAACACGCCCACAACACATGCCCTACCGTCCCGCGTTCCCACAGGTGTCCCTACGAAAACGGTACCTCACATGTGTGGATGCATCTTCCTGGGTGCAAAGGGAGAAGCCTAAAACTGGGGTAACCCCAAGTCTTTTCGCACAGCATAATTTCAGGAATTTTGCTCATGCGCACACCATACAGATTTGGGCCTAGGGTGTCCCAGCCACCAAGAAAAACTGGGAACACCATGCATTTCTGAAAAGAGGACCCCCGTAGGAATCCACAGAGGTCTGACTTGTGTGCAGCGGCCCAGAATTTATTACCCAGAACCCCTGGCAAAGTGAAAATTGAGTTTTTTTTTTTTTTTTTTTTTTTTTTTTTTTTATTTTTTTGTTCCAAATATACAACTTTGTCGGAGATTGTGGTAATAAAATCTGGGGCGATTCGCGCAACTCAGACCTCTGTGGATTCCCACGGGTGTCCTCCTTTCAGAAATGCATGGGGTTCTGTGTTTTCGGCTTGTCCCTTTGCGGCCAGCATGAGGTGCCCCTCCCCACCCTCCATTCAGGATAGGGGAGGGCCACCACAAAACATCGGACAGGCCCCCCAATGGATGGGGCAGTAGGGTTTGGGCACCCTGGGGGCAGATTGGCACATTCTGTGCCAAGGGAATTTGGGTAAACAAAAAATGTTTGGAACATTTTGGGATGCATTTTAGGGGTGTGGGGGGGGGCTCCATAAACCGCCGGGGGAATTTTGTAATGTGAAGGGGAAGGTGCTTAAAGACTTATATAAATCTCTGTCACTTGCAATTAGTAAGATCAACTACCTGATCTGCATCAGCATTTCTCTTGGGATTTTAAAGATTTCATTGCATGGTCCAATACTTTGAGAACTATGTGAGGATCCCAGAAACCTTTATTTAGTAGTTAAAAATGTAGTATGTTAGGGGCCAAAATGGCAACTGTCTCCGAGTTCACAGAGGCTCCAGAAGTCCAGAGGAAAATTATATGAATCACATTTTATTTGATGCACGGTTATTGGGCCTTTTAACTGCCTTCACATCTATTGTTGGACCCATCGATCTACCTAGCCTTGGAGGACATACTTGTGTGTTTTGGTTTTCTTCCCAGTATTAGTTAAAACGGAGATACCTTTCTTGTGGAATGGGAAGTAAACTGGTGCACTGCCACATTTTCCTTGACTGTCTTATTCCAATCAATGCTCATCAAAAGCATCCTTGTATGCTGCTCTTAATACGTTTGAACCTCCCCTCTATCCTGTTCGTTTGAGGGTGGTACATGGAACTTGTGCAGTGCTCGATACCGTTTTGTTTTAGGAAACCAGAAGACTTCAACTAGATTTGCAAACAGAATGGTTGGATATCCTTCACGACTAAAATCAGCTAAGAATCTGACACCTCCGCCCCCTGCATATATGGTAGGCAAACGCCACCTCCACCCGCCTTGAGAAAAGGTCTACTAGCACCATGCCTATGTGCACCCACTTTTAACAGGGACCATAATATTGAAATGTACCCTCTCCCAGGGGACTGTTGGGACTGTCGTGGAACAAGTGCAAGACCACCCAGCCTTTTTCTTTTCTCGCACATGTGACATCCTCTCAAGCCTTTACACTCACATTTCGGACACCAAAAATGTTGACTGATTTGCTGCATAGTTTTTGTAATGTCCTGTTGACCTTCGTGGGTTATGACTATGACTTGTTTGCAAACATCTGCTGGAGGGATGATTGTCACCCCTCACGACCTACCCTAATTTTGAATAAAACTCATCTCTGAAGTTCTTACTTCCATATCCAAAGGTCACACATAACTTATAACCACACTTCTCTGCCTCCAAAGCTAGCATCCACCTACTCTGTGACTGATAATCTTGCATAGATCTTTCTAATTCTTCCTTTGATACCAAACCTTGTGCATTCATTAGGACTTGAGCCTCCTGTCATTTCCTTCCTTCCATCTCATCATAATCGATTTATCTTGATGAGCAATCTGCTGCTCTGTTCTGGGAAAAAAACTGAGTCTCTTTTGTGGTTAGAATCTCTTTCAGTGTGTTGTGACCTAAGTGAACTTTGAAGCTGGTGCCCCCCCCCCCATATGAATGAGCACAACCTTCCCACTAACCATTGAATAATTAGTCTTTCTTTTTCTATTGTCGAGTAGTGCATTTTAGCTTTGCTCAAGAATCTTTATGCAGACACAGTAACTATATCTCGCCCTTCTTCATTTTGCATCATGCGGCAGACCAGGAGGAGGCTGGCGCGCTGAGGACATTTCAAGGATTTATATTTCAAATAAAGATGAAAAGGCCCAGCTATTCCCATTTCTAACGGGATGTTCCCTACTTAACTAAAGGTGCTCGTCAGTCGTCCAAAGCAAAATAATGTCCTTCATCCAAAACATTCTCCTATCTGGCCCTATCACTATACATAACCAACAGAATGGATTTCCCCTTTAGACATCTCCCTACGTTTCATCTCGGGGCAAAGTTCTTTACTCCAAATAAAGTGTCAAAATAGGTCACAGTCAAGTAAAAATAAAGTTCTTCAATCCTCCTTGTATGTGTTTCTCAAGATTTCACAAGTGGTTAATGTCAGTAAAGAAAGTTCCTCACAAGACTCTGTAACTCATGATACGCATTGAAAGTCTTAGGGGCTCATTACGAGTTCCCCGATATTCTGCCAGTAATTCTGGCAGGATACCGGGGAACTACTGTACCGTCTCCGCCACAAGGTATCCCGGTGTTGCCACCCTCACCCTTACTACTTTGTATCAAACAAAGGCCTTTTTTAATACCATTTTAGAATTACAGTCCATCTGCTGGGGATTTTGTCAATAGGCAGAAAGATCCAGCTGAAGCACTTCTTACGTGGGTCAACCTGGGAATCTTCTGCCACCCCCTCAGTGATAAGACGTGCTCCAATGTCAATCGATATATACCATAAAATCTCGACTTGGAGACATATCATCTTTATAGCTAAAGTGGAGAAAACATGGCAATCCCTAGGGTACAAAGAAGCACTGGAATCTTTGGGAGTGGGTATCTATTTGGATTGATGAATTTGTTCAGTGCCTTTAGGTCTATGCACGTTCTTAACCTCCCATTGCGTTTGCGGACGAGCACCAAGGGTGAGGAGCATTTAGATGAGTTTATGCGCGCAATGATGCCTTGCGCTTCATGGACAAAGTTTATTTTTCACTTCCCCTCTGTGAATGTGAAGTTGGAATAGTGCACAGTTTCTGCACCATAACTATGGACTCTGGATTGAGTTGAGTCTTCTCTGGTGCGTAAAGCCTTTTATGCATCCTATTTCATCTCTGATTACATAGTCGTGGTGAGGGTGTTCTTTCTTGTTTTCACTTCACATGACGATAACAATTCTTCATTATCCAACTTTATGGCCAACCTCCTCTGGTGTGACAAGTTCAACAGCAGTGTGCTGTCCTTAACTGCAAGGCATACATTAGGTTTTGAAAAATTGAGCGGAAATTGCTAATTAAAATTGTCTTGATTAGCAAACACTTATTTGATTAGCAATTAAGTACTAATATTTTAAATGTCAACAGAAGTTATTTGTACCCAAGACAGAACATTAGGAATAATACAGCATTTCTATGTACCTCCTGAAGTAATACATACGTGTGAAGAGTTTCTGTAAAATGTAAAGGTTAGCTACATATATGGGCACAAACCTATAGATATGATAAAAAGGCTCTGAAAACCTGTTCCAGTGCAAGGCTATGTGTGGCTGGGTGCAATTCAGTGTTGCACAGGGCAGTGTCCTTCAAATTGTACTCCTGACCCTACATTTGCGTTGAAAGGAGAATTTAGTCTCATAAAACCAAAAAGTTCACAATGTTAAATTGGCCTCTCGGTTGTTCTCTATCTGAGCTCCAACTCGCAAGAGAAAAGCTAAGCCTCTTATTGCTGTGATGTACTGTTCTACTGTCTCCTTCTTCCTGAACCCTATTTCTGAAATAAGGTTCTAGGATGATGCTTTGTTTTCATAGTGTTTAGCCATCATTTTCATTTATCTGTCATACTTATTGAGGCCCTGTGATTTTGCTGTAGTGAGTTGGTGAAGATTTTCAAATTGTTCTTGTCCTGCAGTAGTTTGTACCATACGCTGCTTGAATATAGTGCTCAAAACCTTTCTTCCGTGGGATGGTTGCGTCGCCTGGCAAGGCGAGTAAGAAGCTAGGTGGTGGTACGCTCTGTATGATGATATTTGAAGCCCAAGTACTTTGGTCACTGACACCCTCTGATATCCAGAGTCCTCTATTGAAATATTATTTTGCTTTTCTTGCACTCTTTATGTACTGCACTAAGCAGCGTAACCTGTTTTTATGTAGTGTCCAAGTACAGAATATGATGTGCTTTTTGATACCCCTTCTCCGGAACGGTGCTCCTTTGCTTTGAAGTCGTACTTCCCAGCGTTGTCGCTGCATACGGTACTCCACCTTATTAACAGGGTGGTTAATTCACAGCATTGCTGGTTGCTGCAACAAACCGTATACTTCGGCGAGGTGTCCTTTTCCTGGAGTGTTTCACACAGTGTTTCACACATAGCGTCACTGATTGATATGACTACTGCATGCTCTCTGTCACTTAAGCAGGTGCTCAAATATGCTTGCGCCTTGTTTCACGGTTGATTCATAGAACTTCACTTACCAATTTGTAAATGTTGAGGGCCCTTCTTTGTCGTTGCCACTGGACTGATGCACTGCACTCCGATTTGAGGTTTGCAACAATGTTTTTTTATCCACAGGAACGTTTGCCATCGTGAAGTTGGAGGTATATCAAAGGGGCATCCACCACTCTTTCCTCTCGTCGCTCCCCATACCAACTGCCTCACATTCCTCATTCTTACAGCCCATTACACATTCCCTCTCGTTTTTGGAATCCAGGTGATGTTACTGGTATGGATAGACAATGCTTCACACTACTCGGTGTGCAGCACTATGGAGTGCACTTCCACCTGAACTTTGATGTTGAAGGACCATCTTCAGTTCCGAAACGTTTCACTTTTTTGGTTTAATCTCACTGATTCATAGTTGTCCATACGTTAATTTGTGGTGGAAAGTGCTTGGGAGCTACATTGGGTTGTATAAGACCGTAATGCAAAATAGCCTTTTCCAGAAGCCTACTTCTAGTAGACAATGATGTATGCCATGACTTTCCTTTCATCCATGTTTTCCATTTGAACAGCATCAATCCAGAATGTTCTCTTCAAAGTGCAGCAGAGCAGTCAGTTGATTTATTCTCCTCAATTTAAACACATTTCTGAGTCTCTGAATCAGATGGCTATGCAGTCCTTCACAACATTGGGAACAGCACATCTTCAATGTAAACGGGGGTTGTGCTGTAGGTGGTCTCTCTGGGGAAGTTTAAAAGGCAGTACTCCATTTGGGTACTATTTTCTGATTACGATGTCCACCTTATGTATCGGGCTGTGTGAATTATACATAGCTAAGGGAGGTTAACCCCTCCCAATTGGCTGGCCTAGAAGAACTTGCTTCTGTACTAGTGGGGGGGGTCACACACGACAGCTAGTGCTCATTTTTCGTTAGCATGGTCTTTGTTACTCGCTCACTTCTCTGAGGTCGCCTGAAGGGGTGTGACTGTGTTGCACAATACCCAAACTCTTTAAAGGAAAGTGGACTGCAAATTAATAACCCCTTCTAAAAAGAGTATACACTACATGAGCACTACCTTTTGACAAAGTAAATCATCCTGAATTGTGGCAGGTGCTCACGTTCATGAATTGTCCAGTTGGAATTATTAATCTCCTAAAAAAGCTCCATTAAAATACACAAGTATGTAAGAAGCGGGAAAAATGGGCGCTGCACTGACTTCTTCCCAGTCGAATCAGGAGTGCGCTAGGACCGGTCCTACTTTTCACCTATATATAAATGACCTTTGCATTTGCCTTTTAGTCTCGCCCCGGATGTACAGAGAATGGGGTGCAGAGTATTGCCACTCCTAGCGTACTTGGACGACACTGTAATGTTTCAGGCACCCCTTGAGCATTACATCAACGTATCCATGATTACACCAAATTAATGGGCAATCTAGATTGAAGGTGAATGTTCAAACATCTGCAGTCATGGCCTATTATAAGGAGAGACAGGCACCCAAATGTACATCTATGTATAGTAAGGGGCATTCCAACTGTTAAAGACTTTGAATATTTGTCGGTAAACTTCACGTCGAATTTCACCCGACACCCATCTCAAAAAATAAATGTTTAGGTTTAGGCAAGCCCCGGGGGTGGTGGGTGGGAGGGTGAGTTTTCTTTCTTCATTCATGGCAATGTTCAAAGCAAAACCTATAGGCCTTACTCTAAAAGTATATCAAAGCAAAATTGCCTTGGCCGTCACCTTATGGGTTGGAGTTGTGGGGATGCAAGGACCTAAACTCGATCCAGGTAATCGAAAAATTAGCTTGTGCCGAAAGTCCTGGTACTGCCTCGCTAAGCCTCTAATTATGGGGTTCATTTGGAACTGGTCTGTGTACTCTATACTGACATATTGCCAACACAATAACTATCCCACTGGCTAGGGCTCTGGGGCAAGGACAAGCCTACCCTGCCGCACAATCTGATCAGGCCCCTGGCTGCAAAAGACACCAGTGTCAAGACACTACGGCTAAGATTGCTAAAAACCAGCTTTTGTAAATTGATGCATGTTCGTTCCTTATTGCACCAGACACTTTAACATTTCGGACAGCAACTGCAATAAAAATGAGACTCGCATCTCACTTGCAGGCAATGAGAGAATCTCTTGAGCTACTTCAGCCATTTAATCGGAGGTGTGCGGTTATAGCAACACCTAGTGTCCAAAAATATTTATTATGGGCTGCTATTACTGCTCAGAGGGTTTTAACCAGCAGGGCACACGTTTCAATTGCCTCCCATTAAGAGCAACACTGCATAAAAGGGCACTGTTGATATCGAAAATCGGACATGCTTAGTATGTAATGCGCCCCTAGAGAACATGACTAATTTTTTGTGTGCTGTTTTTCCATCCGTACCATGAGATGAGAGCAGGGGGCCATAAGGCCATTACTGCACACATTACACTTCAACCAGTTACACCAAGCATTGCTCCGTCTCTTGTGGGCTGATACGCCTAGTGTGGGATGGGCACTTTTGTCTTTTGAGGCGTGCCCTGTATAAAAGGAAAGTAATAAGAAATGCTAACTATATCTGCTACCTTTTGTACCTTCCTATTAGTTTAGAGGAAGGTTGTTTCTCGTTTTTAAAGGGGAAGTTCTCTTAGGAATTGTATTGGCCCAGTGGATCGGGCATGTATTTTTGAGCATATATTAAAGTAATAAAAATGTCCAATGCATCTTTCCTTCAGTTTTCTCAGATTTACACATGCAAATCTCATGGGTCGGAAACCGCCATCTTGTGCTAATCTTATCTGTTGATCCATTGCCCTAAATTCAATTTTCCCTAAATTCAATTGCCCTCACAGCAGTACATTCGATCACCCGCCCCTCAAGTTGACGGCGACATGTCAAACCGATATACTCCACCTTGTCTCATGACATTGGTACACAGCGTACCCTCTCATCACATACATCATCATGTTCCCTAACACAAAACCAGGAAGCTCAACAAACGCAAGTACCCAGCATAAAAGTTTGCTTTCATTTCACAAAAAGAAGAAATCAACTTACATTTTTAAGAAAATACTAATAGTCAGGATTTTACCAAGTCTTTATATTTTTTAATTCAAGTAAAAAAATTAATGAAATCCACGTAATCATTGCACTTTTTTGAGAATATAATGATTGCAAGTAAACGCTGTTTACTACACGGCATAGTTCTGATGTTTGGTTTGACTCATCGATCTGCACTTGTGTTCCATCTTTGTATTTGTATCGATGCACAGAGTGTTCTGTTTGTGAGGAAAAAAGGTCTCTTCACATCAGAATGCAGCACTTTGCCATCCGCACGTATATATAAATTCTGGCATATTGCTCCGTATGACTGGCAGCGCAAATGGAAAAAACTGGTGCCTCATGTTCATACCAGGATATGGTCATTACTGTTCTGTTACTGATGGTTCAGAAAGAATCCATCCACGTCAAGATTGTATCCATGGCACATCCGAATGACGTAAATATGTACATTTGGGAAAGCAAAAACATATATTGTTCCCAATTGGAAAATTAAGTTAGATAATAATGTATTAATTAAAAATACATTTTCGTTAAGACATTTACGATGTACTTGCTTTGCGTCAACTTGAATATCAATGCGGCGCATTGTTAATCATGAAGCATACAATTGCATGAATATTATGTAAAAGTTCTTACATTATTTGCCAATTTTCCATTCTAGCAATGTAAAGTTGAATGACCGTGTCACTGGAAATCTCTTATGAATTGAAACTTTCGTACATTAAATTTCTTTACAGTGAATCTGATCATTTCTTTGTGGTAACTCTTCACATTGTGTCCTTGAAAATGTTAGTACGAAGGATTCAGGGACAAATAACAGGGAACCTGTATCGTGTGGCATCGTTGCCAAAGGAAGGTTTCGTTTTTGGGAACAAATGCAACAAAATGAACAATATTATCTTCCAATTGCAAGCTGTGCGGTGAAAATAAGAACATTATTGAACTCTTTACAAGAAGCAAATATTTTCTTTATTTACTATGAATAAACACATTCTTAATTTAACCATCATTAATTATTTTTAACGTGCAAGACTACATGCGGATATGGGAGTCTTCATGTGGTCATCTAATTTTACAATGCAAATAGAGTATAACTTCTCTTCAAACTCAAATGTATTTTTGCCCAATCAATAACGACTAACTTTTCAACCCAATTCAAACAGTGTCCTACAGTAACAATGGCACTTCATCCACGGTTTTGTGTGAGTTTGCTACAATAGTAATAGTAACCAGTGGCGTCACAAATGGGGGCTGTTGCTTGGTGTCACACTGCAAAGACAATTCTGTTGCAGGAGCACATTAGAAACAGGTGTCCATGTTATGTTGTGATTTGTACCACGCACCACTGCCCTTTTCATGGTCTCCAGGCGCCCTGTGTCACCCCGCTCTGGCCTACTGTAGCAGCTGGAGACGTGAGCGACACAGGACATGGACACCACAAAGTGCTGTGTGTTCAAGGCCTTCCCGAGGCATGGCCAGTCTGTGCAGCTGACCAGTGCCCTGTGGCAATAGGGTCCCCCATACATGCCAAGCCACTTGATTTCTGTGGGAGGCTCCTGAATTTGTTAGCAAAAATGTTGCTGTTTTGTACTGCCGCCCTCCTAAAATCTAACACCAATGCATTTAAATGGGGAGATTCAATTCTTCTTATTGCTCCGAGACTCTGCCTCCCAGCTGCTCTAAAATATTGGCATGCATGGTCCCTGCAGGCACCTGCTGCCTACTTACTGTGTCATTACTCTATTTCTTCTGGTCATGTATGATCAGCTTTGTCATAGATTCCCAAAAGGGAGCCAGTCACCAGCAGTGGTGGTGGTGGGGGGGGGGAGCTGAGGGCGGCGGCACTGTCTGCGCCTAAGATTCCGGTCTGGCAAGGTGGTGACACGTTTCATGCTTTTCTTAATAAACCAAGCATGGTGCTCATTGTCGCTGGGCTAGAGTGCAATTTGTGGCTACCATTTGAGCACTTTCTTGCTGTGTCCTGATGGCTTCTCTTTTAGGCATCCTGCCCAGGACAGCAGTGTTGCCATGTGTTCCTGCTCGGACTGGTGCCTGTAGAAGGCCGGTCTGTGTGGCTGTATGCTCATGCTCTGCACCCCACATGCTCAGTAGCAGCACAATTCATGTCGCACTTTCGGCGCAATAGGGGGCAGAGCCAAATGCAAAGCATGAGCACACAGCTCCCATGTTCTACCCCTGTCCGAATGTTGCAGGGATAGTGTACCGATTCAAGTCACCATATAGGGTGCAGGAACGATGAAGTGTAAGTTTATTGTATGTCCAAGGCCCATTTGGTGGGAAAATAAGCACACCATTTTTCTTGGCATGCCCCCACTAATAATGGAACTCTGGATAGTCCCTTTATAGTAACAGATCGTAATATACCACCAGCATCTACACCCAGGTGACGGGTGTGTTCATGTGTTTCTGTATTTGCATCCTCTCTATGGAGACAGCCAGCATCAAAGACAGGAAAAACACTTGTGTGTTTATACCTAGGCACCAATAGGTGCAAAGTATTGTGTTTATGCTCCGGCTGTTGGGTTTTGAGTGACAGGGACCCATTTTTGGGTTTCCCAATCTCGGTGATAGGTTTGAAGGATGCATGGTATAGGGCTCTTGTGCTCTGTGTGTTGGGGGGCAAGATGTGAGCTGATGCTAGATGTGGGTTGGCGTGTCTTTGCTCTGGGTCTTGGAGTGTTGGATTTTTTTTTTCTTTTTTTGTGTTTTACACTATTGTGAATCAAGCTCTCATGTAATGGCATTACTGTTGTAAGAGCTTTTACAATCGGATGTCAGTCTTCCTTCAGTGTAAATTCATGCACCCCATCACAGCCAAACATTACTGTATCACTAAACTCTACTTGATTACACAGAATGAAAACCTGCATCACCACCTCAAACCCAATACAACTTGGACACACGCAAAATTCTGTCTGTCAGTTACATAATTTCACCCTTGTAAGACTCCCATCTCCTTCAAAATGAGTTGCTGCACCTATTCCCTGACCAGATTATGTGTTACTGCTAGTTACATAGCAACTCCCTATCCACCTTCTGTGCTGGATACAGTTGTGCTAACTCATTTTATAAAGTCTCTCTTCACATCTCCCATGACTGACACAAGGCTGTTCAAATACACAGCGCTTCTTGGACACACCAATGGCATATATATTGGAGCATGCAATACATGATATACAGTCGAAAAATGTAATAGTACAGACATTCAGAGAAACAGACAGACACATAGACAAGAGGGTGTGGGCTACTTGTTTTGGTTGGAGAATGGTCTATAGATATAAAGAGTTGGCCGCACGTTTTTATAGATCACCAGAATGCATGTATACAGATCTAGAGATGCGTAGAGAGTGATGGATAAAATTGAAATATATAAAAAGACACATTAAGTACAATGTATAGAGAGAAAGAGTTCTGAGTGCTCACAAGGCCTAGTAGGACTGCCTCTCTTCATTGTCATATTTCCCTCTCGTTCCCATGTTCCCTCCTCTCTGTTGCCCTGTGGGCACTTTGAAACACAACTTACTTGATGTATAAGCGCCTCACAAATGCACAATAAAATGGACAAATAAATGGACAACGACAAATTTATAGAGGCAAATTTATATATATACAATGTTAATGGGTCTTGTATCGTGCACTGTTGCCCCTTGCATGCTCTCTTGGTGCTCTGGCGGATCTGCAATGGAAAGGGGTTTGGGGTGGGGGGTTGTTAGACAGGCTGAAAGGGAGAAGAGAAGAGAGAGATGTGGTGTTGGAAGCTTCAGTTTTGGAGAAACTGAGCATAGGTGCGTTTTCGGTTGGTAGCCGTCACGTGGTGTTGAGGTGCGCTATATATATATATATATATATATATATATATATATATATAATTTTTTTTTTTTGGTTTCATGTTGGGCGTTGTGAAGTGCATATAGTTTGTGGTGCGGTAGAGGCATGGTTGTGTTTAGTTCAGAGTTTGAGGCTGAGTATGCAGAACAGTGAGGTTTTAGTACGGTTAGTTAGGCGCAACACATTTCCTTCCCCCAGCCAAACCCTCCGAGTGCAATACATTCTTACTCCCAACAACAAATGCACCACATTTCTTGCCCCCAATAATCTATCTAAGTGCGACACATATACTTCCCCCACAGCAAACCATCCAAGTGCGATACATATAGGTAGAGACAAGCAAATGCTGATAAAAAAGGACCGACATAAAGGGATAGTTGCAGCTAGAGATACCAATGCATGGATATTGATGAGAAAAAGAGGTGCGTGTATATATAAAAAAAGGAACACATGTGAATTGAGATCACTATATTTAAAAAGTACATTTTTTTGCCATAGACCGAATGAAAACTTGTGTAACAGTCAGTCTGTACCAATTCAATGCGTTCATGCCTTTTGTAATGCTTCGAAGTAATCTGCTTCATACTTTACAATAAAGTGCCTGTATGTTGCATGAGAACATCCATATAGTGTCTGACTATTTGCTCTGTATTGTGCAAGGACAGACCATGATGCACAATTACTGTCAACCACACAACTTGTTCTTCTTTTCCTGTCAGTCCATGTTTTGACTGCAAGATAAAGCCTAATGTGATCATGGCATATGGTATCATATAGGTATTATTGAGTTTAGGGAGGTAAAATGTGCCATTTTATGCCACTGCAGGATTATCATGTACCACAATATTGTAATAGCCTCTGTTTTTAAAACCATTTTAAGTAAATCCTTGGGTATTGGGTGTAACATTTTATTATTTAAGTTTATGTATTTAAATGTAGGTAAAAGTATCTTATTCTGTTATTTAAATTCCCACCAAACATTTTTAGGCCCATCTGTCACCAGACTATAATGGGACAATGTTGGCGTGCTGTCCAGTCCATGTGCTTTTTCTCTAGTTCAACAAATTAATATGACCTACTACAAATGAGAAAAAATAAACTCACCATATGTACATAATGTGTGAATAATAACAATACTTAAAAAGGTACATACATAAAAGTTTGCACCTTCTCATTTATTATTAAAATCTCAATTGATACTATTGAGGCAAATAAATAATGAAAAGGTCATAAAACACATTCAGTAAAAATTATCCATTAACATTTGATAAAACGAAATGGATAAAAATCTAAAATATTTAAGTTCTACTTTTAAAAAAATCCTTTTTTTATCAATACAGTTTCTCAACATAAAGTAAATGATTACAATTTCATCCAAAGTAAGTTTCAAAGACCACAAGACTTCATTTGAATCTGGAAGTCCGATTTTCAACAAGTTCAAGTTTTGGAGGATGAATCAACCACATTAGCAATGTACTGTGGTATAGACTGGTCCCTGGAAACATATTCTTGTGACTGTCCGTGTGCTTGCATGGCTAACACGGTCCACGTCAGATCTTTCACAAAAATGGATTCCATCTGTTGTAATATTGACCTTGCCACCCATTGCTTTGTTCGTTTTTGTAAAAGCCATGGTGTAACGATGCATACCAATGGGTGCCTGTTCTTATTGTGTACAAGTACAGCCCGTCTTGTTCTGGCCTCCATACCATCTGTGCTAAAATGCAACATTTTAGGCCTGTACATGAGGCGCATATTATGGAAAACCTACCAATGTGGCAAAATTCTGTTAAGCCCTTCAAATCTCTGCTAAGCGTTTTGTCGCATACACTATTTTCAAGGGCTGTGTGAGGGGGGCCTTGCACCAGCCACTTTTTCTTATATTCGTGCTTCTCACTCAAAGGTCCATGTACACACAGGTGGAGCATTGAACACCACTTCACAACAAGAATATCTACTGAACCCTTACAAGTTTTTGAACTCCACCAAAGATTTTTGTTGATAGACTGTGACCATTTTAAAATTTCTTCTGAACCCTTTTTTTTACCAGCAGCTGTTAATTTTTTGGGATATTGATTTTTGCAACATTATTGTTTTATGTGCAGAAACTTCAGTTCAGTTTGTATTACCCTTAGAAGTTCAATGGATTTAATGAAACCATATTTCTCCATGGCAACAGAAGATGCACATTCAGACACTTGCACCATGATAGAACTCGCTATTCTTTGGGTGTCCATGTCCTAGTAGTTGTAAGTGCAGTATTTGGCCAAAAATCCGGGACTGCCGCACTGTTCATCACCAGCAAGTCTGACCCTGTTGGCTGCAAGAGCATTTTCTATGGATACCTGTTCAAGATTCTAGGCACGATTTAATAGCAGGGTACTTTCTATGATATTTATAGTAAGTGGTTTTAGAGTCCTACAAATTTACAGAAACTTGAAATCTTACTGAACGTTGATCCACTGAACAACCGAGAAGAACAAAGTCATTTTTCAGCAGGCACTTTTCAAGGAATGCGTTGCAAAACCCACAAAAATGTTTGTGTTATGTAAGGGTGCATTTATTAATGATGGGGTAGACCAATGCCTCTATATACTGTGAGAAACCGGAGTGCGTCCTCACCTCTATTCCCCTTGGATCCTCTTCTCAGGTGGCCTGGGAAAGGCCTTTGCATTTGGATCCCAACCCTGGGGTTTGAGAAGCGAGGGAGGATCACATGGGTGGAGGGTCCTTGGGGATTGTGGATGAGATTATCTCCGGTGAGACACGGTAATCCACATTCCTCTTTCATGAGTTCTCTATCCCTGACGCTGTTGTGGGATATATATTGTTATCCCTATCTCATTGACGAAAAGAATGACAGGAGATGGTACCAGTCCAGAGGCATCTGGAAGAGGGTGAGAGAAAGAGGGATTAAAGGGTGGAGTAGGCAAAACATGGTATCCCCCTTTCCCTCTTGGAGACCAACCAAACCCTCCCCCAGCCTTTATAGACTACTGTAAAACCTCTCCCCTCATTTGACCTCTGACAGTACTGGGTCGAGGAAGAGGTGACTAAGAGTAATGAACACTAGACCATCATTTCAGCCACACTGGTAGTGAGACGAAGAAGGTGCCTGCAGAGTGCTTTGAAAGTCAGACATGTTCCTCTAACTATGGTGAGGCAAGACCTATTGGGAATCCACACTGGCAACCTGTTAAGTGGTTGCAGGTGTATAAAGGGAGGCCAGTGGAACAGCAGAGGAAGCAACAGGGAGGCCTGTGTGGGAGAGACCAGCAGGGGACCTGTATCATTAGGAGGCAGGTGTGGTGGGACCTGAGAGGAAGCCAGGAAGCCGTCCCATGTCCCTGTCAACCTGTGAAGCCCAGGGCAAGTCTAGCATTTATGCTGCCACAGGTGTGGGAGCCTCTGTTACCCAGAGAAAGCAGTTGGAGCTGTGAGGAAGGAGAGGGAACGCTGTCCGCGTCCGTGGAGGAGAGCACAGCTGCCGGCATGGGCTGTGAAGTGCCCAGAATACGAGCGGGCTCGCGGAGAATAGCCCGCTCACATGTGACTTGATTTAATATTTATAGAACACACAAACGCCCCAGGGCAACTTGGTGCTATTTTCAGCAGGTAGAAGGGCCAAACTATCCATTAAAAAAAAGAAAGGTTTTACTGGTGTGCCGAAGGACTAGATGTTTCTCCATAAGCCGCAACTCGCGCGGGAGTGAGTTTCAAAGTTTGGCGGCCGCAACAGACAACGCACAGCCCCCCACACAAGAGAGCCGGATTCTCTAGATTGCTATAACTGCATTCTCAAGAGAGTGAAGGGCTTCACTGGGGAAATGGGGGCAGAACTTTTGTTGCATATATTCAGGCCCCACTCCATAAAAAGCCTTCTGAACCAGTCAGTCAGGGAGGCGACTACTGTAGCATATAATGACGAGGGAACAAAAGGAAGAACTTTCCGGAGTATTTTTAATTTAAAATGCCCAGCTTGACAATCAGCTTTGAGAGCGAGAGAGTGAGACAGAAATATTGACACCAAGATCTTTTACCACTAGAACAGGAGAGCGGAGAGAACCAAGGGAAGCAGGCCAGAAATTCACTTTCCAAAGAGAAGCAGCAGAAGGGGGACCCACCACCAGGACCTCTGTCTTGTCCCCGTTCTGCCCAAACCAGTTATCATTCATCCATCCACCCACTGCCCCCAGGCACTCTCGCAGCTAAGACGCAGCCCCTATATGTTGGAGATCAATACAAACAATTATCTGCGTATCAGCATATGAGTAGCACCTAAGGCCGTGGGAATGGATTGGTCTGAAAATATGATGAATATACACATTATTAAGTGTAGGGGATATGGCGGGGAGAGAGGGTGAAAACGAGGGAGAGGGTGAAAACGAGGGAGAGGGTGAACACTAGGGAGAGGGAGAACACTGGAGGGAATGAGAACGAGAGAGAGAGACAGAGAATGAGGGCGAGAGAATGAGAACGAGAGAGAGAGAGAGAGAGAGAGAACAGTAAGTATATAAAAGTATATATTTCAGCCACACCGACCTCTATTAACCGGTCAACCAGGATGGCATGGTCGACCGTGTTGAATGCAGCTGAAAGTTCTAAAAGAATCAGTGTTCCTACCTCAACCTGGTCAGAGAGCTTGGAGAGATCATCATCAACAACGGAGACTAACAAACTTTGTGTCCTGGCCAGGCTGGAAGCCCAACTGGAATGGATCAAAGAAACCAGTTATTTCAAGAAAAGAACTGAATAGAGGTGATTGAAGTGACTCGAGCAGTTTCATAGAAAAAAGGAGGCGAGATATAGGGCGAAAATTGAAGTGGCCAGAATGTTGCAGAGAAGGTTTTGTAAGAAGGGGAATTGCCAAAGCATTTTTTAGATGGTCCGGAATGATTACAGAACTGCATGAATGGTTCACTGCCTGAATGACCCATAAAGCAGTCTGAGGGATTGTGTTCTTTAACATGTTCAGAGGGACAGGGTCAAGAGGAGAGGCAGATCTCATTTTCCGCATAGCGGCATAGCGTCCACTATTTAGTCGGGACTAAAAATGGGAAAGGCAGATCGTTACTGCAAAGGACCAGTAAAAACAGTTGGGGGAAGCAGCCTGTGAAGCGGTACAGAAGCACTTAGCCGCTGAAGGAGGAATGCTGAGGACCGGTGAGTGGAAAGAGAGAGATCACTGAAAGCCGGGGGTGCTCCTATGGGCTACGCATAATACCACTGTATGACATATATTGAGTGAAAACCTGAAATGAAGTTAAAGTTTGCATTGTGAGAAATCTGAGGGTATTTTCAATCCTACTAACCATGGAGACACTGTGCAGGTGGCCAGGATAGGGCCATCGCTATTGGATCCTGACCCTGGCCGTGGACAAGCGAGGGAGGATCGCCTGGGAGTGAGGTCCCTTTGGTTGAGACATGATATCTCCTTATCCTCTGGATAGCCAACCTGATCTGCCCCCCCACCCCCACCTTTATGGGTCATTATAAATGTGTTCCACGTCTTTCCTCCTTTAAAATGCAGGACAGAACTGAGACGAGGAAGAGACAACTAGGAGCCGTGAAGATTACCTCCCATTCGAATACTGGGACGAAGAGGCCTGAAGGTCAGGCATGTCCTCTTAATTGGTTTAATTATGATCAGTCAAGTTGGGCAAAGCAAGCCCTTAACCTGCTCTTGCAGCCTATTAGTAAAGCTCAGGTGTATAAAAATGGAAACTGCGAACAAGCACCAAATTGGGGGCAGAAGCAAAGCAAGAGGACCAATCCTGTGCGAGAAGAGAAGCCGGGAAGTCGAGACACTATCAAATGTTCTGGGAATCCCGTCGGAAGGGGAATGAGGAGCAGAGGTTCCCCACCTGGGCAGGTGAGCAGCATGCACTGCAGAAAGGCTAAGCCCCGCAGAACAGCCGGCGAGTGCATTGTGAAGCGCCCGTCTATTTGGCTTTCCCCTGGAAGCCGAAAGCAATAAGGAGGAACTGCCAAGATGGGAATGCTCTGTGACGCTCCAAGAAGTCAGAAAATGCAATATCTGGCCAATGAATGAAACTAAGCACGTTGCTTGTGCAGAATCCCGAGCTGAATAAAATAAATGCTAGTAACTTAATATATGGATGAAAGCAAAATACGTTACTTATATATTGAAAATCTAACTAAATTTACTTCAGGCATTGAATGAAAGGGACTGTTACTTATGAAACGAACAACATTATTTATATTGAATTACAGAACTGAATGAAACAACTGAAAGTAACATAAGGTACTAAATTAAATTAACCAATATGTTTCAAATGAATAATGCATTGAGTGAAAATGGTGAAAGAAACGTGCGTTGAATATCGGATTGAATGAATGGAGCAAAAGCCATCCTTATCAGAAGCAAAGACATATTGAATTACAGGAAAGACAACCTGATAACCAGATGAACTATTTCTTTGAATACAATGATGAAAGCTGAACACCATTGAGGAACAATTAATTGAAATTTAACAAAGAAATTAAACTGAAAGCTTTAAATTACCAAGGTGATTAAAGTTGCGCTTTAAGGAACCGTTTGGTGAATCACATCTTGAACCCTTGACGCTCCTAGTTGCGTGACCTGTAATGAGTGGACTGTGTGGTCTGAAACTGCACATTGACCAGGGAACTTCTCTGTGAGCAAGGAAGCTTGCTTTGATGAAATTAAGAAAGCCAATGGCGATTAACATGAGACTTTGGGAAGGGACCCCGAGTTATACAAATGCCTCGAGGGAATCCTAAATTTTGGTGTTCTGGAACTCAATTACACGGGATCTGTGTTGAACTGGGGGGAGGGCACCTTAACGGTTTATAAACTGTATTTCTTCTGATGCTAGCAGGAAGAGAAATTGAACTTTGTGGTGAACCTATTGACATTTGAGAGAGAAAGTGGACGAATAAGCCAGAGCTTGAAGTAGCTCAGAACTTTGTTTAGAACACTCTTTTGAGTTATAGTTGATGTCTCCGCACATTATTTGCAGTTAGTTGTGAAGGCAAGCAGAGGATTTGGACACAGACAGATTTTTATGTTGAACTTACTGACATAGACATTCCTTAGTTTGCTCAGGTAGGGAAATCCCACCTTAGTATAGGGCAAGTTGGCCTTAATCCATCCTGACATTTTCTTTAAAGATTGGTCAACTTTGAATCCGTCATCTGTGTCTTATTCGATGATGCCAACCTCACATCATATTAAATCATGAACGGATAATCGATAACAGTTATCAATTTATTCAGAAGTTGTATGTCTACATGTTTAGTACAGTTGCATTTAAATGTAGAATTGGAACAAACATTGCTTGAAAGGGAAGTGAGCTTGATGTTGGTTCCACAATAGTTGTCTGTGTTGAAGCTTGTTCCTTTATTCCATTTAGATGGTCATAACAATTGTCAATAGAAAAGATATATGATCTTAATACAAAATTGACAATTTAACAAACTATAAAATCAGTTTAGGTGCATGCCAGTAGGGCTCACCATTTGGATATTTAAGGTGTCTATCTTTTCCACAGTGATAACAGTCTGGACTCCCAGCAATGTGGTGTATTTAATGACAGACATTGTTATCATCAAATTTGGTAAAATAACCAATTTTAACATACTGCTATTTAAGTTTTTAGATATGCTCACATTACAGTGAACTTTTTGTTTATCCCTAAAGTATAGATTTATTCATGGACAAAGTGTACAATTTGAAAATGTGTCCTTTTTAACAATATAGACAAATTGTCAAAATATATATACCAATATTACACACAAACTCTTAAATTAATTAATCTCATTACCTGTTGACACAGAAGTTCAGTAAATTGTCATAATGTTTTTGAAATATATACACTGTTTCTATATGCACAAAGATTAATCTTTCACGTTCACTACTCACCTGACTCAGTGTGTGCTGAAGTACAGTTGAAACCGCATTGGTATGTAATTTGCGAAGGAGTCTGGGGCGACACTTTTTGGTGAACATGATGGTTCGTACATATCTTTTGAGAAGTTTGTGCTGCAGATCCGTAATCTATTGTCCCTAGCTTCCTCCGAGACATCCTTGGTTCTGCTGTCAATCACAAATAGTGGAAATCCACAATTTAATAGCCATGTTCTTATCAACAACAGAGCCTTTGGGAAAATATGCATATCTGTACCCTGTTTTGACATGGTATGCGCAGAGTCGAGACAGCATTCTCCAGATTCGTACTTACAGACGCGTCTCTACAGCAGGCAACGCATTCACTGAGCCAGCACACTTTGGGGGAAGACCGATTGATCAAGCAGCAACAGACAAGCTGCTTCTTCTTACATGTTTAATCACGTATTCAGTATTGTCCAGAGATAAATCAAAGTTAAAGACTGCATTCATGACCGTCCCTGATGAAATTAGCCCAAGACCCAAGAATTGATAATAGACTGAAGGACTTTTTTCCACCTCCCAACGAGTTCAGAATAATATTACATCGCGTTCAGCAGAACTGCCCTGAAGAAAGCACGGAGGATAGCTTATACATGTAAACTGCAACCTTGCACAGACATCCCCGTCCTGGAACCACAAAACGTGTCCACTTTGGAAGTGTGCTGATGATTATTACAGCACAACAAGTCACTTTAAACTACTAACCCCACCGCTCTCTTTTTCTGCTTCATTTTGCATAACTGAGACTGAATGTCTGTTATACACAATTGTATGTGTTATTTTAATATTGGTGTATTGTTGAATTATGAATGCATTGTTTTACCAGTTCTTGACCACTACCTGATCAGTAACGACGGAATAATCTGTATTCCCATCCCACTGTTGTTCCCTATCTGTACCTCACTGTGTCAAAGGGTGGGGTAGCCTGGACTCACCAGCATTGTTACTAAATGGCTGTTATTAGGGCACTGCAAAACGATCCATGAAGGCATTGTTTGATAGTCCTGAAGATCTAGAAAAAATGGTTAGAAAGTTAAATTCAATATGTATGACTGTGTTTAATTCAACCAACAATCTTGCGAAAACCAAGTGCTGTACAGTTTGGAAAATGCCCTAAAACATTCTCTGCGAGAAACTGAAGAAATGTCCAGAGAGCAAAATGGTGTTGCTTACAAAAGTATCAAAATGTTTTTATTTACCATGATACAAAAAATTCGAAAAAGTCAATTAATGACATAGCATAGGTGAACAAAATACTTGGCTAAAATGCATCCATCTCAACAAACATTCACAGTGCAGCATCCAAACCATACATCATACATAGTGACATTCAACCAACCAACAATGGCTAAAAATGACTGAATTAATTAACATTGCTTGCCAATTCGGGATGGGACAAACATTCATCACATCCCATTTGATTATTTTAATGTTTAAAATGTATTTAACAAACAGCAATAGAACTCATTAAAAACAATCTATCACAAGGGTGGATCTGAGAAAAAGAAGGTTATGTAGATCACATCCCTAAGGAGTAAGCTCAACCGGTTTCGACGTAGTGTGTGTAATGGACAACGTCTTCATCAGGAGATACAAAGCGAGAAGCTGCAAGAGAAGAGCATTACTGCATAAATATGCGGCAGTGTCCCATCTCATAAACTAAACTCAACAATAGATTGTATATAACCACCATGTGCCACCTATTACAAACCAATGAAACTAAACATTTGTGCTGGAGAAGTGTACCTAAATAAGAACCACCCCAGAGGCAGGGTTTTGTTTGAAAAAGCCAGAGGCGAGAAACCGGCCCCGAGAGTGTAAAAATAAATAACAGAAATTGGATGCACCATGTAGGCCAGAAGGTCAAGATAGCCCAGTCAGAAGACCACCAGAAAAGCCCTCAAGCAGCAGAAAAATGCCATGAATAAATGTATGGTAACAGAAAAAGTAGGCTGTAATGTGATGGGTTAAACAGACCTTGTATAAGTAGCCATTAATATGCAGAATGGAAAAGAATGGTCGTATGCTGGAGTCATACCGCCAATGGAACTGTGGCTAGTCAAAAGGGTAAAGTTGCCATTAACTTTACTTAGTCATTTTACCACAGATCCAGTTCATCCCATCTTACATGGAGTACTGGAAAGGGTTACTCTGATTCCCTTTTTATCTGTACCTCCTAGAGCATTGTTTCGCTCTTTTAACATTTAGACTTGGCTGGTGGCAGTGGTATCTACCCTAACTTTTCTACCGCGATTATATTATATAAACGTGGTATTGTTTAGCTTTGAACTTAAACCCACTGGACCAAATACTTCTTCTTTTGGCTCCGGTCAAGTTTAGTCACCATTTCTTTTTGTTAAAGTCCTTCTTGTGTTTTATTTTGCGCGGCAAACCAGGTTTGCTTCCTTTGTTCACTGTCTTTTGGCGGGCTTCTGCCAAGAAGCCCTCCTCTAGGCGCCTGGGTGGGCGGAATGTGAGGGAGGGGTGTAGTCACTCCCTGCACAGGGTATCCTAGGAAACCCAAGTCGCACTTTGCCATGATTGGCTGAGGTGGTTGTCCGGGCTGGACAACCCCCCTGCTGCGTGATTGACAGCCAGGCTGTGTGAATGAGGGATTTTCGCATAAAAGGCAGGTCTCTTGGGCCAGAAGTCAGGGTCGCCACTGGAACTACAAGGAACCGAAGAGAAGCGGAGAAGACGACTGCTGCAACTACCCCGTCTCGGTGAAGCCCTGCTGCAGTCCTGAGCTATCTACCCTTCGACGACCAGAGAAGATCCAGTCTGGAGTCTTCTTCCCTTGAGCCTGGTGGGGATAACCAGCTCATCTTCCACAGCCAGAGGATCCTCCTCTTGGTCGAAATCGCTGCACACTCCTGTAGTGGTCTAGATAGCCATCTGAAGAGCCTCTCCTGTTTTTAAGGAGAGCACCTTTTACTCACCGTCGCTGCTGCCGCCCTCATCCCTGTGTGGTGCAGACCCCTCCAGACGTCCTCCTTCACACCGAAGCTACAGGAACCATGGGTCTGCAGGAAACTACCAGGAACAACTGTCGTGGTACCAGCTTCTTCATTGAATAAGGTACTGTGTTCTGCTTGAAGAAGTAGGGTGAACCCCTTTTCTTCATCTCCAAGGCTTGCCCTTGTTTTCCCTCCTTCTTATAACTTTTGCTTCCTCTGTTGACAATATCTAAGTACTCCTGGCAACGTTGAATCTCGAACTATCCGACTGTGTGATCCTCGACAACAGGAACCCGGTTCAACTTGACACTGGTACCAGGCTATTGACTCTCAAATTTCTGTCTGAGTGTTCTCTGATTCTGTCTGCCTTGACAAAAGTATTGCCTATGATTTCTGCCCCAACTCTCTCTGGTTAACTCGGGTGCTAAGTGTGTTTTTGTCCCGGTAACATTTCTTGCCGTGGATACGCGTTTCTTTAGTAAGACCGAACTGTCATTACTGTCAAAAAGTGATCGCAAGTGTATTCCCGGTAACGTCTTTTGTTTCACAACACCGGTCCGTTAAAACATAGGGTACTTACCTGGAGTTAGAGTGTACCAAAGTGAATTGGTTGGTTGTAGTGTATTTTACGTGTGATTTTGAATTAATAGAAGTGTTGTGTTTAGAACTAATGGTTTAAAAATACATGTGCTTATATTTTTTTCCCTGAAACCTTGAGTCAGTGTTTGCTTGAGTCACAGTAATTGTGGTCCCTTTGTGTAATCTCTGCTACTGCTCATACTCATGAGATGAGACTGGCTGCTCTGCTACTGCTACCACTTTGACATAGTAGTACAGGCTTGTACCAAAGGTAAAACTTGTATTGCCACCTGTGGTCTTAATTGTGTGTAGTGGTCCCTAAGGGCACTGCACAGGATTCTGCCTAACACCCCCCCCCCTCCTCCTCTCCACACGTGTGTTTGTGTTTGGTGGAAGCAAGAGGTGTCATTTCAGTGGAAAGTATGTTGAAAAGCCCACTTCTGGCCCTGGGTACCTATTTTGTTTGTGATGATAAATCTGACAATGTATGACCTTTTAGAAAATATTTGTTAAGATTGGTTAACTCCACCTGCTATACCGCGATAACCATGATATACCGTCATTTGGCAAGAAGGTTATCGTACCGCCATGAAACTAATACCGGGACACCCCTAATCCACAACCATCTTTTGCGAGCGCATGCTGTCCTGTGATTAGTGCCTTTTGTTAAAGGCGTGGGTGTAAAAGGATGAAGAGTAGAAGAGCACAGTTTCTCATGAATGGTATCATGAAAATGTTGATTCCAGGGACAGGGTCTTCAAAAGGGAGTATGGAGACACCGAGTCTCAGGTGGCCATGTGGACAATGGTCCCTAGAGGCAAGTCCCCTTCAACTTCTGCATGGTATTTGGCATCTCATGCCTTCCCATTCACCCAGCCCCCTTGCGAGCGCATGCTCACCGGTGACAACTGCCATTGATACTTGAGGGGGGATGGATATGGATGATGTGAGCGAATAGCCTGGGAAGCTTGTCAAAGGACATACAGATGGGTGATTGCAGGGACGAGGTCTTCAAGGGGGAGAATGGAAACCGGTCCTAGGTGGGCAATTGCCGATAGATGCTAGAACACGTTGAGTTGTACATTCACTCACACTGTGTTGGACCTGCTGGCCCAAAAATAAAAAACAAAAACCTTAAAGCCTTTGATTAAATTAGTGCATTGATAAGGGATAACTCTTAAGTTAGTTTATTATATAGTATGAATGATATTTAAAATTGATTTCAGTAACAGTAAACTTGTTTGATGTAGATTGTATGGCCCACATTTTTGAAAATTATACTTGGAGGTGTTGTGAACTTTTTTCAATTGCATATTGCCACATTGACTTCATTTACTATGGCAGTAAACGTGCCATCATTAACTTTTATTTAGAGAGCTCTTTATTCAGAAATAGAATGTACTTTAATATAAAATACATGAAGGCAGAAAGTAACATGAATAAATGAAAAGAATGATTTTCATTCGCCTTTTTAATGCAAGTACAGATTTTTTTATTTTCACTGTAGTGCATGTGCCCTGATTTATGTTGTTCAAAACTTTTGAAAGGAAAACTTTAAGTAAAACAAATAGTAAATTGAAATAAGTCGAAAGAAAAAAATGCAATGCAAAATTAGTTGATTATAAATATTTTTTATTGAAGGTTACATTTATTTTGTAAAATGCTATTTTTTTAAAGGAAAGGTTGATGGAATATACCATGTGCAAAGTATACTGCTGGGTTGAGTTAATGTCTGTATAAATCCAATGTACTTTCTAGAGTCACTAGGGAATTCTTCATGAATGGCTCGAACCACGTAGCCATTACTCGTCGACTGCGGAAATCGGGGTCTCCCATGAATCCTCCATGTGAACGCTCGATAGGCAACAAGCATGTACCATTTGTGGAACAAGTACAGAAATGTGCATTTACCCTATCCGGCCTATCATCCAAAATTCAAGGAATGAATATGTTTGAAAAAAGTACCTTTGTGAGTAAAGTACGGACAGTACAATTCTTTTCAAGTAAGGGTGATATAGAAATGTGTACGCCCTTTTGTATAATAAAAGATAGGAACATGGGTTAATGTTTTTAAGCTCTAAAGGAAAAGAAATTGTAATGCTATGTCATTAAATACAATGTTGAATAGTTTGTCTTGAAGTAAGAACTATACCTTTTTTCAAATATATGAAATATTTATAGTCGGTAACCCATCCCACTCACAATTTAGTAGAACAATATAAACCATTAAAATGTATAAACGCACAACTTAGTAATTACTTGGAAAGGGTGATCTGTTTCTCTAAATTCGTGCACCAGGAACATCCTCATTCTGTAAGGCAGGCTGCCCTGGAGTCATGCAGCTGGGTAACGCGTAGCATTGGAGCTTCTTCAGCTACGTAGGCCAAGCAACCAGAGTTTTCTCTGCAACACAGTTTTTGACTAAAGCTGGCATTACCTCACATCGAAGGCAGGTATACCAAGTGGAAACGTTTTCCATGAAAATATGATCATGCTCCTGTGATTGATCATTATGACTTACAGAAGATGGCCCATCTTTTCACCTTCTAGCTCTCTCAAGCATTTCATCTTCTGTATACTCTAGCTCGTATAGCTAGGGGTGAATTGTTGCCATCAATTTTGAGTTTTGAAGAAAAAGCAACTGTGGGAGAAAAAAAGAATTTGTATTTGGCCAAGTAACACAGAGGTTTTAGTTTAAAATGCAGGGCTCGAAAATTGAGGGGCGCTGTGAGCCATTTAGCTCCTGCTTCTAGCGTAGTAGAGATTGGTTAGCTTGAAACCAACAGCTACCAGGAGCTACTTTTGACTCCTAGGGCTAACTGGAGCTTTCCAAACATGTAAATGTGACATTTAACTTTGAGTATTTGAGAATGTTAATAAAGAATTAGAACACATCTAATATACATTTAAACTCAATGGATCATACAAAATAGACAAAAAGTTAAAGGAGCATCTCTGGTAGCTCCTGGTTCCCCTGCCGTAGCTCCTGCCTACAGGGTGATTCATGACACCCAGGAGCCGGATTTAGCACCTGCTTATCGATTCCCAATTTTGAACCCTGAAAATGCAATATGATGAGAGGAGAGGAGACATTTTTCAAAAACCCATAGTGCAAAGACCAAAGGAAGAGCCCTAAACTTTGACATTTCACATTGGCAAATGTCATACATAGTTCATGTAAATGTAAACATTTTAAATGGTTTAGTAAAGACATTGTAAATTATATAAAAAAAACTTTAAATACAAATCACTACAGTTAATTCATTTGAGTTATTGTTAAGTACCTGTTCTCAGTATGTCATACTTGCTAGATGGCTGAACGGAGCAAAAAGAATTTGTGGAGACTCCGAATTAAATAGACGGATGGGAAGGAAGAAGAATCTCCAGTGTTGTCTTATCAGAAAGGGTTTGTTAATACTTATTCAGGAAAGAGGCATCTTGACATTTCAATGGAAATAAGTCAATAGATTGCACACAGAGGAAATTCAAATGAGACCTGCACTGGCATTGTGACAAGGGGCGTATGCATTTAATGTTGTCCGCATTAGGGGCGGTTGATCCGATTTAATGCCGCAAGGGCACTTGAACTTTGGGCGCTGGGTCAACGGATAAAATTAGTACAATATGGTGGTTTCCGATCCGTGAGAAATGGGAGAAAACCGAAAGTACAATGCATTGGAATATCTTTTCAGATCGATCGTTATATATGCAAAAATACATATTTGATTCATTGGGCCAATAACATTTGTGACAGAACTTTCCCTTTAACCGATGCATTTGCTCTTTTATTTGATATTTACACGGCTTCAGAATTGATTTTTATTGTATTATGTATGTTTGGTTTTATGGGATTTTTACATCTTCCAATATGAACTATACTGACGGACTATACATTTCTTATCTGTGAAAAGATGGGGAATGCGGATTGGATGCATTTTAGTATGTTTGTTAGGGTCTAGTGTGCAAGACTGCTGCACATATCTGTGGAAGCTGAGATTAACCCCTGAATCTCTTCAAATTAGAAGAGTAAGAGAATAACTTCCTCCTGTGTGCGCTTGTTCTTAATGAATATATCAACTAGCAAATGATGCTTATGCAGATACAAATGTTAATGAATGTCAGAATATTCTGATGTTCTTGTTCGCCTTAGCCGACACGTATTTCGACCCTAGGGCGTTTTTCCAGGCATGGCACAGCTATGAATTGAAGGTCCAGCTTTGCTGTAGTATTTTAAATAGAACATTTGCATTTAGTGATTCCGATGGTCATTCTGTCCCAGTGATAATGAGGTAATATCCGTTCTTTGGAGTGAACTTTCTAGCAATATGTTATGAGCATTGCAGTATCTGGGTATTCTCCCTCTCCACCAGCCCTTCCAAGATAACACTCCTTAAGTGAATGAACCTAGTTAAAAAAATAAACTGAGGGGTAAATATCAGTCATTAAGAGTCCGAGTTTAGCACTCAGAGCTTTTAATATGGTTAAAACCCTTTTGAGGGAGCTGTTTTCTATTTATGCTCCATGCAATGATGTACCACATGACTGACAGATCCAGGTATGTACAACTGTCATTCTTGTAATGTGTACTACCTATTCAAAGGAGGTCTAGAATTAAACCATTTAAAATGACAAAATGTATATGAGAAGATTGCATTTATCATTAAAAGTTGGAGAAAAATCTAATGCATTGAAAAATATCTGTATTCTGAATTTAGTCTTGATTTTGGAACAGTATTAAGAATTAATATTTAACGCTTCATGAAATATTTTGGATTAATAGCTTAGACTGTTTTAATGAGGCGATATGCCCTGAGGTGATGGGCCGTCCCTGTTGGTAACAACCTGCAGCCCAAGTTCAGGACCTGAGCGAAGCTCCGGCCAATCAGGAGACTCGGAAAATTGGCAGTACTAAATGGTACAAGCCCATGTTTCAAGCTTGCCTGGGCAGACGGTGCCCCCTTCACTTCCTTTGTGTGCTTCCCCATTAGCACTTAGCACCTGCGTAGTTTCCTACATGGGTGCTAATGGTGTCTTTATTTTATTTTTTTTAAAACGTGCTTTTATTCGACAGGCCGGTGCTGCGCAGCCCTGCTTCTCAGGGAAGCCAGTCCGCCGTGAACTCTGAAAACTGACTCACCCAACAATCCGCGTTGCCGGCGTAAGGTACATTTAAAATATATACATGCATGGGTGCTAATGACGATCTGCCCCTCAGCGATGGCCCAACCCTCGCGTTATAGGCACCGCTGCCCTTAACTTGGGTGACGGGTTGTTCCTGACCGGGTCGGCCTGCCGCCTCGGGGCATATCGCCTCAATATAAAAAGGTAACCAATAACCTAACATTATTTAGCTACTTAAAATAAAAATAAGAAAACATTTAAAGAAACATGATGGTGCCTATTTGGGACATTCATATTGTCTGAAGGCTTTGATGTATTTATTCACACGCTTTGGAATATTTAGGACATGAAAAGATCACTAATTTGTCTGCCATCTTAGCACATTTTATATGTACATCACAAAGTGATAATGTAAAACCTTTATTTCCATAGCAGACACCTATTTTATAATGTTAATATTTGACCATCGATGTAGGAATCGATCCAAAATATGTCTCTCATATATGTACATCCACAAAATCATTAAACAAAATATCAATCATGTTTCACTAAAAAATCATCAGATTTGGGGTGTTATATTGGTTGTACCTAATAACAAGGCCACAGTATTATAATACTCAGAGTTCAATTGAGCAACAAACCAGAGTTGTGCAATCATTAAAAAGTAAGGGTACTAGTCGGGTAAAAAAACACGAATTTGACATCCATTTTCTTGCATTCCATGCTTTCTGTAGTATCTGGTATAAATGCAGTGTAAGCAGGACAGGCAAGTTGCGTAGCTAGCCACAGGAGCATACAATCTATACATCCTGCGAAGCTCTACTTGAGCTGTTTTGAAATTGGATGCTTGTGTGTGAGATTGAAAGATTGTCTTGAGTCTTCATGGGACTGAATATGGTTTATGCCCTTGGGTCTCTCCCTGATTAAGAAGACTGATGGAAGGCTCTTGTTCTTTGTGTGTTTGTGGGGGGGAAGGGTCACCTGGCGATGGTAACTTTTTATTCAGGCTTGTTGATGCTTTGTTGCTGTTCACCAAGATACTTGGAGTGTGCCAGAATGCTGGTTGAGTGTATATATATTTTCTGTTTTAAAGTCCTAATCAAGTTTCAGTTTTTTTTTGCAGTTACCCATGGATAGCTGGCCTGGTTTTTACCCTTAGCGTAGTCCAGTATTGGGGAGGCAGTTTGTGAGTTTAAGAGCTGGTGGGAGTGGTCACATAGTGGATCTGGAATGGTTAATGGCCAATTCTGCCTGTGTGTGGGCATTAAAGAGTGAGTCAGTGCGCAAATGGCTTCCCATATGAAGGATAGTAATGATCATTGGAAACAGCTGCTCAAGGAGAACTAGGATTACATAAAGCTAGTAGCACCTCTGGATAACTTTAACTAAAAGCAAAATGCATACAGTTTAAATATGTGGCGTACATGTAAATTTGCATTATGTATCGTTGTCATACATTAGCATATTCACAGCAGATTTAATCATCTCATTTGTCTTCTCAATCGAAGTGTTTCCACTGGTTTTCCTTTTTTCTTTTCTTGCTACTTAATTAATCAGTTTCTTGACCACAATGGAAGCATGCGTTAAAGCTAAAGTGTGTTAGGGTCTGTGTGAAAAAGAACACTGCAACAATAAAAAGATTGCCTACATACATTTTATAATGTATTAATTCAAAAACAAAAAAATAAATTTGTATTTCCGTCTGCTGGTATTGTCTTTTTCTAAATGTGTTAATGGTTTCTTGAGTCGTAGAACTATCTTTCTTTTTATTATTGATTTAGGTACATCAGGATGACAACCTCGCATTTTGGTTGACAAAAAGGCAAATACTGAGATGCAGTGCACAAGGAAGTTTAAAAGGTGTCGACCACCTGATTGAAGACATGTTCACATTCCATTAATCCTCTAGTGCTGTGAGTATTGTTAATGTGGTTGATTTGTTTAGTGCGACACCCCTTCTTTTTATTGATATGTTGCAGTATTCCTAACCCCAGGAATTGACTCACAGGAAGAATACCCATTCGAAGCAAATTCAGTTACGAGCGATGTCCATGGGCAATCAGTCATTTTCACAGGTGTGCCGAATCCAGGGAATTCTCCCTTTCTCTCCAATTGGGGGAGACAGCTCTCTGGGATTAGGGAGGTGAGCCTACTAATCGTTACAATCCCATAGGGGACAGAGCACACAGGATCCCACTGGGGGTGACGGCCCCTTAGTGGACATGGAATCCCCAGAAAGTATTTTTGTTCATCCTCCACCATGTACAGAGTTCCACCTGTTTATTGGCTATATGGGCATTTCAATGGACAATGGTGTGCACAACCCTTTTGAAATGGCTGGTACTGTTTCTAACCCTTTGAGGATACCATCATTCATGAATCACAGAAACAAGGAATCTCATTACAGCTTAAGTGCTGGTATGACCGGCACACAGAGAGAAGGAAAGCGAGTAGGAAAATGCCACCGAGTGACCGGCAAGACGAGTTTCCCTCTCAGAAGGTACAGAGAGGTAGCAGTCACAAACAGCCAGTGTGTAGAGCAGAGAAGAGCAGGGGCCAGTAATACTGTCTCTTGCATGGTCTTGGAGCCAGTAAGACTCGACGTACGACTGCATTAGAAATGGCAGTTTGCGCTGGATGTAGATGACGCTGAGGACCTGTTGAGTGCTGATGTGGAGAACCACAACTGACAAAGGGACGCTGAAGCCATCAAAAGAACCCGAGGCATGGTTCCACCTCAGCACAAGATAGCACCTCCCCCTAGGGACAGCGCTCTGAAGTACAAGGTATTCAGTGGTTAATGGGAACTGGTAGAAGGAGGGGGAGAGGCCTGGCCAGACCACAAGCCGGGGCGAAAAGGAATATACCTCAAGTAGGGGTGAGAGCAACGGTTACCAGAGACAGGGGTGAGAAGCTATCCGACCTACAAGTGGTAGGGGGAGAGGGAGACTCTTGTTCCAAGAAGAGGGGAAGAATAAAGAGACGGGAAACTGACTTTTGTGGCTGGAAAGAAACCCGAAAGGCATTTAATGGGGGTGTCAGAAACCAGCTTATCTTCAGAGAGACAACCCCCTTACCAGAGCCTTCTGGTTAAAGCTTATGTTAAGCCCTTTTTATTTGTGGCAGGGACAGGCGTTGGGCTAGATTAGGCTTGGACACAGGACAGATTTATGTTGAGATATCCTGACAATAACCATTATTATTATTTTCTTTATAGAACAGGGGAAACCCTTCTTAGATGTAGGGGTAATGCAGGAATTACACATTTCACATTTTTCTGTTGATAAACAGTTGTTGCAAAGATGAACTATTGTCCATCTCCTTAGTCTGATTGACCACACAGGCATGTTGGAAAGGTAATCTGTATTGCCAAATAGTGCACCCCTAATGTGAAGGGCAATGACTTCTTCCTGGAGGCGATGACTGTGTGTGAGATTCCTTGGATGCATTATGATTTAGGCAGAAGATTGCACTTTGCATAATTCGAAGAACAAGGTAAGACTAGCCTGAGTACCTGGGGAAATGGCAGCAGTATTACTCACGGTGGGATGACGTTACTCAAGATGTTAGATATATGGAGACCCAATATCAGTATGACAGGATATACTTATTCTACTTCCCATTCTGATTTGCATGCACCCACTGATTAGCTCTTCATAGGTGAGGCCTCATTCTTGACTTCCTACAATATATGGTTTCAGTTATCCCATACTGTTCTCCTTTTGGAGGTTCTAAGCAATCAGCCTGCTGTTGACCTGCCAATCCCAAGTGGAGACTTTGAGGGGAAGCGTTCAGAGACACTGTATTTAGAGAGGGCATAACATAGGAAAATGTACAGTGTATTGTACGATATTATGTACAGAACGAGGGCTCGGGCGACACTGGATCGATGGCATGGGATGAGTTCTCAGTAATGATGCACGGTTGTTGCCATGGCACCTCACTATGGCAGAACTGTGGGGATATAATCTGCAAACTAGAACCAAATAACGATTAGTTTTGTGTCAAGGAGAAACAATTGGGAGCTAAGGCAAAACAGATGTCATAATGAAGTACATAGAGTGGTTTGAGTACCGCTTTTGGTTAACAGCATGATTATCGCGACTGGTCAGGGTGCCTAACAAATTTGTCACCAAGTAAGAAGAGACACACAATTAGATCAATTTGCGCTGTGGGTAGTGTGTTACTAGCAGTGGGGAGAAGCAAGGTCCCTTTTAGTTACGGACTTCCAATAGATTTTGATGTCATATGTGAGGGTCTTCTTGTCCCTAGATAGATCTTAGTCTGCAGGAAGGAAAGACAAGAGGATGGGATAGATGGAATAGGTGTCATATGAAGGGATGCAGCAATAGGTTTGCTATACACGTGTGTACGTATGTCCTGTTTGGTGGACCATAGATGTATGAAGTAGAAAAGAGGGGTATATCAAAGTGTATGGGAATTGTGCTATGGCAGATATGCAGAATAGTATGCTATGTTAATACTTGGTTGCACGGGGTGCCAGAAATGTGCTCGGGCAGTCCTTGAAGTGTATGTGGCCGGTTTGCCCGGGCACCCTTTTAACTCGTACCACAGGTCAAACTCCAGAAAGTGTAGCCATGTCAAGAATAGATTGTGTATATAGGCAAATGTTTGTGCATAACCGAGGTCAGGGAGTGGTTGGGGCCGTCAAATTGCTAACGTTAAAATTAACCATCTGGCATCTTAAAAGAGAGGCTAAAATAAGAATATGAGGACTGGCTTTTCATATCGGTAGCCGTTAGAAAAGAACCACCAGATTAGCTCAGCATGGATCTGTATATAAATTAGCTCAGGGGTTCAGTGGCGTAAACTCTCTTCAACTTCTTATGTTCGATTTAAATGCATTTCTATGCTATGACTCTAATGCAAACCTTCATATTACCAATATTACCAAAAAATGTTTCTTTGCTGTGAACCTCGGGCATAAGCTTGAGTTCTATATCTTGTAGAAATGGGATCCGCCACAATTAATCAATACATCATAATGTACCCCGTTGTGTGCATAACCCATGTAGAATTCCCTGTACCCAGGGCAATAAGTGACACCACACAGTGGATAGAATAGTAACGTGCTAGCCTTTCGTTCTAGAAGGGGACTGAGGCATAACGACTTAACATAATCACGCAGGTGGAATTTCCCAGGTCTGTAACCAATCTGAATGTGACTCTGTGGAACTATTTTAGAGTAGAGGTGGTTTTGTTTAAATCTTGCATTAAATCTTAGCTATTCAAAGGCGCAGGCAAAGAGAAGCCGGCTTGTGGAATACGTGCAATGTGACTGATCATAATAAACCTACCCAAATATGTGGGTTTACTTGAGGTGAGTGAGTCGTCCTTGCAGTCGCTAGCAGTTAGGCTTGTTGAGTCTTCAGTTATTGCAAGTCCAGTGCTGTCCATGGAGAGCCCACTATCTCAGAGACTAGCTTATGGGTAACGTCAGGGTGAGGGCTAAGGTCTTGCAGCTAAAACCAGTTTTCAGTTACACAAATCCCCATTTACTGATCTTCACATTCCATATGCAAAGTAATAGTTATAATTTTTTCACCAGACGATTCATATGGGTCTATGTATTTCCTTCAAAGCACGCCTCCCCAAATGACCCACCTTTCAAATTTCACTCACCGATTTATTTGTTAAATTTTATTTATTTTTCTTCTTCATTCACATTATAAGTTTGTGTTTTAGCTTTTCACATAAAAAATAATTAGTTTCACACAATTGCAAACCCTTAGTAAAATATATACATTACATAGCATTGAAACAGAAATAAACAGAGATTACTTGAATGTGATAAAACGCAGAAATCGAAGTACCTTTAGAACTTCAATTGTGGAACGTCTCATGTCCCGCAATCATTCTTTTCCAGAACGGAAACATTGAGAGCCAGTCCAAATTGTCTACAAAGAGGCCCAAACAATTTTCTTGACACTTTTTGTATACTACCAACAAATTAAGTGAAGGATCGTGCCCACAAAAGCTGCACCCAACTGGTCCCAATGCAAGCCTTTCTCGGATCGACTGGATTTCCCCCCTGTTTTTACCAAATTCAGCCATAATATCAAAAATTCCGTTCTTGACTTCTGATTGGGATAGCATGTCATGTAATTTGCCAAAAAAGCCCCTTGGTTTATCAACAATTGGTAAGGAGCCAAAAACCTTTAAACCCTGCATTTGTGCAATGGTTAAAATCCAGTCTGCCTGTGACAGGGCCTGCTTGACTCCATCCAGTTCTCAACTATTTCCGACATTGAACGGTCGCACTGGCCCAATGTAACCACTCAATTAAGTCTAGACCCAGTTTGAGCCTCTATTCAGCTCAACTAGTATATCTTCATAAATCGAACCACCACCAGGAGACATTATTGCCCTACAGAGTGTCATGATCTTCCCAATCCATGCACATCTTCAACGACTGAAACCCCAATTCATATCTCAAACTTGCCACTGAGCCACTCGAGGACAAGTACAAAACCTATTTCCAGATTTCCCTTCAATGCGTGCCTAATTTAATGTCTGGGAATAAACTGTTACTTCCAAACCGTACAACGGAGATGGAATTACCTTGCTTTGTTATAGTTTTTCAATGGGCATATTAAACGTTTGGAAAAGGAGCTATAGATCTTTTTCATTTGTGCTATGAGTGGAATTATTTTGAGCTCCAAATCTGATTCAAAGCAGCTACGTGTTTGATTAGATACAAACGTCATACCCAGATAAATCAATTCATTAACCACAGGGATAACTTTATTTTAGAGCAGCCATTTAAACCTAGTCACGATTTTGCAAGACCTCTTAAAAGCCAAGATTTTAGATTTCATGGGATTTACCTGTGAATCATTCAGCTCTGCTTACGTGCAAAGGCGATTAGAAGATGCTGCAATCCTGTAGGCGAGTAATCCAATAGGACAATGTTGTCCGTGCAAGCAATCCAATGAATTGACTTTTTACCAGTTTTAGGACTCACCAAAGATTGCTTGGCCAATGCCTTATCCAGATCTTCCAAGTAAAGGTTAAATGGGCATGGGGCAAGGATGCAGCCCTGCCTCACACCTCTTTCCGTAGGTACCTTCGCTGACAGATCTCCCTGGGCATTCAATCGACCTTGGAGAGTGGCATCTTCATGCAGAGCCACTAATATGGGCAAGATTCCCTTTGGAATCCCCCAGGAGTGGAGCTTGGTCCAGAGACGTTCCCTGTTGATTGCATCGAACACCCTGGAAAGATCCAACCATTCTCCATATAGTATATGCCCATTTTTCTCCACAGACGATTGAGAAATTATCGACATTACCAGGCTGTTAAGGGAAGTTCAAAGGCCTTTACGAAAACCTGTTGGGACTATACCAGCAAAAATCTTCCCATCTGCATCCAAAACGGTGATCGGATGATAGTAAACCGGAGCAGCCTGATCACCCTGATCACCCTTTTTATGGATAGGAATAAGAATGCCTGCCCTCCAGGAGGAAGGCACCATAGATGATTTCCAAATTTCATCAAAAACTATCGCAAGAATCGAAGCCCATAAATCGATATTAGATTTCAGAATGATGTTGGTAAAACCATTTGCTCCAGGGGCTCTAGAGGACAAGATTTCCTAATCCGATCTACCACCATATTTTACCCACCGAATCACACCCTCTGAATTCCTCTCCTCTGGTCCCAGCCATGGTATCACTTTGTCGCTTTTCCGCCACTCTGTTCACTAATTTGGGGGGGATTCACCCCTATATTGCCCCCTCTCTACTTATCTCCCACCCCCTCTAACTGTGCTGCTCCCTTCTTGCTAACTTCACCCCTTAGCTCATTCTGTCATTCCTTGAGAACTGCGAATCAACACGAAATTCAGCCATAATGGAGGGTGTAGTGGAATGCCTTCATCCCTTGGGCGTATGACCACTGGTGCTAATGTATGATAAGGTCGACATTTGGTAGTAAATGATTGCTGCGCATGATGTGAAAAGTGAAATGTATGATGAGGGAGTCTGCAACTAGGTAATACAGTAGAGAAGACGTGCTTCCCCAGTAAATGGTAAACAAAAGTCTGGTTATTGTGATTAATTTCAAAGGGTATGCCAAGACTCCATGAAAAGCTTTTCGTCAAAAGGTAGAGGCAATGAAAAAAGGAGGCAGTGCAGAGGTAGTAAAAATTGAGGGAGGCCACGCGATGGAGACTGATCGGAAGATCATAAATGCCAATAATAAAAGCGGTAGTGTGCAAGAAATGCCCAACTGCCTCTTGGAGGCAGGCTGATCCAGTTAAGTAGAACTGCGTGTGTATACAGCCTATCCCTGTGAATATGCGTCATTCTGAACAGTGAACTGCACCCTTTGCATACATATGTGAAACTGCACCGTAGAGCACAGATATGTAGGTCCATTGTCGTTGAATTACATCGCAGTTCAGATGTGTAGGCCCTATTCCATTATACTGCACCTACATGCAAAGGGCAAACTGCATCCCAATTCTGTATATGGTGCATTTTGATGCAGTGCATGCATGCACATACATTTGCCTGTCAACTGGCACAGAGAGTAGAGTGCTCGCTTTGACATCGGTGCATAGTCTGTTAACGCAGGTTCGAATCCCGGCAGGGCCAAACTCAGCCTTTCATCCTTCCGAGGTCGATAAATGAGCACCACACACCGTGGGTAATAATAAGCAGTGTTCAGATACCTGAGGGTTCGTAGCGCTATATAAAATGCCAAATTATTATTATTTGGTTCAGCGATGTCCAAGCCCCTGCAATGGAACTGCAACCAAATGGAACTGATTCATGGCAGTGTTGTGTAATGGCGCAATCCCATAGGAAAACGTTCCATGAATCAGGCCCATATGTATGCCGTTATGGAGGGACCACATGTTATTCATTTATCTCCCTCCCCATGTCGTGGTGCCAGTATTTCAAGGTGCAGGAAAAATTCTGGAACAAGGAACACACACTGCCAACATGTTATCAGACCTTTATGCCCAGATAGCATTCACTGGTGCAGGTCCTATCGGTTTCATTTTGCGAGTGCCTAAAATCTTTGCCCAAGAGTTACTCCTGCAGTTCTCCATCCATTTGACTTGGACCATGCTTACCTACCTTTTAGTTCAGCCACAATATAAGTAGAGTAGTAAATGGGTAACATCTTTCAGTTACATTTTAAAGTAAGTTGCTAGTTTCCTTGTTTGCCCAGGTAGACATTGGCAATATGATCATTTTGCAGAGGTTTGTCTACAGTTTTGCAGGGTTATCAGTCTGTGTTGCCTGCACTTGTGCTAAAAATTTAATAAACTTCTGCCCAGTTTAATAAGATGAAAAAATAGATGCAGTGTGGCACTCGGACATCTTCCCTGCAGAAAAGACAATGGTCCAGTGAGGGTGCCCAATTTCTGATGAGTATTACAGTTGCAGCTTGTTGCTTTGGTCCAACAAGGACACACATGCTGGGCAGTGTTTACTAGGAGACTGACTCTTGGTTGGATTGGGCACATCCTTACTAAGACGAACACGGCAGGAAGATCTGGGTAATAGAATTTCAGTTGGTAGGTCCACTACTTCCTTATGCTGAGTCCTGTCCTGTATGCAATATACTGCAGTTTCTTAATACATCAAGGGAAGTTGGTTAATGCCTTGGGTTTGAGGAGGCTATATTGTGGTAGCTGACTTGTAGGTGGGATTTGGTTTATTGCCTTCACTAAGTTGATAAGTACGGAATGCGCAGTAGCTTAATGCGCAGTAGCTTCTTTTTTGAGATTCACTAGGGACGCCAGATGACCGGGGTGTTCATATTAGAAACTAAGGTATAGATTCAGTACATTATTTGAATTGGGGACTTCTCCCCGATTGATTAAATTGTATACGGAACAATTTATGCAGATGGAAAGGCAAAATGGAAAATTGATTTGGGGACATCCTGTTCAGATCATGTTTGGGAAAAATCTTCCTACATGTTAAAACAAATCTTGCAACATGAAGTTCACGCAAATTCCCTCACATTATAAAATGGTTGAAAGGTGTAACACACCAGCAGTCAACAATAGAATGGATCGATCATAGGCCACAGCATTCTCCAAATGCCAGAGTAGGGAGGCCTTCTACTTCTAGCATGTGTTGGTATGCCTGAAGGTTTCAAAGTAAAAAAAGAATCGGATAGCTCCTGAAAATTGATCATTAGGGTTCACATTCCAAAGTGTGATTAATGGTGGTTTAAATGAATTAGTTTAGGATATGTTGTGGCTAAGCGACTCGTAGTTATGCATTAGATTTCACCAACTCCTCCTACATATAATATGGTGTTGCTATGGCAAAGGAACAGGGGAGTAGCGGAGGGCAGAACAACAGTTTGGGGTCAGATGCCGGATGTCTCCCCATTTCCCCAGACAGTTGTCCTCCATAAAACCTATGGAGAACAATCCGAATTTATGGAGGCTAATCCAAATATTACAATATTTTCAATAGCCATTTAGAGTTGGCAATATTTTGAGTGAAAACCTTTTCCCATTGAAACATTTTAGTTAATTTATACTACTCAGCCAGCTCCACATAGCTCTCAAAATATGTTGACTATTGATTCTGGAAGTAAGTTTTGATTATTTCAATTAATTATTTTAAAATTTTTCCTGCGAGTCAGACTGGAGAACAGAAAATTACGTTTTAAAGCTCATTTTCATGAGATTTGCCTCTGTCGAGTAGAACTTAATTTAACTTGAGCGTTCAATGAGAGATGTTTCCCACAGGTTTGCTTCTGTGTAGATTCTAGATGAAGTTGTCAACGGCTCCAATAAGGGATTCGCTTACATGCTTGTTAATAACATGTGTTTAGTTGTCAATTTAAATGCACTCTTGTTTATATTACATGGTTCTGCTGGGAAAAGTGAAATTGTCAAGGGGCTGGTAAACTAAATAAAACAAACACCAACTTATTTTTGAAATGCAAATTTCAGAGCTCTTGTTATATTCCAAGAAGCATACATTTACTGTCAATGTACATGTTCAAAGTCGCTATCTATATTTCAGTACAGGGTAGAACGAAGCTCTTCTTGAAATTGGTGTGATCTATTTACATGTCATATGTAATCAAAAGCCTCAGTATGTGTCGTGTTTAGGGACTGTACTTGAAAGTGATGTCTTAAGCTATGTATAGTACTGGTGATGTTGATCATACTTCAGGACTTAGCCTATCATGCATCAAAACTGAATCTGAATGCAAAGGTGACATTCAGCATCCCACGCCCATTTGGCACACATGCTGACTGAGATTTTTATTGCATCGATATTTGTACTCCGTGTATATTGAAATGCTTCGGATGGCCACCTGCTGGGATTTTATGTCAAAGCATTGGGACTATCATCATTCATTTCTCTTTATTTTGCATTATTTGCATTTTACAAATATTTAACACACTGGGCCTCATTACGACCCTGGCGGAGTGGGTTTACGCCAGCGTTATTCGCGGCGGACCCGTCCGCCCTACTACGAGTTCCCGTAGCGCCATGGAGCGTTTTCCGCCTGGTTTTTCCGGGCGGAGAAATCCATGGCGCTACGGGACCTTGTTGTTAATTACGCCACCGTATTTTACGGTGGCGTAATTAACGCCTTCCCCACTCCCATTATACCCTATGGGGCAAAAATGGGAATGGGGAAGGGTAAAATGGGGAATGGGGATTTACCGCCCCGCCAAGGTCGGAATGGGGCGGTAAATCCGCCAACCCCCATGGCGCTATCGGCAGCTTTCCGCCGTGCTCCATGGTGCATATTGCGCCACGATTTCCGCCAGGGTCGTAATGAGGCCCACTGTCTTCTGAGTCAGTCTCCTGAGATGCCGTGAATGAAACACTTAAATTGCAATACAAGATTTGGTTTTCAATATCCAGACATAAAGATTGCTGCAAACATTTTTAGTTGTCTAAATCTTTCAAACGCATTTCTTTTATTGTTCAGCATTTTATATGCATGTTTGCACATACATTGAGTTCGTTTTTGTGCAGTGGTGTATACTTTTAATGGCTATCCCGTATTACAATGAAATAAGCAACTTCTGCAGCTGACGATCTGAAGCACCCTTATCCCTGACTTCACAGCTCAGCAGAAAGCACCATCTTTCCAGAGTTCAAAGCAAGAAATAACTAAATCCTAAAACTCAAAAGAACTTTTTTAATGGTTCCCAACCCGATCAACAAGCCAGCAGAAGTATAACACACTGTTTAGGACAAAATACTCCACTCACCAATGCTTCCTCTTGTAGACTATGGTTGTGACCCTGAACCAGAATAATGCCAACGGTTTCTATACCATATTGTTTTCGGATGTTGGGTTCACAGAGATGGGAGACAAGCCATTGGTCTCTAACATGTTGTATCAGACACAGGTCAAATCCAATTCTGCAACACATAAATAACAGACAGCACCAGGTGGACTCCCATCTTGCTCTCCCTGTCCACATTGCAGAATTTTTCTTGAAGCTGATTGAGGCCATGACATATAGAAAAGCCTCTTGCCCATCTTTCACACCCACACTCAGTCTCTATCTTACACCAGAACAAGCATTGTATGGCGAGGACTTCAGTGTGAAATAGCTGTTAATATTGCTTGCATTCAAAAAGATGGTATGAAGATTTGTATTTCCAAGATGCAAGTTAAGGCTCTTGCAGAGAAAAGCCTATCGAAGGCTGCCACAACAATGTCATCGCGAAATGTGGTACACTGGCTTTGATTTTTCCCGTCTTGTGGCAATTACCTGGTGGGAGTGAAAACCAGAGACAAATCGGTCACGATAATGATACATTGATTAGTAATTTGTGCTGCAATCTGAAACTTTAAAGTGAAGGTGGCCTGCAAAGATATGTATACCAACTCCATTTCCTTTGTGCCTGTTGCTCCAAAAGCATTTAATTCAAGGAATACAAAATGTCCTCTGCTGGACCTAGCATCCGGTACACCCACTGATGCATTTTCTGTTTGTGCATCAAACCTGTCAACAGCATCGAGCACTAGCTTCTTTTTACAATAGTAAGTGAACAGTGGTCTATGCCAACTTTAATGACAAGCCTACCTCCCAGGCTTCAAACATTATCTGACTTGGGCCTGGGGAGCTGTATGTGGCTGTTCAATCACTGTCTCTTCAGCCACCACCATCTTGAGCCCTTCTTTACACAGTTTAACAGTTTAAGCAAGAATGCTATGATGCATTGCCTTTTCGCCTCCTTCAGCAAACTTGTAAGGCATCGATTATTGCCTCTAGCTCTGTTCTCTTGCTTGCCCACCTTCTCCAACAACCAATGTAGTTCATGGATTTCATTGTACAATTTCTTGTTGAGGGTGTTGTAGTTTTGCGTTGATCCTTCTTTCCTTGTCTTCATCCCCATCGGCTTGCTTTGAGCATAAGGTCTTGCATCTGGCCCACATCATTTCTTTGAAGTTTCAAGACTCATTTCAGCATTGAGGTGGGCCTTCTATGAGCTATCGCCAAGCGCTGCTATGTTCACGTATATGAAAATCCCTTTAGTATGAAAACACATAAACGTCGCTATGTTCGAACTGAGCTGGCCCACAGCCAGTAAAACCAGTCCATTTATTTTTGTGAGCTTTGTTTATTAGATTGCCGAAAAGATACAAACAGTACAGACCAACAGAACCTCAAGCAAGCGAGTAAAAAGATAACCTATCCTTAACAGTAAACAATTTCTGTAGGCCCAAAAGAATAAACCAACAGACAGCTTATTGCCAATCGGGAACAAACCCAACACGCATATCAAGGGATTACGAGTCCTTTTATTTAACTTTTGTGTTTCAGAGAAAGTAGAGTGCAACAAGTAAATTTAGCATGCACAGTGTGGGGGGTCAGAAATGCGAGACGGACAAGCACATAGTGTTCTCGCAAGTCGCCATTTTATTAAATAACATGGGTGAGACAAACGTCTCTTTCCCTAACCTAACAAGGATTTCCCGATCTATCCAACTAAGGCTAAGGGGAAATTGCCTTATGTCCAAAATTATCTGTCCCTCACACTCGTACCTACAACTAAATTATACAGGAATTATTTGGCAGTTCAAACTTCATAAAATAACATATTTCAAACATAAACTTTATGAACAGGAATCCTTGCGACGAGGGCTGAATTCCCTTTCCCTGGAGAAATTCAGGATATTTCAAACCAAAGTTCAATATCGGAAAGATATTTTCAATAGCCAAGTTGCGCTCCAGATATAACACAAGGTTTCTTTTCATTCCATATGGCCTTCACTTGGCAAAGTGACTGTCTTAATTCAAAAAGGATTTCTCTCTTTCTTCAAGACAATTGTTAAAAGTTTTCACAACCTTCTGCTTGGCAACCTAAAAAGGCATTTTCTTCATAACACCAAGTCAGTAGTCAATGTAATTATTCTTTTCTCTGAAGGCCAATCACTTCATAACAACATAGTTCTCCTTCATCAGAAACACATTAGTCTAGATGAGTCATACATTTAGTCAGGATGGTTGCACACCAGTTCATCAGTACATGGTGGTGGAATTGCCACTTTTTTTTTCCACTACAACCTTCTAACACATTCACGGTACTTAAATTACCTTCTTCCTGGTCCACTCGCCTGCCAGGACTAACTACTATTTTCCACACTTGCATCCTTAATGGGGAAAGTTGAACCAAAGACTGCTTTTTGAGTAAGTCTTTTCACTTTTAGATCAACCGGTTTATAAATTCTTTGTCAAGTATACTGTACATATTGACAGTGATTCTCCTATTGATCTGTTTTCCCCAGGCAATGCAGTGTACAGAACTCTCCACCTTAATCCTTTCTTCAGGGAAGGCTTTTCTCCTGCAATCTTTGGTTTCTTTTTGCGCAACCAATTGGCTGCTGGTAATGCAGTTTACAACTTCCACCCGAGGGTATCTTGTCCTGGGACTGTTACTTTTGAAATTCCTTGGTGTCACTTCCAGCTTGCTTTAACTTTGGCAATACAAGTTATAATGTCCTTTTACCGGATACACCTCTTTAGGAAAGTTGTATCCCCTTTTGGTTTATTATTGCCCTTCTTTGAGTTTGGCAATACGGGTTACAATATTGCCTTATTGAATATCTTCTTTTTGATAGGTTACATTCACTTTGTTCGAATATTTTCCCCTTTTGACTTTGACAATGTTGGTTACAATATTCTCTGGTTTGATATGTCATGATGCCCGCTCCCGGGGAGCCGGTTCAAGCCCTGCATCCCCGAAAGCGGACATCCAGTCCCCAAGGAAGGACCCAGCAACCCCATATAGGGGCCCTTTGGACAGTGTCCTGGCGCCTATGGCGCCAGACTCATAAAAGACATCAGTCCTGGCGCCATAGGCGCCAGGCTCATTATGGCAGTGCTTAGGTGCACTTACCTGATGCAGACCATGCTGCAGGATCCTGGCCTCCTTGAGGCCTGAAAGGAACTACTTTACCTGTGGGACTAATTTACCATCCGGGCGTGGTCGGGGAAGGATACATACCTGATTGGAGGAAGGATACATACCTGGAACTTCTTCCAAGGCTATTTGAACCCCACCCGAACAGCCACCTAGCAGCTGGATGCTCACCGTGTCTGCTCCTGCATCCTGACTTCTGCCACGCCTGCCAGCATACTGGATCACCTGCAAAGGAAGAGAAGAAGAGAACAGAAGAAGGAAAAGTCCTCACCTGCTAAATTCCGCATCCCGGAGACATCTCGCCGACAATCCTGAAAAGGAAGACTTTAATTTAAAAGGTCATCGCGTCGATCGCTGCAGCGCCGCATTCCACTCACCTTTACAGGGCGCCTCCATGTTCAGCAGCGATCATCCGGATTCGCAGTCACGCCCCAGCGCCTAGGGAGCAAAAGACCAGAACAAAAGGCGAGAGAGAGAAGGGAATAAGGAAAGCTAAATCTCCATGTTAAGACTTACCTGTTGATTCATTCCCTCTTCATTTCGGGTCCGCGCTGCATCCTGGCATTTCCGGACCCCGGCCCCTAAGGGGAAAAAAAAGACATCAGCGTTAATGAGCGAATGAAAAGACATTACCAAAAAACGCTCAGTAAAGACTTACCTGATTTCTACAAGGATTTCACCTCTCATCTCGGGTCGGTGCCTGTTCCCCAGCATTCCGTACCCCGGTCCCTATGGGGAAAAAGACACTGGCATTAGTACATTAATGCATGGACACAAGGGGAACCTCTTATCAAAAAACTTGCCTGCAAGCCAAGAACGTTTGGTTCTCACCAATCCGAAAATCCAGTGAAGTAACTGGATACCAACGCGCCCCTGAATCAGAAGCAGGGTGGAGAGCTCGTCCTTCCAGACCCTAAGGTGAGACGCTACGAGAAATCACAGAAGGGTTTCGAGGAGGGCGAGAGGGGAAAGTGGGAGGCCGATTGCATTACCCTGCAAACAGTTAATCCCCTATTTTCGCCCACAGAAGGATACTTCTGCGAGCCAGACAAGCCAGATTTGGGGGCCCGGTCCAGTCCGTCTTCCGAACCCTGCGCATCACCTTAGAAGAGGTCACAGCAGCGCGAACCAGGCCAGCGTCTCCGTGGGAGTCAGGTGAGCGTAACATGATATCTCCCTTGAGGTAAGTTGCCTTCACTTTTCTTGGCTATCGCCCATTTCTGGCTTTGGCAATGCTGGTTAAAATATTCTACCCCTAAACCTCTCCTAACAGGAGAGATGCACCTACATTGCGTTAATTCACACGTTCGGTATTCAAAAGCTTCAGACTTGTAGAGCGTTCTACTTCGGAGCACCCTGGGGTCACCTTGAGCAGGCCAGACTCGCCGCATCTGCCTCTTCGTTCGTCGGGACTTCCCTGGTGCTTGACAACTCCGGTCAATCTCTCGCTGCTTACGCTGTCTGTAAATGGAGCTTGCTCTGCTCCGCACACACTCTGTGAACATCACACACCGGAGCGGGACGCAGGACATAGTTTCTCTCTCTCTCTCTCCTTCGGGACAGCAGACATAAGTATCGCTTCCTGCTGCGCGTGTTCTGATTTTTACTGGGCTCCCGACTTCTGCCACGTTCTCGGTATGACATCCCGCTGCCAGCACAGTGGCGACTCCATCTTCTGCGTCTTCCGGCTGCTTACTAATGGCCAGAACCTGAAATGCCTTTAAATGTTTAATGGTCCCGCTCGGGTATGGGTCATTCCAACCTCTAGATCGCTCACCACAGTTGAACACTGAACCCCTCTTCCTTGTCTCAGTACGAAGAGCATTATGGTACTTGAAGTCCATAATATTCTTATTAATTTTAAGAATATTTACTTCACTCTGAGTGATTTTATAGGATATACGTGTAGGGGAGGTTTTTAAAGAAGGTAATGATTTTTTTTTATCCCATACTTTGCACCTTGGTAAAGTCTAGGCGGGGAGACCCTACTGTTTCAACATGCTATTAAATATTCAGGTATTAGGGAAAACTCACCCTCCGTAGAGGCCCCCTGTGTCTCTAATGTTAGCATTTAGTGATCTTGACAGCTCTGTCCTCCAGCCCCAGTTCCTAGTCCTAGTCATGGCAAGAACGGTTGCACGAGGAGAAACCCAGCCACTCGGTTCGCCCAGTAGCAGCACACAATACAACCACTTCTTGTCTCCCCCTCACTGAGCCCAGGGAGGCACCAGGCCACCCACACCGCCGTCTCAAACTGAGTTGGGCATGTGCTGTTCCCGCAGCCATCGAGGGAGCCGCAGTTGCAATGGTTCAGCTGTCCACCCTTGGATGACCAGTCCAACAAGTTGGGTGTGCTGAAAAATGCCTTTATTCCAACTGGGCCCTCCGCTCTCCCTTTGAACGTCACTACGCTATTCACATCTTTACTTGTGCTCTTCCTCTCCTTCACCCCTGAATCTCTCCTGAGATTGAGTCTGAGAATCATTGCGCGTCTCCAATAAGATGTTGGTGTAACACTGTTTCCCTGCAACCCTGAGCTCCTAGAAAAATGCTTGCTGTCTTGAATAGTTCCCTGGATAAAGCAAAGTTCTGTTAGTCCACAGACCAATTTCTTCACTCCAGTCACACCCCGCAAACTGTCTTCTACCCTCAGACAATTCGGCCTTCATTGCAATCTATTTCCTACTCCTTGTCTGCTGGTGACCTCTACATTTTTAAAAGATCAAGAAAATCTACAACATCCTCTACATTCATTCCTGCTTTGCCCATCTCCTGCGAACTAAACCATCTCTGCCCCATTGACCCTATTACTTGCCAAACAATTCAAGTACAAGCTGTGGACAATAATCATCTTCTGCTTTAGCATCGGTTAGATTTTTACCGGCAGCACCCTTTTTTCTTTCCTTTCATTCACCCCAGGTCTCTTTTATTTATTCATTTATTTATTGGATATTTGTAAGGCGCCTATACAACAAATGGTGTTTCAAGGCGCCACAAGACAAAAAGGGGGGTGGGAGGAACAAGGGAGAAAGATAACCATAACGGTCCTACTAGGCCTTGTGACATTTGAATTGTGCATTAACAAGAAGTGCAAGGGAGGTGGGGAATGCCAGTTTACTCGAAATGCAAAGTACAATGGTGGGAAGGGGCGTGCAGGGCAATAGGAGAGAGTGAAGTGAAAGGGGGCGTGGAGAGGGGTGGGGCAGAATAGGGCCACATGGTCTAGGCGAGTGCTAAGGAGTGCTAAGGCGAGGGCAGGTGGGCAAGTGCCAGGGATTGCATGGGGTTGAGGGGGGGTGAGGGTCTGCATGCTAAGTGTGAGGAAGGGGTGGACTGGGTGGGTGGGGGGCGGTCTGGTGCTATCAGGGCTCCAGGAGTCCAGGCGCAGGAGTGGCACGAACCAACCACCCCCTCCAAGGTTTTGGCGCCTGTAAGCGAAAGCTTACGCAGACATCCGCAACCCCAGCGGGGAAAGAGGGTTAGGGAACGCTGGTTGGATGGGTACGGGAAGTAGGAACACCGGATTGAGGTTGCAGGATAAAGTATTGGATAGGACACGGGAAACATAGGGAAAAAATCATTCAAAACCAAATTATGACATTACATACATCCATGCATTGCCACACCCATTTGGGGAGTGACTCCAAATAAACAAAACAATTGGGCACTTAACTCTGGGTTTGAGTGCTGGCCACCTGCCTGCGCACTCCAGGTCCGGTCGGTATCCGAAGCGATCAATCGCTGTAAAAAGAGCAAGAATTAGGCAATGCTCCCTATAGCTCTGAATTACAGCGACACAGCACCATTTCACTCATGCATGCACATTGTCCCATTCTTCGGAACACGAAACTTAGTGTGTAAGCCACGCGGGGCCCCTGCCGTGTCTTGATTCCCCCCTGACTCTCACACCAGAATAGAGCTCATAAGGTTGAAGCGTCCTCACGCCTCAACAAGTACTGTTTTGAGCCGGCTATGTTTCCTGGTCGTCAACCGCACATGGTTAAAGACGCTCCGGCATTGTTTTGGGGTTCTGGGCGTGACATGCGGGAGCCGCACGTGGCCTACGATAAACTGCAAGCGCCGTTAGTTCACACTCGTATGGGTTAATGTGAAAACTCAAACAATAACGTTGCTTTCTGAATTAAATGTCATCCAGTGCAACTGTGCACAGAACTTAACTTAGCCATACGCAGGGGGGGCTTAAGAGTGTGGGCGTTAACCCCCTGCGCATGATTTCCCATTAACTCTCTCTCTCACAGCTGGGCATACATGCGTCACTTATCTGAGAGCCTCGAGGGGCCTGGCTGAAAGGTCCATGGGGCGTGGCCCCTCGCGTAATCCCCTCAGGCTGGAGCTCCGGAAGATGCGACTGCTCACGATGAAGTTCTGAGCACAAGCCCCGTGCTCGGAGCTTCGCGCATGCGCGCCGGCTCGCCACACCCCATGTGGCTTGAGAAGTGTAGTTCCTGCCGCCGGGTGTGCTGGGAAATGTGGTCCTGGAAGGCTTCTTCCTATGGAAAGGATGAAGAAGCCTTCTGTAGGGCAAAACACTATCCCCTCGCACGCTGGGCAGTCTGTACTTCTGCCTGGCACTTCTGGTACCCTGACAGTACTCCCCCCCCCCCCCCCCCTTCCGAAGGGTTTGAGGATTGGGTTTCCCCGGATAAGCAGCATGAAAGAGTTTCACAAGTTTCGGAGCATGGACATTACAAGTTGGTTCCCAGGAGCGGTCCTCAGGCCCATACCCAACCCACTCTACCAAATAATACACCTGGCCATCCCTTCGCAGACGTGAGTTCAAGATAGCTTGCACCTCATATTCGGGGTGACCCTGCACCAACACGGGTGGTGGTTTCTTAGTGCGAATAGTGGGTCTAGCTGGTTTGAGTAAAGACACATGAAACGTGGGATGGATTTTCATTTGAGTTGGCAAGGCTAAACAAACAGCCACCGGATTTATTATCTCAGTGATCGTAAAAGGCCCAAGATATCGGGGCTGTAATTTACGAGGACCCTGTAAACGTATATGCTGGGTGGACAACCATACCCGATCCCCCTGGTGGTAAACGGGACTAGGGCGCCTTTTCTTATCCGCATAAGATTTATAGGTCTCTTTGGCCTGTTGTAGGTTGTGCTGTATATCTCCCCATACTTGTTTCACGTGTGCATGCCGTCCTACAAGCGTGGGTAAATCTAATGAAGGGGCTATCGGCGACATGGGCATGGTCCGTGGATGATAACCGTACATGCCAAAAAACGGCGTATACTTTGTTGAGCTGTGCACAGAATTGTTGTAGGCAATCTCGGCTAACCAGACATATTGCACCCAGGAAGTTTCGGCAGTGGTGGCATAACAGCGCAAATATTGCTCTAGACCTTGGTTGACCTTCTCAGTCTGCCCATCGGTCTCAGGATGGTACCCAGACGACAGGCTGACTTCCATATTGATCAGTTTGCAGAATGCCCGCCAGAATCGGGATGTAAACTGAGGTCCCCTATCTGTAATAACATGAGAGGGAAGACCATGTAGACGTACTACATTATTAAGGAATAACTCAGCTACCTCCCCCGCAGTGGGCACGCCCTTGCAAGGGACAAAGTGACCCATCTTAGTGAGGGAATCTACAATGACTAGGATCGAAGTATGTTTATCCACTGGTGGTAAATCCACAATTAGATCCATTGTTACGGTGTGCCACGGAGCTGATGGCGTGGGTAAGGGTTGCAGTAATCCTGCCGGTTTTTGATGGCCAGCCTTTTGTCGACTGCATGTGTCACAATCGGATACGTAAACTCGAGCATCTCGCAACATAGTGGGCCACCAAAAATGTCGCGCTACATTTCTTTGGGTTTTTGCTATACCTGGATGTCCAGCTAGTGTGGAATCATGACACCACTGCATTACCTCGGTCCGCAACTTTGACGTGGGCAAATACAAAGCCTTTTCATAATAGGGAAGGCCATTCACAATAGTATGTTTGGGCCCTCTAGTGCTCCATTCTTCTAACTCTGAAGCTGACATATTTTCTAGCACATCCTCAAAGATGTTGGGTCTACCAACCACGCCTATAATCTGGTGTGGGGGTATTATTGGTCGGGTCTCACTCACGTGCTTCTCCTCAGGCTCGGGATACCGAGACAACATATCAGCTTTACGATTGTCGGTCCCAGGCCGATACGTGATAAGGAAGTCGTAATCGGCAAAGAACAGAGCCCACCGTAATTGGCGGTGGCTGAGTGTCTTAGCGGTTTTTATAAACTGCAAATTGCGGTGGTCAGTCATGACGGTTATTTTCTGACGGGCCCCTAGCAGATAATGCCTCCATTCTGCAAAGGCGGACTTCACTGCCAACAGCTCCCTGTCGGCTATGGTATAGTTTGTTTCTGCCGAGAGCAGCTTCCTGGAATGGTAGGCTACTGGGTGTAGAAGGCCAGTTTTAGGATCACGCTGGGAGAGGATTGCTCCCAGAGCATAACTAGACGCGTCTGTTTCTATCACGAATGGTATTGACAGATCTGGATGCCTTAACACTGGTGCAGACGTGAATGCCGACTTGAGTTGTTGAAAGCCACGCTCGGCAGATTCGTCCCAACGAAATGCTCGACCCTTCCGTAATAGCGTAGTTATTGGGGTTACCAGTTCTGAGAAATTTTTGATGAACCGCCGATAGAAATTAGCAAAGCCAAGAAAGGCCTGCACTTCCTTCACGGAAGTGGGTGCTGGCCAATCCAAGATTGCTTGAACTTTTCTTTTGTCCATTTGTACTCCTGACGGGGTCAAAAAGTACCCAAGGAATTCAACCGTGGTGCAGTGAAATTCGCACTTTTCAAGCTTGGCGAACAAGTTGTACTCTCTAAGGCGTTGTAAAATTGCCTTCACATGCTGAACATGCTCTTGCATATTTCGTGAGTAAATCAAGATGTCGTCTATGTACACGACAGCGAATACATCAAGATACTCACGAAGTACTTCGTCAAGGAAGTGTTGGAAGGCTGCAGGGGCGTTACAGAGACCAAACGGCATTACTTGGTATTCGTATAAACCGAATTTCGTTCGAAAAGCCGTTTTCCACTCGTCCCCAGCTCTGACTCGCACCAAGTGGTAAGCCCCTCTTAGATCCAATTTAGTGTAGACTGTGGCGTCTCGCACCTGATCTAATAAAACTGGTATTAGGGGTAGTGGGTATCGATTTTTTATTGTGATGCTGTTAACCCCGCGATAGTCGATACAAGTTCTTAATTCACCGGACTTTTTGGGGACAAAAAAGAGCGGTGACGAGACCGGCGAGTTAGAATGCCTAATAAACCCACTGCGTAGGTTATCATCGATGTATTTTTTAAGGTGGGCCGTTTCCGCCTCGGTAAGGGCGTAGATACGACTACACGGGAGTACTGCCCCGGGTTCCAGATCTATACGGCAATCGAAAGACCTATGTGGTGGTAATGTCTCAGCTGCTTGTTTGTCAAACACGTCCTTGAACCCATGGTATTCTGTGGGCAAACGCTGGAGGTCTTGCATCTCCGTCAGCATTATAACGGGCCGTGGAGGGGAGACATGATCGTTCCGAGGAACTATACAACCTTTTTGACAATAGTCTGATGAAAAGGTAACTGTGCCTGTTGACCAGGACACCTGTGGGTCATGCTTCCTGAGCCAGGGAAGCCCCAAGATTAGGCGAAACTGTGGCGCAGCTATAAGGTCAAATTGCACCTTCTCGAGATGAGTTCCCGAGCAACGCAGTTCCAGCACTTGGGTTCTATGGGTTATGGGCCCGGAACTTAGGACTGTGCCATCTACTGCACGTACTGCCTCTGGATTTTCCCTTCGGCATACCGGTATGTTTAATTTGGCAGCATAAGCTATGTCTATGAAATTACCAGTTGCTCCTGAGTTCAGAAACAGCGTAACCTGGGTTTCTTGGTCTAGAAAACTCAAGCACCCTTGCAGAGAAATATGTGGTGTGTTACTTGTACTGTTGTTCCTTGGGGCCATTAAAACATCCTGGCTCGACTGTATGACCCTTACTGTCGAGCTGACGCGTTTCCCTGCACCCTGGGTTTCGAGGGACATTCTCGGACAAAGTGTCCTGAGGTTCCGCAATACATGCAAAGACCCTCCTTTCGTCGGCGATCTCTTTCTTCCTTAACAAGGGGTCCCCGGGCAGCACCAATCTGCATGGGCTCTTCCCCACTCACTTTCTCGGGTGTTCGGGCTGAGCGTGACTGATCTAGATGGGCGAACGGGCGTAAATCCCCGCGTCGCTTATCTCCCCGTCGCTCTGCCTGACGGTGATCCAACCGCAGAGCTAGATCGATCATAGCTGGGCAGCTAATGGGTTGTGGGTCCACCTGGGCGATTAAGTCCTTTAATTCATCCCGCAAACCCTGGTAAAAAAGGGACATCCTTTTTTCCCTAGGCCAATCAGCTTCCGCCACCAGACGATTGAACTGAGTCACGTACGTGATCAGCTCCCTGTTGCCTTGTCGTAAGGTTAATAGCTCTCGGTCCCTACACAATGCTGCAGCTCTTCGATTGAATATTTTTTCAAATTCAGCCAAAAACTCGTCCCAATCATATAGGACACCATCATCCCGTTGTATCAACGGGTTTGCCCATGCCGCCGCATCACCACTAAGATAAGAAATCACGAAGGCTGTTCGTGCCTGTACAGAGCGAAAGGCGGCAGGCTTAGTGAGGAAATGTAGCCTACATTGTGTAATAAATGTCTGAAACTTATGGGGGTCTCCTGAATACCTCTCCGGAGGGGCCAAGGGAACCACAGATTCAGGAGTGACATGAACCTGCACTGGGGTCGGGGCTGGTATTCCACCGGGCAGGGGGGCCGCCTGAGCACTAAGGCTGCGCACCTGAGCAGCCAAGGTAGCATAATCCTGTCTAGAGGCGGCTAACTCGGCCTGCAAATCCTGTAACACTTTAGTAAGCTCTTCCATAGTGGGGATGGGTCGTGCCACTCGGGCGCCTGTCACACGTGGGCTTGTGCTACTATCAGGGCTCCAGGAGTCCAGGCGCAGGAGTGGCACGAACCAACCACCCCCTCCAAGGTTTTGGCGCCTGCAAGCGAAAGCTTATGCAGACATCCGCAACCCCAGCGGGGAAAGAGGGTTAGGGAACGCTGGTTGGATGGGTACGGGAAGTAGGAACACCGGATTGAGGTTGCAGGATAAAGTATTGGATAGGACACGGGAAACATAGGGAAAAAATCATTCAAAACCAAATTATGACATTACATACATCCATGCATTGCCACACCCATTTGGGGAGTGACTCCAAATAAACAAAACAATTGGGCACTTAACTCTGGGTTTGAGTGCTGGCCACCTGCCTGCGCACTCCAGGTCTGGTCGGTATCAGAAGCGATCAATCGCTGTAAAAAGAGCAAGAATTAGGCAATGCTCCCTATAGCTCTGAATTACAGCGACACAGCACCATTTCACTCATGCATGCACATTGTCCCATTCTTCGGAACACGAAAGTTAGTGTGTAAGCCACGCGGGGCCCCTGCCGTGTCTTGATTCCCCCCTGACTCTCACACCAGAATAGGGCTCATAAGGTTGAAGCGTCCTCACGCCTCAACAAGTACTGTTTTGAGCCGGCTATGTTTCCTGGTCGTCAACCCGTGCGTTTAAAAAGAACCGCACATGGTTAAAGACGCTCCGGCATTGTTTTGGGGTTCTGGGCGTGACATGCGGGAGCCGCACGTGGCCTACGATAAACTGCAAGCGCCGTTAGTTCACACTCGTATGGGTTAATGTGAAAACTCAAACAATAACGTTGCTTTCTGAATTAAATGTCATCCAGTGCAACTGTGCACAGAACTTAACTTAGCCATACGCAGGGGGGGCTTAAGAGTGTGGGCGTTAACCCCCTGCGCGTGATTTCCCATTAACTCTCTCTGTCACAGCTGGGCATACATGCGTCACTTATCTGAGAGCCTCGAGGGGCCTGGCTGAAAGGTCCGTGGGGCGTGGCCCCTCGCGTAATCCCCTCAGGCTGGAGCTCCGGAAGATGCGACTGCTCACGATGAAGTTCTGAGCACAAGCCCCGTGCTCGGAGCTTCGCGCATGCGCGCCGGCTCGCCACACCCCATGTGGCTTGAGAAGTGTAGTTCCTGCCGCCGGGTGTGCTGGGAAATGTGGTCCTGGAAGGCTTCTTCCTATGGAAAGGATGAAGAAGCCTTCTGTAGGGCAAAACACTATCCCCTCGCACGCTGGGCAGTCTGTACTTCTGCCTGGCACTTCTGGTACCCTGACAGGTGCCCTGTAGAACTGAGGGAAACCAGGCAGCCAGTCCCTGAGGCAGATGGGGTGTTGGCAGGGGAGGGTGAGAGGGGAAGGAAGAAGAGAAAAGGGAGGGTCTTGAGGAGCTTCCGGAACTTAAGGAGGTTGGCTCAAACCTGACACGGCAGGGAGAACATTCCAGAGGGAGGCTCTTGCAGAGGAGAGAGATCTACCTCTTCCCCCCCCCTTCCTGCTTAGAGAAGCATCTGATCTGCAGAGATTTGGAGCCAGTGGATCGAAGGACTCTAGCAGGGAGGTATTTAGGGAAGTAGAGTTGGATGTTGTGGGGTTCCAGGCCCCAGAAACCCTCGTGGATGATGCATAGGGTCTTAAACTTGATCCTAACAGCAACTGGGAGCCAGTGGAGAGATGCGGTCCCTGAGCTTGAAGCCAAGCATAAGTCTTGCAGTTCTATTCTGGATTAGTTAAGGGGGTGAAGGGAGGATAAAGGAAGATTGAGGAAGAGGATGATGCAGTAGTCCAGCCTAGAGAGGACCATAGCTCTGGAGACATTGAGTTTCTGGGGGGAAGGTGAGTAAAGGGAGGATGCCTCTCGGGAGGTGAAGCTGATAGTGGGCCTTCTTGGCAAGGTCCGCGATGTGAGGCGAGAAGGAGAGTGAGAAGTTAAAAGATGACAACAAGGTTTTTTGCCTCGCAAGAGGGTGGCCATTGGGAAGGAGGGAGCTGGGGTCCCAATGAGAAGGATCTCCGTCTTGGCATTAAGGCAGAGATTATTGGCACCACACCATGCCTGAATAGCAGTCAGGCAGTCAGGGATGAGAGAGGAAGCCGTGGTGGGAAGCTTGAAGGAGAGCTGTGTGTCGTCTGCATAACACTGGAAGTGAGGAGAGATCAGGTGGGCCAGAGGGGCAAGCTAAATGTTGAAGAGCCACGGCGAGATGGATGGAGCCGTGAGGGATGCCTCAGGTGGAGACAGTGATCGGGGTGAGAAAAGGGCCCAGTTGAATCGGGGCAGGTCGGTCAAAGACCACTTCAGTGCCAGGCCTCTGATGCTAAGGGTGTCGCAGAGCCGATTTTGTCTTGGTGGCATGATTGACTGTGTCGAAGGCAGAGGAAAGATCCAGAAGGATAAGAAAGGATGGGGAGTTGGAATCGAGTTATGAGAGCAATTCTTCATGGGTGTTCAGGAGAGCAGTTTTCGTGCCTCTGGCTGCTCTGAAGCCAGGCTGGTGGTTGTGAAGACCACCAACAGAATTCGTGTGTTGGATCAGTTGGGAGATAACCAGCTCCTCCTGAAGTTTGCCCATGAAGGGGGTAATTGAGATAGGGCAGTAGTTAGCCAGGCAGAAGGGGTTGGTAGAGGGCTTCTTTGAGGAAAGGATGCATGAGGGAGTGCTTGAGGGGTAGCGGGAAGGAGCCAGTGGCAAAGGAGTGATTGCAGAAATTGGCCAAGGCTGGCGCAAGGGAGGCAATGTTGTCCTGGATAATTCTGGAGACGCAGGGGAGCACCTGTTTGGTGGAGACTTTCATAGAGAGGACTTGTCTAGAGACCTCATCTGGTGCTATGGGCGAGAAAGAGGAGAGTAGGTGGGAAGGGGAACGGGTGACCAGGGGAGGCCCGAGAGCTGGGGAGGGAGGAGGAAGCGATGTAGAGAGTGAGGACAGGATGTCCTGAGTTTTGGCTAGGACGTGGGAGGCCAGTGAAGTACAAAGGGTCAAAGATGGCAGGTGAGAAGCGGAGACCACAATAGGATTTGTGAGTTCCTTGCAGATTTTAAACAATTCGCCTATGTTAGTGGCCCCAGAGATGCGGGCCACTAACTGCAATCAGACTTTAGATGGCACTCCAATGCTTGATGCTCAACTCGAAGACACAGCTAATTCACCTCCCTGCTAATCCTGCTTCACCCCCCCCCCCCCCTTTCATCTCCACTTCACCCTTTATCACTATTACACATGACTTGCAACCTAGGGGTCCTTTTGGCAGCGATCTCAAAATTCCATAAATGTATCATGTCTAGTGCTATCACTGCCTAGTTTTCTGCTGTCTTTGCTATTGTTTTACCTCTATGCTCCCTCAATAAAATTATAAACATTTCAGTTTGCACCCTATACTACCTCCCTTGTAGGTTCTGTGCTCAATTAATGTTCACATTATAATCCCCCTTCAACAACTGGAATTTAATATAGTTTTCACTTCGCTGTTAGTATGTAAAGTGCACGACTTGTATATAGTCTGTGTTCCTTTACCACCCTTGTGTCCCCCAGCCTCTCAGCCATACTTAGCCCCCTTGTGACCTGTTGGGCACACTCAGCGGGTCCCCACCACAGCACCGTTCTGGGCTTCATGCCTGCTGGAAGGTTTTACAGGGCACGCACATAGTCTAGAAGATTTTATGAAGGTCGAGGACCATTTACATGGTGTTGAACTTTAATTTGCTATTTATTACAAACAAATAATTTTTGCAGTAAATGAAAGGTTTTGCTCTGCGCAGATGGCCTCTGGGTAGTATCATTGTGCCAAATATGAAATGTACTCCTGGTGAAATGCACTATTAAACAAATGGCACAGGTCATTGTTTTTTGTTTTTCTTTTTTACTTTACAATGGGGCAAGTGCATTTGTTTTTTGGTCGATTAGGTAAACTAAGTAACTAGACATGCAGGTCTAGTGGTGGTGGCCTGTCCTGCCACCATGTAAGCCAAGTGTCCTTTACAAATTGACAAGATATTTCACATGGGCACAAATGGCACTATACTCTCCTAAATAGGTTTTGAAGAATATTCGTGTAGATTGTGCAAAATTTGGACAGTCCCATAAAGCAAGACCAACCTCCACCCTGAAGTTTAGCAAAAACCTACTGCAGGATTGGGTATCCATTTTATAAGCTTTGGTGGGCAGGAAAAAAGGTGAAGCCTAATACACAAGCGATGGTGCACAAAGCTGTTGTATTCAAGACCAGACACTGATGGTAGGTAGGTGGTTAAGAAACAGACAGATTCTCAGAAGCCGACCTTGGAGAATGTGTACAAGCCCACTGCAGATGATCCTACATTTTGGGAGGAGATGGGGAAATTAAGGATGGCACCCATGAAAGGTCTGCTCTTTATTGTGGGTGATCTAAATCGGCCCCTGCTCCAACCTCAGTCTCCAAATCCCACTGACACAAATTTGTCAAATGAAAAGTTGCTACCCTAAATCTCACACATGGAGAGTGCTTCATACCTGTGATTTAGAGTACCCTTGTCAAACAATTATCACTCACTCCAGCATAGACTATGTTCGTGCCAGTCTGGCATCTACAATGAATCTGACAGACGCCATTTCTATTTCCATTCATGTTCCTGTGTAATTGGTCAGTGTTTGCACCAAACATAAGCATTACAAGTGGCTACAAGACTCTGTACTCCAACACGAGGGAAGTCATTCGAGAGAACCATACCAATCGCCTCACAGATTTCTTTGCTGAGCCCTCTGAAAAACTGCCAGCTGTGTGAAATCCTGAGCCTCTGTTTAAAAAAAAAATATATTCATTTTTTGCAAAATGCTCCATGGTAAAAAGAAAGACTATATAGTAAACTTGTACTTTTGCTGAACCTGGTCCACTGACAAACCACCAGCTGCAATGCGATCTGGCACCATTTATGTAGCCACAGAGTAACATCCTGTAACAGCCTTCTGGTATCAGAATTCTTCCATCAGTCATATGCTGTCTCTAACGGTGAGCACTCAAGAATTTATAATGTGTGTCCCAAGCCTTGGTGGCGGTCCATTGGTAGATTATATACTACATATAGTTTGATATATTGGTGTATACAGTGGAAGTTATAAAAGCCAAAATCAATCTCATATAATTTGATTACCATAGGATTTCCTATGACTCTTGTAACTGTCAGAACGTTTGTATTGCTGTCTGGGGCTAGGTGTTTCATTCACAACAGATGTTGGGCCAGCTTTGGAGGCCCCTTTGTTCCCTGCTTGGAAGGCTGGACCCTGTCACAGGAGGACTGTGCCCACCCCCAGGTTTTAGTGTTTCAAAGGTATCTTTGCCAGCACAATGGGGCAGTCACACCAGTGGGGATAATCACCAGAGTCTGTTTGATCTGAGACGGACAGGATAGGTGAAATATAGTGTCGCTTATGAGAGGTCATTTAGCACAGGAGAAAAGCCCTGCCATCTTGAGAATGCCCTGGCATCCTTCATGTGATCCCGGCTAACTGTCTGGGAAGCTGACCTTCGAAGGCGAAACACTTGTTGCAGTAGCAAAGATTGACCCTTACAGGAGGCTTTAAATGGACAAATTCTCTCTGGCAAATTTTCCAAGGGGGGTGAGGTCTCCTCCATTTAATTGAATCATCTTTGGACTCCTTTTGACGGAATATCCTGACAAATCCACTCTAAAGAATATTTTACGTTGTTGGGGTGAAGTCTGCCCAAGCTCCCCAGGTCTATCCCCAAGGAGGGTGTAGACCTTCTCCTAAATGCTTCAGGGGATTATTTGAAGTTAACTTCTTGCCTGCCTGCCTCCAGAACATTGGTACCCAGGACACTGCCTGCTGAAGTGGCTAACCTACAAGTGTTCTTGGCAATCTTCCTGGCTGGGCAGAAGGGCATAGCCTTTCGTCAGAAACCCTAGATGGGGCCTCGCAACACCACAGGATCAAAAGAAGCTACCTCTGGCTCTCCATGCATCTTCAAACTGATGCAAGCCGGTTTGCGTCTTTTCAAGACCCTACGAGCCTCGGCGAGGACATTCTAATTTTTCGAACCCCTTTGAGCATCTTTGAGCCACCATATTGACATTGCCTGCCTTTTCTGCAGATTTTTTAGCTTCCAGCTGGTTGCCTCTGCAGAACCTTACTGTGTTGTTGGGCCCAGTTGAACCAGCTCACTGCTGAAGTTGAATCGCTGCTTTTGAACCACTGTGGATCCTTCGAACTGTGCGAATCTATGCATTGTTGCTTCCCCCAAGATTCTTCAAGCCATGGCCGCTTGTTGAGTTGCCTGCTTTGCATTAACCCATTTGTCAGGGTAATTTGAATAGACATTAACTTCAGCACTCCACTGAGGCACAAGGCACTGGAATTGTGCCTCACTGCATTCATGTATGGTGTACCTCCCACCCCCCAATTTCAGCAAGAAATTCAGATATTCTGAACTGCAGATTCACAATTTGTGAGATAGTGTGCGACCTGCAAAGAACTCATGGAGCCCACATCTGAAATAGGCAAGAAAAACTAAAACACTGGCATTTTATTTTGTTTTGCACATTATTTGAAAAATGTGTTTTGTGTTGAAGCACAGTATGGTATATAAAAATGAAGAAAATCTGATGTCTAACTATCATAACCCTTACCCTCTTATTTCAAAGATAAATTGAAACTTTACACCGTTTTTACATCTGTAATGTTCATCTCATTTAGAATATGTGGCAGCCAGTAGTTCACTGTAAATGCTATTTCGAAGGGATTGTGTCCTCCGACGTATTCCTTATCTTTTATAATACGTTTCCAGCTTGCTGGCCTTGGAAATCTTTTCTGTAGAGGGCGCTGCGCGTCGACATCCGCCGAGTCGATGTCCCTCGATGGCCACCGTATCGGCGCCGACGTCACCATGCCCATAAATAGCCACCCGCTGCGTCCGTTGCTCAGTTCCGTTTTTCCGCGCTTCGTGGGGCCTCGGAACGTCGTTGCTCAGTTCAGTCAGGATAACCCTATATCTACTCGAATTAATACCTACTCGTTCTCTATGGCATCTTCATTGGAACCGACGACGCCGCGATCCGGCTTCAAGAAATGCTGAGACTGCGGTAAAAAAATGTCGATAACGGATCCACACAGGATCTGCTTGTGGTGCTTGGGAGCCGAGCACCATTGTTCGGAGTGTGAGGACTGCATGTCCATGACGGCGAAAGCCTTGAAGGAGCGCAAGGGGAAGCTCGAGAGAGGTAAGTCAGTCAAAACCTCCTTGAAGGTTTCTTTGGCTGAGTCGAGGCATTCGTCTCCTCGCCGTCAAACATTCCCATTCTAGATCCGAAGTAGCTCGCACCATTCGTCGAGATCAAGACACTCAAAAAAGACGTCGAAGATCCCCTTCCTCGTCGTCTTTTTCCCCTCAAAGGGTCTCCTGTCCCACAAAACACAGCTCTCAGGCTGAGTGGGAGGAATTCAGAAAGAAAATGTTAAGCGTCTTCGAGAAAGCGGCCTCGACCCCCTCGAAGACAGCTGAGGGTGATACCCCGGGTGAAAAACCCAAAAAATCAAAACGCCGCGAGTCGCAGCACCCGGCGAAACATTCCACCTGAGAGCGCCACGAGCCATCGGGTAAGAAGGCACCATCTTCGACGCTGTCGTCAAAGATTCCGTCGACGCATGGATCGGTGCCATTGACGCCGTTGTTGAAGGGTTCCTCGACGCATCGGTCGATCGACTCGACACCATCGACGCCGATGAAAGAGAAGACCAAGGCTACTCCACAGCCAACGGTGATTCCAAGGGCCTCCGGCACGACGCCGAGACCCCGATCCTCGAGTTCTTCGAGACCTCTTCCAGTTTTCTCGGCGCCTTCGAAGACTGTCACATCGGCGTCAACGACATCGACGTTTTCTCGTCCAATAATGACGAGTTTGGCTCCTTCTGCCTTAGAGATGGGTTTTACACCATTTCAGAGGTCAGAGTACCCTGGACTATCTTCAATATATGAAGAGGGGGAAGATTCAGACCAGGAAACATTTGGGTTACAGAGGACCACACTGCCTATTTCAGAGGATTTCACCTCTGAGGAAAGAAGGTTGAAGGACCTACAGGAGTCACTACATGAGGCAAGTGGGCTGGACACTTCCCCAGAAGTGGAATTTGTTAAGCCAGACCCAGGGGAACATGCCAAAACACCCTATAGAACCCTGATGGCAAGAATTATTGAATTTATGGGTTGGTCTGCGCCTTCGCCTGTTTTTCAACAGGATGACCTAACAGACATATTTGACAAAGGTCCACAGGAGGACCCTGTGGTCCCCTTCCATGCAGCCTTGCAAAGGAAAATTACATCTAATTGGGAAACTCCTGAAGTTATCCCTGCGGTTAATAAAAGATTGTCAGCCAAGTATAGGGTAGCGGCTGCTGACCCTGAATACTTATCAAAACACCCGACTCCAGAGAGCCTGGTGGTTCAAGCGGCAACTTCATCTAGCAGTAGGACCGCTTACCCTACTGTCCCACAGGATAGAGATGACAAGAGGTATGATTCTATGGCGATAAAAGTCTTCTCTGCTTGTAGTATGGCGTTGAAGTCCATCAACGCCACCTGTACGCTCGCCAGGTTCAGTCACACACACTGGCAGTGTGCTTCATCAGCGGCTGACTGCATACCCGAAGGAGAGGAAAAGGAAGCCTTCCTTAACATTATTAAAGATGGCAAAGATGCCATGTGCGAATCACTTCAAACTGGCATCGATTCCGCTGACAGTATCAGCAGGACCATGGCGGCAAGTACAACAATCCGCAGGCATGCGTGGTTGCGAAAGTCTGGCTTTGCTCCAGATGTACAGGCCAGACTTTTGAATATGCCCTTTGACGGCTCTTCACTATTCGGAAAAAAAGGCTGATGACAGTTCTGAAAAGTTGCAGACTTCTAAAGCAGCAGCAACATTTTTAGGAGCTGCTATCCGCCTAACTCCTTTTCGCCCCTCAGGAACCTCTGGGAGAGGAAAGTCCTTTCGCTGTTATTCCGCATTCGGGAAAGGCAGAGGACAGCCGGCTCAAAGAGGCCAAAGGAGATCCACCCGAGGTGGACGGGTCAAAGGTACTAAGACCGCAGCAGCAGCAGGTGCCTCTTTACCCTCGGCATCTGCATCAGCCGCCCTCAAACCACTCTGAGGCCTTTCCACACAATACACCTGTAGGGGGCAGGTTAACTCACCATCTGACGGAATGGCAGGCTATAACGTAAGATGCTTGGGCATTGGAGACAGTTGCCCAGGGTTACTGCCTACTCTTTCTACACATCCCTCAGTCATCCACCGGGGGAATAGCTCTCTAAAAGTTCCAGATCCGCCCCTCTTGCAGGAAATTATAGACCTGCTAGAGAAAGGTGCCATAGAACAGGTACCTGTAGCGGACAGGAACAAGGGCTGGTACTCCCCCCTACTTTCTCATACCAAAGAAGGACGGAGGACTGAGACCCATCCTGGACTTACGAGAATTGAACAAGTTCCTCAGGAAGGACAAGTTCAAGATGGTAATACTCTCTCAGATCCTTCAGGCCCTCCAGCTCCAGGACCGGCTGGTATCTCTGGACCTTCAGGATTCTTATTTCCATGTGCCAATCCATCTCAAACACAGGAAACACCTGAGGTTCGCAATTGGCGACTCATTATCAATTTCGAGTTCTGCCATTTGGGCTGACCTCCGCCCGAGGGTCTTCACCAAGCTGATGTCGGTAGTGGCGGCAAGTCTAAGGAGGGAAGGGATCCACGTCTACCCCTACCTGGACGTTGGCTGATCAGGGCTGTATCTTCGAAACGAGCCCAGGCCCAGCTAGATTATGTCTGCTACTTCCTTCACAAACTGGGCTTCTCCCTCAATTTAAACAAGTCACAGATGATACCATGGCAGAGACTCCAGTTCATTGGAGCGGTCCTGGACACTTCCCTGGGAAAAGCCTCGCCACCAGAGGTGAGGGCTCAAGATATTCTACAGATGGTCACCAAGTTTCAAAATGCCCAACGTCTCCCAGCCTTCGACTTTTTGAGGTTGCTAGGCCTCATGGCATCCTGCATCTTCCTTGTGCCAGAGGCTCACCTGAGAATGAGATCTCTTCAGTGGGCACCAAAGTCAGTGGTCGCAATTCTCAGGGAGAATGACAGATCTCCTCCGGATTCCGGACAAGGTAGCCCGCGACCTTCAATGGTGGGCCTATCCAGAGAACATCTTGAAAGGAGAACTGTGTTTTGGCAACCATGGCTGGCCGGAGATAACAGTAGTCAGACGCCTCACTCACGGGGTGGGGAGCCCATGCCAACGACTTGACCATCAGCGGTCGTTGGTCTCCATCGGAGTCTAGACTACACATCAACCTATTGGAGCTGAGAGCGATCAGACTAGCGCTGAAAGCTTTCTTGCCATCAGTACAGGGGAGAAATGTCCTGATAATGACAGACAACACGGTGGCCATGCACTACATCAACAAAAGAGGAGGCGTAGGATCACTGCCACTGTGCAGAGAGGCGATGCAGCTCTGGTTTTGGGCAATCCAAAAAGGAATCTCTATCGGCAGTCCACCTAGCCGGAGAGAAGAACTTGACAACGGACGCTGTGAGCAGGCAGAGCACAGTCTCCCACGAGTGGGAGCTAGCTCAGGAAGTCCTTCAAGAGATCTTCGCCCTTTGGGAAACCCCTCAGGTGGATCTGTTCGCCACAAGCACCAACAGGAAGTGCGATCTGTTCTGTTTAAGGGAATTTCCCTCGAGAGGAGCTCGAGGAGACGCGTTCGTAGTGGACCGGGAGTTTCCACTCCTTTACGCGTTCCCACCAGTCCCTGTTATTCCTCAAATGATCAGGAGGTTGAGAAGATTCCGGAAAACCATGATCCTAATTGCCCCGGATTGGGCCAGGAGAACGTGGTACCCAGACCTTCTAGATATGTCCATATGTCCTCCAATCCGTCTTCCACTCAAAGAGAATCTTCTCTCGCAGAAGGGAGGTCAGGTTCTCCATCCAGACACCAGAACCCTCAACCTTCACGCTTGGCTTCTGAAAGGGTGAGGTACAAGGATTGGGATCTCCCTGATGACGTCATGGAGGTGTTGCTTTCGGCCAGAAGGCCAGCAACAAAGTCTTTATACCGCTGCCGTTGGAACAAATTTTGCAGCTGGTGTAGGGAAGAGAATATCGACCCTTTTTCATGTGGTACACCAACGGTGTTATCTTTTCTACTCTACTTGGCAAACTCGGGCCTTCAAGTTGGCACTGTAAAAGGCTAACTCACAGCGCTTTCTATCTTCAAGCGCACTGCGGAGGAACCATCGTATTTCAAACTTCCTCTAGTGATACAATTTCTCAAGGGATTAACTAATGTTTATCCTCCAAAACCATTCCAGGTTCCCTTATGGGACTTAAATTTAGTCTTAAACTTCCTAATGGGCACTCCATTCGAACCACTTCACTCTTGTTCGCTGAGATTTCTCACGCTTAAAACTGTCCTATTGGTAGCACTAACATCTGCTAGGAGGGTGAGCGAGCTACAAGCTCTCTCCTGTAAACCCCCACATACAATTTTCCACAAGGACAAAGTTGTCCTACAGGTGAAGCCTAATTTCCTCCCAAAGGTGGTTTCTAAATTTCATATTACTCAGAAAATTACCTTACCTTCGTTCTACCCTCCTCCCCATCCGGGGAAAAAGGAAGAAAGGCTACATAGGCTGGACCCAAGGCGAGCTCTCAGCTTTTACATCAGCAGAATGGCTAGGATCAGGCAAGTAGACCAACTGTTTGTAGGATACTCAGGTCACAGGTTGGGACTACCCATAACAAAACAAACCATCTCCAGGTGGATTATTTTGGCCATTCTGGAATGTTACAAATTGGCAGGGAAAGAGCAACCCCAAAATCTCAGGGCTCATTCAACCAGGGGTATCGCAGCCTCTTCGGCTCTCCAAAGAGGGGTACCGGTCCGAGACATATGTGCGGCTGCCACATGGTCGTCCGCACATACATTCACAAAATTTTACAATCTGGATTCCTCCACTAGTCAAGAGACCAGATTTGGCAAGGCCGTATTACATTTGGTCCATCCCTAAAGGGATACATAACATTCTCACTCCCACCTCCAATTACATGCCACTGCTATGGGAGTCTATCAAAGATAAGGAATACGTCGGAGGACACAATCCCTTCGAAGAACAAGTTACTTCTTACCTTGTAACGTTCTTTCGACAGGATGTTCCTCAGACGTATTCCTTATCGCCCCTCCCATCCATCCCCGCAGTGATACTTCCCTTGTGGTTGCAGCTTACGCTCCTTCAAGGTCAATAACCAATTCAGGCATGACTTTTCTTATGCTACAAAACGGAACTGAGCAACGGACTCAGCGCGTGGCTATTTATGGGCATGGTGACGTCGGTGCCGATACGGTGGCCGTCGAGGGACATCGACTCGGCGGACGTCGACACGCAGCTACCTCTACAGAAACAATTTCTGAGGCCAGCAAGCTGGAAACGTATTATCAAAGATAAGGAATACGTCGGAGGAACATCCCGTCGAAAGAACGTTACAAGATAAGAAGTAACTTGTTCTTCTTTCTCTTACAGCAATAGATTTACCAAGTATATTATTTTCTTTGTACACATATGGGATAGAATTGTTGTGGTGCATTGGTAAATTGCCTTTGCACTCTAAACACATCAGAAATAAATGAGTGTATTTAGAATGTTAAGTCCTACAGGAATGGGATTTATCTGAAATACCAATGGCATAGTGCCTTAAATAGGCTTTGCCTAAAATTGTTCAAGGGTATCAAATGTCAAGGTAATTGAACTTGTCATGGATTGCATTATATGCCTATAATATGAACAGCTCTGAAATTCCAAGCCAGGCCACATCAGCCTGTAAACACATGTGAAGACTGGAGGGGTGTATCTGTATTTCTGTCATCTATATGGCTGTGTAAAGGCACAGAACACTGAAGAAATGCTCTCAGTTTGGTAGCAATGGATGAGCAGCCAGGTTTAAGCTTTCAGGAGGTGATGCAAGCAGGTTCTTAAATTCATTGTTTCCCCCAAAGCCCCAACAAAGGAATGTACACTATGGTAGGTAATAATACAGAGTTCAGGAATATATACACCTATAAATAAAACACTTTGTACCTGTAATACTTACACAAAATGGAAAATATGTACACTCTGTGGTACCACACGATACTTAAATCCAGTAATAGATGCACTAACTGCAGACTGTTTTAAATAGGCAGGTGTATTTTTAAGTGAGGTATAACAGCATAGAATAGGGAGGAAAGGCAGGTTAGTGATGAAAAGTGGAAGAATACTTGCTTTTGGCTAGATGGATAATTCTGAGTGAGGATCCCCCCCACCTGGGCAACCTGTAATGGAAAAGTTAGGGAGTAACTTATTCTGTCTAACAGCCCAGCCCAATAATGTTCAATAACCTTGTACTTCTTTTAAGAGGTTCTACCACCCCAAAATACCTGAGAGGCCACAGGCAAACCGGATCCAAGACGACTCTGGGACCCCTGGACGACTACTGAGACTAGAAGATGCTCTTCCTCCTCATAGTACCTTTGGTGCCTTGGCAGGCGAAGTGGAAGAGTTTCTTGGTTTGACTTAACGATTCCCTCCGAGGATGAGCCCCCCACCACCTTTGAAGAAGGAGCCATTGGGATGCTGAGTCCCCGAGAAAATTGGAACCAAAGTCTTTCTGAAGTGCAGCAGTTTTACTCTTCGCAGTGCTCTCCTTTGGTCGACGATTTCCCTGGTTGTAGAAGTCCTGTGATGATGAAACTTACTCTGGGCTCCTTAAAGGCTTGGTAGATGAAGAGAAGACCGGACCTCTGGATGGCTTCTGGGACCTGGACTCTACCACTGGAGTGGACCTCAGACCCTCACCAAGTCTGGGCCCTCGGGATGGCTTTGTTGGCTTCTGGTGGCGGGAAACCCACTGGCGGACCTTTGTCTGCTTGCAGCGACTCTGGGCTCTCTCCAGCAGGAAAAAGTGGTCCGGGATGATGGCAAGGCTGTGCTTTGAAGTGTTCTTAGGCAGTTTGGAACTTTCACAGCTCCGGGTGTCCAGCAGCACTATGCCAGGGTACCCCCTCTTCTGGACAGTTGTATTGCTTGCTAAGAGTGCACGGACAATTATTTATCACCAGTACATTTGCAGAGCAAAGAAAATATTTTGAACACAGGTAGACGGAGCAGTAACTCACAACCAGATACGCAGCTAGAAATAATGAGCACTTATACGGCTATTTATTCATAGCTAAGAAGCAACACGTGATAAAACAGAAATAAATCACAGAGAAGATAGAGAATTCAAAAGAAGATGCATCACTGTGGGTGTAACTGAATCCCTCATCTCGCTGGAAGTGGCTGGAAGACCCCGGTAACAGCCAGGCAGAGAGCACAACAGCCCACAGAAAGGTCGGAACAAGGCGTCCCACCTCCGACTGAGGTCTTTGTGTTTTTTCCCCACCTGACCTCTCCAGAGACTCCCAATGTATGCCCTCCTCAAAAGGGGTGGCAATTTCTCAAACCTTCGGGCATTAGCACTTGCGCATTGTTGAGTGACTGTTGGTTGCCGGCCGAATCAACTGACAGTAACCCCCAAGGAGCAAAGCTTCCCTCTTCTAAACACCACGGAAAAACAATTCCATAACTCATAGCAAAACATAACAAAACCAGCTTTCCCAGCACAATGTCCTTGACTAAAGTCTGCATACCAGGCTCAGCAACGGATAACATTGAAAGCAGGTTTTTTAGCAAAGCAAGTGCATTTTTCACTGAGGCATGGAATAAATATCCATTATAGCTCTGAGTGCCCCCAAAATGCACTGCGCATCGGCGCCATGTTTTAGCTCAAGCATAACAATTCTACCCTTGGATATTTATCTTCCATAGCCCAGTGGCAGAGGAGCCGGTCTCTGAAACCGACGAAACATTAGAACCAAGTTAGGAATACATTGAATACAACAACAACCAATTATTATAATAGCCAAAATAATGCAAATGCAGGCAAAGGCGTAAAGCAGTGTACCTCCAATGTCAGGAATCCATGAAAATAACCAATCCCACCAATTCCCAGTATGATCTTGAGACACTTGGGAAATGAGGTCCCTCAAACCTCTAATATGACTTTCAATGGATCGTGAATGGTCACGTAGATTGAAACAACACATACCTTCAACTGCGTTACAGCCCAAATTATGTTTCAGCAAGAGATGATCAACGGCAGCCCTGTTTTGCAAACTTGCTTTTTTAATAACTTTGCTATCAAGGAGCAACTCTTCTAATGCTTGAGGTATGATTCAGTCTTTTTACCACTAAACATGCAAGATTAATCAAAGATTTGTAACCCTCAGCAGCTAAACCCCAGACTCCCACTAATGAAAGGGCTAGTGCTATAACCTCAGCCTCTGATAACAAATGCACATGTGAATCACAATCTGGGGATAAACCCAAAGATTCAAAAGTTGACCTTTTGCTTCGAGACATTGCTGGGTATAAAGGGAACATCATTAGCCCTAATCGAGTTAAGGCACATGGACCTCCTGAAATGTTTGCTGGAATGTAAGTGTATGTGATGTTGCCACATGAGAAGAGCCACCCTGTTGGAAGTTTAATGTGACTGAAATGGCTGGCAGCTATCACTGTATGATTACAAGACAGTGTTATTCACACTGGTACATGTGCTTGGAACTCGTGAACACAACCTTCTTTCAAACAGTTTGATTTTTCTGTTTGGTTAAATTCAGCTGTTGGCATTTGCCAATTTCTTCTAAATTGCAGGTCATAAAGTAACACACTTCGCCTTGAGTTATATTGTATGTTATGATACATGTCAAGTTTCTCCATTTGCAATCTGTTTCCTGGCAAAACCTGCAGTACTCATAGACTGAAAAGGATTGTCTAATATCGGAATCCTGAACCAAAGAATCATTGTGCGTGACGCCAAAAAATGTGCTTTAGAACCGGAACTGGCATTGGTACCGCTACTAAACATGTAGTCAGCAAAGCTTCTGCATGTTGTACGTCAGTAAGGCAAAAGTGCGTAATGTTGAGTACTTGCTGTGACAAATATGTCCACATATTCTCTGCTTGTGTAATAATCGGGGAATATTTTCGTCGTCCTAAAGATATCTGTTGTATAGCTGGCATCAACGTTGTTTGTGTCTGCACCTGACGTGATTTTCGCATTCCACAAGTCCATTTCTTCAGTCTGGCTGGGTTTTCGGCATCGGCATAGGGCTGCTTTTGAACATCATTGCTCATCATCGGTCTCCCCTGGATCGCTGGCACAGATGCGACATGTTTCGTGGGAAGCAGCATGCCGTTTGACTCTCCCAAACGGAGTCCATTTAGTCCCACAATTACAGCAGCCAGACACAGGATCTACAAGGCAAACCCAGAAAAGAGATATCAGTGTTGAAAATCACTCTTAGGTAACATTTGTCTGCGGGCACATACTGCCATTTCTTTCTACCGGGCTCCATCACTAAGACTACCTGGTCTTTGCCTGATGCAAAAAATCTGTCTTTCAACCCACACCTTCGCACCCGGTACCATACTGTCTGAAAAGCTAAAACCACGATCCCACGGGTAGTTAACACTGTGGGAGGCTCCCCCTTTTTAATCATGGGCAACTTAACAGGAACAATAATCAACTGGGCCACCCGGTTGCCCTTATGGATCGGTAACAATTGCCCCCCACTATTCATCAAGATGACTTTGATCCCGCCTTGATAATCTGCATCAATGACCCCTCCCAGCACTTGAACTCCCTTTAATGCTAGGCCAGATCTAGGGGCAATCCATCCCATATGCTCTGGAGGAATTTGTACCCCAATCCCTGTTCCAATCACAACAATCCCTCATGGGTTTAATCTGATTTCCTCATGAGAATGCAAGTCTACCCCTGCTGACTCTGGAGTCGTCCGATAGGGAGCTAAAGAACCGGGGGTAATTTCCCATTACACGAGGGTTTCTCTAACTGAGTTGGGTTGAATCTGTAAAGCAGGAGTCATTAGCCGCATCAAAGGAGTTTCATGGTTATTCACAGGCCTATTGTTTAACACTTGCACCGCATCAAACACACGATCACGCCAGCCTGCTAAACTACCATCTCCAGATTTTCGCAGCTGTTGTTTCAACAAGCCATTCATCTGTTCAATTAATCCTGAAGCTGCAGGGTATTAGGGCACGTGGTAGAGCCATTCAATATTCTTTTCCTGACGGTAGTCCTGGATTAATCTGCCTTTAAAGTGTGACCCATTGTCACTTTGAATCTGCAAAGGCACCCCGTAATGCAACGTTATCTGATCCAACAACTTAAAGGTGTTCAGTTGTGTGGCACGTTTGCACGGTAAAACCATCATGTATCCAGAGTATGTATCCACAATAGTGCATGCATACTGACAGCCTTTACTGATTGGCAGGGGACCGATGTAATCAATCTGCCAAATTTGACCTGGTGATTTTCCTCTTCGCAACGTACCCTGGACAATCTGAGGGATAGGCCTATGCTGTTGGGTTTGGCACACTGGACATTGCAAAATGATTGTTTTCACTACCTCGAACGGAATACTGATTCCTTGAGCTTGTGCCCACCTGGTAGTAGCCTTTGCTCCAAGGTGCCCACATTTCTGGTGAGCCCACTTGGCCAAACCCTCCAAATCGTCTTCCTGAGCCTCCGCATCCACAGATGAAATCTTGGTGTGTTCATCTGCAACAGAATTAAACCAACGTTCTAATGAATCTGCAGCACAATGCGCATCCGCATGATACACAGTGACTTCACTTTGTGATAATATCTCAGCAATATCTTGCCACCGTTCTTTTCCCCACAACTCTTTTGAATGAATCATCCACCCATTCTTTTACCAGGTTGGCAGCCACACCGCCAATCCATTCGCCACTGACCATGAATCTGTGTACAAATGACATCGACCAGGGGTCTCTTGTTTCAATGCTTGGTAAACTGCGTAAAGTTCTGCAAACTGACTGCTCTTCCCTTTCCCTGATGTCAAAATCTTTTTTGTCTTGGGATTGTAAGACACCGCTTTCCAATATCGCTCAGTTCCCACATATCGGGCCGAGCCATCTGTGAACCAGGCATGTTCTGTCTGCTCTACGGTCAGATCGCCATAAGGTACTCCCCATTTCACGGGAGATTTGCGTTTTTCAGGCACTTCCGGTGGTATATAATCTGAGGGTGGTATGTTGGCCACTTGATCATGTAATTTGGCAACTCCGCCCTTCCCTGATTTATCTCTGTCTTGAATGTACCATTTCCATTTGATTATTCTGGCTTCTTGAGCATGTCCTATTCTGTGTGTTTTAGGAGAGCTCAGCACCCATTGCAACTTTGGGATTTCAGGCCTCATCACATCATGCCCCACTGTCATTTGCTCAGTATCGACCAGGGCCCAATAACATGCCAGCAACTTTTCTCAAACGGAGTGTATGAGTTACCAGCCTCAGGCAACTTATGACTCCAAAACCCCAATGGCACATGTTTCCTGTCCTGTTTCTGCCACACACTCCAGTTGGCGTAATGGTCTTGCACAGATGCATTCAATTCCACTTCGCCTTCCTTCAATGACCATAGATCAAGCACCTGCTGCACAGTGTCTTTCGAATGCTTTTTGCTGCTCCTCCCACCACTGAAACTCATATTTCTTTCGCGTCACTTTGTAGAGGGGAGCCAGTATCTGCCTTAAATGGGGAATGTGCTGTCTCCAAAACCCAAACAGCCCTATGAACTGCTGAGCTTTCTTTTTGTTCAATGGAGTGGTGAACTCAAGAATTTTCTGTCGGTCCTTAAGTACCATCTTGCGATGCCCATTATGCCACTGAATCCCTAGGAATATCACTGTCTCAGCTGGCCCTTGGATTTTGTTCGGGTTAATCTCCCACCCTTCCTTCTTCAATCCTTCCATAATGACATCTAACTGGTTTTGCACACTGTGCTCATCCTTACCCTGAATCAAAATATCATCAATATAATGAGAGATTTGTATGTCAGGTTTACACAGTATCTTGTCTAAGTGCTCTGCCAGCAGCCGGTGACAGATAGTCGGGCTATGTATGTACCCCATAGGTAACCTTGTCAAGGTGTACTGACGCCCGCTCCAAGAAAATGCAAACTGTTCTTGACACTCTTCAGCAATTGACACAGAGAAAAATGCATTGGCTAAATCTACCACTGCATACCAGGTCCCCTCAAACTTTTGGACATTCTCAATCAAAGTAATGGCATCTGAGACTGCGGGCACCAAGGGAGGAGTGTTTGTTTAATTCGCGGTAATCCACCGTCATCCTCCAAGACCCGTCCCCTTTTTTGACGGGCCAGAGTGGGTTGTTCCACGCGGTAGTAATAGGGCGTAACACACCAGCCTCTACGTACTCTTGGATGGTGTCTGAAATTTCCTTTTGCCCCCCGGGAATGCGGTATTGCTTCATCGCTACCCGCTTGGTCGCCAGAGGCACCTGCACTGGGGGCATCTTTAATTTGCCTACAGTAATGGGTGTGCAGGTGAATGCACTCACCCCAAACTGATACGTTTTACCTCCAAGTCCCAAGGTCAATCCTTCTAGAATGTCAAAGTCAATTATATACTCTGGTATCGGGACAATCAACACTTGGTATTTCTTCCTAGTCATATTGCCTATTTTCATATCCACTTCTGTTTGTACTGCGGGGGTCTTCTTCCCCCCCTAGCCCGGTAATGGTAAAGTGTCTGCCTTTGAATCGTGGTGGATTTCCATGAATCAGAGAGGCCTCTGCCCCAGTGTCTATCAATGCTCACACCACTTGTGTATTTCCCGCCCCCCAAAAAATCTTAACATTAACGTGGGGACACCTATCAACTTTTATGCGAGCGGACGCTGCCGGGGCTTGGCCATAACCCTAGTCAAATTTTGAATGAGTGTAACCTTACTCTGCCTCTAACATTGCACTTACCACCTTCCTCAAATCAGCGTATGTTGGCTGGTATGGGTATGGTGTCCCCATAGGCCCTTCTTCCTGTTCTTCCTCAGGAGGGGTGGAAGGTGAGGTGTCCCTCTGTGGCTTAGTCAGCACCTGTTTCCTAACCTGTTTATAGCACTCTTTGGCTGCAAGCCCTCTCTTTTTGTATAGTTCATACATTACTCTGGTTTCAATGCCATCAATTTCTTCTCGTGGCACACCATCTTTTAACAAAGCCAAAAACATGTCCTTTCTGGACACTCGGGAGTCTCTACTATCTTGCATTCTGCCTTCAGTTCTTCTCTCACTGCGCCCCTCTCTCTCTCGGGGCTTGTCATCACTCTTGGCCCACTCACCTAAGTCTGCCAATTGCCGGATGGCATCCACTACTTCATCAGTGGGTTTGCCCGTCATACCTACAAGCAAAGTCATAATGACACTTTTGTATGTGGGCAGTGCAGTTTTGATCACCATATTCCTGGTTGGAAATGAAAGCGGCCCGGCCCCCATGTGTCCTGGAGCATCTACATGAATTGCCACCTTCATAGCATGCTCTCTGACATTTTGAATCGCCTCTTTCAAAGTGTACCACTTCTTTTCCTCACTAGGCCAATCTGTCAGTGAAGGTTCCCCTGACTTTTGCCTCAAACGAGTAATGATTTCCCCAACCTCCTGCTGGGTGTAATCTTCCAGTGTGTTTAAATCCACAACCCCGTCTACAGGATTCTGCGGGTGGGGGTCCAGCACGCCGTCTCCTAACCGGCTTCACTGCCACCGTCTTTTGCTTCAATTCTGCCTTAGAATCAGACTCATTTGCCGAACTACTCTCTGGGCTTGTTGAGTCAAAAATGTCTCCATCCCACTTATCAGGGTCCCAATCCACACCAGCAGTAGTGATTACAGTTGCCAGTTCCCTTTGGTTGACCCCCCCTAGCCTTTTTTTATACTTATAGCGAGCTACCCTAAAAGCGGCACGCTCTGCCACAGCTTGATACTTTTCAGCTTTGTCTTTAAAAAATGTCATCTGAATTTCCTGCATCAAAGATATTTGTTGCTTGGCAGCTAACTCTTTTTCCAATTGTAAAATATGCTCTGTCATTTCCACAGTTTTCTGATGCATTTTCCTATAGGCATGCAGGAGGACCCATCCCCGCCTGCCCAATGCATTGCATTCACGTCCCCTTTCTACTGAAATCTGCTGTAAACAAAGCATTACTTCTGACCGAGCAGCTTCTCCCAAACTAGGGTCCCATGTTTCACTCAGCCCCGCTCTGCACGCCCACACCTGGGCTAATTTATCATATGGGCTTTTAGCCCAACCTGCAATCATAACCTTGGGTTCACCGCCAGCGGGACACCTTTTTTCCTGAATAAACTATTCATCATTACAGTAATTTGCAAAACCTTTTTTTTTTTCTCCTTTCCACACTGCAGTCACTCGCGCACGCACACACTCTCAAAGAAAAAAAAAAGATTAACACAGTCCAACGCTCACTGCCAAATGAAAACAAACTTTCGCTTGCAATGAATGCAAATCCTATCTGTGTTCAAAGAGATTTTTATATTTGGAAACAATTCATCACAAATATCCTCCTTACAGTGCCAAAATGTATTGCTTGCCAGAGTGCACAGACAATTACTTATCACCAGTACATTTGTAGAGCAAAGAAAATATTTTGAACGCAGGTAGACGGAGCAATAACTCACAACCAGATACGCAGTTAGAAATAATGAGCACTTATATGGCTATTTATTCATAGCTAAGAAGCAACAAGTGATAAAACAGAAATGAATCACAGAGAAGATAGAGAATTCAAAAGAAGATACATCACCGTGGGCGTAACTGAATCCCTCATCTCGCCAGAAGTGGTTGGAAGACCCCGGTAACAGCCAGGCAGAGAGCACAACAGCCCACAGGAAGGTCGGAACAAGGCGTCCCCCCTCCGACTGAGGTCTTAGTGTTTTTTCCCACCTGACCTCTCCAGAGTCTCCCAATATATTCCCTCCTCAAAAGGGGTGGTAATTTCTCGAACCTTCTGGCATTAGCACTTGCGCATTGTTGAGTGATCGTTGGTTGCCAGCCGGATCAACCGACAGTAACCCCCAAGGAGAAAAGCTTCCCTCTTCTAAACACCACATAAAAACTATTCCATAACTCATAGCAAGACATAACAAAACCAGCTTTACCAGCACAATTTTCTTGACTAAAGTCTGCATACCAGGCTCAGCAACAGATAACATTGAAAGCAGGTCTTTTAGCAAAGCAAGTGCATTTTTCACTGAGGCATGGAATAAATATCCATTATAGCTCTGAGTGCCCCCAAAATGCACTGCGCCTCAGCGCCATGTTTTAGCTCAAGCATAACAGCGGTAGACAGCAACGGCTTCCAGCGGTCACAAAATGCACCTCCGGACCCTCGGCAACAACAAGGGACTTCTCTGACTCGAGATGTCTGGGCACTCCTCTTCAGGACTCCCAAAAACCCCTTCTCCGGACGGCAGGCACACAGGACTTGCTTCCTGGGCACTTCGGATGAAGAGTAGCAGGTTTGCACGATGGTACCTCTCTGGATCAGCCCTTGGGAGACACAACAGCTTTCGGATTACAGTGAAGAAATTGCAGCAGCAGACTTCTCCTCCAGCTGGGCTTCAAGAAGCAGCTTCTTCTCACTTAGATTCAACTTCAGCTTCTGAACAAATTGGTAAGTGATAGGGCCACAGATATACACATCTGTCTCTCAGTCACTCTGACTGAGCCAGGCTCAGTCCGCCGATCACACAGAAGGGCATTCATGCAGGCAGGCAGCCAATTCGGCTCACAGGCATTCAGGCCATTCACTCCACCCAGAAACCCATAACAAAGACTGAGGATTGGGGCAAGTACCCCGCTGTTTAGCACACTATACTGCATTCATGTCCGTTTCAGGCAGGGCTGTCTCAGTCATTGTTGGTGTCTGGTTTCTGTGTGTGCGCAGCACAACAAATAATGTGCGTTGACTCCCAACTCCATTCACACAGGTCCCACCCCTAGGGTGTACACACATACCTGGGAAGGCGCCAGTCAATCTAACAGGAGGCATCCCCAGAGGCATATATGGTATTTCCACCCAACAGCCAGTTAGGGGTGAAAGGGAACAGATATATATATTTCTGAGGCTATATATATATGGTGTTTCCACCCAACAGACATTCAGAAGAAAGGGAACAGATACGGGGCTTACCTGGACTTTGGGAAACAAGGTAAAAGTCAATCGGAGCCAGGAGGCCACAGTGGCCATCGTGTCTTTGTGTTGGAATCCATTGATTCCTATGGCAGGACCTGGGTATCCCAAAATGCCAAGTCAGCATGTAGGTGCCACCAGCCCATACCCTGCTCTGTGAGCAACAAACAGGTTCCCAAAAACACACATGGGGTACAGGGGTGTACCCCTACACATGGGCACCATAAGGGTATCCCCTGGGTGGTATTCACCAAAAGATCAAATTAACTCCACTGCCATAGTTCCAGGCTGGACCTCAGTGGCAGAAAACAGAGAAAAAACACACAGGAAGTGTTGGGACTAGGAGGCCCTGTCCCTCCATAAAGCATTTCCAGCATCACACCATATATGAAATGTTCCTGTTAACTATGAAGTGATACATTTCATAAAAGTGCTTTCCAACTATTGACTTTGCCAGCCTCATCTTTCTAAGCACAATTGGAAATATACAGAACATTGCTGAGACTTTTCAGAATGCATTATGAAGTTAATGTGTTTACTGGAAACTGAAAAAGCTTTGCGCGTTTAGAAAATGCATTTCTTTCTATGCGAAAAGCTTAAATAAATGGTCCCTTTATCAATATCATCATTACACTTTGCATAGCAACGTGCTAGCACTATTAAAACAGTAGTAAAAGAGCACAAGCATTCAGAAACATATGCTATATTTTGTATAACGAGATAAAGCGCTGATGGCTTTTTTATAATTTGGCCAAAGGTTGTCTTCAAACAACCCACTACTAACGTAAGTGATGGATAACGACAAGAATGGCTTCAGTTCAAATGTAAAACAAAATATTCTTTTGCACTGTTCCTATGGATTATATGAATGACATTATCTTTTGGAATGTGATTGGCTAATGGGGAACAAGGGTGGGACTTCGGCTTTAAAAAAACAGCTGTTTCAGCAGCCTGGTTGTAGTTATTTAGATTTCATTGGAGGCTTTACCATTGTGAACAACAAAGTTCAAGACCTTGAAGAACTGCTGACCCACAAGATCTTGACATGCCTTGGTAAGAAAAGAAAGCAGATTTAATAAGTAAGCCAAGACTGTAGTTCTAGTCTTTGGGCCTAAAATTTGCACGCAACCAATTTTCCCAAAATCTCATTTTTAACGCTTGCTTCACTAATTTACAAAGCTGAACTGCCTTGGAAACAGCTTTAAGATACCTCAACCCCGAGACCGCAAACTGCTGATGGGACACAATTGGCACTGTGACAATTTTCCCTAGTTGTAATGTTTTATCTTTCAATACTTTGTTGGCTGAATTAAACTATTTTAACCCTTTTTCTTTTCAACTTAAATTTTTATTTTGCATAGGAAAACTAATGAGATACCATGATGTATTTTTGTTAGGTTAGCCTATCTTCGCTGTGCGGGTGACGCACTAAGTTTACGGTAGTACTGAGTTTTGAAACAGTTTCTATATATAACCTGTTGCCCCTTGTTCATATTTGGCCAGGATAGGTAGATCCATCAAAGCACAGAAATGCAAGAGGAATCCTTTGCAGGGGGATTTCAAATGTGTTATCTGTAATCTTTTTTTGATCCATGGCTTTAGTTCGCTTTTAGGCTGTTCAAAGTTAACAACATATATAAGCCATGAACTGTTTGGCAGTTTTTAACCCCTTCCACTAAATGATTTCTACAGAGGTTGCTCTGTATAACCTCACCTGCCCCTGACTTGCCCATCCACAGCATCTCATTTGTGAGTACGATTTAACGTTTTACTGGCCCACAATGGCATAACATTAATTATTGGTAATGGGTAGTTTCAACATTTTAGAAGAGTAGGATGCTGGGTATCTACTCCACTATTTTATTGCTAATATTAGGAACTGAATGTTGCTTGACTACGTTTTTATTGTAATTTTTCGAAACGTCAGCAATGTCATCAAAATGTACAACATAGAATTCCTGCGTAACCTCTGGGTACATTTTTGCTAATGTTGCAGGTGGGTAGTGCCATCTATGCATCAGCTTGAATGCCTGCATTCTGTAATCCAGGGACAGCGTGGACTTTTTTACCCCCTACACGTTTTACCCCACAGCTTGTCGATCAAATCAATTCCCAGGCCCTTGGTCCATTTCATACGCCTAGGTAGTATATCAATCTATTTTCCCCTTGGTATTGGTTTCCGGAAAGCAGTATTTTCTCGAAGGGGGTAAGTTCTCAGCATAGGCTATCTCCCCAACCTGGCTTCAACAGGGACTCCCTTCAACTCCAAGTAATTAAAGACGGAGAGTCCCTTCATCCCCAAGCATTCCTCCAAGTGAGTCAATGGCATGAACTCTTCTCTCTCCCCTCCCACAACTGTCCCGCCCTTCAGAGCCCTGCCTTATACCACGATTGAAACCTCAGAGGGTCTACAATGAAATTTCGTTGGGTGGCGTCCAAAATTTAGGGGAGAAGGACATGTCGACAACCATCGGGTGGTGCTTCCTTCGCGCCAAACTGACTAGAATACATCCAGAATGAGGTGTTCCAACACTCGCCTAGGGATCTCTTTCTGCGGAACCCACATCGAATCTAGCGTTACCGTCTGTAAAATCTCATTGTCCATGTGGACCCATTGCTTCCTCGTGTCTGGGTTTAGGTGGTCGACAATAATCCACAGTTGGGCCACCCTGTAATATTCTCCCAGGTCTGGGATTTCCCCTGCCCCACCCTTTGGCAACATCAACACCCTATAAACTACCCAGGTATTTGCTATGGCCCATAAAAAACCTACGAGGGCCTTCTGTGTGCAGTAGTTATGAAGTGGGCTGGCACCTTTGTGGCGAACATTTGAAAGAGAAACAGCTTGGGGAGGATTGGCATCGTGATACAGTTTAGATGTGCAATCCAGGAAAGGCACTCTGTCCCCAGCATTGCATATCCTTTCTTATCTTGCTACATAGTGGGAGTTAGTTCTTCTCAAATAAGTTCTTGGCTTTCCTTGTGATTTCGATCCCTGCACCTGCCACCTGCTGGCCGCACTTCTTATTTATTGCTCTTATTTATTTACCGTTATCCTATGTACTGCACTTCCTCCACTCCCCCCTCAAACTTTTCCCCTCCCTGCCCTCCCTTGCACTTGCGCGATCTCAATGTCACCTGGCCTAGTAAGATCGTTGTCTTTGTCTTCCCTCTGTTCCCCTCCCTTGCCTCGTCACGCCTTTGAAACACTTGTGTATAGGCGCGTTATAAATGCCATATCAAAATAATAATTTAGCATTTATATAGCGCTACGAACCCTCGGGCATCTGAGCGCTGCTTATTATTACCCACTGTGTGTGGTGCTCCTTTATCGACCTCGGAAGGATGAAAGGCTGAGTTCGGCCCTGCCGGGATTCAAACCTGCGTCGTCAGGCTCTGCACGGATGTCAAAGCGAGTGTTCTACTCGCTGTGCTATTGGACCGGCAGATATCATATAAAGGTAGCGAAAGCCCTCCCACCTCACTTTGAATCCCCATTTAACCACCAAGTTGCTGTCCTCCTGGCTCCAATTCCCTGTTAGGAATGCCACTGACTTGAAAAGATTGACCCGGAACCCTGATAGTTCCCCATACTCTTCCAATCCCTGTAGAAGGGCTGGTACCGAGGATCGCCAGTTTGTAAGGTAGAACAATGCATCATCCGCTAAAAGACTAGCTTTATATTCCTGTCCTCGTATGTGTACCCCTGTTATGTCACCTCAACCTCTCAGGCCAATTATCCATGGCTCCATAACCAAATCATAGTAAGGGGCGACAGGGGGCACCCCTGCCTAGTCTCTCTATGCAGCCGTATTGTTGTAGACATGTCTCCATTAATCACCACTCTTGCCCTAGAGGTATGATACAGGGCCCTAATCCATCCCATCCACCGCTCTCCCATACCTGTCTCTGCAAGAACCCCATCCATGAAGGACCAATTGACCCTGTCAAATGCCTTTTCGGCATCCCAGGAGAGGACCCAAGGTCCCCTCTTTGTGCTCTGAGGTCATTCAGGATATGCAGGGTTTTCCTTAGGTTTTCGGTACCCTGTCTGTTTTGGATGAATCCCGTCTGGTCTGGGTTTTTCAGGCGGGGGAGGTGCATCTCCAGACAGGACGCGAGGATTCTTGTAAAGATCTTTGCGTTGAGCAAGGATATGGGCTTATATGAACACAGTCCGTCTGGTCCTTACCCTGCTTGGGGATCACTGTTATGAGTGCTTCCCAGAATGTGGGGGGCTTGTCCCCCGCTTGTCTTGGGGAGTTCAAACCTTTGCTAAGGGCCCTGCCAGGACTTCTTGGAACTGCTTATAGAAGCCAGCTGTATAGCCGTCTTCCCCTGGCGCCTTCCCTGACTTTGGCTGGCCTATCGCCCTCTTAACCTCCTCCCTTGTTATATATGTTTCCAGCCTAGATTTTTCTTCTTGTCAACTGTGGGATGAGGAGTTTACCCAAATACTCCTTGACCACCCCACCGCCCCCAGTTTATATGGTTTTGGAATACAATGTTTGGCTCTGGGATGCTTCCCCCGGATCTAATTACCTCCACGTTCTTGTCCTTCAGCCGGTGCACCCTCCTGTCGCCTCTGCATTCTCTGACCCTGTTTGCCAACAGTGTCCCTACTCGATAAGCCCCTCGTAGAACCTTTGTTTGGTACAGCACATCCCTTTTGCCACTTCTATCAAGAATGAGTTGAGTTCCTGTCTCTTGTCCCGCATTGTCTCCAATATTCTCTCTCTGTCCACTCCCGGTCTTGTTAACCTTGTCCTTATGTCTCTCAATTCCTCCCACCCCCTCCCCTCTATGAATGTTCTCTTTAAGGGCCCCTTCCGCTATAAGAAGGCTTCTCACTGTCTCCTTGGCTGCCTCCCACACCGTTTTCAGCTGCGTCTCCCCTCCGCTGTTCATTTCAAAATATTGAGTGATCTCTGATATTGATATTTTATTTGTATCGTGCTCGTACACACTTGTTTCAGAGTGCAAAAGTCTGTCCGCAGGAAGTCCCAAAATACAGGGTCTCGGAGGAGACCATCATTGCATCTCCGACGCAGCTGTCCGTCCCTCCCTCCTTCTATCCGCCAGTCTGTCGTGACCATCTTGTGGTCTGACCACGTCACCGCCTCCTCTCGTGGGGATGACACCATGGCATCCTGTTCCCTTGGGACCAGTAAGAGATTGATTCTCGTTTATGGGTGGTGTGGGGGTGAGAAAAAGGTATAACCTTTTACCTGGGGGAACCTGGACCTCCAAACATCAACCAGAAGTGGACTTTCAACAGTTGGGAGAATGCTTTGTGTTCCTTTCCCCTCACCTTAACCTTGTTGCCATTCGCTGACCACCAGTCCGCTGCCAGATCCGCGATCTGATTAAAGTCCACTCCAACCATTCGCATACCCCCCCCCCCATTTTTCTAGCACTGAGAACGCCTTCCGGACGGAGGCCATCTGGTTCACATTCAGTGCATACATGGACGCAAGAGTAATCAACCTCCCTTCCAGGCGTCCCTTCACTGGAACCAGCCTGCCTCCAAAACCTCTCTTCACCTGTGCCTTCCGGAGTAGCATGGCTTGCGACAGAACGATCACCACACCCTCCTTTTTACTTGTCTTGTGCGAGGCCCAATAGGTCTGCCCAACCTCTATTCCTTTCAAGGCGTGTTCCATCCCCTGTATATAGTGTGTTTATTGTAAGAATAGCACTGCTATCTTGGCTTTGCAAAGCATATTCACTGTGAGAGGTCTCCTGTTTGGGGAGTTCAGCCCCTTCACATTGAGCGTTGCCACCTAACAATTGACTATTATCCCAGCTTTGAAACCTCCCTCCTCTGCTGTCCTTGGTCGATCCTTCCCCCCAATTTGGTTGTGATGTTATACTGCATGTAACCCCCCTCCGCCATGCTCCCCTCTTGACCTGCCCCGCTGAAGTGAGCCCTCTTCTCTGCTCCCCACTTCTACTTTGTTGCCCTTTCACCCCACCTTCTCTCCCCCCGTCCTCCTTAGCTCCCTCCCTCCCCCTTGCCGATTGGGGCGTTCAGTCACCTGTTTCAGAACCTCTGGGCATACTGGCCGAACCACCAAGGTAGTGGCACCCTCGGCCCCTGTCCTGTCCACCATGTTACCCCCTACTCCTCCCCCATTTATGTAGTGTTGTTCAACCTTCCTTCCCTGCTTGATCAGCCATGGCCAATATCCCCCACCCCCCTCCACTATCACGCCTCCCGCCCAGGTACCAGGCTATAGTTCCTCTGTGTTTCCCCACGTCTAAAACATGAACAGTAATATGGCAACAGCCGAACCTCATTCTTCTCAAACTCCATCGCTTCACATTTATTTATTGGTCCCTTATTAGGTGCTTATACAATTAGCAAAACTGTTTCAAAGCGCCCACAAGGCAAACTGGGTGGGGACAACTGACAATATTACAGCAAGGATAAATAATCTGGAGAGAGATCGAATTACTCCCCTTGCCCTGACAGACACCCGAACCAGAAGAAGAACCATAGAGAATATTTCTGACACAAGGTCGCACCAGCCCCCACTGCACCCACAGTGGACATGAGCAGTATCCTCTCAGTTGTCCTTATAACCCCAGTGCCGCGTGAACATTACCCAGAGTGGATGAAGAGTCGCAAGACGGACCCGGAGACAGCTATATAGACAGAGTTGACTAAAGCGCTGAGAAGCCATGCTGAGCTGTTAGAGGCTACATGACCTAGTTGCGTCAGACATGAAGCACACGTGCCGTCTGCACATCCGGGACACACACACCCAAATACACAAAGAACACATGCGTACAGTTCTATAAGGTAGAGGACGGTGATATTTACATACAATCTGCACGTTTATAATTTTGCCACTTGCTTATCGCAGCAACGCAGAAACGCCAGAAGCAAGAAGATTACGTATAGGCTTGCCGATGCTTGCATGCAACTAATCCCATGGAATGGCAGGAGCACCCACGGGACCTGACAGAACCATTATGCACTAAGCTATGGATGCTATATGGAAGACACACACTGAGGAAACTAGTCCAGTGCTTAGGAAATCATAGTAGGCCATAATCGTCTCAGAGAACCTGAAGCCTTTGGAGCGCCGTGCAAGCAGAAGTACCACGGTGGGGAACGAGGCCATCGCCAAGGTTGCACTATTGCAAAAGTGACATTCTTCATCCTAAACTGAAGTAACACTGGCAGTGGACAAGCATAATTCTCCTTAAATTCAGAATAGAGCTCCAAGACCCATGAGCACAGTCTCTGTACATGTTACCCAGCCAAACTGAGAGCGAGCCAAGACCTGGCGGCTGAGAAACACAGCCATATCACGGACCAGACAGAGATCGGAACCAAATTGCTACATGCAGGCTACAGTTGTGCGATGGGAAAGGAGCACTCGTACAGCGACAATAGTCTATACACTGTTACATCGCAGACGCATAGTTGTACATAGCACCGTGAACAGGTGCAGTCTAAGCTGGGAATTGATTTTGTCCCCGGCCTGGGGGCTCACTGCTCAGCCAATCAGTTTATGGCCGTAGGAGTGGGTAGCTGGAGACACTGACCAATCAGTGATTCCACATACTTTAAAATTTAGTGAGTAGCAATTTTCAGGGAAGTCCAGGCCTGACACCTGGCATGGTTCGGGACAATTAATTCATCTTTTTAGGGTCTCCTATAAGGTAGCTACCACTCAGCAGCCTATCCGGAATCGAGATAGGTTTTTGGAAAAGGGCCCAGGGAATGATGCTTTTGTGACATCACATGGTATGAAAACTGTCTTGCGAGCCAGAGTTCGTTGAGCTGTGCTTGGAATCGCCTCCTCTCACTTGATCCCTGTGGTTTGTTGTTGTAATAAATCCAGTTGAACTTGCTATTTTTCTGGCCATGCGTTCCTTTTGGAATTGGCAAGGAGTTAACTCATGGAAGGTTTAGATGTCGATGAACTCGTAGGAACCCGCCCTGCTTGTATGGGAGTTATCCCTAACAAGTTGGTAGCAGAGGGATGGCTGTGGCGTGAGCCCGGCCAGAAGCTGCCTCCTTCGGTGCTGGCCCTGAAAAGTCTGTGGGACCTTCACGGGAATTGTGAGTAAGCCGTCGGGAGCCGCTTTTGGAAAATGATCCCACCAGCGATCAGTGAAGAGTCTAAGGCAGACAAGAAGGGCGAGGCGAGCGGTTCATGGAGAGCCAATGGCCGAGCAGCGTCCACAAACACGGAACATAAGTATTGGTCAAGGCAATCAGCAACGAAAGGTGTGACGGTGGATATTATATGTGTGGGAGGTATTGTTGTAATGTCTATCGCGTAGTATCCGAAGTATCGGTAGCAGGTGCATGTTGAATAGGGAACTTGGAGTGGAGAAAGAAGTCCCTTGTCTATATCTAGGGTTCGTTTGGTCTTTGAGGTAAAAGGTCCTGGTGATGAACTTGGACTATCCACTTGATACGCTTGGATTTTAGAACTATGTAAACAAGGTATTCCTATGAATTAGTCATTTTAGCTTGAAGCGTAGATGTCTGTATTGCCGTAGGGGTTAGCTGGCGCTATCCTAGTATATGGAAGGTGTACTATCTGATTGTGTCATGGAGAAAGGCGTTTCACATGTTAGGTGACGGAACTGGTGCAGTTATTCACAAGAAATAAAGGTATACTATGCCCAGGAGAGGCGGGAAGACAGCTGTTGGGGTCTTTTATTTGGTTTGTGGGATTCTGTCGGGTTTTGTGGAATAGAAACAGTGGGCCATTATTGTCTGTGTGTTCGATTTGCCTACCTACATGTTCGAAACTTTAGATTGGTGATGTCACTCTTGGGTTAGTGCATAGGACAGAGTGTTGCGACGGTGAGGAGCTAGCATTGTGGACTCCGGGTTGGCAGAAAGGTGAACGAGCAGCAGTGCACGGAAGGTGCATACGCAGGATTGTGGTGGTGTGCCGGAGAGTGGCCAGGCTGGAAGAAGGAGCTGTATGTGGAGTGCGCTGTGTAAGGTACAGAGCTGCTGGGGCTCGTAGCAATTAAGTGATAACCACTGTACTATAACCTTTTCCATTTGACTGCTGACTATCGAAACCCTCAATTGGAGGTTGGGTACAAGGTAATGATGTACGTGATGCATCAGGGGATGGTGAGGGAAGTAACGCTGGGGAGTAACGCCAATACAACACATGTGTAAGACACTGCCCCCTTATAAAAATATTGTGAAGTATATCATACAATGGTCAAAGGACACGGAGGGGAAGAGCCTGAATCCATGACCGCCTAATGGCAGTTTCTCCAATGACGTGCTGTAATCGCTACTGACCCACTTGCAGAGCACATACAATGGGAAGAAAGTAGCAAACCGCATGGCCATATTTCAGTTGTGGCGCGTTTCTGGAGGGGCACAGAGAAAAGTTATGGATGATGAACCAACAAGAGGCAAAGGAGAAGGGCTCTGACCCTTCTGCGTCTCAACCAGCCCCACCTAGTGTAATATCTGATGAAGCAGATGACAAACGGGTGGATATGCCCAGTGAGGGAGCTGAGAACAGCCGAGGAATATTCAAACCCAACTTTTAAACCACCACCACCACCATATACCAAAGACTAACAGCAGCGAGGCCTAGGAAATGCCGCCGGCAGCACCAACCTTGACGAGGAAGGGCTCCGACACGCAATACCAGAGTTTGAGGGAATAGGGCCAGAGGAATGGATAGCCTCACTTAAACTCCTGAAATCAAAAGGGAAGACTGGGGCAGCGGAAGGGGTAACACAAGCAATAGAGATTCTAGAACTGCAACAGGGGAGGAGCGGTTGGGCAGCGCAGGTGGAGGAGTAGCTATGACAGGGGGATGAGGAAGAACTGTTAGCACGCGAAGAGGAGGAATGGAGAAGGGAGACAGAGGCATAGGTAATGGAACGGAAATGGAAGGAGGAGACAGAGAGGGAAGAGTGGGAAAAGGAGAGGAAGCAAAAGGAAGCAGAGATGGCAGAATGGAGGAGGAAGGTATTAAATCAGGAGACACGCAAGTATGAGGAGAGAAGGTTGAGGAAGATACACCTAGAAAGACTGATAAGGGAACGAGAACGGGAGGACGCAGATGCGCGGGCAATACGGACAGTGAAAGACCAGATTGCACTAGAGTTGGGGAGGACAAAAAAAGATGAGAGAGAGAGAGAGAGAGAGAAGGAATGGAACGCCACAGATACATATAGGGGAGGTTCAGCAGAAAGAGGCACCACAGGCTTGGCAGTATGGGAGGAGAACACATGCAAATTCACAAATATCGACCTCAATGTAGAGCACAACTCAAACCCTAACACATGAAAGCTGACTTTTTCAGAAGGGTTCTGTAGCGACATGGACGAAGGGTCTGACGAAGACATTGCAAACCATGACGGTGACAGAGGGGGGCACATCGTACTCTATCTCACTTGGACGGGAGACTGGGCATCATGGGAGTGTAGTTCCCAGGGCCAGAGTGAAGGTGAGCCCAAATGGGGACAACATGCGCACCAGACAACCGACGTGTGCATGTCAGACTCCGTACATCCATAGATTAAGGGATCTCCCAGGGCGTAGGGGGGGGAAGATGCTGTGTTGGCCCCCTCACGAGGGCAACTGTCTAGAGCACATGACAAAACCACACGCATCACGGACATGGAGGACGAACAGGGACCCATTCAAATCACGCAGTACAGAAGAACACCAGAAGAGAGGGAAGCACACACACAGATGAGTTTATTGGAGAAGGGTGGGACACAACCGCAATACGTACCATGGAAACACACAGACGAGGAAAATATTAAATACAGATTACCCTTAAGTGCGGGAGCGGGGAAATGTATATTTGAGATGGCGAAGTTGACAGCCGGACAAAGGCTGGCAGTAGGGGATGTCAAGGGCCTACTGGTGTCCATACTGGGTGACGCAGCTGACGACATTTCGAAGAGGGCATGGTTCCCCGGGGTGACAGTCCATAACACTGCCCATGACGGAGCACCATTTGCGAATTGCAGAGCAGCCGTATGGCAGGCACTACGAACACAATACCCAGACACGCCGGACATAGCGTTCCCGTTAACTATATTGAAGCGATTCAAGAGCTTTGGCGCCTTGAAACTCGGGAGTCGGGGGGGGGCAAAAAAAATAGCAATCTTTTATCACATCTTGGTTCAAGGGTTACCAGAACCTGTGCAGAAAAGTTTGAAGAAACTAGTGGGGATAGAAGCTATAGTCTGGCAAGAGATCCAGCTCACCATTGTGCATCATTGCAGGTTGTGGCAAGAGAAGGTTAAGCAGAAGGCTGAAGAGAGGAAGGCAGATGAGGCGAAGCTAGTACAAAAGAAACCGGTAAATGATGCGATGGAAGGGGCGAATATAACGGCACCCAGACAACAGATGCAAGCACCAACACCACAGCCACAACACCACCGGCAGCTGCTGTTTCAACCCATGCAACAATATGCCATGCCCATGGGAGGATGGTCCCTGGGTAGGGGTGGATACCAACAGGGCTACAGCGGGAGGGGAGGATTACAACAAGGGTGTGGCTTCGGGTACCCGGTCCCATCAGATGAAAGGAGGGTTTTGTGGGTACAACCAGCAGATGTTGCAGGCACCATGAGACTTTACGGGACGTTTCCAGGGCAGGGGAGGGAGCCACCCCAGTGCTGGACCTGTGGGAAGCTAGGACATATCTCACAAGTATGCAGAACTAGGAGTGCAACAAGGGTGGGGAGATCAGGGACAACAGGGATACCCAGGAGGACAGGATGATGATTTTACCCAAGGCACACATCCACAAGCACCCAACAGGTAACGCATTCAACACAGACTCCACCACAGGCTGCACAACCAACGGCACCCCAGACGACACCACCCCAAATGGCAGCACCACTACCCCAATATACAAACAGTTGGCACAGGCACAGGACCGCCACTCCCCAGAACCCATGGACACAGTGGCAACAGTACCAGTGATGAGGTTGGAAGGGGTCGCCATAGTCTCTGGAACAACCCCTGCACCGGGAATGGACTATCCTGCAATAGGACAACCCACAGACGAACTTGTTGTGTCCCATTCTGTCGTTCACACCTAATCCTGCGGAGGAACAATGGGAAGAAGATAGCAAACCGCACCCTCACCTAAAACATCCGTGAACACCGCTGAAATCCAACCCACCCGGTTCAACTTCTCTAAAGTATCTATCATCGAGGTGGAAAGAATTATTCTGTCTCTCAAACCAACCAATTGCCAGGGTGTTCTCTGCCCGGCACAGCTCATCAAGGACCTATCACCTTTCATATCCAAGCTTATTAACGTCTCCTTTGCCACCGGCACCATCCCCACAAACCTTAAAGAATCATGGGTACTCCCACTCTTAAAAGAAACTACTCTATATCCCTTAACACCCACCAACTATAGGCCAATTACAGCAGTCCCCTTTCTTCTAAAAATACTAGACAAGATGGCTTACATGCAAATTCAAAAATATCTGGAATTACACCACCTGTTAGGAGCTAGACAGTCAGGCTTCCGTCCACAACACGGAACGGAGATTGCCCTCATCGATCTCAAGACCGAAGTCGATGAGCTTAGAGACAGTGGTAAATCAGCTCTGCTGCTCCTCCTGGACCTCTCAGCTGCTTTTGATTTGGTGGATCATACGATCTTATGTAACCATCTCGACACAGCAGCACACTTCTCCAAAGATGCCATAACTTGGATTAGATCTTTCCTAAGCGGCAGAACAATGAGGGTATTCTCACCTTCAGCAGCGGCAGACCCCACACCTATAACCTGCGGTGTGCCACAGGGGTCCTGCGTCTCGCCCACACTGTACAATATCTTCACCAAGCCCCTTTTTAGATGATCTGGACCATCTCGGTATCACCTATACTAACTATGCAGATGGTACTCGGATTCTCCTCCCACTTTCAGGGGATTATGACAAGGATTTGGCCTAGAGTGTGCATCATCATCCAGGCATGGATGGCCATGCACGGTCTATGCCTGAATGATGATGAAATAGAACTCATCATCTTGGGTACCCCTACTAACCTAAAAAAAACTAGGACCTGACTATTCCTGCTTCATAATTGACGGCAACCTCAGCAAGGTAGCACAGGAGGTAAAAACGTTAGGTTTTTACCTCAACTCTACTCTGTCCTTTTCCAAACAGGTCAACACGCTAGTGTACTCCACGGCGTACACGTGTAAACTCATTAGAACTGGTAAGCCATTTCTCTCGAACAACAGTTGTACCATCCTGGCCAGAGCCCTCATCCTGTCCCGTTTGGATTATTGTAATGCCCTATACATAGGCTCAAACAAATCCATCATTGGAAGAATCCAAACCCTACAAAACAATGCCCTTAGAGCGGCCCTAGGTATCTCCAGAAGAGAGCACATTTCTGAGAGTAGACGACAGAACAACTGGCTCCGGACCAATGACAAAATCCTACTAAAAACTGTGTCGCTCAACCATAAATCTCTTAACAACACGTCACCTGTCTACCTCTCTGAGAGATTCCACAAAGAGACATCCCTAAGACCAACCAAATCAGCAAACAGGGATTGCTGGTCCATCCCTAGATTCAAACTATCCACGATTGGAGGTAATAGTTTTCCCCCGTCAAAGCGGCCAAACTATGGAACTCCCTGCCTCATGCACTGAGAGTAGACCATTCCTACCAGAACTTCAGAACTAATACTATCCTATGGTTAAAATCCACTGACCATTAACTTGCACGATGCATAATCCATGCCTGTGTAACTGAAATGCAACCAGTAATGCCCACCTGTCATCCCCATGGCGGTAACCACAACTTTGTGCACAATGCCTTGTAATATCTGTAAATATCTGTAAATCCTGCTTTTGTAAGCAATGTATTGCACTTTATGATTCACTGTAAGTAAGCTTTGCATATTCTTGTAACTGTTGCTCCCTGATACCCTTGGGTCTGGTGCGCATTATAAATAATAAAACAAACAAACCTCACATAAGGGTGACACTGGGGTGACAAGCTCATGCATCCGGGGAGGGACATTTTGCGTTGTCAGGCGATGGCATGAACACTCAAGGATTCTCTGGGGCTCGAGGTGCTTCATTTCACTGATAACATCTCCTTATCTATTGGGTATTACGACTTACCTTTACTTTATTCCTGACGAGCACCTGTAAACATACTGGCACGGGACATTATGAGCAGACTAAACATGACTCATTCACAGATAAGGGCATAATATGTTCTACCCAGGAATATACATGTTAACAGGAAGACCAAATGTTCAAGCATATTGTGAAAACACAGTACAGAGGGGGGTTCCAGTAGACCCAGAGATAGTCCAGTATGGGACAGACTTGGCACTTGCTTGGATACCAGGAATAGCAGGGAAGGTATGGAGGATGCCATGTGAGTACCTGTTTAAACCAGACACACCACTGGATGAGAAAGAAGGAACAATCGTGCCTATAGACATTGAGGCAGTTGTGGCGAGGGTGCAGTGGGCTGCAGTAAACGCAACAGATGACCAAGGGAGGACAGAAGGATGTAGGCTCACTACAGTAACAGATGAGGAGCTGTTTGCAGATGAGAGTGGAGACAGAGATGGTGTTGGAAGTTCTGGTTGCAGATTACATACAGAGCGGTTGCATAGAAAATGGCGCTAGAAGCACCACCATCGTTCTGGGAAGAGGCTTTGGAAAACGTACCCGACAGCTTATGCATCATGAATCCCTATGATGTGTGGTGCATCAAGAGCATAGGAGTGAAAATAAAGCTATCACCTGGAGCTATTTTACAACGAGCCAAGCAATACCCCTTAACCAAGGAGGCAGATGATGACCTCTATGAAACGATCAGCACCCTCATTGAGAGAGGCATCTTGGTACCTTCAGAATCTCCATGCAACACTCGTTTTTATACAAGATTTGCGCCCTCTTAACGATATTGTAGAAGCAGAATATCCAGTGGCAGCGAACCCGGAAACGATTCTGTGTGGCATCCCAGCGGAAGCCACCTGTTTCACTGTGATCGATTTTAAAGAGCGCCTTCTTTTCAGTACCTGTCACGACCCTCGCCCAAATCCCCCTCTGGCAAACCCATTGGCCAGGTGGAGTCAGGACTCTGGCCTCTAGAGCCTGGCATCCTCTTCAAAAGCCCTCCTGGAGCCAGTCCTGGCGCCTATGGCGCCAGGCTCATACACCATGAAAACATGTGCTTGGGAACTACTTCATTGTATTGTCAGCCAACCTGGAGGCATCCACATAGCTTGGTTCCTAAGAACCAAGCTAAGCGGTCTAGTGTTTTGGGTGTGGTAGCCTAGGGACTACTTTACCTGGACTATTCTGTTGGGGCTATTTAAACCACACCCGAGCAAGACAACACGCTTCGTGTTACTTTGCAGCTTGCAACGTGACGCTCACCGTGTCCAGCTATTCCCCCCCGAACCTCGGAGAAGCAGAACCTGCAAGGAGACAAAAGGAACATCATTAGCAGCAGCATATTACATGCAGTCTTCATCTTTAAACACTCGCAGCTACTGAGAACAGCTTCCTCGAATCTGCACGCCTCCCGGACAGAACGACCTGAAAGAGGAAGATGGAGGCAACATTAAAGAAAGCAGTAGTGACATTTACAAATTACGAACTGCTCAAAAGGCTTACCTGGCTGGTCGCCTCTCGGCTGGCACCACTCTGGATATTCCACTCGCGCTGAAGAACACCGCGACCTACAAGGAAGGAAAACACAGGTTAGCAAAGGCAAGACTTTGCAGCGCTGCGCATAGCACTTACTTACGGCATCATAGCGCTCTTAATGCGCCACCGTTTACCAGCGGGGCTCAACCAAGCCAGTTCGCTGCGCTGAAGTTCTGCATACCTTAGGGAGAAAAAATAGACTTTTTAAACAAAAAAAGGCATGCAGGATAGCTACAAAACTAAAGAACAGCAATAAGACCTACCTGAACAATATCAAACGGGCCGGCATCAGTGAAGTAACTGGACCGCACTCGCCTATGAAAGACAACGCACCCCTGCAAAGAAGGCGGGACGGAGAGCACGCCTAATTCTACCACAAGGCAGAACCTTCCCCGCAGACCACATCAGGGCAAAGCTGAGAAGCATACCACTGAGTAACCGGGCTGGGTGGCGTCCCTGTGGATACCAGGTGAGCGTAACAGTACCCTTGCACTCACTCGCAAGACTTGACAAGCTTTATGTATCACAACCGGAAGTGGAAACACACTTGACTGCCACAAGGGTACTGCGAGTCGCTATCCATCTTCAACAGAATTATCCAAGTGGGTCTAAGTAACATAGAAACAGAGCACAGTGCTACAATATGTAGATGAAATTTTGATCTGCAGCAAGACAGAAGACCAGTGCAGAACAGATTCTGTACATGTGCTTACAGTACTAGCAGACAGGGGGTACAAGGTAGACGGGCCAAACTCCAGTGCTGTCAAAAGGAGGTACTGTACATGGGCAGCTGATATCTAAAGATGGAAGGCACATTGCCCCAAAGAGAGAACAAAACATACAGAACACACCAAAACCCAAAACAGTAAGGGAAATGCAACAAATCCTCGGGTTGTGCAACTACTGCAGATCATGGGCCTTTGATTACAGCACTTACAGCAGGCCTCTGCTAACTGCATTAAAGGAGGCTCAAAGAGGAGCAAATCCACTGGCCTGGATGCAGGAAATGACAGATTCATTCAATGAGCTGAAGGAAGCAACATGCACGGCTCCAGTGTTGGGGACCCCAGACTACAAAAGAGAATACTTCCTCTTCTCCCACACCGACAGTGTGGTTATGAAAGCAGTACTGATGCTGAAAATGAGCATGGGTCATAAGCCGATTGCTTACTACAGTGGACAGCTTGATCCAATAATGAGAGGACACTAAATGCGAGCACTCATTGGCTGCCACAGCTTTCACAGTAGAGCAAGCATCAACGGTAACAATGGGGTGCCCCATCACCCTTTACGTGGAGCATGCACTATTTGCAATACTACACAAGCCAAAGAGCGCATTAACAACTCAAAGAGCATCAGGTTATGAGATAATACTGTCAAAACCAGTATTGAAGATAGTGAGATGCAAAACTGTAAACCCAGCATTATTCATGGCAGATGTCTGCCAACCAGGAGATCGGGCACATGATTGCACCAAAAATATAGAACTGTTCAGCGATACACGCAAGTTGGAGGAAGGTGCACTTGAGGGGTAAGATGTCCTTTATATGGATGGTTCATCAACAAAGTGATGGGATCAGGAGGACATGTGCTGCAGTGATCAGACGAGAAGAGAAGATGGGACAATTGAGATAGTGGCGAGTTCCAGGCTACTACCCCATTATTCAGCCCAAGCAGCGCAACTAGTGGCTCTCATATTGGCCCTGCAAAACAGTGGAAATAAGAGTGACAATATACGAGTGCCTACTTCACGTCCACAGTCCATTCTGGTTTGGCATAGTGGCTCAGTAGAGGGTACAGGAGGGCAGATGGAGCCCCAGTACAGCATGCACTACTGTTGGGAGAGCTGATTGAAGTGATTGCATACCCACAACATTGGTGAAGTGCCAAGCACACACACCAAAAGGGAAGATGCAATATCCAGAGGGAACAAGGCAGCAGACTATGAGGCAACATGTGTGTCTTATTTTGGAAAATTGTTGGAGTTGAAGGAGAGAGCGTGGGGATCAGGCGCAGTAATGCAAATGGTATTGAGGGAAGGGTACAACCACCTACCAGAGACACAAATCGTGGAGTTGCAAGGAGCTGCACCTAGGGAAGAGGAACTCTGGATAAAGAGGGGATGCTCAATGTCCCCTACAGATGCCTTATGGTGACAAAATAACACTGGGAAAGTGTCTCTGCCACTTGCTAATGCAACAGCATTGACAGTTACCCCATCCAACACACAAGCAAAGAGTTCATTGCAGCACGCATTGGAGGAAATTGGTTCCGTCCCAATTTGAGTGCACATGTTGCAAACCTTATCAGTAATTGTTTGACGTGTCAGCAATTCACGGCTGGACACACCCTGGGAGTTCAGAGGAGCCATGCCTAAGCCCGAAGGCCCATTCCTACACCTCCATGTGGATATGATCTAAGTATGTCAAGGGTACCGATACATGATTGTAGTTGTCTGTCCATTTTCAAGATGGATAGAAGCCGGACCCTGTTCCCATTCTGACGCTCTCCAAGCTGCTAAATTTCCAGTCCGGGAATTATTTCCAAGATGGGGTGTTTGAGGTCCTGAGGTCTGACAATGGCCCTCACTTTGCCAATGAGATGTTCCAACATGCGACGTCTTTACTGGGAATACAACACTAATTCACCTTTGTGTACCACCCAGTAGCAAATTTGGGGGGGGGGGGGCGAATGTCTCAACGGCCTCCTGAAGGCGTGTATTGCCAAAACTCATCAAAGCACCTAGAAAACCTGGCTCCATTGTTTGCCACTGGCACTATTCAATTTGCGCAATAAGCCAGGGTCCGACCACCATTTAACGTCCCACGAGGTGGTGATGGGACAGCGCATGCCTCTCCCATTGGCTCCTCCCATTTGGGCCCTGAAAGACTGTGAGAGTGCGGCCAAAGTTTTGGGTCAGCAGATATGAGTATGTAACTTCACTGGTCTCATGTGCTTCTTTCATCCATCACCAGATACAATGAACCGAGGGTAGGCCATAAGACAACGTACAGGAGAACATTGACAACTCAGAGCAACAACCTTCTACAGACCCCTTGGTGCAAGTCGGCGACCACATCCTGCTGCGCAATTTTTTGCAGTGCTGGAACACGCTGTGGTTCACCGGCCCTTACATTGTTGAGGCGGTCTCCGACAAAGTCGTACGACTGCAGGGGAAATCCACGTGGCACCATCAAAACGACATCAAGCCCTAGAAAGCATTGGCCTTGCCTGAGGGCACCACTGCAGCTACCGACGGGGCCAACGCCACTGCTACCAGCAATCCTCAAGAAAGCTCAAATGTCCCACTTGACCTGGACTAGAGACTACTGGCCATCCTGCGGTCCGGCGTTCCCAAACTGCCGAAATGCCCACAGCAATATTAGTGGAACTTGACGCCTAAGAAACATTGCCCACCCCCTATCCAAACATATACGCCCGGTGCCAACGCTACAACCTGACTACGATTGCACATTCAGCAGCAGTAACCTGATTTAACTTTCTCTTCTTTTCACACACGCAGGTTATGAACATTTGACAGCTGCAACACGATTTAACCATTTTCTTTTATCACACATGCAGGGTGTTGTGACTGTTGATATTAGTGTTAGAGAAGTGGCTTGATGTTTCCTCGCATTGACCACCCCGAAGCATTTTCCAATCAGTTCATCCATGCTATAAGAAGACGGAGACATTTTAGAGCTCGATCCCCTGATATATGCTATCTGGCATTTACAGAATATTTAGCCCAAGCATACTCTAAACTTTAACCAAGAGCATATCCCATCCTGCCCATGCTACGTCACTCATCCATACAGAAAATTTGGGATGAGATATTTACCTGGGCACTTACCGATTATGTAGTTTGTGGAGCTTAACTAATACTTACAAGTACTAACAAAATAACATTTTTTTTTTTTTTTTAAATTTCTTTTTTTATTTGTTTTTCAAAAAAAAGAAAGAGCAACAAGAAAATCAACAGACGTATATGAATCCAAAACGTAACATTGACACAACACTTATAGAACAAAACCCTCCCACCCTAAACCCCCCTCCCCCAGTGATACAGCACCCAAGCCGCCTCATCCCATTCCCCTCCCCCCTGAACCCTACTCAACAGCACAAGTCCAATAGTTTAAGTCTCTGCGGGCACCATTGTGCTCTAAAGTCTCCTCTCAAGAATTCCAGAGTCTCCCCCCAGTCCGCATAGAAAGACCCCAGCTTGTTTTCCCTCGCATAGGAGGCCCACTCCAGCGCGACTATATCCCAGAGCTTTCTGAGCCATTCCTGTTCAGTCGGGACCACAGGCCCCTTCCACTTTTGTGCGATGAGGGACAAGGCCACCAAAATGAATATCGTCGATGCTTTGCTGCAGCCGCGTCCTACTTCATCCGCCCCCTCCCCGTCCCCTAGCCCGCTCCTCCCCAGCAATATCTCTCGTGGGTTTCGGAGGACTCCTCCTCCCAGAGCCTGAGCGGACGCCTTCATGAGATCGTTCCAGAATGGCTGAATGACGGGGCAATCCCACCAAATATGTGAGGCCGTGCCAACCTCCCCACACCCTCTCCAGCATTCCCCCGAGACCGCAGGGTTCATACCGTGAAGACGGGCTGGAGTGTAATGCCATCCCACCAAGCATTTGTACCACACCTCCCGAACCTGAATGGCCCTTGCAAGCCTAGGGATCCGCGCCCATAGTTTCTCCCAATCAGCTCGCCCCATGCGTACCCCTGTGACCTTTTCCCAATTTGCCATGTATGCCCAGTTTTATCGTGAATTTCAGGTGGGCAACTTTATCATCTCGTAAGTGGTCAAAATGAATGAAATAAAGATTGCCATAATTGTTGTGGGATTTCTGATACCCATTGGACTGTTGTGTACTGTTTTTGTACAGCGTTATTCTGCTATGCATGCAACCGCTGTTTCCCCTACTAACATTCCTCTAACCCAAGCAGCAAGGACAACCATGTCAGGTGGATGAGAAGACACTGCTGATCAGATAAGGAGAGGTAAGCGGAGTGTCACCACAGACATGAAGGGAGTCAACACGTATCTCAGACACAGCACACAACGAATAACATGTGGTACAATATCATGTTCAAAATTTATAAGGATAGGACCGGGGAAAGATGCTATGTCTGCCCTTTAATTCCCTACGCCATGAGTGCCTCCAGAACCTTTGTAGTAACATAAATACCTGCAGCAAGTGTACAATGCCTCGTGTATCTACCAGAGTCCGGGCACAAGGAAGATTCCAAGGGAGAAGTGCTAAACTGCGATCGATGTCCAAGGGGACATTCTCATATCAAGATAACTATATTAAAACATTACCTATGATGAATAATTACTGACAGATCAGTGAAGGGTTGCAATACATAACTGAGGGACCAGTGAAAGGAGAAACAAAGACAATTCCGCTGGAATACTTGCCATGGCCATGGTCAAGAGTAAAGGAAGTTGGAGGAGAACCTGGTTGCTGTGAGAGACCGCAGATACTGATCTATGGAAGAGTATACACAAACGACGGATGGGAAGACGGAGTAGTAGGAAGCAAAGCACTAACCCTGTCGAAAGCTGCAGAAAATTAAGTGCAAGAAGAGAATGACAAATGTCTCAAGGAATGGGACAGAAGTGCAAATCTAGTGAGATGGGTAGACAACAAAGCCGGCCCACTGCCTATAGTTCCCCTGAAAACACCAGTCCACTGCTATCAACACAGCAGATATGAAGAAGTGGGGGAAAATGTAGGATGCCAGAAAGTAGAGCAAGTACCGGAAATGGGTGCGGGAACAGCAGTACTGATGGATCACTACTGGGCATGCGTGTCCAAAGCTTATGATAAACTGCCACCAAATTGAGTAGGAGTGTGCTCCCTAGCGCATGTCAACATGCCCTCTCTAGTGGTACCAAGGAAGGATGTTAAGCTCGATGAGTTCCCGAAAAATGGGAAACCGGAGGAAGAAAGGAGCGCTGCAAGATATCGTCGGTCTAAACAAGCAATGCCCCCAGCAGAAAACACTCAGCAGGGTGAGGAGAGAGGTGAATTACTTATGGGGAAGATCAGAAGCGGCATTAGGCGAGGTATCCGCATCCCACAGACTATTCAACAGAACATAAATGTTCTTTGCATCACTAATACCCAGAGTGCAAGCGTATGCAAATGGTTGCAGATCACTCGCTGGGAGTTGATGGTAACCATACATTTCGACGGTGAACGGGTTCAACGCAATAAAGGAAAGCTCACAGCAATAAGGTTGGTGGCGCTCCAGAACAGATATGTTGTGGATTTCCTCACAGCTATGGAAGGAGGAGTTTGCTCAAAAATAGGAAGTTCCTGTTGAACCTTCATACCTGCCAACGACGAAGATAATGGAACACTTTCAGACGCAGTTACCCAGTTGGCCCAGCATGCAAAGATGGAAGAAGAGGCAAAGGGAACGGGGAAAGACACAAGCTGGTTTGCTTATCTCTGGTCATGGAGGCCTTCCTTGCTGGTGGATGGGCTGAAGGTGATTGCAAGAGCACTAGTCTTGGGGACAGCAGCTCTGTGTGGAATAAAGATATGTATTGGCAGGTGCAAGAAGACGGCAGAAGAAGCGATAGGGATGCAAGACCTGATGTAAATGGAGACAGGACAACCAATTAACAAAATCGTAAAGGAAAGAGAACGAGTAAGGCAGAAGATATCAGAATCTGACCTGTTTCGACCTGTGGTAAAGGTAGACAACCCACGCAACCCCAAGAAGTATGCAGGGAAATGAGTGTTGCAAACCCGAAGGTGGATGTGTTTACATGTACTGGTCCTTTGAAGTTCATGTCAACTACTATGGGCATCTCGCAGGAATAACAAAGGTGTGGTGGTTGATGGATGATAGAGGAGATAATGGTCTACCAGAGGGGGGACTGAAGAGAGGAGATCGAATGACTCCCCTCTCCCTGACAGGCACCCCAACCGGAAGAAGAACCAACAACAATATGGCTGCCGATCACACAACCATGCACCTGCCCCCACTGCACCCACAATGGACCAGTATCATGAGAAGTATCTTCTCAGCTATTCTTATGAATCCGGAACTGCACGAACATTACCCAAAGTGGATGAAGAGTCGCGAGACGGAACCGGAGACAGCTATATGGACAGTCGACTAAAGCACTGAAAAGCATTGCTGAGCCGTTAGAGGCTACAAGACCGAGTTGCGTCAGACATGAAGCACACGTGATGTCCGCATGTCCAGGACACACACACACACAAATACATGAAGAACACATGCGTACAGTTCTATGAGGTAGAGGACGGTGATATTTACATACAATCTATACGTTTATTATATTGCCACTAGCTTATCGCAGAAACACTAGAAGCAAGAAGATCACGTACAGGCTTACAGATGCTTACATGCAACTAACCCCATGGAATGGCAAGAGCACCCACGGGACCTGACAGAACCCTGATGCACTAACCTATGGATGCTATATGCAAGACACACTGGGGAAAAACAGGAAATGGCTGGCCTACATCATAGTAGTAGAGGGGAATGTAGATGCACACACCTACCCGTATTCAAAATCTTTGAGAAGTGAGTGTAGATAATTTTAAGTAATCTTTTAAGGTGCGGGGGAGGAAACGTGACCCTGGCACAGGATCACAAATACCTATCCGTATTGAGAAAAAAGAGGATCCAAAGGTAGGAGCCCTCCCGTCCCCTGCACACTATTGGTATCCCGTATAATAATGGTTAAGAGTAAATCTAAAATAAAGCATAGATATATGGTGATATATTTAATCATATAATTTCAAGACAAACAAATGCTTCAAATTTTAGAGTTCAATGGTTAAAGACCATTTTAATTGAAGAAATCTACATCAATAAATCTTGTGATGCTGAGACCAAAACCAAATATCAAATGATATACAATATACAAATTGTTTGGGACCTTGTGGACCCAGTGCGTATATAATCACAACTCAAGTAAAAAATGGCTGACGCGTTTCGGGATCCTGTCCCTTCTTCTAGAGCCAAGTGAATTGTAAACTGTAAGAAAAATGAAATGAAGAAAGCGCATGTCAGGTTTTTTGACTAGTAAATACTCCTAAACAAAAGCGCTCACCAAGCATGTAAAAAGGCAAAGGCAAAACCCATTAATTGTGGAATGATCCATTAAAATTCCTATATTTTTAAAGAACCAAATTATTGATCATATGTATTAAACCAGTTACATATTCTTCCAAAGGCACCAATCCTTCAAGGGGGAGTTGGCAATGTGACCAATAAATAATCCTCACAGTTGATTTGTCTGAATTATAGCCGAGATGAGGTGAACCAACATATTAATTATCTACATGAAAACATCAGAGAAGATACCCAGATGTTGTTACGGGACACAGATTAGAAAACACAGGTAGAGACTAACATACCTTTAAATAGTGTTCTTGAAAAGAAAAAGTGACAGTCTCAAGGGCGTGATGTGCGGGTGTCGGTCCTCAAAATTCAGAACGAGTGAACAACTTCTCTGTCAGGGCGGCAAACTAAATCTTTAAAGAACAATCATATAATATAATTATAACGTCTGAACTGACTAAAACAGAATGTCACTTACAAACTCCAATGAATAGGTGTATGTTCTGAGACATATTCAAAAATGCTAATAGATAGCCTGAGAAAGCAAGCTAATGGAGCTCAGAGAGTAAATGTAAAGGCATACCTCTCACTACATATGCAGTTAAGTCCAAGATAGTTAAATGCTCTTATAAATGCTGCAGGCTAAAGATGGTGCCCAGTGGTAGTTAAGTCCTCAGGATGCAATGAGTTTCTCAAGTGTTCTAAAGAACGAATCCTACAACAAAATAAATTGTCTAGTTACCTATTGTCCAAATGCCCTAATGAATATAGTAGTATTATAAATGCAAGTGACCTATGGTTAAGTGCTACATTGATGGTTCTAATGCTTACCCACGGCTTGGATACAAGTAGACCAAAATGTTAGTAATCCGGGATTCACGGTGTAAGCCGCTCGAAGGCTGCGTCTGAAAAAATCACACTCGCGTTTTGAAACTTCTTGAAATACACAGGCTAAAGGCTCCGGCCGCGAGTAGAAAACTGCGGGCGGAGCGTGCCTCTCAAGGGTTAAGGTGGGCTATGCTGTCGCTAGGGAAGCCGACCCAGAATGCGGACTGGTATCTAGGGGGCTGCTTGCAACACTCACGCTCGAATGGGCAACATAGATGACGGACTATGTGCTCTAGTCTAAGAACAAACAGGTTATCCAGGAATCGATGTGGTGCATGGGCGCCATCATAGAATGGAGTTTAATGACACTACTGCTTATGTACCTAATATACTAAAATGTAGCCAACATTAATGAAAATATTGAAAAATAGGACGTTCCATGGTAGCAATGTTAAATGATGAGACAAGTGCAATGGTGCTGTATATAGAGCAAAATTAGTGATATTCCGCTGCTGACGAATGTCACAAAAAATGGGTTTAAAAAGGGACCAAATGAAGATATAAACAAATGTTAAGGATTATAGAGTGGTCACAGTGGCAGGCGGTGCTGGGTAGGTGGCAGGTAAAATATCGTTAATATACATTGATATTAACATTCCTACACAAATTAACGTTCATTACTAATTAATGGTGCTCTAAATGAACACCTTAAAAGATTACTTAAAATTATCTACACTCACTTCTTAAAGATTTTGAATACGTTAGGTGTGTGCATCTACATTCCCCTCTACAGTTTGTTGTATCACTGGTTTTTTCTCACCAGTGTGGCACAAAAACTAGATAGCACCCCAATTTAGTCTCATAATTTGTTATCCATTTGAGTATGTCCTTTTCATGGATTAATGAATTGACAGATAAACACGCCTCGACTTTGGCATTTGATGCTGATGAAGCAAAACGTATCCTGTCATTGATAAAGGACACTGAAAAATCTTTACAGAGTAAAACCAGCCCTGATCGGAATGCATTTCAATTAGAGAAACTCATCAGGAAAGAGATTGCCCAAAAACTCCATGCCAGCACGTTGGTAGAGTATTTCAAATCTAAAAAAATCCCTACGGGTTTAAGAGTCTATTTGAGACCCACGCTTTGCAGTGAGAAGAAAGCTTTAGGACGTTCCATGGTAGCAATGTTAAATGATGAGACAAGTGCAATGGTGCTGTATATAGAGCAAAATTAGTGATATTCCGCTGCTGACGAATGTCAGAAAAAAATGGGTTTAGAAAGGGACCAAATGAAGATATAAACAAATTTTAAGGATTATAGAGTGGTCACAGTGGCAGGCGGTGCTGCGTAGGTGGCAGGTAATGATATCCTTAATATACATTGGCCCTCATTACGACCTTGGCGGAGAACCATGGTGCTATTAGCGCCATGGTCCATGGCGCTAAGTTGCCAACTCCGCCATGGTGGTTGGCGGACTTACCGCCCCATTCCGACCTTGGCGGGGCGGTAAGTCCCCAATCCCCATTTACCCTTCCCCATTCCCATTTTTGCCCCATAGGGCATAATGGGAGTGGGGAAGGCGTTAATTACGCCACCGTAAATTACGGTGGCGTAATTAACAACAAGGTCCCTTAGCGCCATGGATTTTAACGCCTGCAAAAAGCAGGCGGTAAAATCACCATGGCGCTACGGGAACTCGTACTCAGGCGGTAAGGGTCGGTGAAGTTTACGCCGGCGTAAACCCCTTACCGCCTGGGTCGTAATGAGGGCCATTGATATTAACATTCCTACACAAATTAACGTTCATTACTAATTAATGGTGCTCTAAATGAACATCAGATGCATAGTAAATCTTACATAAAAACTATGACAATATTCTGCTTGACAACCCATTAATTCAGCGGGCCGGTTGACAAATCCTGGACTTGTCAATGTTTAACAGGTTTTCCACTGTACATTAATACCAACTTCAAGTACACTGCCACAGGTGGATGATGCCAATGCGAGTTACATGCGGATGTGAACACATACAGTGAGACAATGTTCTTGTCATATTGTAAAGGTCAACAAAGTAAAAACATATCCAGTCACATGTATTTCAAATAAAACATCTCAAGGAAAACTCCTCATTGAGTCCTCTGGGGCTAAGTGTCCAGAAGATATATCCAATATTTTTCTCTGCGTGATAGCATTGATTGGTAATCACCCCCTCTATATGGTTTTTTGACAACCTCTAAGACCATGTACTTCACTTGGGCTACTGTGTGTGAAGATTGTGAGAAGTGCCTGGCAAGGGGAGATTTCACATTGTTACATCTAATGTTGGACTTGTGTTCCGTTATTCTCTCTTTAACTGCTCTAGTGGTCTGACCAACATACAATTTACCACATGGACATTTGATGGCATATATCACTCCTGTAGAAATACAGGTGGCAAAATCCTTCAGTTTATATTTTTTACCAGTCAGTGGGTGTGTTACAAATTCTCCTTTAATCACATTGTTACAGTGTGAGCAAGCTAAGCAAGGATATGTTCCCTTTTTCCTTGAACTTAACAACATCTGTTTTTCTTTCGGAGGCTTCTCGGCTCTCACTAGCTTGTCCCTAAGGTTTTGTCCTCTTTTGAAAGCCATCGTGGGGGTTTTTGGGAATAACTCCTGTAGGAGAGGATCACTATGGAGAATACCCCAGTGCTTCTTAATGCATCTCCCTACTTGAAAGCTTTGTCTAGAATATTTAGAGATATAAAGTAGTGGTGTGTCTTTGTTTTTAACTTTCGGAGTCAATAGTTGTTCTTTGCTTATGGCTGAGGATCTCTCTTTAGCTGCTGTTAAAACTGAATGTGGATAACCCCTCTTCTCAAATTTGTCCATAAGTTTAGTACACTCCATATCAAGGCCTGCAGGGTCAGAAATAATTCTTTTGAGCCTTAGGATTTGACTGTAAGGCAAGCTGTCCAACATAGATTTCGGGTGAAAACTTGAGAAATGTAGTAAGTTGTTCACATCAGTAGGTTTATGGTAGACATTCGCTGATATCTGATTGTCTTTGATTTCCAAGCAGACATCTAGGAAATGTAGAGATGGGGCCCCTCTTTCCATGGTGAACTTAATGCTGTGATGTGTTGAGTTAAGGTAATTGAAGAATGATGTTAGTTCCTCCTGTGTTCCACACCAGATGCCAAAGATATCGTCGATGAAACGTTTCCATAGTAGTATCTTGTCTGACCAATCACTATTTTCCAGGACGTGAGTATATTCAAACTTATACATAAATGTATTGGCGTACACTGGGGCCATTGCTGACCCCATTGATGTCCCCGTGATTTGTAGATAGTAATTACCTTGGAATCTAAAATAGTTGTTCCTAAGTATCAGGTTCAGTAAGTTCATGATGAGTTGTGGATCTCCTCTGGTTGCTTGTGAATTCAAGAGTAGCCACTCCACAGATTGAATCCCTTCATCATGCGGGATAGAAGTATATAGGCTACAGACATCCATACTAAAAAGTATGCAGTCATACCTCAATGCTCTAACTTCTTGTATACAATTGATGAAGTCAGTCGTGTCTTTAAGGTAAGTTGGAATTACTTGAATAAGTGGTTGTAATAAACGATCAATGTATATAGCCAGTGGATCGAATATGCTCTCTGTTCCGGCCACTATGGGCCTGAGGGGAGGATAATTCCGGTTCTTGTGGATCTTTGGTAGTCCATAAAACACTGGTGTAATGGGATGTTGATTAATAAGAAACTCACTTGTTTTGTTGCTGATCCAGTCATTTTCTACAGCTTCTTCCACTACTCTCAATGTACGTATTTTAAAGAGGGGATCTCTGTCCAGCTTCGTATATGTGTTAGTATCATCGAGGAGTTCTACACATTTTCTTATATAGTCCTTCATGTCCATTACGACTATGGCTCCGCTCCGCCTTTGTCGGCTGGTTTTATAGTTAATTCTTCATCCTTAGCTAAGGCTTCAACATGATCCAGTTGACACTTCTTCACATTGTGGGGTGTAGACATCTGATAGTTGATCCGTTTTAGGTCTGTGAGGACGTTTTTCTCAAACAAGTTTAAGATCTAGTTCTGAACATGCGGGTCAAAGTCACTTTTTGGTCGAATCTCTAGCATTTTGCCTTCTGAGTACCTGGTTCTCGGGTTTTCATCTGAGTTAAAGAAAATCTTGAGTCTCAACTTTCTAAGAAGCCGATGAATAATGTGGTGTTATTGGTCGGGACAAAAGATAAGCCACGATTCAACATCTCGATCTGACCACTGTTGAGAATTTTCTTTGAAATGTTTACCACTAAATTTTCGCTTATCTGTTCTTTCTTTTTTGATTTCATTTGCCCTCTCCTCGTTTTTCTTTTTGTTTTTCTCTGAGTCCTAAAAAAGCCCTAGTGTCGTTAGGTCTTGGTGATGTTGTAGGCGAGGTTGTTCCTGTGGAGTCCACTGGTGTGGTGGCTATATCCGATGACTGTGGAGTCCTCTTCTCTGTCTCCGTGTTGAGTTTAGAGGTCCCTGGTTGTGTTGGTTCACCTATGCTACTAGAGCTACTATCATTGCCTGAATTAGAGGAATCTGGATTCCTGGGCCTTGTTCTATCTAGGATACGATGATGATGGTACTCTTGCCAGCTATAGACAATATCGTTTAAGTAATCAAAGGTATCTCTCTTAAACTTCCTAAGTTTTCTTTGTTCGATATCTGACTTGTATGTTGAAAGTTTATCATTAATGTCTATCAATAATTGTGATAGTTCCTCTGATGACTTAAATTCACTAAGTTGAATCTTAAGCGTTTCTACTTCTAAGTCTATCGATGTGAGAGACTTAGATAATTCCTCTATCGTTAGTAAAAGAAGGTCAAGAGAACACTTATTAAGAATACGATCCCACTTCTCCACAAAAGCTTTCTTCTCACTGCAAAGCGTGGGTCTCAAATAGACTCTTAAACCCGTAGGGATTTTTTTAGATTTGAAATACTCTACCAACGTGCTGGCATGGAGTTTTTGGGCAATCTCTTTCCTGATGAGTTTCTCTAATTGAAATGCATTCCGATCAGGGCTGGTTTTACTCTGTAAAGATTTTTCAGTGTCCTTTATCAATGACAGGATACGTTTTGCTTCATCAGCATCAAATGCCAAAGTCGAGGCGTGTTTATCTGTCAATTCATTAATCCGTGAAAAGGACATACTCAAATGGATAACAAATTATGAGACTAAATTGGGGTGCTATCTAGTTTTTGTGCCACACTGGTGAGAAAAAACCAGTGATACAACAAACTGTAGAGGGGAATGTAGATGCACACACCTAACGTATTCAAAATCGTTAAGAAGTGAGTGTAGATAATTTTAAGTAATCTTTTAAGGTGTTCATTTAGAGCACCATTAATTAGTAATGAACGTTAATTTGTGTAGGAATGTTAATATCAATGTATATTAACGATATTTTACCTGCCACCTACCCAGCACCGCCTGCCACTGTGACCACTCTATAATCCTTAACATTTGTTTATATCTTCATTTGGTCCCTTTTTAAACCCATTTTTTGTGACATTCGTCAGCAGCGGAATATCACTAATTTTGCTCTATATACAGCACCATTGCACTTGTCTCATCATTTAACATTGCTACCATGGAACGTCCTATTTTTCAATATTTTCATTAATGTTGGCTACATTTTAGTACATTAGGTACATAAGCAGTAGTGTCATTAAACTCCAATTCTATGATGGCGCCCATGCACCACATCGATTCCTGGATAACCTGTTTGTTCTTAGACTAGAGCACATAGTCTGTCATCTATGTTGCCCATTCGAGCGTGATCGTTGCAAGCAGCCCCCTAGATACCAGTCCGCAGTCTGGGTCGGCTTCCCTAGCGACAGCATAGCCCACCTTAACCCTTGAGAGGCACGCTCCGCCCGCAGTTTTCTACTCGCGGCCGGAGCCTTTAGCCTGTGTATTTCAAGAAGTTTCAAAACACGAGCGTGATTTTCAGACGCAGCCTTTGAGCGGCTTACACCGTGAATCCCGGATTACTAACATTTTGGTCTACTTGTATCCAAGCCGTGGGTAAGCATTTGAACCTTCAATGTAGCACTTATCCATAGGTCACTTGCATTTATAATACTACTATATTAATTCGGGCATTTGGACAATAGGTAACTAGACAATTTATTTTGTTGTAGGATTCATTCTTTAGAACACTTGAGAAACTCATTGCATCCTGAGGACTTAACTACCACTGGGCACCATCTTTAGCCCGCAGCATTTTTAAGAGCATTTAACTATCTTGGACTTGACTGCATATGCAGTGAGAGGTATGCCTTTACATTTACTCTCTGAGCGCCATTAGCTTGCTTTCTCAGGCTATCTATTAGCATTTTTGAATATGTCTCAGAACATACACCTATTCATTGGAGTTTGTAAGTGACATTCTGTTTTAGTCAGTTCAGACGTTATTATATCATATGATTGTTCTTTAAACATTTAGATTGCCGCCCTGACAGAGAAGTTGTTCACTCGTCCTGAATTTTGAGGACCGACACCCGCACATCACGCCCTTGAGGCTGTCACTTTTTCTTTTCAAGAACACTATTTAAAGGTATGTTAGTCTCTACCTGTGCTTTCTAATCCGTGTCCTGTAACAACATCTGGGTATCTTCTGTGATGTTTTCATGTAGATAATTAATATGTTGGTTCACCTCATCTCGGCTATAATTCAGACAAATCAACTGTGAGGATTATTTATTGGTCACATTGCCAACTCCCTCTTGAAGGATTGGTGCCTTTGGAAGAATATGTAACTGGTTTAATACATATGATCGATATTTTGGTTCTTTAAAAATATAGGAATTTTAATGGATCATTCCACAATTAATGGGTTTTGCCTTTGCCTTTTTACATGCTTGGTGAGCGCTTTTGTTTAGGAGTATTTACTAGTAAAAAAACCTGACATGCGCTTTCTTCATTTCATTTTTCTTACAGTTTACAATTCACTTGGCTCTAGAAGAAGGGACAGGATCCCGAAACGCGTCAGCCATTTTTTACTTGAGTTGTGATTATATACGCACTGGGTCTACATCATAGTAGGCCATAATCTTCTCATAGAACCTGAAGCCTGCAGAGCGCTGTGCAAGCAGAAGTACTACGGTGGGAAACGAAGCCACCGCCAGGGTTGCACTGTTGCAAAAGTAACATTCTTCATCCTGAACTGAAGTAACTCCGGCAGCGGACAAGCATAATTCTCCTTTAAATTCAGAATAATTTGGAGCCGCAAGATCCACTACCAGCGTCTTTGGACACGTGACCCAGCTGAACTGAGATCGAGCCAAGACCTGGCGGCTGAGAACCACAGCCGTCTCGCGGACCAGACGGCGATCACAACCAAATTGCTACATGCAGACTACAGTTGTGCGATGGGGAAAGGAGCACTTGTACGGCGACAATGGTCTGTACACGAATACATCGCAGACACATAGTTGCGCATAGCACCGTGAACAGGTGCAGTCCGAGTTGGGAATTGATTTTGTCCCAGGGCTGGGGGCTCACGGCTCAGTCAATCACAGTTTATGGCCCTAGGGGTGGCTGGAGACACGGATCTATCAGTGGGTTCACATACTGTAACATTTAGTGGGTAGCAAGTTTTGGGGAAGGTCCAGGCCTGACACCGGACATGGTTCGGGCCAATTAATTAATCTCTGTAGTGTAAGCTATAAGGGAACTACCACTCAGCAGCCTATCCGGAATGAAGACAGGTTTTTGGAGAAGGGCCCGGGGAATGATGATGCTTTTGTGACTTCACATGGTATGGAAACTGGCCTGCAATCCAGAATTTGTTGAGCTGTGCTTGGAATAGCCTCCTTGCACTTGACCCCTGTGGTTTGTTGGTTGTAATAAACCCAGTTGAACTTGCTACTTGTCTAGACTTGCGTTCCTTTTGAAGATTGGGAAGGAGTTAGGCCTTCCTTGAGTTCAATGTCTATGAACTCCTAGCAACCCACCCTGCTTGCCTGAGAATTATCCCTAACAAATTGCATAACAGTACAAACAAATGAGAATAAATGGAAGGCCTTGAGTGTTCAGAACGTGCACGTGCATCTCATGTGGCCCACCCTTATTCTCCCTCGGAAGCACAAACAAACTCATAACAACTGGATTCCGAGCACAGGGCTTCTAGATCCCCCTTCTAGATCCCCATGGTACAAATAACTCAACAAATGACCTGGCCCCCCTCAGGTAGCCTCTTTTCTGGGGCAAGGGCTGCAGAATACCTGGAATTTCCTAACCCCTTGCATTTTGCACCTTCCATACTCTTTCTTCGGGCCCCTGAGTTCTCTTCTCTTCGTTAGCTCTCTCCCCCCATCTCCCCCTGGTGATCCTGTAGGGGCACTGCGAGTTCCTCTGTGGCCCCTTTTGATGTCCTCCTCCTGCACCAGGTGGTATCTCTCCCGTTCCAATTCGAATATGAATGCAAAAGGGTACCCCCATCTGTATCTTGCCCCTTTCTACTGAAGCCACCTTGTGAGGGGACCACATTTCTTACGTCTCAGAAGAGTCTGTGCTTAGAGGTACTGAAATATAGAAACCTTGGAGTCTTCGTAGTCAATGGCCCCCATCCGCCTCGCTTTCTCCATTATGTCGACATTGTCCTGATTATAGTGTAGCTTGACCAGCACTGAGCGGCACACCTTGGTGCCGCCTCCTGCTTGGTGTACCCAGTCTAGGGCCACGCGTTCACCTTCCTTAAACCCTAGAACCATCCCTATAATTTCCTGGATTTTTTCCTTTCAAGTCCAGCCATCGGTTTCCCCCTCCTTTTCTTTCAGACCAAAAAACGAAGTTTGTTGCACCTCTCTATTTTCAATATTATCCACTTTGAGCACTAGATCACCTCTCTCCTCTCAGTGTCCCCTAGACGGACATCAATCTGTGATTCGAGCACCCCCAAAGAGGCTTGATTTGCCTCCACCCAGTCTAGCCACTCTCTCAGCGTGACAACCGACAAGTCTGCCACTTTCGCCCCAATGTCTGTGCGCATTCCGCAAATGTCCTCCAGGATCATCTGGATGTCGCTTCTAATGGTGCCAATCGCTGTGGAACATGGGTGGGGTCAATCATCAACCTTTGCCGTTGCCATGTCTCCCCCGTCGGGATATTGGAACTGTGAAAGTGTTGCTTTCTGACTAATTCATACTGGCCTGGTCCCTGCATTGCGGTATTCCCTTAGCTACCACGTTGCTACTGGGGACTTTCTTCCCCTCAATGCCTTCTTTTCGACTCCTTGCCACCTTAACAGTTAATTCTAGCCTATGGTGGGCCCTTGCCCCACCGCATCACTCCCTGTGTCGCCTTTCCCTGGTGCATCTCACCAACTCACTGTCCACATCTGAGGTCTCCTGTGTCTGTTTCGGGGATCCTATACGCTCGTCCTGCTTCCTTTGTGAGACCCCAAGGACCGGGCTGCGCATTTCCGTTGATTACTCCTCTCTCCTGGGCCCCTTCTCCCCTGGGATGATAGTCGCCTTGCTGGGTTCCTTGCACCCAGAGTCTGTCGGGTGTCCCTCCTCTCGGGGCCCCTCCATGCAGGCACCCTGCTCCACTCTATGCCACTAACAGTAATCGCGCAGCAGCTCCAAGCTTGCTCCTGCTGCTCTCACTGAGAGCCTGCTGTTATCTTCCTCTCGATCCCCAGGCCCTACTTGCTGGTCTCTAGGGAGAGGGCTGCCACTCACTTGGCTCTTAGGACCTGCTCACTGTTATTTCTCGTGGATGGGTGGCCGCTCGACTCCGGCTCCTCCTCTCTGCTGGTCTGCTGCTTTGGGCTTCCTTGCTGCAGCCCAGCTGCACCACTGCATGTGCTTCCACATGGGGAAACCGCCCTGGGATTAGCTGCTTGTTGTGTCCCTCACGGGGCTATCGACCCCTGCCTCGGCCCGCCCTCTACCGCTCCTTGGCCTCGCGGCCCACCGCTCTGCCTGCTGAGCGGCTCTCCTGTTTCGTGGCTTTGCTTCTTTTATGCCACAGGCTGTGGCCACTTCTCTGTCCAATAGTGTCACTACACCTTCACTGCCCGTGGACCCTGACCGTACGGTTCCAGGGTCGTCAACTACGCAAAAACTGCATTTGTCTGGGACAGGGGCTGGAGCGCTACGATCCGGCGTCCATCTTGCCTGCGCCTCCTGGTGCCTCTGACTATTGTGTTTTTAATGCTCATATATTATGTCTTAATGAATGGCCAGAAGATTCTAAGCTCTTGAGCTTTTCGTGGTGCTTTAAATTGAGAATCTTCTGGGCGAGTCACGGAGCAGAGAAGGAAATGCATGCTCTTTTCTTTCAGTGATGTTCCTTGATACTTTACAGATGTGGCCTAATGCTACAGGGTGTGTATTTAAAAGAAGACTAATTACATACCTCTAAGCTGTGATCTTACGAGGTGTAATCACAGTCTTTTTACCGCTCCATATGGAACATGAGTTTGTTTGATAATGTACTATATTCTGTTTCATTCTGTTTTTCTTAGACAAACTGTTGTCACCAATCGTTGTTGAATAATATCTCTGTGCTGCAAGCTTTCTTTGGTGATCAGAGGTATTGCATTTGTTCGAATTCCTACCTTTGCAGATATGCATTGATTCCACTTGAGTCTGCAGACTCAGAGTCACAAAGATATTTAGCTTTTTTATGGGCTTGCTGCCAGAAAAATGTGCAAAAAGAGTTCCTTTTACAGAGGTAAAGTGTACGATGCTCATAGCAAAATTCAAGGTCAGTGGAGAATGAATGGGACATGCACATCAAGATGTTAGAGGCCAATCGCATGCAGCTTTGTCTGGGGAAACACCCACTAAGGAGGCTAAATCCAGAGAAGGTTTGCTGATTCACAAAGGTGTACCATTTAAAACGAGTCCAAAGCAGCAGGTCTGCTAGAAAAATGTATTGAGAATGATTTTCATTTTGTTGTACTTCAAAAGTTATGCTGTTCATACAAACCTCCCCGAATAGGTGGTTGTGTGTTTTACATGATGAAAAATGAATAATGGGCTACATTATAGCCATTTGCAAAGAAAGTGTCACCACTGGTGTGTATTTACACCACCCCAACCACACCCCTAACACAGCACAACTATAACAGTTTAATCTTGACTGAAACCAGATCAACTAACACCAATTCAAAATTACATATTTTTTGGTCTCTTCCTAAACAAATGTGTCAGTTACAAGTAAACTGGTGTGTTATTTGCAGATTGAGGACAGAAATTTCTGATTTTGACTTTTCACCTTCTTAGTAAATAAACACAACAAATGTATATACGTACTGAGCAATGTATATACACCCAGGCTGCAAGATCAATGCAGACTTCTAATGGTAAGATGCAGTCAATTTTAAGGGAGTCTCAGTGAACCCAGACCATTAGTACAAAGGGAGGACAGAATTTCTGCAATGCAGCATGGAGCTTTGCAAAAGAAAAATGTGTTTTAATGTGTTAAAGAAAATCACATTTCAAAACAATCTTTGAAATGTGATCCTGGAATATCTGTAAAAGAGATGTAGAAGAAACCCTAATGAACTCACTATAGCCAATGTTGGAGAAATCGCATTTAAAGTCAAAGTGGGTGGTAAGTAATGGGCTCTAGCAGTATGAGAGGACAAGCAAAAAAGCAGAAAGTCTATTAGTTCATCTTTAGATGGAAAGGCACCGTCTAGGTCAAAACATGCTGGATCAAGTTAGCCAAGCACTGATTATAAGCAGTAGGAAATGGCTTGGGATACAACTTTGAATCACCTGCATACTGGTAGGTAAATGGGTGTTATCCTGCCAGTTCATCTCTTCGACTTGATGTAGTTGTGTTCTTTGTGTGATAAAATGTAATGAAGCGGCACCACACGATGCACAGAGATGGATATGTTGAGGATAAAATTTGACAAATGGCAACCTACCATAAATGAAAGGACTGAACCAGTCGAAGACCTCGCCGACAAGACCCAAGTGTATATACACAATGGCTAAGAAGCCCCATTAAGAGCCAGCAAGACAAAGGAGCAGATGCCCCATTCTTACTTAGACAATACGCAGAGAAAGTAATCGATCATGTGCAGAGTGACTAACTTAGTGCTGCAAAGAGAGCAGCTATCTAACCAGGCCAAACCTTTTTGCATATGATGGTGATTGGGACAAGCTGTGGAGAGGTAATGGACCCAAGTCTAAAGTTTAAAGTGCTTCATAGGGACCTTTTGTCAAATGGGAGTAATCTGTCCAGTTTTAAAACTGGAGAGATTGATTGATTCAGAAAGGCATTCTGATGGAAATTAGTGACAAGATACTCCAGACTGTGCTTCCGCAGTTGATATTGCTGTAACTGACACCTAGCAAAAGCCAGCTTCTGTCCAAAAAGGGAAAAACTGGCCAAACAAGAGTTGGCACGACACACATAAAAATAGTGCTGAGTTTGGGACGTTTGGTATTTTCAACATACACTTGCATTTTAAAAATATTATTCATAAAGCCGTGTTGATAAAGATGCAATTTAGACCAATTGAATTAATATTTTATTATATGAAAAAGTGCAGTAGCGTTACACTGTTCATACCCCTTTGTCCTGCAACCTTTCCTTCCTACCTTTTGGATGTCATTCCTATTGGGACTGGATTGTAGCTAGTATTTATTATTGTTATTGTTGTATTTATTGAACACTGACCTATCTTCAGGAAGCAACAGAGTGCTTTACAATCATAGGGGAAGAACATAGTGAGAGAAGCAGAGAAAAAAGGAGCGGGAGCTCACCGGGGGGGGTGGGCAATTGGGAGCTTGTGGGGGGGGGGGGAACAGTGGAGAACAGAATAGAGTCTCAGGTAGGGTGGGAAGGGCAGGGTGTTGAGGAGGAGCTATTCCTTGAAGAGGCAGGTCATGAGCTCTTTCCTGAACTGTAAAAGTGATGAGACAAGTCTGATGTTGACTAGGAGGAGGTTTCAGTGTCCTGGAGCACAGACAGAGAAGGCCTGTCTTCTGATACTTTCTTTCCTGCACTGTTGTAATTCAAGTCTGCACATTTCCTTACTTCTGGTGTCTTGTGGATCACAGGCCTCCAGAGATGCTGAGTTTCTCAGTGAGGTAACTTGGGGACTTCATGACCGCCTTGTAGATGATGCAACAGCATTTGAAGATTATACAGGCTTGCAGTGGGATCCAGTGAAGTTCGATGAGCTTTGCGTAATGTGGTCAACTTTGTAGTGTCCGTGAGTGTTGCTGCAGCATGGAGGACACATTTCATGGGTGCCAGGGTAGTCACTGGCATGCCTTCCAAAAGGCATTGCCAACATCCAGGCGGAAGATGACCAAGGCTTGGACTGCCAATATGAATTTGTTTTCTGGTGTGAAGGGCTTGATATTCTGCAGTAGAGAAAGTTGGTACTAGTCAGTTTCTTTCTTGTTGTGTGTTGTTTGAACGTGAGGTGTCCGTCTATGTTGAACCCAAGGCACTTGGCACAGGGGGCCAGCTATGATATGATATGATAGTTTATTTATATAGCGCCTTTACACAATGTTTTTCAAAGCGCTTGAAAAGCTGGGAAGTGAATCCCTCATGTTGATCTTGTTGATGGCTGTGGATTTTTCAATGGAGTGTGCTAAGGATGGGTCGGGCAGAGGGTTGATGCAGTGCTTGATGGCTTTGAAGAGGGCTCTGCTTTCACTGTTGGCCTTGGCTATGGTGTTTTGGTAGTAGTTGGCCTTGGCAGTGTTGATCAGTTGCCTGCGTGTAGCACAGAGTTCCTTGAGCAGGGCGAGGGGGGGATGCGCTGAAGATTTTTAACCAATTGTTTCCTGATGGGTTGTTTGCTGAGTTTGAGTTCTTGAGTGTATCAGGGTGCTGAAGGTTTAGGCTTTTCGGTGCACCATTTCACTGGGGCATGGTGGTTGATGTTTGTGAGGATGGTGTTGAGTTCTTGGAGAAGCAAGTTGCAGTCCTGGTTCGTCAAAGGTAAATCGGCCCATGTGAGGTGCGGTTTGGTAAAGTCTTCTGTTTTCACTGGGAAGTTCCTAAAGGATCTTAAGGCTTGATTTCCAATGGCTTTGCTTGAGAGGTGTGGTGTGACTAAATTCAAAAGGTATTGCCAGATGGTCCGACCTGTCGTGTGGAATAGGAGTGCTGTGATGAATGGTGGGCAGTGTGGTGGTGATGAGGTCAAGGATATTACCTTTCCTGTGAGTTGGATCTCTCGTGTGCTGTGTGAGGTTCCGTGTGTCGGGTAGGCAGTGGAGATCTTTTATGATTGATTTGGTTGCTGGGTTGCCAGGGATGCTGAAGTCCCCAAGGAAAATGTTGTTGGCATGCATTAGAGACATGGTGGTGACCAAGTCCGTGAAGTCTTTGACGAAGGAGGTGTTGGGCTCAAGATGAGATGAAAAGTGACTGTGTCCGTTGGGGAAAGCAGGAAGTGGCAGGATAGGTTTTCGAAAGAGTCAGTGGTGGCGATGTCCAGTTGTGTGTATGTCCATGATACATTGAGAATGATGACAAGGCCTCTGCCAAACTTGTTTGGACTGTCTTGTAAAATTCTGTAGCCGTGGGGGTGGGTGGGGCGGAACGACATGTGCGTGGAGGCCATCCAGGTCTCAGTAATGACGATGGCATCCAAGCCATGTGCGGTGATGAGTTCTGCAATGTCAGCTGCATGGTTGATTGCTGAGCGGACATTGACTAGCATCCATTTTCGTGTAATGGTGGATGATGAAGTGGTGATGGGGTGTATGGTGACATGGGTGAGGTTGCTGCGATGCAGTGTCCATGATGTTGCTGGTGAGTGGTGTGGTAGGCGGTGAGTGGTGATGGTAGGAATGGGCTGTTGGGAGAGCGGAATGAAACGCATATTCAAGGGAGCTTACCTGATGTTCTGGTCCTGGGTCCTCCTGGTCCAAACAGGAATTGCCCTTTTCTTAGTCTGCCTGGGCGAGAGACACCCTTGATCTAAGAGTTTCGAGCAGGGCTAAGGAGGTGGGCAGGGCTTGCCCCACATGACCTAGGTCCACTTGCACCTGCTCACCAAGTGCAAAGGAAAAGTGTGGAAAAGAGGCTGCAGGGCTTCTTAAGTAGGGAAAATGGGTGGCAACACAAGAAGGCACCAACAGATTATCAGTGATTGGCAGGTGGTTGGGGTTTAGACCACGTGTCCTAGATCCACTTGCACCTGCTTATCAACTGCACAGCAGATAATTTAAAAACATACATAGGGCGCATGTGCCGGCTCGTTACATGCTTGCTGTTTGGCTCTGTCGCCTGTCCTTTTCTCTCTATGATCTGTTACGGAAGTCACAACAACTTGCATCCTACGATGTGCCTAATTCTACCCTTTTTCTGCAGGGCACCTACAGTTTTCTGTGGTTTTCTTTTGCCAGTCCGCCTATACCCAATTCCTGGATCCACACTTGCTGCGCTCTTGCAGCAAACATTGTTCTGCAGCAGACTGACGCTGCTTGTGCTAGGCCTAGGCCCAGATCATGAGTTGCCCCATTTGTGCTCACTGCAACGTGCTTTCCCTCAGGTACGCGTACGTCAAGACTAACACACTGGAAACAGCTTTTTTGGTGTTCCCCATCCCACAGTGTTTCCAAGACTTCATCAGAGGTAAGGCACAGCGTCTTTTCATTCTGGCTCCAGCGCATGTCTTTTGTTCCCACAAGGGCTTGCCCTAGCTTCCTCGGGAGTGGTCTGCTACTAGCTCTAAGGATCTTCTAAGGCTTTGCTGGCTGGATTGGTCTCTGGATAACCGCGTTTGAGGATCAAAGTGGTCTGACAAAACCCTATATCTCCGTCAAGCATAGAGACCGTTCCTGAAGGGCAATGTCTAGTCAGGCCCATGCAATGTTCGCCAATCCTCCTTTGGTCTCCGTTGGGCCCTCTCATCTGGAGTTAGAGCTCTCCGTAATGGGCTCGGCCTCGCACTGCACAAAACCCGTAAACATCAGGTCCCCCAAGATGGCATACCGACTGTTGAGGTAGAATGCCATGGCACGGATGGAACCTTTGTCGGACTTGAGATGGGCACTAGGCACCAAGTATTGTTGGCATACCCTCAAGAGTCTGCTGGCTCTTCAAAGGAGGCCAACACTTCACATGCCCTGGAGTGACTGCTGCCAAACAGATGCTTCACCGGGACTCTCGTGCCCAACAGGTTGCTTGTCATGGTGTTGGCCCAATGGTCCTCATTCATATGTGATACTTGACGATCTAGGTTCCCCAAAATAGTCTGGACACCTATATCATCCCTCCTTTGTGGGTGCATCCCACGCACAATGGCATGTTGCTTCCTTTGCATTGCAAGACTACTCCTACAATGGATTATTTCTTCTGGGACAAAGTCAAGGACATGATCTGCAAGCTCCATAGGGCACGCCACCCTTACTGTGTCGGTGCCGGCAATGACAAGCTAGCGCGGTACCTATGCAAACCCCCTAGGTTAGGCAGCCTGTGCCAATGAGTCCTACAACTCTGCCAGGGACTCTGGTCACATCCATAATCTCTGTAGACCTTCAGTCCAGGGCCTCTACTCCACAAGCTGTCCTAGTTTCATGAAAACCCTGAGCCTGTGGCAAAGGATAAAAAGGAGACTCAATCATCCATCTTGGCATTCTATGAGCAAGTCATCCGGGTGATGGAGTTTTTGGGTCTACCTGTGTCGACCTAGGTATTGAGAAAGAGGTCTTGGCTTCAGTGCACCAGAGCAATCTTCCATGGATTAGGGTGGGGGCGTTTCCATCCAGCCTGCTGTAATTCATAAGGACAAGATCGCTTTGGGCAAGCACCATGAGATGGCTGCTACAGACCAGCATCTGGAGGCGAAATACAGGCTCTTGGAGGAGGAAGGATTGTGCCTTGCTTGGTCTTGCGCCTGTGCGCCCAATCTATGTTGGCTCTAGGTCATTCTACACACACCTATCTATTCCAAGGACTAGAAAGTAAATGATGCTATTAGTTAAAAATGTTGCAAGGCAATGTCCGATTTTCTAACAGCAGAGCACAGGTCCCGTCCTGGCGGCATGTAACACTAGGTCACAGAGTGGATCCCGGCGTTGGAATGTAAACAGTTTGTGGTGGGCATGGCATATGCGATGTCCTTTGCAGGCAACATGCTGGAAGCAGTTGCTACCATATTGACACCAACCACCAGGGGCATGTGAATTGGTGCAGATGTCATGCGCCAGGCTTGGCTGAGAATCGCAAAGCTTTTCAGGATGCACAGGAGAAGGTCCTCACTAAGGAAAAGGCTGAAGCATTGACTGAATAATTGACTGCAAGCTCCAAACCCACGTCAAAGACTTCTGCCTCCACCGTCCCAAGCCTGACAGAGGAGGGTTCCAAAAATGCCCCAGGACAGAAGGGAGTGGCAGGACCATTCTGCCATTGAAGGTCCAGGAGGGACTCTGCCCCCACCACCCCTTGGACCTCTGATTCAAAAGCAAAGCAATGAGCCCCAGTTGCAGATGTCCCACTTCACCGCAGTGGGAGGTCGAGTGATGCTGCACTGGGACCACTGGCAGCGATGCCCTTGGTCCCTTGAACTTTGATTTCTGGGAGGCTACAGGCTGCATCTTCCTACCCTCCAACCCCCCCTTCCTCCATCCACTGATCTCTCGCTCTCTTTTACTAGAGTTAGAAATTGGCACACTGCTGGATCTCAGTGCAGTGGAAAGTGTCTCTAGGTTCCAAGGAAGAAGCCCTTGAGTTTTATTCCCTAGTCTTTGAAAGGCTGGATATTCCTACGTCCCGTCCCCTTTCCTCCATACTTATGGGACATCTCTCCGTCCTGTGGGACGGGACCTGAGCACTTTGTAAAAAGCATCCACATTTTTTCCAAAAATGTGTCCCTCCTCTCTTTCCTGCGTGGGGCCCGGCACGTGGCCGTAACCCCGCCCACCTTGGCTCCGCCCCGCGCATGGCCCACCAGTCCTTTTCTCTGCACGATCGGGGCAGATCCTCTGAAGATTTTCTTCCCGTTATTCCCTCTCTGGCTCTCGCTACCGTTCGTTTACTAGTCTGTCTTTTAAACTAGATTTTCCAGACTGTTCATCGTGTCACCGTCGCTTCGCGAGGGCGGATCCCCATCCTCTTTGTTTAGAGTGTTTGGGTCCGGAACACCGTTGGGACTCCTGTTTTTACTGTGACTCCCTTTCGGTCTGGGCTTTTCAACGTCGGTTGGAGCGGTGGGAGGAGGTGTTCGGACGGACCCCTCCTTCGCATTTTCAGGCGTTCATCGACGAGAAGAAAAAACGCCCGGTCAGTTCATTGATTTTCAGAGCTCCCCGGCCGGGGGATACGTTCCCCGGGTTCCTCTCGAGCCGGGAGGGGCGTGGATCGCTCTGTTACCGGGGTTCGCCCTGAGGTGCCTGTCGGGCCTAATAATTCTACCAGAGTTTTCTCCGAGGGTCTCTGTAAGGGGCCTGTGATCACCAGAGTACACTCCGAGGCCCCTCCTGTGGGGGCTGTGTGTAGACCCAGTTCTACTGAGTCGTGGGGTACCGGAGTTTGCTCTGAGGCCGTTCTTTCGACTTCCGTCAAAAACAAAACCGGGGTATGCCCCGAGGTCTTGGCTGGGCTTGAGGTTACCGAACGCATGTTCGAGGCCCGTGCCGATAAGGCTTCTACCGGGCCTAGGTCCGAGGTTCCCCGTACAGAGGCTAAGGCTACCAACAGTTCTGAGGGGCCGGGCAAGGCCCTGTCGTTGACAGCGCACCATTCCCGCTCTTGTGGTAACACCAGATCTGTTGAGGGGGCACAGAAGAAAGTTTCTTCTTTTACCGGCAGTGCCGAGGCTCTTCCTTCGAAGGCTCAGTTGGCAGTTGGTGTGTCGCAGAAACATTCCAGGCCTCATAGTACCGGCTCTGCCGAGGTTCCTTACGTTAAGGCTAAAATTAAAACCCCTGATCCATCGACGGGGACCCCTGCCTCACTTCCTCACGTGCCGCAGTTCCCCTCAGATGAGGACAAAATGGCGCCCTTTTCCGCCACGACCACGGCAGCCATTTTAGGTACTACCTCTACAACTACGCCATCGGCCCCTGGTGTAGGGTTCAGTCCTTCGGGTGAACCTAAGGTCCCCTGTGCGCATCCTTACCGGCCGGTTTATGATTGGAATGCCCGGATGTCTCTTGCGCACAATGTTTCTTTGCCCGTGGGGGCAGCTCCCTTGATTTATATGGATACGTCGGCGGATAAAAGTTCTGAGCTTCTTACAGCTTACTTTCTGCTCCGCTTCCCAAAGTACAAGAAAGTTCCATGAAAAAGTCTTCCAGTAGACCTTTTCCCAGTTCAAGGCGATCGTTCTGAACCAATCTTTGGAGTTCCCTTCCCCAAGTTTCAAATGCAACAATCCAAAAGCAAAAGGGGTCTTGAGACTCCATTCTCAAGAAAACAAATGTGGTTCTTGGAAGCCTCAGGGTTCCCTTCCCCAAGACTTCAATTCTGCTGCCTCTAAAACACCAGGTCAACCTGACCACCTTTCTGGCCCACTTCGCCAGCTCGTATGCAGTGGTTTCCTTAGGCTGTTGTTCAGAGTTCTGAAGATTCACCATTCAGCGCTCTCTGCTCTAGGCACAGTTGTTACACCCCACGGTACACTGGTTGCAGGTCATGCAACCAGGGCCCCAGGACGACTCAGAACACACACAGGTTTCCTTGGCACTTGCTCCGGTGCACCAGGTCACCTCCACTTAGATCCTTTTATGCCGTCTTGGTTTTGTGTGTATTCTTTCACTTGCTTGTCTTCTCCTTATTAGCTTGGTGGTGCTGCCACTGTGTGGTGCCCTACCCCCTGCCAAGCTGTGGCCTTGTGACACTGCATTCACTCGCAAAAGGGTCACTGTCTGACACGTTCCCTTTTTGAATACTTTTGTCTTTGATGTATGAATTAGATCGTTGTGCCACATGTGCTCAATTCGGTTCAGGTGTACACTTTTATTGTTCAGACTTAAAGTTCTGTGCAGCAGTTCAAGAGTCAATGTGCACCTTTTTGTTTCAATGTTTAAATGCCCCTTTAGTTCGTTATTCAAGGAACATTTAGTTGTTCATAATTACATTTCTCTGTAGTTCAGTATTCAATGAACCTTTGATTGTGCAAAGTTGAGTTCATTTTTTAGCTCGGTATTCAATGAGCATTAATTTCTTCAAGGTTAAGTTTCTCTTTAGTTCAATATTGTTGTTTCCATATTGCAGACCAATATTCCTTTGCGGTCTTGTTGAGGCGCCCTGGAGCCTCTCTGCCCTCCTGACACTCACCAGTCTTCTGTGCTTTTAGCAGTGCAAGCCCAGCTCGCCTGCCTTGTGCGTGCCTCCGCACACCGGCACTTTCAGTGCCTCGGTCGGCATGCAGGCAGCGTCCTCTCTGCCCCGGATCCACGGAAGCTCCTGTTGCACGCTGAAGGGTCTGGCAGATCCAAGGCTTGGGGTAGACGCACAGCTCAGCGGCATCAGGTCCCCCAAGTCCACTGGGTGTCTTGCCAGCATCCTGGAAAATCGCCGAGTGATAAGTCCTGCAGGACAAGACACGAACCCCTGACTCTGCTAGGGAGGAGACAAAGGACAGCACCATGTCAATTGTTGCCACCCTCAGGTCCAATTATTTCTTCAAACACCAATGACAGAACCTGAGCCATTTACTCTTGTATTGGGATCTGGTCGAGGGCTTTCTGGCTGCCTGAATAATGCGCATGTTATCCGCAGACAAACCCAAAGGCTCTAGAGCCGTGAACTCAGGCACCATGCCGCCAAGTTGAGCGATTGTGGGGAGGGGTGCCACATCTGCTGTTCCCCTTGGTGAAGAAGATCGGGAGTTACTGGTAACCTGATCGGCGGACACACCGACAGGTGTTCAAGTTCTGAGAACCAAAACCTGGCCGGCCACCACGGAGCTATCCGTAAAAGAGAACAGTTGACAGAACTCTTCAACTTCCAAATTGCTCGATGAACCAGAGGAAGAGGTGGGAAGGCGTAAGCTCTCATATTGTGCCATGGGATCTCGAGTGCGTCCCCCAGAGAGGAGGCTCCCAGCCCCCCTCTGGAGGCGTACTGAGGAAGCTTCTTGTTTACCGCCGTGGCAAAGAGGTCCACCTCTGGTGTGCCCCAACGCAAGAAAATCCATGATAGGATCTCCGCCTTCAACTCCCACTCGTAGCTGACTACTGTCCGTCGGCTGAGGGCATCCGCGTTGACATTCAGCCGGCCCGGGATGTGCACTGCAAGCAGCCAGACCCCATGAAGCACGGCCCACTCCCAAATCTGGATGGACAGGTCCACGAGAGGGGGAGACTTCGTTCCCCCTTGCTTGTTTATGTAGTACATTGACACCGCATTGAACGTTCTTATGTGGACCAGCTTGTTGACAATGAGAGGTCTGAACGCCTTGAGCGCCAGAAAAATCGCCAGAAGCTCCAATTGATTTATGTGCAGGAGCTTGTCCTGAGGTGACCAGAGGTCCGAGACCTGAAGATCTAACGTCGCACCCCACCCGAAAAGGGAGGAGTCTGTCGTGATAGTCACCATGGGGCTTGGGTCCTGAAACCCGACACCCACTGACAGGTTGCTGAGAGAAGACCACCAGTCCAGGTCCACTCTCACGGAATCCGGAATCATTATCCGTTTGGAATCCGGGTCCACAGCCTGACGCCAGGAACTCCGAAGAGCCATCTGGGTCCGTCTCATTTTGAGACGAGCAAGAGGAAGAGCCAGCACACACAAGGCCATGAGGCCCAGAAGTCTCTGGAACCACCAGGCCGACATGCTCTCCGACTGCGTAAACATCTGACACGTGGCCAACAGATCCGCCATTCTGTCCCCGGTAAGATACACTCGGCAGTCTATCGTGTTCCAACGAAAACCCAGGAAAGTCAGGTCCTGTGAGACCGTCATGGAGGATTTCCGCCAGTTCACCGACAGCCCAAGATGGAACAGGAGCTGAAGGAGAGACTGGAGGTTGCCCGCTGCTGCCAACGGGCAAGGGCTGCGTAGGAGCCAGTCGTTCAAATAGGCATACACATGGATACCCTGGAGACGAAGATGGGCCGCGATCACCGACATCTTCGTGAAGACACGCGGCGCCGAACTGAGGCCAAAAGGAAGCACCCAAGTGCTCCTCTCCCAAAGAGAAACGGGGGCATCTCCTGTGTGGGTTCCAAATCAGGATATGCATGTACGCATCCTGAAGATCCACCACGCTGAGCCAATCGCCCGCCTGCAACGAGGAGCGAATCTGGCCGGGCGTGATCATCTCTTGGGGTAGGGAAAGATTGAACTTGGAAAGGTCTAGGATGGTGCGCAGGCCAGCCTGGTTGGGTTTGGGCACCGTAAACAGCCGGGAGTAGAAGCCCTCCCCTCGCTCCCCAAGGGGAACGGGTTCCACAGCTCTGAGGAGCAGAAGTTTCTGAACCTCGGCCTTGATGGAGGGTGAGCCCGACAACTGAAAAGGAGGGTTGAGGGGTGGGGTAGAGGGTGAAGGTAAGCGGAAGCCCGCTCGAGCGACTGACAAGACTCATCTGTCTTCTGTGATGGTCTGCCACGCCTCCCAATGAGACGCTATGCGTCCTCCCACCGGGGTCTCGTGCGAGCGCGGAAATCCCTCATTTGGCAGGTTTATCAGTGGCGGTGCACCTGAACCTGAGTGCTCCAGTCCTGGTTTGTTAAGAACACCCCAAAGGTATGGCGAGCAGTTTGTACTTCATTTGAGGCCTAATGTTTTGCTGGAAGCTAGGGGATAATTGTCATCTGATTATTGATATGATTCCCTTTCCCATGAGGCCAGGGTGGTGAGGCTGCTACCCGATAGTCCCCCTAGGGGGTGGTACTCAGCTGGTGAATCTCATGAGCACCCCCCCTCCCCCTTTGGGACCAGTGACAACCACATTGGGAGAACGCTGTATTCCCACCCAGCACATGACCCTGGTGCCCCTTTACAAAGTTACCCAACTTTTCCTTCCTCACCTCATTGCTCTTCACATTTATCCTCGTACCCGATCTGCTTTCCTAAAACAACTCAAATGAAGAGTACTGAGAAGAGTACTAGTGAGTTACCATCTCAATACTCTGGTACTGAGATGAGGAGGGAATGCAGAGCAATAGAGTATGCATTGAAACCACTTCAAGAAGACATCACCTTTTACCTAGCTTTGTGTGTAAGGGACAGAGTTGGGATTTTGATACTGGGCCGTGGGACTTTTACTTTGAACGTTCTGACACTAGTTGTTTCCATTGAGGAAGGGAAACTCTTGGGGTGGGTTATGGTTTTCATTTCCTTTTTCACGTTTGAGTAAATGTTTATAGCGAACACCATGACCCCTCTGTGATACTTCTGCACAATTGCTGGTAAATCTTTAGCTCTTCATTGGGGCCTATAAGTGCCTGGTTCGCTTGACACCAACCGCCACCAGTAGCCACATTTGGCTCCCAAGACAATGGTGCAATACAAAATTACCCATCTGACATTCTGTGTCTGGGAATTTGCATAGAAAGGTATGCTTAGACGGCTAAAGATTGAACTGTACTATGCACCAGACAAAAAAAGAAATATATAGTTGCTTCTCATTTGGAAGTTAGATTTGTTGCATGCTATGTATTAGTGCCCCATTCTGCAGCAGCAGTGAGAACGAGCTCATCACAGAAAGAGGTTTCAGCAGAGATAAAAATGTTCCAATAACACAGGTTAATTTGTCGACAGATGTAGTGGCAGAGTAAATACTAAATAAGTAGCAGCATGATTGTCAAACTAACAAAAAAGAAATGTTAAAGAAATAAAAAGGGAAAGCAATTTAAAGAAAATGTCAAAATGATGACTTCTAACGTAACATGACCAAGGAATTCTGGATTCAACAAACTGGGAGGAATAGCATACAAGACTGACCAACAAAGAAATGGAAAGAGCGGTTCAAGAAGTGCATTTTTAGGCGTATGCCTCAGAAGCCAGTTCCACCATCTTTTGGGCACTTAAGTCATTGTACTGGACTTTAATAGATCCTGGGTCAGTGTGAGTAACTCCTGGGCAAAGGAAAATCCTAACATCCAGCGACTACTTCTAGCTCCTGCTCCGTGGATTCCAATTTCGATCTCTGCATATGTAATATCATTATCTATATACCCAATATAAAACTGCGGCCATTAACCCAAAGCGCCACCCAGAAGGTACCTAAACATTTGACCACTGCAACTTGTCCTTCCCAAAATATTGCATGCTCAAATGGTTTAGCTGAATTATCTTCTGTAATGTCTGCATCCCCCTCATAAGGACACACTGGCTGCAAGCAGTGGCAGCGTAGATCTATAAAGCAAAAGCTGTGGCCCCTGTGCCATATGCCTATGCTGCCACACACCCAAGGCTTCATTCTACAGCTGGCTGAGGTCCGTAGTCTAGTAGGTTTAGGCGTGTAGGATTTCAGGGCAATGCAGTGCTAGACAACATCCCTCTGGTGTACTGATTTGAGTCCACATTTTGGCAGTTTAATTGGGTGGCATCCAGAGCTTTCTTGGGGACCTGCCTGCCACTCTGACCTTTGCTCACCATTTAGAGAACCCTTTCTAAACCACTGATATTGGTTTGAAATGTGTGCTTTCCCTGAAGGCAGAGCTCCACCTGAATGCATCTTCGTGTTGGGACATCCAAAGGTGGTATGAAGTGGTCCATCATTTCCATGCAAATTACAGAACATTCCATACAAATATGGGAGTACTGCAAAAGTATGCTGAAAGATTTTGTTTTACACAAGGGGTCATTGCACCCGCTCTATAACACCAACACCAAAGCATACCATGCAAATGGTCTGCTGCAAGAGGCTGTTATGCGTCCCACCCACTATTCTGTTACTTCTGCCGACATGAAAAAAACAGAAAATAAGTCCATAGTCTCTGAATTGGACTATTTCTCACTGTCATTATGCTGAAATAGAGTGCATTTAACTTGCTCTGAAATAAAATCAGTCATGTTGTATAGTCTGTGCTTTTTAGGTACTATTACCTTTTTGAATAATGCTTAATTTCTTTTGTTCTACAGGTGCTCCTGTCTTTCAAGGCAAGATGATGATTACAGTAACTGAACTCCGATGCTTGGCAGATACTCCAGCATCTTACCACATTCTGAAGCCATGGTGGGATGTCTTCTGGTACTATATCACCATGGTAATGCTGATGATTGCTGTTTTGGCAGGGGCTCTCCAGCTTACCCAAAGCAGAATGCTCTGCCTACCTTGTAAGGCTGAATTGGATAACCATTGTGTCATGCCTTTGGACGAGCAGAGAGTCAACTCAAGCATATCATCTAGTCCCATGGGGGAAATAACTCCCATTACTGGTATCCGTAACGACCTTCACCGACAGCAGTATTCTTACATTGACGCTGTATGTTACGAGAAACAACTCCATTGGTTTGTTAAATACTTTCCTTACTTGGTGTTTCTACATACTTTAATTTTTGCAGTATGTAGTAATTTTTGGTTTCACTACCCCAGCACAAGTTCAAGACTTGAACACTTTGTAGCAATTCTTTACAAATGTTTTGATTCACCTTGGACAACCAGGGCACTGTCAGAGACGGTTGCCGAACAAAGTGTAATGAATTTACCAAGGAATAGACCCAAATTTTATATGTCTTCGTCTTTAGCTATTGAAGATCAAGAGTCTGGAAGGCAGTTGTTGCAGCCTGCATTAGAATCAACCGGGATAGAAGATGCAAATTCAAGTGTTTTAGGCAAACAAGAAGGGGAGCAAGCCAAGGCTTTGTTTGAAAAAGTAAAGCGATTCAGATTACATGTGGAAGAGAAAGACATTATTTATAGATTGTATATGAAGCAAATTATAGTCAAAGTGATGGCACTACTGATAATTATTATTTATGTTTCCTATTTTTTAACCAACATAACATTTGAAGTTGACTGTCTCGTTGACATTGAAGCTTTCACAGGATATAAACGATATCAATGTGTATATTCATTGGCTGCAATTTTTCAAGTGCTAGCTTCCTTTTACATACTTTTAGTAATGTTCTATGGATTCACTAGCTTTTATGGTTTGTGGTGGATGCTGAGAAGTTCACTGAAACAATATTCATTTGAAGCAGTGAGAGAGAAAAGTAATTACAGTGATATCCCCGATGTAAAGAATGACTTCGCCTTTATTCTCCACTTAGCAGATCAATATGATCCTCTTTATGCAAAACGCTTCTCAATTTTCTTGTCTGAGGTGAGTGAAAACAAACTAAAACAGATTAATTTAAACTTTGAATGGTCTGTGGAAAAGCTAAAGAATAAACTCACAAAAACTTCCCTGGATAAGGTGCAGCTACATCTTTTTATGTTGAGCGGACTTCCAGACAATGTCTTTGAATTGAATGAAATAGAAGTTCTGGTCCTGGAGCTTATTCCCGATGCCAAACTAACCCCTACTATAAGCCAGCTAGTCAACCTTACAGAACTTCATGTTTACCATTCCTCCCTGACTGTGGATCTCCAAGCCCTCAGCTTCCTTGCCGAAAACTTGAAGGTCATGCATTTGAAGTTCATCACAATGGAAAAGATTCCAGGTTGGGTTTTCCATCTAAGAAACTTAAAGGAACTGTATTTATCAGGGTCTCTTCTGCAGAGCAACTACACTTCAGTGTACATTGAAGGACTTCGGGAGCTGAGCAATTTAACATCTCTTTATTTGAAAAGTAGCCTTTCACGCATTCCTCTGGTTGTTACTGACATGCTACCAGCACTACACAAATTATCTATTGACAATGAGGGAAATAGACTGATGGTACTTGCCAGTCTAAAGAAAATGACAAACCTTAGGTGTTTGGAACTACTCAATTGTGATTTGGAGCGCATTCCTCATCCAATTTTCAGCCTGAGTGATTTGCGTGAAATTGACCTCAAAGGCAATAATTTGAAAACCGTAGAAGAAATAATTAGTTTTCAGCATCTGCAGAAGCTTACCTCTTTGAAATTGTGGCAAAACACTATTGCTTATATCCCAGTGCAGATTGGAATACTAGGGAACCTGGAACAACTCTACTTAAATTTCAATAACATTGAAAGTATACCCTTGCAGCTTTTCCTATGCACTAAGCTTCGTTACTTGGATCTCAGCTATAACAATCTCACCTTCATTCCTGAAGAAATACAATTTCTGAACACACTGCAATACTTTTCTGTGTCAAACAACAACGTAAGTATCTCCACTTTATTAGTTGTTATTGGAGCAGATAATAATTGTGAATCTAATGAAAACTTAAGTAGCAGAGTGGATGTATAAGGCAATAAGTCAACCACCATCTTGCCTGACTTCCCATATCTGATATAGCAGAAACTCATTTGAAGTTTAATATCGGTTGAACCAGTAGTTGAAGTGCATGAAAAGAAGTAGTGGAACTAGTTTCCCTGCTGGCTGTCCCCGCTCCCCACAAACCCCATCGCCATGCCCCCTCACACGCACCATACATACCCCCAAACAAATGGCTCTGCTGCTTAAGGAAACGTTCAGTGCAGTGCACTGAAGTGCAGGTTTTAACTGCTTCCTACACCTTTTTATTTAAAAAAGAAACCATTCTGTAAAGGTATAGGAACAGTAAATCTTAATTTAAAAAGTAGAGGAGCACTGCTCCCGCCCCTTCAACCACTGGGCTGAACCAAAATTACCAGTTTACCTTGTTTTTGCTTCCTTGCAATGGCAGTGTGTATACTTAACAATAATGCAAAGATAAAGAACTTTCTCCTGGTTATTCCAATGGGTACAGATAATTCATAAATCTGTTTTCAGATAATTATTTATTGAAATATGTATTTCACTATAATTATATAGACTATGACTATCAGTAGGGAACCAAAATGTAATAGAAATTTAACTGACTACACCCATAAGAACAATGCAATAAGTTGAACGTTTCTAAGTGTATAAGTATATATAACTTGTAGAAATCATATTCCAAAATATTCATACAATGTAATTTTGAGTTTTGTTTTATCCTGCTAATAAAGTCCAGTTAGTTTATACTTCAGCATTACAAGGGGTAGCGCTGAGCAGGGAATACGATGGCCGGTCGCTCTTGTACAACAAGCCCACTCCCTCACCACAGCTGACTGCCCAGACAATTACAAAATGTGGTTGTGTGCTCCTCAGGTTTATTACCTAGTTAAGGGTCCGCTGGCTTAACTGAAAAGTGGAGTATTCCACACTGATGGCATGGCTTCAAGAGAGTGACTCCCCGCCTCCTCATGGGAGTTGTTGACTCGGCCATGCTGAGTATTTATGATGGCATCCAAAGCTGCACTCTCTGGCTGAAGAAGCGTTGTGGGGGTAGTGAGTGTTCTTTCACAGCACGTCCACTAGACCAGAAAATGGAGAGGTTGGTGGTACTGGGTGACTGCAGCTGTTTTTGGCATTGATGGAAGCAGCGGATTACCCACGGCTACTTTGCCAATTGAATATCCGGTGAGAGTGGTTAGAAAGGAAAATTACTTACCAATGATGTTCTTTTTATGGATTCTCCTCCCACAGATTCCTTATCTCGATAGATATTCTCCAGCACAGCTTTTTCTTTTTTTCTGGTGGGGAACCAACATAAAAAATGTAAACGGGCCTTTTTTTCAGGCTCAAAGTGTACTTTTCTGAATTGGTGTATTTTATACATTTTATTATTATAATTTTCTTTTTTTTAAATATATTGTTCTTGGTTAGAAAATCAACCTTTAACACATAAATTTAAAATGAGATTACGTTAAAGTGCACTAAAAGTAAAAGAACATAGAAAATGTAACTAACCAAAAAATAGGATCTCATATCATGATGATTTTCATTACATTGGTACACAAGGACATACGAGTAATTTCTTTTGTCAACCTATTTACAAATTCATGAAATACCAATATGTTCTAAAAATCTGATAGTTTCTATAATCGGTTGGGTAGTCTCACCTCTAAACATTCTCGCACATAATTTCTCTTCAAGTGAGTGTTTAAAATGTTCATATTATTTACCAAACAGTTCTTGCCTTATTAATGTCAGCTGTGAGCAAGTGCCTTAGTGTCTCCATGTGTCTGTTACAAAATCTACATAGCCCAGTTCTTTAACACTGCGTTCTACTACCCAGCACTTCCTTTGTTGGCCATAGGTTCATTCTCATTTTGAAGAACCCCTTCCTAATTTTTGGTGAGGGAAAGCTATTTAAATATTTAGGCAGTACATTCAAGGTTCTGTTTTCTTAGACAATGATGTAATTTTGAAAGACATTGTATCTATAGCACCCTTGAATGGTATTACACCAGTCTGTCCTGTATAGTTTCTGCTTGGAAGTTGTAGGTCTGCTTATCAGCGTTTCCAATGCTATGCCTGCAATATTTAGCCAGTTTAAGCAGTTTCTCTTCCAGTCCCCTAACAATCCCCCATCCCGGTCCTTTAACACCTGTCGTAGAATCCGCAGCATAGAGTCACTCTCAGCCATAATGAGCTTCCTAAAAAAAGACTGACCTTTCCATTTTACAGCCACCAATGAAGAGACTAATCCCAAATTGTGGCGAATAATCTGTATCGGGGTGTCTTTTGGTAGTCCCAATATTCTTCTCCAGAATAGTTCCTCTGATCTATTCAATTTTTCCTTCCACTCCATATGTCATGATAGGGACTGCCTTTTGTTTATAGACTGTCAAAAATAGAGCATATGAAAAGCAACCAAACTTTTTCTTGATTAGTAACCCTTGAGACGCTGCTGTAGTCCTTTGTAATTTCAAATTGCTCTTATAAGGGATTTCTGACCCTGATACATTCAGTAGATTACCCAAATATCGATACTCCAGGATCCTTTCCAGAACTATATTATCAACCTTCACCACAATCCTTTTTTTTGAGTGGTTTGTTTAGGGGCCAGGCACATTACCTTTGTGTTTTTTTTTAAATGTATTTTTAATTTGTTTTGCTCATATTAGACCTTTACAAAAAGCATATATAAAACAGTCTTACAATTAAAATATATGACATGACACATTTCAGGCCCTCTAAATATAAAGAAAAAAATAGAAAATTTGACTTTAGAGCTTCATTGTGGGTCTTCTAACACATGTTCTCTTTTTGTCCAAGTACTAATCAAGAAAGAAACCGACCAGTTTTTTCCTTCCTTACCCCCCTCTTTCTCATAAGTCTCTTTACGATTACTATCCTCATTTCCATTAATCTCCATGGAAAGCAGACCGATCTTTGTTGGGACTTGTCCTACTGCAATTGTCATAGCAGTATTACGCCCTGAAACGAAGGGATTCCAAAACATTTCTGAACACAGGCATTCTACTCTGTTTACAAATCTTGAAAAATACCTGATTCTAATTTCCTGCGTTCCTGCGCAGTCTCGAAGCAGATGTTGAAGATTTTATTTTCTTGTATCTGCTCACGTTTTGCAGAGAATTATAGCTTTGTGTTTTTGATCTCTAATACTTAGGATTTCGCCTGTGTCAATTAAGTTTAATCGTGTTCTAAAGAATATATTTCTGGAGTCACGATCTGGATGTCTCCTTAAATACTTTGGCAATTCACCCAGCTTTTTTTCTACAATCAAAAAATCATTTGTTGGTTTTGTTAGCTGCATTTTTGTCCCTGTTTTGATCCAGTCCATTGTTTCTTTCTTGGCCTTCAGAGGATTTTCTTTCAGGGTTTCCAGTGTCGAGTCGGCTTCATCCAAGGTACCCTGAACTATTTTTTCCAGCTGTCGAAGAATCTTAGATTTGTCCAATGGGTGCTGCATTTTTATGTCCTCGTAGAGTGAATTCTTTTTTGGCATTATTGTCAGCCTGTATAACGAAAGCAATCTCCATCCCACTTTTTGTTTTAATGATTTTAAGCAGAGTTCGAATCATAACACAGACATAGGGATCTTTTCCAGAGCTGACCTTCCATTTTTTGGCAATCAATGTCGGTTGTGCCTCCAGCCCATAAAGAAGCACTGGTATAATTTTTGCGGCATAAAACAATATTAACGGAAAAATTGAAAATTAACAGAGGTCATAAGAGATTTTTTTCATTTGTGACACTGCTTTCTCAACCTTCTGTTTCATTTCTAATTCCACTTTGGTAACTGAGGGTGTTGAGAAAACCGTAAAGCCCAAATAAACTAGCGCCTTTGTTCTCCCAATTGGCTCTTCTTCGAGGAACCACTTTCTATAGTTAATATGCTTTGCCGGATGTTTCATCACTAAAATCTCTGATTTCTTGGGATTTATTTGGAGTCCATTCATTTTGGTATATACACTTAGGCCATTCAGAAGATGTTATAGTCCTATTGCTGTCCTGTCAAATCGAACTATGTCGTCTGCATAAGCGAGCCCAAATATTTTGGTAGAATTTAATTTTGGGCTCGCCATTGTCCATGATTGCAGAAAGGCCCCCAGGTCCGAAAGATCTAGATTAAAGAAGAATGGTGCTCCCAGACATCCTTGTCTCACACCTTGTTCAACCCTAATTGAGACGGTAAAATGACCATCCTCATCCAATCTTACCATCAATGAAGTGTCCTTATGTAACTCAATCAGTATTGACAACAGATTTCTTGGTAGTCACCATTCCCTCAGTTTGCCCAGAGTTTCTCTCTTATTACGAGATCGAAGGCCTTTGAAAAGTCTTTCCAGGCTCCATATATCAGGTCTTCCCCGTTTTCTTTGGAGTATTCTGCTAACAAACTCAGTGTTAGACCATTTAATGTTGTAGACATGCCGCGTCTAAACCCTGTTTGACATTTGGAAGGACATTTGATCTAATTGAAACAAAAGGATTTGCATAAAGATTTTGCTTTCAATATCCAGGAGGGCGATTGGTCTATAGTTCTCTGGTTGAGATCTATCGCCCCCCCCTTGAAAAAAGGTATAACAATTGCTTGTTTCCAAGAAGCAGGAAATCGTTTCCACGCTAATCTCTCATTAAAGAGATTATAAAGGAGGTTTGCCCATGTTTTCACATTGTTTAACACCTGGTAGGTGAGACCGTTAGGACCCGCTGCCTTCGATGATGAGGCACTCAGTATGAGTTCTTCTATTAAGTTTGTCATATTTGAGTTCCCATTGTATGGTTTCTTGCTCCCCGCCTTTGAAGGCTGATGCATTTTTACAGTTCTTTGTCAAATACTCTGTCCGGCTCTTTTCATTTACCAAGTCGCATTGAACATTATTTGCACCTGCTTTCTTCCCCACTTTATTTATAATTGACCCGAAGTTCCGTGAGCTATTTTCACAAAGGCTGTAAGCATGTGTTCATTGTCTCATTGGATTCTTAGTACTTTTCTTTCTCTTAGCCATTGCTTATAATCTCTTGAGTTTTTGTAGTTCTCTTCATTCTATTTGGTTTATGATGTTTTTCTTTGCTTCTCTACAATCTCTCCTTAGGATCTTTTTCCGTTACCACGTTTCTTCGTCAAATGAGTGTTGATGATGGGTTGTATTCTTCAGTAATCCTGGATTTGGTGGATGGACAGACCAAAAGAAGGACATAAAGCATTCAGGCCTGCAATTTTCCTTTTGATCTTTCACAGGGATGTAGTTCAGTTTGTCATTTAGCTTTATCCCCTCTCTCTTGTATTTAACCAGTGTTACTTTGCCTTTATTCACAAGTAGGTCCTCGACATACTTCTTCTGATCTTTACTTTTAATATTTTGAAGGCTAGCTTTTATGCGAGCGTGATCACTCCCTTTTCCCCATATGATCTCCAACGCTGTTTCCTTAACTCTTCTGAGACAAAGAAATAGTTCAGCGTGGAGAAGGAATTACATCGCTGCCATGTTGGTCTTGAAGGAGTATCTCCCTGAACCGTCCCCAGGAGTTTAGGTAGTTTACCCATTGCGTTCCTGCCTTTGATCTTTTGGCCCATTTTAAGTTATTTTTGGGGTCTTGGGTTGCTAGGCATTGCGCATTCAGGTCACCTCCAAAGATCACACTGGCTTCTCCATGATATAATGCAATCTTTTCCAGTACTGAGGTTAGCAACATATGAAAGTTTTGTAGGCTAATGCGAGCCTAAATATACATTTATTATTATGAGATGTGAATAGCCCTCTGGTGTTTGCACCGTTATTTTGCATGCCAGAATACCATCCCGTTCTCTATGTATAAGCGTGACCTCTTTACTCAGGGAGTTATTAACACCAAGTAGTAGCCCTCCAGATGGGCGGCCTTTTAGTTTTTGAGTTGCTGGCACAGTAAACATAGTAAAGCCATTGATTTGTATTGGATGCGTGTGCCAGGTCTCTTGAAGTAAGATGACATCCGAGTTGGAGAAGAGCTTTCTTTCTCTTACTTGCTGTAAAATGGTTTGGTCCACGGGTGTTCCAGCTCGTTATGTTTAATGCGCCTTGCCTAAAGATTCTATTGACCTAGACCAAGTCTTTGGAGTACCTGCGTAAGAATCTATGGAAGTGCTTCTAGCGTATTGACTTTTGAGTCTCCATTTTTCTCCTGAGTACTCGCCCATACCTTCTGGTTTGGAAGGTCCGCAATTCTTGAATTTTGCTCTTCAGGAACAAAACTCCCCCTTTCTTTTTCTCACATTGTTTCCATCAGGGGTATTTCCAAAATTTGCAGATTAACTTTTTCTAGTTCTTTATTACTTCTTATCGCTTTCCACGCTTTTAATGAAGCAAATCCCACCTCTGCCAATTTCACATCACTTCTGCTTGGGAACTTTACATATTCCATGTCTCCCGATCCAAATAAAAAGAGGTTCGGGACTTTCGTTAAAGTAATCCAAGATGGCCCCTCTACATAGTGAAGTATGCTGGGGAATTTGATTTAATGCTCTAAGGCAACATTTTAGTTCGGTGTATTCTTTCTCTTCTGATTTGTCCCCCAATAACTGGGCCTGAGGATTCTCCTCCAGAGATCCTGGATTTAAACAATCTTTGCCTTTCCCCTTTTGATTATCTTCTATTTCCTTCTTCTTCCCTTGACCATTTTTTACTTCGGTCACCATGGGGGGAATTATATTTCCATGAGAGGCTCTTTGTAGGAAGATCGGTGCTATTTTTATAGGTGGTTTTGTTGTAACAGCAGTGGGTTTTTTTTTTTTCAGTAGATTTGTATTTCTCCGGCATGGGGTCTGGCATGGATTCACAGGCTCATGAATATTCCCCGTCGTCGGGCTCGGAATCCTCGGTAAAGAAAAATAAGTATCAGTTTCGTTTCTGATCAGTCTTTCGTAGTAGTAACCAATCACTGATCTCTGCGTCATACTGACCACAGCCAATGACTGCCATCTCCCTAAACCCCGCCTCTGGCAGCCATCTTCAGATTTTTACCGCACATTCATGTGTTGGGATCCTCGTGCTATTGCTCTCGAGCTGTAGTGCATTTTCGCGCTTTTTCATAGGAAAATTCTCTCTTTTTTCGGTCAAAAGAGCCTCAAGCTCCACCGTTTCTTTATCCGATCAACCGGGACCCGTGTCGGATTCCTCTACGCCCCTCAAGGGTGAAGATTTCGTCGAGCCACGCCTTTGGAGGACTCCAGAAGTTTCTCAGGCCCATCTCGGACATGGCCCAGGAGAAGGGAAGCTCGACGCCCGGAAAGCTGTTCAGGGTCTGCCCTGGATGCCAGCTTCAGAATGTCTTTAAGGAGGACGAACACTCCCTTTGCCTCTACTGCCTGCATGAGGACAAGACGCACGTGGAGAAGGACTGTGCGTTTTGCGGCAATATGTCGGAGCGGACCATGAAGGACCGCCATCTGCGTCTCGCCAACTGGCTGGAAGGGAAGAGCCCGTCAGGCGAGAAAAAGAAGTCCGAGCGGTCTTCTAAGACCTTTGAGGGCGCCCCGGCGACGGGGGCCCAACAGAAGGCCAAGCACCACGAGTCCGCTGGCACCGGGAGTGCCGAACGGTCAGGCTCTACAGTTGCCAGGCAGGGCGCATCTTCCCCGGCGCCATCAACCACGAGCCAACGCTCTGTCTCGGGTAAGAGGAAGGCCGAGCACCCGGCGAAGTTCCTGGAGAGACCCCGGTCGAGCTGGAAGGCCCCATCGGAGGGGGAGCGAGGCGGTGACCCTCCCCCCAAGGAGAAGGCGGTGAGCGCACCGAAGGCGGTGAAAGCCTTGATCCACCCTGCCAAGGCCTCTATCGAGACAGTCGCGGCGGCCCTGGCTCAGCCTGTGGAGGCTACACCAGTGGAGGCGACTTCGGGGCCCAGAGTCTCCCTGCCACCACGGAGGGAGTCCTCTTTCAAGCCCATCGACAGGACCCCCGTGAAACCTCCGACGGAGAAGAAAAAGGGGGGGCAGGAGGTCGTCGTGGATTCGGCCTCAACCTCTGAAGAGGAGCTGATCGAAGTCTTAAGCCACGGCGTTGGCGTGGAAGAAGACCAGCCTGTCGGGAGGGACCCCGACGTAGGAGACGACTAGAACGTCGAGGGTGCCGACGAGGCTCCTGACCCCCCGTCAGAATCCCCTCAACCAGTGCCGCAAGACAACTCGGCGGCCATTTTGTTGGCTATACAGTCCTCATGCTCGGAGATAAGGACGAGATTGCCGTTACCACTGACGGAGGAATCGCTCCCGACGGGGGACCCGGAGCCAGGCCCTTCTGGGAGCCCTCCTCCTATGAGAAGGAGGGTGATTTCTTGTCGTCGTTAGATTTGGAGGATCCTTACTTCCATATCCCCATCCTAAAGGGACACCGAAAGTTTCTCAGATTCGTGGTCCAAGGGCGTCACTACCAGTTCAGAGCCCTTCCCTTCGGATTAAGGTCGGCACCCAGGGTGTTCACCAAGTGCCTCGCACCAGTGGCGGCGCGGCTGTGCCTTTAGGGGATCTACGTCTACCCCTGCCTGGACGACTGGCTCATCCGAGCAAAGACAAAAGAGCTCGCTGCGGAGCACACGGCGAGGACCGTCCAACTAATCACGGACCTGGGATTCTCCATAAACTACGCCAAGTCCCACCTGGTGCCCGCGCAAGACGCACTGTTTCTGGGAGCGAAACTCGACACAGTGGCGCTTCTGTCCTCTCCGTCGGAGGAAAGGACGAGGGCCATCTTGGGCAAGGTGCAGCGGATGCTGGTTGCGGACGCGGCCAGGGTGAGGTCCATCAAATCCCTCCTCGAAATGATGTCTTCTTGCATTTATCTCATCCGCCTGTCCAGGCTTCGGATGCGCCCGTTACAGGAGTTCCTGGACGCTCGCTGGATCCAGACGACGGGCAGCTTCGAGGACAGGATCACACTCGACGAGAGCTTCCGACGAGCGATCCGGTGGTGGGGCACCCGCGCACTCCCGACGGCGGGCATGGACTTCCAGACCCCGGACCACCAGAAGACAGTGACCACGGATGCCTCCCTGCAAGGGTGGGGAGCGCACACCGAAAATCAGCACACGAGGGGCCTTTGGCTGCGGATGGAGAAGTCCCTCCATATCAACGTCCTGGAGCTCCGTGCAGTGTTTTGGGCCCTCCAGTCCTTTCTTCCATCCCTCAAGGGCAAGGTGGTGAGGATCTTCACCGACAACACCACCACCATGTTCTACATCAGGAAGCAGGGCAGTAGCAAGGGATGTTTCTGGTGCCGTTTCATCTGGCAGGAATAAAAAACACCATCGCCGACTCGCTCAGCAGAGAGCTGCGCTCGTGCCACGAGTGGAACTACGACAGGATCTAGTGGACCGCCTCTTCCGACGGTGGGGCACACCCCAGATCGATCTGTTCGCGACGGCGACGAACTCCAAGTGCCGGAGGTCCGCCAGCAGGTTTCCCCAGCCGAGGAGCATGGGCGATGCTTTCTCGTTCCCCCTGGGAGGGCCTGTTCCTATACGCGTTCCCTCCATTGCCGTTGCTGATCCGGCTCATCGACCAGCTCAAGAGGTCACGGTGCAGGATGATCCTCGTCGCACCTGAGTGGCCGAGGCAGATATGGTTCCCGGACCTTCTGGACTTGTCAGCGTCCCCGTCAATCAAGCTGCCAGTGGACGCGGATCTTCTCTCCAGGGAAGGAGGCGCCATCCTCCATCACGACCCGAAGTCGCTGAACTTGCAGGCCTGGCTCCTGCAGCGTTAGAGTTTGGAGGTTACGACATAACGGCCGACTGCAGAGAGGTTCTTGCAAAGGCCAGGGCGTCCTCAACTCTTAAATGCTACAGACACAAATGGAAGAGGTTCTCTGTCTGGTGCCACGCACAGAAGATTAACCCTCTACGGATTACGGCTCCTCAAGTACTGCCGTACCTACTGACGCTGGCCAAGGCTGGACTGGTGCACGCTTCCATCAAGATTCATCTTGCTACGATCTCCCGATACACCAGAACCACGGGACGGACGTCTTTGTGGTCTCATCGTCTGGTGAAAGAATTCATGAAGGGACTGTACAGATCGTTCCCGCCGGTGAAGGCTCTGGCCCCGGCGTGGGAGCTCAACGTGGTGCTGACCAAGCTCATGGGACCTCCGTTCGAGCCTCTGCACTCAGCTCCGTTGAAGTTCTTGTCGCGGAAAACAGCGTTTCTTGTGGCCATCACCTCTGCACGACGGGTGGGAGAGATCCAGGCCCTTTCCTGCAAGCCCCCGTACTTGACTTTTCACGACACAAGGGTAGTGCTCAGGACGCACCCCTCCTTCATGCCCAAGGTGCCGTCAGACTTACACCTCAACGAACCCTTGGTGTTGCCTGTTTTCTTCCCGTCGCCTTCGTCGCCGGCTGAAAGGACTTTGCACTCGCTTGATGTGGCTAGAGTGCTGAAGTACTACGTGGACCGCACGAAGAGTTTTCGGAAGACGTCACAACTTTTTGTGAACTTTGGACCTGTCAAACAGAGGAAGGCTCTCTCAAAGGCTTCTATTTCCAGATGGCTCTCCGGCTGTATCATGTACTGTCATCGGTTGGCAAACCGGGCGCTGCCTTGCCGTCCGAGAGCCCATTCCACCAGAGCGATCGCAGCTACCACGGCGTTCCTATCTGGTGTGCCCCTGCTGGACATCTGCAGGGCTGCTACGTGGAGGTCGACGCACACCTGCACGAAATTCTACTGCGTCGACCGGGATTCCAGGGAGGAGTTCAGGGTCGGCCAAGCGGTGCTGCGCAACCTGTTTGCCTAAGGTGAGCCTGGTGAGAAGGTAAGAGATGCTTAATGTTGAGTTGTGGTATTGCTTAATGTTGAGCCTGTTGCCACCTCCCGTGGTTGTGCATGTGTGTACTGCTATGTATTCTTTTATTCATGAGGTTGTGAATCCATGCCAGACCCCATGCTGGAGAAGGAACAAGTTACTTAACTGTAACTGTTGTTCCCCAGCAAGGGTCTGGCATGGATTCACATGCGAACCCTCCCGCCTACCCCTCTGCGGCTCTTCACTTGGTCATACTGCCACTTCACGTGCTACCAAATCTGAAGATGGCTGCCAGAGGCGGGGCTTAGGGAGATGGCAGTCATTGGCTGTGGTCAGTATGACGCAGAGATCAGTGATTGGTTACTACTACGAAAGACAGATCAGAAACGAAACTGATACTGATTTTTCTTTACCGAGGATTACCAGCCTGACGACGGGGAATATTCATGAGCATGTGAATCCATGCCAGACCCCATGCCGGAGGTTCTCTTTTTTTACTTCTTAATTCTGGAACCTCTTCTCCCCCCCCTTATTGTTTTCCTTTGCATGTGTCGGGAGCTTTCCACTTTTTCCCACCGCTTTTTCCCGTCTTCCGTTCACTGTGTCCAGAGCTTTGTCACCATTTTCATCCTTTGTTGTTTCTTCCTGAATTATAATTGTCTTCTCTCTGCTTTTTATGTGCTTATCACTCATCAAATTCGGCCCCTTTAATTTTCCTGATGGACCGTTTTTTGATGGCTTTGACGTATGACTGGAAATGCTGTTGTACTTATCCTTTTGCCTCTCTTCTTTGTTTTCCTTCTTCCCTTAGATCTTTGTTTACCAGCTTCTTCCCAGTTAGGAGATTCTTCTATCTTATTTTCTGACGAAACCCCTTGTTTTATTATGGGAGATTCAGTTACTCCATCCTTTTCTCCTATAACCTGTGCGAGTCTTCTAAATTCTTCCAGAACAGATTCCGAAAGAGGGGTATCGTCAAAGCACTCGGTCCTTGATCTGTATTTTTTGTACCTGCTAGGTCCCTGTTCTTCAATACTTTATCATCCTTCAAAAGGGATAATATTTCTAACAATAGGCAATTTTTCTTATCTTCCTCCTCTTTGTTTTTTGCCTGAGTGCTTTCAATGGCTGTTAGATCTAAGTCTTGTTTTGCAAGCTCCACCCTCTGCTCTTTCAATGAGGGTATAGTTATTGTATTGATTGTTGAGGTCAACCCCACTATAGCTGGTTCTATACGGGCTGTTTCTCTGTTCACCTCCAATAGAGTTCCAGCTTGTAATTGTACTTCAGATTTCAGTTGGTCAAAGGCCGTTACCAAAGAATTTAATACAAAATTCAAAGCTGCCAAAGTATCTGTGCTTGATTGCTTCAAAGCCTCTTCTTCTGCTGAATTCCTATGGTCTTGCTCTGCTTCCATAGGTGAATCAATTGCTTCTTTGCCAGTATTCTCTTCCGGCGAAAGTATCCACTCTTCGTCTCCTTCCCTCAATGAGTCAGTTGTTACCTCCTTTCCATTTGAGTTCATTTCTTGCGTAGTAACCGATGGGGAAACTGCTTTTCTGGGTATAGACTCCATATCTTCATTTTCTGTAGCGATTTTGTTCCTGGAGTTTATCTTGTTCTCGTTTTGGCTTCGTTTTTTTTCTTCCCGAAGTGTTCCTCAATTTTCCTTTTGGATTTTATTAGTCGTAGTAGTATATTCCAACCCACGCTTCCATGGCTGTGCAATATCAGATGGGGTGCTAGTAGATGTCAAGCCTCCTGTATGTCCCGCGTGCACCTGTACTGTAATTGTGTTGGCTATTGCCAAACTTGAAATGGTAGCACTCTGTGGTAATGGTTCTGTTTATTGGCTTCCTAGTTCCTCTGTATAGGAGCCATCCCATTCAGGGTATCTATGGTCATCTTGCAGGGCTTAACTGTGCAGTTTCATGATTAAATATTTCTCGAATGGTAAAGGTACCAAACTGTAACTGCAGCAGTCTTTGTCCCCAGAAATCAGATTAGTTGCAGTCTGTTCTCCTAGTGCTTGGTTTCCTGCAGTATCAATTGCGTTATTACACCCAATCTTGTGTGTTGTTTGCCCCAGCTTCTGGTGAGTCTGTTTTTTTTTTAAAATTATTATGCTGTCTCTTTCAAATATATAATCCTCGGGTCAAAGGATGCAAACTTAGTATAGCGGCCCGCAGTCCCCAAGGAGTGTTTGACCCAATTCAATATTTAGATATATAGGTCTAAAGAGGATCTAGATGGCCAATGAGAGTTGAAATAGCTTAGAGGAGCTTGACAGCCCGCTATTTAACAAGCCAATTTTACAAAATATTATATATTATATATTGTATATTAGGCCAAATAAAATATTTAAAATAGTTTCTGTCCTGTTTTTTTATCCGGTTTTCTATCCGGTGAACATTGTAAATCCCGCCCACCCACACTCCACCCAAGCGGCTGTAGGTGTAGATGTAGATGTCATAGCAGCATTACCAGCTGCCGTTAAACAGCAGGTAGTACATCAGCAAACAGTATTTACCTTCACTGTGAACGTAGACGGCCCTTCGAGCCCACCTTCGCTCCAAGCGCTGCACCAAAACACAGTGCGCGCTGAGAGACGGGGCTATGGAGTTGAAGCCGATGCTGCCAAATTTCCAAATTGCTCCACCAGCAGTTACACTGGCTCCGGCGCTTCCACTCGTCTACCGCACTTCCGCACTCCTCCTCTGAGCGCTGCGAGCAGGAGCTGGACGCAGTAGCTGGACGCTGGTTGCTAGCCGCTGGTTTCTGCAATGGCCGCTGCGATAGCCCGTGGAGCCGAGGAACTGGTAAGTTTGGGAAGAGCCGTGCCGTGTGACCTCCGAACAGTGAAGAATCAAGCCGCACTGAGTCTTCTCACAGAGCTTGCACAGAACTCAGCCGCCTCCGATTCTCACCCTGTCTTAATTCCCTTTGTTTTTCTAGCATTTATTTTAAGCCCATTCTGTTGGCAGTATATTTCCAGCCCAAGTAACAGTTTTAAGTCCCACTGGCGTCTGATCAATCAGGACCAGATAATCTGCATATAGGAGCCATTGAATTACATGGTTTCCTATCTTCAGTGGGAATGAGCTGGTACTTTTCAAATAGGCCCCAAATCTGCCAAATAAAAATTATACTGGCCCGGGGCTAACACCCCTGTTTCGTTTCAATCCTCTTGCCGTTGGAATTGATTTAGACAGAAGCCCTTGCTGATTTAGCCTTACCTGTATTGAGGTGTTATGATGAAGGCCCTTAGGTAAATGAGGGGCAGCCCCATTTTTCTAGTTTCCTCCAAAGCCTGGCCCTGTTGACTGAGTCGAAAGCTGCTTTGTAGTCGAGAAATGCTAAGTAAAGGGGCGGACTGGTGAGTTTCGCTTGTTTATGTAGGTTTAAGGGAGCCAAATTTATGGCGGTGCCTAGTGGCGTCACAATCCCTGACTGGAATGTATCAATTATGCCTTCGTCCCTCACCCAAGTCGATAGTTTGTTTAAAAATCACTCTCCCAAATATTTTAGCTGAGATATCCCAAAGTGCCATCGGGCGATAGTTTTGTGGATCAGCCTGTGGGCCTTTTTTGTAAATTGGGACTATCACCGATGTTTCTCTCCCTGAGAACTAGATGGAACATATTAGATAGTATATCAGCCCATTGCTCCGGATGGGCCTTCAACATGTCGTTTGACAGCCCATCGGGCCCAGGCGCTCAGGATGCAGAAAGGAGCGCAATAATTCCCAGTATGTCGTCTTTATCAAATGTAAGTAATAATGATTTGTTCTTTATGTTTAGCTTGAATATGTCTTTCTGACTTATAGTTGTGAGTGCATATAGATCTTGGAATTGGTCTATCCAGGCTTCGTCCGATATCATATTGGCCTGTAATTCTTGCTGTTCCGTACCCTGCTTCTGATTTAAAATTGCCCATATTTCTGCACTGTTCTTAGTTGCTAATGCTTTAATCATGCATTCTGCATCTCTCTGTAACACTAAAGGTTTATGTGTGCAAAGCCAATTTTTGCTTAACGTTTTCAATTAATTTTCATCTTTTTACCGGGTCCCTAAATTCCAGACACAAAATGTCCTGTCTAAATTGCTTTTTTTTTTCTCTGCCTCCTGTACATCATAAGCATGGGTATATTTACTTCGGTTGGTCATTCTCCTTGGTCATTTTATCATGAACTGACCTAAGAGTAATGGATAGTACATGATCTCAGTACCTAGTCCCACTAATTGCTATTTAAATAATTTCAGCGTGGACAGTGTCCATTTAAATCGGATTTTCCCAGAGGAGACCTTCAGATTTACTCCATAAATGGGTCTCATATAGTGAGAGCTTAAGACGGCCCAGCTAATCAACACTAAATCACAATTGCTGCTATTCTGAGGGATCACTATCGGGTCCTGTATTGAATCGAACAGCCCTCTGGAGACAAAAACGTAACCCAGAATGGCTGCCCAATTCCCCCTGGACCAGGTCGCTTTAGGGGGCATATCCCCCTTTTGAGTACAGTTTACCATTAGCAAGCCCCTAGATTCCATTAAGGCCAGCCAGCCATGCCTTGGATTTTTCTCCCTTTGCACCTTTCCCCTCCGCAAAACAGGAATTGTTTAAATCTCCCATTATAATGATTCCTTCAATTGAAGTTTCTAACATACACATATCCAGTAATTGATTAACGACCCTCAAAAATGCATCTGTAGTTCTCCCCACTGGATTCCAATTTAAATTAATAATGCCCCACGAGGCACCGTGTCCCAATCAAGTTTAATTAGCTCGGAATATAAACTGGGGACGGCCAATTAATATTTTTAATTCCTCTTAAAACTCACCCCAAAGAAAACTTTAAAAAGTGGGGTAAGCTGAGGTGGTGCTGAGGAATATTTCGGAGGAGAATTCATAGAAACAACCTTTACCAGGAAGTTATTTTCCCTTCAATGTATTGAATCCTCCCATAGATTCCTCATCTGGATAGACATCTATCCCAGTAAACTAGAAGGCAGGCTGAAAGCATTAGACCAGAAAACCTTTTAAACTGGTACTGCCAAAATGGTTATCCCTAGGTGTGGACAGATCCAAACTGTAATTCTTTGTATGAAGAGTTGTTTGCTTGTCGGCCTGGCAGATATCTTCCAAAGTCACCCCTCATGTGGCCAAGGGACCCACAGACTTCCTTCCCAACCTTTTCATAGCTCTGCGCTCTGCATAAGACGATCCAGCAAGATAATTGTTTGGTAACCACATGGCCCAGGCACGTCTGCAGGAATGTAACAAACAACTAGTCGTCCCTGCAAAATGGTGCCGCCCTATCCACGTAATAATTTGCCCTCCGTTTTGGATCCCATCTATGGAGCCTCGCCTCCATCAATGGTTGGGATAGTGGGAAAAACACTGGCAACCCTATGTTCTTGTTAACGTGGAACTCAATACAAACTTCGACAAAAATGAGGCCTAACTGTTTGCCTTTCCCTTTAAAATAATTGGAGAAACGGGGCCTTACAAGACATCGCCTGCATCTCACTTGAACACCTGACTGATATGATCATCACCATCAACAAAGTAAGAAGCATTTTTGATGTAGAGTGCCAAAAGCTCAAAAGGGACTGCCATCAAGAAGGACGATATTAAGGTCCCAAGCAGGAACCACAAGCTTGGCTGGTGGAAAACTATTCACAAGCCCTTTGAGAAAGGGCAACTAAGGGGACTGAGAAGTAAGAACCCTGGCCTGGCAGCCTCTTAAACCGAGAAGGAGAAGCCAGATACACATTCACCATGCCCACCTGTAAACCCTCCTTGGCCAGGGGAAACGGACACTCCCAAGACCACCTAGAAGGTTTTCACCTCTCTCCCTACAACATTCCACGATCTGCATGCATAGTTGAACCTCATAGAAGGTCTGCACACAGCTACCAAAGTCTCCAAGATGACATGAAATCCCAGCTATCAAACCTTAGCCTCTCAAGAGCCAATATTGGAGGCTGAGTGAATCTTTGTTTGGGTGAAGCCACCAGTCCCTTTGACTGGGATGAGAGATCTGTCCACTGAGGAAGGTAACAAGGAGGGCAAATGGTCGTCTACATAAATTCTGGGTACCACTTTCTCCTCTGCCAGATTGGGATGATTAGAATTAGGCAAGCCTGAAATCTCCTCAACCTTCTGAGCACCAACAGGATTATTGGAATTGGGGAGATACACATAGTGGAAGTCGAAACTTCATTCCTTCATTCCACCAAGAAGGTGTCCCTCCTGCACCCCCCCCCCGGTATCAGGTATTAATATCCCCAACAAAAATATCGCCGTAAATATGGCTGTTTGGTTCGCCATAGGCGATATTTTTATTGGGGATATTATGTGGGAGCGGGGGTTTGCGGGGTGTCCCCTGCACATTAAGAAATGATGCAGGGGTTGCGGGGGTGTCCCCTGCAGGGTCCATTGTGCATTTTGCCGCAAAAATATGGCGATATTTTTGTATCGTAATATTTTTGCGGCGGAATTATCACATGGAACCCCCCCCAAGGCGGACATTCCCTCAATCAGACCAATCTACACTTCAAGCTGGATTTGTTTGCAAACTGGGCTACTGAAGGCGTTCCCCCCCAAAGGTCCAAGATCTCCACAATGACCTCAGGGCTAATCAGAGCCCTGTCTGCTTGGGGCATATGCCAAATCATTTGCCGTCCTTGCAAGATAGGCTGAGGAGATAGATTTGGCTTTCTATACTCAGAACCAAAGCCTCATGGCTTTACCTGCATGGAGCAATGGCCGCACACTCCTCCTTTTGTTGAGGTAGTACATTGCCACTGTGTTGTCCATCAAGGACCAGGACATTCTTGCCACAAATGAAGTCTGCGCTAGTCGGACAGCTCACAGCTCCATGTGCCACTGGCACGGACAAAAGCCTTTCCACCTGCAGGTCTCAAAAGTGAGTACCCCAACCTTTCAGTGATGTGTCCGTGACCAGATGTGCCTCCGACCCAGGTGTCCCGAATGGTTCCCCCGTTGTCAAATTCTCCCGGGTAGACTACCAGAACAGGTAGTTGGTCAGTACCCTTGAAACACTGAGGACATCTGACATGTCGCTGGAAAAACTGTGACTATTGGCATGAAGCAGCCACTGCAAGAGGTACATCCTCCACCTGGTCTCTGGTACTAGAAAAATGCAGGCAGCCATGCAGCTCAGAAGGTGGAGAAAGGCTGATGCTGGTAGCCAGTGTGAGCTCTGTAACAACATGACCATTTTCTGATTGCTGGGAACTCTTTCCTCTGGAGGAAAAGCCATCCCTATCTACATGGCCAGGACTGCCCAATGAACTGGAGTGTCTCTGCTGGGGTCGTGCTGGAATTCTGGAAATTCAGGGAAAAGTCCAAGTTGTGAATCAGCAAGCTGGCGTCCAGGTTACTTTAGTCATCCAAGTATGGTAAGACGTAGACACTCAACCTCTCCTGAGGTGGGCCACCACCACTGCCATCAGTCTAGTGAAAACGTGTGCAGAGGTCAGCCCACTAGTGGCTCTCCAGGGGCAACACCTGCAACTGTTTTGCACCTGTTATTTGACCGTCCTTTCGGTTTGGCCAACAACACCATTGTGTTATGGAATCCTCCTCGACCCTCCCACCTTTGACCATTGACCTCTGTGCCTTCAGAGCTTTCTTTTGCAGGCAGAAGATTTACAATGCCTGGGACACTAACTGCAGTGCTTAATAAGGGTCTGTTACCTAGTTAACACGTGAATGAAACGTTATGGGGCATTTCCATCTGAAAGGCATCAGGAGAGCGCCAGTGACCTGGCAAATGTGTGCATTGTTTTAGAAAAAGTGAGTCAAAAATAGAAATACCTTTTGAAAAGCTTAGTGTATATGCATGATGGGACACCAGGCCTCTGTGTGTTTTCTATAGAACATACCTCCCCTACCTCACACTCTTACACCCTTGTTGCCTCCCCAAAGCCACCTAACCCAGTGAAATCGCTCCTCAGCCTGCTAAATACCCCACCAGTGACACACACCAGGCACCCCCCTCGCACCTCTAGAAGACCTTCACCAGACTCCACTAGCATCCCCAGAAGACTGTCACCAGACGCCACCCCTCCCCCTCTCCCGACTGGAAACAAGTTTGTAGCCCTGCATACCATCTCAACCCCCTATTCACCACAGAATCCACATCAACCTTCACTCCACACATGAGTGTCTCGACTACTCGCCCCCTACATACACTCCCATCCCTAGTAGCCACTACACCCACCTCACCCAGAGGACTTCCGCCTTGTGAACACTCTTCTCTCACGCACCACACCCCCACCAACAATGCACAAGGCTACCTACCCCTCTCCCTCCTCCGGAAACCACGGGCATCCCTGAGAGACATCTTAACTGCAAAACCATCTCAGACCTGGTACCCAACCTCGCCCTCAGACTCTACCACACTACATACTCAAGGCATTTACCATACCTCCCCTAGCAGCCCCCCTTTTCTACTGCTATCACCGCATCAGCCTTCAACACCCCCCCCCCCCACCAACATCTATATGATCCCAACCCCATCCATCTGGATGCACAAGTCTCCCTTACCCTCTTAATCCCCCGGCTCTCCTCCAGAATCTACAGCCTCCCTACCTCAAACAGAAAACCAATTAGCAGACTAAGGTAATTCTGATCAATGCCAGGTCTGTTGCAAAAGATTGTCACAATGTTTACGACCTCATCTCATCTGAAAACCCTGATATTCCCGAAATCACTGAAACCTGGGGTCTCACAAGCCTTCCCTCCAGGCTACAGCCTTATTGTGCATAACCGAACCAGCAGGGCAGGTGGCATTACCATCCTGTACAAATCTTTCCTCTCCATTTCACACCCTGAGGAACAAGTTTGCAACTCACTGCAAATCCCTCGTGATAAAGGTTCTGCTTACCCACTTGCATACTCGCAACTTCCTGCTCGTATATAGAAGCCTGGGATACAATAGATGCTTTGCAGAATCCCTTAGCGTTTCTTTAGCAGCCATCTTGATCTCCCACCCACTCCTCACAATATTAGGGCACTTCAATATCTGGTACAACATCACATAAAACTCCATGACACGATCCCTACTGGACAACCAGGAAACACTACATCAAACGCAACTAGTCTCAGGCCATACCCACTCTGCAGGCCACACCCTTGAGCCATCTTCAGCTCACAAGGCCTCATCAATGCACTGCCACCTTGCCCACTTATCTGGACGGACCACTCTGCCATCCTCTTCACTCTTTCGACTGTAGACCCTCTCTTCCCCCCGGGGCCACCTACCAGCTCCGGCATTTGGAAGAAAGTGAAAGTAACTCTTGGCCTAGTAGAATCCTTACATCCCTAACCTCCACTCCCCTTTATTCAGGCCAGAAATCCACCCACCACTTTGATCACTGGCTCTCGGAAGCACTCAGCCCACTCACCCTAGTCAGATCCTTCTCTAGCAGACAAGGCCTCTCTCCCAGATGGTTCACTTCACCTCTCAAAACCTTCAAATCTCAGAACCACATCCTAGAATGCAGATGCCGTGCAGACCCTTCGCCTTCAAACAGAATAGCCTACACCTGCCAGCTCAAAGCTTACCATGCTGAAATACACAAGGCCAAAAAATCCTATTACTAGAATAGAATCGCCAAGGCTCCAAGCCCCTCTTGGAAACGCCACCCGTTTATCTCTGAATTCAATGCCCCAGCATGCACCACTTCCTGCCCCACCCACACCCAAACACACTGCAACTTCCTCTGGGACCACTTCCACAACATAGCCCTAGAAAGAAACATCGCCATGGTCACTAAAATAGCATTGCTCACACCTCTGTCTCCCCTGCGACCTCGTCCAAGACATTAGATCCTCCTTCCTCCCACCCATCTCATCTTTGCCACTCTCCAACCATACATTTTTTAAGCTACTATCTTAACAGCTGTGTTAGGGAGATTCATCATTATTGTGCTTCATCCCCTCTGGAAGTGATACCCCCAGCACCTTTTGCTGGACTTCTGGACCTTTTTCTTTTAATGCTGAATGAGTGTTGTCTTTTTCCACTCATTCATTCTTATGTGCTCTGACATTTGGAACTCTATTATTTGTATTCTACCTGTACTATGGAGTCTGTCTGCTCCATAGCTCTGGAAGGCATCCGTTTGGGTTCTCCTTTAAGACTTTTTGTTTTGTTCTAGATCTTTAAGTAAATACAGTTCTTAAGGATAGAGAGGTGCTTAGTATCTCTCCCAAACTATATCGTCTGAGAGATTGGCACCCACCATCTTCAGTGGAGCGCCAGAGGGATACTTCGTATCCCCCTTCTCTCTGCGCCTGCGACTTCTTTGTCACATAGACCATCACCTAGTTAGTGGCAGTGGACGTGTTCTACCAACTTTTCTGTATTGTTTATACCGCAGACTATATGCACAGCCGCGGTAGTGCGCAATAGGGGCACTCGAGTACCAACTTGGGTCCTCCTTTCTTTTTTAGCCATTACTAGTGTGGTTGTTCTTTGTTGGCCCTTCTACCTTTCTTGGCGGGGGAGGACAGTATGTGCGTTTTGCCTTTGGCTGGAAGCTGTAGGTATCTCCGCCTAGGCTCTATAGTGTATGAGCAAGTAGGAAGTGGCCGGAGGAGTCTTCCACCACCCTTTCCTTTGTCTGCCAGAGTGCCTGAATAGGACCAGCTCCCAGAGGGCGTCTGGCTGTCTTGATTTGACAGCCAAACGCCCCTTTCTATAAAATGCTGAGGGAGATTGCAGAGGAGTATGTGCTCGAACTGTATAGAAGGTGAGCTTCTGGATTGTAAAGCAAGTTGACCACAGGAAACCGAAGTAACCGAAGAAGACGACCAGAGACACCTGCAGACCCCTTTCAACACCGAGAAGTGACCACTGCTGCCCATACCCCGTTTTCTGTGCAACAGAGGAGCTCTGAAGACACCTTCCCTTTTGGCTGGTGGGAACAAACAGTCCCAAGGCGAACTTTGAAACAAGCCATCTCCTGAGGTCCTAGGAGTTTCCAGAGCTGCGGAAGCCCAATACCAGAATACCTGCTGCCCATTTCGAGTGAATCGTCGTGGAAAGGCTGAATCCATCCAAATCTGTGCTGAGCCCATAAGGACACTCCAGATATCTGATCCAACTTGCCCAGACCCCTTCACCAGGGTGTGGGACTGCAGGAAGTGGAGAAGATTGACTGGGAGATCCGTGTCCTAGTGCTGCTGAAAAAGTGCCAAAACCGCAGAGTGAACCAAGAAGGTGCTGAAAGTCGTGCCACAGGTCACCCCTCGAGACACCTGAAGAAAGACACCATCCATTGTCCTGTCTTTCGTCACCAAGGAATCCAGAGGTCTGGGCCAGAGCTGCCACATCCTAGAGGAGCCAACACAAACACTTTCTACAAACTCCATGTACTGTGGGGGGAAAAGGTATTGCTTACATGATTCTTAGAAGTCGCTCCAGAGCATTGGAGTACACCTAGAGGTGTTGAGGGTAACCCCTTCTTATGTCTGACCCAAGCTGCTACTTGTGTCCCCTTTACAAGTCTGTTTTACGGTCTCCTTTGTTAGTTGTTAACTTGCTGCTACAATAACTTTAGACACTTGAAGAAATCCGCAGGAGCTCTTCATTATTCGCTGTTTGTCAAGACTTCAAGCACTGGCCAAACTGCCTTAAACTAGGGTTGCGTTTTTGGATTTACAAGACTTCCCAGGAGAAGAAACAGTCTCTAGAACCTTGAACTAAGCTCATGTTGCACCAACCACTTATTTTCCTGACTTTAAGTGACTTTTCTATATGTGTTTGCAGAGTAAATGCATTACCGTATAACCTGTGGAAAAACGCATGAGTGCGCAATTACCAATGATACGATAACCTTGTCTTTTCCCTTTCTAAAGTTGCTACAATTGTAACCGCGAACAAACAAGTGAAGTGTATTATCTAGTGTTCTACTGTAAACATCTGAAGTATTTAAAGTGGTTTTGGTGTAAATATAATGAATATATAACTTATATAAATATGTGTAAGTGCTTCTTTGCTGTGCCTGTCTAACTAGTATTCAGAGTGCTTACCTACAGCTCACATCTTCCTCTTAAAATGAGCCTGACTGCTCTGCTACACTACCAAGGTCCTGAGCTAGTACATACTGATACTAAGAGTTGGGGGGATCTACAAACCACTGGGATAGCATATTAAGTCTTAACTGCCAGTAGGACTTTAGCAAACCTCCCCTAACAAGCTGTTCCTCAGGATTCCCCTAGAGACCCTTGCCCCCTGACTCTACTAAAGGTAATCCTAACTTCCACCTGTTCCCTGCGACATTGACATCGCAAGATCTTTAGTCTAAACATCTCTCATCTCTGGCACCTTCCCATCAGTATTCAAGACCTCTTGCATCAAGCCCCTGCTAAAAAAAAGCCCTCACTGGACCACCTTGTACCAACCAATTACAGACGCATCTCAAACAACCGATTCATAGCTAAACTAATCGACCGAGCAGCATATTCACAACTATGCCATTTCACAGAATCCAGCTAAATCCTCTACACTGCCCAATCCTGCTTGCGACCCTTATGAGGAACTCAATCGTGCCTAGCCTCCATCTGGGATGATCTTAAGACACTCTTAAGCAACTTTAGCAACTTCAAGAAGGACCTAAAAACCTTCCTCTTTAAGTAGTAGTTTACTACTCTTAGACCACCTCTCGTTCCCGGTTCTCTCTGTCTTCTTTTTTTCTGTTTTCTGTACCTGTCCGCGCCCTCACACCTATGGGTTTATGGCTGCACAAGAGAAATGCAATAAAGTAAAAGTAAACTCCAAATCAGAAGGTTGTGCTGCCTTAATTCTACTCAACCTCTCGGCAGCCTTCGGCGCAATTGACCATCCCACCCTCATTGACAGACTACACTCTCTCGGCATCATGAAGTGGATATCCTCCTTACTCTCCAACAGATCCCAAATAATACATATGCCTCCCTTCTCCTCGACTCCCCGCCCAGTTGCCCACGGAGTGCCACAGGGTGGCTCGCTCTTCCCTCTACTTTTGTACCTCCACCTGAGCCCCCTCCTCGCAATCATTCAAGCCTACAACCTTTCTTGCTATAACTATGCAGATGACACACAAATCATCTTAATCCCAAAGGGTCCCTCCTGCGCCTCATGTCTCTCAGAAATCGAACACTGGGTTACTGCCAACCACCACCTTCTCAACCCAGGAAAAACTGAGATCATACTCTGTGGGAAGGCCACCCTCTTCCTCCAACCTACCCCATGGCCCATCTCTCTAGGCCCACAACCTCCAACACAGTAAAAAAAACTCTGGATGCCTTATGGAGTGGATTTGACCTAATCACATCACATTAGCTCTGTGACAAAAATGGGCAACATACACATGCGCATTCTCTGCCACATACTTTCGCTACCTGACCTTCCCCCACAGTCTCCATGATCGTTGCTATCCTTTCATGTTTAGAATACGCTAATGCCTTATACCTGAGGGTGCCCACATCACAACTAAGAAAACTAATGAAAAAAACACTGCTGCAGGGCTCCTCCTTGCCCTAGGCCCTAGAAAATGCATCACACTTGCCCTGTGTCCTTCACTGGCTGCCAATCGGGCAATGATCCACCTTCAAGGCAATGCGCATCACCCACCCCGCTCTCCACAACACAGGACCAGAATATCTGCAACATAAACATACATGCTACAGGCCTGTAAGAAACCTCAGATCAGGTGCAGCACTCTGTCATTCCATTGGCAGAATCAACCACAATAGGTGTCGCCTTGTTCTCAGTCCAAGCACCCACTACCTGATATAATATGGCATTTGTAACGCGCCTATACACAAGTGTTTCAAGGCGCGACGAGGCAGGGAGGGGGGAACAAGGGGAAGACAGACAACGATCCTACTAGGCCAGGTGTCATTCAGACTGCGCAAGTGCAGGGGTAGGGGGAAGGGAAAAAGGGGAAGGGGAGAGGGAAGTGCAGTACAAAGTAAGTAGAGTAAAAAATAAATAAATAGGGCCAGCTGGTGGCAAGTGCAAGATAAGTGCAGACAAGTGCTGGGAAGGGGCAGTAGCAGATTCAGTGCAGTTTCAGTGAAGAATTTAGCAGGGGAGAGGGATGGAGAAAGCAGAAGCAATGGGAAAGGTTTGGAGGTGCTTCCGGAACCGGAGATGGTTCTCCTCAAGTTTCAGGGAGGCGGGAAGGCTGTTCCAGAGGGAGGCCCCTGCCGCGGAGAGAGATCTACCCACAGCTCGTTGCTTCGAGAAGCGGCTGACCCTGAGGGAGATGGAGACGGATGAGCGAAGGGCTCGGGAAGGAAGATATTTAGGAAGAGAGAGTTGAAGGTATTTAGGCCCCAGGCCCCAGAAGGCCCTGTGGACAATGCAGAGGGTTTTGAACTTAATCCTCGCAGCCACTGGGAGCCAGTGTAGAGATTTTAGTCCTGGAGAGATATGGTCCCTGGGCTTGAGGCCAAGGACAAGTCTCGCAGTTCTGTTTTGGATGAGTTGCAGAGGGCGGAGAGTGGAGGCAGGCAGATTAAGATAGAGGCTGTTGCAGTAGTCCAGCTTCGAGAGAACCAGGGCTCGGGAGACAGTGAGCTTCTGGGGGAAGGAGAGGAAGGGAAGAATACCTCTGAGGAGGTGCAGCTGGTAGTGTGACTTCTTAGAGACGTCAGATATATGAGGAGAGAAGGAGAGTGTGGAGTCGAAGATGACCCCGAGGTTTTTTGCCTTGCAGGTAGGAGCAGGAAGAGAGCCAAGAGAGGCTGGCCAGAGAGCCGCGGGGAAGGAGGGAGTGGGTGTGCCGATGAGTAGAATCTCAGTCTTACTGGCATTAAGGCAGAGGTCATTGGCGGCACACCATTCCTGGATAGCAGACAGACAGTCAGAGATGAGGGAAGGAGAGGAGGAGGCCGAGGGTAGCCTGAAAATGAGCTGGGTATCGTCCGCATAGCACTGAAAGTTGGGGCAGAGGGCGGCGATGCGGTGGGCAAGGAGTGCCAGATACTGGTTGAAAAGCCATGAAGAGAGATTAGATCCCTGGGGAACACCACAGGTGGAGAAAAAGATGTCAGAGAGGAAGGACCCAAGTTGGACCTGGGAGGGTCGATTGGAAAGGAAAGAGGTCAGCCACGCCAGAGCCTGACCAGTGATACCCAGGTTATCACGGAGACAGTTGAGCAGAATGGCATGGTTGAAAGTGTCAAAGGCAGAAGAGAGATCGAGCAGAATGAGAACACACGGAGTGTTGGAGTCGAGGTTCAAGAGCAGGTCATCACGGATATTCAGGAGAGCATTTTCCGTGCTTCTGGCCGCTCTGAAGCCAGATTGATGGTCATGAAGACTACCAACAAATTCAGCGTGGAGGTTAAGCTGGGAGATGGCCAGTTTCTCCAGGAGCTTGCCCAGGAAGGGAGTGATGGAGATTGGGCGATAGTTAGCCAGGCAGGAGGGGTCGGAAGAGGGTTTCTTAAGAAGAGGGTGCACAAGGGTGTGCTTGAGGGGGGGATGGGAAGACTCCAGAGGCGAAGGAGTGGTTGCAAAAGTCAGCCAGGGCAGGAGCCAGGGAGTCATTGTGGTCCTTGATAGCTTTGGAGGAACAGGGGTGAACCTGTTTAGACGAGACTTTCATAGATCGGACTTGTCTGGAAACCTCGTCCGAAAAAAGGGGAAAGGCAGAGAAGTAGGGAGGAGGGCTGGCTGCAGAAGGGCCAGAGGAAAAGCCGGGAAGAGAGGGAGGGAGGTGATAGGAGAGTGAGGACAGGATGTCCTGAGTTTTAGAGATGAAGTGAGAGGCCAGTGCAGTGCAGAGGGCCTGGGAGGGGACAGGAGAGGTAGAGACTGCAGCAGGGTTGGCAAGCTCCTTGCAGATTTTAAAGAGTTCAGCCGAGTTGTTAGATGCCGCAGAGATGCGGGCTTGGATAAGGGCTCTCTTCTTGGTGAGAACGGAGAGACGGTATTGCCTTTGGAGCAGGCGGCAGGCCAGTTTGTCAGAGGATGAACATGAAGCACGCCATTTCCTCTCTGCCACCCTGCACTTGCGTTTTAGGGTGACGAGATCCGAGTCGTAGCAGGAGTTACATTTGGCTTTGGGCTTCAAGCGGATTCCCATGACAGGGGCAAAGATATCAAGAGTATCAGATATAGCAGAGTGGAGCATGGAGAGGGCTGTGTCAGGGTGGGAGTCAGCCGAAGGGGGAGGGGGGGGGAGAAGGTGGCAGCGAAAGCCTCAACTGACACGCGCTTCATGGCCGAGAAGGTGGGTGGCAATGATGAGGGTGGCTTTGCCTGCGGGGTAGGGAGGGTGAGGTGGGAGGATAGGAGAAAGTGATCACTCCAGGAGAGAGGAGTGGAGAGAGGGACAGAGAGGGGAAGGTCAGAAGATATCAGAGCATCAAGAGTGTGCCCTGCAGAATGAGTAGGCCCAGACTGGAGAATAGAGAGTGAGAGAGAGTCGCAGAGGTCACGAAAGAGTCCATTGGGGGGACAGGAGGCATCCAGGTGGATGTTGAAGTCACCAAGAAAGAGGAGTTGAGTGGTGGAGGACAAGAGTGAGGAGGAGAGGTCAGCCCACTCAGAGAGGAAGGAGGAAATTTGACCAGGTTGCCGATAGATAGTAGCCACGGTAAGGGAATGGCTAGGAGAGAGAGAGAGAGAGAGTCGGCAGACAAGACATTCAAAAGAGGAGTAGGTCTGCGTAGGAGTGACAGTGGCAGGAATCCACTCAGGGAAGATAAGGGCAACACCCCCCCCTGCACAGGTAGGAGTGTGTCAAAGCTGGTGACAGAGCTGGCTGAACCATGTCTCAGTGAGACCGAGAACGTCAAGGTCCAATTCCTCAAGAAGGCGACAGATATCAGAGGAATGCTTGATGACAGAGCGAGAGTTAAGAGTGACAATGTGGAGAAGGTTGCCATCCTTGAAGGACTTCCGTGGAGGGGTACAGATCAGAGGTACGCCCTGCGGAGGTGTAGGAGCACGAGAGGGGGCAGGGAGGGAGGGTAGAGGCAAGGTAGCCGAGGACAGAGGAGGGGGGACAGCAGGAGAGGAAAGGAAGTTGATGAGGCAAAGGAAGCGTCTATCAAACAGGTGAAGGTTGGCCTGAGGGCCTTGGACCAAGACGGTCCCATTAGCGTAGACATTAATGATGGCCTTAGAGGAGCGGAAGGGGGCCAAGAGGACATCCCAGCGAGTGCCACCATTAATGGGAGAAGAGGAAAAAGGAGAGAGCACAGAGACCATATGAAGGGTCCATAGGTCAGGCGAAGGCACGAAAAAGAGGATGTCAGTGAGTTTCCTTAGAGCAAGCACTAGTGTAGGTGTCAGCGATAGGGAGGCCTGGGTTGGAGACCAGGATGTCCTTTTTAAACCTTTTCCTACCAGATTTAGTGAGGAGAGCAGGATAGTCAATAGCGAAGCAGTTAGAGAAGATAGGCGAGATAGAGAGCACCATGGAGTGGGGGATACCTGGAACTCTATCCCATTTACAATCCACCGCATAGAGGATACAGGACTCGATTCCTTATATTTGCTCTCATTATTATTAATGGGGATATTATTTTGCCTTGTAGAGAAGGAGCCAAGTACCCCCACCTCAACCACTTCGCCCATACTCCTAGGTTTTTGTAGTTTGCCATGTAGGGTTACGTTAGTACATACATAGGATAACGTCATTGATGACGAGTTTTGTGTATAAAATTTCAGTTTTGACTAAGAATGTTTTAGTAAGAGGATCTAGCGTATTCGTTGATGTTCCTTGTACTCCCTGTTTTAGATAATTGATTTTGAAACAGTCTTCCTCTTGCCAATTATCTTAGTCGTTTCTGTTATTGATGTATGATTAAAATCTGTATCCTCATCCATCTCCAGGGTAATTGCTACTCATATTAAAGGGCTTGGTAATCCAGTTCAGCCTCTTGTTATCAGTGCCTTGTCCACCAGACCTCTCGCTTCCCCCGTTACCTGTAGTGTAGAAGGGCTGCGTCACTGGGTCGGCACTCTCTCCGATTCCTCGTTCCGAGACGGTGGCTTTCTCCCTTTGTGGTCTCGGCGTAGAAAGGTGTTGCTGTACCTTTTCCTTCCCAGCCACCACCGCGTAAGTATTCTCTCTGGGCATCCACTTGTGGCTTGGGTGCTACTTGACAGTTACTTGTTTTGGCAAGCGTCCTCAGACCTGCCCCTTGCACAGTGCAGCTTGGGCACTGCTAGGTTCCAGCTGCTCCTTCCTGTTGAGAACCGTGTTCTCTCCTGGTTACCAGCTTCCTGCCAGCTGGTTTGAAACTCCCGGGTCTCTCTGTTTTGGTCTCCGGCTCGTCCCCCTTTTATGGTTCTTTTCTGGGCTTCCCCAATTTTCAGTTGCAGTCCTTTCTTTAAGTTGGACTTAAGCTCATAATTCTTTTGGGTTTCTTCATCCCAGTATCTGGCAATTCTGTATTCTTTTTTACTCTTAAGTTTTTACTCGTATCACTGTCAAACGAATATCTTCTGCTGAGGTGTTGAAATAACAGATGTAGGAGGGTTCGGGTGACTGATATAGCCTTGGGTTGTTTGAGTGTTATGGAAAGGGAGTTACTAATCAGAACAGGAGTCCTTGCTGCTCCTAGGGGGCATGTGGTGTAGCGGGCTCACCTCACTAGCCTCACAAGGAAAGGCTCCCTCCTAGGGAGAAATGGGTGAATCCTTCGATTTGTCACATCTAACTAGGTGTCAGCCGTGCCTTGCTGCAACGTCAAGAAATCCATCTCAACGGAACATAGCTGTATCCCGTCTGGGACACAGCCCGCCCACCACCATGCATCTGCAATAAACACTGCTCAATGTCACCCACCCAAACACACATCACCGGCTCCAATAGAATACAGCTGAGTTCCACGACAAAATTCTGTCCAGCTGTTCACATAATCAGTCTCATTGACTCTTACTCCCCTGACAATCTGTCATGGCACCCATCCTCTCATCGGATATCTATGGGCTGCTTTTAGGGTCCTAGCCACTCCCTACCTTCCATTGTGCTGGCTATAAATGCACACACGCATTTTAAAAATCCTTCCTGAACATCTCGCATCTCGGACTACAGTCCTCCGAAGAGCATTCATTCCCACTGCGCTTCGAGGCAATACTCATGGCAGTAGGTGCAATACTAATGCCGTATAACATAACATGGCTGATATATTTACACACAAAAAGTAAGTTTCGTTTTAAGGATTCAGAGAACTCGGGTTTCCTGTGGCCATTCGTGAGAAGGCCATCCAAACCTTTTTTTGTGTCGAGTTCTGGGACCTGTAGTTTTATTTAACTTCAAATGGAAAAGAAAAACAAAGTCCCAGAATCGAAAGTGTAAAGAAACATTACTCAATGTCCTTTTAACTTTTCTAACTCATGGCCAGGGTAAACTTTAGAGGTCTGAATATTCATGTTTTCTTTGCACTATACATAACCTCAAGCTGGTGGTTTTTACTAAATAATGACTATAATGTAACCTAATAGTGATTTAAACAAGGGCGTGTAATACTTTGCATTCTTGAAATTGTAGTAGGTAATTTTCATTCCCATGTTAATTGCACCAGAGGGGACTGACACCTTTTGCACTATTATGCAAAATATCCTTGGTGAAATATTCCTCCTTTCCACTGGGTGGTGGAAAATTGAGAAGTAAAAAAGTTAAAAATCACCTTTATCCTTCGCCTTTCCACCAAGTTACTGGAAAAGTGTAAATGCTCAACTTCACCCAAATCTTAGTTTGCAGGCAGTATTTACAATGGATTGTTATGGTTGATCCACCTGCTTTTGACTGGGTGTCATATATCAGCTGGCTTACATAGGTATCAGCGCAGTAAATGGGCGGGAACAAGAAAGAGCGGTGCTTCAACGTGCAGACTGCTTTCAGAAGACTGGTCAGCGCTCATTCTTCGGAAATCGGTCTGCTCGTTGAAGCTTGGGTTGCTCGTCCGTGCAATAACTTTACTTCAGAACAGCTCTGTCTACAGGTCCAGGGGCTAGCGCAGTACACTCCCAGCGATATCTTTTCTAATGCAGTTCTTGCATGCACAAGCAACCCATCTTTCAAGAGGATTCGGCACAGGAAACTGACTACAGAAACAGCCAAAGCCTCACATACTAGTTGCAGCTTTCCAGACTGGTATATATGCCCTGCAGTTTAAAGAAATGTTTGTTGTTGGGGTTAGTGTTGTGACCAAGCAAAACCGCAGAGTCCAACTTGTAGGGTTTCTTACTGAATCACTATGAGCCATGTTTCAAATTTTAAAATTGCATGCGTTCTTACTTTCCCATAATGCTTTTTGTTTTGATGCAGATCGCCTAGATTAAGTTCTTTGAAGAGGTACTCTGTTGCATGACCGTGCCTGAGGCCATGTCCCTTGACCACACCCCCTCGCCCCCACAGCACCACTGCTTGAATTAGGAGAATGTTCCCACAGTATATTTTGTCCATGTCCAGCACTGATAGGAATCCATTACATTAAGACGAGCATGAAAATCCATGTGCACCCACATTTGTATTGTGGAGGGGGAAATGTTATGCTCTCCCCAAACCTCTTCTGCCCCTTACAAATTTAGCAAAATGAGGCAGATGAGGAAAACATTTCAGTAAAACATTTACCTCCATTTATTCTGATTTGCATAAGAATGTCCATAAACCCTCTTAGTCGTCCATTCAGGATGCAAAAAATAAAGCTACAAGCATTCTCTTTTTGCTTAACATAGGTCTTAAAGGAATTATATACGTTTAGGTTGCTTTACTATGTGATTTACATACTTTGCAAGCATTCTTTATAAAGCAGTATTGTAGGTATTGTGACAAATCTGTGGATGCGTCCCTTATTCCCAAGGGGGAGACCTTTCCCATGGGGTCAGAGCAGTGCATCCACAGAACAATAGTGCCTCTGGGGGTGGTATACCAATGAAAAACCATCACCTGTAGTGGGGGTTCTCTTATGGGATTGGGGACAATCATCACCCAAGAACCCGGCATCGCCTTGCGTCACCATGTCCAACCCTTTTTACAACTCCCAAGTCCTTTTGCCTCTTCCCCGGATGCAGCGAATGTATACTGTCTGCAAGTTAGTCAAACTAACTTGCATGACAATACTGAAGGACCTGATGATGATGCAAAATATGTGCAACCTACATGACAATATTGTAAACCCAAACAGTATAATGTATTATGCATATATCCAAACTGACCTGCATAACACTGAAAATGCATATAGCCAAACTAACATGCATAACAACACTGAAAACCAGATAATAGGAAATATTATGTATGTAGCTTGAAAGATGCTACTGTACATAAGAAGATGGCCAGTAGCACGAAGATCACTCGTGAACAACAAGCAGTCTAGTTTCCAAAGGCCACTGATAGGCTCTAAGGAATACATCATTTCAAGGCGGCAGTTCAAGCTCAGGCTCAAACAAAAGTGTCTGGGAGACAGAGAGGGAGAACTGTTCCCGGAAGAGTGTGAGCCAGAACCTGACGAGAGATTGGAAGCGCAGAAGGAACAGAATGCGTGACCGGACAGAAGCCTTGTTCTTCAGGGAGGCAGCAGACCCAGCTGGACGCCCTAACGCTGCTGCAGACTCCTGGAAGGAGTCAACTGCCCGGAGATGGCTGAGACCACAAAGGAGGAGGAAAGCAGGTACACGGTTTGGCCGGGAGCTGTAAGTGGTTTGGGGATGAGGGGATGAGCTAAGGAGCTGGGACCCTATACCTAACAAGAGACAGTTGCATACTTGTGAGGAGAGTGAACCAAGGGGTACAATGGAACGGTACAAGTCTGGGACCCGAACCCAAGAAAGATGGGGTCTGGGACCCTGAAGTGAATAAAAGATGGTTGCATATTTGGCTGGAGAGTGAACCAAACAGATGCCATACACCTGTTCAAGTCTGGGACCCACACCCAAAACCAAGAGGGTCTGGGACCCTGAAACAACTGAGCAAGAGAGTTGCAAATATGGCAGGAGAGCGTACCAAGTGGATGCAACACAACATTGCGAGTCTGGGACACGCATCCAAGAGAAAGAGTGTCTTGGACCCTAATAAAACCAAACAGGTCACATAACATATTGTGAGTCTGGGACTCGCACCCACATGAGAGATTGAAAATAAGATGATCAAGGAAGACTGTAAATAAAGAAATCCTAAACCTGGTTGCAGAATGTGCCAAGCGGACAGGATACGGGAACTGTGCAGCTGATGAACAGTTCCTCCTGAGTTGTATCATGAAAAGAAGTATAGGAGAAAGAAGTATAACCCTAGCATTGGGAACCTTTGCTTGGGAACAGAGCATACCAAGCTAGTAAGAAACAGGGGCTGTAAAAACAGACAACAGTTCCTCAACAGTTCAGTGACTGAACATAAAAAGGAAGCTAGGGGAAAGTCGTACACCCTAAGACTGGAACCTTTAATTTGCAACATTATTTGTGAAGCACTTTTTACAACCAGCGAACTGGGAACTCTTCTGTTTTATAACACAAAAAAAACGTTTTCCTTTGAGAAGAGAACAGCCTTGCACACTTATGTCAGATTGTTAGTGTTGGGGGCATAAGTAGGTTTTTTCGGACACAACAGTGACAAACATTTTAGTTCCGGACTTCCTGACAATCTCATTCGTTTCCTTTGAAGCAGGGAAACCCCTTTTCACTTTAGCTATATAGAGGCATTTTCGAACCCATTTATTATTAAAGGGAAAGTGCGCTCAAAACATTTATTGTCCCGATTGTTCGGGTATGTGTTTTTCAGCATACTGTGATCGATCGTCAAAAACCTTCCTATGCATCTTACCTTCGTTTTCCTCACCTTTACACATGCGAAAACAACGGGTTGGCCGTGGCTCTTGTGCTAATCTTATCCGTTGATCCATCGCCCTAAGTTCGACTGCACTCGTGTCAGTAAATCATATCACCCACCCCTGAAGCCGACATCACTAATCCAAACGATATGGTCCACCTATTTTCATGCCAAACCCACCCAGTCATCACACATGTCATAACATCAGTTAACGTAGAACCCGGAGGAACGCACACATCCTCTCACAGCGCGTCCCAAATCAGATTTGAAAACAATTCCTTTAAAGAAAACATCAGTAATCTTCAATTTCACAAGTGCTTTTATTTAGCTAAGAACGCTCCAAAAACCACATTATCATGATCCACTGATTGCGATGAACCACCAATAGTTGTGTGTCTTTAGGCTTGACGCACATGGTTTTCCTTTTGGAAGAAGATGTGTGTTGCGGTGCATCAGCTTTTTGCTACACCAAAAATGTCAGAATGCTCCTTGTCGCTGGTGCCGCCAAAGGGCATATTGGCCCCGGCCTATCGTCCCACATGAGGGTAATGCAAATCGAGGCATTCAGACGTATCTGCCTTGCTGATTGAAGAAGCTATCCAGTCATCCCACGGCAGCTGAAAACTATGGCATTCGCAGAATGGTACAATATATCTGTGTAGATCACAGAATACAAATATATTTTAGTATATGTTCAAATTTATCCTATAATTCTGCAACACATGAAACCGAATAACAAACACAAACCACACACAATGAACACACACATACAACGTGGGGGGCTATTTTAGACTATGATGTGCATGAAAGGTTAGCTCTGTGAAGTCGGTATAGCTCCCAAAGGTATGGAGAAACTGACGCAACAACAGACAGATGGCATTGTAACGGAACAGGGAATATTCTCTATCGAAAAGTGAACCAAGTACACTTGGAAAATGTTCTGCCCACGCACATCCAATAATGCAACATTCATAGCACACCCTGATATTTCATAGGACGAAGTGGTTTAGATGTCACTATCCAGCATCCAGATTATGGTTTTGGGTCGTTGATGAATAATCGTCACAATATTTTATTTATTTATTTATTACATTTGTTATACGCCCAGACACGGGGGTATCACGGCATAGTAACAGACAATGGGAGAATGCAATCTTAGAAAGTACACAGAGGAACACAGGAATAGTAGTCAATAATATACAATAATATGCAAGGCAGTCAATAATATACAACAAAATGCAAACAGTCAGATATGTACAGTTAATTGGAGCGGATTAGTGCTCTAGTTCAGTTAGAACTTATTGAAGAGCCAAGTCTTCAGGAAGCTTTTGAATTTAGGGAAGGAGGTTTCGTTCATAATGTGGGTAGGTAGCGCATTCCAGTGTCTAGGTGCCAGTGTTTTGAAGCTACTACCCCCTGCTTTCTCTTTTGTATCTGGGGGTTTCAAGGTATGCGTTTTTGTTGGACCTGAGAAGTCTAGTCTGGGGCTTCATCGTGACTGTATTGTTGACCTGCATTTGTGGGTGATGCTCAGGGTTTTAAATAGAATTCTGGCTTGGATGGGGAGCCAGTGGTGGTCTCTTCTGGTGTTAGAGATATGTTCAGATTTGTTGATGCCTAAGGCTGCTCTGAGGGCTTTGTTCTGCATGAGTTGGAGTTTGGCTAAATTGGCTTTGGACGTGCCCAGGAAAAGGATATTACAATAGTCTAGCTTAGACAGTATGAGTGCTCTGGCTAGAGTAACACAATTTTTGGCTGAGAGGAATTTACGGCTGAGGGAGATGAGTTTGGAGGTGTAGGAGGTGGACGAGGCTAATGTGTTTACTTGTTTGGACATGGATAGTGTTGCGTCTAAGTAGACGCCAAGGGTCTTGACTTGTTTAAGAACAGGGATTGTGGTTCCATCGATGGTGAATGATTTGAAGGCGGGCTCAAGGGTGTTAATTTTGCTGGAGGAGCCTAGTATGAGGAGCTCCGTTTTATCGTCATTGAGACAAAGGCTGTTATTGGCCATCCAGTTTGGGATGAGTGAGTAGATTTGGTTAACCAGGGGGGAGTCTTGTTCATGATTGCCTGAGAGAGGAATGAGGATTTGGGTGTCATCGGCGAAGTTAGTGTAGATGACACCCATGGCATCCAAAGCTGCAAATAATAGCTTAGTATAGGCATTATACAGAGTGGGGGATAGGCAAGAGCCTTGCGGCACACCTGCTGGGACAGGAACTGGGTCTGCTGGTTCTTTGCCGATGGACACTCTGGAGGTCCTATCAGCCAAGAATGATTTGATCCAGTTGGTAGCGCTCTGAGCTAGGTTGAAGTTGTTTGCTAGAGTGTTGCAGAGTTTGTTGTGGTCAACCAGATCGAAGGCCGCTGAGAGGTCCAGGAGCATCAGCAGACAGAGTTTGCCTGCTTCTTTAGTGGCATCCATTTGGATCTTCAGATCAAGGAGGGCTTTCTCTGTACTATGGTTGGGGCGGAATCCTGACTGGCGGTCTCCTAATAGTTGATGTTGTTCCAAATGGTTCTGAATTTGGCAGTAGGCTATTTTGTCAATTATTTTTAGGAGAAATGGGACCGTTGTAATAGGTCAGTAATTAGTGGGTATTGAAGGGTCCAGGGATGGGTTTTTTAGGAGTGGTGTCACCCAAGCTTTTTTGATACTGGTGGGGACTGTGTTTGTGAGGAAAGAGGCATTGATGAATTCGGTAATTATGGGTGTGAGGGTGGGGGCACAGAGTTTCACTAGATGGGAGGGGAATTGGTCTTCTTTACAGTTGGAAGCTTTGAGTTTCATTATGGTGTCAAATACTTCTTTGTTAGACACTGGTGTAAATTGAAATTGGGGGCCAATAGTGGCATTTGATGTAGTCGTTGATATAGTGGGTGGAGTTTTGTCAGCTAGGAGCGTTTTTTTATTATCGATTTTTTGTTTTGCAGTAGGAGAATTTTAGGAGAGTGCGTTTTGTATAGTGGTGCACCAGTCTTTGCTAGCGTTAGAAGGTGCTGAAGTTTGACAGGGGTTTTCGAGCTCTCTAAGGATGGTAAACAGTTCTTTGCTGTCGCATTAGTAATGCGGAGGTTGAAGGCATTGGCTTTTTGAGTGATTATTGCTGATTTATATGTTTTGTTGGCTTCAGCGAAGGCTAGTGCCGATTCTGGGGTATTGTTTTTCTTATGGAGGTGTTCAAGTGATCTTTTTGTGCGTCTTAAGGCTAAGTTCCTCATTAAACCAAAAACAGGAACGTTTGTCAGGTCTACAGGTTTTGGTGGTGATGGGAGCAAGTAGGTCAATAGTTTGGGTAAGGCATTGTTGGTATTGTTCTGCAAGATAGGAGGTGTTGTTGGTGCCTAGAACCGTAAGGGCAAGGGCAGCACTCAGGACTGGAGTGAGTTTGTCGGAGGAGAGTTTTTTAGATATTTCTAGTTTCAAATGTTTCTGTTTTTTTAGGGGTGATGTGCTCTGTACTGGCATTATCTATGGTGAAGTTAATTACATGATATGATATGATATGGTATTTGTAACGCGCCTATACACAAGTGTTTCAAGGCGCGACGAGGCAGGGAGGGAGGGAAACAAGGGGAAGACAGACAAACGATCCTACTAGGCCAGGTGTCATTCAGATCGCGCAAGTGCAGAGGTAAGGGGAAAAGGAGGAAGTGCAGGGGGAGGATGTGGGGGGGAAGTGCAGTACAAGGTAAGTAGCGTCAAAAATAATAAATAATAAATAAAAAGGGCCAGCTGGTGGCAAGTGCGAGGTAAGTGCAGAGCAAGTGCTGGGAAGGGGGCTGTAGGGATACAGTGACAGTCCCACAGTGCAGGGGGAGCCAGGGAGGCAGTGCAAGTGGAGAGTGGCTGGGCCCTGGACCGAGGTTGCTGAGAGTGGCCCAGATGCAGGTTTAGTGCTGAATTCAGTGGGGAGTTAAGCAGGATTAGCAGGGGAGAGGGAGAGAGAAGGCAGAAGCGAAGAGGAAGGTTTTGAGGTGCTTCCGGAACCGGAGATGGTTCTCCTCAAGTTTCAGGGAGGCAGGAAGGCTGTTCCAGAGGGAGGCCCCTGCTGCGGAGAGAGATCTACCCCCAGCTCGTTGCTTCGAGAAGCGGCTGACCATGAGGGAGTTGGAGACGGATGAGCGAAGGGCTCGTGAAGGAAGATATTTAGGAAGAGAGAGTTGAAGGTATTTAGGTCCCAGGCCCCAGAAGGCCTTGTGGACAATGCAGAGGGTTTTGAACTTAATCCTCGCAGCCACTGGGAGCCAGTGAAGAGATTTCAGTCCTGGAGAGATACGGTCCCTGGGCTTGAGGCCAAGGACAAGTCTTGCAGTTCTGTTCTGGATAAGTTGCAGAGGGCGGAGAGTGGAGGCAGGCAGATTAAGATAGAGGCTGTTACAGTAGTCCAGCCTTGAGAGAACCAGGGCTCGGGAGACAGTGAGCTTCTGGGGGAAGGAGAGGAAGGGAAGAATACCTCTGAGGAGGTGCAGCTGGTAGTGTGACTTCTTAGAGACGTCAGATATATGAGGAGAGAAGGAGAGTGTGGAGTCGAAGATGACCCCGAGGTTTTTAGCATTGCAGGTAGGGGCAGGAAGGGGGCCAAGGGAGGCCGGCCAGAGAGCTGCAGGGAAGGAGGGAGTGGGTGTGCCGATGAGTAGAATCTCAGTCTTACTGGCGTTGAGGCAGAGGTCATTGGCGGCACACCATTCCTGGATAGCAGACAGACAGTCGGAGATGAGGGAAGGAGAGGAGGAGGCCGAGGGTAGCCTGAAAATGAGCTGGGTATCGTCTGCATAGCACTGGAAGTAGGGGCAGAGAGCGGCGATGCGGTGAGCAAGGAGTGCCAGATACTGGTTGAAAAGCCAGGGAGAGAGGTTGGATCCCTGGGGGACACCACAGGTGGAGAAAAAGATGTCGGAGAGGAAGGAGCCCATTTGGACCTGGGAGGGTCGACCGGAAAGGAAAGAGGTCAGCCATGCCAGAGCCTGACCAGTGATACCCACGTTATCCCGGAGACGGTTGAGCAGGATGGCATGGTTGACAGTGTCAAAGGCAGAGGAGAGATCGAGCAGAATGAGAACACAGGGAGTGTTGGAATCGAGGTTCAGGAGCAGGTGGTCTGACCAATTGACTGGGAGGATGGAGTCAATGGTGATTAGAGTTTTGAGCGTGAGAAGCCAGTCTAGGGTTCTTCCTTTTGAGTGGGTGGGTTTATCTATCAGTTGTACGAAGTGCATTTCTGACATGGCTGTATAGAATGTAGATGCTTCTGAGTCCAGGGGTCATTGTATCCTAGGTTAAAGTCACTGAGGACTATGCATTTAGTTTTAGGCTTGATGAGGGGCGTTAGAGGTAGCAGTATGTCCAAGTCAGGGTGTGTATTTTTGTTGGGTGATCTGTATACCACTAGTAAGTTGGTAGTGGTTTTGGGGTTGGAGGTGTACTTCACTAGAAGGAGTTCATAACCTTGTATCTGTTATATTGGGCTAGCTCTAATTTCCAGAGTGGTTTTGGCTATTATGGCAACTCCACCTCCTTGGGTATTTGACCTGTCTGTTCTAAAGATACTGAATCCTGGGGGAATGGCAAGGGCTAGAGATGGTCCTGCTGCTGGATGGAGCCAGGTTTCAGTGACCACCAGCATGTCAAGGTGTTGGTCCTCAATAAGGTCATGGATGTCTATGGCATGGGCACCTAATGAGCGGGCATTGATGAGTTCACTTTTGAGGGTGGAGGTGGGGGCAGAGGGTGGTGTGTTATCTAAAATGGTGGAAGAATCAATGGTTTTGTTATTGGTTAGGTGTTTGAGTGGTGCATTGTGGAGGCTTTTGTGTTGGAGATTAATGGCCGTGGTGTTTAGTTTGGTTGGTGTATTGGGTGTGCTGGTGAGTGGGATGGGTAGTAGGGGCATTTTAGTTCTAGACATGAGTCTATTGAGTCTTTCATTACCCAGGATGGGTGTGGTCGTATCATGAATGCTGATGGGTATGGTGTGATTGTATATGGACGGGTTGGGACTAAGACGCGGGAGGTCTGAGGTTGCTCCATTTTTGATGGTGGTGGGTGTAATGTGGGGCTGAGGGGATGGTATGGGGAAAGGAGGGTGTGTGGGGAGGAAAGGGGTGGGGCTTGCGGTGGGGAAGTGGCGTGGACAGCCTGGTCTAACTAGTCCTTTGCCAACCTTGATGAAATGACCTCTTGTGCATGGTGTAGCATTAGGTACTAAACAATAGGGGAACATGATAATGGTAAGGAGCGCCAGCATTATATTGGTAGGGGCTGAGTAGTCAGCGATGTAGTTCGATAAACTATTTAGGCACATGGGCTGGGTACAATAGTCCAGCGCAGGCAGACAACGCCTGTGTCGCTAGCAGGGTGCACAGGCAATGGGTCACCTAAATCCGATTTCAGCAATCAGGCACAAGAAGCATAGGTCACAAGCAGGGTGCATAGGCAGTGGGACACCTAAATTCGATTTTAGCAATCAGGGCTACAGGTGATAGGTAAGCAGTAGGGAGGCACATGCTACTTAGGTGGTTTAGATCCAGTAGCTGAGAGGCAGCCTAATGTTGATTTTTCTTGTAGTAACAGCATTAATTAGTCTGTTTAAAAGGCAAGCTTAATATTTTAAGAGCATTTGTGAGTCTGCTATGTATGGCAAAGTCATGGCTACAGGTACTTGGGTTACCTTGTATGTGGCAGGTGGGGGGTCTGGCTGACGGCAGACACAGGCACAAACAGGAACCAAACGGGTGCTGGCCTTGTAACAGTGGGCCTTGGTGCATGTGGGCCGGCTTCGCCTGCCGGTGATCAGGGATTGGCTAAGGCGCTAGGCCAGCCAATCCGGTTGCAGGCAGGTCCTTGGTAGGGAGTCAGGCAGTCAGGACTAAGCCAGGGCGGCCATCTTTGAATAATCGGCTCCTCGTGGGCTGTAATGGTTTAGAGGGAGAGCTGGCAGGCATAGATGGTGCACTGATGCTGCATTCAGTGCACCATACAAATGAAACAGCTTCTTCAAAATTATGAAGAGAGCTTGCGTTGAAGGCGCGATTTTTCGAAAATGCAGGGGGGTGCGCAGGGAACCCAGCAAAGATGCCTGGGCTTACCTGGGGCACTCCAAAGCTTGCTGGGATGAGGCACTGCTCCAGCAGTGCCTCTCCGGATCTGGCGGCTGGCTTCTGAAGCTGTGCTCGAGATGGGGCTCGCCTTCTGTAGTAAGCCGGAGGATGTGGGCCGGCTTCAACTAACAACCCATAATAATGTCAGTAACCAAAACCGGCCAAAAATCCAAACCTTTACTCATTCCTACTTAAACTAAACACAAATAACTATTATTAGTAGACTTATAAAGAAACCGCTAGTTATGCACTTGGTTTTTTAAATATGGCACAGTATATGGAACAACGTATTCTGTCCACTATTTACGGCAAATTGTATTTTCGCACATCGCTGAATTCTCCCATATGCAAACAGAACAATAGCCCCTTTTTAATCGCAAAAATATTATTTATAGTTCAACTTACATTATGTTCGGTTGTTGCATTCTCTTGGCGTAGTGCGCAGTGTCCGCTCTGAACAATGGTTTGCATAAATTGAAACTAAATGTTCCAATGTCCACTTTCATAACAGTAAATGTTATAATTTTTGTGGTTATTCCACAGCTTCTGTTCTTCTAGCCTGGCGATTTTTCCTTTTGTCCAAGGTCACATAACAATTGAAGCTTATTTTCGGCATGCATGCGTGGTAGGTTTCGTTTTTTTGTGAAAGAATGCCACAATTTTAAAACATACTGGACAAGACACGGCATTATGAACGGATTAATTTCTTCTGTCCCCACAAGCATCATCCCACAAAGCGACCTTCACTCCATGGAGCGATAAGCACAGCTGACCCACGTGGCATTCGAAAAACTCATGAAAAATAATCGAATTGTTCGCAAGCATCCACCAGTACTGCGCAATCTTGAAAACTGTCTTACCCATCACTTGTGCGGGTTATGAACCTATATGTGATGTCATTCACGACCCTGTGGCCTTTCCATGGTCAAAATCATCTCAACGTTCACAAAGTGCAGCTACCTTTTGATGATGATTTTTTTATTTTGGAATAAAGTTAACCTTGTTAAACCCTGCAAGCTATCTCTTTGCTTCTTTTCTGAGATGTTTTACTCATTATGTTGTGAACGTAACGGGACAGCCGTTAACACTATCTATCCCACCTCAGGCAGCCCTGTCTACGTTCAAGCGAGGCAGGTTTTATTGCTTGCCCATACCAAGTTAGTTGTATTCATGATCCAAATAGGCCTTCTGACAATCGGCTGTGCGTGTGCATAGGGTAAGCGTGGATGGGCGTTAGACCATTTTTCTGCGTCGTTCCCTGAATTTCAAATGTGGTCCTGAGAAGTCTGTAGCCTTGTGCTCAACATTGCAGTAGTGCACGAAGGCACGCAATCGCGACGGTCAAGCGAAAAGCAGATCTTCTTGGGAATCCCGTAGAAAGTCAGGAAGGGGTCAGAGGCGATGAAGAATTGGTTCCCACTATTCCATCAGGGTGTGCCCTTGGCAGCAGATCAGTTTTTTCGAATTCTGAAAACAGCAGGTGATTGCAGGCCAAACCAGCAAACATCAAATTCCTTCGGTAATCTCCATCCATTGTACAGTGAATCTCAGCAAGAAATCACAGAGTCTATAATAGGCACGGTATAAAACTATGAATTGTATTCTGGCTAACTGTCATTCTAGGAGAGTTGGATCTTGAGGTGTAATATTCAATGATAGTTGCTTTTCGGTTCACAGAGTAGGGAAAGGCATGACTTCAAATTAGTTTTGGACAACAGTTACACTGAAGGTAAGTAAAACCGATACTACAAGGCATTGAAAACCTGGTGTAAGCTAAGATTCCTTTTGTGTCTGTCCAAAAGAGACGACAATATCATATGATGATATGATATGGCATTCATAACGCACAAATGCTTCATGGCGTGACGAGGCAACGGAGGGTAGACAGAGGGAAGGCAGAGACAAAGATGTTACTAGGCCATCAGGATATGATATGATAGGTTATTTATAATGCACTTAATACCCAGAGGTTTCTAAGCGCGGACCCAGGGATCGAACATGTGTTGCTCCGCGTTGTCTTGCTTCCAAGGCGAGCACGTTGCCCCTGAGCTATCCTCCCGAGACGATGAGAGAGCACAGAGACGATATGTAGAGTCCATAGGTGTGGCGAGGGAACGACATAGAGGATATCGGTGTGGGTTTGCCCCGAGGAAGCACTGGTATAGGTATCATTGATGGGGAGGCCTGGGTTGGAGACCAGGATGTCCTTAAACTTCTTCCTACCAGATTCAGTGAGGAGAGCAGGGTAGTGGATAGAAAAACAGTTTGAAAAGAGAGAGACAGAGAGCACCATAGAGTTGGAAAGAAGAGGAATGGTCTTGGAGGGGGCTGGGAAAAACACAAGGGAAGGACACGGGGAGGGGCACGTGCAAAGCAAAACACAGAGTCACACTGTATGGCAACCTAGCAACAACAGGCACTTATTGCCAAAAAGTTGACAAAGGATACATTGCAAAGTGACTTTTTGGACGCTAGGGTGAGCTATGGAGAACCCAAAAACACCCATAAAAAGACTGAAATAGTTTGAGTGTGTAAAAAGGTGCCCACTCGCTGAGGTGTTTGAAAAATTAATACACTGCTAAAGCACAATATTCTGGAAGTTATGGGATTGACACAGGTCAGGCGAATGATCATTGCTATGATAATCTTACCCACCATAGGCCTTCGTGCCAGTGAGGAGCACTGCAAATGTGGTTTGTGTCTAGAAGAGGGTTTGACAGACAGCAAGCATCAGTGTACCATTGACTGATGGCAAATATCCATGTGCCCATCAGTATTTCAGCAACCCAAATGGGCAGTGCAGCATGGATGTGTCAGGACAATTTTCAAATACATCACCAACAGCAACCGCAGACATGCGTTATATCGATCGAGGAACAGTAATACCAATGAAGGGAAGGTAAAAGATATAGATTAATGAATCATACATCAAACTTAATCTGCATAACTAAACAATTTTTAATACTTTTTATAGCATTGCAACTGAATGTAATAGCATTCAATTGTTGATGCACGATGGGGAACAAATCGAAACATTGGGGAACATATCGAAAGTGTTATTGTGAGCAGATTAAGAAGACAGTTACTAATTAATTTAAAGGAATAGTGCGCTCAAAATGTTATTGTCTTAAAAGATGGGCAATAATAAACATTTCTGATGTTTGTTAATCTGCTTAGAATCACATGCTGTGCATAGGTCCGACATCCAGTGGTCACTGCGGAGTATTGCATTTTGTTTTTCGTAGTCGAAAAGGGGACGTCGACAAGGCGTGTCTGTAACACTATCCCTATAGTGACGTGCGTTGTACCCACAATCCCTCACGCGTCGAGGTCCCTCAGATTGGTTTTTTCCGCCCAGCTTATGGTCGCCTTACGCGGAGCTCCTAGAGAGACATTGCTAAACACTTACTACGGACCTCGGTCCTTTATATATACTTATTGTTAAAGATCCCTCCCCTCGACGTTAGCTGTGAAGCTGTTTCACCGCCGAGCAAGTTTTCGACGGAGGGGAAGAGACGGAGAAGATCCTTCGGCGCTGCCGAACATGTGGCCAGGCCTCGCCGGCCAACAGACAGTAGGGAGAGTGGGGGTTCGAACTTTTATCTTCTCGTCGAGAATGTCTTTCTTTCTCCCCTATCTTTCCCTTGGGGTTGTTATCACCAGTTTTTATTGCCTCAGCTATGGAGAGGACACCTTTTAAGTTTTGCCCATGCTGTAGGGGCAAATACACTTGGAAGGACAAACACAACCTCTGTAATCGTTGCTTGCCCCTCGATCATAAAGAGGACAGCTGCGCGGCCTGTAAGCTCTTGAAACCAAGAACTCTTAAAGAACGGAAAGTTAAGAGGTGGGCGGACTACGCTATGTCGAAGTCAGTTTCCTCACCCGCCGCCGCTGTTACAGAAAGTGACGAGGAGGGTGATAACTCGACGTCCGTTACGGAAGTCATTAACCCCCAGAAGGAGCGCTCGCGCTCCTCGACGTCCGTCCCCGGCCCTGACGGGCTCGGCTCACGCCCTGCTTATGGGGATGAACACCCCGGCGACAAGGACGCACACAGACCCCATAGGCCTAAGCACACAACCCACGGCTCTTCTTCGTCGAGGACGAAGGATCCATCAGCGCCGAAGGGGACGCAGGGCACTCCGGCGTCTACCTCAGACCGTAAGGGTCTCAAGCCCCACCCGCAAACGCAGCCACGACCAGCGATTGGGCTTTCATCTAACACGGGCGCTACCTCAAAAACATCCGACGTAACGCTCCATAGAGCGGCCTTCGAGAAACAACGCGTAACGCAAGCAACGTCGACTCCAGAACCCTCTACTGACGAACTCGTCGTCGAGAGCCTGGCGAGAATTGTTTCCGAAGACAAACGTAAGCGGACGACGAAACAGACGTCGAATACTGCACCAAAAGATATAGAAACGCCGAAAAAGCACAAAAGTAGCCAGGAACTGCCCCCTTCATCTAAGGGCACTTCTGAACTACCGGAGGGCTTTTCTGAGGGCGACGGAAACCTTTCGTCTACGTTGTGGGAGCGTTCTAAGCGTTTTGAAGGTGAAAACACTGATTTCCCCCCTCTAGACTATTCAGGGGTTCCCCATGAGACCCTTGAAAGACTCCATTCTTGTATGGAAAAAATGGAAAGGTTTTTGGGTAGCCAAAACCCACCCACACCCAAAAGACCAAGGGAATGGACCCAGGATGACCCTAGGGTCAAGATTCCTAGGCTGTTTCCCCCTTCTACAGACGCATATGACCTCACTGAAGAGGAGCAATACCTCCAGGAAGATGAGGAGTGTTTGGGTGGAGAAGAACATGAGGAAGAGAGGTTTGAAGAAGACCCTTATACTAGTGCAGGAGCTTTTGAAGAAGATACAGCTACTTCACAGCCCTGGCACTCCCCATCAGTGCAGCCTTGGCAATCCCCATCAGTGCACTCAGACCCTGATGTCTTTCAGCCTTCTCCTCCCAAGGATTCACCTATTGGAAACACCTCCCCCATAGATGACCAACCTTCACTTAATGCACTGTTGCGCAAGGCAGCAGCGCATTTTGAAATAGACACAGGGTAGACTCTTCCGGACATAGACTTTGTAGAAAAAGTTATTAAAGAAAAAGCCCCGGTCAGTCAGTCTATTCCGCTCCTGGCTTCTATAAGGAGAAGAATAACTCCTTCCCTTTCCAATCCGGCCTTAGTCAGAGGGGTCAACCCTCGGATAGAAAAGCTCTTCAGCCCTTCGTCCTCTGACCCTTTGTACATCAGGGGACATTCTATTCCGGACTCCCTTGTAGTGACTAATACAAGAAAAAGAGCGGGGGTACCACTATCTACTAGTGAGGCACCACCTGACAAAGAGGGCAAGAAGCTCTATGCACTTGGGAAGAGAATCACGACCTCCGCCGCCTTCTCAACCAGGATTGCAAATAACAATTCCCTACTAGCTAGCTACGCAGATGCACAGTGGAGCAAGCTGCGCAGCGAAGCAGAGGACGCACCAGAACCCCTGCGTTCACGCCTGCTAGCTATAATATCAGAGGGAACTCTTGTAAACCAGGGCATCGTAAAGAACTCCTTAGATGCCGCAGAGACAGCTGGCCGTTCCCTGGTTCAGGGAATACTTCTCAAACGCCATGTCTGGTTGCGCAATTCGGGTTTTAAGCCGGAAACACAGGCTTCCCTGATAAATAAGCCCATAGAACAAACACATCTGTTTGGAAAAGCAGTTGATGAGGACCTAGAACATGCGAAGAAGGAGTTTGATACCTTCAAGACTCTTGACCAAATTTCTAGGCCACCTAACAGACGCAGCTATGGCAATAGACGCTCCTTTCGTGGCCAACGCCAGCAGCAAAGCCAACAGCAATTTTACTCTGCTACCAACTGGGCCTCTAACCAAAGCACCCAGTTCAGTCAAAGAGGCCAACGTCGTGGCAAAGGAAGAGGGCGCGGCTCCAGTCCCAAAGGCCCCACGCCCAATACCAACAAATGACCCCAAGATTCGGGTCCCCTCCCATGCATCACCGGTCGGGGGCCATCTAACATCGTTCCTTTCAGCATGGGAGGGAATAACGTCAGACCGCTGGGTATTATCCACCATAGCCCACGGATACTGCATCGAATTCAACGGTTCCACGAAATACAGACCCCCACGGAACCGACGCATGACACCGGAACACCTCACTATTCTTCTTCAAGAAGTAGAAGAGCTACTGAAAAAAGAAGCTATAGAGGCTGTCCCCCTATCTCAGGTAACAGAAGGTATTTATTCAGTGTACTTCCTTGTACCCAAAAAGGATTTAACCATGCGCCCTGTATTAGATCTGCGTCCAGTGAACAAGTTTGTCAAACCCCAAAGGTTTCGTATGGTGACCTTGCAGGAAGTAATCCCACTGTTATCACAGGGGGATTACATGACAACACTAGACATGAAAGATGCATACTTTCATATTTTAATGTTGCCAGCGCACAGAAAATACCTCAGGTTCAAGATAGAGAACAGACACTACCAGTTCAGAGTACTACCCTTCGGGATAGCATCTGCACCAAGGGTATTTACGAAAGTACTGGCAGTGGCAGCGGCCCACCTGCGCAGGTTATCCATCCCGGTATACCCTTACCTCGACGACTGGCTAATAACAGGGGATTCTTACGAAACATGCTTCTCCAATACCCAAAAGACCGTAGACCTTTTGTCCCAACTGGGCTTCTCCATCATTGAAAAGAAGTCCAGCTTAGACCCCAGCCAAATCAAACAATTCCTAGGGGCTCTAATTCGAACAAGGGACGGCCTCGTCTTCCCCTCCAACGAGAGGGTCCAAAACATGCTGTTTCAGATCCCCTGTTATGTGGCGGGTCGAGAGGTGACGGTACGCAAAGCAATGCGCTTGCTAGGGATGATGGCGTCATGTATTTATTTGGTACCTCACGCGCGCTTGTGCATGCGCCCAATGCAAGAGTGGCTTTACAGCCAGTGGTGTCAGGCCAGCGGACAATGGGACGAGCTAGTGGTGGTCTCGCAGGCCTTGGTTCTCTCGCTACGGTGGTGGACAAAAGAAAACCTGTTATTAGGGAAGACTTTTGCCACACCCGCAGTGGAAGCCACTCTAACCACAGACGCATCCCTTACAGGATGGGGGGCTCACCTATCCCATCAGACTGCTCACGGAGTGTGGACTCCGAGTTTAGCATCCAAGCATATAAACCTGCTGGAACTACTAGCGGTATTCAAAGCACTGAAAGCCTTTCAGGAACACTTACAAGGAAAGACAGTGATGGTCCTCACAGACAGCACCACAGCCATGTACTACCTCAACAAGCAAGGGGGCACTCGCTCTCCAGGACTGTCCAAGCTGTCCCAGAATATATGGAAGTGGGCTCTCAAACACAACATGTTCCTACTATCACAACATGTACCAGGGGAACTCAATCTGCTAGCAGACAAACTCAGCAGAGACTTCCCCCTGCCCAAAGAGTAGGAATGGCAATTGCACGAAGACATCGTCTTAGACGTCTTCACGCAATGGGGTTTCCCGGAAATAGACTTGTTCGCAACCCTGGAGAACTCACAATGCCAAAGTTACTCCTCCAGGTACCCCCAAAACCAGTCCAAGGGGAACGGTCTGTCGATGCAATGGTCAGGGAAATTTGTTTACGCCTTTCCCCCGACTCCCCTCGTCAACAAAGTGGTGCACAAGATGCACCAAGAGCAGGTTACCATGATACTAGTGGGCCCAATGTGGGCCCGGCAGCCATGGTTCGCTCACTTGATGGAGATGTCCCTATCTCCCCCAATGAAACTTCCCTGCCCGTACAACATGCTGTCACAAGACAAGGGCAGGACACTGCATCCATGCCCTCAGACCATGAATTTAGCAGCCTGGCTCCTGAGATCATAGAATTTGGACATTTACATCTCCCTCAAAGATGTATGGACATCCTCAGGGAAGCCAGAAAACCTAATACTCGCCACTGCTATTCTAGCAAGTGGAAAAGATTTGTCATCTGGTGTAGAAGTAAGAACATCAACCCGGTTGACTGCTCTGCCACTAACATTATTCTGTACTTGACCCATTTACTGGATTCAGGTCTAGTGTTTAATTCCATTAAAGTCCACCTAGCGGCACTTTCTGCATACACCACTTCCCAACTTAAAGTGTCGTGGTGGAAGATACCAGTTATCAAGGCCTTCATGGAAGGGGTAAAGAGAATATACCCCCCCGATAGCTAACCCAGCTCCCGGATGGGACTTAAACGTGGTACTTTCTAGACTCATGGGCACTCCTTTCGAACCCATGCACAAGGCAACTCTTAAAAACCTCACTCTTAAGACTGCTTTCCTAATAGCTATCACCTCCATTAGGAGAGTAAGTGAACTACAGGCTCTTTCTGTACTAGACCCTTTCGTAACAGTTCACAAGGATAAGGTGGTTCTTCGCACACACCCAAGGTTTGCACCAAAATTCATCTCGAAATTTCATGTAAACCAATCTATAGAACTACCAACGTTCTTTCAAAACCCTTCCAGCTTGGGAGAAAAAAGTCTGCATACACTAGATGTACGCAGAGCTGTCATGTTCTACATGGAAAGAACCAGAACACTGAGAAAGACTAATCAGTTCTTTGTCTCGGTGGCAGCAGGAAGAGAAGGAGATGCAGTCTCTAAGTCCACTATATCTAGATGGATTGTACAATGCATCACTCTCTGTTACACTCTTGCTAAGAGAGAACTACCCTTCAAGCCAAGAGCACATTCCACTCGAGGCACTGGGGCTTCCATAGCATTCATTGCAAATGTTCCCCTTGAGTCCATCTGCAAAGCGGCTACCTGGAGTTCTGTGCACACCTTTACAAAACACTACTGTCTAGATGCACACTCTAGATCTGACTCCCAGGTGGGACAGGCAGTATTAAGACATCTTTTCTCTACTGTTCCTTCTCATAACCCACCGCCAACTCCGGGTACTGCTCGCTAGTCTATGCACAGCATGTGATTCTAAGCAGATTAACAAACATCAGAAGACAATGCATTACTTACCGTAAAAGCATTTCTGATGGTTGTATCTGCTTAGGTTCACATGCGCCCACCCTTCCTCCCCGCTCGGATGGAAGAAACATAGACATCCTTTCCTATATTTCTCTCTTTTCTGTACTCACTCACGTATAGAAGGCTCCCTCAGGGCAGAAAAATACAAACAGAGGGACCTCGACGCGTGAGGGATTGTGGGTACAACGCACGTCACTATAGGGATAGTGTTACAGACACGCCTTGTCGACGTCCCCTTTTCGACTACGAAAAACAAAATGCAATACTCCGCAGTGACCACTGGATGTCGGACCTATGCACAGCATGTGAATCTAAGCAGATACAACCATCAGAAATGCTTTTACGGTAAGTAATGCATTGTCATATTAAACATCTTTTTAAAGAAAGTTCCCATTTACACTTTTTCACAAATAATGTTTAAACCCCTTTAATTTCAAGCACTAGGAGGCATCCATTTTGTGAAATGGATGGGCCTCCTGTGCTTGTGTTAATCTCTGCCCTTGCGGCACTAATGATGCAAAAGCCACCTGCAGGTAGCGTTTAATACAGCAGCTTTTGCTTCATTAGTGCCGGAGAGCAGAGAAGTGCTTTTATAAATACAACGTCATTGTATTTATGATTGCCGCGGTTAGAAAACCATGGAAATCATAAATACAATGTTGTATTTATAATTGCAGTGGCTTTCGCATTTATTCTCCCAGGCTCCCCCTGCCTGGGGGAGCCCGGGAGAATGAAAGTGAAAGCCACCGCAATCATAAATACAACCGCTTTGTATTTATAAATGCTGTGGTTTTCTTTTACGTTTCCCGAGTTCCCCTGAGCCGGGGGAGCCTGGGAAACGTTCTCGTTGTGCGCAAGTACAGCTAGTCTTTTTCTGGCCTCCACAGCGTCTATGCCGAAATGCAACCTTTTGGGCCTGTGCTTTAGGCACATATTGTGGAACACCTCCAAATCTCTGGTATGGCGGAATTCTGACAGTCCCTTCAGGTCTCTTGAAAGCATTTTATCGTACACGATCTTCTCGAGAGCTTTGTGTGGAGGTGAACATGGCACCAACCACTTCTTCTTGCGTTCCTGCTCCTTCAATAAAGGTCCATGTGCACATTCATGAAAATGTCGGTTTTCTGTCCATGAGTGTCTGTTGGAACAATGGTGCATCAATGAACACCATTTTTCAAGTAGACTTTCTACAGACCCATCAGCAGTTTTGGCGCTCCACAAAAGATGGTTGCTGATAGACTGACACCACTTTAAAATATTTTCCGAACCCTTTTTTCTACCAGCAGCTGTTATTGTTTTATTGACTGATTTGGCAACACGCCATGCATCGAACTGATGACGAATGTGAGGAACCTGCTCTTGTATGGCCTTGGCTCTCGAAAACATGCCTGTCAGTGGCTATCGGGTCTATTAACATTCCCCTTGATTGAAGATGTTCGGATTTGATGAAACCATGTTTCTCCATGGCCACAGAAGATGTACATTTGGATACATGCACTATCTCCGAACTCACAATTACTTTTACTTTCTATGTCTTGAAAGTGGTATGTGCAGTGCTGAAAATCCTTGGCTGTCACAATGTCCTTCGCAAGCTAGCTAGAAACTTTTTGCAGAGAATGTGCTTTCGGTTGACATCTGTGCAATTTTCCATGCTTGACTAATAACGGGGAATAAGAATCCCCTTTTGATATTTGTAATATTGGGTTTTAGCAAGTAACTCAACTCCCACAAATTGACAAACTATCTTACCGAAGGTAGACCCGCTGAAAAGTAAAGCTGCGGAACATAATAGATTTCCAGCGGACACTTTGCCCAGCATTGGTTGAGTGGACCATGAAAATGTATTATGGAGGTGGGCAAGGCTGGCTTGGATTTTCAGGTTAGTGCCTTGTAATACACATGACACATTCACCAATGGCTCCCTGCATATGTTGCTTCTTAATGTATGGACACATTTCAACATCTGTACAATCTCTAGCAGGCAGCTGTCGAATACAATGGCCCTCATTACGACCCTGGCGGAAAGCGACTGACCGGAGCGCCACAGCGTAAATAGCGTTTCCGCCATTGCACGAAGGAGCAAAGTGCGGCCCATTCCGACCCATCGGGCACGAGCACCACGCCACGGCGGAAGTGCAAAGTCCGCGATGGCGGAAATGACCCCAAAACGGCCCACACCGCCGCCGTACGGCGCCCTAGGTGCAATACCGCCACCCCTCTTAGCGGTCACCGCAGTGTGCGCCTACCGGAAAGTACGGTGACCGGAAATATACGGAAACGGAAGTTAAAACATGGGCCCGGAACGGGAAACATCCCGGCGTACACCTATAAAAACACTAAAACCACACAGCCACTAAAATCACTACCCTGAAACACACCCCAACCCGTCAACCACCCTAGCGAAACCAAGAAAAATGGGAAAAGTAGCGAAGAAAGCGTGCGACCGCAAGCGGCAGGTCCACTTCTCCCGTGAGGAACTCACCGTGCTAACAGAGACCCTCCAGGAGAATGCTGCCGTCGTCTTCTGCACGCAAATGACCAGGACGGCACTTGCAAACAAGAAGGCCATATGGGCTCTGGTGGCACAGCGGGTAAGTGCGGTGGGGACCGCACCCCGCACCCCACAGCAATGCCGCAAGCGATGGGACGACCTGCGGATACGCGTCCGCAGCATACTCTCTGCCAACCGCAACATTGCCACAGCCACCGGGGGAGGTCCTGAATCACCCATCAAGTTGACACCCTGGGAAGAAATCTGTGCCTCCACCATCGGAATGGAGAGCATAGAGGGAGTCGGAGGGATGGAGAAAGGAGTGCAGACATCCGAAGATTCAGGTAGGTGGGCCAGATAAAACAATGCCAAATCCACACAGTCCATCCATGTGAAGTACCATGCGTCCACATAGTGCAACAGAAACACATGTCCAGGAGAACGTCCACACACATCGGCCTGATAGCGCACGTTAAAACCCACAATAAATACATAAATAATTAAAAACCCCTAATACACGCACTACACGTGCAGCAGGCACACCCTAACTGCAGGCTGCCAAACAACTGCACCCTCACTCCACACACAAATCAAAGCACCTCCAAGGCCCCGACCCAAATCACCCTCAGGTACCACCCCAAAGCATGTGATACAATGCCATTCCAATTCCCACAGACCCATCAATAACCCTCGCCCTCCTTTACTCCACCACAGGGTCCGATCCAAACGACGAGCTACAGGACACCCCTACCAGCACACCTGCAAAGAGGGCCAAGACCAACGGCCAGAGACCCTCCACCTCAGCTGCACGCATCAAGACACGGCAGCAGCACAAATCAGGTGGCAGCACAGAGGAGGGAACATCAACAGGCACCCCAGCAGCCAGCATGCCCACAACACCACCACCACAGGTCCCCCCAATGGATGCCACAGAAGGCACTGCCTCTGGTGGCAGCAGCACCATAGGTGACACCCCATTGATGGCAGCATGCTCCGACACAGAAAACGGGGATGCCGAAGTCAGATCCATCCATGACCTGTCCCAATCCCCCTGTCTGTCCCATCCCGTACAACATGAGGATACCACGCAGGGGCACCCACAAGACGACGACTGGCCATCCCCCACAAGCCCTGTGGCAAATCAACATGAGGACAACAGCCCCTCTGTGACACCCCCGCAAATGGCCATGGCCCAGCAGAGGCAACAGTCCCTCGACCAGTTGATCGAACAACAGCAGCAACTGGCCACACTCCTCAAGGACCATGCCGATGAATGTGGGGGCACTAAGGCAGACATAGAAACATCAACTGAGACACTTAGGGCAGAAATGGAGAGAGGTACAGAGACGCTAAGGGCACAAATTGAGAGAAGCACCGAGAGCCTGAGGGGGGAACTGCATGCGACGTCCAAAGACGTATGTGCCGAACTTGCCGCAGTGCGCCGTGTGCTCACTGAGCTCTCGCAAACCCTTAGGGACATGCATGGACGTGAGCAGGCAGACACATCATCCGTTGCAAGTTCCGTCCAGGGCAGCCCCCAACGTAGATCTGGAAGGAACCTGCGCTCCACAGGCAGGGGTGCCCCTGATACCCGCAGAGGGGGCTTGCAATAGCGACAGCCCACTGACAATGAGCATCTTTGGACACTGGTGTTCGGGGGGGAGGTAGGAGGGTGGAGGGGGTGTGTTGGGCTCACTTGGGTGGCGGGTCGATAGGGTGTTCAACATGACATCACATATGCCATAAAAAGTGCACGATAAACCAATGAGATGTGTGGACATTGATCTTTGTGTACTAGGCCATCATAGGCGTAGAGTCCATATTGTGCATGTCCCAGACACACACAGTGCCACGAGTCCCGTGTCCATGTATCAGCCACCAGGCGTGAGTGCTAGAAGCATACATCAATGAGATGCTGACGAATGTCACGGGCCTCCGGTGCCTCGCAGACTCCATGAGGTGCTGCCACATCCCCACCCTCATCATGACCATCATCAGGTGCTTGCAGTTCTGCGTCAGGGGGCATGGGCACATTTCTACGTACGCACATGTTGTGGAGCATGACACATGCCATGACCATCTTTGCAACCTTCTCATGGCGGTACAGGAGTGCCCCGCCAGACCTGCTGAGGCAGCGGAAACGGCCCTTCAGTAGGCCGAATGCCTGTTCTATGACTACACGGGTACGTGAGTGGGCATGGTTGTAGTCCTCCTCATGCTGGTCCCGTGGGTTCCGGACTGGTGTGAGGAGCCATCTCTTCAGTGGATATCCAGCATCACCTGTATGTGGACGAGAAACGTATGATGTGGAATGCCATTGATACGTACGCACACCCCCCCCCCTTCCTGCCAGGTCATTGCCAATTCACATACCCCACATCATCATGCATGTAATGAGACTCACCGAGTAGCCAGGATCTGTTCCCTGCGTGTCGCTCCATGTAGCGTGGTATTGTAGAGTTCCTCAAGACCATAGAATCATGGGTTGATCCAGGGAATCGGGCACAACAATGTGTAATGATCCTGTTGGAGTCACACACCATTTGTACATTCAGGGAATGAAATTGTTTTCGGTTGCGGTACTGGGCCTCCATGGCATGTGGGACGACCAATTCAACATGGGTGCAGTCGATGGCACCAATGCAACCCGGTATGCCGGCAAGTGCATGGAATCCCACTTTTGTGTTGGTAATTTCCTGCTCCGAGCGTGGTAGAGAGATGTAGTCGTCTGCGTGCTGCAGGAGGGCATCGAGCACTTGCAATAGTGTCCGTGAGAACAGTGGCTGAGAAATGCCATGCAACTGTCCGACTGTGTGCTGGTAGGTGCCTGTGGCCAGGAAGTGTAGTACAGACACCACCTTCAGTAGGGGTGGGATGGCGGTTGGGCTATCTATCATGCTGACAAGGTCAGCCTGTGTCATGTCCACAATGGCGGCTATGGTGTCCCGGTCCAGACGGTAGAGGGTGTGGATCTGCTCATCAGTGAGGTTGAACGGATGTGCTCGGAGGCGTGGTATTGCGGGCTGCCTGCGTGGTGGTAGTGGCTGTGCTGGTGGGCCTTGCTGGCCCTGCCTTGGCCTCCTCCTCCTCCTGCGTCTCCTCCGTGCGGCTGGTTGTAGTTGGTGTTCGTCTTCTTCTTGGAGTCGGAGCACTTGCAGTGCTATCAGGTCCCCCAGGGCCAACATCGCGAGTCCTGCCGATAGCATTTCGGTGTGGTTGTGGGAGGAGACTGGCTGTGCAATTTATGTGTTTCCAGGCTGTATGGCCTCCACCTGTGGTGATTAATTCCACCTGTGCAAACTGCTCTCCCCTTTGGCCGAGCACGTCCCGCGCACAACGCTGCAATTCGGGGAATGGTATCTTGCTATTGCAATCATGTATTTGTACCCGATGGCCGTGTAAGATTGGTTGATATGTTCATTCTGCTGTGGTCCCATTGTTTCCCATACTATCTGTGCAGTCGCGAACAGACTTGTGAAGGGTCAGTGGAACGTAGTACTCGAGTAACGGTGGGCCCTCATGCATCACTGTACCGAGTTGCAACGACGGGCGGGGCGTCCCATTTGTGGGTGAAGGCAGTTGCCATTTTCACACACAGCCGCACTCGATGGAATAATTAGTGATTTCAAACGGCCACAGATGCCTTTTCGACGTGATGTTGCAAATGAGGAATTCGAAGGGCGGCGCTTTCGGTTTCCAGCTAGCGGCGAGGAGATGCCCACAGGTCTGACTGCAAATGTAACGTTCTATTGTTCAATGTCCTTGAGACAGGGCCCATGGCGAGGGAGCAATGATTGATATGAATAGTTTGGGATGCGCAATAGCTACGTGGGCGATGAGGCCGGCCGTTCCCAAATACATGTTACTTCACAACACTGGAATTACGGGCTGGGGCACTGTGGATTTAGCAGGCTGCATAACGCACAGACTCAATGGATGTTTCTAATGTTATGTGAGTAATTATTCAGGCGTTTTGATCCCGGGATGAGGGAATGATGAATGGATGCATGGGCAGGTGATTTGATACAGAGTTTGCCATGTACAGGGCTTCTTGGGATCTATCCGCCTCCCCTACGCTATGTGATGCAGGGCTGCCATAGTGGGACCATCGTCTATCTGGCCTTGTTGAGCCCTCCCTGTCTCGAGGCGCCCTCAGACACTTGTGTCCATGCACGTTAACATTCCCATCTGATGGATTCTGTTTTGACAGACGCATGCACAGGTACACTCGTTTGTGATGGTGTTTGCACCTCGATATAGATGGTTATGAGTCGCAAGTGGTTTTGGGGTGGTGATGATCCTTTTGAGTGGGCTAGCATGCATATGGCTGTGGATTTCGTGTGATCATTGAAGTGAGTTGTTCGAATGTAGTTCTGATGGCCATTCTGTTCTTGTTCTTTTCTTTTGGTTGACAGGTATCTCCTCCCCTTTTGCCACTGCCATCTGTATGCCACTCCTGCAGATGGATTTTACTCCCGACACCTGCTGCTTCGTGTTAATCAGTGGAGCAGCATTACGATCTTATGGGACGATCGCCAATGGCCCACATGCCCTTACGCAGTACTGGTGGCTCGGAGCAACATTTCGGCCTTTCAGCTGGACTAGTGCCTCCCCATTGGGTCGGCCCTGCGGTTCTGTGCGCTTCCATGTTGCCTTTTCGTACGTGAATGTGGCTCTGTGTACCATGGGGGAACAGGGCGACACACAGGTAGTGGCTGGTCATTTCTTGCGGATGCAGCCCACAATGGTGATTAGTGTTTTGGAGTTCATGGCCTGATGGCTGTATGGGCTTGGTGACTTTGATGTGCATAAAATTTCTATTCTGATTTGGCCCGTGTAGCGTTTTTCTTTGCAAGTGATGTGGCATATGCCTATTTGGGGGGCGATGTATTGTGAGGAGATCTGCATTGGGTTCCAGCTTCGGGGTTTAGTTGCGTGGTACTGTGCTGGGCGCGTTTGCCTACGAAGCCCAGTGAGGTCAGGGATGGGGGCTGCCAATATGACTGTTTGAATGTTGTCATGCTCAGGGGCGGGGGATTGGGTTTTGTGTAACAGATGCCGGTCAGCCAGGTGGACTGGTGGAATGATGTGATTTTCGGAATATTGCTGGTCACAGGTGCCTGTGTTTGCGTGCGTTTCTTGGTGGGGGACTGTGGTCATGTCCATTGGGATGGCTTCTGTATTCGTGCCATCTGTGCCCTGCAGCTCCTATTGGCCCCTCTTGTGTTTCTTTTGTTCGTTGCCATGCATGGGTGACTTGTACATTTCAATGGTTGCATTGTGACTTCATTGCACCTACGGGGAGTTGTACTTTGTGGGCAGGGAGCGGTGTACAGGCACTCAGTGGGGCCGTTTACGGTTGATTCGCGATGCCGTACTTCTCGCCATGGCGGAATGGTACATTACGCCATGCCTGATGGCGTTAGGTACATGTCCGCTAGGGTCGGAATTGGCGTACCCTTGCGCCATGGTGGTGTTTGCGGTTTGGCATGGCGCGCGCGCGCGTGCTTGGTGCAGTTAGCGTTGGCGTTCACTACGGTGTCGCTAATGGCTTCGTACTTTGCGGTGACGGGTCATAGTCGCACCGAGCGCTATTCGATGGCGGTATTGCATTTCCGCCATCGTTTTCCCCTTTCCGCCAGGGTCGTAATGAGGGCCAATGTATTTTTGCTCCTTTAATATCCAATCGTCCAGCATGAATGTGGTTTGTGACTCGTCTGTGGTGGACAAATCGCCCGTACTAGGCAAACTGAAGTCAAGATTTTTAGCAAGTTCCTCAGTCAATTGCATTGAAGCTTCAGTCTCTCTTAGTTCAGGTTGTAATATTTTCACACTAATTGGAGAAACAGTTCAAATCGAATGTTTCTTGGGTGGAACATTTTTTGCGGGTGTAGATTGTGTCAAGGGGTCTGCGAGGAATTGCAATGCTTCATTGTATTCAGTTTCATCTTGTTGAATTGTCACATGGTAGCAATGGTCCATGGACACTTTGCATGGTTCGCCGATCACATTCCATTCAGTTTCCAGCCATTGGGCACAAACATCATGAGTCTGCTTATTGACTGGACCACGGTGCTCCTCAAATATTAGTTGCTCCATTGTGAAATCTGTTTGGCAAGCAACATCTTTGGTTTCATTTGTTGTCTGTGTCTTTATACTTCTCTTTCTTCTGGGCCTCTAAGAGATGTGTTTAAAAAAAAAAGTGGTCAATGTATAGCACACAATCATCACATACCGCCTTAAAAAAGAAATATATGAATAAAACACCAGTCTCAAAACTTCTCAAACTTGTTTGTTACCCTTGTTTTCGTGATTTTCTTTGAAACAGTGGGATTCTCTTCTGGTCCATATGCCTCCTTTTCTAATTCAACAGCTTGTGTACATTCCTTGAATCGAATATTCATTAAAAAAAAGAAAGTTTATCAGACTGGAAAATAAAATCTTTCTTCGCACAGAGCATTTGCACACACAGCCTCAAATGCAGTGTACGTTATTTAGTTATAATATACATTTCAGATTTCACCTGATAACCTTCCTAGATGTCACATATACTTGGTCAAAGATCACTGTGGCAAACATACTGACTGTAATGTTGCCCTCAAACTTTTTTAAAATGTATTAAGCATTATGGAGGAAGTGTAACGTTCTAACCGAAATCAGAAAAGTTTGAAACAGTGCACAGTCACATGCATTTCTCTCTACTAAAATAATTGGTTGGATTTACTTTCATTCTTGCAAGGTAAATGTAAGTATACATAACTCATACTCTGGACCAGTTGCAGTGGAGGAAGTGATTGTAATTGAAGTTCCAGCATCCCCCTGTAACACAGTACTTGTTTCAGTACGGATGGAAACAGCTAAATGGAACTGAGACAAACTGATGCAGACGATGGTACATATAGAGAGAAACCCATACATACCACTTAGAGTTACTAACCGATAGCCCACACAAACATTTTCATTTTATTTCAAATTGCAAGCATAACACATTTTCGTAAAGGACAAGTACAATAAAATTACTTGATAGGCGAGTGAACTTGATGTTGACTCTGGAAAAGAAATTGATGCAGAATCTTGTTCCTTCATTTTCTGTGCATTGGCATAAAGTGGTACAAGGGAAAATTAAAGTTGTATTAGATATGAGGGCAGATCCAACGCTCGAGCATATCACTTTGTGCATGTCGGTAGGACTCACCATTGGGACACTGGACGTGTCAGTGGTTTTGTCACTGTGCTCTACGCAAACAAAAGGGACAGGTCAAGCAACCGATTAAGAAAACATTATGCGACTTTTAAAGGAACTATGGCATTGTTTTATAATGATCATAATTGCATGATTTATTAGAGGCTCAAGAAAGCGTGGACCGATGTAGTATAGTGAAACATATTATTGTAAGAATTCAATACAGTCTGGTTGCTTTGGAAATTTTGATAAGACAGTTTTGAAAGAAATATAAACAGAAAGCTCAAATCCATTCATGAAGCTACTATTTCAGTACCTTACCAGATTTAGATCGAGAGATCATAGATAGTACTTATTATGCAGCCCATCATCCTACATAACAACAGACAGCTGCATGCAACAAGTGCAACAACCACACCAGCTGCATGCAACAACCACACCAGCTGCATACATATCCGGTGCGCCCACGCACCATACAACACTCTCTCTCTCTCTCTCTCCTGACTTCAACTGCAGTTCCCGAGGGCGTTCAACCTACCAGTGCTTTGAGGTCATACCAATGATACATAAGGCACTATATAAATGCCAAGTAACATAACATAACAGCTAATTCATCATGTAGGACTCACCGAAGGAAGCGTCTCCATAGGTTCAGTTGGAATTGCATTTGGAAGCAATTTATGAAGAATTCTGGGTCAACGCTTTTTTGTATACTTGGATTGTTCGTACATCTCGTCGGTAAAGTGCCAGCTGCAGATGCAGAATTAATTGGCCCTCACATCCTACAAGACATCCTGGGCTCTACATTCAATCTCGTCTACCGGAAAACTACAATATTGAAGAACCCATTTTATTGTAAATCGATATCCTTCGGGAATGTATGCAGGACCATGCCTGGACTTTTTGCATGGCTCATAGAAGAGCATCCGAGAACCATACAAGCAGGCATTCTTGATAAGTCGGTAAGATCTGTATAAAAATACATATAAATAATTAAAGAAATACTGTATGCATGTGATTGATGTAAATATAGTACAGCTCCCTCTGCAGAGCTGTAATTATAGTACAGCTCTCTATGCAGAAGTTCTCTATGCATCAAAAGGGAACATGCTTACAAACATGAGCCATGAAAGATTCAATTCTATTACAATGGACATTGATGCAACATACTAGAAACATGAGGTGAAGTCATTGCGCCAAATAAACATTACAATGCTCGGTACAATAGGTGGAAATAGAAAATAAAATTGAGGTCTGCAATCAATGAATATAGAGAAGTCAATCGGTGACATAGCACCCTTACTTGGACGAACAAACAAGCAACCAGGGGAGCAAGTATCCGGGGAACAAGTTGCACGACAAACAGATACCTTACAGAGCACAGAGATGTTTTCCTGTAAAATGTCAAGCTGTTTATAAATGATTATAAAAGTGGGTGTATGTGTCATGTGTTTGTTGTGGGGTCTTGCATAGGGGAGCCTGGAGACACTGGGTCTGGGGACGCCATGAGAACAATGTTCACCGTGCAGAAGAACCCTTTTGAAGTGTATATGGTGTTTGGCACCTTGGCTGTTCACACCCACCAGTCCCCTTTCGAGCGCATGGCCATAGACCTAAAATGCCATTGATACTGGAGGGGGGAGGGATGGGCAGGAGGTGAGCGCAAAAGGCCAGGAACACCGTAAGAAGGGAAACGCACTTCTCCAGCATGGGGTCTGACATGGATTCACCTGCTCATGAATATTCCCCGTCGTCAGGCTGGGAATCCTCGGTAAAGAAAAAATCAGTATCAGTTTCGTTTCTGATCTGTCTTTCTTAGTAGTAACCAATAACTGATCTCTGGGTCATACTGCCCCCAGCCAATACTGCCCTCTCCCTAAGCCCCTCCTCTGGCAGCCATCCTCAGATTTTTACCACACGCTCAAGTGTTGGGAGTCCTCGTGCTTTAGCTCTCGGGTTTTTGCTGCGTTTTCGCGCTTTTTCAGGAGATTTTCTCATTTTTTCGGTTTAATCGAGCCTCAAGTTCCAGCGTTTCTACTTCCGATAACCGGGACCCGTTTCGGATTTCTTCTACGCCCCTCAAGGGTGAAGTTTTTGTTGAGTTTACGCTTCATGGAGGATTCCAGAAGATCTGCGGCCTGCCTCAACGGACATGGCTCAGGACAAGGCTCGACGCCCGGATCCAAGCTGTTCAGGTGCTGCCCTGAATGCGGATTACAAAACGTTTTCAAGGAGGACGAGCATTTGCGATGTTTCTACTGCCTTCACGAGGACAAGACGCACGTGGAGAAGGACTGTGCGTTCTGCAAGAACCTTTCGGAACGGACCAAACTAGATTGTCGTTCTATCGAAGTGGTCGCTGCGACCCTGGCGAAGCCGGCTGAGAATACGCCAGTGGAAACGGCTTCGGGGCCCAGAGTATCCCTGCCACCGCGGAAGGAATCCTCTTTCCAGCCCGTGAAGTCCCCGACGGAAAAAGAGGGGGGGGCGGTGGCCATTACAGACTCAGAATCAGCCTCTGAGGGGGAGCTGGAGGAAACCGAGAAGGGCCTCAACGAGAGGTTCATAAGCTTCAACGAGAGGTTCGAGAAGGTTTGATCCCAGGGGACGGTCCCCGCTGACATGATCGAAGATAGCGACGATGGAGATGAAGAGGGCCCAGTGGAGCGGCCATCCCGTCCGTCGCAGCCATTACCCGAGCCCCAGGATAGCTCGGTGGCCATTTTGTTGGTGATCCAATCCTTATGTACCGAGATAAGGATGAGATTACCACGGACCCCGACGGAGGAGCCAGAACCAGGCCAGTCGGGAAACCCTCCGAACAAGCAGAGGAGAGTCCGCCCTTTGTGCCCGCGAGGCCTGTAGACCCCTTATCCCCCTCTCCGGACCCTAGAGAGGATACGGCGACAGATACAGCGACGGGGACGGACGACAACGGCGGCGATGACACAGCAGACATCCCGTCATCGCCCCCCCCCTCGGACTTCCCCAGCCGATGAAATTGGCTCCTTTCATGCCATGATAACCAGGGCATCCGAGCTCTTCCAGCTCTGCCCTGAAGAACAAAAAAAGGAAGGGTTTCTTTACCAATGACGAGAGGCCAAAAGGAAGACGGTCCTCGCAGTGCCTTTGCTCGGCGACATCTGGGACGAGAGGCTTGCTGTCCTCAAGAACCCTTCAACGACACCCGCCAAGAGGGACGGGTACGAGAAGAAGTACCGAGTCCCTGATGCCGCCCCCTTGTGCCTCAGGGCCCAGCCCACGCTGGACTCTGTCTCGGCAGTGGCTAAGAAGAAAGCAGCGAGTGCGGCGGCTTCAACTTCCACTTCCCCGCCGGACGGCGAGGGCAAGAAGTTGGACTCCATGGGACAACGAGTCATCTCGTCGGCGGCAACGACGATTAAGGCGGCCAATGCCTTAGCGATTGTGGCCCGCTACGTCAGGGAGCTCTGGTTCAAGATAGCTCCCCTGCTAGATTTCCTACCTGACGACAAGAGGGCGGAGGCCCTACAAATTCTGCAGGAAGGCGAGGTGGCGTCGGATCACGCCATAATGGTGGCAAGGGACATTGCCGATACCGGATTTCGCCAACTGGGCAACAGAGTTTGCCTCCGACGACGAGGATGGCTCAAGGCGACAGACTTTCGCCAGGACGTACAGACCAAAGTGTTGGATATGCCGTTCGATGGCAACAACCTTTTTGGTAAGGCGGTGGGCGAGTCTCTCCAGGCCATCAAGACCGACTCGGAGACGGCCCGGGCCCTAGGGGTACTTCAACAACGACAGCCCTTTCGGAGATCCGGAGGCAGACCGGGTGCCTCCAAAGGATCCAGCGGTGGCTCCTCCACAAATCGCCAGGTGGCCTGCTCCTCTTCCCAGGAGGCCTACAGAGGTTGTGGCAAGCAAGGGGGATCCCGCCGTCGTCGCCAAGGCGGCAAGGCCGCCTCCAAGCAAGACTGACCCGGCCGTGTCGTCGGGCCCCCACCGAAGCACCCCGATGGGAGGCCGGCTGACGAAGTTCGTCAGCGTGTGGGAGTCCATCTCCACCGACCGTTGGGTGCTGGACACCCTGGCCAACGGGCACTTGCTGGAATTCCAAAAGAAGTGCCCTCGCATTCCTCCCGTGGCCAGGAAGGAGAATCACGTCCCTCAACTGCTGTTGGAGGTAAGGGCGATGCTCAAGAAAGGTGCCATCGAGCTCGTCCCCAGGAGGCTCCGGAGTGTACTCAAGGTATTTCCTCGTCCGAAAGAAGACAGGCGGTTGGCGCCCCATCCTGGACCTGCGTCGGTTAAACAAATACATCAATACGCAGAAATTCAGGATGGTCACCCTCCAGCACGTGCTGGGACAGCTGGAGGAGGGCGACTTCCTATCGTTGTTGGACCTGGAGGATGCTTACTTCCACATCCCCATTCTAAAAGGGCACAGGAAGTTTCTCAGGTTTGTGGTTCAGGGACGCCACTACCAATTCAGAGCCCTACCGTTCGGATTAAAGTCGGCATCCAGGGTTTTCACCAAGTGCCTGCCACCAGTGGCGGCACGGCTGCGCCTGCAGGGGATCCACGTCTACCCCTACCTGGATGACTGGCTAATCCGGGCAAGGACAAGGGAACTCGCCGTCTAACACACATCGAGGACCGTCCGGCTGCTCACGGAACTGGGGTTCACCATCAACTACCCCAAATCCCAACTGGTTCCGTCGCAAGTAGCACTGTTTCTGGGGGCGAAGCTCGATACAGTGGGGCAATTGGCCTCCCCGTCAGAGGAGAGGACCAAGACCATCCTGGGCAAGGTGCAGCATCTGCTAGCCACGGAAGTGGCCAGGGTGAGGTCCATCAAGTCCCTCCTCGGGATGATGTCCTCATGCATCTATCTTGTACCCCTTTGCAGACTTCGGATGCGTCCGCTACAGGAGTTCCTCGACGCCCGCTGGTTTCAGGCGACGGGCTGCTTCGAGGACAGGATCCCTCTCGACGAGGAGTTCCGTCGGGCGATCCTATGGTGGGGTACCCGTTCTCACCTCACTGCAGGCACAGACTTTCAAACCCCGGTGTTTCAGGAGACGGTGACGACGGACGCCTCTCTGGAGGGTTGGGGGGCCCACACCAGAGAGCTCCACGCAAGAGGCCTTTGGCTCCCAGAGGAGAGGTCTCTCCACATCAACATTCTGGAGCTCCGAGCAGTGTTCTGGGCGCTCAAGTTGTTCCTTCCGTCCCTCAAGGACAAAGTGGTGAGGATCTTCACCGACAACACCACCACGATGTTTCTGGTTCCCTTCCACTTGGCAGGAATAAAAAACACCATCGCAGACTCACTCAGCAGGGAGCTGCGCTCGTGCCACGAGTGGGAACTACGTCGGGACCAGGCGGATCGGCTCTTTCGACGATGGGGCAAACCCCGGATCGACCTTTTTGCGACGGTGACGAACTCCAAGTGCCAGAGGTTCGCCAGCAGGTTCCCGCAGCCGAGGAGCATGGGTATGCTTTCTCGTTCCCCTGGGACGGCCTGTTTCTATACGCGCTCCCTCCGTTGCCGTTGCTGCACCGCCTCATCAACCAGCTCAAAAAGTCCAGGTGCAGAATGATCCTTGTCGCACCGGCGTGGCCGAGGCAGATCTGGTTCCCGGACCTTCTGGACTTGTCAACGTCCCCACCAATCAAGCTGCCGGCGGACACGGATCTTCTCTCCAGAGAAGGGGGAGCCATTCTCCATCACGACCCACAGTCGCTGAACTTGCAGGCCTGGCTCCTGCAGCACTAGAGTTTGGAGGGTACGATATCCCGGCTGACCGCTGAGAGGTTCTTGCAAAAGCCAGGGCGTCCTCCACTCTTAAGTGCTACAGTCATAAGTGGAAGAGGTTCTCTGTCTGGTGCCGTGCACAAAAGATTAACCCTCTGCGGATTACGGTCCCTCAAGTACTGCCGTACCTACTGTCGCTGGCCAAAGCTGGACTGGCTCACGCCTCCATCAAAATACATCTGGCTGCCATCTCCCGATATACCAGGACTACGGGACGGGCGTCCTTGTGGTCTCATCGCCTGGTGAAGGAATTTATGAAAGGACTATTCCGATCGTTCCCGCCGGTGAAGGCTCCTGCCCCCGCGTGGGAGCTTAATGTGGTGCTGACCAGGCTCATGGGGGCCCCATTCGAGCCTATGCATTCGGCACCTTTGAAGTTCCTGTCATGGAAGACGGCGTTCCTCGTGGCCATCACCTCCGCACGACGAGTGGGCGAGATCCAGGCCCTATCTTGCAAGCCTCGATACTTGACTTTTCATGACACGAGGGTGGTGCTGAGGACGCACCCCCCCTTCATGCCCAAGGTGCCATCGGACTTCCACCTCAACAAGCCCTTGGTGTTGCCAGTTTTCTTCCCGTCGCCTTCGACGCCGGCCGAGAGGACTTTGCACTTGCTGGATGTAGCTAGAGCGCTGAAGTTCTGCTTGGACCGCACGAAGAGTTTTCGGAAGACGTCACAACTGTTTGTGAACTTTGGGTCTGTGAATCAAGGGAAGGCTCTCGAAGACTTCCATTCGCAGATGGCTCTCCGGCTGCATCATGCACTGTCACCGGTTGGCAAACGGACCGCTGCCTGGCCGTCCGAGAGCCCATTCGACCAGAGCAATCGCTGCTACTACGGCGTTCCTGTCTGGTGTGCCCCTGCTGGACATCTGCAGGGCTGCTACGTGGAGGTCTACGCACACCTTCACAAGATTCTACTGCGTTGATCGGGACTCCATGGAGGAGTCCAGGGTCGGCCAAGCAGTGCTGCGCAACCTGTTCACCTAAGGTGAGCCTGGTGAGGAGGTAAGAATTGCTTAATGTTGAGTTTTGGATGTAATGCTTAATGTTGAGCCTTTGCCACCTCCCGTGGTTGTGCATGTGTATACTGCTATGTATTCTTTTATTCATGAGCATGTGAATCCTTGCCAGACCCCATGCTGGAGAAGGAACAAGTTACTTACCTGTAACTGTTGTTCTCCAGCATGTGTCTGGCATGGATTCACATGCAAACCCTCCCACCTACCCCTCTGCTGCTCTTCATTTGATCATACTGCCACTTTGCGTGCTACCAAATCTGAGGATGGCTGCCAGAGGCGGAGCTTAGGGAGAGGGCAGTCATTGGCTGGGGGCAGTATGACCCAGAGATCAGTGATTGGTTACTACTAAGAAAGACAGATCAGAAACGAAACTGATACTGATTTTTTCTTTACTGAGGATTCCCAGCCTGACGACGGGGAATATTCATGAGCATGTGAATCCATGCCACACCCATGCTGGAGAACGGTTACAGGTAAGTAACTTGTTCCTTATGTGGATCGCCTGGGCAGGGCTTTGAAGAGGGGAGTCTGGAGACACTGGGGAGGCCATGAGAACAATGGTCACTGTTGTTGGTAAGGAGACAATCCTTGCTCCCCACCCTTGTGTCACTCTAGAAACATACCATATGTAATAACCAAGGGGGGAGGCATAGCCACTCCCCACAGCATTCTGTTGCACCACAACCCATAGAAATAACCCATACTTTATAGCCCCCGGCTCAGCCATAAGAAACCATTTTGAGCTAGTCCCAACGCCATCTTTTCTACCAGGCCCAAAAATCCATCTCTATGTAGAAATGCAGCTCTCCTCCATCATCCCCAGCGCCTTGTACAGCCAGCCCACACCATCGCCTCCCCCTTGCCAGCTCTGCGCGAGCCCTGTTCTCACGGAAGCCAGCCATGCCTTGTTACAATCTATGCCCGTCTCCTACACCACTCGTAAGTACAAGCAGCCTCGACCCCTCCCGCCCCCGACTGCCTGCCAAGCATCCAGCTCTCGTCCGGAGCTGCGCCGCCACCTAGGCGGTTTAACCTGCGCTACCTCACTGCTCGCCACCTGACTCTGTTCCAAAGTCTTTGAACACAATAATTTCCAATTGGCCAGCATGCCTTGGGGACTTGCACTGTATTTTATTATATGTACTACATGACTACTGCCATTTTGTTGCCACGTCTTTGCCACTGCCATTGCCGTTCTTTATTTGTAATCGCAGTTACCAATTTCCACATTGCCTCCTCAAACTGTTAGCACGCACCATGTGCAACCTTTCCAGCTGCTAGTTGTGTTGCTCTAAATATGCACGCTAGTCTTAACTACTTTGCCTGCAACCGATATGTGTCAATAAGACAAATGCATGTTTATCAGCTATCTGAGGACTGCGCCCGAGTGCGTTTTGTTGCAGGTGCCCCACAAACTGTATGTACCATATCCCAGTAACGTGTACACTCAGTCTCAATGCTGAATGCAGATATCTTCTACATCTGTTTGCTGCTAGACTTCATTGCTAGACTAGAACCTTTGTGCACATGATCTCATCTCTGTCTTGAATCCAGATTTTGCCTAACGGTAAAACTATTACGCGCTCAACACCTCTCAATGAACGCACCTATGACCACGGTACACTATGACCCCAGCCGACCGCAGTGCTCATTATCCTTGATTAAGTAAGGCTGATCGAATGCCTTCCCAAGTCTACCGTGACATGTACCTGCACCCTCTGACTACAACCATGTCTAATTAGCCTACCACACTTTTGCAACCATTGTATTAGTATTGTGTACCAACCCAGCCTTATCAGACTACCCCGGCCAAAATACTTGGTGACTAATTTTTTGCACCTCAACCGGCGCATTATCACCTGCCGACCACTCCCACACGTGGAGGACTCGTGCCAATACCTCCTTAGCCAAACTTTCTGACCACTTCTGGAGGTCCGCTCCAAACACTACGCCAACCACATCTATGGCGCCTTTCACAGAGCCACCCTTACCATGGCATCAATTCTCCCACTTATCCATTCCATTCCACCCACCAACTTCCTCCCACATCTCCAGACCGTCAATAGCCTCATCACTCTACCAAATATTATCAAAACATCACTGATAACTCACTTAGCCCACAGGAATGGATCCAGCGGTTTGCAACTCCCCCTACACCTCTGATCCCATGCCCTGTCAACTTGAGGAACCTGAGACTATGCTCACGTTTCACCACCCACACACATACTCCAAGGAGGCCTCTCCAGACCTCCAAAGTCACCACTAAATCCGTAGTGCAAAACCCAACTACCACCCACACAAGGACACAGTCAGTCATCACTCTTCCAAAACCACACAAGCCAAACACTGCAACACAGACTTCCACCATCAAAGGAGCTCTGATCAACACACGTTCATTAGTTGCACACGCCACTAATATTTCAGACCTTATCGAAAATAACCTTGACTTCTTGTCCATCACAGAATCCTGGCTCCACCAGGCGGCAGGCCCTACCGTCGCATTAGCCATCCCAGAAGGATACACGATCATCAGATCAGACAGATCCACTGGCAGAGGAGGAGGTCTCGCCATTATAGCTATAAGAACGTTGGGCCTTACAGATACCACCAGCGTCAGCCTACCTTCAGCAGAACTCCTTTCTGCTAAAATCCCACTGACAGCCACTGAAACTATCCTACTCCATTTAGCCTACTGACCACCAGGCCCCATCTCCTCTTTTGAAGAAGATATCACAAGCCTCCTCTCATCCAACACTAAACCAGGCTCCCACATCATCATCTTCGGAGACTTCAACCTGGGGTTCTAAGATCCAAGTGATGCCAATGCGCTCGCCCTTGAAAAATCTTTATCCCATATCGACTTCAAGCATCGTATTTTTGAGCCCACCCATGCCAAGGGTCGCACCCTAGATTGGCTATCAGACTTGAATGTTTCCATCAACATTCTTCAGAACAAACTCATTGCCTGGACAGACCACCACTTCATATCCTTTACTGTTCAGGGAGCCACACTCCCTACCCCCGCTATGGCCCCTCCTTCACTTTCCAGGAACACGTGTGATATTACACCACCTAACCGAATCCCTCTAATCAACAACATTGTGGATGTTAACAACTACAAAAGTCTAGATCCCACTGAATTGGTTGATCTTTATAACAATACATTGAACTCGCCTTGGACACTATTGCCCCAGTCAAATAAAAAAGAAAGCTAAAGCTGCCGCCCACCTCAACAACTGGTTCACCCCAGAACTTAAATCTATGAGAAACCTAAAAAGAACTGCAGAAACTACCTGGCGTAAAGACCCCTCCAGTCCTAGCGCTCTATTTTCCAATGCAGCCACCATCTACAAATCAGCCATTATCTCTACCAAAAAGGAAATATATAACACCAGAATATTCAATGCCAAATGCAAGACTAAGGAGCTTTTCAATATTCCAAGGGAACTAGAATCCCCAGCACCACCCTCCTCAGACTGCACTAAAGACGCCACCTGGTGCTCCAAAATTCAACAAGCCCTAGCAGACAAAATAGCCTCCCTCCATGTTAAAATGGAAGAGAAAAAGAACAGCCTTGCAAACAGTTTAACAGACCATGCCACTCCCAAACCTCAACATCCTCAGTGCCCATCATTCTCATTCACTATAGTCACACCAATCGAAGCTGAAAATATCATCATAGGCCTTAAAACGTCAAGATACCAAGGCGACACCTGTCCACCCACTGTTATCAAGCACTGCGCCAAAGGATGATCACCATTTATCGCCACTATGATAAACACCTCATTTAAGACTAACCTGGTCCCAAAAAACCTCAGGGAGGCATGGGTCATGCCTCTGCTAAAACAGCCAAATCTTGACCCGAACACACCGACAAACTATAGACCAATCGCCACCGTCCCTTTCCTCCTAAAAATTCCGGACCGAGTTGCCTACTTGCAAATCCAGAAAAATCTGGAAGACAACGACCTACTTTGCCTACGTCAATCAGGCTTTCGGCCCACGCCCGGCACCGAGACCGCCCTCCTTGATCTGAAAATAGAGATGGATGAGCTGAGAGACAAAAGCAAGCTGGCCATGCTCCTCTTGCTAGACCTCTCTGCCACATTTGACTTGGTTGACCACCAGATCCTCACCGACCACCTTACCTCTGCCGCAGCCTTCTCCTCCAACGCCTTCTCCTGGATCAAATCTTTCCTCTCCAACCGTACCACTAGGATTTTCTCTAGTACTGCCTCCGCAGATCCTATCCCCATCCTCTGTGGGGTTCCCCAGGGATCATGTACATCCCCAACTTTATATAACATCTTTACGAAGCTCCTTTTCGACCACCTCGACGACTTGGGTGTCACCTACACAAACTATGCAGATGACACCCAGGTCCTCATCACTCTGTCGGGTCATTATGCCAACGACACCAAACTAATCAACAACATCTACTTGGAAATCCAGGCGTGGATGGCAACACACAGCCCCTGCCTTAATGATGAAAAGGCCGAGCTCCTGATCATAGGCACCCTAGCCCATTTGAATAAACTTGACCCTCAGTACTGGTCCTTCATGATTGATGGTAATACAATCAAAGTTGCAAAAGACGCTTGGCTGCTACCTAGACTCCACCTTATCTCTTAAAAAAAACAAGTGAGCGCCATTTCCTCCTCAACTGCTTATACTAAAAAGATAACCAATGCCTGTAAGTCATACCTATCCCACACCAGCTGCTTGACTTTAGCCAGAGCCCTAGCGCTCTCCAAAATAGACTACTGCAACACACTCTTCTCAGGCACCTCTGAAACGAACCTTAACAGACTCCAGATCTTACAAAATAACTCCTTAAGATCCGCCCTAAACATTTCAAGATCCAACCACATCTCCAGCCACAGACAAAATGCCAACTGGCTCCCAGTGCGCGACAGAATTACTCTACGCACCCTGGAAATCGCCCACAAATGCCTTTCACACACTGCTCCCAAATATCTTTCAGACAAGTTCTCCCTACATCACGCCTCCCGTTTTACCAGATCATCCCACACCCATCGCCTCTCGGTACCTAAATTCAACCTCAAAACTGCAGGAAGAGCCAGCTTCCCTGTCCAAGCAGCCAACCTCTGGAACTCATTAACCCCTGTCCATCAGACTAGAACCATCCTTCAGTGCCTTCAAAACTAACATCAAACTATGGCTTTCCGATAAGCCCACCACCAACTGAGCCCAATCAATCCAGCCTTACAGTGATCTTGCATCACAACCACTGCGTGGCCAAGTAGCCTGCAGTGCATCTGCACCTTCATTACTTGGTCAGACCAATGCAGACTATTGTAACTATGTATGTATATGTTCCTGCCTTACAGGGTCAGACTAATTTGTAACCAGTCGACCTGTCACTTTTAACTGCTTATTTCTGTACTTGTATGTTAAATGTTAAAGGTATTTGTACCGTGCACCGTCACCAACAGAGTTGGTCCCCAGGCGCTCTGGCGGATCTGCAAATGAGAAGGTGGGATGGGTTAGTAGGTGAAGCAGGAGTAGGATAGTGAGAGGAGTGGTGTTCTGTTGGCAGCTTCAACTCGGTATACACCAGGTGCTGAGCTACGGTGCGAGTATTGGATCGATGTCAGTCCTCATGTGCTGTAGGTGTTGATTATGTGTTGTTGCGGTGTTGTGAAGTGCGTGCGGGTTGTTGTGCAAGAGATGTTTGTGTGATATTTTTGAGTGAGATAAGTCTGCAGAAATGCTGAGTTTTTTGTTAGTCGTTTTGTATGAAGGTTAACAGAAGTTCAGAAATCTGTCCGAGTGTGGCACTCGCCAATCCTCCCAATTGCATCGGGATGGGCAAAAGAGCTCCACCTGGGAGGGTTTAGTTTATGTGGGGCGCTCCCTGTGCTGTTCCAACATGCTTTGTAAGTGTTATGATTGCTCCTCGTCGTTCTATTCTAGCCAACTCTTTAGGTGTTCTAATGCTGATGGATTGATTAATCTGGGTTGGGTGTCTATTCTCCTCTTTGGGTGCCCGGGCTGGTGTAGCAGACTCCTCTCAAACTTTCTATCTAAATTCGTCTGCCGGTTTTGATATGGTCCGTCCGGGGGGAGTGGGTGAGACATTTAGGTCTTTCGTCTGGGTCAGAGTATGTGATCAGTCTCTGGAGGTCTCCTTTTGTGGCTATGTCCCATGATATCTTATGGTCTGTTGTGTGGTCGGTCCTTTGGGTTCAGTGTTTGTCCATTTCAGAGTGGCCGAGGTTGGTGTTATTTTCGTTGTAGTTTTAATGGGGTGGCCATTCTAGTTTGTCGCTGTTGTTGTTATGCTGTGAAGAGCCATAATTTGAGGGGTTTCCTGAATGCTAGGTGGTTTGTTGTGTTCCGTATATTCTTAGGTAGGTCATTCCAGGTTTTCGGTGCCTGGTGAGAGAAAGAGGATCCTCCAAGTTTTCTTCTGTTATAGGGTTTGGGTTCAAGGCGGATGTCGGTGCTTGATCTCAGTGTTCTTGTCAGTTGATGTAGGCGTAGCTTATCGCTAAGGAATTCTGCGCCTTGTTTGTGTATTGCACTGTGCGTGATGGACTTGAACTTTATTCGCTGTTTTAATGGTAGCCAGTGTAGTATTTTTAGCGCAGGTGTGATGTGTTCTCTTCTGGGTACCTTCAGGAGGAGTCTAGCTGCTGCATTTTGTATGCGTTGTACATTTTTTAGAAGTCGTTTGGGCATGCCCAGGTATAAGCTATTGGCATAGTCTACTCTCGCAGGAGGAAGAAACATTTCTTGAGTAGAGAGTTTACTTGTGGCTCTAGGGTGAGGTTGTTATCCATCAGGACCACTAGGTTTTTTACAGTTGATGATGGTTCTGGTGTGGTGCTGAGCTCTCTTGGCTAGGGGATGTAGCTGATGTCTCCTCCCTTTTTTGAAACTATCATTAGGTCTGTTTTGCCTGGGTTGATTTTGAGGTGGTTGAGGTTCATCCAGTTAAATATCTCACGAAGGTAATTTTCTAGTGTAGTGTTTTCTTCTCGGGTGTCTTGTATGTTGAAGATTATTTGAGTATCGTCGGTGTAGTTGTAGCATGTGAGGCTGTGTTTTTTGATGAGTTTGATAAATAGGTACATGTAGATGTTGAATAGAAGCGGCGAGAAGGATGATCCTTGTGGTACACCGCACGTGGAGTCTCTAGGTTTGGATTTAAAAGGTTTCATCCATACGATTTCGGTTCTGTTTGTTAGGAAGGATTTGATCCATAGTAGGGTGGTGTCTGTTATCCCTAGTGCTTCTAATCTCTTTATGAGGATGTTGTGGTTGACCGTGTCGAAAGCTGCAGACAGATCAAGGAGAATCAGAGCAGTGCTGTTGTCTAAGTCAGCGTTCGTTTTTAGGTCGTCCCGTATTGAGAGGAGAGCTGATTGTAACCGGGTTGGCACTTCCGCCATTACTGTACCTATCCTTCATGTAATTATGTATGTTCCTAGCTATGTTTGTAACTTGCTAAGTTTTCCAGTGCCCAGCTACCTTAGGGTTAGGTGCGCGATACAAATAATAAACAAATACAAATCCTGTAGTATGATTTCCGAAAGAATGCTCTGCGAAGAGCGCAAGACAATAAGAAGACATAAGCCAAGTGCCCATTCATCTCCACTAAACTGCCTGTGCCCTCTCAACCACCACCCGCTAGTCCAGAGCCCACCAGCTCTGACCCCCCCAGTTCCTTTCATGCTGATACCCATCTGACCCTCCACCGCCCCGATCACTCCAGGACCCCCACCACAGCCCTGATCCTGCGTGGCAATATATTTTCCCAAAACAACCAACATCTACCTATCTTCTGAGGACCCAAGCGGGCCAGATGGCAGATCAAACCTTTGGGGTGGGCGCCTGGGTAAGAGAATCCAAAAGGGTAAAGGTTAGAATGCCAATATATTACCTCATGTGACCTGATTACCCCTATTCATGCAAGCTTTTATGTGTGCCATTATTTCTGCATTATCAGATCCTGTTTAGTTAGAAAGATGTGTGCTCCCTTGCCCTGCAACAAACAGAAGTGACAGGGGATACCAGGCTTATCTCGGTTCTGTGATCTAACCTAGGCAGAACTGTTATATTTATTTCAACATAAGAGATCATAGAACAAGTGGTTCTGTGTGGAGAGCTCTAACACTGTACATGCACCTATACAACCATTATCTCGTAGCTACACACAATGAGGAGTAGGGTGTCCATATATAACAAATCAGTGAGATGAAAGCATTCAATTCAAATGACTAGACACATTGAAATAATTAACATTTTTATTCAAATATAGAAAAAACATCACAAAAAAAGATCACATTTTTCTAAAAATCATCAAAAGTGCCAATATCAGTACACTTCTAAACCAGTTAGAGAGATAAATCACTAAGCTGATTTGACACAATATTATAATATTGTCTCACGAAAAACCATACACCAGACATCTCATTCACACTCAGACAACCTAACATAACAAATTAATTCATTCAATTCTTACATATGTATCTCGAATATAAAACAACATTCTAAAATACAATCTCTGTTCATTACAAATAGGAACAGCAATATCCTCACAGATAAGTGACCACGAAATGTGTGATATAATAATCCTCAATACAGTGATTAATAATGCTGCTCCCTTGCCCTGACGTTCACACCGCAGATATGAGCCCAGCTGGCCCACGTGTGCCAAAAGCCAGGGAGAGACGGCAGCCAATTATCATCTTGTTTCCCATATAGTATCAACTGTTCCGTAGGCCCCTATAGTATCAACTGTTCTGTAGGCCCCTCACCAATCCAATGCTAGAATGTGCACCTTATTCATAATGTCATCAGTGATGCTGGTACATTGATACTGTAGGGGGATGGATGGGCATGAGGCGAGCGCAAAAGGCCCGGAACACCGCAGAAGGGAGACACACTTATGTGGATTGCTGGGACAGGGTCTTGAAGAGGGGAGCCTGGAGACACTGGGTCTGGGGAGGCCATGAGAAAAATGGTCATCGTGCAGAAGATCCCTTTTTGAAGGAATCTATGTGATTATTGCGATGGCCGAAAATGCAGACTTTTTTTTAACCCCTTTACACCACATATATATGCGGGGAGAGACCCCCGCAGCCGCATATTAATATTATGTTCTATACCCCCCCACATATATATGTGGTGTAAGGGGGGTAAACAAAAAAAAGTCGGCATTTTAGGCCGTTGTAATTGTGAGGGTGACATTTTGGTACGATTCCTTTTGAAATGTACGTGCTGATAGTGGGGTATAATGGAGGTGGGATGGATTGTACCTGATGAGGTGAGTGTAAAAGGGCACCAACTATTCTTTCATATCCCTCATAAACGAGTGAGTGTGTTCTTGATTCACTGAAAAATGTAAGCAACTATTTGTATATGCATAAACATTACTTGCATTAAAACTGCAAAGGTATGTTGTAACATTGTAAAGTGCTCCCATGTTATTGTCAGTGAGCATAACGACACACACAGACTGTACATTTAAAAACAATCACGTGTTTCATGACCAAGGGAGAGCTTTGTTGGTTCAGGGTGCTAAAAATAAAGTTCCCTGTAAGTGCCAGAAAACCGAAAATGTTTTAGTTACTGAAATGAGGGAGGCTGACACATTGTGCACTATAAATTAAGGACTCAATGTATTGCTCTCCCTTGGTTGGCTAACAAATTAAGAAAAGTAGGCTTCATTCTGTTGGACTGTAGGTTGAGTTCCCGGACTTTTAACTGATAATGATTTAGCAAATGCATTCGGTAACGGAACCTTTTTAATAAATTTGTCATTTTTCTGTAAATTCACATACATTCATTTTCTTGTACTTCCTTTCTAGATTGAAACACTGCCAGATGGATTATTTCAGTGCAAAAAGCTGCAGTCTTTACTCCTGGGAAATAACAGCTTGACCAGCTTGTCCCCACTCGTGGGTGAACTGTTGAACCTTGTGAGGCTGGAGCTCATTGGAAACCAGCTAGACACACTTCCTGTTGAGTTAGAAGCTTGCCAGTCTCTGAAACTGACCTGCCTCATTGTAGAGGAAAACTTGTTGGACACTCTTCCTTCTTATGTGAAAGAATGTATGAAGACCCCTGAGAAATAATGCACATATGAAGACTGTACATGGATTGAAAACACTTCTTGAATTCCAGCCAACCATATGATGGAAATGTATGACTGGGTATATTTCCATCTTGAACTGTGGCGTATCAAACTGTTACACTTTAGCATAGATTTGTGTTTAAAAGAAAATTGTTTTTACGTGGTAAAATAACATTTTATGATTCAGCTTGTTACAGAAGCAAACATTTGTGTAGCTGCGGTTTGTAAACAATTATACTTTGTATATGTGGGGACCACAGTGATTCATTTACATTTTACAAATGTCGCACTGGCAGAGTTACAATTAACTATTTCCTTGGTTTTCACTCTCGTTTACAAGTCACCAAACTGAAAAAGAGGCTATTTGTACCAGTATGTACCTTCAATACATATTGTTTTCCCTGAAATGAGTTCTCTATGACCACACCCAATTTGCCTATTATGGACATTGAACTTATTATGAGGTTGGCTGTTTTAATTTGAGCTATGTATTTGATGATAATGCTGCCGTTTCCTAATATCGGAAAGTGCTAATTTAGCACATACTTTTTGTGATGAAGTATTTATTTATTTTGCAAAAGTTGAATATAAAATGTGCCCTACTTTTTTTAATCGGGTGTTGTGTTCATGGGCTATCTTAGTGCACAATTAAACTATAAATTCAACAAAAATGTGTGTTTCTGGCAGTATTTCTGAATTCAGAAAAGATTCTGTTATGTATTACACTGAATAAAATCCATGTGTTCCTGCAGGGGCATCACTGGCAAAGCTTTCCTTTCACACAACGTGAGCACCTGTAGGAAATGGTGAGCCACCCAAATAAGCTTGGACAAACAAGCCTGTAGCATTTGTATTCAGCAAGTCAGAAACATTTGCACTATCCTTGCATCTTTTCAGTAGGGCTTTTCTCGCCATGCTTTCTAGTCTCATTCTTCAGCTTTACCCCTGATGCTTAACAACACGTAGGAGTTGAAGCCACATTCCTATTGTATTATGGGACTCTATAGTTACAGTGTAAAATGGGGAATAGGCTGACTTTCCATGGTAGTAAGTGGTCATGCATACATCTTACTAAAATAAAAAGTACAGAAAACATTCACACACGTTTTCAATAGCATGCATACAATTCAGATGACTAGTGGCATACTCCCAGCCTCGCTACCTTGATCAATCCCTTCCTAAGCCTTTTATTGTAACCTTGCAGAACAGCTGGGAGGCAAGCGTTCTTTTGGAATACCATTGCTAACCGCAACATAGTTCTCAGCTTGAAAGAAGTCCACAACTGGATCAATAATACCGTCAAACATTTAATTTGTCCCAAATTCCAGGTTAAATGGGGTTTCCCTGCCCTTCTTTCCCCTTTCTCCCAAAGGGGACTGCCTGGTAATTTTAGGTCAGGCTTAATTATTTCCTGCATCCTTCTCCTCCGGTCCTTCTCATTCTATTATCATCATCATCACCTTTACTCGTCTGTGGTTGAAGGATTTCTTGCACCCTTAATCTGTGGCTCTCACTTGGTTTAATTTCCTTTGGTCTCAGTCGTGAATCTTCTGTGGTGATATGGAGTTTTTGCCCCACTGATCTTCTTGTGGTCTCCTATTTTTGGCCGTTTAGTAAATAGGTTTTTGCTTCCTTAAAGTTTCACAAGGCATAGTTTAAGACTGTCACTTTCCTGCTGTACTATAGGTTCCTGACTCCTACTCTCTTCACCACATCAGCACTTCTGTGTTGGTCCTTCTCCTTGCTCCCATGCCACTGGCTTGTATGTTTTCCCACTGCAGGCTTCACACCATTAAAATGCAACCTTACCCCTAACTCCTGCCTTGGGTGAACCTTGCCCTCTCAATCTTCATACTTGGACTGGATAGACTCTTGCTTGTCCTTCAACAGCTCCCCATGATTTTTCCGCCTCCTTCCTAGCAGCTCCTTGAACACACCTCCTTTCACCCCATGAAGATCTCAGATTTTCACCTCTTGATAATATCCTATCACAGCCTGGTGATCTACTCCTTTCATTGCCTGATGATATCCTGCTTTCACCCCTTATTTTACTTCCCTCACGTTGTCTTCCAACTCCACCAAACTCCTCTTTCTCACAGCTCCTCCTAACTCCTTTGGAACTCGGAGGGCCGAATTTGTGGCTTTGCCAGGACGTCAGACTTGTTGACTATATTTTAAGCCTCTAGTTATGTTGTACATTTTTAAGATTTGCTTCCTCCATTGTTATTTTCGTTTGGGGGTGGCTTGTTCTTTTCATGCACCATTTCATTTTTTTGTTTAACCCTCATTTTTACTGTTTTTTGGGATAATTAATCTTTTATAACACATTTCAAACCAGAGACCAGTGTCTAAGTGCGGGACCAGGAATCAAACCTGTGTTGCTCTGCGTTGTCTTGCTTTCAAGACCAACTTGTTGCCCCTGAGCTATCCTCCCTGCCCTCAAACCATTTCTCTTTGTTGGTGCTCTTTGTTCTTCTATTGTATTCTGTTATATATTGTCTTCATTGCACCTATTGAACCAATTCATTAATTTTTGTAAAGCGCCTTGGCGTAAGGCAGTATAGAAACAAAATAAAGCAAACGCTCTCCTTTCTCGCCAACCTCCTCAAAATTCTCTTTTCCCCACCTTCTCTGAACACTTCCTTCTCTTTCCAGCCTCCTCTTAAAGATCTTTTTGTTCCCTCTGCCCCTTCTTGACCTCCTCCCTAGTGTTTCTTCCAACTCCAACTCTGAACATCCTAGCCAACTGACTAAGGGTCCGAGCCTAAATAGCCCGGTGACACTGCCGCCCCTCTGGTTGCGCCAGCTTTGAGGGTCTGCATCTGTGGCAGGGAAGGAGTGTTGGGACTTAATTGGCTGTGCCTAAGCGGTTAAGATGTGTGCGTGTGTTTTGTAGGAATTGTGGGTTGAGCCAACACTTTAAATGTTTGGTCACAAATTGTGGATTCGACTTCCTTCCTTTAAACCGCCCCAGATCACTCTTGGCCTTGAAGTTGTTTGGAGCTGGTATCTGAACTGTGTAGCTGTTGTATACAAAGGTAAGTAAGTGTATGTGTTTTTAAACTGGGCACCTACTACCCTCTCGAAATTTACAATTATGTATTCCTCTGAGAAAAATGTGATGGTGTTTTATCCATGGTATATGCTATGCAAGTGCTGTTCAAGACGGCTGTGCCTCTGATGTTGGCATGTACTGACTGTTTGAGCACAGCAGGAACTTATGAAATGCATCTGATGCCTGAGCCAGGGCACCAGGCGAGTGCTACAGGAAAATGGGCAGTGCCTCTGATGTGCGAGTTTGATTGTGGTGTGAGCGCTAAAGGATTCAGAATGGTTTCCATTAGGTCTAATACATTGTTTATTTCCCTGGCTTTTTTGTCACTGGCTTTCATTCACTCGCAGACTTCCACTCTCTTAGAAACAGTATTTATGATTTTCTCTGTGCTGGGGCCACATGAAATTCTTTGTTTTGGGCAGAGGAAGAGTTTGTTATTACTGGATCCCTGATCACGTGGATTTTCAGGTGCAGGAGCTGTCTCCTTTGAAGAGACTGGGACATTTATTGAGAAATTATTCTTCAAACGGTTCATTTGATTATTCAGAATACTGGTGTTTGTGGGGAGAGTTGCCCATTGACTAAGAGTGAGGGTGACCAGAGGAGCCTCTCCATACCTCGCCTTTGCCCATCAGCCACTAACACGTGATGGCACCAAATCCCCATGTTCACCCCACACGAGTCAGGTCGCGCTCTTTGTCACACTCTATAAAAGGTCTGACATTTTAAAAAGATTAAGGTAGACCAGTTAAAGGTTTATGTACCTATGAAGGAATCAAGGTCTCTATCGGAAAAGTATATTTCCATAACAATGAGTGATAAAGGCATTGGGTGTGGGTTGAACTAAGTGCATTATCGCTGGGCGGCAGGCTGTTATCTCGTGAGCCATTATCCCCATTAGCCAGCAGCTAAGTTAAATTTAAAGAAAGGGTTAAAACGTGCATGCACCTGAGCAGAGCTGTGGTGCGCACGACAATGAATGGCGTTGATCGTTATGGTGGATATGAATCAGTGTTTCAATGCAAGAGCTTCATAAGCACACCCAATTAAAGCCCAGTTGTTGCAGAAGTGGTACAAGGTGCTGGAGGTATTGCTTATTTGCACAGTGCCTGTCTGCTTCAACTCTGTAGTATGGGGGTGGGAGATGTAAGTCATGGAGGGAATGTCGGAAAGAACTTTATCTGGGGGTGTGGAGAGTGCGGACAAGCTAAACTCTCAGTGGTGACAAAGGCAGTTGATGGAGTGTAATGGATGTGACAAAGGAATGAAGAGCATATGGGACTTAACCTGGTAGTTACAGCTGGTGTTCCCTGCTTTGCAATTGGTGGTTGCACTCAATAGTTATAGTTTTTACCATTTAAACATACTTTTCCTTCACAGTGAAAGCAGGAATTACAGGTTTGAGTGACATGAGTGTGGGAAAATATTAGACTAACTTTGCTATTGAAATATGAATGTTCAGAGAAGTGACTGGGCCACCATGTTGTTTTATACAAAGCCCATGTCTCTAAAAATAACTGGGGAAAGTCACCAGAGTCATACCAACAAGAGCCTGGTTCTGCGGTCCTCTCCAGAGTTTAGATTCCTTCTCATGGTTTTCTCAGTAACATTTCCCGGTACTATTGGGATATTCTCAGAGTAGTTTATTTGGATCATATCTTATCTCTTTTCTAATAAGAGATTGCCATTAAAGTTAGGATAAAACATCTGCAAAGCTTCACTGAGTCTGCAAGCTTATATCGCAGATTTATTAATGATTATTAAACATTGACACTCTTCCCCATTGCCAATACAATTAATGGAGTTGGAAGAATTTGCATTTTTAAAGTCTATTTTACTGAAACTGCCGTATTGAAAATGAATGCCTCCAATGTGACCATATGAACAATGTTGTACCAATGTCATCTTGTTTCCCATTTCTTTTAACTATATATTTTATTAAGAGTGTAGTTCCACTGTATTTGATAGACAGAAACTCTTTGTTGGAGAATTACCTAATGTCGAACCAGTTAAAAAAAAAAAGAAAGCTATTCTGACTCCTTTTAATAAAAATGGAGGCAGTAGCAAATTTGGCTAAATACCATTTGATCTTAAATTTGATAATTAAAGCACACTTTTTTTTTAAGGGCGGACCTTGCTGATGGGCAGCGGAGCGGCTGGACAGTGTGTGGGCAGTACTGAGTTGTAGGCTCTGTGTGCATCAGGATTAGTCCTTGGACAATACAGAGTAGTGTCTTGGAAAGAGTAGGACCATACAATTTACAAAAAAACAATGAAGACAACTTTTTATTCCATGATTCCGCCATAAGGCTATAGACTGAACAGAGGCACAATTTAGTCGTACAATAATTTCCTTTTAATAAACTATCATATGATAACCACCCTGCAGTGCTAATCTCCCTCGAATGGTCACCACTATATGTCATATTTAACCACAATATTTTTGTTATGCTGTTGCCTCGGAGGATGTGGAGGGCACTCATGAAATTTATTTTTTCTAAATTACTTCCCAGCCCACGTAAAGATGAGTGCATTTATCTTATTAACTCCCCCATTACCTTATCCTGTTGGATTCCTCAAGGTTTTGCCAGCTCACACTGGCTCATCTATTCATGTGACCCATGGGCCTACTCCTGAAAGGTTTTACTTTGTGTTTCCAGTAATTGTGGGCAGCCAACCCCCAAATCATGACCAAATTGAAAAAAACAGAATGTTAAACTAATATATCTTCTCCAGCATTGGATCTTTCATAGATTCACATGCTGTAAATCGGGCCTCCAGATAAGGTGGGTATGAGGCCTTTTTACACATGAAAATCTTGCAAATGCAACAGCTTTATTATTTTCCTGGGTACATTTACACACAGGTTTAGAGCAGAGGGCAGTGCAAAGGTCAAGTTACTTGATAGAAACTAGGAGGCTTCTTTTGATTTTTATCTACATGGCTGTAATTGCAAGCCACCTCTGAAACAGAATTTATTTATCTGAAGCCTTTCAGAAAAGAAACTGCACACTGTGATAAAAGGAATGGTTTTTTTCCATTCAGCTTTAGAAGCACTGTACATCATTTCCTAGAATTTTAGGATTATATAATTAATAAGATGGAAAACTATGTTGCAATTGAGAATTCATATTTTGTAACAAATTATGCTTTTTTTCCAGTGAAAGCAAACCAGTATTGCACAATTGTATTTGTCAGAGTTCCTGTGCTGTGTGCATAATCATGCGTAGGCAGATCATTTTTACACTGATAATTTAATTTACACTCTAATTATAAGTGTGTAAAATGATGACTATGCACAGTCTAGATTACATCTATTCAACTTCGCAGTCAATGGGGTACAATACTATAAATGGTCGGTGGCAGCAGAGTCTTTGCTCAAGGGTGAGTGATTGGTGTAATGACAACCACAGGTGTTCTAGCCTCTCAAATCTTCAAGACTACAATTAAAACAACCCAAACCTGACTCTCCAGGAAGTGCGCGCTGTTCAAAAACAAACAAATGAATGTTACATTGGTAATTGAAATAGAAACTCAGCAAAACCTGTCCCTGTGATAATCCAGATAGTATTTAACTTCATGTAGTGCTTCATAAATGGTCATCCAAAATCTGTGTACTGTGATTATTATACCTCAGTCGATACTCAGTTAACTGACCTCTGAAGGATGTTAGCCAGTAAGATAGCTCAGCCGGTTGAGCACTCATTGCTGCAATCTGTGCATGATCTGTAGGTTGCAGGCTCGAATCCCGGCAAGTCCAACTCAGCCCTTCATCCTTTGGAGGCCGATAAAGGAGTACCAACTTTGGTTTGTTGATAATTGTGATAAATATGTTCTATGTGCAGCGCTTGGCCAAAAGCACTATATAAATAACCATTTGACCATTATATTAGATGTAGTATTTAGCATGGAGTCATTGCCTCTCTGCACTGTTGTATCATAACATTGGCATACCATTAGGTAGTAATAGCACCAGAAAATGAGGACTCATTAAACATCAAATGACAATTCTGCTATCGAACCTCAAAACACACAATACAATTCATGTTTGCTTTACTATGTAATTGGCCAGGTTTTTGTGATTTCAACATTTAAATATATACAGGAGAGATCAAATGGCCAGACCTTAGAGAAATAATGAAAGATGTATTTTGTCACAATGCAGAAAGCCACCATACGGTAATGATTTCCATACAGTTTGTTCATGCATCGGCTGGATGTCACGTACATTTTACTCTTGCAAAGGAGAAAAGTCATTTTTACTCTCTTAAAATCATATTTACTCCTACGTACTGTCCCCTTTCCTCCATACTTATGGAACATCTCTCCGTCCTGTGGGACGGGACTGGAGCACTTTTGTAAAAAGCATCCAAAAAGTTTGCAAAAATGTGTCCTTCCTCTCTTTCTTGCGCGGGGCCCGGCACGCGGCTGTAACCCCGCCCACCTTGGCTCCGCCCCGCGCATCGTCCTTTTCTCCGCTCGTTCGTGCCTGGACGCACTTGCATCCGCGGAAGATTTTCTTCCCTTTTTTCCTCTCTGGCTCTCGCTAGCGATCGTGTACTAGTCTGTCTGTCGTTCAAACTAGACTTGCCTGATTGTTCATCGTGTCACCGGCGCTTCGCAAGGGCCGATCCCCATCCTCTTTGTTTAGAGTGTTTGGGTCCGGATCATCGTTGGAACTCCTGTTTTTACTGTGACTCCCTTTCGGTCCGGGCTCTTCAACGTCGGTTGGAGCGGTGGGAGGAGGTGTTCCGACAAACTCCCCCTTTGCATTTTCAAGAGTTTATCGACGAAAAGAAGAAGCGCCCGGTAAGTTCTTTACTTTTCAGAGCACCCCGACCGGGAGACACCTTTCCGGGTTCTTCCCGAGCCGGGAGGGATGTTGATCGCTCTGTCACTGGGGATTGCCCTGAGATGCCCGTGGGGCCTAATAATTCTACCAGAGTTTTCTCTGAGGGTCTTCGTAAGGGGCCTGTGAATACCGGAGTACGCTCCGAGGCCCCTCCTGTGGGGGCTGCTTGTAGACCCAGTTCTACTGAGTCGTGGGGTACCAGAGCTCACTCTGAGGCCTCTCTATCGGCTTCTCAAAAATAAGACCGGGGTGCGCCCGAGGCCTTGGTTGTGCTTGGTGTTACCGAACGGATGTTCGAGGCCCGCGCTAGTAAGGCTGTTACCGGACCTGTGTCCGAGGTCCCTCGTACAAAGGCTAAAGTTACCACCATTTCTGAGAGGCCTGGCAAGGCCTTATCGGTGAAGGTTGTTTCTCACTGTTCCCGCTCTTGCGGCAACACCAGATCTGTTGAGGGGACAAAGAAGGTAAATTCTTCTTTTACCAGCAGTGCCGAGGTCCTTCCTGGGAAGACTGATTTGGCGGTTGGTATGTCGCAGAAACATTCCAGGCCTCATAGTACCGGCTCTGCCGAGGTTCCTTTTGTTAAGGCTAAACTTAAGACCCCTGATCCATCGACGGACACCCCTGCCTCACTTCCTCATGTGCCGCAGTTCCCCTCAGGTGATGACAAAATGGTGGCCGTTCCACCTCGACCGCGGCTGCCATTTTGGGTGCTACTCCTACAACTACGCCATCAGCCTCAGGTGTAGGACTTGGCTCTGGGGGTGAACCTAGAGTTCCTTGTGCGCATCCTTTTCGGCCAGCCTATGACTGCAATGCTCGCACAATGTTTCATTGTCTGTGGGGTCGGCGCCTTTGATTTTTGTGGATACTTTGGGAGATGGGCCGGTGTGGCAAACTTCCCCGTTACGTCCCTGGAATTATCCTCCTCATTAGAGGCCTCCTCCGGTTCCGAAACAGTCCTCGGAGGAAGCCTTTTTCGGCAAATTTCAGACGCTTATGCTTACCGACCCCATGAGGGAATATTTCAAAGGGCTTTTCAGAGAAATATGTCCACCTGCGCCTCCGGCTCCACCCATTCCTCCGGTGGTTCCGCTGGCGCCCCCTTTACCTACGGTGCCTTCTCCTACTCTTCCGCCTTTGCCTCCATTGTCCCCCGTGGACAAGGCAGCGCCTGACACAGTTCAGCAGGATCCTGACCTGTCGGATGACGCGCAGGGCGATCAGGACGAGGACCTGCCCTGCTCTATTAGAGCCTTTCATGACCGGGTACTGGACATGATGTGCTTCTTGGATGTTCCGGTGCCCGAGGTACCCGCTCCGCAGGAGAGTGTGCTTTCTGGGGCGTTCACCCTGTTTCCTTTGGAGCGTACCGGCCTGTTCTTGAAGAATGATGTTTTGGCCGAGGTCCGCAGGGTCTGGGAAAAGCCACACTGGACTTTTCGTCAATAAGAAAATGTACGTGCGATACAGGCTGCATTCTTCGGAAGAGGTGGCCCTGTCGTCTTGTCCGCCCCCTCCTCCACAGTGGTGGCTGCGGCCACTTTACAGTCCAGGCCTGCAGCATCCTCTTCTACGACGGCTACTCAGGTTCTGGGAAAGGAGGATAAACTCCTCGACTCCCTTGGGAGGAAGATTTTCACCAACTCGGCCTTGCAGCTCCGGCAGGCCCACGCCAAACTGGTGTTAGCGGGGGCTAATATGTGGAAAGGTCTGTCGGAGTTTGAGGAGTTCATCCCGGTCGAGAAGCTGGAAGACTTTAAAGCGGGATTATCCGACGCCAGGGTCTTGGCCAGGATCTCCTGGAGGCTTCGGCTCATCACGTAGACACCTCGGCTCGGGGCCTTATGTTGGGTGTTGATACCGACAGGCGTGGCTGCATGCCACCAAATTCTCGAAGGAAGCACAGGACAATGTGTTGAACCTTCCGTTTGATGGTAAGGATCTCTTTCATTCTACAACAGATGTAGAGCTGACCAAGATGAAGGATAGCACTCATACAGCTAAGTCCTTGTCGGTCCTTGTTAAAACCCCTTTTAAAACCCAGCGGCCGTTGTCACAAAGTCGACCCTCCTCTGGCTTTAGGGGCTTCCTAGACTGGAAATCTCGCAGAGTGGATACCCCTTTGGGGAATAACCGCTGGAGGCAACAACTGTAACGCTCACCTGATTCCCGTAGAGGCGCCGGTCTTGACTGGGCGTATACCGTATCTGCAAAGGTGATGTGTAGCACACGGCTGGCTCTTTGGGCTGGACCTCTGTGCACTGTATGTCTGACTTGAAGGGTAAGATGTCTGCAGATAGAAAATATGGGATTAAGGAACTGGGTTATTGAATGTCTCTCTCTTCTTCCCTTTCTCTTCTCCTGTAGAACCCCAAAGGTTAACGCTCTCACCTTAGGTAAGTAAACGCCGTGCTCTCCATCTGCCTCGGGGCAGGGTGCTGTAACCAGTTTCTTCACTGGATAAGGGGAGCAGGCCTCTTGACTTCAGAGGACTGCTGTCTGTCGTTTACTGCACGAACGGTAAGTTTCGAGTAATTCTAATGTCTTTAAAGTCTTTAGTAATGATGTTTCTTGTTTTGCAGGGTTCCGGCGATGGCGGATGACGGGCTGAAGTGAGTTGAAGATGGAGCCCGTGTGATGAATAGAAGCGCCTGGAAGCACGTAAGTAAGCGCTTGTTGCCTGCTTCACGATGCGCTCTAACTGTCTTTTTATTTTGCAGGTACAAGTTCGGAGCGGCTGCAGGGTGCCGGAATACCCACTGGGTTAGATGTGGAAAGGAGTAATGGCACGTGAGTATTAAAGTTCCCCAATGTCTTTAAACGCACCTTGTTTTGTCTTTCAGATGCGGGATGCAGCGCCGAAGGCCTCCGGGGCGTGCGAAGAGTTGGTAAGCTTTTGTCTTTCAGATGCCGGAATGCAGTGTGAAGACCGCCGGAGCGCACGAAGAGTAGGTAAGCCTTTGTCTTTCAGATGCCGGAATGCAGCGCGAGGCGTTGGTGACAGCCGATGGACCAGGTAAGTGAAGAGCTGTCCCTGAAGATCGTAATGCTAACCTGTTCTTTCTTGTCTTTATAGGTGTTGCTGAAGACTGGATTCAGGATGGTAAGCCTTTTTCCTTAGGCCCAGGATCAGATGCAGAAGACACGATGAGCGTTCTGCTGCAGAGGATGCAGAATAACGCAAAGCAAGATTCATCCATCGGGTGTGGTTTAAATAGCCTCCTGTAGTGCTTAGGTGTCTCCTTCCACAGCCACGCCTAGGTAAGAAAAGAGTTCCTGCTTTCCAGAAGAGTTCCAGTGTTCTGAATCTAGGGAGTGGCTCCTGCCCCACCCAACAGGAAAAGTAGTTCCAAACAGAAGAGGATCAGAGGCTCAACTGGCAGGCAAGTAAGCAGCATGGTCTGCTGCAGGTAAGTCCACCCAAGCATTATGAGCCCGGCGCTTCCAGCGCTGGGACTGGGCATATTTATGAGCCTGGTGCCACTGGCGCCAGGACTGGGTCCAAAAGGTCCCAATTGGGACTGGTTGGCACTCGGAACCTGGGTTATGGATCTGCTTCCAAGGGAGTTGGGAAAACCCTGACCTTTTGGAAGCAGAGATCATGACCACAACAGACTCGTTTTTTTCTCCCGCTCCACAGCCTCCTCCTCGGGTTCAGGTGGCAACACCACCGAAAAACCTACAAAATGAGGGTTATCCGCGCTCGCAGGAGACCCTGGTGGGCGGACACATTGCGTCTCATTGGGAGGCGTGGCAGACCATCACCGAAGACAGATGGGTCTTGTCAGTCGCTCGGGCGGCTTCCGCTTACCCCGCTTTCCCCTACCCCACCCTTCAACCCTCCTTTTCAACTGTCGGGTTCGCCCTCCCTCAAAGCCGAGGTTCAGAAGCTTCTGGACCTCAAAGCTGTAGAACCCGTTCCTGAAGGTTTCTACTCCCGGCTGTTTACGGTGTCCAAACCCAACCAGGCTGGCCTGCGCACCATCCTAGACCTTTCCCAGTTCAAAGAGAAATTAAAGATGATCACGCCCGGCCAGATACGGTCCTCCTTGCAGATGGGTGATTGGCTCAGCATGGTGGATCTTCAGGATGTGTACATGCATATTCTGATTTGGAATCCACACAGGAGATATCTCAGTTTCTCTTTGGGAGAGGAGCACTTCCAGTTTCAAGTGCGTCCTTTTGGCCTCTGCTCTGCGCCGCGTGTCTTCACGAAGATGATGTCGGTGATTGCGGCCTACCTTTGTCTGCAGGGTATCCATGTGTATCCGTATTTGGATGACAGGCTCTTAAGCAGTCCTTGCCCGTTGAAAGCAGCGTGCAATCTTCAGTCTCTCCTTCAGCTCCTGTCCCATCTTGGGCTGTCAGTGAACTAGCGGAAATCTTCAATGACGGTCTCGCAGGACTTGATTTTCCTGGGCTTTTGCTGGAACACGATCGACTGCAGAGTGTACCTGACGGGGGACAGAATGGCGGATCTGTTAGCCACGTGTCAGATGTTTGTGCAGTCGAAGAGCATGTCGGCCTGGTGGTTCTAGAGGCTTCTGAGCCTCATGGCCTCGTGCGTGTTGGCTCTTCCTCTTGCTCGTCTCAAGGTGAGGCGGACTCAGATGGCTCTTCAGAGTTCTTGGCGTCAGGCTGTGGACCCGGATTCCAAGTTGATAATGATTCCGGCTTCCATGGGAGTGGACCTGGAGTCGTGGTCATCTCTCAGCAACCTATCGGTGGGTGCAGGGTTTCAGGACCCAGCCCCTACGGTGGCGATCACAGCGGACTCCTCCCTTCTGGGGTGGGGCGCAACGTTGGATCTTCTTCAGGTCTCAGATCTCTGGTCGTCTCAGGACAAGCTCCGCCACATAAATCATTTAGAGCTTCTGGCGATCTTCATAGCGCTCAAGGGGTTCAGACCGATCATAGCCAACAAGGTGGTCCGCATACGCGCGGACAATGTGGTGTCGATGTATTACATCAGCAAGCAAGGGGGAACCAAGTCTCCCCCTCTCGTGGACCTGTCCATCCAGATTTGGGAGTGGGCTGTACTTCATGGTGTTTGGCTGCTTGCAGTGCACATCCCGGGCCAGCTGAATGTCACAGCGGATGCCCTCAGCCGGCGGACAGTGGTCGGCTACGAGTGGGATTTGAAGGCGGAGGTCCTCTCATGGATTTTCTCGCATTGGGGCACACCGGAAGTGGACCTCAGTATGCCTCCAGAGGGGGGCTGGGAGCCTCCTCTCTGGGGGATGCTCTTGAGATTCCATGGCACAACATGAGAGCTTACGCCTTCCCGCCTCTGCCTCTAGTTCATCGAGCAATTTGGAAGCTGAAGAACTCGGTGAACTGTTCCCTTCTACTCATAGCCTCGTGGTGGCCGGCCAAGTTTTGGTTCTCACAACTTCAACACCTGTCGGTGTATCCGCCGATCAGGTTACCAGTGACCCCCAATCTTCTTCATCAAGGGGAACAGCAGCTGTGGCACCCCTCCCCACAATCGCTCATCTTGGCGGCATGGTGCCTGAGTTCAAGTCTTTAGAACATCTTAACTTGTTTGCGGATAACATGCGTATTATCCAGGCAGCCAGGAAACCCTCGACTAGGTCAGAGTACAGAAGCAAATGGCTCAGATTCTGTCATTGGGGTTTGACCAAGCAGTTGGACCCTAGGGGGGCTACAATTGACACAGTGCTGTCCTTTGTATTCTTCTTAGCAGAGTCGGGTGTCCATGTTCTGTCATGCAGAACTTACCTTTCAGCGGTTTCCGCTTACCTCTGTACGGACCAATGCTCTTTCTGTGTAATCCAGTGGTTAAGAGGCATTTTGCACGCTTGACATGCCTGTATCCTCCAATTCGTAGTCCGCACCCGTCGTGGGATCTAAATGTAGTCCTGACGTCATTGTGTCATAAGCCTTTCGAGCCAATGGCCACGGTGGACCTTAAGTACCTGTCATGGAAAGTGTCCTTTTTGGTCGCTGTTGCGTCAGCAAGGTGGGTAAGTGAGCTCCAGGCCTTGATGGTGGAGCATCCCTTTTTGGTCTTTCACAAGGATAAGGTAGTCCTACGGACGAATCCTGCTTTCCTGCTGAAGGTGCTATCTGAATTCCATCTGAATCAGTCGATCTTTCTGCCGGTCTTTTTTCTGAACCCTACCTCAGAGGCAGAAAGGGTTCTTCATTGTCTCGATGTCAGAAGGGCTCTTAAGTTCTATCTGGACAGAACATCCGAGCTTAGGAGTTCTTCTAAACTGTTTGACTTTTGGTAACCCTCAGGGTAAGCAGGCATCTAAGGCGACTATTTCTCGATGGATCGCCGCCTGTATTACGGAGTCTTACCGTCCAAGGGCTGAAGCCTCCTAAGGGTATTCATGCACACTTGGTGCGGGGCAAGGCAGCCACGGTTTCTTTTCAGAAATATGTCCCCTGGGAGTCCATCGCTAGGGCAGATACTTGGGCCTCCCCATCTGCTTTTTGTAAGCATTATTGTCTTGACATGAGCTCATGAACTGATACTCAGTTTGGTCAGGCTGTGCTGAAGAACCTGTTTCAGTAAGTGGTATTTCCATCCACCCGTAGTTCCTGTAAGGAGTGCTTGATAATCTCCCATAAGTATGGAAGAAGGGGACGGGACGTAGGAGTATAACCAGGTTACTCACTAGTGACCACCTTACTCCTAATCCATAGTACCCTTTCCTCCATACGACCGCCCGCCGTCCCCTCTAATAAGGTTCTTCTGTTATTGCTAATGAGCCTCAGACCTGGCGATAGAAAAGGACTGATGGGCGATGCGCGGGGCGTAGCCAAGGTGGGCGGGGTTATGGCCACGTGCCGGGCCCCGCACAAGAGAGGAAGGACACATTTTTGGATGCTTTTTACAAAAGATCTCTGGTCCCGTCCCACAGGACGGAGAGATGTCCCAGAAGTATGGAGGAAAGGGAACTATGGACTAGGAGTAAGGTGGTCACTACGGTGAGTAACCTGGTTATACTCTCAAAGTTTAAAAACAGGGAGTGAAATACTCCCACCTCAAAATCTTATTTGGAGCACTGCTGTACATATTCCAAGCCATCGGGAATCCTCAGTAGTTGAATAGTTGAACCCTTCCCTGGAGCCACTCTTCAGATTATAATTGCATGTCATGCTGGAAGAAGTCCTCGTGAATTTCTCCAGAGAGAAAATTACTACTTCAAACTTAAGGATAAAGATGGATTCAACACACCCTGTTCAACATCTTCTGCAGAGGATGGAGTCGCATCTTCTGAACAAATAAGTCCAGTTCATTAAGCAAGGGATGGAGAGCAGATCTGAAAAGTCCCTGTTTAGGGCCTCCTCAACCTATGTGCTCAAAAATGTTTTTGGGGGTGACCGGCACAAAAAGTGCATTTATTTTCTATACACCAGTCACCCTACTGAGGAGTGTGTCATTTGTCAGGGCTTCAGTGCCAAGATGCTGAGGGATAGACATAGGTGTCCAATCTGTTGGCTCAATGAGGGAAATTACCCCCCTCATATGCAGAGTCCACCAGAAGCAAGCGAAAAGAGACTTCACCTACAACAAAGAGCACAGTCTGCGGAAAGGTCAGCTAAAAAGCTCAAGCACCATGACAAAGAAGCCCCTGATGTGTCATCAAGACAGGCTTTGCAAAAGCCAATGCCGCTGACGAAGGACATGGGGGAGGGTGGGGGTGAACTAATTGTCAGGAAATCGTTCGTCAAAGCCCTCATCATCCACAACGTTCACACTGTTGGTAAAACCAACTACAAAACACTCTGTCAGCACCGAAGACAGCAACCATGCCATCAACAGCAATAAAGTCATCCGCCAAACATCAGTCGATGACACTTCCACCGTCCACGGCAAAGTCGTCCGCTAAAGTCCAAACCCTCATTAATAGCACACTCATTGATGACACCGTCGCCGATGGGAACATCACCTTGGACATTTGCTTCATCAATGTCACAACCATCAGCTGGGAAGTGACCACAGTCTTCATCAACACACTCCTCCATGAAAAAGCGTACGGCAGTGCAGAAAGAATCACACCATCACTTGGAACTGGCGTCTTCATCGTCCACGAAAGTGGTGCATCGCTAGTCAACCATCACACAGGTGAGGCCTGCGGAAGACAACTGCAAAGCGCCACAGCTCTGGAAGGAGTTTATAACATTCAACATAATACAACAATACAACAAACCATAACGTACGAATGGCACTGCTTGCGAGGAGCCTATCTCTATTACGATAATCATGCCGCTTGCACTTTTCACTGTATAGAATTCTCTGATATTGATTTTGCCCGTCCATACACCCAACCCCATGACTTAGTGTTCAGACGGCACCCATGGCTGGTTAGATGCCTTAGTTTGGACTCTCCTCTTGGTCCATTGGGTTTGTAACCCCGCTTTCCGACGCGCCCGGGTTCTCAATGTCTGTCTTCTCTGGATCCCAGCATATCCTGTAGGAGTGTGTTCAAAGCCAATAACTTGTTGCTACTTTCTCTCGACCCTCTCTCTACTGCGCGGGTCCATACTACTATCTCTGCCAATGCCCAACGATTCAATTCGGCCCACCATGCTTCTATTCTGGCCCTGTGTCGGTCTTCAACGCCATGGCAAGTCAGTGTTTCGCCAAAATGCACATCAAGTCCTTCATCTTGGCTACATGTGTTCTTTGTTTGCCCACCCGCAACACATAGCTTTCTGGTGTCCATTGCTGCATGTGCACTCCACTCGTAATCGCCCTTGCATTGATGTCTTCCCAGAATGTTTGTATTACTGGGCACCCCCAGAACATGTGGTGCATGTCTGCATTTTCCACTGCAAATCTTTGGCAAATTTGAGTGTCTTTGTTTCCCATTTTGGATAATCCTATTGGGTTGAGGCACGTTCTGTGGGTGACATACAGCTGCCCCTGTTTGAATCTTGCATTTCTCAAGACTGTTTTTTTGTATATCTTAGGACCCTTGACCATTCTTGATCCGTGAAAAGCTTCTGAAGTTCCGACTCACATTGGTCTGGCACCTGCAGTTCCTTGGTGGTGGTAGATTTCATGAGCTGTTCATACAGATTTGATGTTGTGTGTCCTCCTTTGGAGATGTTGTACCATTTATCTAGGTCCTCCTGTAGTTCCCCTTCCTCAGTGAGCTCTGGCCACCTCCTCTTAATAGTTTGGACCATGCTATTATGCAGCATGAACTGTCCGTTGTGTATCTCATTGTCTTCTGTGAGGGTATTGAAATCCACCCATTTTCCCTCCTTCCACAGTTCTCCAACCTGTACCACGCCCTTAGCCTTCCAGTGTGTCCTGTATGTAGCCAGAGCTCCTGGCCTGGTGCCCACAAGTCCCGCCAGGGGGATCTGCAAGGAGCATGGGTCCTGGGTTCCCTGAATCTTCCACGCCCTCTTCCATAACGTTAGCCCCAGTTTGAGCAGGGTATGTAGTCCTTTGGCCCAGGATTTCTCCATCCAAATAATTTCTCGTAAGTAGTAGTTCTGCAGTGCCGGCTGGAATAGTAGCGAGTCTATGGATTCTTCATCACCCAACCATCGGACCACAAATTGCAGCTGCCCTGCCAGACAATATCTCTCAATAGTCCCTTTTGTAGAGCGTGTAGGGGCAGTCTGTTTCGCCCTCCTTCCCACAGGAATTCCCGCACTATCTTGTTCAATGTTGTAGGATATGTTTGTAAAATAATATACCAGACGGGTAGGACCGTAATTTTTAACAGAGCTGCTCTCCCTATCATCCCCAATTGCAATGTCCTCCAGAACTCCATGGACCTCATCGTTTTTTACAGGGACGTTTGCTTGGTGGCAATGTGTGTGTGTAGGGTCATGATGTATGTCTATACCCAGATATCAGCAGGTGTGTGGTGCCCACATGAGACCTAGGAGTGGCAACTGCTCTTTGGGAACCTGTCTGAGTTCCACGAGGTGGTATATGATGGATTTTGCTTTGTTTATGGAGATGCCCGATAGTTTGGCGTAGGCGTCTATTACCTGCAGTAGGGTCTTTGTACAGTAACCTGATCATCCAAGAAATTTCTCGCCCATACCGAAGTGGGCCAACACCCTGAGCAGCCAATTCCAATTTACATAATCAATGGCTTTAACCACGTCTAAAGACGCTATTGCGCATTTGCCTTGAATATCGTTTTTTTGATCCACCACGTGGTGTAGCCTACGCAGATTCCATAAGGTGTTACGCCCCGGGACATAGCCCGTCTGGTCCGGGTGCACTAGCGTGTGTATAACTCTTTTGAGCCTATTGGCTAGGGCTGCCATTAGGATTTTCCAATCCTGATTTATCAATGAGATTGGCCTGTATGAGCCGGAGTCTAGGGGTGGTTTAACCAGTTTCAGGATGGGTATAATTAAGGTTTCTCGCATGCTGCCTGGCAACTGGCCCATTTCAAACGCTTCGTGATACACCTCGAGTAATTTGACAGCTAAGGTGGTCTTATATACCTTGTAGAACTCTCCAGGTAGCCCACCGGGTCCCGGGGTCTTGGACATTGGGAGGCTATCTATTACTGCTACTGCTTCCGCTTCCTCTCCGTTAAGGAGGCCTTAAGCATCTGAGCGTGTTCTACGTCCAGTTTTAGGTCTAGGTCTAGGGCATCTGCAATATCTAAATCGTGTGCTTCGCGAGTGCTCGATTATAGGTTCTCATAGAATTTTGAAAAAACCTGGTTTATTCCCTCTTGGGTCCTCGCCTCTTCTCCAGCATTATTTTTGATCGTGTTGATCAAGACTTTCTTAACCTCCTGTTTGGTTAGCCAGGCCAAGAGCCTCCCTGGTTTATCCCCTTCAGCATGTAGTCTATTTTCGCATAATTTAGATTTCCCAGTTTCTCCTAGGTTGCCTTGCACTGTATCCTAAAGGATACAGCTCAGATGGTTCCTCCCCTCCTTGAGCGTGCTTGCGATTCCATCCTCTCTATTTCCCATTCAATCTCGCAAAGGTTCTGTCAGGACCCTCCCTTTTAGTCCTGCTGTCTTCCCAATCACTGCTTCTCTAACTACTACCTTAAAGGTGTCCCACATTGTTGCCGATCTGTGTACGCTACCTGTGTTGAGGTGAAAGTAATAATCTATTGTATCTTGCAGATGCCCTTGGACCTCCCCCTCTAGCGGAGTCTCTGCTCTTAATCTCCATGTCGGTATTGGGGCCTTCCTATGTGTGCACGCCCATATTGCAGTCACTGGGGTATGGTCTAAGAGTGTTCTCGCTCTGTGATGTGCGCTAGTGAATTCCCCTAGTGTCTCGCTGCCAATAAAGAGGTAGTCTATGCGTGTGAACGTACCGTGTGGGGCGCTATAGTGGGAGTATCTTCTCTCGTCTGCATGCAGGTTTCTCCAGACATCTTCCAGTTTTAGTTGCTCCAAAATTTTCCAGAGTACTATCGCCGGAGGGGCCAGCTTCTTGTGTTTATCGTCCGATCTATCCAGAAGGGGGTCCAATGCGCAGTTGAAATCACCTGCCCAAATGAATGCTGCTTCTCTGTATGGGGCCAGCCGTGGCGCCAGTTTCTGAAAGAACGTTGTTGCATCCTGGTTCAGGGTGTATGTGTTAACCAAGCAAACCTCCTTGTTTTCCAGCATCCCGTGCACTAGCACCCACCTGCCTTCTCTGTCCTGTTCTTGTGTTAACAGCTGGAATGGGATCCCGGGGCTTTCCACGTTAACACCCCTGTGGCATAGGTGGAATAGGTCAAGCTGAGCATGTATTCACCCCGTTTGGCCGCTATCTTGGACTGTTTGTGTCTTGTCAAGTGGGTTTCCTGCAGCATCAACTATTTTAACTCTTGATTTGTTGAGCCAGGTGTGCACCCTCAACCTCTTGACATGAGCATTCAGCCCCCGGACATTCCAGATTGCTATTGTGAGTTCTTCTGAGTTCATATCACCAGGTCCTGTGAGGGCGCGTCCCATGGGTCTGTCCTGGATTTCCTGCCTGTGTCCTTGGTCGGTCTATGCATTGAGGGTTGCTGTTGCTGCCTTGGTTGATCCCCCAAATGTCCATGCCCTCCTCATGTCATATGGCTCTTGTGCAGTCCTCCCTGCTGGGTGGCGTGATGCACAACCTTCGTCTTCTTACTCTTGGTACACATTTTGTTTCTTGCGCCGCCATACCATCTTATCCCTATAGTCTTCTCAGCTTCTTGTGCCTTGTACTGAACAAAAAACATGAACTGTAAAAAAATACCCAGCCACACTCTCCCTGCTCGGGCACCGCTGCTTCTCTTGTACTGCCCTCCTAGGTGGGGACGTCCTACTGCAGCGTGAGGCCTTAGAACTGGCATCTGAACTTGTAGAACTTGGTGGGGTTTCGTGTCCCGTCGTCTTCTGCGGAAGAACCAAAGCTCCTTGCTCCTTTATTTATGCTACTTCTGCTTTATGTCATATCAATGGTGTCTTGATGTTCCTTTCCTGTGGTAGGTCCACACATTTTGTCACTGGGGTGGGTTCTCATTATTCGCATTTCTGGGTCTCTGTTGAGGGATGCCCTGTTGGTTCACCCATGCGTGGCCCTCCTCTGTCATTTCAAAGAAGTACGATCTGCCTTCTCGTATCACCTTCAGTTTGGTGTGGTACAGCAGCATGTATCGTATGTTTTCTCCCTGAGATGTTACTTAGTTGGGCCGAAGTGCGCCTGTTGTCTCTGGACCTGAGCCATATAATCCGGAAAAATTGTGTTATTCTAGAGGAGTTCCTGTTTATCACCCCCCCACCAATCCCTTGAAAATGTCTGTATTTTCTCCTGGTCCTTAAAGTTCATGATCTTACCAATCATTGATCTTGGGGGGGGGGGGGGGTGCCTGGTTGATGTTTCCTAGTCAGGGCCCTGTGGGCTCTCTGCACCGCAAGGGCCTGGGACAGCACTCCTGGCCCGAACTCCTGCAGCAGCCGATTTTCAACATAGTTCGTGGTGTCTCTGCCTTCTGCCCCCTCCGGCAGTCCAACGATCTGGACATTGTTTCTTCGGGCCCTCCCCTCTGCATCTTCCGCCCTGTGCTCAAGGATCTTCACCCGTTGTAATACATCTGACATTTGGGACCGGGTGGTGACAATATCAGTGGTGGTGTTCTGTACCTGCTGTTCTGCTGTACTCGGTCTGCTAGGGTTCTTACATCTTGCAAAAGGAGGCCCATATCTACCATAACCGCATCAGGTTTGTTCTCCAGGGACGTCTTCAGGGAGGCTATAGCCTCCAATATAGGACCATCGCCTTGGCCTCCTTCCTGCTGTTCCGAGCTGGTTGCAGCCATGTCTGTATCTGACTAGGTGGGTTGGCTTTTTTCGTGCTTCTTGTTTGCCTTTTCCACCTTTTGATTTGTCCAGCATCTTTCTCCCTGTAGCATTATGCAAGACTCGGGTACTTCCTCAGTGCCTGGAGCGCAGTTCCCTACCGCAGGTGATGCTATCACGTGGACATCTGAAGGTGTCCCTTCGCTGTCATGGATTCCTGTGAGCGTTTGTGGTGTGAGTTTAGTGCTGTTGGCTCAGACCGGTCGGGAGTGGTCTTCTCCCCCTTTACTTCCGCGTGGGCCCGGAGGACCAGTTGGTGTGCCCCCGTACAGTGTCTCTGCCCTTCTCTGAGGTTTCCTGGGGGTTCGCTTTGTATCTTGTTTATTATGCGTAACCGGGTGTCCCACAGGCTGTTCCTCCACTCCTCACTGAGTAGTGAGTCTGTATCAGGAAACTTTGCTGCTCTGGGGCTGAATGATGGTTTTAGATCCTGGGTCCTGCTCCCCCCTATCACCCTTCAAGTTTGCTTCCTTGTGCTCGCTGTTCTATTTTGTAGGCCGGGTGTTTTGCTTCCTCTTTCCGTTGGAATATGTGGTCAATCCCATATACCTATTTGGTGTCTTGTGCACTCAGTTCGTATTCTGGAGGGCCGACGGCCAACCTCTTTGTTCCCAACACGCTTCTGCGCCGTCACTCCTGGGCGGTGGGTTGTGCCCTCCTACCTATTAGTGTTGGTGTGAGAGCCATCCGGCTAATGCTATGATTCTTCTTCACTTCGCTGAAGCCTCTCGTGTGCCGTACTGTGTTGTGTTGCCGCTGCGCTCTCACCTTGTTTGCAGGAATATATGTCTTGCGGTCAGCTGAGAGTTCTAGTTGGCTGGGGGAGGCCTCTCCTGCGCTATGATACCACTTGGGGTGTCTTGAAGGCTTCTTATCCCCCCTGCCCCTAGTCCCGGGTTCATCTGTAGAGCCGCGTTCAGCCCTTTCAGCGCTGACAGTCTTCCGTTGCTCTCTGCCCTCGGTCCGTGCTTCCTCTCTCTACCGCAGCCACCCCGCCTAGCTGCCTCTCGCCTTGTGCTCCGGGTTGGAGCTCGAGCGTGTTCCCTCTCGTGGTTTTGCCTTTGACTCTTGCCTCAGCCTCATTGCCTGCTACTCCGTTGCCTGCGCTGTCTTCGGCAACCACTCTCCGGCTCCTCCTTAGCGTCGAAGCTGGCACCCATCTGCCATCTTGCCTGCTCCTGCGTGATTTCTCTCGACTTTGCATTTGACTGCTTTCACTGGTCTCTCCACCTCAAGCTTCTCCTTGGACATGCCTCAGACCTTCCTGCAGCTTTTATTTTAAGTTTTTATCGATATTGGGCCAGTATGACTGCCTCGTTTACAGGATCACTACGCACAATTCCTAGACCACATATGTCCCTGTCACCAGCAATGGAGCCACTGAGATGCTTTCCACCCAGAGCAGAGGTGCTTGAGGAAGGGGAACTCCTGAATACAGACCCCGTCGATGATCCGTGGGATGCCACTTCTACCATTACCACTAGGATTATTGGGATATAGACCGATGAACCTCTGGAGGAAACGCCAAAACATTTGCCACCAAATGGAACAGGAGCGTTCCATGCCATGATCACCAGAGCTTGCCAAGAATATGGACGTACTCCATCAGAAGGGATGTTTTATCTTCGACCATATGAGTAAAAGATGTAAATCAATTGGGTATTCTGAGAAAAATACTGAATCCGATTTTACTGAATAAGGGGAGCAGGCAATGCTCTGCATGTTCGGTAAAATGGGATTCAGCGGGTGGCAGGGGTGTCCCCCCGGTTCCATTACATGGATAGTTGGGGACAATAAAGCCCCCCTGCCAAAATGGATTCTTATGGTCCCAGTTATGACGCATGTTGGGAATAGGTAACAGATATCAAAGGAGGAGGGGGGGAGTCACAGCAACGGAAAAAAGAGTGATGCAGAAAAGTAAGAAGGAATATAGGGGTAGCAGGTAAGGGAGATGCATGTAAAAGTGATCTATGTGAACACTGCACAGTGCCATTTTCGGATTCAACATTTTTTGTTGTTGAAATTTCAGGCTATGCAGTGTTCACATACATCCAATCAATTGTATCCATTCCCATTTTAGACCACGTCTGGGACCAAGGCCTGCGTACAATGAAGCATCCCTTTACCAAGCCAGCCATTAAAGATGAAGAAGACTGAAGAAAAGACTTATGGCCTTAGAGTCCACACCAAGAGCCATATTAACAGCACACCCCTTTTCAGGATTTTTCCATAGTCATAAGTGACATCATTACATAGTTCCATATTCATATGCAACAAACCTAATTTATTACAAGTGCCCTCTGGTCGGGGACCTCTAACCCTGGTTGTGATGCACATGGCTTTACAAGGACACTTCAACAATATGAGGAGGGGGCGAAACAAACAAGTTCCCTTTGAACTGATGATAGCCATCTTATCCGCCTAGACTTTCTGGCGTCCCCGTAATCTCCCATTTCATGCTAATCTATAACGACTACCATTTCAGCACGCATTGCCTCTGGCCACATCCTGGCCATTTCTGAAAACCTGATTGCCACCCATAAACCATTGACCAACTCTGCCCTTAAGCACCTCTTGCACCGGGTTTATTACCTGGCCTCAAGTCGACTCATGTATTCACCATGTACCCCTTGTTCCTCAACTATCCCAAACACATTGCCCTGAACCCTGTGCATTTATGTCTACATTTGGTTTTGACTACTGCGTCCCCTCAAAGTGGCCTCTCGATCCGCAAATCTCCTTTCTCATGTGTGCATATGAAGCTCCTTGCGTCCCATCTTTTAGGTGCTATGTTGCACACCACATGATTACATTGTGTCCACAAGTTTCTCCAGCATTGGATCTTTCATGGATTCACATGCTTAGAATATTCCCCGTCGTCAGACTGGGACCCCTCGGTACACATATATAGCCTTTTCCAATAGGACACAAAAGTGTCGGAAGTTTTCCTATCTACGTCCTTTTAGGACCCGCCTACGCATGCTCCGTAGGCCGTCCCCGTATAAGAGGCCCGCCCCCGCGGTTCCCCTTCAGATTTCAACCGTCTCCAAAGTAGTGGGATCTCCTCGCGTTGTCTTACTATTTTGTACAAGGTTGCATTACTGGAATTTGAGTACAGAAAATGTCCTCCGTGTCAGGAAAAGCGCTGTTCCGCCCATGCGTGACGTGCAGCTTGAAAAAAGTTTACGAGGGGGACGGACATATGGATTGTATATATTGCCTCCACCCTCATCATTCGGCGGATAACTGCGACATATGCAAAGGGTTTTCTCAAAAAACCCTCAAAGACCGCAGTCGACGACTGGTGGCATGGCTGAATGATGGAGCGGGGGCATACCCCCCTTTGGAGGTAGGCTCCACACAATCGGCGAAAACATCACGTCGCGCTACCTCGTCGGAACCACCAGCGAAGAAATCTCGACCGACGGAAAAAGAGTCATCTGGAAGAGACTCCTCGTCAAATAAATCATCTTCATCAAAAAAGCATGAAAAGGAAAGGAAATCCTCCTCGGGCGATCATCATAGATCGACCACGAGTCGAGAGTCGAGTAAAAGCAAGTCAAGTGTGGAAAAGGCGGGACCGCCAAAACCACCTGCTAAGTCACCGTCGTCGACGGCGGCCCAGTCATCGGCCTCCACCCTGCCACTTACGCAGGTGGCATCCACCGTCCCACCGATGACGACGTCGACGATGGCCTCGTCGACGGGGGTTCTACTGGAGGCCTGAAGTTTTTGATCCGACCCCCCCGGATACTTTACTACAAGAACAGGCTGTGTTGCTGTCCTCGGAGGACGAGAATGAAAGAATAGCTGGCCCAGCAGACCTAGGGCTACGAGTGGCTGACAAGTCGTCGACGAGAGGATCCGTTATACCGGTATCTGCCCCTCTTCTCAATCCTCAATCTGTTTAGTCGTTGGAAATTCTCTCCACGCTTCAGTCGTTGTTACAGTCGTTGGACCAGAGACTACCTCAGGCAAACCTGCCACAGTCACCAGTCGACGAGCCGGGCCCGTCCCGTCAACAGACGCACCTACGCACGCCAATCTCAGCACTGGCACAAGAGGAAGGTGAGCTGCCAGATTCGGAGTCTGACAGGGGAGCCATGTCGGATATCTCATCATCCCCCTCCAGGGATCCAACCTGGGAGTCAGAGGTGGAGTTGGAAACCCCTAGAAGCCCAGCTCACCCGTCCCCTCCGGACGACATTGCGTCATTCCATTCTATGATGGAGAAGGCATGCAAAGAATTTGGTTTGTCCCAGGAAGAACAGAAAAAGGACTGTTTTTTGTTCGACCACATGGGTAAGAGAAGGAGGTCTGTGTTCTCGATACCAATACTAGACCATGTATGGAAGGAGGGGTTGCAGACAATGCGTCACCCGTTTTCAGAGCCGGCAGTGAAAGGACGCCTGGAAAAAAAGTTCAAGGCTCCAGAGTCTACCCCCAAGTGTTTATCCTCCCAACCAACGCCAGACTCGGTGGTGTCGGCGGCAGCGGCGAGGAAGGCGAAGGCCCAGCACAAGTGCACGACAACTCCTGAGAACAAAGCGAGACGACAAGATGCCTTTGGCAAAAAAGTGCTATCCGTGGGAGCGACCACAGTAAAGGCCGCAAACTCTCTGGCAATTGTTGCCAGATACGATAGGGAGATGTGGCACAGGCTAGCTCCGTTGCTTGATCATCTTCCGGAAGAGCATAGGAAGGCAGCGATGCTACTCGTCCGAGAAGGTGAGGAAGCCTCAAATCACGCAATAAACATCGCGGTGGACCTCGCTGAGTCAGGCTTCAAGCAAGTCAATAATGGGGTCGTATTACGTCGACAGTCATGGCTTAAGTGTACCTACTTCAGGCCAGAAGTACAATACAAAGTTTTAGATATGCCCTTTGAGGGAGACCTTCTTTTCGGTGAGAAGGTGGACAAAGCCCTAAAGGGAATGAAAGAGGACTCGGACACGGCACGTTCATTGGGTGCCCTCCAGAGTGCCAGAAACTACAAGTCTTTTCGTCCCTTTAGAGGGGCTTCAGGTAATTCAAGATTGTCTGCATCTGGAGGCAGATCCTTTGGCAGATCAGCTTACCCCTCCCAGGGATACAGACGTGCCTCCCAAACGGCAAACCGTCGACGGAACTTCCAGACTTCCAGGAAAAGACCATCATATCCGTCGTCGTCGAGAGACAAGCAGAATAAAGATCAGCAGTGACATACAACACACCGTTCTGGGGGGGAAGAGTTTCAGCATATGTCGACGAATGGGAACGAATAATGACGGATCAATGGGTGCTGGATACTTTAAGAAACGGACACTCTCTACAATTCAAACACAGCCCTCCGCAAATTCCACCTGCGTTCACCGCTCATTCCCATCTGAAGATACTGCAACAAGAGGTAACACTCATGTTAGCAAAGGGCGTGATAGAATTAGTTCCAACATCACAGAGAGGTCAAGGAGTCTACTCAAGATATTTTGTCGTAAAAAAGCCGAACGGCAAATGGCGTCCCATTTTAGACTTACGCGATCTCAACAAGTCTTTAAAGAGCCTAAAATTCAAGATGCTCACTCTGCAGGAAGTGATCCGCGCCGTTCAAGAGGGGGAATTTATAGCGTCCCTGGATTTACAGGACGCGTATTTGCATATTCCAATGTGTCGGAAACACAGGAAATTCCTAAGATTTGTAATACGGCGGACTCACTACCAATTCACGGTTCTTCCTTTTGGGCTCAAGACCTCCCCCAGAACGTTCACGAAATGCCTGGCTCCAGTAGCGGCCTGGCTAAGGAAGCAAGGCCACCATGTATACCCATACCTCGACGACTGGCTGGTAAGGGGATCCTCCCCAGCGTCGACCAACACAAGTTTACAAGCCACCATGCAGCTTCTACAACAGCTGGGATTCGCCATAAACTTCGAAAAATCCTCTCTGCAGCCATCGAGATCGCTGGTATTCCTGGGGGCACAGTTCGAGACCCAGTTAGGGCTAGTGAAACCTTCTCTCGACAGAACCCCAAGACTCAATCAACAAGCATGCCGACTACGGCGAAACACCAAGATCTCAGTGAGAAAATACGTTTCGGTCCTAGGGGCCATGCCATCCTGCATCCATCTGGTGGAAAACTGTCGCCTATTCATGAGGCCAGTCCAGGAATTCCTCGCGGACCGATGGACGCAGGCTCAAGGATCGTGGTCAGACAAGATAACCATCGACGACGGCAAGCTGCTTCGGACCCTTCAGTGGTGGCAGAGTTTCCACAATCTGAACAACGGCGTACCCCTACAGGAGCCGGAGTTTCAGCGAACCATAGTCACGGATGCGTCCCTAACCGGATGGGGAGCTCACATGGGTGCTCTCCAAACGCAAGGTCGCTGGTCTCCAACGGAGTCACTCCTACACATAAACGTGTTAGAGTTCAGAGCAGTACGATGGGCCTTGAAGGCATTCCTACCACACATCAAGGGCTCGCGAGTACGAATACTGGCCGACAATACAACGGCCATGTTTTATCTGAGGAAACAAGGAGGGACGCGTTCAAGAACTCTTTCCATAGAAGCCCAGAAAACATGGCATTGGGCATTAAAGCACGAAATTTCCATCGTGGCTCATCACCTTCCAGGAGTGAGGAACTCCCAAGCAGATTCCCTCAGCAGAAGCATGGCCCAGATACACGAGTGGGAAATGGACACAGTTCACCTGATGAAAGTGTTCGAGAAATGGGGTCACCCCCCTCTGGAGGCCTTTGCGACCAAAGACAACAAGAAATGCGAGCAATTCGCAAGCAGATGGCCTCAAGAGGGCTCCAGGGGGGAGGCATTCTCCTTCCCATGGACGGACATGTTCCTCTATGCTTTTCCGCCGTTCCCCCTCATACGGAGGACAATACAGTGGATACGCAGATACAATTGCCGGGTAATTCTAGTGACACCATACTGGCCAAGGCAACCGTGGTTCTCCGACCTGCTTCACCTGTCGCTGGAACATCCCATAGGGTTTCTGAAAGTCCCGAACCTACTATCCCGGGACAAAGGCACGGTGTGGCATCACGACCCGGACAGTCTCAACCTTACAGCCTGGCTCCTGACTTCTCGGAGTTCGGTGCCTTAGACGTTTCGGAGGATTGTCAAAAAATTCTGCAGGCGGCTAGAGCCCCTTCTACAAACAAATCCTACTCCTATAAGTGGCGCAGGTTCTGTAAATGGTGTAGGGGACAACAGGGCCTACAACCGTTGTCGGTGACGCCGGAACAAGTTCTACCTTACCTGCTCCTCTTGGTGGAGAGGGGATTATCCTTCACATCGATAAAGGTGCACCTGGCGGCCATCTCGAGGTTCACAAGGAAAAGGCAGTCGTCTCCTCTATTTAGTGACAGACTTGTAAAACACTTCATGAGGGGTTTATTTCGAGCTTTTCCCCCGGAAAAACGTTTCCCCCCGACTTGGAGTCTCAACACAGTGTTGGCAGGCTTAATGAAACCGCTTTTTGAGCCTATGGCCACGTCCGACATAAAATTCATTTTGTAGAAGTTGGCATTCTTGATTGCTATCACATCAGCTAGAAGAATCTCGGAACTGCAAGCGCTGGTCGTAGACCCGCCATACCTAAGATTCTTTAAGGACAAAGGTAGTCCTGGCAACTAATCCTATGTTTGTCCCTAAAGTTCCGACAGTGTATCACAAACACTCGTCCATTGTTCTCCCTACTTTCTTCGCCACACCATCATCGGCAGCAGAAAAAGCTCTTCATACCCTGGACGTTAAGAGGGCTCTGAAATTTTACCTACATCGTACACAGGAATTCAGGTCTACTAGACAACTGTTCGTCGCATATGGTCCGTCGACGAGAGGAAAAGCAATCTCTAAACAAGGATTGGCTCGATGGGTCTCATCGACGATTGCGTTTTGTCACTCTAAGGCCGGAAGGCCACTGCAAGCACATCCTAGAGCCCATTCTACAAGATCGATGTCCTCCTCAACAGCTTTATGGGCAGGAATTCCGTTGACTGACATATGCCAAGCTGCGGCATGGTCAGTGCCCCACACGTTTACCCGCCACTACTGCCTTGCCAGGCAGCATGCGGACGAGGTGCAGATGGGAAGAGCTGTCCTGCGCCATCTGTTTCAGTAAGGTAAGCTCCACGCTGTGGAGAATCTGTGGTCTACCTTTTTTTTTTTTTTTTAATGACAGTTTATTTTATGTGGGTAAGGTTATATGAGGTAACTTATTCCTACTGTACATATGCATTGTGTAGTATGTTGAGGGTATATTACATTACAGTCTCACCGCCGTCTCAAGTGTTACTGCTATACAATCTATTCTAAGCATGTGAATCCATGAAAGATCCAATGCTGGAGAAGGGAATAGTTTCTTACCTGTAACTCCATTTCTCCAGCATTGGTATCTTTCATGGATTCACATGCGCCCGCCAACCTCCCCGGAATGTAATGTATTTAATTGATAAATTTAACCCTTCCTACTTTGGAGGGGCCGAAATCTGAAGGGGAACCGCGGGGGCGGGCCTCTTATACGGGGACGGCCTACGGAGCATGCGTAGGCGGGTCCTAAAAGGACGTAGATAGGACACAAAAGTGTCGGAAGTTTTCCTATTGGAAAAGGCTATGTATGTGTACCGAGGGGTCCCAGTCTGACGACGGGGAATATTCTAAGCATGTGAATCCATGAAAGATACCAATGCTGGAGAAATGGAGTTACAGGTAAGAAACTATTCCCATCAGCAGATTTGCCATTATGTTGCTACGTGCATGCAAATCTAAAAACTAATAGTAACACTCATTTCATTCTCATTAACTCCACTAGATATACGCTAACTCTCAACATCATGCTAACATCGCATCTACCTCAGTCATCAATATCGCGTGCCCTTCTTTTTCATTGAAACCATTATCTACCAACCCAAGAATAAGAATTTGAGCATCACTAATCCCCACCTTCTAACTGAAGACATGAATGTCCTTTTTGTAAATCCATTTGGCTACTAGGTACCATATCCTTGTGCATTCCCCTCAGACCAAATTTCAGGCTCCACGTGAGAACCCTGCAGGAATTTATAGCCAGGAGTGGGTCCCAGATAACTGTGGCTTCTGAGGACAGCATTGTTACGCTGCCCCGGTTCCCACAGGGGCATAGATCGAACCCGGACAGCTGCGGCCTCCACCAGCATGAAGCGTGGGGCAAAGATGACCGTCTGGATGGACCCCCTCAGTCTTGTAAGCTTGACTCGTAGAAATATTCTCCTGTAGATGGAGAAAGGTATTTAGCCCCATGGGTGTGAATGCAGACCCCCCTCCCTACCCCCGTTCTCCCCACTTGCCACCTCCGATATTCCCAGTCAGTGTCCTCACCTTATGTTTTTGATTGGTGAGCTCTCCATCCTGCGTGTCATGCAGGGGCGCGTAGATACCAGTTACTTCACTGGTTTTAGGTGTTGGGGTTCTGGACGATTATTGAGTCCGGAGTTTGCCAAGTTTTTAAAGAGTTCAAAATGTCCAAAGTTCACTCTTGCACTTCCCTGTTGATTTGCGGTGGCAAATTCTGTCTGGAGGTTGCTGGCGGCGTTCAGGTAAGAGTCTGTATTACCCTAACTATCCTGTAAAGGTGCGTGAGATTAGCTCACTGTCTTTTCCTTTTTTCCTAGATGCGGCGTATTGAAGGATAAAGCCTCCGGTGATAATCAGGTAAGTCTTGTAATATAAGTTCCCCAGGTGTTGAAAATCACTGAAAAAGTGACGGAGGCAACGCCGAGTCGGAGATGCTGTGGGCTGGTGAAAATGGAGCAGCGCTGCAGCTGGGATGCGACGCGTGCCGGAAGAATGTCCCTTCAGGCTCGGAGTGATGCAGGATCCGAAATCAGGTGAGAAATCAGATTAAAGTCTGTAATCTAACCTCTTCCTCTATTTTCCTTTCTCTCCTAGGGGCTCCGTGTTCGAGGCGGGCGTGGCAGAAAGCTGGATGCAGGTTTGCAGACACAGTGAGCGTTACGCTGCTAAATGCAGAATAACGCGAAGCATGTGTTGAAGATTGGGCGTGGCTTAAATAGCTTTGAAAGTAGTCCCAGGTAAAAAGTCCCTAGAACCACACCTGAGTGAAAAGTAGTCCTTGTGGAAAAATAGTACCTCCAGGTCTCACGTTCGCTTGGATGCATGTGCAGCATGGTCTGCCTGAGGTAAGTGATGACTATGAGCCTGGCGCCTTAGGCGCCAGGACTGATTTCTACTATGAGCCTGGCGCCTAAGGTGCCAGGACTGAACCCAGATAGCCCCTAGCCGGGGCTTCTGAGGTTTAAACAAATGTCCGGATGCCTGCTTCCGGGGCGGATGGGCTTGGTACAGCTGCCCAGGGGTAGGCATCATGACAGCACTCCTCTCCTCCCCCCCCCTCCCCAGGTAACCCCTAAGGTTGTTCTTCCTCTGGGCCCTGGTTTGTCTGGGAAGTTCCGATGGAATTTCTTCACTAATCGAGGTGCATGGACGTGGTCACTGGGTTCCCATGACCATTCCTGTGGTCCGTAACCTTTCCAGTCGATTAAATAAAAAAGTTTAGATTTAACCATCTTAGAGTCCAGGATATCTTTTACCTCGAATTCAGGTTATCCATCTATTAGGATGGGGTCAGGTGGCTTGGCTAATCTTGTTCCGGGTTGAACTGGTTTTAGATGTGAAACATGGAAGATGGGATGGATCCGCATACTAGAGGACAATTCTAACTTAACTGCTACCGGGTTGATAATTTTTTTAATGGTGTAAGGCCCCAAATATCTAGGATTAAAAGTTTGAGTCCCTTTTAGGGGTATGTGTCTGGTTGCCAGCCAAACTTGATCTCCCATCTATAATGGAGAGTGTCACTCCTATGCTGATCGGCATTCTTCTTGTATTTCTCCTTTGCTTTTTTCAAATGTTCAGTTGCTTCCTTAAAGGCTTGAGTAATAGTAGAATGCAGATGGGTCACTGCCGGCATTTCCAAGTGTTGGGGTGAATCAAGTTCTGAGGTTCGAGGATGATGACCATAAATGGTATAAGAGGGGCTTTGTCCGGTTCCTGAATGTACTAAGTTATTGTATGCGTATTTGGCAATCCATAATATATCCTTCCAATTGCCCTTGGTCTGATGTAACATGCAACATAGGTATTGTTCCAGAGTCTGGTTGGTCCTTTCCATCTGACCATCGGTCTGGGGATGGTGACTAGTAGATAACCTCACGTCGATTTGCGCTAGTTGCCAACATTTCTTCCACAATTGCGAAATGAATTGACTACCTCGATCTGACACCAATACAGAAGGAAATCCATGTACTCGAACAATGTTTTCAAGGAATTCCTTGGCCAAAACTGAAGCGGAAGGGAATAAAGTGAGACATCTTGGAAAAAAGGTCAACAACTCCTAGAATGGTGTTAAACCCATTACATGTAGGTAGATCTGTAATAAAATCTAGGGACAAAGTGTGCCAAGGTGTAGGCGGAATATCCAAAGGCTGTAAAAGACCGGCTGGTTTCTTCTTCTGACTTTTGTTTTGGGCGCAGATCCCACAAGACAACACAAATTACTTTGTCCTTTCGCCAGGTGGGCCACCAGAATTATCTTTTAATTTTAGCTTCAGTCTTGGCAATACCTGGGTGTCCTTCCAACAAAGCATCATGGTAATTGGAGATTACCAGTTCTTTCAGTTCCTTGTGTGGTAAAAACAGATGCCCTTGATAGTAGGGTAACTCATTAATGACTGAATAATCTGTGCCTCTTTTGTTCCAGTCCTGCAGGGCTGTTGAATCGAAAAGTTGTTGAATCTTTAAATGAATATCTTCCAAAGTCTGTAAAGTAGTTATGCTGAGGATTCTTTGTCCTGGAATTATGGGTACTGGTTCTGGGTTCGAAAATGCTTCTCCCATTCCTATTCGGGATAAGGCATCTGCCTTACCATTCTTGCAACCAGGTCGATAAGTAATCACGAAATCGAATTTGACAAAGAATAGCGCCCATCGGAGTTGACGGATGAATGGGCCTTGGCTGTTTTTAAATACTGCAGGTTCCTGTGGTCAGTGATTACTGTGATGGTGTGCCTAGCACCGAGAAGGTAATGTCTCCAGGCTTTGAAGGCGGATTTGATGGCTAACAATTCTTTATCGGTAACCGCATAGTTTAATTCGGGGGCCGAAAACTTTCTGGACCAAAAGGCTACAGGATGAAGTTGACCGGTTTCGGGATCCTTCTGGGACAGGACAGCCCCCATGGCTAAACTGGACACATCTGTTTCGACTATGTATGGAAGTTCGGGACGTGGATGCTTCAAGACAGGTGCTGATGTGAATTTCGACTTCAACTCTTGGAAGGCTCTTTCAGCCTCTTCGGTCCACAAGAAGCGCTTATTTTTTCGCAAATGTGCTGTGATGGGGTGTACAACCTGTGAGAAGTCTGGAATAAATCTGCGGTAGAAATTAGCTAATCCGAGCATGCTTTGTACTCCTCTAACTGAATTGGGTGATGGCCATTTGAGGATTGCATCCACTTTTCGAGAGTCCATTCGGACTCCTTTTGGAGTCAAGATAAATCCTAGGGATTCTACTTCCGTGGTATGAAAAACGCATTTTTCCAGTTTTGCAAATAACTAGTTTCTTAAGGACTGCTCGAACGTGTGCAACATGATCTGATTCTGATTCTGAGGAAGAGTACACTAGAATGTCGTCAATGTAAACGACAACACAAACGCCGATGAGTTCACAAAGGACATCGTTCATAAAATACTGGAAGGCTGCTGGTGCGTTGCATAACCCGAAGGGCATCACCTGATATTCGAACAATCCGTATTTGGTGCGGAAGGCAGTTTTCCATTCGTCCCCCTTCTTTTCACGTACCAAATGATATGCCCCTCTGAGATCTAATTTAGTGTATATGCAAGCATCCTTTACCTGGTCTAGTAACTCGGGGATCAAAGGTAATGGGTATCGGTTCTTTACAGTAATCTGGTTTAATGCGCGGTAGCCTATACATGTTCTAAGGTCGCCTTCCTTTTTCAGTACGAAGAACAAAGCTGAGGAAACAGGCAACTTGGATTGACGAATGAAACCATTAGCAAGGTATTGGTCTAGATATTGTCGTAGGTGCAGATTTTTGGGTTCCGTGAGGGCGTAGATTCTGCTTCATGGGGGTTGTGCACCGGGGATGAGGTCAATTTGACAATCGTATGATCTGTGTGGCGGTAAGGTATTTGCCTGTTCTTTTTGGAAAACATCCTGGCATTCTTGGTATTCCTGAAGTAACTGCACGACTGGAGTAGTGACTGTGGCCAGGCCTTTGTTCAAGGGTTTTTCCGGGTAGCAGGTGTGTGCACAATCCGGGAAGGTTATTCTCTTCTCTCGCCAATCAATACAAGGATTATGTGTTTCTGATCAAGGTATCCCCAGTATTATTTGGAACTGTGGCGCTTTGATTAAGTCAAACACAATCGTCTCTCGATGCCCATCCTGACCCAGCAATGTCATCTCTGAAGTGGAATGAGTTACAGGCCCTGAAGCAATTTCAGTTCTCCAGCATGGGGTCTGGCATGGATTCACATGCTCATGAATATTCCCCGTCGTCAGGCTGGGAATCCTCGGTAAAGAAAAAACCAGTATCAGTTTCGTTTCTGATCTGTCTTTCGTAGCAATAACCAATCACTGGTCTCTGCGTCATACTGACCACAGCCAATGACTGCCCTCTACCTAAGCACCGCCTCTGGCAGCCATCTTCAGATTTTTACCGCACGTTCATGTGTTGGGATCCTCGTGCTATTGCTCTCGAGCGTTAGTGCTATTTTTTCGCGCTTTTCACAAAAAACTTCGATTCTTCGGTCAAAAGAGCCTCAAGCTCCACCGATCCTACATCCGATCAACGGGGACCCGTGTCGGATTCGTCAGTGCCCCTCAAGGGTGAAGATTTCGTCGAGCTACACTTCGGAGGACTCCAGAAGCTTCTCAGGCCCGGTCTCGGAGATGGCCCAGGAGAAGGGAAGCTCGACGCCCGGAAAGCTGTTCAGGGTCTGCCCTGGATGCCAGCTGCAGAACGTCTTTAAGGAGGACGAACACTCTTTCTGCCTTTACTGCCTTCATGAGGACAAAACGCACGTGGAAAAGGACTGTGCGTTTTGCGGCAACATGTCGGAACGGACCATGAAGGACCGTCATCAACGTCTCGCCAACTGGCTGGGGGGTAAGAGCCCGTCTGGCGAGAAGAAGAAGAAATCCGAGCGGTCTTCTAAGACCTTTGAGGGCGCCCCGGCGACGGGGGCCCAACATAAGGCCAAGCACCGCGAGTCCGCTGGCACCGGGAGCGCCGAACGGTCGGGCTCTACGGGCGCCAGGCAGGGCGCACCCTCCCCGGCGCCATCAACCACGAGCCAACGCTCTGGGTCGGGTAAGAGGAAGGCCGAGCACCCGGCGAAGCTCCTGGAGAGGCCCCGGTCGAGCTCTAAGGCAGAGGAGGAGCGTGGCAGTGCCCCCTCCCTCAAGGATAAGGCGGTGAGCGCACCTAAGGTGGTGAAGGCCTTGATCCATCCGACCAAGCCCTCTATCGAAACGGTCGCGGCGGCCCTGGCCCAGCCTGTGGAGGCTGCACCAGTGGTGGCGACCTCAGGGCCCAGAATCTCCCTGCCTCCTCGGAGGGAGTCTTCTTTTGTGCCCATCGATAGGACCCCCGTGAAACCCTCCGTGGGGAAGAAGGGGGGGCAGGGCGTCGTCGTAGATTCGGCCTCAACCTCAGAAGAGGAGCTGATCGAGGTCTTAAGCCACGGCCTTGGCGTGGAACAAGACCAGCCCGTCGGAATGGGCCCCGACGCAGGTGACGACGACATCGTCGAGGATACCGACGGGGCCCCTGCTCGCCCGTCGGATTCCCCTCTGCCAACGCCGCGAGACAACTCGGCGGCCATTTTGTTGGCCATACAGTCCTTATGCACTGAGATAAGGACGAGGCTACCGTTACCGACGGAGGAACCTCTCCCGTCGGGGGATCCAGAACCGGGACCTTCTGGTGTTCCCCCTACCAAGAAAAGAAGGATCCATCCTCCACCTCCTTTTCAACCGTCGCGCCCCGTCCAGCCCTCCTCCCCATCCACCCGAGGGGATGATACGGGGACTGACACGGCAGCGACGGGTACGGACGACGAGGCATACGACGAGGATTTTCCGTCGTCGCCTCCCACCAGGGCTTCTCCGCCCGACGAGATCGGATCTTTCCACTCCATGATCTCCAGGGCTTCCGAGCTTTTCCAACTCTGCCCTGAGGAGAAGAAAAAGGAAGGCTTCCTTTATCAGCGGCGCGAGGCCAAGAGGAAGACGGTCCTCGCAGTGCCTCTGTTGGACGACATTTGGGATGAGGGCCTTTCCCTCCTCAAGAACCCTTCCACGACGCCAGCTAGAAGAGACCGGTACGAGAAGAAGTACCGGGTCCCAGACACGGCCCCCCTATGCCTCCGGGCGCAGCCTACCCCGGACTCCGTCGTCTCCGCGGCAGCCAGGAAGAAAGCAGGGGGGGGTGCGGCCTCCACATCGACTTCCCCGCCGGACGGCGAGGGAAAGAAATTGGATACTATGGGACGTAGAGTCATCTCGTCGGCAGCGACGACGATTAAAGCGGCCAACGCCTTGGCTATCGTGGCCCGCTACGACAGGGAGCTCTGGTACAAGATGGCTCCCCTGCTGGATTTTCTGCCGGACGACAAGAGGGCGGAGGCCCTTGAGATCCTCCAGGAAGGTGAAGTGGCTTCGGACCACGCTATCACCGTGGCGACGGACATCGCCGACGCGGGGTTCCGCCAGCTGGGCAACGGCGTTTGCCTTCGACGTCGTGGATGGCTCAAAGCTACGGACTTTCGGCAGGACGTCCAGACCAGAGTCCTGGACATGCCCTTCGACGGGAACAACCTGTTTGGGAAGACGGTGGACGATTCCCTCCAGGCCATCAAGGCGGATACTGAGACGGCCCGGGCCCTTGGAGTCCTGCAGCAACGACGGACGCCCTTTCGGAGCGGCGGAGGCAAGGGCGCCTCCAAAGGTTCCGGCGGCGGTTTCTCTTCCTACCGTCAAGCGGCCTGCTCGTCGTCGCAAGAGGCCTACAGAGGACGAGGCAAGTCTAGCGGACCCTGCCGTCGTCGCCAAGGAGGTCAAGGCGGCAAGGCCGCGTCCAAGCAGGATTGAACCGGCCGTGGGGTCGGGCCCCCACCGAAGCACCCCGGTGGGAGGCCGGCGGACGGGCTTCGTCAGCGTGTGGGAGTCCATCTCCACCGACCGTTGGGTGCTGGACGCCCTGGCCCGGGGCCACGCGCTCGAGTTTCAAAGAAGGTGCCCGCGCGTCCCCCCCGTGGCCAGGAAAGAACTTCACATCCCTCAACTTCTCCTGGAGGTAAAGGCGATGCTCAGGAAGGGCGCCATCGAACTCGTCCCAAAGAGGCTTCGGGGCTCCGGAGTCTACTCGCGATACTTCCTCGTGAAGAAGAAGACGGGAGGATGGCGCCCCATCCTAGACCTGCGACGGCTGAACAAGTTCATCAAGGCGCAGAAGTTCCGGATGGTCACCCTACAGCACGTCCTGGGTCAGCTGGAGGAAGGAGACTTCCTATCGTCGTTGGATTTGGAGGATGCCTACTTCCACATTCCAATCCTAAAGGGGCACCAAAAATTCCTCAGGTTCGTGGTCCAAGGGCGTCATTACCAGTTCAAAGCCCTTCCCTTCGGACTACGGTCGGCACCCAGGGTATTCACCAAGTGCCTCGCACCGGTGGCGGCGCAGCTGCGCCGCGAGGGGATTCACATCTACCCCTACCTGGACGACTGGCTCATCCGCGCCAAGACGAAGGAGCTCGCCGTGGTCCACACAGCAAGGACCGTCCAACTCCTCACGGACCTGGGATTCTCCGTGAACTACGCCAAATCCCACCTGGTGCCCGCGCAAGTCGCACTGTTTCTGGGAGCGAGGCTCGACACAGTGTCCCTTCTGGCCTCCCCGTCGGAGGAGAGGACCAGGACCATCTTGGGCAAAGTGCAACGGATGTTGGTGGCCGACGCGGCCAAAGTGAGATCCATCAAGTCCCTCCTCGGGATGATGTCTTCCTGCATCTACCTCATTCCCATGTGCAGGCTCCGGATGCGCCCGTTGCAAGAATTCCTGGATGCGCGCTGGATCCAGACGACGGGCAGCTTCGAAGAAAGGATCAAGCTCGACGAGAGTTTCCGACGAGCGATACGGTGGTGGGGCACCCGCGCGCATCTGACGGCGGGCATGGACTTCCAGACCCCAGCCCACCAGGAGACTGTGACCACGGATGCCTCCCTGGAAGGGTGGGGAGCGCACACCGAAAATCTGCACGCGAGGGGACTCTGGCTCCCGACGGAGAAGTCCCTGCATATCAACGTCCTGGAGCTCCGTGCAGTGTTTTGGGCCCTCAGGTCCTTCCTTCCGTCCCTGAAGGGCAAGGTGGTGAGGATCTTCACCGACAACACCACCACCATGTTTTACATCAGGAAACAGGGCGGAACCAGGTCCCCAGCGCTGTCCAAGGAGGCGCAGGACCTGTGGCATTGGGCCGTCGCCCAAGGGATTTTTCTGGTGCCGTTTCATCTGGCAGGGATAAAAAACACCATCGCCGACTCACTCAGCAGGGAGCTGCGCTCGTGCCACGAGTGGGAACTACGGCAGGATCTGGTGGATCGCCTCTTCCGACGGTGGGGCACACCCCAGATCGACCTGTTCGCGACGGCTACGAACACCAAGTGCCGGAGGTTCGCCAGCAGGTTTCCCCAGACGAGGAGCATGGGCGATGCTTTCTCGTTCCCCTGGGAGGGCCTGTTCCTCTACGCGTTTCCTCCCTTGCCTCTGCTAATCCGGCTCGTCAACCAGCTCAAGAGGTCACGGTGCAGGATGATCCTCGTCGCACCTGCGTGGCCGAGGCAGATATGGTTCCCGGACCTTCTGGACTTGTCAGCGTCCCCGCCGATCAAGCTGCCGGCGGACGCGGATCTACTCTCCAGGGAAGGAGGTGCCATCCTCCACCATGACCCGAAGTCGCTGAACTTGCAGGCCTGGCTCCTGCAGCGCTAGAGTTTGGAGGATACGACATACCGGCCGATTGCAGAGAGGTTCTTGCAAAGGCCAGGGCGTCCTCGACTCTTAAATGCTACGGACACAAATGGAAGAGGTTCTCTGTCTGGTGCCACGCACAGAAGATTAACCCTCTACGGATTACGGCTCCCCAAGTACTGCCGTACCTGCTGACGCTGGCCAAAGCTGGACTGGCACACGCGTCCATCAAGATTCATCTTGCTGCGATCTCCCGATACACCAGAACCACGGGGCGGACGTCCTTGTGGTCTCATCGTCTGGTGAAAGAGTTCATGAAGGGACTATTCAGATCGTTCCCGCCGGTGAAGGCTCCGGCCCCGGCATGGGAGCTCAACGTGGTGCTGACCAAGCTCATGGGACCTCCGTTCGAGCCTCTGCACTCGGCACCGTTGAAGTTTCTATCGTGGAAAACAGCTTTTCTTGTGGCCATCACCTCCGCACGACGAGTGGGAGAGATCCAGGCCCTTTCCTGCAAGGCCCCGTACTTGACTTTCCACGACACGAGGGTAGTGCTCAGGACGCACCCCTCCTTCATGCCCAAGGTACCGTCGGACTTCCATCTCAACGAACCCTTGGTGTTACCTGTGTTCTTCCCGTCGCCTTCGTCGCCGGCTGAGAGGACTTTGCACTCGCTGGATGTAGCTAGAGCGCTGAAGTTCTACGTGGACCGCACGAAGGGTTTTCGGAAGACGTCACAACTCTTTGTGAACTTTGGACCTGTCAATCAGGGGAAGGCTCTCTCGAAGGCTTCCATCTCCAGATGGCTCTCCGGCTGTATCATGTACTGTCACCGGTTGGCAAACCGACCGCTGCCTGGCCGTCCGAGAGCCCATTCCACCAGAGCGATCGCAGCTACCACGGCGTTCCTATCTGGTGTGCCCCTGCTGGACATATGCAGGGCTGCTACGTGGAGGTCGACGCACACCTTCACGAAATTCTACTGCATCGACCGGGATTCCAGGGAGGAGTCCAGGGTCGGCCAAGCAGTGCTGCGCAACCTGTTCGCCTGAGGTGGGCCTGGTGAGGAGGTAAGATGCTTAATGTTGAGTTGATGTGATGCTTAATGTTGAGCCTTCGCCACCTCCCGTGGTTGTGCATGTGTGTACTGCTATGTATTCTTTATTCATGAGCATGTGAATCCATGCCAGACCCCATGCTGGAGAAGGAACAAGTTACTTACCTGTAACTGTTGTTCTCCAGCATGGGTCTGGCATGGATTCACATGCGAACCCTCCCGCCTACCCCTCTGCGGCTCTTCACTTGGTCATACTGCCACTTCACGTGCTTCCAAATCTGAAGATGGCTGCCAGAGGCGGTGCTTAGGTAGAGGGCAGTCATTGGCTGTGGTCAGTATGACGCAGAGACCAGTGATTGGTTATTGCTACGAAAGACAGATCAGAAACGAAACTGATACTGGTTTTTTCTTTACCGAGGATTCCCAGCCTGACGACGGGGAATATTCATGAGCATGTGAATCCATGCCAGACCCATGCTGGAGAACAACAGTTACAGGTAAGTAACTTGTTCCTTCCATCGACTGTGGTGACGATATCCGGAGCGGTCTTTTTGCAGAGAGATAGATTCATCCTAGAAGCCAATTTATGGCCATATAGTTTTCTACGGCCCCACTATCGATATATGCCTTTGCTGCGTGCATACGTTATGGGAGTTTAGGATCAATGAGGACCATTGGTATGATTAGATGTGAGGTCTGAATGTCCTTCTTCAAGTTCGGCAAGCGGACCTCTACGCTTGTCGGGCGTGGTCGTTTCCCGATTCAGGCTCTGTTTGATTTCTAACAACTACTCCGGCTACTTTCTTGGATGGTTTAATTGGGCAATCTCTTAGAAAATGTCCTGAAGCCCCACAATAAAGGCACAATTGCATTTGTCGTCTTCTTTCTCTCTCTTTTTGCGTTAAGGGTCCCTTAACCCCCCTGATCTGCATGGGTTCTGCGTGTCAGTTCCTTTGGAGGTAACATGTGGTTTGACCAGAACTCGTTTCTCGAATTTAGCTCGATCAGCTTTTCGATTCTGGAGTCGGTGGTCTAACTGGACTACTAAATCTATATAATCTGTGCAATCCTGGGGTGGGTTCACCACTTGGGCCAAAACATCTTTGAGTTCACCCCGAAGCCCACGATGAAATAAAGTAATTCTTTTCTCCTCTGGCCAGCCGGTTTCTACCACCAACCTGTTGAAGGTTGCGATATAGGTTAACAGATCCTGAGTGCCTTGTCGTAGGGATAAAAGTTCGTTATCCAGGGCATGACCCTGCGAATGCCTGGCAAATAGCTTTTCCATACTCAATTGAAAACCTTGAAAATCCCGAAGAAGAGGGTCATCCTGGTTGACTAGCGGGATTGACCAATCTGCTGCGCTGCCACTAAGGTATGACAGTACAAAGGCTACTTTGGCTTGGTTGTTTGGGAAGGCTCCTGGTCTGCATAGGAAGTGCAAGCGGCACTGGTTCATGAACACGGCAAACCTTTTCGGGTCCCCAGCAAAACGTTCGGGTGGAGCTAAAGGAATTCTCCCTGGAAGAACCACTTGCACAGTATTGCTTGAAGAGACAGGAGTTGGATTCCCTCCGAGTCCAGGTAGTGGTGCTTGGCCGGCTTGGCTTTGCAGCAGTTGTCTAGCAAGATCATCAGTGCGTTCCTTTGACAAAATAAGTTCTCTCCTGAGGGCATTAGTCTCTTGAAGGGCAGAGTGCACCTCTGCCCTAAGTTCCCCTAACAGTTGGGCTAGTTGGTCGGTTTCAGAGGTTTCCATAACGCCCCGGGTGGGTTTTTTTAGGTAGGCTTTGTGTTCTGTTACGCTCACCTGGTTCCCACAGGGGCGTAGATCGAACCCGGACAGCTGCGGCCTCCACCAGCGTGAAGCGTAGGGCAAAGATGACCGTCTGGATGGACCCCCTCAGTCTTGTAAGCTTGACTCGTAGAAATATTCTCCTGTAGATGGAGAAAGGTTTTTAGCCCCTGGGTGTGAATGCAGACCCCCCCTCCCTGCTCCCGTTTTCCCCACTTGCCACCTCCGATATTCCCAGTCAGTGTCCTCACCTTATGTTTTTGATTGGTGAGCTCTCCATCCTGTGTGGCATGCAGGGGCACGTAGATACCAGTTACTTCACTGGTTTTAGCTGTTAGGGTTCTGGACGATTATTGAGTCCGGAGTTTGCCAAGTTTTTAAAGAGTTCAAAATGTCCAAAGTTCACTCTTGCACTTCCCTGTTGATTTGCGGCGGCAAATTCTGTCTGGAGGTTGCTGGCGGCGTTCAGGTAAGAGTTTGTATTACCCAAACTATCCTGTAAAGGTGTGTGAGATTAGCTCACTGTCTTTTCCTTTTTTCCTAGATGCGGTGTATTGAAGGATAAAGCCTCCGGTGATAATCAGGTAAGTCTTGTAATATAAGTTCCCCAGGTGTTGAGAATCACTGAAAAAGTGACGGAGGCAGCGCCGCGTCGGAGATGCTGTGGGCTGGTGAAAATGGAGCGGCGCTGCAGCTGGGATGCGACGCGTGCCGGAAGAATGTCCCTTCAGGCTCAAGAGTGATGCAGGATCCGAAATCAGGTGAGAAATCAGATTAAAGTCTGTAATCTAACCGCTTCTTCTATTTTCCTTTCTCTCCTAGGGGCTCCGTGTTCGAGGCGGGTGTGGCAGAAGGCTGGATGCAGGTTTGCAGACACGGTGAGCGTTACCCTGCTAAATGCAGAATAACGCGAAGCGTGTGTTGAAGATCGGGCGTGGCTTAAATAGTTTTGAAAGTAGTCCCAGGTAAGAAGTCCCTAGAACCACACCCGAGTGAAAAGTAGTCCTTGTGGAAAAATAGTCCCTCCATGTCTCACGTTGGCCTGGATGCATGTGCAGCATGGTCTGCCTGAGGTAAGTGATGAGTATGAGCCTGGCACCTTAGGCGCCAGGACTGATTTCTACTATGAGCCTGGTGCCTAAGGCGCCAGGACTGAACCCAGATAGCCCCTAGCCGGGGCTTCTGAGGTTTAAACAAATGTCCGGATGCCTGTTTCCGGGGCAGATGGGCTTGGTCCAGCTGCCCGGGGGTAGGCATCATGACAAGGATACAGGTCACTACCACGCTCGCACACAAGCAGCATGACAGTGGGGAATCCTTTATAGGAGCCATAACACCAGAAAACACTTGTCACAGATGCCTCCATGTCTGACTGGGGAGCTCACGTCGACCAGCTCCACGTTAAGGGAGCCTGGACTGCTGAGGAGACAACCCTCCACATAAATGATCTGGAGTTGAGGGCAGTCAGTGGACCCTCCGATCCCTTTTTCCAGTGTTGCAAGGGTGTACAATCAGAATTCTAACAGGCAATACAACCACGATGTATTATATCAGGAAACAAGGGCAGACAAGATCAGCAACCCTGCCCCAACAAGCCCAGAAGGTGTGGCACTGGGCCCTTAACAACCACATCTTCCTGCAGGCGCACCATCTCCCAGGAATTCAGAAACCAGTGGCAGACAGTTTCAACAGTATGTCCTGTGCAGAAGGGCCTTTGATCTCCTTGACCCAAAGCAGGCCCACCAGGTAAGAAGTGAGTGCACATTTTTACGTAAAGCAAGTTTATTGTACTATTGGCCGGAGGGGCTAGATAATTCTATAGAGTCAAACTAACCCAAGTCTCCCTGAACCACACAAGTTGAGACAATATATACCTTTTTGCTACAGTTAAAACACTCCCATATATTTTATTACAAACAACTGCCCACACTTGATTGGTCAAAACCTATACAAAAGAAATCCAATCTGCTCCAATTCCCAGTTCTTGTTGGTCCCAATTATCTTAACTACCATCTTCAGCTCATGTGTACAGCATACCGCCTTTTAGGCGTATGCATAGTTATGCATTTAAACATAAACATAATTTATTACAAGTTCCAGCTGGCCTGAGACCTTCTCACCCCAGACATGACTGCACACGGTTTGCAAGGATACTCCAAACAATATGGGGATGTGGGGAGTAAATAAGTTTCCTTTTGTAATGATGATAACGATTTCATCCACCCAGACTTGCTGTTATCCATGGAACACTCTAATCTAAACGACTACCAATTCAACACGCATGACCTCTGGATGCAATCAGAGAAAATAATTGAAACCCATATGTATCAGTCAACTCTTGGTTCCGGCATACTTCTTTTCTTAACGGCGATATTGTTCCTTCATTGCAAGTTCCTCCAACATGTCTCCCAATGCTCCATGCATCGTTCTAGTTCCGGCAGAAGGAGAGGAGAGTCACATGACTGCGACAGCCTTAGCGCCAAGGAAATGCTGTGTTTATATGCGAGCGAGACCGAAGAAACAGTGCGTTGCTACTGTTTTGCTAACGCTTGTAAGTTTGCTGCTCTAAGCTGTCCCTTCTTTCATACTGCCCTCTTCTATCCCTGTTAACCTTCTATTTCGTTCCACTGCTTTTATCCTTCATTCAGGAAATTTCCAACCGCTCCTCTGATGCTCAAGTCCTGGCTTCCCGTCACTCAGGTACCGTGTCTGCTGTATGGAACGAGCTCTCTCCATCCGTACGCTATAGAGCCTGCCTCATCACGCTCTCCCTCTCTGTTTAGTTTCACCTTGTACCGGATAAAGAACTGGATTCCTGCTGAGATCACTGCCACCAGCGAAGCCTTCTCCTCAGAACAGAAGAACAGGGTTTTATCCCCTTGAGGGTTTCCCTGGAGTCTCTGAGCCTTCTCTCTTTGCATAAGGGATTGACAGAGATCTCAGGGAGATTCTTACTAGCCACGGTCTACCACAGCACTGTACCAGATTAGTCTGTGTGTATGAAACAGTTGCATATCATTATAATATTGACAACTCTGGCCTCAGACATCCCTTCACCCCAGGTTTATTGCTGGTCAAAAGCAAATGGCCGGATTCCCCTGAACAATAAAGAACAATCTCCCATGCACTTACAAGATTGCATCTCCTTTCCTCGATACTGCCAAGCCATAAAAACCATGGGCCTGCCTGTGTGTGACCATCTGATTATTATGGCAGCTGCCCTTCCTCAGGCCTTCAATCCTTGCCAAACCAGTTTTGTCAGTCACTCATAATTCACTTCACAAACCCTGACGGCAGAGTTTAACCAATTTGTAAAGGAGCACACTGCATATAGATTTGTAAATTCCACATGTATATATATATATCAGTGCATGCATGTTTAAAACCACAGTGTCCAAGTTACAGTGGTTTCTTCATGACAGATCTCTTTTCTTGCATGCGTATTGTGAAGCTCCTATTTGCCCACTTTCTAGGCGCTTACGTGACACACCATGCCCATGTTTAGTTTATTCTTCATTGGCAGGTTCTGACATTTATCTTGCTGCAAGCATATAAATCTTAATGTATCAACTTAAACACAAAGTAACACTAAAGTAACAGATATCCCATTCTCATTAACTATGCCAGATACATATAAAATTGCAACATCGTGCCAACTTTTCTGCTCCCCCAGTCACCGATATGTCATGTGCAACGTGAACCCCTCTTTCTCATCGGGACCTTTCCTGACCACCCCAACATTCCCCCCTATAGTTAATACTTTCACTTATAATCCAAGTTTGTGTTCCTTAAAACCATTTTCTCAGGGAAAAACACTACAATCATCTCTCATATTAATTCTAATATGGGCATACTCCTCCACTGAGCAAACCCAACTTGCCCCACCACCATTTCTGTGATCTACGCACTGCTCCACACAAACATCCCAATTTGGTGGAGGACACAAGACAGCTTCAGTCTGAGTACCCATGTGATAGGAAATGGTAGTGGTTCTTGCCTTGGACAGGGTCAGTCATCATGGCAGCTGCTTTCGGTACCTGGACAGAACAGCATCATAAGGGCATTTGGCAAGAGCAAAAGATTACAAGGGGCATGACAATCTTGACAGCTAGGCTTATCCAAGACAGCACCCAAGAAAAAAGAGAGTCCAACCAAGGGTCATTTGTGATTCCTACCCCATTCTCCATGACCACCGTAAGCTTGTGGAAAGCCGAACTAGTCTGTGCCAGAGTACCATTCTCGAATCATTAGGAGGCCCAAATGTACAACAGGCACTCCCTATCTTCTGGCAGACCCCTCTGTCCGTAGATGTTAGGAGGTCAAGAATATATTTCTTCTGCAAGGCAATGAGCCTCACGCCCGGTAGTTCCTGGAGCTACTTTGCATTCGCAGCAGCTTGGACACCAAGTGCCAAGAGGGAAGAGAAAAATGTCTCAGTCTGTCTAAACTGAAATTGCTCAGGAATGTCCATTATTCTTTTGAAGATGTTGCTGAGATGTAGTTGGACCGCTTGGTCCATGCAATAGTTCCTCTTCTCCATGATCAGGCAAAGTCATTGAGGTGTCCATTTGTGGTAATAGAGGGGACACAAGGGACACAAGGGACAAAGCGGGCACAAATGTGGCATTGAACATTGGATACGGGCAAGTATCAAGTGGTTCTCAGGAATAAGGACACATGTAACATGGTGAAATGGAACCTGCCTCGCCAGGCTGAAGGCATTTGTCTATAGGCATACTGTCTACAGCTAATCACAGCTCTCCAGCCAGATCAGTGATGTGAAGCGTGCAGCTACAGTTCCCATTTGTGCCAACAGGCACTGTGCCATCGCTCTTAAAAGAAAGAGAAAAAGGTGTGTGTGTATCTTAACAGGTTTTTCTGGCTTCTTGAATCATGTCAGATTTTAAATACTTTTGCCACACATTTCCACTTCGTTGGTTTACACGTATCACTCCTTCTGAGAATCCCCTCATCCCTCTAGCTCTGCAAATCTTCACCCCTTGCTCCCATCGGTTGGTAATAACTGCCCTTTTTAAACTCTACTGGACTCTTTGTCAACAGTGAAAATAGATGCTGTGACTGATTGCCCTTGAAACTGCCCTTGAGCCCTGCACAAAGCTTGGTGCACTAGTCACAGTGCCCCTGATAACTCGATTTCATCTGGGATAAACACCCTAGGGGCACGAGAAGCATGAGGGATGAGGGAGCAGATTTAGAAAAAACCTGTAGATCTCTGTCTCCCCACTCTCCTGATATGGCTATACCATACATTATCTGCTGCAAAACTATGTGAATCTACTAGCGGGTCTAAATTTACATCATCATTATCCACAAAGTCAGAATCACTACTTCTTAGTGACCTCAATAATATTTGATCAAATCATACAATACTAGATGAGTTTAAACTGTTTACATCCATACTGCTTGCCATCTTTGAAGTGGATGATAAGAGAAACGGAAAAGACATATCAGCAATCGTTCTAATGTACATTGTAAATCCAAAGTTTCTTCGTATTCTTGAAAATAAAAATGGCCAGTTTTCATTTGCTCTACTCTTTTCCACTGGAATGAACTGCTAATCCTTAGGGGATACTTAACTTTGAGCCTGCTCATGTGCCGGTGGAAAGCAGCCGGTATCCCTTTGCGTCACTGATGTGAACCCAGCTTCTGCTGCCCTCCACCTTCACAGTAGTCAGAGTTGCAAAAATCACACAGTGCGGCCCATGGAAATGCTGCTCATTCCAGTGTCACACAAAGGACTGGATGAAGACTTGGTCCCTGGGGAGTCATTGTTGCTGGTGTAGATCATCAAATTCTTTGCCGCTTTCTCCTGTAGACTGTTGGTGAAAAGACACAACCTGTGAAGATATCATTCTGACACTTTTGGTTAAGGCCCTAAGCCTTTGGTAAACTCCTCACCCAGGACCTCTGCTGATTTATTGCGCATCTGATGCTGTGGGTCCAGGTGAGAGCAGTATGTGTAACCTATGCCCTATCACAATATTGTGAGGGCTAAGGTAGTGCTCTTTCTCTGTCTGAATCCTAAAATAAAACTAAAAAACTGGTATGCAATGGTGCCATTTGTATGCAAATCACTACTTATTTTTGACAATCAAGACTTGAGAACACCATTTAGCCTTTCCACTCTTCCGTTGGCCTGAGGGTGATATACCAAACACACCTTGTGCTTAATCCCAAAGTGTCAAGTAATCTCTGTGAATAGGGCATTAAAGAAATGGGTTCCATTATCGGACCTCGGGACCTCACAAATTCCCCACCATGGAAATGCCTCCCTCACCAAACATTTTGCTGCAGACTTAGCATCAGGGTGTATGCAGGGGCCAACTTCAAGCCATCAGGAAAATATGCAAACAACGACTATAATGAAACAATAATTATTACATCTTGCAATCATATTAACAAAAACAATATGGAGTTCCCGAAATGGCCCAGAGGGCCTCAGCAAAACTCCCTTTACTGACCTCATGGTGTTTCCAGGATTGAATTACCTACAAACTATGCAGCTTACTACAAATTTACATACCTGTTCCGCAAGATTTAGTATAAAGCACTCCTCCTGGAGCTCTGCTGAAATGTGTTGTAGAGAAGTGTGCACCGGGGAATGTAATTGCTCTAGAGCCACAAGAAGCGGTTCTACAGGCATTACTACCTTCGCGGTAAGCTCCTGTCTACACAGCATATCCATAGACGAGAGGGCACACCCTTTCTTTGCCCATAGCTTTTGTTCCTCCTTAGGTGCTTTTCCCTGCATTTCTATAATCTGAAGCAAAGGGACTGCAGTGTACAGAGCTGTCAACTGCACCTGCTGGGACACGGTTTCCATTTTCTGCGTATCTGGGAATGACAAATATGGGGCTTCTTTCGCCATCCTGTCTGCAGCATCATTTCCAAGTGCTATTGAGTTAGTGCGATTAGTATGTAAAGCACACTTAACAATCCCTGCCTCTGTGACAGGCTTAGCACTTCGATTAATCTGGATATCAGGATAGCATGCTGGACAGGGGTCCCGGTCAGATCTCCTAAAACCTCTTCTCTGCCACCTTGACTAGCCTGAATGCACAGTGGTGGTAACATACGTAGAGTCAGAATAAATAGTGACCGCCTTCCCCTTACTCATTTCTAGCGCCTATATGAGTGCCACTAGTTCCAATACCTGCACAAAGTAATGCAAAGTCTGACTTGGTATTCCCCATCCACAAGGCCCACAATGGCTGCACTCGTATGCCTCTCACCAGTGTCCTGATTGATTGTCGAGGAGCCATCAACAAAAGCTACCTCACCTCCTTCCAAAGCATCCTCCTTAACACTCACCCTCTCTTTTGTTTCTCCTCCGTACGTTGCATAATCAGGGACAATGTCATCAGGTTTCACTGGTTCAGCTACAAATGTTGCAGGATTGTCTAGGTGTCACAGTACGGGATGTATGGATGCATTTGATAAAATAACTTCATACCCCGAAACTCTTTGGGTTGTCAAAGTCGACTTGATTTTTCTAAGATCACAAAGACTACATGCTCTACGTACAATTTCACCAGGCAACTCATAGTAATGGTTGAAGACTTTTGAAATGCAAAAGCCATTGCCGCTAAAGCTTGAATACAAGGGAACTGTCCCTGCATCACTGGGTCTAAGAGTCCACTATAGTATGGTAAAGGTTTATGGCCTGATGATGTTATCACCTGCCCATTTGAGTGTGTAAGCAGATAAAATGGTTTCTTGTAATTTTGGGTTGCCAAGACCGGAGCATTGCTGATCGCAGCTTTCAGTTCCCGAAAGCAAGTCACCATTTTTTCAGACCATTCTATCAGACCCTTCACCTTCTGTACTTCCTCAAGTTCCTACAGTAAGGGCCTCACGTAACTAGGGTAGTCAAAGATCCAAGATCTGCAATAGTTACAGAGTCCCATAAACTGCTGCATTTGTCTCACTTTGACCGATTGAGGCATATTTTGAACTGCGGTAGCTCTTCCTATGGGCGATATCACTTGCCCCAAATATACTATCTCTGTTTGTCAGTACTGCAATTGTTCTTTGTCCATTCTGTACCCCTTCTCCACAAGCAAGGTGAGGAGTGCTATTGAATCTCGTTGACCCTGCTCTTCTGAAGTGCTACGGACTGGCAAATCATCCACGTACTGGATTACTGTGCTGGGCACAAGTAAATTCCACAAATCCATTTGAACCACCCTGTTGAAAATACTCAGAGATTCACAGTACCCCTGAGGCAACCACATGTGCTTGAATCTCTGACCACAATAGGTAAACGCTGTGAGGTACTGAGAATTGAGGTGTAAGGGGCTTGAGAAAAAGTCATTCTTTAAATCATTCTCCATTATGCAGTAGCACCTGGAGAGTTCCAAGTGCAACCGGAGCATGAAAATGAAGGACAAGGGAACAAAAATTAAATATTCCCTAAAATGCAAGTGCGTCCGACCCCGACTGCACGGAGAAAAGGACTGAAGGGTGATACGTGGGGCGAAGCTCAGGAAGGCGGGGCTGCGGTCATGTGCAAGGTCAACTACAAAGAAGAAGCCTTGGCTTAGGGCCTAATTGATGAAGAGGTAACCTTGGCAGAGCCGGTACTCGAAGATTTAAGGTATTTAACTAGCTTCTTTCCCCCCTCAGCAGGATCGGTTTGACCACAGGCCTGAGTGTGGGAAGGATTAGGGTCACCCCCTGAAGCCAGAGCCCTCGAAGGGTCCCCTCAATCTTGCTGGTCTTAGATGCACCCCCAAGACGGTGATCCTCAGAGGTAACCCCGGTATGTTTAGTCACCTTAACAGGAACCTCGAGGCAAGACTTGGTACACTAAGTTCCAGATTTGGAAACATCAGGAATTGCCCGAGTGACAACAGCCCCAGAAATACTGGGCTTAACTTTAGCCCTCAAAAGGGGAACCTCGGATGAAGATCCTGTCCTGGCAGTCCCTTTGCAGGGAACATCGGAGGAAACTCTGGAGTGCCGGTTAGATCCCTTTCGGGACACCTCAGAGGGATCCTTGGTACCAGAGCCACTTGGACCCCTCCCGGAACGAGAAGACCCCGGGAAGGAGTCCCCTGGCTGCCTTAAAAAGGAACAAACTTACCGGCTGCTTCCTTTTTTCTTCAATGAATTGCTGTAAATATGGAGGAGGAATCCGTTGGAACACCTCCTCCCACCTGACAAGCTGACGCTGGAGTGCCCAGACAGAGAGGGAGTCGCAGTAGAAGCACGAGTCCCACCGGTGTTCCGGGCCCAAGCACTCCAGGCAGAGAGAGTTTGAACCCGCCCTCGCAAAATGACTTTTGCACAAAGAACAGGATACCAATCCCAGACGCTCCGGCATAGACGGAAGAAAGAAGACCATGGAACCGGAGCATGACAATGAAGGACAAGGGAACACAAATAAAATATTCCCTAAAATGCAAGTGCGTCTGACCCCGACTGCACGGAGAAAAGGACTGAAGGGTGATACGTGGGGCGAAGCTCAGGAAGGCGGGGCTGCGGTCATGTGCAAGGTCAACTACAAAGAAGAAGCCTTGGTTTAGGGCCTAATTGATGAGAGATGGTAGGCTAATTGGCCAAGTGGGCAGTTGTCTGACGTTGCTCCGCGCACCTGGGTTTTGATTTGCCCATGTGCTGCTAAGGACCCGAATTTCCAAGGTTGGGAGAGAATGCCAACTAATCATGAGGGCCTATGTAATGGTGGATTATACATTGTTGCAGAAGCCAATCCGCTGCTGTTATTCTACTATTATCTGTATTATATGCAAGTAGAGGTAGTTCACAGAGGCAAACTTGATAAGGGTCAACCAATGCTGTTACTAACTCCTAAATAAGTTATAGGTATATATGTTCTCTTAAACAATCCCTCCATTCAATAGGTTTTTACCATTTGCCACGTAGGATGATGGCATAGCTGCGTACATCGAAGTGTAAAGCCTTTTGCATAATGGAAATGTATTTGAGAGTGTGTGAGCTACAATCTATTTATCCGCCAGGTTTCCCTACTTTATTGAGCTGATAATAAAGTACTATTGTGCCATATTCTTTGAGTCTGTCCGGTTATTTGAGCTTGAGATCATTCATTAGTAATCCCATCTGCCACTCTGCAAAAGTACTCTAGATCTTCTTGTCACAAGGCTAAAATGGAACATAAGTCCCCTGATACCACTGTTGTGGCCACGGCCTCACTGACACCTGTGACGCAGTTCATCTCAGGCGTTAACAAAATGGCGGTCCAACCCCTGGGCTCTGCGGGGGCTATTGTGACTACCTCTCTCACACCAACCTTCTAAACGGCTGGTACCGAGGGGCCTGTTTTTGGGGCTGAGCAGCCTTTTCCACGTTTTGTGGATAATAAGAATCCATTCCATCCTCCAGTGGATTGGTGTGCTTGGGTTCTACTGCTACACAAAGTCTTGCTCCCTCCTACATCCGCTACCTTGGTTTACGTGGATACAGTTGATGGAGAGGCGTCCTGACAACCATCCTCTTTGCGTTCCCTGGGATATGCCCCTTCAGAGCGGCCTCTACCCACTCCAGCCCCTAGGCCTACTTCTGAGGATGCGTTTTTTGGAAAGTTCCAGACGCTTATGCACTCTTATCCAATGAAGGCATACTTTAAGGATTTATTCAAGCCACCTGAACCACCTCCTGCTCTGGAAATCCTTCAGCAGGTCCTGGTAGTGCCACCTCCTCCACCACTTCCAGTAGGGCTCCCTCCTCCTCTGCCTTCACTTTAACCTGTGCTAAAGACTCCCATTGCATAGTCAACCTGCTCTCGGGGCCTGAGGTGCCATGTGCTGCAGATCAGGATTCTGTTCCCACCGCACTGGATGAAGATGAAGCTGACCAGGACAGCAACGACCTGCCCCACTCTATTAGAGTCTTTCACGACCGGGTTGTGGATATGATGGCGTTGCTAGACATCCCAATACCCGAGCCTCCGGTTCCACAAGAAGGCGTACTTTCTGTAGCTTTCACTCTGTCGACAAAGGAGTGCACTGGCCTGTTCCTTCAAAAGGATGTCCTGGCCGAAGCCCGCAAGGTCTGGGAAAAACCTCATTCTGGGCTACACCTAAACAAGAATATTGACGCTCGCTAAAAGATAAAATGTGTCTGAAGACATATCCTTGACTGCATATCCACGCCCCTCATCGACGGTGGTGGCAACAGCTACGCTCCAGTCCAAGCCGTCCTCTACATCCTCCAATGCAGCATTTCAGATCCTTTTCAAGGAGGACAAGTTTCTTGACGCCATTGGGAAAAAGGTATTTTCCAATTCGGCTCTTCAGCTGCGTCAGGCTAATACCGAGCTCATCCTGGCGGCTACTAATGTCAAGCTGTGGAGGAGCTTGCCAAGTTTCAGCAAGCGTCCAAGTGTGGCTGCATTCTGAAACTCCTGACAACCTCAAAGACTTTAAGGGCAGCTTATCCAATGCCAAAGTTCTGGCGCAGGACCTTCTGTAGCCATGGCCCATAATGTTGACACTTTCGCTCGGGGCCTTATGGTAGGAGTAGACATCTCCTGCCAAGCGTGGCTGCATTCTACGAAGCTCTCGAAGGAAATTCAGTAAAAAAGCCCTTGACCTTCCCTTCGAAGAGAAGGAACTATTCCACTCTTCCACTGATGAGGAACTCACCAAAACCAAGGCAAGCACGCAAACTGCTAAGTCATTGTTGCTCCTTGCCAAAACCCCAGCTAAGGCAGCTTATACTGAGAGGTCTGAGTCTCAAACAAGGTCCTTCTCTGGTTTCAGAGGGTTTCAGGACCGCTGTGCACGCCGGGCAGATGCTCCGGCTGGTGGCCATTGTTGCAAGCAGCAAAGGCAAGAAAGGTGGCCTGTTTTGAGCTCGGTCAATAGCCACCTCTTCAGCAACGGGTGGTCTCCCGCCGATAAACCATCTAAATGATGTTTTTCATCGGTTGCGCGAGACTCCGGTGGGAGGACGAATTTCATCTCATCTGGAGGTATGGCATACCATCACAGAAGATCGATGGGCTTTGTCCATCGTCCCGGGTGGGCTTTTGTTTTGTTTGCCCCTCCCCTGAACCCACCCTCTCACCCTCATCTCCAACAGATAGGGTCACCCTCCCTCAGAGCCGGGGTACAGAAACTTCTGGACCTCAGAGCAGTAGAGCCTGTTCCCTTGCCTGTCTGTTTACAGTGTCCAAACCCAACGAGGCTGGCCTGCGCACTATGCTCAACCTTTCCAATTTCAATCTCTTTCTACCCCAAGAGAAATTCAAGATGATTATGCCCAGCCAGATAAAGTCTTCTCTCTGGAATGGCGATTGGCTCAGTGTGGTAGACTTTCAGGATGCCTACATGCATACCCTGATCTGGAGCCTGCATCGAAAATATCGGCGGTTCTCTGTGGGAATGGAACACTTCCAGTATTGAGTGCTACCATTTGGTCTCAGCTCGGCACTGAAAGGCTTTTACGAAGATGATGGCGGTCATCGTAGCATTCCTCAGACTGCAGGGAGTTCATGTATACCCATACTTGGACGATAGTCTCCTGCGCAGTCCTTGCCCACAAGCTGCAACAGCCATTCTTCAGCCACTCCTTCAGCTCCTGTTCCATCTAGGGCTGTTGTGAACTGGTGCAAATCGTCAATGACGGTTGTTCAGGACCTAATCTTTCTGGGTTCATGTTGAGATACCATCAGTACCATAGTGTTCCTGACAGAGGACCGGATTGCGGACCTTTCAACCACATGCTAGCTCTTCATGCAGTCCTCAGCCTGGTGGTTCCAGAGACTTCTGGGCCTCATGGCCTCTTGCATGTTAGCTCTACCTCTTGCACGACTGAAAAGAAGGCACACTCAGCTTGCTCTTCGGAGCTGCTGGTCCCATGCTACGGATCCAGACTCCAAGATGATTCAAGTCCCATCCTGCATGACAGTGCATGACAGTGGATCTTCAATGGTGGTTGTCTGCCAGCAACCTTTCAGTGGGGACCTCCTTTCAGGAGCCCCGTCCACAAGTAACGGTTACTACAGATTCCTCACTTCTAGGGTGAGGAGGGGTTCTGCATCACCTCGATGTGTACGATTTGTGGACTCCCCAAGGAAGGCGGTCCCATATCAGTTACCGGGAACTCCTGGCATTCTATGGCGCTCAAGGCTTATCAACCCTCAATCACCAAGAGTGTGGTTTGAATTCACACAGACAATTCCGTAGCGCTGTTCTACATCAACTAACAGGGGGGCACCAAGTCCTTTCCTCTGTATAGACCTAGCTATCCAAATTTGGAATCGGGCTATCCAACACAATGTCTGGCCTCAAGCTGGGCACATTACAGGTCAGATCAATGTGGCTGCAGACTCCCTTAGCCGCCAATCTTGCGCGAGTTACGAGTGGGAGATGAACACCAATGTTCTCACCAAGATCTTCCAGCAATGGAGTTCTCCAGCGGTGGACCTCTTTGCAACCTCAACGAACAGGAAATATCCTCTTTATGCTTCCAGGGACGGGCTCTGAGTGTCTTCCTTGGGGGACACTCTCGAGATCCCTTGGGACAGCATGAAGGCTTACGCTTTTCCTGTTACGCTCACCTGGCTCCCACAGGGGCATCGGTCAGACCCAGACAGCTGCGGTCTCTACCCCCGTGATGCGTAGTGCAGCAATGACTGACTGGATCTGCCCTCCTAATCTTGTCTGCTTAACCCGTAGAAATATTCTCCTGCAAATGGAGAGATGGATTTAGCCACTTGTGGATTCAAGTGATGGCACCCCCACAGTCCTCCCCAACTAATCACCTCCGAAATGCCCTCACAGCAATCTCACCTTATATTCTTGAAAGATGAGCTCTCCATCCTGCGTGGATTTGCAGGGGCGCGTCAATTTCAGTCACTTCACTGGTTTGAAGGCTTGGGAGAGTTCCGGAGAGTATTGACTCTGAGGTTCCTGGTGAGGACCAGTAAGTATTAAGTTCATAGAGTTCAATATGTCCGATGTTCACTCTTGTTCCCCCCTTCCTTTCTTGTCTTGCAGCTGGCTCGTGAAAAGATGCTCTTGTGGCAGCTGGTGGCGCTCAGGTAATAGTCTGTATTACCAGGCGCTGTTCGGTAAATGTTGCACGAGGAAAACGTGTTGTTTTGTCTCTCTTTACAGATGCGGCACGTGAAAATATGGAGAGTCACAAAAGGATGCCTCTGGTGGTAAATCAGGTAAGTCTATGGTGGTAAGAATTATATGTGTTGGTTCCCTCGGCTCACCTTGTGCTTTCCTTTTGTCTCCTAGGTGCCGAAGTTCGGCGAAGAAATGATGGAGGCAGCGCCGACCCGAAGGATGCTGTGAAGACTGGTCAGTATGGCGCGGCGCTGCAGCTGGAGGTGCGGCGCGTGCAGAAATGATGTTCTTTTCAGGTCCGGAGACAAGATGGATCCAGAATCAGGTGTGGAATAGAAATAAATTCGTTTTCTAACCTTGTCCCTTTCTTTCCTCTTTGTTTTAGGAGCTCCGGATTCGAGGCGGGCGTGGCAGAAGACTGGATGCAGGCTGCAGGCACGGTTAGTGTTACGCTGCTGGATGCAGAATAACGCGAAGCGTGTGTTGCTGGTCGGGTGTGGTTTAAATAGCCTCAAAAGTAGTCCCAGGTAAGAAGTCCCTAGAACCACACCCGAGTAAAAAATAGTCTCTGTAGAAAAATAGTCCCTTTCAGGCTTCATGTTGGATTGGAGTCATTTGCAGCATGGTCTGCCTGAGGTAAGTAATGACTATGAGCCTGGTGCCTTAGGCGCCAGGACTGATTCCTACTATGTGCCTGGCGCCTAAGGTGCCAGGACTGAACCCAGATAGCCCCTAGCCGGGGCTGCTGAGGTTTTACTAAATGTCTAGATGCCTGCTCCCGGGGCTGATGGGCTTGGTCCGGATGCCTGGGGGTAGGCATCATGACAACACTCCCCCCAAGGCCCCTCCTAAAGTTGTTCTTGCCCTGGGCCCTGGTTTGTCTGGGAAGTTCTGATGGAATCTTTTCACCAACCGAGGTGCATGGACGTGGTCACTAGGTTCCCATGACCTTTCTTGTGGTCCGTAGCCCTTCCAAGCGATTAAATAAAAAAGTTTTGATTTAACCATCTTGGAGTCCAGGATATCGTTTACCTCGAATTCAGGTTCTCCATCTATCAAGCTTTGGTAGGGTGGTTTGGTTAATCTTGTTCCTGGTTGAACTGGTTTTAAAAGTGAAACATGACAGACAGGATGAATGCGTATATTAGAGGGTAATTCTAATTTGACGGCTACCGGGTTGATAATGGCCTTAAAAGTGTAAGGTCCCAAATATCTAGGGTTAAAAGTCTGAGTTCCCTTCAGAGGTATGTGTTTTGCAGCCAGCCAAACTTGATCCCCAATCTGGTATTGTGGGGTTTCACTTCTATGTTGATCAGCATTTTTCTTATATTTCTCTTTGGCTTGTTTCAAATGTTCTGTTGCCTCTTTAAAGGCTTGTGAAATAGTAGAATGCAAATGGCTAACTGCAGGCATTTCTAAATGCTGAGGCGAATCTAGTTCTGAGGTTCGAGGGTGATGTCCATATATGGTATAAAAGGGGCTTTGTCCGGTTCCTGAATGTACAGAGTTATTGTATGCATACTCGGAAATCCATAAAATATCTTTCCAATTACTTTCGGTCTGGTGTAGCATGCAACGTAGGTACTGTTCAAGGGTCTGGTTGGTCCTCTCCGTCTGACCATCGGTCTGGGGATGGTGACTGGTTGATAACCTCACATCGATTTGCGCCAGTTGACAACATTTCTTCCAAAAATGTGAAATGAATTGACTACCTCGGTCAGAGACCAATACGGAAGGAAATCCGTGTATTCGAACAATGTTTTTGAGGAACTCCTTGGCCAGAATTGAAGCAGAAGGTAATCCCTTTAGAGGAATAAAGTGGGCCATCTTGGAAAAAAGATCCACAATAACTAGAATGGTGTTAAATCCATTACATGGAGGTAGATCTGTAATAAAGTCTAACGATAAGGTGTGCCATGGTGTAGGTGGAATATCCAAAGGTTGTAAGAGGCCAGCTGGTTTTTTCTTCTGACTTTTGTTTTGGGCACAAATGCCACAAGACATTACAAATGACTTTACGTCTTTTCGCCAGGTGGGCCACCAGAATTGTCTCTTAATTTTAGCTTCAGTATTTGCGATACCTGGGTTTCCTTCCATCAGGGTGTCATGATAATTGGAGATGACTAGTTCTTGTAGTTCCTTGTGTGGTAGAAATAGTCGCCCTTGATAATAAGGTAGGTCATTGATGACTGAGTAGTCAGGGCCTTTCTTCACCCAGTCCTGCAGGGCTGTTGGATCGGAGAGTTGTTGGATCTTTACTTGAATATCCTCTAGTGTCTGTAGAGTGGTTATGCCAAGAATTCTTTGTTCTGAAATTATAGGCACCGGATCCGGGTTCGCATATGCTTCTCCCATCCCTATTCGGGATAAGGCATCTGCCTTGCCATTTTTACAACCTGGTCGATAAGTGATCACGAAATCGAACTCGGCAAAGAACAATGCCCATCGAAATTGACGCGACGATTGGGCCTTGGCTGTTTTTAAATACTGCAAGTTCCAGTGATCGGTGATTACCGTAATGGTATGCCTGGCACCGAGAAGATAATGCCGCCAAGCCTTGAAGGCGGATTTGATGGCTAATCATTCTTTATCAGTAACCGCATAGTTTAACTCGGGTGCCGAGAACTTTCTGGACCAAAATGCTACTGGGTGAAGTTGACCGGTTTCAGGATCCTTCTGGGACAGGACAGCTCCCATGGCTAAATTGGATGCATCAGTTTCAACTATGTATGGAAGTTTGGGGCGTGGATGCTTTAAGACAGGTGCAGACGTGAATTTTGCTTTCAGCTCTTGGAAGGCCTTTTCAGCTTCTTCGGTCCACAAGAAGCGTTTGTTTTTTCGCAAAAGTGCTGTGATAGGGTGTACAACATGTGAGAAATCCGGAATGAATCTGCTGTAGAAATTAGCAAATCCGAGCATGCTTTGTACCCCTTTAACTGAACTGGGTGATGGCCACTTGAGGATTGTGTCCACCTTTCGAGAGTCCATTCGGGCTCCTTTTGGAGTCAGGATAAATCCAAGGAACTCAACTTCCGTAGCATGAAAAATGCATTTTTCCAATTTTGCATATAACTTGTGCTGGCGTAGTTTCTCAAGGACTGCACGAATGTGCTTCACATGGTCTGATTCTGTAGAGGAGTAGACTAGAATATCGTCTATGTATACAACAACACAGACGCCAATGAGTTCACGAAGGACATCGTTCATAAAATATTGGAAGGCTGCTGGTGCATTGCACAATCCGAAGGGCATCACCTGGTATTCGAATAACCCATACTTAGTGCGAAAAGCAGTCTTCCATTCGTCGCCTTTCTTTACACGTACCATATGATATGCCCCTCGGAGTTCTAATTTAGTGTAGATGCAAGCGTCCTTTACTTGGCCTAGTAATTCGGGGATCAGAGGCAATGGGTATCGGTTCTTAACCGTGATCTGATTTAATGCGCGGTAGTCTATGCACGTTCTGAGGTCACCTTCCTTTTTAGGCACGAAGAACAAAGCTGAAGATGCAGGGGACTTGGATGGACGCATGAAGCCATTAGCAAGGTATTGGTCCAAGTATTGTCGTAGGTGAAGGTTTTCGGGTTCCGTAAGGGCGTAGATCCTACTACATGGAGGTTGTGCACCGGGTATGAGATCGATTTGACAATCGTATGATCTGTGAGGTGGTAGGGTGTTTGCCTGTTCCTTTTGGAAAACATCCTGGAATTCTTGATATTCCTGAGGTAACTGCACAACTGGAGTAGCGACTGTGGCCAGGCCTTGGTTCAAGAGTTTTTTTGGGTAACAAGTATGTGCACAATCCGGGAAGGTTATTCTCTTCTCTCGCCAATCAATACAAGGATTATGTGTTTCCAACCAAGGTATCCCCAGTATTATTTGGAACTGCGGGGCTTTGATTAAATCAAACACAATAGTCTCTCGATGCCCATCCTGACCCAGTAGTGTCATCTCTGCGGTGGAATGAGTTACAGGCCCAGAGGAAATTTCAGTTCCATCGACTGTGGTGATGACATCCGAAGTGGTCTTTTTGCAGAGAGATAGATTCATCCTACAAGCCAACTCGTGGCCCACATAGTTTCCTATGCCCCCGCTATCAATGTACGCCCTCACTGCGTGCATACGTGATGGCTGCCTTGGATCTATAAGGACCATTGGTATGATGAAGCGCGAGGTCTGAGTATCCTTCTTCAAGGTCGGCAAGCGGACCTCTACGCTTGTCGGGCGTGGTCGTTTCCCCGAATCAGGCTCTGTTTGATTTTTATCAGCAACTCCGACTACTTTTTTAGATGTTTTTATCGGGCAATCCCGTAGAAAATGTCCTGAGGCCCCACAGTACAGACACAATTGCATCTGCCGTCTTCTTTCTCTTTCCTTTTGAGTTAAGGGTCCCTTGACCCCCCCGATCTGCATCGGTTCTGATACATCTGTTCTTTTGAGGGTAACATTGGGTTTAACCAATACCCGATTCTCGAATTTAGCTCGATCAGCCTTACTATTCTGAAGTCGGTGGTCTAACTGGCCCACTAAGTCTATATATTCTGCACAATCCTGAGGTGGGTTCACAACTTGGGCCAAAACGTCTTTGAGTTCACCCCGAAGTCCACGATGAAATAATGTAATTCGTTTTACCTCTGGACATCCGGTTTCCACCACTAACCTATTGAAAGTGGCGATATAGGTTAGTAGTACATGCTTACCTTGTTGTAATGATAAAAGTTCGTTATCCAGGGCCTGTCCCTGGGAATGTCTGGCAAACAGTCTTTCCATTCTCAATTGAAAACCTTGAAAATCCCGAAGAAGAGGGTCATCCTGGTTAACTAATGGAATTGACCAATCCGCTGCGCTGCCACTAAGATATGACAGTACAAAGGCTTATTTGGTTTGGTTGTTCGGAAAAGCTCCAGGTCTGCATAAAAAGTGCAAGCGGCATTGGTTCATAAACACTGCGAACTTTTTTGGGTCCCCAGCAAAACGTACGGATGGAGCTAAAGGAATGCTCCCTGGTAGAACCACTTGCACAGGATTGCTCAATGAAACAGGAGTTGGATTCCCCCCGAGTCCAGGTAATGGTGTTTGCCCAGCTTGGTTTTGCAGTAATTGGCTAGCAAGATCATCAGTGTGCTCCTTTGACACAATCAGTTCTCTCCTGAGGGCATTAGTCTCTTGGCGCGTGGAGCGCACTTCTGCCCTAATTTCCCCTAACAATAGGGCTAGCTGGTCGGTTTCTGAGGTTTCCATAACGCCCGGGTGGGGATTTGTCGATAGGCTTCGCGTTCTGTTACGCTCACCTGGCTCCCACAGGGGCGTCGGTCGGACCCGGACAGCTGCGGTCTCCACCCACGTGATGCGTAGTGCAGCGATGACTGATTGGATCTGCCCTCCTAATCTTGTCTGCTTAACCCGTAGAAATATTCTCCTGCAAGTGGAGAGATGGATTTAGCCACTTGTGGATTCAAGTGATGGCACCCCCACAGACCTCCCCAATTAATCACCTCCGAAATGCCCTCACAGCAATCTCACCATATATTCTTGAAAGATGAGCTCTCCATCCTGCGTGGATTTGCAGGGGCGCGTCGATTCCAGTTACTTCACTGGTTTGAAAGCTCGGGAGAGTTCCGGAGAGTATTGACTCTGAGGTTCCTGGTGAGGACCAGTAAGTATTAAGTTCATAGAGTTGAATATGTCCGATGTTCACTCTTGTTCCCCCCTTCCTTTCTTGTCTTGCAGCTGGCTCGTGAAAAGATGCTCTTGTGGCAGCTGGTGGCGCTCAGGTAAGAGTCTGTATTACCGGCGCTGTCCGGTAAATGTTGCACGAGGAAAACATGTTGTTTTGTCTCTCTTTACAGATGCGGCACGTGAAAATATGGAGAGTCACAAAAGGATGCCTCCGGTGGTAAATCAGGTAAGTCTATGGTGGTAAGAATTACATTTGTTGGTTCCCTCGGCTCACCTTGTGCTTTTCTTTTGTCTCCAAGGTGCCGAAGTTCGGCGAAGAAATGATGGAGGCAGCGCCGACCCGAAGGATGCTGTGAAGTCTGGTGAGTATGGCGCGGCGCTGCAGCTGGAGGTGCGGCGCGTACAGAAATGATGTTCTTTACAGGTCCGGAGACAAGATGGATCCAGAATCAGGTGTGTAATAGAAATAAGTTTGTTTTCTAACCTCATCCCTTTCTTTCCTCTTTGTTTTAGGAGCTCCGGATTCGAGGTGGGCGTGGCAGAAAACTGGATGCAGGCTGCAGGCACGGTGAGTGTTACGCTGCTGGATGCAGAATAATGCGAAGCGTGTGTTGCTGGTCGGGTGTGGTTTAAATAGCCTCAAAAGTAGTCCCAGGTAAGAAGTCCCTAGAACCACACCCGAGTAAAAAATAGTCCCTGTAGAAAAATAGTCCCTTTCAGGCTTCATGTTGGATTGGAGTCAAGTCATTTGCAGCATGGTCTGCCTGAGGTAAGTAATGACTATGAGCCTGGCGCCTTAGGCGCCAGGACTGATTCCTACTATGAGCCTGGCGCCTAAGGCCAAAGGCGCCCGGACTGAACCCAGATAGCCCCTAGCCGGGGCTGCTGAGGTTTTACTAAATGTCTAGATGCCTTCTCCCGGGAATGATGGGCTTGGTCTGGATGCCTGGGGGTAGGCATCATGACATTTCCTCCTTTGCTGCTAATTCATTGATTGCTCTGGAAACTCAGGAGTGCTTCCAACTGTACTCTCCTCTTCATAGCTCTTTGGTGGCCAGCCAGGTTCTGGTTTTCTGAACTGCAGTACCTGTTGGTGTGCTCCCTGATTGGGTTGCCGCAGATTCCAGACCTTCTTCATCAGAGCAATCACCAGTTGTGGGACACTTGCCCACAAATCTTCAGCTTGGCGGCCTGGTGCCTGGTACCTGAGTTCTGATCATTAGTGCAGTACAACCTCTCTGAGGATAATTCAAGCGGCACGTAAGCCCTCTACGAGAGCAAATGTCTCTGATTTTTTCATTGGTGTCTAGCTAAACAGCTTGATCCCAGGCAGGCTTCTATTGACTGTGTCTTATCTTTTGTATCTGACCTTGCAGGCTCTGGCATCCATATCCTATCATGCAGGACATAACTATTCACCATTGTGGCTTATCAGTCAGCAAGAGACATTTTGCCGCTCTTCTTCATCTTTTTCCGTCGGTTCGGGCCCCTCATCCCAAATGGGATCTGAATGTGGTCCTCACTGCCTTATGTCATAAGTCTTTTGAACCCATGGCCATACTGAGCTCAAGTATCTTTCTTGGAAGGTGGCCTTTTTGATTGCAGTAACATCTGCGAGACGAGTAAGTGAGCTTCAGGCTCTCTCTGTCGAACATCCGTTCCTAACTTTCCACAAGGATAAGGTTGTGTTTCGCACTCACCCATCTTCCCTTTCCAAAGTTGTTTCTGAATTCCATTTAAACCAAAATAAATATATTTACCGGGTGTCTTCCTGAACCCGGTCTCAGATGCCAAGAGGGTTTTACACAGCCTAGACGGCAGACGTGCTCTGAAGTGTTCTCTCGACAGAACGAGCTAACTTAGAACTTCTTCACAACTCTTTATTACGTTTGGTGACCCAAAAGAGGTCTACAAAACTCAAGGCATTCAGCCCCCAAAGGACATTCATACACATCTGACCCGTGGCAAAGCAGCTGCTGTTGCCTTCCAGAAATCTGTCCCTTGGGAGTCCGTAGCCAGGGCTCCTACGTGGGCTTCCCCTTCAGTTTTTTGCAGACGTTATTGTCTTGACCTGAGCTCCCGGGCTCATGCCCAATTTTGCCAGACAGTTCTTAAGAATTTGTTTCAATAAGGGAAATTTCCATCCACCCGTTTTCCTTTGGTCAGTGCTTGGGAATCTCCCACAAGTATGGAGGAAAGGGGACGGGATGTAGGAGTATGACAAATTTACTCACCATAGTGACTACCTTACTCTTGGTCCATAGTCCCCTTTCCTCCATATGCCCGCCCGCCATCCCCTCTAATAAGTATCCTATATTGTTGCTAAATGGTCCTGGATGTGGTGAGAGAAAAGGACTGAAGGGCGATGCGTGGGGGGGAGCTCAGGAAGGCGGGATGCGGTCATGTGCAGTGGCCCCACATAAAAATAAAAGAAGGACATAAAAGTAAATTTTTTGATGCCTTAAAAGTGCCCCTGTCCCGTCCCGATTGACGGAATGTCCCACAAGTATGGAGGAAAGAGGACTATGGACTTAGGAGTAAGGTAGTCACTACAGTGAGTAACTTTGTCATTCTTGCACAGAGCTGTATTCCAGTGCCTGTCAGCTCTGCAGCCTCGGTCTCTCTCCTTTAAGATTCTTGCTTACTATTTAGACAGAGTCAACGTCCATTTTCTCATCATGGCTGCTTTATCCATGCTATATTTTCATTGTTTAAGCAAGCTTCTATATGTCTTAGCTACCCTGCGTTTCTGCGTATATACATCTACTACATCTCTTCTCACTTATCTTGTCAGTAAATATGAATTCTTCGTATTCACATAAATGTTCACTTTATCACATCAGTCACATCGTCATTCTTTAAGTATTTGTATATTGTTTCAGTGTGACCTTCTGTTTTCACTTCATGACATCATGTTACGCTTGTCAGACTTCACTTATAGCTCTTCTATGTTCAGTGGTGTCTGCAGCCATCCTTCTACCACGTCAGTTCAATGGTACATTCGATACAGTTGTCTGAGCGCACTATGTCCCTCATATCTTTGAATCCTTATTTGGATCATACCTGGTGTCATGCACAGTTTCTTGTTGTTCTTCCAATATGACAGAGGTGAGGGGGCGGGCACTATAGATGACGTGTACGTCTGCCTCTACTCCATGACGTGGGTTGACTCAGTAGGCATATTACAGAGAATGGTAGCACGATTTGGTACCACCGGGACTCCGTCTCAACAATATGATTGAGGTGGCAGAAATCCTGGACCATCCTCCACTGGAACCCCTTTGCTTTCTTCAAAGGGTATATGGCCGTATTACATGGGGACAGAGAAGGTTGTGTTATGCCTTGCTTCAACAACACCATAATGGTCTCATAAATCCATTAGTCCGCCTCTCTAGACATGGGGTACTGCTTAACCCATGGTAATATCACACCAGGTTTCAATTTTATCCGCACTGCTCCAACACTCTTTAACAGTCCCACATCATGATTACTGGCCCATAAATGGTCCGGCACTTTTCCCAAATCCTCCTTCCAATGTGGCGATGTATTTTGAAAGATGAGCATGGTCTGTGGTACTTCCCTTTGCTCTATTGCTATCTGGCAGGGAACCCCAGTCTCAAAGAACCTCTCCTGTGTCTTCGGTGTCTTTGAGCAATTGCTCGTTAGACATGTCCCTTAGCGATAAGGTCAGATCGATGCACAAAACTTTGCGCTACTCTCCACCTCCCTCATCAGTGCCTGAGCGAACCACCCTGTTCTTCTTAATGACTGCTTCTAGGAGAATTGTAACAATGGTGCCTGATGCTATCTCCTGCAGCACAGCAGGCCGAAACAAAAATTCTATTGGTACTGTGAGGGGTCAGTAATGCAAGGCGGACAACTGCTTGCGCTTTTTTTCAGTATTAGACATTTTATTAAGAACAAAAAATGCAAATAAATCCTCTCTAAACGTACTCTAACAGGGAATTTCCTACCTAGTCTATGGTATAAAGGGTTTACTCCTAACATAAAGAAAACTGGCCCTCACACTAAACAACAAAACATTCAAAGTAAAACAAAAAAGAACATGAATAAGTGAATGACCAACAACCAGGGATTTGGATAATCTTCACCTGTCCTGGGTAGATCCCTTCCCCATGATTGTTCAAAGTCAATTGTTCCAAATGTTCAAAGAGAAAAGTTAAGTCTTTAACCAGATCTTGTAAGTTCCAAATGAAATAAGAGGTCACCAAACAAATATATACTGAATATGTTGAAAAGTCCCCCTTCCACTACCAGCCAAGAAAACAGCACCAGTGGTAATCCTGGACATTCCAGGATTGTTTTGCCACAGTTCAAAGAATAACCGAACAACTTCTACTGCAACACCTCTCCATGTATTTATGGCATCTGCAGTTTCTTTGGTATAATTGTCAGGATGCTTCTTCTGAAGGATGCTGCTTTCCTCTTGACAACCTCCCTTGTGCTACTGATACTGTGGGAACAGGCTCCTTTGTTCCAAAGTATGACACTACTTCAGCCACATTTAGTGTAAAATTCACTGACAGTATTATACACAACCACAGTTCTGATAATTCTGCTTCATCTTGGTACTTTACAGTTGTTAGGAAATTTGAAGACAAGACTCTTTGACCTCCACAGATAGGCAAGTCACTCTTCTTTCCTATACTGCAAGAAAGGGCAACCTCTTTGCCTCTTCTGTCTGTCTTACTGCCACCAGTATAACCTGCTTCTGCTTCCAGACTCAACTTCTCTCAACTTCAACAGTACAGTCTTAGTATAGCAGATTGTTGACTTAATCTTCTTACAAGCATCCAGCTCTCTTCCCCAGCTTCATTCATACCTTCTTGGTTCCACTAGCTACCCTGAAGCTGTATTTCCACTCTTCCAGCTTTGGATAATAATGTCACACTTGTATCAGAGGACACTGGACCTTTAACAACTTTAGCAACCTCAGAAGGTAGGTGGATAGATTTCAACAGGGCTGGTTTCACTATAGAAAGGATTTACCCACTGGCTTGGATAATGCTGGGTCTTCTCTTCAGTTCGACAACTATACATTTATAGAATACTTGTTCTGGATGTTACAAAGTTCAATCTTGAAAAGAAATTCAATTTTAGGTACACGCAATCACTCTTCAAGGAAGATCTTTAACCTTAAGGAGCTGTAGGAAATTGCATCCCCCTTCATTAGCACAGAGTTATACTCTGTCTACGGTCGGGAACTACAATTGTTCACAAGCAAGCTCTCTTTGATATAATAAGTCCAATAACAGTTTGTGAAAGTCAGCTTTAGGGTTTCCGAGTGGTTTACAAAACGTTCCCCTTCCTAATTGGAGACACGCGGCCACTTCAGTAGCATTAAATAGTTTACAATGGAAAAGAAATCGCTTTTTTATACGAAAGCACAGTGGCTTGTGTTAGAAGTGCGTGTGATACATTTCTATTGTCAGCAGGGCTCTTCACAGTAACAAACAGATTCTACTCGCTCCCACTCTTACACAAGTTCATTTAGAGCTGGTAACATTTACCGGCAAGGTTTTCAAAGTGAACCTGAACACGAAGCTTCACTCACCAGCTCCAGGAGGAACACTGCAGTTGTGGGCTGCTTCCGCTTCCTGACTTCTTCTGCTACCTCGTTAGACACTCTTGGAACCCACACCCTGCAGCAGCACAGGTGTCTCCAATCTAGCCTTTACCAAGGGGAGTCTCCTTTACTCCTCTGTCCCTCGGCTTGCTTCTGCACATGGGCCTCGGGTTGCAGCACGATCATTGCTCTGCAATTACAGCCACTAGGCGCACATGGGAAGACCTACAATCTCGTTACATCTTTCTCAGTGCAATATCGGTACATCTTTCTCAGTGCAGCCACGGCAAGACAGGGTTTGTGAACACAAGACTCTCTCAGAACTTGCAAGTAAAATCTGCTTTCCTCTTGCCCCAGCGTCCCTTAAGTGATCACACTTCCTCATTAACTGCCAGCCGTGTGCTCTTCTTCTGCTACTACTGCCAGCCTTCCAGCTCCTGCTCCAGCTACATCTATCTTCCGTCTCCTGCTGCAGCCTTTTAAGCCTCTTAGGTGGGGTAACTGATTTCAGGTGCAGGCCTGTAATGTTAATTGCCTGACCCTGACAAAGGCTGTCCTTTGCTTCTACATGCCTCTTCAGCCCTCTTCTTTGTCTCAGTCCCTATGGAATTCTGGGACATGTAGTTCATTTGAGAAAAGTTTGGTTTTTCTACTTCTGGTATCATTTTAAGGGTAGATTTAATTTATTTCCTTTTATTTTTAAAAGAGGGACTATGGGTTTCACTCTTTTTAGAGAAAGAAGATGTAGAGAAGGCAACATTTCCTCCATTCCTTGTGGCATACCTTTAATACTGAAGAGGGTATTTGATTTTAGGGACAAGAAAAATGTGTTATTCTGGTATAATACGGTTAGAAGTTACAACCTTAGGTTTCACCACTTTAGCTTTAACCGGAGGCTGCAAGATATCAAATGTACAGTAAGCCATAACCTCTTCCAGCATAGTGGTAAGAAAATCCCCTTCAGAGGAAAAATACTGTGCCTCATCCACTGGAATCTCCTCATTACTGTGGGTCCTGTCTCCACCCAGGTGATGCTCCCGCAGTACACCATCCCCAGGTTTGGGATCAGGAAGTGTCTGCCCTCACCTGGCAACCTGGCAGGAGACTTTAGGCAGGGTTTTCAGTGAGGGATCCGCAGGATTCTTCACAGTACCCGCCATGTCTGATCTCGGATTCCCAGGCCACAACTCAACAAAACCATTACTCCATAAAGAAACAAAGTCGAATGTACAGGTACCCCCCCTTATTGCGCTGTCACTACAGTATGCATGCAAGCACGCTGCTTCTCTTACTGAATACAAACTTAGAGTTGAGCATACTATACCTTTCTCTGTGAAAGCAATCGACATGTGGAGTCGAGTGAGGTGATCTCTGCCCAAGAGATTCGCTGGGGTATCTGTGCAATTCAACAAAGGAGAAGATACATTTTGTGTACTTACCTTAATCGGTAGATTTTCAGTGTACGGAACCGACAGGATAGCCCCAGACAATGCCCGTGTGTCCATCATTTTTCCTGACAAGAAGAACCTTCCTTGATGCAAGATTTGGTAGCCCCTGAATCGACCATGAATGAAAATGTTTGGTTACCTACCTGCACACCTATCCGGGGTTCCTCTTCCGGATCGGTGGTAACGTACATGACTGGACATATCAGAGATCATTGTGGGCTGTCCTAACCTTGGTACATATTAGCACTGTGGAGCAAGCATGGATTCCCTCCAAGAACACTTCCCCCAGTGTAGTGAGTGACTGTTCCTTGGGGTGAAGGATTCTTCTCCCATGTCTCTACCAGTGCCTGTGCTGGTATGGACGGTTGAATCACATAGGTCTGATGGGTTCTGTTCAACCCATGCCTGCTGCGATTGCGCAGAGCCTGGGGCATATGGCATGGTCAGGGGTTGCATTTGCTGAGCTCCTATGTTAAAACACTGTCATCCTTTCACATGACCAGCTCTGAACCCCATACAACCCTCTTAGATATTTCCAATCGGCCTGTTCAACTGGGGCTCCATTCTTCAGAACCCGCCAAATGACCTATTTCCTCGTGAAAATCCTCCCCAACCTCTCGGAAACCCTCTCATTTGTCTTGGACAAGGAGCATAGCTGTACATTCAACCCTGTGTCATACCCGATTCACTATGTCACTGTCGTCCCAATTGTCCCTACTCTCCCTCGGTGGAGCTGGTAAAAAATTGCCACATTATTATCCTACACTTCTCATATCTCTGCACTCCACATCTCCTGAAATAACTGGATGTGTGCTGCAGGATCATCATCTAACTTCATTGTTTTAGCCAGAATAGAATTTATATCGGGCTTTTCAGGATACATAACCTGCAGGGCCCCATATACTTGTGACCTGGTACTTGTATCCAACTGAACTTTCAGATACCATGCTCGCCTTCAAAGCTCATCTGAACTTTTTCCCAAGGGCCGTGAATAATCTTTTCATCTCCCCTTTGGCCAACATGACACCGGCAGTATGTTTCTCTAATGCATAAATGTACTTCCCTGTTAGGAAGAATCAGATGCAGTACCCTTTGGGAACACTACACACAATTAAGACTACAAGTGTAAGTACAATTTCACCTTTGGTACAAGCCTGTACTACACAGTAATGTGGTAGCAGTGGCTGAGCAGCCAGACTTATCTCAAGAGTAAAGTGAGCAGTACACGAGGTTGCACAAAGGACTAGCAATCACAGTTTGTTTGTTTTTTTATTTTATTTATATAGCGCTCCAGACCCGGGAGTAAAAGGGCGCTTGAACAGTGGTTTAAACAAACAGTTACTCAAGGTTTCTTGGTAAAAGAATATACATTTATTTACACAGTCAGTTGGAAATCATTCCACTAGCAAGAGCAACTCAATATCACAATCTAATATACTACAAAACACAACCAATCAGTTCCTGAACAAGTTCGGCTACCCTGAAGTGGGAGCAAAATGGCACTTCAGCTACTTTAAAAAGGGGTAAAAAGACAAGGGGCCTCATTCCGAGTTTGGAGGTAGCCATGACGCTGTTAGCGCCATGCCGCCTCCAATACCGGGTCCGGGTCCGGTCTGGTTGAATGGGGACTTACCGGGACATTCCGACCTGTGGGGACCCGGTAAGTCCCCATTCAACCAACCATTCCCCATTCCCATTTGAGCCCCAATAGGGCTCAATGGGAATGGGGAAGGCGCTAATTACGGGCACGCGAATAGCAGGCCCGTTATTAGCGCCCTGGTCCCTTAGCGGGACCCGTAAAGGACTTGTGGTCATACCACATGTTCTTTGCGGCTCCTGCTAAGAGACCTCGGAATTGGGCGGTATGGGTTTAACGGCACCGGTCTCCTTACCGGTGACCATTAACCCTTATCGCCCAACTCGGAATGAGGCCCAAGGTTAAAAGAATTAAAGCACCTATACTTTGCAGAGGTAGGGCAAATAGTTTCAGTTCACTACAACCAGCAATTCTATACAATAGGCCTGGGCCAAAGTCAATGGTTCAGGTCTTGGATGCGAGAGCACAGTTCTGGTAGTAAACGGTGAAGTCTTTGCCACGGTTTTTAGAAGTAGTTTGTCAGACGAAAAGTTATATGTTGGTTTAGGGATGGACAAGCCTTCGAAGTTGGGAAAGTTTCACAAACTTTCACCATGGCAGATAGGATTTCCTGACTGCGTTTGCACAGTACCTTTTAAGTGAAGAAGAGCTGTAGCTGAGGCAGTTGTTTCTGGCAGTTCCTGCAGATCTCACTGTTCCTGAGCTTCAGTCATGGGGACAAGAAGGAGGACGTCGGGAGGTACCTGCACTGCCCAGGGAAGAGCCCACGAGCTTGGCAAAATGTTGGTTTAAGGTGTGAGTGCCTTAAAAACTACAAACTGGTATCCTTCACACTGGCTATCTGGTTTTCAACAGCACTCTGAAGAAAATTCGACCAGTATAGAGACGGTGTCCAGGTGACTTGCGAGTTGGTTGTTCCCACCAAACTCAAGGGAAGAAGTTAACCTTGAAGGGCTTCTCTGTCGATGGAGTTTCAGGCAATTCGGACCTGCAGCAGGGCTTCACTGGTGGACCAGGAGTTGCAGCAGTCTGCTTCCTTCAGCTCGTCTTCGGTTCTTTTGTCCCAGTGGTCGACACTGCTTTCCAAGTCCCAGAGGCCTGCTTTTGAACAGTTTTCCCCCATTCATTCCAGCCTGGCTGTCACTCACATAGCAGGGTGGCTGTCCTTGCCAGACAGCCAGCTGGCCAATCATGCCAGAGGGCATTCAGGTCTCCTAGGAGACTAAGCACAGGGCGTTCCGGGCACCTCCCTCACATCCTGTCCACCCCAGACACCCAGGCGCCAGAGGAGGGCTTCAGCACTGAAGCCCGCCAAAGGCCAATGAACAAAGGGACCAAACCTGGTTTGGCGCGCAGAGACCAACACTAGAAGGACCTTTCCTTAAAGAAACGACGAAAAAAGTTAACCAGAGTCTGTTTTTACAGATAGGTCTTGGGCTCCATATTGAAAAACATGGCTGCCCCTATTTTTTGCTACTGGTGTTCGCGGTCGGGAAACATTGTGGTAATTTGTTCTACACCACTGCCACTAGCCATTCCAAGAGGGAAAGGGTAACATTTGACTGTTTCATGAGTGTTTAGACTCAGGGGATGTTAAGCAACCACTCCAGCACTCTATAGGAAGATAGTGTGTGTTGTGCCTGTAAATTTAAAATAATTAAATACATTTAAAAAGACTAGTAAAGTCAATTTAACTTTAGATGTTCTGGGAGACAGTAGTTAGTCCCAGAGAAGGTATTTAAACCTTGGGAAGCCTGAAAAACATCCCTCTGTCACTGCGCTGAAGGTGCTGTGTGACACACAAGAAAAAGATGATGCCTATGGAGTTGTTTTAAAACTCCATATCCAAAGAACACAAAAGTAAAGCACACATCAAAATACATGAAAGAGTTGGAAAAAAGGCTCACACTCTTTCCAGGTAAAAATTCAAATCCTAGAAATCCAGCACAGTTGCTGGGGGTCTCAAAAGGTAAGGGAAATTATCACATTCTTGAGAATTCTCCCTAACATTCCCCACCCCTGCAGTGAACGAAGAAAGCATCTTGGATAAATCTTTCAGGTCCATGTGTGACCACAGGACGTACTACACCCTTCTCTGGCTGTTCTGGAGCAACGTAAATTGAGTTACACCAACTTTTACTGAAGCTTCTCCTATCTCTCTCCTACTACGGCCATGCAAGTACCACTGCGTGTCCTAAGTACCCCATGGTGTACTTTCTGTCACTGCTACTGGAGCGGGAGGTGTGGCTGCTACACCCTGCTCTCCTTGCTCAACATCCAACTCTCATTCACCTTCATCTCCTACTCCTGTGATCACCTCCCCTGATACTTCAATAGGCGCGGAAGCATATTCAGAACTACTGGTTTCCGTTCTCCCTGCTCGAATCCTGTACCCATAGCAATACTTACATCCTCCAGGTCCACATTGACCTCTTTGATAACTGATTTATCCAACCTAACAAGAACTTGTTCAATCCTCCACTTTCCTTCCTCTACATCCTTTGCCTGTCTATTCACTTCATCCCACTCTTCTCTTGTCTGCTGTCATAACAGCACTACCTCTTCTTCCGCTAGCCTCAGCGCTGCTTCCAACTTTTTCTGCTACTGTGTCTCTACTGCCATTTGCAGCATATCCTCTATCCTAGTGGTAAAAGGCATAATCTCCCCTTTCTCACTCATTCCGAACCCTTCATCTACTTTTCAGGCTGCTGACCTCACTCTCTCTCATTCCTCAACATTAATCTCTCTGCTAACCTAGCAGTCGGGGGAGTTATTCCTTTTTTTTTCTGCTCTCTGTTCTCAGCATTTCTACAGCCCTAACCATTGAAGGAGTTATCCTTCCACTTTAATCAATATCCCATTTCCTAGGAATCATAGCTGATGGAGGTGTTACCTGTGTCCGTCTCGCAACCACTGTAGTGTCCACTCGAGAAAATGGAGGTTTGAATTCCGGGTCTGTATAGAAACTTTGAAAGTAAATGTTCCTCACCTTTTAGAGTAACAAAAATCACATCAGCAAGTATGTTCAACACATACATGTGTCTCACAACATAATTCTGAATTTCAATATTCTAATGACTAAAAATATCTGCTGTTGAAAAAAAGAACAGCTATGAGTTGAAACAAATGACAGACCTTTGAGTCTGGATTTGAAACGCAGATAGTCTTTTCCGAGAAAGATTTATAACTACAGTCTTTTCCTAAAATTATGGCTTTTGAGGCAAAATTGGCTTCTTGTTGGAAATCTACTCCTTAAAACCCTACATATCTTGACTCTCAACCTAAAGGAACTTGTTTAACTTGATATGTTAGATGGTGAAGTATGAGATTTAGGTATGTTCTGTTATTTTCTCCCTGACTGTGTATATGCTTCCTGTTATGCATAACCAACATTACATTTCTAATCCATAGTATTTATTGAAATGTTCTTATTGTCTTTTGCTTCTGATTCCTTTCAGAACCCATTTAATTATTGGTTGATTTCTTCTAGAGTTGTTAATTGTTCTTCTAAAAAGGTTTCTGCCTAATTGTTTTTTATGAGGTTGATGTAAACTACTTCAGTTGTAAAAATAAAAATATCTACTGAACACTTACTAAGTGTTTGATGCAGCATTTCAGAAAATGTAAATTATCCTTGCAGCAAATGGGCTTTAAAGTAACTCTACTTCCCATTGGTATGGGTTGTGTTGCATAGTTTAGCGTGGAGGTATGAACTTTGTAGTTAATTTTCCTTTCTTCAAATGAAATCTTTTTATTATTTTATAATTGTCTCTGTTCTTTGGCAACAAGATATTGTTGTTTCTGTCTAATCAATCTTACAATTTGAGTTGCTTCCTTATGTGAGAAAGCTAAAGTTTCAGTGCTGTTATAGTTTAAAGATTCAGTCTTAATACATATGTTAGCTAAAGAGTGTGCTGACTCCACAAAGGCGCTGCACAATAAAGATATGAAAATAAATTGAATTGGGATGCACAAATAATTCCTCTATACAAAACCAGCAATCATTTTCTGCGGTGCCAATCATCCACACCAAACGAACAAGTAGATAACATAATACAAATGGCTCTTCATACCAATGTAGAAACAGTACCACACTCTCTAGTGAGATATTCCACAAGTATATGTAATTTAGGATGTTTTTCTCATTTAAACTGTGCTCCGTCTCCTTAACTCCACCTGTTTTTCTTCTTGGTGCTCAGAAACAGCAGATGCAAGTGTTGTATGCATTCTATATCACTGATTTAGAGATTAGGAATGCAATGCAGTAATAAATCCTGTGAGCATCTCTTTGGAAAATCAATGAAATGCCTATTGTCCACATCATGAGAGCCTGCTGAATGGACGCTCCCTCCTCCTTTTTCTTATCCATCCCTCCTCCCTTGACCTGGCTCCTCTCTTGCACTTCCTATTCAGCACTTGCATGATCTGAAGGTCACAAGGCCTAGTAAGACCATTATTGTTTTTTCCTTCCATGTGCTCCACCTCCTGCCTTGTGGCGCCTGGAAACACCTTTGGCTGTATAGGCACCACACAAATGCTCAATAAATATCATTACATCGAGATGTTTTACAATGACCCAAACATAGTTGACTCTGTACTGTCACCCTGTCCAGACAATGTAAGTTTATAAGCAGAAGAGATGATTGAGTTGATAATGAGATCTAGAGTGTCTAGAGCCCCTGGCCTGGACACCATTCCAAATGTGGTCTTTAAAGCCAATTGCGCATTTTGGGCTGGGACACTGGCAGGATTCCTGATAGTTGGAGGGAGTCGGTATTAGTCCCTGTATATAAAAAGGGGGGGCGACTGACCCCTCCAACTACAGACCCCCTGCCATTATTGACAGTAGTTCCAAAATCTTTGCCTCACTGCTACTGAAAAAATGAAACAAATGGGCAGAGGACACAGGGCGTTTGAACAGGTTCCAAACAGGCTCCTTAGGGCACATAGTACGAAACATAACATCTGTGCTCTTCAATACCTTTCGGCTAAAGAAACTTTACGTAATTGGAAGCTCTATCTGTGCTTCATGGCCTTTTCCAAAGCCTTTGACACGGTCCAGCATCAGAAATTGTGAGACAAATTGTTACATTGGGGCCTCAATTCTCCACTATATTAAGGATTTGTATAGTGATACAAATGTATCCATACGGTTGCACCAAGAGGGGATGATTTCACGTCCACTTAGTACTAATGTGTGTTTGAAGAGGTGCGTTCTCACACCCCTGCTTTTCAATATGTATGTCTCACATTTGGATGTAGCATTGTCTGGGATATGTCATTTCCCCCCTCGAATTGGTGGTGAGCAAAATGATGGCTAATGTATGCAGACAAAACTGTACTCATTGATTATACGCAAGTCGGGCTGCAGTGCTCAATTGACACCATTCATTTTTACGCAGCAGCAAACAATCTAGGCATAAATACGTGTAAAACAAAAATCATGATAATAGGTGCTAAGCCCAAGCAGAAGCACTCCTTTCTTTGGAAATTAAATAATTCTGTGCTGGAAGTAGTTGACTGTTATATATATTTGGGTTTCCCCTCATGGGCCGCACCACCCCCTCCTATCATCATGTATATTGGGTTTCCCCTCATGGGCCGCACCACCCCCTCCTATCATCATGTATATTGGGTTTCCCCTCATGGGCCGCACCACCCCCTCCTATCATCATGTATATTGGGTTTCCCCTCATGGGCCGCACCACCCCCTCCTATCATCATGTATATTGGGTTTCCCCTCATGGGCCGCACCACCCCCTCCTATCATCATGTATATTGGGTTTCCCCTCATGGGCCGCACCACCCCCTCCTATCATCATGTATATTGGGTTTCCCCTCATGGGCCGCACCACCCCCTCCTATCATCATGTATATTGGGTTTCCCCTCATGGGCCGCACCACCCCCTCCTATCATCATGTATATTGGGTTTCCCCTCATGGGCCGCACCACCCCCTCCTATCATCATGTATATTGGGTTTCCCCTCATGGGCCGCACCACCCCCTCCTATCATCATGTATATTGGGTTTCCCCTCATGGGCCGCACCACCCCCTCCTATCATCATGTATATTGGGTTTCCCCTCATGGGCCGCACCACCCCCTCCTATCATCATGTATATTGGGTTTCCCCTCATGGGCCGCACCACGCCCTCCTATCATCATGTATATTGGGTTTCCCCTCATGGGCCGCACCACCCCCTCCTATCATCATGTATATTGGGTTTCCCCTCATGGGCCGCACCACCCCCTCCTATCATCATGTATATTGGGTTTCCCCTCATGGGCCGCACCACCCCCTCCTATCATCATGTATATATTTCATCTCATATACTCAGGAAGTGGATGATGATAAATCGTTTTGTGGCCAGTTCAGGAGGAAACAACTTGGAAGGTTTAATTAAAATCTACTGCAGTAGTATTATTCCTGGGCTGACTTATGGGCTCAAATGATTCTCAAAACTATTTGTGGGTTGGTTGGACAAGATAGAAGGCAAAATCTTGAAACCTCTCTTAGGAGTACCTAGTGCGACCCCTGTGGAGGCTCTCAGATGTGAACTATGACTTTATTCTCTTACATCTCACAGGGTCATAAAGCGGTGTAAGTTTTATCAATCTCTATTAATAATTACACCTAATAGTAACACTCTAATAAGACTTATCGCAACCAGGGTAGGTGCAGAATATTCTAATCCTTTTCTATACACACTTATGAAGACTGCCAATCGCCACCTCCGGGATATTGATCTACCGGCAGATAAAGTCTCAGAGATGCCGGATTTTTTAAATCAGCTTAAAAGGAAGATTAGGGTATGGGACAGGGCAAATAATATTCACAAGCTAAGCAATAAAAGGTGTTATTGTGAATACAGTTTGCAAGGCTTTAGCAATGTTGGTCCTGGTCCCTACCTACAGATAATCTGCGATGGAAAAATGCGAGAGTTCATTACTCATCTGCATTTCAATATTCTGCCCACGTATGAGCATATCGGAGGTTGGTATGACATAGCGCATGGAGTCAGACTCTAGATTATGTCATCATGCGGTGGAAACAAATCACCACATACTAACACAACGTCCTAGCTTAATTGAGCAATACACCATCAGCCATCTGTCAGTAGTTTGGAGAACATTTAAGGCAAAAAGTTTTGGAGTAAATTGTATGGAGCTAAATGATTGGTCATCACAGGAGCTGTTTTTTTGTCTGGAAAGAGGCGGTGAAGCTGCTTGTAGTGTCTCCAGCTCAATGATAAGTTGTCTGTATTTTTCTTGTTGGTGATTGATTGGTTTTTATCAGTCTATGCTAATTGATCTAGACGTTTGACATAATTTTCAGTAAAGAATAATGTTTTATATTTTGTATATACACACATTGTACGCAAGTACACTGACTGTATGAATTTGTTATTACACACTTTTGTTTATTGTGACCTGTATTGTAATATATGATGAATGAGTTTTTATTATTTTAATGCTTATGATGATTGTAAGATTGTAACATGTCTTAATATGTCTTGTGTTGTGCTTAAGGTTTTGTTAACCAAATGCACGTTAAATAAAAAGAAAAAAGCTCAGTAAATAAATAAATAAATAAATAAACATGATAACCCCGTTCCTGTTCGTTACCTGATAGACCATTACCAAACCATTCTGAAATGGAGAGGGGTGAGTTTAATAGTGCTTTGAGGTATCTTCCAACTGGCGGGGTGGTTCGGAAAGCCATACTGACTGCAAAGGCTGCACTGCAAACATGCAGACTACTTGACCACATGCCGCAAGTAATCAACGTGCCTCAAGCCATTGGTAAAAGTGCAGCAGTGTCACCTTTTGACTGCGTGTAAGGCAGAAAAAAGACAAGTAGTTGAAAAACAAGTCCACATACTCAGTGAAATCTCCATACATTAAAATAGTTTTACTTTGAACATGGTGTGTGAGTGTGTGTGTAGGCGAGCATTAATACAACCCAACTGCTTTACAGTGAGACATTTTTAAATGGCACACTTTGGGTGGGACTATGTGCGTGTGTAACCTTTCACATCCAGGATGAAATTCATCAACTGTTCATCAATGGAGCATACTTAACTTTATTTTATTTTATTTGCATAGCGCAACCTAAAAGCCCGGGACGTGAGGGCGCAACGAACAGTCAGAAAGGTCTTCTACTAATCAACAGAAAATAGCCTAGGTGAGCTTTTTTATTTAAATAACAGCGTCTTCGTTCTTTTTCTTAAAGCTGCTGCAGAGTCCATCTCTAAGTTCAGGTGGAATATCATTCCATACCTTTTGACTTGGCTAAGACTGCATTTGGGGATTTGTAGTTCATTTGAGTTATTTGACTTCAGCATAGTAGTTTTGCATTTTTTTGTCAGTACTTCTGTTAGATATCATGGACCATAACCCCTAAGACATTTGTGTGTGAGGGTCAACAGTCGAAACTGAATCCTGGCAGCGACGGGAGACAATGCAGCCCCAGTCTGGCTTCAGAAACACGGTCAGTTTTTTTTAGACCTACAATGGTTCTAACCATGGTGTTTTGAAGTGTCTGCAGTCTGGCGATATCAGACTTTGCTGCACCCACCAGTAGAGCGCTAGGGTAATCGATCTTAGACCCCATGATGGCCCTAGCAATAGTCTCACAATTTGTTTGGCAAATAAATGGTCTCAGCTGGGCCTGCAGTTTAACATGATAGGCTGTAGAGGACATTAAGCTACCTACATGTGCTTTCAAATTTATGTTTTGGACCAAGACCACCCCCAGAGTTTTAACTTTCTTTTTAGTTTCTAAGAAACACCCAGCTATTTCAAAGTGTTTGCAGTCTTCTTCCAATTTGTTTATTTTGTGTCTTGTACCAATTACCATCAGCTCAGTTTTCTCTTTATTTAGAGCTACGCCGTTATCCCTCATCCACCACTCAATGATTTCATAGGTCTCATTTAGCCTCTTTTTATCCTCCTTGTAGTGGCCTGACATGGGAATGACACATTGAGTGTCATCGGCGAAGTTGGTAAAGCCCATGTTCTTTTTTCCAGCAAATTGAAAAACGGCACAGTGAATATGTTATAAAATGACGGTGAGAAGCACGCACCCTGTGGCACCCCACAATTAAGAATCATGGGGGTGGCCTCTGCATCCCCATTCCATACTCTGCAGCTTCGGTTACTCAAAAGTGACTCCACCCAAAGGGCTGCGTTTTCTGAGAATCTTGCTACCTACCTCAATCTGGCGACCAGTTTCCTGTGGTCCACCAGATCGAAGGCAGCAGACAGATCTAGTAACGTTAATGTCACCACTTGTGCTTTGTCCATATGCTGTAGTATGCAAGATTTTAAGTCTAATAAATTAGACCACCCGAGCCCCCCTGAGAGCAGGAGCTCCACCAACGTGCTGCAGGAGCAGCCTCACCTTCCACAGCATGCGGGCAGTCAAAGGTAAGCGTGGTCCTCATTGGGAGTAGGCCCAAGCACCTCCCCCATGCTACTGCTGCACTGATCATTTAATCCAGAAACACGCTGGGAATCGCTTCAACGAACCTGGAAAGCATCTATCAACCCTAACCCCTGCATTTGCATGCAGACCATGATCACACCTGATCCTTCCATTAATATTAACGCAGCACTCCCCTTCCTAAAATGGCTGCCCCGATGGAATGAACCGCATCACGGCTGACCATCGTCCTGCCTGCAACGTTTGCAGCTTCCTGATTGGGTGCTCAACTACATTTGCCCAGCCAATCCTCGCCAGCTGGCGAACGCCGGCCCGAAATCGAAGTCACGACACTAAGGCACTCAGCTGACCGAGCGTGCCATGCTGCGGGATGCCCTGGAACTCTGCGCCCGGCATCAGCAACATACCGCCCAGAAACCTACTGATGTAAACCAAAGTCTCCGCTGGGTAAGACTATACCCCCTTGCTGAACTGCATCATCAGCTCCCTGCCCCCTATAGCACTGATTCACACGGCTACGCATTACTGACTCCTCTGGCATAGTTTGTTGCCTAGCCACGATGCCACGGCAACCAGCCGTCCTGGGGTCGCCCTGCACTTCGCATACAAGCTAGTACTGCCACAACCTCAAACACCTTACTCGAGGCTAAGAGGTTTTCACCCTAAATGCTGCATCTAACCCAGCACCAACCCTACTCTGATGCACAGAATCCATCTGGACTACCACCATTGCCTGTCTTGCCTACAGTGAAAAAGCCTATTTTTTGTGTACTTAACCTGCCTGAATGTTAATCTAATTAGACCATCGTTCTGTGTGCCACTGTGCCCTGCCTACAGTGGAATAGCCTATCTTTCTTATCCATCTAACTTGAATGTTAATCTAATTAAACCATCGCTACTGTGTGCCACTGTGCCCTGCCTACACTGGAATAGCCTATCTTTTTTATGCATCTAACTTGATTGTTAATCAAACTAGACTATCTCTACTGTGCCCGGCCTACATTGGAATAGCCTATTTCTTGTAATATCCAACCCACTAAGAACCCACTATTTTACCTACACCTATTTACTGCCTGAGGCCTGTCTGCTCTGTAGACTAACCTACTCCAGGAATTAGACTTGCTTTGCTTACAGTTGACTAGCCCAGCCATGATTATAACCAGACTATCTATAGGGCACTAGCCTACTTTGTGAACACAATCTATCTAGGCTCAGAATTGTCTACAACCTTACTAGACCCTGACCATTGACTGTACCTATCTCTGCCTATAATGGACCAGTTTTACCTGTTGCACTCATCTGATGCCATGAATACAGGTAATAACCTGCCCCATTCACTTCTATTGCTCCTATCCTGCTTAATAATATCCTTAATCAAATCCTCACAATGCTCCTCGCTAGACAGAAACAATAGACTGCGAGCTAGACTGCCCCGACTCTACAAGCCTAGAACAAATAACTTCATCAGTCCACTCCCGCATCCTAAAATCACCACCAATGGCCCCGACCCTGAAGCAATACTAGGACCGGCCACTGACGCCACGCCTAAAAGCTTTAACCCCACCTACGGCCATACTCCAACAGACCTAACTAAAACCAACAATCTAGCTCTAGTCCAATTAGCCACCTAGATCGCACAAACATGACCACCATCTCTGGAGCCCTGATCAATACAAGATCCCTAGTGGCACATGCCACTGATATAGCAAACCGCCTATCCGCCGAAAAGCTTGACTTCTTGGCGATCACTGAATCATGGCTACATGACGCAGCCAGCCCAGCCCTAATATTAGCTGTTCTTGACAACTATTAGATCCTCAGAGTGGGCAGACCTAATGCTAGAGGGGGCGGCAAAGCGATCATAGCCAAAACCAGCCTTGCCATAAAACTCATCACCCCACCACCACTTAAATCTTGCGAATTCTCCAACATGGGGTCTGGCATGGATTCACATGCTCATGAATATTCCCCGTCGTCAGGCTGGGAATCCTCGGTAAAGAAAAAACCAGTATCAGTTTCGTTTCTGATCTGTCTTTCGTAGCAATAACCAATCACTGGTCTCTGCGTCATACTGACCACAGCCAATGACTGCCCTCTACCTAAGCACCGCCTCTGGCATCCATCTTCAGATTTTTACCGCACGTTCATGTGTTGGGATCCTCGTGCTATTGCTCTCGAGCGTTAGTGCTATTTTTTCGCGCTTTTCACAAAAAACTTCGATTCTTCGGTCAAAAGAGCCTCAAGCTCCACCGATCCTACATCCGATCAACGGGGACCCGTGTCGGATTCGTCTGTGCCCCTCAAGGGTGAAGATTTCGTCGAGCTACACTTCGGAGGACTCCAGTAGCTTCTCAGGCCCGGTCTCGGAGATGGCCCAGGAGAAGGGAAGCTCGACGCCCGGAAAGCTGTTCAGGGTCTGCCCTGGATGCCAGCTGCAGAACGTCTTTAAGGAGGACGAACACTCTTTCTGCCTTTACTGCCTTCATGAGGACAAAACGCACGTGGAAAAGGACTGTGCGTTTTGCGGCAACATGTCGGAACGGACCATGAAGGACCGTCATCAACGTCTCGCCAACTGGCTGGAGGGTAAGAGCCCGTCTGGCGAGAAGAAGAAGAAATCCGAGCGGTCTTCTAAGACCTTTGAGGGCGCCCCGGCGACGGGGGCCCAACATAAGGCCAAGCACCGCGAGTCCGCTGGCACCGGGAGCGCCGAACGGTCGGGCTCTACGGGCGCCAGGCAGGGCGCACCCTCCCCGGCGCCATCAACCACGAGCCAACGCTCTGGGTCGGGTAAGAGGAAGGCCGAGCACCCGGCGAAGCTCCTGGAGAGGCCCCGGTCGAGCTCTAAGGCAGAGGAGGAGCGTGGCAGTGCCCCCTCCCTCAAGGATAAGGCGGTGAGCGCACCTAAGGTGGTGAAGGCCTTGATCCATCCGACCAAGCCCTCTATCGAAACGGTCGCGGCGGCCCTGGCCCAGCCTGTGGAGGCTGCACCAGTGGTGGCGACCTCAGGGCCCAGAATCTCCCTGCCTCCTCGGAGGGAGTCTTCTTTTGTGCCCATCGATAGGACCCCCGTGAAACCCTCCGTGGGGAAGAAGGGGGGGCACGGCGTCGTCGTAGATTCGGCCTCAACCTCAGAAGAGGAGCTGATCGAGGTCTTAAGCCACGGCCTTGGCGTGGAACAAGACCAGCCCGTCGGAATGGGCCCCGGCGCAGGTGACGACGACGACATCGTCGAGGATACCGACGGGGCCCCTGCTCGCCCGTCGGATTCCCCTCTGCCAACGCCGCGAGACAACTCGGCGGCCATTTTGTTGGCCATACAGTCCTTATGCACTGAGATAAGGACGAGGCTACCGTTACCGACGGAGGAACCTCTCCCGTCGGGGGATCCAGAACCAGGACCTTCTGGTGTTCCCCCTACCAAGAAAAGAAGGATCATCCTCCACCTCCTTTTCAACCGTCGCGCCCCGTCCAGCCCTCCTCCCCATCCACCCGAGGGGATGATACGGGGACTGACACGGCAGCGACGGGTACGGACGACGAGGCATACGACGAGGATTTTCCGTCGTCGCCTCCCACCAGGGCTTCTCCGCCCGACGAGATCGGATCTTTCCACTCCATGATCTCCAGGGCTTCCGAGCTTTTCCAACTCTGCCCTGAGGAGAAGAAAAAGGAAGGCTTCCTTTATCAGCGGCGCGAGGCCAAGAGGAAGACGGTCCTCGCAGTGCCTCTGTTGGACGACATTTGGGATGAGGGCCTTTCCCTCCTCAAGAACCCTTCCACGACGCCAGCTAGAAGAGACCGGTACGAGAAGAAGTACCGGGTCCCAGACACGGCCCCCCTATGCCTCCGGGCGCAGCCTACCCCGGACTCCGTCGTCTCCGCGGCAGCCAGGAAGAAAGCAGGGGGGGGTGCGGCCTCCACATCGACTTCCCCGCCGGACGGCGAGGGAAAGAAATTGGATACTATGGGACGTAGAGTCATCTCGTCGGCAGCGACGACGATTAAAGCGGCCAACGCCTTGGCTATCGTGGCCCGCTACGACAGGGAGCTCTGGTACAAGATGGCTCCCCTGCTGGATTTTCTGCCGGACGACAAGAGGGCGGAGGCCCTTGAGATCCTCGAGGAAGGTGAAGTGGCTTCGGACCACGCCATCACGGTGGCGACGGACATCGCCGACGCGTGGTTCCGCCAGCTTTGCAACGGCGTTTGCCTTCGACGTCGTGGATGGCTCAAAGCTACGGACTTTCGGCAGGACGTCCAGACCAGAGTCCTGGACATGCCCTTCGACGGGAACAACCTGTTTGGGAAGACGGTGGACGATTCCCTCCAGGCCATCAAGGCGGATACTGAGACGGCCCGGGCCCTTGGAGTCCTGCAGCAACGACGGACGCCCTTTCGGAGCGGCGGAGGCAAGGGCGCCTCCAAAGGTTCCGGCGGCGGTTTCTCTTCCTACCGTCAAGCGGCCCGCTCGTCGTCGCAAGAGGCCTACAGAGGACGAGGCAAGTCTAGCGGACCCCGCCGTCGTCGCCAAGGAGGTCAAGGCGGCAAGGCCGCGTCCAAGCAGGATTGAACCGGCCGTGGGGTCGGGCCCCCACCGAAGCACCCCGGTGGGAGGCCGGCTGGCGGGCTTCGTCAGCGTGTGGGAGTCCATCTCCACCGACCGTTGGGTGCTGGACGCCCTGGCCCGGGGCCACGCGCTCGAGTTTCAAAGAAGGTGCCCGCGCGTCCCCCCCGTGGCCAGGAAAGAACTTCACGTCCCTCAACTTCTCCTGGAGGTAAAGGCGATGCTCAGGAAGGGCGCCATCGAACTCGTCCCAAAGAGGCTTCGGGGCTCCGGAGTCTACTCGCGATACTTCCTCGTGAAGAAGAAGACGGGAGGATGGCGCCCCATCCTAGACCTGCGACGGCTGAACAAGTTCATCAAGGCGCAGAAGTTCCGGATGGTCACCCTACAGCACGTCCTGGGTCAACTGGAGGAAGGAGACTTCCTATCGTCGTTGGATTTGGAGGATGCCTACTTCCACATTCCAATCCTAAAGGGGCACCGAAAATTCCTCAGGTTCGTGGTCCAAGGGCGTCATTACCAGTTCAAAGCCCTTCCCTTCGGACTACGGTCGGCACCCAGGGTATTCACCAAGTGCCTCGCACCGGTGGCGGCGCAGCTGCGCCGCGAGGGGATTCACGTCTACCCCTACCTGGACGACTGGCTCATCCGCGCCAAGACGAAGGAGCTCGCCGTGGTCCACACAGCAAGGACCGTCCAACTCCTCACGGACCTGGGATTCTCCGTGAACTACGCCAAATCCCACCTGGTGCCCGCGCAAGTCGCACTGTTTCTGGGAGCGAGGCTCGACACAGTGTCCCTTCTGGCCTCCCCGTCGGAGGAGAGGACCAGGACCATCTTGGGCAAAGTGCAACGGATGTTGGTGGCCGACGCGGCCAAAGTGAGATCCATCAAGTCCCTCCTCGGGATGATGTCTTCCTGCATCTACCTCATTCCCATGTGCAGGCTCCGGATGCGCCCGTTGCAAGAATTCCTGGATGCGCGCTGGATCCAGACGACGGGCAGCTTGGAAGAAAGGATCAAGCTCGACGAGAGTTTCCGACGAGCGATACGGTGGTGGGGCACCCGCGCGCATCTGATGGCGGGCATGGACTTCCAGACCCCAGCCCACCAGGAGACTGTGACCACGGATGCCTCCCTGGAAGGGTGGGGAGCGCACACCGAAAATCTGCACGCGAGGGGACTCTGGCTCCCGACGGAGAAGTCCCTGCATATCAACGTCCTGGAGCTCCGTGCAGTGTTTTGGGCCCTCAGGTCCTTCCTTCCGTCCCTGAAGGGCAAGGTGGTGAGGATCTTCACCGACAACACCACCACCATGTTTTACATCAGGAAACAGGGCGGAACCAGGTCCCCAGCGCTGTCCAAGGAGGCGCAGGACCTGTGGCATTGGGCCGTCGCCCAAGGGATTTTTCTGGTGCCGTTTCATCTGGCAGGGATAAAAAACACCATCGCCGACTCACTCAGCAGGGAGCTGCGCTCGTGCCACGAGTGGGAACTACGGCAGGATCTGGTGGATCGCCTCTTCCGACGGTGGGGCACACCCCAGATCGACCTGTTCGCGACGGCTACGAACACCAAGTGCCGGAGGTTCGCCAGCAGGTTTCCCCAGACGAGGAGCATGGGCGATGCTTTCTCGTTCCCCTGGGAGGGCCTGTTCCTCTACGCGTTCCCTCCCTTGCCTCTGCTAATCCGGCTCGTCAACCAGCTCAAGAGGTCACGGTGCAGGATGATCCTCGTCGCACCTGCGTGGCCGAGGCAGATATGGTTCCCGGACCTTCTGGACTTGTCAGCGTCCCCGCCGATCAAGCTGCCGGCGGACGCGGATCTACTCTCCAGGGAAGGAGGCGCCATCCTCCACCACGACCCGAAGTCGCTGAACTTGCAGGCCTGGCTCCTGCAGCGCTAGAGTTTGGAGGATACGACATACCGGCCGATTGCAGAGAGGTTCTTGCAAAGGCCAGGGCGTCCTCGACTCTTAAATGCTACGGACACAAATGGAAGAGGTTCTCTGTCTGGTGCCACGCACAGAAGATTAACCCTCTACGGATTACGGCTCCCCAAGTACTGCCGTACCTGCTGACGCTGGCCAAAGCTGGACTGGCACACACGTCCATCAAGATTCATCTTGCTGCGATCTCCCGATACACCAGAACCACGGGGCGGACGTCCTTGTGGTCTCATCGTCTGGTGAAAGAGTTCATGAAGGGACTATTCAGATCGTTCCCGCCGGTGAAGGCTCCGGCCCCGGCGTGGGAGCTCAACGTGGTGCTGACCAAGCTCATGGGACCTCCGTTCGAGCCTCTGCACTCGGCACCGTTGAAGTTTCTATCGTGGAAAACAGCTTTTCTTGTGGCCATCACCTCCGCACGACGAGTGGGAGAGATCCAGGCCCTTTCCTGCAAGGCCCCGTACTTGACTTTCCACGACACGAGGGTAGTGCTCAGGACGCACCCCTCCTTCATGCCCAAGGTACCGTCGGACTTCCATCTCAACGAACCCTTGGTGTTACCTGTGTTCTTCCCGTCGCCTTCGTCGCCGGCTGAGAGGACTTTGCACTTGCTGGATGTAGCTAGAGCGCTGAAGTTCTACGTGGACCGCACGAAGGGTTTTCGGAAGACGTCACAACTCTTTGTGAACTTTGGACCTGTCAATCAGGGGAAGGCTCTCTCGAAGGCTTCCATCTCCAGATGGCTCTCCGGCTGTATCATGTACTGTCACCGGTTGGCAAACCGACCGCTGCCTGGCCGTCCGAGAGCCCATTCCACCAGAGCGATCGCAGCTACCACGGCGTTCCTATCTGGTGTGCCCCTGCTGGACATATGCAGGGCTGCTACGTGGAGGTCGACGCACACCTTCACGAAATTCTACTGCGTCGACCGGGATTCCAGGGAGGAGTCCAGGGTCGGCCAAGCAGTGCTGCGCAACCTGTTCGCCTGAGGTGGGCCTGGTGAGGAGGTAAGATGCTTAATGTTGAGTTGATGTGATGCTTAATGTTGAGCCTTCGCCACCTCCCGTGGTTGTGGTTGTGCATGTGTGTACTGCTATGTATTCTTTATTCATGAGCATGTGAATCCATGCCAGACCCCATGCTGGAGAAGGAACAAGTTACTTACCTGTAACTGTTGTTCTCCAGCATGGGTCTGGCATGGATTCACATGCGAACCCTCCCGCCTACCCCTCTGCGGCTCTTCACTTGGTCATACTGCCACTTCACGTGCTTCCAAATCTGAAGATGGCTGCCAGAGGCGGTGCTTAGGTAGAGGGCAGTCATTGGCTGTGGTCAGTATGACGCAGAGACCAGTGATTGGTTATTGCTACGAAAGACAGATCAGAAACGAAACTGATACTGGTTTTTTCTTTACCGAGGATTCCCAGCCTGACGACGGGGAATATTCATGAGCATGTGAATCCATGCCAGACCCATGCTGGAGAACAACAGTTACAGGTAAGTAACTTGTTCCTTGCTCACGGCTAAACTATCCATATCTAATAACTGGACACTAACCATCTACCTGCTATACAGGCCCCCACGTCCTATCGGTACCTTCGAACACAACCTATCTAGCTTGATAGCCAATAATACTAAAGAGTCATCACATTTTAATGCTGGGAGACTTTAACCTAGGCTTCAATGACCCCGAGGACAATCATGCACAGCTACTTTCCTTATAGAGCATGGACTTACCCAAAATGTCCACAACCCTGCCCACGACAAAGGAAGGATCCTTGACTGGGTAGCTGACCTGAACTGTACCACTACTATCTTAAACATAACCCTGCAACCATGGACAGACCATCACCTGATAGACTTTACACTAACAATAGATAAACAAATGCCAAAAGCTTCTGCCATGGCACCACCATTGCCTACCAGATGTAAAAAAAATATAACTCCAGACAATCTACTACCCCTCCTCCTCCCAACTCTTAACTCGCTACCTAGTAATTCTGACCCAAACCTCCTAGCTGATGCTTTCAACAACACAATGTCCAATGCCTTGGATACCATTGCACCAACCAAACTCTGAAAAAGTAAACAAAAGGCACACCTTAACGCCTGGTTCACACCCTAACTCAAAGAGTTAAGACTATAGAAAAGAAAACTACACTCCCACTGGCGCCACTCCCCCTCTGAGGAAAACAAAATACAACTGGCCCAGCTAGCCAACAAATACAAAAAATAAATAATCCATACCAAAAAAGGCTTATTCAATGAAAGAATCGCCAAAGCTAGCATTAACACCAAGGAGCTCTTTGTGATACTCCGGGAGCTAGAATCCCCTATACCCCCTACCGGACAACGCACCGAAGGACAAACAATGGTACACAAGCATCCAGAATGCTCTATCTAGCAAAATAACATATCTCCAATTGAAAATCGCAAATAAAAAAGCTTCACTACCTCCTACGGAGCCACAAATCACCTCAGCCACTGAAACCCGTAAAATGCCAGCACCCTTTAGATTCACCAAAATCTCTATCCTGGAGACTGAGAAAATCATCTGATCTCTGAAGCCATCCAACTGTCAGGGCGATAACTGCCCCGCCCAAATAGTCAAAGATGCTGCGTGAGACCTAGTACCATTCATCTCAAAACTAATCCATGCATCCTTCAAAACCGACACTGTCCCTAAGAGCCTAAAAGTGTCTTGGTTTCTTCCGCTTCTTAAGAAACCGACTCTCGACACATCTATCCCGACCAACTACAGTCCTATCACTACGGTACCCTTCCTCCTTAAAATAATTGATAGAGTAGCATACCTGCAAATTCAGGACTATCTCAAAGCCAACCACTGCTAGGATCTCGCCAATCCGGATTCCGACCACAACATGGTACCGAAACGGCGCTAATTGACCTTAAAACACAAATAGACGAGCTTAAAGACAAAGGCAAAACGGCTCTTCTACTCCTCCTTGACCTGTCAGCAGCCTTCGACTTGGTGAACCATGCAGTCCTGTGCAAACACCTAGCATCGGCGGCTCACTTCTCAAGTGACGCAATAGCCTGGGTCCAGTCCTTTCTAGCGAACAGAACAATGAGGGTCTTCTCTCCCTCAGCCTCGGTTGACCCGATCCAGTCCACCTGTGGTGTTCCACAAGGATCCTGTGTCTCACCCACTATGTATAACATATTTATCAAGCCCCTATTCGACAAATTGGACAGACTTGGTGTCACCTACACTAACTATGCAGACGACACCCAGATCCCCATTCCCCTTTTGGGCAATTTTGACAAGGATACGGCCTTGGTAAATGAAATATACCTCATCATTCAGGCATAGATGGCATCTCATGGCCTTTGCCTGAACGACGATAAAACAGAGATCCTAATCCTGGGCTCCAAAGCCAACCTAAAAAAAACTTAATTCAAACTACGCCTCATTTAACATTGATGGCAACATAATCAAAGTAGTAAATGAGGTAAAAACGCTAGGCTTTTACCTCGACTCCACCCTATCTCTAAAAAAACTGGTTAACTCTCTAGCGTCCTCCACTGCATCTTAGGCAGCTTCCCAGTGAAAGCGGCACAATATTGTAATGCACTGCCACTGACCCTCAGAGTTGACCAATCTTATTACAGCTTCAGACGTCACACCCTAAACTGGTTGCGATCCAATGATACATGATCAGTGAACACCTTGCAAAACTAACTATGAATCTACCTTGAACACTTGTAATCTACTGTGTTACCCTACATGAATGTATATAATCCCTGTACCATCCCTTACTGTAATTTACTTGTATTTTATCCTGTGTGCACTGTATTGATTTCTATGTTGTAACTAAGCCTAAAGTTTTCCTACCTGTTGCGCCCAGTTACCCACGGGTTTGGTGCACATTACCAAATAAACAAACAAACAAACAAAGCCGACTCTGTACTGTGTCTCCGTCTGAAACCTGATTGCCATTTGTTCAGAATCCTATTCTCATTCAAGAATGTGGATAGTTGTAAGTATGCCATATGGTCTAGAATATTTAACAAAAATTGTGTGTTTGTGATTGGATGGTAGTTTGACGCTGTCTGTGGACAAAGACCAGGCTTTTTAATCAGTGGAGTAATCCATGCATTTTTTAAGTCCTTAGGACCATGGTTCTCTGCAAATGATCTATTCACAAATCTGCATAGTACACTTACCAGTTGTTGGGTGCAGTCCTTAATTACTAAGGCTGGGCATGCATCACCTTTGCAGTTCGTAGGTTTCAGATTGGAGATGATCTCCATCAATTAATTTTCTGTGACTGGTTTACAATTAAACCTGGGTTCGAGACTCTCTGGTTGTTGACTGATTACATGTGTCAGTGGGTCATCCCTTTGGTGATGGGTATTCTTTTTATTTTCGATATTCTTCCTTATTTTATCATTTTGAATCATATTGCACCAAGCTGCATTCTTATCAATAGTATCTGTGTTTGTCATGTATGGCTTTTCCAACTCTTTTAATTCTAATAAAGTTCTTTAGAGCTGGATTTTGCTTTAGTGATCCTCTCATCATAGGAATTTATTTTTGCCTCAATCACAGCTTGTCTAAACTCCTTGCTGGCGATCCGAAATCCCTCCTTATCAGTTGTATTTTGAGTTAGTTTCCATGTATTGAAATGTTTTTGTTTAATGGCTTTTAATTTTTGTAGCTCAGACAAGAACCATTGGTTGTTGTTCCTTTCTATCATTTGTTTGGATTTCAGAGCAACACCAAACATCATTATTTTCTAATTCAAAATGTCAACATTGTCTATGTTTCATTACCAACGAGCAGCTTTGGCAAGCAGTTAAGAGTACTGCTTACCCTGCTTGATTCTTACCTCTAGTTGTCTCCTCAGTTGGGTAGTCTGGTATTTGTGTTTGGGCACAAGGGTACCATTTGTAGCAAGGGCCATGCTAGAACGATAGTGAGTGAGGGCTGCCAGTCATCCACACCCTGTTAGGCTCGAGGTTATCTCCTAAATCCATAGACTCATTGTTTACTCTTTCAGTCACATTACGTGATGTGATGAAGCCGTCTCCATACGACAAAGAAACGTATGAAGCCCTAAACATGTTTTCCCTTGTTGTGATCTCATGAGTGAGCTCATGACACCAAACATAAGAAAAGTGTCAGAAGATGCAGAGAAAGGGGGAATCGAGGTGGAGCTGAATGGCCAAAGAATGCTGGTCTCACAGATTGACGCCAATCGATGATTGATAAGGAGCCAGTAGGCAGCAGCAAGGATGAGCCAAGCATATTTGTCCATTATCGGGAACACAAAGGTCTTCTCAGAGGTACTGCATCAACGAGGTGCAGAAGGAGTGCCAGACACTCCTTGAGTATAAATATTTTTTAATTTTCTAGATCTTTGTCCTAATTCTTAATTTCAGTGAAGCATCTCTTTTTATGTGGGATTTCTGAAACCCGAAGTTACAGAGGATAAGCCTGATGCTATTTGCCATTAGTTATGCAATTTAAGGAATGTCAGCTAACAATGCATTCAATACTGAATACATTAATCCTCAATGCTGACCAATGAATAAGGCCATCCTATCGATACAATGTCAGGGTAACAGTGACAAGAGAATAGTGTCGTGATAAGCTGCTAGGCGCTTGCAGTAACCTGCATTTGCACTAACCCACTGAGCTATCTTGTGCGTATTAGAGCCTATTCGAAGCGTGGAGGAAAATGCTGACATCAACCAGGCCTCTCGAACTGGGTGAGCCTGCATGCTTGCAAGGGGTTAATTGCGAAGGCCTTTTCTGAAGACATAAAACATCTAGCATTTGCAAGAGGCTCTATGCAGCCCTTGGGAGCCAGGCACAGCTTTGCTCGTCTTCGCTCTGCGAGTCAGGTGCACTGATAAGCAAGAATGTCAGATCTTCTCAAAACACAGTGCCCGAAGCCTGGGAGCCAAGACTGGCTGTTTCCAGTCTTGTAACTTTCCAAGCGAAAACATGTTTACTGCCCGGAAGGGTGAGCCTAGAAGCTTCTCGAAGAGCTGACACGTCATGATGATTGACGTGCAGCTCCTAATAAGAGAACTATACTTGGACCAGGGAAGGGAGGACTCATCCTGGGCTGTTGGAAAGACGCGCGTATCAAGTAGAACAGTGCCTGGACGACCAGCTGTGCACTATCTGGGCTGAAACTCCTAGCATCACATCCCCGCTCTGGTGTAGGACTGTGGGGGCTTGGCCAGTCCTCCCCTCCTCTTCCGAGGAGTGCCGGGCACCTGTAGCGGCGAGGGTCCTGGGTGTGATCAGATCGTACCTTCATCTACATTTCATTAGGAGCGTAAGACCAAATAATTGCATATTCATCTGTGATTGATAATTGGCATTATATAGCTTGCACTTTTCTATTTCCACATTATTGTAAATTGCTGCTTAGTTCTCATTAGACACTGTAGATAATAAATGCAAGCATCATATATTCTGTGTGATTGGCTTTTTTCCAGACTGAGTTCATCGTGCGTCTTAAACCTTATTTGTGTGGGAAGGTAATTAGGAGTGATTTACTTTGCACAAAGGGCTGGATCCCAGGGAGGTGCGGGTACTGTTTGTCACTACATTTGGCGCTGTGAGCAGGGTTTACGAGCACAATGCCATTCTGGAAAAAACATGCAAAAGATGCATGCAATGGGGAAGATAGTGCACTCTGCACATTCCAGGATGGCCGGCATCAAATGCTTGGTCGGGTGTGGCAGATATTTTGCATCGGTACTTGGCACCGAGGGCATGGGACATGCTTGAAAATGATGTTTCCCCGGCGGTAATTAGTAAGTGCTTGGAGAGTTTACCGCTTGAGAAATGCAGAAGGGAGCTAAAGGCAGCAGGAAACATAGGCTGGTTATTCCTGCAGGCGCTCAGAAAGGTGCATGAGAATGAATTGCTTAAAGATGTACAAATTTGCAAATTAACAGACGAGATTTCCCTGCTCCAAGAGCAACAAATCATTATGAGAGAGACCCTTGAATCGTCCGTTAAGCGGGCTGATCAGATGGAGGACAGGTGTGCCTCTTTAGCTGTGCGTGTAGCCACGCACAAGCGCAGACAGCGGCGGGGCAATCTGTCAAAGATAAGGATTCGCGAGCTAATTAGGAGAGATAACTGGGACCCAAATTTATGGCCGGGTGAAGTCAGTGATAGCGAAACTGAGCAAGCATATGACTGGAATGAGTCTGTTGAAATTAGGCTTGCTGAATTAGATTGTTCTGATGAAGAGGAGCTGGAATGTGCTCCAAAGAAATGAGTTTATCCAGCGCGGCCGTTAATCATTAACAAGTCAAAAGGCCAAGCTGGCGGTGCAAATATTCAGAATACAAGGATTGTCTGCGATTATACACAGACAGAGCTTTTAGAGATTGCTAAGTTATTTAGACAGAAGCCAGGTGAAGCACTTCTGAGGTGGTTCCTTCGCCTCTGGGACACGGGTGCCGATAGTATCTTGTTAACCCCAGAAGAACTGTTAAAGATGGGTTCACTCACTACTAATGTGATGTTGGGGCAGATAGTGCGCGGTGTGCTCGGGCAGCAAGGCTCTCATTCCTTGTTTAATTGGCTTCAGACTGCCCTAATGACTCTGTATGGGAGTCCAATGGATATGGAAGAGAGTTGGGGCGGTTGGCAATCACTAACTGAAGCAACAGATCAGATTAGAGAGATGGGTTTACAGTGTGCACTGTACAGTGCAAATTTTGCAGGGCCTGACATGGAGTTGTTTACAGCTGGCATGCGCGCACGTTTGTTAAGAAATGCACCGAGTCACATGAAGGGCGCATTGCTTTCATTGCTGGGTCCAGCGCAAGGCAAAGCCATTGGTGAAGTGGCACTTCTGTTAGGGCAATTAGAAGGGCTGGATGCGCGTAAAGCAGCGCGCCTAGGGGCTGCAAGCAATGATTCAGAGAAAAAGCGTGGCAAAAATGTAAAGTCTAAAGAGAAAACTGATACTGTCGAGATCACACGCAGACAAATGTGGGTGGACCTGCTAAAAGCGGGAATTCCAAGGGAAGAGATAGACGGTAAACCCACATCTGTGCTGCTTGAGAAATGGAAGAAATTAAAAAGACAGGGATTGGGAAAAACTAAGCCCTCTGCACCCTCTGAAGAGGAGGTGTTGAAGCCCAAAGTGCGAGCAAAAGGATACCCTGATTTGGCAAAGGACAAGTGGGAGGTCTCAGACCCCATTTCTGATTGAAGGGCTGGCTCTGTCTTTGAGGTACGGTTAATAAAGAGAACTAGTCCCAGAGACAGACGCCCTTTTGTGCCACTTACATTGTACTTGGATGAGAAAGTAAAACATGTTTTGGCTCTATTAGACACAGGAGCTGAAGTAACCATTCTGAATGGCAATCCCAGTAAATTATCTGGTCCCAGAGTTTTGGTCAATGGTTATGGGGGAGCAGAAACTGTTGCAAAAGCCTTTAATGTAAAAATGTCAATTGGCGAGGGATTGCCTTTCACAGCAAATGTTTTGATTGCAGATATACCGGAGTACATCCTTGGCATGGATGTGTTGTTGGGCAAAAGTGTGACTACAGATTTAGGCGAATTTGTTTTTGGCAATCGAAAAATCCATGTGAGAGTTGTTAACCCTGTTGTGGTTGGGCATGCCAAATGGTCCCCCTTGCATTTACCTCCTCCTGCTGATCCAGAATGCGTGAAACAGTACCGGTTGCCAGGAGGACATAAAGAGATTGGTGAAACTATTGAGTCATTGGTGAAAGCTGGCATAATGAGGCCGGCAGTCAGTCCATTGAACTCGCCGATCTGGCCTGTCCGCCGCCCGGATGGGGCGTGGCGTCTGACGATTGATTACCGCATTTTGAACAAGAAGGTGCCGCCCTTAGCTGCGGCGGTGCCAGACATCATCACCCTGATTGAAAACCTTACGAGAGAAGTGGGTGAATGGCATGTGGTCCTTGACCTGGCCAATGCATTTTTCTCCATTGATATTGACACTGAACCACAAGACCAATTTGCTATCACTTGGGGAGACAGACAATTTACCTTTACTAAATTGCCCCAGGGGTATGTGCATAGTCCCACTCTGTGTCATGGATTGATTGCCAGAAACTTAAAGATGGTGCAGTTGGATGATGTATTTATTGCTCATTACATTGATGACATCATGCTGACCAGTGCTGAGAAAGAACATGTAGAAAACGCTGCTGAAAAGTTGATCACACACATGCAAAATCGGGGGTGGGCCATAAATCCCAAAAAGGTACAGGGGCCTGCTCAAGAGGTGAAATTTCTAGGTGCAATCTGGTCTGGGTCAGTTAAGAAAATTCCCGACCCGGTAATTGATATGGTTCAGCAGATGGCTCCACTAGCAGATAAAAAAGAGGCACAAAGATTCATTGGGTTAATGGGTTTTTGGAGAAATCACATACCTCATTTAAGCCTGATACTGAAACCCATTTACAAAGTCACCAGAAAGAAACATGACTTTACATGGGGCCTAGAGCAACAGACTTCCTTCCAACAGGATAAAGACGCATTGCAAAATTACATCACGCTGGGGCCCCGACAAAAACGGATCCTTTTGAATTGGAAATTCTTGTCTACAATGACGTGGCTGTGTGGAGCTTGTGGCAAAAGCAAGGACAGAAAAGAGTGCCACAGGGGTTCTGGTCAAGGAAGCTCACAGATCCTATGACAAGATACACTCCGCTTGAGAAACAAGTTGCTGCAGTGTACTGGGCTCTAATTGAAACTGAAAGAATCACAGGAGAGCAACCAGTGACAATTTGCACAGAAATTCCAATCATGGGCTGGGTGCGTGACACTGCTGCAAGCGAGAAAAATGGCAGAGCACAAGACGCCACTCATGTCAAATGGAAATGGTATTTACAGCAACGTGCGAAAGCTGGCCGCACAGGGGTTTCCAGACTGCAAGAACAAATGCTGGAGGCAGTAGATCTGGAAGCGATGCCTGAACCAAACACCCCTGTGGCATTGCCAGAATCTCCCTTCAAAGTCGCACCCGCCTATGATACATTGACAGAGGAAGAACAAAAGTCTGCATGGTTCACGGACGGCACCGCAAAGTATGATAAAGGGCAAAGACACTGGCAAGCTGTCGCATTCCAGCCCCACGAGAAACACTGCTAATGAGAGAAGGTGTGGGAGGCTCAAGTCAGTATGCTGAACTGCAGGCAGTGGCCTCCGTGATTGAACAGGTGAAGGAAACAGAGACTGCATACATATACACAGACTGTTGGGCCACATATCAAGGCCTGACACATTGGGCACCGGCATGGAGAAGAGATGGTTGGCAGATCAAGAACACGCTGATCTGGGGAGGGCCAGACATCTGGGAAGAGATGTGGTGCAAAGGTGAGAGGTGCAAAATCTGCATTGGGCATGTCGATGCACACATGCCCCCTGACACCTCACTGGCTGCCCTGTTCAACAATGAAGTGGACCAAATGGCAAAGATTCGCCCAGTGACAACACCGCAAGAAGCTGAGGTGCTGCAAGGGATGGCGGATTGGGCACACCAAACCTCAGGGCATCTAGGGCAAACAGGAACTTCTCATTGGGCAAAAAAGAGACAATTGCCCATTACCATGGATCAAGCCAGACAAGCTGCCTCCCAATGTTACGTGTGCTGTGAAGTGAAGCACTACCCTCTGGAGAGGAAGCCTCAAGGCCCTTTGAGAAGAGGTGAAAGAGCTGCTAGCGTATGGCAAGTTGACTACATTGGCCCTTTACCGCCCGAGAATGGAAAGCATTATGTGTTGACCATGGTAGACACATACTCTGGACTGTTATTAGCTTATCCAGCCGCCCATGCAGATCAACGGGCTACCTTGCAAGGCATGGAATACCTCATCAGACACTATGACATCCCGGATGAAATCCAATCAGATCAAGGCAGCCATTTTGCTGGACACAATGTGCAAGACTGGGCACTAGAGCAAGGCATAAAATGGACACTGCACATCAGCCGATACCCAGAATCCTCTGCTCTGGTGGAACGTAGCAATGGGCTGCTCAAGCAACAAATAAAGAAGCTGACTAAGACTCATACTCTCAAGGGGTGGTCCAAACATCTGGCACAAGCACTGTTTGAGCTGAACAATCGTCCACTGGGAAATAGCCAGACACCCTTTTTGAGACTGACAAGTGAGAAAGTGGAATCTACAAAGACTCTTGTTGTGTGGAAAACCGACAAAGAAGCTAAACTGCCTGTGCAAGCCACTGCAGGCAGCATTGGACTTGATCTATCTACCTGTGAAGATGATGTTATACCGGCGGGGCAAACCAAATCTATTTCGCTGGGTATTGGCATCAAATTGCCGGCTGGTACTTATGGACGCATTGCTGCACGATCCAGCCTGGCAAAACAAGGCATTGACATATTGGGAGGTGTGATTGATCCTGATTATAGAGGGACTGTTTCGGTACTTTTACATAATGCTGGTGCATCTGCAGTACCATTAACCAAATATGACCGAATTGCACAATTGATTTGTGAACGAGCAGTTGTCCCCGTAGTAGTAGAGAGCAAGCAATCCCCAGACACTACATTGAGGGAGGAAGGAGGCTTCGGTAGCACGGGAAAAAAGGTGTGGGTGCACCATCCTAACAAAAAGCCTGAGGCTGGGGAAGTGTTAAGTCAAGGTGTTGGAAGTACTTATGTTATACTTTTGCATAATTCTGACGTACCTGTTTATATTCCCGCTACTAGGCTCACACCACGAACGTAGAGCAGTATGAAGGGGATGGGACTTGCCTTGCTGTGGGTGGCCTGGCCTGCCAAACCAATGCTTTCTCTGTAAAGAGTGGGTTGATGCAAGACGCTACATGGACTCTGAGAATCGCATGCACTACACCTGATGCTCCAGTCCTGCGTGATAACTGCAACCGCACCGTAACCTGTGAGAAAAGCGTTACAAATGAGTATCCACATGGAACTGAAAGAGTTCTAGATTGGCACATTGTCGGACACCTTTTATCACTAACTCATATGACTGTTGCTTATGAAATCTTAGGCCCAAACGTTTCAGTGAATGGATCAAATAATTTATTTGCTGTTTCATGTTTCTTTTGTCCCAAGAACTGCAACGAGTGTACTGCAGCGGGAGTGGGAACGGGGGCTTTAAATGCTTTTGACATAGAAACTGTGCGCAACAAGTTAGCCACTATGGGTTCTGATGCCAGCAGCGCTATAAAACTTCTGGCCCAGTGGGGCCCATTGATAAGTCCTACCCTGCGCAACACTGCTACAAGTATTGGCAACCATTGGAAGTGGCAGAATTTCATCTATGAAGACATTTTCTCTGCCATAGGACAGGTCAACAAAACTGCTAAAGACACACGATGCATTCTATGGCAAACTTTGCTAAATCAGCAGGTGTTGGCTTTCCGCTCCGAATTGGGGCGACTATCTTCAACCCACTGGCACACAGAGCTACAGTTACCAGCAAACATATGGATTAAGCCGCTTGCTTTTGATTGCATGAATAATACCTGCCATGCGTTAATGAAAGTTAGTAGGACCGCTTATGCTCTAGAAATATGGTGCCCTTTTATAGTATTGCCTATGAAAATCAATGGTTCCTGGTGGGTTCCGCAAATACGAGGGGAATGGTTAGACAGCCAAAACTACACCATCCACAGTCACACCTGCATGCACTGGGATCAGGGGTGGGTGTGTCCCCTAACTGGGAGGGTTCCGGACCCATGCATGCATCCCGTAGCGGGGGAGTGCACCTGGATGCAATATCACATTAATGGGACTGACATTATCCAGATAGATCAGCATAAAGCTTGCATAGTTACTAATCATTCCTTGCTTATTAACAATTATAGGCTATTAGGGAATCCTCAAGTATTTTGCGTAGATCAGGTTGTGACTATCTTAGACATTGTTACTGACGCCTTATATCCTTTAACCCAGTGGTCTCACATTACTTTGCATGCTGAGCTCACGCATTTGCTTAACTGGACTCTACCCTATGGGGTGCTTACTGCCCGGCTTCAAGCTATTAGACAGTTTGCTCAAACTGCTTGGAAAGATTTCCAGACGCTAGCTACCTCAGTTATTTCTGCAGAGTACAAGCTAATAATAGACAGAAACCAATTAATCAAAACTGCTGACCATCTGCAATCAGTTACTACTCATCACTCGTGGGATATATTCACTGGATGGTCTCCCTCCTCCACTAAGCTGCTTAATATAATACTGCACCCATTGCTGTGGTTGCTGATTTCCCTAATATTCATACTTATCGTCTTCATTGGGCTCTTGCGCAGAATGTCTTTCCTTTATACTAGAATGACTGCGCTAGAGAAACGCTTAATCGGCCTACAGCACACTGTACATGCTTCCAAATTGTGGAACTGAGTCAGCATTTTCAGGCCTCACTTCGAAATGGGTGGAATGTCGTGATAAGCTGCTAGGCGCTTGCAGTAACCTGCATTTGCACTAACCCACTGAGCTATCTTGTGTGTATTAGAGCCTATTCGAAGCGTGGAGGAAAATGCTGACATCAACCAGGCCTCTCGAACTGGGTGAGCCTGCATGCTTGCAAGGGGTTAATTGCGAAGGCCTTTTCTGAAGACATAAAACATCTAGCATTTGCAAGAGGCTCTATGCAGCCCTTGGGAGCCAGGCACAGCTTTGCTCGTCTTCGCTCTGCGAGTCCGAGTCAGGTGCACTGATAAGGCAAGAATGTCAGATCTTCTCAAAACACAGTGCCCGAAGCCTGGGAGCCAAGACTGGCTGTTTCCAGTCTTGTAACTTTCCAAGTGAAAACATGTTTACTGCCCGGAAGGGTGAGCCTAGAAGCTTCTCGAAGAGCTGACACATAATGATGATTGACGTGCAGCTCCTAATAAGAGAACTATACTTGGGCCAGGGAAGGGAGGACTCATCCTGGCCTGTTGGAAAGATGCGCCTATCAAGAAGAACAGTGCCTGGACGACCAGCTGTGCACTATCTGGGCCGAGACTCCTAGCATCACATCCCCGCTCTGGTGTAGGACTGTGGGGGCTTGGCCAGTCCTCCCCTCCTCTTCCTAGGAGTGCCAGGCACCTGTAGCGGCGAGGGTCCTGGGTGTGATCAGATCGTACCTTCATCTACATTTCATTAGGAGCGTAAGACCAAATAATTGAATATTCATCTATGATTGATAATTGGCATTATATAGCTTGCACTTTTCTATTTCCACATTATTGTAAATTGCTGCTTAGTTCTCATTAGACACTGTAGATAATAAATGCAAGCATCATATATTCTGTGTGATTGGCTTTTTTCCAGACTGAGTTCATCGTGCGTCTTAAACCTTATTTGTGTGGGAAGGTAATTAGGAGTGATTTACTTTGCACAAAGGCTGGATCCCAGGGAGGTGCGGGTACTGTTTATCACTACAAATAGGTTGCGGGTACAATGTAGGTGTCTGTACAACACTGCATTACGAGTGTGGCAGTCTGGAAACAAGGGTGCAGGTAAGCTCACTGGCACCCTTGTTTCCGGACCGCCACACTACGAGACTGCCTGCCGGGACTGCTGCACCCGACAGGTCTGACCCTGCCGGGCGCAGTGGCCCCGAAAGGCAGAGTTGCCCTGGAAGCACGTGACCCATCACCAACGGTCCTGGTGCTTCGGAGTGCCCAATCCCATGCAGTCTTGTTGGACTCCACAGGAATGCAGACTTACAAAATCCAGCACCTGATTTCCCGCGCCGCCGGGACTTGTAACGTCCCGGGGGCACCGGGAAGTCAGGTGCTGGATTTTGTGTCAGAGGGTTGTCAACAACCCGCCGGTGGCACCAGCGGGCTACCGCCAACCTCGTAATGAGGCCCAATGTAAATGTAATTCACACAGTCATTTTTTAAAAAAAACACTTTATTTATGTTTTATCAACACAAAAAAAAGAAAACTGAGAATACAACTGCGATTGAGCATTCCTTCCGCCCAACAGTGGGCCAAATAACTTGCACCGTGATAACCCTGCCCTCCCCCGCCCCTGTCTCCCCACCCGCCCGCCACAACACAAGATTCCAGTGTTCTTCCAATTAATGAAAGTCCGATCTCCTCAGACGATTATCAATGAAGTAGTCTAAGTAGTATTAACCAACTGTGTACTTTACCCACTCGACTACACAAACATATCTTTAACCCCATCAGTCCGGGTAATTATATCCTGATATTATTCTGAAATGCCTGACATTGTTCACACTCAGAGCTACTCTTAGGATTTCCGATCGGCAGTGTCGGTTAGATGATCAACCTGGGGATGATGTGGCTGAGGAATCGCTTTTGGAGTTCATCAGGTATATTACATAGGGCCCCCAGATGTCCGGGGGGCGTGCATGGAGGGGCAACGTTTTGATGAACTCAGTTTCCACGTCCTGACAGTAGAGCACATATTTTTGCCATCGTGTAACTGAGGGAGGAGGGCCCTGATCCCAGGCCATAGCCACCCTTCTGCGTGCTAGGATCAGTAGGATGCTGGCTAGTTTCATCACTGCAGGTGTCAGTTGTTTAGTCATTCCAAGCAGTGCAACTGTAGGGATAGGTGTTAGTTCTTCTCCAATTATCGCCTCTGTTTCTTGGATAACTTGTGACCAAAATTTGGACAGTCTCGAGCAACTCCAGGCAAGGTGGAGGAAGTCTGCAGCTGGTTCTCCGCACCTCTCGCATTTCGCCGCAGAGTCTGGTCTGTGCATGCACTTCTTGGCTGGGGTATAGTAGGTTTGGTGTAAGTAATGAAAGTGGATAAGTTTGAACCGTGAGTTCAAAGCGACTTTCTGAGTTTGCTTAAGAATGTATTCCCATTCTTCTTCGGGGATAGTAGTTTGCAGTGTTTTTTCCCACCTCATTTTCGTGCGTGTGTTTCCTAGTGCCGTGTCTGATAGGATGGATCTGTGTAACGCAGATACTAGTTTGCCTTCCCCTTGTGATTTTATTATGCCATGGAGTAGTGACCACGTTGGAGGTTGTCGTGGAAAGGAGGGGAATAAAGCTTGGATGGCGTGACGCAGCCTAAAATATATAAATATATCTAGAGATGAGGTGCCGCCTCTCTCCTTGGCCTGTTGGGGTGATAGAAATGTTCCATCGACAAAAAGATCGCCGAACGACTGTATTTGTGGTTTGTCTGCCCATTGGAGGAACACTTTCTCATTCGTAAGGTGTATTCCTGGGATGAATCTGATGGGTAGTAATGGAGAGTATCTGATTGACACTCCATATTTCTGGGCAATCTTTTTCCAGATTGCGTATGTGGTCAGCACTACATTTAGTGTGGAGTGGGGAACCGATTGATGACTAATAATGACTGCTCTCAGTAAATTGGGTGATGCTAGGGCCCGCTCTATCTGGACGTGGGGTCTGATAAAATGAGTGGAGTACCAGTGGCTTAGAAAGTGTGCCTGCGCGGCCCAATAATATCGTTCCAGGTTGGGGAGTGCGAGCCCACCCTTCGCTGTTGGCAGTATGAGCGTCGAGTAGGCCACCCTTGCAGGCTTGCCGGCCCAGATCAGCTCTAGGATGAGACTCTTCAGTTTCCCTAGGTAACGCTGTGGCAGTAGAAGAGGTATATTTGTAAACAGATAGAGGAGTTTGGGTAGAATCACCATCTTAACTAGTGACGCTCTGCCCCAGAGCATCAGTGGCAGTGACTTCCATCTGGTCACCTTTTCCTGGAGTGATTTTAATGTGGTCTTGTAATTGTCCTGGAAGACATCTCAGTGACTCAGGGACAAGAGGATCCCAAGGTAGCGCACATGAGCGCATTGCCATTTGAAGTTGAAGTCGTCCGTAAATTTTCTGGTACAAGGCGTTAGGGGAAAAATTATCGACTTGGAGTGATTAATTTTCAGGCCTGAGACCATACTGAATTGGATTATCTTGTGCATTATAGGATTTAGATTTTCATTGGGATTTTGTATGAATAGCACTATGTCGTCAGCATAGAGGGAGATGACCATTTTATGAGGGCCCATGGTGAGTCCCCTGTGGAGATGTCGGGTGCGCAAGCCGGAGGCCACCGGTTCCATTACGAGCGCAAATATTAGCGCGGACAGTGGGCACCCTTGTCTGGTCCCGCCTTGGATATGGACAGGCACAGACTTCGATGAGCCTAGGACAATGGTTGATCGGGGTTTATTGTATAGTAGAGCCACTAGTGTTATGAACTGGTTCCCCAGGCCATGCTGCCTAAGTACCGCAAACATGAAGGGCCATTCGACAGAGCCAAAGGCCTTCTCGGCGTCTAGAAGGATTTCGGCTGCCTGTTTTGTGGGCTCTATTGCTGCTATAGCTCTGAACATTCTCCTGATGCCAAATGATGTGTTGAGTCCGGGCACAAAGCCAGCCTGGTCCGCGAGCACCAGTTCTGGCACAAGGGGATTAGTCTGTTAGATAGAATTTTGGCCAGTATTTTATTATCAAGGTTTGTCAGGGATCGGCCTGTAGGAACCGCATTCCTCAGGGGGCTTATCTTTTTTGTGCAGGAGAATTACGTTTGCTTCCCTCAGGGTCTGTGGCAGAACGCCTGACTCCGCTGCCTCTTCGTAGACTTTCAATAGGAGAGGTGCTATTAATGGGGCGAATGCTTTGTAAAATTCCCTGATTAGGCCGTTGGGGCCGGGGGCTTTAGTGTTGGGCAGGCTCTTTATCGCTTCTAGGATCTCTTCCTGCATGATGGGGTCGTTTAGTGGTTCGCATAGTTCTCTTTCCACCCAGTATAGTTCTGTGTCTGCTAGATAGTTATGAAGATGTTCGGGGTCGTCTGGATAGTGTGAACTGTACAGGTTTTGGTAGAAGGTGCGGAAGGTGTCGGTTATTTCTGGTTCTGTGTGGACTAATGTCCCCTGTGGAGTGCGGATTCTTTCCACCAGGGTGGGTTTTCTATCAGCAGAAATTAGACGGGCTAGGAGCGCTCCAGGACGTTGTCCCTCACCATATTGACGTATCTGGTAGCCGCAGCATAGGAGCTCTGCTAGTGCTCTGAATTTAAGCAATTCTTCTTTGAGTTTCGCTTGAGTGTGTTTGGAGATAGTGTTGGTGCTCCGTTGCTCTAGGGCCTTCAGGTGTTCTTTGCTAGTCGCTAGCTCGTGCCGTATTGTCTTTAGGATTCCGTTTTCTTTAGCGATGCACACTCCTCTTATTTAGCATGTGGCAGTTTTGATTGATGTCTAAAAAGGTTGTGATCTCCTCGCGTAGCTCGGTTGCGATTGTTTTGTCCGTTAGCGCACCTAGATTAAAGCGCCAGTGCGGTTCTGTTGGTTTTGCAGTGGGGAGGTTGCATTCCAGAGTCACTGTAGCGTGGCCTGAGAATGTCTTGGGGAGGATCTGGCAGCAACCCCATTGAAACGCGCTTTGCGTAGAGACAAGCAGATATGCGTGAGCTGGAATGGTGAACCTCGGAGTAGAATGTATACTCTTGTTTCTCCCAGTTTACATGCCTCCATATGTCGACTAGGTTACATGCTTTGCAGATCTCTTGCACTTGAAGGCTCGCATTGGAGACCTGTACAGAGTTGGCCTGTGATTTGTCTTTTTGCGGATCTAGGTGGGTATTAAGGTCGCCGCCCCAGATGATGGTTGACTGTCCGGTGTGTGTGTGTCGTGAGAGGACCCAATCGAAGTTATTTGCTCCGTCCACGTTGGGGCCGTATGAGTTTATGAACGTAACATCTTTCCCGGAGATGACGCCCTGTACTAGAAGGCTTCTGCCTTCGCTGTATTTTTCCACTTTCTTCATGCGGAACCCAACTTTAGAGTTGATGAGGATGGCCACCCCTCTAGCATACGAAGAGTTGGAGGAGAAGTATCAGTGGCAGCCCCAGCTTCGGGCCCAAGGGTGCTCTTTTTGTGGGGCGAGGTGTGTTTCCTGAACCCTTGCCAAGTCTACTTTGTGGCGTTTGAGGAACTGAAGGATCTTCCTTGTTTTTGCGGGAATGTTACCTCCCCTGATGTCACACGTTGCTACATTGAATCCAGCAGGTGGGATCTATGTTCACGATACATGGGCTGAGAGCAGCCTTGTGGTAATCTGTAGTGGAGCAGTGGTCCATCTGTAGGGACGATTGTGTCTGCTGGGTCCGGAATAGCATGCGGCGGGACGGGGTAGAGCCAGGCCGGGGTCGGCCGGTGCATAACTATAACAACTTTAGTGACTTTAGTGAACAGTGCTTACACGGACAACCCCCAACTAGTCCGTTCGGTCTCCCCCCTGAAGTGAACATGCTGCTGCTGCACGTGGGGCGCTAGCGACCTCCCAGGGGAAGGTGCTCCTTTTACTTTGTGTGTTAAATCTCGATCCTTGGTGTTGTTTGCCATATCTGTTCCGCACTGTATCCGCTGGTCATGGCGGATTTCTTTCAGCGCGCTCCCTCCGAGAGACTGTCCTGCCATTGTTTGAGGCTTTACATCTTTGCTCATCCAGTAATAGGGTGGCCTCTTCGGGTGAGTTGAAAAAGTGGACCCTCCCTTCAAAGTGAACACAGAGTTTTGCGGGGAAGAGCATTGAATAAGTGATTTGGTTCTCCCGCAGCCGTTGTTTGACAGCTGTGAAGGATCTTCTTTGGGCTTGGACTGCTGGGGAGAAGTCGGGGAAAAGTTGTATTGTGTCTCCATCGTATTGAAGGTTCCCTTTCTCCCTTGCCAGCCTCAGGATAGTATCTCGATCTTTATAGTTTAACAGCTTGGCGATGATCAGGTGCGGAGGAGCCCCAGGGATCGGTTTGGTGTTTGCAATCCTGTGAGCCTTTTCAATAACGAATAGGTGAGAGAGAGCTGTGTCACCGAATAGGTCTCTACACATTTTTTCCACGTGGTCTTCCATTCTGTTGGGAGTTGTTTGTTCCTGAATTCCAATCACTCTAATATTATTTCGGCGGGAGCGCCCCTCCAAGTCCTCGCTCTCAGCCATGACTGTTTTCATTTGGTATTTGAGTGTGGATACTCTTGGAGTTAATGAAGCTGCGCCGTCGTCTAGGTCTGAGATTCTTTGTTCGGCGTTATCTAGTCTGTCCTTATGCTTGTCCAGGCGGTGTCGGTGAAGGTCTACGTTGGACGAGAGTGTGTCCATTTTGCTGTCCAGACTCCCTATCCCTGATTTTAGTTCTAGAAGGATCTCGCGGATATCAACCTGCCACTGGTGTTCCTCCTCCGATTCGCCGTGGTTGTGTGGGGAGTCTGGGCAATTTTCTTGTCTCTGGGTTTTTGACACAGGGCCAGCGTCGAAGTTGAGTTTTCGCTGTGATTTGTCATGTTTACCCATCTTGGCACTTGCACTGCCACCAGGTATGGAACGCTGGGGTTTGGACTCGTCTTGCTCTGGCAGGGGAAAGGGGTCTCGCGGGCTTGAGCCGCCCGGAGTGTTTGCTTGTTTTCCTGGTGTCTGCCGGCAGGACCGTTCTGCAGGGTGGTCCCGGGATTAAGCGCTATTGTCGCAAGTGGGGGAAGGGGCGGCTCCACAATGCTGCCCAGTGTCAGCCCCGGCGCCAGGAGGTTCAATGCCAGGAGGGTGCAGGATCTTGGTTCCCAGATGGAAGGGAGTCACGTCACAGTGTACCCGAAGGCGGGCACAGCTGATTTGGGCCACGATGGTGCCCCTGGGGCTGGGCAGAAGGTTTCTGTAGGACTCCAGTGATTGCTCCTCCGGTGCCTGTCACGCTCACCTAGTCTCCACGGGGGCGTAGCACATAGTCGTATGACCGGGAACTGCACTGGTGTAGTTTTGATGATATAGCGGTGTCCTCTCCCTTGTTATCTCGCCAGAAGGCGTTAGCCTGTAATGTTGAAACAAGAAGTTAGCTATGAGTGGGTTGGATCGGCCCCACTACCTGCCACCTCCTGGTGCCCGACTCCTCTCCTGCTCACCTATGAGTTTGGTGAGGTTGGCGCTCCTTCCTGCTTGACCTTCAGCAGGGGCGCGGTAGGCTCAGTCTTTCTCTGGGCGCAGTTACTTCACTGTTCCAGAGTGCTGTTGCTGCTTTTTCGGAATGCTTGGATAATCAGGTGAGTCTCTATCTCAATAACAGCTTGGTATAGATGCTCATATTGTCCCAAGGCTTTAAATGTGTTTGTCTTTCTTGCAGATGCAGTTTTGTGCGTCGTCCGGGAGAAGATTCGGCCCTCCCGGATGCTGAGCTGGTTGCCTCCAGGTGAGTATAGGTGCGAATGAGTGGCGCCGGATGACAGAGTAAATGTTCGTTTGTATGGTGCGCAACTAACCTGCTGTTTTCTGTTTTCCCCCTTTTGCAGGCGCGGCCCCAAGATGAAGAATGGAAGAACCGCTACGAAGAAACCCGGAGGATGTAGAATCGCAGGTGAGTATCGGGAATCTGTGTGGGAGTCCTTTCCCAACAGGGGCGGCGATCAGAGAACCAGCCGGATGAGACCGATCGCCGGAAAAGCAGGTAAGGGCTTGTCGCTGTAGTAACTCCTGTTCTTCTTCTTATCTTGTTCCAGACACCGATGGATGTAAAGCACCAACGGGTTTGGCTGAAGAAGCTCGAGGGCAGAGCAGACACGGTGAGCGTTACGCTGCAGGAGTGCAGAATAACACGAAGCGTGTGCTGCTTGCAGGGTGTGGCTTATATAGCCTTGTAAGTAGTTCCAGGTAAAGTAGTTCCTTTACCACACACTGTCTTTCAGGAAAAATAGTCCCTCTGCCACACCCTGGATTAAACAGAAGACTCAGCCTCACAGGCAGATTAAGTAGTTCCATACGTTCAGCCCATCTCATGAGCATGGCGCCAACGGCGCCAAGACTGAGTCCATGAGACTCTGGGGCACCTCCTTGGAGCCTGCCAAGTCCTTCTGGTTGGCGGGGACTGGGGTGGTCCCAACAGCTCCAGGGGTTTTGGAGCACGCACCATGACAGCGCCACACGCGCCCAGGGGGCCTAGATCTGGAAGGTTTCGTTCAAAGGGTGGGCCCTGAGTACATTTCGAGCACCCGCTGTGGTGGTGGAGGGGGCGCTTGTGTGTACTGATGGTTCCAGGGGGTGTTGTCCCAAGGCTGTGTTGATTTGGATGCAGGAGGAGAAGGCCTCGAGTTCTCAGCGCGCCCCACAAGCACTGAGATGGAATTTTGTGCTAATCTTGCGCACACGCGAGACAGAGTGCCGTGGGGAGGCCGTCTACTCCTGCCTTCCCCCTGCGGGTCTGCCTCACTCTCGTGCGCCTCCCCTGCACACCCCTGTGTGCGCGTACAGTGTCTCTGGGAGCACCCGCCGCTCTCCTCACCTTCGGCGAGCGGCCCTCGCCCGGATCGGCTGTTTACTGTGCTGGCCGGCTCATCTCACCTTGTGGCTCCACCGCCACGGCGCACCAGCGTCTCCACACGCCATCTCGGAGGCCTCCGTGGAGCTGCCCATGCCGTCCTCTCTTCTCGCCGGCTTTCTGCCTCATGCATCAGAGCAGCCTGCACTCGAACACTGGTGAGCCGGTGTAGCGAACCGGGGCTCTTCTCAGGGGGTGGGGGCGGGTGCCGGTCTCGACTCCGTGGGCCTGGTCTGGTGCCGGCTGCCGGGTGCAGAGGAATTGCAAAGGCAGTTTCTTAACGATTTTGTGTGCAACCTGCCCGCGGAGCCCTGGAGGGACTGTGCCTACAAAGTACACACACCAATGTGTCCGGATTTCAGCGATTTGTCAGGATTATTAAGGAGCCTTCAGGGAGCTCACTGAGGAGCCGCCATCTTGGGTGGTCCTCTAGCGCCCTCTAGGTAATTCACACAGTCATAATTGGCACCTTATGTACTACTCCCGCCATCTGTAAAAGGCTTAACGAAATAAAGGAACTACACAATGAACATTTTTCACAGAGAGGTCAGGAAATGTAATGAAGATTAGATTATATATCATTTTCTAAAGACCATAACCCCCAGGCTAGATTGCTCAAACACAATGCATATGCCTTGAGATAAAGGCAATGCTGTGAGCCTTAGGTTCGATACCATGGTTGGGCAACTCAGCCCCTCACCTCTAGGTGACACATTGAGTAATAATAGTAACATTGGCTATTACAGCACAGAAACTGGATGCATCTATCATGGAGCACTATAGAACCAACTATTATTTAAGGATACAGGATGTTCCATAAAACAGGGGCAGGGAGTTCCATAATTTTGCAGGATAAAGTTATGACCTTTTGTCTCCATTCCAGCGTTCATGACCCTGAGTGTACGTACATGCAATTTCCATGTAATCTCTGCTTACTTGTTTGTCCGAGGTCATTGATTATTCAAGCCAAATTCCTAGTTTTTGCTTATGTATTTTTTTTATATAGTTTTCTATGCAATTTAGCTTTGAGCAAATATTTCTAGTTTCTATGGTGAAGATTTAAAATCTTCCTTCTACCACCCAATCATTAAATTGACATCGGTCAGGGTAAATGTACAGACCAATGCTGTACCACTGTTTTGTAAAGCAAATTGTCCAGAACAATATTGCTTCTGAACAAATACGATGAAATCAACCAGTATCTTCAAATCAGTGTTCATTGCTTCATAATTTCCATAGATCTTGTTCTTTGAGCACATAATGAAACTTACATCATATATGGGATAATGTACCCCCTACCGTACATTATTTATTATTTTTTAATGTATTGGATATTTATAATGTGCCTATACAGTAAATGGTGTTGCAAGGCGCATCAAGACAAAAACGGGGGCGGGAGGAGCAGGGATGAATAACAAAAAACAGTCCTACTAGGCCTTGAGACATTCGGATCATGCAAGTGCAGTAACAAGAAGTACACGAAGAGAGAGGGAGGTAGATGGTAGTGGCCTTGAGACATTCGGATCATGCAAGTGCAGTAACAAGAAGTACAAGAAGAGAGAGGGAGGTAGATGGTAGTGCCGGTCAGAGCGGTACACGCTCATGCTATTTATTTACTTTAGCATTGATAGCAGCGCCCAAAAACCTGAGTTATCACAGCGCTAGTTTCATTAAGTGCAGTTGACAGGTTAAACAAAGCATGCTTTGGCAGGGCTGCGCCTCATGGTACGGGGATACATCACATTTGCAGGTACAAATAGGTAAAATGCAACATTAGGATGGGTACACGAAATGGGAAAGCCTCTCCTCATGGAACGAGGAGCTACATCAAATATGCAGGTAGAAATAGGTAAAATGCAACATTCGGATGGGTGCACAAAATGGGAAAACAGAATGGGAAAGCCTCTCCTCTCGGGACAGGGGGCTACATTTATTTATTTTTTATTTATTTACATTTATAAAGCGCTCACACAGCCCGCAGGCATCGAGGCGCTGTTACAGGAATTGTTTGTTTTTCTTAGTTGCGTAATTGTGTTTTTTTTTGTCTTAGTTACGTATTTATAACGCGCTTAAACACCCGGAGGTTTCTAAGCGCGGACCCGGGGATCGAACCTGTTGCTGCTTCGTGTCGTCTTGCTTCCAAGACGCGCACGCTGCCGCTGAGCTATCCTCCCGGGACAAGTAAGCAAGTACAGGAGCAAGTACAGATAGGTTAAATGCAACATTAGAGAGCCTCACCTCGTGGTGCAGGGGGCTACAGCAAGTAAGCAAGAACAGTTAGGTTAAATTCAACATTAGAGAGCCTCACCTCATGGTGTGGGCGGCTACATCAAATAAGCAAGTACAGATAGATTAAATCCAAAATTTGAGAGCCCCACCTCATGGTGCGGCAGGCTACATCAAGTAAGCAAGTGCAGATAGGTTAAATGCAACATTAGAAAGCCTCACCTCATGGTGCGGCAGGCTACATCAAGTAAGCAAGTGCAGATAGGTTAAATGCAACATTAGGAAGCCCCACCTCATGGTACGGTGGGCTACAACAAGTGGCACAGCACAGTGCTGACCAAAGTCAAGTCCAGTGGTTGCAGGTGGGTAAAAAGCAAACAAGGCGCAGGGCTGACCAAAGTCAAATCCAGTAGTTACAGGTAGGTAAGGCGGGAGCAGCGCAGGGCTCAACAATGTCAAATCATGTTAAGGTAGGTGCACAATCTTGCAGAGCCGTGCCTCATGGTATGGGGGCTATTGAAGTTGTACAGGTGAGTACATAAGCAAGTTGAACAGCGTTGAGGAGGGGGGCAGAATGGTTGTGGTTGAAGGGCAGATGTGATGGGGGTAAGGAGCCGTAGGGGAGATCTTAACGCACATGCTGAACATACGGCAGTGTGAAGAGCACCAGACAGACCCCAGGAATCGCAGGTGGTGTAGGAGTAGACTGAGGCTCTGAAGATAGTGGCTAAGGCCCGGATCCTAGCATTTTCAGATTTAGGGACAGATAGTGAAATAGACATAAAGCTTGCCGTGCAAGCCAGCAAAGGAGTGGGTGGGCGAGACGGAGTTCCAGACCTCCAGACCTCAGTATCTGACCTCGCAGTTCTGGACACAGTGGCAGGCATTGCATCAGGTGGCGTGCCCAAGTAGTAGATAGAGTGCAGAGGAAGAGTAGTCAGTAGGGTGAAGAGGAAAGGGCTTGCTCTGGAGTGCTGTATGTGCCCAGACATGCCCTACATATGACCCTTAAATTGGACCCTTCGAGGGGGCCGGTGTCACCTGTCGGCTCCCGGAACTGGAGGTTGTTATTCCGGCCCATGGCCAATCCGCAAACTGCAGAGCCGGGCTGAAAGGAGATCCCTGTCTCTGCAGCCTCGAGGCTGCATGGGGACCATGATGGAGAGATCCCCCCCTTAATCTGAATAGTAGCAGCCCGGCTAGGGCTCATCAGCACCTCGGTGTTGTGAGCATGTTGGTTCTCATGCAGTGATGGTAAAGGACATTGCAAGTAACAGAGGAGTTTCACAACCAGAGGAGCAATGACGAAGGCAGAGTTCCTTGATAAAGGCAAGGAACTCCAAGGTGACTTGAGATATTCTTTTTGTGTATGGTAGGGGGTGTTTTCGTATTCCTTATAGTACAGGGCCACACAATGCCATTCCCTTTAATAAGTAATCTCTTGCATAATATAATGTAAGAAATCTTCCAAAAACTGATGAATATACTCAATAAAGAATCAGTTTGGTTTTAAAAATGCAGCTCCTACCGGTGCATGAATTAAACATTCTACCTACCATAAACAGTAAGTTCCTTGTCAATTACCGACTGCAATGTGTCAGAAAGCTACTCTGCAAGCAAGGAATTTGTAAAGCTTTTCATGCTTTAATTAACAGCTGCAGTAACTGCTGCAATTCTCCATTCTGGCTTGAGTAGGATACATTGGGGCTCATTACGAGGTTGGAGGTAGCCATTCCCTTAATAAGGGCCTGGATACCCCCAAACTCGAGTCCGGCACCAGGTCCCGCGAAAGGGGAATTACCGGGCCATTCTGACCTTGGTGGGCTCAGTAATTTCCCTTTCGCGGGACCCAGAGCCGGTATGTCCCCATTCCCATTTGAGCTGGGGAGGATGGTAGCAGCGGTGCTGTTCATAACGGTACCGTTGCTACCATCCTGGTCTGCTCCCAGGTGCCGCTCTGCACGCCTGGTCTGACCAGGCGTCCAGATCGGCACCCGCGAGCTAACTCGTAATGTTGCAGCATGGTAACAACGGCGCCGGTAGCACTACCGGCACCATTGATGCCTTACCGCAACAGTCGTAATGAGGCCTATTGTGATGCCACAATTCAAGTGTAATAACTGATTACAATAGAGTTGTGATGTCCTTTTCTTATTACAGGTCAGTAGTGATGCCCGATATATAAATAGCAGTGTGCATTGTGGAAACCATGAACTGCAGTCACTTAAGAGATCCATTAGAGTTTTATTTGGTAAATCGGCCCTGCATACACGAAGCACCCTTTCCCCCTTCCGTCTGGAGGCCATCTTCAGATTTCTTATCGCACATGCAGAGGTGGGAGTCCTGTTTAGAGATCTAACTTCTGTTCACGATTTATCAAACATCTTTTTATATATAACTTCATGTTACATCTGTGTTGAAGACACAGATAAATGCTCTCATTTGTGAGGGGTTTGGGAGCAATGTCACTCATGAAAATCTCCCCAGATATGTGAATATCAACACTCTTTTCACATTGGGGTCGAGTCCTCTGAGGTGTCCTTTTACTCACCATGTCTGAAATGAAAGCAAAGAAAAGCCTTTTTAGGAATTGCTCCACCTGTAATCTTACCTTAAAATCATCCATGTGGACGACAAGCATGAGGTGTGCTTCTAGTGTTTGTATCCTGACCATGACATGGGATCCTGCCCGATTTGCCAATCTTTTCTAATAAAAACCCCAGAGATTGACACAAAGGACTGGTGGCCTTGTGTGACGAAGGGACAATTGCCTCAGATGCTGCTGCTATTAAGAGCTCAGCTTCTGTCACTCGAGCATGACCCTTGGAAAAGGCCACTTCATCAGAAAGGGCAATAATGCATCAGAAGTCCTCCAGGCAGAAAGTGGCAAGGAGGGATGATCTTGCATGGGCTTTTAAAAACATGCATACGCCTTCCCTTACAGCATATTCATCCTCTGCTGCCCTAAAGGATCATCAGATGGTAGAACTGTTATCTAAACGTCTGTCCACAAGACAGTCAAAGGGGGCCGCACCATCCAGGAACCACTATACTGTGCACCGCCAGCAGTGCCATCAGCAAAGCTTTGTAGGTGACTTCAAAGTCCAAATCATCCAAGACACATTCAATGAAAGATTGAGAACCTGTTGCCATTCATTCCTCCGGGGGACATTCTGGAATATCAAAATGATTTGGACCTTGATGACGCAGAGGTCGTCTTTTCAGAGGAAGAAAATGGAATTACTGGTCAAGCAGCCGCTTCAGCCTTATATTCCCCTTCTGATACCTCAGTGGTCAGTGCAAACAGACATGTGGAAAGAACAGCCTCCCCCAACCTCTTTCGAAGGCACACTACTGGCCAGTGGACATTCTACATACACTGAAAGCTCTCATCATGCAACTGCATACTAGAGTGTCAGACCTCTCTCAGAGGCCACAAATCTGATCAGACACACTGCCACAGCATCCGGATCTGCTGTGTTTGAGAGACCAGCTGCCACTAACCTGCTTTGCGTGAGTACGCCTCAAACTATTCTATTATCTATTATCTATTATAATAATAATGGACGCTTTACTTCTACAAGGTTACACAAAACAGATTTTGAAATGCTCGAGCAAAAGAGCTTGGTACTTCCCAATGGACAATTTACTCAACAGAAAGAAATACCATCCAACAACCATTTAGTATGCGTCACTACTTTTGCCATTTGAGTAATTAGAGGAATCTGGTGTTATGTGCGATAAGAAATCTGAAGATGGCCTCCAGGCGGAGGGGGAAAGGGTGCTTCAGTATTTGTGCTGTGCACCACCACCACCAGAGTGGTCCCCAGGTGCTCAGGCGGATCTGAAAAAGGAGGGAGGGGGGTTAGTAGGGTGTAGAGAGTGAGCTGTAATGTACTGTTGGTAGCTTCAATTCGGTTTGCACTGTTCGCTGATCTTGAGTGTGGTTATTGGGTCGGTGTGTGTCCGCATGTGCATATGATCCAGGTTATGTGTTGTTTGTCTCTTGTTGGAGTGTGGTGAAGTACATGCGGATTGCTGTGCAGAGAAGTGGTTGTGTGACTTTCTGTATGGGAAGTGTATGGGGAAATTGAGGTTTACGGGTTTTTTTTTTTTTTCTTTCTTCTTTCTCTTTCTTTCTTACCTCTTTTGTCTTTGTGTTTCTTTGCTCCGCATTATCTTGTGTGTTCGGTATTGTAGTTTGTCCGACTATTTTGAAGGTATGATGAGGGGTGGCAGTTTGCCTCTATTTACTTTAGTGGTTTGTGTACATGGCTGGAGCGGGCGTGTACCCCCACGCTGGGGTTGGGGATGTTCAGGTTGGTGGATTCTGATCCCTTACTGCAAATTCCTGTGTGGAGTCCTTACCTACCTATGTTTCCTCTGTGAACATAGTGTCCTTTTCCCCCGCCCTCCTGGTCCCTCCCTGCCCATTCCCGTGGGATGTCCTAACCTACTAATGTTTCGACTGTGGGCTAGCGCTTTGTGGACATGGCATCCTCCCCCTGCCCTCCGGTTAGGGAAGATTAGGTTAGGGGCGCTGGGTTCCCTCTCTGGGATTCTTGTTTCCTGCTGTGTATATATCCTTCCTAATTGTTTCATTCTGGTTCTGGACTAAAGAGACAAGTTTTTAGTAGTTTTCTGAATTGAAGATGATCCCTTGTGTCGCGTATGTTTTTTGGTAGCTCATTCCAGGTTATTGGTGCCAGGTGAGAGAAGGATGACCCTCCACATTTTCTTTTGCTGTATGGTTTTGGTTCTAGGCGGATGTCGTGGCTTGATCTGAGTGGTCTTGTCAGTTGGTAGATATTTATTTTTTCTTTTAGGAACTCTGCTCCTTGACCGTGGAGTGCTCTGTGCGTTTTAAACTTAATGCAGATTAATCTAGTACCATTATCTATTAAAGGCAATTTACCTTCACCCTGTATTGCCCTTAACTGGAGTAAAACAGATTGCTTTAATAGCATGGTATATCTGTCACTTACTAACACAAACCTCACAGATTAGTTTCTATGTGGTCCTTATCTTAGTTTATGCTGTGTGATAAACTGAACATCATACTGTATACACAATTGAATACTCGTTTTACTTGGAGCTGTTGCAATAGGGATGTACCTACCTTTTACTCTTCCATTATCTAAATGTGTTGTCCTCATTTTTTATTATTCTACACGTGAAACACATTCACTTGAGTGAATGTCCCCTACATACAACATTCGAAGAATTTAAGCTACGAACAGGTAAACCTGTTCCCTGTTCCTTTTGAAGATGATTAGAATTGATGAAATTCCATACAATGGGCTAGAACTAATTCCTACTCATTATATTGTTGAATAATTTTGTCTAATGGAAGACTGACAGCACCAGACTCATTTGAGTGGTGCTGTGCAAGTAATATATTTTAACCAACATCCATCTCACACCCTGTTGATTTATGGTCACACAATGCATGGCCTAGCTTATTGTATGTATTTATTTACCTTGTAGTGTTGAATTGCTCCTGATAAAGACGAGGCGTTTGAACTCTTCGTCAAGACGAGTACCCTTACACCGGATTCATCTATGTTGATTGCATAAATGTATGATTACATTAACGTACATCAACCAGTGTAATGGGCAACATGTATTGTATATTGATGTAGTACACTAGTAGGCCTGGTTTGTTCATTAACGAGCAGTTGTTGCACTGCCACTACCAAGTGGTTGTGACAACCTAATTTTTCTAACGTGGGCCTCATGATTCAACTAGATATGACATTTCTGCACTGCACTTTATTGTCAGCACTTGTAGCACTTTGATTAACTGTTGCAATTTGTAACCTACATAGGTGTGTAAAATTGCTTTTAACTTGCACAGTTTATGCCATATGGCTGTGTTATTTGTGTCTTGGATGGTGTATTTATATATGGATAAGTGTAACCAATGATTTTGTATTTTCAATTATGCTGTATTGATTAAAATGCATTGAATTATATCAGTGTGTTCTGGATGAATTTAAGTACTTGGTTCTATAGGGTCTAGCACCCATGAGTACAGAGTAGGCGATTTGGCCACCTATAAGTGGATAATTAATTTAACAATGATTGTTAGCATTATTTCATATGTCCAAAGATATTAAATCTCAACCTTCTGACACTTATTCTGAGGAAGAGGCTCGTCCGGACCAACGCTCTACATATTCCTCCTCCAGCAATGACTATAACGCAATCTGTTGCCAACTGGCATGGAACCTATAGAGTAGGGGGCTGCAACATGCTGCTCGCCAGATGTTTTGGACTACAACTCCCATGATATCTCACCATTGACTATTCTGGATAGGCATAATGGGAGTTGAAGTCCAAAACATCTGGAGAGCTGAAGGTTGCAGATGTTCATGGGATTCTCTGCCTGATGAAATTGGAGCGTTCCACTCCACAACGTCCAAGGTGTCAAAAAACTTCAATTTACTACGAGCACACAGAGAAATCTTGTTAACGAATCCTATCCATCCATCCCTATCCTGGAAGATATTTGGAAAGACAATCTGGAAGCCCTAAAAGATCCCAAAATAGCACCGACCAGAAAGGGAGAGCTAGGACAAAAATTACAGTGCATCCGACAATGCCCCTAAATGCCTGAAAACACAGCCAGGTCCAGACTCAATAGTCTCTGCGGTGGCGAGGAAATGGTCCTCCAATATCCCTTCCCCATGCACAGTTATACCTGACAAGGTAGGGAAACAGCTGGATGCATTTGAATAATGAGTAATAATCAGCAAACGCAATCAAGTCAACAAATTATATAGCCATTATTGCATGCTATGACAGGGTTCAAGCTGAGTCTATTCTTGTAGTTCTTGCCTGGCCATAAAACAAAGGAAGACTTGTCACTTCTTAGAGAGGGGAAAGCTGCATCCAACCACACCATCTCAGTGGCGGTAGACCTTGCTAGCAAAGGATTCAGTCAGATGGGTAACAGAGCACAGCTAGGGCTAACTAAAAGCCACTCATTTCAGTCCTGATGTCCATACCAAAGTAGTGATTTGCCCTTTGGTGGGGTGGACCTATTTGGCAAAATTGTCAGAGGGCATGCACCTAGCGGACACGACATACACAGAAACAGCACAAAACCTGGATGCCCTTCAGTATCACAGGCTGTATAAGACAGTTCATTCCAGGCAACGTTTCTCCAAAACTGGCAGGGATTCCACACATCCTGCTGCTCCCATTCCTACAGAGACACCTCTTATTCCATGTGTGAGTCGTTCAAAATGAGGCCCTATTCCTATCAAGGTAGCAGACGATATGGTGCCTCACACCTGAGGGGCCAGTCCACCAAGCAATCAATACTTCCTTGTCCAGCCACCCCCACTCTTTAGCTACCCATTGAGGGGGGCCCCATCAGCATTTATACGTTAATAGCATCGCCATTGAAAATCAACTAAAGACTCTTCGGGTGGATTGGTAAGTGTCGTTAATGGCAGTCAGCAAAGTAGCATACAGATAATCCATAAGACTGGACACTAAATTAACGATCCAGCTGTACATGGCGCAGCAACCCCACTTTCCAGGCTTGTAGGGTTTCCATACAGTAATGCACAGGTTTTTCAATGGAAAGGGGTGGTCCATGCATCATACAGTGGCAACCGTGTACAATGCTTCAGGCAGTTTCAGCGTGAACTACATTATTTTCATAGTACAGCCTAGAAGCATTGGTTAGGCTCTCACACCTTGGAGAGGAAACTTTGCAAGAAGCAGCAGACATTTGCAGATACATTTCTATTGAGTCAGTGGTTTTTACTATAACTACAGTTCTCACATGACAAAGGTAGTACTTGTCTGCCTAATGTTGCTAATTCTACCTTCTGAAGACATCTCGCCTGGTGAGTGGTGATCTAAAATACGCCTGCTTGTGCCAAACAGGAACTACGCCAGAATTGGGTAATGTAGAAGTGAGCATTATACCTAGAATACATGTTGATTCTGCTTGACTTCTCTGCAGCCTTTGACACCATTGACCACGGTATCCTGCTTCGGGTTCTGAAGAAGGCAGGAATTTCGTGGGCCTCCGTTCCTGGCTCACATCCTTCCTGGCAGAACGTACACAGATGGTATCAATGTTCCACTTTTTATCTTCAGCCAGAACTTTGTCTTGTGTGGTCCCTCAGGGTTCGTCACTGTCCCCGTTACTTTTTAACTTGTATTTGCGCTTCTTGGCTGACTTGATGCAGGAATTTGGGGTAAAATTCTGCACATATGCTGATGATACTCAGCTACTCTTTCGGATGGATTCATCTAGTAGTGATCCACCTTCCCAATTGAGAAACTGCCTGATAGCAGTAGGGCACTGGATGGAAAATAATTGGCTGAAATTGAAAGGGGAAAAAACAGAGGTTATGGTGACGGGAGACTCTGAATCTCAGGCATTTTGGACTGATGATTTCTGGCCAGTCTCACTGGGTCCACAGCCCCTCCCTGTGAACTCAGAGAAAAGTCTGGGCATCAAAGTTCAATCCTCTGGCTCTCGGGAACTGCAAATTGCATCCATCTGCAAGTCTGGGTTCATCTATTAAAATATTTTGAGAAAGACACTGCCTTATCTCCCTCTGAAATACTGCCATAAATGTGTCACTGCCATGGTCCTGGGAGCTATTGATTACTGTAACAGCATTTATTTGGGACAACCAGTATGTTTGATTTCAAGACAGCAGCTACTACAGAATGCGGTTGCCTGTCTGGCTATATGAGCTAGACGGATCTCCCATTTCATTGATCTTCTGCGTTCATTGCATTGGCTTCGGTGCATAGCTGTATAGAGTTTAAGGCTATGTGCATTACCCACCCGGCTAGGCTAAGCTCAACCCGTACGTCCCTGGTAGGTGCCTGAGGTCTGAATCCCAAAGGGATTCTGAGAGTCCTGAGTTTTCAAAGAAGTCTGCTGGGGGGACGTGCCTTCTCCTGTTTCGCACCCATTATGTGGAATAAACTTCCTAGGGGCTTGCGAAATATTGACGATTATCTGCTATTTCGAAAGCCTTGAAGACCTTTAGTTCTGTAACAGATAACGTCTGGTGAAGGTGAGGTTGTTTTCTTCATCCGCCCGCTTTTTCCTTTCAGCGCCTAGATGCCTATGGCTATAGTAGCGCTCTATAAATGCCGTTACATTACATTACATTTAAGTTAAGACAGGTGTACAACAACATAGAACAAGGCAGTTAGAGGCACACATTTACATGGCAGCCACATATGGCTGAACTAACACAAGAGAGAGAGACATAAATGTACACAAACGTATGACCCACTTTCATTTCTGCCTGCATGAAACATATTGCTATGGACCAATGGGTGCTTTCCATAATGTCCTAGTGCTACACACTAGACTTTGTGCGCAACAACTTGTTACCCTTGTCTCACAGACTGGAAAAGTGTCTGGACCTTCTGCCTCAGGAGGTCAAGACTCCCTGCACAAGCACGCCATAGAGTGGATTTCACAATGCCAGCGAAATCAAGTCTACTTCCATTTGTTTCTAATTTGCAAGAAGTGGGATAATAGAGACCAGTCCTGGACCTCCATCTTCTCAACTTTGGTGGATCTACAGATGTCATCACTCCCTCTCTGGGGAAACTATCTTACCATATGGCCTAGGTAGGGCAGCTGCTACTAGATCCTGACCCTGGGGGTGGCTGCCTGAGGAAGACCCATATGGGTGGAGACAACCCTCATGGGAGGGAAGGAGTATCACTGGCAGGAACATGGTATCCCCTTTCCACTCAGGTTATAACACCAATCCCTTGAATTCTGAAACCTGTATGGCATATTGTGATATATATTTAGTCCATCCACTTTGCAATGATAGTAGGGCTCTTTCTTGAACTTTTTGCAAAACGACTGAAATGAGGAAGAGCACAAGGCCAATCTGGAGCACTGAAGCTGCAGAACTAGACACACGCTCGAGTAGTTGTATGGATCGAATTGGTGCCGGGACATTTAAAACCCCGGCACTGCGAGGAAGATGGATAACCACTACACCCGATGTGGGTTGGGAAGCGAGGAAGAAACTAGCTGTAGCAGGGAGCACGAGAGCTACAACCGGCACCGGCATGAGAAGCTCAGAGGTTGAAGGTACGCCGCACGTAAGCCTGCAGCAGGAGACACTGTGGAGAGGAGGCCAAGGCAGAGCAGGTACCGGAGAGTGGATGGGACGCCAACAGAAGGAGGAGGTGCCCCACTGGAGTAATCAAGGAGCGTGGAGAACGCTGAAGCCACCACAAGAGACCAGTGAGCCCACAGAGGGGAAATGGGACACTGGGGCACTTCGCAGCATATACCGCATGCAGAGGAAAGACAGTGACATTTGCAGGCTGAACCTGAGCAAGGGCGCTGGGATGCTGAGTGCATTAGGAACTGAAGAGGGATGGACAAATTCCCCCCCCCCACCCTATAAGGTACATGGCTTAGAAGAAGAACAGGAGAAACTGTGATCGCCCATACTATTTTGGACCGATTCCCAGTGCTCCAATGATCAATCAATAGGCCGAGAGGTACCCGCTCAGCCAGCCCTACAGACCAGGAGCAGTACAAACCTTACCCGGAGGGGATGAAGAGCCTCAGGCTGCAATTAAGGAGACTTCAATTGACAGTATCAATTAAAGCGCCAAGAAGCCACGCTGCTGACGTTGTTAGAGACATCACGACACAGCCACGTTAGACAGGAAGCACACATGCCATCCGCACATCGGGACACAAACACACACCCAAATACACGAAGAACACGAGTGTACCGTTCTATAAGTTAGATGACAGATACATATTCATACTGTCATTGCTTTATTAATTTGTCAGAGCTCCAAATCACGGTCTCCGAACCAGTGATCTGGCCGACTCAGATGATGAACCAAAACCCCAGCTGGAAACGAGAGTCGATCTCACGCCGACAGACAGAAGCTTGCAACAAAGATGTTACAACGTGAGACAAGTGTTGCATGATGTGAGCGGGCACTCTCATATACTATGGTGGTACACACAAGTTACAATGCAGACACGTAGTTGTTCTTATTACCTTGAAAAGGTGCACTAAGAGTTGAGAATAATTTCGGGTCCCAGTCCTGGGGACCTTCAGCTCTAGCCAACCACAATTCAGTATCCTTGGGGTGGGTAGCAACGGGCAAGAACCAATGGTAAGACCCTCACACTGAAATATTGTTTAGAGATAGTAATTTGGGGAAGGACCAGGCCACCTGACATGCGAGGACCAGTAGATCAATTGATATATGGGACAATATAGGTTATTAGGCTCCCGACGTCCAATCCCAGATGGCGATAGGTTTTCAGGAGTAGGGCCCAGGTTGTGCCATCACTATGATGCCATCAGGATACAAAACTGGCCTGTGAGCCAGGGAACGTTGAGATGTCATTGGATTTTCTTCAATCTTTGTACTGATCAATGTTGGTTTTGGCTGTATTTAAACACGGTTTGAACTTGCTGTCTGGCTGGGTCTACGTTCCTTTTGGGGGAAGGTGTTGGGCCTTACGTGAGTTCGCGAACTCCTAGTAGCCCTCAAACCTACCTGGGAGTTTGTCCCCAACAAGTATGAAACAAATGAAAGGACGTTGAAGACCCAGTGGCTGAAACAGGCAGACTGTTACATGTGGAGAAAGCCCTGGCAAGAGAGAATAACAGGCAACCTATTGTGAGTCTGCGACCCGCACCCAATCATAAAGTGAACATTGTGAAAGTCTTGGCAGGAGACTATACTAGGAAATGTGATTGCAAGTCTGGGACCTGCACCCAATTGCGAATAAACTGTGAGATGGGGAAGGGAACCACACCCATTGGACATGAAAGTAGAATAAATCGTGAAAGCTAAGGAGAGCAAGAGAACCCCTTGACTGTGTGAAATCTAGGGCAAGGGGAAGGGAGCCATACTCCCTGGATTGGAAAACTGCATATTTTATTAAAGAGATCTGTTATTGTGAACTATAAAGAGCCTGAGAAACCTGAGCATTGTGGAACTTTATTTCTTTATTGTTGCACCTTTTGGAACTTTATATTGGAACTTTGGAAAATGATACAGATGGGCAGTTGAAAGACTATATCCCTCTGCACTTTATTTTGAGTTTATCATGTTAGGGTCAGGTTAGGATTATGGACACAGGACGGAGAACTCTTTACTTTTGGACATTCTGATACTGACATCCTTTAGTTTTGTTGAGTCAGGGAAACCCCTCATATCGATAGGGCGAGATGGGTCATTCTCCAAACCTCTTTTTTCTTTAATGAAAGTCTATAGCAACCATCACCATGCCCCTGTATTCGAGTCTTACTCCTGATTCCTTACACAACACATTTTTTACAGTCCTAGTCATTCCAAATGATGACAGCAATTACCCACTAGCCCACCAGCCAGACCCCAAAGCGAGCCAAATATACTTCTGTCCTGCCACACATTTGGCATAAACTGGCCTAGGGTACGACAATTTATATAAGCTAGGGGACAGAAAGCTTACTGGCGGGTGGTTAGAGACACACATCGGTGGTGCAGGTGGAGGGGGAGGTGCAGAAAGAGTGGAAGGTGCAGGATAAATGGAGGTGAAGAAAGAGTGGAAGGTGCTGAAGGAGAGAGTTGCAGGTACTGGAGGAGGAGAGAAGGCCAGAGAGGTTGGAGGAGAGCATTAACAAGGAAGGACGAGAGCAGAAGAGGTGAACATCGAGGAGGGGAAAGAACAGATGAGATTGGGAAGGTGAAGAAGAGGGGGAGGAAACCAGAAACAAGGAGACATGATGGAGGGTGGCCCCTGGAATGTGTAGGGACAATGAAAGACAGAGTAGGAAAGCAATAGCCTAACTGGTGTCTGAGAGGAGTAGGAGACAGAAAAATCACATGGCGGAACGTCAATGAGGTAAGATGAAAAGCCAGGCTCAGTGACAGGTTCCTAGTGTGCCTGCTTGACAAGGAGGGAAGTCAGAATGGCCTGAATAGAAGGTTCATGTTCTTGAGACAGGAAAGGGGGCCAGGCCCCCACTCATCTGTCATAATGTTCATCATACCCTGCATGTCAGAGCTTAACCTACACCCACAAGTAGTCTAAATGCTTACCTTGGGCTGCAGCAGGTTTTGCAAGAGAGAATAGTGTTGTTACTGATGCAAGGCTCTGAAGAGAGTTGGATCTCTGTACTTGGTGCAAGAGAAATCAGTACCCCTTAGCACCTGACGGGCTTACTATTAGCAAATATCACCATGGGTCTACCTCTAGTTTGTATAAGATCCACATTTTTATTGTTTTATTGCTTTCGTGTGTATGATAAACATTAGATGTTATCAATATCTTCCCTACAGAGTTTTATCACTAAACGACAAGTACTTGCGCTTGCAAGTTAGTGTCTTACATACTCAAAAATACATTAAGAAGGCTCTCACTCTCTTGTTGAACATTTATGTATGTTGACTCTCTTGTAGAGATAATATGGGCATTACAAGTGTATAGTCAAACAGTATGCAGCTCCCAATATTAACAATAACATAGTTAATAGAGTCCCTGCATACAACTCTTCCAATCACTTTTAAAATACTATAGCAAGCTACAGGGAATCAGCAATGTGTGTGTAGTTAATGTGGGCAAGTAAAACTTTAAACAATGCTCACAGCAGTGCTGTCAAGATTAGTGAACCAGGGGACAGGTGAGGTTATACTGGTTACAAATAAAACTGGCATAACCTCTCATGGCAATTAACTATGAACAACCTAAAAGAAGCCTAAAGCAATAGGTTAAAATGAACAGATAAAGCATTTTAGATTCCGCTGCAATGATTCCTCCCGCCCGTCCTCTGCGCTTTGGCGGATCCACTTATCCTCACCAAAGAAATATGAGGGGCCGCACAGGCTGGTGGTGTGCTCTGTGCTGAAACTCTGTATCATGAACATCTCAGTGTGGCATCAGAATTTTTTATTTTTTTTTTATTTACTTTATTGTTTAACGTGCAAACCTAGCTGGAGAGCAGCAGAGCACTTTACAGGGTATGGGTAGCCACCGTTGACAATAGCGCAATACTGTGAGTTGTGGTCTCTGCATCCATTGGGAGTAGTCCATGATCATGTGGTGTTGAAAAACACTTTATGGGAACATTTTGATAGTTTTATTTTTGTGTTTATTTCCATCAATAACATCCTTATTTATACCCACATGTTCAAATGACATGTTGATATGGTGAGGAGATTTACCCCTCTTTAAACTCCTTGGACCTGATTAAGAGTGTGGTGAGGTAAACAAGAGGCAGACATGGAATCACTGCCATTTTTACTGCACCACCAAGATAAGTGTTTCAGTACAGAAACTCTCTAAAAATCGCCTGATTTTGTGTGCTGGAACTGCGCTCCACACAAAACTATTACCACATGTGATATTACCTTGTGCAATAACTGATGCATGCGATAATAACACATACCCATTGTGTCCTAAGGGACAACAAACTGGGGAGTAACTAATATGCCTCCATTACTCTGAATCATGCAGACCATTCAAGTTGATGCATGCTTGAGGCAAATGGTAACAGTAATTTCAATTTGGGGTACACCAACAAACTTCATGAGGCCCATTTAATTTTGGCAAGCTAAAAAAGAACGTTAATTCCATGTACACAGTGTGACGTTTTAGGGATTCGTTCTAGCCCCACAGGAAGCTAGCCTGGATGAAGATAAGTAGCAGCAGTTTTGTCATGGCTTACTTCAACTTCAGTTTGTGAAGAACATTGTTTTTTGGCGTTTGTTACTTTTTATAGGCGTTTTGTTAATAACGTGTCCAAAATGGTTGTGCCCAGTACTGGATTGATCAGGAAAGTGGCTTCATATGTTTGGAATACACAAGATAATAAGGTAATTTTTTTGTAATAGGTATAAAGGTTTTGTAAACCATGAATACAATTAAGAAAAGGTAATTTACCTCATTTGCCTTATCCTGGATGAACATATTTTGTAGAAGAGGATGCTTCAGTGAGGGAATAGAAGTTATTCTCTTGCAGCAGCGTCTGAAAAAACACTTGATTGCATTGTGCCACTGTTCTCTTTAGAGCTTTGCCACCAGCTGTGAGTAATTATACAGTTTCTGATAAGGATTTGGTGACATTCAGTAGAAGAGTGCACTGATAATTAAAATCTGATGACTCTATGCTGATATATTGTGCTAGGCTGTTGGTTGTTCATCATGATTACCTATCTTCCAGGTTCTGCAGGCAGAACCATTGCCCTGTCTCAAATGCACAGAGAGTGATTCACCGAAACGTTTCTTGAATCTGTTCCCTGAACTCAGATTTATATGGAGTGGTTTATAGTTTGATAGATATATGATGGATACATAGGTAAACTATGCTACTGAAAGATCAATCACAGTTGGATTGCCATATTACCAAAATAACCTCCAGCAGAAAAATTACAGAATCAAGTGTTTGAAGGGTGTCATGATTAATAGCTTGGTGGGGTCCCAGGCCAAACTGAAACTTTGCAATTCATTCACCAATCACTATATTTGATGGCTGGTAATGACCAAAGAAGTGCACCAGTGTTGTAATTTTGCACCAAATGCTGTATAACCAAATCAGGGAAGAGTTTAGCCTGAGGTATGTAAAAACATGTTCAATCTCACCACATTCTAGCCATATATTATCTATGTATTTTGTAATTCAACAGATGTACTTGCAAAGGAATCCTTACCTACACTGCTTTCGGTAGTTGAAGAATGATTAATCAAATTAAACATGTATTTTCTATCAATGAAATTCCTTCAACAAGCAAATTGGCTTAACTCTTTGTAAAGCGTATTGTGAGGGTGCTTAAATAGGCATATGTTCTAAACCCACCTCCCTCTTTTAAATAGGCTTTTTTTAAAAACCTTTGCAGATTAATATTTGTCCCTCTTCCAGCTATTTCCCACAGTCAGGCTGTCAAAAGTAAATTTGAAAAAGGGAAAGTTATTCCTCCATCCAACACTCTAACACAACCTGGATGAGTGAATTATGATGGCAGACTCTGATCTCAGCGTAACAATATTACACATGTCTCTATACAACTTTCCCTATTCTTTTGTCACTTTCTTTCATCATCCCACAATTATTTCCAATATTTTTTAAAAACTAAAATGATAATGAACCTTAAGTAATTATATAAATTGCAGAGGATAATCATAAAGTAAGTACCAAGAATTTGGAAGGAGTCCAAAATACCAAAATGAAATGTCTAGGTCGAAATAAAAACTCCCAAATACAATGTCAATATCAGTTCGGTTCTGCACAAAAAGTGTGTAGATTGCACAACAAATACATTGCAATCTTATTGCATTGAGATGTTTTTTTAATGAATAGGTTAACTGTTTCTTAGCATTGGCCTTCGCATTTAAACAATCATGGAGTATTCAGTTTCACACTTTTGAAATAATAGAGGTCTGACTTCGGGATAGAATAATCCTGATCCAATTAACATGTATGCAGTAAAATAAGATGTGCAAAAATGACTATGAAGGAAAAGTGCTGAATGTAATGGATTTGGGTAGAGGAGAAAACTAAGGGGGAAAGCATGCAATGTTTACGCAATTATCATATTAAGCATTGTTATTAGACATTGCCTGACAAAGGTTGTCCTGTAAGAAAGTCAGCACTATTATGATATATAGGGATAAGCACTCCTTAATCTCTAAACTTTCCTACAGACCAATATGACTTGACATCTTTTCTAAAGCTAGATCATGTAATTTAGTTATTCCGATAGTTGGAAAATCGTGTATTGTGCTTGCCCAGAAAGTCATTAATTGCACTAGTGGTATAATTTGGAATAGCATTGGGAAAAAGAATTACATTGCACCAACACTAAAGGTCAATTACGCAGGTGATAACTAATAAAATTGATCCTGTATTAGATCAAAAATGTAGGACCAATCACAACCTTATGGAAGAACAACTAATCAGTCACAGGGCAGCCATATTTGATGGTGAAGCAAAAGGAGGTTTGACTATTGTTTATTCTGTGGATTTCAACTGTTCAAGTCAATGTCAATTTTAGGGAGACTTCTAGAAGTTAATGATGAGAAGAATTTACACATGATGAGGTATATCGTGTCTGCTAGGGACTCGGGTGCAATCAAAAGCAAAAAATAAAAAAAAATTGCTAGCACTCCCAGAGATATAAAAGATAAAGTTTATTTGCAAGCCCACAGTCAAAATATATGTAAACTAATAGGAAAACCTAGGAAAGAAAAGGTTACATTTTATTGAAAATTATAATATATGCAAAAGAAACATCATTGGGTGATCACAAAATGAGAACAAGACATTTCAACCGGTGATGGCGGCTGCACACCAGGTTATGCCAGGGGTCAAAGTGGTGTAGACAACCATCAGTCTCAACATGGGAAGGGGGAGGGTGGAGGAGGCATCACCACTAAATAGCCCTGCAGACAACCCACAACTCTGCACAGAGTAAAGCAAGGAGAACCCCCCCTCCCTCCCCAGCACACCACAATATACAACACTGGCAGGCAGTGCTCCAGATAGGATTTTGCGGTGGGAGTATTTTACACCCTATTTTTAAACTTTGAGAGTACATGTGATTTCAAGAGAGTAAAAATGACTTTTCTCATTGACAAGAGAGTAAAATGTAAGCGACATCCATCCAAAGAGTGCAAAACTGTATGGAAATCATTAATATGCGGCAGCTTTCTGCATTGTGACAGAGTCCACCTTTCCTTATTTCACTAAACTCTGGCCATTTGATCTCCCCTGTATATATTTAAATGTTGAAAACACATAAACCTAGCCAATTTCATAGTAAAGCAAACATGAATTGTATTGTGTGTTTTGAGGTTCGATAACAGAATGTTCTTTTGATGTTTAATGAAAGTCCTCATTTCCTAGAGCTATTACTACCTAATTCTATGCCAATGTTAGATACAACAGTGCAAAGAGGTAAGGACTCCATGCTAAATTCTATATCTAATCTCATTGTCAAATGGTTATTCCGTAGTGCTTTTGGAAAAGTGCTGTACATAGAACATATTGATCACAATCACTACTAAACCGAAGTCAGTACTCCTTTATCAAACTCAAAAGGATGAAAGGCTGAGTTGGCCTTGCTGGGATTCGAACCTGCAACCTACAGATAACGCACAGATTGCAGCAATGAGTACTCAACCGGTTGAGCTATCTTATTGGCTAGCATCCTTCAGAGGTTGGTAAACTGAGTATCGACTGAGGTATTATAATCACAGTGCCTAGATGTTGGACAAACCATGTATGATGGTGGTATAATTGCTACATAAAGTTAAATACCTATCTGGATTATTACAGAGACAGGTTTTACTGAATTTCTATATTATTTAGAAATGTAACTTTCATTTGTTCATTTTTGAACAGCGATTGCACTTCCAGGAGAGTTAGGTGTTGGATGTTTTAATTGTAGAGTTGAATATTTGAGAGGCTAGAACACCTGTCAATGGTGTAATGAATCACTCACCCTTGAGCAAAGACTGCTGCCACTGATCATTTATAGTAATGCACCCCAGTGATTGCAAGGTTGAATGGATGTAAACTAGACCGTGCATACTCATCATTTTACACACTGTTTTTATAATTAGTATAAATCAAATTATCAGTGTAAAAATTATCTGCCTCTGCATGATTATCCACACAGCACAGGAACTCTGAAAAATACAATTGCGCAATACTGGTTTGCTTTCACTGGGGCAAAAAAACATAATTTGTTACAAAAGATTAATTCTCAATTATACCATCCTAAAATGTTAGGAAAATAAATATGCACAGTGCTTCGGTTAGCTCCATGAGCATCAACACAGCAGAAGCTGAATGGAAAGAAATCATTCCCTTTATGACAGTGTGCAATTTCTTTTTTTGAAAGGCTTCAGAGAAATATGTTCTGTTTCAGAGGCTTTTCTCCATGAAATGCAGTTAGATCCATGTAGATAAAAATCAAAAGAAGCGTTCTGGTTTCTGTCAAGTAACCTGACCTTTGCTCTACCCTCTGCTCTAAACTGTGTGTAAATGTACACAGGAAAATAATAAAGCTGACGTGTTTACAAGATTTGCATACGTAAAAAGACCTAGTAGGCACCTTATCTGGAGGCCTGCTGGCAGGGACGGATACCATGGGTGGCCAAAAAGGAGGAGGTGCGAGCAAGCGCCACCACTAACTAACTCACTAAAAAACTCATGCCTTTACTTACACCTCTCAAACTCTAAACAAAACACAACCATAGCTATGTTGCTCAACAAACCGCACACACTTCACTACACCACAGCAACGAAACAACCCACACATAGCCCCGCATAACAGCACATGACAACTACCAACCAGATAATCACACCTATGCTCAGTGAACAGTGTAAACCGAACTGAAGCTGCGAACAGCACACCACAGCACTCTTGCACTTTTTCCTGCTCAGTCCTACTAACTTACCCTACCCTCTTGCTTTTCAGATCCGCCAGAGCGCCAGGGGACCACGCCAGTGGTGATAGTGCACGATATAAATATCCTTTAACATAACATAACAACACACTTGAATGTGAAGTTCATTTTCAAATTATATCCAAAACATGAATCAACAAAAAATATTGTAAAGTTGAGTAAACAGAGAGATATTTTCATGTGTTTACAACCTGTGGGAGCAAGAAAGGAAAATTGATAATGAACTGAAGCTAACTTCTAATTGAGATACTACTTTTTAGAGACAATTTACTGAGATGATACTATTCCCGGTTCCATGTCATTTCATCGTGGGATGTTTTTTCGCGTTTTCGGGTTTTACTACAGATTATTTTACACAAAAACCTCATCAAATTTAAAAAATTTTTATTTTTGGGCGGGTTCCCCCATCCACTTTAATTGTTTTTGCTATTCTCAAACACCCACATCCCAAACATATATTTGTCTAACTCCCCCTAAAAATTCGATTCGTTTTTTGTTGTTAAAAGAATCGCGGTAAAAGCCCCTGTAAAAGAATGTCCCACGATGAAAGGACGTACCCCTATTCCCTAATATTATTCTGTTCAGACTATACCTAGTATGAGTCATATACATAAACGCGATAAATACTTAATACATGGACCTCAATCAAGAAATAAAAGCCTTTAATGAGAAATCAGCCATTTTTCTTCAATTACTTTTTGAATTGGCAACCTGATAAATTCAATATATAAGAATATTATGCTAATTCCAAATGTAAGTTCAACAGTTATGAGTTGATATGTTTAATTAAACTACTTTATTAACTCACCAGTCTATATGAAGGTGTAGGTTCCCTTATGTTTTGGAAGGATTTTCTGCACAGAGGAAGCAAAGGAATAAATCCAAAGGCCTTCTATCCGTATTTAATGTGCAATGTATATAAAACAATTTTCAAAGTATGTAAATGAAGCAATTTTGTGTTGGTTTCAAAAGAAAAACAAGAGTAAAAAATAATAAAAGGTCAGAGTAAAAATAGGCAATTATACAAAGGCCGATTTAAAGCAGCTTTACATCGCTAACAGCAGACATTATATGACAGCACCCTTGGGTGTTCTACTATTTTGAATCAGAGTATAAATACTTCTAGTGGGTGTAAAAGCTAGACAGGTCATGTAGAAAGCCCTTTTTTTGTTAGAAAGATGAACTGGCTGCCACGTGCAAGCAGATTGACTATTGATTATGAAACTCAGTCGCCATTTCAAGAGGAAAAAAGTTCATAAACCAAAAGGCATTAGATAATATACACACTCCAGTTGTTTGAAAAAAAGAAACATCTATGTATTAATCTAAAATAATTCCACAAGAATAGCAAACAATTTAAGTCAAAAGGGATCATGAATAATAATCAATTGACCCACGTTTTCCTAATTGCCGATCCTCACACAATAGAAGTTTAACCCCAACAGTTCTTCTGGAGGTCTAACATATTGCAATTTCATGTGTTTCTCTTTTCATAGTGATATATTTTATTTGTTACAATTATAAATACATGGCAATGTCACTAATCATGTTGGTGGCTGTACTTAATTTGACACGTTGAAGGACATACTAAATAGGATAATGCATCTTAATCTGTGACGGACACTAGCTAATTAATGCTAACCATTCCATCATCTCATGCAATCCTTTCCCATGGCTATTTAATTTCAAGATCCTCATTTGTTCTTTTTTATCTAGCACATTTTCAAAATTAAGTCCTTTATTGGTATTTCTAATTACTTCCAATATGAACCATTCCATATTATCTTCTGTATGATTGAGAGCCAAATAGTGTGATACCAGAGGAGCCTGTACAATGTTCAAATGGATTTTAGTACTATGTTTGCTGATGCGCTTATTCATGAAGCATGAGGTCTTACCAACATAAAGTTGGTTGCATGTACACTTCATTCAATAGATAACATTGCATGCTTTACAATTAAGATCCCAAATGAATGATCCATATTGAAATGTGTCAGTAAACCTGCATGTCACACCTGCACCACATGGATGATGGCCTATGATCTGTGGAAGGCTCAACATATCTCGAATCAATGCTAGATGTATGTATTTATTGTTCGCTTATCAGGCGCTTATACAGGAAGTAAAAAGTAAATACTGTTTCAAACCACCCACAGGGCAACAGGGAGGGGACAAGGGATGAGAAACAATTAAACTACATACAAAATATTAAATGCAATGGGGGAGACAAACCTACTATGCCTTGTGAGTGTTCAGAACGTGCGAGTGCAGAAGGGAGAGGGAATGGGATAGGTGCGGGGGTGCTCATGAGTGAGCAACAGGTGAAGTGCAATGTCGGGTAAGTGCGAGCCTCCATGGGTTGAGCTCGAGCCGAAGCAAGTGTTGAGGATAGACAGAAGATGGGGCAGTTTCGGTGTGGGAGGTCAGGGCCTGAAGATGCATAAGGGACCTGAACATCACACAAGCAACTGTGAAATTAGCAGAGGAGAGAGGGACGAAATGAGGAGGTAAAGAAGAGGTCTTGAGGATCTCATGGAATTTCAGAAAGTCCTGCTCAAGACAAAGAGAGAAGGGTGGCTGTTCTAAAGAAGGGACCCAGCTGAGGAAAGCGATCAAACTCCTGCCCTCTGTTTAGTGAAACGCTTTACAAACAAGGAGTTGGTGCCACAGGAGCGCAGAGGTCTAGAAGGGGAATATTTAATAAGAGAGAGTTGCAGATAGTGTGGTCCCCGGCCCCAGATGGCCTTGCGGATGATACAGAGGGATTTGAAATTAATCCTTGAAGCAACCGGGAGCCAGTGAAGACGTTTTAGAGCAGGAGAGATGCGGTCCCTGGGATTGAGGCCAAGTATAATTCTCCCTGCCCTATTCTGGATTAGCTGGAGGGGTCGCAGAGTGGAAGAAGGTAGATTCAGGAGGAGGCTATAGCAAAAGTCAAGCCTAGAGAGAACCCAGGCTCGGGTAACATTGAGCTTCTCGGAAATGTTTGAAAGTTTACAATTCCTTTCATAAGGAAGAGCTAAAAGTGGGACTTTTTGGCAATGTCTTGAGTGTGAGGGAGGAAGGAGAGAGAGGAGTCGAAGATGACTCCGAGGCTTCGGGCTTCAGAAGAGTGAGCAGGGGGAGAGCCCATGGAAGACGGCCAAAGTGAAGGGAAGAAGTTGGCGCAGGGGTCCCAATCGGAAGGATCTTGTTTTGCTGCCATTGAGGCAGAGATCATTGGAAGTGCACCAGGCGTGGTTGGCAGAATGGCAGTCGGGGATGATGGAAGGTGCAAGAGGGTCAGCAGGAAGTTTCAAGAAGAGTTGTGTGTCATCAGCATAATGCTGGAAGTTGAGAGTGAAGGAGGAGATGAGGATTTCCAGCTGAGTAAGGCAGATGTTAAAGAGCCATGGCGAGAGAATAGAGCCCTGGGCGACACCACAGGTAGATTCCCAGTGTCTGTCTGTTCTGAATGTACAAATGCATCTTTCAGGCTCTTAGCTGTTTTTGAAAGCGAATAAAGTTTTTTAAATGACCCTAATATTGTCCAATTATTAAGTATAGATTTTCTAGTTGCTGAGCTATCCTTATTGAATATGGTAACACAAATCATGTTCTCCTTAGTTTGATCTTTATTTATTGCAGTTTTTGGGATTGACAGATCTTGTCTATCCCTGAACTATGCTCTTTGCAGGGACACCCAGCCTCAGGAATTATAGGGCAGAACATTTGGGTATACTGGAAAATACTATTTGAACATACCTAACAAATACAATTTGCCACTGCACGATTAGAATTTTGAACTGCTCAGGGGATTGTTATTTGGAAACTTTCTGTAAGAGATTACCACATAAACTAGAGGTGTATTCAACTTAATTTTTATTTTTGAATACTAATACACAATTGATCTTGGGTAATCCTCTACAGTAAAATTCAGTAAATAAAGAAGACACAGACTATTAGATTAATTAATGATTCTAATAATTAATTATTTCATTACAGAGGCTAAGCTCACATGTCTTTCACATGTGTAATAGTATCTTCACAGTTATCTGTTTCTTAAGATCAGAGGAGGTGAAGTGTCTGCAAGGGATTGGGTTGCATGCTGCTTTCATGAAAAATGTCTTGTAACCTTAAAAGCTTCCATCCCTATTCTCCTAAAGTACACAACTGTATGATGCCTTATCTTCTCTCTGTCGCCACAGTCTGACAGGCCAATATGTGCCACGATTGTCACACTGCCCACTCCAGAGGGCATAGTTTGGATATTGCAACAGGCCGATAAAACCTATTTTGGAAATACCCACATGGCAAGAGATGAAATAGTATGCTGTACGACAGTGATAGCTACACAAACAAGCAGAAACCAAATGGAAACCAAAACTAGCCTAGAGTGCAGATATAGTTTTAAGTAATACACTGCCACAAACCAGGCTAATTTGCTTAAAACTGGAGAACAACCTACCTGGACCTACTGGTAAGCTGCAAAATCAAAGTGACTCTATATTACATGGTTTTGCTGCCAGTTTTCCCTACTTAATCAGCCCTCCGGCTTCTTTCCTTTGCAGTTCATGAGCAGGTGCAAGTGGATTTAGGTCACCAGGCCTAAGCCATGCCCGGTTGTCAATCACCTGAAACTGTTGGTGCCTTCCAGTTTTCCAACCCTTTTTCTCTGATTAAGCAGCCCACCACCCACCTTCCTTTGCATTTGGTGAGCAGGTGCAAGTGGGTCTAGGTCACCTGGCCTAAGCCCCACACACCTCCTTAGCCCTGCCTCTTCCTTTCTGCTCTTAACTTTTAGATCAAGGGTGTCTCTCGCCGGGGCGCGTCTGAAGTGAAAGGCAGATGAAGACAAGAGCAATTACTATTCGGACCTCTTTGGACTTTGAGGACCCAGGGCCCAAACCCATGCTCGGACAACAGGTAAGCACACGCTGACTTGTGTTTTCTCCATCCGTCCCCACCGGCCATTGCCGCCATCACCAGGCAAAGCCAACGTCACTGCCCTTCCTTTAAGGCATGGACTCTGCAATGCAGCAACTTCACCCACATCAGCCTGAAGCCCATCAGCACTGCTTCACCATCCACAACACAGAAGATGATGCTCGCCAACATCCGCTCAGCTATCACTGATGCAGCAGACATCGCCAACCTCATCACTACACACGACCTTGATGCCATCTTCATCACAGAGACCTGGTTGACACCCACCACAACCCACATCCTAGATGTCCTTGTCCCCGGCGGCTACAGCATCCAACACAGATACCGGCCGAACAAGACAGGCGGAGGCCTTGCAGTCATACACAAGACCTTGTGGCCCTGCACCAGACTTGTCGTCGATAATACTGGCTTCTTTGAAGTCATCTCCTGCCACTTCCTGCTCGCCCAATTGACACAGTCACCTTCCATCTCATATTCAGACCACCCAAACCCAACACTGCCTTCATCTGAGACTTTACCGACCTGGTCACCACCATGCCCCTCAAGCACGTGTTGGGAGGAGATGATCCTATCCCACCCCCCTAGCCTTTCTCGCGGTAAGCAGATCATGTGTAAGTCAAGGGGGGAGAGACACCCACCCCCATGGCACGTCCCCTTATGATAGAACATAGAGACTTATATAAATAGCGCTGCTCAACAGGCCTGAGAACAGACGCCATTTTGCATTGGCACAGACGCCATCTTTTCTCTAGGCCCAAAAATGATCCCTCCGTAAACCCAGCTCTCCCTTCCCTAGCACCTCGCATGGAGAGCCCAAGACATCACCAACCCCTGCAATCTCCGCACAAGCCTTTTTCTCACAGAAGTCCAGCCATTTATTGTTGCAATTGAAGTCCAGCCATTTATTGTTGCAATTGTTTATTATCACTTCCACAAAAAATGCTCTCCGCAGAGCATGAGATAGAAACGGGCCCCAGCACAAGTGCCCATCCATCTTCACTAAACTGCCCCTGCCCTCTCAACCCACACCTTGCCAAACCAGAGCTCACCAGTCCCTGATCCCCCACTCTCTTTCATGTTGAAACACATCTGACCCCCTCGTACTGACCATTCCAGAGCACCCACCATAGACTTAATCCTATGCAACAGTATATTCTCTTCAAGTCAACACATGTCTGTTCGTATCATGTTCGTATCATGAGGCATCACAGAACATAAAAAATAGATCAAACCTCCAGGGGGAAACACCTGGAAGTGGGACCCGGTCTCAATGACGCCCTAAATGTAGAATGTAGAGGTCAGAATGACAATATATTAACCCATTCTCTATAAGTATCCCCATTCATGCAAAGAATGTTATTTGTCCTGACCTTCACTGAGGAGACAAGCCCAGCTGACCCACGTGCCACCCGATCGACTGGGAAGCAACGGCCAATTGCAGCCTGGCATCACCTATATAGCGGGCTGTGCCATACAGCCCCACCAATCCACACTGTGAATTTGTACCATATACAATGATGTAATTTGTGACGAAAATGCATCTTATAATGTGCTGCACATGTAACCTTTGGCAGAGCGCTCTCAGAGAGCAGGGTTCTTTGCTTGCATACTTTATTTTATATAAAGTTTGTTATCCTTGCAACTTATCTCTTGGTCTCATTACCTGATGGGGCGTGTTATCTTTACTTTTGCATATTGTGAGGGCACATGTTTGGGTGCCCACCTTTATTTGGTGACCCCTTAGCGTGATTTCCTCCAGACCCCCGTAACTGTAGCGAGATCCAGGGCTTTTCCAGCAAGGCCACCCCCACATACGGCTGACCAGTCCCCAAAAAACACATACGCAGGAGAAGATGTTCTTGTGGGTTCTGGGTTTGCAAATACCCTGCTGCTTGCCTGAGCCGGTTGCGGCCCCAGGGAGAGGCCCAGACGTTGTGGATTGACTGCGAACAGAGACTCTTGGAAGAACACGGGCATGTGAGTATAAATAGCATGGAAAAACGAATGATGGAATGTGGGTAATATAGAGCGGTATGATTGAAGGGAACACACAAGGGTTGAATGCGAATGAATAGTGTGATTTCTTTGAAGTGAAGGGCTTTTTTCCTTTTTTATGGCCATTAGTTTTTCAATATAAGAGAGATAAGATGAAAATATAAAGGAGATACTGGAACCTAGCTCCAAAAGGGGGTGGAAAGTGGCGCTGATGTGCACTGTCCCGACCAGTGCAGAGAATGAATATGGAGATATAAGTAGGAACCCCATATAATTAAAGAGCTCGGGAATAAGTAGTAGTTCTTGTCTTAACTTGTTATTTTAGCTTATTGTTTTCAGTGTATTCATATATGTGGAGACAGGCCTAGCAGGAGCAGAGGTGATTTGAATGATGAATAAGTGAGGAAGTGAATATGCTCTAAATAAGGGGGACAGGGTATATGTTTTTGTTTACTATTCTTGGTCTGTTTTTGTTGGTTTTTAAACTGTTCAATGTTTTTTATATGTAATTGCATAGTATATTGTGATGTTAAAGATAGAGGTTATAAGACAGTATTGACCATTCCAGAAAGAAAGCCTCAGGTATAACGGAGAGGCTGACGGGAAGATAAGGCCCTACAAGTACTGGGGGAACCGTACGCAATACCGCAAAAGACCATAAGTTATGGGGTTGGACACTTCACTATCCCATATTTGCAAGTATCTCCCCCTGCATTGTAAGCGAATAAAAAAATACCATAGCCAATGGGTGACTGAAACAAAGGGGGAGCGACTATCTCATGCTTGGCCGGAGGAAGGGTCTTTTAAGGGAACACTAGAACACCTGTCCACATACCTAACAGCAAAGTACAAAGGAAAACAGCTTCAAAACAGAAGGGACGTGTTAGATTTGTTGAGGATGTTCGAAGAAACCCCCACCACAAATAAGAGGGAAAAAGGGTCAGAAGCACCAGCAGTAATAAGGGTAAATAAGGGAGAGCAGAAAAGGGGGAGGAGAAAATATACCCATTGCTCACAGTGCTGCTGGAAGGCTATACCAATCCAACGTATGTATCAGGGGACAGTACACCCGTTACCCCAGGTATGACTCCACCCCCTCTGTATGACTCCTCTACCACCACCCCCGCTCACACTGGAGTAAGTACCCAAGATCTTGAGGTGGCATTAACTACAACCCGTACCGAATTGGCTCGATTATGAGCAGTGTGAGAAGCAGCACAAGTATCTGTGGGAGGGCCCCAACCCCCAAGAGGCACTCTACCCATACCTGAAGATGAATGGAAATCGGGAGACTTCCTCTTCAGGATTGACAGTGCAGCCATACAGGCAGTACGAGTAGAACGAGAAGGGGAAATTGATAGTTTGGGATATGACACTGTAGCCTCGGTGAAGGACGAAGAGTACTGGAGTGATTTTGATTCGGAAGTTGCGCTGGCAGGGATACAGCAGGTGCAGTTGGCCACTCCTAGAGTGGAAGAGATATGGGAGGGGAGGCTCCGAAACAGAGTGGGAAGGATGGCTCTAGCAAAGAAGAAAGGGATAGGGACAAAGGGGGGGGAAGTGAAATTAAAACTACAGCTGCCTCTTATCCATAAGGGAGCGGGACAACCCCACTATGTACCTTGGGCACAGATGGCCAAACACAATCTCCTTAAGTCCCTCCCCCCACTCACAGTGGGCACGGGAAAATGGATTTAGGCCATTGAGAAAAACACTGCAGGTATGCCCCTGGCTATAGGAGATATTAAAGGTTTCTTGGTCTCTGCGGGAGGAGATCAAGCAGACACAGTGTGGGTGAAAGCAGGGCTCCCGGAGGAGACAATAAGTAACGACACTCATGAAGGGGCATCATTCAATAATGTTCGAGCACAAGTATGGGATGCCCTGCAAAGAACTGTCCATGATACCTCTGATTTACATTCCATAATGCAGTACACTATGGGGGATAAGGAAGATACTGTGCAGTTTATTCTTCGAGTGCAGGAAATGTGGCACGCGGAGACAGGCACCGCGTGGTACCAGTCTACCTCCGTATTTTATTTCATCACTAAGCAAGGCCTCCCAAAGGAAGTACAGAAGGCCTTTGATAAAATAGCAGGCATAGAAGCCAAAGGCTGGCCTGAGATTCAGAGCATCATAGTTCACCACTGTAGGAGGATTAAAGAAAGGGAAAAAGAAACAATTAAGAGGAGATTAGCTAAAGAAGCGAAACTAGTGCAGACGAAATTAGTGAAGGTCGCAGCAGTAACAGCAGCACTGCCCTCAGATCAGCTGGGAGAAGAGGGGGAGTGTCTCGGTGGCTACATAGGCAAGGATGGCTGCAGTATGGACAGACAACGGGCAGGAACAGTGGGGAGGAGAGCAACAATACATGGGACCCCAGTGGCAAGGAAGACTGGCAAGAGGAGAAGGTGGTTTCCAGGTACAGAGAGGATGGGGCTGCAGGGAACAAGGGCCCAGAGGAGGGAATCCAGGGCAATGATGGTTGTGCAGGAGGTGAGGTCACTTCTTGCAGGAATTCAGCAGCAGGCAAGGTGGAAACTACCAATATAACCAACCCTATTACAGCCCACCCCAATGTGGACACCCCCGTCCGGGGAGCCCACATGGCATTCCACAAGGGGCTTATGAGCAACCCCTGCAGTATGCACAACAGTTCTTTCCACCACCTGGTTACAACACACTCAACCACCCCCTCATAACATGCAATCACAGCAAAACCGCCCCAACCAGATAACCCAATGACAAAACAATCCTTTCACAACCACCACAAACGGCGCACCGGCACACTACCAAGGGACGTGTGTGCTCAATGAAAACATCTTTTCTTGCCCTGGGATAGACACACACACCTACTAGGACAGCCCACAGAGAGCACTTGCCTGTCCAGTCCTATCCACTACCTTGCATCCAGACAAGGAACCACTGTTGGGGGCAGAGATAGGGAACAAATAGTTTATCTTTATGGTGGACACGGGGGTAGAGAAATCATGCATATGTAAAGGTGATTTTCCGTTATCTGGCAAAAGTCTCAAAACGCAAGAGTTCTCTGGGGATGTAGTGACGGTTCCTTATACAGAAGATATGAGTGTCAAGATAGGGGGAAAAACTGTGCGAGCACCCCTGCTCTACTCTGAATGTTCCACTGTTAATTTATTAGGATGAGATTTGCTCAGCAAGTTAAACATGACCATATCATTCACTGACCGAGGGATTGTTTTCTCCACCCCAGGCATGTGTCCCCTCAGAGCAATGCTATTGATAAATACCATGGCCAATGAACTGAAGGCAAGGCGAGTACCAGTAAAACCTGACATGTTTGTATATGGGATCAGGTTCTTGGCTAGGTGGTGGTGGGACGGAAACTGACACTGGACTTCATCCCAAATCTGCATTTACCAGCACAGATAATCAAATTCCGAGCAACCTAATTACCTCTGAACACTGTGTTCTGAGCAACTTTAAGCAACTGAGCCACCAAAAAAATGGATTTGTCACATTCAATAATCAGTTTTATGTGCAGATCAAGGGAACAGCCATGAGTGATACTTTTCATGGCTACATTTGAAAAAAAGTACATTTCTAGTCAATTAAATCCTTGGCTACACAACATCAGACAATGGCGACGATACATTGACGATGTCATATGTATATGGGAAGGGTCAGAAGACTCACAAAGCCTTTTTCAGTGGGCTTAATACATGTAGCAGTGACATTCAATTCACCATGGACTACAGTAACTCCACCATGCACTTTCTGGATCTCAGATTTAGTCACTGTGAGGGTAAACTGACTTGCAGTCTATTCCGCAAGCCCACTGATCAGAACACACTTTTACATTTTACTAGCAATCATCCCATTCACATCAAGGAGAACTTGCCTTATGGGCAGTTTCTCAGAATCTGAAGAAATTGCATCTCCCTGGATGATTTCTATCAAAATGCATCATCCCTCAGTGATTATGCCAGAGAGGATACCCGAAGATACTGTTATCCCAGTCTAAGAAGCGGGGGAGGTTCGCTGGTTGTGAATATCTTCTCACCCCAAATGCACCACAACCTCAAGACCAAATGGATGGTATTACATGTGTGGTCACCAGTGGCCAGCACACATTCGACATTAAAAAAGATTATTGGCTGATAGTCAGGCTTAACATACCTGACCAACAAGAACCACGTTTTGCATTTAAAAGGCCACATAACCTCAAAGAACCTCAAAGAACATCTGGTCCACTCATCATTCACTAAAAAGATCCCATGAACAGGCCTTTGGTACCTCCGGACTACAACAGGGCACTATCCCTGCCACTCATTCCAGTTATCCAGTGTGCCAACACCTGTCCCGACTGCATATCCCTGAACCTCCTTCCCCACCAGGGTCTCAGGGGCCTGTGTGAGTTTGACCTTGCAGGCACCCGGGACACGGTGGGGGTGGTTGTTTCGTGACACTCCCGCGCCTGTACACGGGACCTGTGACAATACACATCCGTTCATGATGCATCATCCTATGTTATGTACCACACATGGTGCACATCCTGTTGTGACATTGTTTTACTGTGCTACCTTGGTTGTTGCATCAATGTGGTAGTACTTGGCCTTTGTGAGGTACTGCTACGTCAAGTCATCTACTGGAGGGTGTTCGGGTTCGTTTTTATGCCTTGGATTTTGTAATTTTGGAAATGAGTGGATTCTGAGGGTGCAGGCATCTTTTTACACACAAGGTGGGAGATGGTGACGAAGGGTAAAGGTGATCCTGTGGCCAGGTGGAATTGAGGGTTGAAGGCTCCATGACCCAGGTGCAGTTGTTCAGTGGGTCATGGTCATTTGTGAGGGAGGGGGGGTTGTTGTTGATAGTTGCCTTGCCCTGCAGTGTGATGGGAACTCTGACATTGTAATGGTGGTATCCTATGTACATGTTGTGTTCTGCTGATCAATGCCTGTTTATGTGTTGTGTTTAGCTTTCAGGTGCGAGGGGATAGTTGTGGTTTGACATGCTGGGGTGTACACATGGTGAATGTTCACATGTGATGTGTAGAGAACACTGATGGTCACTTGAGTGCACATGCATATGTTGAGTGCATGTCCTTGCAGACCCACACACTTGCACTCTGACGCACTACATGTACTCCCACCCTTGCATATCCACGTGTACACTGTTTGCCTTCTGGTGGCCACTGTGTCCCTGCAGCACATGTTCTGTGACCAATTATGGATCCTGTACATGCCTAATTAGCTTTTTGATGTGGTCTGTCGCTTATGTGATGCTCAGGGTGTGCATCACACACAATGGCTGTTCACTGTGCTGTGCGCTGAGCAGTGTGTTGCAGGAGTAGGACACAGCACACAGAAGCTGCAGTGTTGATTTTGCAATGCACAATGTGCATGTAGACAGGCATTCATTGTTATGTTACGTGTACAACTCTTGTAATGCATTTGGAAATGACTTATTTTGGGTGGGAGGTTGTTGGTCTGTCATTTCATCTGATTCAGGCATCATTGTCTGATGCCACTGTACATTTTGGACATGGCAATGTGTACCTTATTGTTGCTGTGTTGGTGTATGGGTATTGCTTGCCATGTCATGTTGTGGTTTGGGAGGGTTTGAGTGACATAACAGTGATGGCCATGGCCTGTTGTGCAGGTGTGTGTGATGCACACCTTGCATGTCAGGGTCATCCGCTTCTCAGAGCAACTAGCTGGGGGTAGATCTCTCTCCGCGGCAGGGCCCTCCCTCTGGAACAGCCTTCCTGCCTCACTTGAACTTGAGGGGAACCATCTCCGGTTCGGGAAGCACCTCAAGACCTTCCTCTTAGCTTCTGCTTTCTCTCTGCCTCTCCCTTGCGGAATTCTTCACTGGAACTGCACTGGAGCTGCAACTGGGCCACTCTCACCGACCTCGGTCCCTGCCCCAGCCACTCTCCACTTGCACTGCCTCCCTGGCAACCCCTGCACTGCGGTACTGTCTCTCTATCCCTACAGCCCACCCTTCCCAGCACTTGTCTGCACTTACCTTTGCAGTTGCCACCAGCCGACCTATGTATTTGTTTTTTGGTCTACTTCCCCTGTACTGCAGCCCCCCCCCCTCCCCTTACCCTTGCACTTTTCCCTTCCCCCTACCCCTGCACTTGCACAATCTAAATGACACCTGGATGAGTAGTACCGTTGTCTGTCTTCCCTTGTTCCCCCCTCCCTGCCTCATCGCACCTTGAAATACTTGTGTATAGGCCATATCATGTCATATGTCATATGTGTGCCTTTTGGTCACATGGGATAGCTTGTGTTTAAGTAGCTAGGTATGCAGACGATGTGGCACTCCATGGCAACTATCTTAGGGTGGTAGGGTTGTGACAGTTGACTGTCTCTTTGTCATCATCGATTGTCACCTGGTATGTGCCAGGCCTGTGTGCACTCCGCAGGGGTGGGAGTTTAGGTGAAAAATGTGGCCACAAGCTGGGTCCGGGCTTCCTCGCCACGTGCCCTGTCCCCTCCCATGGGCAGCGCCTGTGCCTGTGGTTGGGGATGTGGGGGCACCACCATGTCCACCGGGACGCCCTGCCGTGTTGCAACATTGTGCAGGACACATGCTGCCACAATGATCCTGCACACTACTGGTGGTGCATAGAGTAGTTGCCCGCCAGAGCGGTCAAGGTAGCGGAAACGTGACTTGAGCACTCCGAATGTGCGCTCCACTATGGCCCTGGTTGCAATATGGGCGGCGTTGTATCTTACCTGGGGTGGTGTGGTGGGGTTCCGGATTGGCGTCATCATGTGGTTGCTCAGAGGGTAGGCACTGTCCCCTGGGGAGGTGATAATAGTTGAGATTATTAGGGTTTGGGTATTTGTCTGTGTGTGACTTGCATGCATGTGCAAGGGCATTTGTACTCACCTAGGAGTCATGTGTCGCCATGCTGCCCAGCTTCCAGGGCCCGGCTCAGGGAGGACATTCTGTATATGAAACTGTCATGGTGGAGCCAGGGTAGTTTGCATAGACAGAGGTGATGATTCCCTTTGCATCGCATACCACCTGTACATTGATGGAATGCCAGTGCTTGCGGTTTCGGTAGATGTGCTCAGTGACCCTAGGTGGATGTAGGGCCACATGGGTGCAATCTATGGCACCGAGCACTTTGGGGAAGTGTGCCACCCTGAAAAAATCCAAGACAACAGCCTGCCTTTCTGCGGGTGTTCTGGGCATGTATATGTGCCTGCGGACTGAGGGGCGCGCTGTCATGATTGCCAGTACCTGGTGTAGGCAGCGTGACTGCGTGGCCTGTGAGACCCCCCCCACTATGGCAGTAGTCCGGTGAAATGACCCAGTGGCCAAAAAATGCAGGACATTGAGCAGCTTCTCCAAGGGGCTCAATGCTTGGGAGCAAAGGGTGGGGGATGTAAGGTCATCTTCCCACTCCCTGACCAGGTCTAGGATGATATGGGGTGGAAACCTATACCTGCCATAGACCTGGTCGTCAGGCATCCCAAAAAGGCTTGTCCGTGTTGCGAAAATGCGTGCCCTGGCTATTCTCCTCCTCCTGCGGTGTCCCACGATCAGTGCTGCGACAAATGGGGCATTCATCGTAGCTGTATATAGGCGTTTGTTGTTTGCGCGCACTTTTGTACTGTGCGCGGGGACGCTTCCGCCTGCCTTTGTGTGGCGGACGCGTTGACGCCTGTGCGCGTCTTTTGCCGTGCACGTGTTTCCCGTATTCGGATCCATGAATACGGGTTGTGCGCGTGCGTGTGGGCGTTCCGTGTAGTTCCCTGCAGTACTTCCCCAGTTACGCCTTCTTTTTCACGCGTTGTTCCCTATTCCGTGTGTTACGCCCACTGTTCTGCCCACTTTGGTTGTGTGCGCCGCGCTATGTGCGCTTTTGCTGTGCGCGTAGCGCACGCCGTGTATGCCTGCGTGCGCCATGGCTGGATTGGGCGCACGGACAGCGGGAAACACACGCAGCGTCTTCCTTGAATCGCACGCGTGCGCGTGCGCTGCGTTTCTCACGCTTGCGCTCCCTTGCGCCTGCTTGCACATGGATTTTCGGCGCACGTTTGTTCCATGAATCGGCCCCTTAATGCGCTACTTCAGCAAGGGATAATTGTCCCCTCAAATTCACCATGCAACACGGCTGTGTACCCGATTAAAAAAGCAACATGGGGGTTGTGACGTATGATCCAGGAACTTCGCCCCCTTAATCATATAGTCCAAAAAAGAGTTCCCACTGGTCCCGAAACCCACTTCCATTTTTTGCAGTATTCCTAAACAAGCCCCTCATTTTACTGTGGTCGGTTTAAAAAATGCCTTCTTCTCAGTGCTACTTGATCCAGGATCACAATGTCTCACAATGTCTCACAGCATTTACACTGAGTGGGAGGAGGTATGAACAGCGTTGACTGCCCCAGGGGTAGTGCAAGAACCAGAGCATATTCAATAGGATATTGCACCAAGATCTCTGTAATATTCAAGTCCCAAGCACCATTATTCAGTACGTAGATGACCTTCTAGTGTGCAGCGAGAATGAAGAAAATTGCAGAAGAGATTCAATTTTCCTTCTCCAGCTACTCACCCAAAGGGATATAAGGTAGACAAGAAAGAATTGCAGTACTGTCTCACTGAGGTATCACAATGTACAGGCATGGGAAAAGAACCTTAGGTTGTGCGCTATGTTCACTCCAACAAATTGAAACAAGTGGCTGAGCTGCGGTACCAGTGCCACAGATTAGGAGCACCCATAAGCTCCTAAGACTACAAATAATAAAGTTAGAGTGCGACAGGCCTATCGCGCTCTTGCCCAAAATATATGGTGCTATAGTTCACAAAACTCAAAAAGTTAAATTCATTAGTGTCCAAATGGTATCATCAGTGTCTTTATTGATGCAAAGTGTCAGCCGACACGTGTTTCGACGTTTGTCGTTATCAAGGCTGACATTGGAATCAGAACAAAGTGTAGAACCAAAAAGATATGTTCACATGTTCAATTATATAATTATTTTGTTATCATCAACAATTATATACATAACCAGAGTAACACACAGCTTGTTAACATACCCCATTGGAGAGCAGCAATCATGTATGTAGCGTTGAGGGATGACGCAAGTACAGCAAAAGAAACAAGACCTTTTGTAAATTGTATTCTCAGCATGATACTTTAAGACATTACAAGCAAAGTCGCATTGATGTGCAATGATAGGGCCCAGATTGCACCGTGTCAAGATAGACCATGTAAAGTAAATACTGTCCCTTCTACCAAAGAGTGTGGGACCAGTGATCTATAACGTAGAGAGATACGTTTCCTCCTGTGATCAAAAGAGTAGTAATAAACGCATTCAGAGGGTCAGGCCGGCCCATGGAGAAGATTGGTTATAAATTGGTTCACTTTATATCACATTCAAGTTGTAATGAGTCTGAGAAATTAGAAATCTCGGTTTTAAGAAAATAAGTTTCAACGGTAAAAATGGATCTCACCAAAAAGACCTGCAAGATAGGGTCCAATCGTAGATATGATTTAGATCCAAGTTGTAGATCGGGGTTTGATAACCGTAAGGATTACTTAAAACAGGAATTCAATTGCATGCTTTTGGTTAGAAAACAGGAAAGTGTTTATAATGGCATATTATTATTAAAAGTCAGAAGTTAAACAATGACTCACCCATAGATGTGAATAGGGCCAACAGTTGCACAAGAAGAAATTAAGTCCTATACATAAGGGTAAGGCACTGTTAATCACTTCTTACCGCCGCTAGGCATATCCAATTGTTCAAAAGCCTGACAAAATGTAAATAAGATCTTGAATTAGTAATAAATCATTTGTTTTCAGAGTAACATATCCCTTTTAGTATTTAAGTATGGAAGTGTTGACTTTCATTTATGGTCAGCTATGAGTCTTACCTTGTCTTAAGGCCTCGATCCCTGCACATATGCGTCTATCATGTTCGTGGGCGCTACGCCAACTGGTTTATATGCAAGTGAGGTGAAGCTAATGGCGCGTTGGACAATGCGGGTACTAGCTACTACTGCGCATGCTCAGTGGACCAACCAGTCCTCCAGCGCACATGCAAACATTAATTCTGCATGAAAATGAAAGTAAGTACGGTACAATCCGAAGACAGACCATGTTTATATGGAATAAGAGATCTGATTCATCAGTCATCATAAAGATCAGCATAATGTTGCTGTTACTATGCATTCTACAATTTCAAAGATAAAATAAAATGATCGTAATAGTATTAGAGTTATATGCGCTATGAAAGTCCCAGGAGGATAGCTCAGCGGCAACGTGCTCGTCTTGGAAACAATACGACATGAAGCCACACAGGTTTGATTCCCCGGGTCTACGCTTAGAAACCTCTGGGTATTAAACGCATTGTAAATACGCAACTAAGACTAACTAACTAAATGCGCTCAGAGTGTTGAAATAGTATATATGCATGTAATTTGGGGTGTCCACAGTGCACTATTCACAGCACATCAATTCTAATTATATAGGATATAGTTACAAAAAGCATTAAAGTGCTAAAAACATTAAATGGCTTATAGTTAAGAAAATCCTCAATTCACTAAGCTGCTTCTGTGTTACAATACACCATAACATTGACTTACACTGTGCATGATCATACAGGTTCACAAAACATTATATATCTCATGGTCAATATTTTACCCGTCTTGGGTACATCTAAGTAAACAAATGCATTTTATCTTCCAGTTGTCTCAATTTCAACAGAGTATTACCACCTCTTTTCCCTTTCTTTACTCTCATCAGACCTATGAAACGTATATCATCCTTATTACTTGCTTGATGCATAGTCTGCCAATGAAGGGCAAGTGGAAGCTCAGGATCCTGGCTGCCCAAACTCGCCATGTGTTCTCTAATTCTGATATAGAGTTGTCTGATAGTGGAACCAATATAAGTTTTTGCACAAACACATTTAAGTGCATATACAACATATGTGGTGCAGCAGTTAATAAGATCGTTAATCACAAGTTTACGGCCATTGCAGTCAATATATGTGTTAGTGTCACTATGTGCATATGTGCACATAGTACAGTTGCCACACTTGTAAAACCCAATGCTTGGAGTTAACCATGTGGTCTTGGTCTCCTGGACATCCAGGATGGGTTGAAAGAATGATGGACTGACCTTGTCTTTAATCGTTCGTGCTTTTGTGTAAATACATTTAGGCTTATCCGCCAGAAAAGGCTTGATATCCTTTTACAATAAAATAATATTCCAATGCCTTTGCAGTAGTTTGTACAGACAATTAGAGTCTTTTGAAAATTTGGTAATAACATCAATCGTGTTCACAATTTTCGATGCTTGTTTTTGTGGTTGTAATGTACTAACTCTGTCCACCTTACTATACTTTGTCAGACTAGTTCTAATGTTTTCTTCAAAGTATCCTCTTTGTTTAAATCTCTCTGATAGGAGTTTACATTCTATCTCAAAGTCATGATCTTTGCTACAGTTCCTGCGGACCCTGTAGAATTCACCCCCTGGTATGTTGTGAATGGTAGATCTACGATGGCAACTTGTGGAGAAAAGAGTTGAATTGGCTTCCGTAGGTTTACAAAAGGTTTTAGTGTTAATTACACCGTCTAGTATGAAAATCTTCAGATCCAAGAAATCAATCATCTCACTACTGCAGTGCCCAGTAAACTTGATCCCAAAACAATAGTCATTGATATAGTCCAAAAATTGCAAATACTTCTCCTTAGTACCAGACAAATCATAAACACATTGTCACTAATTCGTCTTCAGAGGACAATGTTGCTACAAAATTCAGTGCTATTTAGAATATGTGTTTCTTCCATTCGGGCCATAAATAAGTTTGCAAGTGAAGGGGCATATTTAGCACCCATGGCTACGCCCTTAATTTGTGCATAGTACTTTTCATTGAACAAAAAAAACATTGTTATTGCGAGTGAACTTCAAAAACATCTTAAGCATTTCAATGTGCGTTTGTTAGAATGCAGATTCATCATGGTACATGTAATGAAGAGTTGCTACTGCTAGAGAGTAGTTGATACTGGTATATAATGCAGTCACGTCCAGAGTGACCAATAAATAATGATCAAGCCATTCTATTTGTGAAAGGGTTTGAAGCACATGTGTAGTATGTCTGATATATGAGGGCATCTTGATAACAAATCATTTGAGAGCATTATCCAAATATTTCGAGATCCCTTCAGTTGCCCAGCCAATACCACTGATGATAGGTCTTACATCGGGCAGTGTTGAAAACGATTTATGAATTTTAGGCAAGAAATATATTGTGGGCATTGTTGGCTCAGAGATACTCAGATATTTCTTTTCGTCGCCCGTCAGGTAACCCAATTTATGCCATTCATTACTATTTGTCTGGTGGGATTGCTTGGTAGAGTCTTATAAAAACCTGGAGTTGATAGGTGTTTGTTAGCCATTTCAATATAGTCAGAGGTGTTAAGGATCACAACATTGCCCCCTTTGTCCGCTTCCTTGATAGTTATAGAGTTGTCTTTAGCTAATCCGTTAAGCACAAGAAATTCATCTTGTCTCAAGTTGGAGTAATGTTTAGTCCTCTTAGATTCGTTCCTATCCATATGCTTGTGTACGTCATGTGTTACTGCTTGAGAAAAGGTTTCTATAACGTTGCCTGAACACAAATTTGCCATGAATTTAGATTGAGGTTTAAGCTCATCAAGTTTCAGCATACGCTCGTGTATCCCTAGATCTTTACAAATAGAAGAGTGGTCTAGAATAGTTTCACTAGTGAGTGACAGTAAGGTTCGGGTATCTTCAATATGTTTAGTAGTATGTATACTTAGAGGGTTCAAAGGTGGTGTAGATACATACATCTTAACCTGTTTGGCAAAGTATTTTTTAAGCTTTAGTTTCTGAGTAAATTTGAATAAATTAATGTGGAATTCCACAAAATGAGTGTCTGATGTTGGTGCATAAAATAATTCCTTGTTCAAAACTGATGATTCAGTCTTTGTTAGAATTCTATCTGATAGGTTCACAACTAAATTTGGGATATTTATCTCCCCTGTTGTTTCCTCGCAATTGATCGGGTAAGAATTCCTCTGGGTCCTATGTCTTTGTCTGAACCTCCGCCCCCCCTCCTGCTCCTAATGTGGCGGTTGTTGTTAAGGTATTTGTTGTTGGTAAATTCTGAAACCTGACTTGTTTGAGGATTTTTTGGGAGCCCCTTTTGTACCTTCTTATCTGGTCTATAAAACCATGATTCGTTACAGCTATATCATCTGTGGCTCTACCTGCCTCTTCCTCCGAGTCCGGGTCTGAGCTAACCGGAGTATTAATTGGTGTAGTTCCACGTGATCTTAAGATAACATCGTCATACTTGGTTTGTAAAGTGTAAACCCTATCTTGACGATAGTCCCTGTCATCTCTAAAATACTTTCTACATTTCCTTCACTTGATCTCATCTTGCTATTCACTCAAGATTTCATTCATCTTCTCAAAATGTTTCTTTTTACCTATCTCTGGATTATTGATTTTAGTAATCTCATCTCTCAATGTCTCAATTTGTTTGGTTACCCTTGTGTGTTCCCTTTAGCGTGTGAGAGTAGTAATTCCAGCATTTTTTTAGAGATCTGATGAAGATTATTCTCCCATTCATTTGCAAGATCTTTGTCTTCCTCATTTTCGAAGTTTGGGAAGATTAGAATTCTCAGTCCTCTCAGAATTTTTGAATTCTCTAAATAGTTGGTGAGTAAGGCTATCTCCCAATATTTATTAATCTCCTTGCGTGATTCAGAGATACTTGGAGTATTTCTAAATGCATTATCAGTGCTTCCTCTTGGGGCAAAGAGAACTGCCCTATCCTCATTACGTTTGAGCAAATAATTCACCATGTTTTCTTGTGTGTGAACTTCAGACTGCAGAGTTGAAGGTTCTGTCTAAAATATCACAATGTACAGGTATGGGAAAAGAACCTTAGGTTGTGCGCTATGTTCACTCCAACAAATTGTAACAAGGTGCTGAGCTGCGGTACCAATGCCACAGAATAGGCGCACCCATAAGCTCCAAGAATACAAAATATAAAGTTAGAGTGTGACAGGCCTATCGCGCTCTTGCCCAAAATATATGGTGCTCTAGTTCACAAAACTCAAAAATTGAAATTCATCCAAATGGTATCATCAGTGTCTTTATTAATGCAAAGTGTCAGCCGACACGTGTTTCGACGTTCGTCGTTGTCAAGGCTGACATTGGAATCAGAACAAAGTGTAGAACCAAAAAGATATGTTCACATGTTCAATTATACAATTATTTTGCTATCATCAACAATTATATACATAACCATAGTAACACACAGTTTGTTAACATACCCCATTGGAGAGCAGCAATCATGTATGTAGCATTGAGGGATGACATTTTTGGTGAGATCCATTTTTACCTTTGCAACTTATTTTCTTAAAACCGAGATTTTTATCTTTTTGGTTCTACACTTTGTTCTGATTCCAATGTCAGCCTTGATAATGAGGAACGTCGAGACACTGATGATACCATTTGGACACTAATGAATTTAACTTTTTGAGTTTTGTGAACTAGAACACCATATATTTTGGGCAAGAGCGCGATAGGCCTGTCACACTCTAACTTTATACTGTCTGACTGAGGTCCTGTACTTGGGCCAATTGATTTCAAAACATGGTAAGATAATAATACCCAACAGGGCGGCAACAGTACGTGCCACAGCCAGACCACACACTGTGAAGGATATGCAGAAATTCCTCAGAATATGTAATTACCATAGGGCATGGATACTAGATTATGCAGCCTACACAAGGTCCCTCTTGCAAGGTCTAAAAAAAGCACAAAAAGATAAGACACATATAACATGGACAGCAGAAATGCAGACTGCATTCAACAGTTTGAAAGAATTGATTAGCACAGCCCCTGTTTTAGCCACACCTGACTATGAGCGGGAATTCTACCTGTTCTCACACTCCAATGGAACATTAATGACACTTATCTTGACACAAAAAACATCCTTGGCCCACACACCACTGGCATATTACATTGGCACACTCGATTCAGTGATGCAGGGTCAGTTCGCTTGCAATCAGGCCCTCGCAGCTGCTGTCTTTGCTATTGAAAAGAGCTCAACAATTCCCACAGTGTGCTCTCTCACCCTGTACGTTGAACACTCCCTGTTCGCTACACTTGAAAGATCAAAGTCCACTCTCACCACATAAAGAGCATCAGCCTATGAGATAATACTCTCGAGCCCCAATATTCATGTGGTACGCTGCAAAACAGTAAACCCAGCCACGTTCTTTACAGAGCTATTTACCGTGAAAGATATGCAAAACCATGATTGTGCCACCTACGAGGAAGAAGGAGATGACATTCCTAAAGCTAGGGAAGATGCACTACCGGAAGGAGAAGTGTTCTTCATAGATAGATCCTAATCCATTTGCCAGGAAACAGATGAAAAACATGTCAGAGCAGCCGTAGTAAGATTGGAAGATGGGGAATATGAGGTACTGTTTAAGAAACGTTTGTCCATACATTACTCAGCGCAAGCCGCAGAGCTAGTGGCATTGATTGAAGCACTCCATGCTGCAAAAGGGTGTGCAGTGACAATATATTCAGATTTGGCATATGTAACCACTACGGTACATGCTGGACTATCTTGATGGAGAAGGAGGGGGTTCAGGAGAGCTGATAGGTCCCTGGTACAACATGCAGAGTTTCTGAATAAATTGATTGCAGCACTTGCTGAACCCTCTGCAGTGGACCTGGTAAAATGCCAAGCCCATAGCCATTATGATGATGAGATATCTCTGGGAAATGCAGCCACGGACACAGCTGCCAAAGATCAGCATATCTGCCAATACCAATGAGCACAGAATGCATATTGGTAAGTAAACACGAAGAATCCAAAGCAGTCGGCTATAACTCATTACCTATTCCCCAAATCATAGAGTTACAGAAGAGAGTCCCACCCACAGAGCAAGAGTTATGGACCAAACGAGGGTGCACACAGACACCCACTGATCTATTGTGGAGACAAAACATAACAGGAAAAGTACTGATGCCCGTAGAACTGTTGTGCATAGTGTTCGAACAATTGCACTTTACAGCACACGGTTCAGAACAACACATTGCAACCGATCTCCAGGAAGATTGGTTTATCCCCAACCTCCAGGAGCACCTTAACAAATTGGTAATCGAATGCACAACATGCCAAGGGATGACTCTCAGAACACTAAGGGGGACATTACCCCACCCTGTAGGACCCTTCTGTGAGCTGCATATTGATTATGCAGACATGGGAGAGAGATGTAATGAAGCCAGGTATTTGATTGTGGTGGTGTGCCCCTTTTCAAGATGGGTGGAGGCAGGTCCCTGCGCCCACTCAGACGCGAAATGTGTCGCCAAGTTCCTTGTCAGAGAGGTGTTACCCAGATGGGGGATATGCGATATCATATGATCTGACAACGGAACACACTTTGTAAACAATTTGTTCAAAGATGTTACGTCATTGCTAGGAATAAAACACAAAGGGCCTCATTACGACCCAGGCGGTAAGTTACCGCCTGGGCCGTGACTTTACCACCATGGCGTAAACTATGTTTACGCCATGGTGGTTGGCGGACTTACCGCCCCATTCCGACCTTGGCGGGCGGTAAGTCCCCAATCCCCATTTACCCTTCCCCATTCCCATTTTTGCCCCATAGGGCATAATGGGAGTGGGGAAGGCGTTAATTACGCCACCGTAAATTACGGTGGCGTAATTAACTCCATGGTCCCTTAGCGCCATGGATTTTAACACCTGCTAAAAGCAGGTGTTAAATCCGCCATGGCGCTAAGGGACCTCGTACTCAGGCGGTAAGGGTCGGCGCTGTTTACGGTGCCGTAAACCCCTTACCGCCTGAGTTGTAATGAGGCCCAAAATGTGCTCGATTTACCACCCACAAGCAAACGGCGTGGTCGAGAAAATCAGCAGCCTCCTTAAGAGTGGGTTATCAAAATTGTGCCACTCCCTAAAGAAGAACCGATGTACTGCTTGCCTCTGGACCTTTTCCAGCTGTGCACACAACCCAGCCAGGACCACTCCTGTCCCCCCACGAAATAGTAACTGGTAGAAATATGCAAACACCATTGGCACCAGTGAGGAGAATGTCTGATGCACACAGAACAGCAACTGTCCTAGGAGAAGAGTTTAAGCAATATCTAACCCAGCTCACGTGGACAGTAAGATGAGACGGATACAACAACGGCAGCGCCAGACAGCTCAGCACAACCACTAATGCCCGGGGAGCTAGTATATGTGCAGAGTTTTGTGCGAAAATGGAACTCACTGAATGGATGCTATGAGGTGATCTATTGTACCCCCCTGGATGTAAAAGTAAAGGGATTACGGTACTGGATCCACCTCTCAGATGTCAGGAAGGCACACAACAGTTTAGCACCTGAAGCGTTGGATAACAATCAAGCAAACATTGCAGTGCCCTAGAGGGCCACTGGGGATAAGAAATACATAAGGAAAAAGAAATGTAAATACCAAAAGTGATATGTAGTACAGAATTGTATAATAGAATATATATATATATATATATATATATATATATATATATATATATATATATATATATATATATATATGGTACTCGCTCTCACTCTCTCTCCATTCCACTCACTTTCTCTCTTTTCTCCTCTCTCACGCTCCTCTTTTACCGTTATGTCGCGTCCCGTCTAAAACTTTATGAATGTTTTATCATTAATTCCACTCTGTTTTATCCGTTTTCATAGGTGCAACGATGTTGGAGCTGAAGCCACTAAACGTTAACAATGTTCAGTTAGATAGCAGTAGGAATAGGATAAGTGCCACGCACGCATACAGCTATGATTGTGGCCTTCATTTTGTTGCCATAGTATTCACGATCACTATGTTTGTTTTAGGAATATATTGGTCAGCATCTTTTGTCTGGGGGGGCCATATAAAAGAAGGGGGGGATATGGAAGGGAGGCAGCACTACGTGCCTAAATTGAATGCGTCTACATAAGAATGTGACCAAAAGGACCCCATAAATTGAATTATTTATGGATAACGGAACTGAAAGCATGTCTATTGCATTAACTGTGAAGTTACCTCCCCCACCATGTTTACAGTTTCCCAAGCTACGTTACAACCTAATATAGGATCTACCTCAATGTTTATTAGTGAAATATACAATGTATTCCATACCCTAGTGTCCAACGTGAGATTAAGTCCCTCCTCCCACACAATGGTATACCAACAAGACACCACAGATACCAATGTAAACATACGGACTGGTATTTTTCCCATGTACAGGCAACAGCTCGCAAATGTACAAGGATCACAATGCATTACTGACACACAGTGTAAAAGGTTGACAGGGAAAAGACAATTGGGGTCATCAACAGTTGGGCAGTAACCCCTAAATCTGGTGGTAACGCTATTACCACCGCATTAAGGGTCCGCCCAATCATGAGTCTGGCAGCATTTACCTCCAGCTCTAAGCTGGGGGTAAAGGTGCCAACTTAGCACCCATTTTCAGGCGCAATTAACGTGGTGCTATTAGCGTGCGCTAATTGCTCCTAATGGGGAATACGCATTACCGACCAACCCTTGATCTGGCGCTAATAGCTAATAGCGGTAACGCTATTAGCACGGGCGGTATCCCAGTGGTAGTACTGCCGGGATACCGCCCAACTCGTGATGAGACCCAATCTCTTTTGCATAAAAGAAGAAAGAAAAGATAGGCACATCAACACAGATACGATGCCTACCATGGTTTGGGATTAGACATTGATGAGGACGTTCATCATCCTGGGCAATCTAACAGTTGGTATACTGATATGAGTGTAAAAGGAAAACGAACGACCAATGGCAGTTGCTGCATGTGCTCCTTAATACTGCATGCCTCTGGGATGCCCAAGGTTTTAGTGCCTCAAGAAGCCCCTTTAGTCTCATCCACCTTGCACTTTTCAGGATAAAGAACTCCTTTCAGGCATGCCCAGTATATAAGTCCTCCCGCCGGACGAAAAGATTTGCAAAGAGGGATTATAAGGCCCAAAGTGTTTCAAAGAACCGATCCTGGCAATCGAGGGCACAAGCTTCAAGGAAAATAAATGGCAATAGTCAACCTGCATGTGCAATGCTGAAGGACTGCGTGGCTTGTCAGATCATAGGCTGGAGTGGATGGACAAGACATGTGCACAGATATGGACAGAACATATCACCAAACTGACATGGGTCACAGCCCTCGAAAACCCGATCAAAGTCTAGCAAGAAGAGAATTACGACCTTTGTTTCTATAGGAAAGGAAAAGTGTCAATGGGCTCTAACACACACTGCAACAGGACCCTCACCATCCCTGATCTTCAGAAAGGCACTGCTGCCCTAATGGACTATTATTGGGTGTGCGGCAAACAGGCATACTTGCACCTCCTGCCATCATGGAGGGGTTATTGTATGCTTGCAACACTGCACTCTTCATGGCTGGTGATACTAGAAGAGCATATAAAGGGGGGAGCGGTGCCTCAAGAACGACCAAGGGCACCTCAACCGACCGAAGTGCAAATCCCCATCTTTTGCATATTCCCTGAACAAGAGCGGCGTGATCACCTGTTTCAGAAGAAGCGTGCCTCTAACTACCTGCCTCATGAGTCCTCTGGCCTCCTTGCACAAATCCCTGATGAGTACAAACTCTTTAACTCAGAAGAGACATTTTTTGCATCACTTGTGTCCAGTGTTCAAACAAGAGCAAATGCCAAATGTCTGCAAATAGTAAAATGGGAGCTCATCCAGCTGACAAATTACACTGAGGAGGGCTTCAAAGTCATCAAGGTGGAACTACGAGCCCACCGATTAATGACAATGCAAAATCGCTACGTATTGGAATTTCTCACTGCTATGGAAGGTGGTGTTTGCAAGAAAATTGGAAGTTCATGTTGCACATTTGAAAACTGGACACTATCACATGTGATCGCAGCACATGAACTTGGTGTAAAAATGAGAAAAGAAGGATGAGTTCAAGAAAATGAATGGTTAAATATGGCATTCAGCTGGGTCCCCTCATGGCTTGGAACAATCATAAAGATGCTGGTACCCATCATTGTGTTCTTCCTGCTGATCTTCTGTGTGTGCCACTTAGGCCTCCGGCGCTGCACAAAAGAAGTGCCGAACAGTGCAATGATGATGGCGACAATCGGCAATAAGAATGTTAATAACACAGTGCCTCATGATACTAGGGAAGCTCATGTGAAAACTGGTGAAAATGATGGTGGCAATATAACATACAGGGGATGAGGTAGATAACTATCACCATACTACTATCAAACAGCTCCAGGATCCTGAAAATTACAAGGAGGTGTGGTTTAACCTGGATGGGGATGGGGGATGTATTTACATGACATGCACTCCTGAAGAATATGCACAATGTGGGGAGAGTTTGAGAAGTGTGTATAGAGCATTGATGACCATCAAGGGTACCCCCACATGGGATGAAGTGGTAAAACGGGTTGAGGAACATATAAATACTGGTGGAGGGTATTCATTACTGTAGGAGTAATGAAAGGGGGGAATGTTGGAAAGGAGATGATCCTATCCCACCCCACTAGCCTTTCTCGCGGTAAGAAGGTCACATGTAAGTCAAGTAGGGAGAGGCACCCACCCCCATGGCACGTCCCCTTATGATAGAACATAGAGACTTATATAAATAGCGCTGCTCAACAGGCCCGAGAACAGACGCCATTTTGCATTGGCACAGACGCCATCTTTTCAGTAGGCCCAAAAATCATCCCTCCATAAACCCAGCTCTCCCTTCCCCAGCACCTCGCACAGAGAGCCCAAGACATCGCCACCCACTGCCAGCTCCGCATGAGCCTTGTTCTCATGGAAGTCCAGCCATTTATTGTTGCAATTGTTTATCACTTCCACAGAATGTGCTCTCTGCAGAGCGTGAGATCGAAATAGGACCCAGCACAAGTGCCCATCCATCTTCACTAAACTTCCCCTGGCCTCTCAACCCCCACCTTGCCAAACCAGAGCCCACCAGTCCCTGATCCCCCTCTCTCTTTCATGTTGAAACACATCTGACCCCCTCGTACTGACCATTCCAGAACACCCACCATAGATTTTATCCTGTGCAACAGTATATTCTCTTCAAGTCAACACATGTCTGTTTGTATCATGAGGCATCACAGGACATAAATAATAGATCAAATCCCTCTTGACTGGAGGTATATCGGTGACCCCCACCGGCATACTTGTAGTTTTGGGATGCTGTAAAAGTGCCGGTGACGGATTTACCAGCTCTTTTACAGGCACATTTCCTGCACGCAAAATGTGTAATGATGCCCAAAGTTTGTCTCTTGCTATCCCTATGATTAACTGATCAGCCATTCATTAAAATGTATGTGTGACTGGTTGAAACACCTCAATAAATTAACAGAATGCTAATGCCACTGTCTAATCCTATCAAACTCAATTCAAGGACCTTTGATTCCTTTTATCATAGGACCTAAAACATTTAGATGTGCTCAATAATCTCAAATATGCAGTAGTTTGGGTCCTCCTGGACTTACAGTGTTGTTGTCCTCGATGTCTGTTTTCAGTCTTGATGGCTCGAGTGAAGCTAAGGTCCCCTAACGAGGGTGGTGGTGCTGCCCGCCACAGAGGGGCATATTGCCATTAGCACTCATGTAGTTATCTACAGGGGTGCCAATGGTGTCTTTTTATTTTTTTTAAAAGGAGAATCTTATCTTTGCTGCACAGCCCGATGCTGCAGTATTGTCGTCCCCGAAGTCCGTTTTCAGTCTTGATGGCCGGAGTGAAGCGAAGGTCCCGTAACGAGAGCGGCTGTGGCGCCTGCCACTGAGGGGCATATTGCCATTAGCACTCATGTAGTTATCTACAGGGGTGCTAATGGTGTCTTTTTATTTTTTTTAAAAAGAGAATCTTTTCTTTGCTGCACAGCCTGATACCGCACAGTGTTGTCATCCCCGAAGTCCATTTTCAGTCTTGATGACTGACATCATCAAGATTGAAAACGGACTTCGGGGATGACAGCACTGCATGGCACCGGGCCGCGCAGAAAAGGTAATTTTCTGTTTTAAAAAAAATCTAAAAAACACACTCTTAGCACCCGCTTAAGAAATTACGCTGGTGCTAAGAGGTAAGGGGATATGGGGAGCGGCGAAGGAAATGCTGGCTACCCAGGCTGCTCAGAACGCAGGCTTTTACTATATAATACAGTCCACGTACCGAGCATCCTGATTGGCCCATGCCCCAACCCAAGCCGTTAATGCAATTGAACTTCTTAGAAATACAATTCATAATCTGGGAGAGCTAATCCTCCATCTATGTAGTGTTGACAGTATCACCAGACATCTCGCTACTGCACACAGGAGTTCCACTTTTTTCACACCTATCATTCAAAAAGTGGTCTTTGTTCAAATAGGTTATTTTTGCAAAGAGATATAGCAGTCTGCGAGGATAACCATTTTACATATTGCAATTTTACCCATTTATGAAAGCAGATGTTTTGTCAAAAACCTTATAGACTCACCTAACCCATTTAGTGACCTTCCCGTCATATGGAATATTTTCACAAAGTAGTGGAAAATCTGTGTGCTGAGAATTCTAAAGGATTCAAATTTCCAACGGATACCCCAGTCTGGCTGTGTATTTCGGGCTTCATTCTAAATCCTACTAATTCCTAGTACCTCATCATTAAAGGTATGTTGTATAATGGGCCTCAAAGTTTAGGCCAATAGGCCGCATAATCAGCATAGAGTGAAATTATATGACAATATTCCTCAAACCTAAACCGGCATCCGTGAAATACCACCTGACGATCCCAGTTAAAGGTTCTAATGCAAGTCAAATATAATTGGGGACAAAGGACAAACATGTTATGTGCCCTTGCTCGGATTTCATCTGGTAGAGCTTTTCAGTTTTCACCGTAGCCAAGGGATTCTTATATACCAATTAGATCCAACAAAGTATATTCTCTCCTAACTCATACCTTTCTAGTACCTCCATTCTAGGCAAAGAAATGCTTTCATTGCATCTAGGGACATTAGTGATGCATCTTCTCGTAACTTCAATGTCTTATTCATTACATGGATGTAGATGTAGATGATCTGCAGAGATTAATTGAGGTGCTTCTTACCCAAATGATGCTGTATTTATCTGGGTGAGTTCAATTGGATACTATTCTCAGCAGTCTTGTAACTCTCACATTACCTTGGATCTTTGCATCTTGGTGTAGTAATTAAATCGGATGATGTAACTTACAGTGTTATGCTCATAAACCTAAAAGCCTGGGGACTAAAATAGCAGTCACAGTCTACTAAATTCAGTATGGAGACCATTGCTTTCTGGTATATTGTCTCCTTTGCTATCTGGCGCAATTTAGGTAACCTTGCCTGTTCATTTATCTCTGAAACTTCTATCTCATTGTATGTTTTCATGCTAGAGTATAGATTTTTATAGTACTTAAAGAAGACTTTATGTCTCACAGTAACTGCTAAATATCCATCTTCCTTAGGAATCTAAGTAATGGGTGTATGCAGCATTTCTCTATTTAGGAGCCATGCCACGAGATGTACAATTGTATCTCTGTCCCCATGAATCTGGCATGTATGATGGGCATTCCCGAAATGGCTAAAAGTTTCCCGTACTTCTTGTTGATCTCTGATGAGTTTTGCACCTTGAAGCTTTATCGATTGGCATTGCCCCTACAATTCTCTCTATATTTTTTCTCAGCTCTTTTTAATGTTTTGAGGAAGGTTGCTTGACAGACTGTCCTTACATTATTGACTGAGCCTTTATTTTCTTTAATTTATTTGTATGGCTTTTTCCAATTTACATAAAATAACCTTATTCCCTCAACACCTCAATCCTATCCTTCAACCCCCACGGCCCACCATCCATGGCAGAATAGGCAGCTTACATCTAGCATTTATAACATATTGACAGCACATTCATGACAATCCCAACAAGTGGAGTCCTGAGGGCACATGGGTTCACGACAGTCAGCATGCAGAAATGTAAGAACTAGATCCCAATCTGATCTATATTGTATCTGTTCCCCTTAAAGTGAATAGGTAAACCACTCCAGGGCCAAGAAGTTCCAAACCTTTATGATCCAATCTTGTTCCATTGGGGGATCTCTACGTTTTTCCATCTGTGTGCCACCACCATGAGATCTGCGATGCTTATTATGCTTTTTGTTGAGATTTTGTTGATATTCCCTCATTTACATCCCCCATCCCCAGCATAACATCCTCGAAACCCCTTTTAATCTGCACCCCAAAGATTTCTCTCATTGTATTATCTACTGTTACCCAGAAAGGCTTCAACACGTAACATTTCCACCATAAATGCAGCCAGTCTTTGCACTCTCCACACCCCCTCCAGCATTCTCTGGGGACCGGTGTGAGATAGGTGTGTAGTTCCTCGGGTGTACAGTGCCATTAGACCATCACTTTGATCCACATTTCTCAGATTTGGATTGCTGTTGTGAGTTTGGGTATATTACCCCATAATTGGGTCCATTGTTCTTCAGTTATTAAATGCCTCAATCGGGTCTCCCATTGTTTCATATATGGCTGTTTGGATGCGCGGGAAAATCCAAAAATGTTCTATAAAGAGAGGATTTCATGTGCTTATCCCCTGTATTCGTTGTAATGTGATATGCTGCTTTCCTATTTGTCGGATCTGCTAGCCAATGCTTCAATTGCGAGTATCTAAATCGTTCCCCTTCCCCTAAGCCAAACTGTTCTTTATATTGCTCAAATTTTGTAATGTCGTGACCATCCACCATATATCTCATCTTGTAGCATCCAGTCACCTCCCACTTTTCCAATGCCCAACCCACTCCTGTCCTGGATGAATTTTGGGTTACAAAACAGAGGCGTCATCGTTGTGGAAAAGACCTTAGCCCCACTTGTTTTACCAAGGAATCCCAAACTTCTTCTACCAACGCAGTAATCGTACTTAAGTACATATTCTTGCATCAATCTGCCTTTCTACTCCACAGTATTTCCTCTAGGGTTTCCCCACCAATGCTCTGTCCATCGGTTGCCAGATTTAATTTTCGATTGCCCGCAAACCAATCTTTAACGACTCGTATTTGGGCAGCTACGTAGCATAAGCAGATGTTCAGTACCACAAGGCCCCCTTTATGGAGGAGTGCCATCAGCGGTTTCATGGTCACCCTTGGCTTCTTTTTATTCCAAATAAATGACACCGTGTATTTCTGATAGATTTTGAAGACTTTTGGTGGCACATTATTGGGAGGGCTTTGAAATTATATAACAGTTTGGGGAGGATTGCCATTTTAATTGTTTTTATCCTTCCCAGCCACAAGATCGATAAGGGTCCCCAGGAGTCTAGGTGCTGTCACATCTTCTCCAGTAGTCGGAGAAAATTGGCTTGATATAAAGAGCCTAGAGTATTTGTAATGTTTACCCCTAAGTAATGGATATTTCTATTAGCCCAACATTATGGGCAGGCCTTCCGGAGATCGTCAGGTTTTGGTCCAGGCATTGATAGATTCAATAATTTGAATTTGTGGGCATTGGTTTTCAGCCCTGCCAAAGTCCTGAATTCTTAAAGCTCACGGGATATTGCATGACCCGTTGTTTCAGTGCTTGTAATCATAAGCAACACATCGTCTGCAAAAGCCATGACCCTATGTTCTCCCGCAAACTCAATACCCCTTATACTCTGCGCTGACCCAATGCGTGCAAGGAACGATTCCAAATAAATTGCATATAGGAACAGGGACAAAGGGCAGCCCTGTTTAGTACCTCAGGATACCTGTGCACGTTAGGAGAGCTGACCATTGATTTCTAGGTTTAATGTGGGTGTCTGATAATAAGCTTTCACTTTCTGTAAGAATTTGTACCCAAAACCCCTAAATTCCATTGTAAGGAATAGAAATGATCATTCTGCGCGGTAACATGCCTTTTCAGCATCTAAGATAAGCAATGCAGCTAGTGTATTTTTGTATTTACTTTTTCTATCAAATGACATACTCTTCTTGTATTTTCAAATGTTTGCCTATTTTTGATAAAACTTGACTGGGTCGATTAATTTGGGTAACATATTTTCAATTCTAGTTGCCAATATTTTAGTATATTATTTTACATCTATATTAATGAGAGCAATGGGGTAATAGATCCACATTGGGTCACATCCTTATTGGGATTAGGAAACAACACCACTTTTGCCTCCTCCATGGTTGGGGTAATTCTGCCAGTTGACCCAAAGGAATTGAATAGGGACACTAGTTTCTGAGTCAACGTCTCCTTAAAGGTCATATAGAAGAGCACAGTGAATCCGTCCAGGCCGGGAGCTTTGTTAAGAGGCAATGATTTTTTATCTGCTAGGAATTCATCAGGTGTTATGCCCATTTCTAACTCCTCCCTATCAACAGGTGTTATTTTATGAAGGGGAAATTTTGGTAAGCATGGCCACCTCTTTTTTCCTCAATTGTATCACAAGGAGGCGGTCAGATGTATTACCTTTAACGTAATATCGTTGTTGCATATGTAGAAGGGCTTTTTCTGCCCTTTTGGTGTGGAATATGGTGTGGAATATGTCTAATTGGCCGTTAATCTTCCTGTATTCTCTCCTCAGGGCATTACTCGTGTCGGTCTCCATTTTGGCCATTATGTCCTTGAGTTGGTCTTCTCAGACTGATTCCACTTCTTTTAATTGGTTGTCCTTCTCAGCTTTTTCAGCATTTAGTTCCCCTCTTAGGGCTGATTAAAGGCATACCATACTATTTGCTCCCGGGTATTAGGAGTCGTATTCAGGTCAAATAATTCTTTGATAGCTTCTCGAATGTCACCTTGTATCATGTTATCTTTGAGTAAATGTTCAGGAAGTTTTCATTTCCAGAGCCCTTCTCCTTCTCTATCCTGGCACATAGTGATCATAATAGGTGCGTGATCCAAAATGGAAATCGCACCGAGATATGATGTGTCTACCTAACCTATCAATGTGGTAGAAAGCCATACATAATCAATCCGTGAGAACGTTCTATGAACATGCAAGTACAAGGTATAACCTTTCTCATCTCCTTTGTATTTTTCAGCAGCTGTCTTTCAATTTTTTCGACGGGGATAGCTGGTCCTGGTATATTCTTGCACTCCTGTCGGTTTGTGGGTCCCCTTCCATATTTAGGTCTCCAATCAGTATAATTCCCCCTTTGGTAAACCGCTCCAATTTAGCGAGTAGTGCTCTCAAGAAGCCATCTTGCCCATTGTTAGGCGCATATATTGATGCTACAGTATAAAAACCCATCCCCATTCGGAATTTCACGAACACATATCTACCATCTCCATCTATTATATGTAACCCTTCTATCTCTCCGAATGCTATAAGCGATCCTCCCATCTTCCCTTTCGTATTAGCTTGATATATGTGTGGGTATCCTTTTAATTTCAGCTTATGTTTGTCCCTTTTCTGGTTGTGTGTCTCCTGAAGCTCTATGATATCTGGCTTCTCCCAACATAGGAAGTGTTGCACTTTTTTCTGTTTATTCTGGGAATTCAAACCCCTTATATTATGTGTAAATAATATGAATGTCATTCTGTATTCTTTGATCGATCGTGCTTCTTTTCGGTCTGAATCTGATCCCTTATGTTGTGCATCATGTCTATTCCCCCCACCCCCCATCCCCTGACCCTTTACCAACTTCCCCAACTTCCCCCCCTCCCCCAACTCCCTCCCCCTTCTGCCCAAACCCAACAGGTCTCCCGCGTGACTCAATGAACTCCTGAGCAACGTAATTCGGGATTTTAGCCATAGTAACAGTCCAGAGACTAACTGTGCGGGTGCACTAAGACCCATGCGTACGATATAACATAACGAAAAACCTATTTGTAAGGAAACATCATTGAACCATGAACACACGTAATTGATGTTTTATTACAAATATGTTTTTATTATGTTATACTCTATTTACATTAATTAGGGCCCTGAAAAAGACCTTTGGTCAAAATAGGTGTTGGCTCAACACTAGTCGCAATGTTCAGGGCATACTAATAAAGATGACTGGACAATAACATATCTAGCACTGGCAATTTCGTATAATGCACCAGGCCGCATGCGCATGGCTTTAGCAATCTTTCTTCAGTCTCAATTCCAACCTCTTCCACACCCACACATTGTCAAGTATATAGAGTAGACATTATTTGCATGTATTTCCTTTTGTGTAACATCTTTCAGCTATGTTTGTGATTTCTTAGAGACACTGGCCCTACTGGACCTCCCCCAGGTGCTAAATGTAGTAAAATCATTTCACCGGGATAATATGATTTGGTGAAATGGGAAAGCTGCGATTTGAGCCCAGGTTTGCTAGTGCCCCAGTTTGCAGTTTGACAGCAGGCTGCATCTCATCCCATCCCTCTCCATCTTTAGTTTTAGAGCAGAGGTGGAGAAGCTAGAGAATGTATTGGTAGAGTTGAGTCAGTGGGTCAGGTTTCGCTCAATGAGACAGACACAAGATGGCATGCAAAAGACCCATACTTGCTTTCCTGCCACCCCACCTCACAACACAAAGCCCATACTTGGCACTCTCCCCCTCTCTTCCCACAACATAAAATCATCACTTAGAATCCTGCATCCCCACCAATACGCTTTATATAAATGTTTAAAATGTATTTCTGGAGTAACACTATAGTTTATAAACCCATCTGAGTGAGACTTCCCTTACACACAGTTAAGGAAAACAAGACACTGTGATGAAAAATGTTATTTGCTCAGAATCATATAATTCGTCATATGAGGAAGGCAGGGATTTGAACCTGAGCTTCCTGATTCAAATTTAGACAGCAGAGGTGACTTTGGACCCCATCACAAGTCTGGCGGTCCCAATACCGGTAAAACCGGCATGTTCCCGCCAGACTTGTCAATTTTACCGGCGCCTGGCTTGCCTTAAACACTGGGGCATTACAACCCCAGCGTTCCAGGAAGTCAGGCTCCAGTAATTGTAAATCCCCATTCCCAGGGACCAAGGAAGCACCTGCACTGTTAATAACGGTGCCGGTGCTTCTGTGAAACTCTGTGGGCGGGTGCCATTCCGTCCGCAAGGTCTGACCCTGGCAGTCGGGACGGCTCCTGCCCGCATAGTTATACTTTGCCGGTCCCATAACAACGGTGCCGCTAGGCTTACCGGCACCATTGTTACCGGACCGGCATAGTTAGAATGATGCCCTTTATGTTCTCTTTTTCCATCTTCAATATTAGAACTAACAAAATGCTTTTGAAAAGTTGTTATTCAAATGCTAAACTAGTACGCTGGTCAATAAATCTAGATTTCAAAGCGACATGTCCCTTGATAAAGACACCTGACAAAATATAAGAGAAGTGTTAATTGAAACATATGATTATAAAGCAAGTTTGCATCACTTCATCAGAAAAAATAAAGTTTAGCCAGTCCCATAATCACATGCAGTGGCATGCAGGTCAGAAATAGATCACAACCAGAGTCACTCAATCTTCTGACCTACCTTACCAGATTTGCACTTCTATCCCACGTATTTATCCTGTTTCTCTAACCCATCACCCTCCAGTGTCCTTCCTTTGCACCACATCCTTGATGACCTTCCACTCACTTCGTCGCCCCATCCAAGGGAAGAGGGCAGGAGCCCTTTCCCCATCGTCGGAAACCGCAACAGCTGGTAAGCTGCAACGAAGGCCTGCCTGGCCTTGTCCTACTTCCTGCCTGACCCCCGCATGCCGGGCGCATCGCGGCGCCACAACGAGGCTAAGCCTCGCTTATCCACACCACTACATCCGCCGGCAGGCGGATCTGCCGGCGGCCCTTACGAAGGCCCGCACTAAGGCCCCTGTTTGCCCCCTGTTCGCCTCCGGAGCCTTTGGAGCCAGTGTCTACTCGGACCTTTAATCCATTGTGAGTAGAGGGGATACCCTCAGTCTACACTATTGTGCTTTCTGGTATGTCTTCTGCTACTCCGCAATCACAAACATTTAAACTCGGTTTTTCTCACCCTCGATAACTGTTTGCTACATACACTTATGCCTCCAACTCTGCTGCCTCTTGGCGTTACTGCCACCTCTCAATAGTACAGTCACTTTCTGCCCCTAATGCTGTATGCTTCATGACTGCTACTGGCTGTGCCCTTTGGTCGCCTACGGACCACTGCAATTGTGTTGTGCCTTATGGTCGCTAACTGACCACTGCAATTGTGCTGTGCCTTATGGTCGCTAACTGACCACTGCAATTGTGTTGTGCCTTATGGTCGCTAACTGACCACTGCAATTGTGTTGTGCCTTATGGTCGCTAACTGACCACTGCAATTGTGTTGTGCCTTATGGTCGCTAACTGACCACTGCAATTGTGTTGTGCCTTATGGTCGCTAACTGACCACTGCAATTGTGTTGTGCCTTATGGTCGCTAACTGACCACTGCAATTGTGTTGTGCCTTATGGTCGCTAACTGACCACTGCAATTGTGTTGTGCCTTATGGTCGCTAACTGACCACTGCAACTGTGTTGTGCCCCTGGTCACTAACAGACTACTGTTATTGTGTAAATGTCATATGGTCGCCCTCGCATTCCTTACCAGACCACGCGCGCTTAGACTCTACTAGGTCAACATGCCCCCCACCAACAGTCTAACTACTGCAAACTCACCACTGTACTCTTTCAGTACCCCACTTACCAGACTGCTGCCTACCCTTCTCATCCTTATACTGCACCCTGGCTGCACTGCACTATACCATACCACCACCTCTATCTACCACTCTTACTTGCATCACACCTCAACTATGCCATCCCACGCTCACCACACCAACCCTTATCTTAACAACCCAGCCCTCTGGATCCAGCACTTCGCCACCAGACCTTTACCTAACCTACCCTGCTCCATCTCCTTGAGAAATGCTAGACTTGGCTCGCGTCTTACCCACGCTTCCCATCATTTAGCTCACCGCATCAAACTGCCTCTCCCTTTGTCACCACCTACACTTTCACCTAATCTACCACCATCTTCCAACTCCCCTAACTTAAACAATATCAAAGGCGCGCTAATCAACGCCAGATCACTCCCGGCTCACGCCCTAGAAGTAGCTGACTTGATCCTCAACCTTGACCTCGACTTTATAGCAATCACTGAAACCTGGCTCCACCCAGCTTCAGGTCCTCTTCTCTCCCTCGCTATCCCTCCTGACTACAACATTATCAGACATGACCGTAATTCCATCCAATCTAAAGGAGGTGGCATCGCCATCATCCACAAAAACGCTCTGAACTTCCACCTTTCAGCCACACATCACTCCTCCACTCTGGAAGCACTGACAGCTAAACTAGCTCTCACACCCAACCATTCTATCACCTTCCATCTACTCTACCGGCCACCCGGCCCACTATCCACCTTCGCGGAGGACCTCTCCAACATCTTCACACACAACACCAAAGCTACCTCCCAGGTCATGATACTGGGGGATTTCAACTTAGGCCTCCACGACCCCAAGGACACTGCTGCTTCGTCTATTGACAACATCCTCACTAATGCTGGATTCACTCAGTTCCTAAACCAACCTACCCACAACAAGGGCAGAACCCTTGACTGGCTAGCCGCCCTCAACTGTCCCATCAACATCACCTCTAACCAACAGTGCACCTGGACAGACCACAACTTAATTACATTCAATATTGAGTCCAAACCTATCAGCCTCCCTCACAACATTGCCCCGGCTATGGCCACCCGTAACAAACGCAACATTACCTGCGATAGACTCCTCCCCCTCCTCCTTCCAGCTCTCAATGTTCGGGATCCCTCATGCTCTGACCCTACTGCCCTGGTCGACACATTCAACCGGGCCATGCTTACTGCCTTAGACACCATTGCACCCTCGAAACTGAGAAAATCTAAACCTCGAGCCCACCTAAACTCTTGGTTTACACCCCATCTCAGAGCACTACGCAAAGAAAAACGAATTGCAGAATCCCACTGGAGAAGCAATCACTCTCTAGCTAACAAATCACGCGTACTCCTGGCCACCCTTAACTACAAGGAAGCTATATTCCAGGCAAAAAAAGACACATATAACAAACGCATCGAGCAAGCCAAATCTAACACCAAAGAATTGTTTAAAATCCTAAAAGAACTTGAAACTCCTGTTACTCCACCTGACACATGCACCAAAGATAGCACCTGGTGCTCCAAAATCCAAGAAGCTCTCCTAGGTAAGATTGCCACTCTCCAAATTAAAATCAACAACAAACAATCTAGCCTTCAATCCAACCCTCTACAGATCCCTATACCTACCATAAACCTCTCTATCACAGACTCTCTGACTCCTTTTAGCTTCTCTCCACTCTCCATTCTCGAAGTGGAAAAGATTATCACTAGCCTTAAACCGTCCAATTGTCAGGGTGACCTTTGTCCTGCACCTATTATTAAGGAAGCTGCTCACGACCTAGCACCATTCATCACTACGCTCATCAACTCCTCCTTTAGCTCTGGCATTGTACCGGACAATCTTAAGGATGCATGGGTCATCCCGCTTCTGAAAAAACCTACCCTGGATCCCAGCATACCCACAAACTACAGACCAATTACCACTGTACCTTTTTTACTAAAAATCCTTGACCGCGCGGCCTACCTACAAATTCAGGAATACCTTGAATCAAATAAACTTCTGGGACTCAGGCAATCAGGCTTCCGGCCTCGCCATGGCACTGAGACCGCCCTTATTGATTTAAAAACGCAGATCGAAGATCTCAAAGACAAAGGCAAACTGGCGTTATTACTTCTCCTGGACCTCTCTGCTGCTTTTGATCTTGTCAATCACAAAATTCTCTGCCATCACCTCAAATCAGCCGCACACTTCTCAGAAAATGCCGCCACTTGGATCAGATCCTTCCTGGATAATAGATCAATGCGCGTGTTCTCCCCACTTGCGGCCGCACCACCCGCTCCGGTCTCTTGTGGTGTGCCTCAAGGGTCCTGTGTCTCGCCCACGTTATATAACGTGTTTACCAAACCCCTTTTTGATATTTTGGACCATTTGGGCGTCACGTATACCAATTACGCTGACGACACACAGATACTAATCCCCATCACAGGAGACTACACAACTGACTCCCTTGCCATCAACGCCATCTACCAGGTCATCCAAGCGTGGATGGCCCAACACGGCCTCTGCCTAAATGATGAAAAGACAGAGCTCCTCATTCTTGGTTCACCACAAAAACTCACTAAACTTGACCCTGCCTTCAAGTCTTTCACCATTGATGGGAACACCATCCCGATTGCTAAGGACACGAAAACCCTAGGGATTTACATCGACTCAACCCTATCCTTGACTAGACAATCCAACGCAGTCTCATCTGCAGCAGCGCATACTTGCAAGCTCATCACCGCCTGTCGCCCGTTCCTAACCACTGCCAACTGCGTAACCTTGGCCAGGACCCTTGTACTATCCAAGGTCGACTACTGTAATGCCCTTTATCTAGGTACTAATCTCCGCAACTTAAACAAGCTACAAATTGTCCAAAACAATGCGATCAGAGCGGCCCTTAACATTCCTAGGCGCCAGCATATATCTGACACCAGGCGCAACCTGCACTGGCTCTCTATCCCACATCGTATCTCCTTGAAGTCCTTGGCTCTCACACACAAATGCCTCCACAACCAAGCCCCTCGCTACCTGGCAAACAGATTCTCTTTCCACAATTCCACCAGACCTCGCAGAGCGGCCCAAGCCAACTGCCTTGACATCCCGCGTTTTAATCTCCAAAGATCTGGTGGAACCAGCTTCCCCATCCTGGCAGCCAAACTTTGGAACTCACTCCCCAATGACCTTAGAGCAGAACCTTCCTTCCTGAAATTCAAATACCTTACCAAAGCTTGGCTATCCGCCCAAGACTGCTAACACCAGCTTACTGCCCTACTTGCACTTTGACCTACTCCGCATCCCTTATTAACTATCCTGTAAATCACTGCCTTATCGATATTCGTTTGAATGTATATTTTATACATTTTTGTAAATCTTCCTGTAATAATCCTGTAATACTCTGTCACATTGCCTTGTCATGCTTTCATCTTGTTGTAACTAAGTTAAGCGCCCGGTTGCCCCTGGGCCTGGTGCGCTATAGAAATAAATAAAATACAAAAAAAAATACAAATACTCCCCATCATTAAAATTAACTGTCAGACTTCCGTTCCCCTTTTGCTCATCCCTTAGCTCTTAACTCAATCCTCTCCTTTTACCTCACACACACACACACACACCCTTCCTTTGCCCACATTTCTCAGTCACCAATTCCTAGTCACACACCACCTTTCATTGCCCTGTCTCACATGTAGAGGGTAGACCACATTCATTTGCTAGTCTAGCCTTTTCCAGTCATGACAAGAAGCAGTGGTCGGGGTCTTGCTGTAAAATGTGGTTATGAGCTCTGCACTCAGGTTTTGCAGCGCAAAATTCGCCAAGTGGAATTGGCTATTATTGTATTCTCAAGATGCACGTTCTGAGAAAGTTAGCTGCATATTCCAGTTCTTGGAAGCAGCGGCAACTGAGAGAGGAGACATCTGGGATTTGCTGATGGAGAGGAAGTAAAAGTTACCTATCATATTTATTTACATTTTCAAAGCTCCTATGCTCCACCCAAACTCTACCATTCACCAGGGCAGGAGCTGGGCTGCTTTCAAGCAACTTGATGTTTTCTCTCTTCAGCTCACCCGGTTTCAGTCTTGGAACACTTACGGCTTCCCGAATGTGTGGAGTTCTCTCCTGGCTCTCTCTCGATTTCTGCAACTGCTGATCAGCCACTTAGCCTTCCAATTCCATAGCCTGGTTCGCATCATCCCCAAAAGAGCTGTTTCTTCTCGTAGTGTCCGTGGGCGCACTACCTTTTATTCTGACAGGGAGTGTTAACAAGTGACAGGTATGTATAATTAGGATTACATGCCTGACTCGGCCTGGCCTCATTACAGGGACAGAGCCATTGCAAGTCAGTAGATGTTATTTTTCTGGCCCTATTCCTCATCTTCCTCGGTTCAGTATTGTTCTCAATGTAAAGTGGGGAGGAATTATGGGAACTGTAGTTTTCTATAAAATAAGCAGGGATAAGGGTTGAATAGGTTGTGGAAAAATGGGGATACCATGTCTCACCATTGGGTGCTTCTCACACACTCCCAGAGGACCCCCTACACAGGTGATCCTCCCTCTCTTGTCCACCCAAAGGGTCGGGATCCAAAGGCGATGGCCTTTACCTGTCCACCTGAGTACAAGATCCCCAGGCACTAGGTTGGAAACACCCTCTGGTTTTTCACATACCCTTCCCCAATGCAATGTAGACGAATCTGTTTCACAGGGGAACCGTGAAAGGAAATCCATGTTGCTCTGATCTTTACCTTTTCGATGTTCTAATGTGAAACAGTATGGTTGTAAGTCCAGACACCATTGCATAACACGTGGGTTGGATTCCTTTTGCTGACTTATCCAGACAAGGGGAGAATGTTCATTAATTAGGATGAATTTTCTTCCCAAGAGGTAATATTTGAGGTAAAGAATGGTCCACTTGATGGCTAATGTTTTTAATTCTAATACTGAATAGTTCTTCTCTCTGGGAAATAACTTGCGACTGGCAAATAATATAGGATGTTCTAACCCGTTGTGGATTTGGCACAATCCAGCCTCCAGTCCAGTCAGAGAGGCGTCAGTCTGAAGTATAACCTCTTTTGAGAAGTCTGCCACTTTCAATATAGAATTTCGACATAGACTATTATAACAGACTTCATCCTCATCAGTCCAACAAATCTTTTGCGTTTTAATGTTTTTTAGCTTGTCAGTCAGTCGGCATATTTTTTCTGAGAAATTAGGGACAAACTTGTAATAGTATCCAATTAACCTCAAAAATGCTCTAAGGTCTCGATCAGTCTTGGGTGTTGGTGCGTTTAGAATGGCTTTTATTTTCTCTTGCTGAGGCTGTAAACTACCATTTCCTAGAAAAAAGTTTAGATATTTTACAGCCGATTGAGCTAGCTTACATTTACTATTGTTACCTGTCAGCCCAGCTTTTTTCGTAGGGCTCTCAAAATGGTGCAGAGATGATAAAGATGGTCTTTCCATGTTTGGCTATCAATAATATCATCAATATACACCCCGCAGAAATCATAATACGACTGGTAAATCCCATCCACGTGTCTTTGGAAAGTTGCTGGTACACCGTTTAAACCAAAGGGCAGGACCTTGAATTGGACGTCCTATCGGTATTGAAAAGGCTGTTTTTTCTTTGTCTGGGTCATGTAAGGGAACCTGCCAGTATCCCTTAGTTAAATCTAATGTTGACAAGAAAATGGCACTCCCCAATTTATCTATCAAGTCATCTATATGAGGCATGGTATATGCATCAAAGGCTGAGATAACATTAACTTGCTTAAATTCTATGCAAAATCTCCAAGTTTGGCCTTGTTTGGTCACCAGCACAATGGGAGATGACCAAAGACTCAAAGAAGGCTCAATACCATTAGTCCTGAGCATACTCTCCGCTTTGTCAATGATTAGCTTTTTCCTCGCCTCTGGGAGTCTATAAGATGTTAAGTGAACTAGTTTCCCCAGTGCTGTTTGTATATAGTGGTAAGTTCTGTGTACCCTCCCTGGTGTCTCACAAAATACATCAGGAAATGCAGAAACAAGATTGTTCAAACTTTCTTTCTTATCAGTGGGGAGTTCTTGGGGTATTAGTTCTACGTTATCAATTTCTTGGGGTGCCAAACAAGAAAATATTGGAGTGTTGGAGGATTTTCTTTCCACTCCTTTAGAAGTTTGACATGGTAGATATGAGACTTTTGGCATCTGTCTGGTTGGGCTACTTTGTAGTTGCATGTTGCCACTTGTTCCAATATCTCATAAGGCCCATGTCACTTCAAGATTAATTTATTCTCTGAAGTTGGCAAGAGAACCAGAACTTTTTGACCCATTGAAAATGTTTACTTTTTTATCATATGAAAGTTTCTGTTGGTATTGAACTTTCTCCATGTGGGTATGGACTAAAGACCTGACTAGGTTGATGTGTTCTCCTAACTGATTTGTGGTTTGCGACAGTGGTATTGGGGCCTCCTCCCTCTCTTCCTAGGTTTCCCTGAGCATGTCCAAGACATCCCTTCATTCTCTGGCATACAATAGCTGAAAGGGTGAAAATCCGATAGATGCTTGAGGGGATTTTCTCACAGCAAACAAGACCCATGGAATCATGCAATCACAATCTTTCCCCCTTCATCAACTCATTTTCTTAGAATGGTTTTCAGGGTCTTATTAAATCGTTCGACCAATCCATCTGTTTGAGGATGATAAACTGAGGTTCTTAACGTAGTGAAATGAAATAACTCTTTAACTTCTCCCATGAGCTTACTCATAACATTCTTTCCTTAATCTGTTAGAATTTCTTTTGGGAACCCAAAATGGTAGCAGATGTTGTAATATTTTCTGGGTCGTACTTCTCATGGGGAAGGCCTCAGGATACCTGGTAGCATAATCAACAATCACTAAGACAAATTTATTGCCAAGTTTAGAGGTTTCAAGGGTTCCAATGATGTCCATCTCGATTCAGGAGAATGGGACCTCTATTATAGGTAGTGGATTTAAAGGGGCAGGTGGAAGAATATGTGTGCTGGTCTTTTGCCGTATCTCACATGTCTGCACACATTTTTTAATATCGGCAAATATTCCAGGCCAATAAATCATTCCACTGATATGGGCTTGGGTTTTAACTTTTTCTAGATGTCCCGCTGTTAAATGTGATTGGGCAATTTCCAGAATTATTTTCCAATGGGTTTTGGGTATTACCAACTGGGTTTTACATGTTCCTTCCCCTGAGGTTTCCCGTGGATATAGCAGTTCCTCTTTTAAAAAGAAGAAGGGACCTCCGTTATCATTGCCTTCAAACTCTGGGATTACTTGTAAGAAAGCCTCTGCTCATAATGAATCGTTTATCTGAGTAAAAGCTAAATCTAAATCAGTTGGTTCATCATCATGGCTAGTATTGATGTTAGGTCTCTCATCAGCCTCTCCAAAACCTAGAACTCCTCTCTCCATCACCTCCTGTTCCGTCTCTTCTTTTAACTGGGGAAGTAAAGCCCTTTAAAAAACCAATTGTGCTATTTTATCCCCACATTTAATGTCCTGAATTAAAGAAGCATTTTGCTTTGCCATAATACAGCCAGCACGAGGGCAGATGCTGGGCACTCCCCTGCCCCCACAAAGCTCAAGGCCCATTTCAACTGAAAAGGTTGAATGGCTCTGGCACCGTCCCTGACCCTCCTAATGCTGCCGGGAACTAGCTGCTTCACCACACCTCTAAACTTGCATGCTTTCGGTGGGTGTCACTGACATGTAACCCGTTCACTCCCCAGCCAAGCCCCTAGAACGGTGACACCCATACACGTCAATCGGCTCTCTTACCCGACAAAAACAAAACCTGTTGTTTTTACCCACCCTGGGACACAAAAGGTTGATCTCTATGTCTACACACGTGAGCAAGCAGGAGCGCTGGATTTTTCTCCTGGTGCGAACACAGGTGCTCAGGAAGAGCTTACACGTGCTCATATGTTCTTTTCTTTAAAGTAGAGGTGAGAGGCCAGACAGGTTGAAATGAAACACCCCCAAGTGGAATGAACCCCGAGTGGCGCTATGCAGGCATAATCAAACCTTACATGAGAGTCCCCACCATGATCTCCTGCAAATAAACCGATGGAAATATATAGAAATATCAAAACTGTTTGTTTATTTATTTATTTTGTGCGCCAGACCCAAAGGTATCAAGGCACAGGAGAAACAAGAAGACTTTCAGCTTAGGTTACACAATCAAATGCATCGAAACAGTGACAAGGGACAAACATAAAGAAACAGTGCACCCCTATTAACAGATTGAAAAGAGGAGGAGGTGTAGGAGATCACTTGTTTTATGGGGCTGGACACTTAGTGATTAGTGGGACAGTTAGCTCACGTGATAAGGGCATGGATTTATGGATGTTGCAGCTGAGAAAGATTCTTCTGTTGCTCTTTTTGATGCTGAATTAATACATGGAAGTGGGTTTGGTGCATAATAGGAAATTTCCATGCCATAGAATACAATCTGCTTTCTATGCCGCCATAAAAAACTAATCTTGCAACAAAGTCACCACAGCCAGGGCTGGAGTGAGGCCTACAGTCTTTACATTAGTGCCCTTGATGCATAAGCTGATCAGCTCAGACCTCGCAGAACAAAAACGATTGATGCAAATCTACATGTTAATGGCATGTTCTGGTGCCAAGATGAGAGAACGCCAAGGGCGACAATGGTGCTGACATTATCAGATCACAGGCTCACGGAGAGGACCTAAACTTCTGAACAGACTTTTCATTTCTGGCACATGCTCAAGGAGGTTCAGCTCCCTGCGCTACACTGCGTCTGCTGTGCCTTCAAACTCAAATTTAAGAACAAACCTGAAAGTCATAGTATTGTTAACTAAGAGCAAACGGTAAGTGATGTTCTCTTTGGATATTGCTGCAGCTAACCAAACACAGAGCTAATCCTCTGTGTCAACATCACCTCACCTGTGCACATCAGAAGCAAACCACACTTCCAAGCAACAGAGGAAATTGGCAATAAATCCGAGCTCAGTGCTGGGAAAGCAGTTTACCATGAAGCCTCTCATGTAGGCAGGATTAGTGTACATTCTACAGACTGATGCTTTCCCAATATATTGTATTATTGCTTCCGGGGCTTTGGGGAATACAACCTTTGCCCTATGCACTAATAAAGAGATAAAACGGGAACATTCAATGAATTTTGGTAGAGTGAAGACTGGAAATTGACATGCCAACATTATCCATTGCATCCAGAGATGCAAATCCAGTTCTGCTTGTAACTTGGCATTCTGGAATTTATAGTTATGGCGGTGCCCATTGTAAATCCAGGACTAAAAGTCCCAGAATGCAAAATTAAACCCAGGAGAGACTAGCGTCTCCCGAATGGAATGGATGATGTCGGCATATATGCTGGAAATCATCTATTTGGGATAGCTTAGTGTGCATTTTGAAACAAACACTGGATTAGTACTTATGTGTCTCAAGACTGTTGACTGAATTTCGATCTCTGTGCAAGCTATGCAGAGACATCTGTCCTGACCAATATATAGATTTGGATATGCTGTGCAAGCTGTTAGGCAAAATCACATGCAGTACCCTTTGGGACCACTACATGTAATTAGGACTACACGTGTCAGTACAATTTCACCTTTGGTACAAGCCTGTACTACACAATATTGTGGTAGCAGTGGCTGAGCAGAAGACGTATCTCAAGAGTAAAGTGAGCAGTACAAGGGGTTACACAAAGGACCAGCAATCACAGTGATTCAAATAACCATTTACTCAAGGTTTCTTGGTAAAATGGTGCTTCAGTTACTTTTAAAAGGGGTAAAAAGACATGGTTAAAAGAAATCAAGGCACAAATACTTTCATAGGCAGGGCAAAGGGTTTCAGTTCACTACAACCAGCAATTCAATTCAATAGGCCTGGGGCAAAGTCAATGGTTTAGAGTCTTGTATAGGATAGCACAGTTCTGGTAGTAAACAGTTAAGTCTTTGCCACAGATCGTAGAAGAATATGGTCAGACGAAAAGTTAGATATTGGTTTAGGGAAGGACAAGCCTTCAAAGTCGGGAAAGTTTCACAAACTTTCACAGCGGCAGAAAAGATTTCCTGACCGCATTTGCGCAGTACCTTTAAAGTGAAGAAGAGCTATAGCTGAGGCAGTTGTTCCTGGCAGTTCCTGAAGATCTCGCTGTTCCTGAGTTTCAGTTGTGGGGACAAGAAGGAGGATGACGGGAGGTTCCTTCACTGCCCAGGGAAGAGGCTACAAGCTTGGCAAAACGTTGGTTTAAGGTGTGAGTGCCTTAAAGACCACAAACTTGTATCCTTCCCACTGGCTATCTGGTTTTCCACAGCACTCTGCCAAAAATTCGACCAGTATGGGGACGGTGTCCAGGCGGCTTAGGCGTTGGTTGTTCCCACCAAACTCAAGGGAAGAAGTTAACCTTGAAGGGCTTCTCTGTCGATGGAGTTTCAGGCAATTCGGACCTGCAGCAGGGCTTCACCGGTGGACCAGGAGTTGCAGCAGTCGTCTTCCTTCAGCTCGTCTTCGGTTCTCTCGTTCCAGTGGTCGACTCTGCTTTCGAAGTCCCAGAAGCCTGCATTTAAACAGTTTTCCCCCATTCATTCCAGCATGGCTGTCACTCACACAGCAGGGTGGCTGTCCTTGCCGGACAGCCAGCCGGCCAATCATGCCAGAGTGCATTCAGGTCTCCTAGGAGACTAGGTACAGGGAGTTTCGGGCACCACCCTCACATCCTGTCCACCCCAGACACTCAGGCGCCAGAGGAGGACTTCTGCACTGAAGCCTGCCACAGGCCAACAACAAAGGGACCAAACCTCATTTGGCGTGCAGATTTGGACACTAGAAGGACCTTTCCTAAAAGAAACAGCAAAAAAAGTTGACCGGAGTCTGTTTTTACAGATAGGTCTTGGCCGCCATATTAGCGCCCAAGCGCCATAAAACATGGCTGACCTGATTTTTAGCTACCAGTGTTCGCGGTCGGGAAAAATCATGGTAGTTTGTTTAAAACCACTGCCACCAGCCATTTAAAATAGGAAAGGGTAACATCTGACTGTTACATTAGTGATCAGACTCAGGGGATGCTAGGAAACCCCTCCAGCATTCTATAGGAAGATATTGTGCGCTGGGTCTGTAAATTTAAAAAGACTAGTAAAGTCAATTTAACTTTGCAGGCTCTGGGAGACGGTAGTCAGTTCCAGAGACGGTATTTAAACCTTGGGAAGTCTGAAAGACATCCTGTGTCACTGCACTAAGGGTGCTGTGTGACACAAATGAATAGATGATGCCTATGGAGTTGTTTAAAACTCCATAACCAAAGAACACAAAAGTAAAACACACATCAAGATACATGGAAGAGTGGGAAAAAAAGGCTCACACTCTTCCCAGGTAAAAAAATCAAATCCTAGAAATCCAGCAAAGAGAATAAGGTTATTCTCATAAAAACACAAGTACGTGATAGCAAAGAGCTCTGCTGCCAGGGTGCACTCTGATGAAATCAGAATAAGCAGCAGATTATAAGGGCACACAGCGTCATCAATGACATAATTTACATGGGTTACAAATCCAGGTAGCTGGTTGGTGCGACCCTATACATGTACGACCTGCTCCATAAGGGATGCCAAGGGCCCCAACTTCTCCTGTCCATCTTCTTCCACATGGGCTTCTTCATCGCAAGTCACGGGCCGTCAAGCTGTTTTAATTGGTAATTAAAAATGCAGAAAACATTGCGCTCGCTATCTGTGGCCTAATGTGAATCTGGAACTGCAGACATGGGCACAAAGGCTACTTTCGAGATAACACTATCTTACAAACCCCAGCTTGATGCCAGACGCATGAGCGCCATTCCAGTTCTTCCCACCCAGAGTTAAATGTGTCACTTTCCCTCCCTGGCACCTCACAGTACAAATCACAGGGACCTCGGGCCTTCTGCTATGATATGTTGGATAGATTAACAATCTAGCAGATTTATGGTCAGTGGTCTGGGACTGACCTCTACCCTAGAATGTTGGAGTCTTGGGACAGGGGCATCTTAACAGTATAATTTAGAGATTGGGCTGGGATAGGGCAGTGGCTTGTGCCCTCCTTCTCGTAGGATAGCTGCTTGCAGGGAGCTTGCGGCCCCCTAATGGCCTTGTAGGGCTCATTCCTTCTGAGTTACATGTGCTGTTAGTATGAGACAATGAGAGATTTATGAATGCCCTTCCTCTGTTTTGCGCTTGGGCCTACTGCCCTGACCGCAGCGTAATGCCAAGCCTCAATTTCAAGATGGCTGTTGATCTCCTACAAAGGTCTTCCATGTTCTCATACAATCTACTCCCAGATACATAATAATCTACCAAAGTGCAGCTTCTCTTGACGCCCCTCTACCCCCTGCAACCTTCCTGAGTCCCTACACTGCACTGTTAGGCCTCTGATGCATTCAGAACCTCTTGGGGTTCTTGGACGATTGCCTCCACTTCCCAAAACTAGCCAAGATTTTGTTAAATGTGCTGATTTATCCCAAGTAAAGTTATTACAGGCATTATTCAGGTAGTCACATTTGAGAAATTGGCTGGGCCAAAAACTATGTGGTTGGCTAGGTAAATTATTGGAAATATTTAATTGTGAAAAATCGGTCCATCGTATCAGCAACATGCCAGAGGAATTCCTATCTGTTAAGAATTCCTCAATATGGACCTCTAATGAATACCATGCCCTTCCCTTTACGGCAAAGGTCTGCAACCTGCAGCTTTTCAGATGTTTTGGACTTTGACTTGCATGATCTCTCACCATTGACTATGCTGGCCATGGCTGATGCGAGTTGTGGTCAAAAACATCTGGAGAGCCAATTGTTGCAGACCTCTGCACTAGGGGTACCACTTTAAATTAGGCATATAGCTGATGCTAGTATTGTTGTTCTTCAAATACAACTGGTTGCTATGTGAAGAGGGAAAATCCAAAACTACGTTCAATCCCGAGAGACCCCCCAACAGGAAGAAGCACCAATAACAACATGACCACTGATCCTATGAGCTCACACCAATCCCCACTGCTCCGGCCATGGGCAACTACTCCGAAAGGTACCCTGCCAGCAGACCATACAACCCTGCAGTAATTCGAACCCTACCTAGAGTGGACGAGGAGGGACAAGACAGAGCTAGAGACAACTACATGGACAGAATCGACTAAAAGCACCAAGAAGCCATGCCTCAAGTCCCACAACATAGCTAAATTTGACAGGAAGCACACATGCAGTCCGCACATTCGGGACATTCACACACCCAATCTACACGAAAAACACACATGTACAGTCCTATGAGTTAGAGGACAGTGACATATGCATACTGTCGGCACGTTTATTATTTTGCCATTAGGTTCGCTACAGCAAAGCAGAAATGCAAGAAGCCAGAAGAGCTTGTGCACGTGCTTGCAAATGCTTACATGCAACTAACCTTATGGAAGAACAGGAGCACTTGAGGGACCTGATCAACCAGGATACACACTAACCTATAGACACTATGAAGAACACATAATAGAAGCCAGAGCAGGCCTTTGGAAAAGTACAGCAGGTCATGATCGTCTTGTAGAAATCTCAAGCCTTAAAATGCTGTGCAAGCAGAACAGCTATGACCAGGGCTAAGACAGCCAAGGCCACGATGTTGCGAACAACATTCCACACACAGAGCCAAGGTGACACTGCCTGCAGCAAATAATATTCCCTACAAAATATAAGCTAATTCGAAGCAATTAAGCCTGCAGAGTGGTCTCCAACCACGTGACTCGGCCGAGCTGATATTGGGCCATGAATTGGAGGCTGGGAAAGAGCAGCTGTCCCACGACCAGACAACGGTTCTCAACATACTTGCTACTCTCCAGTTACCTTGTATGAGGGGAATGGAACACTCTCATGGCATTAGTCTTCTACACAACATTGTAAAATGCAAACTCGTAGTTGCACCTCGCTGACACATAGTATACATGTAACGAGAACAGGTGTCTCGCGGGCTGGGAACAGAGTTTGTCCCAGGTTTGGGAGCCTGCGGCCTGACCAATCAGGACACTGTAGTCTGGGGGTAGATGGCGGGGCCTATTGACCAATCACAGTGCTTAACCAATGTAACGTTTTTGGACTAGCAATTTTCGGGGATGATCCAAGTACACGACCTGACACAGCAGCACCCACTGATATTGTTTCTCTATAGGTTCCTATACTGGAACTACCACTCAGTGACCAATCCTGAGTACTGTTAGGTTTGGGGAGGGAGCCTGCTGAGTGATGCATGCTATGACATCACATGTATACAAAACCAGCCTGTGAGCCAGAATGCAGCGAGATGTGCCTGGACTTCCCTCCGTGCATATGACCCCTGTGTGTTTTGTTGTGTGTAATAAAACCACAGTAACCTTTGCTCCTTGTGTAGACCTCAACTTCTTTGGGACAAGGGAAGGAGTTGGGGCTTTCTGTGAGCTGGGAGTGTGCGGACCCTTGTCACGGCTTTGCCTGGCCAGAAATTCCACTAGAAATTCCCTAACAAGTGAGATATCTACTGTGGTGAGGATGGAGGACCGTGGGAGTGCTACTCTTGATCCCCCCGCTTTACCAATCACAGTAGCTGGTCCATTTTCTGAGGCGGGTGTGCACTTTTCTCAAGTATACTACATTTCTTTAAAAAAAAAAAAAAAGAAAGACTTAAAAGATTAGACCCATATTTTCAAACCAGTTATAATTTGTACCAAGGTAGAACAGATTACCCTCAAATAATTCGAATTTAAACATTTGGAATTCTAGAAAAAATTGATATTATAAAGGTTAAATTGTCACAAATCTTTAATTTGTGGGCTGCAACATCAACTGCAAGGCTTTAACTTGAGTTGCAGAGAGGGGGATTTGAAAGGCAATTATACACAATATTTAAAAGAGAGTGGATACATTTGCAATAAAGGATTAACTCTCAGTTTTGTTATGCTGCTCTCATCATCCTGCTTTCTCTGTGTGACTGAGAGCCTGCAATAAAATCAGAGCAGAGTTGGCAGGAGGGTGTAGAGGAGGAGCCAAGTATCCCTACTCGAACTGCCCGCCCCATTGCCTACAGAGTGGGAACCAAAATATGTGACGTATGCAGAACACTTGAACCAATAAAGGACAGAGTGTGGACTATGTGTACCCATTGAGAAAACCGTACCTGCACACAAGACAATATGATGGCCATTTGAATGAGATTCCCGAAGAAGCAGAGCAGATGAATGGCAAAGGTGAATGGTGACGTCACACATAGAGATGACGCACACAGAAGAGATGCAGAGACCAGAGGATGCAGATATTCTATAAGGCATCAAGAAAGTACCAAGGATAAGTGACATCTTGGGATCAAGGTGAATAAGCTTATGCCACCGGAACAGATGAAGATATTAAACTGGTTTATATATGTACAGATGCAAATGAAACGCAAGCAGCAAAGTAATCTTAACACCTCGAGAGGAAAAGAATGGATGTTTCCACTACGCATTATAAGCAGTGCTGAACATTAAGCAAGAAGGCCTCATTTCAGTGTGTGGCAGTTAAAAAACAAATTGCATTACAAATGAATCCCAGCAGAAGGAGTTGGATGAGCCAAGAAGCCAAGATCTTATCAAACTGGAATTGGCTGATATTGGATACAAATCGTGTGAAAGAACAGAGACTCCTGTTCAGAAGGGTTGAGCAAAACAAAACAAATCAGAGGACTATTAGAAAATAATATTAAATACACTAAAAGGCTCGATTCCATGGTCTCCAGTCACGTGGAAGAATGAAGTTGGATGGTCGAGGTGTTCACACCTAAGCACGATGGCAGGCTGTGGCCACACTCCTTACATTTCTCAGAGCACAGAACAAACTCAAGGCCAATCTTCAAAGCACTAATTGACACTCGACCATTGAGGTAATGATGGATTGATACATTAATTGGTGGGAAGCTGGTGTCAAGACGAGCTCACTAGCACCTGGATGTTCAGTCTGCATGCTGCTAGACATAGGTGGAAAAGTACTGATGGGGGTAAGAAGCCAACCAATTATAGATGACCACGTAATTAGGGGTCCTATAGTTTTAGTAGCCAATGGAACGTCGTGTATTTAGTGACGTTCATAGTGGCCCCTTTGAGGGGAGGGCTTAGTTGCCCCACCTGATGTTAACGTCCCTATCACTTTCCTTCACTGTTCTATACTGACATGGAACTTCTACTTAGATATTCACTTAGACCCTATCACTGCCTTCAATAGATTTTGTAGTTTGCCACGCAGGATGACGTTGGTAAGTGATGCAGGTCAGCACATCAGTAATGATGATTTTGCATGATATAACCTCAGTTTTTACTAAAGATAAGTAAGAGGATCGAGCGAGTGCTGATGTTCGTTGTACTCCCTGTTTTAGATATTTGACATTAAAACAGACTCCCTTTTGCCAAACTACCTGAGTCGTCTTGATTATTGATGTATGAATAAAATCTGCATCCCATCCATCTCCAGGGTTTTGCTACTCATCTTAAAGGGCTGGGCAACCCAGTTCAAGGGCAAGGGAGATGTACATCCCAAGGGAATTAAGGCATTTGGGTTTGCATATATAAAATGGTACATTCTAACAAACTGGCAGCAAAAATAACACTTAGAATGTTCAATCACAAAGACGTTACCAAATTCGAGGTGTAGGCTTTGAAAATTCCAGCTGGGATTACAAGGTACAGGTTTTAAACCTCAAAGATGCCATTCCTACAATTCATGTCCTAACATAGTTACAGCTCGTGACCCTTGGTCTGTGCTTAGGAAATGCCACGTACCAATGGGGCAGAATGCATTTCTGGCTACCAGTTTAACATACAAATCTGAAATGCATTTTGTGGCCACTAGGCAATATATTTTAAAGGATTAATTAGCATACATGTATGATTTCTCTGCTGCAAAGCCAACAACAAGCCTTGAACCTGAGTTGCAGAGACAATGTGGGGATGAGAGGCTTGCAATATTTAAACGAAAGTCAATAAATATATTTGCATCAAAATATTACCTCTCTGTTTCATTTTATTGCTCTCATCATCTTGCCATAGAAGCAGAAAAGAGTTTGAAGGAGACGGGGGAATTTTTACTTAAGAATTTAAAAAAATGGGGGTAGTAAATGTTGCCACCTCCGATTCAAATTATGAACATTGGAAAGGTTTTGGTAGAGCATTTCAGCATGTTCCGATATAATATTTCTTCAGTTAAATCCAGAGGCTCAGAGTTAGTTGTAGATGTGATTAAACCAGCTTCATCTCGGCTATGCTCAATATGCTGACATTTTTTATATACCTTTTCCTTAAAACCTTTGCCTCCTGGAGATCCTATGATATCATATACAACCAGGCTTGGCTCTTTGTACGAAACTCTGAGGCCCACGGGCGTATGGCACTTCATACAACTTAAAATAAATAAATAACAACAGGCAGATATCAGAGAATTAATGCAGTTTTTGTTGTTTTACATTGTTATTCGTCCTTGCTAAATAGAGGAAAGGGACTAAATGCTTTTGCATGCCATCCGCCATTTATGAGTAATCACTTCAGGTGATTTTAACCTGGCAGCGATGTACAACTGAGGATTAGGCTATGTTATGTTCAGTACTACCGTTTCTTGTGTTTCCTCTTCAACAGCAGATCACATTCTAAATCTCCCTGATGTTTTAAGGACCAAGGGGTTGGATGAGGATCTAGTAGATGGTGGACCAAGCATGGTTGCCTTCAGGAGGATTGAAGATGACACTGGAAGTGGAAAGGGTTGCATGATTTTCATGGAGCTGTGGGTGCATCTCTCAGTGTTTACCTACAAGGGGAATACTCTGAAGGTAGCAGTTACAGCAGCTGGCCATCCATTAACAGTCCAATAGAGCAAGGATAAATAACACTAAATAATAGATGGAACAAAGATTCAGTCAAGTGGGGCTGGCTTTCTGCAGCATTACAAAGGACCACCTTTCAAGTTAACGTCCTCATAGACCGCGGGCCACTCCCCCGCCCTCTGAAAGGTCATGGGTGACCATTGCGTGGGCTAGTCATAAGCTTGATCAGGACATTTTATTCTAGTTTTTTTGGATGAGCTAGCAAGTATTTTCTGTAGGGAACCAGAACTAATGGAGATACTTGCATTGTCACACATTTTAGAACATTCCCGTGAGACAAGATATGTGTGCCCGTCCTAGTCAATTGCATTTGTTTTTCAAGTGTCAACAAACGTTACCTTCGTTAGGTGTGAGTCGAGGCAATTTATTTTTTAATAAATTGATGTATCTCCCCTGTGGATAACATAGACCACTCTGCAAAGGTGATTATGCACATGTGATATTGAGGAATGATGTCAATGTCCGCATCGTGTGTCCTGCTTTCACTGATGATTTCCTGCAAGTTATAGATTCCATGTGGGGGTTCCTGGCCATTGCTAGAAAGGGAATCTGGGGAGGAGAGGGATGCCATTTCATTTGATAGTCGGACTGTCTATTGTCTGTCAATAATGGACGGGGTGAGGGTGATATCTCTGCCAGTTGCACATGCTTCTCTCGGGGTTCAGCAGCCGACAGTAATGTTATCCGATTTGGCAGATGTCATAGAATTGAGGTAATGCCGCTGATGGAAATTACCTCTGGCAGTTGCTCTCCACATTCACTTAATGCCAGAGGTGCATCCGGCGGCTTCTTTTAATGGTGGCAGGCCAGGTGACCTCCTTTCTACTGGTTGCCTTACGTCAGTCAATCCTCTGACTTATTTGTGAAGCTCGTAAGATTTAATTAGAAAGGTGATCAAACATTTAAGGAGCAGCATGGGCAAACTTGGGGTTGGGGTGTATGACATTGTACGTCATGTTCAAGGGTGAGGCAAGGACATTCAAGTGAAAAGTACAGCTCTGAGGTTAGTGTAGAAATCCTGCCACCACCTTCTGAGTGTAGTAATATTCACATAATAAAACAAGGGTAGACGAATGTTATCATTCATGTGATCCTTTGAGCTGTACAAGTGGCAACTATTGCTGTGTCTTCCAGGAGAAGCAAGTTACACTCAGGTTTTGGGCAGTTTTGCTCCAGGGGCAGTGAACACCTGTGGCTATTGACTCTCCCCCAATAACCAAAGAAGTCTTGAGTTTACAAACTGTATCACTCTAGGGGGCCCAGGCTTTGCAAGCAGGTGGGAAGGCCAATCTCCTGCGATTGCGTATGGAGAGTGAGTCCTATAGAGCCGACTGTAACATTACATCATTTCGGGTAGTTAAAGTAATCTACTGCTTATAAATTCCCAGAGAACCTGTGACAGACAGATGGTTTAACAACTGTGGCTCTTAATCCAGCTTGGTGATCTGCTGATCTGCTCACAGCGGAGTATGATAAAGTGCCTGGGAGTTGGCACTTACGATTCCTGATTTTTAGAGGGTCCGTATGCTTGTGCCAATCCATAAGAAAGGGCCTACGAAGGACCCAAAGAATTACAGAACAGTGGCCCTTCTTAATGTTTGCGAAAAGACCCTTGAAAAAATCATCTCTGGGGCGCTCCCATAGTTGGTGGATTGGGCCGAGTTTCTCCTCAGATCCCATTTGGTCTTCAGTAAGTGGCACACTTCAGTTCATGGTTCTTTGTCTTTGGATTATGTGGCTGCAGAAGGAAGGAATGCCTACTGTTGCTCTAGGAACCTAAGTAATTGATTCAGTGAACCGTAACACTTTTTGGTCCATGCTCGTGCATCGGGAGATTCAGCCCGGGTTTGGAGCAACCTGATTGGCTGCTGCACCCGCTAAGGGCGCTAATGTTAATTATTACAGCATTCCATATCCAAACCTAGATGCATATATGCATAGACTCTAATGGGGAATCTGGTAGGGTGATACAGAAGAACTGATGTCAGAAGCAGGGTTGCATTATTTCATCACTTTGCCTTAATTTGTTAAAGCTGGTTTTCCATCTACCCAGGCTACTACGTTCTACTCCCGCTTCCACCCCAACATTGGCCACCATCATTAACGCACAATTGCCTTTGCAGATGACAATTGATACAGCGGTATAGAGGTATTTGAGAGCTACGTGAAAAAAGCTGGAAGTGGTAGGAGCCTGTTGCCACTTTAGGGTTCTGGTTTGGTCATGGGCACTGCTGGAAAGGTTGCATGTTGGAGGGCATCGCTCTTTACTTGGCCAGTACAGATGATCTCTGACTCACACACGCCCAGCTTGCCACGTGCAGTGTAAGGCTGGCCTGTATGATTATCTATAGGGCGGATATAGAGCATGCCAAGAAAGTGGGGACCCTTTCGTAAACCAATGGGTATGGAAGCGTCTGTTGGGATATTGGAAATTCTGTCCCATTGAAGCAATGAGACTGGAACTGGGCTTTTCTCCATCATGGAAAAGGACATAGTATCCCATCTTAAATGTCGCATATTTTAGGGGCGTGCAAGCTTTCCTTATTAGGAGCGGTGCGGGTAGCATATTGTGACATGGAAAACCAAAAAATACCCTCAGTACTGGATACTGCCATGAAAGGTTTAAACCTTAGAGTTAACCCGAATAACCATGGCATTCACCCAGTTCTAAAGCACAGTTCTACTAGTCTTGGGTGGGTGGAGCCAGGTGTGGAATAGCGACAAAGGTCCTTTAGTATCCACAATAAGTCTTTGGATTTACTTTTTGCCGATTCTTACGCTGCAAAGATGCTTGGTGGAGTTACCGGCAGAGAGGTATAGGAAACTATTTGTAGAGATTAGGTTGGAGTTGATGGACATTTCGATGTAGCTAGGACAGTGGGTAAATATAACAAAACATGACAGAGTTTCCCGGCTTTGTAAACAAAATTGAGAAACAATTGCAAATATTCTATTTGTTTGTACTGTGATGCACCAGGAGAAGGGACATTAGCGTTGCTCAATTTTTGAACCACTTTCAGTTGTATCTACTTAAAGTGCATTGGCGTTTTTATACAAAGGGACATCGAATTAAAACACGTTTCAATTGTACATTTGTTACTACTTGTTTTAAAGAAGGTTTGACTTTTTATTAATTGAACCGACTATTTCTAAAGACATGCATGGTATCGTCAGTGTTCATGTACTAATCATTTAATAATACACTAATACAGATGTATTGATTGAGCATTACAAACATATGCAATCAAACCTTATCTAACCCCCTCATATCGCTCGAGGGAACAACACTCTCTCTACTTACCTTGCCCCCTTCCCTCAGTGTTCTCATTCTTAGGGTCTGGAATGATCCATCCTTCTGCCATATACGCTCTGTCTTTACTGACCACTTTGACTCCTATCACTGTCTTTTAGCATCACAGATTCTTGGATCACGACACAACCATGCTTGCTGCGCTGCACACTGTCTCCCACAGCTAAACGCAGCTGCTGAGTCAGTCTCCTAACAAAGCAAGGCTAGCCATCTCCTATACGCTCCTCCCTTCTGGCTTTCTCCCTACTTCTTCTGAATACATTTCTCGCCAACTCCTTGCACTAATTCTTCTCACAATTACTCTTTGCTGTGTACACCTGGATGCGCTCAACTCCTTTATCCCTAATCTTGAAGTCCATCTGGATTTGCTCATTACTAATACTGCTATCAACCTCCCAAACCTATCCTATACTCACAGTCTTCAGTTTGTCTCCAGCCTCCGGGATCACTCCCTGGCTGCCCTCTGCGGCCAGACAACTTGACCACCACGTTCCTCTCTTCCTCCTTCAGCTCTTAATCCCTCTATTGAACCCTCCCATTCTCTTCTTCACTTTGCTATCTCTGTCCCCTTCCCTCTCACTCCCCCACTGACCACCTGAACACTAGAAGCAAATTCAAACATGACTCACTGGCTACTTGTATTGCTGAAATCAGGTCTTCTCTCAGAGTTCTCTCTCCACCCAATGCCAGCTCTTTCAAGCAGTCTCTCAAGGACCTAAAGTTGGCTCTAGCCTCCCCTTGTGTATACCACTCGCCTACTCCTTCTTCCGCCCATCTCGCTAACGTCCCTAGAATCCAGCAGAAAAGGATGGCCATCAGGTCAGGGATCCTGAGATGATAAATCTACAGCTCATCTGGCTCTCCTGACCAGATACATTTTCTCCTTCAGGTCAGAAGTTCTGGTTAAATCAGTAACATCTCCTCAATAGACAGTGCTGCCTCCTTCTCAGACCGTGGGTTGGTGGGCAAGGTTAATGCATTGCATGCATCCTCCTCATGCATAAATTGATGTCTTCTTGCAAAATGAGAAAAGGGGGGCGTGAAGCCCATGTCACCTGATTTGGCCCGCCAATCTTCTGGAGCACTCTTCCCTGGGAAACCTCCTACAATCTAAGGACAGCCTTATCCATAGAGGATTCAAAGGTCGTGTACAAGGCATCTAGTTCCTTATCAAACACCTTGCCCATAGCAGTGTATACAGAGGAGTCTGCAAACTCCATGAACACCTGTGGCCAGACCTCCGGTTCCTGGCCTGAGACATTGGCCATCTCAGCCTCCCTCCTTAGAGAGCATTGTTCCTTTTCTAGCAGCAGTAGCCATATCACAGAATTGCAAGAACACAGCCCTCAAAGCTCCACCAGGGTGAAATGCAAAACAAGAAAGAAATCTCCCCCTCCTGTGAGGGCTCAGGGGGGCCGATTTCATCATGATGTTTGAGAGCCACCCTTGCCTACAGCTGGGAAAAATAGTCATGGGGTGCTAAGATTATAATGGAGACATAAAGGAAGGCGACAAGGTGGTTAATAGCTGCAGATTACCATGGGACAGCCACAAGCAGGGAGCTGAAACACTAAACGTCCAATCAAAAGTTATCAATCAGCAAGTTGCTAATGTAATACAATCCAGGATAAAAAAGACAATGGCCCTCATTACGACCCTGGCGGAAAGGGTTTTACGCCAGCGTAATGCATGGCGTACCTTTCCGCCTTACTACGAGTTCCCATAGCGCCATGGTGGTTTTTTCGCCTGGTTTTCCGGGCGGAAAAATCCATGGCGCTACGGGACCTGTTGTTAATTATGCCACCGTAATTTACGGTGGCGTAATTAACGCCTTCCCCACTCCCATTATACCCTATGGGGCAAAAATGGGAATGGGGAAGGGTAAATGGGGATTGGGGACTTACCGCCCCGCCAAGGTCGGAATGGGGCGGTAAGTCCGCCAACCCCCATGGCGGAGTTGGCAGCTCTGCGCCATGGACCATGGTGCAAATTGCACCATGGTCCTCCGCCAGGGTCGTAATGAGGGCCAAAGAGATTCTCAGAACGTTGCGGGGTAACGCAAAGCGGAGGGAAGTGGCAGCTTGAAGTCCTGAATTAAAGAAGCACTTTGCTTTGCCATAATACAGCCAGCACGAGGGCAGATGCTGGGAAATCCCCCAGCCCCCACAAAGCTCAAGCCCCATTTCAACTGAAATGGCTCTGGCACCGTCCCTGACCCTCCTAATGCTGCCGGGAAGTAGCTGCGTCACCGCACCTCTCAAATCGCATGCTTTTGGTGGGTGTCACCGACATGTAACCCGTTCACCCCCCTGCCAAACCCCTTGCACAGTGACACCCATACACGTCAATCGACTCCCTCACCCAACAGAAACAAAACCGGATGTTTTTACTCACCCTCGGGACACAAAAGGTTGATCTCTATCGCTACACACCTAAGCAGGTGGGAGCGCTGGTCTTTTCTCCTGGTGCTAACACGGGTGCTCAGGAAGAGCTTACACATGCTCATAGGTTCTTTACTTTAAAGTAGAGGGGAGAGGCCCAACAGGTTGAAATGAAACACCCCCCAAGTGGAACGGACCCCGAGTGGCGTTATGCAAGCATAATCAGACCTTACATACGAGTCCCCACCATGATCTCCTGCAAATAAACCGACAGGCCACTAAATCGAAAAATATAAAGAAATTTCGAAACAGTGACAAGGGAAAAACGTAATGAACCAGTGCTCCCCTCTTAGACAAGAAGAGGTGTTGTAGGAGATGGGGCTGGACGGTTAGTGATTGGTGGATCAGTTAGCTCACGTGATAAGGGCATGGATTTACGGGTGTTGTAGTTGTGAGCGTTTCTTCTGTTGCTCTTTTTGCTGCTGAATTAATAAATGCAAGTGTGTTTGGTGCATAACAGGAAACTTCCATGCCATAGCATACAATCTGCTTTCCATGCCGCCATAAAGCAATAATCTTGCAACAAAGAAACCACATCCAGGGCTGGAGTGAGGCCTGTACTTTTTACATTAGTGCCATTGATGCATGAGCTGTCCTGCTCATATCCTCGCAGAGCAAAAACGATTGATGTCAAAACTCTTTAAATTTAAATAATAATGTAAGCATTGGCATGTTCAGATGTCAAGATGTGGGCAAGGCAAGAGCGACAAGGTAGCTGGGATTATCAGAGCAGGAGAGGACCTAAACATCTGAACAGTCTTTTCATTTCTGGCAAATGCTCCAGGGTGCTCAGCTCTCTGCGCTCTGCTGTGTCTGCTGTACCTTCAAACTCAAATTTAAGAACAAACCTGAAAGTCATAGTATTGTTAACTAAGAGCAAACTATAAGTGATGCTCTCTTTGGATATTGCTGCAGCTAACCAAACACAGAGCTAATCCTCTGTGTCAACATCACCTCGCCTGTGCACATCAGAAGCAACCCGCACTTCCAAGCAACAGATGAAATTGGCAATAAATCCGAGCTCAGTGCTGGGAAAGCGGTTTTCCGTGAAGCCTCTCATGTAGGCAGGATTAGTGGACATTTCACAGACTGATGCTTTCCCAATATATTGTATTATTGCTTCCGGGGCCTTTGGGAATACAACCTTTGCTCTATGCACTAATAAAGAGAAGAAACGGGAACATTCAATGCGTTTTGAGAGAAGACTAGAAATTGACATGCCAACATTATCCATTGCATCCGAGAGATGCAAATCCAGCCCTGCTTGGCGTTCTGGAACTTATAGTCCTGGAGGTGCCCATTATAAATCCATGACTACAAGTCCCAGAATGCAAAGTTAAACCCAAGACTGGACTAGCGTCTCACGAATGGAATAGATGATGTTGCCATATATACTGGAAAACATCTATTTGGGATAGCATAGTGTGCATTTTTAAACTAACCCTGAATCAGTAATTATGTGTCTCATGAAAGACGATTGAATGTCGCTCTGCTGTGCAAGCTATGCAGAGATATCTATTCTGACCAATATATAGAATTGGATCTGCTGTGCAAACTATGCAGTGACGTCTATCCTGACCAATGCATAGACTTTAGCTCTGATTTGAAAGCTATGCACAGGAGTCTATCTTGAACAAGGCATATAATTTGACTTTGATGTGTAAGCTATGCACAGGAATCTATCCTGGCTAATGCATAGAATCTGGATCTGCTTTGCAAGCTATGCATTGGAGTGTATCCTGACCAATGCATAGAATATCGCTCGCTGTGCAAGCTATGCAGAGACATCTATCCCAACCAATGTATAGAATTTGGATCTGCTGTGCAAGCTATGAACTGGAGTCTATCCTGACCAATGCCTAGAATGCGGCTCTGATTTGAAAGCTATGCATAGGAGTCTATCTTGAACAATGCATATAATTTGGCTGTGCTGTGCAAGCTATGCACTGGAGTCCATCCTGACCAATGCATAGATTTTGGCTTTGATGTGAAAGCTGTGCACAGGAGTCTATCCTGGCTAATGCATAGAATCTGGTTCTGCTATAAAAGTTATTCACTGGATTCTATCTTGGCCAATGTATATAATTTGGCTCTGCTGTGCAAGCCATGGTAGTGGCGTCTATCCTGCACAATGGATAGAATTTGACTCTGCTCGGCAAGCTATGCACTGGAGTCTATTTTGACCAATCCATAGAATTCTGCAAGTTTGTGCAAGCTACCCAGAGACATCTATCCTGACCAATATATAGAATTTGGCTCTGCTGTGCCAGCTATGCAATGGAGTCTATCATGACCAATGCATAGAATTTGGCTTTAATGAGAAAGCTATGCACAGGAGTCTATCCTGGCTAATGCATAGAATGTGGACCTGCTATACAAGCTATGCACTGGAGTCAATACTGACCAATGCATAGAATTTGGCTCTGCTGTGAAAGTTATTCACTGGATTCTATCTTGACCAATGCATATAATTTGGCACTGCTGTGCAAGCTATGCATTGGAGTCTATCCTGACCAATGCATAGAATTTGGCTTTAATGAGAAAGCTATGCACTGGAGTCAATACTGACCAATGCATAGAATTTGGCTCTGCTGTGCCAGCTATGCAATGGAGTCTATCCTGACCAATGCATAGAATTTGGCTTTAATGAGAAAGCTATGCACAGGAGTCTATACTGGCTAATGCATAGAATGTGGACCTGCTATACAAGCTATGCACTGGAGTCAATACTGACCAATGCATAGAATTTGGCTCTGCTGTGAAAGTTATTCACTGGATTCTATCTTGACCAATGCATATAATTTGGCACTGCTGTGCAAGCTATGCATTGGAGTCTATTCTGACCAATGCATAGAGGTTGGCTCTGCTGCTCAAGGTGTGGTAGTGGTGTCTATTCTGACCAATGCACAGAATCTGACTCTGATGTAAAAGCTATACACAGGAGTCTATCCTGATTGATGCATAGAATTTGGATCTACTGTGCAAGCTATGCACTGGAGTCTATCCCAACCAACACCTAAAATGTGGCTCCTATTTGAAAGCTATGCCCAGGAGTCTATCCTGAACAACGCATATAATTTGGCTCTGCTGTGCAAGATATACATTGGAATCAATACTGACAAATGCACATAATTTGGCTCTGCTCTGCAGGTTTTTCACTGGATTCTATACTGACCAATGTATAGAATTTGGCTTTCTTGTGCAAGCTATGCATTAGAGTCTATCCTGATCAATGCATAGAAGCTGGCTCTGCTGCACAAACTATGATGGTGGTGTCTACCCTGACCAATGCATAGAATTTGGCTCTGCTGTGCAAGGTATGCACTGGAGTCTTTCCTAACCAATGCATAGAATTTGGTTCTGCTTTGCAAACTACGCATCAGCGTCTGTTCTTTTCGCCAGGGTGGAGCAGGCAAGGTCATGATACAAAGAGAGCCACATATTCCGCTCTTTCATGGTGAAGAAATGTACACGTGACAGAACATCAGATGGCTTATCCTGTAACGCAGGGCTTCAAGATCTTGTATGATGTGTCCTTTCCAGTTTCATAGTTGCTGCTGCTGGCAGGTCCAAGACGGACCAGAAGAGAGACTCCACAAAAGCAGGGAGTGCCTCATCTTGCACCAACAAAGGTATTCCACAAATGCAAATATTGTTCCTGCAGAAACGGTTCTCTGTATACTCCTGTTTATCCTCCATAGCCTTACAACAAGCCTACAAATCCACAGTCTTACTGGACCATTCCCCCACCACATGAGACTGCTCGCATATCGTATTTTCAACCTCATAGATTCTTGTTTCCATTTCAGACACTCTTTTATGAAGTGCTAGGATTTTGTTGGACAATTCTTCTGTGCTTTTATGGAATTCTTTACTGATTTTTGCCAGCAGTTCCTGCAAGTCTGCCTTGGTGGTCACCTGAGAGGGCAATCCGGATGAGAGAGAGTCTGTTGCATGGACCTGTGCAGCGACCACCTCATTCTTTTGGGGCTTGTCTGCGACCTGCAGCATAGTAGAAATATCACCCTGTTTGGCTGATGTGGGTGGTTTGGCCATTGCAACCCGCTTATAGCCACAGGTCACTGAAGCTCACCAGAAAACACCTTTACCAATAAGGACACAATTCTAGAGGATGTTACCATCCATGCACGGTACTAACCAGCACCTTCACATTTCACCCAATGGTTGTTGTAAGGCAGTTCCACTCTCAGGCTTCAGCTCATATCCCCACCGGCCCCTTGAGTAGCACCGACCTGAAGATGAGTATGTTGTCTTTTTTTAAATGCCCCAATTGAGAGCTGAGGAGAAACCTCTGCTGCCTCTTCCTACCGGCCGTCCCCACATGGTCTGAAGTGTCCCCAGGAGGAGCTTCCCAGCATTCAAGTCAGTGTGCCAGTATATAAAAAATCAAGCCGCCCACCACACTCAGCTTGCTGCAACCTTATCCTGATTCCACTGGATTTAAGGTTTCTTGTCAGTGCTTGCCTTCTCAAGCTGACCCCTGGGATCCAATGTATGTGCTTTCTGGTGCAATGGTTTGCACCATCCTGATATAGAGTGTACTGTCGGACACTGAATCCACTGTTGCGAGTAGCACAATACTTTACATCACTTTCTGCCGCCCGTCTTCACACTGCACTATGAGCCTTTCCCGGGTAGGGCTGCTTAGTGGTCATGGTAGGGAGAGTCCTGTGTCCTTGCTGCATTCACAGTGCAGGGCTTGCTGTCTCCATTTTTATGCCGCAGAGGGCTCTGGGGATATCACAAAGCATGCAGGGGAGCCTTGGCCCCAGATGCTCCCGCTGCGGAATATGGCAGTACCAGCTCGGGTCAGACCGCATGGGGTGCACTAGTCGGTGCCACTTTGGGAACCCCAGGCCTCTACATCACAAATGCTCATTCTCCAGTTTTCGGATGCCCCTCGATGCCTCAAAAGCAGTCTATCAACTCCTCACTGGACCTTCCACTGTAGAGAGGGTTGTTTGCCTTTCTCGTCCCTCACTTCAGCAGAGGCTCTTAGGAAGCCATCCACACTGATGGCATTCCTACCCATGCCCCTAAATCCATATATTTCTAGATTGGTCTGATCATGCCGGTTGCAATGAACTGCATCTGCCATCAGCAGGTGTTTGCATGTGCGAATGGCAGACTTTTGTGATTCCTCCTGAGCCAATTCATGTTGGAATTACATTTTTCAGACAGGTATCTGAATCCATAAGCTACCTTATATCTGTCTGTCCCATCTATAACTTTTTCTGGGAATATACAATCACATTTGAGCTTCTAACTCTGTTTCCCAAGGTCTTGAGGAGAGTTGTATTATCAGGTGGGGCTTTTTGTAGGCTTTTCAGGAATATTTGAACCATGTCTGTGACTGTCACGGATCCCCGGTTTATGGACAACATATGATTCTCCATAGAATCCTATCTGGTATATAATGAGATGCATACCTTCAGTTTCAATTAGTAACATCCTCTCTTCTTCCCAAAGCCTTGACATAGGCTTGGGCATCTGCTCTCTGTTGACATAGTCTGCAATCAAACCTTTTCACATTCTTTCTTCTTGGGCAGAATGATCATCTGCCAATAAGCCCTGGCACAAGAGGGGTATAACTCTTCCCCCTGGCAGTTTCCTGTTGCATATCATAGGTCAGCAGACCAGAACCCCACCACATGCAGAATTTTAATTTTGAGTTTTTTTTGGAAAAGTCACAATCCATTAGCTGAATTTTTGTTTACTTAGTGATTGTCATTCCAGCCCTAGTAAACCTCCTCCCAGGCACAAGATCTGTTCCCTTTCTGTCTCTTTTGAGCTTCAAAGGATAGACCAACTGGAGAGGTGAAGGAATGTTGACCTCTGATCTGATGGGCAACAATCACTGGAAAAAGCTCTTAGTTCAGTTCCTATGAACAGCAAAACTAATGATGGTTTTACATTGTGCATTTTTCTACATGGGACTTGCATCAATACCTTGACATAACATATGTCCATGCTGCTCCTGCCACATGCCAGCAGTGTTCAACTTTACATTACAAGCTATACATTTTAATTACTCATGGAATGGAGTTTCGATTTTCATGTTTTCATAGTTCCATCTAAGCTGCAGAACGCAGAGATTTCCCATGGCATCTCTCTCTTTTAGCAAGCTGCACTTTAGACATCAGGCACATGTAGTTTGAAATAGGCCTCAGGCTTTTCGGCCTTGTTAGTTGAACACAGGGCACACTTAATATTTTTCTTTTTCTAAAGACCATATTTAGTTGTTTGGCAGTTGAAAGGCCAATGCTAGCCTTTAGTCTGCCATTGAACAATTCACTTTCCATATTTCGGCAGCTCCAAGCCCAACTTTAGCCAGATGCAGTTCACATTGTTTTTTCCGGTGCTGAAATTACCCCACATGTCTCCCCCTGCTGAGTGTGGGGTTTTTATGGCCCATTCTCCATTTATCCTCTCATGGTGGGAGGTCTGGTTTCCATTTATCTTCTGGGTTCCCGTGGTATGGAATTGTGCTCATTCCTGGATCCCCTTGTCCTTCAAAGGGTTCCAGAGTCCTCCCAGGACTCCTCTTCCTCCGGTCCTCAATTAATTTGCATGCAATCTCTAAAGAGAGGAGTGAAAATAATTGCTAAGGATTCCTGTTCAAACATTATTCCCCCGGAAAACATTGCATGCAATTGGAGACACATTTACTTTTGTAAAATTTACAATAAAAACACTAGTCCTGTCAACATTTCAGATGAACTCTTAATTTAATTCCTCACCAGTTAGATATTTTAGTTTCCATCTTTGGGGTTTCTCACTTTACCTTTCATTTCTCGGCTCTACCTTCCGTGGGCTCCTCAATCCGTCTTAAAGCTAGTCTGGGATGACAGCTTTTCAAACCATTGATATGGACCTACTTCTCTTCCATTTGTTCTCCTTTAGGGATGCAGATCTTATAGGCAACAGGCTAGATGTTATCCACAATCTCAAAACTACTCCATCAAGACGGAAGGAATTTCCATTCCTCGGTTTGGTTCCCCTGGAAATGATAGAGATAAACCTTGTCACCTACATCATACTCCTTTTCATGGTCTTCAAGTCATAGTAGGACTTCATCTCTTCAGCTGACTTTTCTAAGTTGCGCTGGACATAAGCAAAAGCATGCTGGAGGTGCTTTCTCAGGTTCATTCATATACTCTTGAGTGGTGGATGCATTAATCAGCATTTTCTCTGAAGTTTTATAGTGCAGATGCTGAGGTAAGATCATTTTTATTCCGGTCATCAATTCAAATAGAGACATTTTGGTAACAGAAGATGGTGTAGATCTAAGAGCTATGAGGACATGCAGTAATTGAATGTTCCAACTGGGTTCAGAGTCAGCCACAAACTTCTTTAGTATGCTCAAAATGGTCTAATTGTATCCCTCAACACCTCTACTTGATGCCGGGTGGTAAGCTTTGTGGAGTTTTCTTTTTGACCCCAGAATCTCCCACATCTTGGTCATCACCTCACTGGTAAAATGACTCCCTCTATCCTACTCTATCCTTTGCAGATGGCCGACATGAGAGAAGATGTGATTGATCATTAGGGCAAAAGTTGTCTCTGGAATGAGGTAGGTACCACCCATTGGTCACATACAGATAGTGGACTACTTACAAACAAACCATCTTGGATTCGAAACATCTTGGAAAATTTCATCAACACCCAGAGATCCTCTTTTCCGACATAATCTGGTTCTGTTAGAGGAAAGCTCACTGGACCTTCAATATGTTGATAGAATGTTTTGCCGGCCCCTCGTGTCTGGCCAACTATGCCCTATCTCTACTGCACCCTTCCTTTGGAAACTCCTGGAGAAGTTGGACTTCCCCCAACTGACCCAACACACAGCTTGAGAAAGGCTCCTTTTCAGTTGTTTAACTGCCTCAGATTGTTCTGGGCCCCACTCCCAATTGACTCCGGTCTTTAATAAATGGACTAGCGGTTCGAGTGACCTCTGCATGATCCATCAATGAACTTTCTACTGTAATTAGGGAGTCCAAGACGACTTCTCAATTCTCATAGAGTGGTAGGGTCTTTTAATTTCAATAAGGTTTCCACTTTCTTTGGGTTGTGACCCTCAGGGGTGATTTCATCCCCTAAAAAGTTCACTCTGGTCTTATAGCATTGTGCCTTCTGAAAGGATAGTTTTCCCTACTCACAGGTACTGTCCAGTAACCGGTGGTAAAATCAATGGCTGAGTACACTTTCGATCCTTGGATCTGCACAGCCCTTGATTGATGTAGGGAAGTGGGCATCTTGACATGTGGACCTGTTTGTTTAACTCCCCCAGGTGTGTGCATAGTCTCCATTGTCCATTGGGTTTCAGTATCACCAGTATCGGGTTGATAAAAGTACTATGGATTATACAAATTATCCCATGGGATACCAAATTCTTGATAATCTCTGTGAGTGACTCCATGGATGCAGTAGCCAACCGGTATTGTTTGACGAATACTGGGACCATCTTGGATTCCATAGGTATGGTGGTTGAATGAATCAATGTATTTGCACAATCATGAGAATCCACTGAAAAGATATCCCTGAAGTCCAGGAATACCTGTTTCAGCTGCTGTCTTTGTTCCTCAGTCTCACAGGGATCAGCTAGATTGATCCGTTCCTGGACCATCTGCTTGAAACCTGGAAAAACCTCAGGCTTGTAAATCTCAGGACTTGTGTGGCGAGATCTCTTTTTATGGTGTTTACCTGGACATGATGTTCTGTGGATTTGAGGTAGGAGTTGTTGACTCTAAATACCACATCATTCCTCCTGATGTGAAAGGTTACATCTTCCTACCCATAAGGGCATTAGGATTACAGCAAGAAATTCACCCCATGCCGAGTAAAAATCTTTTCTGGAGGAATACTGTCAATTGTGTCGAAACAGTTGTTTGGAATTGGTCCTATGATTTAATTCCTCAAATCAGTAGAATAGTGTTGGTCATCACCCGCCATTCCAATAAAGGTGTACGCATCCAAAGTGATATATATATACATCTCTTGTTGTTGAAGGTGAGAGTTATATAAGCTCTTTATTTTTGAGGTTCTGACCTCTTATGCCACTAGGACTTCTACTGCATAAGGCAGCAATTGAGCTGGCCAAAATTCCCTCTCTGTGTTGTCAAAGCCCATGGGGTTTCCCCCGAGTCATAACCATACTTTGCTATTTATCAAATCTAGACTAACTACAAATCAATGGAGGATGTCACTACCCAAATAAAAGTGAGAAGGGACTTCTCTAACGACCCAACAATGATTGTCTATAGTTTTGCTGCCAATAGAAATGTTTAGCATAGCTAGGCAGGACATTCTTAGAATTTGGTGTTTCCAAAACCACTTTCCATTTATCTATCAATTTAAATGTGGGAATGGTCTAATCGTTTTGGAGTTGTCCAAATAATTCTTCACTGATTAAGCTTTTTTCATTATTTAGACATACTCTGGTGAGCACTGGCCCATCTGCCTCATGTATCTGAATGAGGATAACAATTGTTCACCCTTTTTCTGAATATTGGTCAGACTTTGAGCTGGTTTTTCATTGTTCTCTTTCATAGGACTTGAGGTTTCTCCTAAATCTGGATTTGTACAGAATCTCAAAGTATTACCTTGCAGTGTGGAGTACCACTTGTAGCTTGATGGAAGGTTGATCTTCACTAGTTGGTAAGAGTTTGCATTGCCAGTTTGTTCTCCTACAGAGATAATGATGATTTCTGGAACTTGGTTGTTCTGGAAGTGAAATTCCAATTGATCGGTACGCCACTCAATGAAATGACAGGTGCCGTTCAGGCTACTATACTTTGTACTCCTCTTGAGTTTGATCCGACAGTTAGTCTGAATCCAGAGGACCTTGTTCACACAATCAATCAGAGGTGATAACCACCAAAGGAAATCGTTCCCTAGCAAACAGGGAGTGCTGTCTGGAGTCATGACGATCACTGGGTGTTTTAAATGGTGTCGCCCAATTTGTATTTCTAGATCTGCAGTCCCTTCAATGGAAAGATCATTCCCGTCAATGTTTTCGAGTTGTCCATGAAGAGCTATGAGGGGAATCTGATGACTCGCCCCACTTTCTAGATTCAGTCGGTCAAAAGCTTCTTTAGATATGAGAGCAGCTTGGGATTCAGTATCCACCAGAGCAGATACTTCACATTGACCCTGTACCTTTACAGGAGCATAACATCTGCCCTTTTTGCCTCAAGTCTACAGAAAAAGTGTGAGATAGCTGCTAGCTTGGCGGTTATCTTCTTAAGGTTGAACTTCGTCACTGTGTGATATCGGGCGGTTTCCATTGGCTGAGATCGGTAATCTGTAGGAACAAATCTGCATTTAGAGACGATATCGGTAGTAGGGGGATCCTCTTTCTCCCCAGACTCTTTGCTGTCCCTGTTTATCTGATTCTAGAAAACAACAGGGAAATCTTCAAAAAGCTAGAGGACACGGTACAACCGTGATCATCCTTTTAACCGTTAACAAGGAAACGTATGGTAGCACAACAACGTTTTTTTAGGAAGGCAGGTATTCAAGGAGCATCTTAAGTATACAAACAAATGGATCAATTGGAGTGCTCACACTCGAAACACAAAAAGGAGGGCCACCTGGCTCGGCGTACCTCACCCTAAGGAAGAACACCCTATCCCTGGCGGGGGTGCCTATCCCTGGGTGGCGTGTGGTGCATCGCCTATCTAACAGATATAGAGGAGAGTTCTATCCCTCAACCGTCTATACTAGTGGCAGTGTCTGAAGGCAGACAAGGTGGTCCAATTGAAGAAAAAAAAAAATCTAAAAAATGGTATTCTCCAGGCGGTATAGCAGTGTTCAACAAAAATGTGGATTAAATCTTGTGGCTGGTAGATCTTAAACATGGGTACAGCCTGTGAATCAGGCTTAAATTACAACTTTAATACTGCCCGTAGGTCACCCTGGTTGGGTATGAAACAGACCAGCTGGAGAAACCACTGGTAGGTGAAGCAGTAAAACACAGCCAAAGGCTGAAGTACTAAAAATTGGCTCTTATAAAAATATATATAGTACACTCTGTGGTAGTGAGTGTGCTACAACCAATAATTTCTAGGAAGCAAAGTCTCTTTGTTGGTGTAGAAGAGATCAAAGGTGGGTCATGAGAGCCCTCATGACCGAAAGGGGTCGACCGGTTTCAATGGCGTTGGAGATTCGAGCCATCTTCGTCAGGACCGTAAATTAGAAATGCAAGCTGGATTGCCGAGGTTCGGAAAGGTGCTGAACAGGTAGAGAAATGATGGTGTCTCCTGTGGGGAGACAAAAGGGAGATGGAGGGGGAAAAAGGGGGAAAAGGGGGATTAAGGACTAGCAACAAAAAATGATTGCAAGCAATGGGGTGGGGATCTTCATGCATTGGAATGAGCATGTGGGAGCAAAAACTAAATTGTCTATAAATACAGGAATGGTGGGGGTGCCTGGGCACCTGTGATAAGTCTCGCCGCCAAACAAGGGGGCGGGAGGGGGTGAAGGATGGAGGAAGTGGGAAAGTGCAGTAGACCGCCTTAAAAGGTGACTGGTGAACTCAGCCGAATGGTGAAGACCGGCATTCTCACGGGCTGATGGGGAGTGCGCGCAGAGGGCAAACGAGGCAGATGCAGTGAGCCCCTGGATTGTAAAAAGGGTGGGGGGTGGTGGTTAGAGGGGGGTGTTCCGGGACACCAGCGTCCCAAAAGGTGCAAGATGTGTGCCAGAGGATAGAATCAGGAAGCCATACCTCTGGGCGGGCGTCCTTTGAAGAGGAAGGGAGGCGATCAGTGATCTAGGGTTACTCAAGAACAAGATCAGAAGGAAAAAGCAGCATCTGGGTGCACAGGTCAATCATACCTGTGGGAAAGCAATACACATAAGGCTGGTAAGAGGGCAGCAAAGTAAAGAGCAGGGGCTCAATACCATCTGGTCCATAGTGCAAGGGTGTAGGCCATACCTGTGGGAGAGGTGCTGCTTGCCTCCGTTTGGTCTGTGTGCTGTATCGAAGTGTACAGCTCAGGACTGGCGATTGTGGGGAAAGAAAGCCCCATCGCCTATAGAAAAAGCGGACGAGCGCGGTCGGGATAGCGTCAGAGTGACTCCAACATCTCTGTCCCACAATTTGCCCTTAAGAGACGTTGCAACGTGAGAGATAAGGTCGTCAAGACCTTGATACCCAGTACACCCAGGGAAGAGCCCCCCCAGGGAACCCTTTGGAATATCCCACCTATCAAGGGACATGCGCCCTGTGGAAACTGCTCTATGTGCACCCAGACCTCGAGAACTACACAGATAGAGATCGGTTGGAAAACACCATGGATACAGAACACCTTTAACCAATTGTAACACCAAAGGCGTTATCTATATGATAACTTGCCCCTGCAACCTAAGGTACATTGGCATGACCATTAGGCCAGTTCGAACTCGAATGACCGAACACCGATCATGCATAAGAACGAGCAAGCTCACTGCACCCTTAGTGTCCCATTTTTCATCCAAAGGACACACTGCTGATCAGTTCAAGTGGACTATCCTTGAGAAAGTCACACCGCCCCGCAGAGGCGGCAACCACCACAATATGCTGTTCAGGAAAGAACAGATGTGGATTTTTAGACTCAAAACCCACTCTGAAGGCCTAAATGAACAAATCCACTGGCATGAACTAGCAGTGTTGTCCTGAATTAACCTGTTCTGGCACCACACGTGCCTCGCCATGGACCTGTCTTCTGTTTCCCTGGTTTGAGCCCCCTTAATGTAAAAAAAAAAATTCAACAATTTTTTTCAGCAACTTTTTCATGAATTGTTTCAACAGACTTTTTTCAACATTCTTCCCATGCGTTTTTTCATGAATTTTTTCATGAATCCCTCATGAAGTCTTCTTCATCCTTCCTTTTTAATCTCCAATTTTTTCCTATTCATTTCCATTTCTTCATCTTTTTAATCATCCTCTGATTCACACACGCTTCACTTTCCCCATTGCCATTTGTCGCCTGTTTCTCGTTCCCCACCCCCCCCCCAGCACCGTCCAAAAGAGACTAGGTCACCCGCAGCACCTCACGGAGACCATGCTCCAGTGTCTGACCTCTGTCAGCCCGAGCGCGCTCCTCTGCTCTGTTGAGAGGCGCTCGGGCTCCTTTTCCTCTTTTCCTCCTACGCGTGAGGCGGTTCCTAGGAGTCAGCCGCGTCACTCTGACGCTAGCGCGATCGCGCTCGTCCGCTTTTTCTGTAGGCGATGGGGCCTTCTTTCCCCACAATCGCCAGTCCTGAGCTGTACACTTCGATACAGCACACGGACCAAACGGAGGCAAGCAGCACCTCTCCCACAGGTATGGCCTACACCCTTGCACTATGGACCAGATGGTATTGAACTCCTGCTCTTTACTTTGCTGCCCTCTTACCAGCCTTATGTGTATTGCTTTCCCACAGGTATGATTGACCTGTGCACCCAGATGCCGCTTTTTCCTTCTGATCTTGTTCTTGAGTAACCCTAGATCACTGATCGCCACCCTTCCTCTTCAAAGGACGCCCGCCCAGAGGTATGGCTTCCTGATTCTATCCTCTGGCACACATCTTGCACCTTTTGGGAGGCTGATGTCCCGGAACACCCCTCTCCAACCACCACCCCCCACCCTTTTTACAATCCAGAGTCTCACTGCATCTGCCTCGTTTGCACTCTCTGCGCACTCCCCATCAGCCCGTGAGCATGCCGGTCTTCACCATTCGGCTGAGTTCACCAGTCACCTTTTAAGACGGTCTACTGCACTTTCCCACTTCCTCCATCCTTCACCCCCTCACACCCCCTTGTTTGGCGGCGAGACTTATCACAGGTGCCCAGGCACCCCCATCATTCCTGTAGTTATAGACCAATTTAGTTTTTGCTTCCACATGCTCATTCCAATGCATGACGATCCCCACCCCATTGCTTGCAATCATTTTTTGTTGCTAGTCCTTAATCCCCCTTTTCCCCCTTTTTCCCCCTCCATCTCCCTTTTGTCTCCCCACAGGAGACACCAGCATTTCTCTACCTGTTCAGCACCTTTCTGAACCTCGGCAATCCAGCTTGCATTTCTAATTTACGGTCCTGACGAAGATGGCTCAAATCTCCAACGCCATTGAAACCGGTCGACCCTTTTCGGTCATGAGGGCTCTCATGACCCACCTTTGATCTCTTCTACACCAACAAAGAGACTTTGCTTCCTAGAAATTATTGGTTGTAGCACGCTCACTACCACCGAGTGAGCTATATATATTTTTATAAGAGCCAATTTTTAGTCCTTCAGCCTTTGGCTGTGTTTTACTGCTTCACCTACCAGTGGTTTCTCCAGCTGTACTGTTTCAACCCCAACCACGGTGACCTACGGGCAGTATTAAAGTTGTACACTTTGGATGGAATACAAACAGTTGACCTGATTCACAGGCTGTACCCATGTTTAAGATCTAGCAGCCACAAGATTTAATCCACATTTGTGTTGAACACTGCTATACCGCCTGGAGAATACCATTTTTTAGATTTTTTTTTTTTTTTCAATTGGACCACCTTGTCTGCCTTCAGACACTGCCACTAGTATAGAAGGTTGAGGGATATAACTCTCCTCTATATTTGTTAGATAGGCGATACACCACACGCCACCAGGGATAGGCACCCCCGCCAGGGATAGGGTGTTCTTCCTTAGGGTGAGGTACGCCGAGCCGGGTGGCCCTCCTTTTTGTGTTTCCAGTGTGAGCACTCCTGTTTATCTGATGATAGTCCTCAGGATCTGTTTGTGGGAGGATACCTCCACGGTCTTGGGATTACGTGGCTCGCAGGGTTGAGGTTTAGGGGTTTCTCCACCTGGGTTGGTACCAATCTATACATTGCCGTACCCAGGGTCTATTTAAATCAATTTTTCTTTGGGATGGATTTCCCCATTGCTGAAAAAGAATATTTTCTTACCTGAATCCTCCAAGCATTCTTCTCTCTTAAAGGGGATTATTTTGTTTTCCTTCTCCTCAAAGTGAGTTTTTCTTTGACCTCTTCTACCTACCCTCTGTTCTTTGGGTTCTAGCTCCCAGGGGGTGGACGAGTCAGTATCAGAGGTTAAGAGGCTTCCAGTGGTTAATTTCAGGTAAGAAAGGACATTTCCTCAAGGGCTTCGCATCTCCCTTCAACCAGGGCCCATCCCCAGGAACCTGTTGATGAACTGGACTTTGTTCCAGTCATTTCTCCCCACCTGATGCATCAGACCTGGGTCTTGGGCATTCTGAGGAACATGATTGGTCTGAGGGTTTGACTGAGCCCTCATCATGCGCCCCAAGTCTTCAGCCAATTGTTGAACCTGTCGATCCAACAGGGTAACCGTTTCTATACCTTCAGGGTTGTAGAGAGATATTTGCTCATATCTCTGTTGCTCCCTCAAAGGGTAACTATCCCTTCTAGTGAAGTAGGTTGTGTATTGAAAATGTCCACTATAATTGTCTGTCCTTCTTCTCCCTTGTTCTTGGTTCAGGGATCTATTGTCCTGGAACTGGGTAGAAGGAAGAGGATTCTTTTGAGAATTAGGGTTTGGATGGTATCTGTGGAAAATATCATGTTCGCAGGGGGTGTGTTACTCCTTTCCTGTGGAAAATTTGAATGGAAATTCCTTGGGAAGTACTCATCTGGTTCGAATCCCCCTTTTGTACCGGGAGAGTGTAAAAAAAACCTTGAATAGCCCTTGTACCCTTACCTAGGACCTATGTAGGTGGTGGTGTCAGAAGGGTCATTGCTCTGATACCCGATTGACTCGATTATCCTGGCAGAGGGTGTCCTCAGCCTCTCACTTGGCTTGTCAGCTGGAAGAGTATTTTTCTGCCCCCCGTCTCCTTATGATATGGGTAATGCGTGGAAGTACGTGGTAACACATTCTCTACTGTTTGTAGTCACCCGCCTAGAAGTCTGCGCAAATGAACGTTTTAATTTTTGTGCAAACTCCCTAGGTGCCTAATCTTCCCCACATTGCAAGTTGTAGGCAGTCATGTGGCCTCCTGTGGGTTTCTGTGGGGCAATTATTTTTTCGAAATATTCACCGTATAGGTGAAGCATTTATAATGATCTTGGTCTTGGTCTTCCAGTTCTGCAAAGAAACTGGAGTATACAGGGGAAAACTTTCATTTGACAAATTCCATACAGTTGACATGATTTTTGATTTCAAATGATGACATCATGTGTTCATATCGTTCCAAATGTTCCCACACCGAATACTTAGCCGTTTTGTGGTATGGGGTCATAAAGCTCTTTATGGATTTGATATATCTGGTGGGGTCCTTAACACAGCCTTTTCTCTGTTTGGTATTCCTCCTATGCCTCTGAACCTGAGTCCATTCTCCTTCAGAATCAGTGCTGCTATTGGAGCTCCAGTCCCTTTCTTCTAGGTGCTCCCTATTTCTGTGCGATTGTGAATGCCTCCCAAAAGCAGGGGATCTGGACTCCTACTTTTGCCTGTCTCGCATTGAGCTCTCAGGGTCACTTTCCCTGTTGTCACTTTTTGACGCAGGATAATACTCAGTCTCTAATACAGACTGTTGTAAATATGCACTATCCCTCCTTCCAGGCTGCCTGGGTGAATCCACCAAGCCACCCAAATGGATGGAGGTTTTTAAAATGCCCTCCCTTGGCTTTTGATTTTCTCTTTCAGCTAATCGGGCTAGGTGGTCTCTCTGCAGAATCATTTTATGCAAGTCAAATTCTCTGATCTTCTCATATGCATTTTCAGGTTCAGAATTACTCACATGACTATCTTTGACCTCCCACGACACACTGGTCCGGCCACCTTCCCTTCTGTTTGGCAAGGGCGAATAGCCATCAATATCAGAAAAGGACTGGCCTTCCTGATCAGACTGGCTAGGGATAGGCAAGCCCACCTGTCTCATATCGCCCTGTCCTTGATAGTATACATGTATGAGGTCAATTATTGTCTGTACATGGGGAGTTCTGTAGATGTGGGTGGCTCCCTTCCATCATAGGACCCTATCCCATGCACTGGTTGATCAGAAAGTCTCAGTGCCAGTTTATATGTTTGTATTTCTAATTTAATTTCTCACACTTGCTTCTCTCTGCCATGATTTCCTGTTTACCTTCAGAGAGTTGCACTTTTAAATCTGACACTGATGCTTAGCTGGCTCCAAGCACTCTGATTTGAGCAGCTAGTTGGTTCCTAACTTTCTGTACCTCTTCTCGGAGGACTTCATATTCCCCCTGAGAGCCTTGCATTATGCAAGCCTTTTCACAGTATTTTTCCTTCAAAAAGTTAAGTTCTTTCTCCTGAGCGCCTCTACTATGAGCTGCCTCCAACAGGTATGCTTCTGCTTGTCTCAATCACTCTATTAGATCTATATTATCTTCCCTAATTCTGCCCATTTCCTGAGACACAGGCTGACTCTGATCTAATTCAGTTTTCAAATTTAAAGCATCTTTGTCTTTGATCCGCTTAATTTTCTATTGTTTCAAAATATTTAAATCTTGTTGCATCCGATCAAAATAATTTTGTGACTCAATCTCTCTTATGATTGACTATTCTTTCATTTTAGAGAATTCATTGATTGTTTCAAGGCCACAATTTCATCCAACAAAACACTATTGTGTATAGTTGGCCTAAGGTTTCTACACTCTCTATGTGTGTCCTGGAGTGCAGAGTACTGCCTTTCTCGCTCTGCACTGGCCTGTTGGTGAGATTTTACCTCATTTTTAAGTTGCTCAATGATCTTGCATACTTAAGTTCAACAACATGGCTTTACTGTAGCCTGTTTTCTAATTGCTTGAGTGATTTCTGGGTTTGTTCAGCCAACTGATTGGCCTGGTTCAGGTCTCCAGTCTGTTTTTATCATACTGACCTCTTTATTTTGCAATCACTCTTCTATTAAGTGTAAGTGAAAATACAACTATGCTGTGAGTAGGGCCATTTTAATTTGTTCTTCACTGACATTTTGGGTAATATACAATCCCTCTAAGGCTTTGTGTAAAATTCCAGCATCATGCCAAATATCACTGTCTACTAATGTGACTTCCTGTACCATTCTGGCTTTCCAAGACCCAGGCTCCTGCTGAAGCCAGTCTCCTCCTTGGCTATTAGATGTTTCCTGGCATATTCTACCTCCATTTACCTCATTTGGAAAATGGTTTTCATACACCCTTAGACTTTTCACTACACAGGAACCAAAAACCTTTCTCTTTATTCCTGTTATCTTTCAACAATCAACAGTACCAAATAAAATTATCTTTGCGTTAATTCTGCATAATCTTATTCTTTTGGACACCTCCCTGATTGTCAGGGGTCAAGCAAACAGTGGCACTTTAGCAACCTGCCATGCAAATCTCTGACAATGCACTAAAATGAATAGCCTGTTAACAATGCAAATGTCATGAATCAAATCAGAATGCTAGATCCTGGCACAAGCCCCCATTTCTGTAGGAGTTATTTATGCAGCAACAATTAATTTGGGGAGTCCCCCCTCTCACCCTTATCAAGAGCGCCACACCAATTGAGAAGGTTTGAATTCTTGACTAACTCTCCTTTTCACTCATATAATACCAAAGTGCACCCCCACACCTTCCGCAGTATTGAAGCCCATGAACCAGGCTGATGGGCAGAAACAATATAGACTTATTAATAAGTAAACAAAATCATGATCACACTATGGTTATTGGAATGCATGCCACCTCACTCCGTGGCACACAACCTTTCGTTACTGACAAAACGGTGTCCAGTCAACTGGTCGAAAAAAAACTGGTTGACTGCAATTTGGTCGACGCAATTTGGTCGAAAACCAAATGGTCGAATTTTCTTTTTTATTTATATATTTATTTTTCGGGTTTTCGTTTAGTAAAAAAAGGGGTTTTTAGAGAAAAAAAGGGGGTTGGGGGGGACCCCCCCCCAAAAAAAAAAAAAAAGGGTTAAAATAAAAAAAAAAAAAATTCGACCATTTGGTTTTCGACCAAATTGGTTCGACCAATTGTCTGGTCGACCAATTTTTTTCGACCAAATGTCTGGCAACCGACAAAACCTCATGTACAGTTTTCATTTTGATTCTCTAGTCCTCCGGTTAACATGTAAAAAGAAAAGGTCACTTTGTTTTTACTGGTGCTGAAATAACCCACATGTTGTCAATTCATCCCCTTCTTGTGCCTGCCTGTTTCTAAGCAGTCCACCTTTATCTTATGCCATGCCTTCTGACATGATGCTTGAAAGTCATTTTGCATCTTTTCCATAGACCAAACATCTAAGTAAGCAACCAACCAAAAACATCAAAGACAGAGCCCCGTTCGAGCACCCAACACCAGCAACAGAGAATCAGCAACCCAGACACCAACAAGCATTCCCCGAACCTCCAGCAATGCACTGCTGGTGGAGAACATACACTGGAGAGAGAGGAGAGCAGTCACAATACCCACGTGCAGCAACAAGAACAGCCACGAGATGCCACCCAGTGATGACGGCAAACAGATCCCGCTGCCACCGCCTGCCCTAGGCAACCAGCAACTTGTGGTGGAAGAAACACCATAGGATTTACCTCATGGGCACCCAGAATTGGGAACCTTAACGTGAACAAGGACATTGGACATCCCAGGCTGCCATTGCTTGTCTGCAGCAAGCCCATGCGACGGTGGGGCTTTGCTCGCTACTTATAACTTTGTGTGACATCTCACTGACCAATGTGGTAAAGGAAGAGCTAGATTGGCAAGGGACAGATATTAATTCCACTGAGAGGGAGGGGACAGAATCTGATCACAGGAAGCAGGAAGTTTGGGTTACTTGGGTGAGGTTAGAGGTTGAGGGAGTGGCCGGCCAAGAGACCAGCAGAATGGAAGGAGGGGCTGTGGGGTGTGGAGGCAATTTGTGGAAAAGGAGTGGTATTGGCTAGAGCGTGAAAGTGGTACTGCAGTGCAAGTGTGCATGTTAGTATGGCGAGTGTGGTAAGAAAAGTTAGAGTAAGGCGTGATTGTGAAATATGTCGTTTTGGGTGAAAGGAGGCTGTTTGATTAGTTTTTGGATGGAGGGGTAGTACTAGTGTGAGGAGAGAGTAGTAGTGTGGAAGAGATAGGAGTAGTGTGGAGGTGGGAGAAGTAGCATAGTGGAGGGCCGTGTAACATCAACGGGGTGGAGGCGAGGCTTAGAAGAAAGGGAAGCCATTGAAAGTACAGTAGTTTGGAAGAGGATTGAGGGAAAGTGGTTAGAGAGAGGGAGCGGAACAGAAGCAATAGTTGCCGAGGGAGGGGTGAGAGTGACATACTTGCCATCCCTACTGATTTAAGCAGTAGGCTACTACTTTCTAAGCAGTCCTACAACCTACAGATTTGGGTGACAGATCCTAGTACTTTTTACAGTGGCAGGAAATGTATGTGACTCCAAGGCAATTAATCTGTCTGTGCGTTGAGCCGGTAAGTGATACATTTGAGTGATGGGCTCAGATCAATCCACTGACCTGACAGCTACATGACTCTGCCCTGCACTCTTGCCGGGACATGCCGTAGGTGAACCAACACAGAAGACAAGTAGCAGAGCGTCCTACCATCACACAGCATCTGCCTATCAGACTGAGGACAGTATCAGTTTCCATGGTGTTCAGTGTTCAACCTGCACTGCAGGAATACATACGTACTGCCCCGGCTGCTGCTACAGAGCAGTGGCCAACGTTGCCTACCAGCTCTGTGTGATTATTTTTTGTGAAGTTAAGCAATTGAATTTGGTGTTAACTTACCATTCACAATTATACATTTTAAACATTTGAGCATCTTTCCATGTTTTGCTGTTTGATGGGTTGTGCATATTAGAATGAGCCAGTCGTGCCAACAATGTATGCTTCGTAATTTCATGTGATGTCATTGATATGCAAAGTATTATTTTTGAAATTTGAAAAATCCTACATCTTTTTGGTCACAGAATGTTGGCAAGTATGGAGTGAGCGTGAACGAAGGGGGTCTGAATCTAACAGGGTGTCTGTAAGGCACAATTCCCAAATCTCAGTAGAACACTAACAACTAAATAGAGTAGGAAAAGTTAGGAAGTCCTGAGAAAGGTTAGTGAGAAAAGATGTTTTTCCTTGACGTCCTTCCATCTAGATTAAGGCAGAATTAGACAGTAGGGGTCAATCCTCTGTGTCTATTAACCTGGGCTCAGGGACACCTGGAGAGGGAGGGGGTGGAAAGCAAGACAAAAGAGATTGAGGGACCTCGATGGAGCCAACAAAAACTTCAATAAAAACTCTTGAACCACCGCTGAGACTGTAGGTGATTATTGTGTCAGATGTGGACTATGCTGGCTGAATTCTTTTATCCTCATTTCTTTTAACCAAACTACCCATCTCTTTTCTTTTAAGCGTGTCCTTCTACATGCATCGTCATATTATTCCACTTTTCCTCCCAGCCTATCTACAAACGCCCCTAATCCCCCGTTATATTTGACCTTACCCTTTTTTCCTGACAAAAATGATCCTTTTGGTTGTAAATGGATTTTGTAAATTTTTTACCACTTATTTCCAGGAAGTAGACACAATCCCAGGTGCGTGCCCATAAATGTACATCACATAATTTAATGGAAGCGTATATTTTTGGGTCATTTGTCTTTTTTGGCCTTGACTATCCTGTGGTAAGTGGACACATGCTGACCCAGAGGCGGAGCCAGGAGTGTCTAATTAGTGGGGCCTGAAGCTAATGTAGTTGGGCACACACCAGTGACATTAACAGCTGTAAATGCCCACACAGTGCTGTAGAGTGAACATTTACAGATTTTGGGTGGGTCTTGCCCGCTCAGGCCCTACCCTGTCTACGCCTCTGTGCTGACCCCGTTGTGGATGCAGGTTCATAGTGTAGTCATGGGGCAGTTTTTGTTATCAGGTTTACAAAAAGTCTGAGAGATGCCAGTATGTGAAGTCCCTCGTCAGAGATGACCTTCACGTATTTGTGCTTCCTCTGATCAGCTGACGCTTCTGTGGTTGCTGGGTGGCTGTCAGGTTCAAAGATCCTGGATAGCTTGACTTACATTCTCTGCTCTTTTCCACATGTGTGCTCTCTGTGTGCTTTTATGGTGTCAATCTTCTATGATCGGGCAGTGTGCTGGAGATCACTGAATGCAGTTCGTGTATCAACCAATTGCAGTAATAGTTTTTGCTCTATGGTTGGAAAACGATTCGGAAGATAACTTTGGCCACAACAAAAGTTCCTGAAAACACTGCTGCGCCTGTCACCTTAAGGGCTTGGAACACAGCCAACCAGGAAGTCGCTGCATAAATTGAGAGCGCCGTCACCCTTCCAGCGTTTGCTCTATGGTTGGAAAATTATTCTGAGGACAACTTTTGCCACAACAAGAGTTCCTGAAAACACTGCTGCGCCTGTCACCTTAATGGCTTGGTACACGCCCAAACAGGCAGTTGCGGCATAAATTGAGAGCGCCATCACCCTTACAGCGTTAAGCCCACAGTGGAGTCAAGGGCGCAGCTTTACTGTTAGGCTGTTGGGCAGGATGTGGGTATTGAGACACAGACATACACATCATCAATAAAGATTCCACGTTGCCTTGCTAATATTGGCGAATCTTGAAGCTCAACAGGTACGTCGATAAATTCATAAAGTAAACTGACAGGTCGGGGGGGTGAGTCGGACTCGGGCAGCTCCCTAAACCGTTGGGCATTCCCCACCCTGTCAGTAAGGTGTATGGTTAATACTCATTACTTATGAAGAATGGAGAAGAGGTGGGCACCCCTGTAAGTTCTATTGTGCAATTTGCCTTTACACCAATTATTATGTATTGCTTTTATAAACTAATGTTTATATGATGGAGCTACCAGGTTGGAAATAGCCCAATGACACAAGGGCTATATACAATCTTGCCAAACCGAATAACATGGTGAAATCCACCCCGTAGAACACGGTGCTCACTCCTTGCTCCTTATAGGAGCTAAATTCATTTCTTTTAGTTTATCAAAAAAATGATTATTTAAGCTTTCATTCAAATTTTTTTCTCATTTATTTGTTCAAAAACAAGAAGGTATCCAAATCTTTGAATGAATTCCAAAAAACTTTTCGAAATATTTTTACAAGTAAATTGTGTTTTAATCACACAATATTTAAGGCAAGTTTTTTTTTTAAGGCGAAAACAAATCCCCATTCCTTTGTGTATAAGCTACTGCCAATGCATTTCAGTGCATAGCACCATCTTCAGGGGTTTGTTTTTCAAAATTGACATCATTTACATTTTCAATCAATATCAATTATATAAATCCACATTCAAAATCATATCACAGATACATACCGCCATTTGCAATTCAAACGCATAGTGATGGACGTTTCAGTTCATTGTAGCGTAGAAAGGTAGAAAGAAAAACACACAATGCACCTATTAGTTGACTTTGTCATGTAACTCTAACTGAATGAAACATTCCTGGTTCTCTCGGGGAGTGTATCCATAATAACCTTAGCTTTTATGAACGCTAATCTTCCTCGTCTAAAACCCTTTCGTGTACGATGGGAAAACCTCCCTGTAATGGTAAAGATAAATAGAGCTGCTAAATCATTATCTCCTTGTTGCTATCACTGATGATTCAGCATAGTAGCTAAGTGTCTTACCTTTCTTCCACGTCTGTCGCTGCACCTCGTCACCGGGTTGTGAATATGCACGCCCGCAAGGATTTCCTGTTTTGATGGTAACCCTGATGATCATGGCCGCGTCCACAGGCCAGGATTGGTCCTGCTGGATGCGCCTCCCGTCCCGCTTCCCCATAGAAACAGGTAGGCAGGACGTACGTTCACCATGGCTCCCACACATACTCTCAGACAGTATTCAGATAGTGCTTTGTAGTCAATGGAACAGTATCCCTATATGTAAATTATCCCTTCTTCTCCGTGTAGTGAAACGCCAATTTACTCGCGTCTCTACTAGATGTGACTATGGTACATCTCCTCTCTATATGTATGTGTTACTCATTACATAGCATTTCTAATCCATATGAATATATTAATACGTGACACTATTTTCCTGTTGGACGACTAGAGTAGAAAAGGAAACAGTTGGGGGCTGCAAGGTTTTTCACTCTCCCCCTTCCGGTGACATTTGAAATAAACACTGTTTTGGGAATTTTAAAGCGGCTCCGCCCGGACCGACTGTAAATCATTTAAATAGTAATTATTTAAACCATAAAATTAGAGGATTTAGCCTATTTAAAAAAAATTGAATTGAAATATTGCAGTTTTTATATATTGTATTAACATATTGTATTTAACTCTGATAAATGCGACCTTCTACATTTTTAAAACCCTTGGATCAAATCGGGTAAATGCACCTTACACATGTATAGGCAGCTTGTATGGCCGATTATTCTCGATAAACTGCACTACATTTGCACTTGAATAGAGACTTAAACATTTTGTATCTGCATTGGTAATGACTACTGATTGCCTATATTGCATTTACACTTTATATTGGCTATAACCATCGACTACCCATATTTCATTTGCGCTTTAAAGTGGTAATAACCATTGATTGCTCGTATTGCACTTGTACCTTAAAGTGGTAATAACCAAACCATTGATTGCTCGCATTGCATTTGCACTTTAGATTGGTAATAACTTTTTTTGTATTGCATCTGCACTTTAATAGAGGGACCGGTAAATTTGGGTAACTGTAATTTATGCAGTTAGTTGGCGAGGTAGGAAGCTTTTATTGATGGTTTTACATTATTCGTATACCAGTTTAAAAAACATGGGTCCAAAATTGAGATCGTATAATTAAAAAAAACAGAAGGACAAAAGTGGATTGACACATAGGAACTCCACTTTAGAAATAAGTCCTTGCCGGAAGGGAAACAAAGCGGGGCGGACAGCTAATAAAAGAAATATTAGAACAAACAAGATAAGTACAGAACAACAGAAAATGTCTAGTTTTCTCCAAAAACAGGAAAGAAATAAGGCCCAACAATATGAAATTATTCCCCCACCACCGGCTAATAGTTCAATGATAGATAATGACTCATTACTGGATCTATGTCAAGACTTTAGGCAGCAATCATTGGGCTTACCAGGGGGATTGAATGGATCACAGGGGGAAAAAAGTAATGTGCACTTACCTCACATGGATAATGTAATTGGTATTGATCTTTCGGCTACCCTGGATCTGGGGAAGTTTGCCCAAGGGAAAACGGATATAGAGGAGACGGAATGCTCATTGGAGGATCCCTATAATGAAGTAGATAGTTCCATTAAGTGTGGGGGTTAAGGGTGGGTGGGCAGAGGGAAATGTCTCTGAAATTTGGTGGAAAAAAACACAATTTTCAGACATTTCACTCTGGCCGCCCACTGAAACACGCCACCAACAACACATGTCCTACCATCCTGCATTCCCACAGGTGACCTGATGAAAACAGTACCTCACATGTGTGGGTGCACCTACCTGGCACAAATGGAAAAGGCTAACCCACTAGTAACCCCAAGCCTTTCGTCAGAGCAGATTTTGCTCATGTGGACAACATACAGATTTGGGCCAAGGGTGTCGAAGCCACCAAGGAAAACAGGGAACCCCATGCATTTCCAAAAAGAGGACAGCCGTGGGAATCCACAAAGTTCTGACTTGCGCGAATCGCCCCCGAAAGTATTACCCACAATCCCCGGCAAAGTCTGAAGTTTTGTGAAAAAACTACAATTTTCAGACCTTTCCCTCTTGTCACCCACCGAAACACACCGCCAAAACCACATGTCCTACCTTCCTGCATTCCCACAGTTGCCCCGACGTAAACAGTACCTCACATGCAAAGGGAATAGGCTAAACCACTGGTAACCCCCAAAGGGTTTGGGGAGACAACCTACAGATTTGGGCCTAGGGTGTCGAAGTCACGAAGGAAAACAGGGTACCCCATGCATTTCCGAAAAGAAGACTCCTGTGGGAATCCACAGAGGTCTGACTTGCGTGAATTTATTACCAACAATCCCAGACAAAGTGAAAATTGTGTTCTTTCCACTAAATAATTTCAGACTTTGTTAGGGATTGTGGGTCATAAATTATGGGGCGATTCACGCTGGTCAAACCTCTGTGGATTCCCACGGGTGTCTTCTTTTCGGAAATGCATGGTGTTCCCTGTTTTCCTTTGGGGCTTCAACACCCTAGGCCCAAATCTGTAGGTTGTCCACATGAGCAAAATTCCGGAAAATCTGCTGTGCGAAAAGACTTGGGGTTACCAGTATTTTAGGCTTTTGCCTTTGCCCCCTGGTAGGTGCATCCACACATGTGAGGTACCGTTTTCATCAGGAAACCTTTGGGAACGTGGGAAGGTAGGCCATGTATTGTTGGCTGCGTGTTTCGGTGGGTGACCAGAGTGAAATGTGTGGAAATTGTGAGGGTATTTCTGTCATTTTCCCGATTTCCCCCCAAATTATGGAATCTTTCCCTACATAGTTGCTGCCTGACCTGTGGAAATCACCCCTTCCTAAACTTGGAATATTGTCTACTTTTCAGAAATGTATGCCTTTCTGGCTTCCCATTCAGCTTTCCTAACCTTTTCTTCCATCCCGTCCATGCAGGTCCTTTTGGACTAAAAACACGCCAAAATCGCCTACCTCTCACAAAACAGCTGATTACCATATCAAAATATGTTATTTTGGTTTCCACTCAATCTGTTCTTGAAAGCGTGGAAAATGGCGAATCCAGCACAGCAAACCATTTGTTCCTAGTTCTTACAAGGAAAACACCACAGGCTTCTTTGTACAACATTTTATTGCCATTTTCTGAAAAAAACCCAAATGTTCTCCTTTTTGGTTATTTTCTCTCACCCCCTACAGCAAACTAGGATTCCTAGGTGGCGTTACGACCGCCTACATGTGGGAAAAAAGAGGCCAACTTTGGCTGAGATATCTCATGTAACAAAGAAGTTACAAGGGATTGAATGGCGACATACCGAAATCACCAAAAAAGGCCTTGGCACTGGGGGGAAAATACTCATGGCAGTTAAGGGGATAAGACGGTAAAGTCCCAGAGGAGATATCATTTATAAGGTAGCTCAGTTAGTTAATTCTCCAAATGCAGATTGTGCACAGGAATATGTAACACCTGTGTTCAGCACCTGGCTTAATCTTCCGGTGGGATAATAGTCAGAGTGAATGCATTCAGCTTCCGATGCAACACAGCATTTCCCAGGTCAATTGGTTCAGAAAAAGTGGTGGAAAACACTATTACTGTTGCTTTTTCTAATTGGCCAGATTTTTGTGCATTTTCTGGGTGGAGTTCGGGAGCCGAGTGGACACACCAGGACCCCCTGTATTTCCTGCTCCACCAGACAAATGCGGCCTTACTGTCAGCATAGATTCTCATGCTGGAAATTAGGAAAGGGATTCCTCTGGGATCTGCTTGGAAATGAAACCTGGTAAAAGCGGGCAGAGTCCAGAGGAAGCCATTGTCAATTCCACCAGCAATCGCTAATTGCGAGAGGTATTTACACTCTTCCAAAGTGGAAAAGCAATGTGATGTCACCTGCCTTTTACGCTAAAATCTTCCATTTTGTGGGGTAAAAGTAAAAACGTGCGCCAATGGAAGTTGTCCACTTCATGCAGTTTACTTTGCGCTTTGATGCTTGGGGGTTTTGCGTGATGCTAGACATGTAATAAATATATGATTACATTTACCATGACCCCAGATAAATGCCAATTCGTGATCAGAATGAGTGAGCCTGGAATGTCGCTGGTAAGAGGGTGTCCTGTGCTTCTTGAGTGCGTTGGCAAATGCCCTTAATTGCCATCTCGAATTAAGCAGGTGCTTAAACCCATCAGTGTGGCTTGCGCAATAATAAGTCGACAGAGGTATTTTAAATGGCCAATTTCGCTCTTTGGGAGACATGTCAAAGTGGGAGAATGTTGGCCAGAATGTGCCACTTACTCTGCGGAGTGAATTGTGCCCACCCAGAGGAAGAAGTGTGAAAAACCCACAAGGGCACTGTGCCCTGCTCTTTCTGTGTGTGTCTTCCCCACAGGGCGACAGATGCCGACTCAGACATGGGTAAGTCTCAGGTGGCAAGCCTGTACCCTAGTTGATGTGGCAAAGGATTCCAGACTTCTGAGGCTGATAACATTAGTAGCAGTGAGTTACATGCCACCTGACAGGTATGTGTGATAAAGTTGCAAAGCAGACCTGTTAGTGGGCTAAAGCAGGAGGCAATGTCTGCCCACCCTGAAAGGGTATGCACAACCAAAACTAATAGGCCCCCCCAGCCATCATGGCTGTAGGGGCCATGTTCCAAACCAGGGCAAGAATGCCCTCCAATCATCCATGCCCACGTGTAGGGTACCCCTCGTGCTCCAGGAACCCTGTTGAGCAACCTCTGTGCTTTCCAGGTGATACTAACATTATTTAAATCCAGAAGTCTAAAAGGTAATCGCTTAATTGCAGCTGGAAATTAGCTCCTGGCGTGATCAATATGTCTTAACCAAGTGTGACATCACATCATCCCCTTCATTTAAAAGCAATATGTGTGTTCTCGCGTTTCTTCATCCACTGAATTACTGTTAGAAACAAAGCAAGAGTTGTGTCTCTTGTGTAGGCATTAGGAAGGCAGTTGCCAGCCTCTGTCAAAATATGCCATGTTCTTCCAATATTGGCTAGCTGTTGCCCTCTTATGGCCAGGTAGAACCATCAGGGCAGTGACTGGCAGATGCCTTTCCCCTGCAGACAGAAAAGCAGAAATACGAGGCCAATTCAAGACAAGGAACAAATAGAAGTTAAGACAGACTGCAGCTGCCATTGCTGTGTTAGGGAGAATATGTTGAGTGTTCAAGCAAGGAGGTATGTATTAAGCAAGCAAGCAGTGAGACAAGGGAGAGGCAAAGAAAGGCCAGAGGGGCTCTTTGAATAATGTAACAGGGCAGAGGACCCATGCTCTGCCGTCCTAGTAACATATGAGAGAATCAAATAGATCAGGCTTTGCAGCATATGTTAAACGGAAAAAGAACAGAGTCCAGCTCAGCATTCGGAATAACAAAGGCAAAGAAAGGCTAGGCTCTAAAGCCAGCATGTCGTGGAATAAGAGGGACCAGACTCATTGTGAGAGGCTGGCCCGGCCCTCTCAGGGGTTCTAGAGGGCCAGCCACATAGTGGGCTGCCCCTCTGGCCACCCCCCTGGGTCCACATACACCCCACCTACTAGGCATCCCCCAGGTCCGACACATCCGGCCGCGGACCTGGGGTGTGCCTATAAAGGGGTGGGCTTGCGATCGCTCACCCCCCCGCGGAGGACAGTCAAAGCAGCGACATCACACACCTGGTCCCTCTACTCCCTTAACAGGGCTTACTCAGAGGTACAAACAAGATTTCCTCTTTCTTTGAAACCCCCATCTTTCCACACACGTCTCCTTGCCCCACACATAAAAGTAGCAACTTGCAGTTGGTAGAAAAGGCTTCAACTCCTTTATTTGGCAGGAGTCCACCTAGAGGTGATCTGCCTCTTAACGCGCTGGCGTCCTAGCTGTGGCCCACTGGAAGTAATTGTTATTTCCTCTCTCTTACCATGAGCTCATAGTCAGATGAAAAATACAGAAATGCAACATACAAAGACACGTTCTTTGCTTCTGCATCCTTTAATTGTCTTCTGTTTTCTTCTTTTCTTTTGTTTTATGCAGTGATATTTGTAATTTAATACGTACTGCTATTTTAATTCTAATTTTGTGAAAAGTCGAGTTCTTTGACTAAAACACAATTAATAAATAAATAAAGCAAAGTCCCCAAGATGTCCTGTGTCCCCCCCAGATTTTATGTGTCTCCTACGCCCCTGGCCTTGGCAGAGACGGATTCAAATGATGTTGAGTGTGTGGCCAAAGGAGTCCGATTTCAGTTGAATAAGAAGCAAAAGGATACGCTGGCAGGCACCATAAACCCTATCAATAAGGATAAAGGTATAACCAAGTGACTGCTAGGGAAACTCCCTAAAGCTAGAGAAGAAACAGTACCTCATGTTGTAGAAAGTGTAGGCCAGAATGAATCAGCAGTAGATGGAGAAGATGATGAGGAATGTGAAAATATGCAGGAAAGGGAGGATTATGATGAAGAGGAGGAATCCGATGTGAGCATTTTAGATACCCCCATTAAAATGTTAGTAGATATGTTGAACTCTAGAGAAAGAGAAATATATATAAGAGGAAAGGCTTACAATGTACACAAATAAATCTACCTGTGATAAAAATGCCTGGGAAAGAAGATTCAAATTATTGAAAAAACTACTTTGGAGAACAGCCCGTTTTTAAATAGGAAATGGTTGTTAGACAAATTGCATTTGAATCCCTTATTACAGAATATTAAAATGACAGATATCGAAAGAGTCATACTGCCGGAAGTTGCTAGTTGGGAAAAATGGGCAATAGTTCGATTCAGTACAACTGTGATTGTAGACTTTGTAAGGGAACACCCAAAAGCCATATGGGGTAATGGGTACTAAATAGTGATATGTAATAACATAGAAAATTCAGATCTAAAAGGAAGTAGTCCTCAACTCCAAAAAATGTCTATTAAACAAGGACACAAGGGAGGGGATAATCTTGAGAAATGGGTACCAAATGGGGATTATTTAGAAGGACACTGAAATGAGAAGTAAGGGGGAAACGTAGAGGTTCTCTCTTGGAATAGCAGAGGTTTCCACTCTATTCTTCATAAAGGAGGATTTGAAATATTAGAAAAGTGTGACGTATTTGCACTTCAGGAAACGTGGATAAGTGGAGATCTATCTGTAGATGGCTATAGTATCTTGCATAAATGTGCGATACAGGGGGAAAAAGGGAGACCAGTGGGAGGACTCTGCATAGGAGCAAAGGATCATATTACATTAAGAGAATATTATAATTGGGGTAGCTCACCATTTGGTATGAGTGCTATTGTATGTAACCTTGGCCTGCCAGAAGAACTATTACTCATTAATGTCTACTTACGACCGGGGGGGGGTGTGGGGGTCAAATGTAGCACTAAAAGTTGAAATCCTCATCAATACAATTGAAGGTTGGATGCAGGAGACTCCAAAGGCAGAGGTGATGGTTGTCAGTGATTTCAATGCCTACTGTGACTTAGCCAAAGAAGAAGTGGATAAATGGGAGGCATTGGAGGGACAATTCGATTCCGGGATACCAGAGGGGAATATGATGGAGGGAAGACAATATAGGGCTCCAAACCAGGTGGTTGATGGTATCTCCTGGAAAAAACTATTTCAAAATCAAGGACTGGAATACCTAGAGCTGGATGAGAGTAGGCAAAGTGAAACTACCTGGTCTAACGGAAAGGTAAGTTATTGATTAGACTATATGTTTGTGAGTATAGGGCTTTTGAAAAACATAGCCTGCTTCGAGCATATAGACATTTCTCTGAGCGATCATATAGCACTCAAATGCAAACTATTTAGTAAGCCATATCTCAGTTGGCAAGAGGGATCAACCCTGAATATGCAAAGCTCCACAGATGGAAATAGATAAATGTGGACAGAGCGGAATCTTGAGAAATTCGACAATATGTTCAACATAATGCCCCTTGATGGACAAGAGATTGCTCTAACTGGCCTCAAGGTGATAAGTAATCTGCTGGGCATGATACAGAAAACGAGTAACAATTGGAAAGTGGTACAAAGGGCAGGCAGAAAAGATGATAATGTCTTTGATAGTCAAATCAATGATAGAAAAAAGGATATGAACGACAAGATAAGGAAACTAAAGAAGACAGTATATATGGAGGAAAGAGTGATGAACCAGGAAATAGCGTTACTTAAGACTAAATACAAAAATTGGCTAAAAGCATATAAACAGAATATTAATAATGCAAATTGGTGTATTATGTTTGTACTTTGTAGGACCCATGACTCAAAGAAATGTTGGTATTTGTGTCGCCAATACTTATTAGAGGAGAGAGGTACTGATATAATTGGTGTCGGACAAGAAATGTGGGTAGATTATATCTCTCGACTATTCTTTACCAAAAATAGTAATAAAATCAACTATGACTCGAATTGGCAGAGTAATGGACCTACATTTCCATATGACCAAGAAGATATATTACAAGTAATAAAGAAAATTAAATCTTCCCGAGCACCCGGGCCGGATGGGATTGCCAATATAGTCATAAAACACAACCCTATTAAAAGGGCCTGGTTATTGTTTCATCTTTTTACCTCCATTTGGTAAAGTGGGAAAATCCCGGAATGTTGGCGAAAAGCTATCTTTATCCCTATACACAAAAAAGGAGACAAAATGTCCACGGACAATTATCGTATTTTGGCTATGGCAGACAGTAGTTGTAAAATCTTTTGTTCACTTTTGCTAAGAACCATCAATAAGTGGAGCAAAGAGAATGAGTTATTATGCAGTTATTATTGATGCAACAAACTGGTTTCAGGCAGGATAATAGCACGCTGGATAACTTGGTTACGTTACATTATATTATATCTGACACTAGGGATAGGAAAGGAACCAACTTGTATGTGTGTTTTATTGACTGTGCTAAGGCTTTTGATAGTGTATAGGAACAAATTATGGGATAAATTAGCTAAGTGACAGATATGCCTGGTTATATTACATTTCTTAAAAGAGATGTACAGAGAAACTATCGTGGTAATTTGCCTGGACAAAGGGGCTAAATATTATCTGGCCATTAGAACTAATATGGGATTGAAACAAGGATGTGTCACCTCCCCAGTGCTTTATAATCTTTATGTTGCCGACATGTGGGAAAGGTTTGCTATTTTAAACAACTCCCCCCCAAAAAATAGATAAGAAGTGTATTAGCTGATTAATGTATGCGTACGACACCGTATTATTGGATAGGACATCAGTTGGACTTCAACGGATGTTGAACGCCATACAACTATATTGAACAGAAAATAATTTAAGTATTAATGTTGGCAAAACCAAGATTATGGTGTTTGGGGAATGAAAAGAAGGCGACACAAACCTTCATTTACATGGAAAATTGATTCCAAAATAATTGAGGTGGTTGATACTTACCCATACTTAGGTATGCCTATTATAAATAAACCCCCTTGTGATTTCTACTTTGATATGATAAAATCAAAAGTGATTAAAAAATTAACCCTCTTACGAGTAAGAAAGGGGGACATTCAGCAGAAGATCTTCTTGAAATATGTAAAAGCTGTATTATATGCTTATATGCTTTGGAATCCATGGGGGAAAGAAATATGGGGAGCCTTTGGAAAATAGAGGGGAAGTTGTGGAAAATTGCATTATGTTTGCCTACACCGACGCCAATTGAAGCCATTAGGTGTGAATTGGGAATCACCTCGCTGGAAACATTAAGGAAAATAAATTGTTGTAAACTGTATATTAAAATGGTGATCTCGAACAGTAAAGAAGAGAGTTTGATGAGCTTAATAGGGAAAATATAAATAAGAAAGTAAAGGAGAATACCTTCATTCAAGGTTTGAAGACCACAACTTTAAGCTTTCTAAATAGTATAAATGTGAGGTTCCCTAAAAAGGGAGGGGAAATCTGGCCCATGTATAAACAACTTAAGAAGAAAGCCCTTATTTGGGATGTTAGCCAAAATCTGTCGAGTTTACACGAAAAGCAACACTATATGTTGTATTTATTACAAGGGCTAAAACCATCTATTCCGCAAAATTATCTACTGAAGGTTAGAAATAGAGAATTTGCGAGATTCATCATTTTGCTGCGTTTCAACACACTACCCTGCCATGATTATATTGATGCATGGTCAGGCATACCGAAAGAGGAAAGATTGTGCAGGCACTGCCGCAAGGAGGTTGAAACTAACTAAATGTCAAGAGCTACAAAAGTATTAGTGCAAAGGCTATATGTATGTGAGCTAAATATGATCGTAACTGACCAATTTTGGTCGCAAATTTACATGGCAGACACATTGGTATATATTGGAGCTGCGTTTTACATTTGCAAGAGATATGTAGATAAACCACTTAGTATGCCATTAGGGGTATAGGCATGAACTAAGTAGGAAGATTAAATGATTTTATTTGGACAATTTTAAGCTGTTTTTTGGGTAAATTGTGATATCAGTTTTTGATGATGAGATGATGATTCGATATGATTTAATAGGCAACTATTTGAGGGTGTTTTGATTTGTAGAACGAGTAATTTACTGTGTTGAAGAAAAATATTGTAATCATTGTAATATTTGTTCTTTAGTGTATAAGGTTTTAATGAACCAATTTGCACTTTAAATCAATAAAAAAAGTAATACCACCAAACCTGCAAGGAGGAACCATGTGAGTGTCCCAAAAAGCGCACTTTTAATTAATTAATCCAATGCAGAAAAATAAAAATGATCGTGAACCTAACAATACACGCATGCACGCACCCTCTCTCTCTTTCTCTCATGTTTCTCCCACTCTTAATCTCTCCCCCTCTCACTCCCAGCACTCCTTAGTTGACAGACGGTGCTGCTGCATGCAATTGAAGTGAACAGGACCTATTTACAGATGTATGCAAAGTAAATAAGTCGAGATTAAGATACTTATTATGTCAAAGCTATGAAATGCAATCACAGTTTTAGACAAAACCAAATGTGACAAAATGGACGAAAAAACGAGGCTCCGAATACAGTGTATTCATATTGAAAAAAGACTGACATTAAGTAGCGAACAATATAATATAGTTTCTATTCAGAAGATCCAAGTGTGACTGGCGTCTCTTTGGGTTGATTTAAATCTAAAAATAGTTTGATTTAGTTTGATTTAGTATGATAGTTCACATTTGCAATATCATGTAACAGGCTCAGTGTTTTCACCATCTCCAAGGTTGAACTCCTCTTGAATTATTAATCGGACATCTAGGACTGCATAGGTCATCAGGCATCCATATCCAATGTGCAGAACAATCTTATTTGAGAATTTGGTTTAATTTAAGAGCCATCTACAACGGAAAACATGCTCTGTTAACACTTACAAAAGAACTCAAATGAACTTAATATTTGGACTAGCATGTCATTCAGGTGCGGCCCATCGAAAATCACCATGGGACGGCCTGGCATCCATCCAACAAGCAAAGATGCCCCCAGGAAGAACACAAGGAACACACTACAACAAGGAGCATCCCTGCAGGAAGTCTCAAATGGCATTTACTCAAAACGCTTGGCATATTGGCAGAGCCCATTAACCAATGTTTTTGCAACGTCACCCAAAGCCAGAATAAATGTCAGGAACCTTCACTCAGCAACTCATCTGTTGCTAAGCACAGTAAGGAAGATCCTGACATGTCAAAATAAAGTCATGAGAAAGAACCCAGTCCACTAACAACCTCACGCTCAAACATCTTCACTCACCATATGCTCACCAACAATTCAAAAACAAATAGCTAGGCAAAACCCTCTTCCACTACCAAAACAATCACAACTCTATTTCTCTGAAATCAGCTTGCAAACCTCACTCAGCAGTCAAGCATCCTGACAAGGCAGACACGCAAGGTCTTCAATCTGGAAAGAAAACACCTCCAGGATAAACATGGTTCTACATGGTTAAATCGTTAGCTTAGTTGACAGTCTTTTTCTGTTATTGGGGACACTGCTGTTGTGCGGCCAATCCATGGGCACACGGGCCTGCCCCATCAGTGCTGGAGGGCCCAGCACCTTACTCTGTTGCTGGGATCACCCGAACTCATGGAGTTGCAGGGAGGACCCTTGCTCTGCCGTGGACAGTGTCGGATTGGCCCATCGGCCACTCGGCCTGTGGCTGGGCCAAAATCATGTGTAGTACCTGGGGCCGGTTTCTGCCCACGCCTGGGCAGAGTTGAAAACAAATGTAAAGAAATTTGAAAGCATGTTTTTTTTCCTGCCATTGTCTCTGTTACGATCATCACAAGACATTCGATCTCGGTGTCCTCGGTCATTTGACAAAATCCTTGTGCCTAAAAGCGTCTGTACAGTACAGTGTAGAAATGTTTGACCACAGCACATCAAGTGGCCATTGACTTCATTGTGCCACAATTGATGCTTTGTATACCGTGAACAATTTAAACTGCGTTTAATAACCGATACTTGGCTCACACCAGTTTACCGTGTGGCTGACAGTGAAATCTACGTGCAACTGCTCGCAAATTAAAGACTGCAAAACGCATAGTGTAGTTTCCCTATTTGCATCCAGGCTGGGAGCCAGAGTCTTCCCCGGCTGCTTGATGTACAAGTGAAGTTGCACGTAGTGTGCTGCTGTTTTGCCCATATTGAACTGCGAAAGCTCATCAGAGCTACCAGTCAGACTCTGGACCACCAGCTAGCTCCCTGAATGGCCCTCTGAGCCCAGAGCACACGAACATCCATTGCTGTTAACGGACTGCCATTCGTACCCCGAGGCTCTGCTCCAATGAAGAATGCATTCGGAGTCATGCGCCACACCTGCATTGCCTGCTACCTTGGGGGGGGGGACAGTAAGGTCCTTATGTTTTACTTTAAAATATTTTTTATAATTCCAAGATTCACACAGCACCGATTTTACTTAAACAGCGCTTCCTAATGGCAGCCTCCAAAGTGCCCGGGGCTGCCTCCTAACCACGTGCTGTGTAGAGTGCTGAAGAAATAAAATGCTCACGTTGAACAAGACTTTCCCTGAAAGAAAACACAGGGCTTGACTTGAAGTCCTCTTCAGCCCCTGTCATCCCTCGTTTTCCAATTTGCACTTGCTTGAGAGGCCTCCGGGCTTTCATGAATAGGGATCACACAGGTGCTGGAGAGGACCGTTGCAATTCGGGCTATGTATTTTATTTCCATGAAAAGATGCTCAAATTTGAACATGAGCTTTTTGTTTTTTCGTTTGACTCCATTCACATTAGGTGATCGGCCTCCGCAAGACAAACAGCCAGGCCTGTTGCTTTGCAATATTCCCCTCCCCCAAGCAGACCCATGTAACTATTTTACCTAGCTCCAGCATGTGCCACTAGGCATAAAACCTTGCTCTTGCAGCGCAGCACAGTTTGCTAAAAGCTCCAGCAGCATGTGCTAGGGCCCGGGGTATAGCTTGAGCTGCGCTGCTCTGGCTGGGAAAAGGCTGGTGCAATGGTTTCATTGACCCAGAGTACTGTGGACTGTCGGACACGACTGCCTAGCAGCCAGTGCCCAGTAATTCTAGAATGCATCCTGACTGCAACTTCAGTCTGGTAACAGCAGCAGACCCAGCAGAGTTCTTAACCTCGGCACACCAAACAAACTAGACTGGCGTGGCTGGTACTGGACTTGCATACAGCGGGTATGGAGAGCGGTGTGGCTGGTACTGGACTTGCATACAGCGGGTATGGAGAGCGGTGTGGATGGTACTGGACTTGCATACAGCGGGTATGGAGCGTGGGGGGTTGATAGGTGGCTGTGCTAAACGATTCTTCTGGAGTTTGACACTAAACCGAGCAGTGTGACTAGTCTGTCCATTGAGTACCCTTTCCTTGGTATGGTACTTCTGTTTTTCCTTCCAAAGTGCACTAGTGCAGCCATCTAAGGCAACGTGTTGTATAGCATACATCAAAGGACTGACATTTACAAATGGCGAATTTCACCACTGCCCGTTTGAGGTGAGGTCACAGCATAGCTTGAAGTGGGTGTTAATTATATTTCATTGCAATGCAGAGGCCCACCGCGGGAGTAAATGCAAAAATTAGAATGCCTGAATCATTACTAGGCATTCACCACAGAGGAACGTGCCACCCTGAGAGACAGTTTATTTCAGAAAATAATTTCAAAATGCAGCACTCCGCTACAAAGGCAATACATATTTCTGGCTACAGGGCACGCTCTTAGTGAAGGGGAGTCATGGGCGCAAGTGGTTCTCCCTGCCAGGTCATTTTAGTTTACCAATTCCATGTCCCTCACATTTTTTTTAAAGGGGGGGATCTGCCTGTGCTTAAGCATGCTCACAAGATTTAAAATGTGCACAATGGGCACTAAGTACATGGGCAACCTCACATTGGTAATAACATATTAATCAATTTCCAGTTTTGGCCGTACATACCAAGTAATCGGTGTGCAGTGTCAATGTTGTTGGAGAGAAAATACCACTGGCTTTAAAGTCACATACATGAATGAACTGCATGTAATGCAGTGATTTTGGGCAGTATGAGGGATCCACAAAGAGTTCTTTGAGTGTGAGGGGTGGGCCACTTTTTCTTGGGTGTCCGGGCCTATTTCTTGTCCCAGTCCAACCCTGGCCGTGGACGTAGTCACACAGACTTAGGGTGCCTGGGCACCGGGGTTGCCGGGAGCATCCATGTGTGTGGCCTGGGCGGACCTCTAGTACCGTGGTCACATGGAAATAAGATACAGAGATAGTAGTTCCATTCTTAGAGTTTGGTGCCATTCTGAGGCACATGCGTGCAGGAGCTCCTTTAATTAGCATTGAGTCATGACGCAGTCATGGCACATCTTAAAAGGGCAATACACATACTTAAAAGGGAAACACCACACTCCTACTTTTTCATAACAAACAAAAACAGGTATTACTGGATGTCACATGTCCCCCCGTTACAAAACAACAATACTTAGACTACTTGGGAACTATAAGATAAAACAATGACCACATACTTTGGGACTCAGTTAGTTGCAAACATAGCAAGCACTGGACTGCTGGTGGTCTGTTGGCAGCTCTGCCCCATTCTAAGACACGTTATAACATATAGGAGAACTTCATCGAATTACACCATTGTCAGCTACTGCCATCACCTAGAGCATGCCGACAATCTGCAGGAGCACAGCTTCACATGAATATTCTTACTGTGACCACTTTAAGCATATACATGACATGCAGGCTCATAGCATCAGAATACATGTTTACTGTGTCCTCTTTAAGCATTTGTGTGGCTGCAGGAAACCAGTTCAAACTTGCACTAGTATCAGTTCAGGACAGTTGATAGCACAGTTCAGGGGCCTGCAAAGCTGCACCTGGGGCACCGGGGGCCACATTGGCTTAGTCCCTGGATGTTGGGGCAGGTAGTGAGACAACACTAGTAGCACGGCGTCTACAATGCGCCACGTTCTGGCTCCCCCAGCCGAATGTTGATAGGGCATGGGGTGGCATAATGTTACTTACCCCCCCTCTTTATGCTGCACAAGCACTATCTCAGTGGAGGACTGCAGCAAGGTTAGTGCCGACATGATGGTAGGCCGACTTTGGAGAGGCAGCACAACACAAGGCTTCCCAGGCAGGAGTCGCATCCTTATAATAAATATTCTTACAACTTTCACTCTGATGCCAGATTAACAAGTAACTATCAAATATAATCTAATTTATCCCTCGGCCTCCATAAATACTACCGCTATTGACCTAGGTCTTTGGAACACCAGGTCTCAATGCAATACATCAACTGCAGTCTTGGACATATTTCTAAGATTACATTTTCATTTTCTATGTATTACAGAAACATGGATTTTGTCTCACAATACAACTGTTGCTGCCTCTCTGACTACAACTTTGACTTGTTTTGACCATGTCCCCTGTGCCACTAGTCGCGGCAGGGGCCCTAGCATACTCTATCGTTCCTGTTTCTCTCCTATTTCTTCCCCAGTTACTATTCCATCTTATTCCTCTTTTAAATTTACTTATAACATCTTTACTAAACCTTTTTCTATTTCATTCATCATTGTGTATCGTCCAACTGGCTCATTCGGCTCTTTCTGTGAAGACATCGACCATCTTTTGCGTCTGGTGTACCGGTTGACTAACGTAAATGAAGAGGGTAACATTTCCTATAATGCACCGCGCGTCACTTTAGATCACTTTGGAACGCTTAATGGCGATCTTTACCGCAGCTCCTGCCAATGTTCAGTCCATAGGGATAGCACCCAATGCCTGACATTAATCACCTGAGCCTGGCACCTCATTAATCTTGAATCAATCGCCTAAGTCTGAAGTTGATGAATGACCTTTGTAATGCACACATATCTGCACACTGATAAACCTCCATTATATGGAAAAGCTGCAAAATGATAACATAATCTTTTGGTTGTTTCCCGCTCCCAGTAGCCTCTCCTGCTCCCTGCCTTCCTGCATCGGAAGCACTCCATTAGATTGTTTTCTGTTTATTTGATTAGGAAGCCTTCAGGGCTGTCTATTGCGGGCAGCACATTGATCACATATGTTTTTGATTTAGGACTCCTTGTTGCTTTGCCCTGATTGAAATAAAAGCAATGAAAGAATCTGGAAATGTTTGAATATTTTTGGACTGTTTTACAGAAAGTCACATAACCCCCAGTGTGGTGCCTACAGTGTTGCTACTGACCCGCTTCGAGCTTTGCATCCTTGAACTCTAGGAGGACTGGGAACCAAAAGAGGTGCTGGAAATAATTTTCAAAGTGGCCCCATATTACACATTTTCGGCAAGCCCAACCCTTTTCCTATGAGAAAATTTGAAAATAAAGTACAATACCACACAAAATATGCCCAGCGTCCAGAGGCCTACTGGGGAATCTCTTGAGTTCCCTAAAGGCCAGTCCACCCAGTCTAGGCATCAGTTGCAGCTTTATTTCTATACGCATTTTCATTGACCAATCACATGCAAGTATGGCATGCCTTCCATTCTCAGGCTGGGTGCACAAACCAATCAGCTGTCCGGTTTCCCTGGTGAACGTGGGTATTTCGGGCTTGCGAAACAGCTCCTTAAGAGAAGCGACATAGCCTGGACAGGAACGCACTTGGCAGTAATAGTTCCAATGACGGATTTTCTTCATAGACTGCTTGCATAAACAGTACTGCCTTTAATACTGCGACCTTCCTTAACAGTGTCATACCTGCCCTTTGGGTGTGCATGCCGTAAATGCCGTGTCCCTAAGGCAGCATGGGTTGTTTTGTTCCACCCCTTAGTTTATTTAATGGCAGGTTCAAAGGCCGATATTTTTTGAATAGGCTGCATCTTTTCCAGTTGTTTGTTCCTGGTTTTGCTATATATTTTGGAATATTGTTGAAAAAAGCATAAAAAGTTAGAGCGCTCCTAAAAACAACTCGAAAAGTCATTTTTAGGACTTCCATTGTTCACTAAAAGAGCTTGTTAGTCATATGTTCAACTAAAACCTAGTCTTTTAACATGCAAGGTATGTATAATGTTGTTTAGTTCAACAATTTGAGTGTTTCAATTAGCGCCCATAAGCAATCTTATTATGGGCACTAACCTAACAAGAATCTTGGCGCACAAGCCCGAGTTCCAAGCAGGTTCAGAGCTATACATCACCCACCCACCACGCCGTCTTCTGCTGCCCCCTTGCAGCCCCTTCTAGCACTCTGCTGTAGCCTGCACCACCTTGCCTATTAGTACCCAATAACAGCTGATGCGGGTTGCAGATCCAAACCTGCCACCAGCACATACAAGAATTGTGCCTTTAGCACCAACCTAGTCCCCACCTCTTTTGTGCATGATTGGCCCACCATCCCGGGTAATATATCCTCAATAAATCATATGTTTGATGCAAATAATCTCACAGGTCATGCATAGAATAGAAGTTGAATGACAGATGTTCTTAGCATTTTCTACATGTCTTAAGTACTGTTCTTGGGCATTACCGAAAACAAAACTATGAACTCACTATCAGTAAAAAAGTGTAATCTTGTGTGTACAGTGTGTGTACCAATTTACTTACTCTTTGATGTTGTGTAAATGATAAAAGTATATCAACACCCTGGGCGGGGGAGCCAGCCAATCAGGCGGCTAGGAGCGCAAGCTTGAACTGCCGGTACAAGTGCACACTCCAAGTCACCTGACGGCCGGCTCTCCCTGCCACCATCTCCCCCCCACCCTCCCTCCAATTTTGTTTCACCCCCCAAAACCCCTACTTACCTTATTTTGGTGGAGGCCGATGCCACCGCATCCACTCCTTCTCTACGCCACCCGGAGGCTGCCATGGAAAGGGAAGTGTGTCCCGCTGTAGGAAGAAAAATCCTTTTTTTTTAGCACCCCGGCTTACTGCTTTGGCAACGCGGGGTGCTAATGGCCTTCATCCCCTGTTCAAGGGGCTGGAACGTAGGATAACGTCCTAGAGCCCTTGTTATCTGCCCTTGCTTCACTCGTGCCGATAACTTGGGCTGCCGGCCCTTTATCCCCTGTTCCAGCCCTTGGAACGGGGATGATCGCCACATTATTTCAAAACTATTAAAATTCAGTAAAACATCATTGTTAAATGGATGTTATGATTAAGTTATGTCTCCAGATAAACTGGCTTTCTAAGAAATGTACTTTACTTCAGTAACGTTATGAGACACCGCAAGTAAAAAAACCCTTTGAAATTCAGTGTAAACTCTTTAGTTGAGGGATGTTATGGTTAAGCTGATGCTTTAAAAACCTTGAACGTCACTGAAAAACCTTAAGTTGCAGGGATGCTATGGTTTCACTGCCAAATTGAAAAAACTAACTAAATCACCACTTATGCTAAGCTAGACATTCATAACTCGCGTCCTCACCATGCACTGCTCACAGCAGCAAACGTGAGATCGCAGATGACATCACAAATGCTATCATCAATGACATAACTGGTGGAGGTCTCACAGGGAAGGCCCATGCTCAAAGAAAATTGTTGCTTCTGAATTTCTAAGCATTCTCTTGACATTTTCATTTATTTTGCAAAAAGGTGCACTTACGCAGTCATTATTGCATGAATCAAAAGTCAACAATAAAGGAAGCAACTAGTCCACAATCGACACTGAATCCCATGTGCTTCTCTTCCCAACATATCTGGGATGAAGGCCTCTCTCAAATGAAAGACGGGAGCTGCAGGGTGTGGACTAAGGCTTACATTATTATTGTCCCATAGAGTGGTGATTTTAAATGTAGTAAGATATGATTTGACATATTTCACAGTGTTCAAGCCAAGCAGCTCATGGGGTGAGGTGAATTATCTGAATAAGGTAGAAAAGTTCTTGGGGGATGGGGGTTTGGGGGTTAAGGGTGGACAAGAAAAAACGTTTGCTTTCAAAATTGTCCTGTCTCTTTCGTTGCCCTCGCATCACTTGCCACTAGTGCAGGTCATGTCAAGAGTGCATCAACAGAAATCCAGTTTCCCTCATTTCTTGGTTTTATTGTGTATATAGTCCTTATAAACTTTTACACAAAAGTATCAAAAAAGAATTCTTCATCAATACAATACATCAATGCAATACATCAATATGATAATACAATACAATATTATACATTAATTAACATCATAAAAAAATCTATAGATTATTATCAATCCTTATTACACATTTTAAAAAGAGTAAAAACCAAAATAAATGTGTCATTAAAATCATCCGGCTTCTTCTATATTAAACAGTTGTCTTTCTACACCTCTCAAAATTTGAACTACTGATATCAACAAACCACGGCTATATCCTGAGACACATCTCAGCCAAAAAAGGTCTCTTGTCATTTCCTCTAGGTTTTCCACATGCTGGCTCAAATATTGCACATATAGAGAGTTCATTGCTGACAAGAAGGTATAACATGTCGAAAAGACTATATTTGCTGGTCATCTTTACATAGTCTCATTGAACGTTTTTCTTTTTTTGAAAGACCTGCTCATTTGCCTTTAACAACTAGGACCTCCAGCCAATTAAATCGGAATGCCATAAAATTCTTTGAATTAATAGTGAGGGAACCAGGTTTATATACTATTGTGGCTTTTTAAGCATAACATGCATTTTTGCCAAATGAGCTAATGGATTTCATTGAGGTCACTTTATCATGACGATTCGGCCAGTCCCATTTTTCCGCACTGTTCTCAAGTGATTTCAGTACTGCACCTCCTCCATAATCCCAATGAGGCTTTCAACCAATTTTCATAAAAAGGGCTAATTGTTCTTTTTATATACCTGCAATGCAGCACACTTGTTATCATTTAGTGCGATCTTAACAATTCCCAATAGTGAGTTCTCTTTAGCCAAATGGATCTTAATGTACAATTTACCTCTATTGATATCAACTCAGGTGGACAGAGACATACGTCCTAATTTAAGGTGTATATCCACAACCGGAGTGTAGTTAATAAGGCCCAATATCTTCCTCCAAATGAGACCCTCTAATCTATCTGCCCAATCTGTTAGATCATCATACGATGTTTCATGGGTGTAAAGAAAGGCTGTTGAACATTTCTGCTTCTATACATTTATAACTCAGATAAGGCTATATCCTGCAGTTTTTTAGACAACTGGGTAATGGCTGACATAGTGGATAGGGCTTTAGCTCTTATTTTTCAACATTTCATTATTGTTTTCAGTCGTTAGATCATAACCAACGTATCTATAATTGGTCACCCTACCTACAAGACCCAGGCTATTACTGATAAGAAAAACCTCCCAGCACATCTCCTAATAGATGACATACATTGGGTTTCCTTAAGGTTTACCTTTAAACCATTTAGTTCAGCATATTCTATGGTAACTTGGACACTATGACCGATTCCCATGAATGTGTTCTAAATAAATGTTCAAATTGTCAGCGTATCCACCCAGTTTAGGAACAGCATTCTTCTTCTCTTTGAAAGCATTGCCAAAATCAGAGATATATAAATTAAATAGGAGGGGAGCCTGAACACAACCTTGTCTGATCTGACTCCCCTCCTAATAGGTATCTGTTTCGACAATTCTCCCAAATTACTCTGCCTTATTCTTGCTGAGATAATCTGATTTTCTGCTCCTCCTTAACATCCCACCTTCTTCAATCCCCCTCCTGACAGCCCTTCTCTACTTCCTCTCCTGCTTCTCCCCTTCCCTGGTTTCTACCCAATGAACTTCCCAAATTGTTCTGCTTACTGATCTTGTTCATTTGACTCAGGAATTGTATTCTACTGCTTCTAATGTATTCTTGTTGTTTAATGTGAAGCGCTTTGGCCTAAAGCGCTATATAAAAGTTAATAAATACAAATACAAATATCAGCTACAATATATCAGGGCATCCACCCAAAGCATTTTTCATGATGCTCCCAGGCCCATGCCTAGAAATCTACTTTGCTCCTTTAGGGCTTATCAGACAGAACACTGCTGCCATGTTGTTCAACAGTTAGCTGAAATCTGGCACGGCCTACCCAGTACATCGCTTTTTTTTAATGGAGCAACAGTTGCAGCTGGTTTTTTTATCCAACCGAAGCTGAGGCATTCCTTAGCCTGCTACCTTTTGAGCCCTTAAAGCAAATCAAACCTGTTGTGGACACTAATGCTTGTGACCACAGAGAAGTACTTCCACAGAGAATGGCACAATCAGAGTTGTGGTGCATTTGCTTCCAAATCATATATTCTGAGACCAGCTATTTGATCACTGAATCAGAAACATCACTTGTGCTTGTTCCGATGAGCATTTTAAGGGATACATTTTGAGAATACCATTCACACATCACACTGACAACAAGCATCTGATACAGATTGCCATTCATGGCGGCACAAAGAAAGGAACCTCTCACTTGGCTCGCCTGGTTGCAAAACTACAGAACAAAGAACTCAAATCATCCAGGACAAGTGGAAAGACTCACACAGAGAGAACCACATGAAAACCTGAAACAACATACAGAGACGGTAGGCATCACTAAGCAGACCTCACATCTGGAAACATCAGAACTGTTGGTGTTCAGCTCTATTTATGCAAATCTGTTGGTGCCTCACCTATGGGTGGAGAAGAATACACTTCGATTATATTTCAATGTACTGAAGAATGCCCAATTCTATGTCAAGACCGGATGCTCGGATTATGCTTCTCTTTCTATTTTACTACTTCAGCAGCAAATGTACAAACCAATAAAACATGATAACAAAACTCATAAAAACTACAACAACCATTGTTTTGAGTCTTTGGTAGTTCTGTTCTTATTAGTCCTCCAAGCTGACCACGTGATAACCTTAACCAATCAGCATAGTCCTTATCCCTAAACCACACTGTCCCTCAACTTGACTTCCTCTTTCCTTGCTGCTCAGCAGAGAGTTAAGTGCCCTTTCATTATTCTCATGAATGTGGGTGTTGATGTGACATTGTGTTTTACTTAGGCAGACTTGCACGCACATGCGCGCACAATCTAGGGATTTGGTGGAGCATATCTGCATCGGTTACTTGAGTGTTTGGAAGTTGCGGTCACAACAGGGATGGTGCTCCGGCGACCGTAACCTCAGGGGAGAACCACAGAGGGCACTACGGTCACGGAAGGGGGAACACGACGGGACCACGTAGTTCCGGTGCTCCCTCCATTCCACAACCGTTAGGGAAGTAAAACGACATATCGAGCGATCGATCCGCATGCATATTCTATATGACTGTTTTTCTGTCATAATCCACGCGTTCGGTTCATAGCGCAACGTTCAGTTAAAATCGCACTACTCGATCAGAGAGCACAGCGCCCCTGCAGGCCACAGACGACAGAAAGGTACCGCAACACCTACACAGGCACAGTCCCAGGTAAAACCTGTTATATGTCATATATGCAATATATATATATATATATATATATATATATATCTGAAACAAGCCAGGTAATCAGTAGTAGTTATGGTTAAGTTGGTGTTTCCATGGAAGAGCACTTTTTGGGCGGCTTATAACTTCGCTCTCCCTCACCAAACTTTGCAAAAAAAGTATTTGGGTCACTCTGAATTTTTTTGAAAGTTTGGTGAGGATTCGTCCAGGGGGGGCAAAGTTATAGGGGGGGTCCCGAAAGTGTGCTTTTGCAAATTTGGTGAAAATCCGTCCAGTAGTTATTTTAAAAATGACCAAAAAGTAGGTAAAAAAAAAATTAGTGATATCTGTGTCCGCTTCGCGGACACACTTCCCTGTTCGGTCCGTGGACAGGACGGTGATTGGGCAAGCAGCTTGCGTGATGTCCGCGGACATCTGACGTGCTCTCTCATTGGATGCGGTGAAAGCGTGCAGTGCGTCGTTGCTTCAGAGACACCTGCCATCTTTGTTCCTCGTATGAGAGGCTTTGTCAGGTCAGCAGGAGCGAGATCTGCTGCCTGCACAGTAAATCCCCCACCCCCGCTCATGCCCGTGTCTGTCTCCTGTTCCTCCCACCCCCCACTCATGCCCCGTGTGTCCTTCTTGTGCCCCCCACCCCCACTCATGCTCCGTGTCTCCCCTGTTCCTCCAGCCCCCCGCTCACACCATCGGCACACGGTGGCCAGCGGAGGGCCGAGGAGCAGGATCTGCCGCCTGCACACAAACTCATGTCCGCTCATGCCCCGTGTTTCTCTCACCATCCCCCAACCCACGCTCATGCCCCGTGTGTCTCTCCCCTCACCCCCACCCCCCCTCATGCCCCGTGTGTCTCTCCCCTCCCGCCCACCCCCCGCTCATGCCCCGTGTGTCTCTCATCTCCCGCCCACCCCGCTCATGCCCTGTGTGTCTCTCCCCTCCCGCCCACCCCCCGCTCATGCCCCGTGTGTCTCTCCCCTCCCACCCAGCCCCCGCTCATGCCCCATGTGACTCTCCCCTCCCGCCCACCCCCCGCTCATGCCCTGTGTGTCTCTCCCCTCCCGCCCACCCCCCGCTCATGCCCCGTGTGTCTCTAAACTACCGCACACCCCCCGTTCATGCCCCCGTATGTCTCTCCCCTCCCGGCCACCCCCCGCTCATGCCCCGTGTGTCTCTAAACTCCCGCACACCCCCCGTTCATGCCCCCGTATGTCTCTCCCCTCCTGCCCACCCCCCGCTCATGCCCCGTGTGTCTCTCCCCTCCCGCCCACCCCCTGCTCATGCCCCGTGTGTCTCTCCCCTCCCGCCCACCCCACGCTCATGCCCCATGTGTCTCTCCCCAGCTCATGCCCTGTGTGTCTCTCCCCTCCCGCCCACCCCCCGCTCATGCCCCGTGTGTCTCTAAACTACCGCACACCCCCCGTTCATGCCCCCGTATGTCTCTCCCCTCCCGGCCACCCCCCGCTCATGCCCCGTGTGTCTCTAAACTCCCGCACACCCCCCGTTCATGCCCCCGTATGTCTCCCCCCTCCTGCCCACCCCCTGCTCATGCCCCGTGTGTCTCTCCCCTCCCGCCCACCCCCTGCTCATGCCCCGTGTGTCTCTCCCCTCCTGCCCACCCCCCGCTCATGCCCCGTGTGTCTCTCCCCTCCCACCCACCCCCTGCTCATGCCCCGTGTGTCTATCCCTCCCGCCCACCCCCGCTCATGCCCTGTGTGTCTATCCCTCCCGCCCACCCCCCGCTCATGCCCCGTGTGTCTATCCCTCCCGCCCACCCTCCGCTCATGCCCTGTGTGTCTATACCCGCTCATGCCCCGTGTGTCTCTCCCCTCCCACCCACCCCCTGCTCATGCCCCGTGTGTCTATCCCTCCCGCCCACCCCCGCTCATGCCCCGTGTGTCTATCCCTCCCGCCCACCCCCCGCTCATGCCCCGTGTGTCTATCCCTCCCGCCCACCCCCCGCTCATGCCCCATGTGTCTATACCCGCTCATGCCCCGTGTGTCTATCCCTCCCGCCCACCCCCTGCTCATGTCCCGTGTGTCTATCCCTCCCCCTCATCCCCGCTCATGCCCCGTGTGTCTCTCCCTCCCTTCACCCCCTGCTCAAGCCCCGTGTGTCTCTTCCTCCCGCCCACCCCCCGCTCATGCCCCGTGTGTCTCTCCCTCCCGCCCACCCCCGCTCATGCCCCGTGTGTCTCCCCCTCCCGCTCACCCCCCGCTCATGCCTCGTGTGTTTCCCCCTCCCGCCCACCCCCCGCTCATGCTCGGTGTGTCTCTCCCTCCCGCCCACCCCCCGCTCATGCCCCGTGTGTCTCCCCCTCCTGCCCACCCCCGCTCACGCCCTGTGTGTCTTTCCCTCCCACCCACCCCCCGCTCATGCCCCTTGTGTCTCCCCCTCCCGCCCACCCCCCACTCATGCCCCGTGTGTCTCCCCCTTCTGCCCACCCCCGCTCACGCCCTGTGTGTTTCCCCCTCCCGCCCACCCCCCGCTCATGCCCCGTGTGTCTCCCCCTCCTGCCCACCCCCCGCTCATGCCCCGTGTGTCTCCCCCTCCCACCCACCCCCTACTCATGCCCTGTGTGTCTCTACCTCCCACCCACCCCCCGCTCATGCCCCGTGTGTCTCTCCCTCCCGCCCACCCCCCGCTCATGCCCCAGTGTGTCTCTCCCTCCTGCCCATCCCCCGCTCATGCCCCGTGTGTCTCTCCCTCCCGCCCACCCCCCGCTCATGCCCCGTGTGTCTCTCCCTCCCGCCCACCACCTGGTCATGCCCCGTGTGTCTATCCCTCCCGCCCACCCCCCGCTCATGCCCCGTGTGTCTCTCCCTCCCACCCCCCACTCATGCCCCGTGTGTCTCTCCCTCCCACCCCCCGCTCATGCCCCGTGTGTCTCTCCCCTCCCGCCCACCCCTCGCTCATGCCCGAGTGTCTCTCCCCTCCCGCCCACCCCCCGCTCATGCCCCGTGTGTCTCTCCCCTCCCGCCCACCCCTCGCTCATGCCCCGTGTGTCTCTCCCCTCCCGCCCACCCCCCGCTCATGCCCCGTGTGTCTCCCCCTCCTGCTCACCCCCCGCTCATGCCTCGTGTGTTTCCCCCTCCTGCCCACCCCCGCTCACGCCCTGTGTGTTTCCCCCTCCCGCCCACCCCCCGCTCATGCCCCGTGTGTCTCCCCCTCCTGCCCACCCCCGCTCATGCCCCGTGTGTCTCCCCCTCCTGCCCACCCCCGCTCATGCCCCATGTGTCTCTCCCTCCCACCCACCCCCTACTCATGCCCCGTGTGTCTCTATCTCCCACCCACCCCCCGCTCATGCCCCGTGTGTCTCTCCCTCCCGCCCACCCCCCGCTCATGCCCCGGTGTGTCTCTCCCTCCTGCCCACCCCCCGCTCATGCCCCGTGTCTCTCTCGCTCCCGCCCACCCCCCGCTCATGCCCCGTGTGTCTCTCCCTCCCGCCCACCCCCTGGTCATGCCCCGTGTGTCTATCCCTCCTGCCCACCCCCCGCTCATGCCCCGTGTGTCTCTCCCTCCCACCCCCCGCTCATGCCCCGTGTGTCTCTCCCTCCCACCCCCCGCTCATGCCCCGTGTGTCTCTCCTCTCCCGCCCACCCCTCGCTCATGCCCCGTGTGTCTCTCCCCTCCCGCCCACCCCCCGCTCATGCCCCGTGTGTCTCTCCCTCCCGCCCACCCCCCACTTATGCCCCGTGTGTATCTCCCTCCCGTCCACCCCCCGCTCATGCCCCGTGTGTCTTTCCCTCCCGCCCCCCTGCTCATGCCCTGTGTGTCTCTCACTCCCACCCACCCCCCGCCCATGCCCCGTGTGTCTCTCCCCTCTCCCCCACCCCCACTCATGCCCCCCTCCCTGCCACCTCCTGCTCATGCCCCGTGTGTCTAAACCCTCCCGCCCACCCCCCGCTCATGCCCCGTGTGTCTACCCCTCCCGCCCACCCCCCGCTCATGTCCCGTGTGTCTCCCCCTCCCGCTCACCCCCCGCTCATGCCTCGTGTGTTTCCCCCTCCCACCCACCCCCCGCTCATGCCCCCCGTGTGTCTCCCCATCCCGGCCACCCCCCGCTCATGCCCCGTGTGTCTCCCCCTCCTGCCCACCCCCGCTCATGCCCTGTGTGTCTCTCCCGCTCATGCCCCGTGTGTCTCTCCCTCCCACCCACCCCCACTCATGCCCCGTGTGTCTCTAACTCCCACCCACCCCCCGCTCATGCCCCGTGTGTCTCTCCATCCAGCCCACCCCCCGCTCATGCCCCGGTGTGTCTCTCCCTCCTGCCCAGCCCCGCTCATGCCCCGTGTGTCTCTCACCTCCCGCCCACCCCCCGCTCATGCCCGGTGTGTCTCTCCCTCCCGCCCACCCCCGTGTGTCTCTCCCTCCCGCCCACCCCCCGCTCATGCCCCGTGTGTATCTCCCTCCCGCCCACCCACCGCTCATGCCCCGTGTGTCTTTCCCTCACCGCCCCCCGCTCGTGCCCCGTGTGTCTCTCCCTCCCGCCCACCCCCCGCACATGCCCCATGTGTCTCTCCTTCCCGCCCACCCCCCGCTCATGCCCCGTGTGTCTCTCCCCTCTCCCCCACCCCCACTCATGCCCCCCTCCCTGCCACCCCCCGCTCATGCCCTGTGTGTCTACCCCTCCCGCCCACCCCCCGCTCATGCCCCGTGTGTCTACCCCTCCCGCCCACCCCCCGCTCATGCCCCGTGTGTCTCCCCCTCCTGCCCACCCCCGCTCATGCCCTGTGTGTCTCTCCCGCTCATGCCCTGTGTGTCTCTAACTCCCACCCACCCCCACTCATGCCCCGTGTGTCTCTAACTCCCACCCACCCCCCGCTCATGCCCCGTGTGTCTCTCCATCCAGCCCACCCCCCGCTCATGCCCCGGTGTGTCTCTCCCTCCTGCCCAGCCCCGCTCATGCCCCATGTGTCTCTCCCTCCCGCCCACCCCCTGCTCATGCCCCATGTGTCTCTCCCTCCCGCCCACCCCCGTGTGTCTCTCCCTCCCGCCCACCCCCCGCTCATGCCCCGTGTGTATCTCCCTCCCGCCCACCCACCGCTCATGCCCCGTGTGTCTTTCCCTCCCGCCCCCCGCTCATGCCCCGTGTGTCTCTCCCTCCCGCCCACCCCCCGCACATGCCCCATGTGTCTCTCCCTCCCGCCCACCCCCCGCTCATGCCCCGTGTGTCTCTCCCCTCTCCCCCACCCCCACTCATGCCCCCCTCCCTGCCACCCCCCGCTCATGCCCTGTGTGTCTACCCCTCCCGCCCACCCCCCGCTCATGCCCCGTGTGTCTACCCCTCCCGCCCACCCCCCGCTCATGTCCTGTGTGTCTACCCCTCCCGGCCACCCCCCGCTCATGCCCTGTGTGTCTACCCCTACTGGGGTGCGGCGCACAGAGCAGAATTGATCTGCCGGGCTCACGAGGGTGGGGGCTGTGCTGCTCGGAGCAGACTGCTCCGAGCAGCACAGCCCCCACCTTCGCGGGCCCGGCCGTGTACTCTGCGTGGCTGTGGTGCCTGCATGAAGAACTTGCAGGACATGTATGTGCAGCCAATTCGGCGCGGGCTGTCGCGCCGTGCCGAACCGGCTCCTGCGCCGAACCGGCCGCGCCAAATCGTCCCAGGCCAAACCGGCCCCCTGAAATGTCCTGCTCCGTGCCCCGTGTCTCTCTCCTGTTGCCCCCCACCCCCTGCTCATGCCCTGTGTCTGTCTCCTGTACCCCCGCACCACCCCCCTGCTCATGCCCCGTGTCTGTCTCCTGTACCCCCCCACCCCCTGCTCATGCCCCGTGTCTCTTTCCTGTTGCCCCCCACCCCCCTGCTCATGCCCGTGTCTGTCTCCTGTTCCCCCCACCCCCCGCTCATGCCCATGTCTGTCTCCTGTTCCCCCCACCCCCCGCTCATGCCCCGTGTCTGTCTCCTGTTCTCCCCACCCCCCGCTCATGCTCCGTGTCTCTCTCCTGTTGCCCCCCACCCCCCTGCTCATGCCCGTGTCTGTCTCCTGTTCCCCCCACCCCCCGCTCATGCCCATGTCTGTCTCCTGTTCCCCCCACCCCCTGCTCATGCTCCGTGTCTCTCTCCTGTACCCCCCCAGCCCCCACTCATGGCCTGTGTCTGTCCTACTGTTCCCTCCCACCCCCTGCTCATGCCCCGTGTCTTCCTCTTGTCACCCCCTCCTATGATGCCCCTGTTGACCTCTTGTTCCCCCCACGCCCCGCTCATGCCCCTTGTCTCCCTTCTTTCCCCCCCACCCCCTGCTCATGCCCTGTGTCTTCCTTCCCCCCCACTCCACGCTCATGACCCGTGTCTCCCTTCTTTCCACCCCACCCCCCGCTCATGCCCCTTGTCTGCTCTGTTGGAACAGGGCAGACACGGGGCATGAGCGGGGGTGGGGGCCCCACCTTGCCCTACCCCCGCTCATGCCCCGTGTCTCTCCTGTTCACCGCCACCCCCGCTCATGCTCCGTGTCTGTCTCCCTCCTTTTCCCCCGCTCATGGCTCGTGTCTCCCCTGTTCACCCCCACCCTCCGCTCATGCCCTGTGCCTGCTCTGTTGGAACAGGGCAGACACGGGGCATGAGTAGGGGTGGGGGCCCCATCTTGCCCTACCCCCGCTCATGCCCCGTGTCTCTCCTGTTCACCCCCACCCCGCTCATGCTCCATGTCTGTCTCCCTCCTTTTCCCCCCGCTCATGGCTCGTGTCTCCCCTGTTTACCCCCACCCCCCGCTCATGCCCCGTGTCTCCCTTCTGTCCCGCTCATGCCCCGTGTCTCCCTTCTTTCCACCCCCTGCTCATGCCCCGTGTCTCCCTCGTGTTACCCCCCACTCATGCCCCGTGTCTCTCTCCTTGTCTTCCCGACCCCCTGCCGATGCCCTGTTGTGTTCTCTTTATACACCCTGCCTTCCCTTTCCCTGGTGTCCATCTTGGTAAAAGATTTTCCTTACTACACCGGGACGCCTGCCTGCGGTGTTCTGGTTTGGGAAGAAAAATCTTTTTTTTACCACCCCGGGTTCCCACTTTGAGAACCTAGGATGCTAGTGGTCTTCCTCCATTGAAAAGGACGTTATGGTTACGTTGCACTAATAAAAAACTATGAAATTCAGTAAAAAAGAATGTGTTAAACTGACTTTATGGTTAAGTTGTGCTACTAAAAACCTATGAAATTCAGTAAAAAAACTTTGTTAAAGGGACGTTATGGTTAAGTTGCGCTACTAAAAACCTATAAAATTCAGTGAAAAAACTTTGTTAAAGGGACGTTATGGTTCAAAGTAAAACCGAAAAACCCCTGAAATTCGCCTGTTATGGTAAGCTAAGCAACCATAACTCGCGCCACCACCGTGCACTGCTAAGACTAACACCCAGGGCATCAAAGATGACATCACAAATGTCATTGATGACATTTCAGGGGGTTTTCGGTTTTACTTTGAACCATAACGTCCCTTTAACGTTTTTTCACTGAATTTCATAGGTTTTTAGTAGCGCAACTTAACCAGAACGTCCCTTTAACAAAGTTTTTTTTACTGAATATATATATATATCTACATCTTTGTTATTTGGAAGGGCAGCGAAACTGATTGGCAGTTGTTTGTGAGAAGTATTAACACCAATGTAACCAATTTATGCTTTACAGAATGTCACAGCACCACCGAGGTGATTTACCTTGATGTGGTAGTCACTTTAGATACATCTGGCTTCCACACTGTCTTACACAAGAAACCCTCAAATACCGGTTTACCACTGCATGCTACTAGCTGCCACCCAGTACCATGTAAAAGAAGTATTCCGTACGGTGAATTTATCCGTTACCGTAGGAATTGTACTGATTTGGCATCCTTTGACCACCATTGTGCTCGCATGGCCATTGATTTTCTGCAACAAGGCTATAGCAAACGCATCATTGAAATGGCCTATATTAAAGCTCGAGGACTGTCTAGGGACAAACTATTGTATGGCACCAAAATTAATAAGACCTTAGCAGATGATGAACCCAGACTCATTGTCTCCTTTGACAATGCTTCCCACAGTGTCCGCAGGATCATTGAACGACACTGGCGCGTGTTGATCCTAGATAAAGATTTATGCCCTTTACTCTCTAAACGCCCTACCATTACATACAAAAGAGTACCTTCGCTCAAAGACAAGCTTGTCTCCAGTTTTTTGTCTCCTAGTGTTTCTAGTCCTCCCTTTTCAAATTGGCTGGCGGTGTCCCCCATTGGTTTTACCAAATGTGCCAAATGTAAAGCATGTGCACATGCCATCCCTTGTAAATCCTTCTTGCATCCAATCACTAAATGCAATCAAATTATTAATCACTCCATTAACTGTGACACCACTTTTGTTGTTTATGTCCTTTCGTGTCCATGTAAGAAGTGGTACGTGGGGAGCACTACCTGCAAGCTCAAGCTCAGAATTCTCCAGCATCTCAGGGCCATCAAAAACTTGGATCCCGCGTACCCCATGGCCAAACACTTTCAGCAGGAGCATGAGAATGATGTTAATTTGCTTGCATTTTCTGCGGTTGCACATATTCCTATCCATCCTAGGGGTGGAGACCGAGTCCTAAAATTGAGACAACTGGAAACACGCTTTATCTTGGATCTTGATACCAAGTTTCCCCATGGACATAACCTCGATGAGGAGCTTTATACTTTTTTGGGGACTTAAATTTGGAAGTTATTGTTTATGTCTGTGTCATCTCTCCTTTTGCAGTTGTTTTTTGGCATAGGCTTTCTTTGTTGGTAATTCTTTCTCCTGATATATTTCATCCTTGGCCTGTCTGTACTATTTTACACCTCATTTCATCGGTGTTTTAGTGTTCAGATTGTCTATGTTCAACTATTTTATTTTTTGCTGTAGCACGACCCTTAGGGACTTGAGCTCTTTATTGTCCTTGTTTATTTTTCTTTTATTTTCTTTTTCTTGTCTATGTAACTCGGCCTTTCTTGCGTCTGTAGTCCTGCAGTGGATTATGGTTTTTGAGTTCTGCACTAGTATTAACTACTATTTTTGATATTGGCTAATAGTAGTTAATCCTTATCCTTATAGCCCATGTTAGATTCCTGATCTTTAGGTAAAAATAATGTTTTTACATCTTTTCCTCTTAATTGGTTAGCCATGGACTTTGTCATTTTATGTGTATTTATTGTTGTCACCCTGGCTCCTGTATAATTGCATAGTATTGAGGCTGTTAGATATTTTTTAATGATGCTGACATTTTGCATTTTTTGCTACCATTGATTCCGCCATTTAGGCCCGGCATATTTGCACAGTATTATGCTGTTATGCACTTGCACTTTATTTAATCTTTCAATGGGGCCAGATTACTATATCATGCATTTTTTGCACCTTTATTTTGCTGCTATAACATCTTGCATATGCACTTTATCTCCAGTTAAATGGAATTAGAATTGTATACCCTTTTTAAAGAGGATCAAGATTTATGTCATTCATCTTCTCATGTGGCTATTTAATACATTGTGCTTCCACTCGAAATTACGTGTCTCTATGTACACTGCTTGACTATTACTACTGACATTGGAATTGCAGTGTTGCCTGTCATGGAATGTGCACATTAGAGCTCCATTATTTTGCTGTTTCTATGACCCTGCTTGCAGCACTTTCATCTGTTTATGTGCTGTTCGACTTTTATGGCATTTCATTCCATCATGGCCGCTGCTCTCTCCATCTGCCTAGGCACTTTTCTGAGTTCCATAGACATAGTTAAAGGACTATATTGGTTACAACTATTAAGATGCTTTAGTCCCTTGTTTTTTCACGTGACCAAGCACTCAGTTGAGTGTGAAACGCGTTGTGTGCGGGCCGTTCTGACAGGCGTCCTGCCTCTGTTTTTGCTGCTGTTCCAGCTATACTTTATATTTTTTGTTTATTTTAAACAATTTTTTGTGACCTTTCTAGTGTTGTGCGCTGTGCTTTTTCCGTTTGGAAATTGGGCATTCACTGTTCTAATTGACTGCGGAGAGTGCGGTTCATTTTCCTCTTTTTGTTGACATATATATGTGTATATATATATATATATATATCAAAGACAAAGAAAAATAAAAGCCGATTACAGCTTTTTAGGCGGCACTCTCCACAATGGTAAAATCAACCAGATGCAAACAAAGGAACTCCATCAAACGTCCTTTATTTTGCAAAACATGGTGGACAAGTAGCTCAGGAGAGAACAAACAATTACTCGTTTCACCCTTACGGGCTTCATCAGATTGTGAACATAAAAGACAGGCTTCTCTTTTTTAACACTTTGCAAATAATGTTGTCCTTTCTTGCTTTCCATTAAACGGTGTGTTTAGAACCATTCCCTGTTTACATGGGTGCCATCTTAGAGATGCCTATTGTAATAGAAATTGTTATTCTTTTCATACATTACACACCCATGTAGAGGTTAGAACACACCTAACATGAACAAGAAAATATATATCTTTGTTAATACTTTCTTTTCGACAATATGTTCCCTATATCGCATATTCGCCCCGTTTGGATTGTAGCAATGTTATGGATATATCTCATTAGTTGTATTGAGGTGCCTGGTGGTTTGAATAAAGTGCATAGGGCTCACAATACAGCAGCCGTTGACCATAAATACTAATATCTCATTGATGTTACTAAGGTGCATGGTACTTGAATGAAGTGCATAGTGCTCACAATATAATAACAGTTACACCTCAATATTAATGTATTACTTTGGCACTTAGCTTCGTATTGAATTCACCAATTAGCCATATTTGCCATATGAGGATGTTTTTAAAGTGCATAGTGTTCACATAAATATCTTTTGTAGATGGCATGTACACAACAAATATTGTATGGTCATATACTATTTCATAGAATTGGTAACTAATACACTTTGGGAAGGTGTGACATACCATTATAATTGATATCGGATCAATTGAGCCTGTATATTTGTCTATCTTCCCAGATCGATCCTTGTGCAAGATCAGGCGCTATTATTTGTAGCCCCCTCAATAAAGTGAATAGTGCTTACCATTTCAATGTCATGCAGTTCTTGCATTTCATGATACATTAACTTCCCATGTATAAATATCATTTAAATACACAATAAATTTGATCAATTTGTATGTGGACATGTCAAATAGAATGTCTAGTATATTTAGTCAATCTCATTAGGCAATCCTTTGATTGATTGGAGGTTACAAACTTCTAGATATACAAAAATATCAAATATTTACTATTTTATAGTCATCCAACCTCCAAAATCAAATCAAACGGGAGTAGAAAAAAGGGACATTAAAAAACTTTGGACTATTCAAGTGTTAAAACGTAACCTGTAATTGATTCATATGGTGCAATACACTAAAAAGCTCCCTACAAGTTAAAAAATATAGACAGTTTATACAAAAAGTATGCTGAAAAGTATCAATTCAAAAGTTCTAGTCTCCCACAAAGGTATAGAGTTCCTCGTCTTTGTTGTGGCCTCCCGGGCTTTTCGTATGATAATCAATAATATATTTGCATTCAGTTTGTCTCAGTCTTCGTTCCCGATTACCACCTCTCGGGTGTGGTAAAATTCTGTCTATGCCGAAGTATTTTAAAGAAGACATGTCCCCATTACGTTTTTCTTCAAAATGCTTTGCAAGGGGGTTAGATGGATCTCTATTTTTAATGGCTCGGAGGTGTTGTAACACACAAAGTTTCACTTCTAATTTCGTGCTTCCAATATACCAAAGATTGCAGTCACATGTAATTGCGTAGATAATGTAAGTTGTTGAACAAGTGATGTGTTTGGTAATGGTCACTTTGCTCTGAGTTCGTGGATGTATATAATGTTTAAGAGATACCCCATACTTACAAGCCTTGCACTTTGTGCATTTTATAAAAACGACTTGATTACTCGCTAACCATTGCATTGTAGATTGTGTAGGGGTTACAAAGAGACTTGGTGATAACTCCGATTGTAATGATTTTGCTTTCCAAAAAAGTCACACTGGCATTGGTCTGAATGCATTTTTTTATATCTGGAGCTCTCTGTAACAAAGGCCAATGTTTGGCCAACATTTTCTGAATTTCTTTTGCTCCGTTATTATAGGTTGTAATAAACCGTATATTTTCAGACTTGATTTCCTGTGATTTCTGTTTGCTTTTCTCTTTGTTTTTTCTTAGGATGTCTTCTCGAGTTTGTTTAGCACATTGATTGAATGCACTGTTAATTGTCGACTTTTTGTAGCCTCTTGCCACAAAATTGGCCGCTGTTATTATAGCATTCTCTTCAAATGTTTTGTTCTTGCTGCAATTTCTTTTAATTCTCAGAAATTCACTGTATGGTATACTGTTCTTTAGACATCTTGGATGTGCACTTTCTGCGTGAAGTAATGAATTTGTGCTGGTCAGTTTGCGGTAAGTTTCCGTTGTAATTACTTCATTTTTTACTTTGATTTTGATGTCTAAAAATACCACTTCTTTTGGGTCATGTTGTTCGGTGAATTTAAGATTACTCTTCTGTGCATTAAAAGCATTGAAGAAGCACATCCATTCTGTATCACTGCCTTCCCATATTATAAATAGATCATCAATGTAGCGACACTATAAGGCCACCTTGTTGGTATGTATGTACATAGTTTTATCCGCAAACAGTTTTGCTTCCCAGCTTCAAATGAAAAGGTTTGCATACGTGGGTGCCACTGTTATGCCCATGGCAGTCCCACATAATTGCTTGTAATGTTGCCCATCAAACATAAAAGCATTGTGTGTGAGACAAAAGAAGAGCATGTCTAATAGCATCTGGGAATGGTCTCTAAAACATAATGACCTGGTGGATAAGTACCTTCTGACAGCTTCCATGCCTTCTTGATGTTCAATGCTCTTATATAAGGAAACAACATCCATCGTTATAAGCAAATATCCTAGCTTCCATGGTATCTGGTCAATTTGCTGAAGAAAGTCTGACGTGTCTTTGATATAGGATGGCAATGTCTGAACGAACGGGAAAAGAAATTGATACAGATATTTCGATGTGTTTTCAAGCAAAGAATCAATTGATGCAACTATTGGTCTGCCCGGTGGTCTTCTCATACATTTGTGGATCTTGGGTATGAAATGTATAATTGGTCAAATTGGAAAGTCTTTTACTAGAAATGTCATTTCTTGTGTAGTTAATAGTCCCATTGCATGCCAAGTTTACAGTTTTAGGTCATATTCTGTTTTGTATATTTTATATGGATCTACAGGTAACTTTTCATAGTTGTTGGTTTGTTTGAGTTGACGCATAGCCTCTCGTCTGTAATCATGTGTATTTAAGATTACAATGTTTCCTCCTTTGTCTGAAGAGCGAATGACAATTGTCTTGTCTTGTTTTAAGTTGTTTATTGCTGCTCGTTCTTCTGAGGTTACGTTGTGATTCAATTTATGATTCATAGAGGCCAATTTTTTCAAATCATCCATGATTAAGTCCTCAAAGAAATCTATATGTGCCATATTATTGGTTGGAGGAATAAATCTCGATTTCTTACTTAAATAACTAGGTGCTGGCATACTTGTAGATAGGTCCTCTGGTAAATTGGAACTCCATTCCGATTCAGGTAGATTTGATTCTGTCGCCGCCTCATCATTTTCTTGTAATGATGTTAAGGTACATAGTGTTGGTATGTCTCTGATGGTTAGTACAGAGGGTACTTCAGATCTTATATTGCTAGATGTTTCATTGTTGTTTGTGTTTGCAAAAAATGTTGCCAATCTGATTTTTCTAACAAACAAATTCAAGTCCACTCTGCATTGGGCATAATCAAAATTAGAGGTCAGACAGAAAGATAGCCCTTTTGACAAAACTTGAATTTCCATATCAGTTAGTATTCTCTCTGATAGATTGACAACTTGTGCATTTTGAGTCGTCATTATTGTTTCTGTTTTTTGTCTTGCCAGAGCGCGTCTGCGGGGCTCCTGATTGTCCTCTTTTTTTGGATTTGTCTTGGCCCCTGCTCCCCCGTCTGTTCTTCCTCGTGTGTATCTCGGCTGATTCATGCCTTGCGTGTTTTTCTCTACTTGATGTAGGAGTTTCATTTCCTCTAAAAAATTTAATTTAGGTAGAGGTTCATTGGTACTACTCGAGGTTGAAGTATCTGTTGATGACCCTGCACTTGTTTTGGTCTCTGAATCTACATCTGAGATTGCCGGAATTGGATTTTGCTTTTGACTTTGTATTCCCTTTCTAATTGAATCATATTTTTGGAGAAAGTGTATATTCTTCCACTGGCATAGTCCTCTTTATCACGAAGGAACTTCCTTTGCTTTCTCTCTTTTATTTCTTCTTCATATTTGCTAATGTTTTTGTCCATTTGTACCTTTAGATCATTTGCTGTTTTGGATTCTGCTCCTGTATAAACTCTTGCCTCTAGGGCTTCAATTTCATTCAGTGCTTTCAATCTGTCACTTTTGGCATATTTTATTAGGGTCGTTATCATTTTAAATGAACATTCATTGGTGGCATCTACCCATTCTTGTAACAATTGGGGGTCTGGATCCTCATACATCGGAATTGTTAAAATTCTTAGGCCCCTTGGAATTCGCTTGTTATCAATATAATTTTGCAGGGATTTTATTTCCCACCATTTGTTCGTTTCTTTTTTGTGTAGTTTTTCCAATAATAACATCGATTGTTGTATAGACTTGGTTTGACCAGTCTGTGCCTGTTGTATGGTTTTCTTGGAATTGATACTTTCACTGAACAGAGCGGAAGCTTCCGCATCTCTGCTTTGCTCCTTGTCCACATTGTATTAAAGTGTATTTTTTCTTTCAAAAAAATCTGGTGATGAACGATGTGCAATATTACTTTCTCATAAAATGGTAAAGTCCTAGACTCATGAAAAGTGATGCAATTCAATATTAGCCTTGAGTCTTAGGGCATCGTACTCAAAATACATATGTGGATGACATGCTAAAATATCAGAGTTTCCAAAGAAAAATCTGGGAAAATGTGAGCATCAAAATGGTCTGTTTATCAAGTTCGTATTCAGACTATAGGAAAACAGGATCAATCGTGCATTACACCGCCTACCTTACACGCGCTCTCCGGGTCCTCCGACTTGAATGGCGCTGCTGTAGAGCCACGCATGCACGTTCTCTCAGGCCTCCGTGTGCTTGAATCCCATTCCTTTATGGTACATTTCTCTGATGGGCGGCTGCGTCACGTATCCTTGGTAACAAAACACTTCTTGCCGACTTGCAAACGACGCACTCTGCCCTTTGCTTAGTTGCTGATTATTATGCAAAGCATGGGTGCCTGCCTGTATGCGCGGTCGGCCGCGTTCATATCAAAGACAATGAAAAATAAAAGCCGATTACAGCTTTTTAGGTGGCACTCTCCACAATGTAATGTCATCTTTGATGTCCTGTGTGCTAGTCTTAGCAGTGCATGGTGGTGGCGCGAGTTATGGTTGTTTAGATTACCATGGGCCTCATTACGACCCAGGCAGAGGACCATGGTGCTATTAGCACCATGGTCCATGCCAGTGTCCGCCATGGCGGAATAGGGAATTACCACCCCATTCCGAGGTTGCTGGGGCGGTAATTCCCCATGCCGCCATGGCCCTTCCCCATTTTTGCCCCATATTAGCACCAAAGTCCCTTTCCGGGTCCCTACTTTAACGGCTGGAAAAACCAGCCGTTAAGGTCGGGTCTCGCAAAGGGACCTCGTAATCAGGCGTTAAGGGTTTAACGGCACCAACACCTTTTATGGCGCCGTTAAACCCTTAACGCCAGGGTCGTAATGAGGCCCCATAACTGGCGTATTTCTGGGGTTTTTCGATTTGACTTGAAACCATAACGTGCCTTTAACAAACTTTTTTCTTTGAATTTCATAGGTTTTTATTAGTCCAACATAACCATAACGTCCCTTTAACAAAGTTTTTTCAGTGAATTTCAAAGGTTTTTATTAGTGAAACTTAACCATAACGTCCCCTTAACAAAGTTTTTTCATTGAATTTCATAGGTTTTTATTAGTGCAACTTAACCATAACGTCCCTTTAACAAAGTTTTTTCATTGAATTTCATAGGTTTTTATTAGTCCAACTTAACCATAACGCCTCTTTAACAAAGTTTTTTCAGTGAATTTCATAGGTTTTCATGCTATTCTCCTACAACTTACTAATATCATACTTACCCAATATAGCAATGTTTGTGTCCAATTTACAAAGTGTCACCTTAAAACTCTGCCAATTCCCACCTTCTGGAATCATTTGTAACACTTCCATACACTTTTTGCAACTATTTCAACTAGTTTTGCATCCGCAGACATCTACGAACATCTGACTTCATAGTGGACCTTCCAGACAGTGCCACATGACCATAAAATGGCGCGCGGCATGATGACGTGTCCTAGAACCCGTCCGCACTTCACGATAAGATCTCTGCTTTGCGGACTGTTCAGAACTGCATTTTCTACTGATCTCGGAACTTTCAACTTCAAAATTTCCCTTGCCCAGCTCCAACACCTATTCCTACTCATTATCCATTAACAATCTAGTACACAGTACATACTTTTAGCAAAACCGCTATTTATCTTAAAATGGCATCAGCTATTGCCATCCCTCCTCCCAAAGAGCCACCACCACAAGACATATTCCTTTAGGAACCACCTTTCACAGTTAAAAATTAGAACTAAAAAAAACATGTATAGACTCCATCTAATTTATATTTCTCAGTAAAGTACATAGACTCAATAAGATTTTCCAACATTTCCATTTGCATTTTGTGTTATGCTAATGGAAATATTGGGCCTCATTAGGACCCAGGCGGTAAGGGGTTTACGGCGGCGTAAACAGCGCCGACCCTTACCGCCTGATTCCGAGGTCCCTTAGCGCTAAGGGACCTTGTTGTTAATTACGCCACCGTAATTTACGGTGGCGTAATTAACGCCTTCCCCACTCCCATTATGCCCTATGGGGCAAAAATGGGAATGGGGAAGGGTAAATGGGGATTGGGGACTTACCGCCCCGCCAACCTCGGAATGGGGCGGTAAGTCCGCCAACCACCATGGCCTAAACGTAGTGGCCTATGGCGTCCCGGTGTAGGAAGGAAAATCCTTTTCCAAGATGACCACCATGGAAAGGGAAGGCGAGGGTTCCATACAGGGCCCTTCTTCGCTTTCCATGGCAGCCTGCAGAAGGCAAAAAGAGAACCCTATGACCATATTACCACAAGCATATTTTTCTTCCCTTTCAGATCAATCCTAATTTCGAATAACTTTACCACAAAGCCAGTCCCAGGTGGACATGGCCACTTTAATCCTATGTTTTGTCCCTTGTGGTCATGGCCAGTAGCCAGATTGTCCGGATCATGACCCTGTTCCATGACCCAGACAATCTTGCCACTGCCCATGGCCACAGGCTACCCCTCAGTCACTAAAGGTATATCGCTATTTTTTGTACCTACATTATGACACTTGTCAAGTAATAAAACACTGGCACATTTGCAAAACCATGCTTGTAGGTCCTTGCCAATGCTCCTTACGTTAGTTTGCAGGAAATCCACCCATGTTTTATTTTTTCAAAAGTGTCAAATGTATGCACATAAAATCGTCATATAGCCTAGCCCCCACTTGACAAAATCCATTCAGACTTTACGAAAACATCTATATCTAGATCTATATTCCTTTTGCAAACATTTGTGTAGATTGTCGAATGGCACCACATTTATAAGCCTTTAAAATATTTTGGCACCCCCCTCTAATTTTGCTACCTCTTGACAGAATCCCACCAAACTTCGCAAAAACATGTATATCTAGATCTATTATCAGTTTGCCAAATGAAGTGTAGATTCATCAATGGCACCTGATTGATAAGCCTCTACATTATTTTGGGACCCTCCCCTCTAATTTTGGGCCCTCGCCACAAAATACCACCAAACTTCGCAAAAACATTTATATCTAAATTTATTATTGGTTTCCCAAATTAAGTGTAGATTTGTCAAATGGCACCTCATTTATAAGCCTTTACATTATTTTGGGACCCCCCTCTAATTTTGACCCCTCATGACAGAATCCCACCAAACCTTGCATACTCACTCGGAATAAGGTCAGGAATATACATGCGCAATTTCATGCAGTTCCATTAAGTGGTGCCAAAGCTATAAGCCATCCAAGAACTGCATTTCACCAACCCTGTAATGCTGAGGTGTCCGCAAACTTTTCAGGACTGTTTGCGAACATCCGAACTGTTCGTGGACTTTTGCGGCAAAAAACACCTGTTTTTTTGCTTCTTGCAGCCATATCCTATCCCATCCTCATCACCCCTCACCTCCCCAGAGATTATTTGATAAGTTTGACAAGTGCAATGTTGTGTTTTTTATATGTTTTTATCGCAATGTCCGCGGACACCGGCCGCTGTCCACGAATCCAAGATGGTGGGCGTTTCCAAAAATCTGACGCACTTCACGTTTTTCACCATCCAATCAGCGAACACGTCGCATGTCTGCGGACATGACGTAAGCCAATTAACCAATCGGTGTCCTGTCCGCGGAACGAACAGAGAAGTGTGTCCGCGGAGAGGACATAGATATCACACATTTTTTGTGACCTACTTTTTGGTCTTTTTAAAGAAAACTACTGGACGGATTTTCACCAAATTTACAAAAGCATGCTTTCGGGACCAAGCCGCTGCTCCTGCTGCAAATTTGGTGAAAATCCGTCCAGCAAGTTTTTTCCCCATTCAGTCTATGGGAAAAAAATAAATTTTGGGACCCCCCTATAACTTTGCCCCTCTTGGACCAAACCTCACCAAATTCAGAGTGGACCATAAACTCTTTTTGCAAAGTTTGGTGTGGATTCGTCCAGGGAGAGCATAGCTATTAACTGCCCAAAAAGTGCTCTTCCAATGGGTTTAGCAACTTAAGCATAACTACACGGCCACTATGTTGCTGCTTGGATTGTGCAACATAGACACCATAACGAACGCTAATACGGTTCAGCAGCTGGAAAACCCTTTAGCAACACAGAATCGCACGTTAGAGAATGGGCGGCAAGGCAAAGCGAGGTAAGTACGGTTGCTGCGCTGGGAAGCGGGAAAGTGTCAACACAAGGGTATTTTGCAACCCTTTATTCCTGCAGTAGCACACGACTCAAATAGACTATTGAGACTTTGCAGTAGAGTTCCACGGCCAGGCTGCTTTGTTTGTTTCCTACACACGCAGTGTGGGAATATTGCACAGCATAAAAATAGATGAGCCGGGGACCCCATACCACTGCCACTTTTCTTCCGAGGGATTTCCAAATATGGCTAACTCCCAAGTGCACAAAGAAGCAACACGACGGGCACAAGCCGTTACACTATTTAACGAAACATTGAAGAAAACGAAAAAAGATGTACCCACTGCAGCAATGCCCAAAAATGATAGTGAGATCGGCCTGCTAAAAAAACTAGAAACTCTGCAACGTAAGGAAGTGAGTAAATGGTGGGAAGAACATTCATTGAAAAACTACATAGAAGTTGGCAGAATATCACGAGGTTTGAGGATCCTAATAATTCTATCCTTTGAAGAACAGGATCCATTGATGTTAGAAGAATGGAGCAATGCCACAAATGGATGTTCAAAAACCTTCCTACTCCTGGTCATTAAATATGCAGGCAGCGACCGCTCTATACTGTTAGAAAAAATAACAGAAGTGGAAGAGAAATTGAAACTAATAACAGAGCGGACTTGGAGAGCCGAGGTGGAGAGCCAGTCTGTAGCGTTGTGCAGCCCATCCAAGCTATTGTGCAGGAGGTGCCTATAAGTGCCTCAATACACTGCGGAGTGGTGAGCAGAGTTGGAGAGCCAAGGTGGAGAGCCAGTCTGCAGCAGTCCACTGCAGACGCGAAGTCGGAGTCGTATGGAGCCAGAGGTTCGACCTCCAAATTCACTGAAACCACTCTTGAGACCATTCCTAAGAAATTTGTCGTTGACCAAAACAACCAAGCCGGAGGGGGCGATGGCCCCGGGATCAACCGACAGGAGGAGGAGTAAATCGGATTCGGCACCAAGACCGGCTTTAACATCACCAATGGCGGACCTTCTACCGATAGCGCCCAATCGGACATGTCCACAGGCACCGGTACATGGACTCGGCAAAAGAAGCAAAAAAGAAAATAATATCCTACCCGAACCACAAAGAAATGGGCAGGAGTCCGCTGGAGTGAAGAAGTCCACGGCATCGGCAGAGGAGCGGGAGGAGTCACCCGCCCGGGAGGAGGAGGCGGAGAGGGCTCAGGAGGGGCCGCGCCCACCTACCTCGGCCATAGTACACCAAGCTGGAAGCAGTCCGCCGTCACCGGAGGTGGTGAGTAGGGTTCGTCCGGGCACGGTCGGAGGACGGGGCTCGCCCGACTCGAAGCCGCCGCTGGGCGGTGGTCTTGAGGAGAGTCCCGAGATCGGAGGATCGGGAGGTACGCATACCCTTGGAGAAACCAGCTGGAAACGGTGCGGCGGCCATCCGGGCACGGGACCCGCGTAACGGGTTCGAACTGGGGACCATAGAGTCGGCAGCAGGCCTGGAAACATCTGAGACATCAGAACAGCGTTTGGCAGGAGAGGGGCTGTCCCGTCAGCATAGCACCGAAGTAGAAGGGTTGACTAATCCGCCAGGTAGAGCTGAAATCAGCGAATTAGCCCCTAATACGGTGCGCATGCAAGTTATGCTCCATTATACAGACCGTGAAGGTGATGATCTCATACAAAGGCAGGGTAAAAGGCAATCAAGGGTCTTCAGACCCATTATAGAGATCAGTGATAATGAGAGGAGCGCCGACCTAAGCAAAGAGGTGGAATCAGATGAATTTGGCTCGGAAAGGGAAAATCAAACGGTGGGAGAGCCGGAGGACTCGAATAAAGAGACGGATGGGGAGCAACTTAAAACTGGTTGCGCAGTGAAAAGAAAAAAGAGAAACAAAAGCAATACCCCGGCCAAAGCAAGGCAACAAGGGACAAAAACACGGCAAACATGAGAGCCCTGAATAAACTGTCCATGGGAGAATTGAAAGAAAAAAAAAGTATCAGAAGACAGGGGCAAACATCTAAAGCACTGCCTAATCCACTTCTGTCTTGCCCGTTAAAGGCGTTTTTTACCCAACAACATAAAAGGAAACAGAGTATAGAGACGGAAGTATCAGATGCGGAAATGCTTGAAATAGCAAATGAAACACAGCCAGTTCTAAAGCAGAGGAAAACTGAAGCGGCAACATTGCCAACTAACAATCAAGGGTGAGAAACCAGTAGCCCCAAGGAGAGAAAGAATACAGCTACTAAAGAACCGAGCAATGATACAGAAAAGCCAACGGCGGCAGGGAGTCTGGATACATCGGCAATGGGTACATCGGTACAGAGCCTAAAGGCCCTGTCAAGAGAGATGGCCCCCTCCCCCCAGACTCAAAAGGCATCGAAGGGGGTTTCGGCAATTATAGAGGAGATTGAGATACTGGAGGATGAACAGGAGGAAGAAAGGGAGAAATTCGATCAAAGAGCCCGGGACTCGAATCGTGGGTCCATCACTCGACCGGAAAAAGAGCTCCGTCTTGCATGGACAAAGCCCCATCTTCAACGGGCCATTTGACCTGTTCTCCGACTACGAAAGGCCAATAGTTAAAAGCAAATTGGGAGAACCCTCAATTAAAAAATGGACCATTAAGAAACCGGGTAAATTCGGATTGGAACACAAGATCTCCAGTGGAAGGTTTGGTGTTCGACTCATCAATACCCGCAAGGCGATCTGAAAAAACCCAAGTATCGCCAAAAAAGAGACGACTTAGTGACATTGCAGTAGCTATGCAAAATGAATCGCCAAATAAAAAACCGACATGATAGCTATCATGTCGGCCATGACCATCGTGTTAGCACCCTTCTGCAAATTATATGAAGCTATAAAAGAAAATGTGCATGACAACACTGCAATCCTTTCGAATATAATAGGGAAATTAGCCATCGTAGAAGGTTATATAACAGCAATTGAAGACAAAGGGCTCAATCAGAAAACCTGGGAAAGGAAAATTTTAGCCCTGGAAAAAAAGATCGAATTTATGGACACACAAAACAGAATTCAAAAACCAACAACACTGGTGCATGAGGAAATGGTTCTAGAGGTTCAGGTGCGGCCAAAGGGAAAGGATAAAAGCGTCCCAACGCTCCCTCAAGTGTCAAACGAAGGGACTCATTCTGCAAAACCTAAAAAGACCCTGCTGCCTATAACCCCCCAGATTGAGAGAAACGCTAAGTTCAAGAACACCATTGAAAGGTTGGTTAAAGCAGACGGTAGAACTGGAGCGCCCCTAATAAAGGTTAACCAACTTGAGCCACTGATACAGCCTGAACAAAATAGCGCACCAAGATCGCCAAGAACAGCAGAAGAATTTTTAGTCTGCTCGGGCTTAATGAATATATCTATACACTATGAAAAGGAGAGGAAGGAGATCAAGGAGAACCGAACAGAAAGTAATGAAAAAAGAAGGCGCAATGATCAGGATGTTTCCGTTATAGACACGGATAAATCGGCCAAAGAGGGAGCCGTCTGGAATAACAAGAGTGGTCCCTCCCAGCCGGATTCAAATGAGGCCCGGCTCAAAACCAAACCATACCGAAGCTGTGAAGAAAAGCAGGATAAAAGCTATGAGGGTAGAGCAAGAAGGAGTCCATCGAAACCCCGATATGAACGAAAGGAGGCAGACAAACAAGGAAGCTTGTGGAAACACCGAGCTGAAAGTTTTGAAGTGGAGAACCATCAGAAAAAATGCACAAGAAGAGACACGAGTTTTCAAATTGGAGCAAATGGAAGCAGATAAAAACGTCCTAATACTGAATCGACCGACAGTATTGCAAATAACACGGAAAACAAAAACATTGAAAAAAATCAGAACGGAGGATTTTGAGCTTGTGGAACCATACCACAGGGAAATGAAGGCAAAAGCCTTTCTACACATGAAATCGGCTGCATTCAATATATTGATGAGTCCGCATATGAAGAGCTGGAATTTTTGGGCTTCCGTCTGATGGAAATAAAAAGGAAGATTGATAGTCAAGACTATGAAGTTAAAAAAAAAGAAAGGAACAAAATCCAAAAGCACTACCGATCAAAAACAGAGGATCTGTACCGCAATAATCGATGGTACAGGTCTCAGGAGTCTGATGAATCCAGCAGAAGACCCCATTGGAAGGCTGGGGCAGAGAAGCGTTGGTTTGAGGCAACTAAGAGGGACTCTCCAAAAAAAAACGAAGGCAAAGTCCAAGCAACCGGGAGCATTCTGAATCGGGTTGCAAGGGACCTAGATCCCAAAGAGAGGAACACCAGCAATCCTCTCCCTGTACAGAAGTAGGTCCCAAATAATCGGAAAAGAAGATAAATTCATATGGACATGCTCAAGAGACATCAGTATCAAGACAACCTAAAGGTCCCTGGAAGTGGCTAAATGTCAAATTGGAATAAAAATACTGGCAAATAGCAACGACCAGGGTTAGCCCAACTCGACAACAACATCTGCAAGAGAGAAATCGAGCGACCCGTAAAGGAAAAGTATAGTCTGGGCTCATGGAATACGCAAGGACATGTTCATCTCACAACAGCTGGAGACGTCAATCTGGGTCTTTTCGACATAGTTTGTCTGGAAGAGACCTGGTTGTTGAACCAACCGGCTCTCGATGGCTTCACAGTGACAATATCAACAGCAGTGAAAGGCCTGTTAGGTAGACCATCATCGGGTCTTTTAACTGCTATCAAAACAGAAACGGGTCTGAGTGAACCCATGAAGTTGAAAGAGTCCTATGAAATGCTGGTCATTCTGACCTCGCAGCCAGAATTGAAGGACAAGAACCAAAGTGGTCTGCGAAATCCCTTGGCCATAGCTAATTGTTATTGGAATCCACAGCGGATGTCGATAAAAACATTCTGTTCCAACATGAGTGCAATGATAGACCAGCTTTACGTTGAATTTGACAAAATTGAGCTTATCATCTGTGGTGATTTCAACGCCAAATGCTCGGTGACGGCGGTCGACAAACAAAGACCCGTCCAACCACTGGGAGGCTCTGATCGCACCATCGAGAGAGGCAAGGAACATCCAAAATGTCGCCTCCTTGTTCCCTAACCAAGTGAACATCCCGACATGGGAGCATGACTTTTCAAAAGCAACTCTTGATAATATTTTTGTCTCTAACGGGTTGATTCAAGACCTGATGGGCTTCAAGATGCAAAAAACGGTGCACAGTGATCATAACTTATTGATGTGTACGTGGCAAACAAGAATTTTGAAGCCAAGCTCTTACGATCTGGCCATTGAAACAAATATCCAACAGACTGACTGACTGAACAAGATATCGTGCAAATTAAACAGGCCTGGGAGCAGAGGGTCAACGGCGACGTCTTGAACACAATGAAGGATAGACCGAATTACCTACCTCTTCTATTGTCATTCCAAGTAAGGGGCAAGAAGAAATTAATGAAACCTGAGCATACGAACCATACTTATGACAAAGACCTGGTTGCGAAAAGAAAGGTGGGCCGCAGATTGAAAAGAATAGCGAAGAAATCAAATGCCCTTGAGGATTGGGAAAAATGGCAAATGGAAATGAAAAGCTATAACACCTGGCACAAACAACGCAGAGCAGCTCAATATCAAAACGATGCCGAGAACATGATGAGCAAACTTCAAACAAAAAAATCCAACGAATTTTGGACTCTGATAAAAGCAAAGAATAGCCCTCAAAGTGCAGTCCAGTGTAATGCCGTGGCGGAAGTAAGGTGGATCAACTATTTTACAACGGAATTTGAAGGCGTAAATAAAGACCCAGCAATGATCGACCAGGTTTCCAACACACCCTGGGAAGACCTCTCAAACGCAGAAAACATTGAAGCAGCCAGAAGGAAACTTAAAACATCGAGAGCCCCAGGTCCTGGTGGGTTGACGAATGTGGACTTAAAAATATTCCCAACGCAATGGTCGGAAATGATCAGCATGATTTTCGCCGAATGTGGTAGAACAAAGATGATCCCTGAGTCATGGCAGAAAGCGGTGATAGTCCCGATTTACAAAAAAGGAGCTAGAAACAAACCTGAGAACTACAGGTCAATAGCCCTATTGGACATAATAGGGAAAATGTATGCAACCCTCCTGCTAGCTCACTTCAGAATTTTGGAAAAAGACGGCCCTTCAAAAGACCATCTACAAACGGGCTTTCAAAAAAATGGCTGTACAACAATCAACCTAATGATAATAAACATCTTGAAAGCCAAAGTCAAAGAAGGTGCACCAAAGATCTACTTGGCTTTTGTTGACATCTCGAAAGCTTTTGATAGGATCGACAGGCACAGACTGTGGTTGAAACTTCAAGGCTGGAATTGTCCGAAAAAAATACTCGACCCTATAAAAGCTCTTCACTCGCACACGAAAATCAGAGTTAAACTAAACCTCCAAGGCGCACTTTCTGAGGAGATAGTGGTGAACAGAGGGGTCAAGCAGGGGTGCCCTTTGGCCCCGGCCTTGTTCATAGCATTTCTAGGCGATTACCAGCTCTCTGAAAGTAAAATAAGAGCATTTCCTCGTAAAATCGGGAAAATGGAAATTCCACGTCTTCTGTACGCCGATGACGTCATCTTAATAGATCAGACCAAAGTGGGGCTTCAAAGAAAACCAGCTAACCTGGAGAAATACATCGCTGAAAACCAATTGGAGATAAATAAAACAAAGACGAAAATCTTGGTAATTGAAAAAGTAACCAACAAAGGAACGAAAAAACTAAATTGGTTTCTCGACAAGACCAAAATTGAAATTGTCAAAAATATCAAATATCTAGGGGTCCAGATGGATAGTTCAAGAACAGACATGAGTGCGCAAAACCAACTGTGGGAAAAAGTGAGATGTCTAACCTCCCAGACAAGAATGGTTGACTCCAAGTATGGAAAGTTCTCCTTAATACCAGCGATAACCTTCTACAAGGCGAAAGTCATTCCCGCGATGACATATGGAATGGAAGCTTCGTTGTATATACCATGCCATCTCTGGAGCAAACTAGAGGGCTATGTTTGGAAAACACTTTTGGGCCTTCCAAAATCAACTGCCATGCCGGCCATTAGGAGAGAGCTGGGGCTAGTCTCACTAGCGTCAATGGTAGATCAAAGCGCCATGAGACTGTACAGGAGAATAATCATGTTGGATACTTTACCCATTTTTAACTTCATGAAGATGGAAATCGAAACAGGCAATTGTGAGGCTTTGAAAAAATGGGTCAAGGCCAGAAAGACCGATCTAGCACTAATAGCATGCACAGAAGTAGAGCTGAAGGAAAATCCAGATCGAATCAAAAGAAAAATGGAAGAGATGGGCTGGATTCTGACAACAGAGAAAGCTGTGGGGAACAAACTCCTAAGCCACTTGCCACCGGCTTTTATTAAACTGAGAACACTGATGAACTACTGCCAAAAATTTCCGGACAAGAAAATTAGAACATATGCCATGAAAGCGAGATTGAATCTTTTGTTGACCCGAGAGATCATAGCAACTCGAGGAACCACAACCGACAAGAGATGTCGCCTATGTAAGGAGGATTCATCTGTTGAAACACTTAAACACCTGGTGATTGACTGTTCTAAAACCAACGCTAACAGAAACATCTACCTCCCATCGCTGGTGGAAAACCTATGGATATTCAATTCTGACCATTTATGGAATAGACTGATCTCTGGCGAAAAAACAAGATGGACCATTGCCCTGGTCAAACTACTCGAACTCGCATTCGAACAGATAAATAGCCAAGGGCCCGAGGTTGGAGGGGGCTAGAGCGCCAATCTCAAAAGACTATGTCTTAGTTCCTTGCTCTCGTATAACAGCCACGGCTACGTACCAGTAAATGTGGTAGGTTTATGTAGTTGGTGACGTTTTAGCTTTTTTCATTCGGCTGAAGATGAGGCGAAATTTTGATAAAACTTATTGTAAATAAGTAAAAGTTCAAATAAAAAAAATAAAAATAACAGAAACTGAAGGGGGGAGGAAGCTGAAGAGTACAATGGAGAAAAACCTGTTAGAACACGAGGAAGAAATTAAACAAAGGAAACAAAGAAAGTTTTTGCGAGACAAGGAAGATTACGAAACAGGGAGAGTATATACCTTTGCAAGAAGGTTTGACCAGTTGAAACAAGCATCCCTCAATAAACCACCACCGACCACTTAAGGAACAATAGCAAGCATCAGTGAAACTTCCTCATTGTCAGAATCAGATCTAACTGGGAGTGACATAGAGGAACCACATATTCATTTACATTTTTTGGACGAAATGCGCTTGCTGCACCAAGACGGCAAAAAGAACAAACAATAAATCGGGCCAGAGGGAGAGGCAGCCGAAACAAATGAGGAGGGGACAAAGGAACAGGAAGCTCCCTGAACAATATCCCGGCCAGATCTCTGCGCTCTGGCAAATGAGTGGGACCAATGAACAAAATGAGGGCCGTTTTAAGATAATAAACCTGTAAGATAACACTCTAACTGCTACCCAACACAAAGTATTGAGTTTGGGTCTCAACTTTTGTCCAAATGCTAAAAACGACTATGTGGAGACTAGAATAGATCTGGATGATTTCATCCAAAAGGTTCGACTCAAGAAATTTTTTGCAACTAATAGTTGCCACCAATGCAAAATGGAAGCACAAATAGGAAGAACAGAAGTTGAAATAAGAGAATTGGACATATTACCAGATCTTATGGAACTTGAAAAAGGCACAGACATGGGAGGAGAAACTCAGCCCATTAACCTTATAGAAGTAGGGATTAACACAGATTGGAGGGCAAAAAGCATTTTAAAATCGAAGTCCAGATTTAATCCAACTACAAATACTGGGAGTAACATAGAGATGTTTCAAAACCTAGTTATAGAGGACTTAAAAAGTTTACGCAAAAGAACTAAGAATCAAACACCAAAAGATTATCTGACATTCAATGAGAGATAAGCCCTGAAAGAACTCCAGGAGCTGAAGAACTGTATAATAAAACCCTTAGACAAGGGGCGGAACATAGTCCTACTCAATAAAAATGAATACATCAAGGAGGCGTACAAACAACTCAATGATACAAGCTGCTATATGAGATTAAAAACTAATCCCATGAAAAAATTAGAACAGACAGTGAAATCTTCCTCGAGAAATGGGAACAAAAGGGCATCATATCAGAAGAGACTTCCACATTTTTGTCGACTAGTCATGCCATAACACCCACCATATATTTTTTACCTAAAATTCATAAGAATCTTAAGAAACCACCTGGGAGACCCATAGTCTGCCTCATAGGCTCTGCATTGGAGAATGTGTCTAAATATATAGACGAGGTGTTGTTTCCCTTTGTCTCTGTACTTCCTTCATATATAAAAGACACTACAGACTTTGTGCAAAATAGAAGACATCCCTTGGGAAGCAGAATATTTAATGGCGAAGATGGATGTTGTTTCATTATACACATCCATCGGACATAAGAATGGCAAAAAAGCGTGCTTACACTATCTTAACACCAAATCATTGAATTATCTAGAACACACCAAAATGGTGATGGAAATTATCGATCTAAGCCTAACCAACAATGTTTTCCTCTTCAATGATTAGTATTTTAAACAGGTACAGGGAACCGCGATGGGCACAACATTTGCACCCCCATATGCCAACCTTATGATGGGTGCATGGGAAGAACTAGAGCCATAGGCGGATACAAATCAGGAACCAACACAGAATGATGTCTGTGGCTCAGATACATCGATGATCTATTCATTATCTGGAAGGGGACTGCGAAGGGCTGGCTGGAGTATGTTAAAAGGTTGAACCACAACTCTAAAAACTTAAGATTCACCGAAACTCACAGTCGGACACTAATTACCTTCCTCGATGGGAAAATCAGAATTGTCAATGGAAAAATTACATGCGAACTGCACAGAAAAAAGATTGGCTCCAACACACCACTACATGCACTTAGCAGACACCCTAAAAATCTGATCTGAAGTGTCCCCTACAGTGAATTTATGAGACTAAGAAGGAACAACACCACCTTAGAATCATATGATCGAGAGAGCAAGATAACAGCTGCAGGTATTCAGCGACAGATGTACCCCAACTGAGTCATTGAAAGGGCCTTTCTGAAAGCAAGACAACTAGAGAGACAGACCCTATTGGCTGGTCGGCATAAGAAAGAAAAATCAGAGGTAGAAAGTAACAGCACACGTTTCATCCTCACGTTTGACAGCCAAGCAAAAACGATTAGGCACATTCTGCAAAAACACTGGAACATTTTGTTAGCAGATCCCGACCTAGCCAGCAACTTCAAAAGCCACCCCGAGATAAGTTTTAGGAGAAATAGATCTTTTAAAGATATTCTGGTCCAAAGATTCATGGCCAAAGAAGAAGAGACGACATAAACAAACTGGTTGACTATGACAAAGAAGGGTTTCTACAAATGCACATGTTGTAACATTTGCAAGTATGCGACTAATTGTGTAACATTTACACACCCAGTGACAGGACACACAGTTGTGATTTCACGATGGATCACTTGTGAAACTGACCATGTGGTATATGCCCTCACCTGTGTGTGCCAGAAATGGTATATTGGCCGCACGAAGTGTAAAATGAAAATTTGCATACAAGAGCATGTGCGTGCCATTCTTCACAATGATGCAAATTACCCAATGGCAAAACATTTCTCTGAATGTCACAACAACAATATAGACAATTTTAGATTCTTTGGCATACACAAAATCGAGCCCGAGGGAAGGAGACAAGGAGAAGCTGTTAAGACAAAAAGAAACCCGTTGCATCCTTGATTTTGAAAGTAAACAACCTAATGGGCATAATATCGATGAAGAGTTGTATACTTTTCTGGGATGCTAAAAAACATTGATGGTCTTCCAAAGATAGTTAACTGTGAGGATAAGTGGCTAGGAGTAATCATCTGTATCCTCTATCTAATGTTTGAGTTTAGGTTTCCCCATTGTACAGTTCATGTTTTCCCATCCACCGAAGAAATGTTTGAATGTAGAATTTGTGACCATGCTTAATTGCAAATGATCGGTTTCCTGAAATGTTTTAATCAAGATTTTAAGTGGGTTATTGGTGATCGTTTCTATTACACATTTGTCAATGAGGAAATTGAACACAATTCTCATGAGGGAGAGACGGAACAAGGTGCGGGGTAGGATAGCACACTTACATAAAGATTGATGGAAGACCTACGCTTTATGACCAAAGGTTATGAGCAGCTGATAAAATTGTGTTATACACAGGAGATGTGGCGCGTTTTGTCATGATGGATTTGTAGAATGAGTCACAGTAGAAACCTAGATAATTATGATCTGCACTACGCACTTTATTTTCAATTGAATATGCTGCCATTGCAATTGGCACTTTAACGAGGCACTTTATGCAAGTATTTGAGATGGGTTCAAGATGACAATGACAACTATGATCTGCACTATGTATTTTATTGTCAATTGAATACGCTGCCATTGCACTTGGCACTTTGGACTTGAATATGCTGATAGAGCACTAAGCACCTTAACGAGGCACTTTATGTAAGTATTAAAGATGGGTTTAGGATGATTCTCAGTGGCTCACTAAATGATGGTCTTATTGTAATATGTTGCTAGAATACTAGGCACTATAACCAGACACTTTATGAGTGCATTTAAGATCACCCAAAGATCACCTTAAGTGGCTAAACAAATGTTTGAGTGTAGCAAAAGCAATGGTATACACTGTTGGCAGATAAAACAACACGGACTGGACAAGGAGTATGGGCACACTATGCAGTAAAATTTGCAGCATCAAATTGATCCAATGAAAATATATGATGCACTTTACAAACCAAGCTAAGGCAACAATGTGCTCAGTCTCTTTTTTCAGGATGGCCTGCTGATACTCACACAATGTATGCTATACCCGCAATTGATCATTGACAGATTGACACAAATAATTTGCACTCAAAGGTAGAATAAGCCGCACATTTCCACATCGCACGATATTATGGGGGCGCTACAATTTGCATTTAGGCAGGTATCCGATTTATGTAAAAGAGATGTATGATACATCATTAACATGTTTGGTACTAAACTTATTGCACTCAGAACGCAAACACACACTAGGCTAAGATGGCCGACATGCGATTTGGTCTTTATAGCAAATAGGGCAAACTGGTCCTTTTTCTATTTTCGCACCCAAACTTTCCTTTCTGTCTTTCCTCTATGTTTTAAAAGGGTTTCTGACAATGAGACACACTGTTGTGAGCAAGCGGCGAGTTGGCCGCGGAAAGCGTGACCGTCTCAGCAATATAATTGCTACACTTTGGGAGGACCTATGTATTTTGGTCTCTTGTATTTTAAATGGATTTCCATGTTTTGGTGATACTACGATTTGTCCCTGGTTTAAAGAATAAAGGAAGACATTTTCTGACTACAGTGGTGTGGACCCGGATTCATTTTTCCAAATTAGCTTGGTTTGCTAATTGCTGTGGAGAGTGCAGCTCGAATCCTTTGCCCGCAAGGTAAAATTGTGAACATATATATATATATGTATATATATATTTATATATAAGTTTGGTCCAGGGGGGCAAAGTTATAGGGGTGGTCCTAACAAAATTTATTTTTTTCCCATAGACATAATGGGAAAAAACTGTGTGCATGCCTACAGCTCAAACCGCTGGACGGATTTTCACCAAATGTGCAGCAGGAGCGGCAGCTTAGTCCCGAAAGCGTGCTATTGTTAATTTGGTGTAAATCCGTCCAGTAGTTTCTTTTTATGACCAAAACGTATGGCAAAAAAATGTGTGATATCTATGTCCGCTCCGCAGGATACCGATTGGATGATCGTCTTGCGTCGTGTCTGCGGACACGCAACGTGTCCAACGATTAGCTGGGGTAAGGCGTGAGGTGTGTCACATTATTTCGATGCACCTGCCATCTTGGATCCACCGAAAGCGCAGCAGCGAACAGAGGCAAAATGCAATTTTGGGGAGTGTGTTGGTGTGCAGAAGTGCTTGGGGAGGGTTGGGGAGTAAGAGATAGGTCAAATACTGTATTTTTTTAGGTGGCAGGTACCCCTGATGTGTTCGCCATGTCCACGGTCTTCACGGCTGTCCGAGGACATAATAAATGCACTATTGGCTATTTTACTTTAGTATGATGTTGGTTTTGGGTTGTTAGTAGATGATTGATTGTAATTAATATCCCCTATAAGCAGCCCACATACCACAGTCAAAATGTTTGGTAGCATAGGTGGGTTATGCTGCAGGAGTCTTGGGTGCATGGCCGAAGACACCCATAGAATCAAACACCTATCAAATATCCAGAACCCAAACATTTGGGTACTGCTTCATTTGTAGAGTTTGTATGCGAAGTTTTGGATAGGCTATGCAGTTAAGATTGTAGAGTTTGTAATAGGACTGCATTATAAGATACCTTTAGAAGTAAATATTTTGGATTGTGGTGTATGAGTGTGTACATTTTGTTTGAGATCTAATGGTAAATGAACTACTTTGCCACAAATGCCTTTCACTAATTTAGAGGGAGGTAATTTTGCTGTTTTTGTTGAAGGCGTATTATTGATTGAAATGGGTGCACTGTTTGAATTATGATGCTCTCACATAAATTTAGTTGTTGCAGGGGTTTTGGTAGTGGGAATAATTCCAAGTTATTTGTGATAGCACGTGAAGGCGTTTGGTTGTTGTCAAGTTTTGCAGTGCAGTAATTGCAAAGTATTAAGGGGTCAGTAATGTCGTATTTGTTTTCTGCTATAAGGTAGAGAGCTAATTGGAACCATTTGGAATCTTCATTGTCTTCTATTTTGTACGTTATGTCTACAGCTTTTGTGCTACTTTTATAAAAAGTCCTGTGGCAACACACACACATGGTTTGGTAATTCAGCGGAAGTACTTTTAACTTTAGTATTTCTTTTTTGTATTTGTTTAATAGAAGGTTGCTATTTGTACAGTAGTTGCTAGTTTGTTGTAAAGGTAATGCATTTTGTAAGTGGCTTTTACTTCCAAAGTATTTTCTGTGGATGTGCTCTATTTCTTCGAGTAGTTGTTTGACTGTACCATGTAGAAGATTGTTATTTAAATTGACTAGTGCTAAAGCATGACTTTTAGCATAGTAGAGTTTATGGACCACATTTTTATAGTTGAATGATGTGTTGATATCATTCTGATATGATGGAAGGTACTTTTGTAAATGGGTCCTGAAATTCCACCTAATGAATGTCCTTGTAGTCCTGTGTATTTGCGCACTGGACAGGCATCTATATTTTGAAGTAGTTTCATTTTGATTTTATCTTTGCTTTTTACATACTGATTGAGGAAGTGGCGTAAAGATTTGAATTTTTTTTTGCAATGTTACACATTGATGTGCACGGCCATTTGTAGACTGGACGTTTTGGTTTATTAGAATGGAGAGGTGATACTGAGTTTTCTGGGGATATTTTGTGACCAGAGTTTCTTGTTCCATAATGGTGTTATTAAGTTTTTCATACCCTCGTCCACTGCTATGTATGGCAATTGTGTTTGTTTGCTTTTGTTTATAGGATTCTTTATTAAAATATGGTTCTGTGCTTGTGGTGTGACTCCATTCACCTCCACAGATGTTTAAGAAGCTATTTTTGTTGATATTCAGTTTATTGAGAAGTGTTTTTGTAATTTAGTAGTTAGTTTTGTTAGTGGTTTCATTCTGTTTAAAAATAAAATAAATAACTTCCTTTTGAGAAGGATTGCACTGTCTATGAGAGCTTTTAGGATTACTTTTCTACGGTAGGTTTTAAGGGTTGTCTATGATTTCTCTACTGTTTTTATAAGGTTATGAAGGACTATTTTTTTGTATGGTTAGTTGCTACTATATTAAGATTTATATGTGCAGCGTTAGCAGTAGTGGTAGCTGAAGTCTTGTTAATCACTTTTTGGTTTGTTTTACAATTTGATAGAGGATTTAACGTTTCTGTACTGGAAGCTTGTTTTGTTTCGCTTAATGACTGTATTAGCTGTTTCATTTGAACTTTTTGTACAAAATCTGCTAGAGATGGATGATTATTTTGGACACTTTTATTTTGATTTGCTCTACTTCGGTGTTGCTTTCTACGGAGTTGCTTTTTGGTAGGCATTCTTTGGGGTTTTTCGGAGAAAAACGAAAGTGTGGGTTGGCTGTTGTGCAGTGTATGCGTGCTTTGTGCATGAGTGTCTGAGTATGATGGTAAGGGTGATTGTGGAGGTGTGTGATTCTGCAATGGGCAGATATATCAAGTTGGGAAGGTTATTCTTGTATTTGTGTGTTACTATACTGGGCTTGAGATGACAATATAAAGTATGCAACTGGTAAGGGGAAGCGCTAATATTACATCTAATGGGAAAGGGTTAATACACTTCTTTGTACTACAATACTAAAATGCTAGTGTGTTTGAGTAACAGTTAGAACATTATGTTAGTATTGTACATACTTTTTGTATGAAAAGAGTAGGTTTCTTCAAAGTCGTTCATACTTCAGATGCTGCTGCTTTTCAGGAGAGTGGTCTTCACTGCAATTGTAAAAGAAAGAAGTTTGTGAATATGTGTGTTTATAGCACTTTTGTTAATGTAGACATTGTTTTTGTTTGTTTTTGTAGTAGTAGTGTTTTCTTACAACTGAGCATACTATGCACAATGCACTTTCCTTTGCCTTTGTGATTCCTGTAGATTTTATTTAGAATTTGTAAGTTGAATATGTTTTACAAATGAGTATAATAGTAAACGTATAGAGCACACTTGTTTTTTTAATGTTATGTTATTGGATGGTAAGAGGTAGAAGAAATAATCATATGCATTTTTTGCTATTTTTACATGATAAATGGCAGAGATTGTACAGAAAAGCATGCAATGTATGCATTTGTAAAGGTGTGGGAAATAAAGGAGTAGGATTTCATATAGAGGCAGTGGTGTTGTTTGAGCTGGGAGCCTTTGTAATAATATTGTCTGAGTGTGTGCTTGAATGAAGATGCATGTACTCATCCTGGCTGTGTGTCATTTTATAACACACAGGACAGTCTTTTTCATTATTATACTATTATTTCTCCCATCTTTTAATATGAAATAAAAAAAACTTTAGATAGCTGTGTGAGTAAACAAAAATGTGGAGAGGAGACAGGTTTGCAATTGACACTTCATCATAGCAGATGGGAGAAATGACAGTTAGTTCATTTTACAGTTTATACAGGGTAAGTGGCAGTTACTCTGTTTATATGTATTCCTAGAAGAGCTGTACATGTGCTGTGTAGGAAATATTTATATCTGTATTCTGTGGTCATGCATGTGGATTTGCATGAATCTGCCAGTAGAAATATTGGGCAGTTTTATAGTAGTTGTTGCTGTAGGTCTGTTGCAGTGACAGCCGATTTGTACTAAGAGTGATAATAGTGATAATAGTACATCTAAAGTGCTGCTGTGTGATGATAGAGATAGCTGTAGAGTTATTGGATGTGTTTGCTGGATGATTTAGTGACTGTTTAACAGTAGCCAATGAGGAAATGGTGCAGAGAGTGAAGTGGAAAGGGTAGAAGGGCTGCCCCAGTGTTACACGCTCCTCGGACTCTGCGGGTGTCCGCGTGCAGGGCTTGCCACATTCGGGGTTTCTCAGCAAATGCAGCATGGAAAGGGGACAGTAGGGATCAGCCAATCAGATGTTGAGGTTGTGGTTTGTGTTGTAAGAGGCTGTTTGTAGTGAAGATGGTAGAGGTGGAGAAAATCTGGGTGTTGGTGGTTGGAGATATGTTTGTGCATGGATTAGAGTAGTATGCTAAATGTAGGAATATGGCAAACAATTTTGATGTTGAAGGATTGGATGTGGTGTGGAGCACTGTCCCTGGTTTTAATGTGCAGGCAATAGTTCAAGTTTGTGGAGATATAGGCAGGGTAAACATTCCACATGTAGTTGTTTTGCACTGTGGTGCTTTGTACTTGGGGTTTGTCAGTGCCCCAACTTTGTTGGCAGATTTAGAAAATTTGGTTCAGGCAGTAATGAAAATACTTCCAAATGTCAAGGATATTTTTTCTGGTTTGGTACCTAGGGCAATATGGGACAATAGTTTTTTGTCCTCAGCAGGTGAAAAGAAGAAGATGTAGGGTGCGGTTTATTGAGGTTGGTCGCAGACCTTCTCATTCTCTGTTTTACAGTAATGTTGGTATCATTATATTTGACCCATCCACAATTCTTTTCTATATATGCAGTGTAGTGACGTGCATTGGTTGTGGCTCTTGCGTGGTAGATTATACCTACTGTTGTGAAGGTTTTCTTACCAAGTGATAGTTTACCATGTGTAAATCCATTTAGCTTGCAGATCAGGAGACGACTCTCCACATCAACTGTCTGGAGTAAGTGCCAGGGTCCTTCGCATTGAAATGTTGGACTCAAGAGAGGGCACAATGTTGTGTCCTGCTAAAGATGAATAATGTCTCGGCAGTCAGGTACATAAACAGACTGGGTGGGACAAGATCCAGACTACTGGCAGAATTAGCAAAAGATTTCTGGGAACTCTGTCTTCAAGGAAAGTTTCAGTGTTGGCGGAGTACCTGCCGGACCACCAGAACGAGGTGGCCGTTTGGAACTCCAGATACCTCAGAGACGCCAGTGACTGGAAGCTGGATGAGGAGATGTTTCAAGAACTAATGACTCGATGGGGACCATGCCAGGGTGACCTATTTGCATCGAGACTGAACAAACAATTAACCTGGTTCTTCAGCTGGAGACCGGACCGAGAGGCAGAAGCGACAGATGCCTTCCTGCAAGCAGGGGGCCAACAGACAAACTACCTGTTTCCTCCTTTCTCCATTATAGCGAGGACGCTAGCCCAGGTGAGGCAGCAGAAAGCATCACTAGTTCTAGTTACGCCAAATAGGAGGGGTCAGGTGTAGTTCCCCAGTCTACTGGAATTATCACACCAAACCCCAGTGGCGCTACCCAGGTACAAATTCCTTGTTCGAGACCCCAGGGGCCTCAGCCATCCACTAGTGAGGTCAGGCAGACTCAATCTAATCGCATGGGTGATTTCAGGAGATCTTGGGTTAGGCCAGGACTATCGAATGAGGCTGAAATCATCATTAACGAATTCTGGGCCCCAGGAACACACAGGGCTTTTAAGTCTGCATGGGCTTGATGGAGTAGCTGGTGTTTGGAGAGGAGTATTCATCCCGCTGTAATGGATGTAGTACATGTAGCCAATTTCTTAGCACAGTTGGCAGCACAAGGAAAGGCATAAAGAACAATCAATACGGCCAGATCAGCGATATCAGCAGGACACCCTAGGATCGAAGGCATAGTGATAGGTGAACATCCCTTGATCTGTAGACTAGTAAGGGGAGTAAAGATGACTAGACCCCCTAGTGAGAAATATACTCAATTGTGGCATGTCGACACAGTTTTGAAATTATTTCTATTATGGCCAGATGATCAGGACCTATCCAGGAAGGCTATTTCAGGCAAGCTAGCCATGCTACTATGTCTCTTGGCTTGTAAAAGGTCATCAGATGTTAGAGCACTAGAGATCCACAGGAAGAGTATATCACCAAATGGAGTGACCTTCCTCATAACGAGGATGACCAAGACAGGTTTGAGATCCATATCTTACTAATCTTTTCCGGGACAACCAAAATTATGCCTGGTCAGATACATAAGGGAAGTGAGACCTCCAGCAGTGTCTCAGTTACTAATAGCAATTTGTAAACCTTTTAAGACCATATCACCGGCTACTATAGCCAGATGGCTTAGATGGCTGATGGAACAGGCAGGCATTGACGTAGTAAAATATGGGGCTCATTCAGCAAGAGGAGAGATGGCTACCAAGGCATTCAATTTAGGAGCCAGAGTAGAAGACATTATGAGGTCGGCAGATTGGTCGAATGAATCGACTTTTAAAACATTCTATTTTAAACCAATGGAAAGTGTGGCATTGTTAGTGGTGAGTAAGCTTTGAACAAGCATAATCCGAGCCTCCGGTCTTGACATAGAATTCAGATTTTCAACACATTCGTTCCAGAAATTCATAATTCTATTAAAGACACAGAGGTGAAGGATTATCCCACCCTATCAATCGTAATAACTATAATGGAATGTAAAAAGTAATGAATGTTTGCATATTTTTCCTGCAATTATTTAAATGCTTTATGATGAATACATTAAATTTTTACAGATTTGTTAAATGCACAAAGGATAATAGATAGAAATTGTGGTTGATTTTATGATTGTCTCACCCTCTTTCGACTTACAGTCACCAGTTATTTTATGTTTCTATTAGGTGCAGTGTCGTACACCAAACAATCTGGAAATTGAGGACAGGATGCAAAGTTCACTGGACGCATTCTTGACTAGGCAAAGAAAGAGGAAGTGAAGTTGAGGGACAGTGTGGTTTAGGTATAAGGACTATGCTGATTGGTTGATGTTCTCATGTGGTCAGTTTGGAGGACCAATAATAACAGAACTACCAAAGACTCAAAACAATGGTTGTTGTAGTTTTCATGAGTTTTATTATCATGTTTTATTGGTTTGTACATTGGTTTGTACATTGGTTTGTACATTGGTTTGTACATTTGCTAGTAGTAAAATGGAAAGAGAAGCATAATCCTTTGCCTATGTGTCTTTAATAGAATTATGACTTTCTGGAACAAATGTGTTGAAAGTCTGAATTATTGCTTGCACTATAAAATGTTAATCACCCTGAGATGATCCCCACACATGCTCTTCATTGCAGTGCTGAAGACCAAAGTTGCACATATTGATTGCTCTGCACTCGGTTAGTGAAGTTTGCCTGCATTCTTTGAAGTAATTTTACAGAGGGTAGTCTCCCCTTACTATACATACCGGTTCTGCTTGTCATCTGAAGAGACAACTGAGTGCAGAAGTATTCTGATGTAGCATACAAGTTGATAAGAGGTGAAAATCATCCTGGACACATCTTGGAAAACACAAACTTACAGAGTGCCTTTTTTGAAAATTGGTGGAGAGCCTTGGACTGAGATGGACGGTGACATAGAGTTCCATTATTGAGCTACATCTGTAGAAAATATTTTGCCTCAATAGGTGGCCTTTTTCTCCCTAGATGTGGCTACTGGTCTACTTCTAAAGTAACAGAGCTAGTTGGCCAACCCATGAATGCATCAGAATATATTGATCAGCATATTGGGCTTGATTATCTCTTGTGACTGAAGACTGTGGAGGACTGGAGTGAGTGGCTCAGGACTGCAATTAGAATCTGGAGGTAATATTTGCATTTTTGTTTTTGAGTGTTTTTCGAGTAGGTTAGTCAGAGTCAGATCAAAGTGTGGCCATGTATGCCGAGGCCCAGAAGGGACACATCAGTTTAGTGCTCTCATCTGGTGACTAATTCACTGCTTTCAGATTCGGTATAAGGTTTGGATTGATACAAAGATGTATACAGTTTGTATATGTTTGATGAGTCACAGCTCTGAAGAAAGCTCCCTGGTGAATGAAAATGACAAATGCATCAGCTGAACTGGTCAGGATCATAATGGTGCAGAGAAAAATAAATTGTACTCTCAGAATTCGCCAGTTACTCCCCTGAACAAGTAGCAGGTGTGCAGACTGAAAACCTAGATGCAGATTTGAGAAGGCCCATAGCTGCCAAGCAGCACCATGTTATCCACAACACCTTGAGCCAGCCCTGGTTCTTCGGAAAAACAAAACCACACGTCTTGGCAACCATTCCTTAAAGCTAGGACTGTTCAAGGTGTCACACAGGACATGAGGCCACTTTGCACCAATAAAGACCTGTCCATTCAGCCAGCAGTCCAGAATAATTTCTCCAAAGGAGGCCTCCTCATACTGGCTGGACAGCTGTCAAGTGAGCAAAATAACTTTGAAGTTGCAGTGAGTACTAGCTTAGCTAGGAGAGCTGAGAACTCAGCTGCCCCCAAAATTAGCACTAGGTATTTGTATAATCTGCATAGGTCCCAGCTGATTTGTAGCCCTACAACTTAAAAACAACATTCAAATTCACAGTCTCATGGATCTGTTTGCTTGGCGTCGCGTTCTTTGTAGAAATGTAATGAGTAACTCACTGATTTTAGATTTCAGATTGTTAGTAATAGTAGTGTTAAGATAGTTCAGTGGTTTAATGATCCTGTGGTAGGCATTAGCTAATTGCACATGTGCAAATCCTAATGGTGTAGTTCAGGAATGCAATGTGCCTGCTGCAGGCCTTTTGTGTAACCTCTAGGTCACAGGTTCCAATCCCAGTAAGCTAGCACCAAGGGTGAGTGTATCCTTTAGAGGTGTGTTTGTAACCTGTAGATATGAATGCCACATTCTTTTGCAGTATTATCGGCAGGTTAGGCTGATGGTAGGAATATATTCTCCCCAACGTCCACAATAAAACCGATGTAGCCCATTAGCAGTCGTTAGTGTGCCTAACTCTCGCAGTCTGACACTTTTAGCTCCACCTCTCTCCCAGCTCCACTGGCTCTCTATCCCACAGAGAATTTCTTTCAAAGGAATCTGCATCAGATACAAAGTCCTTCACCACCATAAAAACAGCTTACCTTCACAACCAACTAAAACCCATCACCCACACAAACACCAGACAAGCAAACCAAAATCTCCTACGCATTCCACGCTACAAACTACTCTGCATACAAAAACAGGCCTTCATCCAATGAGCCTCGAATTCTCGGTTGCAAATTGACTGATATTTAAAGGCGCATTTTTTTCTTTGCTGCAGGCATAAGGGAGTTGCCATATGGCCCCATGTTATCAAGATCAACTTAATCCAGCTCAGGCTTTTCAGCCAACATCACTTTCCATGCATGTGTCTCGATTCCTATTATAAATGTGGGCCTACACGTTCTATCATGTTAAGGGCCATTGCTTAATGGTCAGGACTGGATAAAGGTGGTCCTGGTGCTATGGGCCAGATTGCCAACTCTGGCATCAGTGTGGTCCTAAGATGGGCACAGATGACTTACTATGGAAGTTGCAGAGGCCATTGTTGCATTGTATGTGTTAAAAGCTATTGTGGTTCTAAAAGGATTCAGCAAAATACTTAACTGTTTCTTGCCTTTCGCATACTATCTGCCAGCATGTCTCATGGAATAGACTAACTCCCAGGAAGGTAACAGCAGTTGGAAGAACTTTGACATAAAAAAGAATACATTTCTTTAGAGGAGTAGATAAAATCATCAAGAAGCAAGACTGAGGGAAAGGAGGGCATAGGGTTGACCACACATCCAATATTAAAATGTGTACAACACGAAGGGTTGCATTACAGGAACTTTGCATCAGTGCAAGTGCAATTAGTAGTTAGACAACACATGTCCTTTGTGCAGAGGAAATATTCTTTCAGTGCATTTTCGTTCAAGGTCAATGTTTGCCCTAATCATAGTTCTAGGTTATTCGTTAAAACATTTCCTTGAAGATGGCTTCAACGCCATAAAAGTGGCAGCCCATTTCTTCCAGAAAGGCGAGGTTGATCATTTCTTCTAGCCAATTGTCAATTTTCAGAGTAACAGGCCATTTTGGGATGTGCAGAACTAGCCTTTTACCAATTAAGCCTGGTGCGCCCGGGTTAGGGGATTGTGTCTGAAGTCACCACTTATCCGTCTGTAGTCGGGCACATTGTGATTTCTACACCAAACTTAAGGTGATTGTATGTTCCAAGTCTTTCCACCACTCTGTCAATAATGGCCATTTTAGCAAGGTGTGAATCAGGTTGGACCAAGCCTGTTGCACCTCCAGCCTAGATCACTTCTGGAGACCATTGTGTTTACAACACTGTACTGCTTGAAGCTGCTCTGCCATATTCATTCTTTTCTTTCTAGAGAGAACTCTGTCCACATGGCACATGGTATTGTTGGGGCAAAAACGGACTATTGTGGTAGCCTCCTACATGGCATTTCTCAGGGAAATGTATCCAAACTGCAGACTTTGCAGAATAGTGTGGTCAGGATCGTTTTTCAGTTTAAGCCTAGGCACCACATCAGCGAGGCTCGACGTGCTCGCCACTGGCTTCCTGTGAGGGAGCGCCCTGCCTTCAAGGTCATTAATATTACCCATAAATGTCTGTAGGGGAGTGCTCCCTTCTACCTGGAAGCCAGATTGACCTTAAAATCCAGCTTGCATCAATTGCGTTCTAGCAACATCAATGTTTGCGATACGGCGAGCTTCAAATGCATCTGTTTCTCTACCAGCAAAGGTCATGAGTGCCACACCAGGACTCCAACAAGCAGTGTTCCTATTCGCCCCCCCCCTCCACACACAAGCCACAACCCCTTGCCTTCCCCATAGGTGCTGAGCTCCAACTGCTGATAGCTCTGATTCCTCTTGCACACCGGCAGATAACGCTGTGGCGTGTCCTCCTGCCACCAATATGCCCAGTGATTCCTTTGAGTGGCTTCCCACACCCTCACACAATTCCTGCCCCCATTGTGTAGCCCTAGCCAGGCCCTTCTACACACCTACACACTAATGTCTCCATAGGCCATCAACAATCCATTCACTGATTTGCATCCCCACATCAGCCCCAAAAACCTTTCCTGCCTCCTCTATACAGGTTCACCCCTGCTTTATGCGCCTTAGCAGTTAAAGCACCTGAGTTTCCTCACAATGTCTCTACAGGTAAAGCACACAAATGTCCCCTCCACACCAGCTCCAACACCTCATTTGCCCCCCTAGTCCGGTGCATTCCCTGAAGTGAGACCCTGCTCCACCCGCACCTCAGTAGATAATGCAGAGGAAACCCCTGTTTCACCAACATTCTATTGAATAACATCTACACAGTCTTCCCACACCACCCACTACACCATTCCTACTCCCCCGTTGTACAGGGTCACCCCCGTTTTGAACCTGCACCCACCTTTTCTGGCAACCTACCCTGCTGCCCAAGTTATCTGGTGAATGCTGCCGCAAGACCTGCAGAAACAAGAGCTCCACTGAATCGAACACAAGGATTGGCACTGTCACCCCACAACGCCCCCTACTGCTTCCACTCTGACCAGTCCCACCAGGGACACGGACTGCCACCCTCCTCGACCCCCACCCCTACAGCCTCATCACCAAACCTCCCTACCACACAACCACTCTGCTTGCCTCTCGTCCCACTCAGCATCCACTCAACTCTTGGGTCCAGCCCTAGAGCATTACGCAAACCAAATCCCCATCCTACCAGCCACCTACGCTCACAGCCTTGCTTAGGCACCATGAGGTTAGCCAAGCTGTGCGCCAGAAAACAAGCACAGACTTACTGAATCCTGCCTATCCCTTATACTGGTTAAACACCTCTCTGAACACACACCCTCACCGGATGACTCGCATGCGCCTGCTTCACTGATCCTTGCTGCCTTTATACGCACTATTGACCAACATGCCCCTCTTAAACCTAGAAACCCCAAACCAGGTACAAGAGCAAACAGTTGGTTTACTGAGGAACTCATCACCCTGCGCTGTCACAAACGTGCCCTGGAACACACCTGGAGGAAAATTCCCACACCCTCGAACCTTGATGCTTTCCACTTAGCGTCCAAAACCTTCAAAGATACCCTCATGTTGATTAAATCCAACTCATTCAATACAATACCTAAATTAGCTCAAGTTGCAAATAACTCTACGCTATCCTTAAAGAATCGGAAAACCCATCCCCTAGCCTCTCTCTTGTCCACATTGACAAAGCCAGGTGTTCTACCATCCAGCAGCTCTCTTGAAAAAAATCAACAAACTACAAGACACAGGGGGTAATTCATGGATTATTTGCGCTCAAAAAAACGGGATTTGTGCGCCATTCTGCCCGCAAATCCCCATTTGTTAAACAGGGATTTGCGAGCAGAATGGCGCACAAATCCCGTTCTTTTTAGCGCAAATAATCCATGAATTACCCCCATAAATCTTTTCCAAGAAACAACAACTCCTAACTAAACCCCTCGCCCTGACACTCCCCTTCCGGACACCCTGCTCCTACCACACCCCATCTCCTCTTCCACCAGTTCCATTTCTCCCCTGTCTCCTCGGAGGACATTTCTACCACGATCCAGCACCCCAAACCATCTAACTGCAGGGGTGATGATTGTCCTGCCCACATTAGCACAGCGAGCTGATTGATTGTTTTGACATCTGTGCGCAGCCTGCTGATGCAGGCTCGAATCCTAGCAGGGCCAACTCAGCCTTTCATCCTTCTGAGGTTGATAGATTGAGTATCACGCAGTGGCATAATGGTATCAACTGTTATCTCAGCACTTAGATGCCTGCATGGTTTGTAGCGCTAAATAAAACTAGATATATATATATATATATATATATATATATATATATATATATATATATATATATATATATATATATATATATATATATACATTAGAACCAGCCACTGCAGACTTTGTTATGCCTCCTACACCTCATATTATGTCCTGAAATGCCTCAAAACAGAATGGGTCTCACCCCTCATCAAGAAACTCACCCTGGTTCCCACCCTCCCCACTACGTACTGGCACATCACCACAGTAACCTTTCTCCTCAAAATCCAAGACGGTGTTGCCTACTCTATCAAAATCTACCAAGAACAGTACCAGCTCTTAGGTTCAAGACAATCTGGATTCAGACCCAAACACATTACTGAAACAGAGCTCTTGGATCTCAAAATCCAACTCGATAGCATCTGCGACTCGGGCAACATGACCATCATACTCCTCCTAGATCTTTCAGCATCCTCGTAGACCACGGCATCCCCTGCCAACACCTCCTGAAGTCCACTTCTCTCATCAGGTGGCTTGTTGGATCAAATCGTTCTTGAGTGTGCGCTCGTCCAGGGTCTTTATAGATGACCCCACTGCTGATCCCAACCCCGTTCCATGTGGTGTCTCAGAGGGTTCCTGCATCACCCCTGCCCTTTACAACATCTATACCAAACCAATCTTTGATCACTTCAATGCCTGGGGTATCCTTATACAAACCTTGCTAATGACACGCATGTTCTACTGACGATATCAGGGAATTACATCCAGGACATCGAAATGGTGAACCAGACCTGCAGTGTCATTCTGAACTGGACGGCCTTCCACAACCTCTGTCTCGATGATGAGAAAACCAAGCTTTTCATCGTGGGCTCCTCTCGTTGCATGAGCTCCTTGGACCCATCATACTCCTCCTTCCCCATCGACGGAACTACCCTCCAGGTCTTCAAGCATGTGAAGACAGGAGCCATTATTGTCAGTAAGCTTCATTACTGCAATGTGTTACCCTCTAGCACATCTTCCAAAAACTTGGTGAAACTCCAACTCTTACAAATCAAAGGCCCTGAGGGCGGCCCTAAGGGCGGCCCTGGATTTAAAAACTTTCCAGCCATATCTCAGCAGAAAGAAGGGAGATGCAATGGCTTCCTATGAAAGTACAAATCGAATTTAAAAGCTAGCCATCGCCTGATGTATGCACCAGACTTCACCCCCGTATTGCTGCAAAACCAGTGAAACATTGCCTCTACTCTTCATCCAACCATGTCCTGTTCACTCCCAGATTCAATAGCAAGCAAGCAGGGGTGGTGGAGGGCTCCATTTTCGTTATCACTGCTCCCAACCTCTGGAACACTCTCCCCGGCCACATCAGAAATGAATCATCATACCATGTCTTCAAAAAACTCCTAAAACATGGTTAACAAGTAGGCATAATTTCTATATATAATACGCACACTGTTTCACAATGTCCTTTTACTGACACTTTACAAGCGCTGTGAGCGCTATATAAATGAAATAAATAAAATAAATAAATTAACTAAAACAAACCATGTTTATTTTCTCATCCACTAATTATGAGGCAGACAGGGCAAGCGGGAAGAAGGTGCTGCGATAGGGAACATGCAAACAATTGAGTGTAGAAAGTATTTATTCTTCAGGAAACAGACAAGGAAGAATTTCTAATCACACGAAGAAGCTATGTTTCTTTGTAAGTAGGGTTGCCTGCATTCTGTTTCCTTTTCTTTGAAATCGCATTCTTGTTGCAGAGGATAATTTTATTAAAAACAGCAGTTGCTGGTAAAAGGTCATTTATATTTATGCTTAGAGCCTTCCTGTTTCTCCTTGGATACATTGCTGGAATGACTGGCAGGGTTTCTTTAATAAACGCTTGGACTAAATGTGCATATAAATATGTTTTGTGGCAAATTATCAGATTGGCATGTTAGCTGCGCACCAAAGGGCACAATTCCCGGCTCTACCGTAAAGTCTGCCCGGAAACGCTGTGAGAGATCCAGAGCAAAGCAAATGCCTTTCACAGCGTTTTTCAAATGTTTATTGTGTGCAGAGCCTAGAATTGAAGTGCTCTGTCGCAATTAGAAGCGATTACTGGGCAAGTTAGTTGACGTTCAGGGCCCACATCAGCAGGGCAGCAAGCCCTTGGTCTTCTCTTTTCCAATCATTGTAAACATGCATTTACCACAAAATCATGGCGTTTAGGACATTTATCACTTTACAGACCCACACTGATGACACAATACAGGAGACTCTCTATCCCAGTAACTGTGCAGTAACTCAGCCTTGTTGTAGACCCTAAACTGATCTCTGTGCTCGGCGACAAATCACCTCCTTCTGCTGCGTGTGTAATCACAGTGACACGACAATGATGCAAAATATCAAAACATCCTCAGACAAAAGCCACCTTCCAACCGCGTCGTGTGCATGTCTAATGTTTCTCTCTTCCGAAACACTTGCCTGCAACACCCATGTCAACACAGTATGTAGTGATACACTCCATGTGGCATAGCAGACCATTATGCAAAACCTCAAATACCTTTAGAAGGTCGCATCACATCTCAGCACCACTGCAAACACGCAGGTAGGCTAGGCTATTGTGTATGGTCCTTATCCGTGTCACAAACGACCTTTTCTGGATGTTTTGAAAGTAATAGTCGGAGCTACACAGTACGCAGCAAATGCTGGATAACACAAGCGGATCCTCACTAGCATCAATGGCCGCAACCTGCGCACAGGACCTCCTCCACCCAACACCCTGGCAAGGATGCATCAGAACTGGGAGCCATGGAAGCCCGGTTACACACCAGCGAAGCACTACTTTAACCTCCTCTCAGTATCCCCCACGGATCCACTTGAAAATGCCTTCCTCCTCTTACACTACTTTCGTAACCTCCTTTCACAACGTACCCCCTCACGCTCAAAGGAACTTTGTCGATTTTGACGTCTTCTTCTCCTCACTTTCCTCATCTAGTTTCACTTTTGACCACTCTGCTTTTAATCACTCTCGCCTCCACATTAGCATTACTGTTCCTATCCCACTCTCTCCCCTTTCCATCGCCCCCATTTCAAAATATATTGTTGAACTCAATTTCCAGGACCGATATCTAACTGAGCCATTTTTGCAGAAGAGAGAAGGAATGGCGGTTCTGAACTGAGAGTATCTGGTTGGCACAGCAATGGGCAAATCACTAAAATCTCTTTTCCCAAACTCATCCTCTGTACTATCCAATGAGACGTCCCTTAACAATATTTGCTCCAATCAGCAGCTTTGTAAGAAGGTAGTTGGGTGCTGGGGTTTCCATTTCCTAGCTGCACAGTGATTTCATATGACTTGAGGGATCTGCTGTTAGTCACACCCTCAAAGAAATTATATGAATCGCCATCCAGGGTCAGGAATGGACATGTTAGTCTCTTTGGCATCCAGTTTTAGTTAAAACCTATCATAGCTGTTCTAGATCTACCACCTGTCTCTTCAGAATGCTAGGTCACTCTCGAAGTGTTCTGATCTAATGTATCAGCATAGTTCACTGTGATCCTCCTCATCACCTTTAAGAGTGTAGATCTCCCTTATTAGATCTTGGAATACAGGAGTGGGTTGGAGGCACAATAGTGAAGTTTAAGTTAGATCCTCATGATTTGTGCAGTCTTTGCTCCTTGTAGGATTTGCTTCAGGTGGGTAGTGTTTCAGTTCTTCAGGGATGACGCAACACCCTTTTTCTGACAGGCTTGCTTTCGTATATGCTGTATGTTCGTCGCATATTCAGAGCACCTCCCTCCTTGCTCTGATCTGGTGGAATTGAACTTTATCAGGGGCCCTGATGCAGATGCAAGACTTCCAAACACAGCTCCTGAAATGCTCATGACCTCAGTCAAGGTCGGATAGTCAGTGGAACTTTGAGTGATAGGATGACATTGTGGACAGATTCTCTACAACTCGCTGCTAGGATTCTCCTTTTTTCAAAATCAGTGACTTTCCCGCCAGCTTGTCTGGCATGCCCAAGCCTGATAGCCGTCTTGCATTTCACTCAAGAAGGGTTGCAGTCTAGACATTTGTCAGTCTCTGTCGAAGTATACATGAACAAGTGCTATAAAGGTGGAAATAACGTTGGCATCTCTATTGGGGCTAAATTGTTTCCAACCTTCCTGCATCTGAACTGTGTGTTGAAGGTGCAATCGGCAAGTTTCGGGTTCAAGTGGCATACAGGCAGAGGCGTAGCCAGGATTGTCTATCAAATGGGGCCTGAATCTAATGTAGTTTGGCCCACTGCACTGACAAAAATATCTGTAAATGCCCACACAGCGCTGCTGAGTGGACATTTACAGATTTTGGGTGGCCCTTGCCCCTCAAGCCCTACCCTGCCTACGCCTCTGCATATAGGACAGATCCCTTAAATGTTTTCTCCTAAATTAGTGGCATTAAAATCTTGGCTCCATTGAAAAAGGCAACCCCTCCAAAATATTTGACCTTTGCTGTGATATTTTCTAGGGATCGTGCCATTGAGAGCCATCTTTCTGTGGACATTTGTCTGGGGATCTCCTGTATTACCAAACATCCTTTGGGATTCACCACTTCAGCTTTTGCCCAACAGTGGGCCTGTGTCAGCTCCAGAATGCAATTAACAGAATAAGTGACAATAATACATAGTTTTGAACACTGCCCTTAATTTCAGCAGTCTGCCCCCGCATGCAGACCACCTTTTCTCAAATGGTAGTAATCGGTGAAACTGGGTACATACCACCTGACCATGTGGATATCTTTAGTAGCAGTGATAGTAGTGAATGGGAGTACCATAATGTGAGAGCTGATAATTTTTAATAACTAAATAAGCCATCTTAGTTCCCAAGATGGGCACTATGCAGGGGAGTATGGAGACCAAGTCCACACATGGCCGGCAATAGTGCTATGGAGACTCTGTGAGAGAACGTGACTAGCCCCTAGATAAGTGAGGTACAGGTGTCATGGGAGCGGGAGGGCACCCTACTCCCTCCCTCTTGATGGAATAACGGGGTTGCAGGAGCGGGACCTCCCATTTTCCAGGGGTCCCTCAGGGAGATATGTTGGAGCATAACACAGGACCGGAGGGGCTGCAGGATTAGTGTGGGCACTAGCTGTGAGGAGCAGACTCCATCCTTGCATGGAACCTGAGGCCACGTCCTCGACCTCAGAACCTCTGCTGCAGAAAACATCCAAGACACTGCATAAGTCACATATAGGTAAGCTAAATCAGTTTGTGTTCAGCCCACATAAGACAGTGGATGCGACTGATATGGTGGGGAACAGAGCAATTCGTCCCGCTGTGGACGCGCCGGCTGCATTTATCAAGGAATATCTTTTGTCGAGCCTGAAAGCTCTTCAAGATAATCTGACCATGGAAATGGCAGACATGAAGGCAGAGGTGGCCAGGAGTGTGGCAGAATTCTCTGGCACAACCCAGGGTAAGATATAGGTGGTTATTTCCCACAGGAATCGAATTTGAGGAAGAAGGCTGGAGACATGTGGTCTCATCGGTGGAACAAGCATGTAAGGTCTTGAACAAGGAGGTACCACGACAACAGCAGGGGGAAATATGGAACACAATCCATCCAGAGAAACCTGCAGTGATGGGCGACCATGCCTGTCAAGAAGAAACCATGAGAAGCCAGTATGGATGGATGGAGAGTATTGAAGTGATGGTACAGCATGTTACTGTAAAGCGGGTTCCTGACAGAGACTGATAATATAGACAGGGTGGACACTGGGTATGAGAGCATTTGTAGATGGGAGAGGGAGGGTGGCCTTGATTGTGGGGGGGTTGGTTATAGGAGCAAGAAGATGCAGCTCACGGGGGGGGGGAGATGGCAAGGAGTGTCACTTATTCTTTAAGGGGGTTTTTGGGGGTAGGTGTCAGTTAGCAAGGTGTAGGTGCGGAGGGCTGGGGCATAAGTGGTCCCCTTCAGGGGTCAGTGCTGCAGGTTCTTCTCACCGCTTACAGACACCAAGTCCACACATGGCCGGCAACAGTGCTATGGAGACTCTGTGAGAGAATGTGACTAGCACTGAGAGAATTAAGGTACGGGTGTCATTGGAGCGAGAGAGCACCCTACTACCTCCCTCTTGATGGAATAACAGGGTTGCAGGACCGGAAGGTGGAGACCAAGTAGTTCGACATTGATAAGGTTTAGAATGAACCGAAGCAATTTACCCGTTGCGTTACAAGTGTGTTATAGTTGGGGAGGGAAGTTGGGAGAGGGGAGGGAGATTTATTGGAGGGAGAAGGGGGAAGAAGGTCAGCAGTAAAGATTGAGCGTTTACATTCGATGGATACATGCCAAACACACTGAAAATAGTCACAATCAATATTAGAAGGTTCATTTTTTGGCAAACAAGAGGACGTGCTTTTTTCATTTAATGAGGGATCTACAGTGGATATAGTCTTGGTCCAGGAGACCCACCTACTAGTTAAAGATAAGTTTTGGCTTTACAATAGACACTTCCCCAAACAGTTTCATGCTGCGGCACAAAATAAGACAGCTGGGGTGGCGATATTATTTGGTAGACACGTAGACTTTGAACTGGAGGACTCTTTAATGGATCCAGACGGTACACATTTGGTGGTTACGGGGAGGTTTGGGAATAAGGCCCTCACTCTGACCAGTGTCTATGCACCTAGGCTATCATTGTTCTCAAGGGGCAACATCATTCAACGGGGGGGGGGGGGGGACTTAAACATGGTGATGGATCCAAGCATTGATCACTCAAGGGGTTGCACAGTACAGGTGGTACAGGCGTCTAAGAAAGTGAGGCGGAAGCTGGCCGTGAAGTGCCTCAATGAAACATGGAGTGAGGAGCACCCAAATGAAAAAGACTTCTTATTCTTCTTGCAAGTCCACAGGGTAAACACCAGGATTGATTATTTATTTGCCACAAATAAACTCTAAGCCGAGATATCTGACGTGAACAGGGAGCATATTACCATATCTGACCATGGGCCAGTGAGTCTGCAGCTGAGGGTGGATGTTTGGACCCCGTGTATATGGGCACTTCATAGACATTTACTTAGGGATTGGGTGGTGCGTACAGTGATCTCGCACAGATAAAGGAGTTTTTTTACTTGAATGACCCATCCGATACCTCATTCAATAACACCTGTACTTAAGGCTACGGTACATGGGAAATATTTGGCTCTGGGCTCGGAGATAGCCAGGGTGCAGAGACTTGGGGAGAAAAACTTAATGAGGAGCTCTGAATAGCAGAAGCGCAGTAGAGACAGTCAGGGGCCTTCAGGTTATTAAGGAAAGTCAATGTAGTAAGGGGCCAGATTAACACAATGGCTACCAACAGACTGAAGCGATACCTGCGAATATGAAATGCACATTCTACTAGAAGGCTAACAAGGCGGACATGCTCCTGACACATGCGATATGGTTAAAGCAGGCAAGGGGACAAAGTAAATCCCTACGAGATGGGGAGCGAGACGAATAATGAGGGAAGAAGATATACTGGACGCCTTTAGGGATTCCTACGGCCAGCTATAATGGGCAGAATCTGGAAGAGGGACCACAATGAAGTGGTATGTCACAGAGGCCAGTTTGAGAATGGTGGTGGCGGAACAACAGGCTAGTTTTGAGCAACCTATAGCGGCGGAAGAAGTGCTTATGGGCTGACGGGCCACTTTTATAAAGAATTTAGTAGAGAACTACTGAAGCATTTAGTAGACTTGTCTAATTCTTTCCTCCTCTCAGGCAGAGTTGCGGACTCCATGAGTCAGACAGTAACACAGATTATACCAAAACCAGGGAAGGATAGGCAACTTTGCAATTCCTAAAGACCTATATCCCTCATAGAGCTGGATGAGACAATATTTGCAAAAATAATAGCGTCCATAGTTCAACCGCTGCTTCCTAGTCTCATATACACTGACCAGACTGAGTTTTTTGTTGAGTAGGTAAACCTTTGATAACATAAGGAAAATAATACACTTGATAGATAAGACAAAGTGATTTTAAGGTGATCCGGATATGATGGTGGCACTAGATGCTGACAAAGCATTTGATATTGTAGACGGGACTTTCTATGGGAAGTCCTGGAGGCATCAGGGTGTGGGACCAATCTCATTAGATGGATCTTTGCGATCTATGCCGCTTCTATGTATAGGATGAAGGGTAATGATGATCTGACACAAGCATTTCAGCTGGGCAGAGGGACCAGGCAGGGTTGCCCTCTTTCTCCACTTTTGTTTGCCCTTGTAAGAACGCCTGGCCAGGAGAATTAGGAAGAAATTGGAAATCCAGGGGATAAAATGTGGACAGACGGAATATAAGATTGCCCTATTTGCTGATGACATGCTGTTGTCCATAGGAAACCTGATCACCTCCCTGAAGGAGGTGCAGGATGAATTGGAGGCGTATGGGTCTGTATCAGGCTTTAAAGTTAACTATAACAAATCAGAGGCCTTGACCTTGACCTTGACGGTAACCCCGGAACAAAAGGAATGTTTACTTGGGAGTTAATCTAACTGTGAATATCGCAGAACTGTATGACCTGAACTACTGGAGCTTATTCACAAAAATGAAGGAAGACCTGCGTAGATGGGTTAAACTATCTCTTGGATAAGTAGAATACATTCTGTAAAGATGAACATTTTTCTTTGTCTGCTTTATCTATTGTAGGCACTTCCTCTCAAGGTCCCGGGACAGGAACTTGTTCAATTACAGAGAAAGGAATTGAGGTTTATTTGGCTGGGGGCCAGGGGGGGGGAAGTAGGGTCTCCAAACAGATACCTATGGTGCATCATGATAAGGGAGCTTTCAGTCTCTGAATTTCCATGCTTGTGGCGAAGCACACCTTAGGTTCCTTTGAGAATAGTGTCAGGTCGATTCTGACAAACAGTGGTGAGAGATGGACACCGAGGTAGGGGTATACCATTATGGCAGGCATTATGGTTACGAAAACGAGATAGGAGTAAATCCCTATATATAAACCCTGCAACTAGGTAAAAGCTGACGTCATGGGACAGGATCAATGCTACACATCACCTGACGTTGTTCCCATCTCCATTTACGCGCATGCATGACAACCCCGATTTGTACCCCCGTGAACACACCAGGGGCAGCCCCCAAGTGAAGTCATAAAGGATGGTGCATTGCAGATATGATTTGGAATTCAGAGGTGAAATGCTTTTAAGACTGGGGGAGGAGGGCCGTTTTCAGTACTGTCAAATTAGGCATTGGGTGATGAACAAAGAGAACAGAGAAGCTGCCACGAGAAAGCTGGCACCATTTGAAAAGATCATGACATGCTCCCTAATGGCCTCTGGTCTAATATCATATATAAGGCGCTCCTGACAGCTCGAAAACAGGTAGGTTGAGCATATATGAGAGCGTGGGTAAGGGAATTAGGAAGGGAGAGTACCGAAGAGGAATGGTCAAGCATATGGATACTAAACAAGGTGCCCTCATCATTGGTACAGCGTAAAGAAATGGCATATATGTTTACCTACAGATAGTATTTGACACCTAACCGCTTAGACAAAACTCATAAGCACATTCCTGTGGTCTGCTGGAGAGAATGCAGGGAAAGGGGATCTTTCCTACATATTTAGTGGGACTGGCCAAAGATCTGATCCTTCTACGAGGAAATTGTGGCATTTGCATTGCAGGTGGCTGAACAGGAGTTCTGGTTTGATCAGGCTTAGTCTTGCTGGGGATATCAGTAGAGGGAATGCATCCGCTGCTCTCTAAGGGTGGGGGAGAACCTACTGATATCCAGGTTTGGTGGAACAGAATGAGATCAATACTGGCCATAGAAAAAATGTCAGCGACCCTGACACCACTGCTGTATTTGCTAAAACATGGGATCAATTGTTGGCATTTATGACACCTGAGTACAGGAAATATACATGTCTGCAAAGGCTGCGAGCCCTCAATCAGTTTGAAATATATAGCTATATTGCCTAAATGACCGGTTTGGTGAGAGCGTTGTCTTATTTAAATGCAATTGACATATCACCTTTTTTGATATGTCGTAACCTTTGGGGTGTTATATTGTTTTTCGATGGGGGGTGTTGGGACACAGCGCACAGCAACACGGACATGATGAAATGTTTTTGTTAATGAATATGATTAAGCCTTGTTGGGCTCTGTGTCTGAAAACACGAAATAAATACAATACTTTTGACCAAAAACAAAGACATGGTTTGGACTAGATGAGACAATTAGGTGTTCATCAAAACTGGACATTGTCACAGGGGGAGGTCCACGCCCCCTGTCTGAGGAGGCAAAACAAGAGGTTATCATGAAGTGTGGGGATATACACCCCTCATTTGGGATCTGCTTCCCTTAAGTACATGCAAACATGTGAAATGATTAATGACAATCATACAATGAACCAGAACATGATTCAAACTGATTTTGGTGAGTATTTTATCACTGTATTTGCAGCAAGACAACTGTGATCTCTGAATGTAACCGTAGACATTTATAAAGACACACACAAAAGCCCCTGCTCAAGCCCTACAATGAGATTGGGGATGGCATGGTGTTAGGTTGCACATTGGTTGGGGAACAAAATAGCCACTTGGTTTCTTGACTTGTGGGGTTGGTTGCCTTTGGAGCAGGTCTGCGTGCGAGTAGTAACTAAGGGGCTGAGTGTCTTATTCTGGCTCTTTCCCAAACTCTCTCTCTTGATTTCACGCAGACGATGGGCCAGGCACAGAGTGGCTTCTTTGAGTTGCTAGGAATGAGCGGTCTGCTAATGGTTTGTCTGTACCAGGAGGCAATCTGAATGAAGTGTGCAGGATAGAGGCCTAGAGTGGGTATGTTCTGTCTCCCTGAGATTTTGGCTACTCCAGCAGTTCGGCTCTTCTCGGATGTCAGGAGGCATGTACAATACTTTGATTATAGCCAGGAGTCCCTTATAACTGTATCCCTTATGATTAAACACAACATTTTGGATTTTGACCGGTGTACATTTTATTTTGGCCAGAGGAAAATCCTGTTCCCATTTTTCACTTTTTTTGCTCGTGAAAAAAAGCCCCAAATATATGTAGTTGACAACTCTTCCAATTTTGTTTTTCTCAAAAACCCATTCAAAGTGACAGGTATCCTACACATGATTTTTGTCTTTTTCATACTGATTATAAGTTGTTTTCTAAAGAGCATTCCATCAACGCAGACAGTGTTCTTTGCAATCCGATTAGTGTGTGGTCTACTAAAATAATATCGTCGGCATATCTCATACAAGCTATATGACAACTTGAGATTTTAGGACGAACGTTTCTAATATTTGTTAGGTCTGATGGAATATCTGAGGTATATAGATGAAAAAGCAAGGGTGCTAACAGGCATCCATCTACAGATCCCAAATAATACACATGCCTCCCTTCTCCTCGACTCAATGCCCTGATGCCCACGGAGTGCCACAGGGCGCCTCATTCTGCCCTTTGCTCTTCAACATCTACCTGAGCCCCCTCCACGCACTCATCCATTCCCACAGCCTTTCTTGCTACAACTATGCAGAGAGCTAAATCATCTTCATCATCTTCAAGATTCGAAAGTGCCCTTCCTCCACCTCCCTGATCACGCTTCATGCCTCACAGAAATCAACCACTGGATGAAGGTCAACCACCTCCTTCTCAACCCTGGAAAAGAGAGATCATGATCTGCGTGAAGACTGACCTCACTAAGCCCAACACCCTCCACCTCAAAGACAATAAAAACCTTGGATGTAGAACTGGCACTATCACATCAACTCAGTGAGAGAAATCTACTACCTGCACTTATGCATTCTCTGTATCTTACTCTACCTGACCTTCCCATAAAGTTGCTGTGATCGTTGCTATCGTCGTCTTATGCTTAGACTAACACCCTTTACCACAGGCCCCCGCATCACAACTTAGAAAACTGCAACAAGTACACAACACTGCACCAAGGCTACTTCTTGCCCTAGGACCTACAGAACACATCACACCCGCCCTCCGTGTCCTACACTGTCTGCTGATCGGGCGACGATTCGACCTTCAAGGTAATGTGATCCATCGAGAGTACCAGACACAACCCATGGATGCCGTTTAACTAAAAGACAGAGGAGATTTCTTGCTACACATTAGCATTTACATCAATACAGCGCAACAAAGGGACATTTACAGATTCCGCGCACTAACGAACAGCGCAGACATCTGAATACAGACCTACTGTACTAAATAGATTCGATCAAGAAATCATACTAGAGTTACAAAGAAGGTCACATCTAGCTTCTACTACAGACATCTCCAATACCTACCTGAATAACAGAGTCAAGAAAATGAAGAAATCGAGAAAGATATAGATGCTTATCCGCACGATCTAAGAATTATCCTCACTATCAAATATAGCCAAGGGACTGTTCAAAAATACAGGATCATAAGGTCGATACTCCGGCACATTCAGCCCAAATCGACCATTGATGAATAGTTCTAATTAATAAAGGGACATTATCCACCAGAGACGAACCTTACGCTCATAACGTTACACCATACAAAGATATTCATCTATCTTCTGCCAGATGTCAAACGTGTAAACCTGGCACTGTATATGTTGTAAACTTTTCACAACAAATGTGACCATCGTCCTGATGAATGTTCCAATACCAGCCTATGAGAACAGAAACCTGTTGAGTCCAAAGTTCTAGACTATTGACTTACTAGATAAAAAACCTAGACTCCTGTCCTGAGTCCATCAACAGGAAACTAGCAGATGTGCTGAATGTTGTGTACAACATTACTGTGTATATTAATTTAACACTTGTCTTCATTCAAGATGCCACATTGTCACGATTAGGTTTGTGTTTTAGTATTTTCTTACTATTATGCTGACGAATTGATTTGCCTTTTATATACCTGAATTGAATCTAAAATAAATGAGAAAAATCTCATTTTATTAGACTAATTGAATCTTTTGGTCTAACTGTTGCAGAACAAGCTAACTACTTCCCGTTATATTAATGGTTTCACCTTCCCCAGAATAAGGTAGAGGACTCACTTGATGTGAGTCAATTTGGGGTTCCCCCTATAAATACGAAATGTGCATCACCCACCAAGCACTCCACCACAGGACCAGCATAGCTGCAACACAAGCTCACACCCTACAGGCCCACCAGAAACCTGAGATCTGGCACAGCTCTTCTCCTCGTCATTCCAGTGGCAAAATAGGGGGTTCATCTTTCTCAGTCCAAGCTCCCGCTATCTGGAACTCGATTCCTTTTACAATCTGCTGCATAGAGGATCATCTTGCTTTCCAGAAGGCACTCAAGACCTTGCTCTTCCCTTCTACATCCTGACTGCCCTAGTCCACCTCTTGGGTGAACTATCACACTCAGACAGGAAGACTGGGGCACCTGAAGAGTCACTTGATGAGACAACAAGGTGGTACATAGCCCACACAGAAAGGACTACAGTCAGGCGTTATGATATGCTCTGCAAGAACTCCTGGTAATTAGAGATCAGCCATGATTCACTGGTACGTCTAGCACTCCATTACAATGGAAAACAGCTGTAACCATCCCAGGGCGCAGCCCACACATCTGTACACATCAGCAACAATCACTAATCGAATTCACAACACACCTTACCACTTCCAATACAAGGCAGCTGAGGCCCAGGAAAAGGCCCTCGGAGCGCGGTGAGTGTGTGCCCAGCATCAACACCCACCTGGTGTTTTTCTCAGCCCCGTGACTGGTGGGCCCGTGCCCAGAAGCAGGCCCTTGCATTCCTCCCTCCCCGCACCCCTTCCTGGTTCCCCAGTCCACCCGCCCACCTGCCCGCCTCCCAACCCGCCCTCCCTCCCTCCCATTGGTGCATCCAACCTTGCACCGAGTCTACCGACTCGCAAGGCCCCCACCGGCTCCTTTCCAAGACCCTCGGAGCGCGGTGAGTGTGTGCCCAGCATCAACATCCACCTGGTGTTTTCTCAGCCCCGTGACTGGTGGGCCCGTGCCCAGAAGCAGGCCCTTGCATCCCTCCCTCCCCGCACCCCTTCCTGGTTCCCCAGTCCGCCCGCCCGCCTGCCCGCCTCCCGACCCGCCCTCCCTCCCGCCCATTGGTGCATCCAACCTTGCATCGAGTCTACCGACTCGCGAGGCCCCCACCGGCTCCTTTCCAAGACCCTCGGAGCGCGGTGAGTGTGTGCCCAGCATCAACACCCAGCTGGTGTTTTTCTCAGCCCCGTGACTGGTGGGCCCATGCCCAGAAGCAGGCCCTTGCATCCCTCCCTCCCCGCACCCCTTCCTGGTTCCCCAGTCCGCCCGCCCGCCCGCCTGCCCGCCTCCCGACCCGCCCTCCCTCCCTCCCTCCCATTGGTGCATCCAACCTTGCATCGAGTCTACCGACTCGCGAGGCCCCCACCGGCTCCTTTCCAAGATCCTCGGAGCGCTTTGAGTGTGTGCCCAGCATCAACACCCACCTGGTGTTTTTCTCAGCCCCGTGACTGGTGGGCCCGTGCCCAGAAGCAGGCCCTTGCATCCCTCCCTCCCCGCACCCCTTCCTGGTTCCCCAGTCCGCCCGCCCGCCTGCCCGCCTCCCGACCCACCCTCCCTCCCTCCCATTGGTGCATCCAACCTTACATCGAGTCTACCGACTCGCCAGGCCCCCACCGGCGCCTTTCCAAGACCCTCGGAGCGCAGTGAGTGTGTGCCCAGCATCAACACCCACCTGGTGTTTTCTCAGCCCCGTGACTGGTGGGCCCGTGCCCAGAAGCAGGCCCTTGCATCCCTCCCTCCCCGCACCCCTTCCTGGTTCCCCAGTCCGCCCGCCCGCCTGCCTGCCTCCCGACCCGCCCTACCTCCCTCCCATTGGTGCATCCACACTTCATCACCGGTCCTCCCAGGGCAGCCCTTTGCCCGGCAGCCCCCAGCGGCTAAGGGCCCCGAGGCCAAGGGCAACTCCAACAGAGGCGACTCCAGGAAGTGTCAGCAGGTGTCCGCAGGGGAAGCCAACCCAGTGGCCAGTCGTCAACCAGCAACTACAAGAACCGATAAGGTAGGTGGGCCGGGGTTGGGAGAGGTACAGCTTTACACTAGATACCTAACCTCGTCGCCCCAAACTGCATTGATAGCAGGGCCGCCCTGCCCAAATTGCATTGTCTGCTCTTCAAACTGCACTGATAGGCTCCTCTCCCACTATACAGGTGTCTCAAACTTAGCAGGGCCGCCGTGCCCAAATTGCATTGTCTGTTCTCCAAACTGCACTGATAGGCTCCTCTCCCACTATACAGGTGTCTCAAACTTAGCAGGGCCGCCGTGCCCAAATTGCATTGTCTGTTCTCCAAACTGCATTGATAGCAGGGCTGCTGCGCCCAAATTGCATTGTCTGTTCTCCAAACTGCACTGATAGGCTCCTCTCCCACTATACAGGTGTCTCAAACTTAGCAGGGCCGCCGTGTCCAAATTGCATTGTCTATTCTCCAAACTGCATTGATAGCAGGGCCGCCGTACCCAAACTGCATTGATAGGCCTCTCTCCCACTATACAGGTGTCTCAAACCTAGCAGGCCGCCGTGCCCAAATTGTATTGTCTGTTCTCCAAACTGCATTGATAGCAGGGCCGCCGCACCCAAACTGCATTGTCTGTTCTCCAAACTGCATTTATAGGCCTCTCTCCCACTATACAGGTGTCTCAAACCTAGCAGGGCCGCCGTGCCCAAATTGTATTGTCTGTTCTCCAAACTGCATTGATAGCAGGGCCGCCGCACCCAAACTGCATTGTCTGTTCTCCAAACTGCATTGATAGGCCTCTCTCCCACTATACAGGTGTCTCAAACCTAGCAGGGCCGCCATGCCCAAATTGTATTGTCTGTTCTCCAAACTGCATTGATAGCAGGGCCGCCGCACCCAAACTGCATTTTCTGTTCTCCAAACTGCATTGATAGGCCTCTCTCCCACTATACAGGTGTCTCAAACCTAGCAGGGCCGCCATGCCCAAATTGTATTGTCTGTTCTCCAAACTGCATTGATAGCAGGGCCGCCGCACCCAAACTGCATTGTCTGTTCTCCAAACTGCCTCGATAGGCCTCTCTCCCACTATTTGTATTTGTATTTGTTTATTTATAACGCGCAAAACCAACAGGCCCAAGGGCATCAGGGCGCAATTTGTACAAGGTTGCAAGAAAAGAACATACAGGGATATAAATTACAATAGAAGTGTGTCAAAACAGCAAAAAACAAACTTAATAATTACAAATATTACACAGGGTACAGTAACCCTAGGCTCAGCAGAGGAAGTATCCCTGAGGTAGTTGGGAGGGTAGCAGCCCGGAAATCATGTAAGGGAACAGGCGGGCTGGGTAAGTAGGACAAATGTCTGACACAACTATTGCTGGTCAAAGAGCCAGGATTTGGTTTTATTCTTGAAGGTGTTGAAGGAGTCTTCAGCTCTGATGGCAGCGGGGAGGGTATTCCAAAGTTTGGATGCTAGGACAGGGAAGCTGGTGCCTCCGGCTTTTTGGAGCTTAAACCTGGGGATAGTAAGGCAGTTAGTCTGGGCAGTTCTTAGTGGACGGGCAGTGGAGTGGCGCGAAAGCCGACTGCAGAGATAGATCGGAGCCTTGTTGGCTAGGCATTTGTGCGTGAGGGCCAGCGTTTTTAGGGAAATTCTCTGCTTCACGGGTAACCACTTAAGGCTAGTTCTGGCTTCTGAGATGTGGTGGTTACGAGGGATGTTCAGGGCCGCTCGAATTGCATTGTTCTGGGTGGTTTGGAGTTTGGATAGATTTTCTTGGCTATTGCCTAAATATAGAGCACTGCAGTAATCTATTTTTGCCATGATAAGTGTTCTCGCTAGTGTGACGCTATTGTGGGTGGTGAGGAAAGGTCTACAGGCTGAAATGAGTTTGCACGTGTAGGCGGAGGTGGACCTGACTGCATTAGTTTGTTTTGACAAGGATAAGGTGGAATCTAGGTAAAAGCCTAGTGTTTTAGTGTCTTTCGAGACTTGTATGGAGTTGCCGTCTATGATGAATGACTGATAGGATGGCTCAAGTTTGCTAAGGCGTTGTGAAGTACCCAGGATAAGTAGCTCCGTCTTATCATCGTTCAGACATAGCTGGTGCTGGGCCATCCAGGCTTGGATGACCAAGTAGACGTCATTGAGGGCCTTGGTGTCAGCAAGATAATCACCAGAAATGGGAATGAGTATCTGGGTGTCGTCCGCATAGTTGGTGTAGGAGACACCCAGATAATCAAGCACATCAAAGAGTGGTTTCGTGAAGATATTGTAAAGAGTAGGTGACACGCAAGAACCCTGAGGAACACCGCAATGAATAGGGGAGGGAGCTGCGGCAGCGGAAGGTGCAAAGACCCTCATAGATCTGTTACTCAGGAAGGATTTGATCCAGGCCGCTGCGGAGGGAGAGAAGTTGGCAGCAGAGTGGAGGTGCCTGCAAAGGATCTGGTGGTTAACCAAATCAAATGCGGCGGAGAGGTCGAGGAGCAATAGCATTGCTAATTTGCCCTTGTCCTTCAGGACTTCGATCTGGGTTTTTAGGTCTAGTAAAGCCGTTTCGGTCCCATGTCTGGGCCGAAATCCGGATTGTCGTAGACCTAACAGATTGTTAGATTCAAGGTAGTTTTGGATCTGCAGATAAGCTGCCCGGTCCAGTATCTTCAGCAGAAATGGTACTGTAGTGATGGGTCAGAAGTTCACCCAGGCATCTTTAAGGTTGTCCGGGACAATACCTGTTTCAAAGGATGAGTTAATGAAGGTTGTAATGAATGGGGCTAGGTCATGGGCGGAGTCCTTAATGATGGGAGCTGGGCACGGGTCACCTTGGCAGTTGGAGGGTTTCATCCTGAGGATGATGTTTTCTACTTCGGTGACAGTGAGCGGTGCGAAGGTGAAAGGTTTGATGTTGGCAGAGTTGGAGAAGGTGGGCCTAGTGGGGGAGAATGAGCGGTTGTCCCGCCTCAGGCAGTCCTGTTTTTCATTTATTTTAGATTGGAGCGTAGAGATTTTGTTTAGAAGGGCTGCTTGAATGTTAGCACACCATTTGCTGTCTTTCGTGCAAGTGTCTGGCGGGGAGACTGGGGTTTCGAGCTCTTTTAGGACTCTAAAGAGTTCCTTGGAATTAGAGTCGGCTTGCATGATACGATTATTAAACGATTCTTTTTTAGCAGTGATGATGGCGTCTTTATAAGTGAGGGAGGCGAGAAGGAAGCCGTCTTTATGCTCATCAGAAGGGTGGCTTTTCCAGCGGTTTTCCGCGCAGCGTTTGGCTTTGCGGAGGATTCTTAGCTGTGGAGTGAACCATGAGTTGAGAGGTGCTCGTGGTTTGGCCTTCCTGGTTTTAATTGGTGCTATGGTGTCAATGGCCGTGAGCATCGTTTGGTTGTAGATGTCTGCTAGGGAGGTGGGATCAGAACAGGCGTTGGTCGCCGCATTAAGAGAGGGGAGTAGCAGTGGGAGGAGTTGTTCTCTTGTTATGTTTTTTTTATTACGGGTAGGGAGGGCTGGGGCTATGGGTGTTAGGGCTCGCGGGGTAGCTTCAATGTTAAATGTTATGATGTGATGGTCAGACCATAAGCAAGGGGAGTTATTGAGGACCTGGATGTTGCAATTGGAACCGGCTAACCAATCGATGGTCCTGCCTTTGATGTGGGTCGGTTCTTGTATGTACAAGGTGAGGCCAAGGTCGGTAAGAGCATATTCTAGATCAGTTGCTACAGGATCCTTAGGGTCACCACGACCAAGGTTGAAGTCACCTAAGATGATTGTTTGGGAGTTGTTTTTTGTTTTGTCAAGAAGAAGAGTGGAAATTTCACTGACAAAGGTGGGTGCCGGCCCTGGAGGCCTGTAGATAAGGTGAAGGGTGGCCGTTTGGTTAGGTGTCAGTAGTAATTTGATTGTCAGCAGTTCAGCTGATTCAAGTTTGGATTCGGATACCACTCTTAGGTCAAGGGAGTTTTTGTGGATGAATGCCACGCCGCCACCTCTAGTATGGGTAGAGGAGCAGTCACAGCGAGTGATGCCATAGTCAGGCGGTAAGGCCAAGGATAGAGAAGGGCCAGAGGCGGCATGTAGCCAGGTTTCAGATATGGCAATGAAGTCAAGGTCGGCAGTGGTGATAAGGTCGGCTATGTCAAGAGCGTGTGCTGTGAGAGATCTAGCATTGATGAGGGCACCCTTGAACACAGGCAATTTAGCCCCTGTGGTCTTAGTTTTGCAAGTGGCGGTGGGCGAAGGTGGGCTGGGTGGAGTGCGTGGGGCTTGCTTGGTATTATTGGTGCGGGAAGGACGAATGCGGAATCTGGTGCCTAGTCTCGTGTTCCTGAGAGTGAGAGGGCAGGGTTGGTTGGGGGTAGGTTTTGTGGCAAAGTGTTTGAGCCAGAGGGCTGGGTCATTGAGGTATTGGTTAATCTGGTTGCAGGGGTGGTGAGCGTCAATGGTAGTTACTGAAGGACTCGTTGAGGGTGTCAAGGTCATGGTGGGTGACGCTAGGTCAAGTGGGTAAGGGCAGGCCAGGTTATTAGCCTCAATGGTAGGAGTGGTTGACTTGGGTGGTTGAGTGAATAGGGACAGATGTGTGGTAAGGAGGTAGTGCAATAGAAGGCGCACGCTGATGTGCATGATGGTGGTGCTGGCTGCCAGAGTGGGTTCCCTATGAGCTAGTTGGCAGGGACAGGAAATGGTCTGTAGGCGACCAAGAGGCACAACACAATTGAAATAGTCTGTAAGAGACCTTAAGGCACAACACAATTGAATGGTCTGTAAGAGACCTTAATTTATTTTCAAATTTGTTTATTGGCATTTTAATATAGTTACATATTTCAAGGTGACCGATTGGTCAGCGACATTCAGCCTTTGTGGTTAACCAACAATTTTTACATAACAAGAACTTAAAAAACATTAGAAACTTTAACTATCTCCGATTCAAGGGTGGTTGATGACTGATGGGGTTGTGGGCGGGGAGGGAGCGGCCGGGCAGCATGGACGCGGGTATGGGCTTTCCGAGAATGTTAATGTTGGAGGGGCTTGGTTTCGAATTTCTTAGGCCATCTTTCAGGTCTTGTGCTAGGGCCGATGGGTGGTTCAGGGGGGCTTATCATCCGAGGAGTGAAACAGTCTAGACATGGTGTCTTTCCAAGCAGCAAGGGCCATGCTTGACTCATCCGTGGATCTAGCCACGCTGTCCTCCCAAGCTCTTGTTTCGGCGGTCGCCCATCTTTCAAATTCTTTGCGCCATGCCCTTTGATTTGGTCCTGCCGGCCGTTTCCATGCCATGGCGATGGTCCTTTTGGCTGTTATGCACAGCAAGTCCATCAGCTTGACCGCATATTTGAGTTTGGCCAGTCTGGGGTAGCAGCCTAGGAGGCATTCTGCTGGGGTCCATTTATATCTGGTGACTTCTGCCTCTTCGCAGGTTTTTTTAACCGTCGACCAGAGACTGCGGGTTTTGGTGCAGTTCCATAGCATATGGATTAGATCTGCCCCCTCAATCCCACACCAAGTGCACTGTGTCTGGTCGGTTTTGTTGAATTTAGCAATCCTGCTCGGGGTTAAGTAGGTACGATAAAGTACATTTAATTGGATTAGCCGAAATCTCTGGTTTCTAGAGACCTCTTTCGGAAAAGCCAGTGCTCTGCTCCACTCCTCTTCGGACAACTCCCGTCCCATGTCTGATTCCCAGCGAGTCTTTAGTGTATCACCGCGGGGGTTAGGGATGTCAACAAGGAGTTTGTATATCTGAGATATTGCTTTCCCCTCTTCGCTCAGGGTGTACATCAAAGACAAGAGGGGAGTGGCCTCTGGTTCCTCTGGCCAGGTGTCCCATTTAGTGCGTGCTATCTTGCGGATCTTTTGATACCACAGGAATTGGCCAGCGTGGATGCCCTCCACCTCCTGCAGCTCAGCGAAATCCCTGAATGTGCCTCCGGAGTATAGATCGCCCCAGGTGTATACACCCTTTTCCTCCCAGTGCCTAATGGTGTGGAGGGTGGTGACAGACTTGTCGAGTCCCGAGAGTATTGGTACTTCTTGGAAGTAAGGTTGCTTCAAGTGTAACACCGTCTTGGTTCTACTCCATATTTTCCTGCCTAGGATTGTTAGAAAAGGCTGTTCGTGTAGCAGAGTTTGAGGGGCCCAGAGCAATTCCCTCAGGCGGATTGGGGAGATCATGGCCTGCAGGAGGGGGTTCTCCGAAGTGGTCCCGTCCGCTAGCCATTTGGTTACATGGCTTAGTTGAGCTGCAAGGTAATATTTCTCTAGACTTGGTAACTGAATCCCTCCTTGGTTGTGCGGTAATACTAAGGTAGATAGTGCCACCCGATGTCTGCCCCTACCCCATAGAAACTCCTTAATTATTGTGTCTAGGAGCTGGAAGAAGGGTTTGGTGATATAAAAGTGCACATTCTGGAACCCATATAGGAATCTAGGGAGAATGATCATCTTGGTTATTGAGGCCCTGCCCAGCATGGACAATGGAAGCTTAGACCAGAAACTTATGGATTTGCGCAGTTTGGGTATCGCAGCCATCGTGTTTCGTGTGTGCATTTGTTCTGGGGTGTGCATTATCTGGATCCCAAGGTAACGGAAAGATTCGGTCTCCCATTTTATGCCCACTGAGGGAAGCTCTTCTGGAGATTTATTTTTCAGGGATGCTAATGGGAACATGCAGGACTTCGTTTTGCTAAATTGTATACCCGAAACTTTGGCGTAGTTATCAAGGATCTCCAGTATTGTCGGGACATTGAGATGAGGGTTGTTAACATATATTAGGACATCGTCTGCATATAGTGAAACAATATGGTCAGTCCCGCCCAGCCTAATTCCTGCATCAAAAAATTGCTGCCTAAGGAAGATTGCAATGGGTTCTAGACCCAGGATGTAGAGCATGGGAGAGAGTGGGCAGCCCTGCCTAGTGCCCCTGCGAATATCCCATGTGTCCGATACATATTTCCCAGATTTTATCCTGGCCCTGGGTTCATTATATAGGATCACTACCCATCTGATGAATCGTTGGCCGAGTCCAAAACCTTCCAGGACCGCTACCAGCCATTCCCAATAAATGGAATCAAATGCTTTAATAGCATCTAGGGAGAGTAGTGCGAGTTGTTTTTCGCTTGTATTGGTTTCAGCTATAATGTGCTGAAGCCTGCGTAAGTTTAAGGACGTGTTACGTCCAGGTATAAAGCCGTTTTGGTCTTCGTGTACTATGTCGCCAATCACTTTGGACAGACGTCTCGCTAGTATCGTCGTCAGTATTTTCACATCATAGTTGAGCATGGCGAGCGGGCGGTAGGAGTCACATTCATCAGAGGGTTTATTGGGTTTGAGCATCGGGACCAGTAAGGTTTCCCTCATACTGTCAGGTAGGATACCGGTTTCGAATGTCTCAGAAAAGACCTGGTGTAACAGGGGCGTCAGGGTGGGTTCGTATTCCTTGTAGAATTCTGGGGGGAGTCCATCGCATCCTGGGGTCTTACAAGTAGCGAGTGACCTAATAGCCTCTGTTATGTCTTCCGGTGTGATGTCGGAGTCTAGGGCTTCGGACTGTATTGGTGACAATCTGGGCAGGCCAATTTCCTCCAGGGTGTCTAATATCTGGTCTTGTGGGACCTTGTGTGCGTGGGAGTATAGTTGTGCATAGAAACGCTGAAAGGTATTGTTTATGTCTTGTTGGGTCCTGTGTTCTATGCCTTGTTCGTCTTGTAGTGCTGTAGTAACCTGCCTAGGGTGTTCTCTTTTGCAGAGCCACGCTAGTAGTCGACCCGGTCTATCGGCCTCTGCATGTGCTCTATTAGTTCTAACGCTAAAATCAAACTTAGCCAGCCTGTCCCATGCCCTGGAGCAGTCCTCCCTGAGAGAACTCAGTTCTTCCTCCCTCCCCAGCGTGTCAATAGGGGTGGACTCTAGTTGTTGAACTTCCAGCTCTTTCTGATTCAGTTCCTCTCGTAGCAATTTCCTGATGCCCCCTGCTTTTGCAATTGCTTCTCCCCGTATTACCACCTTTAGGGCATCCCATAGCGTACCTATTTGGTCCACACTGCCTGTGTTTACCGCTATATAGTTTTCTAGGGACTCCTTGAGCTCATCCCTGAAGGTCGGGTCTTTCAGAGCCTCAACAGGCATTCTCCACATAGGGATGGGCGGTCTAGGGCTATTGTGTTGCCAGTCTAATAGGAGTGGGGAGTGGTCGGAAATGGTCCTTCCTAAATATTGTGCGTTAGCCGTCTGAGGCATATGTTCTCTGCTTATGAAGAAATAATCTAGCCTCGTGTGAAGTTTGTGCGGGGATGAGTAATATGAGTATGTCCTTTCGCTTGGGTGGAGATCCCGCCAAGCATCTACCAGATCAAGTTCGTTAACAGTTACCTTCAGGGATGAGGTGGCAGCGGGAAAGCCGCTTACCGGGGGATAAGACCTATCTAGTTCAGGATTGTGAACGCAATTAAAATCACCCCCCCACAAGAAGAGGCCATCCCGATATTGTGACATCTGGGCGCTAAGTGTTTTTAAGTGAGCTGGGATGTTATTGTTAGGGAAGTACGAGTTTACTATACATATATCTCTTTGTTCCACTGTTCCCCATATGATCAGATATCTACCTTCAGGGTCCCTCACCAACCTGCGTAGGAGAAACGGTACCTGGGGGTTGAACCAGATGAACACCCCTCTGGCGAATTTAGAGTAGGGGGCTCCGTAGCCTTGTCCCCCCCAGTGTTCTCTAAGCTTCTCATCCGCTTCGGCGGTGCAGTGAGTCTCTTGTAGGAGAGCGATGTCCACTCTCTTTCTCTGTAGGTAGGATTTAATCCTGTTCCTGCGGAGGTAGGTGCCCAGGCCCCTTACATTCCAAGTCAGTAGTCTAATGTGTGCAGTCATCTTGTTTTCGCAAAACGCTGGGAGAGCCCCCACTTCCACCAGTGATGCAGACGGTGGCGACCGGCGTCGCCAGTTCGGCACTGTTTTGTGCGGTCCTGCCCTTCCTGGCCCCCCAGCCAATTTCCCCACCCGTCAGTTTTGATTTTGCCTTCGGAGATCTATCAACATTAACAACCTCCATCTCGTAAGATGGATCAACGAAAAAGAACAACAATAAACTGCCCCCAGCAGTTGTTATGAACTCACAGCGCTCGGGGGCTCCCGGGCTTTCCAGTCCTCTCCAGGTCTTCCAGCCCGGGTGTTGTGTAGGTATTTTACCTGCACCGCTTCGGTTGGGGTGGGCCGTCAGTGTTTTTGCACAGGAGCCTCCGAGCTCCTGCCCGATTGCGTCGCCTTCTTGGTGTGGCGATGTGATTCATTCCGAGGTAGTGACCATGGTTGATATGTCCTTCAGCTTCTCGCGTGATCTTTGTCGTTGCCCTGGTGTTTATTGTTTCTCGCTATTCCCTCCGCATCCTCAGCCAGATTGTTGTGCTCTAGCCATAGGTTTGCCGCCGCCGGGGTTTCAAGGAAGATCGCCTTCCCGTTGTAAAGTACTTTGAGTCTCGCTGGATATAGCAACATATATTTAAGGTTGAGTTTCCTTAGAGTGGCCTTCACTGGTATAAAAGAGTTTCTCGCCCGCTGTACTACTGGGGTGTAATCAGGATACATGACTATTGACGCCGCGCCTCTTTTGATCTCTCCGCCTTCTCTCGAGAACCTCAGAATGGCCTCCCGATCCCTGAAGTTTAGGATTTTAGCTATTATAGGTCTCGGATGTGAGCCGGGGGGTGGTCGCTTTTGAAGGGATCGGTGAGCTCGCTCCACAGAGAAACCCTGGGTGAGTTTGCCTGCTCCGATTTCCTGCAGGAACAGCGTTTCAATGTATTCGGTGGGGTCGGGGCCCTCTGAATCCTCCGGTATCCCCAGTATTCGGACATTGTTGCGGCGGGCACGGCCCTCCGCATCTTCTGAGCGCGTTTCCAGTCGAGCTACTGTGGATTCCAGCTCTTTGACTTTCGCCTTGAGTTCCTGTGTGGTCTCCGCGGTGTCCTGCAGAGAGGCTTCAGCAGTGACCATTCTGTCGGTTAGGTTTCGCGTGTCTTGTCTCATCAGTTGAATGTCCGATTTTATTTCGCCGATCTTGTCTTCCATGGATGTTCGCAGTGCTGCTATCGCTTGTAGGATTTGAGAGTCTCTAGGATCCGTCGCCTGAGTCGGAGATCCTTGGACAGCGCTCATCTCCTGTGGAGCTTGTTGTTTTGGTCGGACTGAGGTGAAGGCATCCATTGTGACAAGTTTGGGTTTGTGCTTTGGAGGTGGCATTCCTTCTAAAGAGGGCTTTAGTGAGGTGCTATATGATGTCCGCTTCGAGCTCGTCCACCAGGGCTCTCAGGAGAGTGTTCCGAGAGGTATGTGCAGTGTCCTGCTGCCTGCAGTGGCAGCGTATCCGTTGGGTTGTTTGTGCAACTGTCGCCCTTGCTTCTTGTTGTTGTTGGGCCAGACCGTGTTCACATGTTTTAGGGCTGATTCGCACAGTGTTATGGCCCCTCTCAACGGCCCGGTTCTCCGGTACGCTTACTTCCCGCAGTGTTACTCTTGTCGGGACCACTGGTTGTTGGGAATATGGGGCCGTCGTGGTTTGGTGGGCTTTGTGGCCCGATGGGTCCCCAGGACGTTTTCAGTGATTGTGTGGGAGGGTGCCATTCACTGGTTTGTTGTGGGCGCTGCCATCTTGCATGCAGCGAGGTGCTCCCCTTCACTCGTCTCGTTGTTTTAGGAAATTGATCAGGTGGTTGCCAGCGGGTCGTTCTTCCTTTTGGGGGTTATGGTGCTGGTTTCCCCCGGCCGTGGGTGTATCCCTTGGGCAGGAGGTGGGAGGTGTCCGATGGGGTGAAGCCGCTTTTAGCCGTCAGTGCGGGACGTCCCTTATGCTGGGGCCCGGCACCTCAGCGTTGTGTATCTATCAGTCCTCTCGTCCGCGTTATATGGGTGGGCCGTGTGATGGTCCCCGCCGCGGGGCTCACAGGCCCTCGTTATGGCCTGGATGTTTCTTGGTGTCTTGGGTGGCCCGTGTCCTGTGTGCAGGCCGAGCGACAGGGCCCGCCGGCGTCTATTAGGGGCGAATATTGCCCGGCAGCGAGGGCCCCCTCCAGCCGGGTTCAAAGAAGGGCCGGAAGGCCCAGCGCGCCCCCGCGGTGTTCCTCGTCTGTTCGGGGGTCCGTAGCGGCCCGGGCCACCAGCCTCGACCTTCACCTCTCCTCCTGCGGCGGCGGTGCGTGGCGGTGAGCGCCCCGCGGTGGTCTCAGCGCAGGGATGGGAGGCGCAGTGTTCAGCTCACCGCCTCCTTTAGTTCCCGGGCTCTCCTCGTCTGCGGGCTTCGGACGGAGTCGCGGCCGCCATCTTGGATTCCCGGGGACCGAAGCGCTCAGGTCGCGTTTTCGGTGTTGCCGGCTCCGTTTTCGTTCGGGTTTTCTCTCGGGCGATGCAGGCTCGGATGAGGCAGCTGGAGATGTGCTTATTTCCGTCCTCAGTTCGGGCTGGAAGTTCCTGCGAGGATCGGTCTCAGGATCAGGGCAGGAGCTCAGGAGAAGTACGTCCTCAGTCCATGGATCTAGGCCACGCCCCCTGTAAGAGACCTTAAGGCTATATAGGTGTCTCAAACCTAGCAGGGCCGCCGTGCCCAAATTGCATTGTCCGTTCTCCAAACTGCACTGATAGGCTTCTCTCCCACTATACAAGTCTCTCAAATCCAGCTGGGGTTCTGTCCCCAATTGCACCTGTGATATTAGACTGCATAGTACAATATTTAGATTGCATTGATAGGCCTCTCTCCCACTATACAGGTCTCTCGTGTAGTGGGGTTCCATCTCCATATTACATTGCATCATATTCAGACTGAATTAATAGACCTGTCTCTCAAACCTAGCAGGGCTTCGATGCCCTAACTACATCAAGGAAGTAAGCCCTATCTACGCCCCTCAAAGTCAGTCCAGGGCCAGCACGTGCCCAGCCCCAAAACATATATGGTTAGCTCACCATAGTGAACCATGCTCAGGGAGACGGAGACTAAAGAAAGCCACTGTTAAAACCCAACTATATAACTATACAACCCTTAACTCCACCCGTATACCCCGACCGAGACAACAACAAGACTAAAACAACTCAGAATCGTACAATGCTGCGCAAACGACCCACCCAGAGGGAAAGAAGAGAAGAAAGAACAAACACTTCGAAACTGCAACTAAGAACCGCAACAACAGAACACACCCCCACAGACAGGTTCAAAAATCGGACCACCACTGAAAGAAGAGACAAATCCCTTTACCTAACTCCATACCTCGCTGAGACCTGCTCACCAGATCGAACCAACGCAACGCCAAAACCAACTACACTGAACAACCTACCAAAATCACGAAGAAGGACGAACCCCACCAGACACAACAAGCACACAACTGAAGCAATAACACTATTCATCACCAAAGCAAGAAGAACCCCCAACCCACAACCACATCCCCTGGAAGACGAACCAGATGAAAACAAAAACCCTAGACTAAACCTAGAACAACTACTCGAGGATGCCGACAACCTGAAACCTGCTCCTGAACAAGATCAGAAAACGACCCCAACAAAAAAAAGCCAAACCAAACTACACCTCAAAACTCCACTGCAATCTAATAAATGCAAGATCCATGTCAAAACACTCTACAGAGATCTTCGACCTACTCGACGACAACTGCATCAACATCCTCTTCATCACAGAAACTTGGCTGGACGACAACTACAAAATCACACTCCAAAGTTGCCTTCCAGCAACCTTTAAATGCCTTCAAATAAACAGGAAAAACAAAAAAAGGAGGAGGCATTGCAATAGCATTTAAAGAGCAGCTGAAAATAAGAACAGACAAACCACTCAACATCCCCAACTGCGAGTCCATGGTCATACACCTAACAGCTAGCCCAAAAACCAACGTCACATTCATCCTGGTGTATAGACCCCCAACCTATGATGCATCCTTCGTCGACAACTTCATAGAAGCCATAACCAACATAGCCATCAACCACAAACACCTAATCATACTGGGGGACTTCAACACCTGGTTCGAAGACAGTCATGCCAACTCCCAAAACTCACTGATTGAACAACTCGCCACCATGAAACTACGACAACTAGTAAAAGGGGCAACTCACTCGGCAGGACACACCCTGGACGCAATATTCGCAGAGGAAAAACTCATCACCACGGCACCTCCAATACAAATACTGTGGAGCGACCATCTCATCATCCCATTCGTAATCACTCTGCCTACTCAAGTCTACATCCAATCTCCTAAACTCACAGCCACCACAAAAAGAAACTGGAAAGACGTCGAAAAAGGCAACCTATTCGAACAACTGGAGTTAACCAAGCCCTCAACAACAGAACTAGACCTAGCTGACCTATACGGGAAAGCTGAGATACTACACAAATGGATTGCAGATACAATTAACAAGATGGCCCCAGAAAAACCATTCACACCATCAAAAAAGAGAGCAATGGCAAAATGGTTTACCCCACTACTAAGCACCATGAAAAAAGAAAACAAAAAGATAGAAATGGAATGGAGGAAAGATTACAACCCAGACAAAAAAACAATGTTCCAGAAGCAAATTTGCGCATACAAGAAGGAAATTCAAAAGGCAAAGAGAAGGCATTATGATGACAGAATCACAAATGCCACCAACACACAAAAAGAAATGTTCCGTATCATTAAAGAAATGAGAAACTCACCAGGCTGTGACAACACCCCAACCCCCTCGGAGAAACTATGCAACAACCTTGCAGACCACTTCAAAAAGAAAATCAATGACATCCGACGAACCATCCAACAGAGGCCAACCAGCAGCGACATACAACCAAACGAACCTAAATCAGAACCGCAGCACACACTCAATAACTTCCCTGAAATATCAGCAGAGGCATTCGCAATGCTGGTAAAACACAGCAAGAAAGCGGGCTCGCTGATGGATCCCTGTCCCCCGGACATCTACAAATCAATCCTCGCACAAGGACCACCAGCAGAATACTTGAGAATCCTTCTAAATCTATCACTGGCAACAGGAACCATACCAATGATCTTCAAATCGGCTTACATCAAACCACTTCTGAAAAACACAAGCAGGGACGTAGATGATCTCTCCAACTACAGACCAATCTCCAACATCCCCTACCCGGCCAAACTCCTTGAAACCTACGTATACAAACTAACCCAAGAATACGTTGAACAACACCACCTGCTAGACCAAGCTCAAGTCGGCTTCAGACCCACAAGAGGTACAGAAACAGCACTACTATCCATCTGGGATGACCTAAAAACAAACGTAGACTCCAACACAACATCTGCCCTTATTCTGCTCGACCTCTGCGCAGCCTTCGACACAGTTAGCCATGACACTCTAACCAAAAGACTAGAAGACATAGGCATAACAGACACAGCGCTACGCTGGACTAAATCATTCCTAGCAGACAGAACTGAAACCGTTTGGATCAAACCCTTCAAATCCAACCCACGAGTCAACGACTGTGGAGTACCACAAGGATCCTCACTATCACCACTGTACTTCAACATCTACCAAACCCCAGTAATCAGAATCTTCAAGAAACACAACGTCAAATGCTACAACTACGCAGACGACACTCAAATCATCTACAAGATCGAAGACACCCAAGCCGATCATTCAAACTTAACCGACTGTCTAAAAGAAGTCTTCAACTGGATGAATGCCAACAACCTGAAAATCAACCCAGGAAAAACAGAAATCATGATCATATCCAAAGACCAAGAGAAGGAAACCGCCATCCCGTGGCCAACGGAAATGGGATCTGCACCATCACCATCTAAAGTAGTAAAAAATCTGGGAGTCCTGATGGACAACACCCTAACTTTAGAACCGCAAATAAACGCAACAGTCAAGAAATGCTTCTTCCTCCTCCACACGGCAAGAAAAATACTACCTTTCCTCTCCTTCACACACAAAACACTCACTATCGTCGGCCTCATCATGTCAAGTATCGACTATGAAAACAGCCTCTACCTCAGTCCACCGGAATACCTACTGAAGAAGCTACAGCGGATCCAAAACACTGCAGCCAGACTACTCCTCAAACTATCCAGAAGAGACCACATCACCCCGGCCCTAAAAACACTACACTGGCTCCCAGTAAAACACTGTATCATCTTCAAAACAATGTGCATAACGCACAGGGCTATCTGCGGACAAGGAGCAGAATTCCTACAAAAGAAAATAACAATCTACAAGCCAATGAGACCGCTCAGGTCAACCAACGAAATCCGACTGGAACAAAAACCTTACATCAAGAAGAAACTCGGAGGCACCGCTTTCTACCAATTAGCCGCGAAAACCTGGAACAACATCCCAAAAGTAATAAGGAACACCAAAGATCACCTTAAATTCAGAAAATTACTAAAAACCTGGCTCTTCAACACCAGAGACTAAAACCGAAACAACAATAAGACAAATGACTCAACAGGAAAGGACATTGACAAGCCCTAGAACCGACAGAAGTACTCTGAGCACCAGTAGGGCTGACGCTGGACACAGGGGTCCACCTGAGAGACCCAGGGAGACGGAGGCAACAACTCCAGCCAACCCTCACCACCCCCCACCGCCCGTACAGCCACAACTAGGTACCACGGGGTTGTGGAACGGACGAGATACCATCAATCACCACACAATCGGAAATATGGACACTAGCAGGTGCGCTAGTCATGTGGGTAGGGGTGAGGAGGATGCAAAGTTATTAAGGGAGCGGACGGAGGGGAAAGCTAAATGCTCAAACGGCCTCGAATGCAAAAACGGGCACGTACCTCCTGAGGCACAGGATGTGCAAGCACCACGTCGTGTAAGATTACACGAGCCCAACCGATCAATCCAGGATAGAGATGCCAACTAACCAATACCACTAACAATTTCCTTCTCTGCATACACCTCTCAACTCCAAACCAAACACAACCACAAACCTCCAGCACAACAAACCGCAGAAACTTCACTACACTGCAACAACAAAACAAAAAACACACATAGACTCGCACATCAGCACACGACGACTACCGGCCGCATACACCCCAGGCCCAGCCGACGGAACCACCGGGCTGAGGCTGCCAACAGCACATCACTGCAATCTTGCACTTTTCCAGCCTCCACCCACTAACCCACCTCTCCCTCCCTCTTTCAGAGCCACCAGAGCGCCAGGGGACCACTCCGGTGGTGATAGTGCGCGGTACAAATGTCCTTTAACATTGACATTAATTGTGCACATGACCAGTTTGCTTGACTCTCCTACTCTCCTGATAATCTATCACAGCAACCACCCACTATTCAGGTTTCCATGGGCTGCTATCAAGAACATAGCTACCCCCTACCTACCTTTGTGAGGGCTAGAAATGTACTCACGCATTTTAGAATCCTCCTTTGCATCTCGAACCTTCAAGGGCGTTCATGCCACAGCGCTTCGAGGCCATACCAATGGCAGTTGGCGCTATAGAAATGCCATATAACACAAGATAACATAACATAGCATAACATAACACCATTTTATTTAATGGTTGGGCAACGGCGCTGCCTGATTAATTCATTTTGCTCCTCAGGTTATTTGAAATGAAATGATTAACGATAATAGTACTTACCACTTCAAAGGCCTTGATAGAAGCAGTCCGTTTCAGATTACAGATAACTTCACCACCTATTTTGAAGCTGCAAAGCGCAGGCCGTGGACTGCAGACTGCTCCCACCTTATGCACGCAGTTTTGCGTGCAGTGGATTATTCAGGGGTCTTGGTGCACTCTTGCAGCGATGGTGGTGGCTTAGCATTTGGACATGACATCAACATTTACCTCCTCTTGCCCTTCCATTCAGCATCCCCACTAACCCTTCTCCCATCCTGATGCCATCTTTTCACCCGGCTACCCTTCTCGCTGCTATGAAGAAACTTGTTCTCTTGCATAAATGCATTAGCAATGACCAATAAATAAGTAATCAAAACGGTCTTTGATCGTTCTTGGTGATTGTACAACTCTCTTGTTTCTCCTGTGGCCTCCTGCTGACCTCCTACTGGATCCCAGCCAAAGGGATCATGCTTAACTCATAGAGGCACATGGTTGCCCTGTTAAGGAGATGCCTTTCAACATTTTCTCAGACGGACGAAGCTGAAATGCTGATCTCTGGCACGAGGACAAAACCATCAGAGGCCATGTTTTTGATCTGTTTCCAAATTTCATTTAATCTATACTCGTCAACAAAAGCATGTCCAGCTGAGTGCCTGTTGACAGGAGCACAAAACTGCTATGAAAAGTGAACAAACACATCTGTATTTAGGCTAGTACTCATTTAAAACTTTATGACTGTCGGCACTTAATGCAGAAGCAACATGGGGCTCATGTACTGGTTGCTTTTAGAACTTTGTCAAACGAAAATTGGCATGGGGTGAGAAATGCCAGAAGGGCATGTAGCTGGAGGCTCCAGGAATTAGGGTGAGTGTGGCAGGGGCAGGATAGGTCCCGCGCGGAAGGGTCGGTGCCAGCAGGCAAGCACAAACAGACCACTCTCCCCATTCAATAGCAGCACCCTCTGAACCTACCTCACTAGCAGGATGCAAGGCATCCTGGTGCCAGGTATTGTGAAGTGCAAGGTGTCATAACACCTTGCACTTCAATGAGCATAAGGAACATGGAGTTAGCAGAGTAAATGCAAGAAAAGGCACAAAGGGGCCATAGGTGAGAAGGTGAGAAATAGTAGGCAAATGCAAAATGCCACAATAGGGCAAGAAGCGGCAGCTAAAAGCAGCCCTTTTATCATGCCACTGCTTCAGAAAAGAAAGGTTTGCCCCAGGGCATTCTTCTCCCAAAAGTACAGGGGCTGTGGCAGAAAGAGAGCCACAACGGTCCTGAAACGAACGATGCACGACCCACAAAGAAAGACATTTGTTTGCCACCCAACCAGCTCTACAAAACAAACGCAAAGGAAATACCGGTTCAGAGGAAATTTTCTAAACCAGAGTTTGTCAAGGCCCCCTGCCCCCCCAAATGGAAGTTTAGGAACAATTCATCAAAAAATGATAAGGCTATTAAGAAAAGATAAAAACATAGTTTTCAGGCTCCTCTTATTTGTTTTCTCATAGAGAAAAAGTGCAGTTTTTTAACAGCTCTAGCGCGAAAACCACTTTGCAGATTTGGACCAAATAAGAAGGAATTTGGGTACAAACCGTGCACTTAAAGGAATGGTTCGCCCAAAATGTTTTATTGCCCAAAAAGATGGGCAATAATAAAACAAATATACTCACACTTTTTTTTTTAAGTTCCTATGTAAAATTTAGAGCAATTCAAGCTCAAAAATTGAAAAAGCAAGCACATGGGCGCATCCATTTTGTGAAATGGATGCCCGCCTGTGCTGGCTTTTGCTTTTGCGGCACTAATGAAGGGAAAGCCAGCCAGCTGTAGTAAACAAAAGCTACCACTGGGTGGCTTTTCCTTCATTGGTGCCGGGACTCGAAGGACGCAGACCGGAGACTACAGGCAGAAAAGCTGCAGCTGCATCTCGGTAAGTGCTATTTTTTTTTTTTTTTTTAAATAAGCACTCGCTGCGTTTTTTTTTCTAAGTTTTCCGGGCTGGAGGAGCCCGGAAAACTTAGAAATAAAACCGCAGCTTTAAAAACGTTGTATTTATGTTTGCGGTCGCTTTTGAAGCGACCGCAAACATAAATACAACGTTAATGTGTTTGAAAACGCTGCGGTTTTTCTTTCTAAGTTTCTCAGGCTCCTCCGAGCCTGAGAAACTTAGAAAGAAAAACCGCAGCGTTTTCAAACACAACCGCGTTGTGTTTCTGCCTGCTGTGGCTATCACTTTGGGTCTCCGGTGCTCCCCAGGGGGGAGCAGCGGAGACCCAAAGTGAAAGCCAAGGCAGGCAGAAACACAACGCAGTTGTGTTTACATGCCGCGGTGTTACTGCCTACAGCTGATTTCCCATTTGGGGCTCTCGGGCTCCCCACGGGGGGCAGATTTAGGCAGAAACACAACGCGGTTGTTTTCTGCAATGCTAAATGCTGCAGTGTTTCTGCCTAAATCTGCTTTCCCATTTGGGGCTCTCGGGCTCCAAATGGTAAAGCAGATTTAGGCAGAAACACAACGCGGTTGTGTTTGAAAACGCTGCGGTTTTTCTTTCTAAGTTTCTCAGGCTCCTCTGGCTCGGAGGAGCCTGAGAAACTTAGAAAGAAAAACCGCAGCGTTTTCAAACACATTAACGTTGTATTTATGTTTGCGGTCGCTTCAAAAGCGACCGCAAACATAAATACAACGTTTTTAAAGCAGCTCCTCCAGCCCGGAAAACTTAGGAAAAAAAACGCAGCTAGTGCTTATTTGGCCATGGCCAAAGGCTATGACTAGTGTGCCCAAAATAAACCTTATGTTGTGGCCTCAGCCAAAGGCCAGGGCTACTATTCATGGCCAAAGGCCATGGCTAGTGGGCCCATTTAGGAAACCTATTGGAGCAATATGTAGAGTGGCCAAGGCTAAAGGCTGTAGGAACTGGGCATGGCTGAAGGCCATGGCTAGTGGGACCAGAAGAAAGCTATTGGGGCAACATGTAAACGGGCCATGGCCGAATGCTGAGGCCAATGGTCATGGGCGAAGGCCATGGCTAGTGATTGGGAAAGAAAGGTAGTGTTTTCAAAGATACAGTGGGCACAGCTAAAGGCCGTGCTCACTGGCCAGGGCCAAATGCCCTGGCTAGTTGGCATGAAACACATGCATAGTGGGCACAGCCAAATCATGTGGCCACCAGATAGGTCCAAAAGAAATCTATTGGGGCACATGTACATGCCAATGGCCATGGCCGAAGGTCATCGCAAGTGGTCCATTAAAAAACTATGTATAACAAAACCCTTGAAATTCACTGAAAAAACTAATTTACGGTGTAGTTAAGTTGAGCAGATTTAATGCAACAAAACCGTTGAAATTCACTGGATGTGGTAAGTTATGACTTGCATAACTCGGCGCGTTCCCATTGATGTCCTTCTGGGGATTGCAACGGGAATGTGCTGAGTTAAGCTGATCATGACTTCCCGCATCCACTGAATTTCAAGGGTTTTGTTGCATTAAATCTGCTCGACTTAACTACATCTTAATTAAAGTTTTTCAGTGAATATATGTATATTCAAGGAAAAAACTTTAGTTGCAGGGAAGTTAAGGTGAGCAATACCTTTTAAAAAAAACTTGAAATTCAAGGAAAAAACTTTAGTTGCAGGGACGTTAAGGTGAGAGCTTAATACAGCAAAACCCTGGAAATTTAGCTAAAGCCACCTTAACTTCGCACCCCCTTTTGCACAAGACTATGACCACAATGATGAAATCACAGATCACATCACTGATGACAACACATTACAACAGTAACTGGCATTAAGCATGGGCTTCAGTCATGGTCAGTGTGCATGGCCAAATATATTTTAACACATGAATGGGTACTAGCCATGGCCTTCAGTTATGGACAGTGGTCACAACCTTCACCCATGTGTACTAAATATTTTAAAACGGTAACAAGCTACCAACCATAGATTGTGGCCTTTAACAGTGGATGCAGCTTTCAACAGTGTCCACTGCATATTATACACATTGAACAGGCACTAGCCATGGACTTTAGCACAATACTGGGCAGTGGCCACAATCTTTGACTGGGCGTTTAATATATTGTAACATATAAATGGGCCACTAGCCATGGCCTTTGACCTTCAGCAGTCTGTACATCTTTTGGCCATGCCCAGTGTAAATGTTTAAATAGAAAAAGGCAATAAGCGATAGCCTTCGCGTGTGCTCACTGTGTATTATATACACTAACCAGCCACTAGACGTGGTCTTCAACACAATACTAGCCAGTGGCAACAGTCTTTGGCTGTGCCGACTGTATATTTAAACATATTAATAGACACTAACTATGGCCTTTAGCCATGGCCACCGACTACAGCTTTCAACGTTGCCTACTGTATTTTTTAAAACAATGACAGGCAACTAGGCATGTAAGGGACACGAGGGTTGTCCCTTACTTTAAAAGGGCCATTTCAGGGGACGGAAAGAGGGCGATGGAATAGGGGAGGAACACATAAGAATTAAACATCTATCAAAGGGAATTAAAATAAAAAGCAACATATATATATATATATATATATATATAATTTAATTATTTGTAAAAAGGGGGGAAACTGCCACATAAAACAAGAAATAAGAAGCACCACCCTTGAATACCCATTCAAGACATCATCTACACATGACTTGCATAATGGAAAGATTGGGAGTTGGTAAAACAGGAGTCTGTGCAGTTGACACCACTGCTGAAGTTGATTATGCACAACCATGGCTCACAGCTACAGTAAAGATAAAAGACCACATATCCTTCTTTCTCAGTGGCAATTAATTCAGAAACCAAATGATAACATCATCACTGCTGACACCATCCACCAATTAGAAAGTACAACACACACACACATCATATTCAAAGTAGGAATCATTTTCCTGGAAACAGACAAATACTGCAGATATCATGGCTGCTTTCAAAACTGTGGCTGGTTGGAGACAGTTGGCTGTTGGTTCCACGTTTTTCCAAAATTGTTAACTCTGAGAACTACAGGGCACCCAGACGTCATACTAATTCATTGTGAAGGCAATGATTTGGGGAATGTACGAGGGGTGTCCCTTACTTTAATGATGAAACAAGACACGGAAAAATGAATGGAGCTATTTCCTCACACCATCTTTATCTTTTCGAATCTAACTCAGAGGCAAAAATGGAGATGGACCACCAGATGTAATGGTCAAATTGAGAAATCCCAGAGAAATGTTAATAAAGCAGTTTCAGCATTCATGAGAGACCACAACCAATTATGGATTTTGAACAACAACATACAGTTCTACATGGCCAATTTCTACAGGCATGACGGAGTACACCTAACCGATGAAGGAAATGCAGTGTTCCTTGATAACATGAAAACAGTACTCCTGATGTGCTAAATTTCTACACTCATTGTTCCCCCACACAGTCCTTTTAAGGACCACTTATCATATATAAATAAATACAAAAACATAATAACAAAAAATATTTTTTATTATACCCTCGGCTACAGTTCATTGACTTTTATCATAGCCGCGGTTACAAAAAGTTACTAGAGAAGGGGACTAACTTTAACTTTTATACTACCATAAAACTTCAATAATCAGTACAGAACAACAATGCTCATGTGCTTATATGAAATAACTGAATTTAAAAAAAAAAAATTAACAATAAACTAGGTAGGCTAACATTCCACAGCCACACAATATAAAACCATAATTGAAGCTACACACCCTAAAATACATTCTATTGTACATCTAAAACATCCCTATAATTCCCCCTTTTCATATTAATTTTGTGAAACTAATTTCTTCTATTTCTCTGCTCAAAAGTCTGAAAGCACACATCCAAAGTAAAAAATACTCTCTAATACCTACCAGGTCACTGACCATAGCCTTTGGTCATGGGCCAGTGATTTTTCAACACCAACACACTGTACCTAAAGAAAGTGCTTTCAAGAAAATATAAAACACTGACATCCCAAATGAGATAGCCGCGCATACCGAACTACACATACCCGCCGCTATCTGTGGTCTTTTGTAGTCTCGAATGTAGATGCGAATATCATCAAAACAGCAGAAAACAAATGCTTCCCTGTCCACCCAGGCCCGCACCAATGGCCCTTTCACCTGTGCCAGCTCCCCCCAATCCCTGGACGGCCTCCTCACCTCCTCTGTCCCCACCCTTTCACCACCGAACACATGCTGCTTCTGCAACACAGTTTGCATTGAGATGTCGGCTATTCGCGGCTATAGACGAGGCTACGTAAAGCTTTCTGCTGCAAACTCGGTCCCTACGTCCCCTCCATTTGCCAACTCCCAAATTTCACTCAGAGCCCTCTGGCCATCCCGCCACCCTGATGACATTTGTATGTTTTTGACCTTCAAATAGCTTTTTACTGTGTTTCATTTTCCCATTAACTCGGCTACAGCCTCAAATATCTCTTGCATCGAGAAAAAAACAAGATGGCGGTCATTTCATTTCTGAAAATCATGATCCTATAATTTGTGTGGGGACGGGGGCACGCCCTTCTCCATCACATTTTAAAATAACCACTGCACGAAAGAACCCCAAACCATGAAAGGATTGTGAGTCAACGCTTCATGCCCAAGTTGTTTCGGACCTGGTCCAAATCCGTCCAGCGGTTTAGGCTGGGCATGAATTGGCCTTGTTTGTCTATGGGAAACGAATGGGAAGTAGTCTGCACTTTTGGAGAAAAATAAACGTTGACGCTTAATAACTTTTTCATTTTTTCACAAATATTTACAAATCTTTACAGTCTGTGGGACCCCGCAGAGTTTTAAACACTTTAGAAATTTCAGCCAAATCCGTTACTCGAATCTAAGGTTATTAAGAATAGACTTTTGAGGAGTTCCTATGCGTCTCCAACTCACCTTAACTATAGGGCGGCTATGGCCGCCCTATAATAGTGACAAAGCCCCTGCCTCCCTTGGCTGTCTGGTTTGGGGGCATCTGTTGGAGTGAACAAGGGGGCTGGGTGCCTCTGCAACCTAGTGGATGATAGGCTGGGGTGGTAAGGGGAGGATCTCCTGGCCACCCCCACGTATTTCCTGGCTCAGGGCAATGGACAGTCACATGGTCATCCCAGACACTCATATCCTTTTGGAATCAATGAACAGCAGTTCTGCAGTTACTATACGCTCTACTTCCCTCCCACGGATGCAGAAATCACTCCTAAATCTAGTGAAAGAAACAGAGAGATCTGAGCTGGGCCGGGAAATGTGAGAAGCAGTCAGCCATTCATCCCCTCTCGTTCAGTTAAGAACAGATAATCTAAGGGATTGATATGATATGATAGTTTATTCATATAGCGCCTATACACAATGTGTTTCAAAGCACTTCAAGGCAAAAGAGGGAACAAGGGAAAATACGACGACATTCCTACAGGCCATGGACAGTAAGGATGTGAAATTAACTATTGTACTCGGCCTGACCACATTTCAGATAGTGTAAGTACTAAGACATAGATAAGGAAGGGAGTTGGAGATTGGGAAGGAAATGGAAACAGACAGGCGACTACCGTACTAGGCCTGACGACATTTCTGGTAGAGCCAGAGGAAAACAAAAGGTGAGGGAGAGGGCTGCAGAAAGGGAGGAGAGTGTCAGGGTGCAGGGGGTTGTCAGAGGGAGTCAGGGCGTAGAAAGAAGTCCAGGGCGCAGAAGAACCAGCCCTAAAACTAAACAACCCCAAAGGAACAGCTTCCAGCCTTATAGAAGGCTTCTCTGTCCCTTTTGCAGGCAACAGGCTCACCGGACCACAATTCCCAGCAGCCTCCGGGCCGAGAACTACTTTTCCACTCCCAGGTTGGAAGGGGCTCGCGCACGCGCGAAGAACAAAAGCACTGGGCTTGTGCTAAAACTCCCGACCGGAACGGACGCATCCAGCAGAGCTCCTGCCAACGGGGATCACGTGAGGGGCCACGCCCCCAAGGAACCAGCATTCCGGCCCCTCGCATAATACAGATAAGTGCAGCGAAACTGTAGCAAACGAATTAGAAGCGCAGCCACGGGGGGAGAGTATGGAACCAACCAGGAAGCATTATGTCCCCTGCTAGGGGCAAAAGCTAAGTGCCTGTAACAGTATTTAACCAACGCCGCTTATGGCGACCTCGACCCATCACGACTAACGCGCGCAGCGCTTGTGTAAAAACGCATTGTCAGGCACGTGCAGCAAACTTTGGCAGCATGGAGAGCACTTCCTGATCGCAGCCACGTATGGCAAACTTTGGCAGCACGGGGTGTCTAACAGTTGGACCGCGTGCGGCAAACTTTGGCGGCACGATGGAGCTCATTTCGCTTAAGCCACATGCGGCAAACTTGGGCCGCATGTTCTGAACTCACTCCCAATGATTGGGTATTGTTGAGCTCTGCGAATAGGCGTACCTTAGTGCGCATGTGCATGCACCAACACTAACCTAACCCTCACTGTGGATTAAGTGGATGTTGTATTACCCCTATGTGAGTTAACACAGGTCACTAATACTGAAACTCTTTTGCAGCATTTGAACTGCTCCGAGCTCCGGATCTGAGAGTGCGCAGGCAGGAGGCCAGCACTCAATCACAGAGCTAAGTGCCTTTTGAATCTAGCCTTTTGAATTTACAAAGTAATGTAAAACACAGAGTGTGTGTGTGGGGAGTGTTAGTGCTTTTGTTATTGTCATTTTCTCCGATGTGTTCCCTTGCCTGTCCACATCCCCTCTCCTAACCCTCACTCCGGTTACCCTCTGTTCAAGACCTATCCAACCAACGAGATCCTAACCCTCTTTCCCTGCTGGGGTCTCGGCGGCCTGTGTAAGCCTTGCCTTGCAGGTGCCCTAACCGCAGTGGGGGTGGTTGGTTCGCGCCACTCCTGCACCTGGACTTTGGAGCCGTGACAGAGAGGAACAAAACAAGCGACTATCGTACTAGGCCTGACATTGTTTCATGTAGTGCTGGAGGGAGGGGGGGAGGGGAACAGTAAGGTGATGGGGGAGCGACAGACGAGGTTGCTATCATACTAGGTCCAGGGAATTTTCTGATAGAGTAAGTGCATAGAAGAAAGTAAGTGGAGGAGGGGAGGAGATAGGAAAAGGGAAAGGGGAGGACAGAACAGAGAGTAAGCAGTCAAAAAGAGTGGAGAAGCAAGAGGGGAGAGTGAATACAATTGCAGAAGTCAGTAGTAACACATAATGTGGCAGGTCTGGATACAAGATGAAGATGGGAACAGCATGATTCAGGGCCACCATGAGTACAAGATGCAAAGTAAGTCCAGCATGAGAGTTGAGAAAGGGTGACGCACCATGAATCAATGAAGTCCATAAAATTAAAATCCAGCATTGGCCACAAGGCAGTAATGGTGAAACCAGAATGCATCAGGACAGACTCCTGTGTGCAGGAAGGGGGGCACAAGAGAGCAACACAGGGGACCAGAGAGTGTGGGGATGTCCTTTGGGGACAGAGGGTGTAAGCACATGTTGCTGCATGCTTACCTGCTGTCTTAGCAAGGGGTCAGACCCTGAATCCTCCTGGTCCGAACAGGTCCAAACAGGAATTGCCCTTTTCTTTGACTGCCCTTCGCTTTGGATGCCTGTGCGAGACACACCCTTTATCTAAGAGTTAAGAGCAGGAAGGAAGAGGCAGGGCTAAGAAGGTGGGTGGTGCTTAGACCAGGTGACCTAGATCCACTTACACCTGCTCCTCAGCTGCAAAGGAAAAGAGGATGGAGGGCTCCTTAAGTAGGGAAAAGGGCGGCAAGCAGGAAGGCACCAGGTGGGCGGGGCTTGCTAAGTGGTGAAAAGGAGCAGCAACCAGGAAGGCACCAGGTAGGAGGGGCTTAGGCCAGGTGACCTAGATCCACTTACACCTGCTCCCCAGCTGCCATGGTCACAGTCGCAGTGTAACAAACAGAGAGAGGATCACCCAATTGCAGGGATTGGTCTGCTCAAGTCCCACCTTATAATGGGAAGACATCCTCACAGGTGCATTCCATCAGTTAGTCCCTATATCAGTGACCAACAGACGAAGATGGCGTTGCCAACTTCAAGATGGAGGATGAGGTTCTGCAAGCTGCACTCAAGACTCACACATGCACAGAGAAACACAAATCCCATGCTCCCTATACCAACCCTGCACTCATGGAAGGCAGGCAGGCAGGCAGAGAATAGACCGCTCAAGGGAAGGATAAGCCAATCCCAAGTCCCACACCAGAGCTATCAGCCTTCCTCAGATACTGTTCCCAACAACCCTTCCCCATTCCAAGAAACCTGGGGCTGTATGGAGGGCTGACAAGCTCAGTCTGGCTATGTGGCTGTTGAGAGAAGGAGCTGAAAGGAGTTTAGAGAAGGCTGGAGAATGGAGAAGTAGTCAAGAAGCAGGAAGATACAGGAGCAAGAGCCATGTCTGACGTGGAGTGCACGCCCACTGCAGGAGAAAAAAGGAGCACGGGCAGGAGCAAGGCTGGGGCTGTCGGAGCAATGCTGGAGCACTACCCAGATAGAAGAAAGTCGAGAAGTGACCCAGGAGAATGGCAGAGGAAGCCAACCCAGTTGACACCAGAAAAATGTGGTTTGTGAGTGGTGGCCAAAGAGAAATATGAACAAGAGGGGAACGTGCTTATTCACAGCTCAGCTGGAGATGAGAGTAAGGGAACCCCAAAAAGGAGTTTGCAAAAATAAATACTAGACAGTGGTAGTGAAAAGGGGATATGAAGAGGTGGAAGGTAAAGTTGGCTCACAGGGGGTGGTAGTAGAAATTGAAAACTGGAAGGAGGTAGTAGAAAGTGAACACAAGGAGCCGTAATGAAAAATGGAAACCAGGAGGTGATGGAAGATTGTAAACATTTAGGGGTGGTAGGAGAATGAGCAGACCAGGCAGTGAAAGGAGGAGGTGGACATGGCAGAGTGGTATGAGAAGGGGAACAACTGAAGGAGGGGACAGGTGAGTATTGAGACGAGGGTGGCAAATGTCAGGAAGTGGGTACGTGAATATCAGGAGCCCTTGGGGTCAGGAGTTGGTAGGAACAATTGTAACATTGGCTCTCTTCAGTTCTGTTGCATATGCCAGTATAAGCTCAACATTAGCTCTTCATTTCTTGTTACATATATAAATAATGCCAACATTAGCTCAACATATCATGTTTCTGTTGTTCATGCTATTACTGCTGAAAACCATATGTATGAAGAGATCTATATTCTTGTGAATTGTAATAGAATAGGTGAAGAGGGCCAATGTCGGCATTATTCAGTTATGCAATAAGAAATGACGAATTAACGCTGAGCTAATGCTGGCAGTATCTAAATGCACATGTAATAATGAGATTAATAGTGGTTGTGGCCATTAGTTGTTAAATGTGAAAACAACTGATTGACAATGTAGATTGTTGCATGGATCACAATGGTAAGAATGAATTCGTTCCCAATTGGAGCAAGAAGTCTCTGGGAAGAATGGGTTAAGCAACATATAGACTATGAAACTAAACATATAAATATGTATCTTATTTTTTTTTAAAATGCATGTACCCTAAAACCTTACATTTGTGCGTTTGTTAATTCGTATATGTACAATAGAGCAGAAGCAGAAGCATATCCAAATCTAATAAAAATATATGTTGTTATAGTTCAACACATTAGGTTAAGCTGTTTATGTATTGGTAAAAGGTGGGACTCAAGTGGGGCGCTATTTGCAGGACTATAGGGCACACGGCCTCATTATTTGCAATGGATCAATATGTTTGAGTGCGCAGCAAGTGGTGAAGTGCCCTTAAACATTTCCCGGGGTTCTCTTTAGTAACTGGAGGCTATTTTAGTACTTCATGAATGCTTCAGCGACTTGGCACACTGGCAGCAAATCCCATGGCATTCTTGCAAGAAGAGCTTGCTGAAAACGGAAATATTGGGCAAAATGGCATAACCCCCGAACTGAGTGATATCTCTCAGCGGATTGGATGAAAACAGGGGTCTTGTGCAAGATATTGAAAAATGTGGCTGAAGCACAAGTTCGGCCATGTTTTTCAAACCCAGCTATTAATGCAGAGAAGATCGTTAAGGGCTCACATTCCTGCCACCACCAAAGGGCAGGGAGAAAAAAGTGTCACTTAACATCTGACGCTAAATGCGTTTTAGTTTTCCTTTTTATGAGGTTGTCTTCTGGAGATGCAATGCGGGCCTGGGACTAGTGAGACACAGAATCCATCCCTGCAAATTCTCCTGAGTAAAACGACACCAGCAGCTGCTCCATAACTCGTTCGCTGGGAGGTTCTGGGGTGTGCCGAAAAGGATTTAAATAGGACAGTATGGAAGGCATGCCTGCAGGGGACTGACTGATCACCAGAAGCTCAAGGAGCGTTTCAGGAGTAGAGATGGCTTGTTAAAAAAAAAAACTAAAGAGGCACATTTCTGATCTCGATCCCAAAACTTGATATAGATCTGTTTTATTTGATGAATGTATTTTGTAGCACAGCACTCACATACAAGGTACTCCAGAGTGGTATGGCAAAAGAGAGAAAACAAAAGGGCAGGAAGCATCAGTGGGTACAGCATCGAAGGGGGAAACAAATAAGCGTGTTTGAAAGTATAATTTATCTGGAAAACAACAGAGTTTCTTCAGAGTTCTTACACTGTTGCAGAGAGGACACAACGGCTAAATGGGAAGTAGACACACATCTTAACATGGACAGAGACCACAACAACATGCACAATTGGAAGTGGCGTCTATTTTAAGGGGATGTTCTCAGTGATAAAGGCGTTCAGTAAAGATGTGCCATGATGGAGTGGACGATTTCTTAGTATTCCTATTGGACCAGTGGGGCTTTGGGGATTGTGATTTGAGACTTGTGAGTTAGGTGAACCATGAGATATTCAAAGACAAGCCTAGTTAGTCTGCTGCCAGAGCCGAGGGACTGCAATTAGCCGGCCTCCTGCTCACACTCACAGGGTGCCTTCCCTTCCCCTCTTTTGAGCCAGGTAGGAGCAATTCTGAAAGCTCTGAGACCGGATATTTTGACTCGATATTCCAGCTTCAAGAAAAACAGATTGATGTATTTGCAAATATAGATATCGGATGAAGTGTCAATGTTAATCAGGGAGTTGACATCAAGGAGGAGTTTCAGGACCATTCCGAAGAATGAGTATGCAGGCCTAGTAGCTCTATAGGCGTACAGAACACCACTAAGTGCACCTGAGCAGTTCAGTGGCTCACTGGGTCAAGCGGCTCTGAAACAAAACTGAAATGTGTAAAAATATTGTTTAAACTGCTCGGATTTCATACATTTGCCTCCCAGTCATTGCTCCCAATTCTTGGCTCAAACCCCTTTGTTCGAAAGAGGAATACCATGTTCCCAGTAACATGTGGTGCAGGAAAGTCTTGGTTGTTAGTTTTTAAGGTCACATGAAATTGAATCAAAGTGTTCTGATTTTATGAGAGCCCATTGCCAGCACCACAGTGTGCCCAATACTGGGGATTGTAGAGGGCCCTGAGGCTCCCCAAATTGGGTCCGGATTCACAAGAGCTTCCATACCACAATTTGATTTGTAGACTGCTCAATTGATATCCGCTGATCGTCACGTGCTATTAGTTTAATCCTCTATTGCTCTCATTTGCGCTGCCAGTGGGTCGTTTTTGTAGTCGGAACTGTCAGTCCCTGTTCCAAGTTTAACTGAACATATTTTGAGATGGCAACTTGCGTAAGCTTTTGAGGTCCCATAGACTCTTGGTGTTCAAAGGATAAAGTGAGCAATATTTAAAACGCTATTAACACAGCAGCGAACCTTTTATCTGCACTTTAAGTTTGATCGCAAAAGAATTTTCTTTGAGGTTCTAGGGGTTTTGTCTCCACTCTCCTCCATGTTAAATCAAACATTGCCTTTCAAATATGTTGACTGAGGTCTTTGTAAATTCAACTGTAATTGTTCAAGAATTCGATTCCTTTAAGCTAATGGCATTTTTCCTATCCAGAAGGTCACTGTTTAGGACTTGGTGTTAATTTTTTGCGTATAGCTGTCTTACTGCTGTAATTAGCTTTGTCATAGATTCTACTTATTTTGACACAGAGGTACTCAGTTTGTGCCTTTTCGTCTCCCTAGATGGGTCGATCCAGGATTGTTGCTTTCCTAACCCAAATGCTGTCCCTTACATTGAGCAAAGATTTGGGCCACATTATGAGTTGGGCAGTAAACAGGCGCTATTTCCACCGAGCGAGGTCCGTGGCGCAAATAGCGCTGTATCACAAGTATGCATGCACACGCACACATTAACGCTAATTGCGCTGGGTGGAAACAGTGCCGGAAAGCGAGCTACTGCCCGAAAACCCAGTGCCAATAGCGCTACCATTGCCGGCGCTATTACCGCCGGCAGGAAATGCGTCGCCGCTGGGACAGGAAGCACTCCAGTCGAAAATCACAATCCATCAAAAATCAGAGCGCCTGGCAGCCATCCAAACTTCTAGAGCATCTGAAATGCCACAGGAGAGGGCAAGGGGGAAGGCAGCCCAAGATCGCCTGTGCAAGCCCGAATTCAGGGAGGCAGAGCTCACTGTCTTGGTGGATGAGGTTGTGGCCCACCATGCGGCGCTCTATGGTGCCAGGCAGAGGAAGACATCATCCCAGCGCTGCACCCAAATCTGGCAGTCGGTGAGCCAGAAGGTGTCGGCAGTCGGCTGCGTCCCCCAGGATGGGGAGGACTGCCACAAAAGGTGGAATGACCTGGGTGTGCGGGTCTGGGGACTCGTGTTCCAGCACAGACTGGACAGTCTCGACACAGGGGGAGTCTCACCTTCTGTACTTGACCTCATGCCCTGGGAAGAGAGATGAATTAGATCTATCGAGTCCCACACCGCCTTCCGCAAGGCCCTAAAAACAAGGCTCTTTGTCTAAAGAGGCTAATCTTTTTGTATAATGTCTCCACTCCTGCTATAACTTGAACTCAACATACTCTGTATTGTATAACATTGTACCCAGTAACTCAACTGTATAAATAACTGTATGTTAAGCTTCACACATTGGGCCGCTTAGTGTAACCCACAAGCAAGCCTCCTTAAGTATTCTTATAGCGCCTCGTTGCCTAGATGGCTGCAGTGCGCTTTATAAATCCAAAATAAATAAATAAATGAAGTACAGTCATGGACATGGAGGGTATCGAAGGAGTTGGAGGAGCTGAGATGAGAGCTAGCAGCCAGAAGGCAGAAGGTGAGTCAAAAATCCCCACCGTCAATTTGCATGTAACTACAACAGCCAAGCACAGCATCCCCCAGTGGAACGACCCATGAGCCGGGCACTGCGATTGGGGGCAGTGCGAGGGAGCCACTACAGGCACATACCACAGCACCAATCTGCCAGTGCACCAAGGCCACCTCTGTGAGCTGGAGCATGGGGAGGGCAGCCAAAGGACACATCCAAGCTCCATGCACCACACAGCCATGGCAGAGGCACAGCGGTGTCCCATTAGCACCTAGCAGTGAAAAGTACTAGACCCACCCGCCCCCATCATCACATGTAACTATGAAGTTGGGCATGGCGATCAGATGCATGCAAGTGAAGCAATAGCCAGGCCAGCAATGTACGCCTGCCATTCCACCATGGCCAAATGCAATCCCCCAATGTGCCCCCCTTCCCAGCACGTGTCCCCATCATTGCCAACCCACTATCAAACGCAACCAGACCAGGCCCGTGCATCAGTCCGACGGCCCGGGACCAGACCCATCACCATGTATTTACCGTTGTATATGCCGAAACATGTATGGGATTGTGTCCCAACACCATCTCCTATGTCCTGTACAGGCACACACGCATCTCCTGAGAATCCCAGTGATTTGACCGAATGACAAAGTATCGAGGCTGAAATATCCGAAAACAAAGTGTTCGAATGACCAAAAGTTCGAACACTTTGTTTTCGGACATTTCAGCCCCAATAATGTGTTAAAACACACATTCTCTCACACACACACACGCCCACAACACACCCACAACACACCCATAACACCCCCCAGCATACCCCCACCCACACCACCAACATAAAGAAACCCCACTTACCTTCACCTTCACGCTGGTTCTGCAGCGCCAGTTCCCTTTCACTTCTGTGATTGGGAACTGGCGCTGCAGGGTCCTTTTCTTTTCTTGTTTTTTTTTTTCTCGGACGGCTGCGGGGGTGTCCCCCGCAGCCCCTGCTCACTATACAATAAAGTATAGTGAGCGGGGCAATGCGGGGGACACCCCCGCATCCTCTGTTTTTTTTTTAATGCTACACCAGAGGATCAAACTTTTGGTGTTCGATCCTTTGGTGGTAGCATTTTTTGAACTTTTGGTCGTTTCGACCTTTTTTATTCGATCATTTCAACCTAAACCTCTCCTGAGGCCTCAAAGGACGAGGATGCTGCAGGGCCATCTACACGTGAACCCTCCCATGCCACCGCCAGCAACACCACCCCTCATAGGGGGTGACAATCTACCCCTAGGTGCAAGACGCACCACACCACACCCTGCCGCGGCAGGGTCACACCTACACCAGCAACCCAGCCTGCCAGGAGCATGCCAGTTGCCACTGAGGATGTCAAAAGTCTCTTTCTTTCTCACCTTTTTCTCCTTGCTTGCGTTTTTCCAGGATGAGGCTTCTTTCTTTTTCACCGACCGTGACTTGTACAGGCTGGAACGCGAGTCCACGGGTTCCAGCTTGGAAGCCGAAGCGCAGGATGGATTCAAGACCGGTTACTTCACAGGTAAGTGTTCTTGCTTGCTAATGCTGTTCTTGTTCTTCCAGGTTATTAATGGAATCCGGATCTAGGGCTTCAGGACCGGGCCGCCAGAGAAGCAGATGAGCAGAAGCTGGACATGGTGAGCGTTACGCTGCAGGAGTGCAGAATGACACAAAGCGTGTTCTGCTGTTTGGGTGTGGTTTAAATAGCCCAGGTAAAGTAGTTCCAGGCCAAGTAGTTCCAGGCCCAGCCACACCCAAAACACTACACCTTATGGCTTGGTTCTAAAGAATTGAGCTGTGTAATAGGCCTTCGTGTTGGATTAAGGTCCAAAACTGGTATTGGTTTATTCCTGATAATGAGGCTGGCTCCAAAGGTGCCAGGACTGACTCCAAGTATGTTTTGATGAAGTTTTAAAGCCCTTGGGGCCAGTGTGAAGGGCTTTAGCCCCACTGCTGCCAGGGGGCTGTTATACCTCAGGGGGTCAGGGGCATGGATCGTGACAGCACTCCCCCCTAAGGCCCCTCTCAAGGTATTTCCTCCGTCTGGCCCTGGTTTGGTCAGATGGTTCCGATGAAATCGTCTTACCAGGCGTGGCTCATGGATGTGCTCGCTAGGCTCCCATGTCCTGTCCTGAGGGCTGTATCCCTTCCAGTCCACTAAGTAGTATAACTTGGACCTGGTGAGTTTAGAATCTAGGATTTCCTTGACTTCAAATTCGGGTTCTCCATCAACCAGTACCGGATTTGGTGGTGTTTTGACCCGAGTTCCAGGCTGAACAGGTTTTAAGAGTGACACATGGAATACGGGATGGATCTGCATATTTGGTGGTAAAGCTAGTTTTACTGCCACAGGATTTATAATAGCCTTGATGGTATAGGGCCCTAGATATCCGGGACGAAATGTTTGAGTTCCTCTTATGGGCAAGTCCCGAGACGCCGACCAGACTTCGTCTCCGACTTGGTAGTCTGGGGCTTTTCTTCGGTGTTGATCAAAGAATCTTTTCTGTCTTTCTTTGGCTTGGATCAAGTGTTCTGCTGCCTTTTTGAAGGCTTGAGTGATGGTCGTATGTAAAGTCTTCACCGCGGGTATTTCCAAGGCCATGGGGGTATCGAATTCAGAAGTACGTGGGTGCCTTCCATATACAGTATAGAATGGACTCTGTCTAGTACTGGTGTGTAGCGAGTTGTTGTAGGCATATTCGGCTATCCACAGCACATCCTTCGAGCTTTCTTCCACTTGATGTAACATGCACCATAGGTATCGCTCTAGTGTCTGATTCGTCCACTCCATTTCGCCATCAGTTTGGGGATGATGACTAGTGGACAGACGAATATCGATTTGGGCAATTGCCCAACTCCTCCTCCAGACGTTAGACACGAACTGACTCCCTCAGTCAGAAATCAGTACGGAGGGGAAACCATGTAATCGTACGATTTGCTCTAAAAACACCTTTGCCAGACTGGATGCATTTGGTAGACCCTTAAGCGGAATGAAATGTGCCATTTTAGAGAATAGGTCAACAACCACTAGGATAGTGTTGAACCCTTGACATGGAGGCAGATCTGTGATGAAATCGAGGGAGAGTGTGTGCCAAGGTGCAGGTGGAATTTCCAGGGGTTGAAGAAGGCCCACAGGTCTTTGTTTCTGGGATTTATTCTGTGCACAAATGCCACATGACAGAATAAACTGCGTAATGTCCTTTCGCCAGGTTGGCCACCAATAATTTCTTTTCACCTTGACTAGGGTATTGGCAATTCCTGGATGTCCTTCTATCAGGGGGTCGTGATAACCAGAAATTACTTGTTTTTGTAGTGCCTTATTCGGTAGATATAAACGCCCTCTGAAATACGGGAGTTGGTTCTTTGTTGTGTAATGCTTACCTTGAGTGGTCCAGTCTTGTAGATAGGGCATCAGCTTTTCCATTCTAGACTTGAGGTATTGTAGGTTGCGATGGTCGGTGATTACTGTGATGGTATGTCTGGCACATAGGAGGTAATGCTGCCAAGCCTTAAAGGCTACTTTGATACTTAGGAGTTCCTTGCCTGTTATTGCATAGTTAAGTTCAGGTGTAGTAAATTTTCACGACCAAAAGGCCAGGGGATGTAACTGGCCTGTTTCGGGATCCCTTTGGGAAAGACCATCCCCCATTGCCATGCTGGAGGCATCTGTTTCCACTACATATGGGAGATCTGGGAGAGGGTGTTGTAGCACCGGGGCTGAGGTAAATCTTTTCTTGAGTTCCTGGAAGGCCTTTTTCGCCTCTTCTGTCCATTGAAACAGTTTGTTGTTTTTTCGTAATAAAGAAGTGATCGGGTGCACAATCTGGGAGAATCCCGGGATGAATCAGCGATAAAAGTTTGCAAAGCCGAGCATACTTTGGACACCTTTTTTCTGTAGATGGTGATGGCCAGTTAAGGATGGCGTCTACTTTTTGCATATCCATCCGGACGCCTCTGCGAGTGAGGATAAAACCAAGGAACTCAACTTCGGTGACATGGAAGGAGCATTTTTCAAGTTTGGCGTATAGCTGGTGTTGTCGGAGTTTTGCAAGGACGGAGCAAACGTGCCTGACATGATTCTGTTTAGAAGAGGAGTATACCAAGGTGTCGTCGATGTAAACTGTAAACTAGGGCACATATGTCGATCAAATCCCGTAGTACATCGTTCATGAAGTACTGGGACAGGGCAGGAGTTGTAACGCTCACCTGACTCCCACGGGGGCGCTGGCCTGGTTCGCGCTGCTGTGACCTCGTCTAAGGTGATGCGCAGGGTTCGGAAGACGGACTGGACCGGGCCCCAGATCTGGCTTGTCTGACTCGCAGAAGTATCCTTCTGTAGGTGAGAATAGGGGGTTAAATGTCTGCGGGGTAATGCAATCGGCCTCCCCCTTACCCCTCCCACCCTCCTCAAAACCCTTCTGTGCTTCCCCGTAGCATCTCACCTTAGGGTCTGGAAGGACGAGCTCTCCATCCTGCTTCTGATGCAGGGGCGCGTTGGTATCCAGTTACGTCACTGGATTTTCGGATGGGTGAGAACCAAACTTGCTTGGCTTCCAGGTAAGTTTTTCTATAAGTGGTTCCCCTTGTGTCCATGCATTAATGTTCTAATGCTAGTGTCTTTTTCCCCCTTAGGGGCCGGGGTCCGAAAATGCCTGGATGCGGTGCGGACCCAAAATGAAAAGGGAATGACCCAACAGGTAAGTCTTGACATGGAGTTTTAGCTTCCCTTTTCCCTTCTTTCTCTCACCATTGTTCTTGTCTTTTTCTCCCTAGGCGCGGGGGCGCGACTGCGAATCTGGATGGTCGCTGCTGAACATGGAGGCGCCCTGTAAAGGTGAGTAGAATGCGGCGCTGCAGCGATCGATGCGATGTGCTTTTAAAAATAAATGTCTTCCTTTTCAGGATTGTCGGCGAAATGTCTCTGGGATGCAGATTTAGCAGGTGAGGCCTTTTCCTTCTTCTGTTCTCTTGTTCCCTTCCTTTGCAGGTGATTCTGGATGCTGGCAGGTGTGGCAGAAGTCAAGATGCAGGAGCAGACACGGTGAGCGTGCAGCTGCTAGATGCAGAACAACGCGAAGTACGTGTGGCTGATCGGGTGTGGTTTAAATAGCCTTGGAAGAAGTTCCTAGAATGTGTCCTTCCTCCAATCAGGTATGTATCCTTCCCTGACCACGCCCGGGTGGTAAATGAGTCCCACAGGTAAAGTAGGTCCTTTCAGGCCTCAAGGAGGCCGGGGTTCTGCAGCATGGTCTGCATCAGGTAAGTGCACCCAAACACTTTCATAATGAGCCTGGCGCCTATGGCGCCAGGACTGACGTTTTCTATGGGCCTGGCGCCATAGGCGCCAGGACGCTGTCCAAAGGGCCCCTATATAAGGGTTGCTGGGACCTTCCCCGGGGACTTGATGTCCGCTTTCGGGGACGCAGGGCCTGAGCCGGCTCCCCGGGAGTGGGCATCGTGACAGGAGTGTTGCAAAGCCCAAAGGGTATCACCTGGTATTCGTACAGCCCAAACTTAGTACAAAAGGCGGTCTTTCATTCATCTCCTTTCTTTACATGCACGAGATGGTATGCCCCCCTAAGGTCCAATTTGGTGTAAATTTGGGCATCCTTGACTTGGTCCAGCAGTTCTGGTATAAGGGGTAGAGGATAATGGTTTTTAACTGTTACCTGGTTTAGTGCGCGGTAGTCAATGCATGTTCTCAAGTCCCCATCCTTCTTGGGTACGAAGAATAGGGGCGAGGCTGCCGGGTATTTGGACGGGCGGATAAAACCGTTTGCCAGGTATTGGTCCAGATATGATTTCAAGGGGAGATTTTCAGGTTTGGTGAGTGCATAAATTCCAACTACACGGGATTTGTACACCAGGTACGAGGTCGATCTCACAGTCATATGGCCTGTGAGCGGGTAAGGTATTAGCCTGATCTTTTTGCGTGGTAGTGTACTTGTTACACCTAGTACCAATGCCTCTTTATCTTGGACATGTGTCCCTGGGTCAGATGATGGCATTTCCACTTGGTAGCACGCATCAACACACTCATTGGAGAAGGTACATTTTTTGACTCACAAGTCGATGTTAGGGTTGTGATTCACCAACCACGGCATCCCTAGAATCACCCGGAACTGAGGGGCCTTGATTAGGTCGAAGGCAATGGCTTCCCGATGTCCGTCTTGGTACAGAAGGATCAATTCTGCTGTGCGTTGAGTTACAGGACCAGAAGCTATCTCTGTGCCGTTGACAGTGGTGACCTTCTCAATTGTCATTTCTGACAGAGGGGAAGCCCCATCTTGTTGCCAGGCCTTGGTCTATGTAGTTACCAACGGCTCCACTGTCTATGTATGCCTCCACAGCATACGCCCATTGTTGGTGACTGATCAAAATCACAGGCAGGGCAAGGTGTGAGGTCTGTGGGTCTTTTCCTTCGCTCGACAAATGGACCTCTACGCTTGCCGGGCCTGGAAGTTTTCCGACTCTTATTCCCCTCCTTCTTTCTCTGTAGCTCTGTAGCTCCAACTGGTCTCTTAGAGGGTTTTAATTGCTGTTGTCTGCTTTTGTCTCTTTTGGCCTTGGTTAATGGGCTCCGTACCCCCCCAATTTGCATGGGTTCTGAAGTGTTTTCTGATGAACGCGGACTGTTCTCCTTTGAGCGTACATACACAGTCCGATTCTCCGTTCTGGCTCGATCTGTCCTTCGATCTTGCAGCCTGTGGTCTAGCTGCACCACTAGGTTGATGAACTCTGCACAGTCTTTTGGCAGGTTTACCACCTGAGCTAGGACTTCTTTCAATTCCCCCCATAATCCTCAATGGAATAACGTTGTTCGTTTCTCTTCAGGCCACCCAGTTTCAACGACAAGTCTGTTAAAAGTGGTGATATATGTTAACAAATCTTGGCTGCCTTGGCGGAGGGACAGAAGTTCCTTATCCAGAGCTTGGCCCTGGGTATGTCAGGCGAACAGCTTCTCCATCTCCTGTTGAAACCCCCTGAAATCCCGCAGGAGTGGGTCATCCTGGGTTACTAACGGTGTGGACCAATCCGCGGCACTGCCACTCAGATATGCCACTGGTTCATGAATACTGCATATTTTCTTGGGTCCCCCGTAAAACGTTCCGGTGGGGCCAAAGGAACTGCCCCAGGGAGCACCACCTGCACTGGATTGACGGATGTGGCGGGAACCGACGGAATACTTCCTGGCAATGGAGCCTGGCCAGCCTGTGTTTGGAGCAATTGTCTGGCTAATTCATCGGTGCGATCCTTGGTGACAAACAACTCCCTCCTAAGGGCGTTGGTTTCTTGCTGGGCGGAGTTCACCTCGGCCCGTAATTCTCCCAGTAACTGGGCTAGTTGATCGGTCTCTGATGTTTCCATGACTCCCAGGTGGATGTTTTAATTGAGGTTTTGCGTTCTGTTACGCTCATCTGGGGGCGCCACACGATACTGGGTGGAGGTGTAAGTGATATCCCGGACCCCTCTCCCCTTGGTTATGTGCCAGATGTTGGGTAGCACCTATAACAGGAGAATGGAGGGTTAAGATACTGGTTCTGTGATGGGTGGACTCCCACCTCCGTCTGGTCCAAATCCCCTCCTTTGCGGTTATTGCTCACCTTAGGTTTTTGTGCATTGAACTCTCCATCCTGCGTCTCTGTGCAGGGGCGCGTGGTTGGTGCGGGCGTTCCGTGGACCTAGTTGGTCCGTGTGCCCTTATGTCAGATCCAGACCGGCTGTGACTCCGACTCTGCTTGCTGTCTTCCAGGTGAAGTCATAATGTCTTTTCCGTCTTCATTCTGTCTCTTTCGTTCCCTCTGTTTTCTCTGTCTTCTCGGCATCTTGCTCCACTACGCTGTTCCCTAACAATGTCTCTTTTTGTTTTCACACGGATGGTTGCGATCTTGGAGTTGCTGCGCCAACGGCGAAGACCACAGTGAGTTATTGAAGTACGGAGCACTGCGCTGTTTATTGGTGTTAATTGCTAACCTGTGTTCTCTTCTCTTCTTTGTACCGGTTATGGTGATGTTCCGAAGTGATGAGCGATCGAAGCGCTGCTTGCCCAGGTAAGTGCTTTGTTAATGCTGACCTTGTTCCTTCTCCCTTGCAGGTTGCGGCGAAACCCAGAGATGGGCGAGGGAAGAGAAGCGCAGGGTGCTGCCAGGACTCGCTGCTTGCCCAGGTAAGAATTGTTATTAATGCTGTCCTTGTTTCTTTACCTTTGCAGGTTGCGGCGAACTCCGGAGATGGGCGAGTTAAGCGAAAAGCAGGAAGGATTCAAGACCGGTTACTTCACAGGTAAATGTTCTTGCTTGCTAATGCTGTTCTTGTTCTTCCAGGTTATTAATGGAATAAGGATCGAGGGCTTCAGGATCGGGCCGCCAGAGAAGCAGATGAGCAGGAGCTGGACACGGTGAGCATTACGCTTTAGGAGTGCAGATTAACACAAAGCATGTTCTGCTTTTTGGGTGTGGTTTAAATAGCCCAGGTAAAGTAGTTCCATGCCTAATAGTTCCAGGCCCAGCCACACCCAAAACACTAGACCGCATGGCTTGGTTCTAAAGAACTGAGCTGTGTAAAAGGCCTTCATGTTGGATTAAGGTCCAAAACTGGTATTGTTTTGTTCCCGATAATGAGCCTGGAGCCAAAGGCGCCAGGACTGACTCCAAGCATGTTTTGATGGAGTTTAAAGGGCCTTGGGGCCAGTGTGAAGGGCTTTAGTCCCACTGCTGCCAGGGGGCTGTTATACCTGAGGGGGTCAGGGGCATGGATCGTGACAACCGGGTACTGGGTTCCAGAAATAGGGAATTACCGGGCCATGGCGACTTTAGCGGGCCCAGTAATTCCCATTCTCTGGACTCGGACCCGGTACATCCCCATTCCCATTTGAGCCCCCATAGGGCTCAATGGGAATGGGGAGGATGCTAACAACGGGCCCGTTAATGACGGCCCGTTGTTAGCATCCTGGTCTGCTAGCGGATCCCGCTCTGCATGTCTGGTCTGGCCAGGCGTCCAAAGCGGGACCCGCTGCAGACCTCGTAATGTGGCGACCCGGAATTAATGGTGCCGGTCCCTTACCGGCACCGTTCATTTCGTGGCCGCCTACCGTGTAATGAGGCTCACTGTCTTTGTGATCCACCATTTGCAAAGACTATGGACCTCATTAGAGTTCAGTGGGGTGGTACACATGTGCCAGTAATTCCATTACTGGGAACACCCTATGGAATCCCTCCTCAGGACTCGCGGCACACTAAACCAAAACATTTATATAGATTATAAGAAGTTACATTCTTTTTTGAATAATGCTTAAGACATAAATTTGTAAAAGATTGTTCTCTTTTTTTTATATTTCATACATAACATGGGCAGTTGCATGAAGACAGATGCAAGCTAAACCAATGCATTTCGGACTCAAGTTCCTTCATCAGGACAAGCTGTAAACAACACATATGAAAATCAATAATCTCAAAAAGATACTAAGACATAAAGTCATACAGAACTCCCAAAACATATACAAAATGTGAATACAATTTATTCCACCATACCTGTCTTCACAGTCATGGGTGCACTATCTATAGTGACATAAAATATACACAGGTAAGCCAAACTGATTCAAGCTGAACTCAAATTAATTAATGCTACTTTTTTGGCAGTAATGGAATTGCTGCCACTTTTACCACAGCAACGAATTTCGAGTTTGGTGGTAAAGTGGAGGATTCATCTATAGAAAAAATCAAGAAGTACTTCCTTCACTTAGCCTCTAGTAATTGGCAGATTGAATGCATGGAATTACCGCTCAATGTAAATGCACCACAGAATCCAGAGGAGTCTTACAGGGATTTACACTGCCATATCACCACTTCTGATCCTGTGGCAATGCCACGGGCCGAGTAGCAGTAACAGGAAATCATTATGGTGGATTTGCTGTGAAACTCGCAATGAGGCCCGATATGTATTGTGATCGAACAAGTTCTTTATCATGCCACCAAATCTAAAATTTTGAAAGAGGTTGCTGTGATTTACCACAGGCAACTGGTTATAGATAAGTGTGAATGAGTGTAGTAAAGAAAGGTGGACAGGGCTAAACATGCCACTAGGTTAAATAAACTTTGTTCTGCCAATAGTGAACTTTCAAGTAACCTCTCATTTTGCGAATTGCTCCCCAAAAGAAGGAATCTGATTGGCCCACCAGAAAGTCATGCTGACTGAGAGAAGATGAAGCTGAAGGAGTATGCAAGGGAGAATTTTAGACAGGGTTCATCTGTTGGACTCAACTCGATGTGGATAATTTGCAGGGGTAGCACACATGAGATTAGAAGAATTAGAGAAAGTAACAGGACTTGTAGCAGAGTTGCAGCTGACCAATCGAGATGCAAAATTAGGAGAAGTGCATGTTATCGAAGACTTAGGCAGTATTAGGCAAGTGTGTTTATATGGCTAATTTCCAAGATGTAGGTCGTAGGATCGAGTGGGTTATTGCTATTGTGGAGTGTAAGATTACTTAAATGAACAGCTGACATTTATCTGTGATCAGGTCAGAAACCAGTCCTGACCAGGAGCACTGAAGGAAGACTCAGGAATCCAAAAGATGCTGTGGTCATGTGGGTTCAGAATCTGGCATTGTGACATTGAAGCAGCTTGATGCTTCTTCAAGGCACATGGGCCCCTTAAAAGGGACATGAGCTCCAATGTGTCAATCAATGACTGGCACGCTGTAAATGGAAAAGGGTTGCACACCAAGGTATTTTGGAAATGTATGTCCCAGAAGGCATGAATCGCTACATGGTAAGTGTACCCTAACTGAAACCTGAGCTGTAAATCGGGATTGGGGAGCATTGGATTTGGTGGCCGAAGGAATCTCTGCAGTCACGCTGTGCCATGAAAGTAAAAACTGGTCAAAAAATGAATGTCAAAGGCCGGGTCTGATTGGAAGGAGGCGCTAAGGGACTATTGCTGAACACTATCCAAATGTTTCTTCTGTTCATGTATGCAAAAGAGATACTGGACTTAGAGTTTTACACTCATAACAATGACTGAGAAGCATGATGTGTTTTGGATCCCTGAAATAAATTATTAAGTTTGTTTACAATATATTAAATTTGATTGGGCTATTATTATTCCCTTCCAATTAGACAACCTTTAGACATTGGTGCCAAAAATACAAAAACAATCTTATGTGATTTAAAATCTATATGTAATAGAAGCAACAATTAATCATGAAACTGATGCCTTTCAATTAACCTCATCGAGCAGTTACTTTAGGCACTACTTTTGGTTTGATGTGCCATGCAATCAAATGTATAATCCTGCCTGTTTTTACCATAGTTATAGTACTCATTCCCTCATTCTGACGTTTCTGGTGCTGCCTTCGGAAACAATCATGAGCACTCCCTCTGCATTTTTATTTATTTATTTAACATGTGTAGAGTGCACCAAACCTGTGGGTATCTGGGCGCTGGGAAGCAGGTACTGCGGTACAGTCAAGAATAGAAAACATAAGTTTGGCATATATTATATTGTACATATTTACAGACATAGGATAATTTACAGATACATTGGACCCGTAAGTATAATAATCAGTAATATTTACATGTGCAATCTTATTCACATAAGTAATTTACGAATGAAGTAGAGGAGAAGTATTCACATTAGCATAATGTATAGTGAATATACTGTAGGCAATGAGGCAAGCTAATTAGGAACTGTTTCCTCTAATGTTGAATAGTACAGAGCCTAAATATCTGAACACTGATAGTGATGTGGAAGAACAAGACAAGGTTTGAGATGAAATTCTATAGAATATCTAAATGGAGTATCTGAAACGACATAGGTGTGGTGCTTGCACATACACATTAAAACCCATTGATAATATTGGAAATATCCGAGTAATACTAACTGTGTGGAGGTTGCAAGATCACGCAAGGGATGAGAAATACAAAATAAATTTAATGTGTGCCAGAAAACACAAGAGGGGAGCTGCTGAAGTCGTCAGTGTTCTATTTCTGTATGAGCCATAAAGAGAGCAAAACAGCTGCCAAAATTCATTAGTGATGCAGCAACTGCTGCATGTTTTGCAGGAGGCATGGTTTGAACTTTGATGAGTTTGCCTGCACATGATGGCCCGTAAGGTTTTGTGGGTAAGATGCAGGATTCTGGCAAGGGCAAAGGTTGCCCAGTTTCAGGCTCTTCTTCATCAAAGAAGGAGTTCAACAGTGTAGAGGACTGGAATGAGAATCACGTGATCACTGGGTGTCAGATCAGTCTTTATTATGTGGAATGGAAAGAGGCAGTGGTCTGAATGAAGTGAGTAGGCAGAGGAGGAATGTACTTGGCTCGAATGGTGCTGTAATGCCATGCCTCCAAGATAAGTGGAAGCACAGTTAGGATTGTCATTGCTAATGTAACCATTTGAATGTATCATACTGATTTTATGTATAAGGCTCATTGTGCAAATACCTACAAATAAAAAAGGTCTGTGTGTTCGGGCCACGTTTTCAGAATGGGGATACTCTGCCAGTTTTCCCATCCGTTCCCGCATAGCTGTACAGAAGCAAACCATGTCTCTCCATTTGGTGCGTGGTTTCTCTTTTGGATTACCTGGGGATGAGATGTGGGTTTCTACACAGGCAAATTGTGTTTTTCTGTAGACACCAAAAGCTGATAGGGTGGTTTCATGGAAGGGGTATCCTTTTCCTTTGAGGACTAGGGAAGAGGCGGAAAGCAAAGCATCAAGATCCTAACATAAACATGTTTCACTCCATAGTATAACAAATCATTGGTGGCAGTGGGTGGTATAGTAGCTCAGACTGTCCCCCTCTTTGCATCATGCAGGAGTTCAGAGGTGCATAAGCAAACTATGCCCTCCATCAGACAGTGCAACATTTGCAACTTTTTTGACATTTCTTTATTATAACTTGGATCATGTATTACAGATATTTGCAGCACATTGGGTCTAAAGCTACATCACTACATCCACGTGTAGCTTGATGTTACAACTACATCCAAGTTTAAGCTTGTGTCATGGTTGAAGTTCACGTTGGTCAAGTGTTACAACATGAAGCGTCCTCAACAATGTCAATAAGCACTCCCACTCCCTTAACTCCTTCCCACCTCTCTCCCCACCCAGCCATAGAACTATACAGGTGCTTTGGTCAGGTTTTGGAAGGCTGGATAAACGTAAAAGTGGATAAACGTAAAAGTGAATGTCATCTCCATTTTTACAGTGGAGAACTGGTAATTAGAAAAGGAGACATGAGGAAGAGGATAAGACATCTTAAATAACGTTTGACTTGTAATGGAATTTAGATTGTAAACATTGTATTTGTTATTAAAGGTTGAATGATTTTAACCATATAATAATACAAAGAAAAAAAAAATGGGTCAAGCATGAAACTCTCCTTAGTCGCATGTTGATTGTCTCTTTCAGCACTCAGGGGTGTCCATGGCATCACTCAAATAATTCCTGTAAAGCTGGCAATCACGTTATAGTATGTTTTCCTATGTAGCCTGGGGGTACATTCATGAATGTTTCTCATCTGCGGTGATGGGAGGGTACAGTGGATTACATGGAATATAGTTCCAGTTCTCTGATCCTGCACATGGGGCATTCCAATCACAATCCCGGCTCTTGTTAGGATAGATTTTTCTGCTACAGCTCCTCCCTTTGGGTCATCTTCCCACTTTTCCAGGCTCAGTTCTTCCGGTGCCTTCCACATCATTGCCAAAGATTTAGCAACTCTAAGTGGCTTAGTAGCTTTAGGCACTGAGGACAAATTATTGAAGAAAGAAAAGTTACAATCCTCTTTAGAAATAGGCAATTCTAAACTGATTGATCCTTTTCTTTTTTTTTTATAACTGTCACTTTAAAAGTATAAATAAATAATTGTCTTTCACCAAATACTTCAGTGGTCTTAAAGGAATTGTTTGACTTGTTTTCGAAAAGCTATAAAAGTTAAAATAATTCAGCAGCCACAATGGTTGCATGTGGGTTGACGACCAACAGAGTTTGAGCACAGACGGGTTGTAGAGAATTGAGATGCCAGCAGTTGAGAGTAGACACAATAGGAGGGCCTAGCAGTAAAGAGCAGCTCCGGCTGCTCTTAAGGCGAATGACTCTTAGGGACTCTGGGTGTTGTATGGAGAGAGGGCAACCAGGAGCAAGCAGAGTCCTAAGTGGAAAAGTTGAGATTGTGTTTGTGAGGATATACAAAGGAGGAAATATAGAAATATGTGAGGAATTGCCATTTGGCAAGGGTGCAAGAGCCCTGGCGTTTTTGATTTTTATTCATTGATAAAATGATGTAGGGGTTTCCATCTAAGAGAGAGTGGTCTGCAAATTAGCAGCTCCATGCCAAAAGCATAGCATACACCTGTGACCTGCTGCTGCATTATCCTGATCTGCAGCGCCTGCTATTCAGTGGCACAGAGCAGGTTCAGAGGTCACAGGACCCCTGTTTGACAGCTGTGCAGGCAGAATAGTCACTGCAGCACACAGGCAGCAATTAAATCTTCACCTCTGTTTCAGACCCTCATCATTATAATAATTCATCAATATGGTGTTAGGATAATATGAGAATATAAGCCATACCTAGGTTTTGGTATGTTGGATGCTGGTTCATATCAGTATTAAAAGTAATATCAGATTTAAAAGCTACCAGTGCCAACCCTGTGAACCCAGACAAGTTATTAACGGCAATGTGGATTCCCGACACATGTGGGTCGGCACTTCATTGAAGGCCTGCCTCTATGGACATCCTAGGAGGTTAGGTAACTCCTCCCTTGCTAGGCCTGGAATCCCCCAGCTGGAGATGGCCTGAGAGCTATGCAGCAAAAGGGCAATTCCATAACAAAGGCCTGTAAATAATAGGGAGTTGTACACCAAAGGACCTCTAAAGTGCATGGCTAGGTAAGGTGGGTTTAGATAGGCAGGCAGAGCAGAACCAATGGGAGGAAGGATACCTCCATCTTAGTTTTCTGCCTCTAATTCCTTCCTGTCCCCTACACTTCATCCACAGCAAAGGGCTTTGGATGTAATACAATAAAGCACAAGTCACGTTATCTTAACAAGGATTGGACCCATTAAAGCAGGCTTGCTTTAAACCAATCATTGGTGGCTAGTTGCCTTTATAAGCAAGGCAGACCCTCTTTATTTAATTCATTCCTGGACTGCAAGACATGTTTGTTTGTTTATTTTATTTATAAAGTGCTCCTCATCCAGAGGTATCTGGGAGCCACAAGAGTATGCTGTAAATATATACATCACAAGGTAATTACAGGTAAGGTATTACTATTTACAATAGAGGCAAATTCCAGGTAAAGGTGCAATACAAGAATAGTACAGTGTGAGATTGCAGAACAACAAGGTTACATTCAGATGTCGTTGGAGACCAGACAAGTTTTCGTATTTTTCCTAAAGCTTCGGAAGGTCTGGTCTGTTCGGAGGTGCAAGGGGAGGTTGTTCCAATATTGGGTGGCTTGGACCGGGAAGCTAGTCCCTCCTGCTCTTTTCAGGTTCAATTTGGGGACTATAATACACCAGGATTGGGTAGCCCTAGTGGGGCGAGAGGACGATTTATTTATGTTTTTTTCTTGGAGGAACTATGGGGCAGCGTTGTTTAGACATTTGTGGGTGATAGAAACTAGTTTGAATTGAATATATTTATTTATTTATTCATAGGGATCACAAGGAGAATCACTGCATTTTTGGCACAAAAATGCTTACAGAGTTATTACAGTCTTGAATACAATGCAGAGGACAGGATCCATCATGGCACGCACAATGCAAGCTGATTAAGACCAGCATTATACATTCATTCAATTCAGGAAATGTGGTGAGAAGAGACAGGGGACGCAGGGGATAAAAGCATACTATTATTTTAACACATGTTAGTGCAGTAGGCTTGGCTTAGAATAGCCAGTAAAGTGGCTGGAGGGTGAAGAAGTAGCAGAAGTGTTAGGAATTGGTTTCTTGCAAAAGGACTTGATGGTAAGATTTAATTAGTATTAGTGAACGAGTAGTACGGAGAGGGAGAGGAAAATAATTCCATAGAAGGGGAGCAAAGCATGTCAGAGAGCGGAAACCAAAAGGAGCTGTGATGAATCCAATGGTCTCTCCAATGGGGCGGCTCCTTCCTATGTGGTCAGGGGATGGCAGCCACTACCTGATCCTGGCCCTATGGGTTTGCTGTATGAGTGAGGATCAAATGGGGGAGGTAACTCACAGTGAGGTCCCATGACACTATTGGATGAGACATGATGTTCCCCTCATCCTTTTGAGGATGACCCTGCCATTCCTCATGCCTTGATGGCATATTGTTGTAGTTCTCCTTACTTCCCCCTTGAACCTACTAAAGGTATCTGCTAAAACTCTGCCTATAGCATAACACCTGTTGGCCTTCCTTTGTCTAATACTGAAACCACTGAAACAAGTAAGATGAGCCGAGGAATGAGGATCACACAAGGCCAGGAACTCACGCTACTTTCGAGTTGTTCTAAGCGCCTGACTGTAGGCGGAACATTTAAACAGAGAGTTCAGCTGTGTAGGGGAGCTTGCATGGAGGGCGATATTCCACTCAGTTCTGACCGAGGGACTACCACCAAGGGGCGAGGACCATGGGGCAAGGTGGCTCAGAAGTTCAACCGGATGAGGAAGACTGCTCAGACCTGCAAGCTGAGGGAACACCAGGGTGAAGAAGACGGCATCCAAAAGTGCAGCTGCACCAGAGAGCAGCCTCTGTGCTACTGGAGTGCAGGAAGACGAACAGCAGGTGACTGAGACACGCAAGAAGGATGGGAACAAGGCAGCAGAGGCAGCGAGCCCCAGAGAAGTTACTGCGGCACCTGCAGTCTGGTGGCAGTTAACTGCGAGAGAGGTTATGAACATTGCAACAACCCGGGGCATTCGCCCCAGAGTGAAGAGGGGACACTGGGGCATGCAAACAATGGTGCCCATATGAAACCACATATAATGAATGAAATGGAAAGGAAGGTGCCCTATTATAGCAACTGTACCATATAATATCAAGATACTGTCAAATTTGCAAGAGAGTGTATTTATTCAAACAATTATGCCGAAAGGAAAATAAAGCAGATGAGCTGAATGAGACAGAGTGAAAGATGCTAAAATATTTAAAGAAACCAAATAGTGTTACAATAAGATATTGTCTTGTTTACAAGTGTGCACAGTGCAATTATAGGGAGTCCTGGCAGGAGAGTATACCAGGCAGCCCTAAGATACAGAAATGTGCATCTGAAGGGAAGTCCTATCAGGAGAGTATATCAGGCATTGCAAATTACAAGTGTTTGAGAATATGAGAACAAGTGTATGAGAACAAGTAGTTCACATGTGCAAACAAGAGGTGTTTTTTTCAAAAGACAAGCCCTGGCAAGAGGACTTTCCAGGCAAGGTCAAATGGAACAATGTTATATGAGAGAATCCTGGCAGAAAGATATCAAGAGATAACCAAGGAGTGTGAGTAAAACATATCCCGGAGTAAGAGGAATCCTGGCAGGAGAGTTCACCAGGTGGTAATTTGTATACTCATTCTATTGCTATAAAGGAAATCAGAGAACTGCTATTAAGTGAAAAGAAAAACAGGGAAAGGGAGTTAACCTCTGGAGTTGTGAGCCATATATATTTTTGAACTTTAGTGCTGGAGTTAACATTTCTCCTTTTGAACCCTTTTCAAGACCACACACATTTCCCTTGATTGTAGAATGTGAGGATCAGAATAGTACTTTGAACACAAGACTTATTGTTTTGGACATTTTGACAATGGATTCACCCATTGGTTTTGTTTTGGTAGGGAAAATAACTCTTAGAGCAGGGACAGAGTGAAATTTTTCCAACCCATTTTGTTTAATGAACGTTTATAGCCAAAAAGATGAATCCACTGTGTCCGAGTTTCATTCCTGACCCGTCACAGAGCACAAGAGGGACTTGGGTGGTGGCAAGTAGATGGGCTGAGGTTCATCACAGGGTGCGAGGAGAAGAGCAGGGGGAGAGGTGGATAGATAGGTAGGGTGACGCTAGACCAGTCAGGGTTTTGAAGACGATGTGAAGACTTTTGTACTGAGCTCTTAGTCTCATAGTAAGCCAGCCAATCGATCGCTGAGCTGGGGATGTACAGGTAAAGCGAGGAAGGTTAAAAAGTGTGCGGCCAACGAAGTTGAGTACTTTGTCAAGTGGTGAGAAAGAATAATTTGGAAGGCCATTTAGGAGACTGACACAGTAGTTAGTTCTTGAACAGACTAGGGAGCCGATGAGATCTTTGGCAGCATTGAAAGGAAGGAGGTGGCACATTTTGCTGATATTGAGGAGGTTTAGTCTGGCAGTGGTGGCAGATTAGGAGAGAAAGAGACAGAAGTTGTGAGGAAGGTCTAAGGTGACACCAAGATTGTGAGCAGATTTAGAGTAAGGACAGTAGTCAGGAGAGAAGAAGATAGGATGGGAAGAGAGAGAGATAGCTTGTTTGGCTGAGAAGTAAAAAACTTCAGTTTTAGTAGAGTTGAGCAAGCGTTAGTGAGATGTCATCCAGTATTTGATGGCGGAGAGACAGTGGAAAATGTTATTTCTCAGTTCATTAGATAGGGAGGGAAAGGAAAAGAAGATCTGGGTGTCATCGTCGAAGAGTTGATAGGAAAAGCTGTAGGAGGAGATCAGGGCTCCAAGACTGAACCTCTGCAAACTCCAACAGAAAGGGGGGTGAGCGAGGAGGTGAGGTTGTTGTAGGGCACTTGGAAGTGCCTAGGGGCAAGGTAAGAAGCAGACCAACGGAGGGCTTTATATCTGATTTCCAGGACAGACAATGTGGAGAGAAGATCAGAATGGTCGACAGTATCGAAGGCAGGAAAGAGGTCAAGAAGAATGAGGATAAAAGAACGGTTAGCATGATGTGCAGAGGAAATTAAGTTATTGACATTTAGGAGTGCTGCTTTGGTAGAATGGAGAGGACGGAAGCCAGAATGAAGGCGTTCATGAAGGCTGTGTGTATCAAGGAACCTGAAGAGTCCGTTAAATACAACTCTTTCAAGGATTTTGGAGTAATGTGTGTAGAGAATCCTGAAGATCCCCCACTAAAACCCTACCTAGGGTCTCCCCCATATGGCCAGGAGAGGGCAGATGCTTCCTGGTCCCAATCCTGGGGGTGTTGTACTGCGGGAGAATCCCCTGGGTGGAGACCAGGCCCAGGGAGGAGGGGAGATTGAAGAGGAATACTGCTAACCCAAACTTAAAGGAGGAATTGACCTATTACCATTTTGGTACATCTCAATTTTCTATTAAGGGTAAAAAGGTAAAACCTGAAAGAGTGACTCCACTTTGTGTTGAACCCAAGAAATCAATTGTTTATACACCTAGGGTACCAAATCCTCCACAAGATCAAACATATTGCAATGGAAGCGATGAACATGTAACCTTTCTGTCCCTTCTGTCTCTAAGAGGGTTACACGTTATAATTCTCTTAAAAAATCTGGGTAAGAAAATCCATTCTAAAACCTTTCATAGAATTAGAGAAATTACATTTTCCTAAATCAAACTACCAGTCCCAGAATCCCTCAGGGACTGTGAAGCAGAATTGGGCTAACGAGGCAGGTTGGATTCTAGGTCAGTCAGGCAAGCCTAAGACTCTATACAAGATCAGGCAACTAATCTTAAAGGCCTGCACCTGAACCTAATCAGCACACCTGAGGGGCATAAAAGACTTCCTGAGAGAGAAGCAGTAGAAAGAAGCTGTGGCAGGAGCTTGAAGGTAGGCAGAAGCAGAAGAAGCAGAGCACTTATCCAGCAGATCACAAGGAAGTGTGACCACAACAGGGACTCTGAAGTACAGTGGCAACTTCCAACTGCAAACTCTGAGTTGGCCTTGTTCTCACAAACCCTGAATAGCTGAGGCAGCACTGGAGAGAAAAGGAGGCAACAGGCAGTCTTCCTAGGAGTGCCGCATTGCTGTGAATGTAGAGCTAAAATTGCAGTTGTCCTTATGGCCTGTGTGCAGAGGCAAGCCAAGGGAAACTGGAGAGTGGGAGACTCCCCCTTAATGAGGCCGGATTGGAGACACCCATAAAGCAGAGGGGTGTGGATCACAAGAGTGCCTGCAGTAGTAGCAGGAGAAGAAACAAAGTTGGGAAGCTGCAGCAGTCCGCAGTCGTCGTAATTGGGAGTCGGAAACGGAAGCTCCGTACTCCTGAGAAGCAGAAGTTCCTTGCAGTTAAATCTAGCCAGCTTTTAATTGCACTCACGCTGAAGTATGAGCAAGTAAAAATTAGCTTGCATGTGATGAAAAGCCTTTCTTTCCTTACCATCAGCAATACTTTGTCACTGAGTGGTCGTGTGGCTCCGGTTAACACAGAGAAAGCTGCCGGTAGTCTAATTGAAGCTAAACTGACTTTCCTGAAGAGTTGCAAGTATTTTTTAAAGGAACCGCGCACATGAGACAATATTTCCCAAAAGCTTGGAGGCTGAGTGCTGACCGAAAAGGGGGAACGCGTCTCTCTTTAAAGCGGCAGTTCAATGCTGAAACGCAATTGTCTGTCCCTAATTTTGTTTTCTGTTGAAGATACACATGTTGCAACTCATAATCGGCTGAAGCAGGAGATTGTAGAAGTAGTAGAAGTTAAAGCCAGAACAAGCATTACTCAAGCCATAGAGGGATATCTCTGAAAGTAAATCCTGCACACTAAGAACTGTAGAAGAGTCTTCATCCAGGCTGGGAGGGGGGAACAACTGCTTTGGGGTAACCATTGAAAGCAAGGTGTATACATGCTGGGGAAGGGAGTTGAGTACTTGTTGACCAACGTTGTTTTTATATCTGCATGGCAAAGACTTTTTGGAAGAATAAGGAGTGGTCTAGAAGTCCAGAGCATATTCTATGGTAGCTGCAAGACAGGCAAAGATGCTGCCCCTCCTTATAGTATCGAAAGAAGAGTGCCTTGCCAACCTGTGGAGGTAGAAGATGTCTTGTAGAATTACACATCACTGAATTTGCCGCTGTAGCAGCAAATTACAGAGCAGTAGAAGTTGTAGTAGCAGGACTATGGCTGTCAATATTTGTCAGAAGTGTTGAAGCTAACTGTGGGGCAAAGGAACCTGCACTCATGGTTACATAGCAGAAGAATTTGCTGAGAGGGGAGCAAACCTCAAGCGAGAACATCCTGACAATTTGTACATAAGATACTGCAGAAACTGAAAGTGGTGAAGTTGTTGCCAAAGTGGGAGAGGTACTTTTATCAACTTCATCAATTCTTTCCTGGAAGGAAGTCATCCAGGAAACTCCATTGGTGCTGTTATTCTTTTGTGGAATTGTAAAGAAAGATCCTTTCACCAAACAAAGAAAATGCTTTGGCCAGTGGATTTTATTTGTGTGAACATTTGGTTTCTTTGGAACATTTCAAGACTTTGGTTAAGACTTTTTGTTCCTTGGAAGAAATTGACTTTGGGACATTCTTGGGGAGCAAGATCCGCCAAGGACCACGAGAAGTCATCCAAGACACTGGGTGTTTGGTAACCTTTTATTTATGTTGTATTTATGTTGTTTTGAATGTTTATATTGTTTAGCGTGAGGGTTAGTTTTGTGAATGCTAGGAGGTCTTCCCATAGATCTTAGAATAGATAGGGAATCCCCTGGTAGAGTAGGTTTAGTTCGGATTTCTGTTATAATTGTGTGTAATAAAATGGCAAATCCTCAGAAAACTTAATACAGTCATGAGTCTCACATTACTGACCCCTCACATGTGGTAGAAGAGAGACATGGTGAAAGTTGGCAGGAGAGGTAGGGTCAAGACCAGATTTTGTAAGGATAGGGATGATAGTAGTGCATTTGTAAGATGAGGGGAAGGTGGCTGTGTCAAGGGAGGAGTTGAAGAGGGACTTAAGATGTAGAGCAACACTAGGAGCTTGGAGCATCACTCATAGAATACATTTTTATTTATGTATTTATTTATTTAGTTTAATATACATATACCAATCAAGCTTTGTATATACAACATAAAACATACCTTTTAAAAATAGGAGTAACAAGTATAGAAACAGTGCAATTATTACAAATAATAATAACATACAGATATATAAATACATACACACATAACAATTCCTATAGTGCAGTTCATTGCCATCAAAGTTCATTAGCTATCATTAGAATTTTTCTCTCAAAACAGTTAAAATCAATATCGAATATACATAAAATAAAATAAACCTTTAAAATTGTTTATGAGATCTGTTCAATTTCTAAAAATTTCAAATAAAATGTGACTCTAAAATTGATTGAATTAAGATCAGGGCCTTCCATAAAAAGAGACCACAGTGAAGACAGGTCTGTACAGTTAGTCTGATTATTATACATCCTCATGAATGTATGTCTTATTAAGCTCAGACCTTCCCAAATAAATGATAGATGTTCCTAGGTTTCAATGCTATCTTCAGCACATACTCAGCATTTACGATTGATACGAGAAATACCCAGTCTGCTGCCTTTGATCTCCAAGGCTTCACAAATATAACATTTCAGTAGCAGATATTGGCGGAGTATGCAGCTGTTTGGGTATGCCGCAATATAGGATGGCCTTACGGTGCATTCCATTTCATAAGTTATATATGGACCACTGTGAACATGTGTAGCCAGCTGTACAATGTGTTTTTCACGGTTAAAACTACTTAGTTGCTGTTGCAGCCTGCGTTTAATTACATAACACAAAGAAGCGGAAGAAAGGGGGTTTGTGACAGACTGCCATCTATCATACACCAAAAATATTTTACCAATGGTACCAAGTTTCTTGTAATTCTCCAAACCAAGAAACAATCTAAAAAAGGATACCATCATTGTATCATTGTTTAGGCTTGTCAAGTGTATACATAAAATAAAATAAAGCTTTAAAATTGTTTATGAGATCTGTTCAATTTCTAAAAATTTCAAATAAAATGTGACTCTAAAATTGATTGAATTAAGATCAGGGCCATCCATAAGATCAGGGCCTTCCTAAAAAAGGATACCATCATTGTATCATTGTTTAGGCTTGTCAAGTGTATCCAACACATAAATGTTCTGTTAATGAGTATGGAGAGAATCCCTGCTAGATCTAATTCTAAATATAAATAATCAATTGACAAAGACGTTTCAGTTCTTGGCCATTCTTATGGCCCCAGATTTCGATTCCATAAGATAGCATAGGAACTATCTTCGTGTTGCATTGCAGACGGACAGTATGAACTGAACATCCACCATTTCTATCAATAAAAGTACTTATGATGTTAACCAATACTGTACATTTTTCCTTAATGTCTTGCCAGTGGATATTCCATTTTAAAAGGGAATCAATATAAACGCTTAAGTATTTATAACTAGTGACAATCTCCAAATGTGTTCATTCAAAAGACCAAACTGCATTTCTCTTTACTCTCATGTTCATGGGGAAGATCATTACCTTAGTTTTTTATATGTTCACAGTTGGACCGTTTTGTGCTGAATAAACGCCAAGGGCATTAATCATCGCTTGGAGGCCTCTATGGGTGTGATCAAGGAGTATCAAATCATCGGCATAAGCCAACCAGTCAATGCGCTCCGTGCCAACCTTGACTGGATAATGGAAGATATCTAAAAATGCCTTATGCAGGTCTGCCAAATACACATCAAAGAGTATTGCAGCAAGGATACATCCTTGTTTCACGCCTCTATTTGAATACATAGCCCCGAAAAGTTTGCCTCTTACAACTAATTGAATTTTAACTGTGTTATCTCCATGGAGAAGCATTATCATCCTTAGGAGTCCAGCAGGAATATTCCAAGCAATCAATTTCGTCCACAGTCGATTTCTCAGGACTGTGTTGAACGCGACACTAAAATCAATAAAAGCACAGTAAACCGCAGTTTTGAATCTCATTTTGGAATACTCGACAGCAGATACCAGGGTTAAAATATTGTGTGAAGTGGAGGATTTCGCTCGCAATCCAGTTTGACATGGGCTCAGGATGTTATTAGCAGTTATCCATTCAGATAATTCAGCCAAGAGAACTCTGGCAAACATCTTGGCCGGAATATTTAGCATGGCAAGCATGCGATACTTTAGGGGACTGTTCCGAGGAACTTTTTTGGGAATCGCGAGAATGTGACTTTCACGCCAGGAAGTAGGCAGGACACTGGTACGACCAATTTCCATAAAAGGTTGATGTACAATATTAGCCCCTGACTCTGGCAGTGCTTTGAATAGGGAATTACAAAGCCTGTGCGGGCTTGCTGCCCGTCACTGATTCAGATATACAATCAGCAGAGTAATATCAGGAGCAGAGGTATTACAGGTCCATTCTTCAGAAGTGATTGTAACATTGACACCATCTAACGGTGCAGAGCCGAGAGTAAGTTTGATGTTGTATGCCCATGCTGTTTCAGATACACAACTGACAGGCAATTCACGTTTAAAGCTTTGTCACATCACTTTCCAAATCTTAGTTGTGTCATTCGTTTTAGCAAGGTCAGCAAGCATCAGCCATCCTTTTTGTTCCATCAGGGATTTATTTTTGACCCATGTTTGATATTCTTTTTTCGCACATTTGATTTCTTGATTACAGAGCTATGAATACCAAGAGTGTAATGCATATAAAGATTGATTGAACCCTAAGTGATTTTTTTGCAGCGGAGATTGCCGGATCAAAGTCAATGCTTTTTGATATTTGTTTACTGCACCGCTCAAACAAGCTTTAGTATTGACGTGGTTTCTGTATGCATTGACAGATGGATAAAATCATGGATGAAAAGGATTCTGCTATATTTTTCTGGATTGAAGAGGAAGCTAAATTCGACTCAATGAATCGTGGCAATAGGTGATGCAGTTGATCAATGCCTTTGCTGATGTTATGAGGATTCCAATGAATTCTGTTGGCACCTTCATTAATAAAAATATCGCCATTTAAGTCTTGTTGTCGAATAGGGGAATTGGTTCTCAGGGGATGGAAAAGTACACATAGAGGAAAGTGATCACTTTCTTGTCTGAGCAGTATAGCCATATCTTCCATCACCGAGAGACCAATGTTATTCACAAAGACATAGGGCCTCATTACGAGTCCGGCAGTAACCGTGCCGGTAAAACCGGCAGGCTGCCACAGGACTCGTGATGAATTACCACCACCTGACTTGCCGGAATAACCGGGGCATTACAGCCCAGGCGATCCAGTAAATCAGGCGGGGCAATTGTTACTCCCCATTCCCATTCAGTCCCATATGACTCAATGGGCATGAGGAGGACAGAAGCACCGGCACTGTGTGCAACTGTGCCGGTGCTTTCGTCAAAGTCTGCTGGCAGGTGCCTTTCTGCCCACCAGGGTCAGACCTGGCAGGCAAAATGGCACCCGCCAGCAGACTTGTAGTTTGGCAGTCCGGAAACAATGGTGCCGGCAAGCTTACCAGCACAGTTGTTTCCGGACCGGCAAACTTGTAATGAGACCCATAGTCTATTGTAGAGGCACCTGTCCCACAGACACGAATAAAAGCACACAGTGGGCCTCATTACAATTTTGGAGGTAGCCATGCCTTTAATACAGGCAGGTTACCTCCAAACTTGCGAATAAATCCGGCACCCGCGAATGGCCAATTACCGGGTCATGCCGAGTTTGGTGGACCAGGTAATTGCCCATTCGCGGGTGCCGGTAATAAGGGACTCCCATCCCCATTCGGCCCCATAGGGCTAAATGGGAATGGGGAGCTCGGATGCACCGGTACCATTCATAACGGTGCTGGTGCATCCAAGAGTTTGTATTTGTATATGTATTTATTAGTCTTATATAGCGCTTTATACCAAAGCGCTGTACAGTTACAACAACAGGGTACATTTAACATATCAAAAAACTGTAACAACAGAAGCAAATTACAATCATGAATCAGTCACCAGAAAACAGTATGTAGAGCAATTTTTCAGAGGGGGGAAGGGGAGAGGAGGGGGGGCTAGGTGGAAGAGGGAGGGAAGGTAGGAGGAGGAGGGAAAGGAGGGGGTGGGGTGAGGGTGGGGAGGGGGAAAGTGGTGGGAGAGGTTAAGGGGGAAGAGGGAAAAGGGGGTATGAGATGGGAGTGAGAGTAGGGGGGGTGTCATGGCGGGGAATGGAGAAGGAGAGATTTGAGGGACATGCGGAAAGAGGAAAAAGTAGGAGTAGAGAGGATAGAAAGAGGTAAGGAGTTCCAGTGGAGGGGGGCCAGGAGTTGGAAGGATCGGAAATGGGAGGAGGCACAGTGGGAGGGAGGAACAGCGAGGAGGAAGTGGTCAGCGGAATGAAGGGGACGAGAGGGAGTGTAGAAAGAGAGAAGGGAAGAGAGATAAGGGGGAGCAAGCTCGTGGAGAGATTTAAAGACCGGGCAGAGGAAGTGAAATTTAAGTTGAAAGTGAAAGGGGAGCCAGTTGTGCTTGCGGGTGCCGCACTGCCCACCAGGTCTGACCTGGTGGGCAGAGGAAGACCTACGAGCACAACTCGTAGTATGGTGGTACGGTAGCAATGGCGCCTGTAGCACTACCGGCGTCGTTATTGCCTTACCACCACACTTATAATGAGGCCCAGTGAGTCACCAGCGCATAGACCATTTAGGCTCATAGCACTGCATGACTTGAGCATAGTATTCCAAATGCGAGTTTTAGGTTTGGTGATTTTATGTTTAACAGGATTGGAAGATATCTGAGTGGCAAATGAACTATCACTGATGTCAATGTCAGTGTTGAGGTCGCCCACTAGAAAGAAAGGCCTCTATTCCCTTTAGTGTCTAGCATATATTTTACACTTAATGCATTCTGTTTAGTCGCTAGGCAGTTCAGACGATCGTAGATGTTAATTAAGATGAAGGAAAACTCCTCATGAGATATTAATACCCACAGGACATAGTTGGTAGACCCCAGTAGTTCTGAGATCTGCCATGGGTCACAGACTGATGTTAAAAGGCCGCCTTTTGGGCTCTCTATAGGGCCTTTAATGGCAGGTTTCTGTATCGATGACCGACCGTCTAATTCAACAGTCTCAGTAAGCCATGTTTCTTGGAAAGCTAGAATAGTGAATAAGTCTGCTACAAACCAATGCCCTTCGGCTTGAAAGTAATGGGCATGTCCTCTCGTATTCCACGAGCATAGGATCTTTCTGTCACTGCCACGACAAGCAAAAACTGGATTTAAAAGCTGTGGGCAACCATTGCCAGTATCCATCACCTGGATCAAGATCAAATTGGTTTACCGGTACATCACTCTCTTGCGGAGTGACTAGTGGAGGAAATATAGGTACAATTTGAGTCACAGGGATAGTGGATACAGAGGTAGCTACATTAGATAGCATAGAGTCAACAGTATTGACTGACACACGCTCTGAGATGCAAGGGCGGGCAGGTCTCAGGGGCAACTGTGAGGGAGTGCCAGGAATAAAAGCACTGTGTTTAATGGATGGAATATAACCAATTTTGCACGTGTATCCTAATCTATAAAGCTCTGTTTCACAATTCATAACATAGTCAAGAGTCGCATCTGCATAAAACCGTATGTTGCATATACTCAGACGATATGTGCTATCTGGTTCACGATTTTAATGTCGTCTGAAAGGATCATTCACAATGCTACCACTTCATGAAAAAATGCTAAGTATCCTTGTACAGTTAAGGGGGGGCAATAGATTCTTTACTAAAAACTGGCTGAAGTTGTAGTGCTTTCACAGATAAACTAAAATGTGAATTAGAGGAAGTAGGCGTTTTGACACCTGATGTCATAGAGTTAGCAGGACCTTTAGTTACCCAGTGATCTAAACGAGTAAGTTGTATCCCCTTGTCTTGAGGGTTAAGAAAACTATTCGTTTGAGAATTGGGAAAATTCAAAGGAAAGCTCAGTGGTTTGGAAAATTTTAACCTGGGCAGGGAGTTATTACAACATGTATAACCTCATCCACATTATGTGTGATGGCAATATCGGATACTTGAGGCAATGTAGGAGCAAGGTCCTTCAGAGGAGCACATTTCGTAATGCTGATCGAAGGATCTTCAGATGGGGCAATCGATGGTACACATTGAGCTGGGACTGCACACAAGTTTTCTTTTGGCACACATAAACGCCTGTCATGCAGGTTTAGCTTTCTTCTTAGTTGGCAAACATTTTGAAGAAAAAGGAAGTCCATGCAATAGATTACGAGTGTTCGAGCCCAGTGGTATTGTAGTCAAAGGGGTGGGCATAGGTGTAACAGGATAGTAACCGGATAGTACAGTATTATTTCCTTGATCTTTTGCCGATGTTCGGCTTCTATTGATGCTTTTGTGAAGCAACACAGATTGTGCATCAATTTTGTTTGCCATGTTCTCGCATTTAGAGATTAATATGGTTAGCAGATTTTCAAAGGCTAGGAACATGTCATTAGACTTAGGTTGCTGTGGACAGCCTGTGGGTGTATTGCTTGAAGTGTTCAGGAGGACCCATTGTTCAGATTTAAAGTGTGCCTCAGTGTCTATGTTATCATGGGGTGGATGATGGCTATCTAAAGGGTCAGTGGGCACAAGACAGGTGTCATACAAAGTATCAGGGTCAATGAGGGAGGGGTCAATGAGATTTGAGGTATTCATCATATCGCCAAGATATTCTACCTCAGACAAAGCACAATCATCATCAGGATCACCAGAGTAAGTTGGTAGCCTTCCCGGGAGCTATGGATCATGGCGGATACCACCGTCCCAAAGGCTGGTATGACAGAAAGGGAAGGGAGGGAGGGGGGAGGTATATCCATCCTGAGATCTATTAAGATATCATTGTTAACTGTCTTGGTTGCTTGCACTGTGTCTGTAATAGAAGCGGTATCAGTGGTGCACATGAACTGGGAACATTTGATGGTGCCTCAGTCCATGGGGTTACATTCACAGCAAAAGTGTCATTCTTTTTAATAATAGCGTTAGCTATTGCTGACATAGAGGAGTCCTGGCCAGTAATGATGATCTCAATCAATTTAGTGCAGAGACATCCTATATATTTATTTAGCTCCTCAACTAGTTCCCTTGTGGCAACTTCCCCTTCAATACTTTGGGAAATATGTTGTGAGTTTTTGGATTGAAGAATGAATGCAGCCGCAGCAGTTACCCTGGTGATTACTTGAGGTGGGCAAATTCGTCGGGCCTTCCTAGTGGATAGCAAATGGGGTGTGACCTCAGGCGAAACCCTTGGTACTTCTGCCCACAGTGATGACTGGACAAGGTAAGACTGCATCTAATGAGGCATGAATGGGATCAGACATGATTTTGTCAGTCGTAGTGTCACCAGTGTATCGTTAAGCGTTAATCTGGTCCCAGGTCAAAGCCTACACTATAATACACTTTCAATAGTGCAATGGATTACACAGTTTAAATACAGTAACAGGGTCCGCTCACTTCCAATAAAAAAAACTACCGAAAGGCAGAGGGAGTGGTGAGGGAGCAACCAAGAGACAAATTACAGTTTCAACTCGTATATAACAAGTAAGGAACAGAAACAGCTAAGCCGCGGTCACGGTTACGCTGATGTGTTTATTTGTCCAACACAAAACTAGCGCGAAACTAGCAGTTCACTTTGTGGATGGACAGTTATGAAAACAGTGAGGGGAAAACTGGCAATGACTTTAATGACGGTCGTGGAGACGGCAGAATTAACGCGCCAAGGATTTTCTTTTAATGGGAAGTTGGAAATGAGTGCAGAGTATCATGCACAAGCAAGGGCACCGCTGCCAGCTGGACAGCGTAGACCGGGCACTTCTACAGATACTGTTCATAGGAAATTCTTCAATAGTCCTTGAAAGGTTTGGCAGAGCGAGGCAAAATACATTCAAAAGCAGTTTTGGGCATTCTTGTTGTGCTGCTTCCAGTAGAGTGTTGCTTCCCGGGAAGTGTTGCATGTGCAGAGCATCCTGCATTAGCACACCTTAGGAGAGCATTCTAATTGGCACATCCACTGGGGCTCTCAAGCTTCTGCCTCGGCGCCTCTCGAATGCTTGGCTATGTGGTGCTTTAGCCAGTGGTGGGAGAGGAAAAAAGGAGCAAGTGGTACTCTGGCTGCATCGAAAAATGAGGGAGTGGGATGGTCGGACAGATGGGAGGGGGGGTTACAGGTGTCTAGAGGGGGCGTGGGGAGGGTGGGAGTGACCAGGATCACCAATTTTGGCTCTAATTGTTGTGTTTCAAGGTCTACAGTAGTAATGTCTTACAGAGTTTACTTACAAAAAACACAAATTGCATAATAAAGCGACATGACAATATGTAAATCCTCATAGCAACATGTCAACAATCTAGTTTAACCCACTGTTCTTTCAGTGATTTAAGAGCTGTAATAAATGTTGTGTAATAAACAAAGATAGATATGCAGATTCTTTGTCACACATTTCCAGCTCGTGATGATGTTCATGATGTTGAAAACATTTGATTAGTAAAAGCAACTTGATTTTTTTGCATGTCAAGATAGTAGAAATCATGGATATAAACAAATCTTTAAATGGGAGCTTTGTTTTGCTCACTTAAACTATCCCAGATTTGCAAGGTAACTGTTGTATTGCGAGCCCTTTCAGTTGGAAATGTTCCATCATGCATATGAAAGGCTCTGCCACAGATAACAGAAATGTATTTTCAATCTGAGCACCTTAAAGACCTGCAGAGCCACAGATGCTATGTGTGTGTGTCTGCCTAGCTCAGACCTGGGAAACTGGCAGTGATTGAATGTCCGGCCGAGCTGATTCTGTATTTGGCCCAGCAGAAAGAAAAAGCATCAATCTTCCAGGACGCATTTTTGAGCCTTTGAACTAAAGGTACGCTCTGTAAAAAGTAAACAAACTAGTGGTATGGCATACAAGTGATTTAGAATACACTTCCATCTCTGCTTTTAGTGTCCACTCCCTCTATCTGCTGACTACACGTCGCGCAGCCCTCATGCCTGATGGTGCTGGTGGCCTGTGCCTCCTTCCCCTTGGAAGGCACCACTCGATCCTGCCAGTTCTGTGAGCTTTGCCTTCATGATCCATTCTCCCTGCATGGCTTCCACCAAGATGCTCTTGCTGTGGTACCCATGAACCCCTCATCTGCTCCTTTGTTATGTTTGCGCTCTGTCGTAAGGGAGCCACATCCCAGACCATGCTGTTTTTTTTCAGGTGGCGGGGAGTTGGCATTTACCTGTAAATGCCGGTAGAGTGGCTAACTTCAGATACTGTGCAGGAGAGGCTTACTAACTTGTGTAAAGGCATCTAACTTCTTTACACATTCTAATTAGAACATTCTGGTGCAACTTCAATGTTACACGTGGTTAACTCTTTACTTCACATCTGAAACTAGACACGTAAGGACTACTGTGGGAAAGGAGCTGTGCCACCTACACTTCCAATCACCCCACTGACATGCAAGTGCTAACACCTCATTACGATTTCAATTGCTTAACAATGTATGCATTAAAATGCAGGTGCTAACAATGAACTGCTTTACACTAGTAATTTCTATACAATGGCATGTTCTAACTTGCATTTTTCATTTGAATTGTTGATATGTTTTCTTTTGGGCTGTAGCTTCTGCCATTCAGATAGTTAATTTCTTCCTTTCTTCCATCTTGCAGTGACATCACTTTAGTGGGCTTTTTAAATGGACGGCTGTGTCACCTGTGGTGGGGAAGCATGCTGCTTGCTGTAGTATTCTGTAACCTAGGAAGACCTTTAAGGTAAGACAGGTGTAACCATAAGAAACATTATTAAGAGGCGCTCATCTGTTTGCAAATTGGAGAGAACTTTTATTTGCTAGAACACTTGACCTCTCTGATTGGGATCGCACTGGTAGAACTATGTTATTGTAATCGGGCAAGCAAAAAGACTGTCGTTTGGCTTTAGTTATCTAGTGCAAGAATATGATAGCAAATGTATTTGTATTTGTATTTATTTTATTTGTATAGCGCAAACCAGGCCCAGAGGCTACCAGGCGCATATCTTCTAATAGTAGTTACAACATTGCAGGAGCATAACACAAAGCATAGGAATACAAGAACAGTACAGGTTTGTCAGGCATACATAAAAAAACTGGGAAGTCAGCTATTCAAATGTGATTTGACATTTTTCTCTCTTCAACTACCTAGAGTTCTGCACTGAAGCGGCCTCATCAGGGTCTTTGCTGCAATCGAGGGAATTCAATACAGCTAAGGTAAGACATAAATGTAGATGCTGGCACTTCCTTGAAGAGACATTGTAGTCAAAATACCTAACCACAGGGCGTTAAATTTATAAGTAACATATGTTTCGACAATTTTTGAGTTTGAATGTACAGGACCTCTGTAGTGTGCAACCTGTTTAAGTGCTGTGTGCATTTTCTTTAAGTACCTGGTCTATAAAGTGCGTCCTGGCAATAAACAAGTAAAGTAGAGGCATTACGCTCTTTCTGAAAACAAGCCATAGTTGATCTGTTATGTGTGAGGGCCACTGTTGCTGATACATCAGTCAGGCACAAACATTGCAATTTCAGGGTATGTTTGTGTGTGCTTGTGGCATTTTACAACGTAAGACATTTTGTTTGGTTGTGAAAATTGTGTGAATTGCACCAGAACCTGGAGCATTAGAATACTTAATTCTTCTTCTTAAGAACTGCCTGTAAAACCAAAACATTTGTAGTCTTTTCTGTAAAAGGCATACCATTTATAAAAAAAAAACATTCTTGTGGGAGAACCCCCCAAACACCGCTAGCGTGTTCTACGCTCGCTCGCATGCACTTACTTGTGCCATGATTACCGCCCACCACTACAAACTTTCACCCTTCTCCACTGCGATGGGTAAGAGGTAACTAAGTTAACACATTTGAGGGCATGTTGTTACGCTCACCTGGACCCCACAGGGGTGTCGATCGGACCAGGACAGCTGCGGTCTCCGTCAACGTGATGCGTAGTGCAGAGATGACTGTCTGGACTGGCCCGCCTAGTCTTGTCTGCTGGACCCGAAGAAGTATTTTCCTTATGTTTGTAAAAGATGAGCTCTCTATCCTGCGTGTCTTGCAGGGGCGCGTAGATACCAGTTACTTCACTGGTTTGAAGGCGTTGGGAGAGTTCCGGTAAGCATTGACTCTGAAGTCCCAGGCAGGATTGGTAAGTATCAAGTTCAAAGAGTTCAATGTGCCCGATGTTCACTCTTGTCCCCTTCCTTCCTTAAGTTGCAACTGAGTTTGTGAGAAGAAGGTCTCGTAGCTGCTGCTGGCGTTCAGGTAAGAGTCTGTGTTACCCAATGCTGTCCGGTAACTATTGCATGCGTTAACGTGTTGTTTTTCTCCCTCTTTACAGATGCAGCATATGAAGATATGGAGAATAATACCGCTGGTGGTAAATCAGGTAAGTCTATGGTGGTAAGAGGTATTTGTTGATTCCCTTGGCTCACTTTGTTATTCTTGTGCCCCTAGGTGCCGGAGTACGGCGAAGAAATTATGGAGACAGTGCCGGATCGATAGATGTTGTGAGAACTGGTGAGTATGGCGCCGTGTTGGAGCTGGCGAAGCGACGCGTGCAGGACTGATGTACTTTCCAGGTCGGGAGATTAAATGGATCCGGTATCAGGTGAGGAATTTGAAATAAGTTCATTTTCTAACCTTGTCCTTTTCTTCCTCTTTATTCTAGGAGCTCCGGATTCGAGGCGGGCGTGGCAGAAGACTGGATGCTGGCTGCAGGCGCGCAGGCGTGGCAGAAGACTGGATGCTGGCTGCAGGCACGGTGAGAGTCACGCTGCTGGATGCAGAATAACACGAAGCATGTGCTGCTGTTCGGGCGTGGTTTAAGTAGCCTCCAAAGTAGTCCCAGGAAAGAAGTTCCCCAGGACCACACCCGAGTAAAAAATAGTCCCTGTAGTAAAATAGTCCCATCCAGGCCTCACGTTGGCTTGGATTTATTTGCAGCATGGTCTGCATGAGGGAAGTGTAATAAAGTCTCTTATTAGTCACACGGGACACACAGACCAGCTGTGGAGACTGATGTTGGTCCAGGTATGCTTTATTGGTACAATATGTACAGTTCCAGTTACTCTCAGGTATATACAGTAGTCTGGATGACAGGACAAGGACAGGGATAAGTAGTACAGTACACATGAAGGAAAAGACCCACCGGCCATCCACTCACTCCAGCTCAGGCCCCCAACTGACTCACTCAGAACATTCATACACTGATGCACTCAACATTCTCCTGGCTGCATCATACATCACATTCTATTGGCAATCACTCCAGGCCAGTGACAATGTACAAGACTATATATAACATCTCCCTTTCATACCAGATTCAACCACAACATAACATCTCCCTTTCATACCGGAAGTACCCACGCGTGACATCTCCCTTTCATATCAGGTTCATACACACAACATCACCCTTACATACAGGATGCAGAAAAAACCAGCCAAACACATATCACTCGCCCACTCATAAATCTAACCACAACCACAATCTCACACCGATAAACTACATGTAACAGATGGGGTGCTCCTGGCAGCACCGGAAGTCTTAAACTTAAAACTATTACTATAAGAAACAGAGGTTAAAATGCTTAACATTAACTATTGCTAAAGTGCGCACTATAACAGGTTATGTACATCCGCCGGCAATTTCAAACTTTTTTTTTTTTGGCACAACCCTTATTCAGTCAGTTGCCCAAACTCTTTTCTGGCGCAACCCTTATTCAGTCAGTTGCCCAATCTCCTTTTTTGGCGCAACCCTTATTCAGTCAGTTGCCCAATCTCCTTTTTTGGCGCAACCCTTATTCAGTCAGTTGCCCAATCTCCTTTTTTGGCGCAACCCTTATTCAGTCAGTTGCCCAAACACAGTACCTCACATCAGAGCATACACATATGTACCCCAAACAAGAGTATACATACCGCCACATTTTTCCTTTATGGCTCTAGTCTCCAAGACTAGTTAATCAATGCACATTAACAGGAATACCCTGCACCGCGACCATGGACTGCAACACGTGCGTCATGGTCGGACTGAGACACATAACAGTGGGCCACAACATTTCACAAACTGAGCAAGACAATGGCCCAACGTCAATTGCAGGGTATCTGATGTGTTGTTCACCTCTTTCCATAGGGTAAATCATAACCCTTAACACCATAACCATAGCATAAGTTTTTCAATCACGTAAACATTTCTTAGTGATGGTGATAAATTGTCATTGAGAAAAAAAAAAAATTCATTATTCACTTTGTACTAAATCATTTGCACTTTAGAAATCCTATTTATTTCCATTTAGAATACCCATATGCTGCATTATGTCCACCATTGTAAACTCAAGACGTGGGGTGGATTTGTAGATCTACTTACAAAGCTCATGAAAATCAATAAGAAACCTCAAACTAAAAGGACACATGTTGGTTGGCCAAACCACACGTTCCTACATATCACTTATGAATGAACAAGTTAACCATATATATTCAAAACCCCTGAGCAACATTAGCACGTAATTTTCTGCAACATATTTTTCCATTAGTATCATCAGCCCAGCCATTTTTATTTTAAAACTATGCTTTTCAAAAAGAAACATTATTAATATTCAGTATCCTAAATTCTGCAATGGCGCCAGGACTGATTTTTATTATGAGCCTGGTGCCTACGGCGCCAGGACTGAACCCAGACAGCCCCTAGCTGGGGCCGCTGGGGTTTTTGTAAATGTCTGGATGCCTGCTCCCGGGGCTGATGGGCTTGATCCGGATGCCCGGGGGTAGTCATCATGACAATGTTTAATTTGATTTCATGTGAGAATATCATTAAGAACTGTGAGATGGAGTTACACCAGCATTTAGTGGACAAGAGTATCAAAGACCCAAGGAAGCTTGCAAAGGTTGCTGACAGATATGTGAGCACGCGAGTTCAGAAAAAGGCTCAGGCTACCACATCTAAGCCAGATGAAAATTCAATTTAGAGAAGTAAAAATAAGGAGGGCAAGAGCACATACACCCTCCATCCTCCAACTGCCAAGAAAGGGCTCCAAAAGCATGAAAGGGGGAAATCCCTGACACCTAGTTCGTCAGTAGCCACAGAAAGAAGGAGTGAGGGCACACTGAGGACTGACTGAGGCACCCACCTCCGCAGCCCCACAAGGCTACTTTCCATATATACATAGGAGAGGAGATCTAGATTGCAAGGGTAGACCCAAACAGGTCTTAGTCAGTGCTACCCTCATGTAAGAGGGGGCAATAGTCAGTGTGGACATCATAGATGATGAATTCCCACTAGACCAGGTGTTCATCCAACGTACCCTAATATCACTAGGTGGAATAGGCGTGTCGATTATGTCAACTCAAAAAAAGGTGGACGCTGCGGAAGCCTTCAAACTGCCATGTCTCGAACCACGTCTTGAACCACCAGCATCTTCATCCCTGACCTCAAATCAAATGCTGAACCGACCCTGGTGGCTCATCAACGCGCATCACTCAAAGGCTGCATCAAACCACAGTGGGCTTCGTCTCAAACCCATCCCGATGCGTGTTCCCTCTCTGGATCATCACAACTCATTGCATCCGAACCTGGTTTGAGTCACTCGTAAAATGTTAAGAAGCCTAGTTCGATGCTGTCGAACTGCAAAAAACGAATTAAGGTACTATTGGAAAGCTCTAGCCCCCTGGTCCATTTGTTGGGACCCTAGAGGCTGGTTAAGTCTCTTTGCACATTTACCCCAAAGACATATTCTTTTCAACAACATGGAAGTGATGTATTGTCTTTTCCTCCCTATCCAGAATACTTTCATCATTCCATTCTGCATTTCTCTGCCTTCCTTTACAGTGCATGTTGGTGTTTTTAATTAAAGTATGTATATTTGTATGGATATTTGATTGGATATTCCTTTGTTTTAAGGTTCCTGCACCTTTGCTGTTTTGGTTGCTACCTCCTCATATTCACACCCCTCTTGAGAGTATAGCCTCACCCCTGTCCAGGTTATCTGGCGGGGAGACTTCTTCCTTATGTTACTTATGGCAAGAGTAGCACTGCTGTCTATTTTGTAAAAGAATACTGCAAAAGAAATAGAGTAAATATGTGTGTTTTTCGGGTTGGTTCTGCACAGCCTCATTTTATGCGCGCACCAGAATACACCACGAAATACTGCACGCAGTGCCTCCGCAGTGCAGCCTCTCATACCAGGGCCTCGAGGCTCTGTTTCCCTCATGCTACAGCATGGTCATGTGAGTGAGTTGATCTTTCAATATTTATACAGCTCACTAATGATGCATACGACACAGGTACAATAAGAAATTCCATCATAGTTTTGTTCCGTAACCAAAGGTAACCCAAACCAAAATGGCCATCACATTGGGCATTTTCTTTGCCAAACATAGACACACAGACACCAACATAATTTCAAAGTTATAGCACATTGGCTGACTCCTGTATGCACTGCTGCATTCCAGGTCAATCAGCTACTGACAGTTAAGCAGAAACTTCACTGGACAAGGCAATTAGCATTAGCAAGACTCTTTTAAGTGGTTCAGTGAGGTGCTTTACATGAGATTCGAATTCCACGGGCTGGTTATCTCGTCTCGCTCTATATGTCCCTACGTATTGATGTTTTGATGCCCTTTTCTCCATTCGGTGATAAACATGGTGCATTTCTTCCAGTGGCACTCAGTATCCGTGCCACAGGTAGTAGTGGGTTGTTCACTTGGCAGCTTTTTGATGCTTTTCGCTTGAGCTTTGCCCACCCGGTCCACTTTACCCCTTGAGTTCTTCAATCTCTCTCTTGCATGGCGGGCTTCCCCATTGGGCATTCTCTACAGCCTTACTGGCACTAGTGCCTGCTTTTGCATGAAACATTACTTATGAACTACTGACCTCGCCTTCTGAACAGGCTTCAGAATTGGAATTTGCCTTCTGTTTCATCGCTTTAGTTTGCTCCCTCATGGCGTTCGGGTCTGGCCCTTGGGTTATCCTGTTTGTGTCTGCGAACTGGTACCTGCCAGGGCAGCTCTGCTCTATGGACTCGTTACCCAACAGATTATTTCTTTGTTAAGTTTACTCCTTGTCCTTGATCTACTTCCAGTTAATTAAAATCATCAAGGAAAGTAAGGTCGGGAATGAGACTTGCATATGCTCATTGATTAACCTGTGTTTTCCTTGCTTCCCCTCCAGCCTAGGAGAGAGCAAGTGGCACGCCATCTGCCTTTCACTCAACCACCCTACTCCTGCATCATTGGTTTGCTGGTCTGATCCTGTCAAGAGGAAGGTCTGTTAACCTCCAGGGGTGAATAAGATCCAGACCTCCGTGAACTGTCACCCCCAAATTATTGGGCCAGAATGTCTGGGAGTGGCAACTGAACTCCAAGAGATGGATAAAGGGTTGGGTACATAGAATGCAAAGGGTCAGCTATGACAAACATGGTACAGCACAGAAACCTCTGCAAGCCGCCACTCTTGTTGAGAATCAGCGTATCCCACACAGCAAGCAGAAGGACCTGGATTAAAAGGAACCCCTTGGTAGAAAGTACAGAGGGGGCAAACATATTATCAGACATATTAGACCGGCTTCCATGACCAATCCACTGCACCATACCTACGCCAGGGAATCAATTATTACAGCTCACCCCAAAATGCAAAGAACTCCAATGATGACAGAGTTGTCTTACTCTGGGTAACGACCTCCAACAACTGGAAGATGGGGGACCCTTAGCGCAACAAATGATAAGACATGGAAGCAGGTAGAAGCAAGAAGACATGAAAAGCCGGGTGGACATCAGGAAAAGGGTTGACATGTGGAAAAGAGTTGACATGCCGCAGGGTTTAGTAGAGCAAGCAAGACAGTCATCTGGTTAACCGTTTGGCAGATCAAAAAAGGAGTAAATAAATGCAGTGCAAATTTGACATGATTCCGCAGATTCCTCAAAAAATGAAAATCAAGACAAAATCACCAATCTTGCATATGTTGGCATACGAAACGGTTCCATCAGCTAACAGTTTACACATTTGCTTTGCGCTGTAATTGTGAAATTGCCATACGTTGGACAAGTGCCATCAAATCATGTCAGAGAGCGCGATATATAGCGAACTCTATTGGAAAGATAGCACCGGCAGATAATAAGCATGGGAACAAAAAGACAAAAACATGTGGACTAGTGTTTTAACCATGCCATGAAAACCAGGAGTCTTGATGATAAGTCCACCTGCAAATCACAAGAGGAAAAGAGGGAGTTGGATGCCTGCATCTTGACGTGGCCATCTTGGATTGGAACGTGGTTCCCCATCAGTAATTCGGCAGCCTGTGCAGGCCTACCCTACAACATATTGAACGATAGTCGCTACTCACGCTGCTGCATTGGGCACCTTTGTCAAGGAACCCAAGTGTGCCATTTTCTAGGAGCAACAACCACAACCAATATTTGTGCTTATGCAGGTGGGAAAGGGGACTCTACAATGAAACACATTAATACTGTGTTCTTATGGCTGTGCCAGAATAGCTAAGAGCATTACAAATCCAGCTGGATTCCTTCCAAAAAGCTTGGGTGAAGACTACGCATTTTTTTAGGTAGTTGTGCACACCAGGGGCCAGATTACAGAAACTTTGCACCGGTGCAAGTTGAAGAGGGGAAGGCAGAACATGCCCCTAGTCCCAGAAGGCCCCACAGCAAGAAGAAGCACCTGAGACAACATGGCCACCAATTATATGAACTTACACCCATTCCTTCTGCTCCAACAATGCAAAACTACCACGAAAGATGCTCACCCAGCAGACCTTATAATCCAGCGGTGGTACGGATCCTACCCAGACTGAATGAAGAGACTCAAGACAGAGTTGGAGACGACTACATGGACCGAATTGGCTAAACGCTGAGAAACCATGTAATTTATTATTAGAGACTTCACAATGACTTAGCCACGTTAGATATGAAGCACACATGCTATATGTACACCTCTAACACACACCCTTCTACACGAAGTATACGGATACACAGCTTTATAGTTAGAGGACTGTAACATATACACACTGTCCGCATGTTTAATATTTTATCAGCACCGCAGTAACGCAAGAAGCAAGAAGAGTTTGTGCATAAGCTTGCCGACGCCCACATGCAAATAACCTATGGCATGACAGGAGCACTCAAGGGACCTGGCAGCCATAACTGCACTAATGAATAGATGGACGAGTATGCATATACAACTAAAAGCCAGACTATGGCACTAACTCAAGTAGGCCATGATCGGCCCAGGGATCGAACTACAAGCCTCACAGGAGCCTACATAACAAGACCGCGGCGACGACAGCAAAGCCACTGCCAAGGTCGCAATGTTGCAAGCAGCATTCCAGCTCCTGAACTATCGTAACACCGGCCGCAGGAGCAGTGAGTTTCTTCACAAAATACAGTATAAATTAGCCATCCTAGACTCTCAACTGTGGTTTTCAGACACATGATCAGACCATGATGAGGAGCTGTCAAGAGCGCGGCCTGAGACGAACCACCTGTTCCATGGTCCAGACAATAACTGCAACAAAACAGTTACAGCCACAGCAAAGCACTGCATTGGGGACCAGAGCGCACATGGCATGGCTATGGGCTACACATTGTATACTGTTAACACATAGTTACACTGCACTGATACATTATTATACAAAGTATTGTTCCAGGTGTTCACGGCCAATCAGGGTGAAGAACCTTTGGGGTGGAGGGTGATGGTTGCCAACAAATCATGGGGTCCTGTTACTGTCACTATTTTGCAGTAACAATTTTAGGGGAATGGCTGAGCCTACCACCTGACACAGTCTGGGCCAATTACTGACTCCTTCTATATGTCCATACAGGGGATCTACCACTCAACACCCTATCACAACTTCAGGTTTTGAGACAATTCCCAGAGATGACACCAATTACGACTTCACTTTACTACAAAACTAGCCTGCGAGCTAGCGTACGAGGGTGGCCATCCATGTATGTAATCCCTGTGGTGTGTTTTTTATAATAAACCGCAGTTACCCTTGCCTCTTGTGTGGGTCTGGAGTTCTTGATCAGGACAGAGGGAAGGGGTTAGGCCTTCCACGGACATGCTGCAGCAGGCCCCCAAAGCAGCTCGGCCGGACCTGGGGGTCCACCCCTAACAAAGTGCAAAGTTTGCATGGTATTAGCACTGGGGCAAAGTTTGCCCTATTTTTTTTTTAATGGGACACAATAGAAAACTATTGCACCATGACAAGTGCAGTTTGGCAGGCTATAAACACCAGGGATACAATTGCCCTAGGAAAAAAAGATACATTTTCACAGCATTATTGCAACAGGGCAAAGTTTGCCCTGGGTAAAAAACACTTTAAAAATATATCTTTTTTCACTGGGACAATTTTTGCCCTGGTGTTTATACCATGCCAAACTGCGCTTGTCATGGTGCAATCGTTTTCTAATGTGTCCCGTGGTTTTAAAAAATAGGGCAAACTTTGCCCTAGTGCTAATACCATGCAAACTTTGCACTTGCACCGGGGCACAGTTTCTGTAATCTGGCCCCAGATGTCATACAGAGTCACTAAAACATCAACTGTCTTCATTTCTAAGCTGTTTACATCCCTGCATTCACGGCCAATTGTAATTCATGGCCACACTGACGAACTATGTCCTGCTTCTTGTGTCAGTGGAAAGATGTTATTGTTATTACAGAGATATCATTGATTCTACTTATTTGTGTTGTTTCTTTATTTAGACAATGTTCTTGAGCTTCCTGCTCAGCTAATTTTAGTCTGGCATGAATACCTGTAACGTCATCAGATGAGATTACAAGTGGGATTTGATTTTGTGTAATTTCCGCATATCTTTCTCTGTCTAAGATATGAAACATGTGGCATGCATCGTCTGCATTGTTGTTGGGGATAATGCATGCTATGTAAGTGCAGTCGCTCACCAACACGCTATATGCAACTGTCAACTGCAACTGAGAAAAGAACAACCTCCCTGTCCCATGTCTTACTTTTGCACAGTCTATAGGTGTTGGGTATTCCTAATTCTAATGACATTATCCGATGGTTTGCTTTACTGTAAACACATTTCAGCAACTGACAGTTGGCCCGAGCATATGACAAAGATGGGGAAAGAAGGGTAACATTTTAGAGTGGCATTTGGTATGCAAAATGTAAAATAGTCATACAGTAGGAATGCATAAAATATGTAATTTAGTTAAAGCTCCTAAGGGATAGCAGAGATATGTATGCAGAAGGGTCAGCAGTCAGGTGGGAAGAAAGATTCTTCTATTTAACCCCGATTAGCACAATTACCCCATTCCACCAAGGGTGACTATAGGGATACATGTGCACAGACAATTAACGTGTGTACAAGGAAATTAACAGAGCCCAATAGCTCAGTTAACAACTGATATGCAAAACAAAGTACCTTAGGTGCAAGGGCAGATTGAGTGATCCTTCTGCAGTCGGCAAATAATGGTCACAACAGGGTCCAAGGTGATCCTAACATTTTCAGAAACGTGGAGTCAATGGCAGTGCCATCATGGCCATAGTGGGACCACAGAAAAATCACTCCCGAGGGACACAGGAGTGTACCCCTATGCTGCAGTCTACACTCCCAACATGGCCGCCGCCGAAGACGCAACCTATCCGGCCACCAACACCAGCACCATCACGGCACCAGATTGGCCGCAATCAGCTGCTCCAATAAGGAGATCTGACTCCAGCGGGCAGGCGATGTCGATCAGCGAAGGCCGTCTGCAAAGGTTTAGGAGCCACGCTGCAGCTCTGCTGCGAGCCTCACAAAGAATCACCCCTGAGGGACACAGGAGTGTACCCCATGCTGCAGCCTACACTCACTAAGGTATCTCCCCCATGCCTTCCCAACATGGCCGCCGCCGAAGACGCAACCTCCATGGCAACCAACACCAGCACCATTGCGGCACCGGATTGGCCGCAATCAGCTGCTCCAATAAGGAGATCTGACTCCAGCCGGCATGCAGAGCTGATCAGTGAAGGCCTTCTGCAAAGGCTTAGGAGCCTCTCTGCATCTCTCCGCTGCTCACCGTTGCCACCTTGCCCCCCCGAAACCCTCCGACAATGGTATCCGCAAACCAAAGGTAAGCCACTTGCACCCTTGCAAGACCCTGGCTCGACCCACGTTGAAACCACCATGCCTCCACTCCATGCGACACCCCGGTCTGCAAAAAGCCTCTATCCATCACTTCAGCACTTACCTGCAGACTCGTCCACATCCATGGACACACTCTTCTTGAAGCATCCAAATCCCTACCCAGAGATGCTGCAGCTCGTAACAGCCTGCTAGGCAGTCAAACTCAACGCCCAACCAACACCACCAGATATACCACTTTTAGGCTTCTTACATCCTCACCTCGTTACCAGATGTCCAAGACCCTTTTCTTTAATCCTATAACTGCCATCTCGACAGAAACTACACCCAACCAAATCTTCCTCAACAACCACGCTGCCCAAAGCAGAAACAAGCCTCCTACACCATCAGCAGCTAGCTGCAATAAAATGTGCATGCCCTCACATACCTCTGAGACTGCCCCAACAACATCAAACTTTGCTGCCAACCATGGCATACCCATCACCCTGTCGAAAGTACCCAAATATACCAACTCCTTTGCTCTTACCATGCATAATGTTTATGCTATGCCTATTGCTGATAATTGCACCAGATCCACCGCCACCATTTTGCCTAATGTTGATGCTATACCTATTGCTGATAATTGCACCAGCCCCAAGGCCGCCATTTTGCCTAATGTTGATTCTATGCATAGTGCTGATAATTACTGCCATTACTATGCCTTATGCGGATATTATGACTAATGTGGCTAACTGTACCACCTCCACAGCTACACAGGCCACACCGATGCCTTATGCTACCCAGGGCACTCCACCTATGGCCACCAAATGTGCCAGCCCAATTCAGCCCATGCCACCACCTCCATCACCTCTTTAGGTGCCACCCCAGCAGAGGCCACACATTTGGATGCCCCATCCCCCACATCCCACACACGACACTGAGCTGCGCCCTCATCAACGCACGCTCCCTCCCGGCACACTCCTTAGACACACATGACCTGCTCACTGTCCACATCATTGATCTTCTAATATCTTAGAAACTTGGCTTCATGAAGCCTCAGGCCCCGCCATAGCTCTATCTCTCCCCCAAGGACACACCATATTCAGACAAGACTGCCTGCACTCTAAAGGTGGAGGGGTACCCTTATAGTGAAAGAGTCCATCCCCATCAGAAATATTGAAAAGTCTGCGGAAAGAAACAGCGACTTCCTAGTCCTTAAACGTAACACATCCCTTAACTGCACCATTACTCTCCACATTGTTTACCGGCCACCTGGCCCCATAGCTGACTTCCAGGCTGTCCTCACTCACCTCCTCTCTGACAATCTGAAGACATCATATAGCGGGTCTGATAGCACAGCGAGTAGAGAGCTCGCTTTGACATCTGTTCAGAGCCTGCTGACACAGGTTTGAATCCTGGCAGGACCAAACTCAGCATTTTGTCTTTCCGAGGTCGATAAATGAGCACCACACACCTTCGGTAATAATAAGCAGCGTTCAGATACCTAAGGGTTCGTAGTGCTATATAAATGCTAAATTATTATTATTATTATTAAGGCTATCCTCGTAGGTGACCTTAACCATGGACTCAATGACCCAAGAGATTCACAAGCTAAATCCCTTGCTAAAGCGCTTGAAATCCTAGGCTTCAAACATTCCATCACTAACACCACACACATTAAAGGCTGCATCCTAGACTGGCTAGCACACCATAACTGCCCACCGGTCATTAGCGCCAACTCACCCACCCCATGGACAGACCACCATGTTATCCTGTTCTCCATCTCTACCCTCAAGAAAGCAAAACCGCCTACTGCGCCCCTCCCACCCTCTTATGCCAAGAGCTCCCACAAGCTCACAAAAGAAAGACTCATACCCCACCTACTAGTCCCGGCTCTTGGCCCTCAGGCCTCTTTTCTCCAATGACCCCGAAATAGTGGCTCAAATCTACAACACCACATTAAAACAGGCAGTGGAAGGCCATTGCCCCACTAGTTGCCCGGAAAGTCAAGCCAACAAAACACTCAAATGCTTGGTTCTCCCCTGAGCTACTAGAACTGCGCTAAAAAAAACAGACAGCTCTCGCCATCTGGCAATCAAACCACCTGTACTCGAGTTTTGCCAACTTGCAAAGGACTATAAAAAAGCAAAAAAAGCAATCATCCAAGCCAAAGCCACGTCCTTTAACACCAGGATTGCCAACGCCAAATTAGACTCAAAAGAAATACAATTTTCAGAGAACTGGAAGCTCCCACTCCTCCCCCACAGACAATGATCAAAGATGAAACCTGGTGCTCTGATATACAATCAGCCATGCTCAGTAAGCTAGACTCTCTTCATAACAGAATGCAGACTAACCAGGAAGCACTGAACCCACCTGACCAGCCCCTCATAACCACCCCAACCACAGTGCCATTGACACACTCTCTTTACTTTCAAAGACGTCAACGAATTGGAAGTCATCTCTCTTATGAAGAGCATCAAACCTTCTAACTGTAAAGGCAAAATATGCCCAGCCCCACTCATTAAAGACTGTGTAGGCACACTCACACCATGCCTCACCACTTTCATAAATGCCTCCTTCGCTTCGGGACTGGTCCCCTCTAGCCTCAAGGAAGCCTCAAGGAACCCCTTCTAAAAAAAAAAATCACTTGACCCTACTTCCCCTAACAACTACAGACCAATAACCACAACCCCCTTCCTGCTAAACATGTCGGACAAAGCAGCCTATCTACAAGTCTAACAATTCCTTTAATCTAACAGTATCCTTGGCCTTTGACAGTCTGGCGCCCACCTCGGCCACGGAACGGAATCAGCCCTACTCGACTTAAAATACCTGATGGACGACATCAAGGATGCAGGTAAACCTGCCCTACTCCACTTCCTAGACCTATCAGCGGTTTTTGACCTTGTAGACCACAAAATACTCTGCCACCATTTCTCATCCTCAGCGCACTTCTCCCTCAACGCAACTGCCTGGATCACCTCATTCCTCCAATGTAGAGCTATGAGAGTATCCTCTGACCATGCATGCGCCACCCCAACCACCATTCAATGCAGAGTTCCGAAGGGCTCCTGCATATCCCCCACGCTCTATAACATTTTCACCAGACCACTATTCAACATATTGGATTCACTCACCATAGCCAACACCAACTACGCTGATGATAGACAAGTCCTCCTCCCCCTATTGGGTAATTATGAGGCAGATGCCAATACCATTAATTCTGCCTACTCCACCATCCATGCTAGGATGGCTGAGAACTGGCTATGCCTGAACCTAGATAAAACAGAAATACTACTGATAGGACCCAAAGAAACACTAAAGAAACTCGACAACCAATACTCAGCCTTTACTATTGACAACATCCAAATCCTAGTCTCTCAGGCCGTAAAAACACTGGGGGTCTACCTAGACTCTAACCTCTCCACGTACAGGCAAGTTAGCGTGTCCTCTGCAGCTTACCACACAAACTGATAAATGCAGGCAAACCCTTCCTTATTCCTGAAAACTGCTTGACTATTGCGAGAGCCAAAATTGGGTCAAGACTGGATTATTGCAATGTCCACGTGTAATGGATTTTACGACATGGCACACTCCATACACAGACTTCTTCCTCTGACACTGAAGGTGGCGCGCAATAAAACACGCCTTTTGAATTTTTATTATTTGAACCCTAGATTCTTTTTTGAAGAGGTACCCAACCCGTATCACACCCACCTTAACAAACTACCCGTATCGCGATGGACTATGTACCAGGCGGGTGTGTAACAATAAAATATTTATTTATTTTTATGATTCAAATGAAAAATCAGAGAAGCGGTGGCAATACAAATGCATAATCTTATAATACAATTAATTCAAGTTTCTGATATCATCTACATAACCCTTAAATAGAAATGGAAATAAAATCACTTTGATTCATAATCATAGAAGGTACATATGTTATGCACTCCTCCTGCAACACTCCCCCAAACACCTGCCAACTAACTTCTGTGTGGATGGAAAGCAGTGGCAAGGAGTCAGCAATTAGAGGGAACAATCGTTTTTTAAAATTTGACCCACCACCCCAGAATAGGAGGCCAAAATGAAACCCTCAAAATGTGCAATATGGCACACTCAGATTTCACTGGTTACTTAGAGATCAGTTTACATTTGCGGTTGGATAGATAGGACAGAAATGTGTATGGCTGCACTAAAGAGACAAGGAAGCTTACAGGCTGCTGATCAGGCTACTAAAGCAACGTGAACACAGGTGAGGAAATCGATTTTGGGAGGAAAACAATGCAACGAAAATCACACACGGCAGAATTGCAATTTCTTATTTCACACTTGCCATAACCCACAAGTGCATCAACCACACAGGCCTACCCTACCTCTCACAGAGAGTAAACAGATCCCTCGCTTCCAAACCCAGAAGAACACCTTACACTAACCGACTTATAGTTCTGAAAGTGAAATGAGCCAGAGTGGGCGGCGCAAGCTTACCATTCATTACTTCTAAGCAATGGAACTCCCCGCTGCTCACCCTGAGAGCAGAACCATCAGAACTCGCTTTTCGAAAAGCAATCAAAACATGACTATTTGCCTGAATCTGTACGCTGTAAAGCCTGCACCTGTACTTTGTAATGTCTCAATATGCAAGCACAATATGTAAGATAGAATCGTGGTTGGCTCTAGGTATGGAAACAGCCTGTGCTAGGCTCTGTTGTTGTCCAAGTCTAATGATGGGGTTCATATGTTGCAAGATCACAGGAGCTGTCGGGGTTTAGCCAGAGCCCCAATTGTTAAGGAGAAAAAGTAAGTTTTCTCCTGGTTATCTTGCTTCAGTGGTTCAAATAATAGTTCAAGTTTCACTTTTATTTGTGCTAGTGCTGATTTGTTTTTTTTTTGTTTTTTACATTTTTTGTTACAAACAAATCAGCACTAGCACAAATAAAAGTGAAACTTGTATCACAATAACTACTGTGTTAGAACTATTATTTGAACCACTGAAGAAAGATAACCAGGAGAAAACTTCCTTTTTCCACATTATGTAAGATCCCTGTAACTAAGTCGATATTTATGTAACATTGCCTCGATGCCCCCGGGCTGCATGTGCACTTTATAAATGCAAAAATTAAAATAAATAAATAGTGAGACAGAGGTCAACAAATGCTTTGTGAAAGCAGGGGTAAACAAGGCTAAATGATACTGTTCACAGGCAGCAAGGAGAGAATGAAGGCGCGACTGTGGAAGTCACTTGTAAGTGTAACAACAGTTTGGCAGTGGACTTTGTTCTTGGCCTGTGAGAGAAGCAGTGATCTTTAATCTTGGACTCAACAGTTTACTATTCTAGCCTGGGAGCACGGAGCTTGGCAGGACTAGCCTGGCACCTCCTACAAAATCTGAACAACAGTGCGAATACGCACGCAACTGCAGAAGTGACTTGAAAGTGTAATACAGTTTGACAGTGGACTTTGCTATTGGCCCTTGAGAGAAGCAGTGATTTTTTTATCTTGCACTCAACAGTTCAATATTCTAGCCCGGGAGCTCGGAGCTTGGCGGGACTAGTCTGGCACCTCCTACAAAATCTGATCAGTAGCGCTGATGTGCGCGACTGTGGAAGTGACTTACAAGTGTAATGACAGTTTGGCAGTTCAGGAGTCAGTGATTTTGCACAATATTATCCATACTCCTGTCGCAACCCTTATTCTCCATGGACCCCGGTTCAATAATACCATATTTTTTCTGACTACACGGAAATCATTTGTGGGAGTATGTTTGCCCCTTGTCATCTATGGTTATTGTGGGAGTCTAGACTATAGCCCAAAATGGCAGCAGCCCTCCGTAGCAGGACACGGGTGGCTGACCGCACAAGCGCGGATATTGTTGACTCTTCTCCTTCTACTTATACAAAACAATGAGCACGCTTTTACTGCATGAGTCCTCTTTTTTTTTAAATAGGGGCTTGTTGGTAAAGGACTAGATACAGAGAGAAACAAAGAGGGGGTACCAACAAGCTACCTTTCGATATCCTCACCAGAGGTAACACAACTGGGTCTCACACCAAAACCATGTATTCACAGAGCATCAATGTTTTAGCAAATATAAAGAGATGGCAGGCTCAATTTTAACAAAAATATCTCATATATTTATTATATTTTGTAATAAAACAGACCATTTGGTCACATTTGCAAAACTCATTATACATAAAAAACACAAATAAAAGAGACAATTGATCTGCAATTTGGATCTTGTGTTCCTGCATTAAGATCTGTACATTCAGAGGAGACACATTTAATCTCACTCCCTCTGGAGAATAACAACTGTATGGAATCTTATTTTTACCCTGGAATTGTGGCAAATACGGTATGGGGTCAGAGGTCCAACCTCCATTCCTTGGGCTATGATATTCTTAAAGGTAAATCGCCATAGGAAGTTAAATCATTTCTTTTTGTTTCTATAAAACAAAAGTCTGCACTGGTGATTAATTCTAGTGACATAGGTGACATATCACACGTTGCGCCAAAGATACTATCCCTTCTGTTGTCTAATGATGGCCAGGACTGATCTTGGATATAGGCCGCCCTTAAAACTTTCGCAGCCCTGAGACAGGGTCTCAATCAACCCTAACCTTAGCACAATCAGGTTAGTATCATGGAATGTGTATGGGCTTACAAACCTGAAGAGAATGTGGGATGGCTCAATAAATTTCAGGAACATTAACATTATTTTTTTTCAGGACACCATGTCGATAGCCAATCTTGAACTAACTGGATATTCAACCTATAACTTGCCGTGCACTCGGGCAGAGCCGGGACGCCCAAGTGGAGGGCTGGTCACAGCTATTGATATTAGATTAAATCTAATGTCGGATCTCTAGTTTGCTTCAGAGTGACTTCTGGCGTGCAAATTAGGCCTCCGGGAACGAATCAAGAACTCCTACTTGTCAATATTTATTGGAATCCGATTAAGCAGTCCATCAACTCATACCATCTGACTTTCATGAATTTATCTGAGACCTGGTTACTGGCGGGTCACAATCACGCAATAATCTTGGGTGGGGGACTTTAATGCCAATTGTACCGAAAGTCATAAATACAACATTGGCACACACATTCCTCACCTTAAGCAATCTGGTCTTATGAGGGGTCTCAGTTGGGGCTTTTTTGTGACTGACTGGGATCTGAGGCAACTTGATCCACATGTTCATAACTCATCCCATGTTTTTACTTAGCAAAGGGCTATGGCAACATCCTGGAATTACTATTTTTTTTTGTTTCTTCTCATCTAAAATCTATGCGTGGAAATCTGTGTTTTCACGACTTACGTATGGGGGATCATTTGATGATTTATTTTGATCTACTGTTGAGTTTTTCCAACCATGATGCTTGTCCTGCCTTCTTTCCAGTGGTCCCTGACAGAAACGGTCCTACATGTAGATGGGACAATACTATGTACGAAAAGCCTGTGGACATGTCATTGAGAGGGTCGAGCCCCCTCTTGACACAAACCACAGTGATGAGATACGTGATATAGATACCCATGTGCTTGGTGCAGGCTCTGACCCTGTTGATGTAACCAGCAGTAAATGTTTGAGGAGACTGTCTTTTGATCATGCCATCTCAAGCAGAAAGTGTTATCCCCAATACTTTGATACAAGAGTAGCGTTTCTGAAGCGAGATAAACAGAAAACATCAAGAGCTTAAGGGAAAGGGGCCTTTCGTCGGTCGCGTACCAAAATGCAAAAAAGCACATCTGCCAACAACCTAAAAATGTGACAACCAAACAATGTTGAGACTTCTCATAACCACGGACTCCAGGAAATTTTCGGAACGTATCCGGTACTATGATGCATAGGACAGGGCATGATATAGCATAATCCACATGTGTCACTTTCATTACTAAGAAATTCAATCTACCCACTGGTTTTCTGACACTCCTTGATCCTACTAAAGGTCCCATTATTCCAGGTGCCTTTCCCTGGAACATTGAAGACTTTATATGGGTGATTCAAAAACTCAAACCATCAAGGTCCCTGTTACGCTCACCTGGCTCCCACAGGGGCGTCGACCGGAACTGGACAGCTGCGGTTTCCACCCACGTGACGCGTAGTGCAGAGATGACAGACTGGACTGGCCCACCTAATCTCATCTGCTTGACCCGAAGAAGTGTTCTCCTGAAAGTGGAGAAAGGGAATTAGCCACCCGTGGATTTGAGTGATAACCCCCCGCCCCCACTGTTCTCCCCTCTTATCACCTACAATGTCTCTTTTTATATTCTCACCTTAGGGTTTTAAAGGATGAGCTCTCCATCCTGCGTAGAATGCAGGGGCGCGTGGATAACCAGTTACTTCACTGGTCCGAAGGAATTGGAGAGTTCCAGAACAATATTGACTCTGAGTTTCCTGGCGAGGAGCCGTAAGTATATAGTTCATAAGAGTTCAAAATGTCTGACTTTCACTCTTGTCCGATTCCTTGCAGCTTGCAGCTTGACCCTAGAGAAGATTGCCTCGTGCAGCTGGTAAAGTTCAGGTAAGAGTCTGTATTATCCAACACTGTCCGGTAAATGACACCTGTATGCAATCTGTTGCTTTCTCCCTTATTACAGATGCAGAGTGAGAAATTATGGCGTTTTGAGGAATAATACATCCAGCGGTAAAATCAGGTAAGTCTATTATGGTGAAAGAGATTCCCTTGGTTTGTTCTTTCGGCTCACCTGGCTGTCCTTTTGTTCCCCTTAGGTGCCAGAGTTCAGCGAAGATGAATGGAGGCTGCGCCGGCCCGTGGAGATGAAGGATGCCTCCGGCGGTAAAATCAGGTGAGTCTATTGTGGTGACTAATATTACCTTATTGTTCTCTCGGCTCACCTTGCTGTTCTTTATTCCCCTTAGGTGCCGGAGTTTGGCGAAGAAATGATGAAGACAGAGGTGGATCGTGGAGGTGCTGCGAATGATTCGCTTGAGTATAGTTGTAATCTTTTGTAATAATAGGAAACATAAAACAATGTGGTGGTTTTTGGGTGAGGACAGAGTAGAGTTGGAGGCGTCCATGTGTTACTTGGGCTACAATCTCTCAAAACCGATTCTTTGGTTGCATGGAAGTCAATGTTGAAAGCTAGTCTCTCTCCTCTAATGTCCCATATGAAACGCCTGTATGTAAAATTGTGTATGTTTTCCATCACACCTATTTTCAATACTATTTGTCTAAAATTGAGCCAACTTGGGGGGCTAGACAAATCTCTTATAGATCTTAGTACGTTCCTTGACTCTTTACAGGGAAAAACATATTGGGTTGTATCCAATCCATACCCAATTAAATAATTTGTCATGAATTAGATTTAACCTCCCTCCAGTATCATTATTGATTGATTGATTGATTGATTGATTGATATATTTATTGAGCGCCTTACACTAAGGCGCTGTACAATGGAACAACAAATACAGAGAAATAACAACAATTAACATTGTGAGCAAGAATACAACTTGAATCATTCTACAAAACAGTGCAAGGAGCAATTAACTGAGAGGGGGGGAAGAGGAGTGGGGATAGGAGTGTTGAGGGGGCAGGAGAAGGATAGAATAAGTGTAGAAGAAAGGGAGAAAGAATGTAATTTGAGAGGGAGAGAGGAATTAAAAGAGGGGAGAAACAGGGGGGAATGGAGAGGGTGGTGGGGGGGCTTCAAGGTGGGGAATGGAGAAGGAGGGATTTAAGGGAAGTGCGAAATGAGGTGAAGGTAGAGGAAGAGCGGATTGGGAGGGGGAGAGAGTTCCAGTGCAGAGGAGCAAGAAGGTGGAAGGAGCGGAACCGGGAGGAAGCACAGGGGGAAGGAGGTACAGTGAGAAGGAAGCGGTCAGCGGAACGAAGGGAGCGAGAGGGGGAGTAGGAGGAGAGAAGGGAGGAGAGATAAGGAGGAGCAAGACCATGGAGAGATTTGAAAACAAGGCAGAGAAAGTGGAATTTTAGTTGTAGGTGGAAAGGTAGCCAGCCAAGGTGAGAGAGCGAAGAGGAGATGGAGTCGCGGGAGGTAAGGAGACAAAGGGTACGAATGGCAGAGTGGTATATGGATTTAAGAGGGGCAAGCTGAGAAGAGGGAAGTCCGAAGAATAGAGAGGAGCAGTAGAAGAGGCGGGAAAAAATGAGCGAGGAAATGAGTGCTTGGTAGCATGGAATGTAAGAGAGGGGCGGATTTTGCGAATATTGTAGAGGTGGTATCGGCAGGTGTGGGAAGTGAGTGAAATGTGTTGCGAGAAGGAGAGAGAGGAGTCAAATAGAATGCCTAGATTGCGAGCATGGGAGGAGATAGGGAGATCGGAGGGAGGAAAGTGGATAAAAGGGGGAGGAGAGGGAAGGGGAAGAGTATTAGAGGGGAAGAAAAGGACTTCGGTTTTATCAGTGTTGAGGGAAAGAAAGCGGGAGGACATCCAGTTCTTGATGGCTGTGAGACAAGAGGAGAGTTTAAGATGGAGGTCAGGTGTGAAGGAGGTGAAAGAGAGAAAGAGCTGAGTATCATCAGCATAGAAATGATGGGAGATGCCAAAGGAGGAGATAACAGGGGCGATAAGGGAGGTGTAGAGAGAGAAGAGGAAAGGACCAAGTACAGAGCCTTGAGGAACACCGTAAGTTAGAGGGAAGGAAGGAGAAGTCTGGCCTCCCCATGAAACAGCAAAGGAACGGGCAGAAAGATAAGAGGATAGCCATTTTAGAACAGGGCCTTTGAATCCAAAGGAGGAGAGAGTGAGGAGCAGGAGTGGGTGATCAACAGTGTCAAAAGCGTCAGAGAGATCAAGGAGAATAAGAATAGAGGATTGTTTAGTGTGACGAGCGGAGAGGAGTGAGTTGAGAATAGAGGTGAGAGCAGTTTCAGTGGAATGTTTGGGACGGAAGCCAGATTGGAAAGGGGGAAGGAGAGAGGTAGTAGAGACAAAGGAAGAGAGTTGAGAGTAGGCAAGGCGTTCAAGGAGTTTAGAAAGGAAAGGCAGAAGAGAGATAGGTCTGTAGTTAGCAGTGATCAGTGGATCAGCAGAGGGTTTCTTAAGAATAGGAATAATCATTGCGTGTTTGAAGGCAGAGGGAAAGGTAGATGAGGAGAGGCAGGAGTTGAAGAAAGTGGTAAGGTAAGGGATAATGAGAGGATAGATCTTAGGGATGAGAGCGGAGGGGAGAGGGTCAGAGGGGGCGGACGTGGGGTGGGCTTTGGAAAGAAGAGAGGAGACATCAGAAGGGGAAACAGCAGACAAGACAGACATGATGAAGGAGGGAGGAGAGGGGGGAGGAGGAGGGAGGGTGTCAGAGAGGGGGTTAATTTTTTGCCTAAGTGTGATGATTTTGGAGGAAAAGTAGTTGGCAAAGTCAGAGGGAGAAAGTGTGGAACTGGATGAGGGATCAGGAGTGGGAGGAGATAGAAGGCGGGAAAGAGTTTGAAAAATCTGACGAGGATAGGAAGCTTGAGACTGAAGAAGGTTAGAGTAGTAGGAGGATTTGGCCGTTGCAAGACAAGAATTGTAAAGTGCGTGGTAGGAGAAGTAAGAGGATTGATTTGAAAGCGAGGGAGTTTTGAGCCAGAGTCTCTCTAATCGCCTGAGAAGGCGCCGCATAGAGCGGAGATGGGAAGTAAGCCAGGGTTGAGAAGGTTGCTGATTAGGGCGGAAGAGAGAAAGAGGGTAGAGATGGTCAAGGGTAGCAGTGATAGAGGATGAGAGGGAAGAGAGAGCGTCGTCGGGAGAGAGTAGTGCAAAGTTTTGGAGGGATGGGAGAGAAGAGGAGCAAGTGTCGGAGAAGAGGGTAGTGTCAAAATCGCGCAGGTCACGACGTGAGTAGATCAGAGGGGAGGGATTAGACTTAGTGTGGGGAGAGAGAGGAGAAAGGGAGAACGAAAGAAAGGCATGGTCAGTGAGATAAACAGGAAGAGAGGAGACAGGGGAGGAGGGATAGGAGGAGTTAAAGATGAGGTCAAGAGTGGAACCGGAGGAATGCGTCGGGGATGAAAGAAGGGGGGAGAGGAGGAAGGAATCAAGGATGGAGAGGAGAGGAGAAGATTGGGGGGGGAGAGGGAAGATGAATATTAAAGTCACCAAGAACAGTTAGAGGAGAGGGGAGGGAGAAATAAGTAATAGGAGGTGATCTAGGTCATCAAAGAAGGAAGAGAGAGGACCAGGGGGACGATAAATAATCAGGAATGAAATAGGGTGGGGAGAGGAGAATGACTTATATAGGAATTCAAAGGAAGGGAAAGAGGGGAGAGTTGGGGAAGGAGAGGAGGAGATGTATTTGGAGTGGTACAGGAGACCAACGCCACCACCACGGCCAAAGGGACGGGGAGTATGGAGGAAAGAGGAAGAGGAGGTCATAAAGGAAGCGGGGACAGAGGTGTTATGAGGAGGAATCCAGGTTTCAGTGAGGCAGAGGAAATGAAGGTTGAGACGGAAGAATAGATCAAGGGTAGCAGCGGTTTTGTTACAGATGGATCTGGCGTTCCAGAGAGCAATGTTCATGAGGGCAGCGTGGTTGGCAGTGGGGGGGTAGAGAAGGTAAGGATGGTGAGAAGGGGAAGGGGAGTGGCTAGGGGAGTGGGGGAGAGGATAGTGAAGTGGACTAGGCATAAGGAGGAAAGAGGAGAGTAAAAGGGAGAGGAGAAGGGGGAATGGACGGGGGAGGGGGGAGGAGGCAAGGTGGAAGGGAGATATGGCGGATCGCATAGGGTCAGCGGGAGCAGGTGTAGGGGATTCAAGTTGGGGAGTCCAAATTGGGGATGGCATCCAAGGTGGACTAGAGACAGTGGTGAGAGACAGCTGGAAGGAGTCAAAAGAGTCTGGGGGTGTAGGTACTTGAGTCTGTGGTTGGAGGAGTCCAGATGCTTTATGCCGGAAAATGAGGTGGTAGATCTGAATTGTAGTAAGGAGGTCACGGGCTCAAAGTTGAGGGATGATCGGCGGAGGAGTCCAGATGCTTGAGGCCAGAAAATGAGGTGGTAGTTCTGAATTGTATTAAGGAGGTCACGAGCTCAAAGCTCAGGGAAGATAGGCAGGAAACAATGGGGTCAGAGGGAGTAGGCACTCCGGTCGTGGCTGGAGGAGAAGAGGCGCCTGAGGCAAGAAAAGAGAAGCTGATACGGGCCGATGCGCCTTTGTGTGAGCAAACGGGTTACAGGTGGTTACTGATCGAGTGCAGAGGGACGATCAGCAGGAGCTCAGAAAGTCAAAGGAGTAGGTACTGGTGATGGCTGGGGGAGACTAGTGGACCGCTGCAGGTAGTAGAATCAGAGTATAGTAAAGAGAGCTGACCACGACGCAGGGGCCGAAGATCAGTCGTTGGTAAGGTGGTTACTCGGGAGGTCCTAAAGCTGGTTCCAGGTGTGGGTGGAGGCTCACCAAGGCTCAGCGTAGTGGGGAAGGGGCCGTTGAGGAGGCGGGGCACCTCAGAACCACGGAGGGGACTCACAGTGCAGGTCCAACACGGCCCGGATATGGAAGGAGGAGGACCCAGGAGATCCACTGACTGATCTGGGCACTGTTGCAGGCTTGTTAGGATTGGGGAAGAGAAAAGAGGGGGGGTTAGTAAGAGGCGGATCACATAAGAGCTGCAAAATGGGACACTCAATGCCGCCCCGGCTCCACCCGGACACAGTGAGAGCAGGAGATAAAAGGGGCTCCAGGAGGGTCCGACTCAGGGTCAGTAAGAGACAAAAGGCTCTCCAGGACCCCCTAGAATGGAAAGGGGGTTGATAGAGGAACGGATAGCTACGAAGCCGCAGAGTGGACACACTAAGCTGACCAGGCCAGGTCAGACCCTGCGTAGTGCAGTGGGGGCTCAGCAGAGATGCAGGTCCTCCGGGACCCCGTGTGAGGAAAAGGAGAGACCAGATCCCGTGTGGTGAAGAGGGGCTCCAAGGGCTGAGTAGAGCACGGTGGACATAGGGGATCACAAAGCTGGTCAATGGTTGCTGGACACATGGATGGCTGCAGCTGCGTCCAAACACTGATCCAAGGAGAGGGGCTCCGGGGGCAGAATCGGGTGCACAGAGGTTTCGGGTCCAATCCTCAATGCTCACTAGGATCCCATGTGCAAAAGAGGAGGGCCGGATCTGAAAGAAGGCGGTCTCCAGGGGCAGCGCGGGGTCTGGCAGCTGGGAGAGACTCCTACGCTAGTCCGATGGCAGCTCCGTGGACGGCTGAAGCCACTCCCAGGACCCGATCCAGGAGGGGGGGCACGGAGGCTGCGCAGGTTGGCTGGCTGCACGGGGACTGGCAGCCAGGAGAGACCCCAACGACGCTCAGATACTGGCTCCGTGGGTGGCCGCAGCCGCACTCAGACCTCGAATCAGGAGAGGGGGACCGAGGGCTGCGTAGGGCGGGCGGAGGATCCAGGGGCCGCCGCCGAGGCCGGGTGTGTAGTGGCAGGAGTGGAAGGATCCTGCAGAGCCGGAGGAGCGGGAGGAGGCCAACTAGGCCGCAGACAGAAGACTCCAGCGCCGGCCCGACGCAGGTCCTGTGGGAAGCTCCAGCTGCACCCCGACCCGAACAAGGAGAGGGGGCCCGGGGCTTTACAGGGCGGGCGGAGGATCCGAGGGCCGCCGCTGGTGCTGGGTGCAAGGCGGTAGGACACGACAGCAGGCCAGGATGTTAGCAAGGCGGGAAGGCCTCCGAAGGACCGGACCGATGGAAGAGCTGCAGAAGGCCGTTCCGAGACTGGAGTCAATGTAGCACAAGGTGGATCCGATTCTTGCCGAAAATGCAGCCAGAGGGGCCCCAGAAGGTAAGTCGCAGGAACGGAGAAAGGAAAACTGTAGAATTGCAGTTTAAACTGTTTTAGTATAAGAATGATTCAGCCTGAATCATTATCATTGGAGACAGCTGCTAAACTACATTAAGTTTTTGTCCCTGTCAGACAATTCACTTTACATGGATTTACTTAAAATACCTGAGGACTCTTCCATGTATTCTGTAATGTTTTTTAAAATCCAGATGACCAACCTGCTCGAGCATATTGGCTAGACAGACAAGGAGTTAACGAGTCACCCTGATGCTGTTAAAGCTAAATTATTCAGGTAGGATTGGAGACCTCCCATTGAGATTTTCCCACCTACACTACTTTTATTGAGTATGCTAAGTTTCCTCGTAAAAAAGATCAACTTTCTCTACATATGAAACGCTTTCCTTATAGCAAACTGTGTGCACTATATTTGCAATTCAGGCTCAATCAAATCCACACCACAGAAAGGACGAAAAACTGGGTAACATCTTCAACCAACGAGATCCCTCTTGCATGCCACTTTTGCCAACAAATGGATGTATTAGAAACCCTACAACATTGGGTGTTAGATTGCCAGGCACTTTCTAACATTAGAAGTTCTGTGTTCTACAAAGTTTTAGTTTAGTTTAGTTTGTTTATTTGTAAAGCGCAGCCGAACCCTCAGGTAACTGGGTGCATTTTCTTGGGAGCAGCAGTGTTACAGAAGATTGCACATACATATAAAAAATACAATAGGTAGGAGTAGTACAATAGTTAGTATAAAGGACCCGGTTACATAATGGTCCGTTGCAGAATTATGTATTAGTTACAAAGGTTTATGTCGCCAAAACTGGAGCTACCTCTTTATATCATAGAGAGCAGGAGCACCAAATGAGGCTGAGTGTAGTTGAGAATCTAATGCTGAGTTGAAAGTAAATCTTTAATCTTAGCTCGGAATGACCAGAATGAAGTGTTTGCTCTAATAGTCAAGGGTAGGGCATTCCATGATTTGGCTGCTAGCACAGGGAAGCTGGACCCTCAGGCAGTTTTTAGTTTAAACCGAGGGATGCAAAGGTGGTGTAGGTATGGGGATCTAGTTGGTCTAGAAGAGTTCTTCTTGGTGAATTTGGCGGATAGGTATCGAGGGGGCTGTCTGATGAAGGCATTTGTGAGTGATGACAAGTGCTCATAGTTTGATTCTCTCACGGATAGGTAGCCAGTGGACTTCCTTCCTGGCCGAGGAAATGTGGGCCTTATATGGGAGGTTCAGGGCGCATCTGAGTGTGATGTTTTGTAGTATCTGAAGTCTATTTAAGTTGTGGTTTGTGGAGCCTAGGAAGAGTGTGTTACAGTAGTCTAGTTTGGATAAAATGAGTGCCCTAGCTAGTATAAGGCGGCTGTTGGTAGATAATAATGGTGTGCAGGCATTGATGAGTTTGTTGGAGTAGGTTGTGGAGGAGATAGTGGCGTTGATTTGTTTTTTGAGGGAAAGGGTTGAGTCCAAATACACTCCCAATGTTTTGACTTCCTTAGATACTTTTATAGTGTTACCATCAATGACGAAGGATTGGTATCTGGGGTCAAGTTTATTAAGACGGGACAGTGACCCAACTATCAGCCATCCATGCTTGAATTTCTAGGTAAATCTCATTTAGTTTAGCAACATCTTCCTCATAGCTTCCCGTGAGCGCAATGAGGACCTGGGTGTCATTGGCATAGTTAGTATAGGTAACTGCCAGGTTATCAAGGCGGTCGAAGAGGAGCTTGGTGAAGATGTTGTAAAGTGTGGGAGAGATGCACGAGCCTTGGGGAACTCCACAATGGTTCGGGGCGGGGTCAGCTGCAGCACCGCCCGCGGGACGAAGACTCTGGTTGTTCTATCCAAAAGGAAGGACCAGATCCAATTGGTGGCATCCTGAGAGAATGTGGCAGCCGAGGAGAGGTGTTTAGTGAGTATTTGGTGGTCGACTAGGTCGGAGGCAGCAGACAGGTCTAACAAGAGCAAAATGGCCAGATTGAATTGGACAGAGTTGGACAGTTTTAATTCTGACTATTCAAAGAAACTGTTATGGTCAAGATTAATGTGGTTGAAAATGTGTCTTTAATTATTGCCATTGGTTGTTTATTAAATGATGTTTTATCATAAACTGTGTGTTTTATGTAAACCACGTCACAATAAAAAAAAGTTTTTAAAAATAGAAGGGGAACTTGTTTTAATATGATTAATAGGGTCTCTGGGATTATCATGCTAAAGACCAAATGCCTTAACAGAAATCCATTTTGCAGGATTCTCAGCTGCTCTGATTACCCCCATAAAAGTACAAACCAAAGAAGACAAGAAGATTTGAATGTGCAGAAAGGCACAGGATTTTCTGAGGAGACTCCCCTCCAGCCTTCTAACACTCTCTTCACCAGCTTCCAAGAATGCCAAGCACTAATTGCAAGAAACCATGCATGGATATTCGCCACTCTCCACCGAAGCACTTTAGCGGTTTTGGACATCCCTGTGCAAGTGCTGTTGCATCAGTGTGCGACATCACTGACTTGCTGCCTCGCTTGCCTTGTACTCTGTGACAGTCATCGTCAACTGTACACCACACCATCCTAGAAATCTGGCTGCAGCTCTATCAGCATGTCAACATGCCAGCCATTGCCTCCCAGCAGGGCCATCCGAGGGTGCAACCTTAGCAGCATGGACATCATAATTTAAAGGTGTGAGGTAGGTCAGCCTGGATTTGGTTTGAAGCTTGGTGTCAGAATGGAACCAGCAAAGACTGCCTCTCTGATCCTCTGGGCACCTCCTTCTCCACCTGCTAATCATGTCTGCAGATCAGAGACAATGGGCAACATTTCATAATGGCAATTCGAATGTGTAAAAAGTGTTAAATAGTTGTAACACATTTGGAATGTACACCAAATCAGATATGGTTTAGGACACTCAAGTGCAAGAGCGAGCCCCTCTCGTGAGGTTGTTCTTGCATCAGTATGACTACTCGCAGTTCTTTACGGGGACACATGTAATCCGTTTGTCCTCAAGGATTCAGCGCCTACCAACTGAGAAATCAGACAAGATAATGCAATGTTATGTTATATTATAGGTATTTACTCTGCATACCACTGTCACTTGCATGTCTCCAGGTGCTGGAGGGGGTGGGTTTGTTAGGGGAGAAAGAGGACAAAGACCAGGGGTTGTGCTTAGCCGTTGCTCTATGCAGAACCTGGAACAACTGACCTCTCTGTGGGTGTGTTTTGTAGGTGGGTTTAGGTGTGTGCACCAGAGGCATTTTGTTTCCAGATGGGAGGCCTCTCATGCTTTGCTTGTCAGTGTGGTTCGGTCAGTTGGTGAGCTTGCAAGTTGATTGGAGAGATGTAGAATTTGGAGCGTTTTGCTAGCCATTTGCGTTGGCATAATTGGTCAGCATGTGATGATTAAAGGTGGTTGAGTATGAAGTTCTTAGTATAAATGTTGTTGAAGGTATCTATATGGAGGAAAATATTTAATAAATTCCTGTGCTCTGATTTTGGTCTTCTGAACTTTGAAGTATAATCTGAACTTTGGTTTGTGGTCTGTGGGATTCACCTTTAAAGAGGACTGTTCTTTGTACATAAAAAAATATCTTTAAAAACAAAATGATTCCTTAGCATTTTGAATACTATAGAAGTCGAAAGGGGGGCCTAACCTCATACCTTCGCTGAGAGGTTCAATACTATCTAATGCATTAGCTTGCATAATTCTTAAGTAACAAAACACCCCTTCTTATTAAATCAGCGTACTCAGTGAAACAATGCCCATTTATATTCTAATGATATCCATATGTGTACTCTGGGGTAAGGGATGCTGGTCAAGGGCTTCTGAAAGGCCCCCAGAAACCACAGCTGTGGGATATGGTTGGACCTTTGGATGTGCTTTAATGGGGTCTATCAAGTATTAAACCCACGATGACCTGGGAAAATATCAATGGAAAAATGCAGGGAACTAAGTGTTAAATAAAATTGATATTTTGGAAAGTGGTGTGATACCTATGTGCTGAATCTACTGCTATAAATTGCAATACGGGGGGCAAACAGTGTCAGACCTCTTGTGAATTTAGTTTGGTTATAGTTATGGGTTGCTCTATTGTGAAATGAGAAATGGGAAGAGAAACTGAATATACTGTGAGATCACTAAGAGCTGTGACTATGTGATGAGTATTACATGTGAGCATACCCTGGGAGAGTGGGGCGGTGGGGGGAAAATTAGGCTACTCAGCACAGTAGCTTACCGTTGTTTCTTCTTGTCTGTCCACCTGTAGATACCCATAGAGGGCCCTGTACCAAAACATCCTATCCAGAACCTCCAACCCACTCCCAACCTACCCATATGCTGGACAATAAGCCTTTTCAGCAGAACAGTGTGAAGGGAGTGGTTTGGGTATGTAGCATTCACCAAGAGTCATACAAAGGGCGCTCTGGTCCAGGCACTCCTTCAGGGCACCAGAGGTAAGCATTACACTATATCAAATTAGATCTGTCTCATCTCTAGGTTTGCTAGTTCACGCCAAGTGTATTATGTCAGTCACAGCACTCTTTCAGCTGTGATTTCATGTCACCCTGCTAGAATTGAGAGAATTCAGGAATGAAACTCCGACACAAGTTAGCCATGTTTTTGGGTAAAGACATATTGAAAATAAAAGGATTGGGAAACACCCTCTCTATCCCTGCTCTGAGGAATTTCCCTACCTAAACCAAAACTAAGGATCTGTCTGTAGCAGGATGTCAAAATCAAAAACTATCCTTGTGTACAAAAGTTCTATTCTGACCATCACACTATAAACTAAACTATAAAGTGAAAAGGGAAATGTCTTTAACCTTTGGTGCCTTTTGAAAAAGTGTTCGTAAAGGAAGAATGAATAGTTCCAACACAAATGTTCTTCTAGTATAGAGAGTTTCCTGTTACAGAGGATGGCTCTCTTCCCCTGGATTCCTCTTTAATATAAAATGTTGTCCATACAACAGTTCCTTGTGTCTTTCTTGGCTCACAATAGCACTGTCACACAAAAAATTGCTTAGCTTTGTAGTTCTATTTCTTTCAGAATTCCTGGTTTCCTTTTCTGCCAGGATTTTGCTTCTCCTCGTCCGGTCAACACAGTTCTGATATTCTTTCTATGAACGTCTTGTCCCGTCACACTTGCAAATGCCTGGCGTACTCTCCTGCCAGGTCTTCTTGTATTTATACATTAGTGATTGTCTGGTATATCCTCCTGCATGGGCTTCTTGTATTCACACACATGCAATTGCCCGGTATACTCTCCTGCAAGGGCTTCTTATATTCACACAGTATTTTTATCCATTTCCACAGTTCTACATTTACTTGGTTGGATAATACATCGTCTTGATATATTATTTGATTCAGTGTTCCCATGTATTTGCATTCTATGCATTCACATACTGGTAAGGGCTTTGATTGTCACTTTACATTTAGTTTTTTCGCTTTTTCTCTTTCTGCTGTTCTTCTTACTTTTATTCATTTTTGGCACGGTCGCTGATGCACCCCGGTGTCCCACTATACTTGAGTTGACTCACCGGCTCTTGTAGGCATTCTTGGGCTCATTCACGGTCAGCAGATGAAGGTATGCTGCCTGCTTTCCTCTTGTGACTGCTTTCTCTTTGTTTTCCCTTCTCTCACGGCATCTCTTCAACACGCCAGCTTCGCTTCAGGCTCTGGTAATTAAGATGCTGCTTTGCATGGTCTGCAAACTCCCAGGAGTCTTTCACCAATTCCTGGTATTTCTGCAGCACATCCCGTTCTTGCAAGATCTCTCTTCTTCCTGGATGGTGAGCCGCCCAGCTTCACCCTGCCTGTCTGAGCTTCTCAGTTCCTCGAGCCTCACGGAGAGGTGAAACATTCTCTTGCCAACAGAAGCATCTAGCATTTTGCTTCCATTCCTTACATTTCGCGGGCACAGGTGTTTGTTAGAAATAACTAGACCACTTGCTGTGCTTGTGGTTTCTTCTGCTCTGTACTGCTCTTTCCCTCTTCCTCGTCCCAGTACAGGGACAAGAAGTCCATTGTCGGTGATTGATTTAGAAAGCTTGAATAGTTCTAAATGGTAAATCATTTTTGGGTAATCGAAAAATGGAACTGGAGAAGGTGGTCTTGTAATTTCCACAAGGTAGACCAAAGTTGGAGGTTTGGTCTACATGATTTGGTAAAGGTTTTCCCTATTTCTCCTAGGCGGAGGTATAGACGTATGACTATTGGCCATGAGGGTCTTAGATATTGGAGGATTATCTTCAAGGGCAAATGGGCGACACCATGTCTCATTCAATGAAGCCATAATTTCTCCCCGGAGGTTCTCTCCCCCATGTGATCCTCCCTCATATAGCTGCTCCCAGAGTCAAGATCAGGTAGTGGCTGCAGTCCCCATTGGAGGAGGTCACCACCGGGAGATCAGTGAAAATTCTGACATTTCATCACAGCATTCTGTCTACGAACTTTAAAAATGTCAAGGGTCTATAGACTGACAGACTGCTTTGTTCCATGAGAAGTAAAGACTAGGATCCCCATTTTTAAACACCGGGTGAGAGCAGAACGATAAAATGGACCCATATACATGTTTTTATTTTTTCTGATTAAATATCCTGAGTAAATATGCTAAAACAGATTACCTGGGAGCTCATTTTTACCTTTAACTATCACAAAGATAATTGGAAGAAAAATGCTAACCAAAGTCTGGACTACAAAATCCTCAACATATTACAGCCAGTTAATTGTATTCTTTTTATTTTGGAATAAATATGACTCTGTGTGTGTGTGTATGTGTGTGTGTGCGTGTGTGTGTGTGTATATGTAAACGGTAAGGTTCTATCTATAAAAAGTTGATAAAATCAATATTAACACTAAATATAACAGATTAAAAAAGTCAACCTTAAAACCAATATTTTTTATTTGATTGTTGTTTTTTTGTTAAATAATAGGTTACACCTTACCCTCAGCATTTCCAACATCTATAGACTTCAAATTAAGACAAACATTGGCTTTTCTTTAAAAAAAATGTATCCATTCATTTCCTCACTTTTGATCTCTAAATTGCATGTGAATTATGCTACAAAACTAGCTTAGAGTCACTATATTTGAATATTGTTTTATTGCTGTCTGCAGATTATTTTGAGAATGATTTGAGTATGACCTTTCTGCATATTATTTTGTTGGTATGTGTAATATTTTGCAAATGATGCATGTGTATGTGGTGCATGCAACATACCATGGACGGTTTTGAACTTTTGAGTAGGTATCATACAGTATTTGTTAATATTGTAATCAATGAAGATGGCTGATGGTTAATATTTAGATATTTTAGCGTTTGTGATTTGATGTGTGCAGATTGTTTTACAATGGGCCTCATTACGACCCTGCCAGTCCGGAAAGAACGGTGGCGGTAAAACCGCTGCCACCATTGTTTCCGTACCGGCTGATTAAGAGTCCTGTAGGCGAGAAGTGTCATTCCCGCCAGGTCTGACCTGCCGGGATTTACACCACCCTCCTGCAGGCGCACGTGGAAACACCAGCTCCGTCATAGACGGAACCAGTGTTTCCATTGTCCCCATCCCCATGGAGTCCTACGGGACTCCATGGGAATGGGGACTTACAGAATTCTGCCTTCAGAATACCCGGGTCACCTGGGTCATAATGCCCCAGTGATTCTGGGAATCACGGATACGGAATGGTAATACGGGTCCGGCGCCAGCCTGCCGGTTTTTCCGGCATGGTTACCGCCGGGCTCGTAATGAGGCCCACTGTATGTAAGCACAAAGTAATGCAATGTAACTTATCTGTGACTACTGCGTAGTTCCAAGAATGTTGGTTATTTACATGTGGTTATTTAGTATGTGAACTTCAGAGTGCATTGGTTGATTTTTTACTTTTTAGTGTTTATTTTTTGTAAAGGACTTACTTTCAAGCAATGTACTTCTCAGTTATATTTTTTAACCAAGTTGCACTTGTCAATAGAGGCATGCAGAATCATTTGTAGTGTGTTTATATTTTAGGGTGGGTTTGACTTCATTTTTATCAACCCTTACTCACAGAGCCTGCCCTCCACCCCCAGGGGACTGTCCAAATCTCTCCCAGGATGGGGCTGTAATAGGAGTAGAGGTAGGGAAAAGCAAATACCTGTCACTGTGCATCGGTAAAAAGAGCAGGCAACAACCCCCTGCAGTGGGCGGCTAATGTCGCATATATTTTATTTATGGTCCACTCCTCAAATCTTCTAGTAACCCTATGTGTGTGTATTAAATACATGCACCATTTATAACATATCAATACATATTAATTTCAAATAAATGCCTCATACATTATGCTCATGTTCAAATGCTTCTGACAGGATTCTCAGTACTGAATACCCAATGAATGCACTTCCACTCTTGGGTATAGTGTAAGTCTTTTAATCATGAGAAATAAGTAATAACAAAACATTGCTGCCATTATAGTCACTACAAGCGGCCCTGGTTAGTTATTAGAGCCTGCACTCTACCCTGACTACCCTGTCCCATAGCAGATTCTCAGACATGCATTGTGAAAGTATTTTAAAAATTGCATTGTGAAACCTAGGCCCTTTTTCCCCCTTGCAGGATTCTCGGATTTAGGTGTGTTTTTACTAGAAGTGTTCAAACAAAATTGCATTGTTAAACCTAGGCCTTTTCCCCCCTTACAGGATTCTCAGACTTAGGTGTGTTTTACTAGGAATGTTCAAACAAAATTGTATTGTGAAACCTAGGCCTTTTTCCCCCCTTACAGGATTCTCAGACTTAGGTGTGTTTTTGCTAGAAGTGTTCAAACAAAATTGCATTGTTAAACCTAGGCCTTTTCCCCCCTTACAGGATTCTCAGACTTAGGTGTGTTTTTACTAGGAGTGTTCAAACAAAATTGCATTGTGAAACCTAGGCCTTTTCCCCTCCTTAAAGGATTCTCAGACTTAGATGTGTTTTTATTAGGAGTATGCAAACAAAATTGCATTGTGAAACCTAGGCCTCTTCCCCCCCTTACAGGACTCTCAGACTTAGGTGTGTTTCTCCAGTATCTAAATATCACTGTGATAGTGCCATTCTGTGGTCGACTTCTTAGGTAAGCACTCATCTAGCAACTGTCTACCATTGTCTGAGTGCCTGTCGTCTTGTCCAATTGTCAGCTTGTCTCATCTCTCTCTGTCTCGTCTGCTTGCACCCTGCCCTGTGTCCATCCCTAGTGTTCTCCCCTATCCCTGCCACTCCCTTCCTCTTCGCTCCTCTCCTACTCTATGGTGCTCTCTGTCTCTCCTATCTTTTCTAACTGCTTCTCTATTGACTATTGTAATATCCTTTCATCATTTCATCACGAGAACTTGCGCGAGCTCTCGTGATGGAAGGGTGAATAGAATACAATGATGTATGTTTGGAATGCGAGTTTCAAACCCACTTCATGTCAGTTGCTTTCCGCGGTCGGTGGGGCCAAATCACTACCACTTAGCTATTAATATAAATAAATAGCATATTAATCAAACACGTCTCCCTGTGTGTATTTGGTCACTTCAAGTGGCGACGAGGATCTTCAGGCCCCACCGCCCCTTTGTGTGCCCCAGGCTTTCATTTTACCTAAATCTGTCTACCATCTTCGACGCTCGTTTGTCAGCCGTGATTTATGTGCGTGAGCAGGCCCTGCAGCTGTCATAAAAGCTGTGGCCGCTCCGCTCCACTTACAATCAACTCGACTTCCAGCGACGCCAGTCAAGGTCAATTAAGTGAGTGATTTCCTTTAATCCTGCTTGTGTTTACTTTCAATGTATGTCGTCCGGACATCTTGGCCTGTGCTGTTAATCTTACCGTATTTCACAGAATAGAGGTGCTTTTTGCCTGTTACAAGTTTTTTTCATCTGCCGTAACTCCCAGTATAAAGGCGCAATCACATGGAAAGTGAAAGTATACATAAATTTGAACTGACAAGCATTTAAACTGCAGGAAGTCATATGTTTGGCTGATAATTAACTATTTTCAAGCCTCGAATCTAAAAGAGACAATAAAAGGACCGGAATTCGCAATTTTAGTCAATCCTTTCCAATTTTGTGACACATACACATTTTAGTCAGCATGTCTTTCAATAGTGTACCACCGCCAATTTTCTTCCTTTCCGATGTTGGTGATCCAGCTATTCCATGGAAAAGATGGATTACATCATTTGAACATTACGCTGGTGTTGTGTGTGGTCAGAATTGCAGCGTGGAGAGGAAGAAGTCTCTTTTAATGCATTGTTTGGGCCCGGCAGGGCAAGAAAAATTTGAAGATCTACCAGATCTGCCTTCTGATGAAGATAATGACTTAAATGAATATGAGCGGTCAGTGAAGAAGATGGGAAAACATTATGAAAAGAAACTGAGCACTATTTTGGAACGTTATAAATTCGGGAAAAGAACTCAAGGAGAGGGTGAAAGCATCGAACAATACATCACTAGCTTGAGAAAGCTAGCCAAGACATGCAATTTCAATGCTCATTTGGATGAGAGGTTGAGAGATCAATTCATGCTGGAGTGTAGGAGTAGCAAAGTAAGAGAAAGATTATGGGCTGAGGACGACCCCAACTTGGACATTGTCTTACGTGTGGCCAAGGAAGTGGAGCACACTGAGAAATGTGTTAAAGAATTAGAAAGCAGGATACAAACTACTGATATTAAACATGAAATTTCCAAAGAGAAGAATGCAACACTTACCACAAGTAAAGAGAACAAACCCTTTGCTCAAATTTCAGGAAATCCCAATAGGAGATACAAATCAGAAAGGAACGGGAGATTACCTTGGAATGATGATAGAAAAAAAAAACAAGTTCCAGAGTTAATAACAATGATGTGAGAAAGAAAAGTCCGCACAGGCGAGGAGACGATCCTAGAAGGAAGAATACAGGGAGATGTTTTAGATGTGATAGGACGGAATGTCCTGCTTTGAAAATTATATGTGGGAAATGCAAAGGCAAGGGGCATTACTCCCGATGTTGCAGAATGCAAAACACTTCCACTAACTGGATAGGAAGCAATGAAAATAGTGATGAAGATGGAGAAGAATGCGTGTTTGTCGTGACTGACGATGAAAATGAACAAAAAATAGAAAGCCCCAAGGCTGTAGTTTGTGTTGATGGAACCAACATGCACATGATGAGTGATTCAGGTGCAAAATATACCTTGATACCACAAATCTTCTGGGACAAGAAGAAACATGAATACCTGCATGAACCAGACATAAAACCCAGGGCATATGGCGAAGTTAAAATAGTTGTCATTGGATGGTTTTGGGGAGCACTCAAATTCAAGGAGGGGAAAGCAAATGGGAAAATATACATAACAAAGAAGGGGAGAACGCCTTTGTTAAGTTGGACTCACCAATGCAAACTCAAAGCGAAGTTAGATGCTGCGTCGGATGAGTCTGTATATTCGGTTGAAAACAACGCTGGAGGAAATCAAGGAAACAATGAAATCACCATAGAAGCTGATATGATGAAAGAAATTTTCAGGAAAGAAATTGGATGTCTGCGTGGGTTTGTTCATGAGATCAAAATGAAGCCAGGACATGTTCCTGTTGCACAGAAGTTACGCAACATTCGGCTCTCAATGAGAGAAGAAGTAAGAAAGGAGATTAAATTATTGGAAGATCAGAAGATCATCGAAAGAATAGATGCCAGTGAATGGGTTTCACCATTAGTTGTATTAAGAAAAAAATCTGGAAAATTGAGAATATGTGTAGACATGAGAGAACTAAATAAGAGCGTGATCCCGGACAGACATCCACTCCCCAATATTCAAGAGATTGTATCCACTATTGGACCCTCAAAGTATTTTTCCACTCTGGATCTAACATCAGCATACCACCAGGTTAAACTCCATAAAGATTCTAAGAAAATGACAGCCTTTATCACGCCAGATGGGATGTATCAATACAGATGATTGCCATTTCGGTTGGTGTCAGCTGCTTCAGTATTTCAGAGAATCATGCACAAACTATTTGAAGGTGACGAAGGGATTATTTGTTTTCAAGATGACATATTGGTACACGCCGTCAACCAGAAGGTGCATAATGAAAGATTACAACATGTCTACAAGAGGTTATATGAAGCAGGTATGACCCTTAGTAAAGATAAATGTAATATAAATCGTAGCGAAATCGAATATTTAGGACATACCATATCTGCTAGTGGCATAAAACCAAAGAAGCAACTTGCTGATGCCATAATGAACATGCCAAGACCAGAGTCAAAGGAAGGCGTGCGCACGTTCATTGGAATGGCGGAGTACTATTCTAAGTTTATAAAGGATTTTGCCATACATACTGTTCCGCTACGTGAACTTTTAAAGAGGAAGTCATTTGAATGGAACAGGGAGTGCGAAGAAGAATTGAAAATATCAAATCAGAATTAAACAGAGCACCATCGTTGAAGAATTTCAAGAGTGGGAGGAAGACTATAATAACAACAGATGCAAGCAACCTAGGGTTAGGAGCTGTTGTCACACAAGAAGTCGAAGGAAAAGAAGTTCTTATCGCATTTGCATCTAGATTGTTAAAGGGTGCAGAAAGATCGTATGCTACAATAGAAAAGGAAATACTGGCCATCAAGTGGGCAACAGAAAAGTTCAGGAATTTCATCTGGGGAGTGGAGGTGGAGATTCGCACTGACCACAAACCATTGATACATGTCATTATGAATAAAGGTTTGGACAACGTATCTAACAGGATTAAAAGATGAGTTGTACTTCTGCAAGAGTACAACTGTACAGTACGATATGTACCGGGAGTGAAGAATCGTGCTGCTGATTGTCTGTCGCGACTTACCAACAATTCTGAGGTAGATAATGAAAGTGAAAACAATCCAGAGGTTGTTTTGAATGTTGAAGCGCTATCCATATCCAAAACTGAGTGGGAAGAAGCACAGAGACAAGATGAAAATATAAAACAGTTGAAGAAAATTATACAAAGCAACGGAAGTCTAAAGAAAGTTATATTTGAAGGGTCCGGTCTCATCGAATACTGGAGAGTTGCAGATGAACTCAACGTAGCAAATGACAGAATTATGAGAGGAGATCGAATAATTCCGCCTACAAGTCTGAGACAAAGAATCATCGATCTGGGCCACGAAGGTCATCAAGGAATTGTCAAGACTAAACAGAGAATACGCGATGATTTCTGGTGGCCAGGATGTGACCTACAAATCGAGAGAACCATCAGAGAATGTATCCTTTGTAATCAGAGTGACAGGGCGTGTGTGAGTGTGAAATACCCTATGGTAATAACGAATATTCCAGGAAAAGTATGGGATGAAGTAGGCATGGACATACTAGGGCCTATTCATTGTGATGGTAAGCAACAATTTTGCCTGGTGGTCATTGACCTTCTGACCAGATGGGTAGAAGTCTTAATCAAACCTCATATGAATGCTAAAATAGTGATAGATTTTTTGTCAGAGTTATGCACCAGAGAGGGTTTCCCAAGAAGCATATTAACTGATAATGGTGTCCAATTTAGGTCAAAAGAGATGGAAAGGTTCTGTACCAGTAATTCCATTGTACACAAAACTAGCGCAATATACCACCCACAAACCAATGGGGTGGTTGAGAGATTCAATAAAGTACTCAAGGATGCCATTCGGTGGGCTTGGTCAAATGGGCTCAACTGGGAAGAAGCGGTGAGAAGAAAAATAATTGCTCACTGTTTTACTCCCCATAGTACAACTGGTCTATCACCTTTTGAATTAAGTAGAGGGCGCAGAGCAAACACCAAATTGACACCATCTTGGTTGGAGAGAGAGACTATAGTAAGAAAAGATTTTGGAGAGGCAGTAGAGAGTATCAGGAAAATCCAGTTGAGGAATAAGGCAGCTCATGATAGTCTAATGAGCGGAGGGAAAAGAAACAAGGTTCCCAGAGTAGGGGGTCTAGTGAGAATTAAACTACCCCCTGTACTAAGAGATGGACCCTGCAAATGGTCCAAACCAGTGAGTGTGATTGAGGTATTTAGACATGCGGTGAGGGTGCAAGATGGTAGAGTCTGGAATATGGAGAGAGTATGTGTGATGGAGTCAAATAAGGATGTGAAAGCTGGTGAAGTGGAACACAAGGAGCAATTCAGTAGAGGTAGTAATGAAAGCATGAAGAGAAATGGTAATGAAAGCATGAAGAGGAATGTTGAGCATGTGAGATCTAGGTTGAATAGAAATGTAATATCAAAAATTTCCTTGCCAACATATAAACCAGATTCTCTGCATATGTCAAGAACAGGAAGAGTAATCCGCAAACCAAACCACATGAAGGATTTTGTCTAATATTACTGAACATACAGAAGAAGCATACTAGACTGTGTTCCATAAACAGCAAGAGACTAAGGAGGGGAGATGTGTAATATCCTTTCATCATTTCATCACGAGAACTTGCGCGAGCTCTCGTGATGGAAGGGTGAATAGAATACAATGATGTATGTTTGGAATGTGAGTTTCAAACCCGCTTCATGTCAGTTGCTTTCCGCGGTCGGTGGGGCCAAATCACTACCACTTAGCTATTAATATAAATAAATAGCATATTAATCAATCACGTCTCCCTGCGTGTATTTGGTCACTTCAACTATCCTGCCATCCTCACTAAATCTGGTAGGAAGAAGTTTAAAAAGGTTATCCTGGTCTCCAACCCAGGCCTCCCTATCGCTAACACCTATACCAGTGCCACCTCTAGGCAAACCTTCACCGACATCCTCTTTGTCGTCCCCTTGCCAGACCTATGGACTCTTCACACGGTCTCTGTGCTTTCTCCTTTCTCTTCTTCTCCCATCAATGGTGCACCTGCTGAGAGGCCCTCCTGGCCTCCTTCCACTCCTCTAAGATCATCATTAATGTTTACTTGAATGGTACTGTCTTGGTCCATGGCCCTCAGGTCAATCTTCTCCTGCTTGATAGATGCTTCCTGTGCCTCATCAATTTCCTTCCTTCGCCTCCTGTCCCCTCTCTTCCCTCCATGGCTTCCTCACCTTCCCCTGCTGTCTCCACCTTGGTTACCTTGCCCCCTCCTCCTCCCTCTTCTACACCTCCGCAGGGCGTACCTCTGATTTGCACCCCTCCCCGGAAGTCTTTCAAGGATGGCAACCTTCTCCATATTGCCACTCTTAACTCTCGCTCAGCTGTCAAACACTCCTCTGACATCTGCCGCCTCCTGGAGGAACTTGACCTCGATGTCCTCGCTCTCACCGAGACATGGTTCACGGCCAGCTCGGTCACAAGCTTTGACACTCTCCTCCCTGACGCCTACAAGATCCTCTTCACGCCCAGGTCTAACCGCTCCAGAGGGGATGTATGTAGCACCTGATCTTCCCCGAGTGGATTCCTGCATCTGTCATTCCTACTGAGACCTACTCCCGTTTTGAATGCCTCATCTGCAGGCTCTCTCTCTCTCCTAGCAATTCCCTTACTGTGGCTACTATCTATCGACCACTTGCTCAGATTTCTTCCTTCCTCTCTGAATGGGTGGACCTTTCCTCTTCCCTCATGGTCTCGACCACCCAACTCCTCCTTCTTGGAGACTTTAACATTCACCTGGATGCTTCCTGTCCTTCCTCTGGACTCTTTTGTGACCTCTGTGACTCTCTCTCACTCTCTATTGTCCCCTCTGGCCCGACTCACTCTGCAGGACACACTCTGGATGTTCTGATCTCTACAGACCTTCCTCTTTCTATCCCTCTCACCACTCCTCTCTCCTGGAGTGATCACTTTCTCCTTTCCTCCCAGCTCACCCTCTCTTCCCCCCAGGCTAAGCCAATTCCAGCACTGCCACCCACCTTCTCGGTTATCAGACCCATGAAGCATGTGTCAGTTGAGGCTTTCGCCGCCACTTTTTCACCCTCCCTCTGCCTTCGGCTAACACACCCTGGCACAGCCTTGTCCATGCTCCACTCTGCTATATCTGATACTCTCGATGTACTTGCCCCTGTCATGAGGATCCACTTGAAGCCCAATGCCAAGTGCAATTCCTGGCACGACTCAGACCTCCACACCCTCAAACGCAAGTGTAGGGTGGCTGAGCAGAAATTGCGTGCTTCTGGTACAGTCTCTGACAAACTGGTCTGCCGCCTGCTCCAAAGGCAATACCCACTCTTTGTCCAAATCAAGAAGAGAGCTCACATCCAAGCCCGCGTCTCTGCACCATTTAACAACTCGGTCAAACTCTTTAAAATCTGCAAGGATCTGGCCAATCCTGTTGCAGTCTCTACCTCTCCTTTCCCTTTCCAGGCTTTCTGCATGGCTCTGGCTTCTCATTTCATCTCTAAAACTCAGGACATCCTGTCCTCTCTCTCTTCCTTTCCTCCTCCACCCTCTACTCCCTGCTTTTCCTCTGTCCCTTCCTCGGCCACTTCTCCTCCCTCCTTCTCTGCCTTTCCCCTGTTCTCCCCAGGTGAGGTTTCTAGACAAGTCTGCTCTATGAAAGTCTCATCAAAACAGGTTCACCCCTGTTCCTCCAAAACCATCAAGGACCACATTGATACCCTGGCTCCTGCTCTGACCGACTTCTTCAACCACACCTTCACCACTGGAGTATTCCCATCCCCCCTGAAGCAATCCCTTGTATTCCCTCTTCTTAAGAAACCCTCCACCGACTCGTCCTGCCCGGCTACCTATCGCCCAATCTCCATTACTCCCTTCCTGGGCAAACTCCTGGAAAATCTGGCCATCTCACAGCTTAATCCTCACATTGAATTTGTTGGTTGTATTCATGACCATCAGTCTGGCTTCAGAGCTGCCAGAAGTGCAGAAACTGCTCTCTTGAACATCTGTGAAGACCTGCTCTCCAACCTTGATTCCAACACCCCCTGTGTCCTCATCTTACTTGATCTCTCTTCTGCCTTTGACACGGTCAACCATGCCATCCTGCTCAACCGTCTCTGTGATAACCTAGGTATCACCGGTCAAGCCCTGGTGTTGCTAACTTCTTTCCTCTCTGATCGACCCTCCCAGGTCCAACTTGGGTCCATCCTCTCCTCTATCTCTGTCTCTACCTGTGGTGTCCCCAAGGGGTCTAACCTCGCTCCCTGGCTGTTCAACCAATGCCTGGCATTCCTTGTCCACCACATTGCCGCTCTCTGCCCCAACTTTCAGTGCTATGTGGATAACACTCAGCTCATTTTCAGGCTACCTTCGGCCAACTCTTCTTCATCTCTCATCTCTGACTGTCTGCTATCCAGGAGTGGTGTGCTGCCAATGATCTCTGCCTTAATACCAGTAAGACTGAGATTCTCCTCATCGGCAGACCTTCTCCCGCCTTTCCTGTCACTCTCTGGCCACCTCTCTTGCCCCTCTTCTTGTTCCCACCCGTGAGGCTAAAAACCTTGGGGTCATCTTCGTCTCAACACTCTCCCTCTCTCATCACATCTCTGATGTCTTTAAGAAGGCACACTACCAGCTGCACCTCCTCAGAGGTATTCTTCCTTTCCTCTACTTCCCCCAGAAGCTCACTGTCTCTAGAGCTCTGGTTCTCTCTAGGCTGGACTATTGCAACAGCCTCTTTCTTAATCTGCCTGTTACTACTCTTCGCCCTCTGCAGCTTATCCAGAACAGGACTGCGAGACTTGTCCTTGGCCTCAAGCCCAGGGATCGTATCTCTCCAGGACTGAAATCTCTGCACTGGCTCCCAGTGGCTGCGAGGATTAAGTTCAAAACCCTCTGCATTGTCCACAAGGCCTTCTGGGGTTGGGGCCTTAATACATTCAACCCATTCTTCTTAAATATCTTCCTTCTCGAGCTCTTCGCTCATTCGCCTCCAACTCCCGCAGGGTCAGTCACTTCTCCAAGCAACGAGTTGGTGGTAGATCTCTTTCTTCGGCTAGAGCCTCCCTCTGGAATAGCTTCCCAACCTCCCTGAAACTTGAGGAGATCCATCTTCTGTTCCAAAAGCAACTCGAAACCTTACTCATTGCTTCTGCTTTCTCTCCTCCTCTCCCCTGCTATATTCCTGGCTGAAACTGTACTAGTTACCTGGCCACCCGCTGATCTCGGGCCCAGGTCCCCTCCCCTGCCAGTTACACACCTGCACTGCCTCCCTGGCAAACCCCGTACTTGGGAACTGTTTTCTGTATCCCTATAGTCCCCCCCTAGCACTTGAAACCATATGTCTGCACTTACCCTTGCACCTGCCACCAGCTGGCCCTACTGCTCTTATTGTTTTATTTATTCTATTACCCCTGTACTGCACTGTCCCCACCCCCTCCCACTCTGCACTTTTCCTCTCCCCCTTACCCTGCACTTGCGTGATCTGAATGACACTTGGCCTAGTAGGATCGCTGTCTCTGTCTTCCCTTTGTTCCCCCTCTCTTGCCGTGTCGCACCTTGAAACACTTGTCTATAGGCGCCTTATAAATGCCATATCATATCATATCACAACACACTTAATTTGCATAAGGTTATTAGTGAATATGCAGCTATCATTGCATTTTGCCTTTATGTCTACTCAAGACCAATCAATCATTTCAGAAGGATAATAGTCATTTCAATAGTAACTGCCTACCTCAATAGATCTCACTATGCAACCTCGTAGAATGACCTTTCCTCGCAATACCTCCTCTATCTCCCAATGTGATATTAAAGATGGGTAAAACAGGTTCTCAAACTCACTACTATCCTTAGAAGGTAGTGAGATGAGAGATAGAAGCGAGGTGCCCGGATGTCTGTGGTCTGCACCTTCCAAGAAAATAACTAAAAATATTGAATCCAAAAACCAATTATCAGAATCACCAGGGAAAGCAAAAAGCAGCAATAATATGAGGAAAAGATTATTTAAAAGGTGTCAGTGTCAATTGGAGTTGACTATGGTGTAAAAAATAGTAAAATGTGAAATGTGAATAGGTGGTGAGCTGATTACCTTAGACAGCATACAACTTAATTAAAAGTAGTAGTTCTTCTCAAAACCTAATAGCCAGAGTCTGTTTGAGACTAAAGAGCCAGAAATCCAATTTAGTAACTTCAAAAAACTAGGTAAGGAAAAAGGAGGGACTTGCCCCTCCCCTTGCATGGGCCTTAAATGATTGTGTTTACAGCCAGCTTCTGTGTGGTCTTCGAGCCTTAGGTCTTCCCCGTCTGCCTCGTCTGCCCCATCAGCTGCTTCAGGTCCATGTACAGCTAATATCCTGCCCCCACCCTCTGAAGCCAGCTTGTTATGGTATTGGAGCGCTGCTTACTTTAAGATGTCAACTCCTCCTCTAAGCAGTGTGTCTCAAGCAGATTGCTGCTCCCTCCCCTCACAGACAGCAAGATATTTAAACCACTAGCCTAGTAGCAAGATGCTATATTATCACTAAAACAAGGCCAAAGGCAACAGCCGAAACCTCTCACCCAGCGGCAAGCCACTTTCTTATTGCATTATGCCTGTTGCTAAATAACCTTTGAATCCCATTCTCCCTCTTATCTGGCTTCACCGGAAACGTTATAGTTGATTGTAATTCCTTACTTATTATTATCAAGAACATTTAGTTTTGTTTACTATAACAAACATAGCAATTTGGAACACTTCCCAATCTATTACAGTCAGACGTTTTGTTTGCGCAAACTGATCACGTGTTCCACAACAAAGATAACGTTGGTTCACAGCCCAGTCATTAAAATTAAATGTTTCTTCTCGGTTCTTAATTGTTAATTCTGCTTATTGCCTGAATATATTTGTTTGCAAATGTGCTAGTTACATGCCTGCCTGCTGACTACATGACTTGAAATACCGCACATTGCTTGCGATACTGCTCTACCTTAGCATTCAGGCTAAATAGCATGTCACCACCCCCATGAGTCATAGGAAAAGCCATAAAGGCATCTCAGGAATTGTGGAAAAAAGAGTGAAGAGACAAAGGAGCATATAAAACATAGTTTTCTACTTATTCCCTAAACAATGTTAGCTCAGGATCTTCACGGGTTACTAAATACTCAAACATAAACATGTAGCTTCTTGAGAAGAGCCAGCTGCAGCAGGAGCTGATCAGTAGAGAACTTCCAGTTGATGATGTATGTCTGTAGATGAATCAGAGATGGGTAGATGTTCATCACACAAAAAGTTCCAAACAGCTCTCATCTGTCAGTCAGATTACAGCTTCATGGAAGGCATTCATTGGAATATTCTGTTATTTGTCACAATAAAATAAAAAGATGATCAGGGTTAGAATGATTCCAGCTGTGAGGATGTAGAACACAGGTGTAATCCCTGAGCCTATCTTGCCTAAGAAGTCCAATATGCTGGTCAATGCATGGATTGAAGAAACTGATTTCATCAGCCAGTTCATAATGGATCCCAGGATGGAGCTCCCATTTGTTGGAGTGGAAATTTCCAGTAGGGCTTGAATCTCTTTTGGCCAATCTGGGATATTCTCAGCAGGTCTCTGGCTGCTTGCAGTGGTCTGTTTGATGCTTCCACAAAGGTTTCTGTGGTGCTAGTGATGTGTATCTTGATGTTCAGGAGATATGACAGTTTCAATGATAACTGTGGGAACTGTAGATGCATTAGCTTCACTTCAGGCCAATTCAATAGCTCTAGTTCAGTCTGCACCGGTGACTGAAGGTTGATGTTGCAACATTTCACCACCTTTGAGATAGAGATCAAGCTGGCAATCCTAACCCGGACTCTATAGCATAAAGTGTTAAACTGCACGATGTAGAAGCAATTAGGTAATACTGGAGCTCTGCTATTAAACGTTTCTATTCCTATTGCACTCAGCATACTTTTGGTGGAGTATTTGTCACATGGGCTGATCTTGGAAATGTACTTGAATCTTACATGGAGTATTTCAACACAGGTTTTTAGGGAATACTGATAGACAGTCGAGTCCCCATGTGTTATGCAAGCATGGGTTTAGGGCACATCATAGAGGGTTTGTATCCATTGATTGTTTACTTGATGAATGGTGCCCCAGGACTGCAATTCTTCACACAATAGTGGTGATCCTACTGGCACGGAATGTTTAGGATCCCAAGAAGTGTCCAGGACATAAAGTCTTTGTCCCATACCGATTTCCCATAGAAAGTCTTTGTGTTAATGCTCAGCAGAGTGTAGGTGGACTGTAAATATGAGCTTGTCTTGGTAGGTTCAGTTCTGTCAGTTGCTCTGGCTACATGATGGTAGTCCAATCCGGTACACATGTAGACAGCGTGTCCAGGAAGTATGTTATCTTCGGAAGTTCAACAACTGCTTGTTGTTCATCTTGTAAAGATTCCAAGTCTTCTTTCATCTACACCATATCCACTACCACATCTTTCAGTTTGTAGATTTCCTGCTGCAATGCAATGAAGGTGCCATCAGCATCAAGAAGGCTCTTCTCCATGAATCGTCCTGCCCTTCTCTGGATTTCCAGGACAGCTTCTTTCCAAGTGTAGGAGGGTTCTGCCTTATTTGCCTCTCTTTTGGTCCTAGCCTTTTCTAGTTGACCTATCCTATCTAGGATTGCTGACCAATTAGCTGACCTTCCCCATGTGTCTATCGCGCTAACAACCTAATTACCTAATTTAAAGGTGCGTGTTTTGCCATTAGTTGGCCTGCTTTGGCTATGGAAATGGCATAGGTTTGTGAAATGTTTTGTGAAGCCAAACTGTCTATGGCCCTATGACTATACCTTTGTGCCTTTTACGACATTCATTGGCGCCAAGGTTCTAGAGTACTGGAATGCTTGAGCCATTTGGAATGTATTCATATTTGTTTTCCCGTATTGCTGCTAAATTGTCACATTACCGCAAAATGAGTGTGTTTGAGGAAATGCTTTAAATGTCGATTTCTACATGCTAAATCTAGAGTGTGTGCTTGCCAATGTTTACCCCCATATCATGTTAAGAGGGACTCATTCTTGCCATATTTCCTCTGTCATGGTGGCATTGAATGTTGTATCATGCCACACAGAATGTGTAGACACATAAACTGACAATTTTCAGGAGGTGGGGGAATATATATCCAATCAGCGCTGCATGCTCTTCCTCCACTGGGAGATTTTGTACATAAGGAAATTGTGCTTTAAACTCTGGTGGTGAGTTCAGAAAAGGAACAGGACAATGCTTCCAAAAAGTGTTGTCTAGCCACTGCACTGGTCTATACTTGTAAAAAGAAAGGTGTCAAAATACTTCACAAAACATACCTGGTCTGCCATGTCATCTAACCTGTCTAGATCATCTTCAGGATCTAACAGTGCACCTTAAGCAAAAGCTTTTATCTTGACCCTCAACATGTTCCTTCAGGTGTCAGAGACATGCATCTTAGGGGACACTATCCTAGATTGATCTATCACTGATAATGTATGCACCTGGAGTGCCCAGAAGTGTTCTAACTCTAGTGGGTATACGCTTAAGCTTATTTGTGTTCAGACTCCATCCTCATCAGCAGCCTGCACCTTCCTCTTATGTAGTGTATGTTCTACAGCTAGAGGTGTTATGTTCACTGTCTGCTGATCATCGGGATCTCCATCAGGATTAAAAAATGTCCTTAGGTCAATAATCAGAAAAGAGAGACGGCATATCCACAGCCAAATGTACAACAGGATTACTGCTCCAACAAACCTTTTACATTTGTTGGTGCCCTTTGGACAGTCATAAATCCTTTGGCAGGACTTCACGCTTGGCTTCACTTCTTGTTACTGTAGATTTACTTCTAGCCATGTTTCCTTCTCATCTGTTCCTGGTAAAATAGACATATTCGCCTAGGATGTGGAGGTTTCTGGGAAATAGTTAACATCTCATGTTCTTCTATTCTTGCCTGCTTGCCATGTTGTTTAAGATAGAGAGTTACCTCTCTCGGGAACAGGGGCATAACTACCTGGAGCTGGCTTAAGGTGGTCAATGGACACTTGAAGCGGACCTTCCTTAGAAGGCACGGATGGCTAAGGGCTGGTTGGATACATACACTTAAGACTTAACTCTATCTCCAATGGGAACTGGAGTAAAGACAATTATGATTTCAAAAAGGGATGTTCCCATCAGGAATTATTAACAATTGATTCTTTTTTTTTGTTTATAACTCTTTATTGAATTTTAACAACATAACATAGAGAAACGTACATGAATAAGACATGAATCAGCAGTATACACGTTGAAGGCAATTATCCATAGAAACAGGGCCCGTAGGGCCTAGGACCGTAAGACATCAATAGGACAAGGCAGGCAAACAATGCTAGCAGCGTTACTGGTGTACCCCCACCCGCGGAGCTCATGGAACGTCTAGCCATTTACCCCATATTTTTTCGAATTTGCGGGGACAGCCCCTCGCATTATAGATCCGGCGCTCTAAGGTTGCGCACCTGTCCAACTCATTACTCCAACGGTTCAGGCACAGTGGTTCGGGAGATCCCCAATTGGCCGCAATAAGTCTTTTGCCTGCCCCCAATGCAATTGCCAAAAACATTTTCTCATATTTGGACAGGTCTACTTCACCCCCAATGCCCAAGAGTATCATCTTGGGGTCCCTAGGGATTGGTGTCGCCAGAGCGGCTGAGATTGTGTTGACACAGCCAGCCCAGAAGGCCTGTATCGCCTGACAGTCCCATATCATATGGTAGAAGGTGGCGGGTTCAGTTTTGCATCGGACACATGTCCCGTCTTCTATTCCACCCCATCTGGCCATCGCAGTGCGTGAGTGGTATGAACGATGGAGAATCCTCAATTGTATTAGTCTGAGCTTGGATTCTATTCCAATTTCTCTGGGGGACATTAGCGCCTCCACCCAATCTTCAGGTTCCAGGGGGCCCAGATCCCTTTCCAACTTTGCCTTTAGCCCGTAGAGTTGTGTAGCCCCGAATGAGTTAAGGGCCTGATAGAGAGTGGAAGTGACCCTAGAGGAGATGTGCTGTGGAAGGATATTGGTCTCGATGGGAGAGCAGGGAGGTACAACCGTAGTGTCGGGGAATTGGGTGCGGATGGCATGGGACAGTTGCCCATGCCGAAACCGGTCCATGGGTGCCAGGTCGAATTGTTCGCGCATGGTCTCAAAGCTCAGGAGGCGACCCTCTTGTATCACGTGTGCTAATGTGTGTTTTCCTTTTGCCAGCCATTGACCGAAGGAGCCCATTTTCACTAGTTCCGGGAGGAGCGCATTGTGCCATATGGGTTGCCACAGTGTTGGCTGTTCTTCCCAGCCGATTAGTTTGTGTGCGGCCCGCCAGGCGCGCCGGATGTGGTGGGTCATTTTGGGCAGCACCGGGAGTTGATCGTAGGTGGCGTAGAGGATTTGAAATGGTGTTAGTGGGGACATGGTCTCCAGCTCTATACGGGTGTGTGGGAGTGTGGGATCCGCGTGGATCCAGTCATTCACCACCCCTATCTGTGTGGCCAGGTGATAGGTGCGTATGGAGGGTAAACCGATGCCACCCTCCCACACCGATCTCTGGAGCGTATCAAGGGCAATCCTGGATTGTTTCCCGCCCCATAGCAGTGTGCGCAGGGTCTTGTCAATGATTGTGAATGTTTCTCGGGGGATGGGGCATTTTGGAGGACATACAATAGTCTTGGAAGGGTCATCATTTTGAATAGTGCAGCCCGGCCCATTAGCGATAGGGGAAGAAATTGCCAATGGGGGGTGTCTCTGTTGAACCGCTCCATGACTGGTTGTATATTAAGCCGGGGGAACTCATCAAGCGTCGGGTCGAGCCGTATACCCAGGTATTTGAGTTCCCTGATAGAGACGTCTCTGGGATCGCCGACTCGCCACCCTGAATCGGGAAGAAGATGGTTTTGGCATCATTAACCTTCAGGCCTGCAAAGTACTGATATTCCTTGAGTATGAGGGAGACCACCGGGCACGAGATACTCGGGTTACTGAGGTATAAGAGCAGGTCATCCGCATAGAGCGAGAGGCGGTCTTCTCCCCTTCCCGGCCAGACGAAACCAGTCCAGTTAGTGTTAGCACTAAGCTCAATCGATAGCGGCTCAATGGCAAGGAGGAAGAGGAGTGGAGACAGCGGGCATCCCTGTTTCGTGCCCCGACCCAGGGGGAATGGTTTGGAGGACCTGCCGTTCACCCTCACTGTGGCCTCCGGGGATGCATATAAAAGTTTTACCCAGCAATAAATGTCTGCCCAAGGTTCATCCTAGCCATGATCTCCCACAAAGCATCCCACCCCACAGAGTCAAAGGCTTTTTCGAAGTCCACCGCCAGGAGGGCGAGTGGGGCTGGTATTTCCTTTGCCCTGGACAGCGCCAATTGGACTCTGCGTAAGTTCATCCGAGTTGATTTATTGGGCATAAAACCACATTGGTCTGGGTGGACGAGGGTCTCCATCACTTGCAGCAGTCTGTTAGCGAGTGTTTTGGCGAGGACCTTCGCTTCGCCATTGATCAGGGATATCGGACAATAGGAGGCGCATTCCTCCGGGGGTTTCCCAGGTTTATGTATGACAACTATGCATGCCTTCCTGAGGTCTGGGGGAAGTGCTCCTAGTTCCTTGCTGCGTAGAAACATGCGGTGCATGTGGGCAGGTAGCATGCCACCGAGGCACTTCCACGTTTCAGTTGGGAACCCATTGGGGCCCGGAGTTTTCCCGGGTTGGAGTTGCGCCAGTGCATCTTGTACCTCGGTGTCAGTGATGTCAGCATTCAGGAGATCAGATTGGTGTTGCGGGAGTATCGGAATCTCGATGTGGTTGAGGTATCGAGAGGGTTCAACTGATGGATTCCCAATGGGTGGGGTATAAAGATTCTTGTAACAGGTGGCGAATGCCTCGACGATATCCGAGTCTTCTGTCAACAATGTCCCATCCAGAGATCTGATTGCCCTTACGTGTCCCCTGCTTTGCACGCGTCTCTCCAACCAGGCCAGAGTCTTGTTAGCTTTGTCGCCCCTTTCATATATTTGGCTCCGGACTAATTGGTGGGCAGTTTGTGCGTTGTCTAGGGACAGGTTACTGAGGGCGTCTTGCGCCGTGAGCATCGCTTCCTTTGCTTCTTGGGTGTTTTGTATAAGGATTTGTCGCTCACACTCCAGGATGCGTGTTTCTGCTTCCCTGATCTTCTGGACTTGGCGTTGTTGGTAGGCGGAAACTGTGGAAATAACCTCCCCTCGTAGGACTGTTTTGTATGCCTCCCAGATCGAAATCGGGCAGTCCACCGAGCCCTCATTAATTTTGAAATATTCTGTTGTCCTCTTTTCTAGCTCCTCTGCAATTTCAGGAAGACAGAGATGGTATGCATTTAGGCACCAATTACGATCCGGGCGACAGGAGGAGTTTTTGAAAGTTAAAAGAAGCGGGGAGTGGTCCGAAATTCCTCTCGCGAGGAATGCAGCGTTGAGAAGCCTGTGGGTCATGTTGCGGGGGACGAAGGCGTAGTCGATCCTGGAGAATGATTTGTGGACACCTGAGTAGAAGGAGAACCCTGCCTCGTCTCCATGAAGTTTGCACCATGCGTCCACCATTCCTGAGGCCTCGGCGAACGTGGCGAGCGGCGTGGAGGTGGGGCATGTTCCAGCTCGCCTATAGGTTCTGTCGACTGTGATGTCCATTACTTCGTTAAAGTCCCCTCCGAGCACCCACACATCAGCCTCCTCCTCCAGGAGCAAGCTCTGAAGCTTGGCGAGCAGTTCCTTTATCAGCGTGTGGGGGCATAGATTGCTGCCAGGCCCCATTTCTCGCCCCAGATGTCCGCTAGCATCAGTACATAGCGGCCCCGGGGGTCCGTCCTGATCTTCCTAACCTGGAGAGGGACTCTCTTGTGAACGAGAATCATTGTGCCCCTGGCTCCTTTCGTGAATCCGGCATGGTAGACATTCGAGTAGTTGGACCTTTTGAAAAAGTTGGTGTTTGTGCCTATCAAGTGCGTTTCATTTAAGAGGGCAATGTCCGGCGAGTGTCGGTTTAGGTACTGGAGCACCAGTCTCTGCTTTATGCTAGAGCCGAGGCCATTGACGTTCCAGGACAGTATTGTCACCTTGTTGGAGTTCATCCTGTCTGCGTGAGTCTATTTGGTGGGGTAGCAGGGAGGATTAGTGGCAGTTGCGTTTTTCCCCCCAGGGACGTATGTCGTTTTCGTCTCGGGGGGGGGACATCCGGGGGCCGCTTCGCATTGGAGCGCCTGAAGGCTGGCAGATACTTGTGTCTCTGGTCCTGGCCCAAAACAGTATTTGTTTGCCTTGTCTGCTCTCGTCGGTTTCCATCTTTCTTTTCTCGTGATTCCTTTTCCTCGATTCCCCAAAACTCCCCCCACCCTGTACTTCCCCCCCAACTGGGAGCACCTGTCGCCCAAACATTGAACTTATAACTTGGTGAACTTAAACTGCGTCGGGATGACCCGACCTAGGGTGGTAGCCCTTGCGGAGACTGCGGTACCTGAACGGTGGCGGCCGCAATGATGTAGTTTCCGTGTTGTCACGTGGCAAGTTCGGTTCTGTGGTGCCCAGACCTCATCCGTTCTCTGTGGTATTTTGGTTGGGAGGCTGTGGCGATGCGGTTTCCGGGTCTATCTGGGTGAAGGGTGGCGAGCACTGCCCAGGCCTGGGTTTGCGCGCAGGCGGTCCAGAGGGTGAGCGTCGGGCCATGGGCCCATTGAGGATCTGTGTTTCGAGCCAATCCCATGCTTCTTTGGGATTGTGGAATAAATGGGTCGTGCCCTCGTGGTGGACCTTGAGTATCGCCGGGAAGAAGAGAGCAAACTTAATTGACAAGGAGTGAAGTTTCTTCTTGACAGAGTCGTATGACTGGCGGGCCTTCTGGACCTCTTTGGTATAGTCCGGGAAAAACCCCACTCTATAGCCATTGTATGTGATTGGGCCGGAGGCCCTTGCCATCTGCAGGATAGCGTCTCGGTCTTGGTAGTTGAGGAGGCGTGCTATTATTGTTCTAGGCGGGGCTCCTGGGGTGGGTCTCCCAGTGGGTGCCCTATGTGCTCTCTCGATAGAGAAGAATTTCGACAATTTCTTGGGGGCAAAGACATGAGGTAGCCAGTCCTCTAGGAAAAGTTCGACACTAGGACCTTCTCTCTCTCCGGGATCCCGAGAATCCTGAGGTTGTTGCGGCGTGCCCTGCCCTCACTGTCTTCGTTCCGGTATTCAAGTTGGTTGACTTTCTGGGCGATTATGGCTAGTTGTTGTTCCAACTAGCGGACGTTATCTTCTGTATCCGACACCCTTTGTTCCGCTTCTCCGACCCTTGACGACAGGTTGCGGAGATCCTGGCGTAGGAGAGATACTTCCGTGGAGACACCTCCTATTTTAAGTTCCAGCGAAGTTCTCGAGTCCCCAATTGCCTTCATTAAGTCATTCGGGGAGAGTTGGGGGTCCTGAGCTCCTTCCATGTTGCCTGCTTCCGCCGGGTTTTGTGTCTCCTGGCGGGAGGGGGCCTCCACTGTATAAAGGTCCATTTTACTCTGCAGGGTTTGCCGCATGACCTTGTCTTTGCTCATGGCCGAGTCGGTGGTTTATGTGAGGATTTTGGCCTGGGTGGGACGTGTGGATGTCCCGCGGGGATCGCCGAGGGGACCAAGTCGGGGTGGGCTCGCCGGTCATCTATCTTTTGCCACTCTGTCTCTGTTTCGAAGCACCGGCAGGGGCAGGGGCTGCGTGGGTTGCTTAAGCGCCAAACCCCAGTTCTGGGTGGTCCGGTATACTTGTTGGAGAGTCTGTGGTCCACTGGGGGGGCTTCTTGTAGTTGCGTACACGTGAGGACCGTGCCCACCGTCTCGAATGTGTACTGTTCCTGAGCACACCCCACCACGTGCACTTCTGTAGGAGTGTTATCCTCCCAGCGTCCTGGTTGTAGGGTGACAGCCTGGTCTCCCAGCGGTAATGGTGCCTAAGGCCCTTGATCTGCGGCGGTCCAGTAGAGCTGTGGGGGGGTTGCCCCAATGCTCGTCCCCACCGGCAGTTGTTCCCCTTTGTGGGGTGTGTGTCCAGAACTTTTTGCCAGTGGGGCTATGGGTCCTGCAGCAGGGGCCTTCGTGCCTCCAACAATCATGTCCCAAAGTTGCCGCTTTGTGGCCAGTCCTCCGGGCCTTTTAAGCCCTTTTGCAGTGTGAGGGTGAATTTATGCGCACCAGTACAGGGTGCTCCGAGAGGTGGGGGCGGAGAGCGCCTTCAGTCCCCTTCACCCAGCTCCGTTGTTGTCGTGGGAGGGAGGTGTGCCCCTTCCTTCGTGCGGGACGCTGTCCCTCGGTTCGTTGGGTAGGGGGGAGAGGCTCCACGTACCTTGTCGGTATTGTTGGGGGGAGCGCGACACCGTGTTGCCCGTGTCTGCGTCGCGGCTCAACCCCGGATGCTGCCGTCTCACCAGTGGTGGGGGGGGGGGGCAGAGAGGTCTCAGCTCCGTGCCTCGTCCCCTGTCCTCTTCCTCTCATATGCCGTCCGGTCCGGCTGTCTTGCGTGGCACGGGGAGAGAGGGGCTCCGGGCTGCAGCTTGTAGGTGTCGGTTCGGGGCCGTCTCCTGCCTTCTATGAAGTGCCCGCACCTCGATGGCTCAGGGGGGGAGGGACGGAGTGGCCACTCTGCAGCCGCACAGCAATGGCGGTAAGTCTCGCACCGGTGAATCCGGGGTCGCGTTCTTCACCTTCCCGGGACCGATTTCTCCCCAGGCCGCAGCTATTGTTGCCTGGGGACGTCCGCCACCGGGGTGCTGTGTCTTGAGGTCAGGTGGTTCCGATATGCGGAATAATTACAGGATATATTCCCGGGCCGCCGGGAGCCCGAGACGATTAGCTCTTCATGCGCGGCTCGCGCATGCGCAGTCTCAACAATTGATTCTTAATACAATTTGTTGAACCATGAGTTGGGCTGTAGCCTTTTCTCACACAATGGTAGCACAGGTATTGTGATAAATCACAAATAAATATTACACAAGGATAAACTAGGTGAAGCAGTGAATAAAACAAGAAAAAAGTGATTAATACAAAAATACAATGTTTTAATTTCATAAATATTTTCAGTTTAGTACAACAGACAAAATCAAAGAAATGAGAAATAATCAAATAAAACTAATATTTTAGATGTTCAAAACAACAAATCTAGAGCACATAGAAAAAAGGAAGAAACGACAACATACCAACATACATGATAAGTTAAGCCATAACATGTAACTGATCAAGACCCCAGGTTGCCCAATGGGGGTATCCCTATAGAGGCTAGTCTAAATCTAGAAATAGAGGTAAGGGGTCAAAAGCAGACAATTGATGTTGCTAACACATCACAGGTCTACGCACAGTGTTGGGCCCCCAAATCAAAACAAAAATGCTATGTACAAGGCTAAGGCAGAAGCACCACTGAAGAATTGTGGCAGTGCAACATGAAGGGGGCACATCACACAGGTTTTGGTGATCTGTTTGAATCTTCTCCTTCATCAGGACCAGAACAGATGATTGACCCTGTGAGCATGAAAATTGAATATTGACAACCAATGCCAACTACAATCATTTTGGTACCGATAGTAAAAACATTCATGTAAACATGTGACAGAATAGCATCACAAATCAAAGGTTGGTACACCTAATCCAAGCATAGTGGGTAAAGTAATATACCCTTCACCGAAAAAGAAAAAAAAATAAATGAATAAGGAGAAAGACCGCCGTAAGAGCAGCTCTAAATATTTCCAAAAAAGACCATATCACCACACCCAGACGTAACCTACACTAGCACCCTGGCCGAGAACGCATTACATTCAAAACATTAGCACTGACGAACAAATGTATTTCCAACACTGCACCTACCTACTTGTCCAGGAAAATCACTTCCAATCAACCATACCTACCCGTGGTGCCTACTCCCACACACTTGTCATCCCCATATACAAGCAGCAGAGAGCAGGGGGAAGCAGCTTCCCGGTGACTGCTGGCAAGCTATGGAACACTCTCCTCCTAGCCTTACGATCTGATGCTTCCTATTGGTCTTTTTGCAAAGGCCTTACTCACAAGACCTCCAAATCTAACTTAACTCAAGCTAGATATGTCGCGATAGACAAAATGTATTCACTGCTTACTTTACCATCTCCTGCAACCTTTGCATAACCAACGCTAATAATGTACATGTAATTAATTAATGTACACAATGTAATGAAAGTACCTATTCAATTTCTTTGCCTGTAACCTGTTGCAACTAAGTTTTCCATGTAACCAGCGCCCAGATGCCCCGTTAATGTCCCATGCCAAAATGTAAACAATAAATAAATAAATGTGCTCGCTCTACAACTCCATTTGCTTGTGGGAACAACGGGTTAGAGAAGTGCAGAGTACAATCCCAGCTTGACAGAGACTCTCTTAAGGCTTTGCCTAAAAAGGCTTGCCCATTGTGAGCTTGGAGTAATTTCAGTGCTGTCAAAGCTATAGGGACATTAAACCTTATATGACCTCCTTACAATCAGCTTTCTTCTGGAGAATAAGCCAGGGAAATCTTGTGCACAAATGCACTGTGACCAACACATATGTGTACTTATTAACAGGTGTCAGTGGACCTATGTGGTCCATATACATGCATTATAAACCTACGGTTGCCCTTGCTAGTGTGCTACTGATGGTTTTCAGGTATTTTCCACTGGTGTTTGTAAACATATCCTCCATCACTAAACTCCATCTAATGTCTCCTCCCATGTGGCCAGAGAAAGGCAGCCGCTGCCTGGTCCTAGCCCTGGGGTTGTATCAGGCAGGAGGATCACATGGGAGGAGACGGCTGTTAAAGGCAAGTGGTGATTCCTCTTGGAGAGATGCAGAATGAATCTTCTTCTGAAGATGAGATTTCCCTAACTCCCTGACTTGCATAATGGCATGCTGTCATTGTGCAAGTCACTCCTGTGAAAGTACCCAAAGACCATGTTATGAAAAGTCATCTAACCAAAACAGGATGTGTATATTGGGGGATCAGGAATTAGATAAATTTGCCTCTAATTGTCATGATCATGTATTAAATAGAGATCCTAATCCCAAAGTTAAAACGCAAACCTTGTTTACAACATTCCCTAACTCTAACAACTCTAATTCACACAGCAATCCAAACTAATTAAACATCAAAACCCCAAAACCATTATGGACTTCAGGATGCATAATGCCCTTGATACTGGGACGAGGGAGAGGGACCCAGAGTTAGTAAGGTTCAACAATGTCATTAACCTGAATATGCGGTCTAGTTGTTATAGACCACACCACCTGAGCGGGATATTTAAACTCAGGAATTAGTTGCAGGTGACAGGAAATGCCAGCCAAGAAGGAAATGCTGAAGGAGTAGCTGAGGCAGAGACCGAGCAGAGTGCTGAGATCACCACAGAAGTTGAAGGGAGAGCGACAGCTGAGGACGACACAAGATGTGAAGGCCTGTCACAATGCAGAGTAAGCACAGCTGGAAGCAGTGTTGGGAAGAGAGGCCAAGCCCTAGCCAGACGTGCTCCCAACTTGAAGTGCAGTGCTTTGATGTGCAGGAGGTAGTGGAAGGTCCACGGAACTGGCGGACCTCCAGGAAGCAACCATGCAGACCGATGAAGACACGCAAGTACTGGCGGGAGACAGGCAATCCACCACAGCATCAGCGAGGAGAACAGAAACACCAAAGAAGACCAGTGAGTGTACCTGATGCTAAAGTCGACCGTTGGGCTGCTCCGACAGGACATTTTACAGAAACCCATAATTTCCAATACCAAACAAAAACAGCAGTACAAAGGCAACAAGGACGCCACTCCCCTTATATGGGACACCAATTGGGGGAAACTTGTAACCTGAATTATCAACAGTCAAGGGGCAGCAAAGGAGTAATACTAAAATGACAAGGGTGCAATTACCCTTTTTTGGGACACCAACTAGGAGAAACCTGTAATCCACATTACCAAGAGTCAAGAGACTATAAACAGAGGCAGCCATTGTTCAACTCTCCTCACCTAGAATACTCATGTGGAGAATTTTGGAACAAATATTGCCAAGAAGAACGACCATAGTTGTAGGAGTTTTACATCCTGGCAGGCAATAAATCAGGAAAGGGACCAATAGTAGTTAGTCCTGGCAGTTGAGTGGACCAGGAAGGAAGATGTTGTTCTAAAGCAGTATAAGTGTGGCAAAGAGATGTAATGAAAATAACTTGTTAACACTATTTCATTTGAAGAACAAGTATGGCATTACCAGACATGGTCGCTCTGCTATCCTGACAAAAGTATTTCATTTGAAGAAGTGTGGCATTACTAGAAGTTGTTTCTGTGCTATCCTGACTGTAGTCCCAGGGAGCAGAAGCAGACACGATTTTAGGACTGGCAACAGCTGGGTCCAATTATTCTATGGTAGAGGGAGTATCATGCCCCTGATAAAAGGTGAGTCAGTGAGTCTATAAGTCTTCAGGCGCCTAGATGTGCTGCCCAGTCAACAAGAGAGGAAAGTCCAGTTTGGTCAAATTGTGACAGATACTGACAGGTCCCTAGGTAATGATCGCCTAGGTAGAAGCCCCGGGGAGAGGAAAAAGAAAGAATTAGGTGAGATTAAGCACTCTAAAAGGGCACCACCCACTAGCACCACTGGTATCAGACAGGAACGAGGTAGAAACACCTTCTCAGCTAGAGGTGTAAAAGGTAGGACAAAGGCTTCCAGTATGCCCCCTGTCGAACAAGAAAGGGAGACCTTTCGTAGCAAGACAAGATCTGTAGAGAGAGACAGTACAGGTCCCGTACAGGCCCCGGGCAAAAGCTGGTTGGGCCAGAAAACCCTACAAGGGCAGAAGTGGTGAGAAAAGTACCTATCAGTTAAGAGATAGGGCATGGCTTAGGCAACCACAAAGATACAGATATGAAGAATATCCTTCTTCTTCTTTACAGAAAGAGAATAAACAGGGCTCGGCACCCAAGGGAAAGCAGAAGCCTGCTAGCAGGGAGGAGAAGAAAGGAGAAAGGAAGCAAACTGCAGCATTAAGAGTGGGCAATGGCAAAGAGTCTAAACCAGACTCTCAGGATAATACCAGTGACTAAACAACCAAGTGACTGGCTAGTGGTACAGTTGCATTCTGGCACACAAGTCTCCATATTTAAAGAAAGACAGAAGAAGCTTTTACAACATATTTCTACTGGTCAAAAGGTAGACGCTATTACTCCTACAGAAGTGGTTGAAGAAAATGAAGTGTGCATAGTTACCATACATCTTGAAGGGGAACATCCAAAGGAAAAAGAGGCACCATTTTGGAACAAGTTGCATATAACACAAGATGTCCTTTTAGCAGAACATGCCTAGCCCATTCTATATGTTACGGAAAGCCCTAGGGGGGACAAAGTAATTAAACCAGCTTTTTCAGAAGAAGTTGAGGAACATGCAGTGAACACTTATGCAGCCTGGTGGGCTGTTTTAGGTGCAGCACAATTATTCAAGAACAATGTAGGAAATGACATTGATTGCCCTCCACATAAAATGCCAGTGTTTGCAACACCAAATCCTCAGAGACAATATCCAATCAAAGCACCGGCTATACACATTTAAAGGTAATATTGGATCAATTATTAGACCACAGGTTTCTGATACAAACCGCAAGCCCATACAACACAGCACTACATTCAGTGTCCAAACCAGAAGGTTAATATCAATTGGTAATATACTTTATAATATGCATAGTTGACCTAATTACAAAGCATGGTTCAAAGCATGCTAAACATGCATAGTTCAGGCCTTACGAGTAACATACAGAGATACAAGTATAAGACTGTGTTGGATTCGTGAAAATGATTTTTTGCACAAACATTGGATCAAGAGAGCTGTACATACACAGCAATATTATTTAGAGGGTAACAGTTTTGCCTTACGAGGCTTCCACGGGGATACAAAATCAGTCCAGGGCTAATTCTCCATTAGAATGCAATCCCTCTCAGAAGGCCTAAAGACATGCTGACATATGTAGATGACATATACTGAACAGATAATGACTTAAATGAATACTTAGAGAAAGTGGACCTAATCATTAGGACACTAGCAGCTAAAGGCTACATTTTCAATCTCAAGTAATCTAAAATACACATAGAGAAATTCCATTTCTGGGGTTTTCATTATCTGATGAGGGATGGGCGCTTGCACCACATTTCCTAGAGAAATGTGCACGCTTGCAGAGCCGCCCACATATACCTGACCTTTTAAATTGAGGGTGTTCATACGTTGCTGACTATGCAGCATTAGTGAAACACTATATGACCTGTTAAAGACCAATTTCTGTCTAGCAGACTGGAAGGGACAGCACACATGCATTTTGCACTATGTATACCATCAGATGACTCACGGTTGTCCTCTTCAGGACAGAAATACAGATAAGGAATTAGAGGTGACATTATTTCCTGGGCCAACAGCTTTTACATATGCAGTTTGTAGTATGTAACCAAGGAGAGACAAAACCCATAGCATACCATTTAGATGTCTATATACTTCCAGAGCAGATAGGTTTCTGGCTGCAGCTCAAATAATAGTGCAGAAGCAACACACACTACCTGCAAACAAGACTATGCACATAAACACACCACTAGTGCAATTAGAAGCAGTTTCACGCTCTAATATTGTAAATGTGAAGGCACTCCAGATTGGTACAATGGGCCTCGATGCAAATAGCACAAGATATAAGATATCATTATAAACCCGAACTACTACAGATAAATGAACTAGAATTGTCTTTAAAACCAGAGTTAGATGCAGCAGTGCCAGACATCCCACTTTGGATGTCTGTAAATGTAATATACTGTGATGGAAATTTTGTTCCAGAGGTTGGGACACGCTCTAAGTATTCTGCTGTCTGTGCTGCTGTAAAAGAGTGATTCACCCATAAAAATGAGTTTGAACAACATGATACTCAAACAAAACATTAAGGGGATACATCAACATAGGTTTTTGAGTTAGAAGGCCTCCTCCTCGCACTACGACACATTGGTCCGCATAAACCCACTTTATTTGTGTCTGATTCAGACTATGTTGCAAGAGGTTATCATTTTGACCTTCAATGGTGGCAAGCCAACTCATTCAGAGACTCTAAAATCAAACCAATATTGTCTAAACAATTTTGGCACAAAAAATGAGACACCAAAGAGGCAAGACCTCTCATCTGGGTTATGCATAACAAAATATTCTGTTCACAGTGCAGGCAATGCACATGCCGATCATTCTGCAAGGCAGCAGACTTTACAAATAGTAGTAGCAGCATTGACATGCTCTGACACATACATAGATGAGGACATAAAAGCATGTTTAGGTGCAAATAGCCCTAATCCGCCTGGGTTCCCCACCACATATACCTACACCTACGCATATGACCATTTTGAATTATGTTGTGGAATGCATTTGAAAGGAAATGTGGATTTTTGGCAGCTAAGTAGTGTTGTATGGATATGATGACATTTTTGAAGGATTTAAAATTGGTCTGAAAGTTGTTTGAGTTCCATGAGTCCCAGTTCAATTCACTGATATGGGGCTATGTCGATAAAATGCATTATTTTGTTTCATCATAGGCCTATTGGATAGGTATTACTTTGTGGGACATTGCTCTTTGTTTTAGCATTTATTTCGCTCAGTGGTATTAATTGTTAAATGATTACTTCAAGAAGTGGATGGCAATGCATTTAATTTTGTAATCTGTGACTTTTAATTACATCAGAAATGTTGAGATAGGGCACGGCTTAGGCAACCACAAAGATACAAAGATGGAAACTATCCTTATTCTCCTTTACAGGAAGAGAACAAACAAAGGAAAGCGGAAGCCCGCTAGGGGTGAGGAGAAGAAAGGAGAAAGGAAGCAAACTGCAGCATTAAGAGTGGACAAGAATTTTGTTCGGTGTGACTTGTTTTTATGTTTTTATATTTTTATGTTGAACATTATCTACTTTTGTAAGTTTTAACCATTTTAACATCTGTAACATTTTGGCTTTTTTACTGACTTTTGAATTTAAGATTGCGTTTCATCTTATAGTTTTGTCTATGTTTATTATTGGCTGTTTTGCAAGAATTATGTTTTAATAAAAGAGAGCACCTGGATGTGGGTGTGAATCTTTGCTTTCTACAAGGAGAGCAAGATTCAGAGTTGCAGTCATAATAGGGTGAGTAATGTTTGTTGTTAATTTGACGTATGCTGTAAGTGAAATTATGTCGATTTTGGTATGTCTGATAAGGGAACATTTAACTTTTTTCTTTCTCTGTATATTTTTCTTTTAAGCAGATTTGCTTTGCCATTTGATCCCGTAGCATCTTTTGTTTTGGCCTTTTGTACAATGGTCTTTGTGTAGTAGGTACATGCATGAATAAATGATCCATGTATAACCTGATAATTGGATGGATTTGTGGCAGTGAATTCTTTATATTTCGTGCCTGTTTTTTTAGGTGTAGTGTTCCTGTGCCATCTTTCTTTTGACTGCTTAGATTTGAATATCACCTACATTCTTTGTCCTGCACTTGACCGTCACATGGTGGACCATTTTGTATCACCTTATTTGTAAAGAATGTGGCTTACCTGAAAGAATAGCACAGAAAATTATGATTTGACACTGTTGGATTGCTGTTGTCTTTTTTTCTTAATGGACATTTTACAATGCGTACATAGGGCTAATTTCTCTCGTGGTCCCTACATAGTTTTAATTTTCGAAAAAAACTGTATTTTGCTTTGCAGTAGCTCTAAATATGGATCAAAATGATTTTCACATGTTTCAATAACATTATACAAATACTTGTATTATTCATACAGTTATATAATATCTCTTTTGTTTAGGCAGTATTAGGTTTCATCATGCAAAAGGTATCCTATCAATATTTATATCTGCTATTATTACATGGGATGTTTATACATCCTGTTCTTTCACATTGTTTAATGGTGCTAATTGTATATAGCTGTTGGCAATATGTTGGCTGTATTGTTCCTTTTTTTCTGCTGCAAGCTGTGCATCTTTCAGTATTTTAATTTGTGTGTCTGGATTTTCTTCACCTACAGCACCAACATTGAAACACTGTATGCAGTAAACAGCATATTTCAGATATTCTTAATCTATTTTTACTTGTGAGCTTGGCAGATTGTGGGTGGTAATGAGCACTGTGTGGGATACGTTTTTATTTGATTGTGCCAGTCATTGTGCAATGTGGAGTATGTAATGTGACTTTTCTGCCTTCTTGGATAAGCATTATAACAAGAATGTGAGCATAGTTTGGGAGAGATACCATTTTGGAGGAAGAAAACAGGAACCAAGTGAATCGGTGGAGAAATATATCACTGCCTTGAGAGGTTTGGCATCTTCATGTGAATTTGGGAACATGCTTCAGGAAAAGATTGTGGGATCAATTCATTCTTGAATGCAGTGACTGCAAAGTGAGGGAAGCTCTGTGGTCAAAGAATAATCCTTTTCTTGAAGAAGTGCTTAGTGCCACGAAGGAGGTTGAGCACACACACAAGTGTGTCAAGGAGTTAGAGGAAAGTGCTGAACCTGAGAGTGCACAGGCTATGGAAGTGTTAGCTGTGTAAGGGAAGAAGTTAGAGAAGAAGAAGCAAGTTATCTGGAAGAAACCTGCCAGATTCAAGGAGAAGAAAGAAGAAGAGGAAAGGAAGAAGTGGTTTCGTTGTGATGGGCTGTATCACTTTGCTAACAGTGATAAATGTCCTGGCCTCAAGGCACCGTGCAAGAAATGTAACAAGAAAGAAAGGACACGGTATGACTTGTTGCAGAAGCAAAGTGGATTTCACTGTGCGAGTGTATGAATTATGTGAAGAGTTGGATGATTGCACATAAGTAGTAGAGGACATGTCAGATACCATAGAGACCATCACAGATGAAGATGTGGATGCTGAGAAACCAATGGCAATGATCAAAATTGACAGGAAAGAAATAGATATGGTAATAGACTCGGAAGCCAAATACACTTTGAAACCCAGAAAAATATTCGAGACACATACGGAGAAAAAAACTTTGTTGAACAAGGTGTATATCAAGCCAATAGCATATGGGGCAGACACATTGAATTGGTAGGATGGGTTTAGGCAGGTTATAGGTCAAAGGTTCGAATCAAAAGGTTCAAAATACAATAGGTTCGAATCAAAAGGACCGAAAACAAAAGGTTCGAAAACATTATTATTTTTTTTTTTTTTTTTCTTTGGGGGTCCCCCCCAACCCCTGTTTTTGCGGTAAAACCCACTTTTTTTACCTATACGGAAACCCAAAAAAATATATATAATTTAAAAATAAATGTGAACCTTTTTTTTCGATCCTATTGACTCTCACCTTTTGCATTCGAACCTTTGGTATTCGATCATTTAACTGGACACCGTTTAGGCATGCCAAAGGGAAGGTGTATCTCTCTTATAAAGGGAGCTATTCCCTATTGAATTTGTTTCACCAGAAGAGGATAAGCAACAACCCTGACTGTTTATTTGTTGTGAGAAAGAGAGATCAATAGTAAAGAGCATGTTATACAACATGATGTGTTTACAGAGGAGTTGGGGTGCATTGAGACTACATGCATGAGATCAGCATGAATTCAGAATACATACCCGTAGCCAGTGCTTAATTTGTAAAGGCACAAGTGCCAGGGTCCAAATATTCTCTAGCATGCTTGTGACACTGTTGACAGGCAGTTCCCCACCATTGCTGCCACCACCCACAGCTGCACCCCACATTGTGGGGTCAAATTGGGGGTTAACCTACAGCTCACACCTGCTCATTTGGGTTGATGGATGCTCTGGCTATCATTAATTCATAATCAATCTGAGTCTGAGACAATAAGTGCTGAGGCTCATAAAAAGTGCACTGGCTGAGCCCTGGTGAACACCCCCACAAATTAAGCACTTCTCATAGTGCATAAATTGAGGAATGTATGCATAAATCTTAGAAATGAAGTGAACGAAGAATTAGAATTGATGGTGAAACAAGGAGTAGTAGAAAGAACTGATTCATCGTAGTGGGTTTCTCCTTTGGTAATTGTAAGTAAGCCCAATGAGAAATTAAGGCTGTGTATCGATTTGCAATCAGTGAACAAGTGCATAGTGCCAGATAGAGATCATTTACCAGGAACAGCCTCAGATGAGAACAGTGATGCAGACCCACTGGCTCTGGCTGAACATTGCAGTTTGAATGTTTTTTCACCCTCCAGTCTGCTTCTATGCTCTTGTCACTGTTTTTATTCTATTCTCCTCTCCTCTTCCTTCCCCTTCTCTCTCTCTCCTCCCCTACTTTTTTTCTGTGCACTTACTCAGAATTGTCCCTGGACCTAGTATGATGGTAAAAAATGTTTGTCTCCACCCCCCCCTTACTTGGTATCCTCCTTCCCCCTCCAGCACTATCTGAAATGTCATCAGGGCTAGTACGATAGTCACTTGTTTTATTCCTCTTCCTCCTCTCTCCTCCCCTCTCCCTCGCCTCGTTTAATTCTCCAGCTCTACCAGAAATGTTGTCAGGCCCAGTACGGTAGTTGCCTGTATGTTCCCATTTGCTTCCTATCTGTGTCTTAGCACTTGCACTATCTGAAATGTCGCTAGGACAAGTATGATAGTTAATTTCACATTCTTGTTCTTCATGGCCTGTAAGAATGTTTGTATTTTCCCTTGTTCCCTCCCTTGTCGTTAAGTGCTTTGAAACACATTGTCTATAGGCGGTATATAAATAAACTGTCTACTCATATCATATCAAATATAATGGAGATGTTGGAAACCATCAGTGGGGCTAAAGTGTTGAGTACGCTGGATTTGAAATCAGCGTACCACCAAATTGTGCTGCATTCCTCATCCAGGAATACCTGGATTACACGAGAAGGATTATTTCAGTGTAAGGGAATGCCATTTGGGTTGTTGTCAGAGGCTGTGATGTTCAAACAAGTGATGTACCAACTATTCCACAATGAGAAGGGTTTTAAGTTTGTGGTAGAACTGTGGAAGAACATGATGAGAGGTTAAATAGAGTACTTGATATCTTGAAGAATGCTGGGTTGACACTCAGCAAGGACATATGCAGGTTTCACAAGTGTGTGATACAGTATCTGGGACATGACATTTTTGAGCCTGGCATCTGGCCAAAGGAAGAGCTAGTTAATAACAACTATATAGAGAAGGAGTTGGCAGTGCAATGGTCCATTGACAAATGTGGTCTTTCTGGTGGAGTGTGAGGTTTACGGTTTCCTCTGACCACAAGCCGTTGAGTGAGATAATGACTACAAAGAGTCTGGGCAAAGTGTCTTTCAGAATGAGAAAATGGGTTGCAGAACTTCAGGACCATACATGGGATGAGGAGTATCTACCCCGGATTAAGAATAAGGCAGAGGATTGTCTTTCATGACTGACAAATTTGGTGGAAAAATAGGATGCTATTGATGAGAGGGCAGATCAGATACTCATGATTAAACAAGAGGTGGTGTCAGAAGAATTGAGGGATGATATGGTTGCAGATGTTAATCTGATGGGCATAAAGGAGAAGATAGAGGGTGGTTTGAGGAGTGATCAGATTAGGAAAGGGAGGGTTGCAGATGCTGTGAGAATGAATTGTTATGAGCTGTAAGTGAGGGATGGTATGGTTATGAGAGGTAATAAGTTATTAACACCTTTGGGGGTGAGAGACAAAATGTTGATGGTAGCACGTGAAGGACATCAAGGTAAGTGCAAGACTACACAGTTATTAAGACAAGATTATTGGCAGCCAAGGATGGATATGTAAGTGGAAAGAACAATAAGAGAATGTCAGGTGTGTAAAGATTCTGCAAAGGGTTGCACCAGTAGAGTCAAGCTTATGACATTCCTGTCTATACCATTCATACCTTGGGAACATGTGGGACTGGACATTGTGGGTCCTGTGAGGAGTCAGGGAACTCTCAAATATTGTACAGTGTTGGTGGAAATGTTGTCCTGGTGGGTAGAGACCTCTTGGTTACCGAACATTTGCCCCAGTGATATCATTCGGTTTCTAGATGCCATTATTTTTAAGAGGGAAGGATACCCTTACATTCTTGTGATGGACAATGGAGTGCAGTTGTTGTCTGAGGAGATGGAGAAATGTTTGAAGTGGAATGGGTTTAGAGCACCACACCAGTTCAGTTTACCATTCTGAAACTAATTGTATAGTGGAGGTATTCAACAGGGCCATTAAGGGCAGCATCAGGGGTGACATCGCAGAGGATTGGAGGAACACTGCTAATGACACAGTAATGGCATATAGGTTCACTACTAATGACACAGTAATGGCTTATAGGTTTACATCCCAATCGATCACAGGTGTATCTTCCTTTGATATGCTCAGGGGGGGGAAACCAATACCAGGGTATGTCCGTCATGCTTAGGCAGAGCTGGTGTCACCAAGATTGATTTTCAGGCTGTCACTGAGAAGATTAAAAGGAAGCAGGTAAACTGTCATGATGCCTACCCCCAGGCATCCGGACCAAGCCCATCAGCCCCGGGAGCAGGCATCTAGACATTTAGTAAAACCTCAAGATTGTGCAGAATATATAGACTTAGTGGTCCAGTTAGACCACCAACTTCAGAACAGAAAGGCTGATCGAGCTAAGTTCGAGAATCGGGTATTGGTTAAACCCAATGTTACCCTCAAAGGAACAGATGTATCAGAACCGATGCAGATCTGGGGGGTCAAGGGACCCTTAACTCAAAAGGAAAGAGAAAGAAGACGGCAGATGCAATGTGTCTGTACTGTGGGGCCTCAGGACATTTTCTACGGGATTGCCCTATAAAAACATCTAAAAGAGTAGTCGGAGAAACGACCACACCCGACAAGCATAGAGGTCCACTTGCCGAGCTTGAAGAAGGATACTCAGACCTCGCACTTCATCATACCAATGGTCCTTATAGATCCAAGGCAGCCATCACGTATGCACGCAGTGAGGGCATACATTGATAGCGGTGCCATAGGAAACTATGTGGACCACGAGTTGGCTTCTAGGATGAATCTATCTCTCTGCAAAAAGACCACTTCGGATGTCATCACCACAGTCGATGGAACGGAAATTGCCTCTGAGCCTGTAACTCATTCCACCGCAGGGATGACACTATTGGGTCAGGATGGGCATCGAGAGACTATTGTGTTTGATTTAATCAAAGCCCCACAGTTCCAAATAATACTGGGGATACCTTGGTTGGAAACACATAATCCTTGTATTGATTGGAGAGAAGAGAATAACCTTCCCGGATTGTGCACATACTTGTTACCTGAAAAAACCCTCGAACCAAGGCCTGGCCACAGTCGCTACTCCAGTCGTGCAGTTACCTCAGGAATATCAAGAATTCCAGGATGTTTTCCAAAAGGAACAGGCAAACACCCTACCACCTCACAGATCATACGATTGTCAAATCGATCTCATACCCGGTGCACAACCTCCATGTAGTAGTATCTACGCCCTCACGGAACCTGAAAACCTTCACCTACGACAATACTGGGACCAATACCTTGCTAATGGCTTCATTCGTCCATCCAAGTCCCCTGCATCTTCAGCTTTGTTCTTCGTGCCTAAAAAGGAAGGTGACCTCAGAACGTGCATAGACTACCGCGCATCAAATCAGATCATGGTTAGGAATCGATACCCATTGCCTCTGATCCCCGAATTACTAGACCAAGTAAAGGACGCTTGCATCTACACTAAATTAGACCTCTGAGGGGCATATCATCTGGTATGTGTAAAGAAAGGCGACGAATGGCAGACTGCTTTTCGCACTAAGTACAGGGCATTCGAATACCAGGTGATGCCCTTCGGGTTGTGCAATGCACCAGCAGCCTTCCAGTATTTTATGAACGATGTCCTTCGTGAACTCATTGACGTCTGTGTTGTTGTATACATAGACGATATTCTAGTGTACTCCTCTTCAGAATCAGACCATGTGAAGCACGTTCATGCAGTCCTTGAGAAACTACGCCAGCACAATTTATATGCAAAATTGGATAAATGCGTTTTTCATGCTACGGAAGTTGAATTCCTTGGATTTATCCTGACTCCAAAAGGAGTCCGAATGGACTCTCGAAAGGTGGATGCAATCCTCAAGTGGCCATCACCCAGTTCAGTTAAAGGGGTACAAAGCATGCTCGGATTTGCTCATTTCTACCGCAGATTCATTCCGGATTTCTCACATGTTGTACACCCTATCACAGTACTTTTGCGAAAAAACAAACGCTTCTTGTGGACCGAAGAAGCTGAAAAGGCCTTCCAAGAGCTGAAAGCGAAATTCACGTCTGCACCTGTCTTAAAGCATCCACGCCCCGAACTTCCTTACATAGTTGAAACTGATGCATCCAGTTTAGCCATGGGAGCTGTCCTCTCCCAGAAGGATCCTGAAACCGGTCAACTTCACCCAGTAGCATTTTGGTCCAGAAAGTTCTCGGCACCCGAGTTAAACTATGCGGTTACCGATAAAGAATTATTAGCCATCAAATCCACCTTCAAGGCTTGACGGCATTATCTTCTCGGTGCCAGGCATAGCATTACGGTAATCACCGATCACCGGAACTTGCAGTATTTAAAAACAGCCAAGGACCAATCGTCGCGTCAACTTCGATGGGCATTGTTCTTTGGCGAGTTCGATTTCGTGATCACTTATCGACCAGGTTGTAAAAATGGCAAGGCAGATGCCTTATCCCGAATAGGGATGGGAGAAGCATATGCGAACCCGGAACCAGTGTCTATAATTTCAGAACAAAGAATTCTTGGCTTAACCACAAGACACTAGAGGATATTCAAGTAAAGATCCAAAAACTCTTCGATCCAACAGCCCTGCAGGACTGGGTGAAGAAAGGCTCGGACTACTCAGTCATCAATGACCTACCTTATTATCAAGGGCGACTATTTCTACCACACAAGGAACTACAAGAACTAGTCATCTACAACTATCATGACACCCTGATGGAAGGACACCAAGGTATCGCATAAACTGAAGCTAAAATTAAGAGACAATTCTGTTGGCCCACCTGGCGAAAAGATGTAAAGTCATTTGTAATGTCTTGTGGCATTTGCGCCCAAAACAAAAGTCAGAAGAAAAAACCAGCTGGCCTCTTACAACCTTTAGATATTCCACCTACACCATGGCACGCCTTATCGTTAGACTTTATTACAGATCTACCTCCATATAATGGATTTAACACCATTCTAGTTATTGAGGATCTTTTTTCCAAGATGGCCCACTTTATCCCTCTAAAGGGATTACCTTCTGCTTCAATTCTGGCCAAGGAGTTCCTCGAAAACATTGTTCGAATACACAGATTTCCTTCCGTATTGGTCTCTGACCGAGGTAGTCAATTCATTTCACATTTTTGGAAGAAATGTTGTCAACTGGCACAAATCGAAGTGAGGTTATCAACCAGTCACCATCCCCAGACCGATGGTCAGATGGAGAGGACCAACCAGACCCTTGAACAGTACCTACGTTGCATGCTACACCAGACCAAAAGTAATTGGAAAGATATTTTATGGATTTCTGAGCATGCATACAATAACTCTGTACATTCAGGAACCGGACAAAGCTCCTTTTATACCATATATGGACATCACCCTCGAACCTCAGAACTAGATTCGCCTCAGCATTTAGAAATGCCTGCAGTTAGTCATTTGCATTCTACTATTACATAAGCCTGTAAAGAGGCAACAGAACATTTGAAACAAGCAAAAGAGAAATATAAGAAAAATGCTGATCAACATAGAAGTGAAACTCCACAATACCAGATTGGGGATCAAGTTTGGCTGGCTACAAAACACATACCTCTGAAGGGAACTCGGACTTTTAACCCTAGATATTTAGGACCTTACACTATTAAGGCCATTATCAACCCGGTAGCCGTCAAATTGGAATTATCCTCTAATATGCGCATTCATCCTGTCTTTCATGTTTCACTTTTAAAACCAGTTCAACCAGGAACAAGATTAACCAAACCACCCGACCCCATCTTGATAGATGGAGAACCTGAATTCGAGGTAAAAAATATCCTGGACTCCAAGATGGTTAAATCAAAACTTTTTTATTTAATCGATTGGAAGGGCTACGGACCACAAGAAAGGTCATGGGAACCTAGTGACCACGTCCATGCACCTCGGTTGGTTAAAAGATTCCATCGGAACTTCCCAGACAAACCAGGGCCCAGGGAAAGAACAACTTTAGGAGGGGCCTTGGGGAGGAGTGCTGTCATGATGCCTACCCCCAGGCATCCGGACCAAGCCCATCAGCCCCGGTAGCAGGCATCTAGACATTTAGTAAAACCTCAGCAGCCCCGGCTAGGGGTTATCTGTGTTCAGTCCTGGCGCCTTAGGCGCCAGGCTCATAGTAGAAATCAGTCCTGGCGCCTTAGGCGCCAGGCTCATAGTAGAAATCAGTCCTTACCTCAGGCAGACCATGCTGCAAATGACTCCAATCCAACATGAAGCCTGAAAGGGACTATTTTTCTACAGGGACTATTTTTTACTCGGGTGTGGTTCTAGGGACTTCTTACCTGGGACTACTTTTGAGGCTATTTAAACCACGCCCGACCAGCAATACACGCTTCGCGTTATTCTGCATCCAGCAGCGTAACGCTCACCGTGCCTGCAGCCTGCATCCAGTCTTCTGCCACGCCCGCCTTGAATCCGGAGCTCCTAAAACAAAGAGGAAAGAAAGGGACAAGGTTGGAAAACAAACTTATTTCTATTGCACACCTGATTCTGGATCCATCTCGTCCACGGACCTGTAAAGAACATCATTTCTGCACGCGCCGCACCTCCAGCTGCAGCGCCGCGCCATACTCACCAGTCTTCACAGCATCCTTCGGGTCGGCGCTGCCTCCATCATTTCTTCGCCGAACTTCGGCACCTAGGAGACAAAAGAAAACCACAAGGTGAGCCGAGGGAACCAACAAATATAATTCTTACCACCATAGACTTACCTGATTTACCACCGGAGGCATCCTTTTGTGACTCTCCATATTTTCACGTGCCGCATCTGTAAAGAGAGACAAAACAACATGTTTTCCACGTGCAACATTTACCGGACAGCGCCGGGTAATACAAACTCTTATCTGAGCGCCACCAGATGCCACAAGAGCATCTTTGCACGAGCCAGCTGCAAGACAAGAAAGGAAGGGGGGAACAAGAGTGAACATCGGACATATTGAACTCTATGAACTTAATACTTACTGGTCCTCACCAGGAACCTCAGAGTCACTACTCTCCGGAACTCTCACGAGCCTTTAAACCAGTGAAGTAACTGGAATCGACGCGCCCTTGCAAATCCACGCACGATGGAGAGCTCATCTTTCAAGAATATAAGGTGAGATTGCTGTGAGGGCATTTCGGAGGTGATTAGTTGGGGAGGACTGTGGGGGTGCCATCACTTGTATCCACAAGTGGCTAAACCCATCTCTCCACTTGCAGGAGAATATTTCTAGGGGTTAAGCAGACAAGATTAGGAGGGCAGATCCAGTCAGTCATCGCTGCACTACGCATCACGTGGGTGGAGACCGCAGCTGTCCGGTCCGACCGACGCCCCTGTGAGAGCCAGGTGAGCGTAACATAAACAATAAGGTTCAGTTTGATCTGAGGAAGGCTGCCAAAGGAGGGGCTGTCAAGGTAGGAGATTGGGTGTGAATATAATTGCCTCCTGGGAGAAGGATGGTATTTCAAATTGGTCTGGTCCTATCAATGTGTTGGAGAAATTGCATGGAACAGGAAAAGTGTTGGATCGAAGGGTTTGAAATGTGAATGGAGTCTGCAGGAAGTCTGAAGTGGAAGTTACAGGTAGGAGTGAGTTACTAGTGGGGGTATCTAGGGGAGGAAGCAGGAATGAATGTCACAAGAAGCAATTTCGCAAACCTAGCTACTTCTTCAACTATGTGGAGTGAGGGGTTTTAAGTTAAAGGGGATGCAAAGTGTGGTATATTCCCCCGAGTTTGCTGTGGAAAAGAGAAAAAGTTCAATGCATGTGTCTGTTACATGAAGGTGTTCTGTTATAGTACTTGTACATAGTTCATGTAATTGTACTTAGTTCATGCTGTTAATTTGTTTGGTTTACAAGGAAGGGGGTGTAATGTTCTTTTTACAGTGGAACAGGAACTGGGAAAGTGGACGGTGGAAGGTAGAAGGTTTAGGAGAAAGGAAGGAGAAGCCTTTGAGAAGAGTGGTTGCAGGAGGTGTGCTGGGACTAATGAAGATATGCCCAAACAAGGATTATACTCACAAAATTCAGTTTTCTGCATCAATTTTAAAAAAATAAATAAATAAGGAGGAACTACTTTCTAACCCAAGGAAAACGCATTGCTTTACTAACAAAGATAACTGAATATAATTGTTACCGGTATTTGAATAACATAGTAAAGTATCACAAAATAGAGTCATCCTGGTTGACAATTGCAAAAACAAAGTATTCTCTTACATTGTGACAGAGACAATAAAGGGATGGGTGGAGTCAGATGGGGGTGGCGGGGACGAGGGGGTAGGAATGGAAAGTTACTACGGGGGAACAATGTGTCTACATAAGCTGGACCTGATGGATATAGAGTGCTATGAAGTCTGGCTGTACAACCGTGTATTTGAGAGTTCTTCGGGAAATGAGGAACAAATAGAGATCGATACAATCAGACACAACACTCTGACACACAGACAGACAGGCAGACAGACGGTGGAGGTGACTGCTCTATCGGGTAAAACAGAGTTTTTAAAAAGGGGCATATATGGAGAGAGAGATGGATAGAGGGGTGGACAGATGCATAGAGAGAGAAAGATTAAGATGTACAGAGAGATATGCATGGAGGGAGATGTATACAGACAGATGGATAGAGAGCTATGAGAGAGAGGCATACATGGAGATGGATAAAGGTAGATGGATTGAGAGCGATCAATGGACAGATAGATAGATGATAGATAGATAGATAGATAGATAGATAGATAGATAGATAGATAGATAGATAGACAGATAGCGAGATAGATAGAGAGATACACACCATTACATTTTCAGGGAGAGATAGAGAGACATAGAAAACTGCATACATTGATTTGAATAATGGTAAACAGAGATGGATAGATTGATATAGATAGATAGATAAAGAGATGCATAGAGTTACTTGTATAGAGAGATATGGATAGAGAGAGATAGAGAAACGCATATATGGGCATGGATATAGATAGATAGATAGATAGATAGATAGATAGATAGATAGATAGATAGATAGATAGATAGATAGATAGATAGATAGATATAGTCTTACATTCACCTTGGTCAAAGGATGTGTGGCTGTGAAAAAAGGTACACTTGAAATAAAAGAAATAAAAATTGAAATACTAAACATATAGAGGTATACAAATTCTTGTAAGTAATACCTATCAATATCTAAGTAAGTACTTCATAATGGAAAATAATCTATGGTGGACATATATGGTCAAGTATGTAAACATGGGTCATGGTTGATATGTGTTATGTTATGTATGTACTTGTTAAGCGCTGAAAGCCCACAGGCATCAGGGCGCGGTACGACAACCACAAACACAGCAGCACAGAAACCTTCTATAAATTCAGACAAGTAGGAGGGAATCTAGTTAAATAAACAGAAACACCTTCAGCTTTTTCCGGAAATTGAGCATGTCCCTTTCTAGCTGCAATTCTAGCGGGAGGGTGTTCCAAAAACGTGCTGCTAACACAGGGAAAGAACATTCATTTCCCCTAGCACGTTTTATTTTCAGACAGGCCAACAATACTGCTTATGTAGATCGGGTGATTCCGGCCTATTTTCAAACTGGGATGCGTTTTTTAAGGTACAGAGGGGTTTGACCAAACAAACGTCAATGAGTGAGAGGTTTATTTTAAACTGAATTCTTGCTTCATCGGTAGCAATGAAGCTCCCTGTGATATTCTGAGATGGAGTCTCTTCTAGGTATACTTTTTACAATTCTCACTGAATCATTTTGCAGTATCCGTAGTCTTTTCATACAGCCTTTTCCAGCACCCCACAATAAAGCATTACAGTAGTCCAGCCTATGCAAAATCAGTGCACGAACCAATGTCCAACAATTTACAGAGGATACATAGGGCTTCATCAGGTGTAGGAGTCTTAAGGAATATTGATCATTCTTAATTATATTCATATCTTGGGCATCAGCACTAAGTGTGGAATCTAGTATTACGCCGTGTCTTCACCTTGTTCACCACTTTGATCACATGTTGATCAATGTTGAAACTTGAGAACTGTGCATCCAGTTTGGCACATGATTTTACAGATCCAAAAATCAACAATTCAGTCTTGGAACTATTTAGGCATAAACCATTCTCAGTTATCCAGGATTTAATGGAGTAGCAGATCAAAGAAATGTGCTCGGCATCTTTCTCGTAATTACCACTCATCTCCAGAAGGAGCTGAGTATCATCTGCATAATTTGTGAAATACAGCCCTAGGGAGACTAGGAGGTCGCATAAAGGGCGGCAGAACACATTGAAAAGTGCTGGAGACAGACATGCGCCTTGTGGTACTCCACATTTTATCTGCTTGGCCTCAGAAAAGGCATTCCCCATGTGATTTTATCCATTCAGTTACTCAGGAACAATTCAAACCACGCGATCGCCCTTTCCGAGCATTGTCCAGAAGAAGCTAGCCTATTAATCAATTTTCCATTGTCGATAAATCAAAGGCTGCTGAAAAATCTAGCAGCATCAGCAGCCCTGATTTACTTTTGTCCATGATGCTTAGCATTTCTTTTGCAGGTCAAGTAGGGCACTTTCGGTGCTATGCCGAGATCTAAAACCCGATTGACTGGCATGCAGTATGTCCATCTTATTCAAATATTCCTGACATTGTAATGTACCTATTTTGTCAGTCAACTTCAGGAGAAAGGGAACATTGGTGATTAGCCTGTAATTGGTCACATTTTTCGGATCTAATGAAGGTTTTTTTATCAGTGGGGTAACGGTCACATTTTGCAAAAGGTCTGACAGCTTATTTTCCATAAAAGAGGCATTAATTTAACACACCAGAAAGAGGGCAAATAGGTCCTCATGTTGAAGTACAATCCTAGATGGAATAACATCTCCCTGACATGTGGTTGGATACATACCTTTAAGTGTTTTTTCCATGTGTGCTCGACAGTAATGGTATGAAAGGAAAATAAAGGCTTTTCCAGGCCCGGAATTCTATTGATAATAAATCAGGCCTTATGTTCATACTAATCTCATCACTGATTTTTAACTGTACAGAGTGGATCTTCTCTGAGAAGACTTCCTATATGTTATCACAGTCGTCACCACGATCGTCACCACTTTCACTTACTTCACCATCTTTTTTCCGACTTTCTCTCTCACGCATTTCCTCTTCAATATACTCCGACTCGTAAATGAACGGTTGAATTGTGGCCATAATTATTGAGGATCTAAGATGCAGAGAATCAAGTGTGGGAGAAAATAATTTGACAAAATAATGTTTTGTATAAGAAAAGTAAGAGGAGAAGGCAGAGACATATTATAAAACCTGTAGTGCAAAGGCAACAGGAATAGGCCCAAAGTTGGAAAGTTATCATTGGCACATGAAAAAAATTACTGATATAAGAATACAATTTACATCTGACTTAGCGTTTGTCAATTATGCAATAATAATTTAAAGGAAAACGCTTGCAGAGAAAAGTCATTAGAGCAGGTGCAAGCACCTTTTTCTGTTCAATTCGTCGTAGTTGTTATGTAGCTTTAATAGTACAGCTAAAAGGAGTAGTGGTGGCTTGGAATGAAACAGACGGACACAAAGGCAAGAGAAACTCCAATATTGTCTACTCAGCAAGGGTTTGTTGAAATTTACAGAGCAAAGAGGTGCCTTGGAATTTCCATGGAGACATATCTGCGCACAGAGGACGTTTGAATGAGACGTGCACTCACATGATGACAAGGGGCGTAAGCTTACAGTTAGCGACTGCTGATGTCAGCTTGTTGTGATTTACTGCTGCCAGGTGACTTGAATTTAGGGCGATGGATTAATGGATCAGATTAGTACAAGATGGCAGTTTCCAACCCGTGCACTTTGCATGTCTAAAAGTCAGAAAATTGAAGGTAACATGCATTGGAAAATAAAAACATGTGATCGATTGATCAATATATGCTCAAAAATACATGCCCTATCCATTGGGCCAATAACATTCCTGAGAGAACTTCTCCTTTAACATATTATGCAATGTTGGGTCTGTTATGATCTATGTGTTTTGTTCTCGAATACATTTTTGCCAGAATGTTAGCATGACACTGCACTTTTTGATGTACACCTCTCTTTTTATTTATGGGGAGGGTGTGTCACCCCCAAACACCTGTTGGACTTTTGCCTTCACCGTATTTCTCCCTCACCATATTCATATTTAATTCTATTCAACCCTTGGGTTTCTTCTTTTTTAATTCTCCCAACCCAGTTTCGATCTAGTAAACAAATAGCTGTTTTTGGTTGGTTACTGTGGTATTTTGCTCCTTTTCTTTCTTATTCATTCATGCATTCTCTCTTTTTCATTTATTTTGTGTGGACATAATGGCGGCTTTGTTATTTTAGCTATTTAGGCCATGTTATGTCAGATTTACTTTATGCCATGTTTTGTTATGCTTTTTCACATTAATGTCATGTTGATTTGTCCAAGTCTGACTAGACCTGTGACATACAGCACTGACAAGCCACTAACAAAAATAAACAATGCATGTAAGCATCATTCAGCTCATGAAAAGTGCTGTAATTTATGGTTTATAGTCAAAAAGTCGAAAACATAATGTCGAATCGCAAAAATGTCGAAAAAAAAATGTCGAATGTAAAAAAGTCGAAAAAACATACATATAATAGGAAAAGTCATAATTTCGAAAAAAAAATGTCGAAAAAAAAATCGAAAACCCAAAACACTTTTTTTTTTTTTTACCCAGATAGTAACATTTATTATGGGGGGGGTCCCGCCCCAACCCCCCCATCCCAAACCCCTACCCCAACCCCCCCCTCCTCCCCATCCCCCCCACCCCCCATAGATATACCTTTAATTATTTAAAAAAAATCTTTAATATAATATTAAATAATTCATTAATTATTTAAAAAAACATCCCAAACCCCTATCCCCAACCCCCCCATCCTCCCCATCACCCCCACCCCCCATGGAAATACCTTTAATTATTTTTAAAAAAAGTTTAATAAAATATTTATTATTAACACATAAAATCGAAAAAAGTCGACATTTTTGTTTTTCGACATTTTTGTTTTTCGACTAAATATTTTCGACATTTTTACTTTCGAATATATTGTATTCGAAATTATGACTGGATACCGTAATTTATTTATTTATTTATTTGCATTTGTTAAGCGCAATTGCAGCCCACAGGCATCGGGGCGCTGTTACAGAGGATACGCAGACTTAAGATTACATAGAGGTGCCAGGAGGGCTCTTAGTTACAGATTGGCAGGCATATATGCAGTGGATGATGATACAGATTCAAGTTAGACAAAGAGTCTTGTTTTGATAGCCTTACGAAAGGCTAGGTGGGAATCAATGAGTCTTAGGTGAGGTGGCAGAGCGTTCCAGTGCGTGGCTGCTTGGGTGGGGAAGCTGGAGCCACCAGCGTGCACTTTACGTGTAGTAGGCGTGACCATTGAGTTGGCATAAAGGGATCTGAGAGGTCTCGTGGCCGTGTGCCTGGTAATTCTGTTAGTCAGGTAGGGAGGGGAAAGTTTGTGAAGGCATTTGTGGGTGAGAGCAAGAGTTTTAAAGACAATTCTCTCTTTGACAGGGAGCCAGTGTACTTGCCTTCTGATTTCGGAGATATGGTTTCTTCTTTTTGCGGTGCCGGTGGCTGCCCTTAGTGCATTGTTTTGGGCTAGCTGCAGTTTGGCCAGGTTTTTGTTGGATGTCCCCACGAGAAGGGCATTACAGTAGTCTAATCTTGATCCGATAATTGCCCTGGCAGTTGTGAGGCAGCTTTGACGGGCCAAGAAGGGCCTGGCAGTGTTGAGGACTTTGGAGTAGTAGGCTGAGGATGCAGCGATAGCATTGACCTGTCTATCCATCGACAGGTCGGGGTCAAGGTAGACTCTGAGTGTCTTAACATGGTTCGAGACCTTGATTGGAATGTTATCAATGGTGAAGGAGGCCTACTGATCTCCGAGGTTACCCAGAGTGGAGGGTGACCCAATGAGGAGGAGTTCGGTCTTTTCGCTATTGAGGCAAAGCCAATTCTCCGACATCCAGGATTGGATGGTACAGTAGATAGAGGTGAGGGTGTTGGTGTCTGCTGGGTAATCGCCCATGAGTGGGATGAGTACCTGCGTACCGTCCGCATAGTTGGTATATGAGATACCAAGGGAGTCCAGGATGCTGAACAGGGGCCTAGTAAAGAGGTTGTAGAGTGTGGGTGCGATGCAAGATCCGTGAGGGATACCACAAGTGAGGAGGCTAGGGGTGGTGGCGGCAACTTCAGAAAAGACTTTCATGGCCCTTTTTTGGAGAACGGAGGTGATCCACTGGCAAGCTTTAGGGGAGAAGTTGTCTTGGGTGGCTAGATGGTGACAAAGGGTGTTGTGGTCAACCAAATCGAACGCTGCGGATAGGTCCAGGAGCAGCAGGAGGGCAGGTTTGCCTGCATCTCTGAGATCATCCATTTGGTTCTTTAGGTCTAGGAGGGCCGTTTCAGTGCCATGTCGGGGGCGGAACCCAGATTGCCGCAGGCCGAGGAGACGGTTGTCCTCTAGGAACTTTTGGACTTGCAGGTAGGCAGCTTTGTCCAAAGTTTTGAGCAGGAATGCTACAGTCGTGATGGGCCTGTAGTTCCCTGGGACGGTTGGGTCGAGTGAGGGTTTCTTGAGGAGTGGGCGTACCCACGCTTCCTTGAGTCCTGATGGGACATGGCCTGATTGGAAGGAGGAGTTGATAAAGTCAGTTAGGAAGGGGGCTAGGGTAGGTGCAGAGTCTTTGATGAGGCTGGCTGGGCAGGCATCACCTTTGCAATTAGAAGGTTTGATAGATTTGAGCAGGGTGATGACCTCTTGCTCAGTGATGTCTTTGAATTCGAACATTGTGGATAACGTGGTCTTGATGGGTAGCTTGGAGTGCATGTTCGCTATAATGTCAGAGAGGGCTTTTTGGTAGCCACAAATTTTAGTTTGGAGGGTGTTGAGCTTCTTTAGCATGGCAGATTGAATGCTGTTACACCACTTGTCATCTTTGATGTGCGAGGAGGGGGGGTAGATGGTTTTTCAAGTTCCCTAAATATGGTGAATAGTTCCTTAGATCCTGACTTGGCGTCAGCGATCCTGGCGTTAAAGGAAGCAGCCTTTGCCATAGTGATGTTAGTCTTGTATGATTTGGAGATGGCTTTGAACTTCTGTTTAGTGGCTTCCGAGGGGTTTGCTTTCCAGGTGGATAGTGCGATCCACTTTTGCGCACGTTGGTCAAGGAGTTCTTTGGAGAACCATGAATTGGCATGTTTGGCTTTCTTAGCTTTTTTGAGAGTCAGGGGAGCAATGGCATCCACGGCTGACGTAATGACTTCCTTAAAGGTGTCAGCTAAGGTATCAGGGTTATTTGATGAGGGGGCTTGAAGGGCTGGGTTAAGGAGATAAGGTGCTAGGTTCTCGACTGTGAGAAGGCGTGAACTCCTGGTGTAGGTGGTGAGGCACGGTGGTGGCGGAGAGAGAGACACTTTTTTAGTTCCGAGGTTGAATTGGATGTAGTGATGGTCAGACCAGGGGATAGGGGCGTTGGCCGTGATGAGAAGAGAGCAGTTGTGATGACTGATCCAGTCAAGGGTGCGTCCTTTGATGTGCGTGGGGTCAGAGATGGAATGCGCAAAGCTGAGGTTGGAGAGTGCCTTCTTGAGGTGTTTCGCAGGGGAGTCTTTGGGGTTGTTCAACCCTAGGTTGAGGTCACCGAGGAGTAGACTCTGTGAGGTCTTTTGATGTTGTGAGACAGTGCAGGGATGAGGGTGTCAAGGAAGTCAGTACACGGGCCTGGGGGTCTGTAGACAATGTGAATGGATATGGTGCAGTTGGGCGAGACATTGATTTTTAGAGGGAGGTAGTCGCTGTTGCTGTCAAGGATGCCTTCCACTTCTCTGATGGTGAGGGTGTCCCTGGCGATGAGGGCAACGTCTCCACCTCTCTGGGAGTTGCGGTCTTTCCTAAAAATGGAATATCCAGGTGGGATGGCCAGTGATAAGGCTGGGCCTGAGCTTTCATTCAGCCAGGTTTCAGTAAGGATGAGGAGGTCGAGCTCGTCGTTTATGAGCAGGTCGTTGATGTCAAGGGCGTGAGCTGGTACGGAGCGGGCATTGAGCAGGGCACAGCTTTGCGTGTAGGTAGAGGGAGGCATAGGGACGGGTGGGCTAGTGGGTGGGGATGGAGGGCCAGAAGTACTAGGTGGTGTGGTCATGGGGGCGCCAACAATAGAATCAATAGGCATAGAAACATCATTGAGCTGCACAAAATCAGGTGTGGTCATGGGGGCGCCAACAATAGAATCAATAGGCATAGAAACATCATTGAGCTGCACAAAATCAGGTGTGGTCATGGGGGCGCCAACAGTATGCGTTACGTGCAAGGGTGCAGTAGGACAGAGGGGCGAGAGTTGAGGGCCCCAGGTAATGCCCTAAGCATTCTCCAAAATGTACATTGAAAGGCAGACACTACACCCCTGTTGGTCCTAGGAACTCCCTGCCGGCCTCTTTTGACATGGCAAGGTAACAACTGCAGCCCAGCTTGAGAATGGGAGACAAGGGTGCATTATCCAGATTATCTCCTGGAAGAGGTCACCCCCTGTCGATGGCGATACCTGCCTATCACACCACTAGAACCATCCCCGGAAAGCTCCTAGCAGGCTTCAAGAATTTCCTGGCATTGCGCCACAGAGACCCAAGAGGGATAAGTGAGCACTGCCAAGAAGAGTAAATCAAAATAATGACTTTGTATTATGATTAAAGTAAAGGAACACTAGTACAACAAGTACGTTTGGCGCAATAGGGAAACCAAGGACCATTTGCATGGTGCTGCGAGCTCACAGGCTGGTTAGAAAACCACTGCAATCTTAGTACAGTATGTTAAAGCGAATCTGATCATAGCCATGAACTCGTAATTAAACATGCCCAGCACATTTCGTACAAGAGTCCGTTATCAGGGCAAGGTCTGTGAAAACAAAACATAAGATACAAAAAATTCATATTTTTGGGATCCCGCCTTATTAGTATACAAAAAGATATCAAACATAAAAGTAAATGATCATGGCCACTTAATTGTCTTCCTGAGTGTGAAATATTAAGAATATAGAATAACCAATAACAACATAGGTCACTATATAAGGGCTAAACAGACATATCATTAAAACAGGACAAATATTATCACACAGGATTGTTGAAAAAATATTGAGAACAGGGATACGTGGACCACTTGCATGCAAACTGAAGCTTTAAGTAATACTACAAAAACAAACAAGTAGAGAAATAAATGACATATTGGACTGCATCTTCAAACAAAGTCGTGGAAACGGAATTGTCCTGTGAACCTGCAAAGACACACTCTCAAGGTGAAGGTCAACTCCAAGTGCGGCAAGAAATGAATGGGCGTAGCCACCATTGAGAAAGCGACAATGTCATCGCGCGATGACACAATGACATCACCACACCAAGAATGTAAATAAATCGCACTGCAAGGCAAGCACATCATATGATATGAAATATGATATGATAAGTCATTTATAACGCGCCTCTACACAAGTGTTTCTAGGCGTGAGGGGATGGCACAAAAATATAAAACAATTATATACACACATGCCAAATGTGGGAAATGTAAACAGAAATGTAAACAAACCTTGCTGCTACTTTACCATTATAGGTAGCATGCATGCCTGGGGCCTTTCAATGGCCTTTCAATGGCAAGGTAACTCCATGGCAGCAAAGCCTTCCAAGGCAAAAAAGGATTACTTTACAGCAGCACCGTCTGCTGCAAATGTTGAATGGTAATCAGAGGGACTTTTTTGGACAGCTGGAGAAGGCAGTTGGAGCTAAAGGTAGGAGATACTGGGCCTCATTACAAGTTTGGCAGTAGCCTTGCCGGTAAAACCAGCAGGCTGCCAACAAACTTTCAATATTTTCCAGCGCCAGCGAATGGGCAATTACTGGAGTGTTCCGGCCCCACCTGACCCGGTAATTGCCCATTCGCGGACGCCAGTAAAAAGATGCTCCTCATTCCCATTCGGCCCCATAGGGCTGAATAGGAATGGGGAGGTTGTATGCACAGGCACTGTTTATAACGGTGCCTGTGCATCCGACATACTGTGCTAGCGGGTGCCTTTCTGCCCGCCAGGTCGGACCTTGCATGCTTACCAGTACCGTAGTTCACGGACCGGCAAACTTATAATGAGGCCCATTGAACTGCATGTTGTGGCAAGGGCAGTAATCTCGCTTTGTCAAGAGGAGACAGATACCCTCTCAGCTGCTGGTGAGCGGCCAACCATGGAGAAATCCAAAGCCAGTCCTACCCCTGAGGAGGACCTTGGACTTTGAGCGGGCCACAATTCTCGCCCCCTTGCCAGTTTGGTTATGAGCAGTACACCTTTATCTCATGCAATACCGCCTGAGCGAAGTTCCTAGCCAGTGTCTTTGTGTTTTTTCTAGTGATGAAACACCAGAGCGAGGAACCAGCGAGAAACATCAGAGAGGTGTCACCAAGCGCTGCATGCAAGCTGCAGAAAGAGACCTGAGACCGGTACACCACTGCTAGCAAATAACCCTGAATGTACATTACTCTGCCACTATCATGATCCATCGATCACGCCCCTTTTGGTCCTCCTGGTCCCTGGCACGTCGGGGGTTACTCGCTATAGTACACCCAACATGGCCGTATTCACGGAACGCGGTCTATCGATCTTTACGTCCATGCAGCACGTTCCATAAATTAACCACGCCCCTGCAGCTCCACGCGTCTCAACGCTATCGTTAGCTTGGCTAGACGTGCGTCGCAGTTCGTGCTCCTGGAACTGAGTTGCTGCTTGAATTCCCAGAACCATTCCTTCTCCTTCCTTCCCCTTGTACCTGTATCCATCCACGTTCCGCGCAGACTGCCCCCGTGTGCGGCCTTCCTTCCTGGTCTTCCTAGAGTTTCCTTTATCCCGGACGAAGAAGCTGAACGAATCCTGGAATCCGACGACGGCCGAGCGGCTTGTACAAGACCCGAACAGCACGGAAGAAAACCCTGGCGAAGGATCCCGCAAGGCAGCAAAAACAGGTGAGAAAAAAGGAAACCTGTGACAGCCGCTGGCAGAGAACAACCAGAGGAGAAAGAGGGCTCCACAGCAGCAACACTACATCACACCCATTGGATTTACCTTACAGGTACCAGAAACAAGTCCCCCTAACACAAACAGGAACATTTAACTTCCCAGCCGCCATTGCCATACCGCAACGGACACCCATAGAGAAAGTGGGATGGGCTTATCCCACTATTTGTATCTTTCATTATTTTCAACACTTCCCCGGGGCGGAAGACAGGGCCAGATTGACATGGGCCAGTGCTCCAATGGAGAGGGACTAGGACTTGAACAGAAGGAAAGAGGATGTTGTGGGTTTTTTGGGTGAGATCAGAGGAGGAGGCGGTGGCAGACCAAGAGATCAGCAGGAGGAAGAAAGGAGAAGCCTAGTGCGGAGGAGATTTATGGAGAAGGTGAGGTATTGGCTAGTAAACTGAGTTTACTGAGTTACTGAGTTTTGAGTGTGCATGAAAGTGTGGCTGGAGTGGTTATGAGAAGGAGAGTAGGGCATGACTGTGAAGAGATTGTGTCAGTGGAAGGAGGGTGTCTGAATAAAAGGTGGGTGGTGGAGTTGTAGTAAGTAGTGAGGAGGAGGGAGCAGTAGTGTGGAGGAGGGTGTTATACTGTGGAGGAGGGAGTGGTAGGGTGGAGGAGGGAGAAGTAGCAAGGAGGAGGGATGAGTAACATCAAAGGGTGGAGGCGAGGCCTAGAAAGTACAAGAAACAGCAGAGGCACAGAGGAGAAAGGGGAGATAATACATTTGGGTGCCAGTGGAGAAGGAGTGTAGGGAGACGTAAAGAAGAGTGAGAGAAAAGAGTTGCATGATAGGAAAAGACAGAATCAGTCAGGGTCTCTGCCAGGCCCAATCCTATGACCCTTTAAAACACTAACCCCTTGGTAGAGTAGGGAAAGCTAGGAAGTTCCTGAGGGACTTTGGTGAGATAAAGCCAAGAGGCTTCAGGTTGACTTTCCACTTATTCAGTTTATTGGTCTACTGAGGGGGTACAATCACTATCTACTGACCGGGGGTTGAGGACACCTGGGATAGGGAGGAGGTGGAGAGAGAGAGAGAGAAACAGAGACAGAGAGAGAGAGCGAGAGAGAAACAGAGCGAGAGAGAGAAACAGAGAGAGAGAGAGAGAAACAGAGCGAGAGAGAAACAGAGGGAGCGAGAGAAACAGAGAGAGAAACAGAGAGAGAGAGAGAGAGAGAGAGAGAAACAGAGCGAGAGAGAGTGAAAGAGAGAGAGAGAGAAAGAGAGAGAGAGAGAGAGAGAGAGAGAGAAACAGAGAGAAAGAGAGAGGGGGCTAAAGGGCCCATTGAAATGTCAATAAAAACACTGGACTGTTTTTGGAGACACTGTGACAATGTTGTTTGTGGGGTGTTAAATGGAATAATCTTTAAAACATCACATCCCTACCTCTTTAGTTTGAATGCCCTGCTTCTCCCTTAAAAGGGCACTGCCACTCCTAGATCTGCCACATGCCAGTTCCCTGCGACCTTTCCTTCCCACAGAGGAAGGAGCCGGGATCATTAAATGTCTGCTGTGGTGACTGGCTGTATTGTGCAGTGAACACTTCCAAGACTCAAGATCCCAGTGTTCAGGCCATGTCCTTTTAGTGCTGTCAGGGTTATGATGGCCGAATATGGCGCTGGGAGAAAGTGTGATGATCCACAGGGACACATTTAGCTAACGGTGCAGTCTGCTGAATACAAAGGCGAGCCAGTAGCCCTGGACATCCTATCTGAAGATATAACCACATGCATGCAATAGAGAATTATATGAGTCGCTATCAACAACGGAATTATATATTCCACGTAGGAGTGCTGGGTGACAACTGCTAGACAAGAGCAACGTTTGAGTTGTATTTAATGTCACTTGAAACCCTGTAAGGTCTCCATCTATGATCTTATACTGTATCACCCACCCCTGTATCTGCTTTCAATCCCCTGTGCTTTCCCAAGGGATCAGCATTGCCTGGGGTGGCAAGGAGAGGCAAGTGGGAACAATATAAAACTAAAAAACTTGCCTCCCCTTCTCTCACAGCAACCAAAAATGCAAGAATGGCATGACGGTGAGGGCTTGCCCATAGGGAGTGCTAGGGCATAACCCTCCAGTTCCCCTTTATATAACCAGCTAAAGAAAAAATGCATTTGCAATACGGAGCAAGTGATTTTAACTCACTACTTAAAAATGCAAATGCAGTATTTGCCTTTGTAAAGAATCTAAATAATTTAAATTATTTGCAAATAGAAACACTGGTGCTGTCCCTCATCCCCCACACAGCACTTTACATGGGTGAAGGCCGAAGGATAAAACACTGATACCTTCACTTATGTAAAGCTCTGTGAAAGGCATTAGGAGACCGGGGTGACGTCACGCCCTTCAGGAGGCTCTGGGGATGCTGGAGAATCCTGATGGACTCTTCACCCCTCCCTCTGCCTGTCTGTCTCAGGCCTGGGCTGGGGTCACAATACTCATCCTGCCCTCTGCCTGATCTAAGAATAGGCAGGAGGTGGGGTGAAGGATGGCTCCTGACCCCTAACCCTCTTCCTCCAACGTGCTGACGCCTGGACGACGAGGGAGAAAGCCTGTTCCAACGAAAGAAGATTATCACTGCAGCCAACTCAGGTGCTTGTGTGAGTGTGTGTGTGAGAGAGATTTTATTTTTGAAGGGTGCATTCGTGTGTGCGCCAGGATGTGCATGCGTGCGTACGTGTTCTGATAGCTGCTGGGTGAATGATTAAAAGAAGCTGTATGAGTGCATGACTGCTTGTGTGAATTGTGTTAATTTATTTATGAATGTGCGTGTCTGTGGGTGTAAGTGTTCTAATGGGTCCCGTGTGAAGGATTGAAAGAAGCTGTATGAGTGTGTGATTGTTTGTGTGAATTTTGTGAATGAAAGTGTATACGAGGACAGGGTCTGATTCTGAGTTCCATATAAAATAAGAAAAGTGTGCTTATGAGATGGAAAGACACCTTTTTTGTTTACAGGGAGCTCGCAATCAGCCTCTGAATGTGTGCATCAGCTTGAGCAAGGGTTCTGGTGCGTGCCGTGTAAATGGGTGTGTGACTGCTTGTGTGAATGGTGTGAATGTGTACATGAGGGCGTGATTCTGAGCTCCATGTAAAATATGAAAAGTGCCTTTCCGTTATGAAAAGATACTTTTTTTATTTGCTCCTATACTGTGCCTATATTTGTGTAGATGGACAGTATAATATAGCGCAAATAAGATAAGGGTCATTGCACCACAGAATGACCATCTTCTCATTTAACATGGAGCTCACAATCAGGCCCTGAATGTGTGTTTTCTAGTAGGTGCCGTGTGAATTTTCAGAGAAGCTGCATGGCTGTGTGACTACTTGTGTGATTGGTGTGAATGAATGTCTACTTGAATGCGCATATGAATGTATCGGAATATACCTATTTGTATGTGTATGTGAATGGTGTAAATGTGTACATGTGTATATGAATGGAGTGAATGTATATGAATGTGTGCATCTGTGTGAGTAGGTGGTCTGGTGGGTGTCATGTGAATGATTACGAGAAGCTGCTTGTGTGAATACTGTGAATGTGTATATGAATGGTGTGAACGTATTTGTAGTTGTATTTTATTTTGATTTATAGAGCGCATTACACCAAAGCAATGAACAAGAAAAAATCACAGGGCGGTACAATTGAAAAGATAAAATAACCAGAAATCTAGAAAGTTACATAGAACGTAGGTGGTTCTTAAGGCCCATATGAAAGGAAGTGAACAGAGGGAAAGAGAAAGCGAGTTCCAGTCACAGGGGCCAAGAGAGAAAAGGAGCAAAAGTGAGACTTGGAACAAGGCGGGTGGGAAACCGATAAAAGGAATTGGGATTCTGGACGAAGAGAGCGTGCAGGGGAATACCAAGACTACCAGCACTTATATTTGCACTTACCTTGCACTTGCCTCCAGCTGGCCGTATTTTTTTATTTATCTTCTTTATTCTATTAACCCATGTACTACACTGTCCCCTCCCCCTTCTCCCACGCACTTCTCCCCTTCCCCCTTCCCTTGCACTTGCACAATCTCAATGACACCTGGCCTAGTAAGATCGTTGTCTGTCTTCCCTCTGTTCCCCCTCTCTTGCCTTGTTGAGCCTTGAAACACGTGTGCATAGGCGCGTTATAAATGCCATATCATATCATATCAAGAGAGCAAGGAAGAGAGGTGGGGGGGCAAGATTATGAAGGGACTTAAAGACAAGGCAGAGGAAGTTAAACTTATGACGAGATTGAAAATTCAATCAATGAAGGGAAATAAGAGCAGGAGAGATAGTGTTGTGAGAGTGAGTGAAAAAAGAAGACAAATAGAGGAGTTATAAATAGATTGAAGAGGTCGTAGACGAGAGATAGGAAGACCGAAGAGAAGAGAGGAGCAATAGAAAGATGAGAACAAATAAGAGATGAGATTAAGAGTTTAGAAGCATGGAAAGCGAGAAAAGGGCAGGCCTTAGAAATGTTGAGCAGGTGGAACTTGCAAGAGAGGGATGAAATGTGGGAAGAGAAAGAAAGAGAGGAATCAAGGGATAAGCCTTGGTTGCGGATGGAAAGAGAGATGGGGAACAAGGAGGACGGAAAGGAAATGGCAGCAGAAGACAGTGCTGGAGGAATGGTTGAGGCTGGAAAGAAAATAACCTATCTTAGAAGAGTTAAGAATGAGGTAGTGGTCTGACATTCAAGATTGGATGGCCAGATGGCAAGAGGTCAGAGTAGCATGGGTAGAGAGGGAGAATATAGAATAAGATAGAAAGAGCTGAGTGACATCAGCATAGAGATGGTGAGATAACTCAAAGGAAGAAATGATAGAGGCATGAGGACATGTATAGAGGGAGAAAAGTATCAGCCCAGGACAGAGACTTGGGGGATGCCATGGCAGAGGGGGCAAGTAGGAGAAGATTTGCCAGCATAGGAAACCGAATAAGTGCGATCAGACTGAATTATGCGGGACACACAGGCCGTCGAACTAAGTAACGTTGAGTTTATTAGATTATCAAGAGACCCGGTGCCCTGCACTGCAACTCTCTGCCCACCACCATCTCTCTTCGCCTCCCAACTGCTTCCCTAGAATCCCCACCACGTATACCATTCTAACACCCTACGCAGGCAGGGCACCGGATTCCCTAGCAATAAGAAATGCAGAACATAAGATACAACATCATGCCCCCTTTAGAGAAAAAAAAATACAAGAAAACTAAAAGAAGAGGAAAGAAGACTAAACACGAATCGAAATGCACAAAATAAGAACTGGCTAGTAATGTAAGACACAAATTTGAATAACATTTGACCAGTACAACCTATTACACTTATCAGTCCCAAAACCCCGCTAAAACCTATGACAAAATGAAAAATTGTAAGGAAACATTGCATGGTTATATAATAGTCCTAAATTTTCCCTGACAAAGCCTCTTCAATTCTCCATGACTTAGTCTCTTGACCAAATCGGTAATTTCTTCACTCTTGAACTACACACAATCCTATTATCAGCAATCACATCAAGATTGTTTCCTTGATGTACACCTAACTTTCCAACTTGAATCCTAGAGTCTTCATTTCCACCACCATTCAGAATATGTAAGTCTTCCCCGAACCACTCCACCGCTCTTCTGTTGTATTTCATTCGCTCATCACTACCGCAAGCACTTTTCCATAACCATTTACTCACTCTATCTAAATTCCAGACAGAACCACCATGAACCCTAATGGCTCTTTTGAATACTTGTATAACCTTAACAGGGTTACTATACTTGGATTCACCTTTCCTCACATTTCGCCCCAATTCTATTCTTACAAAATCACCAGGTAAAATTCTTGACATACCTTGCTCAGTGTAAAACTTTTTATTTTCACAATCTACTCTTCACTCATGATTTACCCACTCAGGATTAAGTAATGTATTGGCAACTCTGCCTCTCATCAATTCAAATGGTGAGACTCCCATCTCCCTCTTGACAGACATTCTCACACTCCATAGTTTCTCCTTGAGAGCCTCATCTACTGGTATATTGTTTCTCAAGGCTAATTCTACCATCTCTACAATGATTCTATTGCACCTCTCAACTAAACCATTTGTTTGAGAATGATATAGTGCTGAAAATCTCCACTCAATCCCCGAACATCTTGCAAACTCCTTTACCTCCCTACATTTTAATTGAACGCCATTATCGCTAATGATCACTTTCGGATACCCCTCCCTCCTGAAAATTTGCATCAGAAATGTAATTACTTCACTGGAATCAATTTTGCTAACAGCCTTGACCTCCAGCCAACCTGAGTAATAGTCAACTAAAACTAATAAAAACCTCTTATCATGCATCTAGCTTCCATAAGGTCCAATAATGTCAATACCTACTTTGTCCCATGGTGCCTCCCCTTTCGTAATGTTGATGGGATCGGATTTGGCACTTTTAAAACTCTTGTCACTATTTTGACATGGCCAACAATTTCTGACAAACCTTTCGATCGTTATATCCATCCCAGGCCACCAATATTTGGTTCTTACATTATTTTTAGTTCCAGTGATTCCTGGATGTCCATGGTGTGCTTTTTCTATGAGTCCATTGCACAACACTTGTGGGGGAATCAACTTATCCCCGCTCACAAGGAAACTCTTCCATGGGCAACTCATCTTTTACTTCCCAGAACTTCATACACCGCTCACAAACAAGTCTCTTTTCAGGCCAACCTAATTCAGCGAACTTCATGACCCTTTGCAAAACTTCATCTTTACTGAGTTCATTTAACCATGTTTCTTTGGATGTAACTTCCAAAACAGTTGCTACAACTTCTTCACCTCTTTCCACAACCGTATCACTACTCTCTAGTGGCAAGTGGGACAAATAATCAGCAATAATATTTCTCTTTCCTGGGACATACTTCACCATAAAATGATAGTCATGCAGCTTGAGACTCAATCTAGCTATTCTAGGTGAAGCCTTACACATCCCACGCTGTCACGATGCCTGCCCCCAGACATCCGGAACAGATCCATCTATCCAGGGAACAGGCATCCACGAAGACCCAAGAATTCCCAAAACCCTGTCTAAGGGCTATATGGGTTCAGTCCTGGCGCCATAGGCGCCAGGCTGATGTTGCCATCTTTAAACTGTGCAGGTCATCCTGCAAAGAACTCACGTACAGGCTATCATGAGGCCATGAAGGAACTACTTTCCTTTAGGAACTATTTTACTACTTGGGTGTGGTACTGGAACTCTTTACCTGGGAACTACTTTTTTGATGCTATTTAAACCACGCCCGAAGAGCAGCACACGCTTTGCGTTATTCTGCATCTCAGCAGCGTAACGCTCACCGTGTCTGCAGTCCAGTATTCAGTCTACAGCTACACCCGTTTGTGTCCAGAGCCGATCCTAGAGAAAAGGAAAGAAGAAGAGAACGTTAGAACAGGAAGATTCCAATTTGGTCATCATCTTCTCCTGTAGCAGCCGCACCTGTGAGAAAGGGAAAAAACATTTAAAACCACATCGTCGCATTGCCAGCTGCAGTGCCGTGCCATACTCACCTATCATTAGAGCATCTTCACGACCCAGCGCGGTGCCCATTGAATCACCGCTCGCAACATCAGCATCTGAAAAAACAAGAACAAACAAAAGGTGAGCGGGGTTCCGCCAAAGGCATTCACTTACTTACTGCAAGATACTTACTTGTCATATTTCCACTCGAGGCAGCGCTGGTCACCATTCTACGCTCGACATTTTCGCAAAGGCGCCGCACCTGCAACGAAGATAGAGAACTATAGGTTAATCGCACTTGGAACAATATTACTTGCTAAACAGTGCTTGGTGCAAACTGACTCTTACCAAGGCGCTACTTTCATCCATCGCGGCGAACTCGCTCCTCAGACCAGCTGCTTGGGGAAAGGTATGAAAGGAGCATGAGTGAATAAACAGACATTTGAACTCTAAAACAACTATACATTTGGTTTACACACAACTTACCTCATAGTCATTATTTGTCTGGAACTCTGCCAAATACCTTCTGATCAGTGAAGTAACTGAAGTGCTACGCGCCCCTGCACTCCAAACGCAGGATGGAGAGTTCATCGTTCCTAACTATAAGGTGAGACTTTACGAAGGGGAACACTAGAAGTTTTCGGGAAGATAGTGTAGTATTAACCCCTCTACCATGGGTGGCTAATTCCCTTTACAGCTTCTAGGAAAATCCTCTTGTGGGCCAGGCAGACAAAACTGAGTGGGCAAGTGCAGTCGATCATCACTTTGCTACGAGTCACACTGGTGGAGACCGCAGCAGTCCAGCTTCGTTCAGCGCCCCCATGGAATCCAGGTGAGCGTGACACACGCACTGTGAGAACCTCAATTAGAGGCTTGTGATCTGTTTGTATTATGAACCTGCTTCTCCAAAGATACTTCCTAAAGTAATTTACTGCCCAGGCCCAAGCTAATATCTCTTTTCTGAATTACTGAGTACCTACTCTCAGTCTACGATACTGCTCTGGAAGCATAACTGATTACCTTTTCCTTTCCATCCTCAGTTATTTGGGCCAATACTGCCCCCAAACCATTTCCACTGGCATCCAGCGTAACTCTGGTTAACCTTCCAAACACAAACCCTCCTAATTCTATAGCATTGCAAATCTCACTTTTTATGCAATTTACTGCTTTGTCGCACTCATCACTCCATTCAAACTTAGCATCCTTTTTCATTAGTCTTCTCAATGGCTCCGTTACACTGACAGAATTCTTTACAAATCTGTTATAATACTCACATAACCCTAAGAAGGATCTAAGCTCATCCTTATTGGTGGGATTAGGTGAGTCTCGAATTGCCTTCATGGCATCCGACTTAGCTTTGTAACCCTTACCATTTACAGTGTGTCCCAAGTACTCAACTTCCTTCACCCCAAATTTGCATTTACTTTGTTCTATCTTCAACCCAACACCCTCCAACCTGGTCAACACTTCTTTTAACCTTTTGTCATGCTCCTTAGAACCTCTGCCGAAAACAATAATATCATCTTGGTACACAAGTGTCCCACTCAAACCCTTAAGAACATGTGTCATGACTTTGAAATACCGCTGCCGCGGACGCCAAACCGAACGGCATGCACCTGTATCTATACAGTCCATGTGGCGTGATGAATGCTGTGATGTCTCTACAGTCCTCCGTGAGTGATATATTATGATACGCGCTTGAAAGATCCAATGTGGGCAATACGTCTGCATTCCCAATGCGATTCAACATTTCAGATATTATAGGGAGAGGAAATATATCTGTTACGACGTTCTTGTTAACATCTCTCAAATCCATACAAATTCTTGGTTTACCATTCCTTTTCAATGCGACAACAATGGGGCTTATCCACTCTGATGATTCAATCTTCTCAATGATTCCTTCAGATTCTAATCTTATTAGTTCTTTTTCAACTTTGTCAGCAATGGCAAATGGAATGGGTCTGGTTTTCGTGTGCCTCACTGGTAATGCTCCCCTCTTAAAACAAATGCTGTGGGCAAAATCTTTTAACAAACCCAATTTCGGTTGGACTTCACTACTACTCGTCACCTTCTCCTCACTTTGCCCTTGGCTGCTATTTCCAATCAGAATCTGTTGTAAGAGGATTCAATTCAACACTACAGCTAAGTCAATGCCTAGTCTGGGATACTGAATGGAAACCCTTATTGATATATCTTTATGTCCAGTTCATGCGTTCTGGATGACTACCCCTATACAACACCCCTCCCTTGGAATCCCCCTGACCCCACTGAGCCAAGAAGTAGTTCTGTTTTGCAAGTTAAAAGGTATATTTGAGAATTTAAACAATATAGATATATATCACACTTTATAATAAATTAATAATTGGATATCACACTTAATCTGATATGATAAAGATTAACAACGGAGAATCTGGCACTAGCACACTTCTTGATAATCACTAAGGAGTTGACATGAAATGGATAAGATAGCAACAATACTTTTATGGTTTCAAATGGATGCAATGTGGAATGAAATGCAGTAAAGAAAATAACTTGATAGGATTTCAGCAAAGAAAATGTAATCACTTTCTTGTACAATTCACCCCCCCTTTTATGCAATGCAAGGAAATGGAAGGAAGGCACACAATTCTCAGAAATGCAATTCAAATGTAATTCAGTTCACCCAGCAACTTAGACTACAGACGTTGAAAACACAGGCCCAAATGCTTTTAAATGTGCTGGCAATGAAGAAAAAAAGATGCTAAAATGCTTTTAATTCCCTCTAAAGGTTCAGGTGAGTGGTATCTAGTTAATATTAGCTCAGGCTCACTCTAGCAGTGATGCAGGGATAGTTTTTATGAGGCAAACGATTTTTTTCAGAGGAAAGCAAAAGCAGCTATCTTTTTGCAAGTGGAGAAATTTTCAAATCGTGGCAAAATTCGCGAGTGCGTTTTTCACGATTACGGCAAAACTATAGGGGTTAGGAATGCTAGGTTTGTAGAAAAGCCACGATTCCCAGCTTTCAGAGGAAAGTTACTGCAAGTCTCTAGCACAAACGGTCACGGAGATATGAGCGATTAAATAAAGGTCGTTTTTCAGATTTGAAATTTTAAAGTTCAAAAAGACAAGTGCAGCTTGCAACTAGAAAATGACAGGTGACAGCTTTACAAATGACAGGTGACAGTTAGGAGGCAGTTCTACTTAGATTAAATAGATTGAATTATATTATTTTAACTAAGAGATTGGTTCTGCACAGTTTGCTAGGTACTCACACTATATTCTTGAATTAAATGGGCCTCGCCACGGATCTGGTCAGGTTTTAGACTGGACTCTGGTCTCTGAACTTCACAATGATCTGGGTCAGCTCTGCTCTGCTGGTCTAGTCTGGGTTTCTGGTTCTGGATATTGATAGATTTGAAGTCTGGATCTTTCTGCACAGCTTTCTCTAGAGATTGATGGAGGTAAAGTATGGATTTTCCAGCAGAGCGTCCCGCAGCAAATGGATTTGAAGGTCCCTATCTGTCCTGTCTGTCTGCTTTTATCTGTTTTGAAAATGGGTGTGTGTGCAGCATCACTAGGCTCTACCCCTCTCCACTTATCATTGGCCAAGCTTTCATTTCTCCCCTGATTGGGGGAGCTAAATTGTGTCAGAGTGATGTCATTTTACAGCCTGCAGAAAGTCCACTCCTCCTGTCAACTTGCACACAAATCTAGATTTGAACCAAATACATATTTGCAGATGTACATATTGTTTTAAAATTACACGCACCCCTCACATATCACAGGAGGTATCCCCTGTTCAAACTCTGCTCTTCCTGGGGGCTTGCATTCAGAAATGGCACATATTTCACTTTTTAACTGATTTTGCAATATCGGACATTAACCCAAATTTACACACATGTGCGCAAGGAGTATGGCATTAGTTGATGAAGTGTCAGATTTTTCACATGCACACATTTTGAGTAATATCCTCTTTTCCGCTAAAACCCCCCTGAACATGCCACCGGTTCTAAAAACCTCTTAAAATGTGGGCAGAAAAATCACAAGAATTATGGTATCATTTATAAAATTTTCACATGTCCGCTCTATGAATGATCCATCTTTTTAGAGTTATGTTCTGGCCCCAAAGGGGTGTGGTTTCCCCCCAGCACAAGGTTGAATTTCTGGTTTTTCCAGTTCTGCCAAGCCAGCTTGCTCTCACAGGCAGTGCCCCTCCCCTTCCCTTCCAGGAGGAAGCTACATTTACGACATCTGCAAAAAACCATCTGCCTGGGTGAAGGGGGTTGCATTGTTCAGAGCTCCTGTATTCTGTGGGGGCTCCCCTTAATTCAATTATCAGAGAGATGGCATATCCTTAGTGTGGCCAGCAAAAGGCAGATAGGCCTGGGAACACAGCTGTGACTCAAGATTCACTCCTGATGGGGGGTAGTTGCCAGGCAAAATTGGAATCTCTTTAAGCCAGTTTTTAGCTACATGTCATTTCTGTTCCCCAGTTTAAGTCAAGACATTTTTTTACATATGCAGCTAGGATGCTGATTCTAAGTTTAAAACTATGACATTTAAACAATTGCAACCTATGTGACACTCAAAGTAGGTCACTCATTTCTTTTAAACATTTAGATTTTTAGTGTCTTTCAGTCCAAATTTACTTAAACTGCTGAAATCCACAGCTCAGCCAGTCTTGTTATAAACCTTCAAGTCACTTCAGAATATAACTTTACATTGGATCCACCTCTCAGTAAGTCTTTCTTTGGCATGTTTTGGGTTCATTTATTCAGTTTTATACAAAAAGTAAAATCTGGTGTTTTAAAACGCCGGCTTTTGGATAGTGGTGAGTACTGGTACTGCACCCCTTTTTGGGATTTAAGAAAATGAATTCCCAACAGTTATGGGTTTGCTTTTGGCAATCAGCATTGCCACTCCCAATGGTTTCAGACTACTGTGTGGGTAGTCCAATGGTGGTTTTAGGCAGTGTCCTTCTGTGCCCATAACATCGGCAAAAATTAGTGGCAGCCCATTCTTCATGCACTTCCCTGGGCATTTTCTGGGAAGCTCTGGCCATCATGATGTTTTCCATGTCAGTACTGCACAGTTTTGAGGTAGGGCTCGGATGCATGGGTAAATACATCCCACACTGTTCTTTTTCACAAGGGTCCAATCTGATTCTCAAACCAGCCTGATCTCTCCAACCTATTATGTTTACTCCTTTTTCAGCCACATAAACTTTTGCTTGGGACGCCTGTCCTTCAATTGAATGATGCCTGAGAACCAGCCCATAATCTGAATCTTCGATCCTTCGAATCCGCCTGGATTCTTTATATCTGAAGCTTTCAACTTGCTTTTGAGGCCACTGGCCAACAGATTTTGCCAGGTCTTCTTAGTGATGATTGTCCACGGCGAACAACTATTAACCTTCACCTTGAGTTTCCAATTGTCCAATATTATTTCGCAACCCAGTCACTTAAATTCTCCTCTAGGTGGTTCATGAATCATGAACACCCTCTCTTCATCCGAGTCTTCCTCTTCATCTTGAATTGCTGACACTCTTTTTTTCCGTCTGCATGTGACAGCAAAATGACCCTTCACTCCGCAATTCCCACACTTCTGCCCGATCGCACGGCAATTTCTGGCATAAGCATAATGGCCTAGCCTGCCACAATTGTAGCATCTGTCGCCATCTCTTGTCTGGCCATTCTGAAATTTGGGTTCATTCTTCGCCCAGATCCTTCCTCTAGGAAAACTTCCTTTATTTTCAACCACCTTTGCTTTATTACCTTTGTTGGAGGCAACATCAACTAGATCCTTTGTGCGCAGCGTGTTAACTAAACTTTGCTCTTCTGCCTCTTGCCCGCCTTTAGCATTAAGACGTAGCACGTTTTGTGTAACTTCCTGTTTCTTGCTCCTCATTTCTTTGGAACACAATTGACTGTGTTCTATCCTTTTCACGATGGCGATAGTCTCTGGCAGGGACGGTTTTCCCACCATCCACAATCTATCTTGAACCAAACTGTCTTTGGAATGAATAATGATCTGATCTCTAATTAGTTCATCAAGAGTGATTCCATTTCCAAAATGACAAGTACGTGCCAAAAGTCTAAATGCAGAGACATATTCCTCTATATTCTCGTGCTCTTTTTGTATTCTTGTATAAAAGTTGTATCTATTTATAGCTACATTTGTCTCTGGAGCATAGTATTTATCCAGTTGTTTTACGGCTTTCTCATGCTCATCAGCATCACCAGCTTCAGCCCCTGACAATTCAGGTAACTCCCTGAACTTTCTTTGACCTTCCAAGCCTAAGGCATGTAGTAGCAACAACTTCTTTTTGTGAGAGGTAAGCCCTTCTTGTTCTACAGTCTGACTATAGTTCAGCCAGAACTCTTTCCATTCAGACCAACTTACTACGGGCTGTCCAGGTGTTGGAAGAAAACTTGCGGACGGTTGGATGCTGATGCCTTGCATGTTGAACTTTGTACCTTGCTGCTCAATTGTTTTTTTCCAGAATAGAATAAAAATCTGTATTTATTCTTTTTTTTTAAAATGCTAGTAAAGTTTCTATATGTATCCTTGACTATTGCCCAATAGAGTTTCTTCTGTTCTGTTAAACTTATGAAGGAGGGAAAATAAAAAAATGTTTCCACTGGGACGAGGATGAAGAGGCTTTTCTCATCCTCGACTGACTTCCTGGTATGTACTGTGTAAAAGAGTATAAATCACGTGAGCATGTGCTGATTCACTGGGTCCGTTACTCCAAAAGGAATGAAAACAAACCGTTCACAACACACGTGCGTATGTATAATTACGCCTCCCAAAACAAATTAGCCTCCGATCACAGGAAAGGAACACATCCAATCACCAATGACATATCCTCATACTTCCGACGTTGAGGAAATGATGAACAGCACAAGCAAACAAAGCCTGTTCGATCGGAGCGGCCACTCTCTCTCTCTCCGCGGGTTCCTGCGACGCTGGGTCAAATCCTCGCCGCCAAATGAAGTATGCGGGACACACAAGCCATCGAAGTAAGTAACGTTGAGTTTATTAAATTATCAAGAGACCCGGCGCCCTGCACTGCCCACCGCCGTCTCTCTTCGTCTCCTAACTGCTTCCCTAGAATCCCCACCACGAATACCAAACAATAACATTCTAACACCCCACGCAGGCAGGGCACCGGATTCCCTAGCAACAAGAATTGCAGAACATAAGATACAACACAGACATGTAGGATTGTATCCAGCACAGGACAGCCCCAGAAACACCAAGCGAGGAAAGAGAAGAAAGAAGAAGAGAGTGATCAACAGTGTCGAAGATGGCTGACAAGTCAACAGGAATTAAGAGAGAAGAATGCTTTGTGTAGCGTGTAGAAAGGAATAGGTCGCAGACAGATATAGGATAGCTCAGCGGCAACATGCTTGCCTTGGAAACAAGAGGACACGAAGCAATACAGGGTCCGCACTTAGAAACCTCTGGGTATTAAGCGCGTTATAAATACACAACTAAGAGACATATACCTGTAAGAGCACCTCCATGCCCCCGGGCTGTGTGAGCACTTTAAAAATGCAAATAAAAAAAAAATAGGAGGGCAGTCTCTTTGGAATGACAAGGGCGGAAACCAGATTCTAGGTGGGGAACAATGGAGTTAGAAGTGATAAAAGTGGAACGTTGAGAATAAACAAGACATTCCAGAAGTTTAGATAGATAAGTGAGGATTGATATAGGATGGGAATTAGAAGGGAATGAGGGGTGAAGATAAGGCTTTTTAAGGATAGGGAGAATGGTGGCATGCTTGAACGAAGTGGGAAAGGTTGAGGTTCAAAGTGAGACATTAAACATAGCCATAATATAAGGCGATAGTGGGGGGTAGATTTGAGGGATGAGGAAGGAAAGAATAAGGGCAGACGGTGCTGTGGTAGGATGGGCTCTAGAGAGAAAAAGGGCAGTGTCTGCATCAGAGATAGTATGGAATGAGGATATAGAAGCAGAGGGTGGGGTAAGAGGAGGGGTTGATGTAGAAGAAAGAGCTGAAGGGGTAATAGCAGAACACAAGAAAGAGAATTTGCAGGAGAAATACGAGGCCAGGTCCGTGGCCGAAAGAGGTGAGACAATTGTAGTGTGAGGAGGAGGTGTGTAGAGGATACAAGTTAAAGTATGGCAGAAAGGAGAGCTGTGTCGAAGAAGGAATGAAGAGCAGAAAGAATTGAAGAGTCCAAGTCAGAGTAGGACTTACACCAGCGACGCTCGGTGCAGCGAACAGTACGCTACAAAGAGTGAAGCTGGGGTGTAAGTCAAGGCTGAGGGGCGGTGCGAGTAGGAGAGAAGGCAGAAGCAGGGTAAAGCAAGTCAAGAGTAGAGGATAAGACTTGAGAAAGGGAGGAAGCTGCCTTGTCAGCCAAAAATTATGCAAAGGCTGTGTGAGAAGAAGGAAGAGAGGAACAAGAGGAAATGAAAAGGAGGTATTAAAAGAACAAAGGCCCTGACAATAGTAATTATGGGAAAATGAAGAGGGGAGGGGGCAGGAGGATGGTATGGAGGAGGAATGATAGACAGGGAAAAGGATAATGGTTGGAAGAGTAGATAGGAGACGCTGAGTGTGTATATGAATGTGTGGATCTGGTTAAGTGTTCTGGTGAATGCTGTTTGAATGATTGAGAGATGTGTGCGTGTGGGGGGGTGTTTGCGTCTGTGTGTCTGTGAAGGCTGGGGCTTCGAGCAGGCATTGGTACAGGCAAGTACCAAGGTAAGAAAATATATTCTTGCTGGCTGCATGTACTGCACACAGTCAGCAAGAATATGTGTTCTTATTATGGCATGGCATTTTTTCTATGCATCTATAATACAGCGAACATGATAAAGTGCTATTACTTGCCTAGACTGGCATATTTTGGTGCAGCCAGTCTAGCTATAATGTCTTTCTGTGGCATGGGAATTTTTACTGGGCATCAATTGGAAAGCAAGCATTGTAAGCATTATAATGTGTCTAGACTGGCTTAATTTCTTGCAAAAAACATTGTACATTTTTTTACTTTGGCATGTCGTTTTTAATGGTAAAGCCAACAGTATTATGTTCTTTTGAGGGGATGCTGGTATAATGTGCAAAGCAAACATGAGTATGTTCTGCTATAGGAATACTGGCCTATATTGGTGCAGTCTGCATGGAAATGTGTGACCACAGCCAGGATGAAAATGTTTTTTATACTGGAAATATTGTGGGGGGAGGCATTGTGAAAATATGTTGGGAAATTCACCTGTGCACTATGATGAACGTTAACGACTTTTATCTATTGGATTATTTCATGCGTTATCCTTCAACAATGATTTCAAGCTGCCTGGCAATTTACTTTTTTTCACAAAAAATGTGCTATACAATGTACCATTTTAAACCATTATTAAAAACAAATTCTCATGGTGAGAACCCCACTGAACCACAATTGGTTGGTTCGAGCTTCCTTGCTAACTTACAGATTGGTGGGAAATATTTACACCCCTCCAATTAAAAACATCATTAGCCGACACTGTGTAAGGACAGTTGATTATGGATTCCATAATGCCCTGCTTTGTGTTACAGTAGGAGGATGCAGCATTCCAGAAGGGAAATAACTGCTACACAACATGGCCAATAAATAGCCTAATGTCCGTGAATCCGAGAGTATGGAGAGGCTTACGGCAAAGGGTGACAATCACCTATAACGTTAGAGTTCATTACAAAAATAATCTCGGTGCGTTATACTTGCTCTAGAAAAAGAAATCGTCATCATTGTTTACCCGGATAATGAGAATGTATGAACTTGAAGCATTTCAATTAGTAAAGTTGGGAGCCAGAATGAGCCAAATGCAAGGTCGTGAAAGACTCTTTTAATAAACAGATTCCATTCTTCGTCTTCGCACACTTGGCTCCTTGTAAGTGTCCCTTTCCTGTCTGCGTTGGCTGACTCCGCGTGACATCTCCCAGCACAACTCTCCGCCCATCCTGGCCTTCTTAAAGGCTCTCTAGAGATTGAAAGGCATTTTTTTTTATAGACAGCAGCAGGAGGATGAACTCTCAACTTCAATTGATACTCTGTGTAAACAGCAAGCAGTGATCACGCTCCAGACACAAAAAGGGCGGAATCTTTCCGATGTCACCGAGGGGCAGCCATCAGATTGGGAGTGGCCAGGCCATTGTTTTTGAACAAGAAAAGGCCTTGTCATAACATGTACCGAGTCTAGTGCCAAGAGACAACATCTGTATCTGCATCTAGCCTCAACTGTGTTTTAAAAGATATAAAGGGATGGGAGAAGCACTGTTACAAGGCCAAATGAGAAGGCGATATTATGGCTAAATTAGGAGGAAGGGAGAGATAACTACGAAATGCTAAGTGCATTGTACGTGAGATATTTTTATGATATCAGAGCTCCCTGTTCACTTTGATTAACTTATTTTGAATTGATATTGTTATTAATTTAATATAAATGCAATAAAACTGTGCTGTAGAAAATACATAGTGGCCGGACTCTCAAAAACATGAGCATTCCACAGAGACGCGCAATCGTGCAAAGATGCGGGTGCGCTGCAATCCACTGAGACGCGCAATCGTGCAAAGATGCGGGTGCGCTGCAATCCACTGAAAAGCGCAATCGTGCAAGGATGCAGGTGCGCGATGATGTATCGATTCTGAAAGAGACATGCATTACATGCACCGTGCACAACTCAGCACAAATGCGAATGGCAAACGTGTACAAAGGAAATATGCAAACCAGTGGCACAAGAAGACCAATTTGACAGCGGATGGGAGCTCCACATCAAGATGGGAGACAAAAACCGCCGAGAGGCAGAGATCAATCTCATGGCTGCCCCCAAAGAGCAGAAGGACGTGCTCTTTGGGCTCAGTGGGCTTTGCCTTCTGTCAGAAGCTCGCCAGCAGCATCAATGCAAGAGAGTTCGCAAGCGCACTCCCGATAAGGGGTCCATCAGTTCAAAATGTCAGCCAAAATTCTTTTACAACTTGCTGATTATCTTCGGCGGAGCCGGGCATTACCTCGGGCATGCCTACTCATCTTGGGAAACCTACATTGCAAAGCATCCAAAAAGGCAATTCCCTGTGCCATAGTGTTTAAATAGGGTCAAGCTAGTGCGTCATTCTTAATATCAATTGAGGGGGAAAAGGACTCCAGCAATGCGGTAAATACCGGTACATTTTTACTTGCTTCAAAATGTTTTTCGAAGCATTAAGTAGATCAATAACAAAAATTTGTTTTACCAATGAAGAAAAATACCAGGCACAGGCGGTGCAATGGCCAAATCCCCAGTGATACGGGTTGCTATTGGTTAACACGTGACCAATGACATTTTAGCTACAGGATATTCCCTGAGATAAATGTGCATGTTACAGTGCTGCTTTCTCCATTGCCTACGAAGCAGATTTCACAGAACCCCCACTTCATTTTTTCTCACTCTGTAGGGCAGGGGCCAGCATGGGTTGGGATTGACTGGATTACTGAGACAGTCAGAAGGTCCATCTAGCTCAGAAAATGCGTTTGGCGGGAATGAGGAGAGCAGGAAGTCTTGGCTAGTCAGTGTGCACAAAACATTCCAATGCACTGATTGGATAGAAGTTTTCAGCCTCTCTGATTCGGCAACCATTTTGCCCAATCAATGGGGCTGATGGTGGGACTAACTCTACCTGGGTATCACTGAGTGGTATGGTGGTTTGGGTTGATTGCACCCTCATTCTGATCTGCGCTATGATAGCTTTATTTTTAGTCACTCCCTATCAGGTAATGTTTAAATCTCCCATAAAGGGGGGGCGCTGTTGCACAGCTAAGAAATGGCTTCCTGGCTTTGAAGCTCTGTGCCGGGCTGCATCCTGAACGAATAAACATCCTGATTGGTGCGACCTTTCATCACGGAAACAAGAATTACTTGCGTCGGAAGACTTGGAGCAGAGGTTGTCTCGTTTTGAACCTCCTTCGATTTGTGGCGGCCGAGAAAATTCAGGCAAAAAAGATTGCCAGCAGAGAGACAGAGCATGGCCGTCCTGAGACATCCATAGAGTGAGGCACCCTTCTGAGGGAAAGAATGCAGCGCTGTGGGCCGAGAAGGGGGAGGAGCTATCAGCAATGAGGATCGAGGTAGACAGAGCAGAGCGGGTCCCACTTCGTGGGTGATTCGCGCTACGTTTCCCCCAGCTGTGGTGGTGCTCCAATTGATTGTGGAATGGGTGTCCCCTGCTCCCTTTACTGAAGACCACAACGACGCAGTGGGCAGCACGGCTCTTGCTGGGGAATCGGAGTGGCACATCACAAGGAAGGGGAAGCGCTGTAAGCAAAGGAAGACACAGAGGAACGTTGTCTTGACTGCCACCGCTCTGGGGGATACGCGACACAACCATACACCGAACTGCGGCTGCAGATGGAAATCTCTGCGGCCTAACAGCCCCAACAGATCCTGATACAGGTACCCATTGCCTTTCAAAGCCTTGTCGGAGTGTGGTGCCGCCATTTCCGGATGCGGCTACAGCCGCTGAGGTGCGAGCTGTGCCCAAAGGTCCCCGGAGTAGACAACTAAGGGGCCAGCTGACCTGCCATACGTTATTATGCTAGGTTTGGCAATCCTTTGACCTCCACTGTATTGCTTCCCCTGTACTTAGTGGGCAAATGTGATCCTATCCTGAGTGCCATAGCTGCCAGTGTTAACATCAATACAGAGCGGAGTGTGAGGGCGGATGGACTTGCGTATGGCTCTGTGTCCCCAGGGATGAATCATATGTATACGAAAGGCTACAGTATAGCATGCCTCTTGTGGAATGAAGCAAAGGAGACACGTGTGAATGGAGGGAGCACTGGATCTCCACATGTGCTGAAAAGGTGCTAGTGTTTCCTCTGATCGTAGAGATTTCTGTGCAGCGGGCCCTGCTGCGTGCCTTTACCTAGTGGGCGAGTAGCCACCAAGCTTGTTTCAAACATACCAGCAGGTATAGGGTCGGTGTAGCCTATACACCTGCTACGATCTGTGGACTATATATCGCTGGCCCCCAAGGTCCTAATATTGCAATAAACCCAATCGGACTGCACTCATCGGCACAATCTGGTCTTCTGGTGTGTACCTTTTTTCCTAGGGACGCCACTATTCATCCTGGGCCTACAGTAACCGCCAAAGAGGATGCATGCAACCAACACTGGACACAGAGGGCAAGGCACCATCATAAAGCAGACGCCCCTTTGCTCTGAGACCTGGTTAGACAGCTGGTGAGGTACTGCCCTTAGGGAAAAGTAGTAAAGACAGATTCTAACTTGATCACAAGATTTGGAAAACAACGTTGAGTTAAGAATACATACAATGGTTGAAGCGCTGTCACCAACGAGCTACAAGGGGGTGTTCACCCAGCATTAATAATTGACAGGGAAGGGCTGGGCCAGCCGGCTGCAAAATATCTATACAAACCAGATCCTTTGTGCAATTGCTAAGCAAAACTGACTGTTAACCATGAGACATCCTTTGAGCAACCTACAGACAATGACAAAAGGTGCAGGTGGCAAAAAAAGGGCCTATGGATTCATTCACCAACTCCCAGACCCCGGTGGCAAACATGGCAGAGCCTCCGGCTGGCGATGCCCCATCAATATCAAGCAGAATGCCTAGAGAAGACCACTTATTAACAACTGTTCAGTCAGGTTTTTTATCTGTAAATGTTAAACTTGATGGCATAGTAGCAACAACTGGGTCACTCAATGCGAAGCTGGAAAAGGAGGAGGCTCGGATAACAGAAACCGAAGCCAGAATAAGTGTGACTGCGGACAAGCTAGATCAGCACGATTGGGACATAGTACATTTAATGGGGGAGTTGTCTAACAAAAGGGGCAAATGCGAAGATTTGGATCTAGGTCCAGAAGGAACAACATATGAATCATCAGTGTCCCGGAATCCGCATGTAATTGCCAAATGGAGACCTTTGTGGGGGCACTCCTTAAGTCCCTTTTTTACACAACTTTGTTTTCTGAACAGTTCCTAGTGGAGCGGCCTCATCACACCCTGGCACTGACACCCAAACCAGGGGCCCCACCTTGCACCATTATAGCAAGACTGTTGAATTACAGAGACAGAGACTTGATCCATAGAATATCCAGAGAGCTGGGAACGCTGAGATATGAGGAAAGTAACATTTACATATATCCAGATTTTGCTGCGGGCGTGCAGGCCCAAAGGAGGTCATATGAGCCGGTGAAGAGACAGCTCAAACTGCGCCAGATACTGTATGCTTGATCTTCCCGGCAAAATTGCGGATTCAGCATGGTGCCAGGGCACATTTTGTTGAAAACCCTACTGAAGCTATGAACTATGTTGAATCTTCTGTCCCAATTCCACCCCCGAACCGCGTTATGGACCAGAACAGAATCCCAAGACCAGACAACTATAGGAGAGACCCTGCAGATTGACTTACATAATCTGTTATATCCTCTATGCTTTGCACTGAAAGATGGAGTAATTGCGTAGCATCAATACAATTGAGTTAGTAGTGCCCGGTCAGTGGCGAGCAGTTGTGGCTGACATGGTTGCTGCAGCTTACGCACCTCGGGAAAGTTCCAAGAGTTTGGGGGGGACATCATCTAGTTCGGGTCGATGGTGCGGGTGGTGGGATGGGTCCGGTCATTACACAGTTGAAATCTGAACATGAATCAGAGGGGGACTGGCATGGATTGTTAATCAGGTTTTGTGGCATGAACAGCTCCCCCAGACAGGTTATTGGTAAGGGTTGGGGTGGGAAGGTAGGAGGGAAAGGACCGGGTTGTTTGGGAACGTTAAATGTTTTGAAAATATTGGTCAAGTTGCGAGGAAATGTATGGAAATTGAGTGTGCACACATTGTAATGGGTGGACAAGGTTATTGTAAATGGCATTTAAAGGTCCTGTAGGCAAGGGGCTGCAAATCAAGCTGCTGACCTGGAATGTCCGGGTCTCAACAACCCGGGTAAGGCATGGAAAGTCAGTGCATTTGTGTCAAGGCACCACCCACAGATCCTGATGTTACAGGGGACACATGATTTGCCAAAAGTAAATACTACCTTTGCTAATAATTGGGGCTCATTGCGTTATCACACAGAATATGCTACACAAGCTACTGGTGGTCTTACTCTCATTCATTCCTCATTAGGTTTCAGGTTTACGAGAAGCAAGGTGGATCCTCTGGGACGACATGTACTTGTGTGGGAGAATATTACAGGGCACCCAACTGTATTAGTCAATACTTACGGGCCTAACCTGGATGACACAGAATTTTACCAGACAATTGTGGGCATGCATTAACCACCTCAATTACCAATATGGTACAGAGCTGGAGATCCTTCCACGTTCACTGTCCGACCATTCCCGATCGATGTAACTATTGAACTGTATGACTCACCTCCACAGGCTCCACAATGGAGGATGCCTTCTGCAATTCTTAGGTGCTCCTGTCCGTCTGAGGCCTTACATGCTGAAAATGCTGAATTTTTTGTCATCAATGTTGGATCTGTCCGCACCCCCCTTCGGGAGACTTTCAAAGTTTGGATTGGAGGTATTATCATGGACAAAACCTCTGGATGTCTTAAAAATATTAGAAGAGAATTAGGGCAAATTTTATCCCAGCTCAGGGAACACGAAAATAATTATAGTACAACACATAAAGAGGAGACACTAGCACGCATTCAGGAGCTGTTAGGTGAATTCCACAAGTTATCAGACAAAGAGATATTGTAAATGGCTACCTCAGTAAGAGCTTGCAGATATGGGAAAGGGGATAAAGCTGGTAGATAACTTGCTAATCTACTAAAAGCCAGAAAACTATCATAATCCCATTGCAGGGATTCAGGCTGCAGACGGTTCAATCATGACTCGCGATAAGGATATAAACGATGCATTCGCACATTTTTATTCCACGCTATATTCCAACCGAGATGAAGTCACAGGAGACAAACTTTCTAGATATTTAGAGGAATTGGGACTTCCCACAATCTCGCCTGAAACTAAACCCACCCTTGTTCAACCCATAATTCAGGAGGACATTGTTACTGCCATTCAATCGCTGTCATCTGGAAAGGCACCTGGATCAGATGGCCTAGGGATTGAGTTATATAAGGAATTCCACCCGGAATGTGCTCCTATCCTGCTGGGTGTGTGAGAGGAAGCTATGAACAGGGCTCAGACGATGCATGAAGCATTACAACTTTGCTACTTAAACAGCACCAACCCCCTCATGATATGGCCTCATATAGGCCTTTGTCATTTATCAATACGAATGCTAAAATATTTGCTAAAATCCTGGCCACAAGCCTTCTCCCTAGTATGCCCCAGTTAGTGCATCCGGATCAATCGGGGTTCATTCCCACGAGATCGACTGCTCTGAATATCCGTCGCTTGTTTGGGATTATGGCTCAGGTGAGTCCTGATGCGCAAGCTGCAGTGGCCACCATAGACGCCGAAAAGGCATTTGACTCTGTGTTGTGGAGATATTTGTTCATGGTGCTGCGCTGCTTTGGGATTGGCCCTTATTTCATCAGTTGTGTACGACTCCTATATACCAATCCGAGAGCGAGAGTCCTAACTAACCAAACGTTGTCTGCATTATTAGCCTTCGGAAGGGGCACCAGACAGGGCTGCTCCTTCTCCCCCATACTTTATGCCCTTACCATTGAACACATGGCTGCCTTTGTTAGACAGGTACATGGACACAGGGGGATTAGAATAAGTGGGTCCCCACAATCCCTCACCCCTAAAGTCTTAACAAAGCCATACCACTACACTAATGCCACCCTATGTCTACCAACTACTCTCCCCCCAGACATACGAACAAGAGTTCTCCGCCTGTCTGTACGGACAGTTCAGAGATACCCCAGACCGGTACAGCCTATCTACCTTCGGCCAGCACTACACAAAAAATGGAGTCATCCAAACTTCAACTTAGTACCCAACTACCTGCCTCACGACCCGGTGTGGGATTCTTCAGAAGACTTAGACATCCTCACGCTCCTTCTAACAGCCCAATAAGTCACAAACAACAAGCATGCATAACCAAAAAAAGCTTACGGCTCATAACCCTCCAAGTGCAGTGCCTACCCTACACTTTAATACTAATTTGATCAGCGTCAAAAAACCTCCCACCCGGACCTCGACCGACCAATTGGCACATATTGCAGAGGTTAATCACCTATCAGAAGCTCACCCCCCATCTAAAACCTAGCCACCTCGAATGACACCCTACTAAAAGGAGCACTTATCAACGCTAGGTCCATTACTACCCATGCATTGGACATAGCCGATGTCATCAAAACTAATGACCTCAATCTTAAAGCAGTCACAGAAACATGGCTTCATAGTGCCTCATGCCCCCACCTCTCACTGGCCATCCCCGAGGGGTAACCCATATTCAGGAAGGATAGAGTAACACCAAAAGAAGGTGGGGTAGCCTTAATAGCTAAGAACAATTTGAATGTAAGAGTCACGATCGAATCCCCCTTCACTGCCGGCAGAATTATTACGCAAAAAATCACCCTTACCCATACCTGCACACTCACTTTACATATTATCTACAGGCTCCCAGGTGCCTTGACCACTTTGGAAGATGACATTACATCTCTTCTGGCACAAAATATGAAACCTCTTTCCAAAGTCATCATTATGGGCGATTTCATTCTAGGCTTAAACGACCCTCTAGACAGCCAGAAAGACCTCTTAGCTAACTCTATGAAAGCCCAATGCTTCTCTCAAAGAATCTGCTCATTCACACATGAAAAAGGATGGATCTTAGACTGGACAGCAGACACTAACTGCACCACTAACATCCTCTCTAATACCCCCACACCTTGGTCTGATCACAACACTATAATTTTCAACACTACCATCACCACCAGAAAGGCCAAACACTCTGCAACAGCACGGCGTTACCAACCAGAACTATGAAAAACATTAACCGAGACAAAATGCTTCCACTCCTAACACCCATACTGGAACTGCCGCACTCTGATCTCGACCCCTCCATATTGGTTAGTAACTACAATAAAATTATTCATGCCGCTATTGAAAAAGTAGCCCCTCTGAAAATTAGGAAAGCCAAACCTACTGAACACATTAACTCCTGGTTGACCCCTGAACTCCACACTATGTGCTTAACCAAAATTCTTGCAGAAAATACCTGGCACAAATCCCCAACACCTACGAACAAAGCCCACTTCCAAACCTGAGCAATCAAATATAAAAAAAAATCATTGAAGCTAAAGGTAAAGTTTATAACCAAAGAATCTCAAATGCTCAATCTAATACTAGAGAATTATTCGCAATTCTCTGCGAATTTGAATCGCCAGCACCTACCCTAAACCACACCATCAAAAATGAACAATGGTGTTCTAATATCCAAAATGCCTTAGCTAACAAAGTCTCCTTACTACAACAAAAATTAGCACAAAAAAAATCTAAACTCAACCTCAGCCTAACTTGCTCACAATCACTTCCTGCAATAGAACTCTTCAAGGTCAATACATTTGCCTTCACACCACTGCTCATTCCAGACACTATCAATATTATCAAAGGCCTACAATCCTACAGATGCAAGGGCGACACTTGCCCTGCAACCTTGATAAAGGAAAGTGCAACTGAACTTGCACCTTTCATTACCAGCATTATTAACAGCTCCTTTGCTACCAACTCTGTCCCAGAAGAACTAAAAACAGCCTGGGTTCTACCATTATTGAAAAGGCCTACACTAGACCCTCACATCCCCACCAATTTCCGTCCTATCACCTCCTTACCGTTCCTATTCAAAATCCTTGACCGCGCAGCTTATCTGCAGATACAACATTTTTTGGAATGTAACAACCTTCTGGGCCTAAGACAATCAGGATTCTGACCAGGCCACGGAATTGAAACAGCCTTACTAGATTTGAAAACTCAAATGGACCAAAATATAGACAAAGGCAATCTGTGTATCCTCCACTTACATGACCTCTTGGCCACCTTTGATTTGGTTAACCACGATATCTTATGCCAACATATTGATACCGCTGCCCACTTCTCTCCCGATGCCAGCAAATGGATCAAATCCTTTCTTTCTAACCAGACCATGAGGGTGTTCTCTGATACATCAGCAGCCCCACCGTGTCTCTGTAACATATGGTGTTCAACAAGGATCATGTGTGTCACCAAAACTATAAAATGCATTTACTAAGCTACTATTTGATAAACTTGACAAAACGGGTATCACTTATACAAATCATGCAGATGATACTCAAATACTCATCCCAATTACCGGATGCTACGACACAGACTCCAAAAACTTAAATAAAATGTATCTCGCAATCCAGGCTTGGATGGTCGTTAACGAATTGTGTCTTAACGATGACAAGAATGAGCTGATTCTAATGGGAAACAAAACCCAACTAAATAATCTCTCTCAAGACTATAAATCTTCCAACATTGATGACAACCTATCATGGTTGACAATGAAATAAAAACGCTTGGGGTCTACATTGACTCCTCCCTCAATATAAATAGACAGGTCAACTCCATAGTCTCATCTGCTGCATATACAGCTAAACTGATTAGAGCCAGTAGACCCTTCCTCTCTCAGTATAACTCCATAACCCTGGCCTGAGCCCTGATACTCTCCAGGATTAACTACTGCAATTCACTATTTGCAGGAACCAGCTTGAGAACCATCAAAAAATTACAAATTGTACAAAACAATGCTATCAGAGCAGCGTTGAATATCCCCTTCAAAGATAACATCTCGTCTAATAGGAGGAATATCCATTGGCTTCCAGTCGTGGATAGAATTAAATATGAAAACTTCACGCTTACACACAAAGCATTTCCAACAGTGCACCTGCTTACCTAAATAACCTGATCTGCAAAAATCAATCTAACAGACCTGCCCAGTTCTTCTACACCAACCTGCTTTCCATACCTAGATACAGAAGGCAGAAAGCAGGAGGTATAAGCTTTCCAGTGAGTGCACCCAAATTGGGGAACGCACTCCCCACGCATCTTAGAAATGACACATCTTATTTGTCTTTCAGAAAAAACTTTAAAACTTCACTATTTAGGTCCAAACTCTTTGGGCAGTCACCATGCCACACAGCTCCCAGGGTCAAGACTGACGACTCCACTACGACTATGACAACAAACTGAACCAAGGCAACTTTAGTTACCTACTGAATGTATGTGTTAATATGTAACCAACCATATTACTACCATGCAATACATGATGCTACTGTGTAACCAGTGATCTCATGTCTATGTAAATGTAACCTTCAAGCTTCTTTAACCAATTTCTTAAGTGCCGGTGTCTAGCTGCCTTTGGGCTTTGTGTGCTTTACAAATGCACAAATAAAATAAATAAATAAATAATATTGTTATACGCGGGTTACACCCTCCTATATGTCCGAGACCCAGAACATAATCTTGAATCCATCATGAAGGACATCCACACATATTCCGGCTATAGAATAAATGATCCCAAATCAGAATTATTTTCTATCACACCCATCACCACACAGCCACCCAACATTGATGGGTTTAAATGGGAACCTATTCGCTTCCGGTACTTGGGTATTATGGTGTTGAGTGACCGGCTATCACTGTATGCAGACAATTATAAAACCTACTTACAACAGCTATCTACAAAGCTACTGTTATGGGCAAAAACTCCCAATTTGACTTTATGGACCGGTCGTAATTTTGAAAATGTTGGGCCTTCCAAAACTGTTATATTTCTTTTGCAATATGCCTTCATGGCCCGGAAGAACCTTTTTCACCAAGCTCAAATCACTAGCTACTACATTTGTCTGGGGGACTGGGGTGGCAAGGATAAATTGGCATAAACTAGCTGAACCATACACAAGTGGCAGCCTAGCAACACCCGATTGTGAGCTCTACTTCTTGGCATCACAAGCCCAATTTCCAAGACATTGGTGTAACCCCGAATACACAGCTACACATATACCATTGGAGAGATATGCTGCATCCCCCACTGACCTAAGCTCAGTTATATTTAGTACACGACACAGGGACATAGTACCACAATGAGCGTATGGTCAACATTTTTTGTGAAAATCAATGTGGAAACGCCCTATGAACGCAGAGCCCCATTATGGTGCTTTTCGGTAATTTCCCCCACCTTTGATGAGACCCTACAAAGACCTGCAATCCTGTTAAACAATTGAAAATGGGAGTCATGTATCCTGATGGGGAATATGTTACTCAAAGAGATTTTGTAAATACTATAGGTCGCAGGCAGTTGAAATTGTTCCAATACTATTGAATGAGAGCTGCATTCCGTGAAAGATGGCCATTATTCCCGAAGGAACCAGACTCGCACAAATGTGTAAGAGACATCATGTCTAATGACGGTACGAAAAACGGAGTGTCCAGACTGTATGGGCTAATACAATCTCATATTCCCCCTCAGAACTCCATTAAATCAGCATGGGAAGCTAGTGTGGGAACCTTGATAGGGGATGGTAAATGGCGCAAATACTGTCAACTAACCAAATCAACATCTCAGAATGATAGGTTGCGTCTAATTCAATTTAAGATCCTGAACCAATTACACTACACCCCTGCTAGAATGGCTAAATTCGCGCTAGACTGTGCTGGCAAAGGCAAATGTTTAAAATGTAGTAGCCCACAGGCTGATGCTTTTCACGTGTATTGGTTGTCCCCCTTGATTGCATCATTCTGGAGCAGATCTGCTAAGGCCATAGAAGGTATTGTCCACATCCCATCCTCTTTGGCCTCGCTTAAGATTGTTTAATGTTGCTTGTGCATGGCTAAGAAATATATATTAAAGTTTTGTAAGTCTAAACATGCACCAAAACTGGATGATTGGCTGCGCGAGCTAACTTTTGTAAATGAGTGTGAAGAGCAATTTGTTCTCTCTGTACCTACGACATGCCGCTCAAAGGACATCTGGGCCCCGTTCAGAACTAATTTATGTGAGATAGCCTCTGAAAGTGAGAGCTCTTGAAACGCATATGCTGTGCTTTCGGAAATCTTCAGATATGCATAACTGACAAACTATTGCACACTGTGTGTATATTATTCTGTATTGTGTTGCTGGTAACATGACCATTGAATAAACAAAGTTAAAAAAAAAAATCTCCCATAAACGTATTAATAATGAAATAAAGTGAAATTCAGAAGAGTAAATAAGTGATTAATACTGGAGATGAAAGCCATATTGTAGTTCATCAGTCCATGAAAGAACTCCTACCCACATTTCAAATGAAGATGGTATTGTGGGGCCGGCGGCGGGCACGCGGCTGGCCTCACAGGTGCTGGGGGGCCCAGCACCATGCTGGTGTGCCGGGGTTACCCAGACTTATAGATGTTGCAGGGCAGGAACCTGTGAGGCTGTAGGGACACAGCCTGGGTGCCGGAGCATCTCAGATGCTGGCAGTATCCTGGATGGTGGGTGCTTGGGCTGGACCCAGGGTACCTGGCGGGTCTGAGGGGCCAGATCAGCAAGGGACCTGCAGGGCAGTGATCACAAGATGTGGGCCTGCATGCCAGGGCTGCAGGACCGTAATCACACAGCGTAGGCCTGCAGGCCCAAAGTGAGAGACAGAGACAACAGGACTTCCATAGTTGGAGTGGGCAGACGTTCAGATGCACTTGCCTGCAGGAGCTCCTTTTATTTGCTTGCATGGCCCATCTTAAAAGGGCAATACACATGGGAGGGACACATCAGATTAAAATGGCAATACACTTGGGAGGGTCACACATCACACCCCTCCTTTTTCATAACAAATAAACACATGTTGCTGAAACATCAATGATTGCCCACTTCCCCCTGTTACAGAACAATACTTAATTTAGGAATTGTAGGATAGCCAAATAGTAGGATAGGCCACAGATACGTACATAGGGCATACATGCCAACCCTCCCGATTTAGGTGGGAGACTCCCGATTTTTCTGTGAAAAATATTGCTATTTTTCACGTTCTCCCGCCTAAAATGAATCTTTGCCCTATGCCTTCCTATGGCAAAATCTTTGTCTCCCGATTTTTCGGACGTAATCTCCCGCACAGGTGGGTTGAAATGTTGGCATGTATGATAGGGACTCAGGTAGTTGCATACATAAAACACATAGCAACACACTCTAAACATATTTAGTGGGTGTCAGTCGTGGTTGAAGAAACGCTGGTGGAATGTTGGCAGTTCTACCACATTTCACAAGATCCTTTATTAACATGGGGTAAGTGGATCTTCCACCACTGAATGCCGCCATTGTTAGCTGCTGGCACCACTTAGAGCATGCCTACAAACTACGGGAGCACAGCTTCACATCCATTGAACTGGGACCACTTTAAGCACATAATCTACATGCAGACTCACAGCATCTAAGCACATGTTTACTACGTCTTCTCTAAGCACTTGCAGGAGACCACTGTCCCATCTTTCTTTTGCAGTTCCCCTACTAGGCCCCCCATCTTGACACCTGCTCTTACCCCTGAGCTTTCCATATTAGGGTAGACTCTTGATTTGTTTTCCTCCAACACTTTAGAGATAGTTAGGCCTACCTGGCCCAAATCAGTCCTATAATTTAGGATTGCTTGTTTTGCTCTTCTTGATTTCAAGCCAATTTCCACATAATGATGATCATTTTCAAGCGGAAATTTAACATATTCAATGTCTTCGCTTGCGAAGAGGTACAGGTTTGGGACCTTGTTCAAATAAGAAAGAATAGCTGATCTGCTAAGAGAGTTGTTTTTGTTGTTGGTAGCCTGCCTTAACCAGACTTTTGGTATTGTATAATCTGCCACTTCTGTACTTTTAACTTCTGCTGGTTCTCGCATGAGGATAGGTTTTGACACCTCCATTAAGCAACTTCCACTGTTGATCTCCAATTTTCTACATTTCCCCAGGCCATTCCATGTGTCCTCGACACAGGCTGTTATTGCCTGCCTCTCTCCCTCTTGTATAATTTGTTTAGGGGGACTTATGTCAGAGATAGGCACCGATTTCTCTGTCTGCTTTGCAAATATCGGTGCTAATTTCAGAGGTATCTTTGGAGGCTCCCCAACCGTTTCAAGATCTGGAATTAGTTTTTGAGCCTTAGTTTCTTTTTTTCTCAAAAATATTGGGGCTATCTTAATGCTTGTTTGACCTTTTCCACAGCTTTGTTTGCTTATTGTCTTTGGAGGGGGAATCCAATGGATCAGTCTGGAGGCCAATACTTGAACATTGGGTCTTTTTTTCAAAGCGCATTCACCGTTCCCCATTTGAGAGCTTTTTAACCCAGGTTTTTTTAGAGGGAATAACACTCGATCTTATTTGATTGTCACCCAGTTTTAGACTAGGATCAGGCTCACTTTCCACTGGTAATGTAAGATGTTTCAAAAAACAGGTTTACACCTGTATTCTTTGCGCAATGACCTTTCTGTTTTTTTGCGTTTTGTCTTTCTTGTTCCTTTATAGTTTTGACAGGATGCTGGAATCCAGGTATCATCGGCATGTGCAGGCCCTTGGATGATTTTATCCTCAGACGATGCGGAAGTGTCATTAACCACCACCTCATCATCAACAACCACGTTTGCTAACCTTCGAAACTCCTCCAATATGGATTCCGCAAGAGGGGTGTCGTCAAATGAGGGGTTAACAATCAGACCCTCATCACCTGGGGTTTGCCTGGAGTTTGATAAGTGTAGAACATTTCCTGTCAATTCTTTGATCAGCTCGTGTGGTATCACTATCTTTGTGTCCTGTTTTGAGTGAAAAAAAGATTTGAGCGATGTCAAGTCCTTGTTTCACCCCTTCCAATTGTGTTTCCTTAAGGGTAGGAATCAGAATACTGTTCATTGCGGTGCTGAGGCCCACAATTGTTGATTCATTTTTTGGTGTTTCATTTGTTAGTTCTAGCAAAACACCAGCTTGTGATTGCGCTTCCATTTTTAAAAGTTCAAATACTGAAACCAGTGAGTTTAACACAAAGCTAAGTGCTGAGAGAGTACTGTCACTTGCTTGCTGGAGATTGCTTTGTGAGTCTTCGCTGGGTCTGACTTGAGGATTTTGTATTATATTTGGCGGCAAACTCTCTTTGGTTAGTTGGAACCAGGAATGTGTTTTCTATAATTTGCATAACTAGCTGTGAGCCCCCTTCTTCACTCCCTTGTGTGGGTTCTATAGTTTGCCACACTCTGTCATCTAGGTCTTCTGCATCGTTTAAGCTTTTCTTTCTTTTTTTGAGGAAATGACCTTAAATTTTGATCTGAATTTTTTTTTGTAGTTGTAGTGTATTCCAAACCCTGCTTCCACCCCTTTCTTACTGATGTCAATGTTTCATCTACCCCAGCTGTATGAGGGGGATGAGTGTGGACTAGAGCACGGGTGGTTGTAGGAGCATTTTGTTGTGGAGCTGGACAATTTACTACAGATGAGCTGGTTTCCTCCCCAACCCTCTGTATTTGATCCAGGTAAGAGCCGTCGTGGTCCAGAGTTCTCTCCAAGGTAGGTGTACTGCAAAGCCTCATTCTAAGACACGGTTTTACCACATGAGAGAATCACATTAAAGAGGGAAAGCGCAAATGAAAGAAGAATTACATTTGTAGCTCTTTTGGCTAAACAAAACGTTGAACTCCGGTGCTGATGAATTTATACCAGTTTTAAGCTCCCAGATTAAATATAAAGTTAAAACAAGTGGAAAACCAGTAAAAGGCACTCAACAGATTGATTTCTCAGTGAAACGTATCCAGGTGCTACTATGTTTCCCACTACACGCCCTTCTTAGTTCACACTTAGGATTGCTGGATCTTAAAGGCCCCTTATTTGCAGTATATGCACAGAGGGAAAAGTGGTCTGTAGAGCCTTTCCCAGAAACAACACAGCTTCGAAGTACCTTTTGTAAGAGTTTTCTGTCACAGAGTTTAAAGGGATTACCTTCAATAGGAGCTCTTCCTGTGGACTACGTGGAGAGTGTGTAGGGCACACACGAGCACCTCCTTCTACAGCTTCTGATGTACACCGCCACAACACGCAAACAGAGATTTGCAGGACTCGTTTCCCGCGGCGAGGATTGAAAGTCCCCTGCGCCAACCAGAGCCAAACAGCGGCTCAACAGCGCAGACAAAACAAGAAGCACTGAATCGATATTCAACACCAGCAGGAACGTGTTGAAATGCAATCAAAAAAGACCACGATGAAACACACCCGAGCCACAATGGCTCAACAGCACAGACAAACCAAGAAGCACCGCCCTTGACTCTGCACTCGTGCTTCACCACTTATCCCTTCTTGCAGGCAGGACAGTTGGGCAGGTGATGTCCCTGTTCGGGAATGGCCGGAATCGCACCCGCGGCCATATTGGCCTGGTCCGTGGATGGTGGGCCTGGTAGGGTGACACTAGTGGCAGGGTGTCAGGGCCACTTTCAGGGCAGGCAGAGCGACCCAGGTGGCAGGATGTCAGGGCAGTTGGTGTCCCTTTCCAGCGGTTGGCACAACCCTCACCTGGGGCCACAATAGCCTACTCCATGAATGGTACGGCAGGCACGGCGGCACCAGTGACAGGGTTTTGGGGCCACTTCTTCTTGCTCACCCTTGCAGGCATGGGGCTGTTGTCACTGGTGCGTTGTGCGCTTTGCGCACCATGTTGCGCATGTTGTGCTTTATATCACCACCGGGCTCGGGATCTGCAGAGGGCCATGTACAGTTTGTTATGTACGCTCCGATGTGGAGCACATCACAGGTTCACCATCCTCTTGGGCCAGGATATTTTGATCTATACTCCGACACAGAGCCTAGCAGAAAGCTCACTGCCTTCATTGCCCGGGTCTGCAGGGGGCCATGCCCTTTATTGTCATTGCGCCATTCCGGAGCGTTTCTTTCTTTCACTGCCAGCATCCTGGGATATTTATTCTGCAGCGGGGCCTCTCTCTCCTTTACCCGCAGGCCTGATGATCATTTCCTCTTTTACTGCGGGTTGGCACCAGGCTTTTTAAATCTTTGCTCTGACACGTAGCCCTGAGCAACTCACCGCTGGGGGCCCGTGATCGCTCTGGTGCTTACCTGCACCCATTTGCCCATGATTCAACGTGGAGCTTCCAGGCACTTCTGCCCCAGGCCCCGTGCAGTACAAAGTACGGCACGATGGAGGGCCTGGGGGGTTAGGCGCAGGGTGGGGGAAACAGAACGGCGCGAAATACAAGGGGAGGGGCTGCCAAGCGGCGCCCCCACCCTCAGCGTTGCTAGGGAAACCCCACACGATGGGGGAAAGGTGTGAGGAAAGCAACAGGGGGCAGGAGGAAGTCCGGCCCCCCCAGAGGGACAACAAAGGGCCAGGGGGGTATAAGTACCCCAAGGAAATGCAGGATAGGCACAACCAGGCAAGGAGCTCACCTCACTCAGGTAAGCTCCCAGGGCCTGGAAAAGGGGGAGAAGGAAACGTTTTGCCTCTGCGGGCTTTTCTGTTCTTTCTATCTCCCCCACTGCAGCTTGTTCTTACCGTGAAGAAAATTGCCAGTGGTCGCATCGAGAGCCGGAGGTCTGCGGGCGCTGGAAGGTTACGAGGAGGAATGCCAGCGGTAGAGGAAGCCGGCGGGGGCAGCCAACGTGCTGTGAGGAGCGCGGAAGCAGCGGGCGCACATGGTGGAAGATCGGCAGCAGCGGGAGTAACGAAGCAGGACAGGCGTGCAGGGGAAGCTGTTTAAGCGTACTGCAAGGAGACAGCACTGCCCGTACAGAAGCAGGAAGGCGGGGCCACCCGCATCGAGCACGGGGAATCGGATACATTTACCTGGGAATCGCTGGAGGCCAGTACGAAGGGGCGCGTGGCGGCAAACAATAAGAAAAGAGCGCAAAGCAAAGGGGCGTGGCAGGACGATCACACACGAACGAAAGGACAGAAGTAAACAAAAGGAGCGGACGCGCAGGGAAGTTAAAGGGACAGCGCAGAATTAACGCATTGAGTGCCACAATCAAGGTGAGAAGGCCCGGCTAGGGAACTCATCGTGCACGTAGGCGCCTCTCAAAAGCCCGCGAAGCGAAGCGAAGGAGCGGTTAAGAAGGGGCGTGGCCCCGGCGGGGTACACGGAAGTGAAACAAGGATAAACAACTCTTAAAAGAACAGGCACAAGTGACGTGTGGTGGGCTGGAAGAAAAAGGAAAGGCCCAGAGGCAGGGCACAATTAACGCTTCATGTGCCACAAGCACGGGAAGCAACAGCAAAAGCACGAAGCAGACGAGTGGGGCCACACATTGGCACAGGCTGCAAGGAGAGGAAAGAAAAGCAAACATTCGAAGGAGGAATCGGAGGAGTTAATTTTGCCAATCAGTTCCCCACACAATAGTCAAAGAAGAGGGGGCAAGTTTCACGAGATGGCAGAAGAAAGGACAAGAGCCTGTGAGATAGCTCAGGCGAATGTTATACTGACTACATATCCCTAGGGCGCAGGTTCAAGGCACAGGGGTGAAGATTAAAAAAAAAAAATAAAGAAACACGGCACACGAGGAGTTTTGCGTGCCAACACATTATTCGAAGGAGAGGAGAGGAAATTAACAGTTCGGAGGAAAAAAATAAATAAATAAAATCAGAGCAAAGTCTGAGGCAATTCACACAGGATGACAGAAGAAAGGGCAGGAAGAGAACAGGATTTCAGCGAATGGGCCAAGAAAATTGAGATAGAGCATGGAGCACAATGGGTGCTTGATGTAATGAATAAGGATGAAAAGGCAAGGGCAATGTCGCCTTTGCTGCTAGAGGAGTCCAGCAGCAATGAAGAGGAAGATGGAATACCACAAGGCCAAAGTAGGTTGAGAGAAGACCCAAGAGGGGCACAGGAGCAGCCGGAGGCGCCGTTGAGGAGGCAAAGGAAAGGGATAACAGAGTTGGGGAAAAAATGGTAAAAAGGTTAAAGGCATGCAGCACGGCTCAGGGTAAGTCGCCCAGAACCTTGGAGCATGGAGCACAATGGGTGCTTGATGTAATGAATAAGGATGAAAAGGCAAGGGCAAGGTCGCCTTTGCTGCTAGAGGAGTCCAGCAGCAGCGAAGAGGAATACCACAAGGCCAAAGGAGGTTGAGAGAAGACCCAAGAGGGGCACAGGAGCAGCCGGAGGCGCCGTTGAGGAGGCAAAGGAAAGGTACTGTGAAAAGAGATAACAGAGTTGGGGGGGGGAATGGTAAAAAGGTTAAAGGCATGCAGCACGGCTCGGGGTAAGTCGCCCAGAACCCGTGGAGGGAAGGTTAAGAAGCACAAGAGGCACAGGGAAAAGCAAGGTGTAACGTCTTCAGAGACGGAAAGTAGTGAAGGTAAAGAGGGGGCCATTTAAAGGCATGAGTGAATAGGAAGGGAGTAGTGAGCAATAATGAACAGAAAAGGGCAAGGGTAGGAAGTGCAGGCGATGGGCAGGGGGGACTGGACCAGTGGGAAATGGGGTTCCCATACGACAGGGGGTGGCACAAGGAAGTACGCCAGGGTCTATTCACCAGGGAACGACCACCAGCTTACCGGTGACACCGGGAGGGGTCACCACTGTAGCAATACAAGGGGCAGAAGCAGTAATGACGAAATATGGCAGGCCCTCAGTCGGTAAGGACGCCCAAGGCCGGTCCATGAAGGCGCAAGCATGGTATATTGATGAGAAAGTGAAGGAGAAAACATGGAGAAAAGAATGCATTGATATTTTTTCATTAATGAGTTGTCAAAAGAGAGGTCAAAACGTATCAGTAGAGGACATGAAGGAGGATGAGAAGGGATTATTAAAAGGGCACCAGTAGCAAGGACTTTTTTACAATGGGATGGCGGCTTTCCAAAGATTGTCCATTGTTATATTGCAGAAATACCCAGAAGTCGGGGTGTCATTTGTAACATTCCAACAGAGAGTCTTAAAGGTCTACAAAGCATTTGGGGGGGAAGAATGGATAGAATATGACCACGAATTTAGGACAGAAATGGTTTGCTTCCCAGATATAGGGTAGGACGAAGAAAAATTCAACCTGTACATATTCAATGTTTTAAAATGGGACACCAGGTGGCAGAGTGCGGGAAGATATCATAGAAGGTAATATTGGCAAAACGATTACGGAAGTGATTAATAATAGAATAGCAGTAGAGACGAGAACAAGTACGGCAAAGCAAGGGATCAGGTGGTGAGAGCAGGCAGTACAGTTCACAGAGTAGTTGGCAGAACAACATACTACCAACAGCCCAAGGGAGTGTTAGGGGAAATAATGGGTCAACAAGGACGGTGGCAGCGCAATGTCGAAATTTCAAGAATGGGATACCAGGCGACTGGGGAAAGGAATGCAAACCCAGCCACGGATGCGAGAATTGTAGGGGAGATCGTAGCACTGCAAAGTGCACCAGGCCAACGACGCCACCCACAGGGGGAATGAAAAACGGAGCTAGGAGAGGAGATGAGTAGGGGGCCAATGAGCTGGTGGGCAGGAAAATCAGGTAAGAGGTAGAACTGGGGAGAACAGGGGGCACCTACAAATCCCAGCCGTTGAACGAATAGACATGTTCAAACGGGTTTAATGGATTAAAAGATAAAGGAGACCACAGGGTCCACGGGTCAGGAGGGCAACAGGCATAATGGGAAAATAATGATATAAGCAAAGACAGGTACAACATCAGGATACGATAATAACGACAAGGAATCATTTAAGGTCAGGGGAACAGAACCTGTGGGGCAGTCAATAGGGGACACAGAGAGGACGGCAGAGTAGCAAAGTAACAGACCACCAACGGTGCAAAAGGGGTGGCAGGGGAGATAGCGGGAAAGCATAGCTGGGAGCATGGAGCATAAGAAGAAGGGCAGGAAAGGGGAAATGCCAAAGTGTCCATTAAGCTTACACGAATAAGCATCAGGAAAAGGAGAATATGGCCGCGTAGATGGCAGGAAAATAACGCCCACACCGGGAAAGGCATGGGTTCCACGAATAAAGCTCCGGAAATAGTGAAAAGGTTAGCCATAAGGCTGACAGGGAAAGGAAAAAATGGCCACGTATATGGCCCATACCGGGAAAGGCATGGGTTCCAAGAATAAGCACCGAAAATAATGAAAAGGTTAGCCACAAGGTTGACTGGAAAAGGAAAAGATGGCCATATGTATGGCAGGAAAATAACGCCCATAATGGGAAAGGCATGGGTCCCCCGAAGAAACATCAGAAATAATGAAAAGGTTAGCCACAAGGCCGACTGGAAAAGGAAAATATGGCCACGGCTTTGGCAGGAAAATAACGCCCATACCGGGAAAGGCATGGGTTCCACGAATAAGCACAGGAAATAAGGAAAGGGTTAGCCATAGGATTGGCTGGAAAAGGTAAATATGGCCAAGTGTATGGCAGGAAATTAACGCCCACACCCGAAAAGGCATGGGTGCCACGGGAGGAGAAGCGAAAATAGCAACAAAGAGGTCCGAGAAATAGGTAAAACCAAAGGAACCTGGGCGAGTCAAAGAGAATTGGGACAGGAACGTAAAAAACGGGTAAGCAGTACAAAAAGCATGTGAATAAGGTGATAGCAGAAACAGGACAAGACGTAGGTGAAATTACAATTGCCAACCGGTGCGATTTCTGTTGAAAAAGCATTTGCCCAGGGTAAAAGGAAAAGATGGGCAGTAGCACATTTGCCTGCAGTAGCATATACCACAAAGGTGGCCGGGGTGACGGACCCAACAAATAGCACACGGATAAAAAATGCAATGAAGGGTTGGGCGAGATTGCAAAAGCAGGGTGGGATGCAGCGGAGTTTGGGACCCACCCGTTCTGAACAGGGGCAGTCACTTCAGCATGGGCAGGAGTCCTGGGAGCGAAAGGCGCAAAGAAGGTTGGGGGGGTTGAGGTAATCCACCTTGGGGGTAGTGACCTGGCCAAAACAAATAGGGGTGAATTGATGCGCAACATGTGCGAGTCATCAAGGGCTATAGCTCATTGCTGGTGGGAAACCGAAATTTCTGAGATATTTACACGCAGAGTCTGGTACGGGGCGCGCAGGATGCATGCCATTGAAACTACAAGGAAAAAGCTAAACAAGGCAGTGGAAAGTTATTGTAGGAGTACAGGGCCCCAGTTTATAAAGCATGGCTTATCACAGAACATTCCGGAGAGGCCCCACCAAGACGGCATACACCTATCCAGCAAAGGGATGGGACATTTTTCAGATAATATTTTCAGAGCCTTAGCAGCGCGAGGATGCAGTTAGGAGCGCGTTTTTGGGGGGACCTGAGCGGCCGAGGCGGCACCCACTTAGGTGTGGCGGCACGTGTCCAAGAACGGATGCCCCAGGGTAACTAAGACGAGCCGAGGAGAAGGCTGGGCATCTACAACCCCTGGACACGAAGTGCCCAAAAAGCGAGTTGGTGTTATTCTGTGTTTGTTATGATTATTATTTGGTGTTATTTTCTGTAGAAAATAAATAAGCCTACGGCCTATAATTTTTCCACAAACAAAAACCTGTCTGTACTATTCTTTCGGGGGAATAGGGTAATAGGAATAAGAGCGACGGGGTGCCCACACTACTCAGCCTATGCCCCAGCCCCCGTGCAGTACAAAGTATGGCATGATGGAGGGCCTGGGGGGTTAGGCGCAGGGTGGGGGAAACAGAACGGCGCGAAATACAAGGGGAGGGGCAGCCAAGCGGCGCCCCCACCCTCAGCGTTGCTAGGGAAACCCCACACGATGGGGGAAAGGTGTGAGGAAAGCAACAGGGGGGCAGGAGGAAGTCCGGCCCCCCCCAGAGGGACAACAAAGGGCCAGGGGGGTATAAGTACCCCAAGGAAATGCAGGATAGGCACAACCAGGCAAGGAACTCACCTCACTCGGGTAAGCTCCCAGGGCGTGGAAAAGGGGGAGAAGGAAACGTTTTGCCACCCAACCCACCCAGCAGAAAAAAGGCAAGGAAAGGAGACAGAACAAGGAACAGGAACGCCAAGTACTTTCTTCGGTTCACGGTAGAAGAAAGTCGTAGCCGGTGGCACGTGTCCAGGAACGGATGCCCCAGGGTAACTAAGACGAGCCGAGGAGAAGGGTGGGCATCTACACCCCTGGACACAAAGTGCCCAAAAAGCGAGTTGGTGTTATTCTGTGTTTGTTATGATTATTATTTGGTGTTATTTTCTGTAGAAAATAAATAAGCCTACGGCCTATAATTTTTCCACAAACAAAAACCTGTCTGTACTATTCTTTCGGGGGAATAGGGTAATAGGAATAAGAGCGATGGGGTGCCCACACTACTCAGCCTAACTGCTAATGGGCCCGGTAAGCTCGGAGCCGCAGCCTCATAGCTGCTGACAGGGGTGGGGGCGGGCTGGACTCTCGCCTCCCTCTTTTATGCCACCGATTGGCTCGGGGCTACAGGAGCACGGCAAACATAGTGCTCACACGGCCGTTATCATGAGGCCAGCACTCACCTTCTTCTTTCCATCAGGGGACAGCTTGACTCTCTACCCCAGGTGGGAGTTACATTTCTTCTTCCGCGGCTGCGGCCACTCTATTCCTTTCTCCTTCTCCTCTGTGGAGGCTGCAGGGGATGCGTGCGGACGCTCTGCCCGGCCACATGAGCACCCTCTTTTCAGATGGCCGTGGCTACGGAGTATTCGCCGGCAGGCCACCGGTCATGGCATCCACCCCTCCTTTCCAGGGTGGTCGATGCTGCCTCCTTGTGTCTCCTTGCTTCTCTTTTTCTTTTTTAAATGAGGGACAGGGGGGACGGGGCACATTGCGGAGGCTCTTCCTCCTCTTCGTCGCCATCGTTGAGGGCCGGTGGCGTCACGTGGCTGGCCTCACAGGTGCTGGGTGGCCCAGCGCCATGTTGGGGTGCTGGCGTCACCCAGACTTATCGATGTTGCAGGGCAAGACCCTGTGAGGCTGTGGAGACACAGCCTGAATGCTGGAGCACCTCGGATGCCGGCAGCATCCTGGATGGTGGGTTTCTGGGCTGGACCCAGGGCACCAGGCTGGTCTGGGAGGCCGTTACCAGCAAGGGACCTGCAGGACTGTGATCACACAGTGTGGGCCTGCATACCAGGGCTGCAGGACTGTGATCACACGGTGTAGGCCTGCAGGGCCAAAGTGAGAGACGAGACAACAGGAGTTCCATAGTTGGAGTCTGCAGCCATTCAGATGCATGTGCCTGCAGGGACTCCTTTCATTTAGCTTGGGCCATGACACAAAGTCATGGCCCATCTTAAAAGGGGAATAGACGTGGGAGGGTCACACACCACAGATGGTTTAACAGTAGTTAATAGGCTACACATTAAGGAGTCTACAAGAATACATCTACAACCCACCCCTTTTTTAAAATGTTTTTGTCAAAGGCTTAAACAACATTGTCATCAGCACCACAGCATATTTAATGGTAACCAACTCCACATTTACCAGCAATGATTAGTCACAAGGTTAAAGGAATACTAGATAAATAACCACATATCTACAGGCACATGGCAATGTCTACTCCACCGAGATGCAGCTGATATATCTACACGGCCAAGTTATTGGGCGAGTCGCTTGGGCCTCTAGTGTACAGTCAATGAGTGCCTTCTTGCGTTGCGCCCTGCTTTGATCGAATCAGATAGTATTTGTAATCATCCCATCCGTTTTCATGCTTGTAGGTGATTGGCAGAGATATATTATTTTTCCTCCATTTCATTGCCATATTCCGGTCCTGTAGCCATTTCTCAGACCGATCATCTACAACCTAGTGACACACCACCTCCTACTTTTTTCTGAACTGCTTTGGTCATTCTGAGCAGGCATCACAGGGGAGTTGGATTTATTCTAGCCCTGCCAACATCATCAACAATAGAAACCACCTCGCCCTAGAACATGGCCACTGGTGGGCATACCGCAAGATCTTTGAGAAAATCAGACCCTCAAGAACTCATCTTGAACAGGAGGATTGAAGTGCCACAGGTGTGTAGTAGAGTATGCTGCATGTACTAGGTAGGCTGTGCCTGTAATTCATTGACATGCTTTTAGTCTGCCTACAAATTTATTTCCATTGTCCATCAATAAAGTCCATCTCCAATACAGCACCTTGTTTATCTCGGACACCATTGGAAAGCCCTTGGACTGTATACTACCTTCGAATCAACATTTGACAGCATCCTTCCATCACTCTTGGCAGATAATTCTTAATTAAGAGGGGTATAGAAGGCAGGCTGCGACTGAAATGAAGACCACGCTCGCCTCATTGTGTCTCAGTCTGCTGTGTAGTAGAAACCACATCTGCGTAGAACTGTCCTCTTCTACCAAAGACCTGGATTGTCAAGAATGCCCCCTGTCTGGACAGGTCCCTGAAAGTTTCTGCTTCTATTTTCACCATCAACGTTCAAAACAATAGGTCTGAGAATTAAAGGGTCTGCGGTACTCTGTCCTGTGGTGATTGATGGTGAAAATAGTGTTTTGAATCTCCCTCCTACAGCGATTCTAAACCAAGATGATGTTGTGCTGATAATGGTGTTCGTCTTTGCTTTGCTGCTTTTAAGGTCGCCAATGGTTACCATGTTCAACGTTGCCTGGCAACCATACCTTTTTCAATCTAATGTAAAGGCATTCCACACGTTCAGAATACCAACAAGAAGAAGAATGAACCTGGAACACTTAAGCAATATTACCCGAGCAGGGAGGGCATTACTGGGCCAGGTAATGCCCCGGGCAGAAGTGACAAGTCTGAGCAAAGCCGGATACTAATAGTATTTCTTCACTTTTGGATGGTAATACCTTAAGAAACCAACTCACTCTTGGTTTACATTATGCCCAGACTAATCTAATCGGTGGACAGCATGTTTTATTAAAGTGTGTCCTGGTGAGGGGAATTGGGACGTTAATAGATAGGTGCAGAATTCTGGGGAGAATCACCATTTTACCAATGCTAACCTGCTCATCATCAATAAAGGCAGCATAATCCATTGTTCCTCCCACTTTAATAGTGCAGATTAATAATGGTATCTTGTGTTCTGGCTACAACCAGACCCCGTTACCTCACCCAAGCTTGTAGTTAACTCCACCGGTGCGTTCAGTCAGTGGAAAGAGCTCTGATTTGCAAAGAGGTCAGAGTGGCGCCAAAATCACTGTATTTCTTTCAATACAGTGTAACCCTTAAATAGGGTTCACTAATAAAAGCATATGTGTATATACTTTAATAAATGTTAAACAGGAAAAAAACATTTAACAAATTTAAATGCTTTTTTTGCCCCATGTTAACCATGAACAACAAATGAACAGTATTTGTAGTCAATGTAAAACAAAGGTTTAACCAAATGTGGTGTGGTATCCACAGGAGATCCATATTTACATTTGAAAGATGCCTTTGAGCCTGAACAATACCTTGCAGTTATGAAGTGGCCACTCGCAAGGTCCTGGTATAGTAGCATGAGACTGAGCATTCTACCACTTGCATCGGTACAAAAAGCGCTGGACTGTGCTCTTTCAGCTGTTGAGTCACCTGCATGTAATGTTCAACTTTTACCAAACAAAGTGCAAAATTAAAGAGTAATAAAAACGAGCAAAGTGTAAGTGACTTCAATCTAGCAATCCCACTAAGTCAATGCCTAGTCTGGAATGCCCAATGGAAGCCCTTATTTATATATTTTTATGTCAAGTTCTTAAATCTGGATGATGAACCCTTACATAACGCCCCTCTTTTTGAATCCCCCTGACCCTACTGAGCCAAGAAGTAGGTTGTTTTGCAAATTAAAAGTTTTATTGGAAAAATTAAACAATATATATATCACACTTTTATGAATAAATTAATACTTGATAGCACGCTTATGAATATGACAGTGATCAACAGTGGATAATATTACAGTAGCACAATTCTTTAATTACTTAGGAGTTGGTATAGAAAGGATAAGGTAGCAGAGAATACTTTGTATGGTTTCAATGAAAAGCAATGATGGAAAGAATGCAGCACAGAAATAAACTGATATGGTTTCAACAATAGATAAGATGATCACTTTTTCCCTTGTGACAACTCACTCCCCCCCTATGCAATATGAAGAGATGGAAATGAGGGCACACCGGTTTTCAGGAATACAATCAAAAGCAGTTCAGTTCCTGTTCCCCCCCAGCAAGCTTAGAGAAACAGGGATGATTTTAAAAAACAGGCCAAATACTTTTAAATGTGATTGCAATGAAGTGGAAAATATGCTAAAAATGATTTTAATTCCCTATAGGAGATTCAGGGTAGGTGATAGCTACTTTGTATTAGTTCAGGTCAACACTAGCAATGATTCAGGAGTGATTATCAGGTTGAAAACGAATTTCAGCAGTTGAAGTTTAAGACAGGACAGGAGCTAACTTTTCAATTCGTGGCACTTTTTCTGAGTGCTTAAAACTGTATAGATACGGACGTTTTTGTGGAGGTAGATTTTCAGAAATGAAGTCAAGATTTCAGAATGACAGATGACACTTTTGCAGCTTTGAAATCACAGAATGGACACACGATTTCTATGCAGTTCTGGACAGGTTGAAATGGTTTGAATAAGATTACTTTAAACTAAGAGATGGGTTCTGGACAGTTCTAGATACTCACTACTCACTCCTAGTTTTGGAAGGTAATGGACCTCGTCACAAATCTGGTCAGGTTTGGGCTGCAGTTCTCTCACCAAGGGACGGTCTCTGGCACTGGTTCTGCTCACAGCAGTCTGATCTGGGTCTGGGTCTGCTATCGGCACTGCACGGCAGTCTGGTCCGGTTCTGGATACAGCTCTGATTTCTGGGTCTGGATACAGCTCTGCTTTCTGGGTCTGGATATGGTTCTAGCCAGAATCAAACAGCTCGCCCGACTGTTGAATAGTTTGGTTAGGTTGCTGGATTCTGAGGCCTGCTGAGAAGAGTTCAGCTTTTGGTTTAGGCCCCTGCTTAAGGTTCTAGAGCTGGGTTCTAGAGTCTGGTCTCTGGATCTATCTGGGTTTGAAGTCGTCCGGCAAAGCGCTGCGCAGAAATTGATTGAAGAGTGGAAAATGAATGTCCCTATCTGGGTTTCAGTGGCTCTTTTTATGTCTTTTGAAAGTAGGTGGGAAGGCTGACTTTCTATGCCCAACCCTCTGAGGATGCTGATAGGTTAAAGGATTTACTGTGACCGGACTGGAGAACGGAGTAGTGAGTCAGAATGAGTCAGAGTGATGCTATGTTTATGGCTTGGCTGAAAGAACACTCCCCCTTGCATTTACTTAGAAAACCATTTTTCATAACCAAACATGCTTCCCAGATACACAAGTTGTTGAAATTACATGTACACTTTACAAATTAATGAAGACAGGTCTCTGTTCAACCCTGCCCTTTCTAAGAGCTTGGGTTCAGAAATGACAACTTATTCGCGATTTTCCTGGGTTTTGCAATATTGGGTACGCCCCAAACCTTACACAGAGGTACACACCCTCTCTGCACATATGACAGTAAGTTCTTATGTTTCTAGCATAAACACAGCAGTGACAATATTAATAATTATGGGGTTTGGTCTTAGAACACGCCACAGCATCCAGCTTAGTCTCAAATTGTGGGTACATTTTTCATATTAAGAATCTCCAAATTGTACATTTTTGTCCGCTTGGTGTAATTAGTTATCAGTATTCTTATAAAACATACATCTGCTCTCAATTCAGTACACCCATTGGTGTGTCCCCACCCCTAGAAACTTGGCTTGACTCAGAGGTCAAATGTCTTGCCTTCCCCCAGAGCAGTGTTGACAGTTCACACCCAAAATCAGGATACCCTATTCAGCTGAAGGAATCCTTTGTCCTATTTTTCCTGCTAGCAGGGCATCATTCCAGGGTGCCACTCTCCATCTGATTAACAGAACCATGTGATTTCGTGCCTTGTTGCTGAGAAGACTAGGTGTTAAGACTTCCCGGGGACAGCCATCCTTTGAAGTCTTAGCTAAATCCGGGTACAGTTTAGCTTCAGTAATAAAGGTCTCCTGTCGGAATTTAGATCACCAGCGCCGGTCAGTGGCAAGCACCGGTATTGCACCCATTTTTAACAGCTGCCTTACCAGTAAGCAATCCTCAAAATATACTTTGTTCAAATATGGATGCACTTCTGTGGACCTCAGATTCATGTAGATTCTTGCGGGAGAATGATGTTGACCCCCCAACAAGGAGGTGGGACCTTTTTAGTGGTTCTGTGAACCATGATTTTAGCAATTTTTGACATAAAAAAATTAATTCCCCACAGCTCTGGGTTGCTTTTAGCAATCAGTATTGCTATTCCCAAATGGTTTCAGGCTACTGTGTGTGTAGCCCAATGGTGGTTTTAGGCAATGACCTCCTGTGCTCACTAATGTAGGCAAAAGTGGGTGGCAGCCTATTCTTTAGATTTTTACTGTGCATTTTTGGCTGGTTTTGAGCGAGCAGCATGCTTTCCAGTGGCCATTGTGATGGTTCCGCTACCAGTAATGCACAATGATGTTGCAGGGCTTAGATGTGTGGGTTGAAACATCCCACAAAAGGCGCTTTTACTCTTTGCTTTTATGACCCGTTTCATTAAAAATGTAAATGCTGCTTCCAAATCATGCTTTGCAGACACCATTTACAATGGATTTCTATGAAATTTGGCTGCATTTAACAGGTACTAAAAAGAGACAGGCAGATTCCACGGGAATCCTTTTCTTTTACTTGTGCATGACAATCTAATGCAAGTGTAAAAGCACAAGCAATTCTAAGGCTCTGGAGGAATGCACAGTGGAAATGTAAACTATGTTTTGTGCCTCTACTCCACCTCCAAATGGCTGCAAAATGCCCTGGGGCGTAAAGATAATGCATACATGGCTAACACCTTGCATTAAAACCGTACCTTAGCACTCTAGGGTTTCGAACATGACCCTGTTCACTATTTAGTGACTGATTATTAAACCACAAAAAGTGTTTACTTCATAAGGCACTGTCTACCTGGTTGGTTGGAATGGCCTATTTAGAATCTTGCAAAAATGAAGGTTGATGGCTGGGATGTTTTGAATGAATTGTTACCTTTGGCATTGCTCTGGGCATCCCTACAGACCATTCGTTTTCAGCTTGGCATGGCATTTCAGAAGGGGAGATGTAATGTACAAACCAGGTTTAGGCCTACCCTCAAAAGGGCAGTCCTGCCGGAACTGCTAGGTCACCTCCCTTCCACACGAGACCACAAGCTACGACAAGCATACTTCAGCTCATTGGGTGTCATCAGTGAGGTGTAGCTTGGGGCTTCAAGTACAGCAGATTAAGCGCCAAATTGGGTTAATGATTGCAAAGCTATGGTTTATTAATTAATCTTTTATTACATGTATTGGCGACCAGTCTCTAAGTGCGGGCCAAGATTCAAGCTTGTGTTGCTCGGGTGGTCTGGTTTCTAAGACAAGTGCATTGCTCCTGAGCTATACTCATGGTCCCATCAAAGGTTGGTGGTTGGAATGGCTCGGAATGAAATTCACCACTGGCATTGCTTTGGGCAAGCCACCAGAACATTGTATTTCCAGCTACCTAGAACCTTGGTGATTCATGGCCTTATGAGGCATGCTTCACATGGTGCCCAGGCGAGGCCACAAGGATGTGCTTGTTAATAGCTTCTAGAGCTCCCCTTCCAGGTTAGGGACAAGTTGAAGAAACACAAGCACGATTGAGGAGAGTAGCAACATGTACTATTCATCTGCACACATTATGAACTAGTGCAGACCTGCAAAGAGTTTTTAACATTCTTTGGGTCTGTTGATGCCTTTGACAACATGTCCTTGTCACATGATACATGGGAGCCTGCCAGAGTAGAGATTAAGACTGAAATCGATTGTTGGCCTCCTTGCAGGTTATGTACAAGGTTAGGAAACCTTTCCAAGGGAAGAAGCAAGTATACTGCAGCACAAAGGAACTCAAGCCTCATTTCTCTGTTTCCATAACAATGCATTTACGCTAATAAATTCTTAAAATAGGCTACAGTAACACCTCTAATTCCTTATGAGATGGCCAACAGTGAATTCCCCTGATTGAATAGAATTCTTCTGATAAAAATGGCTGTGGAAAATTGACTGACACTCAGAATTTCTCAGTAATGTACCATGACTTGGACACCATCTTCTTTACTGAGACCTGGATGACATCCACCTCCACCCACATCCTAGACATCCATATTCCCACCAGCTACAGAATTCTACAATGACACTGTTGAAACAAGATCGGCGGAGGCCTCATGGTCCTTCACAAGGCACCAGGGCCATGCATCTAATTAGACGTCGCCATCATTGGCTCTTTTGGAAACCTTTCCTACCATTTCCTGCTCTCCTCAAGCTACAGTCACTTTACATCTCATCTAAAGACCCACCCAAGCCAAACACCTTTTTCATCAAAGACTTCATAGACTTGGTCACTACCATGTTTCTCATGCATGCCAATAACATCTTTCTCAGCAAAGCCAACCTCCTTGACAACCCAAGCAACCAAGTCAATGAAGGAAGATCTCCACTGAGTACTCAACACTCTGAACCACAGATAGCAAACTCACAGGAAAAGTAATGTCCTCACCCACATCATCGCTGACCTGCCCACCTTACATCGCGGTTTTCCAATCCTGCTTGACTGGACAGACCATCTGGCAATCCCCTTTGACATTAGTCACATCATACCAGTCAAGCAAACCATTGGAAATCCAGCAAAGAAGCTTTGAGATCATTCAAGAACTCTCCTTTTGATGCTCTCACAGAAAATATCACCAAACTACACCTCATGTGGGCTGACCTACCTCTGATGAACCAGGATTGTGACTCACTTCTCCAAGAACCCAACATCACCCTCACAACCAACATGAATCGCCATGCCCAAGCCTAAACCTTCTGCATCCTGGTACAATCAAAATGTGACCTCGCCCTCTAAAGGACCTCTGTGCTACACGCAGATGACTTATCACCACTGCCAAGTCCAACTACTACCAAGATGATATAACCATGGCCAACAATGAAAGCAGAGTCAACTTCAAAGCCATCAAGCACTGCATCAACTCTCTGCCTAACCCACCTGTACCGCACTCCATTGAAAAATAGACCGCCATCAACTCTTTCTTCATCAACCACCAACGCATAGACACCAACTCCACAAATGACAGCACACTATACATTCCATCTCGCAAAACCTCAACTACTTGAACAACTTTCAAGACCTTTACTATGGAAGACCTCACTTCCACCCTAGCATCCCTAAAGGCTACATTTTACACAGATGACATTATCCCTACCTATGTACTCAAGATGCCTCTGATTGAAGCACTTCTCCCACACCTGACAATCATCAACATTTCCCTAATTCAAGACACGTTCCCTTTAACCCTCATGACCAAACACAACATCCTGCTTCTCAAGAAACCAACACTAGACCCTGAAAACGTCAACAACTATCGCCCCATCACACATCTTCCCTTCCTAGATAAGATCCTTGATAAGATCCTTGAAAAATCAGTAACCACACAACTCCTCCAACACTTCAAAGCCAACAAACTTTTTCAGTTCTACCAATCTAGCTTCAGACACAGATGCCGCACAGAAAAGGCTACCATCAAGGTGATCGACAATGCTCTTAAAATCCTCAATAATGGCCATCCTTGTTGTTTCTCCTTGACCTCTCAGCAGCATTCGATACAGTAGACTGTTAAGATGGATTTCTGAACTCTGACCTGGAGGGGCAGAGGTTCAGAAGGCCAGCCTAGTTTCTTGGAACAGGGTAACCTCTGGACAAGCCAGACCAATCAGGGTAGCGATGCCAGCGGTCAAGACTAAGGGCCTCATTACACGGACGGCGGTAAGGGATTACCAGCACCGGTAAGGGCACCGGTGCCGGTAATCCCTTACCACCCTACTACAAGGTCCCTCAGTGGGTCCCGTCCTTAACGTGTGGTCAGACCACACGTTAAGGACGGGACCCGCTGAGGGACTTCAGAGCAAATAACGGTACCGCTAATAGCGGTACCGTTATTTGCTCCTTCCCCATTCCCATTGAGCCCTATGGGGGCGAAAATGGGAATGGGGACGTGCCATGGTGAATGGGGAATTACCGGCCCCACATACCTTGGAATAGGGCGGTAATTCTGCCATTCACCATGGCAAACTCGGTAAAATACCAGCGGCAACCATGGCGCTAATAGCGCCATGGTTACCGCATTCTGTGTAATGAGGCCCTAAGTCTCAAGAGGGTTGAGGGTGACTGAAAGACCTCAATGAGCACACAAAGCAAGGACACTTACACATTACTCCAGACAGGTGTTATATGAAAAATATAGACACATTTATTACACGGCCTTTGTAACATCGACCATAGCAAAGAATCACAATAATACTAAAGTAAACCAACACATCACAATCAATTCAATATATATACAAGACCGAGGGGTCTACGGAGTTAGGAGCACGTAATATGTAGACCACCTAGATGGGGAGGAAAACAGGCAGTGCAAGTAATCATTAGACCCAGTTCGACATCGGAAATACACATAACTAGGAGGAAGTCCGAGCCCTACAAAGAGAGGAGCCTTATGCTCAAAAGTACCTGCACGCGCTGGTGCCAATGGACAAAAGAGGGCCTCTTCAAGTATATCAGGCAGTTCAGGAAGGTGAATGAAGCGATGCAGAACAAGTCCCCACTACTCAAGCAAGGCCTGCACATGTGGGCAGAGGCAGGGTGAGAGTACGGGATAGAGTCGCTATTTCGCAACAGCGGTAGAAAAGAAACGGGCTCCTGCGCGAGGTCCACCGGTTGGGGTATGGACTACTCACTGGTCCCCGACGCAGGCAGACCCAGACTTCTCCAGTTCAGTTCATGTTGCTGGCAGGTTCAGCTGCGATGATCAGGACATCTTGACACTGTGTAAATTCTGCATAGCAGGATGCAGGGACGAGGGTGTCCCAAATGCAGCGGATGTGCACAGGTTGTTACCACAGCAGGGCAACACGGCAACTGCGTTTACTCTGGTCTGGGCGCACTCGTCTCAATTCAGACCTGGGAATGCCAAGTGTACGAAATTCGATGTGAGGGTGCCGTGGACGCAGAGCAAGCAGTAGACCAAGTTTCGAGGGCTTCCCCAAAACGGCGGTGGTTGGCCCAGGGACACATCCGAAGAGGCTTACTTGCAGGGTTTGATGAAGGTGCCAGGAATAGTTGATCCCACTATTCCAATGGGTCAAAGCGCCTTCGCAGACCTTCTAGGACGATCAGATGCAGAGGGGCCTCGCAGGACAACAGCGGCTCAGGGTGCCAAACCTTCAGCAGGTCACCAGCGGTTCCTCGACTCAGCTTCTTGTTGCAGGATACTTGGCTCCTTATCCCTTGTTCGGTGTGAACTCAGGAGATCGACATGGTAGTGGTGTTTTCAGCCTCCTCTTATCCAAAGTTCCCTTTGCGCCAAAACGGAGAGGACCCAATGGGAGATCTGCTCACAAACACTCACACCGTACGTGGACCGATCACGGACCACGGTGGTCCCAGGCATTCAGGACATTCTAGACTCTCTGGCACCCAGGATGTGTATTGGGATCAGACATCCCAGCCCACATCCTGGAGGCACACACAAGACATGCAGAAGCCCGCGAAAGCTTTGGGGTTTCGCGGGAAAGTGCATGACCAAATAAGGATGGCCCCGAGGCGGCTCGACCTGGGGGAAGGTGAAGGGGCAAGACAGTCAGCAGACAGGACAACGAACGTCATGGCATGGCCATTTTGGAGCCAGGCCACCTATTTGTGCCAAACGCGGTAAGCGCGGATAACATGACAAAAAAGGGTTCAAAACACAAGACAAACGATAGCTGCCACCAGTCCCGTCCGTGACACACTTGCACAGTTCATAATAAGTCCAGCAAGAGTTTCTAGGGCCTTTGGAATGACTAGAGACCCAAGAGCGCGGTAATGTAAGTTACGGTGCACTCTTGTTTCATGTTGCACAAAAGCTGCAACATGAGGAAAGGACTAAGGGAAACAAAGTCTCCCAGTACTGACTGTCTTAAGGGCATGTCAGTTTCCCCGTAAGAATTGAGCGAAAACCCAGAGGAGTGCGGCGGAAGGCTGCGCTTCTCTGGCAAAGTCTAGATCAGGGTGTAAAACAGCAGCAAAAAGTTTGGGGGTTGACACATGGAGGGAAAATTACATACAATTATGAAATCTTTCCTAACATAGATCACCACAAACTCACTGACAATGGGGATCAGCGAGATCGTCCTCAGTTGGTTTAAATCCCACCTTGCTAATCACCACCAGTTTGTGCAAATGGATTCCTCCAGATCACCAGCTCTACCCATACACGTTGAGCCCCACAAGGCAAGGATCCATTCTCTCCCCTGTGATCTTCAATCTTTTCATGAAACCACTCTGAACCCTCCTTGCTCCACACAACATCCACATCTACCAATGTACAGATGACATGCAGCTCTATCTCAAGATACCATTCAATGAAGACATCCACAGGCTCAATGCCTGCCACACAATGACCCATTCATGGATGTCCAGTGCTTACCTGAAGCTCAACCCCTCCAAGGCTGAATTCCTACTGCTGACCAGCAACTCTGAACACCCTGCTATCCAGACCTGGCTCTCTGCTATGAACCTCAGCAGCTTCACACCCCAACTAACCACCTGCACCAGGTCACTTGGCTTAGACATTGACAAACACTTCTCCTTCAAACAGAACACAGCAAGGAAGACACAAACAGCTTGGCACCAACTTTCTTTCCTGTGGAAAATCAAGCCCTTCATCCCAGAAAACTACTTCAGGTCTGCTGTCTAAGCCTTGGTCCTCTCCCACCAGGAGGCTGTCAATGCCCTTTTGGAAGGCCTTCTGACATCTACCTTTGCACCCCTGAGATGAGCCTGCATGCTACAGCATGACTCATCAAAGGACTATGCAAATTCAACCACTTCAGCCCAACCTTCATCGAACTGCACTGGCTCCCGCTGCAAGCTTGTATCATCTTCAAATCCTGTTGCATCATCTACGATGCTGTCAACCTGAAGCCCCCAAGCTGCCTCAATGAGAAACTCAGCATCCCTGGAGGCCTATGATCCACCAGAAGTAAGGATATATGCAGACATGAACTTCAACTGTGCAGGAACGAAAGAACTGCAAGACTCTGGAACCTCCTCCCAGTTAACATCAGACTCACTCTGTTGCTTCTACAGTTCAGGAAGGAGCTCAAGACCCATATCTTCGAGGAGTGGCTCCTCCCTAACACATAGGTCCACACACCCTGCCTTCCGCACCCTACCTGAGACTTGATGATCTACTCCTCACTATTTCCTCAGCCTGATTTCTTGTAGATCCCTTGATGCCAAATTGCCTGCCCTCCCGTGCCATGTTGTTAGCTCCCCATTCCCTTGTTAATCTGCTCACTGGGTTCTTCCCCCATGACTATAAAGTGGTCTGTTCTTCCCAAAGCTAGGTCTGTACTCAAGAAATACCCTAATAATAATATAAACAGACAAATTATAGTGGGACCCTACTTACCATGTTCCAAGAAAACAAAATTATCGGTTGCTGAATGGATTTTCAAATTAGGTACCAGCCATGTCTTCTCAAAATGCACAGCTCTCATGGTTGCCAGGAAACTGGTGGCACATTGTGTTATAGTGTGAGGCAAAATAAAAATAACATTGAATGGTGTTCTTGCATAGAACTTCATGCCAGAACCCTCAGCTTCTAAGCACTGAAATGACAAGCATTATGAATATCCCATTTTGAATGCTACCTGATTTCTCGACCTCGGAAGGATTAAAGGCTACTTCAGTACTTCAGGGTTAAGACTTGCAAAGTGGAGGCGGCTCTTATGTCAGAGACCAACGCTTTACTTGTGTAGCTATCCACCCTTGCGTCATTGATTTTGAGAAGTGTGCTGTAACTGCATATAAGGCTGTTCCATGAAAAAAATTATTCAGACTGGAAGCAATATATTTTGGGATCATGTTCCCTGCAAACCAAGGCCAGTGCCGCACACTGTATGTATGTAACATTCATTGAATGTGACTTAAGCATGATGTTTTTGAGCATGGTGCATTGTTTTGTGACCAACTTTGGTACCTTTGGTACGTGAATGTATAGTCGATGGTCCTACAAACCCCCACATTACTCCAGGCTGTGATGATGATGTCAAAATGAGTACAGGAAATTATCTGCCATCTAGTAGGAGTTCAGGCGACATCAACATGCCAGAAGCAATTGAACAACAGATCATACAATCCTGATATGACACAGGTGAAGGTATGACAGGTTAGCACAGTGATCCCCAACTTGTAGCTTGGGAGCAACATGTTGCTCGTGGCACCTGAAACTGTTGCTTAGCAGTTGCTCTAGGCCATGGTGTGGAGGCCTAGAAGTAGGTGCTGAGGGGATAGGACCTCAGTAGCAATATAGCCAGGACAAAGTCCTGCACAGTGCGACAATGTCAGCCAATGAGCCTGCTGTGGTTCCAGCTGGCTTATTTTTATACAAGATTTGTGTTTGTTGCCGCCATGCACATTATTTTACGTTAAATGTCTTTACTTATTATAGCAGTGTCATTGTTAGGCCAAAACATGTCTGGGGATGTGTGTGGTCTCGTGCAGAAGGGATGTGACTAAGCAGTTCAGGCTGGACTGCCCCTTTTGGGGTGGGACCAAGGCTGATTTGCGTATGGTCTTTCCCCTTTCGTAATGGCTTGGCAGGTGAAGAGCAATGGTCTGCAGGGTTGCCCAAAGCAATGCCAGAGGTTAAGATTATTTCTAAACCTTCCAGCCATCACCTCTTCTGTTTTGCTATTGTTAAAAACCCTGTCATCTTCAGATACCTTGCCCAGCTGACAAAGGTATTAATGAGTAAAATAATTGAGTATGTTTTTGTCCTGGAGAAAATGGTCATATTATGTTCCTTTGTACAGCTACTAGGAGCATAATGGGAGGGGCACCTGCTACCTTATTTGTATTTAAGTCCAAAATAGATGTGTCTTCGGCATGAAGAAGCATGCTATGAAATGTACCCTTTGGAGAGGGTGTATTAACTTTCCTAACAGAAGTACTAGAATCAACATCTGAAAGGAATAAATTGAGGCCAACTGACATCCCTGCTTTTCACCTTTATTGGTGGGGAAAACCAAAGCATAATCCCCTGATCTTGTATATCGGACAGACGCTGAGATGTCTGCATGTCACAGTTGGATAAGATGTAATAAAACATTAGAGACCCCAATAAAATGTAAATTACGCCACACTATGTTTCCATCAATCAAATCCTACAAATCTGAAAAAAGCCCAGAATAATCACTGTATTTCTGCATGATGGTGCTCAGAGTGAAGCAGTGGTCCACTGTACTAACCCCTTCCCTGAAACTTGCTTGGAAGGGCTTCAAGATATGGTTACTTTGAGTCCCCTCCTCCAGTCTGAGCAACAAACATTTGGAGAAAATCCTACTCGCAAGGTCCAGTAAGGACATTGGCCTATAAGAATGGGGAGCTGGTGGTCCAAAGACTACTTGTCCAAGGAGATTGCATAATGCCGGGCTTTACACAGCTAAGGACACATGCACACATTGGCATGCATTGGGGGTGTTAGAAAACCCCTCAAAGGAAAACACTGAGGCAGGTCTGTCTTCAACTTGGAACTTCATTAACTACCCATAACATCTTCCTCCTCCATGCTCCTCCCCTTCTGTTCCCGCGTCCCTCTTACACACTGGTCCCTCCGTAAAAGGGCCAGTGATACACAACAGCATGATCCATACATGTCACGGGAAGAAGCTACACTGTGTAGCTGAAGCCCTGCTTATATCAATGAATGGGTAACAACATTTATTAACTGCTCTCTGCCACTATGCAGTAGTCTGCTGGTGCGCGCTCCGCCTGGCACCGTACTGCAAGAGCAAACAGGATTCAAAGGCAAGGAGGATGCTTTTGGATTTCCCAAAACAGAGTATCCTATCCGTGTGACCCTTGATTGTCTGTCCTCCTGTTTGGTAAACCGTGCTCTTTGATAAGTAGTTATTGCTTCAAAGTACCCTGTCATTTTTGTATTTCTCTGCCTACAATAATGGCAACACGTTAAACTGTTCCTTTGCTTCCTCTTGTGTCACCAGTTATCTTTCACTGGCAATTAATCTACGCTCCATAAAACAATCAAATCCCCATTCTCTAAGCCATGTAGCCCTCCCTTTTGTTGTTAAACGCTATACAATAAGTGTAATAGCATTGCTTCAAGTAGCAAATATGGCTTTCAGCCCCACGTGTCGGAGGGTGGACATGACCGGTAACGGCTCAGCAGGCCAAGCGCGAGATCCTCGGCAATGGCAGTTGCCATAGGGAAATGGGACAAAGTTACTTTTCCATTTCTATGGTGGCGGCCGGGAGCTTGAGTATTGCCCCAGTGATTCCCCATTGCCAGGCGCCGGAAAAAAACAACTCCGGCAGCAGCCGTGCCGTTTTTTAGGGCACGGCTACCGCCAGAGTTATAATGAGGCCCAGTATCTTTCATGGTTTTGCAGTCCACAGTCCAGCTGCATTGAGTAGTACACCAAAATGGCTTCTGTCATCCTTTAGCATCATGATATTTAACCATCTCCATGGGACAATTAGTTAATCAGAAATGGATTGCTGCTATTCTCCCAGGGCTGGCTATCAACACTGTGGATTTCCAGGCATTGGCTTGGCTGGTTCGATGTTTACAGAAGTCCTACTAATCAATGATGTGTTTCCCATCCTTGTGAGAAGTGCATCATCTGTCGGTTTTCGCATGAGCATCTGTGAAGCGCATGCGCTCAGCACATCTCTCTTGTCTTCCTGCAGATGTTTCAGGTTTCCTCTATATACAGGAAGATCAGGAATGCCAAAATAAAGCTTAAGCGGGACATAGTGTATCTAGCAGAAATAGGCTTGCTCAGAATAGCATGTGAAAACCTAATCTCCACAATGTTTGAAAACGTTCGTTTGGTCTAGAAAACAGCTGTGCAGTTATTTCTATCACCAAATCTGGCTGAACGTCCGAAGTGACCCACAAAGCAAACGGTGCATCATGAGCTGCCTTTTGGCGAAGCTTGAGTATCCCAGACAACATAGACTTGTATTTTTCGACATTAGCACATTCGAAAAAAGGCATTATTATACTTTGCATGTACTCGTGGGACCTTCCTCACAGAGGGACATTTACAGAGTACAGAATAAATGTGTCAATCTTGCAACTGTTTTCTAATACGAAGTGGTAGGCATTTATCAAAACTTTGAAAATCAATCTCTCTGGCTACCCCTCTTTGCTCCTATTGAGGATTGCACATGTAACAGGGTACAGGAGAGGAAGGATGGAAAAGGTATCCAGGAAGTAAAGCGTTGTCTGTATAGGTAGGATTCTGCCCAGCTACTAGCTGGAGTGTTATGACGATTGGGAGGTATCTTTATTAGACGTTAAGAAAAACATGTATGTTGTACAACCTGGTTTCCGGTTAAGTTATGACAGTTAGGTTCCACTGTTCTAACCATGTTATAAACAAACACACTGTTTCTCATGCTGCTATTTATTTGTACGATATGGGAATGATATGGGCCTCATCACGAGTTTGGCCTCAGCCCTTAAATGCGACAGTAACGCTATTACAGCCACATTTAAGGGCTGGCCAAATCATGAGTTTGGCGGAAAGTTTGGAGTTTTACCTCCGGCTTTTTGCTGGAGGTAAAATACTCCACTTTCCTTCCGTTTTTCAGCACCATTGCAAGGTGCTAATTGTGCCAGCGTTAATAGCGCCGCCAACCCCATTGGGTCCATGGGAACTTACCGCTGCAACGCTATTTGGGATCCTGTGCTAATAGCGCTGGACTGAGTAGTGGTAACGCTATTTGTATTGGTGGTAAACGGCGATATTACCGCTGGGATACCGCCAATGTTCTGATAGAGCAGATATACTCCACTGGAGCCCTCTGAAGCCTTTTTAGTACCCACCCATAGCAGAATATATGTGAAATACATGTGGTTACTGCCAAGTGGTAAAGCATTCGAGTTTGAGCGAGAAGGTGTGGTGGTTGAGACTAAGCAGAGGGTTTAGCAGCTGAATTTGTGTGAGACTTTGCTAAAATCCTTTTAGGCCCTTCAGCAATGGTCCACTTGTCTACCCTTTTATTTATTTACCAGCTCTGCTTTGGCAGATCTTTGCAGGGTCTCCTCTCCGTACTATGGACCTGTGCATCAGTGGTCCACGGGTGCTATTGGGCCATTCCTTGGATCCAGTCAGACTGTTTATTGTTCCAAGCATCATTAGATGTTTGCTGCTGTATTAAGGGACTATCTGGACTATGCCTGTGCCACTCCTTTCAGGCAGGAAGTGACATGTGGCTTAGTTGGGTCTCGACAGGAGTTGGTGGAGAACGTCTGAGAGAGCAGAGGATGAGCGCAAGCGACTGGCATGCAGAAGCTATTTAAGAGAGAAGGTCTGTGGAGTATTTGTGAGTGAGTGGAGGGCGTGAGGAGTAGAGGTAGAGTAGGAGCAGCAGGGTGGTAGTGGTGGTGGAGGTGGTAGTATTTGTGGGAGTAGTAGGTTGTAATTGTAATTGGTTATTTATTACATGCTTAATACCCAGAGGTTTCTAAGAGCGTACCCGGGGATCGTACCTGTGCTGCTCTGCATCGTCTTGCTTTCAAGGTGAGCGCATTGCCCCTGAGCTATCCTCCCAGCCACTACCGACCCTAGGTTGGTGGTGGGAGTAGGAGATGGCAGTTGGTGGTAGTAGTGGATGGTACTAAGTATTAGTGAGTGGTAGTGGAGTAGGTAGTAGGGAGCATTGGTGAGTAGAAGAAGCAGAAGAGTATTAATAGAGGGCGATAGCACTGGTTAAGTACAGAGTATAAATAGTAGGGGCAATAGAATAATAAGTGTGACAGTGAGTGGAAGAATACGAGTAACAATCAGTGTATAGTGAGACAGAGATTTTAACAAGTAGAACAAGAGGCAAGGACGTAGGGTGAGAAGAAGGAGGGAGGAGAAGATAACAGAGGTAGAGCGGTAGTTGGAGGTACAAGAGATAGTAAGAACAGGAGTAAGAAAAGATGCAAGATCAAAGGGTGGAGGCGGAAAGGTGGAGTGAGAGATCAGAGGGACAGTGACGTTGTGGGAAAAGAACACCTGAAGAAAATAGTATAGTAAAGGGTCAGGTACGAGCTGGTGTGAGAGAAGTGAACGTGACACCGGACGGAAGAAGGCATCCCTAACTCCCTAAGACTACCAAGCGGGCTAGGTTAGGAAAAGCCTAGAAGGCCCCAGTCAGCCATCACTTAGGGACATCTCTAAATAGAATAAGTCAGAAAAAGGCAGCTAGAGGTCACAGATCAAATAGCCACTAAAACCCCAGTTAGGGATGCCTGGGTTAGGAAGGTGGGACAAGGCCGGGGTAGACAAGGTAGAGAGGGGGGCCTAGGGCCAAACCTCCCAAAAGAACCCAGTAGGCCCAAAAGACCAATTTTTAAGAATGTAAAACCTTTCCATCTGTAAGTCTTCAGTGAAGACCTTTGGACTTACTATACGAGTCACTGTGGTTCTTTGTGGCGGGCCACCCTGTCACAAGTGATGTCAGAAGTGGGACTCCCAACCACGAGAGAGAGGTCAACAAACACATCTAAAGAACAGACCTGCCCGGTGTCAGCAGAGGGATAACTGGAGAACAGCTTGACCATTGGATCCAGGTCATGGAGGAATTGGAAGAGGGGCTGGCAGCTTTCAAGGTTGAATTTAGAACCCCTAGCTTGCAAAGCAATGCTCCCAAATGACCAGAGTGAAAACATGTATTCCCTAGGAGCGGTCCCTACAACAGTACTGAGGCTGGAAGGGACTGTCCTAACTAACCTTTTTGGAGCCCTGCCAAAGGGTGAAAGAAGGGTAGGGAAAGCTGACCCTGACAAGTGGAAGGAAACTTTAAGCAAAGTTCAATTGAGATCACCTATGGATGAAGCAAGAGGTGCCCAGTTTACCCAGTGGAGTTCAGGAGAGCCTGTAGATCCAAAAGAATTTTCAACCACAGGTGGTGTACATGAGCAACCACCACTGACACTAGATTCAACCAGGACGAAGGATCTACTACGAGCCCTGGTGGAAGGGCAGCTCCAGATTGGTCAGCAATGTCAGGAGACTACAGAGGCCTTATAAGCAGTAATGGCTGAGAGACATGAACAACCAGCAGTTCCCCCAGTGTTCTCCAAAGGTTGGGCATGAGAGAAGATCCAGCAGCATTTTTTGTTAACTTCGAGAGGGTCACTGAGACTGCTGGTTCGCATCAAGGCCCCTGGACCGCTATATTGCTCCTTTGTTGACCGGCAAAGCCCAGCAAGATTTCCAGGCCTTCAATCCTGACGGACAAACCCCTTATGAAGATCTTAAGAGGGGAATCCTAGAAAGCATGGGACAAGATCGGGAGTACTACCAAATGCGCTTAAGGCATCTGCGCCTAAGACAATCGAAGACCCCAAGACAAATGAAACACCCGGTGTACGATCTGATAAACAAGTGGCTTGCCAATAAAAACCTAGACGAAGTGAAAGAAATGCTTATCCTGGAGCAGTTTGTTCATCCACTTGCTCCAATTCTTCAGAAAGTGGTATGGTAATTACATGAGCCCACTATGAAGGAGGCCATCCAAACTGCAAATGACCATCAATGAGCTATGTCCTTTCGAGGCCTAGGAACTGCTCCTAAGAAACTGATTGAAACTCGACTAGCACTTCGACCAAAGGAAGAAAACCCCTTCCTATGGAAATTGGCCACAGTCTTCCCAAGCTCACCCAGTGCCAGGCCGAAAATGTCAACAGCAATGGATACCCATCCTAAAGGAACTGCTAACACTGATGCACAGCCAGTGGCTTTCCCAGTTAGACCAAAACCGATCCGGTGCTACACCTGTGGACGAATTGACCACATAGCTTGCTTCTGTACCAAGAAACCCTGGGTGGAACCCATGGAGATCGGGATTCTGCAAGAGAGCCTCAGCCACGAGGCCGCTGGTGAAGAAGTCCCACTGATACCGTTGGACGAGCCTGACCCAAGTTTGTGGCCAATCTATTCCAGGAAAGACAAGAGGATCAGCCTGAGATAGACACCTGGGCTATCTATACCATAGGGGAAAGTACCACGCAATTCCATATCTTAGTATAGATCAGTGGATGTCAGGCCATTGCTCTTCTGGACTCAGGAAACAAGAAGATGGCAATTCGAGCTGATTTAATTTCCATGGAAGAACTGCAACCAAACTATGTTGCCTTATCTTTGTAATTTGAGATGTGGACGTATACCCCCAGGTTACAGTCAAGATCCATATTTTAGTGCAAATCCTTATGGTCCCAATGATAGTTATGCCGGGACTCCCAGAACAGGTCTTGATCAGGACAGACTTCACATTCTTCTCTGAGTACCTCCGTATCGGAAAGGAAATCCCTTTTCTCAGTGAACCAGGACATCCCCCATAGCCCAAGACTTTCCAAACCACAGCAAGGTAGCTGAAAAGCAGGGACAGGTAGCTCCCAATGCAATCTACAAAGCAAGGGTGGAGGTATGTGACAGGACCTGCTTCAGGCCCTGTCAAACGGGGGAGGGAGTCCACCACACCCCAACAACCCGACCAGTGCCAGTATGGAGGCAGGCACCCTCCCAGTCCCTCCTTACCTATGTGGCTCTGGTGCTGCAGAGCAAAACCAGAAAAGGAGACACCAGGAAAAGCAGAGTGCATCCTGCCATTGGGGGCAGAGAGCGGCACAACACTGCAATGGGATGTGCAGCACCAAGGGGTGCTGCGACACCCACAACACCGGGCGAAAATTAGAAGAATACTGCAGAAGCTACAGGTTGATGCAGCGTCCAGAAATGGAGCCTACACATCACCACTAAACCACCAGGGATTAATAGTTAAAAACCAGGGCCTAACAAACACCACTAAACCACCAGGGGAACCTATAATAGACAAAGCCCCCCATGGAGGCCTGTGGACATACCTGACTCCTGGGATCCATCATCAGCTCCAGGGCAGGAATACCGCGAGAATGGGGGTGGGACTTACTAGCCTATATAAAGCCTCTGGAAACCCCTCTCCATCACACCCCTCCAGGAAGATAAGTTATTGGATACGGTAAGTGACCAATCCTGGGAGGTGGCATAGTATTTAAGTGTGTGTGTGTGTGAATGGTTTAGTTGGGTTAATTGGGTGAGGACAGGAGTTGGTGGAGGATGTCTGAGAGACCAGAGGAGGTGCCAAAAAAACGCAGTGCAGAAGCTATTTAAGAGAGGGGTCTGTGGAGTATTTGTAAGAGAGTGGAGAGTGTGAGGAGTAGAGGTAGAGTAGGAGTAGCAAGGGGTAGTGGTGGCAAAGGTGGCAGAAGTTGTGGGAGTAGTAGAGTAGGAGGAAGCGGTTGGTGGTAGTAGTGGCTAGTACTGCATTTTAATGAGTAGTAGTGGAGTAGGTAGTAGGGAGCGTTAGGGAGTAGAAGAATCAGTAGAGCAGTAGTTGAGGGTGAGAGCATGGGTTAAGTATGGAGTAGAAATAGTAGGGATAACAGAATAGTGAGTGTGACAGTGAGTGGGAGAATAGGTGCAGCTATCAACGTAGATTGACACCAAGATTATAACAAGAAGAATAGCAAGAGGCAAGGAAGTAGTTTGAGAGGAAGGAGGGAGGAGAAGATAACAGAGGTAGAGGGGTAGTTGGAGGTACGAAATATATTAAGGATAGGAGTACAAGAAGAAGTAAGATGAAAGGGTAGGGGTGGAAAGGCAGAGTCAGAGAACAGAGGGACAGTAACCTGGTGGCAAGAGAATATCGGAATAGACCAGTATAGTGAAAGGTCAGGTATGAGCGGGTTTGAGAAAAGTGAATGTGACACCGGGAAGAAGAAGGCACCATCATTACCTCTCTAAGTCTGCTAATTAAGCTAGGTTAGGGAAAACCTAAAACACCCCTAGGGAGCCAGTCAGCCATGGCCTAGGGACATTCCTAAATAAAATAAGTCAGAAAAAGACAGAGAGAGGTCACTGATCATATAGCCACTAACATCCCTGTTAGGAACACCTGGGTTAGATAGGTGGGGACAAGGCTGAGATAGACAAAGTAGAGAGGGAGGGCCCTCGCGCCAAACCTCCCAAGTTAACCCGATAGGCCCAAAAGACACTTTTTAAGAATGTACAACCTATCAATCTGTAAGTTTTCAATAAAGACCCTTGGACATACTACCCAAATCAGCGTACTTCTTTCTGGCAGACCACCCCATCCCAACTGCCAAATCGTCCTGATACCCAGGCGTCAATTACCTTGTAATGGAGCTTATGCCCTGACAGAGCCAGAACAGAAACAACTTTGTAGATGAATATTTGTCTAATTGATTTATATGACCGTTCAAGTCTCCAGCAGCTTCCTCTCTCTTATTTAGGCTCCAAAAAAAGGAGCTTTACGTACATGCATAAACTACAGGGCCCTCACCAAGATAAAGAATAAAGAAAAAATAAATACAATTTCCATGATCCCAGTATTATTAGATCAAGTCTAGGAGGCTAAGATTTACACTAAGCTTGACTTAAGGGGAACATATGATCATGTCCATGCAAAGGCCGGCGATGAGGGGAAGATGGCCTTCGACGCCAAGTGCCGCTCTTTTGAATACTGAGTGAATCCTTTTGAACTGTGAAGCGCCCCATTGGCATTTCAGTATTTTACCATTTAATTGATTCATGAGTTGGTGGACATCTATGCCATTATATACATGAATTACATCTTGGTGTACTGCAAGATGTTTAAAGAACATGTACAAAATATAAGGACTTTTATCAACCAATTTAGCAAATACAGGATATTTGCTAAATTGGAGAAATGCACATTCAATGTCTAATGAATGGCGTTTCCCAATTTCATGCTTACCGCAGAAGGAATATTTTTTGACCCAAGAAATGTAGAATCAGTTAAAAAATCGTTTTCATCTGCATCATTGAAAATCATCCTGAGTTTCTTGGGGTTTGCACATTTTTATCTGTGTTTCATCCTATATTTCTCCTCAGTCATACGACCCATTACTGACCTCTTTAGGGAGGGCCAGAAATGTACATGGAGAGCAAGAAAGAGGGAGGCTTTCCAAGATTTAAAGGAACATTTCTCCACTGCACCCATTCTGTGAAATTCCAACCCAAATAGTCCATAGATTGTGGTGGCGGAGGCCTCAAGCCATGCTATGGAAACTATGCTTACACAACGGAACTCGCACACAACCAAGTTCATCCAGTGATTTATTGTTTGAGGACATGTACGACAGCAAAATGCAATGAGATGATCACAGAGAAAGAAATGCTTGCTATGGAATCCACTTTTAAGGAATGGAGACACTACCTCCTTGGAGCCAATCACACTGTCTGTGACTACACTCAATGATCACCATAGCCTACAATTCTTATTTTCAGCCAGAGCATTGACAGCTTGTCAACTGAGATGGATGTTATATGTTTCAGAATATGAATTTGCAATCACTTAAGCCCCAGAATCAAGGATAGAAAGGCTGATGCACCATCACATTTGGAGATAGATTCAGACGGCCAGACTGAAGAAAGACCACCCCAGCGAATTTTCCTCCTTCATGCTTTGTCGGGGCATTGTCAAACAAAAGTCTAGTTTTAGGAGACATTCATGAGCACTTTACTACACAGACTCTAGAACACTCGGTTGCACATCCTCATCAATCAAAGACAGATAGACTGCCTTTTTACAAAGGACTAACAAAAGTACTCGTTCTCTGAACGGGTTCTGTAGACAGATATGATAACACTGTCATTCATTGTTGAAAATGAATTATCCTGTAGGTCGTTGTTGCGCCTTACCCTGTCATGGTGGAGTTCGTTGCAGTGCATTGCAGTGTAAATATCTCAGAAATCTCTCATCCTAGGTCCTTGAAATGTATAGGACCACACATTTTTTTCCTTGTGTCATAGTCTGTTAAGAAAGAACATGTTTTCTTTCCCTTTCCAGTGAACATGGCTTGCGGCTTCATCAACAGGCACCACCTACCAAAGATCCTCTTGAAAAGTAATTTCACCTGATGTGGCAAACATTTTTATTTCCCTTCCCGGTGAACATGGTTTATGGCATTGTAAAGCTTGTTTGAAACAACATTTCTGTTTCCCTTCCCGGGGGAACATGGTTTAGGCTTTGTCGGCACGCACCATCAAGCAAAAAATGCTACTTGCCTTCACCTCCGCCTCTCAGGTCCATTTGCCTCTCATAGATTTTTTGTTCCTCTTCCCAGTGAACATGGGTTATGGCTTTGTTCGCAGGTCACAAACCCACAAAAAATGTTAACTTTTGCTGAAATCCGGGGACAGGGGTGGAGTGTCCAAATGTCATGTACCCAGTAATGTCTGGATCGTCCTTCCAGGTATCTAAGCAAAATGTGGAGCAGATTGGTGAAACAGTGTGGAATTTTATAAGGAACAATGTTTTGCTAAGCCAAACCCACACTTTTTGACTTTTGCTGAAATCTGGGGAAAGCAGTGCAGTGTCCAAATGTCATTTGGCCAGTAATGTCCACAGGGTCCTAAAAGGTAACTATGCAAAGTTTAGTGCAGATTGGTGAAATGGTGTGGAATTGTATAAGGAACAATGCTTCACTAAACCACAAACCCACAAACAAATATTAGCTTTTGCTGAAATCCGTGGAAAATGGTGGGGTGTCCAAAGGTCATGTAGCCAGTAATGCCTGCAGGGTCCTAACATGTAACTTTGCTAAATTTGGTTCAGGTTGGTGAAATGGTGTGCAATTGTATAAGGAACAATGCTTTGTGCCATAAACCCACTCCTAACTTTTGACATATATATATATATATATATATATATATTAAATGGCCACGTTAAGTGGCCATGTAGTTATGGTTAAGTTGCTGTTTCCATAGGAAGAGCACTTTTTGGGTGGCTTATAACTTTGCTCCCCCTGGACGAATCCTCACCAAACTTTGCAAAAGAAGTATGTGGCCCACTCTGAAGTTTGGTGAGGTTTGGTCCGGGGGGGCAAAGTTATAGGGGGGGTCCCAAAATTTATTTTTTTCCCATAGACATAATGGGAAAAAACTTTGCTCACGCCTACAGCCCAAACAGCAGGACTGATTTACACCAAATTTGCGGCAGGAGCGGCGGCTTGGTCCCGAAAGCATGCTTTTTTTTTTAATTTGGTGTTAATTCGTCCAGTAGTTTCTTTTTAAATGACCAAAATGTAAAGCAAAAAAATTAGTGATATCTATGTCCAGTCTGCGGACTCACTTCCCTGTTCGGTCCGTGGACTGGCCTCTGATTGGCTGTGCTGCCGCGGACTGGCCTCTAATTGGCCGAAAAATGTACAGACTGTTGTGTAGTCCGCGAACACCGGGACGCGTCCACTGATTGGATGGTGAGAAAACGTGAAATGCGTCTGTTTTCTTGAAACGCCCCCCATCTTGGATTCGCAGACTTTTTTGGGGTCCGCGAACAGCGCAGAGAATTTCTTTTTTTTTAAAACAGCATTTCACTTTTCAAACTCAACAAACAATCTCTGGGTAGGTGGCGGGGAATAGGATGGGATGGGACATGGCCATAAAAAGCCAAAAAACTGGCTGTTTCACCCGCCGACAAAACCGCAAACACTCCAGATGTCCTGGGACAGTCCTTTGGTGTTCGCAAACACTGCAGATGCCCTGAGACAGTCCTGTGGTGTTCGTGAACACCCCAGATGTCCTAGGGCAGTCTTGTGGTGTTTGCGGACACCTCAGATGTCCTAGGACATCTGTACCTATTTCTGCATTACATAGTTGGGGAAAAGCAGTTTTTGGATGGCTTATAACTTTTGCGCCACTCAGTGAAACTGCATGTGATTTTGTAATTTTATTCTAGGACTAATCCTGAATGGTTTTGCAATGTTTTGTGGGATTCTGTCAAGATGGGGCAAAATTAGAGGGTGGGTCCCAAAATATTGTAAAGGCATATACATGTGGTGTCATTTGACGAATCTGCATAACATTTGGCAAAACGATTTTGGATCTAGATATAAATAGTTTTCTAAAGTTTGGTGGGATTTTCTCAAGAGGGGGCGAAATTAGAGGGGGGATCTCAACATTTTTAGATGGCTTATAACTTTGTTGCTATTTGACGAATGTGGACAAAAGTTTTGAGAAAGATTATAGACCAACCTTCAATGTTTGTGTAAAGACTGAATGGATTTTGTCAAGTGGGAACCAAGTTATATGACTATTGTATGTACATATATTTTGACACTTTTTAAAAAATAAAACATGGCCGGGTTTAGAGAAAACTTGTGAGCAGCATTGGCAAGGACATTAAAGCATGGTTTTGCAAATGTGGCCGTGTTTTATTTTTTGACAAGTGTAATAATGTAGGTACAAAAAATAGTCATATACCTTTGGTGACTGAGGTATAGCTTGTGGCCGTGGGAAGTTGCCAGATTGTCTGGGTCATGGCATAAGGTCATGATGCAGATATCTGGCTACTGGCCATGACCGCTAGGGTCGAAAAATGGTGTTAAAGTGGCTATGTCTACCTGTTACCGGCCATGTGGTAAAGTTATTCGAAGGTAGGATAGGTTTGAAAGGGAAAAAAAGTGCTTGTGGTAATATGTTCATAGGGTTTTGTAGGCTGCCATGGCAAGGGAAGAGGGGCTGTGTACGAAGCCCCGCCTTTTCTTTCCATGTTGGCTGTCTTGGAAAAGGATTTTCCTTCCTACAGCGGGACGCCGAAGGCGACCCGCTGTAGGAAGAATAATCCTTCCATCTTACAGGATAGAAGGAAGAAAAATCTATGTTTTAGCACCCTGGGTTCCCGCTTTGGGAACCAAGGGTGGTAATGGCCTTTATCCCCCATTTCAGGGGCTGCAATGGACGATAATGGTCTGTAGCCCTCCTTATGTATTTATTTATTTATAACGCACCAATGCCCGCAGACATAAGGCTGTGTGGTTACGGTATTTGTTAAAGAAGATGAGGTGGAAGAAGTTCTATTTTTTAACTGTGAAAGGTGGTTCCTAAAGGAACATTCATTTTATTGTTTTTGGATGGGAAATGAGGGAAGAGGCACCAAACACTAATATGGAGGGGCAGGTGGACAGAGGAAAATGTTGTGCGTGTGTTATTTCTAAGGTAGGGGGCAGTGTTTCTCATGCTCCTTGATTACAGCAGTTGTAGTGTCTCTTGGGGAGGAGGGATGGCATTAGCTGATTCCATTTTAAGAGAAATAGCAGTTTTGCTAAAAGTATGTACTGTGTACTAGAATGTTAATGGATGAGTAGGAATAGGTGTTGGAGATGTGCAAGGGAAATTTTTAAGTTGAAAGTTCCTAGATCAGTAGAAAAGGCAGTTCCGAACTGTCCGCGAAGGACGGACCTTATTGTGAAGTGCGGACGGGTTCTTGGAGACGTCATCATGCCGCGCGCTAGTGTATGATCATGTGGCACTGTCTGGAAGGTCCGCAATGAAGTCAGATGTTCGTAGACATCTACGGATGCAAAACTAGTTGAAATAGTTGAAGAAAGTGCATAGAAGTGTTATAAATTATTCTAGAAGGTGGGAAATGGCAGAGTTTTAAGGTGACACTTTGTAAATTGGACACAAATATTTTTATATTTGGTAAGTATGATATTGGTAAATTGTAGGAAAATAACATGCGCTAATAAAAACCTATGAAATTCAATGAAAAAACTTTGTTAAGGGGACGTTATGGTTAAGTTGCACTAATAAAAACCTATGAAATTCACTGAAAATACTTTGTGAAAGTGACGTTATGGTTAAGTTGCACTAATAAAAACCTATGAAATTCAATGAAAAAACTTTGTTAAAGGGATGTTATGGTTAAGCTGCGCTACTAAAAACCTATGAAATTCAGTGAAACAACTTTGTTAAAGGGACGTTATGGTTCCAAGTAAAACCGAAAACCCCTGAAATTCGCCAGTTATGGTAAGCTAAGCAACCATAACTCGCGTCACCACGGTGCACTGCTAAGACTAACACCCAGGACATCAAAGATGACATCACAAATGTCATTGATGACATCACTGATGACATCACGTGTCTGGCTCACTCTTTTTTCCTTTAGTGATATATCTAGGCCAGTAACAGTCAGGAACTAGAAATTCAAAAAGTACTATGTTTGTAGACTTATGCTTCAAATATGTTCTTACAGTAATTCACTTAGGGTCCACTCACAGCATATACAAAGGGGAAAACACAGACTTGGAAGAAAGCAATGCTTTCTATGTATAAAGATGATTAGTAAGGTTATCAACACTGTCTTATAGTTCTGTTGTTTTTTTATTACTGTACTTTCCCTGGATATGCTCATATTTGTACATTGCACTTACACTACTTTCCTTTGGGCCTAGTAACAATATGTGATAGTTATACATAGGGGAAGTAGTAGCTTTGAAGCAGAGCAATCGTTTATGTGCATGAAGATAATCAGTTAGGTTACTTCACTTTCCCTGTATATGCTCATATTTGTATGTGCAGTTGTCTGTTTGTGTTTTGTGTGCAGTAATGCAATAATGTAGTAAGTGGGTTTTATTAGGTACTTATTAAATGTTTCACAGTATGCAAAACTCTAACAAGAAAGCATTTATAATTTTAGTATTGAACATGGCAAGATTATTAATATTGCATCTCCATCATGTCTGCTGCACACTATGCCTATGTTACTACATATGTACCTTAGTATATTGGAAAACACTTAACATAATACAATGCTATTTGGATTAATTCATTGCTTAATGAACTACGTACCTCATGATATTTATTCCAATGATCCTTGGCACTACTTTTATTAACATTACAATAAGAATCCCACGTACAGACTTTTCATGAAAGGTAAATGCACATGTGATGTCATCAGTGATGTCATCAATGACATTTGTGATGTCATCTTTGATGTCCTGGGTGTTAGTCTTAGCAGTGCACCGTGGCACCGTGGCACCGTGCGCCTTACCATAACTGGCGAATTTCAGGGGTTTTTCGGTTTTACTTGGAACCATAACGTCCCTTTAACAATGTTTTTTCACTATATATATATATATATATATATATATATATATATATATATATATATAGAGAGAGAGAGAGAGAGAGAGAGAGAGAGAGAGAGAGACTCCTTTATTAACCAACAAAGAGACTGCAGCTCTGGGCTATCAATCAATTACATGACACAATACTGGCACCCTGGAATGAAAAAGACAACTGAATTAGTGCAATAATATTGCCCACATTAAAAAGCAAAAAGCAAACATGCCTATTTCAAACGGGTGCTATATGCACTTACTGTAAAGGAGCCATTGACATCCTCTGGGCCATTTGCAGCCATTGCCCATACCACCAGCACCATGGCACACTGTTTCATTGTATTTTATCACAGATTTGCTGAAGAACTAGGGAAACACTGTCATTCTTGTAGTCGTGGACCAACTCTCCAAGATGTCACATTTTGTTCCTCCCAACATCACCTGAATGAGTCCATATCTTTCTGTCCAGCATTGTGCGGCTGTATGGAGTACCATCAGTCATTGTCTCTGATCACTGAAGCCAATTGGTGTCTCACTCCTGAACTTCGTGCTGTTCCAACTTAGGGGGTTAAGTTAGAATCTCCAACGTATATCATCCACAAACTGATGGACAAACACAAAGAAATAACCAGCTCCCATAACAGTACCTGCATTTCTAACTGTTTAATGGAGATCAAGAATTAGCAAACCATTTATGGGCTGCCGAGTTTGCTTTTAATAATGCCACTGAAAAGTCCACAGGTCACTCGCCTTCTTTTGCTTTGTAGTTACTGCATCCACAGAATTCAACAAGTAGACCTTGTAATGTGCCTTCAGTAGAAGAACACAAGGCATTTCTCTGCTGCACCCTGAGTCAACTACTGTGAAACTTAAAATATGTATACAACACATACAAGAAACAGGCAGACAAGCATCACATACCCACTAAAGTAATATAACTTGGAGATAAGGCATGGCTTTCCACAACAAGCATAAAGTTGAAAGGGCACTGCAAATTCCAACCCTGAATGATTGGCACTTTCCCATTTAAGAAAGGGATAAGTCCTTAAGCCTTAAAATTATTTTTGCCACCCTCACTTCTACCCTCATGAGCGCCCCTTGTCTTCCTTCCAAATTTGAGATTAGGAAAGTCTTGGGCTCCAATACAGTAAGGGGTATTTTCGATTAGATTGGATGTATTGCGGCCCATTTTATATTCAAGCCTCACGACTTATTCAGTCATTCCAAGCACAAAATCCAGACAAGCACCGATCAGGACAGAATGAATTTCTGAGTAGGGAGAGACTGTCATGGCTGTACTGAGGATTTCTCCCACACACAGAAGGTCCACTCAACGCATGTACACATGCAGACCGCCCACTCTGGACCATTGTTTCAGGGGGACTTAAATTCAGGGGGACAGTAGGGGTGCACAGAAGGCAGAATACTGACTAGGGAACTCCTTCAGGAGCCCAGCTGCAGGACAAAAGCACCAGAGAGAGCACTTTAGGTGAGACCTCGGGGGATCTGTCGAGAGTACATAAATCTGCTACCTCGTAGAGATAAAATCTCATGAGATCTTGCCAGAACAAGAGCGATCTACTGTGATTTCCAGCGTGAGGCTATTTAAGGCTTCTGCTCACTGGTACCATGGTCTAGGACTTTTTTTGCTGCAATCTGCAGAGGTTGCGGAGCCATGCATCGTTGAACAGTAGACACGGACTTGCGGTTATAAAAAGAAGGCACAAGTAGCTTTGTTGGATTTGCACCCAGATGCCTCATGTACAAATAAACAAAATACAAATACAAATACAAATGTTTGCCAGGTGGAGATTATATCTGAATCTAGCAGGTAACTCCAATCTGCAGTTGTGACTGGGACATTGCTACTCTCCTAAGAAAAAGAAGACAAGAGCAAAGAAGAGGTTAGTCATTGGGTTGAACCAATACAGATTTGTAATGTTCAGAGATTTTTTGGGAATTTTGCCACAGAACTGTACAATGCCAAATAAAACGGCATCTGCCACACAGACTCCTGCAGTCCTACACGGTAGAGTGAATCTAACTACCACAGTGTTTCCACAGGTGGGAGCACTTAGGTTGTTGCTGATGAAGAACAGATTGTGTCTTGGATCAGCAAACCCTCAGAGGATTTTCCACCGTATTCAGCAGATACTATTCATTGTCGGAAAGGGGTCTGTCTCGGAGATGAAGAGAGGAGTGTCAGAGGGAGTGCTAATGAAGCTTGCCCTCTCTTTGTAACCAGGGAAATAACCAAGAGATTGCCCATCCCACAAAAGAGCAACTCCCATGGGACAGGCCATACCCTTGATAGCCACACAATTTTAATAAACTCTCCTAAGGACCATGGGTATCTGCCTCACTTTTGCAATGGCTTACTTCTTTTCTGACCCACAAATCCCTTTGCATTACCTTAAATGATTTTCCTGACTCTAAAAATACAGTTTGTTGTGAAGTCCCTCAAGGTTCCTCTCTCTCGCACCTCCTTAGTAACATCAAATTATGGATATGTCAGCTCACAACAGACTTATAATTATTCCTTCTTCTTACTATTTATGCCAGGTCATATTGCTAAAACTATCATTGGATCAACATTGGACTAAGGTAACTCTCTTCTATCTGGATGAACCAAGAATAACATTTCTTGACTTCACATTTTACATAACCAGGTGGCTCTGACTGTCATAAACACCCTCCTCCCCACTGCTCATATTAATGTTACCCTATTTGATATTTAATGGCCTCCATTACAAGGCAGACAGCATTACAAAATCCATTCAATTACTTGTAAATGTCTGCATGGGAATCCATCTTTAGTCTTAAACTTGCCAGTTACAGCTTATTGCCCCATTACAAATGTGAGGCCTACCAATCCCATTCCCTTGGTGGTTCCTCCATTTAATCTGAAATGTGTGGGTGGTATGTTATTCACGGTCCAGAGTGCCAATGTCTAGTACAGCATTCCCTTAAACTTGACATCACAGCCTCACTTCCAGCAGTTCAAGAAGCAGTTGGAAATCTACCTTGTCCAAAAGTATTTTACTTTTTAGTTCTACTGTGTGGGTTCCCATTGCAGTGTATCTTTTTATTTGTGTCCCTTCCTCTTGTTTTGAGTTTTAGTGCTCATTAGCCTTCAGTACTTTACAAATCCATAAAATCCTTATTCTCATTCCTGTGAACCAACCTATGGAATACTATACCCATACGACTCTGCATGGAGGAATACTACCTGGAATTCAGAAAAGCTCTCAAAACCTGACTGTTCACGAGACCACCTCAGACAAATTAGTACCTTCCGATGACCCGACAAATCAGGTCCTTGCAATGTACTAGACTGCATGAACATGCGTCACCATGCACTCAATGCTGGGGTCAATCAGGTTAGTCTCCCCCATTGTGTGCAAGGGCACCTGTACACTTGAAACTTGATTCAATGGGGCCAATTACTCCAACTCCTTCCCATCAAATTCCTGGAGCAACAACCCCTCCTGTATGCAAAACCGAGTTTGAGACCAGGCGCAACATAGCACAGATAGGGGCTCAACCCTTTCTGCCTCCACCGTGCATCCTCCACACCACAGGAACCTTATATATCTTTTCCACAGCCAAATAACCCTAAACTCCCTCAATCCAAACCTTACTTGGTCAGTCTAAGCCATCAACCACAGAGGCCGGATTCCTCAAAATCCTTCCTAACTACCGTCACCCAACAATCGTTATTAAAATGGAAGCATTAACAGAAAAAATCCTTATTGCTATGACGCATACTAACACTACAGTAAGTTGACTTTTTTGCCTGATGGCAGACGGAAACCCAGACCAGGTGGGCCTAGTTTATAAAGTCAGAACAACAAGGCTCCTCCAGAGAAAACCTAACCACCCCCCCACTATCATACTCATCTTTCAATCTATTGTGACCTCTATAGTGTAAGCACAGATCCTATGCACACTGCAGTCTCATGACTTGTAGCACCAGCAGCACCACAGTAAACAGCATGGAGCCACTTAGAAGTCACTGCCCAACCAGTAACATCTTTATCCTTATTGCATGCTCTCCTCCTATCAAACCAGTACCTATCCCGTATCCCAGCGCTGGCAACTGTTGATGCTGATAATATTGTATGTATTCTTGTGAGCACTGAGTGTGCAGTGTCACTGAGCTGGCAGCACCAAAGGCATTCTTGTTGATAGGTTGTGCTGATCCCGCAATGAACCATGGTTGGTTGTCAAAGATCACATGAGACCAGAAGGCTGTGCGCCTGTGAAATTGGCCACTCTTCAGGACTTAGTCACTCTCAGTGATGTATAATAATAACACGCAACACATGAAGGTGAGGCTCAGTCTCACTCGAGAGCAAGAATAGATGCCACGTGGGAATCAGTTACCAGGAAATGACACATGATGTAAGATGGAGAGATCTGCTGCAGACGGACACTGTGTATCATGGTTAGGACAAACAAAAATGTACAAGTCAGAAATGCTGTTGTTATCATGCCCCTCAAGCTCAAAGAATGTTCTGTTAAGAGGTGCATTGTTTTAATGAAACTGACTAAATATATCTTGCTGTTTTATGTAGAATTCTCATTGTGCAAAACCCCATAAAACCCTGCAGAATCCAATATCAGGTGCCATTTTCTTTGGATGGGGATACTCTGCCGAGGTCCCTGTTTGTTTCTCTACATCTGTAAACAGAAGAACGGACTGTTGTTGCTGCTATTTGCTATTGGGTTTGGATTGTTTTTATCTTTCGCCCTCATAATAGATATCGGCTTCTCCTCACTTGAAAAGCATGCACCTAACTGTAACTGACACAAAAACCACATAGAATCATACCAACACACGCATAACTCAGTTACTTCTGGTGTGCACCTATCAAAATCTCATGTTTTACATCTGCAGCCCCTGCTATGCCCCCACCCCACTCCTTTATTCCAGATCCATGTGTCAGGAGGCTGCCAAAGTGGCAGGTGTATCATGCAAGACAGCTGTGCATTGCATTACTTAAATGCACCCAGCAAAATAAACTGCACTGATCTGAAGGATGTTTTAATCGGGCAACATCTAATTCAGAGGAAATGTCCACCTACTCCAAACAAGACATGCAGAATTTCTGTTTATTTAAAAAAAGTTATTTTTATGAATCTAGGACGCTCAATTTAACAGTATGCTTTCCTTATACCCTCTCTCTCCTTTCAGGACAAAAACACACAGGGTTTCATTAACAAAATAGAAATAATTGAATCAGTTTAAAATTAAACAAGTTATACTTCTATGAAATTCTAATGTATGGTATGGTATGGTATTGTTTATTTATATAGCACCTACACAAAGGCAAGTATTTCAAAGCGCTCAAGGAGGGTGGGGCTCAGAGGCCTTGAAATTGTGAGACGATAATAGTCTGCAAGGCAGAGTAAGTGCATAAAAAATACATTTAACAGTTTGGGAGACAGCAAATAGGCCTGACGGCAATTCTGCAGTTTTAACAGTGCAATTTAGGGGTGAAGACAAAGGGAGAACAGGCATACAATCGTCTAACTGCATTTTAGGGCATGGTGCATAATGATCATACAAGTGCACAGAAGTTTGCACGGACGGGGCGGATCAAGTGCACCCGATCGTTTGAGACTGGGGTAAGTGCAGAGAGAGAGAGACACTCTCTTGGATTAATTTCTAGGTGCATTGAGTGTGGGTGGGGTGTAGGACCCTGGGGCAAGTGCGAGAGTGGACTGGAGGGGTTACCAGGGACCAGTGAGACTCTGAGGTACACCCGACGGCCAGTCAGCATGCTGTAAGGAAGAGGAGGGAGAGAAAATGTAACGATGATGGTTAATCAACGCATTATTCCCTCAGGGTTCAATGATACAGCTACAGAAATAGAGACTTTTGTAGTACACGTATCACCACTTATATGTTTTGTTCACCCTGGATGCACATGCACCATTGATTAAAAATACATGAGGATCCAGGATAAGATTTTCATTTGTTAAAAAAATGAATTAATTTAAAACATCCCTGCCTATTCCTCTCTCTCTACTTACCCTGTATTGCAAATGGATACCACCCTCCTTATTCAATAGGCATGTCAGCATTTCAACAGCATTCTAAAACCTCAATTGCAAAAAACGACTGGACTTTTGTGTATGTTAATGGAATGTAGAAGAGAAAATGACCTTTAACATGTATGCAAGCTAGATTCCCTTCACTGATGTTTCTGTTTAATTACCCTGTAAGAGTGTACCTTTCTCACCTTTAATGTGAAAATGGCAAGCAAGGAATCACCATCTCCCTTATATCTTAAGCAAATCAGAATTATTAACAGTATTCTGCATGACGGCATAACCGAGAAGTCGCTACACTTACTTTATTTATCTAGGTTTGCACCCAGTGAGATATCCAATGTTCCTCTGTGCTTGTACATTGCACAGAAGAGGAGTCACATGGATCTCCCTGTATACACACCTTGGGATGTTTTTCATTAAATCTATAATTCCAGAAGTACATATGCTTATGAAATGTTAACTCGTTTCCCAGGATGTACAGTCAATTTATATACCCTGCCCCTCAGTACCTAAAAATAACAGGGCCAGGATTTAGTCTAATTTCCTTTATAATATCACTCCCCTGAGGATTACTTCCCCTTCAGATCATACTCACCTATGAATTTCTTTGGGCTGTATCACAGATAGGTAGGCACCCTCTTAAGGACTGGTTCAATTCTCCCCCTCTAGGAACAGGTGGGCATCAGTCAGCAAGATTGCATCAACTCTCTTCCACAGCTTGTCTGCTGTTTTGTTCTACTGAAGAAGGCCTGGGAGTTTAACTCCTACACGGCCTCACTTACAAGACTCTGGTAATGATACCAAAATGGGTCCAAAAGAAGACCAATCTATTCCTTCCCTTTCCTGTTGTTATGAAATATCCTTTGTCTCCATCAGTCAGTGATTGAGCAAATTAGTGTGTCCCCTCGTGAATGTGTGTTGGACCTTTTATAAAACAAAAACCACTCCCTTTTGAGGTTTGTAAAATGTATTCCATCTAATTAGTCAATGTAGGTGATTCGACAATGTTCCAAAGGTGACATCATAGTAGACATACCCCTCTGTGGTCACTGGGCCTAGTAATGAAGGGGGCAGTCTTATGGGCATACCATCTCCACCCAGTTCCCGTCCCATTTGAGGTGGTGCCATAACAGAGATTTCTTGCATTAAACATTGTAACATTCTGAAATTGTATATTCTACATACATGACCACTTTACTATTTGACTCACCAGATTTCTTTTTCTGGAACAAATTAAATGATGCAATTGTTATCATGATAGACCAAATGGCTACAGACTTAAAGATTTTTCCATTTAGCTCACTTTTACATTTAGATACAAATTATTTTCCTATCTCAAAGTAACAGGCTCGTCACTGCGAACACTAGGGCATATATATCACTGATGTGTGCTGTTTCTATGCAACAGAATGCAGATTGGCCTAATTTGCATACTGAAAAGGACCTCACTCGATGTTTTATTTATATCACCTAATAGAGTATTTGAAGTTGAACATTGTACAAAAGAAATGATCACGCTATTAAATTGTGTTCAAGAATTATGAACGAAATAGTGAATCCCAATGTAATATTTAAAACACTTTTTTTCTGAACACAAAATATTACAGTAAATAACAGAGCATCTGTTTCCATTCATTCTTTAGCTGTTAATTCAGATCTACATGTATTCACGACTTCAGCCTGGCATTGGTACAGTCTTTTGAAGTTTCAAATTCCAGGGGATATTTATGACTCTAATTCTTGCCCCTCTTGGAACAGTTTCGGATCTGGCAGATTTGTGATAAGCAATTTGTTTTTTCACGTATCTTTTTCTTGCTTCAAGAATGCCTAGCAGATTGGAGAAAACAGATCCACTGTTCAAGCTGAATTTCTATTATCTTTAAAGAGGTTAGGCCCACTACACGCAGCCCATAAAATCACTACCTTAGAATTGATAGCATGTTTGACCAGCCGCTAACCTAGTTATGGCTTGGCTTCAAATGAAATCCAATTCCTTGAGAAAGCAAGGCATATCCGTTCTGTAGTTGTTCTGCTGGGCGGCTGGTGAATTTAGCAGAATACTAAATGTTAGAGTTCAGTCCTGGCTTCATTTGAATTTGGTCTCATTCACAATAGCCACTTTTAAATATACAGTGTCCTATTCCCCTAGATTTCACCTTTTCATAACACAGCATTTAATCAATTCTAATAGCTTATCAAACTCATACAGGAAATCCACATTTTTAACATCTGTAGGTTTCATAACCCTAAGTCCTCATTTCTGTAAAGGAAAATAGAACCAACAGCAGCAGAAAATGCAAATTAGTTTTTCTTTCTGTTACTTAAAATGAGTGTTCTTTTTATCCTCAGATTAAGCAGTTCCCCATTTTAATAAAAGTTGCAGAAGGCTTTCTTGTCCTTGGAATTGCTTATCTCAGGCTTTATGGGGTCATTATAGGTTTGGTGGTGTGGGAAAAGTGGAGGTATAAGTGGCGGTAATTCTGATACTGCCACTTTTCCTGCCAAGTCAAACCACAAGTTTGTCAGTGGGGGTCACTGGCTTACCTCGAGACTACAGCTGGAGGTAAAATAGGCCCCCAATGGCAAAATAATGCTGGTATTACGAGCATCAAATGAGGATTTACCACCCTTTCTGCCGCCTGTAATACCGGGATATCAGGCAGCAGAAACGCTATGTCAGCTTGCCGCCATCCCACCAGAATTACTGGCAGGATAACGTCAAACTTTTAATGACCATGTATATGTTGATCTGGGGGAACTTGAATATATTACACATTTTGCTTGCACATGTGTTTTCCAAATGCCGTGCCCAGGCAACAGTTGACATGTTTGTATTTAACATGGCACCTTGCTCCGCATCTTTTCTTTGAATAAGATTTCCCTACAGCCACCCGCTCCCTTTGTTCTTACTCCTTGCAGCAGCAAAAGGGGGAGAACAAGGGAGTTGATTCAACTTTTTCTTTTCCAGTTTAATCTTGAATGAGTCTTTTTCTACACCATCACTTTCCATTCTGGGAATGAGAGAGATCTTCCTTTCCAGCTGGACCATCTCCTCTCTCTGTTGTTTGTTTTCCCTTATTGGAATACCCTTCCACAGTCCTCAGGTCCTGGAATGAATTGTTCAATTAATGAACTACACAGAGGTGTAGAAAGGCTTGTTTAGTGACTTATAGAAACACAGTTTTACCAAAAACATACCTCATATCATGGATTTTTTACATTAACTTAATTAATTTAAAGGAGTATGTACATCCAGTGATTCTCTTGTACTCTAATTTGATTACTTACCTGTTAATTTTCCGTGTTACTTCTTTTCATTTTTCTGTTTTTCCGATTTCATTCTTCAGCACTTTTTTCACGCCTTACTTCTGATGGATCCTCAATCATTCTCAAAGCTGGCCGAGGGGGACATCTTTTCAATTGACATTTTTCTACAACCAGATCTCCTTTTGGGATTCAGATCTTATAGTCGACAGGAGATAATTTATCGGTAATTACAAAATCCTCTAACCAAGAAGGTAAAACTTCTTCATCTTGGCTTGGTTTCTCTGAAAATTATATAGTTAAACCCTGTCACATACTTCATACTCCAGTTTTGTTGTTTTGAAGTCCTAATATGTTTTCAATCCTTCAGCAGACTTCTCAGACTTCTCCAGATTGTACTGGGCATGTGCAAAAACATGCTCCTTCAAATTCTCAATTTATCTGTGGGTAGATGAGGCGTTTCTCAATGTCTGCTCCTGAGTTTGGTACAGCAGGGGTAATACACTTTTTTGCCCATTCAGTAATTCAAATGGAGACATCTTTGTGGCAGAAGAAGGGGTAGACCGAATGACCATCAAGATAAGCGACAATCAGATGGCCCAGAATCAACTACAAACTGCTTCAAAATACTTCCAATTATTTTATTGTACCTCTCCACACCCCCCGCTTGATGCTGGATAGTAGGCAATGTGGAGTTTTCTTTTCACTTCCTAAAATGTCCCACATCTTAGTCATATTAGTCATCACCTCACTGGTAAAATGAACTACCTCTATCAGACTCAACCCTTTGGGGAAGACCAAAATGAGAAAAGATGATGTTGATCATCAAAGTGGTGGATGTCTCTGTCTTATAATTTGGGACAGGAAGGCACTCCACTCTCTTTGTGAAGACGCATGGAAAAAAAGATTACTGATCCAATGAATTCAACTTGCAAATCAGACCATGGTAACGTTATTCCTCTTTTCTGTAAAGGAGCTCTGTGTGTGGGAGAACTCAGTTGAAACTGAGCACACATCATATATCTCTTTAGATATGTACTGAGGTCCTCTCCCACATGTGGCTATTAAGCAACTTCTCGCATTATCTTAAGATTCATTTGAAATCTCTTATGACCAGCAGTAACCATGTCATGGGCATGGTTCAGCATCAGAATTCAAAATGAGGTGGTACACACACTGGTGATACCTAGATTGGGGTTTCCTCGCCAACAACTTGAACCTGTCTTGAACCTTAAACATACTCTGAAGTTTCATCCAAATGTGATGGTCTTACTTTCCTTGATAGTCTGCTTCTGTCAGAGGAAATATGAATGGATATTCTAAGTATGTTTGATGTAAGTAACTGTATTTATTTAGCACATAATCAAGGGCCAAATGCACTGGGCACTGACAGCAACAAGTGAAATCACCTAAAAATACCACAGATCACAACAAAAAAGATTGCCCTCCAGCCCGTACCTTACGGAATCATGGAACTCTCAAAAGATTTTGAGAAGCTGATCACAAAATTAAGGAAGGAACATATTAATATGTTTAGAGCAAAGAATAGAGGAGCCAGATAGATGAACAGCCCGATGTATAATGCAGAGGACCTTAAATGAAATACACCTTCTCACTGGAAGCCAATGAAGCTTAGCCAGCAGCGCTGCTGGGTGAGAAAATCTAGGTGCATCAAGAGCTAAACATGCTGTAGAATTTTGCTAAATCTGGAGCCTTTGGACTAAGAAATCTGGTGGTCTGAGATTAATGCCATTAAAATAGCCAAACAGCCCAGGATAGAGGCAGTAACTACTGTGGAACGAAGTTTCAGTGGAATAAAAGGGCGGATCTTCCATACATTTTTAACGTTAAGAAAGCCAGAATTTCAAACTGATGCAATATGTGCCTCTCTCGATCCAGAAGGAAGAAGCTTAATCCCTAGGCCCTTGACAAATGTGCTAGATGCCGTACAAGGTCCCAAAGAATCTGGCCAAATGTCTGAGTGCCAAGAAGAATAAGAATTTGAAGAATCAACCATGAAAATCTCTGTTTTCTCCCCATTTCATCGGAACCAGTTCTTATACATCCATGCACCAATCTGTGATAAACAGTCTTTAAGTTTAGAGGGAGATTCAGAGAGTAACGGATTGAGCCAAAAAAACAATCGAATGTTATCGGTATAAGTGTAAACATTTATTCCATGAGAAGAAATGAGATCTGTCAAGGGACGTAAATAAATATTAAAATGGAGGGGGGATAAAAAAAGATCCCTGAGGAACACCACAGAAGACAGGGGATGGCGCTGACCAAAATGGAAATAAAGAAACAGTCTGTTTGCGATCTGGTAAAAAAGAAGAGAACCAAGCCAGAGCTGAGCCTGACATCCCAGTTTTTTCAAGACATCAAAGGAGAATCCTTTGATCATTAGTATCAAAGGCCATGGACAGATCCAGGAGAATCAAAGCTCCGACCTCACTGTGGTCCTGAGGTAATGCCAAATCATCAAGGATGGATACCATTACTGACTATGTAACCATCGAAGGCCCAAACTCTGCTTGATGAGACCATTTTCTTCAAGAAACCTTGAGAGTTGAGGAGTTAGTTCACTGTTAGTGCGAGTTTGTGATCTGTTCACTGCTGTGAATTAATTTCTCCCAGGAGGTGTTCCATTCTTATGAAGCCCCTCTCCCCTGTACAGCTCCTGTTTTGGACAATTGTTCAGGCAAGTAATTTCCAGTTTTATCAGGACCCTTTCTCTTGGAATGACTTTTGATATTTTTACAATAGATCTTCATTTATTCCAGATTTATTCCAAAGCTCCGACCTCACTGTGGTCCTGAGGTAATGCCAAATCATCAAGGATGGATACCATTACTGACTATGGAACCATCGAAAGCCCAAACTCTGCTTGATGAGACCATTTTCTTCAAGAACCCTTGAGAGTTGAGGAGTTACAATGACTTCCATATGTATCATGAGTACATGGAGAAGAGATATAGGATGGTAACTGGCAAGGGATGCTGAGTTCAGCTGTGGCTTTTTCAAGAGTGGAGAGACCCAGGCATGCTTCAAAGGGGCAGAAATAACTCCATTTGAAAAGGAATAATCAAGAGCTGCCATAAACAACGCAATGGTATCCATAGGTAGAGACTTAATAAGATGCAAAGGAATGGGGTCAGATGGAGATGCCGATTAAGTAAACAGTCTCATCTGTGACAGGCTCAAAATTAAAGGAAGAAGAGGAATCACTAGTAGTGTGTGCTTCTGAAGAAGAAATCAAAACAGGAGTGATCGACCCGGCTGATTCGATCATGCTCCTGATCTTTGCAATCTTATCGACAAAGAAAGAGCTGATTGGATCACAGGTTTCTTCAGAACGGGAGGAGACAATCAAAGGAGGAGGTGGTGCAGGGAGTGCCTTAACAACGTTGAACAGCTCTTGAGAGGAACAGGGAGCTGTAATGTTATGATCCACATAATGTGATTGGGCTAATTTAATAGACTTTTGATAGCCTAGGAGAGTCTTCTTATACTTAACCTTGGACTCGTAGTCAAAATCAATACAACATTTATGTTCCACTAATCGTGACGCCTACTTGAGCAGTATAAGGCTGGAAGAAAACCAGGGAGCTGATGGTTTAGGACGACCGATGCCCATCTTAACAGGAGCCAAACAGTTTGCTGTAGCAATCATAGCTTTAATCAAAGCTGTACAGGGATCAGAGTAATTTTTATCAGAAGCATTAAGTATGTTGGGTTTAAGGGATTCTGCTACTAAGTTTGTACAGAATTTCCCAGTAATTTCTCAATAATGGGATAATCCTTTTAATCAGTGATCAAGTCTGCATCAGGTGCCTCTTTACTCCAGTGAGCAACCGTAAGTTCACTGTTAGTGCGAGTTTGTGATCTGTTCACTGCTGTGAATTAATTTCTCCCAGGAGGTGTTCCATTCTTATGAAGCCCCTCTCCCCTGTACAGCTCCTGTTTTGGACAATTGTTCAGGCAAGTAATTTCCAGTTTTATCAGGACCCTTTATCTTGGAATGACTTTTGATATTTTTACAATAGATCTTCATTTATTCCAGATCCAAACATGTTACCAGATCATCAATAGTCTGGATCAATCTACCTTGTTTTAACGGTTTATTATCTACAAAAAGCATGCCTCTGTTTTTCCAATTAATCAGGTGTTCCACAAACCCATTTCGCACATAATCAGAATCCGTGATAATCGCCAGTTCTGTGAGTTGGTGGTTTACCGCAGTGAGGATGGCTTACATCATCTCTGCCACCTGACTACTTTGGGGACCTATTTTGCAACCAGCAGAGGGGTTGGCAAGGTCATTTACCCAAGTGTTCCCAACACCAGCAACACATTCTTCCTCACCATCTTTTGTAATATGGTAGGAAGAGACATCCACATAAATTGTGGGTATCCCCTGAAAAGTGTTTCCTTCATTCTCGGGAGCATACCTCAGCAACACAGGTTTGATCCCTGGGTCCACGCTTAGAATACACTGGGTATTAAGCGTGTTATAAATAACCTATCATATCATTTCATATACTTTGTGCGGAGCCCCAGATATGCTGCCACATTATTATTGGTGATTTGACTTTCATCTTTGAAACAATGGTCTTCAGCACAATCATGCAAGTCTGTCAATCCTTGAGCTAGAGGAATCTTCTTATTTTGGCTGTCCCTGACCACCATAGGAAAGCCCTGCATTGACAGAATCCAAGAAGTGATTCTTGAATTAGAGACATTCCAGACGCATATTCTATCACTATGTAGATATTGAAACAGTTGGTGGGAGGTCCCTAAAATGATGTGGTGCCCCTGGATAAACTATTGTTTTTCAACACCCACACCAATGCCAGAAGTCTTTTTTTCTCGCAATCATTGCATTTTTCTTCTATATAGGATAATATTTTGCTCATGTAGGAGATTGCCTTGTTGACTTTTCCATGTTTTGGTATAACACCACCGCCAAACAGGTATCTGAGAAACCAGGCTCTAAGAAAACCTCCTTTTTTTTGATAGGGTAAGCCAAACAAGAAGCTGTGACAAACTTATTTTCAACTGCTTCACTGCCTCAGAGTGTGCTTCACTCCACTCCCACTTTACCCCGACCTTCATTAAGTGGACCAAATGTTGAGAGATCTCTGCATAATCCTCAATGAATTTTTGACAATAATTAGTCACTCCAAAGAGGCTTTGCAACTCACGCAGAGTTGTGGGGTTCTGTACATTGAGTGATGCCTCAACCTTCTTTTTCTGGGGATTGAGACACTCAGCTGTAATTTCATGCCCCAGAAAGTTCACTTTGGTTTTGCACCATTGTGCTTTCTGGAAAGATAATTTCGCACCAGCTTTTTGCAATTGGGTAAGAACATATCTGATTTCTGCCAGATGTTCTTGCACAGTAATCAAGAGGTCATCCACGTAGGCCAGGTTTTCTCTTTAACTGAGAACAGGCATGGCCTTGTGAAGCATAATGCTGAATTAATTTCCTGAATTGATGTAGCTGAAGGGCGTACTGGTCCAAAAGTATATTGTTGTCCCCCCGCCGCAAGGTAAATGCAAGCTTATACTGATCTTCCTTATTCACATGTACTGTCCAGTAACCGTTTGTCAAGTAAAGGGTTGAGTACTTTTTTGATCCGTTGATCTGTGACTATACAAAATAAATTAATATAGATATAGGGAACATGGCACCTTGACGAATGGACCTGTTTATTCAACTCCCTCAGGTCAGCACAACGTCTCCATTGTCCATTGCGTTTTAGGATCCCCAGTACTGGATTGTGAAAGGTACTGTGAATATGAATTATGCCACAGGATTCCAAATGTCTGAGGTTTCATGGACTTAAGAGGGAACCTGTATTGTCTTACAAGCATGGGAGCCATTTCATAGTTCATTGGTATTGTTGTGGAATGGATAGTTGTATGCCCACAATCATAGGAGTAATATATAGAGATACCTTCCATCAAACTCAAAAAGATGTGTTGTTTGCATAATGTGACAGGTGGCCATGCCCCCTTTTGGTGGTCGAGGTCATACATCATTAGATCTGCCGCCTCTTCAAGGTCTTTTTTTTAAGGTTGTGCCACACCCATTATCAAGGTCATGCCATCCCGCACTATCAAGACCTCCTCCTCGTCCCCAAGGCTGGGGTAGGCAGGATAAAGGTGAGCAAAGACTGGCCAATCAGAAGCCGTGGTGGGAGACACGTCCAGGCTGGCAAAGTTGAGGAATCTGATAAGCGGGTAAGGTGGTGGATTAGTTGAATGGATAAATCAGTAGCATAACCTTTATGCATCAAGTTTTAAATAGAAATGTTTTTTAAAATGTTATTCAAAAAGGGTGATCACGGGAGGATCTCCAGATTGAGAAGTGTATTCACCAAGGGATATCAATAAAAGCATATAACGGAGCAGCTTATCATAGATGAAGGCAGTGCCAGTCATCTACCAGCTTAAGGTCTATAACAATGAGTCCTTAGAAAGTCTTTTTTATTCTGAAGAGTTGCAGAAAATAAAGACTAATCCGAAATAGAGTATATCATGTTGCAAAGATTGTAGCAACGAGGGGTGGCAGTTCTAAGAAGGAATATCTGATTAAATAGGATGGTTGGAATGCAACGTTTAATAGTGGGTTCTGGTTAGCTCCCTAAAGGATGAAAAGGCTCAGATTGCTGCAAGCGGGATAAGAAAAGAAAAATACTCTTTCTGTATCACTGTACCATCCAACGCATCTCCAGACAGTTTTCCAAGTGATAAGAGTCGTCATTACTATATTCTTGTACTTCTTAATTTAATTCAGGGGTCTTTGCATGGGTCAGAAAGGAAGCTTCCTCTACGGCTTGGCATATCTTTCCTTCCTAACCCCTTTTTCTTCTTCCACTAGGACACTGTTACTTGGATTGTTTGCTTCTCGTCAATGTCCCCCCGGGGCGCCTGACCCTGACATTTGGAAATTTTGGGGAACACTAGTAGTCTGAGGGTTCTCACATCAACATTTGTCCAATGTTCTCTGTAAATTGCTTGACCTGTCACTGCAGTTGAGAGATTTTTTCTCTTCCCTCAGAACCGTACAGCGGTCATACCTGTGTTGCCCTCTGGAAGGGTATCCATCCATTTTAGCAAAGCAACTTGAGTTGAAAGTTACCACTACATCCGTCAATTCTTAGTCTCCACTCCCCTTTATTCTGGCCTCTATTGTCCTGGAATCTACTAGGAGGAAACATTTTTGAAAATGTGTATTTTTGGAGGGGGTGTTGGATTCCTTTCTTGTGAGAACTTCTAATTAGGATTTCCCATGGGAACTGTCCCTTGATTTTGATTACCTCCCCCTTGCAGGCGGGTGTACTGTAGCCCATGACAGGCCTAGAACACATGTGCCATGGACGTTTGCATGTACAAGTGTCAGAAGGGTCAGTATTTTGAAACACCTGTTCAGTGTCACTAGATTGGGACTTGACAGAGAGCCTCCTTTGTCGGTCATTCTGTTTGGTTGTAGGGGAAGCAGATATCCTACTAGCTTGTGAAATCACCTATTCTAGACTTCGCAAATCTTCAAAGTCCATCACTAATTAGGTGACCATGTATTTTGGGAGTGCTTGGAAAAATGTTGTAATGAACTCCCTATGGTTGAATGATCCCCCTTTCCCTTTCCATTATCATTTTCTGCTAACGTGGGCTAATTGCTCTCACAAATCACAAATGCTGGCTTGATTAGCTTCCAGTGTTTTGCTATGGGACGTTAACAAGTCCTTCTTGTTTGCAATCCCTGCTGTAGACATTCATTCTCGCGCTGCCAATTTTGAATTACGCTAGACCTTTCCTGATTTTTGGCCTGCCAGTGCAGCTTTCATTTTTCAAAGTACTCTTTTTGTTGGACTGTCTGGGTCAGGCCAGCCTCTATTTGTTACAATTTGTTTTACAGATGCAAATTGTCATCTTTCACATCGGCTAATTCTTGGGGAGAGACTTAACTCAGAGACTTAACTCAGAGACTTAACTCAGGCCTTCATTTTCATTTGCCTGTTCTAGATTTTGTATCAGTTGCTGCTTTTCATGAGTTAGAGCATCACGCTCTTGTGCAAGCTGATCTCGCTGTCTTTTTGCAACACTTAAATTATGATTAAGTTGATCAAAATTAATTTTGGGGCTCAACTTTTTTGAGAATTAATGTACTATTTTCTTGTTTTTATTCTGCTAAATGTAGTTTTAGGGTCACAATGTTGTCTAACAACCATATCCTGAAGACTCATAAATGGTCTCATTTGGTTCTGCAACTCATCATGACAGTTGAAAGTCATATAGGGACTGATTTAGTTGGCCACTTTCATCTCGAATGTCAAATGTCTGCATCCACTCAGGCCATTCTAACATCTGTTGCTTCCCAAGGTTATGAGTGGCTGTCCAACCCCCTTTCAAATATATCTCTGAAAGAGCAAAGGACTTTGCCACAGGCTACGTGAGACATCTCTCTGCTTAAAATGTAACAACCTACCTCCAAAAATTCTCAATAAACAAAAATACAAACTTTCTTACTCCTATTTTACTACTGTCGCTCAATCACTTAAAATGTCAACCCTAATAATTTTCTATGTAACATTCTATACTTCTGGCCACACCTTACTATTTGCTTATGAGGCTGTGGTATCAATACCATATAATTCAATGCAACCCAAAGCTTCCACGCACATTTGTGGGCTCTGCACAATTTAAGTTAAAAAGGTCTATGTTGCAATGACACTAGTTATCCCAGAAATCAGATGTCATAGGGCCTCCAGTTTTGTAGGATGTTTTAATCAGGCGAAATCTAAATCAGGAGAATTTTCCAGTCACCCCAAACCAGGCATGCACAATTTTCCTTTATTTAAAAAAGTTCTTTTTATGAATCAGGGACCCCCAATTTCACAGTATGGATTCCTACAGCCTCCCTCCCATTTTGGGACATGAAACACACAGGGTTGCAGAGAAGGTCAGTTTATTAACAAAATAGAAATACTTGAATCAGTTTAAAGTTACAACAAGTTGCAATTCTAATGCAATGATGAAAATAATCAACACACTATTACCTCCGTTTTCAATTCTACAGTTATAGATATAGAGACTTTTGTAACACACAATTCACCACTTATATGTTTTATTTACTCTGGGAGTTTGTAGCATACAAATTACTACTTATATATTTTACCTGTTGTTTTATTGTAAAGCGCTTTGGGTTAAAGCGCTATATAAATTTAATAAACATAAACATATTTTGTTTATCACTGGGCCTGCACGAACAATTGACTAAAAATGCATGAGGATCCAGGATAAGGAACAAATTAATATGATAGGTATGTCAGAATTTCAACAGCATTCCAAAAACTCAGTTGCAACACACTACTGGACATTTGTGTATGTAAATGGCTTGTGGAAGGGAGACAGGGACATTACTGCACACATTGGGGGAATGAACAAGTGTCCAATGTTTTTTAAAGGATGTGTTGAATATAACCTTTCCTAGGTCGCCTATTCAGGTTATTTTGCTGTCAGAGAAAGGCAGGTGTGAGATTGTTTGTACTCATAGGCGGTGTATTGATAGGGATTTAGTGGTGTTAGAAAAGCAAATATTGAGAATCTGGAAGACCACAAACAACTACGCCGGTGCAAGACTGGCTATCTGAATTACAGGTTCTGTCTAGTTATGAACACGTTATGCTTTTGAAACAAGACAGGGAAGATCTATATTTGGAGCTATGCATGTCTTTTAATGACTTGTATGGTTAGTATTAAGGTTTCATGTTATTTTGAGGGTGTGTAATAGGAAGAGGACACGTTGTATTTGGAGTGTGTGTTCATGCGTCTTTGTTGGTTCTGTCTTTTGTTCAATTTCGTTATGGGATTGTATTCTTAGGTATCTACTGATTAGGCTGGTGATATGTCATGGCATACTGCTAGAATGTTTCCTGGTACAGCGGGTTTGTTTATTTATTAAACAAAGTTCTGTTCTTGATTTGTTCCCACTTAACGAAGTGGTGTTGTTTTGTTTATTTGAAATGTGAAAATAAAAGGTTTTTTTTAAGTATTATACCAACTAGCCCATGACAGAATGTTCTATTTTTGAAAAATACTGTTTATGTGGTGTTGTTATTGTTGAAATCACGATATTTCTTGCTTGTCAGTCCCTTGCTCATTACCTCGAAAAATAGATTGGGTGCCTTGCAAAATGCTTCTTATTGGTTGGGGGGTTCTGAAGGAAGTGCTAATCATTGATTTTTTTAATAGTTGTTGAAAATACACTTTATGATATGATGAGTCATTTATAACACACCCATACACAAGTGTTTCTAGGCACGACAAGACAATGGGGAGAGAAGGGAGGACAAGATGAATGATCTTACTAAGCCTTGTGTCATTCAGATTGTCCAAGTGCGACAGTGCAAAAAGTGCGAGGGGAAGGAAAAGGGAGGGAAGTGCCAGGGGAGAGGGAACGGGGAAGTGCAGTCAGGGCAGCATTGCTTTGAGTGAGTGCAGCCAGGGCAGCGCAACACTGGGTAAGTGCAAGGGGGCGGTAGAGGTTACAGTTACAGTCCCTAGGTGTGCAGTAGGCCCAGAGGCAGTGCACGGGAGACTGAACATGGAGGAGCGGTTCCATCCATGTAACAATGTACCCTCAAAAATAACGCCAGGCAAAGAAATCGCCAAAGAATTGCCACTTTTTGCAGGGACATTTTTAGATGGAACATGCGGGGGACACCCCCACAACCCCCAAACTATTTTTTTTCAAGGGGTGCAGGGAACACCCCTGCAACACCCGCTCCCCCTGTCCCTATATATATGGTCACCTATATAATGTCACAACAACCTTTTCCCGGTGACATTATATATGGCGACCATATATATAGGGATATTATTACCTGATACCGGAAGAGCCTGGAACCCAGAGAGACTCTGGGGTCAGCCAGGCAATTAGTCAGTGCAGCAGACAGGTAGGTTAGCAGGGGAGAGAGAAAGAAAGCAGAGGAGAAACGTAGGGTCTTTAGCAGCTTCCAGAACTTCAAGTGGTCTGGCTCAAGTTTGAGAGCGGCAGGGAGGCCATTCCAGAGGAAGGCACCTGCAGAGGAGAGAGATCTACACCCCCCCCCCACTCTTTGCCTGGAGAAGTGACTGGCCCCTCAGAGAGTTGGAGGTAGCTAAGAGAAGGGTTTGAGAAGGAAGGTATTTTGGAGGAGAGAGTTGGATGCAGTGCAGGCCACAGCCCCAGAAAGCCTTGTGGACGATGCAGAGGGTCTTGAACTTGATCCTTGCAGTCACCAGGAGCCAGTGGAGAGATTTCAGGGCTGGAGAGATATGGTCCCTGGACTTGAGGCCAAGGATAAGTCTTGCAGTTCTGTTCTGGATTAGTTGCAGAGGGCGGAGAGTAGCGGAAGGCAGATTGAGGAAGAGGCTGTTGCAGTAGTCCAGCCTAGAGAAAAAAAAACACAACTGAGGAAGTGCAGCTGGTAGTGGGCCTTCTTGGTAAGTGATGTGAAGAGAGGAGGGAGTGGAAGCGGAGATGACACCAAGGTCTTTTGCCTCACAGGAAGGTGGAGGAAGAGGACCCCAGGAGGGCCACCAGAGAGCGGGAAAGCAGGAGCAGGGGTCCCAATGCAAAGGATCTCCGTCTTAATGGCATTGAGGCAGAGATTGTTGGAGGCGCACCAAACCTGAATCACGGATAGACAGTCAACAATGAGCAAGGGCGTAGAGGAGGCTGAGGGGAGGATTAAAGTGAGCTGAGTGTCATCCGCATAATACTGAAAGTTAGAGGAGAAGGTAGAGATCAGGTGGGCCAAAGGGGCCAAGTAGTAATTGAAGAGGTTAGAGGCCTGGGGGACACATGTGGAGAGAGAGGTGGTGGAGAGAAAGGACCCAAGTTGGACCAGGGAGGGTCGGTCCAGAAGGAAGGCGGTCAACCACTCCAGGTCCTGATCAGTGATACCCAGGTTCTCACAGAGTCGATTGATCAGGATGGCGTGAATGTGTCGAAAGCAGAGGAAAGGTCAAGGGGGATGAGGACAGAGGTAGGCTAGAATCAAGGTTAGAGAGCAGATATTCACAGGTGTTCAGGCGAGCATTTTCTGTGAGTCTGGCTGGTAACAAGGAACTATTGTGCTTTATGTAAGGTTGTGTGTTAGTTTATATGGCACAAGCGAAAAGTACCAGTTCTCCAAACGGATTCCGTGGAGAGACATGACAACATTCTTATCAATTGTTGAAAATCAATGATCCTGTAGGTCGCTGTTCCGATTCACTTATCGCTTGATGTGCTTTGAATTCTGAAGTGAACTGCACTGAGAATGAACTTCAGGAAGGAACATATTAATATGTTTAGAGCAAAGAATAGAGGAGCCAGATAGATGAACAGCCCGATGTATAATGCAGAGGACCTTAAATGAAATACACCTTCTCACTGGAAGCCAATGAAGCTTAGCCAGCAACGTTGCTGGGTGAGAAAATCTAGGTGCATCAAGAGCTAAACATGCTGTAGAATTTTGCTAAATCTGGAGCCTTTGGACTAAGAAATCTGGTGGTCTAAGATTAATGCCATTAAAATAGCCAAACAGCCCATGATAGAGGCAGTAACTACTGTGGAACGAAGTTTCAGTGGAATAAAAGGGAGGATCTTCCATACAGTTTTAAGTTTAAGAAAGCCAGAATTTCAAACTGATGCAATATGTGCCTCTCTCGATCCAGAAGGAAGAAGCTTAATCCCTAGGCCCTTGACAAATGTGCTAGATGCCGTACAAGGTCCCAAAGAATCTGGCCAAATGTCTGAGTGCCAAGAAGAATAAGAATTTGAAGAATCAACCATGAAAATCTCTGTTTTCTCCCCATTTCATCGGAACCAGTTCTTATGCATCCATGCACCAATCTGTGATAAACAGTCTTTAAGTTTAGAGGGAGATTCAGAGAGTAACGGATTGAGCCAAAAAAACAATCGAATGTTATCGTTATAAGTGTAAACATTTATTCCATGAGAAGAAATGAGATCTGTCAAGGGACGTAAATAAATATTAAAATGGAGGGGGGATAAAAAAGATCCCTGAGGAACACCACAGAAGACAGGGGACGGCGCTGAACAAAATGGAAATAAAGAAACAGTCTGTTTGCGATCTGGTAAAAAAGAAGAGAACCAAGCCAGAGCTGAGCCTGACATCCCAGTTTTTTCAAGACATCAAAGGAGAATCCTTTGATCATTAGTATCAAAGGTCATGGACAGATCCAGGAGAATCAAAGCTCCGACCTCACTGTGGTCTTGAGGTAATGCCAAATCATCAAGGATGGATACCATTACTGACTATGTAACCATCGAAGGCCCAAACTCTGCTTGATGAGACCATTTTCTTCAAGAAACCTTGAGAGTTGAGGAGTTAGTTCACTGTTAGTGCGAGTTTCTGATCTGTTCACTGCTGTGAATTAATTTCTCCCAGGAGGTGTTCCATTCTTATGAAGCCCCTCTCCCCTGTACAGCTCCTGTTTTGGACAATTGTTCAGGCAAGTATTTTCCAGTTTTATCAGGACCCTTTATCTTGGAATGACTTTTGATATTTTTACAATAGATCTTCATTTATTCCAGATTTATTCCAAAGCTCCGACCTCACTGTGGTCCTGAGGTAATGCCAAATCATCAAGGATGGATACCATTACTGACTATGGAACCATCGAAGGCCCAAACTCTGCTTGATGAGACCATTTTCTTCAAGAACCCTTGAGAGTTGAGGAGTTACAATGACTTCCATATGTATCATGAGTACATGGAGAAGAGATATAGGATGGTAACTGGCAAGGGATGCTGAGTTCAGCTGTGGCTTTTTCAAGAGTGTAGAGACCCAGGCATGCTTCAAAGGGGCAGGAATAACTCCATTTGAAAAGGAATAATCAAGAGCTGCCATAAACAACGCAATGGTATCCATAGGTAGAGACTTAATAAGATGCAAAGGAATGGGGTCAGATGGAGATGCCGATTAAGTAAACAGTCTCATCTGTGACAGGCTCAACATTAAAGGAAGAAGAGGAATCACTAGTAGTGTGTGCTTCTGAAGAAGAAATCAAAACAGGAGTGCTCGACCCGGCTGATTCGATCATGCTCCTGATCTTTGCAATCTTATCGAAAAAGAAAGAGCTGATTGGATCACAGGTTTCTTCAGAACGGGAGGAGACAATCAAAGGAGGAGGTGGTGCAGGGAGTGCCTTAACAACGTTGAACAGCTCTTGAGAGGAACAGGGAGCTGTAATGTTATGATCCACATAATGTGATTGGGCTAATTTAATAGACTTTTGATAGCCTAGGAGAGTCTTCTTATACTTAACATTGGACTCGTAGTCAAAATCAATACAACATTTATGTTCCACTCATTGTGACGCCTACTTGAGCAGTATAAGGCTGGAAGAAAACCAGGGAGCTGATGGTTTAGGACGACCGATGCCCATCTTAACAGGAGCCAAACAGTTTGCTGTTTGCTGTTTGCTTTAATCAAAGCTGTACAGGGATCAGAGTAATTTTTATCAGAAGCATTAAGTATGTTGGGTTTAAGGGATTCTGCTACTAAGTTTGTACACAATTTCCCAGTAATTTCTCAATAATGCGATACTCCATTTAATCAGTGATCAAGTCTGCATCAGGTGCCTCTTTACTCCAGTGAGCAACCGTAAGTTAACTGTTAGTGCGAGTTTGTGATCTGTTCACTGCTGTGAATTAATTTCTCCCAGGAGGTGTTCCATTCTTATGTGCCCCTCTCCCCTGTACAGCTCCTGTTTTGGACAATTGTGCAGGCAAGTAATTTCCAGTTTTATCAGGACCCTTTATCTTGGGATGACTTTTGATATTTTTACAATAGATCTTCATTTATTCCAGATCCAAACATGTTACCCGATCATCAATAGTCTGGATCAATCTACCTTGTTTTAACAGTTTATTATCTACAAAAAGCATGCCTCTGTTTTTCCAATTAATCAGGTGTTCCACAAACCCATTTCGCACATAATCAGAATCCGTGATAATCGCCAGTTCTGTGAGTTGGTGGTTTACCGCAGTGAGGATGGCTTACATCAGCTCTGCCACCTGATTACTTTGGGGACCTATTTTGCAACCAGCGGAGGGGTTGGCAAGGTCATTTACCCAAGTGTTCCCAACGCCAGCAACACATTCTTCCTCCCCATCTTTTGTAATATGGTAGGAAGAGACATCCACATAAATTGTGGGTATCCCCTGAAAAGTGTTTCCTTCATTCTCGGGAGCATAGCTCAGCAACACAGGTTTGATCCCTGGGTCCACACTTAGAATACACTGGGTATTAAGCGTGTTATAAATAACCTATCATATCATTTCATATACTTTGTGCGGGGCCCCAGATATGCTGCCACATTATTATTGGTGATTTGACTTTCATCTTTGAAACAATGGTCTTCAGCACAATCATGCAAGTCTGTCAATCCTTGAGCTAGAGGAATCTTCTTATTTTGGCTGTCCCTGACCACCATAGGAAAGCCCTGCATTGACAGAATCCAAGAAGTGATTCTTGAATTAGAGACATTCCAGATGCATATTCTATCACTATGTAGATATTGAAACAGTTGGTGGGAGGTCCCTAAAATGATGTGGTGTCCCTGGATAAACTATTGTTTTTCAACACCCACAACATTGCCAGAAGTCTTTTTTTCTCGAAATCATTGCATTTTTCTTCTATATAGGATAATATTTTGCTCATGTAGGAGATTGCCTTGTTGACTTTGCCATGTTTTGGTATAACACCACCGCCAAACAGGTATCTGAGAAACCAGGCTCTAAGAAAACCTCCTTTTTTTTGATAGGTAAGCCAAACAAGAAGCTGTGACAAAGTTATTTTCAACTGCTTCACTGCCTCAGAGTGTGCTTCACTCCACTCCCACTTTACCCCGACCTTCATTAAGTGGACCAAATGTTGAGAGATCTCTGCATAATCCTCAATGATTTTTTGACAATAATTAGTCACTCCAAAGAGGCTTTGCAACTCACGCAGAGTTGTGGGGTTCTGTAAATTGAGTGATGCCTCAACCTTCTTTTTCTGGGGATTGAGACACTCAGCTGTAATTTCATGCCCCAGAAAGTTCACTTTGGTTTTGCACCATTGTGCTTTCTGGAAAGTTAATTTCGCACCAGCTTTTTGCAATTGGGTAAGAACATATCTGATTTCTGCCAGATGTTCTTGCACAGTTATCAAGAGGTCATCCACGTAGGCCAGGTTTTCTCTTTAACTGAGAACAGGCATGGCCTTGTGAAGCATAATGTTGAATTAATTTCCTGAATTGATGTAGCTGAAGGGCGTACTGGTCCAAAAGTATATTGTTGTCCCCCCGCCGCAAGCTAAATGCAAGCGTATACTGATCTTCCTTATTCACATGTACTGTCCAGTAACCGTTTGTCAAGTAAAGGGTTGAGTACTTTTTTGATCCGTTGATCTGTGACTATACAAAATAAATTAATATAGATATAGGGAACATGGCACCTTGACGAATGGACCCGTTTATTCAACTCCCTCAGGTCAGCACAACGTCTCCATTGTCCATTGCGTTTTAGGATCCCCAGTACTGGATTGTGAAAGGTACTGTGAATATGAATTATGCCACAGGATTCCAAATGTCTGAGGTTCCATGGACTTAAGAGGGAACCTGTATTGTCTTACAAGCATGGGAGCCATTTCATAGTTCATTGGTATTGTTGTGGAATGGATAGTTGTATGCCCACAATCATAGGAGTAGTATATGGAGATACCTTCCATCAAACTCAAAATGATGTGTTGTTTGCATAATGTGACAGGTGGCCATGCCCCCTTTTGGTGGTCGAGGTCATACATCATTAGATCTGCCGCCTCTTCAAGGTCTTTTTTTTAAGGTTGTGCCACACCCATTATCAAGGTCATGCCATCCCCCACTATCAAGACCTCCTCCTCGTCCCCAAGGCTGGGGTAGGCAGGATAAAGGTGAGCAAAGACTGGCCAATCAGAAGCCGTGGTGGGAGACACGTCCAGGCTGGCAAAGTTGAGGAATCTGATAAGCGGGTAAGGTGGTGGATTAGTTGAATGGATAAATCAGTAGCATAACCTTTATGCATCAAGTTTTAAATAGAAATGTTTTTTAAAATGTTATTCAAAAAGGGTGATCACGGGGGGATCTCCAAATTGAGAGGTGTATTCACCAAGGGATATCAATAAAAGCATATAACGGAGCAGCTTATCATAGATGAAGGCAGTGCCAGTCATCTACCAGCTTAAGGTCTATAACAATGAGTCCTTAGAAAGTCTTTTTTATTCTGTAGAGTTGCAGAAAATAAAGACTAATCCGAAATAGAGTATATCATGTTGAAAAGATTGTAGCAACGAGGGGTGGAAGTTCTAAGAAGGAATATCTGATTAAATAGGATGGTTGGAATGCAACGTTTAATAGTGGGTTCTGGTTAGCTCCCTAAAGGATGAAAAGGCTCAGATTGCAGCAAGCAGGATAAGAAAAGAAAATTACTCTTTCTGTATCACTGTACCATCCAACGCATCTCCAGACATTTTTCCAAGTGATAAGAGTCGTCATTACTATATTCTTGTACTTCTTAATTTAATTCAGGGGTCTTTGCATGGGTCAGAAAGGAAGCTTCCTCTACGGCTTGGCATATCTTTCCTTCCTAACCCCTTTTTCTTCTTCCACTAGGACACTGTTACTTGGATTGTTTGCTTCTCGTCAATGTCCCCCCGGGGCACCTGACCCTGACATTTGGAAATTTAGGGGAACACTAGTAGTCTGAGGGTTCTCCCATCAACATTTTCCAATGTTCTCTGTAAATTGCTTGACCTGTCACTGCAGTTGAGAGATTTTTTCTCTTCCCTCATAACCGTACAGCGGTCATACTTGTATTGCCCTCTGGAAGGGTATCCATCCATTTTAGCAAAGCAACTTGAGTTGAAAGTTACCACTACATCCGTCAATTCTTAGTCTCCACTCCCCTTGATTCTGGCCTCTATTGTCCTGGAATCTAGTAGGAGGAAACATTTTTGAAAATGTGTATTTTTGGAGGGGGTGTTGGATTCCTTTCTTGTGAGAACTTCTAATTAGGATTTCCCATGGGAACTGTCCCTTGATTTTGATTACCTCCCTCTTGCAGGCGGATGTACTGTAGCCCATGACAGGCCTAGAACACATGTGCCATGGACGTTTGCATGTACAAGTGTCAGAAGGGTCGGTATTTTGGAACACCGGTTCAGTGTCACTAGATTGGGACTTGACAGAGAGCCTCCTTTGTCGGTCATTCTGTTTGGTTGTAGGGGAAGCAGATATCCTACTAGCTTGTGAAATCACCTATTCTAGACTTCGCAAATCTTCAAAGTCCCTCACTAATTAGGTGACCATGTATTTTGGGAGTGCGTGGAAAAATGTTGTAATGATCTCCCTACGGTTGAATGATCCCCCTTTCCCTTTCCATGGTCATTTTCTGCTAACGTGGGCTAATTGCTCTCTCAAATCACAAATGCTGGCTTGATTAGCTTCCAGCGTTTTGCTATGGGACGTTAACAAGTCCTTCTTGTTTGCAATCCCTGCTGTAGACATTCATTCTCGCGCTGCCAATTTTGAATTACGCTAGACCTTTCCTGATTTTTGGCCTGCCAGTGCAGCTTTCATTTTTCAAAGTACTCTTTTTGTTGGACTGTCTGGGTCAGGCCAGCCTCTATTTGTTACAATTCGTTTTACAATGCAAATTGTCATCTTTCACATCGGCTAATTCTTGGGGAGAGACTTAACTCAGAGACTTAACTCAGAGACTTAACTCAGGCCTTCATTTTCATTTGCCTGTTCTAGATTTTGTATCAGTTGCTGCTTTTCATGAGTTAGAGCATCACGCTCTTGTGCAAGCTGATCTCGCTGTCTTTTTGCAACACTTAAATTATGATTAAGTTGATCAAAATTAATTTTGGGGCTCAACTTTTTTGAGAATTAATGTACTATTGTCTTGTTTTTATTCTGCTAAATGTAGTTTTAGGGTCACAATGTTGTCTAACAACCATATCCTGAAGACTCATAAATGGTCTCATTTGGTTCTGCAACTCATCATGACAGTTGAAAGTCATATAGGGACTGATTTAGTTGGCCACTTCCATCTCGAATGTCAAATGTCTGCATCCACTCAGGCCATTCTAACATCTGTTGCTTCCCAAGGTTATGAGTGGCTGTCCAACCCCCTTTCAAATATATCTCTGAAAGAGCAAAGGACTTTGCCACAGGCTACGTGAGACATCTCTCTGCTTAAAATGTAACAACCTACCTCCAAAAATTCTCAATAAACAAAAATACAAACTTTCTTACTCCTATTTTACCACTGTCGCTCAATCACTTACAACTCAAAATGTCAACCCTAATAATTTTCTATGTAACATTCTCTACTTCTGGCCACACCTTACTATTTGCTTATGAGGCTGCGGTATCAATACCATATAATTCAATGCAACCCAAAGCTTCCACGCACATTTGTGGGCTCTGCACAATTTAAGTTAAAAAGGTCTATGTTGCAATGACACTAGTTATCCCAGAAATCAGATGTCATAGGGCCTCCAGTTTTGTAGGATGTTTTAATCAGACGAAATCTAAATCAGGAGAATTTTCCAGTCACCCCAAACCAGGCATGCACAATTTTCCTTTATTTAAAAAAGTTCTTTTTATGAATCAGGGACCCCCAATTTCACAGTATGGATTCCTACAGCCTCCCTCCCATTTTGGGACATGAAACACACAGGGTTGCACAGAAGGTCAGTTTATTAACAAAATATAAATACTTGAATCAGTTTAAAGTTAAAACAAGTTGCAATTCTAATGCAATGATGAAAATAATCAACACACTATTACCTCCGTTTTCAATTCTACAGTTATAGATATAGAGACTTTTGTAACACACAATTCACCACTTATATGTTTCATTTACCCTGGGAGTTTGTAGCATACAAATTACTACTTATATATTTTACCTGTTGTTTTATTGTAAAGCGCTTTGGGTTAAAGCACTATATAAATTTAATAAACATAAACATATTTTGTTTATCACTGGGCCTGCACGAACAATGGACTAAAAATGCATGAGGATCCAGGATAAGGAACAAATTAATATGATAGGTATGTCAGAATTTCAACAGCATTCCAAAAACTCAGTTGCAACACACTACTGGACATTTGTGTATGTAAATGGCTTGTGGAGGGGAGACAGGGACATTAACGCACACATTGGGGGAATGAACAAGTGTCCAATGTTTTTTAAAGGATGTGTTGAATATAACCTTTCCTAGGTCACCTATTCAGGTTATTTTGCTGTCAGAGAAAGGCAGGTGTGAGATTGTTTGTACTCATAGGCGGTGTATTGATAGGGATTTAGTGGTGTTAGAAAAGCAAATATTGAGAGTCTGCAAGACCACAAACAACTACGCCGGTGCAAGACTGGCTATCTGAATTACAGGTTCTGTCTAGTTATGAACACGTTATGCTTTTGAAACAAGACAGGGAAGATCTATATTTGGAGCTATGCATGTCTTTTAATGACTTGTATGGTTAGTATTAAGGTTTCCTGTTATTTTGAGGGTGTGTAATAGGAAGAGGACACATTGTATTTGGATTGTGTGTTTATGCGTCTTTGTTGGTTCTGTCTTTTGTTCAATTTCGTTATGGGATTGTATTCTTAGGTATCTACTGATTAGGCTGGTGATATGTCATGGCATACTGCTAGAATGTTTCCTGGCACAGCGGGTTTGTTTATTTATTAAACAAAGTTCTGTTCTTGATTTGTTCCCACTTAACGAAGTGGTGTTGTTTTGTTTATTTGAATGTGAAAATAAAAGGTTTTTTTTAAGTATTATACCAACTAGCCCATGACAGAATGTTCTATTTTTGAAAAATACTGTTTATGTGGTGTTGTTACTGTTGAAATCACAATATTTCTTGCTTGTCAGTCCCTTGCTCATTACCTCGAAAAATAGATTGGGGTGCCTTGCAAAATGCTTCTTATTGGTTGTGGGGTTCTGAAGGAAGTGCTAATCATTGATTTTTTTCATGGTTGTTGAAAATACACTTTATGATATGATGAGTCATTTATAACACACCCATACACAAGTGTTTCTAGGCACGACAAGACAATGGGGAGACAAGGGAGGACAAGATGAATGATCTTACTAAGCCTTGTGCCATTCAGATTGTGCAAGTGCGACAGTGCAAAAAGTGCAAGGGGAAGGAAAAGGGGGGGACGTGTCAGGGGAGAGGGAACGGGGAAGTGCAGTCAGGGCAGCATTGCTTTGAATGAGTGCAGCCAGGGCAGCGCAACACTGGGTAAGTGCAAGGGGGCGGTAGAGGTTACAGTTACAGTCCCTAGGTGTGCAGTAGGCCCAGAGGCAGTGCACGGGAGACTGAACATGGAGGAGCGGTTCCATCATGTAACAATGTACCCTCAAAAATAACGCCAGGCAAAGAAATTGCCAAAGAATTGCCACTTTTTGCAGGGACATTTTTAGATGGAACGTGCAGGGGACACCCCCACAACCCCCAAACTATTTTTTTTCAAGGGGTGCAGCGAACACCCCTGCAACACCCGCTCCCCCTGTCCCTATATATATGGTCACCTATATAATGTCACAACAACCTTTTCCCGGTGACATTATATATGGCGACCATATATATAGGGATATTATTCCCTGATACCGGAAGAGCGTGGAACCCAGAGAGACTCGGGTCAGCCAGGCAATTAGTCAGTGCAGCAGACAAGTAGGTTAGCAAGGGAGAAAGAAAGAAAGCAGAGGAGAAACGTAAGGTCTTTAGCAACTTCCAGAACATCAAGTGGTCCGGCTCAAGTTTGAGAGCGGCAGGGAGGCCATTCCAGAGGAAGGCACCTACAGAGGAGAGAGATCTACACCCCCCCCCACTCTTTGCCTGGAGAAGTGACTGGCCCCTCAGAGAGTTGGAGGTAGCTAAGAGAAGGGTTTGAGAAGGAAGGTATTTTGGAGGAGTGAGTTGGATGCAGTGCAGGCCACAGCCCCAGAAAGCCTTGTGGATGATGCAGAGGGTCTTGAACTTGATCCTTGCAGTCACCAGGAGCCAGTGGAGAGATTTCAGGGCTGGAGAGATATGGTCCCTGGACTTGAGGCCAAGGATAAGTCTTGCAGTTCTGTTCTGGATTAGTTGCAGAGGGCGGAGAGTAGCGGAAGGCAGATTGAGGAAGAGGCTGTTGCAGTGGTCCAGCCTAGAGAAAAAAAAACACAACTGAGGAAGTGCAGCTGGAAGTGGGCCTTCTTGGTAAGTGATGTGAGAAGAGGAGAGAGTGGAAGCGGAGATGACACCAAGGTCTTTTGCCTCACAGGAAGGTGGAGGAAGAGGACCCCAGGAGGGCCACCAGAGAGAGGGAAAGCAGGAGCAGGGGTCCCAATGCAAAGGATCTCCGTCTTAATGGCATTGAGGCAGAGATCGTTGGAGGCGCACCAAACCTGAATCACGGATGGACAGTCAACAATGAGCAAGGGCGTAGAGGAGGCTGAGGGGAGGATGAAAGTGAGCTGAGTGTCATCCGCATAATACTGAAAGTTAGAGGAGAAGGTAGAGATCAGGTGGGCCAAAGGGGCCAAGTAGTAATTGAAGAGGTTAGAGGCCTGGGGGACACATGTAGAGAGAGAGGTGGTGGAGAGAAAGGACCCAAGTTGGACCAGGGAGGGTCGATCCAGAAGGAAGGCGGTCAACCACTCCAGGTCCTGATCAGTGATACCCAGGTTCTCACAGAGTCGATTGATCAGGATGGCGTGAATGTGTCAAAAGCAGAGGAAAGGTCAAGAAGGATGAGGACAGAGGTAGGCTAGAATCAAGGTTAGAGAGCAGATATTCACAGGTGTTCAGGCGAGCAGTTTCTGTGAGTCTGGCTGGTAACAAGGAACTATTGTGCTTTATGTAAGGTTGTGTGTTAGTTTATATGGCACAAGCGAAAAGTACCAGTTCTCCAAACGGATTCTGTGGAGAGACATGACAACATTCTTATCAATTGTTGAAAATCAATGATCCTGTAGGTCGCTGTTCCGATTCACTTATCGCTTGATGTGCTTTGAATTCTGAAGTGAACTGCACTGAGAATGAACTTCAGGAAGGAACATATTAATATGTTTAGAGCAAAGAATAGAGGAGCCAGATAGATGAACAGCCGATGTATAATGCAGAGGACCTTAAATGAAATACACCTTCTCACTGGAAGCCAATGAAGCTTAGCCAGCAACGCTGCTGGGTGAGAAAATCTAGGTGCATCAAGAGCTAAACATGCTGTAGAATTTTGCTAAATCTGGAGCCTTTGGACTAAGAAATATGGTGGTCTAAGATTAATGCCATTAAAATAGCCAAACAGCCCATGATAGAGGCAGTAACTACTGTGGAACGAAGTTTCAGTGGAATAAAAGGGAGGATCTTCCATACATTTTTAAGTTTAAGAAAGCCAGAATTTCAAACTAATGCAATATGTGCCTCTCGCGATCCAGAAGGAAGAAGCTTAATCCCTAGGCCCTTGACAAATGTGCTAGATGCCGTACAAGGTCCCAAAGAATCTGGCCAAATGTCTGAGTGCCAAGAAGAATAAGAATTTGAAGAATCAACCATGAAAATCTCTGTTTTCTCCCCATTTCATCGGAACCAGTTCTTATACATCCATGCACCAATCTGTGATAAACAGTCTTTAGGTTTAGAGGGAGATTCAGAGAGTAACGGATTGAGCCAAAAAAACAATCGCATGTTATCGGTATAAGTGTAAACATTTATTCCATGAGAAGAAATGAGATCTGTCAAGGGACGTAAATAAATATTAAAATGGAGGGGGGATAAAAAAGATCCCTGAGGAACACCACAGAAGACAGGGGACGGCGCTGAACAAAATGGAAATAAAGAAACAGTCTGTTTGCGATCTGGTAAAAAAGAAAAGAACCAAGCCAAAGCTGAGCCTGACATCCCAGTTTTTTCAAGACATCAAAGGAGAATCCTTTGATCATTAGTATCAAAGGTCATGGACAGATCCAAGAGAACCAAAGCTCCGACCTCACTGTGGTCCTGAGGTAATGCCAAATCATCAAGGATGGATACCATTACTGACTATGTAACCATCGAAGGCCCAAACTCTGCTTGATGAGACCATTTTCTTCAAGAAACCTTGAGAGTTGAGGAGTTAGTTCACTGTTAGTGCGAGTTTGTGATCTGTTCACTGCTGTGAATTAATTTCTCCCAGGAGGTGTTCCATTCTTATGAAGCCCCTCTCCCCTGTACAGCTCCTGTTTTGGACAATTGTTCAGGCAAGTAATTTCCAGTTTTATCTTGGAATGACTTTTGATATTTTTACAATAGATCTTCATTTATTCCAGATTTATTCCAACTGTGGTCCTGAGGTAATGCCAAATCATCAAGGATGGATACCATTACTGACTATGGAACCATCGAAGGCCCAAACTCTGCTTGATGAGACCATTTTCTTCAAGAACCCTTGAGAGTTGAGGAGTTACAATGACTTCCATATGTATCATGAGTACATGGAGAAGAGATATAGGATGGTAACTGGCAAGGGATGCTGAGTTCAGCTGTGGCTTTTTCAAGAGTGGAGAGACACAGGCATGCTTCAAAGGGGCAGGAATAACTCCATTTGAAAAGGAATAATCAAGAGCTGCCATAAACAATGCAATGGTATCCATAGGTAGAGACTTAATAAGATGCAAAGGAATGGGGTCAGATGGAGATGCCGATTAAGTAAACAGTCTCATCTGTGACAGGCTCAAAATTAAAGGAAGAAGAGGAATCACTAGTAGTGTGTGCTTCTGAAGAAGAAATCAAAACAGGAGTGCTCGACCCGGCTGATTCGATCATGCTCCTGATCTTTGCAATCTTATCGACAAAGAAAGAGCTGATTGGATCACAGGTTTCTTCAGAACGGGAGGAGACAATCAAAGGAGGAGGTGGTGCAGGGAGTGCCTTAACAACGTTGAACAGCTCTTGAGAGGAACAGGGAGCTGTAATGTTATGATCCACATAATGTGATTGGGCTAATTTAATAGACTTTTGATAGCCTAGGAGAGTCTTATTATACTTAACCTTGGACTCGTAGTCAAAATCAATACAACATTTATGTTCCACTCATCGTGACGCCTACTTGAGCAGTATAAGGCTGCAAGAAAACCAGGGAGCTGATGGTTTAGGACGACCGATGCCCATCTTAACAGGAGCCAAACAGTTTGCTGTAACAATCATAGCTTTAATCAAAGCTGTAAAGGTATCAGAGTAATTTATATCAGAAGCATTAAGTATGTTGGGTTTAAGGGATTCTGCTACTAGGTTTGTACAGAATTTCCCAGTAATTTCTCAATAATGGGATACTCCTTTTAATCAGTGATCAAGTCTGCATCAGGTGCCTCTTTACTCCAGTGAGCAACCGTAAGTTCACTGTTAGTGCGAGTTTGTGATCTGTTCACTGCTGTGAATTAATTTCTCCCAGGAGGTGTTCCATTCTTATGAAGCCCCTCTCCCCTGTACAGCTCCTGTTTTGGACAATTGTTCAGGCAAGTAATTTCCAGTTTTATCAGGACCCTTTATCTTGGAATGACTTTTGATATTTTTACAATAGATCTTAATTTATTCCAGATCCAAACATGTTACCAGATCATCAATAGTCTGGATCAATCTACCTTGTTTTAACGGTTTATTATCTACAAAAAGCATGCCTCTGTTTTTCCAATTAATCAGGTGTTCCACAAACCCATTTCGCACATAATCAGAATCCGTGATAATCGCCAGTTCTGTGAGTTGGTGGTTTACCGCAGTGAGGATGGCTTACATCAGCTCTGCCACCTGACTACTTTGGGGACCTATTTTGCAACCAGCAGAGGGGTTGGCAAGGTCATTTACCCAAGTGTTCCCAACGCCAGCAACACATTCTTCCTCCCCATCTTTTGTAATATGGTAGGAAGAGACATCCACATAAATTGTGGGTATCCCCTGAAAAGTGTTTCCTTCATTCTCGGGAGCATAGCTCAGCAACACAGGTTTGATCCCTGGGTCCACGCTTAGAATACACTGGGTATTAAGCGTGTTATAAATAACCTATCATATCATTTCATATACTTTGTGCGGGGCCCCAGATAAGCTGCCACATTATTATTGGTGATTTGACTTTCATCTTTGAAAGAATGGTCTTCAGCGCAATCATGCAAGTCTGTCAATCCTTGAGCTAGAGGAATCTTCTTATTTTGGCTGTCCCTGACCACCATAGGAAAGCCCTGCATTGACAGAATCCAAGAAGTGATTCTTGAATTAGAGACATTCCAGACGCATATTCTATCACTATGTAGATATTGAAACAGTTGGTGGGAGGTCCCTAAAATGATGTGGTGCCCCTGGATAAACTATTGTTTTTCAACACCCACACCATTGCCAGAAGTCTTTTTTCTCGCAATCATTGCATTTTTCTTCTATATAGGATAATATTTTGCTCATTTAGGAGATTACCTTGTTGACTTTGCCATGTTTTGGTATAACACCACCGCCAAACAGGTATCTGAGAAACCAGGCTCTAAGAAAACCTCCTTTTTTTTGATAGGGTAAGCCAAACAAGAAGCTGTGACAAACTTATTTTCAACTGCTTCACTGCCTCAGAGTGTGCTTCACTCCACTCCCACTTTACCCCGACCTTCATTAAGTGGACCAAATGTTGAGAGATCTCTGCATAATCCTCAATGAATTTTTGACAATAATTAGTCACTCCAAAGAGGCTTTGCAACTCACGCAGAGTTGTGGGGTTCTGTAAATTAAGTGATGCCTCAACCTTCTTTTTCTGGGGATTGAGACACTCAGCTGTAATTTCATGCCCCAGAAAGTTCACTTTGGTTTTGCACCATTGTGCTTTCTGGAAAGATAATTTCGCACCAGCTTTTTGCAATTGTGTAAGAACATATCTGATTTCTGCCAGATGTTCTTGCACAGTTATCAAGAGGTCATCCACGTAGGCCAGGTTTTCTCTTTAACTGAGAACAGGCATGGCCTTGTGAAGCATAATGTTGAATTAATTTCCTGAATTGATGTAGCTGAAGGGCGTACTGGTCCAAAAGTATATTGTTGTCCCCCCGCTGCAAGCTAAATGCAAGCTTATACTGATCTTCCTTATTCACATGTACTGTCCAGTAACCGTTTGTCAAGTAAAGGGTTGAGTACTTTTTTGATCCGTTGATCTGTGACTATACAAAATAAATTAATATAGATATAGGGAACATGGCACCTTGACGAATGGACCTGTTTATTCAACTCCCTCAGGTCAGCACAACGTCTCCATTGTCCATTGCGTTTTAGGATCCCCAGTACTGGATTGTGAAAGGTACTGTGAATATGAATTATGCCACAGGATTCCACATTTCTGAGGTTCCATGGACTTAAGAGGGAACCTGTATTGTCTTACAAGTATGGGTGCCATTTCATAGTTCATTGGTATTGTTGTGGAATGGATAGTTGTATGCCCACAATCATAGGAGTAGTATATAGAGATACCTTCCATCAAACTCAAAAAGATGTGTTGTTTGCATAATGTGACAGGCGGCCATGCCCCCTTTTGGTGGTCGAGGTCATACATCATTAGATCTGCCGCCTCTTCAAGGTCTTTTTTTTAAGGTTGTGCCACACCCGTTATCAAGGTCATGCCATCCCCCACTATCAAGACCTCCTCCTCGTGCCCAAGGCTGGGGTAGGCAGGATAAAGGTGAGCAAAGACTGGCCAATCAGAAGCCGTGGTGGGAGACACGTCCAGGCTGGCAAAGTTGAGGAATCTGATAAGCGGGTAAGGTGGTGGATTAGTTGAATGGATAAATCAGTAGCATAACCTTTATGCATCAAGTTTTAAATAGAAATGTTTTTTAAAATGTTATTCAAAAAGGGTGATCACGGGAGGATCTCCAAATTGAGAGGTGTATTCACCAAGTGATATCAATAAAAGTTCTCCCATCAACATTTGTCCAATGTTCTCTGTAAATTGCTTGACCTGTCACTGCAGTTGAGAGATTTTTTCTCTTCCCTCAGAACCGTACAGCGGTCATACCTGTGTTGCCCTCTGGAAGGTATCCATCCATTTTAGCAAAGCAACTTGAGTTGAAAGTTACCACTACATCCGTCAATTCTTAGTCTCCACTCCCCTTTATTCTGGCCTCTATTGTCCTGGAATCTACTAGGAGGAAACATTTTTGAAAATGTGTATTTTTGGAGGGGGTGTTGGATTCCTTTCTTGTGAGAACTTCTAATTAGGATTTCCCATGGGAACTGTCCCTTGATTTTGATTACCTCCCCCTTGCAGGCGGGTGTACTGTAGCCCATGACAGGCCTAGAACACATGTGCCATGGACGTTTGCATGTACAAGTGTCAGAAGGGTCAGTATTTTGAAACACCTGTTCAGTGTCACTAGATTGGGACTTGACAGAGAGCCTCCTTTGTCGGTCATTCTGTTTGGTTGTAGGGGAAGCAGATATCCTACTAGCTTGTGAAATCACCTATTCTAGACTTCGCAAATCTTCAAAGTCCATCACTAATTAGGTGACCATGTATTTTGGGAGTGCTTGGAAAAATGTTGTAATGAACTCCCTATGGTTGAATGATCCCCCTTTCCCTTTCCATTATCATTTTCTGCTAACGTGGGCTAATTGCTCTCACAAATCACAAATGCTGGCTTGATTAGCTTCCAGTGTTTTGCTATGGGACGTTAACAAGTCCTTCTTGTTTGCAATCCCTGCTGTAGACATTCATTCTCGCGCTGCCAATTTTGAATTACGCTAGACCTTTCCTGATTTTTGGCCTGCCAGTGCAGCTTTCATTTTTCAAAGTACTCTTTTTGTTGGACTGTCTGGGTCAGGCCAGCCTCTATTTGTTACAATTTGTTTTACAGATGCAAATTGTCATCTTTCACATCGGCTAATTCTTGGGGAGAGACTTAACTCAGAGACTTAACTCAGAGACTTAACTCAGGCCTTCATTTTCATTTGCCTGTTCTAGATTTTGTATCAGTTGCTGCTTTTCATGAGTTAGAGCATCACGCTCTTGTGCAAGCTGATCTCGCTGTCTTTTTGCAACACTTAAATTATGATTAAGTTGATCAAAATTAATTTTGGGGCTCAACTTTTTTGAGAATTAATGTACTATTTTCTTGTTTTTATTCTGCTAAATGTAGTTTTAGGGTCACAATGTTGTCTAACAACCATATCCTGAAGACTCATAAATGGTCTCATTTGGTTCTGCAACTCATCATGACAGTTGAAAGTCATATAGGGACTGATTTAGTTGGCCACTTTCATCTCGAATGTCAAATGTCTGCATCCACTCAGGCCATTCTAACATCTGTTGCTTCCCAAGGTTATGAGTGGCTGTCCAACCCCCTTTCAAATATATCTCTGAAAGAGCAAAGGACTTTGCCACAGGCTACGTGAGACATCTCTCTGCTTAAAATGTAACAACCTACCTCCAAAAATTCTCAATAAACAAAAATACAAACTTTCTTACTCCTATTTTACTACTGTCGCTCAATCACTTAAAATGTCAACCCTAATAATTTTCTATGTAACATTCTATACTTCTGGCCACACCTTACTATTTGCTTATGAGGCTGTGGTATCAATACCATATAATTCAATGCAACCCAAAGCTTCCACGCACATTTGTGGGCTCTGCACAATTTAAGTTAAAAAGGTCTATGTTGCAATGACACTAGTTATCCCAGAAATCAGATGTCATAGGGCCTCCAGTTTTGTAGGATGTTTTAATCAGGCGAAATCTAAATCAGGAGAATTTTCCAGTCACCCCAAACCAGGCATGCACAATTTTCCTTTATTTAAAAAAGTTCTTTTTATGAATCAGGGACCCCCAATTTCACAGTATGGATTCCTACAGCCTCCCTCCCATTTTGGGACATGAAACACACAGGGTTGCAGAGAAGGTCAGTTTATTAACAAAATAGAAATACTTGAATCAGTTTAAAGTTACAACAAGTTGCAATTCTAATGCAATGATGAAAATAATCAACACACTATTACCTCCGTTTTCAATTCTACAGTTATAGATATAGAGACTTTTGTAACACACAATTCACCACTTATATGTTTTATTTACCCTGGGAGTTTGTAGCATACAAATTACTACTTATATATTTTACCTGTTGTTTTATTGTAAAGCGCTTTGGGTTAAATTTAATAAACATAAACATATTTTGTTTATCACTGGGCCTGCACGAACAATGGACTAAAATGCATGAGGATCCCGGATAAGGAACAAATTAATATGATAGGTATGTCAGAATTTCAACAGCATTCCAAAAACTCAGTTGCAACATACTACTGGACATTTGTGTATGTAAATGGCTTGTGGAAGGGAGACAGGGACATTACTGCACACATTGGGGGAATGAACAAGTGTCCAATGTTTTTTAAAGGATGTGTTGAATATAACCTTTCCCAGGTCGCCTATTCAGGTTATTTTGCTGTCAGAGAAAGGCAGGTGTGAGATTGTTTGTACTCATAGGCGGTGTATTGATAGGGATTTAGTGGTGTTAAAAAAGCAAATATTGAGAGTCTGGAAGACCACAAACCACTACGCCGGTGCAAGACTGGCTATCTGAATTACAGGTTCTGTCTAGTTATGAACAAGTTATGCTTTTGAAACAAGACAGGGAAGATCTATATTTGGAGCTATGCATGTCTTTTAATGACTTGTATGGTTAGTATTAAGGTTTCCTGTTATTTTGAGGGTGTGTAATAGGAAGAGGACACGTTGTATTTGGAGTGTGTGTTCATGCGTCTTTGTTGGTTCTGTCTTTTGTTCAATTTCGTTATGGGATTGTATTCTTAGGTATCTACTGATTAGGCTGGTGATATGTCATGGCATACTGCTAGAATGTTTCCTGGTACAGCGGGTTTGTTTATTTATTAAACAAAGTTCTGTTCTTGATTTGTTCCCACTTAACGAAGTGGTGTTGTTTTGTTTATTTGAAATGTGAAAATAAAAGGTTTTTTTTTAAGTATTATACCAACTAGCCCATGACAGAATGTTCTATTTTTGAAAAATACTGTTTATGTGGTGTTGTTATTGTTGAAATCACGATATTTCTTGCTTGTCAGTCCCTTGCTCATTACCTCGAAAAATAGATTGGGGTGCCTTGCAAAATGCTTCTTATTGGTTGGGGGGTTCTGAAGGAAGTGCTAATCTTTGATTTTTTTAATAGTTGTTGAAAATACACTTTATGATATGATGAGTCATTTATAACACACCCATACACAAGTGTTTCTAGGCACGACAAGACAATGGGGAGACAAGGGAGGACAAGTTGAATGATCTTACTAAGCCTTGTGTCATTCAGATTGTGCAAGTGCGACAGTGCAAAAAGTGCAAGGGGAAGGAAAAGGGGGGGAAGTGCCAGGGGAGAGGGAACGGGGAAGTGCAGTCAGGGCAGCATTGCTTTGAGTGAGTGCAGCCAGGGCAGCGCAACACTGGGTAAGTGTAAGGGGGCGGTAGAGGCTACAGTTACAGTCCCTAGGTGTGCAGTAGGCCCAGAGGCAGTGCACGGGAGACTGAACATGGAGGAGCGGTTCCATCCATGTAACAATGTACCCTCAAAAATAACACCAGGCAAAGAAATCGCCAAAGAATTGCCACTTTTTGCAGGGACATTTTTAGATGGAACATGCGGGGGACACCCCCACAACCCCTAAACTTTTTTTATTCAAGGGGTGCAGCGAACACCCCTGCAACACCCGCTCCCCCTGTCCCTATATATATGGTCACCTATATAATGTCACAACAACCTTTTCCCGGTGACATTATATATGGCGACCATATATATAGGGATATTATTACCTGATACCGGAAGAGCCTGGGACCCAGAGAGACTCTGGGGTCAGCCAGGCAATTAGTCAGTGCAGCAGACAGGTAGGTTAGCAGGGGAGAGAGAGAGAAAGCAGAGGAGAAACGTAGGGTCGTTAGCAGCTTCCAGAACTTCAAGTGGTCCGGCTCAAGTTTGAGAGCGGCAGGGAGGCCATTCCAGAGGAAGGCACCTGCAGAGGAGAGAGATCTACACCCCCCCCCCACTCTTTGCCTGGAGAAGTGACTGGCCCCTCAGAGAGTTGGAGGTAGCTAAGAGAAGGGTTTGAGAAGGAAGGTATTTTGGAGGAGAGAGTTGGATGCAGTGCAGGCCACAGCCCCAGAAAGCCTTGTGGACGATGCAGAGGGTCTTGAACTTGATCCTTGCAGTCACCAGGAGCCAGTGGAGAGATTTCAGGGCTGGAGAGATATGGTCCCTGGACTTGAGGCCAAGGATAAGTCTTGCAGTTCTGTTCTGGATTAGTTGCAGAGGGTGGAGAGTAGCGGAAGGCAGATTGAGGAAGAGGCTGTTGCAGTAATCCAGCCTAGAGAAAAAAAAAACACAACTGAGGAAGTGCAGCTGGTAGCGGGCCTTCTTGGTAAGTGATCTGAGAAGAGGAGAGAGTGGAAGCGGAGATGACACCAAGGTCTTTTGCCTCACAGGAAGGTGGAGGAAGAGGACCCCAGGAGGGGCACCAGAGAGAGGGAAAGCAGGAGCAGGGGTCCCAATGCACAGGATCTCCGTCTTAATGGCATTGAGGCAGAGATCGTTGGAGGCGCACCAAACCTGAATCGCGGATAGACAGTCAACAATGAGCAAGGGCGTAGAGGAGGCTGAGGGGAGGATGAAAGTGAGCTGAGTGTCATCCGCATAATACTGAAAGTTAGAGGAGAAGGTAGAGATCAGGTGGGCCAAAGGGGCCAAGTAGTAATTGAAGAGGTTAGAGGCCTGGGGGACACATGTGGAGAGAGAGGTGGCGGAGAGAAAGGACCCAAGTTGGACCAGGGAGGGTCGGTCCAGAAGGAAGGCGGTCAACCACTCCAGGTCCTGATCAGTGATACCCAGGTTCTCACAGAGTCGATTGATCAGGATGGCGTGAATGTGTCGAAAGCAGAGGAAAGGTCAAGAAGGATGAGGACAGAGGTAGGCTAGAATCAAGGTTAGAGAGCAGATATTCACAGGTGTTCAGGCGAGCAGTTTCTGTGAGTCTGGCTGGTAACAAGGAACTATTGTGCTTTATGTAAGGTTGTGTGTTAGTTTATATGGCACAAGCGAAAAGTACCAGTTCTCCAAACGGATTCTGTGGAGAGACATGACAACATTCTTATCAATTGTTGAAAATCAATGATCCTGTAGGTCGCTGTTCCGATTCACTTATCGCTTGATGTGCTTTGAATTCTGAAGTGAACTGCACTGAGAATGAATTTCAGGAAGGAACATATTAATATGTTTAGAGCAAAGAATAGAGGAGCCAGATGGATGAACAGCCCGATGTATAATGCAGAGGACCTTAAATGAAATACACCTTCTCACTGGAAGCCAATGAAGCTTAGCCAGCAACGCTGCTGGGTGAGAAAATCTAGGTGCATCAAGAGCTAAACATGCTGTAGAATTTTGCTAAATCTGGAGCCTTTGGACTAAGAAATCTGGTGGTCTAAGATTAATGCCATTAAAATAGCCAAACAGCCCATGATAGAGGCAGTAACTACTGTGGAACGAAGTTTCAGTGGAATAAAAGGGAGGATCTTCCATACATTTTTAAGTTTAAGAAAGCCAGAATTTCAAACTGATGCAATATGTGCCTCTCTCGATCCAGAAGGAAGAAGCTTAATCCCTAGGCCCTTGACAAATGTGCTAGATGCCGTAGAAGGTCCCAAAGAATCTGGCCAAATGTCTGAGTGCCAAGAAGAATAAGAATTTGAAGAATCAACCATGAAAATCTCTGTTTTCTCCCCATTTCATCGGAACCAGTTCTTGTACATCCATGCACAAATCTGTGATAAACAGTCTTTAAGTTTAGAGGGAGATTCAGAGAGTAACGGATTGAGCCAAAAAACAATCGAATGTTATCGGTATAAGTGTAAACATTTATTCCATGAGAAGAAATGAGATCTGTCAAGGGACGTAAATAAATATTAAAATGGAGGGGGGATAAAAAAGATCCCTGAGGAACACCACAGAAGACAGGGGACAGCGCTGAACAAAATGGAAATAAAGAAACAGTCTGTTTGCGATCTGGTAAAAAAGAAGAGAACCAAGCCAGAGCTGAGCCTGACATCCCAGTTTTTTCAAGACATCAAAGGAGAATCCTTTGATCATTAGTATCAAAGGTCATGGACAGATCCAAGAGAATCAAAGCTCCGACCTCACTGTGGTCCTGAGGTAATGCCAAATCATCAAGGATGGATACCATTACTGACTATGTAACCATCGAAGGCCCAAACTCTGCTTGATGAGACCATTTTCTTCAAGAACCCTTGAGAGTTGAGGAGTTACAATGACTTCCATATGTATCATGAGTACATGGAGAAGAGACATAGGATGGTAACTGGCAAGGGATGCTGAGTTCAGCTGTGGCTTTTCCAAGAGTGGAGAGACCCAGGCATGCTTCAAAGGGGCAGGAATAACTCCATTCGAAAAGGAATAATCAAGAGCTGCCATAAACAACGCAATGGTATCCATAGGTAGAGACTTAATAAGATGCAAAGGAATGGGGTCAGATGGAGATGCCGATTAAGTAAACAGTCTCATCTGTGACAGGCTCAAAATTAAAGGAAGAAGAGGAATCACTAGTAGTGTATGCTTCTGAAGAAGAAATCAAAACAGGAGTGCTCAACCCGGCTGATTCGATCATGCTCCTGATCTTTGCAATCTTATCGACAAAGAAAGAGCTGATTGGATCACAGGTTTCTTCAGAACGGGAGGAGACAATCAAAGGAGGAGGTGGTGCAGGGAGTGCCTTAACAACGTTGAACAGCTCTTGAGAGGAACAGGGAGCTGTAATGTTATGATCCACATAATGTGATTGGGCTAATTTAATAGACTTTTGATAGCCTAGGAGAGTCTTCTTATACTTAACCTTGGACTCGTAGTCAAAATCAATACAACATTTATGTTCCTCTCATCGTGACGCCTACTTGAGCAGTGTAAGGCTGGAAGAAAACCAGGGAGCTGATGGTTTAGGACAACCGATGCCCATTTTAACAGGAGCCAAACAGTTTGCTGTAGCAATCATAGCTTTAATCAAAGCTGTACAGGGATCAGAGTAATTTTATCAGAAGCATTAAGTATGTTGGGTTTAAGGGATTCTGCTACTAAGTTTGTACAGAATTTCCCAGTAATTTCTCAATAATGGGATACTCCTTTTAATCAGTGATCAAGTCTGCATCAGGTGCCTCTTTACTCCAGTGAGCAACCGTAAATTCACTGTTAGTGCGAGTCTGTGATCTGTTCACTGCTGTGAATTAATTTCTCCCGGGAGGTGTTCCATTCTTATGAAGCCCCTCTCCCCTGTACAGCTCCTGTTTTGGACAATTGTTCAGGCAAGTAATTTCCATCTTGGAATGACTTTTGATATTTTTACAATAGATCTTCATTTATTCCAGATCCAAACATGTTACCAGATCATCAATAGTCTGGATCAATCTACCTTGTTTTAACGGTTTATTATCTACAAAAAGCATGCCTCTGTTTTTCCAATTAATCAGGTGTTCCACAAACCCATTTCACACATAATCAGAATCCGTGATAATCGCCAGTTCTGTGAGTTGGTGGTTTACCGCAGTGAGGATGGCTTACATCAGCTCTGCCACCTGACTACTTTGGGGACCTATTTTGCAACCAGCAGAGGGGTTGGCAAGGTCATTTACCCAAGTGTTCCCAACGCCAGCAACACATTCTTCCTCCCCATCTTTTGTAATATGGTAGGAAGAGACATCCACATAAATTGTGGGTATCCCCTGAAAAGTGTTTCCTTCATTCTCGGGAGCATAGCTCAGCAACACAGGTTTGATCCCTGGGTCCACGCTTAGAATACACTGGGTATTAAGCGTGTTATAAATAACCTATCATATCATTTCATATACTTTGTGCGGGGCCCCAGATATGCTGCCACATTATTATTGGTGATTTGACTTTCATCTTTGAAACAATGGTCTTCAGCACAATCATGCAAGTCTGTCAATCCTTGAGCTAGAGGAATCTTCTCATTTTGGCTGTCCCTGACCGCCATAGGAAAGCCCTGCATTGATAAAATCCAAGAAGTGATTCTTGAATTAGAGACATTCCAGACGCATATTCTATCACTATGTAGATATTGAAACAGTTGGTGGGAGGTCCCTAAAATGATGTGGTGCCCCTGGATAAACTATTGTTTTTCAACACCCACACCATTGCCAGAAGTCTTTTTTTCTCGCAATCATTGCATTTTTCTTCTATATAGGATAATATTTTGCTCATGTAGGAGATTGCCTTGTTGACTTTGCCATGTTTTGGTATAACACCACCGCCAAACAGGTATCTGAGAAAACCTCTTTTTTTTGATAGGGTAAGCCAAACAAGAAGCTGTGACAAACTTATTTTCAACTGCTTCACTGCCTCAGAGTGTGCTTCACTCCACTCCCACTTTACCCCGACCTTCATTAAGTGGACCAAATGTTGAGAGATCTCTGCATAATCCTCAATGAATTTTTGACAATAATTAGTCACTCCAAAGAGGCTTTGCAACTCACGCAGAGTTGTGGGGTTCTGTAAATTGAGTGATGCCTCAACCTTCTTTTTCTGGGGATTGAGACACTCAGCTGTAATTTCATGCCCCAGAAAGTTCACTTTGGTTTTGCACCATTGTGCTTTCTGGAAAGATAATTTCGCACCAGCTTTTTGCAATTGGGTAAGAACATATCTGATTTCTGCCAGATGTTCTTGCACAGTTATCAAGAGGTCATCCACGTAGGCCAGGTTTTCTCTTTAACTGAGAACAGGCATGGCCTTGTGAAGCATAATGTTGAATTAATTTCCTGAATTGATATAGCTGAAGGGCGTACTGGTCCAAAAGTATATTGTTGTCCCCCCGCCGCATGCTAAATGCAAGCGTATACTGATCTTCCTTATTCATATGTACTGTCCAGTAACCGTTTATCAAGTAAAGGGTTGAGTACTTTTTTGATCCGTTGATCTGTGACTATACAAAATAAATTAATATAGATATAGGGAACATGGCACCTTGACGAATGGACCTGTTTATTCAACTCCCTCAGGTCAGCACAACGTCTCCATTGTCCATTCCGTTTTAGGATCCCCAGTACTGGATTGTGAAAGGTACTGTGAATATGAATTATGCCACAGGATTCCAAATTTATGAGGTTCCATGGATTTAAGAGGGAACCTGTATTGTCTTACAAGCATGGGAGCCATTTCATAGTTCATTGGTATTGTTGTGGAATGGATAGTTGTATGCCCACAATCATAGGAGTAGTATATAGAGATACCTTCCATCAAACTCAAAAAGATGTGTTGTTTGCATAATGTGACGGGTGGCCATGCCCCCTTTTGGTGGTCGAGGTCATACATCATTAGATCTGCCGCCTCTTCAAGGTCTTTTTTTTAAGGTTGTGCCACACCCATTATCAAGGTATTGCCATCCCCCACTATCAAGACCTCCTCCTCGTCCCCAAGGCTGGGGTAGGCAGGATAAAGGTGAGCAAAGACTGGCCAATCAGAAGCCGTGGTGGGAGAGACGTCCAGGCTGGCAAAGTTGAGGAATCTGATAAGCGGGTAAGGTGGTGGATTAGTTGAATGGATAAATCAGAAGCATAACCTTTATGCATCAAGTTTTAAATAGAAATGTTTTTTAAAAAAGGGTGATCACGGGAGGATCTCCAAATTGAGAGGTGTATTCACCAAGGGATATCAATAAAAGCATATAACGGAGCAGCTTATCATAGATGAAGGCAGTGCCAGTCATCTACCAGCTTAAGGTCTATAACAATGAGTCCTTAGAAAGTCTTTTTTATTCTGAAGAGTTGCAGAAAATAAAGACTAAACCGAAATAGAGTATATCATGTTGAAAAGATTGTAGCAACGAGGGGTGGCAGTTCTAAGAAGGAATATCTGATTAAATAGGATGGTTGGAATGCAACGTTTAATAGTGGGTTCTGGTTAGCTCCCTAAAGGATGAAAAGGCTCAGATTGCTGCAAGCAGGATAAGAAAAGAAAATTACTCTTTCTGTATCACTGTACCATCCAACGCATCTCCAGACAGTTTTCCAAGTGATAAGAGTCGTCATTACTATATTCTTGTACTTCTTAATTTAATTCAGGGGTCTTTGCATGGGTCAGAAAGGAAGCTTCCTCTACGGCTTGGCATATCTTTCCTTCCTAACCCCTTTTTCTACTTCCACTAGGACACTGTTACTTGGATTGTTTGCTTCTCGTCAATGTCCGCCCGGGGCACCTGACCCTGACATTTGGAAATTTTGGGGAACACTAGTAGTCTGAGGGTTCTCCCATCAACATTTGTCCAATGTTCTCTGTAAATTGCTTGACCTGTCACTGAAGTTGAGAGATTTTTTCTCTTCCCTCAGAACCGTACAGCGGTCATACCTGTGTTGCCCTCTGGAAGGTATCCATCCATTTTAGCAAAGCAACTTGAGTTGAAAGTTACCACTACATCCGTCAATTCTTAGTCTCCACTCCCCTTGATTCTGGCCTCTATTGTCCTGGAATCTAGTAGGAGGAAACATTTTTGAAAATGTGTATTTTTGGAGGGGGTGTTGGATTCCTTTCTTGTGAGAACTTCTAATTAGGATTTCCTATGGGAACTGTCCCTTGATTTTGATTACCTCCCTCTTGCAGGCGGGTGTACTGTAGCCCATGACAGGCCTAGAACACATGTGCCATGGACGTTTGCATGTACAAGTGTCAGAAGGGTTGGTATTTTGGAACACCGGTTCAGTGTCACTAGATTGGGACTTGACAGAGAGCCTCCTTTGTCGGTCATTCTGTTTGGTTGTAGGGGAAGCAGATATCCTACTAGCTTGTGAAATCACCTATTCTAGACTTCGCAAATCTTCAAAGTCCCTCACTAATTAGGTGACCATGTATTTTGGGAGTGCGTGGAAAAATGTTGTAATGAACTCCCTACGGTTGAATGATCCCCCTTTCCCTTTCCATGATCATTTTCTGCTAACGTGGGCTAATTGCTCTCTCAAATCACAAATGCTGGCTTGATTAGCTTCCAGCGTTTTGCTGTGGGACGTTAACAAGTCCTTCTTGTTTGCAATCCCTGCTGTAGACATTCATTCTCGCGCTGCCAATTTTGAATTACGCTAGACCTTTCCTGATTTTTGGCCTGCCAGTGCAGCTTTCATTTTTCAAAGTACTCTTTTTGTTGGACTGTCTGGGTCAGGCCAGCCTCTATTTGTTACAATTTGTTTTACAGATGCAAATTGTCATCTTTCACATCGGCTAATTCTTGGGGAGAGACTTAACTCAGAGACTTAACTCAGAGACTTAACTCAGGCCTTCATTTTCATTTGCCTGTTCTAGATTTTGTATCAGTTGCTGCTTTTCATGAGTTAGAGCATCACACTCTTGTGCAAGCTGATCTCACTGTCTTTTTGCAACACTTAAATTATGATTAAGTTGATCAAAATTAATTTTGGGGCTCAACTTTTTTGAGAATTAATGTACTATTTTCTTGTTTTTATTCCGCTAAATGTAGTTTTAGGGTCACAATGTTGTCTAACAACCATATCCTGAAGACTCATAAATGGTCTCATTTGGTTCTGCAACTCATCATGACAGTTGAAAGTCATATAGGGACTGATTTAGTTGGCCACTTTCATCTCGAATGTCAAATGTCTGCATCCACTTAGGCCATTCTAACATCTGTTGCTTCCCAAGGTTATAAGTGGCTGTCCAACCCCCTTTCAAATATATCTCTGAAAGAGCAAAGGACTTTGCCACAGGCTATGTGAGACATGTCTCTGCTTAAAATGTAACAACCTACCTCCAAAAATTCTCAATAAACGAAAATACAAACTTTCTTACTCCTATTTTACCACTGTCGCTCAATCACTTACAACTCAAAATGTCAACCCTAATAATTTTCTATGTAACATTCTCTACTTCTGGCCGCACCTTACTATTTGCTTATGAGACTGCGGTATCAATACCATATAATTCAATGCAACCCAAAGCTTCCACGCACATTTGTGGGCTCTGCACAATTTAAGTTAAAAAGGTCTATGTTGCAATGACACTAGTTATCCCAGAAATCAGATGTCATAGGGCCTCCAGTTTTGTAGGATGTTTTAATCAGACGAAATCTAAATCAGGAGAATTTTCCAGTCACCCCAAACCAGGCATGCACAATTTTCCTTTATTTAAAAAAGTTCTTTTTATGAATCAGGGACCCCCAATTTCACAGTATGGATTCCTACAGCCTCCCTCCCATTTTGGGACATGAAACACACAGGGTTGCACAGAAGGTCAGTTTATTAACAAAATAGAAATACTTGAATCAGTTTAAAGTTAAAACAAGTTGCAATTCTAATGCAATGATGAAAATAATCAACACAGTATTACCTCCGTTTTCAATTCTACAGTTATAGATATAGAGACTTTTGTAACACACAATTCACCACTTATATGTTTTATTTACCCTGGTAGTTTGTAGCATACAAATTACTACTTATATATTTTACCTGTTGTTTTATTGTAAAGCGCTTTGGGTTAAAGCGCTATATAAATTTAATAAACATAAACATATTTTGTTTATCACTGGGCCTGCACGAACAATGGACTAAAAATGCATGAGGATCTAGGATAAGGAACAAATTAATATGATAGGTATGTCAGAATTTCAACAGCATTCCAAAAACTCAGTTGCAACACACTACTGGACATTTGTGTATGTAAATGGCTTGTGGAAGGGAGACAGGGACATTACTGCACACATTGGGGGAATGAACAAGTGTCCAATGTTTTTTAAAAGATGTGTTGAATATAACCTTTCCTAGGTCGCCTATTCAGGTTATTTTGCTGTCAGAGAAAGGCAGGTGTGACATTGTTTGTACTCATAGGCGGTGTATTAATAGGGATTTAGTGGTGTTAGAAAAGCAAATATTGAGAGTCTGGAAGACCACAAACAACTACGCTGGTGCAAGACTGTCTATCTGAATTACAGGTTCTGTCTAGTTATGAACAAGTTATGCTTTTGAAACAAGACAGGGCAGATCTATATTTGGAGCTATGCATGTCTTTTAATGACTTGTATGGTTAGTATTAAGGTTTCATGTTATTTTGAGGGTGTGTAATAGGAAGAGGACACGTTGTATTTGGAGTGTGTGTTCATGCGTCTTTGTTGGTTCTGTCTTTTGTTCAATTTCGTTATGGGATTGTATTCTTAGGTATCTACTGATTAGGCTGGTGATATGTCATGGCATACTGCTAGAATGTTTCCTGGCACAGCGGTTTGTTTATTTATTAAACAAAGTTCTGTTCTTGATTTGTTCCCACCTAACGAAGTGGTGTTGTTTTGTTTATTTGAAATGTGAAAATAAAAGTTTTTTTTAAGTATTATACCAACTAGCCCATGACAGAATGTTCTATTTTTGAAAAATACTGTTTATGTGGTGTTGTTATTGTTGAAATCACGATATTTCTTGCTTGTCAGTCCCTTGCTCATTACCTCGAAAAATAGATTGGGGTGCCTTGCAGAATGCTTCTTATTGGTTGGGGGGTTCTGAAGGAATTGCTAATCATTGATTTTTTTAATAGTTGTTGAAAATACACTTTATGATATGATGAGTCATTTATAACACACCGATACACAAGTGTTTCTAGGCACGACAAGACAATGGGGAGACAAGGGAGGACAAGATGAATGATCTTACTAAGCCTTGTGTCATTCAGATTGTGCAAGTGCGACAGTGCAAAAAGTGCAAGGGGAAGGAAAAGGGGGGGAAGTGCCAGGGGAGAGGGAACGGGGAAGTGCAGTCAGGGCAGCATTGCTTTGAGTGAGTGCAGCCAGGGCAGCGCAACACTGGGTAAGTGCAAGGGGGCGGTAGAGGTTACAGTTACAGTCCCTAGGTGTGCAGTAGGCCCAGAGGCAGTGCACGGGAGACTGAACATGGAGGAGCGGTTCCATCCATGTAACAATGTACCCTCAAAAATAACGCCAGGCAAAGAAATCGCCAAAGAATTGCCACTTTTTGCACGGACATTTTTAGATGGAACATGCGGGGGACACCCCCACAACCCCCAAACTATTTTTTTTCAAGGGGTGCAGGGAACACCCCTGCAACACCCGCTCCCCCTGTCCCTATATATATGGTCACCTATATAATGTCACAACAACCTTTTCCCGGTGACATTATGAGGGTAATTCATAGAATTTCGCAGAAAAGTGTCGCAAGCGGCTGGCGCAGAGTGTGCGCGTGCAATTGTCTGCGCCAGGCACGTGCGCTAAAACCGATTTCCGCGCACAGCGTATTCATGGATTTTAGGCTCCCAAACCAGCCGTGGCGCAGAGAATCGCAGCGACCCTGCAGCAGCGCCAGTAACGCCCCGAAGAACGCCCTCGCGCAAGGAAAAGCCATCAAAATCGCTAAATCATCGCAAAGGGCTGCGCTAACCCTGGACCAGTTCACCGGGCTGGCAAACAGCAAACGGCAAGCGGGGAACGTGTATTTCAGGGGTGCGCGGGAAGTTCCACACGCGATTGGGCCAGTGCGAGCAAGGTATGTGAATTTCAGAGGTGCGCAGGAAGTTCCACACGCGATTTCAGCAGGGTACGTGTATTTCAGGGGTTCGCGTGAAGTTTCTCACGCGATCGGGCCTGGGGGAGCGTGCTACGTATATTACAGGGGTTCGCGTGAACTTTCTCACGCGATCGGGCCTGGGGGAGCGGGCTACGTGTATTTCAGAGGTTCGCGTGAATTTTTTCACGCGACCGGGCCTGGGGGAGCAGGCTATGTGTATTACAGGGGTTCGCGTGAACTTCCTCACACGATCGGGCCTGGGGAAGCGGGCTACGTGTATTTCAGGGGTTCGCGTGAACTTTCTCACGCGATCGGGCCTGGGGGAGCGGGCTACGTGTATTTCAGGGGTTCGCGTGAATTTTTTCACGCGATCGGGCCTGGGGGAGCGGGCTATGTATATTACAGGGGTTTGCGTGAACTTCCTCACGCGATCGGGCCTGGGGGAGCGGGCTACGTGTATTTCAGGGGTTCGCGTGAACTTTCTCATGCGATCGGGCCTGGGGGAGCGTGCTATGTGTATTACAGGGGTTCGCGTGAAGTTGCACACGCGATTGTCCCAGTGCGAGCAGGGTACGTGTATTTCAGGGGTGCGCGGGAAGTTCCACACGCGATAGTCCCAGTGCGAGCAGGGTACTTGTATTTCAGGGGTGCGCGGGAAGTTCCACACGCGATAGTCCCAGTGCGAGCAGGGTACATGTATTTCAGGGGTGCGCGGGATGTTCCACACGCGATACCAGCAGGGAATGTGTATTTCAGGGGTTCTGGGGAGTACTACACGTGAATTGGCCGTGTGGGTCCTCCCAGGTGTACGCTCCACAACCTCCACGGCCCCTGCATGCAGCCCACACCACGGGGGACTACCCTGCACCCCTGCCCATGTCCCGCAGGCAGCCCATTCACCATGGGCATGCCCCCCAGCCAACCCACATGTCACCTTGCACTACTGATCAACAATGCATGTCTCCCACCACCCCCACCCCCCAGCAGTGCAGGGGCAGCCTCCACCAGGCCCCCACTCATGTCCCCCTGCACCCCCACCCCCCAGCATCCAGGGTCACCCTCCACCAGGCCCACACTCATGTCTCCCACCACCCCCACCCCCCAGCCACCATGGGCAGCCTCTACCAGGCCCCACTCATGTCTCCCACCACCCCCACCCCCCGGCAGTGCAGGGTCACCCTCCACCAGGCCCCCACTCATGTCTCCCACCACCCCCACCCCCCGGCAGTGCAGGGGCAGCCTCCACCAGACCCCCACTCATGTCTCCCACCACCCCCACCCCCTGCCACCATGGGCAGCCCCCACCAGGCCCCCACTCATGTCTCCCACCACCCCCACCCCCCGCCAGTGCAGGGTCACCATCCACCAGGCCCCCACTCATGTCTCCCACCACCCCCACCCCCCGGCAGTGCAGGGTCACCCTCCACCAGGCCCCCACTCATGTCTTCCACCACCCCCACCCCCCGGCAGTGCAGGGTCACCCTCCACCAGGCCCCCACTCATGTCTCCCACCACCCCACCCCCCGGCAGTGCAGGGGCAGCCTCCGGAGCGTGCGAAGAGTTGGTAAGCTTTTGTCTTTCAGATGCCGGAATGCAGTGTGAAGACCTCCGGAGCGCACGAAGAGTAGGTAAGCCTTTGTCTTTCAGATGCCGGAATGCAGCGCGAGGCGTTGGTGACAGCCGATGGACCAGGTAAGTGAAGAGCTGTCACTGAAGACCGTAATGCTAACCTGTTCTTTCTTGTCTTTATAGGTGTTGCTGAAGACTGGATTCAGGATGGTAAGCCTTTTTCCTTAGGCCCAGGATCAGATGCAGAAGACACGATGAGCGTTCTGCTGCAGAGGATGCAGAATAACGCAAAGCAAGATTCATCCATCGGGTGTGGTTTAAATAGCCTCCTGTAGTGCTTAGGTGTCTCCTTCCACAGCCACGCCTAGGTAAGAAAAGAGTTCCTGCTTTCCAGAAGAGTTCCAGTGTTCTGAATCTAGGGAGTGGCTCCTGCCCCACCCAACAGGAAAAGTAGTTCCAAACAGAAGAGGATCAGAGGCTCAACTGGCAGGCAAGTAAGCAGCATGGTCTGCTGCAGGTAAGTCCACCCAAGCATTATGAGCCCGGCGCTTCCAGCGCTGGGACTGGGCATATTTATGAGCCCGGTGCCACTGGCGCCAGGACTGGGTCCAAAAGGTCCCAATTGGGACTGGTTGGCACTCGGAACCTGGGTTTTGGATCTGCTTCCAAGGGAGTTGGGAAAACCCTGACCTTTTGGAAGCAGAGATCATGACAGTACCCCCCCTCAAGGCCCCTCCCAAACCGGGCTTCTCCGGGGGTTTTGGCTTGTCAGGAAATGTTCGGTGAAATCTTTTGATTAGGCGAGGAGCGTGGACATATTCAGCAGGTTCCCAGGATCTCTCTTGGGGGCCGTAGCCTTTCCAGTCAATTAGGTAAAATAGTTTAGATTTGGAGATCTTGGAGTCCAGAATGCTTTTGACTTCAAACTCGAGTTCTCCATCAACTAGGATAGGTTTTGGAGATTTAGTTAGTCGGGTTTGAGGTTGCACGGGTTTTAATAGAGAGACGTGGAAGACCGGATGTATCTTCATGTGCGGGGGCAAGTCCAACTTGACCGCTACTGGGTTTACTATGGTAGTGATGGAATAGGGACCAAGGTATCTTGGGTTGAATGTGCGTGGCCCTTTGAGAGGTAGATATTTGGTGGATAACCAGACTTGATCCCCTACTTGATATTGAGGGGCTTCCTTCCGATGTTGATCTGCTCCTTTCTTGTATTGTTCTTTAGCCCTTTGAAGGTGAGAAACAGCTTCCTTAAAGGCTTGGGTGATTGTAGAATGCAGGTAGTCTACTGCTGGTGTTTCAAGATCTTGGAGGGGATCCAACTCCGAGGTTCGAGGGTGACTGCCGTACAAAAGAAAAAACGGGGTTTTCCCAGTTCCCGAATGGACAGAGTTATTGTAGGCATATTCGGCTATCCAAAGGATGTCTTTCCAAGTTTTTTCAGTTTGTTGCAGCATGCAGCGTAAATACTGTTCCAGAGTTTGATTGGTCCTTTCGGTTTGTCCGTAACTCTGAGGGTGGTGACTGGTCGATAGTCTCACATCAATTTGAGCCGACCGACAGCAACTTTGCCAAAGATGAGAAATAAATTGACTACCTCGATCCGAAATTAGAACCGAAGGAAAACCGTGCAGTCGGACGATGTTTTCGAGAAATTCTCGGGCCAGAGTTGCTGCTGTTGGCAAGCCTTTGAGCGGAATGAAATGCGCCATCTTGGCGAATAAGTCCACGATTACTAGAATCGTATTGTATCCGGAGCATGGAGGTAGATCGGTGATGAAGTCCATAGAAAGCGTATGCCAAGGGCGAGGTGGGATGTCAATAGGGCGTAAGAGGCCTGCTGGTCTTTCCTTTTGCTCTTGTTTTGGGCGCATACTCCACAGGACATTATAAAGTCTCTGATATCTTTTTTCCAAGACGGCCACCAGAAGTTGCGCTTGATCTTTTCTGAGGTCTTGGCCATACCGGGATGTCCTTCCATTAAAGAATCGTGATAACAAGAGATTACTTTTTTCTGTAAATCTGTGCTGGGTAGGTATAATCGTTCTTGGAAATACAATAAGTTGTCCTTTACTGCAAAGTCCTTTCCCTGCAGATGCCAATTCTGTATGTCTGCTGGAGTTACAAGTTGCTTGGCTTTATCCTTAACTTCCTCTATGGATTCTGTGGCGATTACACCCAGAATTCTTTGTTCGGGAATGATTGGTACAGGTTTAGGGTTGATCAAGTGTTCTTCCACTCCCATCCGAGAAAGGGCATCAGCTTTACCGTTCTTTGTACCAGGTCGATAGGTAATTATGAAGTCAAACTCGGCAAAGAATAATGCCCAACGGAGTTGTCTAGAGGATTGGGCTTTTGCGGTTTTCAAATATTGCAGGTTTCGGTGATCCGTAATCACAGTAACGGTGTGTCGGGCCCCCAGCAGATTATGCCGCCAAGCCTTAAAGGCAGACTTGATAGCCAGAAGTTCCTTGTCAGTAATCGTGTAATTGATTTCAGGAGGCGAGAATTTGCGGGACCAAAATGCCACGGGATGCAACTGATTGGTTACCGGGTCCTTTTGTGATAGAACTGCCCCCATGGCAAGGCTTGAAGCATCAGTTTCCACGATGTAGGGGAGTTCGGGGCGAGGGTGTTTTAAGATTGGTGCAGAGATAAATTTAGTCTTCAAATCCTGGAAAGCTTGTTCCGCCTCGGTAGACCATTCAAAACGTTTGTTTTTCTTTAACAAGGCAGTAATGGGCTGGACTATTCGAGAGAATTCGGGGATAAACCTGCGGTAAAAGTTAGCGAAGCCTAACATGCTTTGCACACCTTTTACGGAGGATGGTGATGGCCATTTGAGAACTGCATCGACCTTCTTTGAATCCATACGCACTCCGCCAGGTGATAATATGAATCCTAAGAATTCAACTTCAGTCACGTTGAAAACACATTTCTCCAATTTAGCGAAAAGTTTGTGTTGACGCAATCTTTCGAGGACCATTTTCACGTGTTTCCGATGTTCAGATTCCGATGAAGAATAAACGAGGATGTCGTCAATGTAAACAACAACACACACATCTATGAGCTCTCTGAGGACATCGTTCATAAAATATTGAAAGGCGGCCGGGGCATTGCAAAGTCCGAAGGGCATGACCTGATATTCAAATAGCCCATACTTGGTGCGGAAGGCCGTCTTCCATTCATCGCCCTCTTTTACTCGTACCAAGTGGTAAGCTCCTCTAAGATCCAGCTTTGTATATATGCATGCTTTTCTGACTTGGTCCAGGAGTTCAGGGATCAAAGGTAACGGATATCTATTCTTAACGGTGATCTGGTTCAGGGAGCGATAATCTATACAAGTTCTAAGGTCTCCTTCCTTTTTTGGAACGAAGAACAAAGCTGAAGAAGCAGGGGACTTGGAAGGACGAATAAACCTATTTGCCAGGTATTGATCCAGGTATTGTCGAAGGTGAAGGTTCTCAGGCTCGGTGAGGGCATAAATTCTACTACAAGGAGGAGTAGATCCAGGTATCAGGTCTATCTGGCAGTCATAAGACCTATGAGGAGGTAGAGAGTTAGCCTGATCCTTCCGGAAAACATCTTGGTATTCTAGGTATTCGGGAGGTAACTGGGGAGTCTCTGAAAGAAATTGCTGCCAGTGCAACACCAGGTGGAGGGTGACAAGTAGAGACACATTCTGGAAACTGGACCGTTCTTGCTCGCCAATCTATCAGAGGATTGTGTTTCTCTAACCAAGGTATTCCTAGAATAATCTGAAACTGAGGGGCCTTGATCACATCGAACACGATCTTCTCATGGTGTCCATCTTGACTTACTAGCGTCACCTCTTGAGTGGTATGCATTACTGGCCCGGAGGCTATCTCCGTACCATCCACCGTAGTAATGACGTCCTTTACAGCCTTGGGACAAAGAGTTAGATTCATCCTCAAAACCATTTCATGATCCACATAATTGCCGATGGCACCGCTGTCGACGTAAGCTTCAATTGCATGTAATCGATCCGGATTATCAGGGCTAATGAGGACCATAGGTATCACGAAATGCGAGGTCACGGAACTGGTTTTCACGCTCGGCAAGAGGACCTCTATTCTTGTCGGGCGAGGTCGTTTCCCTGCTCAGAGTTTGTAACTTTGGTAACTGCAGCTCCTACTGCCTTCTTGGCAGGTTTCACCGGACAGTCTCGAAGAAAGTGCCCTGAGTTTCCGCAATAGAGGCATAATTGCAACTGTTTTCTCCTTTCCCGCTCCTTTTGTGTCAGAGGACCTTTCAGACCCCCTATTTGCATGGGTTCCCTGGAGTCTACTCCTTTGGAAGGAGTTGGCGGTTTGGAAAATACTCGAGCATCAAACTTGGAACGATCGGCCTTCCTGTTCTGCAGTCTGTGATCTATTTGAACGACTAAGTCTACATAGTCCGAACAATCTTGTGGGGGATTCACTACTTGGGCTAACACATCTTTGAGCTCTCCACGTAGACCTCTATAAAACAGCGTAATCCTTTTGTCCTCAGGCCATTGAGTTTCCACTATCAGTCTGTTGAAAGACGCAATATAAGCCAAAAGGTCTTGATTACCTTGTCGCAACGAAAGAAGCTCATTGTCCAAGGCCTGCCCCTGTGAATGTCTTGCGAACAGTTTTTCCATACTGGGCTGAACAGCTTGAAAATCATGGAGGACCGGATCATCTTGATTTACTAGAGGGATCGACCAGTCTGCCGCATTGCCACTAAGGTACGAAAGCACGAAAGCTACTTTAGCTTGATCAGTTGGAAAGGCTGCTGGCCGGCATAAGAAATGCAACCGGCACTGATTGATAAATACTGCAAACCTCTTTGGGTCACCAGAAAATCGTTCGGGCGGAGCCAGAGGTACATTCCCAGGTAGGTTGATCTGCACTGGATTCATAGAGGATGTAGAAGGAAGATTTCCCCCAGATGCGGGTAACGGGGTCTGTCCGGCTTGTGACTGTAGCAATTGTCTAGCGAGATCATCTGTTCGCTCCTTGGAAATAATCAGTTCCCTTCTTAGAGGGTTCGTTACCTGACGGGCTGCATGCACTTCTGCCCTTAGTTCCCCAAGTAACTGGGCTAGCTGGTCGGTATCCGAGGTTTCCATAGCGCCTGGACGGGAGTTTTGTGGTAGGCTTTGCGTTCTGTAACGCTCACCTGATTCCCGTAGAGGCGCCGGTCTTGACTGGGCGTATACCGTATCTTCAAAGGTGATGTGTAACACACGGCTGGCTCTTTGGGCTGGACCTCTGTGCACTGTATGTCTGACTCGAAGGGTAAGATGTCTGCAGATAGAAAATATGGGATTAAGGAACTGGGTTATTGAATGTCTCTCTCTTCTTCCCTTTCTCTTCTCCTGTAGAACCCCAAAGGTTAACGCTCTCACCTTAGGTAAGTGAACGCCGTGCTCTCCATCTGCCTCGGGGCAGGGTGCTGTAACCAGTTTCTTCACTGGATAAGGGGAGCAGGCCTCTTGACTTCAGAGGACTGCTGTCCGTCGTTTACTGCACGAACGGTAAGTTTCGAGTAATTCTAATGTCTTTAAAGTCTTTAGTAATGATGTTTCTTGTTTTGCAGGGTTCCGGCGATGGCGGATGACGGGCTGAAGTAAGTTGAAGATGGAGCCCGTGTGATGAATAGAAGCACCTTGAAGCACGTAAGTAAGCGCTTGTTGCCTGCTTCACGATGCGCTCTAACTGTCTTTTTATTTTGCAGGTACAAGTTCGGAGCGGCTGCAGGGTGCCGGAATATCCACTGGGTTAGATGTGGAAAGGAGTAATGGCACGTGAGTATTAAAGTTCCCCAATGTCTTTAAACGCACCTTGTTTTGTCTTTCAGATGCAGGATGCAGCGCCGAAGGCCTCCGGAGCGTGCAAAGAGTTGGTAAGCTTTTGTCTTTCAGATGCCGGAATGCAGTGTGAAGACCTCCGGAGCGCACGAAGAGTAGGTAAGCCTTTGTCTTTCAGATGCCGGAATGCAGCGCGAGGCGTTGGTGACAGCCGATGGACCAGGTAAGTGAAGAGCTGTCACTGAAGACCGTAATGCTAACCTGTTCTTTCTTGTCTTTATAGGTGTTGCTGAAGACTGGATTCAGGATGGTAAGCCTTTTTCCTTAGGCCCAGGATCAGATGCAGAAGACACGATGAGCGTTCTGCTGCAGAGGATGCAGAATAACGCAAAGCAAGATTCATCCATTGGGTGTGGTTTAAATAGCCTCCTGTAGTGCTTAGGTGTCTCCTTCCACAGCCACGCCTAGGTAAGAAAAGAGTTCCTGCTTTCCAGAAGAGTTCCAGTGTTCTGAATCTAGGGAGTGGCTCCTGCCCCACCCAACAGGAAAAGTAGTTCCAAACAGAAGAGGATCAGAGGCTCAACTGGCAGGCAAGTAAGCAGCATGGTCTGCTGCAGGTAAGTCCACCCAAGCATCATGAGCCCGGTGCTTCCAGCGCTGGGACTGGGCATATTTATGAGCCTGGTGCCACTGGCGCCAGGACTGGGTCCAAAAGGTCCCAATTGGGACTGGTTGGCACTCGGAACCTGGGTTATGGATCTGCTTCCAAGGGAGTTGGGAAAACCCTGAACTTTTGGAAGCAGGGATCATGACATCACCCTCCACCAGGCCCCCACTCATGGCTCCCACCACCCCCACCCCCCGGCAGTGCAGGGGCAGCTTCCACCAGGCCCCCACTCATGTCCCCCTGCACCCCCACCCCCCAGCATCCAGGGTCACCCTCCACCAGGCCCCCACTCATGTCTCCCACCACCCCCACCCCCCAGCCACCATGGGCAGCCTCCACCAGGCCCCCACTCATGTCTCCAACCACCCCCACCCCCCTGCCACCATGGGCAGCCCCCACCAGGCCCCCACTCATGTCTCTCACCACCCCCACCCCCGGCAGTGCAGGGGCAGCCTCCACCAGGCCCCCACTCATGTCCCCCTGCACCCCCACCCCCCAGCATCCAGGGTCACCCTCCACCAGGCCCCCACTCATGTCTCCCACCACCCCCACCCTCCAGCCACCATGGGCAGCCTCTACCAGGCCCCCACTCATGTCTCCCACCACCCCCACCCCCCGGCAGTGCAGGGTCACCCTCCACCAGGCCCCCACTCATGTCTCCCACCACCCCCACCCCCCGGCAGTACAGGGGCAGCCTCCACCAGGCCCCCACTCATGTCCCCCTGCACCCCCACCCCCCAGCATCCAGGGTCACCCTCCACCAGGCCCCCACTCATGTCTCCCACCACCCCCACCCCCCAGCCACCATGGGCAGCCTCCACCAGGCCCCCACTCATGTCTCCCACCACCCCCACCCCCCGGCAGTGCAGGGTCACCCTCCACCAGGCCCCCACTCATGTCTCCCACCACCCCCACCCCCCAGCAGTGCAGGGGCAGCCTCCACCAGGCCCCCACTCATGTCTCCCACCACCCCCACCCCCCTGCCACCATGTGCAGCCCCCACCAGGTCCTCACAATCCCCAATCATGTGCGTAATGGTCAGCCTCCACAGCCAAAAAGCCCTACCAAGTAACCCATTCACCCACATGGAAATGGAAATCACATCTTACACCCCCAATGTTCATGAAGCTAATGAACCCATGTCCGTCACACACATTTTTTGCAATTGAATGGGAAAACACACAACATGACATGCATGCAACCAATGAGATGATACCACACAGTGAAGTATGCTAACAAAATTGTATTGAAAAAAATAAAGAATGCTAAAGAAAGAAAACTAACTACAATGTAAATGTGAAAAAATAAGCTGCATGTCCGCATAAAAACACAAAACTGGAAATCCAAATCCTAAAAAATTTTGTCCAAAGTCAAATGTAAAAAATTCTCCATGCAACAAAGAAATATGTACAAAAATAACAAGGGTCCATGAGCTCAACTGAACTAAGGAAACCTCCTAAAAAACCTACCTTAATATCAACTATATACAAAAAGTGGAGCAGTGTCCGTCGACTCCAAATCATAATAAGAACGAAAGGAAACCTAAAACTAAAGAACTATATACAAAGGCGGTGGGCAAGTCCATCGGCTCACTCTGTGGTGTCCCGGGCCAGGGCATCATCGAACTCCTGTTCGATGTCCCGGAGGCGGTCCAGTTCCATGGCCCCGAGGGTCCGCAGGGACGACGCTGTGTCCTCCTCCAACCCCCTGCGGATTGCCTCGAGGCACTCGGCCCACCTCAGGGCCCTCCGCATGGAGTTCTCCGCCCTGACCATTGTGAACCGCGCCTCTTCCGCCCGCCGCCGCTCCGCACCTATGGCGTGGCCCAACCGCTGCCACACGGAAGACACTCTCTGTCCTGGGTCCCCCTGCCCTCCGGCCGATGCCTGCCCCTCCGATGTCGAAAGCCCCGAGCCTTCATGTCTCCCACCATGTTGCTGCTGCTGCTGCTCTGCCTCTGCCCGTGCACTGCCTCCTGCTGCCTGCACATCCTCCGCCGGCTGGGGTGCACTTGTTGATGAGGCCACCCCTGCTGGACCTCCGACTCCCGACTGTGGCAGGGATGCCTCCTCCACCAGCCTGGCCGCACCGTCAGAGGCAGCTCCACAGGGCACCCAGGTGACTGATGGGTGGGAAGATGGCACAGAGGATGACTGGCGCGTAGGGGGTCCAGTTGAGGAGGGGGTCGGAGCAAGCCCCATCAGACAGCGGAATCCGGCATGGGTGACCTGTCACAGCAGGCTGACGTGGTCAATGAGCCATTCAAGATGACGTGCAGTCTCTCCATGCTGGTGCAAGATGATGCAGGGACAGGATCGGGGACAGGATTGCACACAGGCACCTACGCGGCCGCCTGTGCTGCCTCCTGTCCCTGGTCCTGCACTGCACCACTAGCACCAGTGGGATCCCCACCTCCAGACCCCGTCTCTGGTGCTTGCGCGGCCCCCTCCTCCACCAAACCCCCCACCAACCTGGATGACTCCGTGCCATCTTCCGCTGTTGGGCCCTGTGGGGTCCCAGCTGCCCCTTCTGCTGCCGAGGAGTCCAACTGCAACCTCCGCCTCTTGGACCTCCCCCCGGCAGCTGCGGCCGGGACGCGGCACCGGACTCCTCACTCCCCGACGAGATGACAACACGGGAGGGGAGCCGGGCCTTGCGTCTCCGGCTGGCGGTCGGATCCCCGCTGCTGTGCTCCACAGCACCTTCTCCGCCCTCTTCATCAGTTGACGCTGCAGACAGGGAGAAACAAAACACAGGCATCAGGGCACTGTACAATGGACACATACACGCATGACAGTTGCACATGAGTGGCATTGGCAAACCTCAGACATGTCATCACAATCCCCAACACACATGTCATTGCAACTGGCACACATGAGCCATACCACAGCCATATCGCAACTGCCAGCACCATCCCTACACATACAACAGCATCAGCAGCCAAAGGGGAGCCAGACATCACATGCAACACAGGAAGTGCTCCACACATGTACACACACCACCACACTTGCATGCATGTCTACACCTCTGCCAAGTGTCGCACTGTTCAGACGGGCATCCATGTCACATCTGCCAATCAGGCTTCCACATACCGCTGTCACATGCATCCATGTTGCATCACTGTTGCACCCTTGTCAAATACACACACATGCACATGTACACAGTGCTCATACATGCAGCCGAAAACAACATACATGCCTGACATCATGGACATGTCTACTTACATACACATTCATCCAAACATGTGTGCACGCACAACTGCATTTGCCATGCAAGCCCACACACACAAGCACCATCCATGTCTCACACATTACAGCCCTCGCATGTGTCAGCCCCACGGCCCTGTACACCCCCACCCATACTCGACCCCATACAAACAGATGTGCAACCGGCACAATGGCGAATGATCACCACACGCACTGCTCACAACCAGGATGCATGTACACTCACTGCTCGACTCCAGTCGGGTCTGCTTCTCTAGGACCTGGACGTGGAGCGCTGGGGATATGCGTTCCAGGACCCCCATCTGTTCTTCCGACAAGTGGCCCCGGCGCCCCTTGGCATCCGCTGCCTTCAAGAGGCGCCGGGCCTTGTTCAGGGTCCTGGACCTGAAGTCCTCCCAGCGCTTCCTGACATGTTGTAAGTCCCGGACTGCCACCCCCTCCGCGTTGATGGCAGTCACGATGTCAGTCCAGATCCGAGTCCGTCCTTCCTTGTCGGCGCGGGAACTTCCAAAGAGGGCATCATACTGCCCCAGGACTTGCTCCACCAGGACACCAACTTCGGTGGCACTGAAGCTGGTGCCCCTCTGCCTCTCTGGCCGGGGGTTGTCAGTGGTCACAGATGGTGTTTGCCCCGACATGACAACCCCAGAGGCAGGAGTGGGTGGGCAACTGGGTCCTGGGGCTGGGCTGTGGAGCGATGGAATTCCAGTCGGGAGTCTTCGGTTCCAGCAGGGGTGGTCACAGCAACAGCACCCCTGGCTGATGTGCTTGCAGCAAATGGCAGTGCACGTGGGCAGCAGGCAGTCAGGCAGCAGCAGATAGCAGGTGGGAGCGTGCTCGGAGCTCTGGGGGGCAGTAGTTTGGCCTTCTGGGCAGGAGCGTGGTCTTCCGTGTGCTTACGCGTGGCCAGCTTGGTACGGAGTGATTTGGCACGTGAAAATCCTGCACGTCAGCGTGAAAACCGAGGAAAGGCCCTTAGCGCGTAAGCGCGTCAGCACGCATACGCGATTCTATTGGACCAAAGGCCCTCAGCGCGTAAGCGCGTCTGTGACGTGACCCGCACGGGTTTTTCCCACACAGCACGTGATGACAGAGCACACGTGGAAAGACTGCACGTCAGAGTCTCATCGCGTGTGATTGGTGGAAATGGCCGTACACGCAGAAGTGACAAAGCGTGTAATTGGTGGAAATGGCCGTACACGCAGAAGTCACAAAGCGTGTAATTGGTGGAAATGGCCGTACACGCAGAAGTCACAAAGCGTGTAATTGGTGGAAATGGCCCTAGCGCGTACACGCCGCGTAAGTGACGTTGGACGTGTGGGCCTGTATAAAAGGTACGCGTAGAACACCATTTCCTTGTACGTGCTTTTCGTGGAGAGCGAGTGGGTGAATTCTGTACTTTGTGTCGGTTCACACGCGATTTACTTCACGGCGTTTCAAGTTCGTATTCCCTGTTACCTCTGACAGATTTTTCTCTTTTTTCTCTTTTACTGCTTTACCTGGGCCTGTTCCCTCAAACAGTGTTCCCTTCTACTGTTGTCCTGTCTCCTCAGACAGCGTAAAAATCTTTTTTTGGCGGGGGTGTTGCCAACCAAACGCGCTCCTTTTTCACGCTCTTTTACCTGGCAGAAGGTGAGTCACGCACGTATCTAACATCTGTGCTTGCCCCATGTGTAGCCTACCCCTTCAGAGGTCATTCTAGGCTGCGTGTGACACGCATACGTTCATTCTTGTGTTACTGGGTGCCACAGCGTAGTGCAGGTTTTTCTTTCTGCACACGTGGTCTAGGAGGGGTTGCGTGCACGTCATCTCCCTTTTTTGGGGCTCCTGTGCATAGCGTGACCCGTCATCTTTCCCCAGGGGTTACAATCAGCCTTGCAAGAGCACTAGGGTACAATTACCATCTGGTACCCAACCCCTTTGACACCCAATTGCCCAAACAAAATATTTTACAGCCACTCCCATACGCACATCAACATCAGTGCCATGGTTGGGAGGCGAGGATTCCGTAAGGGTGGCAAAGGTCGAAGAGCCACAAGTGGTGGCCGTGGTGGATCCCATAGGGGACGTGGTCGTTACTTGCAGGGTGAGCCTGTCCCCCCATGTGTGGAGGACCAGTCAAGGGCACCCATAATCCCCCCCCTCCCGTTGAGGCTGATGTGGCTGACACCATCCATGCTCAGCCCTTGTTGGACCAGCCCATTGTGGCACCAGACCTGGCTGACTCCATGGCTGACTTCCAGGTCAGCAGGCCTATGACACGTGCGCCGGTGCACGTTGATGACACCATGCCACGTGCATCTGGTGCAGCAAGGTCATCTGCTGCATCAAGTACGCAGGACGGAGAGGCTGCAGGGGCAGCTGTGGCTCCATCCACCCCAGCCCTCACACACCCAGCCCGGACAGTGTCGGTCCTAGTCCATGCTGCTGACATTCCCCCTGACACCATCACACTAGAGCCAATGCCTGCACCAACTCCCATGTTGAGTGTGTAATCCCACACTCCTGATACAGAGTCCACCAGGGCTCCTGCCCCTAGTGTCCAGAGCGGCGCAGGACACTCAGAATCACCACCACCTTCCAAGCGGAAGAGGAAGAGTGCTCGTCCGGCACAGGCTGATGCCCCAGACACGGCTACACAGTCCGGCCCGTCCAGGAAGCCCAGCTTCACGGATGACGAACTGAATGCACTTGTCGAGTATGTGTCCGCACATGACAACGAGATGGTCATTGTTGCAGGATCCAAGACCACACCTGCACAACGCCAGGCACACTGGCAGACCGTTGCGGACATCGTAAGTGCCCTTCGAATCGTGAGGCGTACAGCCAATGATTGCTATAAGCGCTGGAATGACCTAAAGCGCAGGGCAAAGAGTAAGCTGGCCTCAAGTCATGCCGCAACTCTAGTGACTAGAGGTGGGTCTCCAGTAGTAGACATGGAACTCACTCCACATGAGTCAGTCGCTGGGACCTACGTCACGGAGGAACAGATCCAAGGCGTGGGAGATCTCCCTGATTACGAGGCATTGTCCGGTGAGTGCACATGCATGTGTGTGTCATCCATGTGCATGGTGTGTGTGAGGGCTTCTGTTTGTGTGCCAGGTGAGAGTGTGTGCGCCTGAGTCGTATGAGTCATCCATGTGCTTCATGCAATACATCCTGCGCAGCTGCATTTGGCCATAGCTGTATCCCTTCTGCCAACAGTAGACATGTAGTCCAACTGCACGCCAGTTGCCCTTGAAGTGTCACCTTGCCACAACATTGTTGCAAAATTTAGCACTGTTCATTTAGTCAGATATTTTCCATTCCACCACTTTTACTAGGCATGTCGCAGTCCTCTAGTCACATGTCTGACATGGCTATGGTAAGGTTGAGTGACTTTGTTACCTGGATATCATTTGTTCAAACATGTCCCTGTGCAATTGCACCATTTCGGACTGGCAGCTCCAGGTGAAGAATCTGACCTGTTAGAATTAGAAAAGCTATTACATGCGGGAACTGGACAGTATGCATAGGTGCTGCACTCCTCTCCATCTTCACTCAATAGCAATGGTACATGCCATCTGTGTGATGGCATGTGTGTTTCACCTGCCAATCACAGGCCAATGTGTGATGCCACTGCCAGGCAGCGTGCAGAAAATGTGTTCATCTTCAATCTTGGTGTCATCAGTGTGTGCCATTTGCCTGCCCTTCATACGCAGTGAGGGTGCATGCATGGGAGGGTTTTAGTCATGTGGGACATGTGTCAAACAAGTACTGTTTCTCTTGCTTCTCAGCCCTCATTGTGTGCCATGGTGCTAATGCCTGTTTCAATTTCTTTGTTTTTATGTCTTTGCAGGGGAAGATGCACCTGATACTGCTGGGGTTGTGGAGATGGTGCAGACCCAGGAGGGGCCCGAGGGCCGACCAACCACCAGTGAGGGACGTGGTGTGGTGGTGGGTGAGAACCCACAAGTGCTGCAGGTCCTGCTCTCAAGGGGTGTCTCTGGCTGCACCTCCCCCGAGCTGTACTCAGGTGTTGATTCGGATGAGACCTACGTGCCGTCGCAGGTGAGTGTTCCAGGGAGGGATTCTGTTCTGTCTCACCCACCTGCACCAGGGTCAGAACCCTCAATGGGGATGTCAGTGTTGGCAGCTATGCCTTTGGTGGTTACGGATGCAGGGTCACACTCCGCGACATCTGATCCTGTTCCTGGGCCAGCAGATCAGAGGGGGAATGCAGTTCTGCAGCCTCAGGCAGTGCCGGCACAGCAAGGCGCAGTTCGCCTTGCCCCAGACAGGTGTGGTGCCCGCCGACGTGGTGGCCGTACGGCACCTGGCAATACTGCATGGGAGCAATCCATTTACGGCATGGCAACCCAACAGGCAGCATCATCCGAGATGATGGCTCAGGCCATGGATAGGGTGGCCACTTCCATTGTCCCCCCTGAAAGGCTGATGGAGCGACTAGAGCAGGCAACCGACACCATCTGCCAGTCACACAGGGAGGACATGTTGGGGTCCAACAGGGACAGGCTGGCGGCACTGGCGACTCTGCAGGAGGCCATCTCCATTGAGTCCCAGGGCCACAGGGAAGCCCTGAGGCAGGAGCTCCTTCACCTCAGGACGACTCTTGTTGAGCTTGAGGCTTCTACACACCAAAGGACAGAACAGCAGCTGGAGCGTCTCACCCGTACGCTCTCAGCTGAGATGCAGGCAACGAGGGCGGAGGTCCGGGCATCCCGTGAGTTGTTGCATGGGGACCTCCGGACACTCATCCTCCAGAACCAGACCTACCAAACCCGCATGCTTGCAGCCATGGAGGAGCAGACTAGGGCCTTGCGTGGGCTGCCTCCCATAGTGCAACCACCTCCGGATGCAGCTGCACAGGGTGATAATAGCGACAGCAGTGATACTCCCACAATAGGGTAGCCGTGTGGGCCATGAGCCCATGGAGGTGTTTTTTTTTCCCAGGATCCACGCAGGTGGGTTCTGGTGTGCATCCTGTCCTCGGACCTCCTGGGTGGCCTCCCCAACCCCCCCCCGGGCCCTTCAATGGCCATTTTTTATTTTTATTATTTTTTTTTTATTTTTATTTTTATTTCTTTTATTCCCAATTTTTTTGGGACGATTTGTTGGCTTCCGTGGTTCCTGTGGGCATACGCTGCATTGTGGCTGGGCACATGCAGGCTTGTAATGTATTTGGTTCAGATGCTTGGGTTTGAGTCACACACACCCCTCCTGCTTCCCGTTTCCATGGGCTTGCAAAGGGTGTGCCCAAGTGACAGTGAATTACACAGTGACGTTGGACTCCCATGAGCTGTGTGGGCAGTCTGTAGTCAATACTGTGTATACATTCCTAGTGCATATTGCTGTTGTGTTGTACACTGCATGTTGCATTGATGTGTAACTCATCTTCTGTGTCTACCTCCCAATTTGCAGGTCCCTTCCTCATGTCTACACAAGGACCTCTAGTCTGGAGATGTGGTCCATGTTGGCAGCAGTGCACCTACAACTCTACAGGCGCCAACACTGCACAGTTGGTAGTGGTGGGAGTGCAGGCATTTCCAGGTGGTGAGACTACTAATATTATACATTAGTGATGTCATGTTAATGGTAGTACGTGCTCAATTTTGTTGTTGGTCCGGCATTACTGTGAGCATTTCAGGTGTTGCAAGTTTCTAATAGAGACACTGTACATTGTGACACTAGTGTCATGTTGTGGGGATTAGTTTGTTTACGTGCAAATAGCATGACATGGCACGGTGTGTGGTGTGGCGGTGCCGGGGTTGGGTTGGCTGACATGGCACTGTCCTCTTGTTGCATTTTGCAAGTGGGTATTCATTTCAGCTGCTTGAATGTGTAACTTCACAAAACTGCATTGGTGGTGTCAGTGTGGGTAGGGATGCACACATTGTGACACTTCCAGGTGAACAATCTCAGGCTGATATGGTTTTCACGGTTCTTTCTCCAGACATTCAGGATCAGTGTCAGGTTGAGTCATCATTGATTGTCAGATGGAATGTGCCAGGGCAGTGTGCACTCCACAGGGGTGTGATTTCTATGTGAAGTAATTAGCCACTAGCTGTGTACGGGCTGCCTCCCCCCGTGCCCTTTCCCCTCCCATGCGCAGCGGCTGTGCATGTGGTTGGGGATGGGGGGCACCACCATGTCCACGGCCAGGCCCCGGCATGTTGCAACGTTGTGCAGGACACATGCTGCCACTATGATCCTGCACACTACTGGGGGAGCGTAACACAGCTGCCCGCCAGAACGGTCAAGGGAGCGAAAGCGTGACTTCAGCACTCCAAATGTGCGCTCCACTATGCCCCGGGTTGTAATGTGGGCTGCGTTATATCTTACCTGGGGTGGCGTGGTGGGGTTCCGAATTGGCGTCATCATGTGGGGGCTGAGAGGGTAGGCACTGTCCCCTGTGGAGGTGGTGATTGGTATCATTGGTGGGGTTGTGACCTTGCTCAGTATCTGACATGCATGCATGTGCAGTGGCATTCATACTCACCAAGCAGCCATGTATCGCCATGCCGGCCAGCTTCTAGGTCCCGGCTTAGGGTGGACATTTGGTAAATGAAGCTGTCGTGGGTTGACCCAGGATAGTTGGCATATAGTGAGGTGATGATTCCCTTGGCATTACCTACTACCTGCACGTTGATGGAATGCCAGTGCTTGCGGTTCCTATAGATGTGCTCAGATGCCCTGGCCCAGGACACCACGGAGTGAGCCGCTGGACTTGCCCGCCGCCTTTGTATATAGTTATTTAGTTTTAGGTTTCCTTTCTTTCAAATTATGATTTGGAGTCGACGGACACTGCTCCACTTTTTGTATATAGTTGATTTTTAGGTAGGTTTTTTAGTAGGTTTCCTTTGTTCAGTTGGGCTCATGGACCCTTGGTAGTTTTTTATACGGACATGCATGTTTTTTGTTCTCATTCACATTGTAGTTAGTTTTCTTTCTTTTGCATTCTTAATTTGTTTTAATACAATTTTGTTAGCATACTTCACTGTGTGGTATCATCTCATTGGTTTCATGCATGTCATGTTGTGTGTTTTCCCATTATATTGCAACCATTGTGTGTGACGGACATGGGTTCATTAGCTTCATGAACATTGGGGGTGTAACATGTGATTTCCATTTCCATGTGGGTGAATGGGTTACTTGGTAGGGCTTTTTGGATGTGGAGGCTGCCCATTACGCACATGATTGGGGATTGTGAGCCCCTGGTGGAGGCTGCCCCTGCACTGCTGGGGGGTGGGGGTGGTGGGAGACATGAGTGGGGGCCTGGTGGAGGCTGCCCATGGTGGCTGGGGGGTGGGGTGGTGGGAGACATGAGTGGGGGCCTGGTGGAGGCTGCCCCTGGTGGCTGGGGGGTGGGGGTGGTGGGACACATGAGTGGGGGCCTGGTGGAGGCTGCCCATGGTGGCAGGGGGGTGGGGGTGGTGGGACACATGAGTGGGGGCCTGGTGGAGGCTGCCCCTGGTGGCTGGGGGGTGGGGGGGGTGGGACACATGAGTGGGGGCCTGGTGGAGGCTGGCCATGGTGGCAGGGGGTGGGGGTGGTGGGAGACATGAGTGGGGGCCTGGTGGAGGCTGCCCATGGTGGCAGGGGGGTGGGGTGGTGGGAGACATGAGTGGGGGCCTGGTGGAGGCTGCCCATGGTGGCTGGGGGGGTGGGGGTGGTGGGAGACATGAGTGGGGGCCTGCTGGAGGCTGCCCCTGGTGGCTGGGGGGTGGGGGTGGTGGGACACATGACTGGGGGCCTGGTGGAGGCTGCCCATGGTGGCAGGGGGTGGGGGTGGTGGGAGACATGAGTGGGGGCCTGGTGGAGGCTGGCCATGGTGGCTGGGGGGTGGGAGACATGAGTGGGTGCCTGGTGGAGGCTGCCCCTGGTGGCTGGGGGGTGGGGGTGGTGGGAGACATGAGTGGGGGCCTGGTGGAGGCTGCCCCTGCACTGCTAGGGGGTGGGGGTGGTGGGAGACATGAGTGGGGGCCTGGTGGAGGCTGCCCATGGTGGCTGGGGGTGGTGGGAGACATGAGTGGGGGCCTGGTGGAGGCTGCCCCTGGTGGCTGGGGGGTGGGGGTGGTGGGACACATGAGTGGGGGCCTGGTGGAGGCTGCCCATGGTAGCAGGGGGGTGGGGGTGGTGGTAGACATGAGTGGGGCCTGGTGGAGGCTGCCCCTGGGGGCTGGGGGGTGGGGGTGGTGGTAGACATGAGTGGGGGCCTGCTGGAGGCTGCCCCTGCACTGCTGGGGGGTGGGGGTGGTGGGAGACATGGGTGGGGGCCTGGTGGAGGCTGCCCCTGGTGGCTGGGGGGTGGGGGTGGTGGTAGACATGAGTGGGGGCCTGCTGGAGGCTGCCCCTGCACTGCTGGGGGGTGGGGTGGTGGTAGACATGAGTGGGGGCCTGGTGGAGGCTGCCCCTGCACTGCTGGGGGGTGGGGGTGGTGGGAGACATGGGTGGGGGCCTGGTGGAGGCTGCCCCTGGTGGCTGGGGGGGTGGGGTGGTGGTAGACATGAGTGGGGGCCTGCTGGAGGCTGCCCCTGGTGGCTGGGGGGTGGGGGTGGTGGGAGACATGAGTGGGGGCCTGGTGGAGGCTGCCCCTGGTGGCTGGGGGGTGGGGGTGGTGGGACACATGAGTGGGGGCCTGGTGGAGGCTGCCCATGGTGGCAGGGGGGTGGGGGTGGTGGGACACATGAGTGGGGGCCTGGTGGAGGCTGCCCCTGGTGGCTGGGGGGTGGGGGTGGTGGGACACATGAGTGGGGGCCTGGTGGAGGCTGGCCATGGTGGCAGGGGGGTGGGGGTGGTGGGAGACATGAGTGGGGGCCTGGTGGAGGCTGCCCATTGTGGCAGGGGGTGGGGGTGGTGGGAGACATGAGTGGGGGCCTGGTGGAGGCTGCCCATGGTGGCTGGGGGGTGGGGGTGGTGGGAGACATGAGTGGGGGCCTGCTGGAGGCTGCCCCTGGTGGCTAGGGGGTGGGGGTGGTGGGACACATGAGTGGGGGTCTGGTGGAGGCTGCCCATGGTGGCAGGGGGGTGGGGGTGGTGGGAGACATGACTGGGGGCCTGCTGGAGCCTGCCCCTGCACTGCTGGGGGTGGGGGTGGTGGGAGACATGAGTGGGTGCCTGGTGGAGGCTGCCCCTGGTGGCTGGGGGTGGTGGGAGACATGATTGGGGGCCTGGTGGAGGCTGCCCCTGCACTGCTGGGGGGTGGTGGGAGACATGAGTGGGGGCCTGGTGGAGGCTGCCCATGGTGGCTGGGGGGTGGGAGTGGTGGGAGACATGAGTGGGGGCCTGGTGGAGGCTGCCCCTGGTGGCTGAGGGGTGGGGGTGGTGGGACACATGAGTGGGGGCCTGGTGGAGGCTGCCCATGGTGGCAGGGGGGTGGGGGTGGTGGTAGACATGAGTGGGGGCCTGGTGGAGGCTACCCCTGGTGGCTGGGGGGTGGTGGTAGACATGGGTGGGGGCCTGCTGGAGGCTGCCCCTGCACTGCTGGGGGGTGGGGGTGGTGGTAGACATGAGTGGGGGCCTGGTGGAGGCTGCCCCTGCACTGCTGGGGGTGGTGGGAGACATGGGTGGGGGCCTGGTGGAGGCTGCCCCTGGTGGCTGGGGGGTGGGGGTGGGGGTAGACATGAGTGGGGGCCTGCTGGAGGCTGCCCCTGGTGGCTGGGGGATGGGGGTGGTGGGAGACATGAGTGGGGGCCTGGTGGAGGCTGCCCCTGCACTGCTGGGGGTGGGGGTGGTGGGAGACATGAGTGGGGGCCTGGTGGAGGCTGCCCATGGTGGCAGGGGGGTGGGGGTGGTGGGAGACATGAGTGGGGGCCTGGTGGAGGATGCCCATGGTGGCAGGGGGGTGGGGGTGGTGGGAGACATGAGTGGGGGCCTGGTGGAGGCTACCCATGGTGGCAGGGGGGTGGGGGTGGTGGGAGACATGCATTGTTGATCAGTAGTGCAAGGTGACATGTGGGTTGGCTGGGGGCATGCCCATGGTGGATGGGCTGCCTGCGGGACATGAGCAGGGGTGCAGGGTAGTCCCCTGTGGTGTGGGCTGCCTGCAGGGGCCGTGGAGGTTGTGGAGCGTACACCTGGGAGGACCCACAAGGCCAATTCACGTGTAGTACTCCCCAGAACCCCTGAAATACACGTACCCTGATGGAATCGCGTGTGCAACTTCCCGCGCACCCATGTAATACACGTACCCTGCTCGCACTGGCCCATTCGCGTGTGGAACTTCCCGCGCACCCCTGAAATGCACGTACCCTGCAGAATTCGCGTGTGGAACTTCCCGCGCACCCCTGAAATACACGTACCCTGATGGAATCGTGTGTGGAACTTCCCACGCACCCATGTAATACACGTACCTTGCTCGCACTGGCCCATTCGCGTGTGGAACTTCCCGCGCACCCCTGATATGCACGTACCCTGCAGAATTTGCGTGTGGAACTTCCCGCGCACCCCTGAAATACACGTACCCTGCTCGCACTGGGCCAATCGTGTGTGGAACTTCCCGCGCACCCCTGAAATACACGTACCCTGCTCGCACTGGGACTATCGCGTGTGGCACTTCCCGCGCACCCCTGAAATGCACGTACCCTGCAGAATTCGCGTGTGGAACTTCCCGCGCACCCCTGAAATACACGTACCCTGCTCCCACTGGGCCAATCGCGTGTGGCACTTCCTGCGCACCCCTGAAATACACGTACCCTGCTCGCACTGGGACTATCGCGTGTGTAACTTCCCGCGCACCCCTGAAATACACGTACCCTGATGGAATCGCGTGTGGAACTTCCCGCGCACCCATGTAATACACGTACCCTGCTCGCACTGGCCCATTCGCGTGTGGAACTTCCCGCGCACCCCTGAAATGCACGTACCCTGCAGAATTTGCGTGTGGAACTTCCCGCGCACCCCTGAAATACACGTACCCTGCTCGCACTGGGCCAATCGCGTGTGGAACTTCCCGCGCACCCCTGAAATACACGTACCCTGCTCGCACTGGGACTATCGCGTGTGGCACTTCCCGCGCACCCCTGAAATGCACGTACCCTGCAGAATTCGCGTGTGGAACTTCCCGCGCACCCCTGAAATACACGTACCCTGCTCCCACTGGGCCAATCGCGTGTGGCACTTCCCGCGCACCCCTGAAATACACGTACCCTGCTCGCACTGGGACTATCGCGTGTGTAACTTCCCGCGCACCCCTGAAATACACGTACCCTGATGGAATCGCGTGTGGAACTTCCCGCGCACCCATGTAATACACGTACCCTGCTCGCACTGGCCCATTCGCGTGTGGAACTTCCCGCGCACCCCTGAAATGCACGTACCCTGCAGAATTCGCGTGTGGAACTTCCCGCGCACCCCTGAAATACACGTACCCTGCTCGCACTGGGCCAATCGCGTGTGGTACTTCCCGCGCACCCCTGAAATACACGTACCCTGCTCGCACTGGGACTATCGCGTGTGTAACTTCCCGCGCACCCCTGAAATACACGTACCCTGATGGAATCGCGTGTGGAACTTCCCGCGCACCCATGTAATACACGTATCCTGCTCGCACTGGCCCATTCGCGTGTGGAACTTCCTGCGCACCCCTGAAATCCACGTACCCAGCCAAATGGCGTGTGACACTTCCCGCGCACCCCGGTATACACGCACACGTATTTTTTGTCAGCGGGTCCGTGTTTGAGGGTACCCCTTTGCACGTCATTTGTCCTGGAGGGCCACAGTATAGGACATTCATCATGGCAGTATATAGGTGCTATTTGTTGGTGCACCTTTTGGCGCACATTTCTTACAGCCGCAGAGACGCTACCGCCTGCTTTCTTGTGGCGGTCGTGTTTGTGCCTGTGCGCTGGTTTGAGCGTGCGCTTTTTTGCCCTATTCTATTCCATGAATACGTGTTGTAGGCGAGCGTGTGGGCGTTCCGCGCACTTGTGCCCTGTACTTCCCCCGTGACGCCCACGTTTTGGCAAGTTGTTCCCCATTCCGAGTGTTACGCCCGTGTTCCGCCTACTTTTGTTGCGTGCGCCGCGCTATGTGCGATTTTCGCTCTGGCCTGTGCGATTTTCGCTGTGACCTGGCGCACGCTGTTAGATGGCCTGTGCGCCAACGTGCGCCGCGCACTTTTTTATCGCACATCCGCTGGTTTTCTCGCGCACGGACTTCCATGAATCGATGTGCGCTGCTTTTCGTGCGATTTTCGCACTTGCACTGCGATTTTCGCTATTCCACTGCGATTCGCACGTTTTTGCCCACTTGCGCCGTGCTAATTATTCCATGAATCGGCCTGTAAATATGGCGACCATATATATAGGGATATTATTACCAGATACTGGAAGAGCCTGGAACCCAGAGAGACTCTGGGGTCAGCCAGGCAATTAGTCAGTGCAGCAGACAGGTAGGTTAGCAGGGGAGAGAGAAAGAAAACAGAGGAGAAACGTAGGGTCTTTAGCAGCTTCCAGAACTTCAAGTGGTCCGGCTCAAGATTGAGAGCGGCAGGGAGGCCATTCCAGAGGAAGGCACCTGCAGAGGAGAGAGATCTACACCCCCCCCCCCACTCTTTGCCTGGAGAAGTGACTGGCCCCTCAGAGAGTTGGAGGTAGCTAAGAGAAGGGTTTGAGAAGGAAGGTATTTTGGAGGAGAGAGTTGGATGCAGTGCAGGCCACAGCCCCAGAAAGCCTTAGCCTTATGGACGATGCAGAGGGTCTTGAACTTGATCCTTGCAGTCGCCAGGAGCCAGTGGAGAGATTTCAGGGCTGGAGAGATATGGTCCCTGGACTTGAGGCCAAGGATAAGTCTTGCAGTTCTGTTCTGGATTAGTTGCAGAGGGCGGAGAGTAGCGGAAGGCAGATTGAGGAAGAGGCTGTTGCAGTAGTCCAGCCTAGAGAAAAAAAACACAACTGAGGAAGTGCAGCTGGTAGTGGGCCTTCTTGGTAAGTGATGTGAGAAGAGGAGAGAGTGGAAGCGGAGATGACACCAAGGTCTTTTGCCTCACAGGAAGGTGGAGGAAGAGGACCCCAGGAGGGCCACCAGAGAGAGGGAAAGCAGGAGCAGGGGTCCCAATGCAAAGGATCTCCGTCTTAATGGCATTGAGGCAGAGATCGTTGGAGGCGCACCAAACCTGAATCACGGATAGACAGTCAACAATGAGCAAGGGCGTAGAGGAGGCTGAGGGGAGGATGAAAGTGAGCTGAGTGTCATCTGCATAATACTGAAAGTTAGAGGAGAAGGTAGAGATCAGGTGGGCCAAAGGGGCCAAGTAGTAATTGAAGAGGTTAGAGGCCTGGGGGACACATGCGGAGAGAGAGGTGGTGGAGAGAAAGGACCCAAGTTGGACCAGGGAGGGTCGGTCCAGAAGGAAGGCGGTCAACCACTCCAGGTCCTGATCAGTGATACCCAGGTTCTCACAGAGTCGATTGATCAGGATGGCGTGAATGTGTCGAATGCAGAGGAAAGGTCAAGAAGGATGAGGACAGAGGTAGGCTAGAATCAAGGTTAGAGAGAAGATATTCACAGGTGTTCAGGCGAGCAGTTTCTGTGAGTCTGGCTGGTAACAAGGAACTATTGTGCTTTATGTAAGGTTGTGTGTTAGTTTATATGGCACAAGCGAAAAGTACCAGTTCTCCAAACGGATTCTGTGGAGAGACATGACAACATTCTTATCAATTGTTGAAAATCAATGATCCTGTAGGTCGCTGTTCCGATTCACTTATTGCTTGATGTGCTTTGAATTCTGAAGTGAACTGCACTGAGAATGGGCACGTGTGGCCAGTTGACATACCCCGGAGCAGACGTTGGGGGAGGCGAGAGTTGGTACTGGGAGCTTCTGTGCTCTCTCACCACCTGTCGTATCACCCTGGCGTGGTCCAGTTTGTTGCGGTGAAAATATTTCTGAAACGTGCATCCTTGGGCCTTGAAATGTTGTTCCTCATGTCAAGACCGGTCCTTCTATGACCACATTGATGTTTCGCCGATTTCAGGCAACCGTCTCATGTTTGAAGGTGCTGTAATCTAGAGAATGGGGTGGGGTGTCCAAATGTTATGCAGCCAATAATGTCCAGAGGGTCCTAACAGGTAACTAAGCAAAATGTGGTACAGATTGGTGAAACAGTGTAGAATTGTAGGAGGAGCAACTTTTTGCCAAGCCACAAACCATTTTAGAGCTTTGCTTAAATCTGGGGAAAGGGGTGGGGTGACCAAATTTCATGTAGCCAGTAATGTCTGGAGAGTCCTAATATGAAAAATGGGGTGCAGATTGGTGAAACCGTGTGGAATTTTATAAGGAACAATGCTTCGCCAAGCCACAAACCCACAAACAAGTTTGGACTTTTGCTGAAATCCGGGGAACGGGGTGGGGTGTCCAGATGTCATGCAGTCAGTATTGTCCGAGGGTCCTAACAGGTAACCATGGAACATTTGGTGCAGATTGGTGAAACGGGCCACAAACCCAGCCACAAGCCTACACATGTTCACTTTTATAAATATAGATAGCACGTATGCCAAAAAAATATAATAATAAGTAGTATTATTTGGACCCTGGAACTCTCATAATAGTTTTCCTCTCAACCATACAAGCAGCTGTTCAGCTTAAAGAATAACACTAACCCACCTGCCAATAAAGGAATCGATAATGTGATTTTCCATCAGGTGCATAGTGGCGAGGAATAGTGGAATACACCACAATATTGAAATAGCCAGAATTACGTGAAAGAAACCCGCAAGATTGGAAGTGTCTAATTCCCAGATGCCGCTCGGGGAGCCGCGCTGATGGAAGTGGCAGGCTCTTCCTCTTTCCTCGCATTGTTGTCTATTTCTGTCCTGGCTGCTCCCCCGGGCGGGATCTCTTCTCTGCCGCGGCGCGTCCAGTGGTTCCCCACGTCCGGCCGGGATGTGCCCCCCGCCCCCTCCTGTCCAGGCGCTGCGGGGGCTCGGAGCCCGGGAACAGGCGAGGGCGGGGGGAGTCCGGGAGCCGGCCAGCGAGGAGGAGCCCTGCGTCACTGCTGCTCCCGGGGAGAGAGGGGGCGGCCTCGGGAGCGCGGGCCTAGCTGAGACCGGCTGCGCTCGTGCTAGCGGGGCTGCTGAACGGAGGGGAGAGCTCGGGCGGGCGCTTCTCAGCAGCGGGGGGGCCCGCAGTGCCGCACTGGAGGAAGGTGGCGGGCTGCTGCCGAGCCGGCAAGGTGAGTAGGGGACACGTGGGTTGCTTCAGGGAGAGGGGGCGCGTTTTGGGGACCACTCAACGCAGCGCTTCTGGGAGCAGCAGTCACTGCCTCCCCGCCTTAGGAGCCTATATTTAGGGAGGTGTGGGGGACGGGAGGAGGGGGGGTGGACGGTCCATGCAGATTGACTCCACGATCAAGCAGAGCAAGCCTCTACAGACAAGCTCTCTGCATGCATCTCTCTCTTTGCGTGCGCCTCAATTTAGAATCTCCCCCACTTCATCTTCCTACAGGTGCCAGCCTTTGGAGCCCTCACGCGAGTCCGCTATCCAGACAAGATAACAACCCCGCGTCACACCTACCCATGGAGACCTATTTTACATCTAGGTGGGAGCTCAAATGTTACCCGAGACCCAGGGAGTTGGGCCCAATTTGGTACCGAGGTTATTTTCCCAGGATCATTTACATTGCCTCAAAGTTGGTACCATTCTCAGATAATTATTAGTATTAGTATATCATAGAAGTTGAGCAATTGAACATTGCCTTTTGATGCAGGTTAACATTGACAATGTGAAGAGAGTGACAGAACTCCCCCGCTGCACGTGTCCCACATTACTCCCAGCCACCTCGTGCCACATACTCAGTGGAAAAACTCATGGTGGATGAAAGCAAAGGTTTCCAGGAATGCCACCTCACCTATGTTTGGAGACTTATTAAAGACCACTTAGTCTCAGAGACCCAATTTATCTGACCTACCCACACATGGGAACTGCCACTCCCTTACAGTAGGAGCCAACCTTCAGCTCCCCTATTCCAGATATGCCCTCCAACCCACCTATCCAGAGATCCACTTGAGCACACGTGACCCGAGGCCCGCATGAACTCACCCAACCAGACATCACTTCAGCTCTCACCCCCCCAATAGGTCATCTGACCCTGAGAACCCCTTCCACTCACATACCCCCTCCCCATAGTTCATCTATTCAAGAGAGCCTCTTCAACTCACCTACCCCAGGGATCCGCTTCAGGTCACCGGCTCTCTTCAGAACACCCAGCAGCAATATCCCACTTGATTCGTTAGGCCTAAAGTCCCACCTCAGCTCTCCAAAGACCCCCCTGCACGCCATATGGATGTAGTTGAATCATTGTCGTGGGATACATTATTGTTCACACTAGTTACCTCACATATCAACTTCGAGGGGATTCCCTCGAAGGCCACCATCAGGATAACCAGCTCGTGAGACCCATCCGAGAGCCCTTGCGCGCCCTCTTGGGAGATGTTGCAGTGCATGCATGGCACTGTATCTATGTTATTAGGAGGCCTGTTAGTGCATTAGCCAGATGGCCACACATGCAGCTGACAAATACGGGTGAACCCGTGACCTCGAATGGAAAATAATGACGTGTAGTGTAAGCAAGACCTCCGTGGAATGGAAGGGTCATTAATAAAGCTGCACTTTAAAGGCTGAACAACGTGCCTGCTCCTAGGAATATTGCAAGAGGCTGAATATGAGAAGATTCCGAGGCAGCTGGGCCAGTGGCAGAGGCGCCGCTCTCTGGACTGGACAGACCAGTGCTGTATGCGGGCAGCACCGTGGGGGGCAAGGAGAGGGCCGGCCAGAGGCTGGGCAGGCGCGCCGCCGTGCACTGCTCGTGCCAGGACAACAAGAAGAGGCTCGAGTCTTCCTGACTGCAAGGGGTCCATGGTGCGTGGAAACGGCTCTACTACCCGTGTTTTCTGCACAGTAGAACACAGGTTCCGCTGTTGGTCCAGGACCTTATTTACCGCGCCTTGACTGCCAGGGCGAAGAGTAAATCCCGTGCTAACGGGCAAGCCATGCAAACAGAAATCCATTTAAATAATGGGCGTACTTCCCGAGACCAGACTTAACAGTACAGCCAGTGTTCATTTCAATCTTCAGGCGACTTGCAGCATAAATGGCACTAGTGTTAAGGTACATACATAACATATGGTCACTTTGCGTTTCCTGCCAGGCATAACTTAGAAGATGGGGGCGGGGTGACGGAGCGGAAGCATTCATGTGAACACACACAGCAGTAAACACACCGCGAAAGTGTATGTCAATAATGCATGCCTCGGGCGCTCTTAACTTGATGTATTGGCTGCCAAAGTGTGTTATTATTGATGATCTGTGAGAACAATTTAACTTCACAGGTATTTCAGTTTCTGATGTGAACACCTGTGTCCTAGGTGTGCAATGTTGCTTGCATCTTTCTTACTTCCTATCCATCATGTCTAAAATGAAAGCTTTGGCGCCCGTGTTCCTCCTTACCTTCCATGTCTGCCCCACACAGCCACTAGGTTCACCCTGCTCTTGCCTACACTGTTGCAAGGTCTGGAAAAGATCCGGGGCTATGCTAATTTTGGGACTGTCGGGACTGGGGGCTAGCTAGCCTTTTTTTGTTGTAACCCCCGAGCTTCTATCTGGAGCTACAACCAAAAGACCAGGAACTATAGCTCCATCAGCCCCCCTCCCAGCAACGCCTCTGAGTACACTTCTGAATTCAGAGCACTGTGCGCCCCACTGTCCACCAGTATTTGCCCAGTCCGGCCAACTCACTACATCCTAAATCATGAACCCAACCTCAGGTCGATCAAACGAATAGCACCCGTTATTACAGTGCTTAGAAGATGGGCAAGCTGCTATGTAAGAATACGCACTATTATTATTCTACCCTTGCTTTCCCATGGCTAGAGTCTCTTCTCTAAGTAGATCTAGCACTTCCCACCCTTTATAAAGCCTTTCACTCCTCGGTTACTTTCTTTTTCCCCTAATCTACCGCCCACCCTCCCCACCCACGTATTTTACAACTGTCTACCAATAGTCTTACTTCTAATTTACTTTTTGTTTCCCTGTGCAAATTGCATGCATTCCATGTTCACATCTGTGTTTGCTTACATTTTGAAAGTGGCATGAGGCAGAACGCTTCAGATAAGCGTCACTTTGTGGTTTCTGCTACTCGCAAATAGCACCACTGTGGTTCTTGGACACCTTGTGGACTTTCCTTGCTTCTGGGGTCTAGCACTCTGTTGAGGTGGCTCGGCTTGGTCAGACCTCCTTCGAGGGTGTCCGGAGGATCTTCCTGGAGTTCGGGTCTGGCTTAAAGGCGATGCACTAGATTCTGTCTAGACATTTAAGGCACCAAGTCTTCTGAGCACAGTGACCAGCGCCAGGATGCTCTCAAGCGACCGTGTGCTTTATAAGTTTGGAACAAATAAAATAAATAACTCCAGGAGGCCTCCATCAGTGACACCAACATGTGGCCGTGTATTGTTTGCTGGCTTCCTAGAAGGCTGCTGTGGTCTTGAGTACCACGAGTGGTTAATGATAGGGACACCGATTATTACAGCGATTTGACCTAGAAGTATCGGGTATGAAGCGCTATATAAATTCTGGTATTCAGTGCTGGAAATGGAAAACATTTATCAGGGGAACCGTCACTTCTTAGGAGGGGCGGGGCTTTGGGAAGGCAGGGGTGAGGCGGGGCATGGCCCCTGGCCAGACTGCGCAACACAAAGGGCCTCAATACGCGGTGGGCAGTAAGGGGTTAACGGCGCCGGTAAAGGCACTAGAGCCGTTAACTCCTTACCACCCTATTACGAGGTCTGCTCGCGCGAACCGCTAAGGACGCCTGCTTTTACCAGGCGTCCTTAGCGGGTCACGCGAGCAGCCCAGCATGCTAACAATGGGCCCGTCATTAACGGGCCGGTTGTTAGCATGCTCCCCATTCCCATTGAGCCCTATCGGGGCTCAAATGGGAATGGGGATGATCCGGGTCCGGGCTCCCTGAATGGGGAAATACTGGGCCCTCCAAGGTCGGAATGGCTCGTTATTTCCCCATTCAGGGACCCGGACCCGAGTTTGGAGGCAGCCATGGCCTTATTAAGGGCATGGCTGCCTCCAAACTCGTAATGAGGCCCAATATCTCTACATAGAACCCAATCCTGGTGATTTGCATGAAAGCAACGAGCATTATGGGAACAACATAATGTCCACAATTTTAAATGTTAAACACGTCTTATAGTGAGTGATTAATTAAGAAATCCTTTAAGCAAATAATGGACCCTTCTGTTTTGATTGGTCACAATATTCACAATAATAAAGAGATCTCTGTGAAGTGCACGACATATATACCAGTTTGAACAGATAGAAGACTGTATTTAAGGCTTTGGCAGTTTCTGTAGTCCGGTTCCAGTACTGCGTTCTGAATGTCTGTTGAAGAATGGGTTGTGTAGTTGCACTACAATGAGCAGACTACTTTCAGAAAACTCGGCAAGAACACAGTCTGTCCGAGAGTCGTGTGTCTGGGATCCCCGGTTCTTGAGGACAGGGCCGGCAATGCATGTTTTGCTGGATCGCTGCTGCGTCTTGTTCCGGCCCATTTCCTGCACTGATGGAATTACATTATCCCCCAGGTGTTCGCTGTGTTTTCACTGTCTCAGATGAAATGAACCAGAACATGAGTATTTGACTCAACAAATCGCCGCAGCTGCCAAAGGAAATGCATACGCTATGCTCTGCTTACATTCACTAAGACGTATTCGCGACAATACAGATACCCCATTTTGGGAATTTCTAGAGGAGACAGGCATCGAATGAGGTTTGACACCCTAAAGTTTGCTTAAGCGTTTGCTCAAATTAGCCAGCATGAATGAACCCAAGTAGGAGTGAAGGCGCACTAGAAGCGTCTTCTGCTCTGCAGGTAGCAGGACGTTACTTTTTTTAGCCATCAAACGTTCTGTTCACAAATATGAGCTCGACATATTTGTTGTGGCCTGGCTCGATAAAGAAAATATGTAATGCTCCCTGTGCCGCTGCAGAGGCGTTGCTAAGGTGGGGGTGGGGAATGGGGAGAGGGTGTGCTATAGCCTCAGCAGAGGCGTAGCCAGGATTGTCTAACAAGTGGGGCCTGGATCTAATGTAGTAGGGCCTATCACAAGGGGAGCCCACAGAGGGAAAGGAGGCACAAACCAATCAAGATGGGTTTGGGTGGTTTGTCCCCCTGAGAAAATGTTTTAAATATTGGGTTAAAATGGTGTATTTTGAATGACACTTTCTGTGACAAATAGGGAAAAAGCCATGTAGTTTTGTAAGGTAAGACATGGGGAGGGGGGGAGAAACCAACAATGCACCAAAGCATTTTCCAACACATTTTTATAATGCCATCTCCCAATATATGCCAGTACTCTGCAAGTGAACAAAACCTTTCCTACTGATTGTACCCATACATGCCCATACTGGTGCTCATATATATATATATATATATATATATATATATATATATATATATATATATATATATATATATATATATATATATATATTCCCAAATAAGAACATACTCATGTTTGCTTTGCCCAAAGTGCCAGTAATGATACTATAACAAAATATGTTCATGCTGCCTCAGCTAATATTTGCCAATATCTTCATATAAGAACATACTCCTGTTAGCTTAGCCTTAATGACAGTAAAAAAAAAAAAACAAGCATTGGCAATACCAACAGTTTGGGGATTGGTGTGGGCATGGGAAAGGCACTTGCCAGGCACATCCGTAGTGGTATTAACTGGCCATTTATACTAGCAGGTGCAAAATGGTATGAGTAAATAGACATCTAATAGTAGTGCCTGGCAAATGCCTAATAGTTATACATAAGCCACAACTGTTGGCTTTGCTAATGCTGGTTTTAACAGGACTTCAGTGAAGGACACGCATAGTGAAGGGCGGGCATTTAAGACATTTGTATTACACCAGTAGTGGGTTTAGAACTCCAATGAAGTAATTAACTCTAACAAGACTGCTTTGAAAAAACACTGGCAGGCACTTTGAGTGCAAGGTTTGATAGTAAAGCTTCATTAAAGCAAGCTCAAAGAGTTCCCATGAGGAGCAAGAACTGGGTGCGAATGGCCATAGGGATTAGCATGACCATAGACAGTCAATGGGTGGGCAAATAGCCAAACACCACGTTGAAGCTGTGTGTCCCTCCTCATAGGCCATGTCTCCCCTTCCAGAATGCAATCGATTTGGCTAGACCAAACTATGAAAAGCCATGCCGTAGTAAGAAAACATGTCCTTGCTGGCTACGCAAATCCCTTGCCCCCCACATCTCATGCTGTATTTGCCCCCCAACGGTAGTAAACATTTTTATGCCACAGTAACAAAACATCGCCTTGAGGGCTGAACAAATGCTCCCCCATGTAAGAACACTCACCATCTTGCCTTTGATCTTGACACCAATACAAACAAATGCCATCCCACAATAAGGAAACCTGTCCTCAGCTCTTCTGTAGAAGAGCACTCAGCATGTTGTCTTTGGACTTGACACCGGTCCAAAAAATGCCATGCCACTGCAAGGAAACATGCCTCCCCATATAAGAGCACTCACATGTTGCCTTTACCCTTAATGCGAGTGCGAATGCAAAATTCTATGCCACAGTAGCACCCAGCCAGCCCCCTTGTGATACCTTCCCACACCGCAACCCATCCTTCACGTAATAAGACTCAAGTTGGCTTTGCCCAGAAATGGCAGTTATGTGAATCTCCACCCCCCGCCCCCCCTGGTCACAGCATTGCATAGATACACACACACACACTCGCCCACTATTCAAACACCCATACAACTTTGCAGTCCTTCACATGTGCACCCAGAAAATTCAAAAGGCATTCTCATTCACACTCGTACTCGCACCCATCTACACCACACACACACACACACACACACACACACACACACACTGCATTCATTCATATGCATGCACTTACAGACACCCCTTTGCATAAATACATGCGCACATCGCTTCACATGCATGCCTACATTCATACGTACATGCAATCCTCCACGTATGCATACACAAACACATTTGTTTTTCCTTACCTTTTTCCCACCGGACTCAGCACGATGCCGCCTCCTCCTCAGCTGCTCCCTGCTCCATAGGCCTCGGCCTCCCCCACAGGCACAGATAGGAATTAGAAAGCAGGGAGAGCTTTCTGGTACCTGAAATGCACGAATGCTCCTGCACAGTGACATCTGTAAATGTCCACACATCGCTGCTGAGTGGGCATTTACAGATTTTGGGTGAGCCTTGCCCACTCAGGCCCTACCCCGTCTATGCCTCTGAGCCTCAGGTCTTTTGATTGTGGCCCCAGATAGAAGCTCAGCGGCTACAACGAAAAAGCTAGCTAGCCCCGTGTCCCGCCAGTCCTGACATTAGTAGCCCCAGATCTTTTCCTGACCTAGCAACCTATTAAAGATATTAGATATACAGAGGCAGCTATAAAACATTCGGGACCCTGCGCCCTGCAGTGGTCCATAATACCAGTTTCTCTCTGTATACACACACCAGCAACCCCCCCCACAAAGAGTTGCTGTGTTTACACCGGGCACAGAACTCTTTTTCAATTTGAATGTTTCAGCTTTCAAAGCACAAAATTGCAAGGTAACGCCTCTAGCTCTGTGCGCTGAACACTTTGAAAAATATGAGTTGAAAAATGACGCCTGGCGATATCGCCTAAGCGAAGTGGCAGTGCCACTGTTTGGGCCTCCACACATTTGGAGGAATGCATATTGTTCTATCTTCCTTTCTGTACGTATATTTGAACCTAACCAAGGCTGGTGTGAGTCAGTGTTGGGGGGAACAGCAGAGCGGACTATTAAAAAGTATGGATTCTAGAGGTGATTCCTGGGACCCTAGCCCTGACATGCTTGCGCCCATAGCACTGAAGGAGGAGTGGCGGTGAGAGCCCTATACCCCATAGTCCCCATATTCAACACCACGGAGGGGCCCATTCCTCTATCATGTAAAGGCAGTAACTGAATTCCCAACTTCTGATGGGGTACGGGGTAGGGGTAAGAAGAGCAATCCAGCAAACTGCTGAGGGGCTGCTCTCAGATGCCACCGTACAACCCTAGCTAAGATCATCCTAGCAGAGCTACAGTAATGTGCACATAATAATACATCAGTCCCCTGGACGTGTAGGTTTTTTTACCCTGGTCTTAAAGCATGCATTTGTGCCTTGTTCTGAAATGTCTGTGTATTATAATAGCCGCCCTATAGTTAAGGTGAGTCGGACTCCCATAGTAACCCCTTAAAATTCTATTGCTAATAACTTTTGATTCGAGTAACGGATTTGACTGAAACTTTGAAAGTGATTAGGGACTTGTGGGTACCCCCAGACTGCACAGTTTCATAAAGATACAGTAAAGATTAGAAAGTTATTAAGAAGACAAACAAAATGTCTCCAAAGTTGCAGCTTACCTCCCATTCGTTTTTCCATAGACAAACAAGGTACATTTTTGCCAAAACGCAGAACCCGAACAGGTGGACGGATTTGGACTTGCGATCCATGCATGGTTTGGGGTTATTCCATGCAATAGTTATTTAAATATTTGACGTAGAAAGGGGTGTCACATTCTCAAAAATAGATGGCTATATCTCAGGGATTTACCCTAAACTGGGTATTTTTAGAAATTAAACAGCTGCTATCTTGTTTTTCTCTCGATACGAGAGATATTCGAGGTTATAGCCGAGGATATGGGAAAATAAACGCAGGAAAAAAGCAATTTGCAGGTAAAAAAACATGCAAATGCCATAATTCTAGAGGTGGGTCGGAGGAGGCTAGAGGGCACTGGGTGAAATTTGGGAGTTGGTGGTGGTCTATGGACTGAGTTTGCAACACAAATCTTTCTGTAGCCTCGGCTATAGCACCGGATAGCTGACATCTCAAAGCAAAATGTGTCACAGAAACAGCGTGTGTTCTGGGGGGGAAAGGGAGAGGGGAGGAGAGGAGAGGTGAGGAGGCCACCAATGTGGGGAGCTGTCACAGATGAGGAAGGCACTTGGTGAGGGCCTGGGGGGGGGGCAGGAAAGCATTTTTCCCATACTTTTTTCTGATTTTGGCAGATATATTCGATGTTATAAAGGACTACGGATAGCTGAGGGGGTGTGTAGTTCAGAACCCACAGTTACAGTTTTTTAAAGAGATATTTTTACAGCTACAGTGATGGCGGGTGACAAAATCACTGGCTATGGCCAGTGACATAATTGCCCTGCAGGTCACCCATCCATGCAGTAACCAGAACATACCCTGCTTAGTTTTAGAGGATGAGGCCAGCCTCTTCAGGCCATGTTTCCCAATAGATGAGCCAAAGTTACAACACCAAAGAATGGCCCGGCCCTTAACTTGCTTTGAAGCTAAGCATGGTCAGTCCCACTTAGAAGCTAAGCCGGGTCAGACCTGGGTACTGCATGAATGGGCGACCAATTGGGCATCCAAATTATTATTTTTTAAAACCGTGCTAGTGTCAGTCCTTGAAAGTTTTGCACTCAGAGACCATTTTATGCCTTTTGCTGAAATGCATTCTAATATTTTCAGTCTCCCGGTCAATAATATTTTTAAAAAATGATATTTTTGAAGCACCTGTGGATTTTCATTCCTACAGTTAATGGGACAAATCCTTCTTAGCTTCAAAGCGAGGAAGGGGTCAGCCCTCTAAGGCCATGTTGTCTAATAAACAAGCCAACCTTACACTGCCACTTACAGAAATGTGGACTAAGGGGGGCTGGATCCATCCTCGCTTTAAAACTAAGCAGGGCCAGTCTTGTTTACTGCATGAATGGGAAATAGTCCACACTCCTGAATGCTGTGTGGTTTCTTAGTTTTAAATATCTCATAACACACGGCATCCACATTATTTTTTATTAAACCATGCTACTTTCAGTCTTTGAAAGTTTTGCACTCGGAGACAATTTTTTTTGCCGTTTGCTGAATTGCATTATGGTATTTGTAGTCTCAGAGTCAAGATGGGGTGAATAATGCAACAACTGTACACCTTTTGTCTATCATAGTTCTATAAGGATTTACATATTTGAGTGACACTATGGTATGTGTACTTTTCAAGTTAGCTTTATAAAGCAGGGTATTTTTGAAAGCCGGACATGGGGGTGAGGAGGGGAAATGATGTGAGGGCAAGTAAGTCTTGAGTATTTGCCCACATTGTGACAAGAGAGTTTGCAATCCTGGACACTGGTGCAGTTTTTCCCCCTGATTCCGGCTGCTTTTCAGGGCACCATTAAAGGACACATGTGAGTGGACAGCGTAACTTTTTTCAGAGGGCGGACACAACTCCTTGTTATTATTTTAGGCAGGCATGCTTGTGCAAGTATTTGGATACCCAGATTTTACTCAGGTTGTCATGTTCCCAGTGCTGACGCTTACCCACAAGACCACAAGCAATTGTTTCGTATTGGGATTTTGTTTTCCATGGAATATTTCACAACAGATTGCTGGGTTTAAAAGGTGAGCACCTTTTATACTTTGCCAACATATTTATTGGAAAATTTCCTCTCCCAGGTTATTATATGGTGTTCATTATTTATTTTTTTTAAAAGTCCAATGCTATTTTGTTTTGCGCACTTTCTTCTAAGTGGAAGGTCAAATTAACTATGTTTATATATTTCACTTTAAGATATATGTTCACTTACTGTATGTATATTCATGTGTGCCAGCTTTTGATTTTCGCTATGGGGGCAAAAGTACCTGGGCATATATTATTCTTGCAGCCGGTCATTTTTTCCCATTTTTACATGCTGCTTAAATGTGGTTAGTTGGGGTTGTGTGATGTACCACAACAGTCACCAAGAGACCGCCCATAAAACAAAGGGCTTGGAGCACGCTGCTTAACCTAAGTGTGTGATCCATGGCAAATAATGTAATCTCACAGGGCATTAACTAAAACATTGGGAGTTCTAAAATCCTGCAATGTTTTATACATAACAATACCACTGTCAAAACAGGAGAAAATCAAATTGTAATTGATGACTGCCTTTGAGCGATGGGTTGCAAGTGTTTTAAAATACAGAGTGGCCGTGCCCACTGGCCATGGTCAAAGGCCATGGCTAGTGGTTTGGTAGTGCTCAGCCTTGCCCACCAGCCATGGGCAAAGCCATGGCTAGTGGTCTGGTAGAGTTTTAAAATGGACAGAGGAAGTGTTCTAAAAATCTATGGAATAACAAAACCCTTGAAATTCAAGGAAAACACTTAAGTTGCAGGGACGTTAAGGTGAGAACTTAACACAACAAAACCCCTGAAATTCACCTATAGCCACCTTAACTTTGCACCCTCTGTTGCGCAGCCTATGACCACAATGATGCCATCACTTCCCTGTTCGCTCCGCGGATAGGCATCCGATTGGTCCAGAAGGTGATGTGTGGTCTGCTGACATTAGACGCGCCTGCTGTTTGGTCAATACAAAACGTGAGGTGTGTCAGATACTGTTATTATAAGGGTATTTGTTCCCCATTCTTTCAGTAATCCACCTCCAGACATCTAGCGTAGTGCGTAAAATGTACAGGAGTCTACATAACATGTGCTCAGTAGGGCTGATCTGATATCTGTCAGGGCTGCGGCGTACGTCTCAAGATCCGCGTGTGCAAATTCTTCCACTTGCATGCAGTTCCTCTGCAGGTTTTCCTTTCATTTCCGTAGTGCTGCTAAGCATACTTGTGTGGCGTGCAGTCTATGTGGAAAATAAAAGTGTGCAATTGCAGTAGGTCCCAAACAATTTGTTTAAGAATTGCCTCGGTTTTCAAAGGGGAGGGGGACGTAATTGATAATGCACACAAGATTCTAAACGTTTATAGTGTTCACACTTTCTCTGGCCCTTCTTATAAGATGATTGAATGATTGCCTGAAACAGCTGTATCCCTTTTTTTGTTTTTTTTGGTGCCTGCCGATCCGGCTGAAGATGCCATGCCTGTCAGCTCATTTCAAAATGTTATTGCATATGTTAACAAACCTAGTCAGTTTATGATTTTCAAACACAAAAAGGCTGTGCAAAAATGTTATTTTCTTTTGGTACAAGCAGTTTTAGATTGTGCAGTTTTTTATCCTCGAAGAGCACATACCTGAGCGCAAAATCTATAAATTATAAGGAGATCAGTCAGTGCAGCATAGGTAAACCACTTCGGTTGGTTGAAGCATCTGTGCGGTTTGTAAATCATGATTATACAAATTATAATTTAGATTGTAATGGATTATATTGGAGAATGGTTCTGAATGAATGAATCTTGCAATGGCCGAAGACCCTGGTTTTATTACTGAATTTGAAGAGTATAAGCCACAACTTGAACTTCACTAATCCTCAAAATATTTACTGCTCCACCACACAGAATAGCTGACAGCGGGGTGAAAATGGTCTGTGATTATTGAGCATCTTTTGGAGAGAGTTACCTTTGGCCAGCAAATACACACTTGAAGTGGCACAGCCTAAAATGTACATGCTATCTTAGAAAAGGCATACCACCAGCTTCAGGATTGGTTCCCCGGTGTGCAAATTATCAAGGGATGTCTACTGTCCTCTGCACGGCAGAACAAAGAAAAACAGCCATCTTGCAAGCTGAAACCCTAAATGCCCACTTAAGCAAAGCCAATATGCTTTCTTTGAAGGAGTAACAGGCCCCCCCCAAAGGCTCGAAGGACTATTCCAATAGGAACGGTTAAAGATCCTGCCACTCTTACCTCACCCAGATTTTCTATCAGTGTAGGTGCAGGGCTTCTTTTCCCTGCTGATGTGTTCAGTAAAGCTCCACTGTGCACTCATAAATGAAGATGGGCATTTGCTTTTCCCAATTAACAGACCTGAGCGCCAAAGTGCCCACTTTTGTCATAAAACACAATTATATAAAAAGATGAGTTCCTGGTGCTGTTTGTGTTGTCAGTCTGTTAAAAAAAAAGTCTAAAATGGTCACTAAATATTGTTATTTAAAGTTACTTTAATATGTCTGCTATACCGCGATAACCATGATATACTGTCATTTGGCTGGAAGGTTATCATACCGTTCAAAAAATCATACCGTGACATCCCTATTATAGATATGCCCGCGTCCAGATCTTTCTAACTTTTATGGGGTTGTTCAGCCTTCTAACGTTCCATGATATTAATTTCAGGTGATCAACCATTTTTGTAAACCGTGTCTGTCCCTCATCCCCACAGTATTGGCTCCATCCGTGTCATTTTCCATAGTTCATTTGATCAGTCCCATCGACCACTTGCCACTGTATTTTACAACTTTTTTACCCCCAACTCTGAGGCTGTCAGGGCTTCCAACCATCTATGCCCTTAATAACCATACATCCCGTAACACTATCCCTACACTCCCCCCACCCTCACCATCTACCCAAACTTGATGATGCAGTACCCAAAAACTGTGCTGTTGATAGCCTTGACCGTCTGTGTGGCTCAGCATACCCCACATAACCCATTATACATTGCCTGCACATTGAGACGCTCTGGCGTCGGAATGGTCGCACTCTTCATGTATAAAATCGTTTCAGTCGTTTTCGTCACCATGGTCTTCTTCGTCTCTCCACGGTCTGTTCGGCTCATGTTTTGGTTGCAGCGGGGGAGCAGGTATTGAGGCTTCTACATAGAATAGGGCTTCTGCAGGATTTTCAAAAAAGTGGGCTCTGCCTCCTTGTTGGATCCTTAGTTTAGCGGGAAATATCAAGGAGTATGGCATCTTCCGTGCTCGGAGGAGACGCTTCACGGTATCATATGCCCTCCTTTGCACCTGCACTCTGGCCGTGAAGTCCGGGTAAATGTGTATATTGCTGGATTCGAAGCGCAGCATGCCTATTATCTCCCTTGATAACCCGAGGATGACGTCCCTATCCCTGTAGTTCAGTAATCTTGCGATTATGGTACAAGGGGGTGCCACTGGACGCGGGGGAGGGGCGAGCGTGCGGTGAGCTCTTACACCAGAAATTTCCAAGGATAGTTTTGAAGGGTCGAACAGTGTTTTGAGGAGGTTCTCTACAAACAGCTCCTTGGGGCCCTTGCAAACCCACCACTCTGATGTTGTTACGTCTAGACCTTGATTGTAAATTGTCACATTTATTCCTCATCTTCTTAAGCTCTATTTGCATGGTTGCTAAAACTCAGTCATGATGTGTTAAAGTGTCTTCAGTTGCACTGAGACGCGTTTCCTCTTTATTGATGTAACCACTCTCTTTCTCTAATTTCGCCTTCAAAGATCCTATTGTACAGACAGTATCGTCCAATTTGACATTAATGGACATAAATCCATTTTGCATTGTTTGAAGTAGGTGGTCTTCACGTGACCTGCTTTTTCCTTCCTCATTCTGATGCATGTTGGGTTGTATGGGTAATCCAGCTGTCGAGTGTCGAGGTCCGGTGAATGAGTCCATAGGGCCCTTTTTCTTGTTAACCCCTTTCGTCATGATGTTGGACGTGCCGAGGTCTTCACCCGCTGTGCAGCACTCCTGTTGTTACTCAGCGATGATTTAGTCCTGTCGAGGTTCCTGATACGATGGTTGTAGTACAGTGCAGCCTAGTTTAAGGATGTGCAGTCAATAGGTCATCTGTCCACCTCTCAGAGGGTTCTCCAAAATATATGTTGTTAAATAGTGGGCCACTGGATATTCCGGCGATACTCCTGTGCAGGGCTGTACTTGCTTTCTTTATGCTGTACTGGGTCCTTGTCATAGGTCGTGAGCTGCCCCTCCAGGTGTTGCCGTGGTCACACCCTACAGCCATTTACTGGATGTCGCAGGACCAGTTCTGGGATCTGTGTGGTGTGACGTTTGTACAGTTCCTTTTCCCGGCGAGGGCCGGGGAACTGGTTCACATCACAGTGTGGCCGCAGTGATTTTCCCTGGTTTGCGCTCCTTTGGTTTATCATATCCTCTGCCTTCAACAGACAGAGTCTGTATAGCCATGTGATCCCTTTTTAAGTCACAGTACTCCCGTGGGTATTATTGATTTTCCTCCATCCACACAGTACTTGCGTTTTAACAGTTATTGTAAAATCCCCAGTCAAATGGTTGAGTTGTTCTTAGTTTGCAGTATCTGCCGCCGGCCACTATGATGTTATCTGGTCACGGCGCGGGAAATGAGAGCTGACAGGCCTGCGCCTCTCACAGCTGTCTTCCTCTGGGCCGAGAGTGACACCCACCTGCCAGCTTTGCTCTTTGTGGGTGCCGCTATCCTCCGGTCTCGTTTTGGCAGGCACAGTAGACCATGCTGTTGCGTTTACCTTATGTAAACGGGTGAAAGTATGGGCGTCTGTGTCACGCGGGAGACAGGTTGTGCCACTCTGTTGTGTCTCCTCATTGCAGCTTACTTCGGGCACAGCTATCAGCAGACTTTGCAAGGCTATCACACGGGCAGAGGCGGCGGTAGTATACCACGTGTGTTTCGCATTAATTCGGAACGGTGCATACTTATCTTGCATCATGTAGATCAGGCAACCGGTCTTGTCGGGTGTTACTTTACTCTTGATTTCAAAATTCTGGGGTGCCATGCTTGATACCCAGACCACTTGCAACCTCCCAAGGCTCTGCACCAGGGGAAAATATCCGGCCCTTTCCCGCGCTGCTGCTGGGTTGTTGTCAGAGTCTATTAGCTGTGCCTCCCCTCTAAATGTTTCAGGTCGCTTTGGTTTCCATGGCGCACATGCTGCTCCGTTCCGCAGAGGACTGTTCAAACAGGATTGCTGCTTCTGCCGAAGGATCTCTGCCTGCTTGAGCGGTCTCGGCTCTCCCAGTTCTTCCTTTACGGTCAGCATCACATGTCCATGCTTGTACTCTGGGCTCGATGTTGCTTCAGTTTTCAACTCGATCTATGTCCTGTTGCTCTTGGCGGTATATGACTGTGCCCCTTCCACAGGCCGTGAGCCGCTCCACAGCCGCACCAGCTCCCGGTTGGTCTTGCTGAGTCTATAACTCCGGCAATACTTCACAGAAATGCTCAGTAGTTGGGGTGTATATGCCACAGTGTTTCTCAAACCCAATTATTTAGTTAAAATCACTTTCTCGTGCAAGGAAACAGATCGATTTCAACCAGGATTGATGGTGGGGATGGAGCCTCACGTTCAGGCGGCCATCGGTCTCGGCTGCTCAACAGTGTCCCTATAGCTTCTGTTTCTTTTATTTCATTTTTTGAGGTACAGGGTACATATAGATGGGGGATGTATAGTGCCTACAGCCTGTTGTATTCTAGGATGCAAGGAATGGCAGCATTGACTTTGTTTGTATCAAAGTTAACTAGGAATAGACCATTGAGTGAACGCAGACGTGACAGTGCTACGTAACACATACCTTCTTTAAATACTGTGCTGCCAATGTCAATTAATGCTTGACCTAGGGTTAGCCCATGTGATATGTGACTAGTGACAGCATATGCACGTGACAGAGAAAATTGCTCTCTCCGTACGTACATGTCTTTGAAAAGAAGGAAACGTCCTATTGTTCAACCAATTAATTTAACTTCTACAAGTTTGTCAAAGTGGATATTGACAAACTGAATGTTGTTGTCATGCGGATATGTTTGGAAGCCAACAAATGTACCAATTGCTCCATTTACTAAGCCTTGTTCTACGTTAAGGTTGCGTTTTAGAATTACTCTGCAGTTCAGACACAAACTTAATATTTTCTCCAATCTTGCTGTGTTGGAGATACATTTTTCTAAGCTATTTGGTCGTGCTGTTGCTTGTTGACACATAGGGAGTGTCGTGCCATGCACTTCTAGTTTGTCTGTGGAGCTGATATTCAGTATAGTTTGCATTTCTTTTTTCAACATTGTCTCGTTGAATTGACTACAGCTTGCAAGGGTTGGCATTAAGGACATACATTTTAGATTATGTTGAGCTAATAATTCCATGACATCAGGAGCAGATGTGTTTCGCCCATATAGCTCATGGATTAGTCTACTATTTAAGATGGATTTTGCATATTTAGTAAGCAGCCCAGTTCTAATGCTTTTTAAAATGTTAGCATATGTGAGGTCTGCAGACTCGCACATGTTTTGAGTTAGTTTTCTGTGGTGAAAATGTTGCCAGAGATTTACATTTCCAATGCTGCCAAGAGTATTACGGCATTCTTTGTGTCCTAATGTTTTGAAAATAGGTTGCCCTTTCACTGGCGTTAACTGTAGGAGGTCTCCGAAAACAATAACATGTTTTCCTCCAAACAGTTCCTCGTAGTTGGCTTTAGGACTTCTTGCATTCAGAGATGAATTAAAGCCAACATGAGGCTGGACGCCATGCTTACTTCATCTATCAGGAGCACTTTAATTTATTTTAGAATTCTGTGTACCTCAGTAACAGCTTCTGCTGACAATTTGTAGTATTCTTATTTGTTTTGGTGTTCTATGGGGAGGAATAGTAGTCAGTGTAATGTGACAACACCTATGTTGTAAGCAGCTAAACCTGTGGGGGCTGTTACTACAGCCAAATGATTGTTGTTAGTTAGGTTTTGTAGAAATTTGCTGATTATGTTAATTAAGATTGTTTTTCCAGTATCAACTTCTGCATTTACATGCAGTAGCAGAGGTTTATAATTTTTAGAGGTACAGGTTTTAGTTTCATCTTTAAAACCATGCTCAATTTCTTGAGTGACCTCTAGATAAATGGTGAGTTGTTCATCATTTAGCGGAGATTCCAGAACTGACTAGTCTTTCTCCGAATGCTTATATTGGTGCATGGTATTTTCTACCTCAGTCATGGCTATTTCTGCTTCATTTAGAATTAGTGGCTCTCCAAGTGGGCCTTGGCTTCCTGTAAGAGAAGGTTGACTTCCCTCAGGAGTGTCCTTGTCTACTTGAGTTTCAATTTATTCCTCTTGTTGGCGTTCATTGTCCAACATTTGTTTGTATTATTTGAAGTTGTCATTTGTTATACTGTTTTAATTTGCTTTAAATGCAGCTTCAAATGAGTCAGTCACTTAATAATTTCTTTTCTCTTCTCCAAGGTTTAAAAAGTTGGAGTAGGGCCATGTAATACAGTTCTCTATGCTGTGGACTTGGAGTTTTAAATGATAACTTTACATGATTAATTAGACTGGGTTTGGTTCGTTTCACTAGGCTTCCTTCACAAGTTGAAACTGAAGATTTGCCAGTTGTCTCATTTGGTGTGAGATTGATTTTGTAGGTGTCGTTTTGGGCAATGTCGTACAGACACATGTTTTCCAAAGCAGTACTTCTGTTTGGGTAGTATGTGTTAAGTAAATTGTTTGTTTTTTAAAATGTCCTGGCTTTTGGGATCATTTGTGGCTATGTTTTCAATCTCTTGGTAGGATTTTAGTACTCTTTTTTGGGATAAGGCTGGTCCAAGGAAGTTTCAGCCAGACAATGTGCTCAGATTTGCCATCTAAGGCTGTAACTGTTTAACGGTCTGCTGCTTTGTAGGACCCGCATTCTCTATGGAAGAGCATTTTTATACCGATGCTGTCCAATTTCTGTGATAGTGTTTTGTCAGATATGTCATCCCAGAGGTCCTTTAGCTCTGTTTTCTCAGCTATGGTGAAATAGACTGTGAGATATCTTGCAACTGCAGTGGAATTGTCTGCAATGTATTGTATGTCTATGTTTGCATTCCACAAGAGGGCAATGATTGCATTGTAATCATTGATGTACTTTGTCCCTTTTTAATTTTGTATGTATTTTTAGGGGATTTGCCTTTTACGCTGTGTCTAACAGAAGACATCAATATATTTACTTGTCCTTTTTTGCACACTGGTCTAGGGAAGCCAAAGCAACATTTAGTATAGTATTTCCCTTTTTTAAAATATTTACGTTGGCAGTATTTGCCACATTTATGTTTTTGGAAGCGTAACACTCATGTATGTAGGACACTATCTGTGGTTTCTGAAGGGATGCCACAGTTAATATATTTTTCAATAAACTGTAAAACAGTGGCATTAAAATCATGGCCACATTTTGGAGCATCTTTTATCCACAAAAGCATGTGGATGTGTGGTGCTGCTCTGGATTGATATTATTTTCTCCGAAAGAAGTTTTGCACTTCTCCAAGTGGAGGGGTAGTTTTATTGCAGATAAAATGCAACATGGCTATGAAGCGATGGTGAAAGTACCTTGATACATTTACAGAGTCAAGAGAACAGAGTCGCATTGTCCGTGGGCTCATGATGGGAGTGTAAAAAAAAAGGAAATAACACACAACAATAAACAAAACATTTGTAGTACAACAAAATATATTTATTTAAGAAAGGGATGGCGTATCGGAATGGGAAACATAAATGGGAGAATTAGGAATATCTGTACAATAATCATGAGGGGGAGAAGGGAGTGAGGTTTCATCAGATCGTCTTTGATTAAAATGTTCAGAATTTGATGGGGATAATTGCTGGTGACAAGGGGGATAAGTGCAAGAAGGACACTGATAGGGAACATTTTTAATCACATGCTTTTTGACGTATTGTAAAAGTTCCTTAAAATCATTACTTAGTTCATCCAATTTTTTAGTCAAGTTCATGATTTCAGTATTTACACTTGGAGCTAAGATTTCTCTTTCTGATTCCTGGGGTGGTAAATGATTAAACTGGGGAGTGGTTAGTTCATGAAAACTATGTACTGTAAGAGAAATAGAAATAAATATTTTACTGAGGTGTGTACAAAAAACATTATTTGTTGACATTAAAATATCTATTGTATACCATTGCAGATGTTATCGTCACTCATTTCTTTTTTTGGGAAGTTCTCCTTTAACCATTCAAGTGTGCTTGCTATTTCTGTGAGGTGAGAATAAAAAGGGCTTCTGTCTTCTAAAACATTTTTATGTAATGAAAGCTAATAAAAGAGAAATAAATACAACACACTTACTATTTAGTGAGAATGTCTTGTCCAGTAAGCACCTGCTATTTCTTAATCTGTATCCAGAGTTGTACTGAGGAGATTATATGAAGTGTACAGTTATGGTTTGTGATTGGTGCATTCCAATGGAATTAGTCTTACATTTTTAAAAAAGTATTTTTAAACGTGAGTATTTGAACAAATAGGTAGTTGTGATTTTCGGTACATCTGTTTGTTGGTTTCTCCTTGCCGCATTACCCAATAAGAAACTCAGAGTAGACATTTGTCCTTGTCGAGGGCCGGGCCCACTGCCCAGCTACCAAAGTTATATCACTATGTTTTGTATTTTGGAAAAAATAAAACACAAGACATTTTCAAAACCATGCTGGTTCTTGCTGATGCTCCTCATGCAAGTTTGCTGCAATTCCGTCCAGCACTTTCGGTCTATAGCCATGAGCAGAATTTGTTTTCACCCTTCCCGATTTCAAAAAACCTTACCACATAGTCAGTCCCTGGTGGCCATGCCCACTTTAACCCCATTGCCGGTCCCTCATGGTCATGTCCAGAAGCCAGATTATCCGATCATCACTATTTTTGTACCTACGTTATGACACTTTTCAAAAAATAAAACACATACACATTTGCAATACCATGCTTTCGGGTCCTTGCCAATGCTCTTTGCATAGGTTTGTTGAAAATCCATCCATGTTTTATTTTTGGAAAAGTGTCAACATGTACCTACATACAATAGTCAGATAACCTAGCCCCACTAGAGAAAATCCATTCAAACTTGCCACAAACATTGAAGGTTGGGAATATAATAATTTTGCAAACTTTTGTTCAGATTCGTCAGACGTCACCAAAATTATAAGCCATCTAAAAATGTAGCGACTCCCCGTATAAATTTGCCCCCCGGAAAAAATCACACCAAACTTTGCAAAAGCATTCAAATTTGGGTCTAGAATCTTTTGCTAACATTTGTGCAGATCTGTCAAAAAGCACCAAATTTGTAAGCCTTTGAATTATTTTAGGCCCCCCCCTTCTAATTTTGTGCACACTTTGCAAAACAGCACCAACTCTGCAGAACTATTGGGGATCACGTCTAAAATGATATTGCAAAATTCCATGCAGTTTCATTGAGTTGCACCAAAGTTATAAGCCATCCAAAAACAGCTTTTCACGGACCCTATAATGCAGAAATATGCATGGTTGTCCACAAACCTTTGTCAACTTTGTGGACATCCCAGCAATGTCCCGAACATCTGAAATGTTTGGGGATATTTCATAGGTTTTTATGAGTGAAAATGTTTCATTTATTTATTTTACATTTATAAAGCGCTCACACAGCCGGCAGGCATCGAGGCGCTGTTACAGGAATTGTTTTGTTTTTTCTTAGTTGCGTAGTTGTGTTTTTTTTTTTGTCTTAGTTACGTATTTATAACGCGCTTAAACACCCAGAGGTTTCTAAGCGCGGACCCGGGGATCGAACCTTTTGTTGCTTCGTGTCGTCTTGCTTCCAAGACGCGCACGCTGCCGCTGAGCCAGTTTCATGATGTTACATCATTGTATATACGTTATTAATAATTCTCTTTTAACATATATGAAAGAACTATAAAACTCCTTTAACATACATATTTTTTGCAAGGTATACTGATGTGTGTCGTTATCAGCAGCTCGTGCTGGGGGTGCAAGTCATGGTTTAATAGCAATGGGGATGAGGCTCACCCATGATCCCAGCTCCACCAAACCACCCCCGTTATCCACTGCACATACTCTGCATCCTAGTTCAGTGTCCACTATACCCTCATAATGTGACCAATGGCCAGCGCTCATGGCTTGCAGCCTTGTCCAGTCTCCACAATCTGTCTTATAACACATGTTTATGTAATGAAAGCTAATAAAAGAGAAATAAATACAACACACTTACTATTTAGTGAGAATGTCTTGTCCAGTAAGCACCTGCTATTTCTTAATCTGTATCCAGAGTTGTACTGAGGAGATTATATGAAGTGTACAGTTATGGTTTGTGATTGGTGCATTCCAATGCAATTTGTCTTACATTTTGATATGATATGATATGGTATTTGTAACGCGCCTATACACAAGTGTTTCAAGGCGCGACATTTTAAAAAAAGTATTTTTAAACGTGAGTATTTGTACAAAAAGGTATGTTGTAAACAATAGTTGTGATTTTAGGTACATCTGTTTGTTGGTTTCCCCTTGCCGCATGACCCAATAAGCAATTCAGAGTAGACATTTGTCCTTGTCGAGGGCCGGGCCCACTGCCCAGCTACCAAAGTTATATCATTATGTTTTGTATTTTGGAAAAAATAAAACACAAGACAGATTTTCAAAATGATGCTGGTTCTTGCTGATGTTCCTCATGCAAGTTTGCTGCAATTCCGTCCAGCACTTTCGGTCTATAGCCATGAGCAGAATTTGTTTTCACCCTTCCCGATTTAAAAAAAATAAAACACAAGACAGATTTGGGTCTGTCATGGGCTTCGGCCATACTGCATGCCCCAATAAGCAAATCAGAGTAGGCATTTGTCCTTGCAAAGGGAAAGGTCCACTACCCAGGCAACAAAGTTATATAACTATTTTGTGTACTTACATTTTGACACTTTGGAAAAAATAAAACACAGGAGACATTTGCAAAAGCACACTTTCAGGTCCTTGCTAATGCTCCTCGGCCAGTTTGCTGCAATCCCATCCAGCACTTCAGGCTGTAGCCACAAGCAGAATTATTTTTCCCATTAAAATCTAGGGCTTCAGCCTTGCCGCATGCCCCAATAAGCAAATCAGAGTTCACATTTCTCCTTGCCGAATGCCAGGCCCACAGTCCAGACACCAAAGTTGCATCACTAGTTTTTGTACCTCGATTTTGACACTTTGGAAAAAATAAAACAAGACAGATTTTTAAAAGCATGCTTTCAGGTCCCAGATGATGCTCCTCACGCAGGTTTGTTGTAATCCAGTCCAGCCCTTCAGGATGTACACGCGAGAAGAATTTATTTTCCCATTCAAACCTATGGCTTCGCCCATGCTGCATGTCCCAATAAGCAGGTCCACTGCCCAGGCACCAAAGTTATATCACTATTTTATGTACTTACATTTTGATATTTTGCAAAAAATAAAATACAGATCAGATTTGCAAAACCATGCTTTGAGGTCCTTGCTGATGCTCCTCGTGCACGTTTGCTGCAATCGCGTCCAGCGCTTCGGGATGTAGCTGCAAGCAGAATTTCTTTTCCCATTCAAACCTATCACGATTTCGAAACACTTTACCACAGAGCTGGTCCCTGGTGGTCATGGCCAGTGGCCAGATTGTCTGGGTCATGGTATTTGGCCACAGTTTTAAGCTGCCAAAAAAGTGCTCTTTCTATGGGTTGAGCATCTTAACCATAGCTACACGGCCGCTACCACAGGCCGTGTAATATATATGTAAAAACAGCATATCTAGTCCTTTTATTTATTTCAGCACAGCCTTCGACAGTGTACATTGTGAATTGCTTTGGTAGAAATTAAAGGGCTGAGGGAGATCCTGTGAAAGTTACAAAGGATTATCATGACCCTTGATACATATATTCAACAACAAATGTGTTTGGAATGTGAGCGTAATGCTCTGAGACTAGTAATACTGATCGAAGTTCAAATCAAAGATGCTTTTTCTCTTGTTTATTCCCTATATTGCCGATCAGGAGGAAGACATAGCCAAAGTGCAGAAACTTCCAGTTAGGTGAATGTTTATTACCAATAATTACTTGTGCTGACTACACTATACTGGTGGAACAAAGAAGCATCCATATGCTAGAAATATGTTAATGAGAATTCAGAAAGCAAACATTCACCCAACGGTATCTTGGCATTGGCATTACATCTCAAAGGGGCTGGAGCCACACCATTAGGGGGAGGCCAATGAGAAAAGATGGGGTTTGAGTTTTTGGTGGAAAGAGGAATGAAACGCAAGTTAGCAGAGGTCAAAGGGAAGAACATTCCATTCATGACTGAGACATGGCTACCAAGACAGCAACAGCGGAACCTCGGGATACAGAGGAGATGTTGGGAAGACCAAAGTGTACAGGTAGAAGAAGTCTTAAGGAAACCTTTGCTCAGCATAAGAGGAACTTGATTATAGTAACAGCAATGAACCAGGAAGAGAGAATTTAACAGAATATGATAACGAATAGGAGCTATTAAAGGGAGAAAAGAAGTGGAATAACATGAGAAATAAGAGAGAGTAAAAGGATTTTCTTAAAACCAAGATTTCTCACTACAGCGGCTGGGTTACAGAAGAGTGAAGGCCCCAAACCAGCATTTGTGAGGGTATGGGGGAGCCAACTACCAACACCCCAGTACTGCCGAAATAAATGTGAGTTAATTGTAGCTCATCCATGCGGCTATGTCAATCATGCAAGTATGAAAAAGAGATGGGATATCACTAGAACTGCCAGTGAGATGTATTTGAAGGTGGGTGTCATTGCCATATTTATAAAAAGAGAAAATATGTTAGTGAATGAGATGGTCAAAAGGTAGAATATACATATTAAAAGTCAGAGAAGAAGGAAGAGAACCATTGATGAGCGCTCTCTTATATTGCAATAATAAAGTGAAGACAAGAAAGTAGAATATAGTGGTTTACTGTGTCAAAAGCCACAGATACGTCAAGGTGACTAGGGCCTTCAATTGTTAGATTATAGAAAAAGATAGTGCAGAGCAGAAATAACAACAGACTTCACGCTTTGCCTTGAGTGAAAGTCAGCTTGTGCAGGATGAAGAGAGAATCAGTTGGGCTTCATTACGAGCATGCCATTCTGGATACAACGGATGTGCTCGCATGTGCCTTTCATTCTGCCAAGTCTGACCTGGCGGATTGAAAGGCACCCGCGAGCACTGCATGCCTATAGCACAGACACCGTTATGTATTGTGCCGGTGCTACAGGCATCCCCATTCCCATTGAGCCCTATGCGGCTCAAATGGGAAAGGGGATCAGCCGATTCCGGCACCCGCAAAAGGGCAATTACTGGGTCCGGCAGTGAATAACACTGATTTTCTCTAGGAAAGCAGAAGAAAGTTGTTCACAGAAGGCAAGAGAAATTGGAATCGAAGAAGTAGTGCAGGAAGTAAAGGAAAGGTCTTTGATAATAGAGGAAATTAATCTTTTGTTTATTAGGTGCAAAATCTGTACGAGTGAAGTAGCAGGAGGTTTTGGCAGTTTTAATGGCTATTTTTATAAGATTTAGGTTGGGAAATAAAGAGACGTTTTTTCTGCCTTTCGATAGGATGAGCACCACTGCACCAGCAGCATTAAACCATTCTAGTGAGAACTATTTCAGGAGCACGAGTGAACTTGTATGCTTATTTGGGCTTAGATAGCACAGAGGTGGGAATACGAGTAGAGAGCGTACGTGATCCAGATATTGAAAAAGAAGGATGATGTAACAGAGTTTCAGGAAGAAGGAGAAGGCGGTACATTAGAGAAGAGTTTGCAAAGAGAGTCAAGAGAAAGTTGGCTCCAAGATGTCTGAGAGGAAAAAAGAGAGGGATGAGAAGAAAATGTACCCAAGATGAAAGAAAAAAGGTGTCCAGCCAAAGGATCGAAAATAAAGGATCGAATGCCCTTTTTTTCGAATCCAAAAGGACCGAAAAAAAGGGTTGAATGCTTATTTATTTATTTATGTATTTATTTATTTATATGTTTTTTAGTTTGGTATGCAAAAAAAAGTTTTTAAAAAAAAGGAAATGGGGGGTTGGGGTGGAACCCCCCCCCCCATAAAAAAAACGACCCTTTTTTCAATCCTTTTGGTGTCGAAAAAAGGCATTTGATTCTTTTGTTTTAGATCCTATCTCCTATAACCAGAAAAAAGTAACCAAAGAGTGGTCTGACCACATATGTGGAAAGGAGGTTTGAGAGACAATAAAGTGGTGCAGAAGTGCAGCATAAGTGCAGTCATTAGCAGCTTGCTGAGCCAGAGAAGGGATTTACTTTGCTGGAGTTTCACTACAGAACTCAATTGTGACTGACCAAAAGTGGCAGTACCTTTAGAACACCCAGGATGGTGCGGAGAGCTGTGTGACAATGCAATTTAAGTGCAGTCATCTGCAGTCACCAGCAGCAACCAAGAAACTGACTGAAGCGGGGCTCAAGAATCATGGGCTGCATCTTCTCCAGATTAGAGGTAAGCTACCTACAATTTCTACCAAAAAGCCTGCACCATATAATTTGAACAGTAAGCAGGGAATACCAGTTTAATTGTCCCTCTCTCCCATCAGTATTACCGATTCGGCTGCAGCCATTTCTGTTCACCTCTTATGAACGAAGCACTGTGTGCCCTGCTAAATGGGGCATCCCTATGGAAAATGTCAAATTATTTTACTAAAGAAACCCCTGGGCTTCTTAATATAAACACAATAGTTATGGAGCAGGTGGAGCCAATTCGCAGCTAGAGAACTTTCCCCAAAGCGCAAGCCCTCTACGTCTCTGGACTCTTCCTTTTTATTACCGCTATGTACTAAAGAAAGATAACACAGTGATTAATTAAAGGCTGAACAGTGAACACACAGCTTGGATATAGGCCCTCTCAGACGGAACATCTGTATTGCCTTTGGAGCAGGCGGCAGGCCAGTTTATCAGAGAATGTGCTCGAAGCCTGCCACTTCTGCTCAGCCGCTCTGCACTTGTGTTTCAGAGCAGCCAGGTAAGAGTCATACAAGGAGTTGAACTTGGATGCAGGTTTCATGTGGATCCTCATGACAGGGGTAAGGATGTCCAGAGTGTTGTAGATGTAGAGTTGAAGGTTAGTAAGGGCTGTGTCAGAGTGAGAGTCAGTGGCAGGAGTAGGAGGGGGAGAGAAGGTGGCGGCAAAAGCAGCAGCTGACACTTCATACATAAAATGACAGAGAAGGAGGCTGGCAGTGGCGGGCGGTGCTTAGCCGGGGGACTTGGGAGGTGCAGGTGAGAAGACAAGAGAGCATGATCAGACCAGGAGGGAGGAGTAAAGAGAGGGTTGGAGATGGGGATGTCAAAGAGATGAGAGCATCCAAGGTGTGTCTGGCTGAGTGCGTCAGACAGAGGTTGCGGAAGAGCCCACAGGCTGCAGCAGGGGAGTCGAGGTGAACATTGAAGTCTCCAAGGAGGAAAAACTTGAAGGAGGAGGCCGGGAAAGAAGAGGTGAGATTGGCCAATTCAGGAAGTGGGAGACCTGGCCAGGGGGCCTCTAGATGATGGCCAGAGTCAGAGAAAGCCAGGAGAGACCCCAAGCCTGCAGACAAGGTATTCGAAAGAGGAGTAGGCCTGAGTGGGTATGATAGTAGCAGGGACACACTCAAGGAAGATCAGGGCAACTCTGCCCCGGCTGGTTAGGCCTGGGCTTAGAGAGGATCTTGTACTACTCATGCAGGAGAGTGTCAAACCTCATGACGGAGCTGGCAGGAAACCACGTTTCGGTGAGAGCGAGGATGTCTAGGTTGAGGTCTTCACAGAGGTGGCAGATGCCAGAGGAGTGTTTGACGACAGAGCGAGAGTTGAGGGTAGCTAAGTGGAGCAGGTTGCCACTTTTGAAGGTCTTCTGAGGAGGGGTACAGGAGTGTGGTATACCCGTGGGAGGTGGCAGAGGGGCCAGAGGGTTGGTTGAAGGAGGAGTGGCAGGAGAGGGGAGGACGTTGATGAGAGACAAGAGACACCTATCAAGAAGGAGGAGGTAGGGCTAAGAGCCCTGGACCATTACAGTGCCATTTTGGTAGACATTAATGTTGTCCCTAGAGGACAGGAAGGATGCCAAAAGTACCCCTCAACGGGTGCCTCCATTAATGGGATAGGAAGAGAAAGGGGGAGCACAGAGCACATAAGGGGAATTCAAAGATCTGGAGATGGAACAACAAAGAGGATGTCAGTGAAAGTCTGCCTGGAAGAAGCATTGACATATGTGTCAGGGATGGGCAGGCCTGGTTCGGAGACCAGGAGATCCTTCTTGAACTTTTTCCTTCAAGACTTTGTCATAGGGATAGGATAGGTGATATAATAGCAATTAGATAAGATAGGAGAGATTTAGAGCACTATTGAGGGAGAGTGCGGAGAGAAGGAAGAGGGGAAATAGGGGGAGAGGGAGGAACTGCAGAGCACAACACCAACTTCAACCAACAGCAATGCAACTATCACGAGTCAAGTGTCCAGAAAGGGAAAAAGGGCTAGGTTACATCATATAGCAGAAAGCACGACACTTAGAAGCGGGTTATCGGGAAGAGGGAAGAACCTAGAAAGAGGGATAGAGGGAAAGCTATTGGACTTTCCTAGAAATGAGGGAAAAATCACATTTTTAAAAACGGCAGCAAATGGAAGAACAGACAGATTCGACTTTCCTAGACGGGGGAAAAACCCCACAGGCAGATAAGGATACCATACAACTGCCAAGTGCAGCAGGTTGCAGAATTCGATAATAAAAGTAATAAGATAGTAGGGACAGTTAAATTTGGATAAGTAATGGCAATTCCCCCTGCCCACACCCCTATTACCTTGTAAGTCACTGCTGGTTGATGGCTGCAATGCATGCTCCCACGGTGAACATCGGCAAACAACCTCTGGAGCGGCAACGGGTGGGGGGGCACCCTTTGCCTCTGGGCCCTTAGCCACTGGGGGTAGAGGGCTGCGACAGGCAGTTGGGCTGCCCTTGGAGCTTCAGTTAGGTAGGGCCACAGGCCCAATAAGGGGTCGTGGGAGAGCAGGGGGAGGGAGCGGGGAGAACAGGAAGATGGCTCAGGGGGCAAGGCTAACCACACACACAGGCCATGAGGCAGCAGATGAACAATTGAGATGAAACCATTTTTACAGTGCAAAGGCTGACCAACACATGCAGTGAGGCATCCAAGGAAGCTAACACAGTTATTAATTAAAGGCTGACCAGTCAATACGCTCTGAGTCTGTGAATAAAAGAAGAGAATTCTTATTATGACAATGATAGGCCACAGACTAATGGGACTGCATTGTGGGAGAAGGCTATAGAGCGATTACAAGACTTTAGTAACTCACAGACCCAAAGGTCATGGAACACCTCCAGTAGGGCAGCTATCACTTCTAACAGTTCTCAAACTACTTTGGAGCACTCTTTAATTGAGAACATTCCTAAGAACATTAAGCTTTGCCGATTCTGTCACCCCAGATTCTTCAGTGAGTAATGGCGTGAAACCACCAAAGAATGGCAAACATTCAAAAAAATTGCAAAAAATTCAATGCATAATAACACACAAAATTGTTTCAAACAGCTGGTCTCACAAGGGATTAATCTGTAAACAGCACACTAACAGAACACATTGTAGACAGTGACCGAAGCCTTCAGTGCGACCAAGTCCAGGCAGGTGTGGAAGAAGGCAGGAACAACAGAATAAACCCCACTACAGATCGAAATTCAGGAGGTCGGGGCTCAGCCTTAGAGATGACTTCTTCCTCACTTGCCTCGAAACATCAATGAGGGGTCAATCAGCTTTAAAGTGTTGCTGGGTGACAAAGAGTTGGCTCTATAAACTCGTTCAAAACTGATCCATGTATTTCTGTAGTTGATGCCTTAAGGCTGTTAAAGACCAACAATGTCAAAAGGGCTCAATTTCATCAAGACAGTCTAAACTCAGTGACTGTTCATTTTTATTCAATAACAGTCACACAACTCATTTGGGAGCATAGTGACCCTTTCCAACAAATGGGAACAGATGTGTTTTCCTGCCCTGTGCAGCCAAGTTCAGCTATACATGGGAGCAAAATCAAAAGCTTTTCATGAAGAGCTTCAAGAGTCAATTATTCGAGACCTCAGAATCTTATGCAAAGGTGGCCATTGCTTTCTATGCTATGCTTTTTACAGCTTTCCCAGTGTTCTCCATGGGATTCCTGAAGCAGGATGTGAGTGTCAAGGCAAGTCTTATGCTACCATAACTCTGCAAGACAGGCCAGGACTGTTCCCTCTTCACTTACAGGACATTCTGCTGGTCATTCTTCGAAGGGGTTTCTACTTAGAAGGCCACCTTTTTCATACCCTAAGGAGCCATCAAGGACACTGCTGGACCAGAGGGAGTTTGTGATTATCAGGCCTTTTTAGTGCCCACAGCAGCTGTATTGGCGGCCACGGTTGAGGTTTCCTGATCAAAGTGATAGAAGACTGTGAGATTCCTCATTGGTGATGCAGGAGCTAATGCTGGGAACAGGCCCTTGGAAGGCTACAACAATGTATTTACGTTCTGAGGACAAGAAGTTACTGGTGGTGTTACGGCCCCACTGCTGTTGTTATGGAGACAGACGCTTTTCAGTAATTGGTCAAAAATTGTAGGCTCATCTCCCACAGAACGTTTGAAACATTGACTCTGTCTGGCTGTTTTGTAAAAAATTAAAAACCCATCTATTTCAATACTGATGTCATAGCTTTGCGCAGACTGTAATTTCAACAAAAAGCCAGGGAGCGGAAGTGACCTCACATGGCCCTTGACCTCTGATGATATCACAGGCAGTGATGTCATTTAACCCCGGCACATGACCTTCAGATGCGTCTAAGACCCGTGTTTCCAGGCACTCTCATTTTAGCCAGATATAAGAACCGATGCACACAGGGAGGCAAGATTTGCCCATGATCACACATTGCGGAATGTCATTTTCCAGATTCAATGTGGAGCCTATGTGTAAAACGTGCATAAAGCAGTACTTGTAATAGGATAACCAAAATCTCTAACGCAGGCTACAGCGAGTGTATGAAACATCTATAGATCAATGGACACAGAAGTACTTGTTATCTGTGGCATTGATGTGTTAAACAAGCCAAAAAAGCACTGACCTGGGGAGGTGTGCACTGTCTGTTTACGCAGGAGCAAAATGCTGCACAAGCAAGGCCTGAAAATTAAATCATTGTCCATGATTTAGTATCAACAAAATTCCCTGTTTATAAATGTATCTTTGAGTCAGGTACTACTATGATAGAAGAAACCTATTGTGTGGGGGTAAGCTGAGGCCATCTGTCTCGGTGTGCATTTATCTTTACGTTATGTGACAAGCAACCACATGTTGTCCCCCACAACCCATAGCGAAACATAACACCTTAATGTCCTAGGCTTTGATACATGACTCTTCCTCAATCTTTTTTAACTGGGTGAGTTGTGGGGATGGGGGACCTGTACTTCCCTCAAGAATGGGGGTCAATGCATCTACGATTTTCAGAGCTCTGTGAGCGAGGTATGTTATTCAATAAACCCCCCACCCCCGAGGACCGGCCTGTGAATGAAGCTTCCACAAAGCCCTTTCCAAGAAGGAGTTTGAGTCGAGAGGGTGTGGGCCACTACATGGCTCTTTAACTTCTGAGACTCTGTGTGCAACTCTTATTTTCTTAAACAGTTTTGCACGAGAACAGGGTCCTGGTCGAGGCTGAAGCCCCTCTCAACCATCCACATCACACTTGAATGCGTTCAAGGAGATCAGAGCTCAATCAGTGGCGTACCACAAAATATGGGCGTCTCCCTGTGAGCCATGCTGAGGGCCCCCCCAAGCTCCTTAACAAAGCACAGAGCATGCCAAACCCCGGGCCAGCCCAGGCCACCACATGTGCGCAATGTCCATGATGGATATGCCGCTACATGGGCATGCACTACTCCAAGTGAACAAAGAAAATATGGTTTTTAATCAAAGCTTAAATGTTTTACCTAGCAAAGAAAGAAGGGGCGGTGCCTGGTCCCACAATATACCAGCCACCAGTGGTAAGTTGTTTTATTGGAGAAAGTAATATTTGCCACAAATATGCGGTTGTGACTGAGAATAGCGAGGGGGCCTGAACTAACGAAAACGGGTTTGAGTGGGTTCAGGGGGTTGTTCCTCCTCCCATGACAAAGTGTTTTGAGTAACGAGTTAAAAAGGTGCATTACACAGCACACTTTCTTTGAGAATTTGGGTAGAAGGCCAGACAGTTTGAAATCGGATTTGTAGGGTGTAGGGTGGAAAAAAGTACAATAGATGCAAGTCACCAAAAGTGCACAACCGCATTTCCCAATGCATTATCATGCCATTCCCTTCAATATATGCCAGTATAAAAAACATTTTCATGCTGGCTGTGCCCATACATTTCCATTTTGGCTCCACCAACCTATGCTAGTATTCCCATATAAGCAGTGGTCGAAGTGTATGATAAGAAGTAGTGGAACTATGTTCCCTACTGGCCTGTCCCTACTCCCCACAAACCCCATCGCCATGCCCCCTGCTATGCACAATACAAACCCCCAAACACATGTGCCTTCTGTTTAAGTGGACATTCAGTAGAGTGCACTGATAGTGCAAGTTTCACCTTCTTCCTACACTTTTATTTAAAAAAGAAACCATTCCGGAACAGTTTCTTTTTAAAATAAAAGTATAGGAACTGTAAAACGAAATAAGAAAAAGTAGAGGAGCAGTGCTCCCAACCGCTCCCACCCACTTCAAACACTGCATATAAGAAGATACTCATGTTCACTTTGAGATGTTTTTCATAGTATCATTAATGGCACTAGGCACAAAGCTGGCTCTGCTAATATATGCCAATACTCCTATGTAAGAAAATACTCCAATTGATTTGGCCATTAAAAGTGACATGTCACAATAAGAAAACATGTCCAAACTGGTTCCAATGTAAGTCAGTCTGGACCCATAAGAACCTCATTCACCCACCACTCACTGACCCATTACACCTGCTTTTGCATCCACTCACACTGCATTCTCCACACAGACACCCACCCAGAATATTCAAACGCACACTACCACATTCATACTCATTCACCCACCAGTCACTCACTCATACACCTTCTCTTACATCCACTCTCACTGCATTATCTACAGAGGCAAACACCCACCCACCCAGAACATTCGAACACACACACACTATCACATTTTGTCTCATTCAACCACCCCTCACTGACCCATACATCTGACACGCACTTCACACATGCAAAATACACATCACATTTAAAAAACAAAAAGCCTTCTTAACTGTTTTTCCAGCTTTGGTCCGTCACTCCAGGCCACCCTCGGCTCCTCCGTGCTGCTCACAAACAGGAACCAGGAAGCTAGTAGAGCTTCCTGGTTCCTGTGTATGAGCCGGAAGGAAGCCGGAGGAGAAGGGGTTGGAGCTGAACGTGGCATGTCACAGTCAGCTCTAATCCCTACTGAGCGCTTCCTTCTTGCTTGGCAAGCCCCGGACCATGCTTCACCCTAATGGGTGAAGACTGCGCCGGGGCTCCCCCGACCTGGTGTCGTGGGGCCCCTGCACCGCAGGGGCTGCGGGTGTCCCCACTACTCCACGAGCTTAAGTTAAAAAAAATATATACATAACTTTTTTTCCCCCAGGGGTAGCAAGGGAGATTGCAGGGGTAGCAATGGAGAACACAGGTGTCGCTTTCACGACCCCTTGCAACCCACAAATGACATCCCTGGCTTTGCGTTTCTGTTTTCTAACTGCACTGATATACAAGTTCTCTGTGAGGTTGCTCACTCTGGGGGTATATGCGTGTTGCAGTTGGAATAAAACATAAAGAAATACAGCTGGAAGAAGAGTTACAGCGGCACAGAAAACCTGCTAAACAAGGTCTAGGGGTAGACCCAGAGCTGTTGCTCGGAAGGGGGGGGGGGCTATAGCCCTGGGTCTTTGGGTTGTAGCCCCGGATAGAAGCTCGAGAGCTGCAACCAAAAGGCTGGCTAGCCATGAGTCCTGCAAGTCCTGACATTAGTGTAGCCCCGGATCATTTCCAGACCTAGCAACACCCCTGTACCGCCAGGTAGTGTAGCTTTATTGCTAGATATATCACTGGCTGCTGTCACACAAAAAGGCTCAAAGCACTTGGTGCAAAATGCCAGAAGTTATTGATGAAATATTGGGGGTTAATGTAGATTGAACTCGGCCATGCATTCTGAGGTTCTATTAATTCATTTTTAACCTGCTGGTATGGTATGGCAAAGGACGTTTGGATAAGATCATTATAGTATGGGATGTAAACAGCTATTTCTCTCTGGCTTCTGGTATGATTGGCAATACCTTTAGTGTACTAAGTGGATCAAATTATTGTAAAGATCTCTCTAGGAGATTACATTGGGAATGGCATTTTGGGGATGTTAAAAGTTGGAGATAGCGAATGATGGTATTAACAAAAGGATGTCATCATGCTGTAGGGCAGTTTCTCCTCTTATTAATTATGTTTATATTTCACCATCAATAGGTGAACTTTGTTCTTCTCTAAATACAGTTTTACTGATGCTACCGACCATGACTGCTTAACTTGAACATTAGTGCTATATGCACAATCTTTTGAACAAGCTGCCCACCTTTTATGGAGATCCCTAACAATAGAGGGAACAGGATTTCATGGCATCAAGCTTGTCTGAATAATGTTAAGAAACCGCTCACTAGACGACTTGGTAGCTGATTAAAACATTAAATAGATTTCCTGTTTAGTGCTGTTAATATAAATGAAACAATAGAATCAATACTAGATATTGTACTTGGGAAAGAGTGCAAATTAGAAGACTACCTATAATTTACATGCATGATAAGGCTGTGACAGAAATAAAAAAATTTCAATCCTTTAAACATCAGTTACATATAATCCATAGTCAAACCATATTGAAAGTATTAAGTAGTCGTAACTCAACCAAGTTTTATAATGTTGTTCTTCTAACATTAAATGCATTGGATGTGACATTAATCCAATATCTGAAGAAGTGTGGGTAGATTATTTCATTAAAGTCTATACCGAAACTGCTTTGTCAAACCCTGTTTTATGTCAACTGGCTCTAATAAATAACTGGGAAGCTACTTCTGATGTATATGTAATTGTTCTGATCTATGGGATACTATACATTCATTTTCAGTTAGACTAGGACATATAAAATTTGATTGGCTTGTGTTTTACGGCTGATGACATCATCTTTTTTGCCGCACACAAATAGGCCTTCAGTGCAAGCTCTCTGCTTTCATATAGTATGCTAGGGAAAATAATTTACGAATACCAAACCACAAAACATGTAATAAATCTAGTTGATGTATTAGCAATAAGAAGTTAGAAATTGCTAAAGAATCGATATACTCGGACTTCCACGTCTCTAGCTTTCACACTTTTAGGGTGCTTTTGAGGCAAGGATGAGAGCTGAAATCAAACCATTGATTTCCTTAATAAAAAGTATTACAGAACACTATTGTAAATATTACTTGTTGGATCCCCCTTAAATTCTCACTTTTGTGATCTGCAAGAAATCTTATACACCAAGTGAATGATTTTGCAGAAAGGAATGATTTGCCACTTACGAAATTGTCTGTCTAGAGCACATTTCATTAGTGATCTATGAAGAATGAAAAATAATCTTTTTGGTAGGGGCTGGCAAGTAATTGTGCAAAGGACCAGGAGTTACATCATATACAGAGAGTATGCCAAATTGGTGAAAGAAAGATGCACCCTGCCTCTATACCTCTCAAAACATATTTGCCCAAAGAGCAGAATGCTGTATGAGATAAATGTTAATCTATTTCCGCAGTATGGAAGTTTTGGGTCAGAGAAAAAACATAAATATTGAAAATCAAACCTGTAGATTGTGTTACTTCAAGCAGCTGGGGACAATGGAACACTTGATTTTAGAATGTGACAATACTAGAGCCTTAAGAATTAAGGCCTTTGATGAATTTGTTTATGACCAGTCTGCCGTTTATAGTTAACTGCTAATTTCCCTAACTTGCTTTTAAAATGAATTGTTTGAAATGTTAGGGGGATATTTGTAAATGATCATTCTTTTAATGATTTGATATAGTATATATATTGAAATCCAAATTGTTGTATGTCTATTTACCTGTTTGTATACTCAAATCCTGTTCATACTTTATTCTTTTATACTTATTTTCTGAAAGGTTTTGTATTAATAAACCCTAACACAATAAAAAAAGATAAATAGTGATAAAGGAGTGAAAACGAAAAGGGAGGTCTAAAGAATGTTCCGCTGAATGAGTGAGACCAAGAACTAGTTGAGAAGACAGAGGATAAAATGCTCAGTGAGAGGGAAGGGAAGGACAATCAGCCCAGCTATTAAAGCCTCCAAGTTAAATGGTATGGGTGAAGGAAAAGATAAAAGGGCTGAAAACGTCAGTAGCATCTGAGAAGATTGCACCAAAAGAGTGGGCGTTCAGTCGGCTAGAACAGGCAAAATAGAAGGGTTTTTTGACATAGTAATATGGGCAATGTAAAATAGCGGCAAATTAATCAAGATACAGGAAATATGGTTGTTAAATATATTAGCTCTGCCACTGCAACTATCACGGCAGTGATTATAAAGCAAGTGGTTATCGCTGCTGCAATTGCAGAATTAGAGGCAGAGTGGGATCAGGTTTTAGTAAGAAACAATCATACTTAATAGATAAAAGGAGTAGGTGAATTTCATCTTGAGGCTTACCTAGAGAGCAGGCATTTATAAGAGCTGCTTTAAGCTAAGCAAAGTCTCAAGCGACTGAGTCAGATGCAGAAGTGGGTCAGAAGGAGAGACGCAAAAGAGGAGGAAGGGGAGCAAGGATTGAACACTAGGTCTTAAAGCAGGAGTACTGAATTCTTTTGAGAGAGGGTAAAGATGTAGGCAAATAAGGTGTTGAAGCTTTGGAGACTTAGATTGCGTCCCATGATCTAAAGTTTGTATAAAGGAAAATCTAAGAGCATGGTTCTGGGATTGCCGTCAAAGCAATATCTCTGCCAGCGCCTAATTGACCTGACTTTTAAATGGGTCTCTTCTAATTGTTATCTGTGGGCATATTTTAACTGTTAATGGTCCTCATTACAATACATTGTGCAATTACATTAAAAATAAAGGGCTATGTATTTCAATCTAACATTGGCTCCGCTCTCTACAAAAGTAAAGGGAGTTGAGTTATAATCAGGATCTGGATCATTATTATAGCACTAGAGTAAGAACCCGTGTACACGGGCCAAAGTGCATGTTTTCATTGACACAGTAGGATCACTACATAGCCTAAGACAATAGCTCCCTCCAGCGTTGACAACAAACAAAGGTATGCAAAATCACATTGTCTCCATGTTTCCAAAGGCAACAGCTCCCTCTAGCGGTGACAACAGACAGAGCTCTGCATCGGACAAACATATAGGAACAAACATGCATATGGCCTTTTATTATATTGTTAGATGAAATCTAATGAACATATAGTTGGTGAGGAGGTACACTAGGAACTTCCCAAAGCCACCGAATGAACCTCTGGCTCATGGCTATCAGAGGGCACTCATGGAGCTCAAATTGAGTGTATTTCTGAAATGGCCAGTAGTTTAATGGGCCATGCATTTTAGATATTGCAGTTTATTTGGACTGGCACTAGAATGTTTAGCATGTTTTCATCTCCTGTGCAATAGTGAAGATTGAGCAGAGGTTGATGATTAGACCTCAGTCTATCAAAAGTAAGCTGTGTAGTTGGGAAGAGGCAATGGATTGTTTTATGCCGGAGAATGTAGGTTCTGCATCTCACTAGTGAAATATTTTCTGCATTTTTGTATTATAAAGGTTGGCAACCTGTCTGTAATAATACCTCATTACCAGTTTACATTGTGTCCATCTAGCTCATCATTGCTGTTTCCAGCAAATCCACTTTGCGCATGATTACCAGTTTCCATTATGCCCAGTTATTAAATTACCTAGCATCCACTCAGCAGATCATTGCCGTGTTCCTTTATGCACAGTTGGTATATCATGGCTGGTTTCCAGTAAACTGCCATACCTACCCATCACTGCCACTTGTTCCATGTTTTACAAGAGCACATCAAATCAGGCCTGTCTGCTGTCTAGCGTGCCAGCACAGGATTGGCTCTGCTGACTACGGCCCGGCGGGGCATCAATGTGTTGGAATCCCATGACATTCTTCATGCTGGGACTGATGCCTGGATCCAAAAAGTATGTTTGAAATTCTGGAAGCATCACCATGTATTACACAGGTTCCAGTATTAAGGCTGCAGATCCCATCAGCTAGGGACACTTGCTGGAAAGGCTTGAGGACCGTTTTGGATTGTATAAGGCACCATGGCATTTTTTTCCCATTAGAAGGCCATGGCCCATGGTCCGTGGACCACGGCGAGTAGCCCTTTGGCCATGGTTGGAAGTATGTCTGCTAGTTACTACTTATTAGCAGATGTTTTAGTGCAAGAATAACTCATCGGAATATGACGTTTTTCTTACTTATCGAAGAATACCTCTCGCGAGAAATGACACTTGTCAGCACGCCACCCAATGAGATCAGACTTCTGGCGAATGTGTTTTTGATTATTGCGAGAAGACACAATTGCAGTACCATTTCAATATATTTCCTAAAGTGCCTAAACTTTAAATGCATCCTTACCTCCCTAAACCCTTGTTGCGGCTGGTGAATTTTAAACTGGAGGGGCGTAAATATTAGTGCCTGCTGTGGCCGAGCGTAGCGATGGAGACCCCGCCACGGAAGGGGGCATTTAAGGGGGTCCTCTCCCCGAGAATTCTTTTAAAATAATGTGGGGAAATGGTGCATTTTACCGTACACTTTTTTAGAAAAATTGGGTAAAAAGCCAGTTTGAAATTGGGTTTTGTAGGGTAACTCATGAAAAAAATCCAATAGCTGCAAGTCACCAATAGTGCACACGAGCATTTCCCAACGCCTTTTCCAGTATAAAACATTTTCCCACTGGCTGTGCCCATACGCAACATTATACCCTATTATTCCCAAATAAGAACATACTCATGTTGGCCTTGTGCATAATGCCAGTAATGATACTACAGGAAAACATGTGCACGCTTGTTCTGCCAATATATAGCAGTATCCCCACATAAGAATATACTCCAGTTGGCTTTACCAATAAAAATGCATGCCAAAGTATGAAAACATGTCCAAACTGGCTGTACTAAAATGCCAGTCGAAATGGCTAGACTAAGGGCATAAAAGCTACAGTCCTGCTTCATAATAACTTATCATGCTTGCTTTACCAATGATGCCCAATACAAAATGCCATACCAGAATACGAAATGGCTAGACTGGCTGAATTAAAATGCAGGTCTAGCGACATAATAACACTTATCATGCTTGCTTTATCAACCATGCGCAGTAAAACATGCCATGACTGCTCCATGATGTGCCAGTGCCTTGCAGTCAGACATAATCACAATAATGATGAATGTGATTATGTGTGATTGCGAGACACTGGGGGGCACTGGGGCAAGGCATGTTTATTTTACTGGCCCTCTATCATATATGCCTAGTAAATTAATTACACACCTGTTCCCTGGGTCCTGAGCTCCTCACACACACACACACTTAAAGTGATTATGTGTGCATGCAAGCCACTGGGGGACCAGGAGCGCAGGTATGGTATTTCTTTACTAGACATCTATCATAGCTGTCCAGTGAAAAAATACCTTGCTGTCCCCTGGACCTCACAGCGCCAAACACACACACACAATCAAAGTGATTATGTGTGCAGAGCCTCACACTGACACACACACACACACACACACACACACACACACACACACACACACACACTCTCTCTCTCTTACCTTGGCTGGCTACCTTTCCACTTACAACTGAAATTTCACTTTCTCTGCCTTGTCTTCAAATCCCTCCATGGTCTTGCTCTGCCTTATCTCTCCTCCCTTCTCTCCTTCTACTCCCCCTCCCGTTCCCTTCGTTCCGCTGACCATTTCCTTCTCACTGTACCTCCATCCCCCTGCGCTTCCTCCCGTTTCTGCTCCTTTCAACTCCTTGCACCTCTGCACTGGAACTCGCTCCCTCTCACAATCCGCTCTACCACGACCTTCACCTCATTTCGCACTTCCCTTAAATCCCTCCTCCTCCATTCTCCTCCTTGAAAACTCCCCCTCTGCCCTCTCTACTTCCCCTCCCTCACTCTCCCTTCATCTGATTTCTCTCTCCCCTCTCCTGCTCCTCCTCTCTCTCCCTTCCATTTTCCCTCGTCCAATCTATCTCCACCCCCCCACACCTAGTCCCACTCCCCTTTCCTCCCCTTCAGTTAATTGCTCTTTGCACTGTTTTGTCGAATGATTCATGATGTAATTTTGCTCCCACTGTTATTTGTTGTTGTTATCTTGTATTATGTTGTTCCACTGTACAGCGCCTTGGTGTAAAGCACTCTATAAATAAACAAATCAATCAATCAATGTGTGTATGCAAAATGCTGGGGGTGGGGGCAGGTGGGCAGGTATGGCATTTTTATACTGGACATCTATCATAGATGTCCAGTAAAGAAATAGCATCCATGTCCCCTGGGCCTTACAGTGCCAAACATACAGTTAAAGTGATTATGTGTTTATGCAAGGCGCTGGGGGCCAGGGTGGCAGGTATGGTATTTTTTACTAGACATCTATCATAGATGTCCAGTAAAAAAAATACCAGGCCTGTCCCCTGGGCCTCACAGCGCCAAACACACACCTCAGTCAAAGTGATTATGTGTGTGTGCAAGGTGCTGGGGGGCCAGGGTTTCAGGTATGGTATTTTTTACTAGACATTTACCATAGCTGTCCAGTAAAAAAAATACCATGCCTGTCTCCTGGGCTTCACCGCGCCACACACACACAAAATCAAAGTGATTATGTGTGTATGCAATGCACTGGGGGACCAGAAGGGCAGGTATGTTATTTTTTACTAGACATCTTGTCCAGTAAAAAAATACCATGCCTGCCCCCTGAGCCTCACAGCACCAAACACACACACACACACACACAAAATGAATATGTGTGTATGCAATATGCTGGGGGAGGGCAGGTATGTTATTTTTTACTAGACATCTATCATATATGTCCAGTAAAAAAAATAACATCCCTGTCCCCCACAGCAACTCAGACGGAGAGCTGTTTTTGGGTGGTGGGGAGGAAGTTTGTGCAACAAAGGTATTTAAAAAAAAGCCTTTGTTGTACAAACCTCCTATCCACACTCGCCAAAATCACCTCGGACCAGGACAGAGACACACACACACACACACACACACACACACACACACACACTTAAACATACAAAAACACACACACACACACTTAAATAAATAAACATACAAAAACACACATTTACACAACATACACACACACACACACACACATATTTAAATAAATAAACATACAAAAACACACATTTACACAACATACACACACAACATACAGACAGCAAGCACTCTTTCAGTCACATGAGCACCCATCATGAAAACAAGCATACACACAGCCATACAAATGTTTAAATAAATAAATTAACATACAAATGCACATTTAGACAATATATGCACTGCAAGCACTCTTTCACACAAGCATCCATCATGCACTCACTCATCATAAGACATGCATACACGCATCCATGCACATTTTTAACTACTAAATAAACAAACATACAAACACACACATTTCCACAACATATACACAGAAAGCACTCTCTCATTCAAACCAGCATCCATCATCCATCACCATCTATTCACCTAACAACACAAGCATGCATGCATCAATCCACATAATTTAAATTTAAAAAAATGAACATTAATAAACGTACCTTCTGCTGCGGGTCTGGAGGTTCCAATGCTCCAGCCCCTGCAAGCATGAACAGGAATCAGGAAGTTTCCTGGTTCCTACACATACATGCATGCAAGGGGGTTGAGCGTGGGTCAGTAGACGCCCCACTCCAGCATGCTCTGTCTGTATGTGTGTGGAGGTGCAGGAGGTGTCTCCGTTTTGTGTATCACGCGCCCTGATGCCTGCAGGCTTTCGGCGTGCTATAAGCACATAAATAATAAATAATAATAATAATTGTTTACATTAATGGGGTATAGTGGACACTGAGTTAGGATGCAGGGTAGGTGCAGTGAATAATAGGGGCGGTTTAGTTAGGCTGTGGTCAACGTTGAGCCTTATGCCACATGCAATTGAATGAGTATTTATATCCCCAGCATGCGCTGCTGATAACGACAGACATGTATGTATTGCAAAAAATATGTTTCTTAAAAGAGGTTTATAGTTCTTTCATATATTTGAAAAGAGGAATTATTAATAACTTATATACAGTTATGTAACAACATGAAACATTTTCACTTATAAAAACCTACTAGCTGAGGTACCCGGCGTTGCCCTGCGTTGCCCGTGTCCTGATCGAGTTGTGTCTCATGTGCCCTGTATTATGTTGCTCTTGTCCTCCTGTCAGCAAGTCTTGCTTCAGTTTGCCCTGGAGAAAGTTGCTCTTGTCCTCTGGCTGGCAAGTTGTGCTGCTATTTCTTGTAGTGTTTCAGAAGCTCTTGATATTGATTTTCACTTTGCATTAGATGGAGCTTTTCGAAATGATGTTTGTTTTTTGTGCGGCATGTTTCAGTCACTTCATGGCTTCAGCACATTTGAGAAAATGTCCAAGAAAGATTGATTGATTGTGCTCTCTTCTCGTGAATGAATTTAAGTAAACTGTAACCTTGCCATTTCCCATATTTGGTGTGGCGTGATAAAAAAAAAAATCTTTTTTTTAATTCCCTTTAAAAATGCTTTAATAAACATTTTTGAACTGTATACAGTAGTAATACATTTTAAAAGAATAATCACCATATTGAACATTTTGCTCCAGGCACTTTTCCAAAATGTGCTTCCTTGTACCTACCGTAGTGAATAGGGGTGAGCATCAGTAAATGAGGGTTTCTGCAGAGTACATTTTCTGCATCCAAACATAAACTACCATCTTGCCCAGACGAATGCGGAATCCATTAATAATGTGGTAGCAGTGGGTTCAACTGTGTTGATTTGTATAGCCGGACAAACACACACATTTTTTTTTTTGTTGCATATAAGGTTTTTGCATGGAAATCCATGCAAAATTTCCACACATACATACATTCAGCTTTATATATAAAGATTAAATTGACAGAAAAAACGTTTAAGGGATGTTACGGTTAAGATGCATCCCACCCTTGGGACTCCTCTGCTCCAGTAGTTAGCTAGTCGCGTCCCACCTTGGTATCCCTTGACATTTCCCTCCTGGGTTTTCATGAGCCCTTGCCAGTCGGTATTGCCCCTTCTATTTATACACTTCTCTCACTGCACAATGCATATGTGCCTTTATAGAAGCACTGTGTAAAAAATGTTTGTATAAGTAAGGGAAATGCAAAAGATTTGTAGAAGATTGTTAAGTGGCAGTTGGTGTGTGGAAGCTTGATATGGTCACAGGGTTATATGTCGGTTTTGGAAGTGATTGGTGGATGGATGTGTGCGTATTGAGGGAGTGTTACAATTATAAAATTAAAAAGGGTAGAAGGGCTGCCCTGTGCGAATGTTGTGCACGTGCCATCCAGGTATTTTAATGATCCATGGCCTGGAAAGAGGACTCTGGATAGTTATAAAGGTCCATCGATTATGGTCCTGATTATATGCTAGAGAGAAGTATTTGGGACAGAAAATTGTTTCTGTCCATTTATATTTTTCTCTAGTATACAATTGCCCATTATTCCCATTAGCATAACACAAAATGCTAATGGAAATGTTGGAGAATCTTTTTGAGTTTAACAACGTGACACTGTCCAGATAGTCTGCAATGACTTCAGAGATGTTCACGGATGTCGACAATCACAAAAACAGTGGAAAAAGTTGCAAAACGTGTATAGAAGTGTTAAAAAATGTCAGTCCTGCCAAAATTGCTATATTTCTTTCATGCTCTCCCGGTCTCGGTCCCTAAATCCTTCTTCCGAGCCCTTGCGAAATTAGTATACTCCTTCGTCTGGAGGAGGAAGCTGCCCAGGGTTGCAAGGGAGGTGCTGACAGCCCAATTTCAAGACGGGGGCCTAGCGTTCCCGCACTTTTTCAGATATTACCAAGCGGCACAATTATGGGTCATCAAGGAATGGATGGGGGGAGATGGACACACGATTTGGGCGGCCTAGGATAGAGCAGTTGCGCGCTCCCAGTTAAGGGATCTCTTATGGAAAGGGGTACACAGCAGGCATCCCAATTTGCGCATAAGTAAAGTGATGGGGTCTACTCTAGAAGCTTGGGATGCACAATGGGGGAAGGGTGTGATGACGAGCGCCCCAGGACCGTTTACCCCGATGTTTGGGAACCCTGATTTTCCTCCTGGGATGGAAGAAGGGGCCTTTTGGAAGTGGGAGCAAGAAGGCTGGACTAAGGTGGGGGAAATGTATCGGGACAGGGAGGTTAAGTCATTCGAGACTTGTTCTAGGCTCCTAAATTTACAAGTGTCAGACAGATATAAGTATAACCAACTACGGCATTGGTTAGGGTCGCCAACAATAAAGCGGGTGGCTGGGAGGGATCTCACTCCCTTTGAACAGTATACAGTGTCTAACTTCGGCGCAAAGAGCTTTGTGTCCACTCTGTATAGATTCATAAACGTACAAACGCAGGATATCAAATGGAACTATATGATGAAATGGGAACGATTGTTGGGGGTACCCATCACTAAGCAGCAGTGGAAAGACTTATGGGGGAATATCCCTAAACTGACATGCTCCATTCAAGCAAGAGAGATGTGAACTAAGATAGTTTTGCAGTGGCATTACACCGCGGAGCGACTACATATGATGTTCCCAAAGGTGTCCAAACTTTGTTGGAGGGGTTGCGGGCGGGAATGAACATGGAGGCATATTTGGTGGGATTGCGAGAGGATACGGGCCTTTTGGGAAGGGGTGAAATCCCAGATGCAGAAGATTTTTCCTTATGTTGACCAGTTGGGAATACAGGTATGGCTGTGTGGTCTGAGAGATCGTACAGCGGTGAGGTACTCAAAGGCGCAATGGAAATGCTTCATGGGGTTGGTTATTGTGGCATGGGTAGTAATAGCCCAAAATTGGAAGCAATGTGATCCTCCGGGGATCGTTATGTGGCTGCAGAAGGTATGGTCGCTGGTGGTGATGGAAAAACTGTCTCATGACTTACAAGGGTCCCCGGGGGCTTTCATAAAAGGGTGGGGGTGTTCCTGGACTATTTGCAATCGGACTACATGGTGCAATGGTGCCCACACAGAATCAGGATTCTGGACCTCTTTCGTGCATAAAAATCTCCGAAGGTTGCAGGGGCTAATCACTGGTGGTGGGGGGTGGGTGGCTTGAGGGAGTTGAAAGTTTCTTTGGTTGTGGTTTTGATGATTTTAATTAAAAAAATTAAAAAAATACTAATAGCCACCAACAGACACATGAGAATAGCCAGACAAATGCAAAAGAGGTTCACACAGATACAGCATGAATTTGTCGTTTGGCATGTGACAAAGTCTGTAATCAAGAAGATAAATTGTGCAGGGTCAGAAAAGTTTGTTAAGACCTTATAAATTTGTCACAGTGAATAAGTACAAATCTCTGGCGGAGCCCTCACAATTGCCAACAATCTATAAACATATTAGTCAAAAAGTGACAATCATTTCTTCATAATACGGTCTACAAACATGAAGGGAAGAAGACACACACGATCCTGCCTGCGCAAATACGCCAAGGAGCAAGGGAGAGGAAGTAGAAATGGCGAGAGCCTATGTTTACCATTTTATACAGCCCTTGTAAAGATTGTATGTTACAAAGGGGTGACCAGGGATTTGAGGGGCCTCACATAATTTGACCAAACGGGGGATTTATAACGGGTGTCTCAAATATCCTCCCAAAAGGTTGCATTTCAGTAACGTTGGAATTAAGGTGAGGGCACACAATGAAAACATGGGTTGGCAAAAGGCAAGAACTGGTAGAGATGCAAGCAAAAAGGAAATTAGTGGAAAAATGCACCACAGATTAGACTTCACCAAACAAAAGAGGGGGTAGGCAAGCCAATTTTCGAACAAATGCAATCTTGTGAGTTGGTGTACGATCTGGTGTAAATGGTTATGGCAATGGAGCCATGGATTTAAACTGCACTTCGATTACGTGCAGAAAAAAAAGAATGTCCTCCAAAGTCTGCCATTGTCACCCAACTAAGTAGCCAGATTTCAATGAATATGTTGTGTGATCTTTGTTACATTTCTGTCTGTGTTGTAGTGTCCATTACATTAAAGACACATTTCCTAATCAAATCCTCTAATGCCATATGTGTATAATCCAAAATAAACTTTATGAATAAAAAAAAAAAAGTGTTCAAAATAATGCTAGAAGGTGGGGAATGGCAGAGTTTTAAGGTGATACTTTGTTAATTGGACACAAATGTTGCTATATTGGGGTAATTATGATATTAGTAAGTTCTAGTAAATTAGCGTGCATTGGTAAAAACGTTATGGTAAAGTTGCACTAATAAAAACCTATGAAATTCAATGAAAAAACTTTGTTAAAGAAACGTTATGGTTACAAGTAAAACCGAAAACCCCCAGGCATTCCCCAGTTATGGTAAATTAAGCAACCATAACTCGCACCACCACCCTGCACTGCTAAGACTAATACCAAGGATTTGAAAGTTGACATCACAAATGTCATTGATGAATGTAATCTACATTACATTAAGTTACAGGAAGTAAAGATAAAACTGGAGTGTATATTGCTATGTTAAAAATGAAATGTAAAATGTGCAGGTTGGATGGGTTTGGGATTCATTATCTCCAGTTAAATTCTGTTTCTTTTCTTATGCAGAACCCACTTGCGTGTGCTTTGACGGAATGGGTAACCCAGACATATAGCAACTTTTCTCCACAATCTTCCACAGCCGCAGGTGAGGTTCTGCAGTTGGTCAATGCATTCAGATCTTGAATATGCAATCATATGCCTTTGTTATTAAACAATCTCTGTCAGCTGCCAAATTTGACGCTTACACATGATTTTTTATATTAGCCACACATTTCTGTATCAGTGCATTCCAGTCTATCTGTCGGAATCGAAACTTGTATAGACCAATAATACTCTGTTACTCATTAAAAGAAGTAACAATGAATTCACCCTTAAAGCATGCATGCTAACAAACCAAAGAAAAAAGAAAAATCAATACATGTGGTCTCTCCTCATGTATTAATGACAGACAGTGAGATGTAAAGAATGTCTAAAAAGAAAAAAGAAGACATTGGTTTGAGGTGAAGTGTATATTTTATTAGCTGGCACTCATTTGTCACATCAGTCAACCCGTCTCTGCATGTATGTGTATTGCATTCTTCAGGACTGGATTGAACAAGCCTGTTACTGACTTGTATGGTATTAGCCACTTTCTATTGTATATGTTCTCCTCTTCCTTCCGTCCTTTAGAACGTGCAGGATTTATTTTTTAGATCCCTCTTATCCTCTCCTCGGCACTAAATGAATTTTTTCTAATCCTCCGGTCAACGACGAACAGGTGTATCTTTAGGGAACCGCGTTCCTGGAGAGCTTGTGGTGCCCCCCCCCCCAAATGGAGTGCCAGAGATGCTAGTGCAGAGAAGTTTTGCTGATGGGCTGGCGACTTCACCTTTCAGCCAATGCAGGCATTATGTACAGAGCACTGAATGGATCTTGGGCCACCTTCAAAGAGAAGAAAGCATGGCTCTACAGAGTGAACACCTCTAATCCAAGGGCAATATAGGGCCATGCATGCTATCTTGACCAAAAGCATGGACTTTGCTGACGTAGGTAAATGCCTTTGCTTGTAGAAAGCTACGTACCAGAAGTGTATCTTGCTCAAGTCTTTCAAAATGGAAGGTGCTGTTGAGCAGAGGGCCTATGGGGTCTGTGGAGGAGAGTGGGGCTGCAGTGCTAAGGAAGGAGGGGTGAAGTGGAATTGGTGTTTGTTTGCTCTGGCCTGGGATAGGCTTACATGTTAGCACACACAATAGCACACAGGTGTAAACCAGCAATACAATCTTATGAATTATTGGGACACCTTTAGTGCCACTTTCTCTCGTTCTGCCAATGTGAATTGGCAACATTGTCACGTGGATTTATTTGCCTTTGTTTGAGGCACAAGGGCTAAAGAAGCTCCCAGAACTGAAGAATTTGCTGAATTTATTTTTTATGTTCGTCTAACACGCTGGATGTTTATTTTCTATAAGAAAGTCCAAACCCCCATTTTGTGAATTAGGTTGAGATGCTACTGAAGCTTGGAAATTACTTTAAATTTGAGGAAGTAGACTTCATAAATTTATTTTGTTATTTTGTGTTTTCTTTACATGCAGGACAACCTAGTATTCCACCATTCAATAACTGGTTTATTTTGAAATATGGGTGGTGCCGCCTACCATTTGGATATTATGTGAATCTGTTGTGCTAGTTAAAAATGCAATTAATAATGTATGTTTGACCAACTGGATAATGTGTTAAATCAGAATCAGCAGATGAACACAGTGGAATTTCGGCAGAACATTTCTGTATTCAACATACACATCTAAGCTTTCCCTATGCCTAGGAAACATTGCCCCATTCTATAAAGGAAAACAAAAACTGTGCTTGCCAGGATGTCTTACACAAAACAAGAAAAGTCCTCTGTCTAGAACCCTATGCTAAACTGGCTTCTGTCCCTACCATTACAAGAGAAAAACAGAAATGTAACAAATGTACTCTTAGGGGACCTGGCTCAGGCAAATCAATTGTGGTTACTTTCTGACCCCCACCAGGGTATGTCTTTCTCACCCCAGACACAGTCCAAGCAGGTTCAATGAATGTCTTTTAAAATCTTTCTCTCCTTGATACAGTTCAAGTAATTATATTAAATGTCTATTGTTTTCCTTCCAACTTAAGGAATTCTGGCTCCTGTCCCCACTTTGAATATTCGCCTTGCGTTCCCTGCCAAGAAAACTCTTGGTGTTCTCTCCTCCTGGACTGTTGTTGGTCTTTACCCCCTCCTAGGGGTCTCGCTCCTCTCACCCCGCCTTAGGATCTTTTTTCTCTCACACTGCCATGGGTGCTTGACTCTCTCACCTTGCCTTGGGGTCTGGATTCTCTCTCCCCACCTTGGGGGTTTGCTTCTCTCACTCCGCCTTGATGGCTGGTTTCTCTTAGCCCATTTTGGGACCTGCTTTCACTCACCCCACCTTAGTATCTTGCTTCTCTCACCCCCCTTGTGGCTTGGTTCCTCTCTTCCCGGCCTGTAGTCTTACACCGGTCGTCCACTTCTTGGGTGGCTTCCCCTTCTCAATAGTTTCCTGAACCGGGCCTCCCCGGTTCTTGTTCTGGCAGGGCTGGCGAGCATTCTGTGTGCTCGCTCCCAGCTTGGTCTGCATTGCGTGGCATATGCGCTCTCCTTCCTACCACATCCCCCAGGAGGAGGTCCTTCTGCTCCTGCAGCTCTGCAGGGTTCTCTTCTTCTCCTCTTCAGATTTAGTTGTCTCTTTATCTCTCCCAGTGCAAGGGGGTGGGGAAGACCAGCCACTGTATACTCTCATTCCCAGCATGGACAGTAAATACCAAGGGTCAAACACCAGCCGTTTAAACAGGAAGATATCCCACAGTTTAACCATCATATATCCAACAAAGATATTGGCATCTTGTGATAATGGAGGATAACTTGTATCCCTTTCTGAGGATTTCCTGTCCTCTATGAGGGTCATGCCAAGTGCGATCCCACTTGCTCTGTCTCCTAGAGGGTGTTAAGCTTAGTGGGCTCTCCTCCGTAGTCTCAAAGGGGATGGCTCCCCCCAGGGTAGACGGGACAAATGCCCTGGATTCGTCACAATACATTGGTGAACAGCTAATTAATTAAGGTAGTGATCGTGTTAAGGGTAAAATGTGTGTTTTCTCTGTACAGTTGGGAATAAAATGTCTCAAATATTGATAGATACTATACACCAACCACATCCTTATTTAACATTTAAAGTCTTGAGTGATTGTAATTCCTACATCTTGCAGCAAAGATTGACTGTTATTATCTGAATTGGAATCTTTATGATGACAATTCAGCACTAAATATTTTTTGACTTAATACATAAAATAGGTTAGTCTGTCCCCTAGATTGGGGAAGGTGCTGCTATCTTGAAACTTAAATAATCATGCTCTAATATCCTATACCAACCTACTCACTGACCTTTAAATGTCTATATTTAGTTACACTCTTCTGGCATAATAACTGGATGTGTGCTTTAGATTTACTCTCTGATGGTTGTGAAACATCACTCTAGGCTCTTCCAATGCAGATTCATTTACTGGTTCACTACATACTTTTTGTATAAATCAGTGCAGTTAGACTTGGTTTTGTATAAAGACAACAGCAATGCCTCTGGTACCAGAAATAAGCAGTTGGTTCTCCTCCACTGCCTTTTGGTAAGGCCAAATGTGGAACCTGTAAATCTATAATCAAAACATATTGAAAAGGTTAGAGCCTCTCATGAGACAGTTTGCTCATATAGAGAATACGTCTTTATTGATCTTGAAAGTAATTGCTGGCAATATATTAATAGAATCTTTAATCTTCATGAAGAATAGACCATGCAGATTGCAAAGCCTTTATTGAAAAACGCATACTTGATCTGTTAAATATAACATTGTCTCCCTCCTTTGAGGTAGATAAGTGTCAAGTCTAATAAGGAGATAGGGTTTCAACCCCCTCTCCCGAACCACAGAAGCCGAATAGATCGACCCTCCATCCGTGGTTGGCACAGGCCTCTGAATGGAAATACACAGATAACCACGTGGCAGCCAATGGGGGGAAGACGGAGTTAGGGAAAGGGGGTGGAATGACAAAGGAAAGGTAGGGAACAGACAACATGCATTTGAAATACAATACTTGATCCTGAACCAAACATATAGCCTAGTACTTCCTACTTGATACTACCTGTCTTACTAGCCTCCTAAGCGCTTAGGGTTCTTAATTACCCTAACCATGACCCTACTTATGACCGTGTAGTATAACATGTAGCTAACACATAGCGGACAAGAGCGATACGAACTACATGGCACATACAAGGGAAACTCCCTTACATGAAGTCAACATACACATGGCCCCAAGGGCTGACATTGAACATGAGCAAACAGAAGCAGTAACATAACCCAAGTTTTCTTCAGAATCGGAATGAACAGTTTTGCCCTTTATCTCTCAGGAGAAATGTTCCTGCGGTAAGTATTGCCTCATACTTTTTCTGGAGATAATGTTACATACAACCCGTGGGCTTGCCAAACTTAATTGAGTCTTTTAACGTATCAAGTAAACATAATTCTTGCCAATATAAACAAACACGTATCAGGATACCTATCTTCGAGTCCGGGTGACTCACAAGTACACCCGGACGATCTGATATGATGCCGTGAAAACGCCGCCGCCCCGTGGAGCAGCTGCCACGTATAGAAGCAAAGGCAGCGGTCTGAGAGGGAGGAATTGTTCACCGCTGCGGCCTGGGAGATATGGGGAGAGCTGCGCGAATGCTCGCGTTGCCTCCCAAGTTAACCAACAAGGTTAATCATGCTCGGGCCAGACGCTCTCCTTTACTGCCGAAAGCCTTCGTCCGCCTTCATGGACATAAATCACTTGCTCTTCCTCCTGCGTTCCTCACACACGCCGTTGTGGCTGCCCGTGCTGCACAACATTAATTATCAGCACCTGTGCAAGGGCGGTTAATGGCTAAATACATCAGTAATGAACCCGAGCTGTCTCTTAGCGCGAATCCGGGACTACATTGCACCTCTAAGCATGCTGGGAATCATAGTTTTTTCCCTATTTCCTACAATATTGTCGTCTATGCTTGCCCCAGACCCTATTCCTGACAATAAGGTACACAGAATGTTAAATAAAAAAAACTGTTAGTCAAGCTAAACCTTGTCAACTAACATTTACAATTCTAAGATGCAAAAATGTACTGAAGAAAAGGAAGGGTGTAAAAGATTTTCCAAAATTAATTGTTGGTTGTTCTACAGTATTCAAGACAATTGGAAGAGGTTTCATGGAGTGAGACAGCATCAAACTTTTCAGGCATTATGTATCACTTGCATGATTGATCTACATTGAGAGTTTGCATACATCACATTGAAAATCGTTTCATGATCCCGAAGCACTTCATGTCTTGCTCAATGTAAATCATCATGAGGCCGTGAAATGACATACAAGAAATATTTAATTTCTTGTTTCTGCTTTGAGATGATTCAGTCTCCTTTTGGCAACAATTAACATACTATACATGACTCAAAATAGTAACTTTGATAAGTTTATTATACTTCTTAAGCATCCACTCTGAAGTGATACATTAATTTACTGAGATGTACTCTTCATTTGATCAGTTTGTTTAGTTAGGAAGCTCATGTTATGGGGTACATATGTTTTCCATGTGATCATCTAAATGTTAAGTTCATGAGATTACAACTATTGCATTTGCTATGTCAAAGAGGGCCTACATTGCAGTTTGAATTTCACAGTTTGTGCATACATAGTTTCTGTGGATCTCCTTAAATGGGGATAGTTTTCTTTTTACATTTTTGTTGTCATGCCTTGTTTTTGCCTTTTTGGTTATTTGATATTCATTAGAGGTACATGTTTTTCATATATGCATAATGGCGGTTTTGGGTTTGTATGATGCTATGGATTATTTCACATGAATTGTTATGGCTTCAGATAATCTTATTTCTATTAATTCTAAAGGTATATGACATCTAGCTAAGACAGATATGCAACTGGGTATTTCTTTTCTGGTAATGAAACCTAATGAGTGGGCATCATCCAATAGAGGAGGTTTCTGGCCTTGTTTGCTTTCCTCAGACAGGCTTCCATAAATTGAGAAAATTAAGAGGCATTAAGTACTTAGTTATCTCAAAGTCATAATGTTTATCTCAAAGACAATCAACACAGGGTGTCTTCTCCTGCTCAAAGAAGGGAGGGATAAATTAATGTAAACCTACTTGATTCCCAGGTCTCTTAATATAGTTCTCTTAATATAAACATACTTGATTCCCGGAATAATATCTTTATGCCAAAGTGAACCTACAATTATCAAGTTTTATCCTATCTATATATGGTTCTATTTTAGACAATCCTTAGTTCTGCAATAACATTACAACTTATGTTTGGTGAGGCATCTTTAATATTGGGTGGTGGTTTTAAGTTAGTTTTTGAGGCTGTAATGGAATGCTGCCTACAGCACCCTCCAACTCAATCTGCTTTTAGAAACTTAAACACTGATCGATGGACATTTTCAATCCTACTGCTAAACAGTTCTCCATTTCTCATTCAACATATGCAAGGTTAGATTGCCATTTCACTTCTAGGAATTTAGTTAATTATATGGAAAATCGTACAAAAAAACCAAACAATATTTTGGATTATGAAGTTGCCACTTTGTGGTCTGCTACTCTTTCTAAATGTATGAGCTCTAGATAGAGAATTGACTAAAATGTTGTTCTTAGTATGGAGGATATTGTAATTGTAAGTAAAGCCATAACGTTGTCCTTTAAATTTGCATCAATAAGAAATGTGTCAATTTAAATATTGCCCTTACAAATAAAGAACTCCATTCCAGGTCCAATGTATTGAAAAATACAAATAAGAGACTTGAAAGAAATATTATCATCCCCAAACATATTACACATTGGCAAGAAATCTTGTTATAAATATAACTTGATTCTTAGTAAACAAGCAGGTAAAATAATGTTTGATGATAACGCTTAATAGGGTCAGAGCACGTAAACCCATGGCTGCCTAATAAATCACTCTAAGTATAGGCTTATACATCACAAATATCTACCATTTTAAAAAGGGATGGAAGAAAGGCTATATCTTAATTATTCTTTGAATTAATTTTATTATTTTTATTGTGACTTATTTATAGAGTCCAATATATCTCCAGATATTCAAATGAATAATGTTTTTGAGAAATGCAATTTACCTTGAATCTAAAATTAAGGAATACTCTTCAAGAAACTAGAATGGTATTTAACTATATTGGGCATGGCAAACACTGTGGACTGGTGCAATTGCTTCTGAATGTTATAGATCCTTTGGTGATATTGTCATACTTCTATTATTGTTTTTGTTTAAGATCTCAGCTGCACAGTTATCTCCCTCGCTATCACAAGTTATAAATGTCATGCTGGTGTATTAGCTGCCGATTGTCTGCTGAATTTAAAATCCTTATTCCTGGTAATCAGTAATGGTTTCCGACTGGCGGATCATCTGCTGACTATACTAGAATGCTGTGTTAAGATATAGTTGTATATCCACAGGGACATATGTCGTTCTGATGCAGAAATGCCTTTGGCTTTGTGCATTGGCCTTTATGTCTGAAACTGCAAACACCCTTCATTTCGATTCTCTGTTTCTTAATAAGATTAACGATTATTATAATCCTAGAGCATCAATTTTAGTTCTCAGATCTAATAGAGTAGTCTCCTGTTAATAGCGTGAATGTGACAAGTTTGCATTTCATCACCTCTGCTATTTATGTTGTATTTAAAACCTCTTTCATGCAATATTTCATAACATATAGGATTTCATTGTGATACAATTGGCAACATTGAAGCAAAATTAACTACATATGCCAAAGGTGTTTGTGACTGTACATTAATGAACCCCTGCACTCTTTCCTGTAATCATTTCTACTTTTGGCCAGAATTGTAAGGGTACTGGGAATGTATTAAATACATTTAAAAATAATTTCTTTTAATTTAATCACGTATGTACACCTGCCATGTTAGCACATTTCATTCTTAAATGGGGTAAACAATATTACATATTTAGGTATTTCGTTTATCTTTTCCATTGCTTAAACTATTTCCACCAATGGATAAATCGTTTAGGCATTCTTAAATTAAGTATTAAAAATGGAATCTGTTATTTCTAAATTGGTGGGGAAGAGTAAACACTACTAAAATAGTGATTGCACCGGAGACCTTTTATTCTGTTAATTTCCCTGCCTCAACTAAATACTATGGAACCGGTCAGGATGTCCATCCTGTTGGATATATTTTGGGGTTATACCTATTATTTGGTGGTATTTCTTTTTATTATGGTGGTATAATGGTTGGTGAGACTAATTTTTGAATATTGCCTAATAATTGTTTTTACCAGGGTCACTAACAACAAACAAAGTACTGGACTTGATACACTCGGGATGAATGACTCATGCCTCCTTGTGGTATCTTATGTACAATGCCACACTACTCCCTTTTGGCCAGATTTCAACAATTGTAAAGCAGGCAAATTGAAATGCCACTCATTCATTCAATCGCTCTAGCTAAACAGTTCACAGCAGTTACTTCAGTTTCAGATATTTCTTATCATGCACCTGTCCGTTTGTGCAGATCGAATAAAATGACTAACTGCAGCAAAAATGCACTAAGACTCCAAGTTCTTTGAAATGTGTTATTTTTATCATAACATATAAATATGCAATTCAGACAGAGTAACAGCCGTGGCCACATTGTGTTTCACAGTGTGAATATATTGAAATATCTTTTTGTGATTAGCTGTGCCCAGTCTTACCAACTGTCCTTGGTAACGTGGAACTTGGCAAGAGAAATACACTTTGAGAAAAAAAGAAAGACAAACCTTTCAAAGCATAAATGCAGTTACATGCATGTTTAAAAATAGACAGCAAATAGACAGCACTTAAAATGAAATGTTCTACTTAGACCTGACTAACTGACCCCATTCAAAACAGCAGCTCCTCACTTACATCGTCAATATTCTAGGTGCATATAAGTCTCTCTGATTCAGCTTAGCACAGACATCTTCATCAATCTTTCTGCCTGCCTCACCGAGGGTCACTCAGATAAGAAACCGCTTCAACATCAGATGGTCTGCATTGCTGAACTCTGTCTCCAGCCAGCTCCCTGTTACTCCGTCTCCCAGTGCCGGAAGATGTCTGAATCTACTGCCTCATTCAAAACCCTTTTTATTAGATTTCCCTGTCACTCAAGGGAAATACCTGCCCTTGCAGATCATTCCGCTGAAAATGGCATGTGGTTTCATTGTTGGAGGGCAAAAGATACATCTCTCCTTGCTTCATACAATGGCCTGTTTTCAGTGAAATGGAACCTTACATTTTTTCATCACCCGTCACAATTCAGTTTGCACGTTTAATTCACCATTTTAAAGTGCATCATGCATTTTCCAAATCTGCCTTCAGGCTATTTCCCCATAGACTAATTTGCACTAAATGTTGTTAAGGGATTCAGTTACATGTTACTGGGTTGGGCTAGTATGTTAATTTATATAAGTATTAGGTTAATTGCGACTCAGTCAATTGAAATATCATCCTGAAGCAATGTGCAATTTTAAGCATGCAGCTCCATGGAGTGTGAATTCTCATAGGTGCTGTATCGACATTTGCCGGAGGGTAGGTGCACATAAGCAGAAGAGTGGTGCCAGCAGTGGTGGATTGGGAGGCCTCGATAGAGTGCAGCGAAGGGGGTGCAGACATGGAGTTGCGTGACAATTGGAGGTCTTGTTAAGCAAGTTCCTGCAAAGCTGCACTGTGGGTTGATGAGCCTGGAATTGCTGCAGTGAGAAATCTTTGTAAATAGTCAGAGGTCCACTCGTGTTCCAGACTTTGACAGCGGTGATGTTGGGCGGGAGCAATGGGGGTGGAGGAGGACAAAGATCTGGCTCTGGTGGCGGAACGTAAAAAGTTAAGAGGTGATTGGGTGGAGAGGGAGGTGAGAGAGCCTATGGAGAGTGTTGGGGGGCGTAGGGCAGCTGGCTGGGCTGCTGGGGTTGCTGGCTGTGGATCCCTGGAGTGGCATGGTTTGGGGCCATCGGAGGCAGCGTAGGTGGCATGATGGCAATAAGTGGAGGTGAGTATGGTGGTAAATTGGAGGTGAGTATGGTGGTAATTCATCTAAAAGGTCAACAGGTGATGTTGTAGGTGCTTCTAATGGGGTGTGTTGAATGGTGTCTGCAGGTAAAGTTGGTTAGAAGCCTGTTTTGAGAGGGGCCTTACCGTTTGGCCAGCTGGCATTGGAAGACTGCTTGTATTGTTCTAATTCCTTCTCTAGTTTCGCCTGAGTATTCTTAAGTGATCTAGTCTGATTCTCATGTAACAGGTTCATGGATTCCTTATACCAGGTGAAATAAGCTGACCAATGATCTTGAGACACCTTAGACTTTCTCTGTTCTAAAGCCCTGTGCAAGACAACAAGGTGAACCATATCAAATGACCCTTCAAGTGGCCATTGAAATGTCTTTTGAAAACCTAATAAACAAATTCCAATATTTAAGATGGTTACAGGTAAAAGCTCATACGATGAATACATGAAGATGGCATTGGTCCCTACTGTGGTGTTGGTGGTGTTTTAGATGACCCAGCGCCCATAGCTAAGGCTAGGAATGAAAAGAGTAGGAGACACAAATGAGAGATAGGCCTGTAGGTGGTACAGGCCAAGAGGGGTAGTGCAAACAACCTAATGATAATTGGTATTTACTGTTGGTGACAGTGGAAATACAAACAAGGGAGGTGGTACACAAGGTCAGACAGGAGCAAGCAAGGCTGGAAAGAGGTTGCTGAATATAAAGATAAAGTAATATACAAGATGGGACTAGAGCAGGGGTCTCCAAACAGTCGATCGCGAGCTACCAGTAGCTCGCCAGAGCCTCTGAAGTAGCTCGCGTTCGACTTTCAGAAAGAAAAAAAAAAAGATTCAAGGAAGTGCTCTGACCAATCACAGGCCTGCAAATCTGTAAAGCATATGCAATGCGTCCTGTGATTGGCCAGAGTAAGTTCCTTTGTGCTGTGTGAGAAAGTCCGGGCTTTCTCTTTTAAAAGCACCGTGGCGCAGGTATTTTTTTTTTTTTCTATTTTGGAGCTCTCCTGGCGTTTTGAAGTGTGGACTGGGGTAACAAGGCTGCCTGAAGTGGATTTTGAGGTGAGGTGAGGTCGGGTGGGTCGGGGGAGGTGAATTGAGATGTTTTTATTTTATTTACTTTGTGTCTGTGCACGCCGAACTGCGGCCCCTCCTCTCATGTGTGCACATGTTTGTGCTGTCGGAGGAGGGGTGGGCAGCTTGGCAGAAAGGAGCCCCGGGTGAAACAGAGTATTCAGCTATTTTGATTACTGTCTCCGCTCGCCCTGGGCTCCTTTCCAGTCATGTAAGTTATTTTTAGAAGGCAGGGCTCTGGCGAGCAAGCCCCCCTCGGGACTAACTCACCAGAACCCTGCGTTTCTAAACGCAACTCATATGACTGACACAGAGCCCAGGGCGAAATGGAGACTTTCATCATGCTAGCTGCATGTCTCCGCTCGCCCTGTGCTCCTTTCTAGTCATGTAAGTTATTGTTAGATGGCAGGGCTCTGGCGAGCAAGCCCCCTCGGGACTTCCTCACCAGAGCCCTGCCGTTTCTAATAGTACCTCGCACAACTGGCAGTCAGCCCAGGGCGAGCGGGGACATGCAGCATGATAGCTGCATGCCTCCGTTTCGACCCTGGGCTCATTTTGAGTACAGGGGTGGACTGGCCTATAGGAAACTCTGGAGATTTCCCGGTGGGCCTCTGCACCCTGGTCCTCTTTTGTGTGGCATTTCCTAATTTTCGTATAGGAAAAGCGTTGGGCTTGCTAAAAATGTGTCATGTGGCGCCACTTTGAAAATAATTTCCAGGGCCTATTTTGGTCCCAAGTAAGTATTTCCAGGGCCTCTTTTAGTTCCCAGTCCACCCCTGGCACTCTTTTCAGCTATTTTTCGAAGGCAGGGCCATGAGTGGACTGGCCTATAGGGAACTCTGGAGATTTACCGGTGGGCCTCTGCACCCTGGGCCTCTTTTGTGTGGCATTTCCTAATTTTCGCATAAGAAAAGCATTGTGCTTGCTGAAATGTGTCATGTGGCGCCACTTTGAAAATAATTTCCAGGGCCTCTTTTGGTCCCAAGTAAGTATTTCCAGGGCCTCTATTAGTTCCCAGTCCACCCCTGGCACTCTTTTCAGCTATTTTTCGAAGGCAGGGCCATGGGTGGACTGGCCTATAGGGAACTCTGGAGATTAAGGGATCAATAGACAAACTCTACAGTAGAAGGTTACCAGGGTAGCTCAGCAGGTTGAGAGACTGTTGCCGAGATGTTAAATATAAAAAAAAACTGCTTGTTATCGTATGACTTTTGCAATTCCTATAAAATGTTTGACCAAGGCATGGGTTGGGCTGGTCGCTTGCTTATATTCAGGGGAGAGGGAGGGTAGGGTATTCTGCCCCTGTAGTGAAAATCAAAAGTTGGCACCATGAACCCACAGTTTAATTTCCTAATAACTGCTGTCAGCACAACAGAAGCATTTATGTGATTAAGCAGTTTGTCACGCGTATACCATCTTTATAAATGTAACCTGTGATAAAACCCCAAGGAAGGGGCACAAAAATGACGTGGTATTTGTGTGGTAGTCTGACAAAAAAAGAAACCGTGAATGCAAGTTTAAGCAGCATTTTTGAGTTTAGAAATTATTTTTTTTCCTATGAAAGTGTTAGATGCAGATTTGGAAAACAATAGTGTGGCAACAAGCATTTTTCACCCAACCTGCAAAGAAAGCAAATGCTGCAACATAGGCATCCTTCAAAGTTGCACATTATTTGGCAAAACACAAATGCACTTTTACAGATGGTGCAGTTGTGAAAGGTGCGATGGCTCTCGTGGCTCTCGTGGCTGAGTCAGTTTTAAAAGATTTTAAAAACTGCCCTGACATTATGTCTGACATTTCAGATGTGCAGTTAGGTGCAAACACAATGGCAAGGAGGGTATCTGCACTATCTGCCAATGTGATGGGGCAATTAGAAAAAGATTTGAGCATATGCAGTTTTTTCTCCATTCAGTGTGATGAATCGGTTGATGCAAGTGATACTGCCCAGCTAGCACTGTTTGCTCGAATGGTGTTTGAAGACTTCACCAACAAAGAGGAATTCTTGACCTTGTTGCCTCTGAAATCCACAACCAGCGGTGTTGATATCTACAATGAGGTGAAGAATTATTTTGTCAAAACAAAAATTCCATTGAACAAGTTGGTGGCAATAACAACCGATGGTGCACCAGCAATGACCGGGCGTCATTCTGGCTTTGTTGCGTGCTGTAAAGCAGACCCTGATTTTCCTCCATTACTGCACTACCACTGCATCATCCACCACCAGGCAATTTGTGCCAAAGTGATGGGGTTTGATCACGTAATGGCACCTGTTGTGCGAATTATTAATTCAATTTGTGCAAAGGCCAAACAGCACAGAATGTTCAAAATATTCCTGGAAGAACTATCTGCCGCACATAGTAATCTGTTGCTACACACGGAAATCCGATGGCTTAGCAGGGGGAAAATACTACGTCGCTTTCTTTCACTTTTGCCAGAAATCAAAGATTTCATGAGGTCAAGAAATGAAGACATCAGCCAATTATGCAGCATTTCTTGGCTACTTGATTTGGCATTTCTGGCAGATGTTACTGAGAGATTAAATACCCTGAACTGTGAACTACAAGGAAAGGGTAAAACCATTGCTGACATGATAAGCTCAGTAAAGACATTTAAGTCAAACCTTTTCACTGAACAAGTGGTGAAAAGGAAAATGCATCATTTCCCTTCTGTAATGCAAATGCTGACAGAGCATACAGCTAGTCCTGAACTCCTGAACATAGACAAATACAGCAGTCTCCTGAGCAGGCTTAAGGAAGAGTTCAGTGACCGGTTCAGGGATTTCGAAAGGATTGAACCGTGTGTGATGTTCATCGCAAACCCCTTCATAGAAGTCAATGTTTGTGAACTTACAGAACAAATGGGTGAGCTGTTTAACCTGAACAGTTGTGCTATGGAAATGGAGATTGTCAGCCTGCAAGGGGACATTCTGTTGAAAAGCAGACAATCTCACACCAATTTCTGGAGCCTTGTTGATCACAAGGAGCGCAGTAACATTTGCACAGCAGCATTAAAAGTGACTTCTCTGTTTGGTTCCACCTATCTCTGTGAATCTGCATTTTCAGATATGAACTTCATCAAATCGAAATTTCGAACCCGCCTGACCGATGAGCATCTTAGTGACTCCATCCAAGTTGCTGTATCAAGTTATACCCCCGACTACAGAGCACTGGTGGATGGCATGCAGTGTCAACCTTCACAATGAATGTCTCATTTTCCTTCATTGTGAAAGTCTTTTTATGAGAACTTCTAATAAAAAAGAATGCAATAAAGAGATTTTTGAACTTAACATAAACATGAAGGGATATGTTATTCCCTATATTTATGAAGGGAAAATTACAGCTAAAAAAAAAAAGTTCCAATGTTTATGAACAACCCCGACCGCCGATATCGCCCGCAAGTAGCTCTCGCTGTTGGCCCCCAACTGAAAGTAGCTCACGCCAACATAAAGGTTGGAGACCCCTGGACTAGAGGAACCGCTTCAGGTTTAACCCAGCAAAAACACCCGGCACTTAACTACCAGATGGCTGAGCGCCATCAGCCTCTTCAGTTGTGAAAATAACACTTATATAGACCCGAAGGCTGTGGGTGTTGTAGTAGATAAAGAACTGCAGGGGTGACCATAATTGCGACGGACAGAGCGAAAGACATTTGCAGCACAGCTGGGCACTTCAGTACACAAGTATGCAAAATATCACAGGGGAGGCAATCTAGTCATTGTGTAGAGAGAGAGAGACAGCATATAAATCAAATGTCAAATCAACGTATCATCACAGAGCAGTGCATAAAAGGGCTGGGAGGATGGAGAATGGCAAAGTAAACATTAACTGTGCTGTGCTGTTTAAAACCTAGTGACGGAGAATAGGAATAAGTAAATGTTGTTTTTACCCATCAGCTGGCCCAGAGTAGGTTTACAGCCGGGCTGCGCTGGAGATAATCTGTGGTTAGCCACTGAACCACACCGCGTATTCGGCAACTTCGAAGCCAACGGGTCTGCCACTCCTCATAGAAGCGACCTCTGTATCTTGAGGACATTTTTTCCTGGGTCTTGCGGTCATGGTTTCTTGATGGCAATCTGCAGAGATATCCTGCGCAGTTCGGGCCAAAGAGTCAAACGGCACCATTTTGTGGTGGCCTAGGCGTACCCCTCCCAAGGGTCACCTCGGCCTAAGCCTGCAGCAAGAAGGAGACTGGACACCAGACTGATAGGTAAACCAAGCTTTTTGTATTAGATAGAAAATAAACAGCATACACAGAATTATCAGCTGATAATTAGGAAAATACAGAATGACAAGTGGGAGTTGTCAAACAGAGCTCTGAGGCAGCTGCCCTTGGAGCACAGGTTATATAGCATGTCATAAGCAAATCACTAATATGTTATAGCACTTTCACAATGGTAGGGGTTACTTTCCATGACATGGCAGATATCTTGCAATACTTAAAGCAACAAGTTCTGGAGAAGCTTGCGTGTAGATGCCCTGAGTACATTGTGTTGTAATGTTCATAAGCAGCCTTGGCATAAACTTGCTGAGAGAAGATGGAGGATAGAGCTGACGTGTCCCTTGTAGCTTGTTACCCGGCCTTGGTGTATTCTGCCCAAGTCGGGGTGTGGACATGTCAGAGGAGCTGGATGCAGGAGGAGGATATATGGAGATTCTAAGGCCTAATGTATGGGTGTAATGCTATAGCATAGTGTAGCATAACAATCCTGTCACAACACAACTTTTATGTGTTAATATGTTCCCACATAAATAGTTAAATTGTTACTACTGATCTTTACCTTTTTTTTCACAAACTAAAACAATAATAAAATGTTCCTACCTGTCTTTACATTTACTATACAAAAGAAAAGGCATTGAGAAAAACAACGTACTTCAGTTTAGGGCTGTGTGCTGGGATGCTGGTTTGCTTTCAAATTTAGTGGCTGATGATACACTTGGCTAATATGTTTTATTACACCAGAAACTGCTTTGTGCAATCAACCCATTACCTTCCCGAAAGATACTTTGGCAGACACAAATCTCTGTTTAAATCACTCAAATGTGACATGATTGTACAAAAGGATCAGGAAACAGACAATAGTTTTGCAGGCAGCAATGCCTGACATCATGACCAGCCAATATAACGCGTTATAGTGATAACAGAGCCTGCTTAGAAGGGCCCAATTACAGCAAATCAATAGACTGTGACAAGTGATTGACATTACATAGACTGGATAGACATACAAACACTACATCCCTCCTAAAATGCTATCAAAATGTACAACTCTATTATACTGTATTATTTACCATTGGCTTTGTTTCATAGAAGTGTCACTAAAGCGACACATGTGAACAAAACAAAAAGGCGCCCAGGGATGTGCCCAATTCATATAGCTTGATTTCATTTCTAGATGGTACAGAGAAGATTCTTTCTAAAGTTCTCCTGACATATCTTGAGACCTGGGACCGTTGGACCAAAAGAGATTTTGCAGAGAAAAGGGGATACAGTATCAATGTTTCACCCTGTAATTTGCTGCTTGCAAGCACATGGTTACGGGGATCATGATGTGTTGTTGATGTGGCCTTCAACAGGCACCTCATATTAAAATATATGGGGTGCCTGTCCAAGATTTATCTCTCCTGAAGTCGATGCATCAAGTCACTTGGTGAAGGTATGCTTGGGTAGGGCTGGAGCATGTATGAAATCTAGTAGGAGGAATCTGCATCATCTCTTGGAGTATTGCTGGTCTGAGGAAAAACCTACACGATGACTTCACCACATCATTTACTTCCAGGAGACCTGGGCAACACAGTCTTGCACTGTGCAGGGGTTCACTGCATACGAGCAGTTTGGTAGAAAAGGGCCAGAAGGGAGACCTACTGGAGGACTTCTGGCCTGGATTGACCCCTCAATTATCAATAACATCATAGAGGTAGAATGTGGTTGCAGTGACTTGCAACAGTTTTTCTAGAAATGATATGATGGTAGCAATCTGCTGCTATTTAATTCATACAACAGGATGGCACCAGGGGATGGCATTAGGACCATCTTGCAGGTGGGCATTCAAATTCGGAATTGGGAGACAAATCATCCGACTAAGCCAACAGTCAATGTGCTGGGGGATCAGAATGTGCATTTTGAACCCCTACACATAACAGATGGCCTGTCAGATGTTGAGGACCAGGTACGAGATATACCAGATCGGGCCACGAAATACCCAAAGCGGCAGAATAAATCTGCTCTTGAGATTGCTCGGACATGGCTTAACTTGAATCTCAGGGCCTGTAATGGGAGGTCTATGGGTGATATCCCTCCAAAACCCACCATTGTGTCCAGGGGCTGAGTGTCACATATTGATTATATTATGATCAACATACAGGCTTTGGCGCGAGTGGAAAATGTGAAGTTACCCCAAGGAGTGAAAGTAATCATCACCGCTTGGCATTGCTTCTAGCGAGAGGCGGTGACTCACCTTGCCAGATGGAAAGGCAAATAGTAATGTGCCAATTGAGGTTGTGGTGTTAGTACAGAGGTTTGTATAGAGGCAGAATCTAAATCTGGGACATGTCTTACCTCTTTTATATGGTGACTTGTTGCAACCCTTGGAATGGGTCCTAGGCAACTTTACATGCCATTAGGCCCCAAGTAAAACGATACATGGGAATATCTGTGCCAAACGTTGGGGAGAACACTTTAATGAGCTCTACTGTGTGACCCGACTCTCATTTCTACCGAATACAGTCGAGCAATACGCCCAGTCACAACTCCCATTGACTTTCAATCTCATAGACAATCTTGTCGCACAAATTTAACAAAACCTCAGGACCGGACAAGATACTGGGAGACTTACTTAAATCAGAGGCATAGATTTGGGCCCCATATTTATATCTTCTGTTTAATTCAGTAACTAGAGAGAATGGGTTACCTAATTTGTGGACAAGGGCCAAAATAGTACCTCTATATAGAAAGGTGGTTGTGAATCACGATGCAATTACAGGCCAATCTCCCTACTCGACTCCACAGGGAAATTATTCGAAAGGGCAGTCTTAAGTCATAAAGATGAAACTTGGTCTCTGGTCTGGATATTATTGACCATGGACAAGTGGGATTTACAGAATGCATTAGCACCACAGACCAATGTTTTAGATTAATGTTCCTGCTAGAAAAGTATGTGCACTATTTGCTGCTCTACATACTGCATTTGGTATGGTATCTCGTGTAAAGTTGTAGGCAGTTTTGAGAGAGTATGGTATACCCGGCCCCTTGCTGTCAGCAATATTGTTGTTATATGAGGGAAACAATGTGGTGGCCAAATGGGGCATTGGGGCAACAACAATTCCTATTCAGATACAGAAGAGAGTTCATCAGGACTGCATGTTAGCCCCAACCTTCTTTCTGTTATACATTAATGCTTCGATATGCAAGTTATTGAACAAACCATTTGATGCTCCATCCCTGGCAGGGGATAAAATCCCTGTCTTATTGTTCGCGGGTGACGCTATCTTAATTTTGCAAACCCTGTCTAGCCTAAAGAAAAAAATGCATCTATTCTCTGAGTTCTGCAAAGAAAGAGAGCCCCCAATAAATACTAATAATACCAAATCCATGATCTTTACCAAAAAGAGGAAAAAACTATTGAAGCTGCGATGAATTCATTCAACGGGTTATTTACTATTATTACCTGGGAGTACGATATAATGATACGTGCAAATGGGACCAACAAATGTCTAGGGCAGAAGGAACAATACTTAGATATAGTGGGGCCATTACTAAATTATATTATGCCTATGGGGCTGCGGTGATGGCCCCACTCCTGCAGCTATAAGGCCCAGGCAAGATAAGATACACTGTATGGGGCAGAGCTTTGGGGATATTTGAACTGTAATAAGCTTGGTGCCATTGTGAATGGGTTCCTAAAATAGAACTTGGGGCTCCCTATATTGTCTTCTACAATTCGTACCCATGAAGTGACTGGCTTAGCCCCCCTGGGGGATATTGCGGCTCTCATGCCAATTTTATACTGGCAACGATTATGGAGCAAACCTGAGCCATTTAAGTTCAGAGATGCTGACATGGATGTCTTGGGCCAACCAGGAGTGTCATCCTTAGGTTGGTTTTTACAAATGAAAAGATCACTATATGAGATGGGTCATAGTGATCTTTGGACATCCCCATGTCATATAACGGGCAGTGCTAAAGTACTCGTCAAATACGATTATTGGCAGAAACGAGGGCAGGATCTACTAAGGGTCATAGCCACTTCATCAGCTCAGAATATTGGGAGTACAAGATCAGAAGGGGTTATGAAATGTATTTGGATATCATGAAGCCAAGGTTACTGCGTTCCCTGTATATTAATATGAAATTTAGCGTCCTGCCCGTGGCAGCAATGCAGAATAAATGGAATACTGCTGGATCAAACAAATGTCTGCATTGCCGAGATAAGATTGAATCGATTGAACACTTTCTGCTAGCATGCCCTTTGAATCTTTGTGATAGAAGAATGTATTTGAGGCCGAGATTCATCGAATCTGGTACTGGGTCAGCCAGCGAAGCAATGACCCTTTGTAGAAAGGCAGATGATCCTGCAAATGTGTTGGCAGTGGCCAAAAACATTTATAGATCTTGGTTGAAAAGATCAGCACTTGTGAAGCTCCTGCAGTGAGCGTTTTTATTGAGCTGAACATGCAATTTCTTGGCATACCTCTTTATATTTAATGTGTTACTTGAGTGCCAATGTATGGCAATTCTTGTAAAGTAAAAATGGAATTACAATTAGAAATATTAATGCACTTGTACTTTATACCTTGGAGTACTGGAGTTTTAGGCTTGCAATTGTCTTGATTATTTTACAGTTATTTAATTATTTTATCTTATTCTGTTGTATATTTATTTATTCATTGTACCTGACATTTGTGGCGTACAGCCGAAATAAAGCATTTTGACGGACTCAATGAAAGTTATCTTTACCATGAATTGTTTTAGACAGGGCTGTATCTTGGCCAGTTCCAATTACCATTTTGGCTCACAAACAATTAGTTCTTAAGGGGGAAGAAATAAGACTGAGCCTGTTACTTTCTGCCTATGATACCATTCTCTGGGACCTACCCCTCTGAGCTTCCAGAGAAAATATAATGCACTGGCAGGATTCTGCTCTGCTAATCCATTCTCTGTAAATACTGGCATATGAGTATTGTTTCAGGCTACAAGTACCTCTGAGGGTTGATTGCTTCCATGCTGGCTGAAACCTTCACATACAGGAGTCCATCCGCAGAGTTACATTCATTCTCTGTGCATTTATCTGATTCCTGAAGGTCTCTGTATAGAACCCTTATTTACAACCAAATGGTCTAAGACCACACCAACGTTACTGTACAGTTGCTGTTTGCGGGTATGGAAACTATCACAAAGGATTTTCTTTGCTTGAGTTGGTAGAACACTCATTTATTTACTGCACTTATTTGTAAGAGTATGGTTCGTCGTCAAGGGGTACGCCAAGGTTTTTGGTGTAGTTTGTGGAGGTAGTGGGGTAATTGATGAGGGTTGAGAAATAGGCAGTGGTGTGAGTCTGTCAGAAATACCACACATTTGGTCTGTTGAGGCTAAAGCCTCCCATGCCTTTTCATTCCGCAATAGTTCCAGAAGTCTTGTGGGCTATGGACGTGTAGGCAGACCTTATTGCTCTACACTTACAAGTAAAAGTGGTACAGAGTTTTCTTTAATGGGCGATGAGAGAGAGAGAATGAGCAAGACAGGAATAGATTGAGAGAGCGAAATAGCAAGAAAGAGAGAGAAAGAGAGAGAGAGAGAGAGAGAGAGAGAGAGAGAGAGAGACGAGAACCATGGGTACTCACATTGTGGAATTTGACGTGTACACATTATTTGGAAAGGGAAGTGCATCAATCAAATGTGGGTGTTCAAGTGCCAGCCTCTGGTTCTAATGAACCATATCTCTGAACAGGCTGAGGAAGCCCTTGAGTAATCAGCAAGTGTGGATTCTCTGATGTCTGCTATATCCTACCCTGCTGAGGGTATTGGAATGTTATGCCATCCTAAACCCTATTAAATGCAGACTCTGTGGGAGCAGAAGCATGATTGGCATGTATACGTACATGGTGAGTTTCGAGTTTTTGAGGAACTGCTACACCTGAGCTACTACTATCTTTTTGTAGGTCCTTGGGGAACAAGGGGGGACTGACAGTAGGACAATAGTTGCCCAGAACTGCTCGGTCCAGTGGGGGCTGTTATAGGAAGGTGTTGGAGGAGGCGTGTTTGAATGCTGTGGGGATGGACCTTATGGTGACAGAACAGTTGATATCTGTAACCTTTAAATGTGCCACTGTGTGAGCCCATTGTGCTGATAGGAAACCGAATTATTATCTAGCATTCTCCAGGACCTGGGAGGAGGCACAGCACTTTCTGATTCCTACCTTCAAGTTAGAACTGCTAGGGTGCTGCCCATACAGCATGCCCCTGGTGAATCATACTGGGATAACAGTTTGCTTACCTTTCTCATTGGTTCTCATATTTGCTTCTATGGGTAGAGGGGGGTGTTTACTGATGTTATTGTTTGTGTTATTGTCCCAACCATTGTTCCAGTAGTCCACTAGTGGATGCTTATGCATGTTTGTAGCTGAGCCACAAAAGTGAGCACATGTAAAATGCATGGGGCTAAGCCTCTAAAAAGGGGTTGTGGTGGGTAGGAAGAAGGAGTTGAACACAACATGGACATTGTGAGGTTCTTTTATTTAAACAATAAAGAAAAGGCCTATCTCGCCCTATCGCAATAGGGGAATTCCATACTAAACTAAATTAACTAATGGTGCTCGTTCGTCGTCCACTAATAAATAATAACTAAGTTGAGCTAAAAGAATGTCTCTCTTCTGGTGGCCTCCCCCTTGCCTTCTATCTTGAGGCGTTCCTTCAGATTTTTTCACCCAGTAGAACTCTTCAATGTACAAATGTCTCTGGAAAAAAAGTTCTTCATGGGGATCTCTTCTGATAAGGTTTTAGGGTTTTGTTTTCTAGCTCTTACCAACTGTTCATGGATCTTGTCTTCCAGGCCATATGACCCTTATCTTGGTTCTCCTTAAGATAGTTTCTCAAATATCTTCCTTCCACAGTTACGAGTTCCCCAGCTCCTTAATAAACTCTTTTCATCCTTGTTTATCTCACTCTGTACTCTCAACTCACAACACATTTTATAACTTCTCATTAAGCGGTCTCCCCATTCTTCAGCACTTATCTCTCTTCTAGTTTTCCTGGGGTTCTTTCTCTCTTTCCCAGGATCTTTATTTTCACTTTCTTAATGCTTCACAGTTATTCTTATTGTTTAGGTTTTTTTAACTGTTCCTTAGTCAACTTGTTATGCTGGTTCTGTATTCCGTTATTGCGCTCATGGACATCACAGTCTCTGTTCTTTATTACAGACTCTCCCGGAGGCCTCTCGCTACATCAGTCTACCCTGGTACCTGTATTTGTTTTGGGTGACCTCACGGGGCTTGGCACTCACTTGGGCAGGCTAGTCTGCTTTTTTTCTTCCTTGTTTTGGGATTCTCGCTCATTCCGATCTCGGCATCTCTATGTCTTGGCTCACTTTGCAAGTGACAGTGGATGGCAGCTCTCCACTCTCCTGGTCTTCCAGGTTTCCTTGCTCCCCGTCCTGACAATGGCTTCCCGTTGTCTGCTTCGCTGGGCCTACGGCGTCTCCAATTGGCATCCTCTGCCTGTTGGAGTGCGTACCATTCTCTCTCCACTCCTCTGGCCTCATCGTACCATTTTCATACAAACTTTTTCTTAATGGGGTAGTCCCTTTTCGTGTAGACAGCATGCTTGATTCAACATTGCCTATAGCCAAACCGAAGGTGGACAGAGTGGTTTGGACGAGAGGCAGTCCCATACATGTGGATAAAGTGACCTGTATAGGGAGTTCTCCTTTAGAACGGGAGTCTTTGTCCCCTAACAAGGAGTCACTCCCAGTGAGGTCCCACTTGCCCAGACCCCTAGGGAGGGTCTTGCGGAGCGGGCTCACCTCCCTATCCTCAAAGGGGGTGGCTCCCCCTATGGGAGAACAGACAAATACTCCTGATACGCCACAGCTGGCAATCCTAGCCTGCTTCATGCTGGAGACTTTAACATTAGACTGGATCCACCCTCATCACCATCGAGTGAGACCCCTGTGATGATATCTAGCCAAACTAAAGCCTGGCAAAGGAGCAGGTAACCTAATCAATGTGATACAGGAATGTAGGCTGTGTGTGTTCATCAGGAAAGTATACGTGGACATTTTAGTGAACAGCGCATTTGTATATGGCATTGATTCCTTATTGATAGTCTACTTTTTCCTCACAGTTGAGTGGTGGCCATTGTTGATGTAAATGCACATAGCCTCTATTGTTCAATATAACCACGAGCCACTATGTCTGACATTAGGAGCAGGGATTGGCTGTCAAGCCTGTTCAGAGCCTAAATACTAGCCTAGACTTTACTTGTACATATAGCAAGTGGAGTACAATGTTAGGTATCCACTCTCCTACATGAGGAGCAGTTTTATGGAGTCGTTTTAAATACTTATAGGCTTGATGGAGGTTGCACACTTTCTTCTTACTCGCCCAGTAAGACCTTTTAATAACAGGTCGATCAAGGGCTGGTTTGATAGTGAGTCTGGCAAAGGGAAGGGGAAGCTAGTATCTTCAATAGATGTCTGCCCCCTAGATAATACTGCTTAAATTGTACACTTAAAGCAATGCTAAAGGGTATTGGTCAGGGGGAAGAAAATGGAAGCCAAATAGTTGATAGAAAGGCATTCTGGAGCTTTGTCCCATGGTCTAGATTCTAAGAGTCCAATGTTTCAGCAGGCCAATGGAGTAATTGTTTCACTAAAGCATACTCCCCCCAAGTTACAAGAGCCTGTGTGCTTCCTTCCATGCACAATTCAATGGGAAGTGCAATTTTCTCCAATCACCCTGGCCAGATTTACAGAAAGATTAACCTCCCAGAGGGATTGGTAGGTGCTGGGAACAGATATAGTGGGGCCAGACCCCTTTAAGTCCTTCCACAACAAATGGATGTTCGTTATATGCCGGATGACCACCTTATGCTACATGCGTCATCCAAATAATAGCCATTACGATCAAATTGAGTACATATAATGTTTGTATGATATTGAGTGTTTGTAACTTTTGGATTATATGCAATTAGAGTGCACCTTGAATCCACATAATATTGTATTTGGACATTGAGGAGTTACACGTTGAAAGAAATCCCAGTGGGAAGAATGGCAATGGGATATCTACAATCAAACCATCAGTGGGACACCTAGATGCAGAATCTAGGTGGGAAACCTGGTAGCAGCATAGTACTAGGCAAAACGTGGAACCATGAGCAGGTGGGTGAGGGTCACTAGCAATCACGAAGCCACATACAGCAAGGCATAACATGGCATAGCAAGGCATGAAAAACACATGAAAGGCAAAAAAGGCACAACATAGCCTTAAAAGACATTGAAAAGCATTAACAGATCTAATAAGAAAACACAACAACATGATCCCCTCTCGCACTGCTACAACAGGCCTCTGTAGACACCTCCAAATTCCCTTTCTCACTGTCAAACTATCTTTTTTGTGTGTCTCATTCTCTCTCGCTTTCTCTGTATCTCTCTCTCAAATGGATGGGTTGTATAACTTGTGAAAAAAGGATAATTGAATAGTCAGATGAAGAGAGACGGTTGATTGGGGATGCCACTCATTAATTATCCTAAGTGAAGTGCTGAACGTTTTGATTCAGAGACAACTCTGCCCAACAAATGAACACACCAGGTACTCATTTTATCTTCCTTAGTATGTTGGTTGGACAGCTGAGGATATGCCCCTGGCAAAATGGGTAAAGTGGCAAAAGTGCCTGGTTAGCTTGGGTAGTTTATAGCTTGGGATATGGCCAAAGATACTGGCCAGTTTAAGGTGACCACTAGTGTGAACCCTGGCCATTGGCGCAATAATTACAGCACGGGTAAAGTGGCCCTCCCCTGGCTGAAAAGCAGGACTTTTGGTGGCTTAGTGGGCCATGTGACATGATTCATGGTCATTCAATGGGCACAAGTGACACTGGCTGTGGCCACGGGCCATTGCCTGTGGTCAACAAACCTGCAGTGAAAGTAAAGTGGCCATTGGGCAGTGGAGATGGTGGGGCTCTTGTTGCTTTAGAACTCATAACTGAATTTGATGAGTTTTGTTGTTTTGTGCTGCAACCATAATGTTCTTTTATTTAACAGAGTGTTTTCATTGAATGGCAATGGTTCTTATAATAAACCTAGCCAAAAGGTTTTCATGGAATTTCAGTTTTTTTAATGGATACTAAGCCCTATTGTCACTTCAACCAGTTATTTAAATAATTATATCGTTTTTTTTAATGATAAACAATAATAAATGGACGGAGTATACTGGCCTTGGCCTGCAGCTATGCCTAGTGGATTTTTCCTGGGCTATATCTTGAGGCTCCTCAACTCTCATGTAGCGGTCACTTGCCACTGATCGCTTAGTCCAGGGCTTGTCCTTCAACTATGCCCTGGGCCCCCCAAGCCTCCCATGGAGTAAATTCGCTATTACCTGTGTCCATGGCCAGCGGTCACTTTGCACAAGCAAGACATGGCCCTCAGATTTGTCCTAAGCCACACGTAGTGGGCACTGGATATGGCCTGCACCCATGGCCACTGATCACTTTGCCATTTGTAACCCTAAGCCACCCATAGCCAATGGTCACTTTGCCTTGATATGACTTCAGCCTTGGCCTGGCTTACCCAATCCCCTTTAGAGATTACTTTCCTTGGCCTGTGGCCATGACCTGTGGTCAATTTGCTTGTTGTATGTATTTTGCGAGCTCACAAACCCACCTGTAGTCCCCCGAGTATGTCCTGCTACCGGTTCCATGTGTTAATATCCCAGCAAAAATATCGTCATACAAAAATATCACCATATTTTTGCAGCAATATTAAGGCATGGAACCTGCGGAGGGATACCCCCGCAACCCCTGATATTTTTGGTGGGGATAATATGTAGTGATACCCTGCTACCATGCCTAGTTATCATTTTGCCCAGGGCATGGCAATCCACCATGCTCCAGGGCAGCCAAATCCACCTGTAGTAGGCACTGGCCATGGCTTATGTCATGGCCAGTGGTCACTTTGCTTGGGTCATCGCTTTTGGTACTGTGTTCTCCCTCCTGATCTACCCCTGTAGTGGCCTATTTCGTTCTTGTTTTCTGACTCTTCTCCCTCTATTCCCACCCCTGACTGTTCAAGGTACGTGATCAATAGCAAAGAATCTCGTAAGGTTGTTATCACCAATATGCACCTCGGAAAAATGTTCTTCTAAAGTTTACGAAGGATGCCTTTTAACTATTGCTCTAAGACGTTACAAGATCCTGATCTCAAGCATGCAGTTTGCTGACCACACATGCCAGCGGTCACACAGACAGGTTAACACATTCACTACAAAAGTAGTTCGGCAAGTTATTTTATGGGCCTTCACGAACCCCACCTTTACTGTACAATCAAATGTCTAGTTATGATTCAGTGCCTGAAGGTTTATCCCTTAGTGATGGTAATTCAGAGAAAAATATAATCCTTTGTGCAGTCCTACCATTGTCCCGGGAGGATAGCTCAGCAGCGACGTGTTCGCCTTGAAAGCAAGACGACACAGAGCAACATAGGTTCGATCCCAGGGTCCGCGCTTAGAAACCTCTCGGTATTTAAGCGTGTTATAAATAGGTAACTAAGACAACAACAAAAAAATCCTGTAACAGCGCCTCGATGTGCGAGTGCTTTAAAAATGGAAATAAATAAATACCTTATCCTGTATTCTCCTGGACAAGTCTTAGTATCTGCCAATGCTTGTGGAAAATAGCTTTTACTTTTACTGGCCTCATTTAAAGGTACGTGGTCGGTTGACCGTCAAGGTTCGGGTCTGTATATTGATATTTGTTGGGGTTAGTTGTCAGCAAGGAAGTGCATTCTTTCTGCTCTGTCTCCCTGAATGCTTGATGTGTGGCTGATGTGGGATATCCTATGTGATAGAAGTGCTTAACTGTGGTTATAGATATTCATTTGACATGCCCTGAGCGAGTGGTGCACAACATGCAGCATGTGGGCAGAATGTGGGCCTTCGGGACATTATGTATGGCCCTCCAAGTCACATGAGTTTAATGAGAAAGCGTGGCCTGGCCTAAAGACAGTCACTCGGCCAGGCACTAAGTCTGTCATGGCAGGTGTGTGAAGCGTTTGTGGTCCACTTTGTCTTGCGTTAAAGATATGTGTAGTTTAACTTCTAATTAAAAACATGATTTATGTCCCATAATACAAATAAGTCAAGGTGTTAATGCCATTTAAAGGTTAGTTATCAAGTGTTACAGTAGAAAAGTAGTAAATAAAAAGTAAAGTACACCTTGTTCTTTTTTTTTTTTACTCAAATGTACGTACCGATCCCACACCACCTACTCATTCCCATGGATAGTTCATCCCAGTGTATGGGACCTGTGTGGTACATTCGTCCCTCCATCTAAACAGGTTGTACACCCCTGCCCTAAGGGAATAATAAGCCCCCTTTTTTTACATTTATATACATCCTAAGGGCACTTAAAGAGTTAAGGGAGATAGAGCGGATTGGAGTAAGATTGCATAGAATTAATTCTCTGGCCAGGGCAGCAGGGATTACATCACTTCATTATTTCGATGGACTGATGCTGTCATGGAGGGCATGTGTATTGGTCTACTCCTTGTGGTTAAAGCAGAAGTGGTGGCTGTTGTGAGAAGGGCCTGTAAACTGGATTTGCTTACTAATCGGCAATGTCTCCTTGGATTTCTGAAGTTCTTCAGTGTATAATGGAGGAATTATGGGTGTCTTTGCTCAGGTGAGTGTCATGGAACTATGGATGGTTTCAAAGATCTGCTTTGCATGGTTTACGTGCTCTGGATCGCTATTGCAAGCAAGTCTTTTTTCTGGCTCTGAGGAGAGCTTTCTGGTTTAAAGTGCTTTAAAGGCAGAAGAGAGAAGAATTTTAAATAAACTTCTGTCTTTAGCCACACATGTGCCATCTATCGCAAGTATGATTGGAGCTAGGTCCCTGCACCCTATGATATTCAATTGAGGCCGATTTTGTTTTGGATCTGTATTAGCATAGCCAATGAGCTTTGTATATTCAAATGAATTGTGATATGACCCACCCAAGTGAGGGCGTAACGTGGGGCTGGCTACCTCATGTTATGACAACGTTGGATGTGGATATCCAGGGAATAATAGAGGGACAATAGTAGCCAGATATCTTGATAAAGTCAAACATACTTCCGGTGAATGGGCCAGGAGCCATTTTTTAAATGAAAAAGCTACTGATATAGTGAATATGTGACTGGGAAGCTATTCTTTGGTCCCCAATTGTATCTTAACGTATTCAGAAACCCCATAAGAGACCGTTCATCATGAAGTTTTGAATTAGTATTATCCCTTTGGCTTCTGTGTCTGTTAGATGGCGCAAAAAAGACTCTGGAAGGTGTCCATATTGCAAAAATGTTTGCGAAACTCTTGTAGATTTGGTTTCCTTGTGCCCTGTTTGTAGAGCACTGAGAAACAGATGGATTCTCCCACATCTAAAGAAGGATCACATTAGACAGATTTCAGTATCGTTCAACTATCGGAAAGTTGCAAGTACTCAGGGTTTCATCTTATTTACAGTAACTAGTTAGATGGTGCTTGGTGGTGATAGGCTAGAACTGTTAACTTTATGAGGTTATTTGAATTATTATTTATTTTTGCTGTTTGCTGTGGTATTGATAAATGTATATATATAAATCAATGTTTTTTAATTTGCATGTGTGTAGATGTGTTATTTAATGGAAATGTATTATTTCCGAAATAAAGAATTGATTTGTTGCAATGGAGAATGGTTGGGAGGGGATGCCCTTTAATTAATGAGCCTCTGGGGGCCTGTGGGAAAACAGAAACCGTGGGGTGAGGAACCCAACAGCAGTCAAAGATACATATGTCTTATAGTAAAGGAAGTCAAATCTCTATGAGTACTGGACACACGCCCTCGGTTATCTTTGTGTGGTTGAGGTTCTTGGGAGTCAAAGAACAGGATTGTGGACCCTTGCCAGTGGAGAAAGGGCCTAATTATCCACGCACTTAAAGCATGGCACGCTATTTCAGTGCTCCAGTGCAGAGGCGTAGCCAGGACAGTCTAACAAGTGGGGCCTGGAGCTAATGTAGTTGGGCCCACTGCAGTGACATTAAGATCTGTATATGCCCACAGTGCTGCTGAGTGGGCATTTACAGATTTTGAGTGGGCCTTGCCCGCTCAGGCCCTACCCTGTCTACGCCTCTGCTCCAGTGGCATTCTGAACTTTATGGACCTTTGACTAGGGTGGCCAACTGTCCCGCTTTTCGCGGGATTGTCCCGCAATTAGGGACTCTGTCCCGCCATTTGCAGAGTGGCTGTGCGGGATGCAGGTTGTCCCGACTTTCGTCAGGACAACCTGCATCCATCCCAGCCACTCTGCAAACTGAAGTGGGCATTTAAATAGCACGGCGCTGCCGCCTGCTGCTTTCTTTCCCCTGCGGCTCTGCAGCCCTGGCTCCTTTAGAGCCTGCAGGTCGAGCTGTAAAGCTCGACACCTGGCTCTATTCAAATGGTAATGGTTTGTTCCTGGGTCGTGATGGTCATGTTTGCAGTTAAAAAAACGTGACTATCACCTCCCAAGGACAAACCATTTGCATTTCAATTAATTCTGGTGTCAGAGCGTAACAGCTCGACCTGCAGGCTCTAAAGGAGCCATTAAAAAAAATGCAAATTACAAAAGGGGCGAGCCAAACGTGAATGACTTTGTGACATCATCGCCGCCTTGTGGGAAAGTGCCCCGCAAAATACTATCAAAGAGTTGGCCACCCTACCTTCGACCCTTACCAGTTTCAGGCAGACGCTGTGGGCACATAGGGAGTACGTGTTAAAGTTGCCCCAATCCCAACCCAAAATGAAGTGCGTCAATACAGCCTTGCTGGCAGGAAAGCCGTGGTGCTGTTGGAAGAGAGTTGAATGCTGACTGTGCCGCGCTTCCCTGCTCTGTCGGTCGGTGATAGTGAATGCGTCATGCGCTGGTCCAGGGCAGGGCAGGGCAGCCTCGCGAGGCACAGATGGAAGCAGTGAGATTGTGGTTCTACTCCCCTGGCTATCATGGTGGCGGGTGTGTGGGGCTCATGTGAGGAGCAGAAGTCCTCCGTTGTTTGCAGTGAACACTGACAAAAGACATTGAAGACTCGGTAAACTAGATTAGGTTGCTTAACCCCCCCCCCCCGTCCGCGTCCTATTTTGGGAGAGACAAGCTCTCAAAATTAGAGGCTTTGCTACTGTGGCCAAGCAGGCCCCTGGTCCTGAGATGGAGTTGGCACTGTACCTGAGAAGTTCCGTAATTAATAATTTGTGATTGATGTAGCTCACGAAAAGTATTTCGTATTTACAGTCCCTTTCTGTACGGGGTTTATAAAGCGCAGACCTACAGCAGGTTTTCTCATGTTTGGTAGCTTTATATGGTAGATCATACTTCATTTGCTTTTAACATAGAGAAATACACACATTTATATGATGTCCATTTGGAGTGCATCCACAAACACTTTCACTGATGTGCTACCAGAAAATGTAAGGTCATTCATCATTTTTTGAAAACATATGCAATCCCACTTATGAGAGAAATGTGTTAGATATCAATAGCTTGCGGTGTTGCTTTTGCATGCCTTTTCTTTCTCGTCATGTGTGTTCAGAGTAATTGATTCATTTTCAGTGTCAGGGATTCAGTCTGACTGCATCACTGATCTGGAAAGTAGATTTTAAAATAGATGATAAAGAACAGAGCGCACTGTTGTTAATTCTTGTGCATCCGTTGCCAAGGCAACCTATGAGGAAGAGTGGAGAGTGTAGAGGGTAGCTGGGCCCGCATACATGAAGCCTCCTGGGCTCAGCTACATGCTCGGTGTCTTTGTCACTGATTGTTTTTGGAGGCAACATTTAGCTCAGTAACCGGAAAAGTAAACGCAAATAACAATTCATTTTATGTTTTTGCAATGAGATTGACACTCCGTACTCGAGGATACGTTCCTACATAGCCACTTGTGATTTGCCTGCTGTGAGGGCATGAGTGAAGAAATGCGTTTCTGGCTCATTTCAAGAGCTTCCCTGGCATGTGCCAGATGACCTATTGTCCATCTCCTTTCTGCACTTCTTGCTTTGGATCATTGCACTGGTCTAGGCTCATGCTAATGTGTATTCCTGGTTCACAGTACACCCAAAGGAGGCGGCAGGGCAGTCTCTATTAACATAGCCCTCCTTTTGGGCAACACGTTATACACCATGGAGGGCCTTCAGGCTTATAGACGACATTATGCAGACCTTCTGCTTCAAGGACCCTCGCAGGATAAGGCCGCAGTGTGGTGCAATGCAGGAGTTCGGTGACGAAGGGGTGACGGCGCAGAGTGCAATCGCGCAGACATTGACCATCAGCGACCGAAAGGCAAGAAAGGTGCGGGAAGGGGGAGCAGCCATTACTGCTCTCTATTAAACTTCCCTGCCTTTGCGAGTACTTGCACCTAACCATCTGACATAATGTTAGCTGTACTTTCTGATTTGTGTCCTTCTCTAGGTCACCTCATTTGCAGTTACTATTGTACTGTGATCTGTGTCCATTAGGCTCTCGCTCACTCACTAGGTCTCCCCCTAACCGTGGTTACTGATGTACTGTGATTTGTGTCCCTTGGGCTCTCTCCCACTCTCTAGGACCCCACCCCGCTGGGGGTACCATTTGTATTGTTGAGCATACCTGTCTGCCCCTTCTGTGTGTTCCATACTATGCGACACCTCCCCACCCCCTCTGTGCATCTTGCATTGCATGGCAAGGGCTGTGCATCTCTCCTCTCTCTTTCGCTCCCTCCTCCCCCTAGTTCCTCCTTGCACCCTCTATGGTGTTTTTTATGTTTCCCCTATCTTCTCGGACTTCTACTCTATCTCCTATACTATCCCTCTCACTAGGTCAGGAAGGAAGATGTTCTAGAGGGACATCTGGTCTCCAACCCAGGCCTCCCTATCGCTGATACCTTCATCAGTGCTTCCTTCAGAAAGACTCTTACCAACATCCTCTTTATTGTTCCATCTCCAGACTTACGGATCCCTTGTATGGTCTCTGTTCTCTGTGCTTTTACCTCCTCTCCCATTAATGGTGGCACTCGGTGGGAGGTCATCTTAGCCTTCTTCCACTCCTCCAAGGCCATCATTAATGTCTATCTGAATGGCACCGTCTTGGTCCAGGCCCCTCAGACCAATCTCCTCCTTTTTGATAGGTGTCTCCCACATCTTATCAACTTCCTTCCTTCTCCTGCTACTCCTACCAGCACCTCTCTGGCTCCTCTGCCACCTCCTTCTTCTGCTACCTCTCTGGAACATTCATTATCCTCTCTGGCTAGTTTGCCATCTCCTTCTACCTCTTCTGCCCACTCTCTGGCCCCTCTACAACCTCTGTGTGGCGTACCTCAAGCCTTTACCCCTCCACCAAAGTCTTTCAAATGTGGCAACCTGCTCCACGTCGCTACTCTCAACTCTCGCTCTGCTGTGAAACACTCCTCTGACACCTGCTACCTCCTTGAACAACTTGACCCGTTTGTCCTTGCTCTCACCGAGACATGGTTCACGGCCAGCTCTGTCACGAGTTTTGACACTCTCCCCCCTGACGGCTACAAGATCCTCTCTGAACCCAGAACCAACCGTCCCAGAGGTGGAATAGCTCTGATCTTTCTGGAGTGGGTTGCTGCTTCTCTCATTCCTACAAAGGCCTACTCCTCCTTTGAATGCCTGGTCTGCAGGCTCTCTATCTCCACTGGCCTCTCACTGACTGTGGCCACTATTTACAGGCCACCTGGCCAGGTCGCCCTCTTCCTCTCAGAGTGGGCTGACCTCTCTTCTTCTCTCTTTGCCTCTACCTCTCAACTTCTCCTTGGAGAACTCAACATCCACCTGGATGCTTCTAATCCCTTCTCAGGGCTCTTCCGCAACCTCTGCAACACTCTCTCTCTTTCCATTCTACCCTCTGTTCTGACGCACCCTGCCAGGTACACCTTCAATGTTCTTATCTCATCAGACATCCCCCTCTTGAACCCTCTCACTACTCCTCGCTCTTGGACTGACCACTTACTGCTCTCCTTTGACCTGAAGCTCTCTGTCCCCCAGCGGAAGCCCACCCCAGCCACCCACCTTCTCGGTCATTCGGCCCATGAAGCGTGTGTCAGTGGATGTCTTTGCCACTACTTTCTCTGCTTCTCCTTTGGTTGTGGCTGACTCACACTCTGACACAAACCTCTCTAACCTGCATCTTTCTATCTCCAAAATTCAGGATGTTCTTGCCCCTATCATAAGAATCCCACTGAAGCCTACCTCCAAGTGCAGCTCTTGATATTAAGACCTCACCACATTGAAACACAAGTGTAACATGGCTGAGAGGAAGTGGAGGGCATCGGGTGCATCCACTGACAAACTGGCCTGCCGCCCGCTCCAAAGGCAATACAGGCTCTCTGTCCTGTCCAAGAAGAGTGCTCACATCCAAGCCCGAGTCTCTGTGGCCTCTAACAACATGCCTGAACTCTTTAAAATCTGAAAGTAGCTGTCCAATCTTTCTGCAGTCTTCACCTCTCCTGTTCCCTCCCAGGGCCTCTTTACAGCTCTGGCTTCTCACTTCACCACAAAAACTCAGGACATCCTGTCATCTCTCTCCCCTTCCCCTCCCTCTACCCCTCTCGCCCGCCTTTTTCCTCTTTCTCTCCATTCACACCTGATGATGTTTCTAGACAAGTCCTGTGAAAGTGTCATACAAACAGATGCTCCCCTGCTCCTCCAGAACCATCAAAATCCACAGTGATATCCTCCCTCCAGCCTTGGCTGAATTCTGCAATCACTCTTTTGCCACTGGAACGTTTCCCTCTCCCCTCAAGCACTCCCTTGTGCACCCCCTCCTGAAAAAGCCTTCTGCCGATCCTACCTGTCCGGCAAACTACCACCCAATCGCTATCACTTCTTTCCTGGGCAAACTCCTGGAAAAGCTGTCCAACTCCCAGCTTACCCTCCACACTGAATCTGTTGGATGTCTCAGAGGCACAGAAACTGCTCTCCGGAACACCTGTGAATATCTACTCACTAATCTCGATTCTAGCCTTCCTAATGTGCTCATCCTCCTTGACATTTCCTCTGCTTTTGACACAGTCAATCACGCCATCCTGACCAATCGTCTCCATGAGAACCTGGGCATCACGGATCAGGCCCTGGCGTGGTTGACCGCGTTCCTCCTGGACTGACCCTCCCTGGTCCAACTAGGTCCTTTCTCTCCACCAGCTCTCTCTCCACATGTGGTGTTCCCCAGGGCGCGAACCTCTCACCCACGCTCAATGTCTCCTTGGCCCTTTTGGACCACCTTATCTCTACCTTTTCCTCTAACGTTCAGTGTTATGTGGATGACGCTCAGCTCTCTTTCCGGCTCCCCATAGCCTCCACCCTTCTCTCGCTCATTCCTGATTTTATATCCACGATCCAGGAGTGGTGCGCCTCCAACGATCTATGCCTTAATGCTAGTAAGACTGAGATCCTTCTCATTGGGATCCCTGCTCCCGCTTTCCCTCTAGCCGCCCTCCTTGGGCCCTCTTCCCTCGCCTTCCTCTGAAGCAAAAAACCTTGGTGTCATCTTCGACTCCACTCTCTCCTTTTCTCCTCACATCACAGAACTTGCCAAGAAATCCCACTACCAGCTCCACCTCTTCAGAGGTATTCTTCATGTTCTCACTTTCCCCCAGAAGCTCACTGTCTCATGAGTCCTGATTCTCACCAGGATGGACTACTGCAGCAGCCTCTTTCTCAATCTGCCTCCCTCTACTCTCTTCCCTCTGCAACTAATCCAGAACAGGGCTACGAGACTTGTCCCTGGCCTCAAGCCCAGGGACCATTTCTCTCCAGCCCTGAAATCTATCCACTGGCTCAAAGTGGCTGCAAGGATCATGTTCAAGACCCTCTGCATCGTCCACAAAGCTTTCGGGGGCACACATTTCATCCAACTCTCTTCCTAAACACCTTCTTTCTTAAGCACTTCACTCAGCCACCTCCAACTCTCTGATGGTCAGACGCTTCTCCAGCAAGAGAGTGGGGGGTAGATCTCTCTCCTCTGCAGGTGCCTCTCTCTGGAATGGCCTCCCTTCCCCTCTCAAACCTGAGCAGGACCACCTGAAGATCTGGAAGCAGCCCAAGACCTTACATTTTGCCTCTGCTTTCTCTCTCTCTCTCCCCGGCTGACCTACCTGTCTTCTGTGCTGACTGGTTGCCTTGTTACCCTGAGAGTCTCACTGGGTACCAGGCACTTCCATGACCAGTAGCCCGTGCACTGCCTTTGGGCCTATCGTACACGTAGGGGCTGTAACTGTAACCCTTCAGCCCCCTGCCTCCTTGAACTTGCCCAGAGCCGCATTGACCTGGCTGCACTTAGAGCAATGCTGCTCTGGTTGCACTTTCCTCTTCCCTCCCCCTCGCACTTCCCCTCTCCCTTCCCCCCTGAACTTTGCATTTTGCACTTGCACGATCTGAAAGACACAAGGCCTAGTAAGATCGTTTGTTTTGTCCTCTCTATGTCTTCCCTCCCATGTCTTGTCACGCCTAGAAACACTTGTGTACGGGCACGTTATAAATGGCTTATCATATCATATGCTGGGACTATTGAGGCATTCCATGGTCTTATACTGGGAGAACGTACTGTTCAGTTGGTGGCATTCTTTGTGTTCATGCTAGGTTACTTTATGAGCTTGTAATGAAATGAATGCATTAGTATGTACTTAGGTACAGCGGCAATGGGTAACACATTCCATTGTGCCCCTGATGGTGTAGGAGTATTTCCCTCAATGATCAGGTGATGCTGTATTTATGGATCCCATTCAGCAGTAGCCCACCTTAACAAATGCCCCATCCTCTCTGAATATGCACACTCTTTAATGCTATGACTCTTTCCCAAAGACAGATAACTTCCTTGCGCTGGTGTATGCACATTTTCTGAAAACAATCAAAAGTGATCGTGCTTATATTTCTCTTTGCTTTCTTGACATCTGTGTTGAGCCATCATCACAAAGGCAAGGATATTAAAAGAATATAGATCAACCCCTGATTCCATAGTTCTTAAACCACGCTCTGGATAATCAACACGCTCATTATTTTGTGAAGTTAGTAATTATGCTTTTATATCTAGGTGTTGATGTCATCAATGTAGATACAGGTCTCAGCCTTGTTTATATTTGGTTAAGCACAGCAGTCTACAGGACTGCATTTCTCAGAATGTAAGCTGCTAAACTTAGATGCCATCATGTAAATAATATCTGTTCAAAGTATGTACTGCATACATCTGTGCAGTCGCCACAGAATGCAGTCTAGCCTACTAAGTGCAGGATCCCCAACATGGCTACATATACCAGAAAACAATCCATAGCATTCAGAAGAGTACACGCCAAAGGAGTGTATGTCCCATAAAACACGTGTGCCAAAGGGAAACTCAGAACCACGTCTAGTGTTTTCAGCTCTTTAGTGCTCAGGGTGATTGTGTTGTTCACTGCATTCCCTGGGGGCCAAAGCTCTAGCCCCACATTTTCCCCACTACGATTAAATATTGCACCCTGGGAAATCGTGTAATCTCCCAGTACTTCAGTTCATGTATCTACCAGAAGTTTGAAACGCTTAGCACCAAACTTAACATTAGATTTGTCCACTGTATGAGAAGTGAATATTTACATTTACTCTTCCGGTTTGAGATTCTCTAGAAGACCAAATATGGACATTTATTTCCTTTGTGGGAAACCCTGGATGGAAGGGCACTATTTTGAAGACAAAACCGTTTCTCTTGTTCATGCTTCATACTGCCTTGGCGTTTCCTTTGCCTTCTGGCATAGCTCTCAAAAAGTCCCATGCCATGCTTAGCCGTTTCTTTGTATTCTGGCATAGCTCCCAAGAAGTCCCATATCAGGCTTGGCCTTTCCTGTACATTCTGGCATAGATAGCCTTCAAGAAGTCCCCTTAGTTGTTTCCTTTGCACTCTGGCATAGCTCTAAAAAATTCCCATGCCAGGCTTAGCCGTTCCTTTGTGTTCTGGCATAGCTCCCAAGAAGTCCCATATCAGGCTTGGCCTTTCCTGTACTTTCTGGCATAGCTTTCCAGAAGTCCCATGTCAGCCTTAGTCGTTTCCTTTGCACTCTGGCATAGCTCTCAAAAAGTTCCATGCCATGCTTAGCCTTTCCTTTGTATTCTAGCATAGCTCTCAAGAAGTCCCATTTCAGGCTTGGCCTTTCCTGTGCATGCTGGCTTGTCTCTCAAGAAATTCCATGCCCACCTTAGTCTTTCCTTTGCATGCTGGCATAGCTGTCAAGAACTCCCATCTTAGGCATAGCCTTTCCTTTGCATTCAGGCATAGTTCTCAAGGCTTAGCTTTTCGTTTGCGTTCTGCATAGTTCTCAAGACGTCCCATGCCAGGCGTAGCCTTTCCTTTGCATTCCGGCATGGCTCTCAAGAAGTCCCTTGCCAGGCTTAGCTTTTTCTTTGCATGCTGGCATGGCGCTCAAGAAGTCCCATGCCGGGCTTAGCTTATCCTTGCATTCCAGCATGGCTCTCAAGAAGTCCCATGCCAGGCTTAGCCTTTCCTTTGCATTCTGGCATAGCTCTCAAGAAGTCTCATGCCAGGCGGCATAGTTTATTCAGTCCTGTATTTGTCTCTACATTGTGTAACTTGCAGTCTTTCATTTATGATAGAAAAAGCTAAATAAAAAGGACCAGAAGTAGAAGGGTGAAAACATAACTGTGTTGTTGGCATTGCAGCAAAGGACACGTGTCCTCCAGTTTCTGGATTTCCTCCCAACACTGCTGCATGTGGGTTCAGTTGTTGCTGTAGGCCTGTAAAGATGATCACAATATGGAATTCATAGACGCAGAAAACTTGTATTTGTAAAGGGTTGGTGTCGTTTCACGTATGTCTCCTACACTGAACACAACTATTTTCATTATTTTGGTTCTAAAAATTTGTTTTATAAACAGCATTTGTGATTGAAGTCCAGCAACACATTGTTTATATGAGGCCGTCGTAGCTCTATTCTCATTACTGCCTTTCCTTTGCATTGTGGCATAGCTCTCAAGAAGTCCCATGACAGGCTCAGCTTTTCCTTTGAATTCTTGCATAGCTCTCAAAAAGTCCCATGACAGGCTCAGCTTTTCCTTTGCATGCTTTCATAGCTCTCACAAAGTTCCATGACAGGTTTAGCCTTTCCTTTGCATGCTGGCATAGCTCTCAAGAAGTCCCATGACAGGCTTAGCTTTTCCTATGGATGCTGGCATAGCTCTCATAAAGTTCCATGCCAGGCTTAGCCTTTCCTTTGCATGCTGGCATAGCTCTCAAGAAGTCCCATGACAGGCTTAGCTTTTCCTATGGATGCTGGCATAGCTCTCATAAAGTTCCATGCCAGGCTTAGCCTTTCCTTTGCATGCTGGCATAGCTCTCAAGAAGTCCCTGTTAGGGAGAATTCTCTGTTTAGGCTGAATGTCCTAACCTAGTGAGTCCCCCAGCAGCTTTGCTGGATTTCTGGAGTTTGTTTTTTCCATCCTGCCAAGAGTGAGACTCTTTTCCTCCCACTCTTGGACGTGAATGTCTGTAATTCCTTTGAATGTCAATGTGTTCTATGGGCTATGGGGTCTTTTACTCCATAGGGTCTCATATGTTTTTCTATGTGTGTTACACCGCACCCTACGTGCCGTAACACTGGGGCGTCCTAGCGGACCTCCACCATAGACTTCATACCCGGGGACTGACTACTGTCTCCCCGCGCATGTAAAGTCCCCATTGGCTTTACTAGACCTAAATTTACTAACAGAACTAGTACAAACCATCTTATTGTGGAAGTACTAGTAGGGGTAATTCGATTACTCCTGGATCTGTTATTCGAGGGGGCACTGTCCCGTCCCCCCTCGTTGAGTTTTGGCTGGTGGCAGTGGAAACTACTTGTTATGTTCGACCCGAACATAACCCTATGGGATTCGTCCCATTGTTGGAGATTGATACTTTTCCACGTTAATCTCTAACGTACCACCGGTCTACTTATCTTAAATAAGTTTATCGGATAGTATTTTCTGCCAGAACTCGGTTTTTAAAATGGCGTCTGTGTTCGTCTCTGTGACTCCTAAACCAAAGGTTGAGCCCTTTGTTCCACTTTTGGCGGGCCTCTGTACAGAGACCCTCCAAAGGGGTTACCACAGGGGTGTGGGAGGGGGTTTAGGCACCCTGGACCGAGTTGCCTTGCCAACTCCAGTCTCACTCTGGTGTGATTGGCCCAAGTGGTGAGCCTCCCCGCTCACCACTTAGCATGTGTTGATTGACAGCTAGGCTGAATGAATGGGGGTTTTCTGCATAAAAGCAGGGCTTTTGGGACTGGATCTTCAGAAGTCGCCACAGGACCTAAGAATCCGACGAGGGTAACGCTGAGCCGACCTGCACGACGACACCTCCGGTGGAGCCCTGCGGAACCGACTCACCACTTCCCGATGACAGAAGAGATCTCCCTGCCGGAGAGTCTCTTCCCCTGACTGGTGGGAACAACCAGTCCCCTTTGCTTTTTCTTCGCCTCAGGACGCAGTGGTCGAATTGCCCGTGCAGAGCACCCCAGCAACCGGATAGCCACTACCCCTGTACCGCGACTAAAAGGTGGTGCCTTGTGACGGAGCACTCCGCGGCTGGTCTCTTCCTTGGTGGTGCACCGGACTTCACTTTTCTTCGACCCGACATGCATCCACCACCAGGAACAACTGCCCCCGCTGGAGCTGCCTCCACAAACAAGGTACAGTGTCCGCCTGGCGTCCCTTTCGATCGGTTCGAGTGAGGTGTCTTAATCCTCTCCTTTCCGTTGGGTCGCCTCCAAGCTTTCTCACGTATTGTTCTGAACTGGTTCAATCTGCCGATAACAATTTGCTACACAGGCTCGAGCGCATTTCCACAAAGAGACTTTCTGGGATAAATCGCCTTGCCTCTCTCCGAGTGGGCCTGGCCTCTGAACTTTATGATCTATTGTGGTTCTTGTCTTCTTGCCTTGCATTTTTCCCGTAAAGTATTGAACTGTGTTGACTTCGTAACCTGCCTATTTTTCTCTCCCACCCTAACTGATATTAGAGTGCCATCTAGGTTGAGGTATACACCTCTGTCTGAAAATAAGTGATACCGGTAGAACCTAGACTTGTCGAACTATGTTTAGGGGGATTGATCGTTTCTTCTTCGTAGAGTAATTGTAATTGAATTGTTTGCCGTGATAGTGCCATAGTGTTTTCCATAGATGTTCTGTTATAAATAAATATCCTAATATCTTTACACTAAGCCTCGTTGCGTGTTTGCTTGTCTTACTGTGAAGAATTGCCCTATATTGTATACTCCACATACTGCTTGACTCTTCTTGAGAGAAGTCTGACTGCTCAGCCACAGCTACCAAGTGAATCTGTGTGGTACAGACTGCTAGCAAGTGGGTTTACTGCCAAACACCTGTAGTCCTAAATCTTTTGCAGTGGTCCCAGAGGGAACTGCACAGGTTTCCGCTTAACACTAGTGTACAGCAGTGGGATTTGTATCGAGTATACAGTTTAGAGTGCTTTTCGACACTTTAGGATAACTAACCACGAAGCTTAGCACTAAAAAGCAACTTTCAAAAACATGTCTACGATGGAAACTTACAGTCAAGAATCCTTGTCAGATGAAAATACTGAGAGTTTGCGAGCTCTCTGTAGGCAAGAGAATCTTCCTGTAAGAGGCAAGAAGTTAGAACTAATAGAGAGATTGCTGGCGAACCAAAGTCTGTGTACTGGTTCAGAGTAGCCAATTTCTCCAGCAACTGTAGATAACAGTGATGGTGTTGATCTGAATCGTAATTCTGATGATAGCGATGAAGAGGCTGACGAGGACGGAGAGGCTAACGAAACTGTCTCCCCTGCTCCTCTACCTGCCTTACCAGCTGTGCCTACGGGGCCCATACCAGGTCCCACATGTAACCCTGCTTATTTTGAACTTGAAAAAATGAAGCTCGAATTAGAATACAAACGGTTCTTGGCCCAATCTGAACGAAACCAAGAGCTCGAGTTCAGACGGATGAATGCCCAGGCTGAGCAGAAGCAAGCGGAGTTAAGACTCAGAGAAATAGAACTTAATCACGAGTTAGAGATGAAAAAGTTGTCTATAGAAAATGCTTCTCTCACCTCTGGTTCCTCTAGGAGCTCCAGTCCCAAAAGACCCCGGATGCCGAAGGAATTAGTGGGTATGTATGAACCGAGATTGGATGTGTTGGATTGGTTAAAACTGTTTGAGTACAATCATGGGCTCCAGGACATCACCGGGAATGATTTACTTCCCTGGTTGTTCTCTAGGCTCCCTCCTGTTGCGACTGATGTGGTAATGGAGTTGGGGGAGGCGGATAAGACGGATTACGAAAGTGTGAAACTAGCTTTGATGGCTATATTCGGGAAGAGCCCTTCCCAGTATCTTAAGAGGTTTAGAACCCTCAAAAAGCATGATGGTACCCCTTGGGCTACCTGGGTGAGTGAAGGGTTGAAAAACTTAGAGGGATGGATTAAGGGTTACAAAGTGAACACTTATGAGGGTATGAAGAATATTTTTATGTTGGAGTCTATTTATGATGCCTGTTCTCCTGAGCTCAGACAGCACTTGGCTGATTCAAAGGAATTGGATTCCCGGAAGCTAGCTAAGGCTGCTGACTTCTGGGTTGCCAAGAGGGCTACTCATAAGGATTCTGGGGCAACTCAGAAAAAGGATGAGGGAAAACAGCCTAAAAAAGACTCAAAAGAGAATTTGAATAACTCAAATTCCAAAGAGGGCCCCAAACAAAACCAGAAGGGTAAGCCACCGGGAAAACCATAGCAGCATAGTGTGTCTTCTGGTGCCAAACCGGAAGGAGGTCAGAACAAGCCACCATTCCAAAAAGCATTTGGTAAATGGTTTGTTTGTGGCTCGACTGACCACGTGAAAGGAGATCCCAGATGTAAGGGTAAACCTTCAGGGGTCCAGCTTGTCTCCTTAGCCTTCGCTCCAGAGGAGGAAGTCCAAATGGCAAGTGGAAACTTTCTACTGCTAGCTGACGAACCCATTGGAGTCTCAGCCAGCGTTTCTTTAGTATCTCTGGGGTTGTGGGAACAACAGAATTTAGATGTCTATAATTCTATCCCCGATAATACTAAAGAGTATTATAAGGACAGTGTCCAGGTGAATGGTCAGGAGACACCTGCCATTAGGGACACTGGGGCCAGCATAACTGTGGTGGATAAATCGTTTTTTCAGGCTGAGGATGTTGCTAAGGCACCCAAACGCCTCACCAAGTTAGCTGGAGGGCCTGTGCAGATGCTTCCCCAATTACCAGTTCTCATCCAGTGTAACGACATGACTGTGAAGATACCTGTCAGCATACAGAGTGAGGTACCAGGACACATACTGTTGGGTAACGATTTGAAAACTCTCGGAATTGTATCGCATACTCCCAGACCGCCTAGTAAACGGTTACAGGAGCTAACCAGACCCGCAAGAGAGAGGACCATGCGCGGTACTCTCCAGGAGATGATGAAGAAGGAAATCACTCCTACTCCACTGGAATTGTCAGCCGCTGTCTCGAAAAAACCAGAAGCGAAAGGGAAACCTAAGACTTCTGCTCCGAAACCAGCAGGCGGCATTACAGTACAGCCAACACGGACTTCCCCGCAGTTGTCCAAAGTTACACCCGTAACTCCACCTCCAGCTGAGGCTGAGAGGGAGGTACAACCCTGTGTGGTAGAATTAGACTCTGAGGAAGAGCTAATGGAAGGCCAGGAACTCATTGGAGATCTGGATCCTGTTGACCATCCTGAGCTGCAGTCTTTACTGGCAGAAGGTGGACCCAGCAGGGCAGTCTTCAGTAAGGGACAGAGAGAATGTCCAACTCTGGAAGGTCTTCACCACCCAGCAGAAGCTCAGGCTGAAGGGCAAGAGCCTGGGAAATACAGGTTGCACTGGGAAGATGGCCTCTTCTACAGTGAACCGACCGAGTCTGCACCTGGAGACTACAAACGACTTGTAGTACCCCAAGAGAACAGACCACAGTTCTTGCAGTTAGCCCACGAGATTCCTTTGGCTGGTCACTTGAGTTTCAAGAAGACTAAGGAAAGGCTCTCTCTCTACTTCTATTGGCCGAAGATGGGGGCCGAAGTAGAAAAACACTGCAGGAGCTGCCACACCTGCCAGACCTCTGGTAAGGTTGGCTCCAGGAATGTGGCACCTTTAGTGCCTCTATCAGTTGTGGGAGTCCCATTTGAGAGAGTAGGGATTGACATTGTTGGTCCCCTTGATCCTCCAACCTTCTCAGGCAACAGGTTTATACTTGTTGTAGTAGACCATGCTACTAGGTATCCTGAGGCAATTCCTATGAGGACTGTTACAGTTCCGGCTGTGGCTAAGGCCCTCCTTGGTATTTTTACTAGGGCCGGGTTTCCTAAGGAAGTAATCTCTGACAGGGGGTCAAACTTTATGTTCCACTACATGAAAGCCATGTGGAAAACCTGTGGAGTTACTTACACGTTCTCAACAGCTTACCACCCACAGACCAATGGGTTGGTAGAACGGTTCAACCGAACCATGAAGAGCATGATAGGTGCTATAGAAGAACCCCTTAAGCGTAAGTGGGACCTTCTACTGCCATACCTTCTCTTTGCTTATAGAGAAGTCCCTCAGGAGGGAGTAGGTTACTCTCCCTTCGAACTACTCTATGGTCATCTCGTCAGAGGTCCATTGGCCCTGATTAAGGAGGGGTTGGAGAGTGCTCCTTCCCCCAAGCCAGTCAGAGTGACTGACTACGTGATAGGTCTCCGGAGGAGAATGTCGCACATGATGACAGAAGCAAGCGATAACTTGAAAGCTGGACAAGCATTGGTCAAGCACTGGCACGATCAAAAGGCTAACATGGTTGAGTTCGCTCAAGACCAGCTCGTTCTCGTTATGATCCCAACAAGGCAGAGGGCCTTGCACGATAAATGGATGGGACCCTTCAGAGTTGTGGGTAAACTCGGAGAGGTTAACTATCTGGTGGACTTGGGCAATCCCAAGGAGGCTCCGACAGTCTTTCACACCAACCGCCTCAAAGCGTATGTCTCACGACCTGATGTAGGAGCGTTGCTTCTAGCATCATCCGAGGAAGAAGAAGAGAGTGAAGCTCTTCCGGATCTCCTCCGAGGCTTACCTTAGGACGAAAAAATTGAAGGAGTAAATCTCTCCTCCAATCTGACACCCGAGCAACAAGAAGAGTGCAAATCTATGTTGAATCAGTTTGCCTCTCTGTTTTCGCTTTCACCAGGCTTGACCCCTTGGGGCCAACATGACATACTCACTGGTGACTGTCTGCCAGTCAAAAGCAGAGGATACCGAATGTCAGAAAACGTACAAACCCACATCAAACGTGAGGTCAGCAAGATGCTTGTTCTCGGGGTAATAGAGCCCTCTACTAGTCCATGGTCTAGCCCAGTTGTGTTAGTACCAAAGGCCGGATCTAAAGATCTTAGATTCTGCGTGGATTATAGAGCTCTAAATGCAGTCACCAAGACTGATGCCCACCCTTTGCCAAGAACAGATGAGTTGGTGGATAAACTTGGCGCCGCCAAATTCCTCAGCACATTTGACTTGACGTCAGGCTATTGGCAAATAGCCCTGACAGACCATGCCAAGGAGAAAACTGCATTCATTCTTATACCAGTTTAAGGTAATGCCTTTCGGATTGAAGAATGCATCTGCTACGTTTCAACGGATGGTAAACCAGGTTCTGAATGGGATGGAGGACTTCTGCATGGCATACTTGGATGAAATCGCAGTGTTCAGCAATTCCTGGGAAGAACATGTAAACCACCTGAGAGATGTTTTGCGGGCTCTTGGACGAGCCAATCTGACCATAAAGGCGAGTAAATGCCAAATTGGACAGAGTAAGGTAGTCTATCTTGGACATGAGGTAGGAGGTGGAGAAATAAGGCCTTTGCTCAGTAAGATTGAAGCTGTGCAAAATTGGACAACACCTACTACTCAAACCCAAGTGAGAGCCTTCCTAGGCCTCACTGGATATTACAGGAATTTCATAGAGAACTATGGGACCATAGCTTCTCCACTGAATGTCATCTCCTCGCCCAAATTTCCTAAAAAGGTTAAATGGAACGAGGAGTGCAATCAGGCGTTTGAAAACCTGAAAAAGGCTCTTTGCCAAGCCCCAGTACTCAGAGCTCCTGATTACCGCCAACACTTCATTGTGCAGACAGATGCTTCAAATTTAGGGATAGGTGCCGTACTCAGTCAACTGGATGGGAAAGGTAGGGAGCTCCCAGTTTGCTTCATCAGCCGCAAGCTGAAGGATCCTGAAACAAGGTGGGCAACAATCGAAAGAGAGTGCTTTGCTATCGTGTGGGTTCTGAAGAAGTTTAGGCTGTACTTGTATGGTTCTACTTTTGTCATTCAGACTGACCACCAACCATTGAGATGGTTAATGCAAATGAAAGGGGAAAACCCAAAACTATTGAGATGGTCGATCTGCCTGCAAGGGTTTGATTTCACCATTGAGCACAGGTCAGGATGTCACCACCAAAATGCTGATGGTCTCTCTAGGATGTATGTCATCGACTAGAGGTATGAGATTCATCCAGGAGTGGATTAAATCCTCCTGTCCCTTAGTCTGGGGGGGCGAGTGTTAGGGAGAATTCTCTGTTTAGGCTGAATTTCCTAACCTAGTGAGTCCCCCAGCAGCTTTGCTGGATTTCTGGAGTTTGTTTTTTCCATCCTGCCAAGAGTGAGACTCTTTTCCTCCCACTCTTGGACAGAATGTGTGTAATTCCTTTGAATGTCAATGTGTTCTATGGGCTATGGGGTCTTTTACTCCATAGGGTCTCATATGTTTTTCTATGTGTGTTACACCGCACCCTATGTGCCGTAACACTGGGGCGTCCTAGCGGACCTCCACCATAGACTCCATACCCGGGGACTGACTACTGTCTCCCCGGGCATGTAAAGTCCCCATTGGCTTTACTAGACCTAAATTTACTAACAGAACTAGTACAAACCATCTTATTGTGGACGTACTAGTAGGGGTAATTCGATTACTCCTGGATCTGTTATTCGAGGGGGCACTGTCCCGTCCCCCCTCGTCGAGTTTTGGCTGGTGGCAGTGGAAACTACTTGTTATGTTCGACCCCGAACATAACCCTATGGGATTCGTCCCATTGTTGGAGATTGATACGTTTCCTCATTAATCTCTAACGTACCACCGGTCTACTTATCTTAAATAAGTTTATCGGATGGTATTTTCTGCCAGAACTCGGTTTTTAAAATGGCGTCTGTGTTCATCTCTGTGACTCCTAAACCAAAGGTCGAGCCCTTTGTTCCACTTTTGGCGGGCCTCTGTACAGTTAGCGTGTGTTGATTGACAGCTAGGCTGAATGAATGGGGACTTTCTGCATAAAAGCAGGGCTTTTGGGACTGGATCTTCAGAAGTCGCCACAGGACCTAAGAATCCGACGAGGGTAACGCTGAGCCGACCTGCACGACGACACCTCCGGTGGAGCCCTGCGGAACCGACTCACCACTTCCCGACGACAGAGAGTCTCTTCCCCTGACTGGTGGGAACAACCAGTCCCCTTTGCTTTTTCTTCGCCTCAGGACGCAGTGGTCGAATTGCCCGTGCAGAGCACCTCGGCAACCGGATAGCCACTACCCCTGTACCGTGACCAAAAGGTGGTGCCTTGTGACGGAGCACTCCGCGGCTGGTCTCTTCCCTGGTGGTGCACCGGACTTCACTTTTCTTCGACGACGAGATCACCTCTACTCTTGGCAAAGACCCGACGTGCATCCACCACCAGGAACAACTGCCCCCGCCGGAGCTGCCTCCACAAACAAGGTACCGTGTCCGCCTGGCGTCCCTTTCGATCGGTTCGAGTGAGGTGTCTTAATCCTCTCCTTTCCGTTGGGTCGCCTCCAAGCTTTCTCACGTATTGTTCTGAACTGGTTCAATCTGCCGATAACAATTTGCTACACAGGCTCGAGCGCATTTCCACAAAGAGACTTTTTGGGACAAATCGCCTTGCCTCTCTCCGAGTGGGCCTGGCCTCTGAACTTTATGATCTATTGTGGTTCTTGTCTTCTTGCCTTGCATTTTTCCCGTAAAGTATTGAACCGTGTTGACTTCGTAACCTGCCTATTTTTCTCTCCCATCCTAACTGATATTAGAGTGCCATCTAGGTTGAGGTATACACCTCTGTCTGAAAATAAGTGATACCGGTAGAACCTAGACTTGTCGAACTATTGTTAGGGGGATTGATCGTTTCTTCTTCGTAGAGTAATTGTAATTGAATTGTTTGCCGAGATAGTGCTATAGTGTTTTCCATAGATGTTCTGTTATAAATAAATACCCTAATATCTTTACACTAAGCCTTGTTGCGTGTTTGCTTGTCTTACTGTGAAGAATTGCCCTATATTGTATACTCCACATACTGCTTGACTCTTCTTGAGAGGAGTCTGACTGCTAAGCCACAGCTACCAAGTGAATCTGTGTGGTACAGACTGCTACCAAGTGGGTTTACTGCCAAACACCTGTAGTCCTAAATCTTTTGCAGTGGTCCCAGAGGGAACTGCACAGGTTTCCGCCTAACAGTCCCATTCCAGGCTTAGCCTTTCCTTTGCATGCTGGCATAGCTCTTAAGATCTCCCATGCCAGGCGTAGCTTTTCCCTTGCATTCTGGCATAGTTCTCAAGAAGTCCCATGCCAGGCGTAGCCTTTTCTTTGCATTCTGGCATGACTCTCAAGAAGTCCCATGCCAGGCTTAGCCTTTCCTTTGCATGCTGGCATAGCTCTCAAGAAGTCCCATGTCAGGCTTAGCCTTTCCTTTGCATGCTGGCATAGCTCTTAAGATCTCCCATGCCAGGCGTAGCTTTTCCCTTGCATTCTGGCATAGTTCTCAAGAAGTCCCATGCCAGGCATAGCATTTCCTTTGCATTCTGGCATGACTCTCAAGACGTCCCATGCCAGGCTTAGCCTTTCCTTTGCATGCTGGCATAGCTCTCAAGAAGTCCCATGCCAGGTTTAGCCTTTCCTTTGCATGCTGGCATAGCTCTTAAGATATCCTATGCCAGACGTAGCTTTTCCCTTGCATTCTGGCATAGTTCTCAAGAAGTCCCATGCCAGGCGTAGCCTTTCCTTTGCATGCTGGCATAGCTCTCAAGAAGTCCCATGCCAGGCTTAGCCTTTCCTTTGCATTCTGGTATAGCTCTCAATAAGTCTCATGCCAGGCGGCATAGTCTACTCAGTCCTGTATTTGTCTCTACATTGTGTAACTTGCAGTCTTTCATTTATGATAGAAAAAGCTAAATAAAAACGACCAGAAGTAGAAGGGTGGAAACATAACTGTGTTGTTGGCATTGCAGCAAAGGACACTTGTCCCCCAGTTTCTGGATTTCCTCCCAACACTGCTGCATGTGGGTTCAGCTGTTGCTGTAGGCCTGTAAAGATGATCACAATATGGAATTCATAGACGCAGAAAACTTGTATTTGTAAAGGGTTGGTGTCGTTTCACGTATGTCTCCTACACTGAACACAACTATTTTCATTATTTTGGCTCTAAAAATTTGTTTTATAAACAGCATTTGTGATTGAAGTCCAGCAACACATTGTGTATATGAGGCCGTCGTAGCTCTATTCTCATTACTGCTATGCTTGTTTTTATTTTCTTTTAAAAAAGGCTTTCGAACAATAATTGAAGTGAAAATATGATCAGACAAGCTCAATCAAACCTAAAGGGAACTATGTGAGGATGAAAGGTATGCAAGGTGAACTGTTACTCTCGTATGACTCCATTGTTTTATGCAGATCTCACCGTTTTAAAAAAAGTCTAGTTTTCTTTTAATGTATTTCTTTATTACAGGAGACAGTAATTTCTTTTTTCTGACATTAGATGTAAAAAGTCAAGATCTTACTAAATCCCCCATTTGCAGCAAATGAAATAAAGGATTTAAGGAAATTGTTAATCATACAGAGAAGCTGTGGGCGTGCGACATTCCTCTGTCATATATTATTATTATTAGAATGCAGCGCGGATGAGGGCCTTGATAGACATTGCATCAGTGTACTTTTGCTAACTGTGTTGTTTATGTTAATAGTGGTGCCACTTTGTGGGTGAGCACGCATCCACAGTGCAAAGTGCAGGCATATAATGTATTTATTTATAGCCTTTTTTTTTTAGATATTTTTACATCTGACTCTCGTGTTCCCAAATATTGGGAACCACGCCACTTGGCAGCGACGTTGGGAAACTGTACTTTAGATCTGAAATAAGCCAGCGAACATGCATGCGTGGCTTTTGATGGTTTTGGGTACCGCGTTGTCTCCCGCTTGGCTAGGACTGTGCGGCTTGATTTGTTGTTTTCTCTTGGGCGTGGGAGTTGTGAGTTTGGGGTTATTTTTCACTACTTCATACTCCTGAAGGTGATAGGACAGTTCTCTGACGGCAAACGTAATGGAGGAGGGAAGAAACCAAGGCGGATTTCGATTGAACACAATGACATGTTGTAAACAGTATAGATCATGTTTGTGACGTTACACCATCGGCTGTAGCACCAAAGGCGTATTTGGGGGAGGGGGGATAAGGGGGCTATAGCCCCAAGTCTTTTGGTTGTAACCCCGGATAGAAGCTCAGGGGTTACAACCAAAAGGCTAGCTAGCCCCCAGTCCTGACAGTCCTGACATTAGCGAGGCCCCAGATCTTTTCCAGACTTAGAAACACCCCTGGGTTGCACACATTCTCATTGCCTGTTTGCTGACCTAGACTGTCTGATTTCCAAAAGGACTGTGTAGCCTTTGGCATAGTCACCGCCCAACCCTCGGATCATGCCCCCTCCTGTGACTCTATGCCCAATCCATCCACCTGCAATCTGGTCCAGGTTACAGGCGAGGTCACGAGAGAAGACTGGCAGTGCCCCCAGAATTAAGGGAGTCTGCTACTTGAAGGGCTAACCTCTTACACATGTATGTCTCAGAGAACCCTCCGGCTCCGATCTTCTCCTTTTCAAGAGTAGAGTTGGGAAAGGCTGGGATCAGAGTGGGGGGATACTGAAGGTCTGAGGTAAATGACGAAATGGAATACTGGACCATGGGTGACAGTGGACTCCATACCTACAGCTCTACACTACGCAAAGGGGTCTCCATGATGGCAAGGCTGTTGCTCCTGGCTAAACTGTTGTGCAGGGTCCAATTCAACTGTAGACAGAGTGGAACAGGTGAGCATTTGAGGCAGATCAGAGTGCAAGCTTTTAGTGAATGGATGCTGTGCTTACCTGAATGTGTGTGTCTCTATCTATGGGCCTGTGCTCGTGTGTGTTAGATAGAGAGAAAGAGCAAGACAGAGAGAGGGGGGCAGAACCTGTGTGATCATGTGTTTGCAGATCTGTGTGTGAACCTCTAAATATGTATGTGACATCTTCAGAGTATCAGCACATGTGTGTGTGCTTGCCTGTGCGTGTACTTGTGCCTCTGTGTCTGTGCATGGGGGGGTGTATGAGCATTATGTCTGCTGGTATGGATGTGTGCAAATATTTATGTCGACATTGAAGGGATTACACAGAGGTATTATCGAACATCATTGAGAGGAGGGGAACATGCCTCCAATGAAGGACAAGTCCATCAAAATAGCCCATTAAATAGTACTACACAAGAGCAAAGACAGGACCAACAAAAGCAGACTAAAAAGCAGACCCGTGTAATAAATGATAACTGCTTTACGACAAAAACATTTAGATGAGACGGGTGTCAAATATCATGCAACAAATGGATACCCTAGGACCAGCCTCCATCTCAGCATTACACCTGGTCCTGGAATCTATGCTGCAACTATATGACAACATTAAATATCTGGTGCAGGGAAATGCAGGTTAACTAAAAGTGGTGGAGCAAGGATTGAACACATTGATGGCAAATAAACATGACAAGGTAACATTGGTGGAACCCTGTTGTAAAGATATGGAAGCTGAAATCAATCAGGGGGCTGGAAATAAGAAAGCCACCAAGGGCATTGAAACAAGGTTGTGGATAGAAACATCCACGGGATGGGTGGAGCCAGACAGAGAAGAGAGGCTCCTCACTGAGGAACAGAAACGGCTAAACTCATTATCACCACTTTGTGCACAAGTGGAAAGGGAGGAGGAGCAGGAAAGAGGGGGGGAGGTCATAGAACTAGATTGTTCCCTGGAAATACAAGAGGAAAACATGGAGCCATCGCAAAATCAAGAAGGTTGGGCAACAACAAAACAACAAAAGAGGAAGAGGAAAAACCAAAAAAAGAAGAAAAAAAACAAGAACCAACCAGCGCTGAACATAAATAAAAGATCTAAGACTAAGCAGTTTGGAGAAGGACTAAGAATTGGAGGGAAGACAAAGAACAATTCCGAAAAAGGAAGTGGAAAAACGCAGTTAGGGGACTATCAAGCAAAAGAAGGAAATACTGGAAAAAAGCAGTCAAAAATAACAAACTTTCTGGACAAAAAAAAAGAAACAAGAAACAAGCTTCCCTAAACAACGAACAGGAAGAGAATGAAACACTGCTAGAGGTAAGCAACAGGGAAGATTTGCCAGCAACACCACCGGTGGTACCTCGATTGGAACAGGAGAAATATGGTACCAAAAAGGGATCCCCGGAAGAAAAAGCAGTAGAACCAATAGGCAACCAAAGGGTGGATAAGCTGGTGGAAACTGAAAGAAACACCTTCCAGGGCACTGAAATGGGTTGGAGATCGGATAACAAACTGCACCTGAACAGAGGGGCAATAATAAAAGGGTTCCAAGCAGTCCCTCAGTTAAGAGCATTAAGATCGGAGGATATCTTGCGAGTGGCGTTCCCAAAGACAGGCGCAGAATGATCCGTTTTCTACTTTGCTTCCAATCTGGTGGCACAGATGGTTTGGAGTAACAGAGAAGCCCTTAAAACCCTAGGCATTCATCTACGAGAAATGAACGCACAAGAAGAAATACAAGAATACCTAAATCCGTTGCCAACACCTAATACCCTGCATAGCAAGACTGCAGGAAAAGTTGCTTTGGCAGGCCTAAGGGTGAACGGGGATGACTGGACTTGGTTGTTGGGGGCCCTGGAGATGCTGCAGATGGTCAAAAAGGCCCAGCAGAAACTTTAACAGGAGTGATCTTAAGATTACCACTTGGAACATCTGTGGATTCCAGAAACTAAAGGAAACTGCCCATGAAGTCAAATGTGATCATCCTCTAAGAGATTATGGTGAGTGAACAACTGGAACTCAAGGGGTACAGAACCTACTGCGAATCGGCAGTCCAGGGAAATCTGGGGCGACCAAAAGGAGGGTTGATCATAGCTGTTGATCAAAGGCGGGATGCGATACATCACGAGCTGAAGATAAATTCACCTCATCTCATCGCTATAGCCATCAATATGACTTCTCATGAGACAAATCTCCTAACAATGAATATGTATGGAAACACATCCCAAAAACACATGCTGGAGCTGCAAAATGAGCTAGGAATACTACTTGAAGAATGGCTAGAGAAAGAATGAAATACTACAATACTAATAGCAGGAAATTTCAATGGGTGCTGTGTAGAGACAAAACCGATAAAGAATAGAAGAAGAGGAGAAACTGTAGTATCAAAGAAAGACTATCTGGGAGCACTATGGAGACATTTTCCTGAGCAGTGGGATCTTTGGCCCTGTCAGCCAGCTGGGGATACAACAAACGTTTACACCTGGAGGATGGGAGGGCATGTATCATGGATTGATCACCTTTTTTGTTTTGGCAGATTTATTTAAAAGAAATGATGTGATAGTCCGAGGGGAAGCTAGTGATAGTGACTACTTCCCACTATTCTACAATTTAAATGTATCCCAGAGTATGCACAAAATACACCCTCTTATGAGCTTTGTTGAGGTTACCAGGGCATTGGCAGCGATAGGGTGGAACAACAAGGCAGTTAGGGAATTTACGGTGGCATGGGAAAAACAAACAAGAATTATGGTGGAAAATGGTTTCCAATTAACAGCTTGGAACTACAATGAGTTGCTGCAAATTTGCTTGAAATCTATCACCAAGAACGGTCAGTTGTTGGGAAAATAGACACATTTGAATACCTTTGATGGAAAAATGATGGACTTAAAAAAGAATAGAAGAGCAGAGATTAATGCGTGAAGGCTAAACTCAGTTTTCTTTAATTTATTCCTAGAGAATAAGAAGAGGATCATGACCTATTATAGACAGGTTCTTAAAGGGATTAGAAGGGAAACAATAATCCAAAGAAACCAAGAGATGGTGACTTCCTGGTAAAAAAAAGGAGGCAGGAAAGTTTTGGTCAATAATGGCAGGTGTAACAAAAGGAAATAGTATAAATATAAAGAAGAGTGCCAAATTCCATCTAAGGATTGGGTTCAGTTTTTTGTGAAGAAATACACGATCCCTGACAAAGAACCTTTAATAGTCTGAAAGAGGGGGCCCAGGAGGAAGTAAAATGCCCTTGGGATCGAGTAGATGTGGTGTGGGCAATCGGAAAAGCAAAAGCCTCAAGAGCCCCAAGCCCTGACAGTATCCCTCCTTTAGTTATCAAGGAAAACGTGAAGACATTGGGCCTGTATTTCCTATAACAAATACAAAGAAAAGAGAGGCTGGCTGAAACGGAGAACATCCTAGAATCAACAGGCCCTGTGCCAGAACCACCAGAGAATAGCACAGAACAGGCGAGAGCCATGCTCCCAACCCACAGTGTGTGGATGAAGGTGAGATTTAAGATGGTCTCACCCACCCATGTCGTGACAGTAAACCAGGGAAGTGAGCAACCTTTAATATTGAGTGGGACCACCCAAAAACCTGCCCACACATACAGTGGTGGAACCTGAAAAGGAACAGTTTTCTCTCAGTTTGGATGAATCCAAGACAAAACTTCCCATTGATGCAGATGTCGGAGGTAAGTTATGGGATCTCTTTCAATATATACATGACACTCTAAGAGTCCCAGATACGTGGAGACAATCTCACATTGTTCCAATTTACAAAAAGGGGGACAAATTAAACCCAGCGAATTTTAGACCGATAGCTCTCCTTGATTCCAGTAGTAACATTTTTGGGACCCTGCTACTAAGAGACCTTAAAAGAGAAATAAATGCACAAGGCATTCTGTCAGAGTCACAGATAGGTTTCCATACAGGCATGGGGACTCCTTTAAATTCATTCACCCTAGCCCACATAAGAACAGCAGTGAAGAACAAATCATTCTGGACCCTGTACATGGCTTCAATTGATACGGCTAGTGCCTTTGACACCATCAGCTGTGCTCGTTTGTGGGACAAGCTGGTTAGGTATGGGATTCCGCTAACTATGGTGAAAATGCTAAGGTTGCGCCACACGGGAACAACAATTAGAGTCAGATTGAACTAGGAAGGAACCATGACACCTCTCACAGAGACTCATGTGGAGTTAAGACAGGGGTGTGTCATGGCCCCAACCCTCTACAACCTGTATACCGCTGACATTGATAAAATTTGGGAGGGGTGAACAACAAACACAGTAAAAGTTGGTGTCGGCAACACTGGACTGGATCGCTTTTGCGGATGATGTAGTGTTGGTCGACCTCACAGCCCTGGGATTACGGCATAAACTGGCACTCTTCCATAGTTATGCGTTAAAGATAAATGGGCAAAATCTAGCTTATCTTTTCAACGAAAACAAGACCAAAAAATGATTAATTGGAAGGTGGGGCATAAGCGGTTAGAAAGGGTTACTGCACTAACCTATTTGGGTTATGAGGTTCTAAACTCCACATCCAAAGCAGGAGGTGTAAATTATCTGAACCTTAGGTATGACCCCATGCTTACGAGGATGAGGCGGATTTACGCACAACTGTGCACTTTCTCATTGGTCCCACCCATCCGATTCTATCAAATGCAGGTGGAGTCAACAATCCTTTATGGTCTGGACATAAGTCTAAATGATTTTGGACAGTACCTAAATATGTTCCAAGGGAATTTATGGAAGGAAACCTTAAGACTAGCCAGAACTATCCCAAACTCAATTATTCAACACAAGTATGGCTTGGTCTCACTTGCCACGAGGGCGGAGTGGAGAAAACTGACATCCTATGCCAAGTTATTAGACCCACCAGCCCACTCCCTGTACGAAATATGGGGAACGGAACAGACTCAAACCTCGGCAGACTCTATTACCAGACTGAAAACAGAAATGAATAAATTGCTCACGGAAATAGGGTCTACCGTGGAGGAGTTTCCTGCAAATCAGGAAAAGGTAAAGAAAAAACAGTTTGAGCATGACTGGGGTAAAACAAGAGAAAATATACGGAATTCAGGCCTGTATAGGGAGTACGTTAGACTTGTATATAGGAGGGAACAAATCCCAAGATGTATACTCATTTCCCCATGTCATAGGACAAGAATATTATATGTACGATTCAGACTGAACCAGCTACTAACACCTGAGAGGGTGGGAAGTTGGTATGGCTTGACGACAGAGCCTAGTTGTAGATTGTATGGAGAGGCGGCACAAAAAGAATCAACAAAGCACTTGGTACTCGGGTGTACAGCACTCAAGGGAGAACGTTTGAGATGCTTAGGATTGGGACTGGAATAGGGCATGGAGGCCTTCTGGGCTACGCTGATGGGGGACGAGCACAGAGTCGGTTTCTTGTTTTATGTGAACTGCTTTACAACATTTTGGAAAAACTGGGTAGAGTGGGGGTGGAAGGAATGAGGAGCACACTAAGTGAGGAGGCTGGCTAACAGGCCTCCTTAGCGGCTTCCCCACCCCACGTCTGCCGGGTGTTTGAGAACTGGGTTATGAGGTACTTGAGTGGAATAAGTTAAGGGGCGCAAAGTGGATTATGAATCTTCCTTTTGTGATTTTGTCTGGTGCATATATCCTCTTGCGGTGTTCTGGATCATTTTCCCGCCCCCCTCTCCTTTTTCTCATGTTTGTTACGCAATAAATGATGTGTTGAATTTTAATTATTTTAAAGTTGCTCTTTTTGTATTTTTTTATTTGTTTGCATCTTTTTTTGTATTGTATGAATTGTATAAACATTTTGAAAGATTTCTTTCTTTTGTAGTTGGAAATCAAAACACAAAAATATATATATATTTGTGTCTTTTTCTGTGTTTTTTCATTCGAATGTTTGTGCGTGCGCTCTATTTCAAATTGAGCTGCACCCTGTTGCTAACTGAGCAGAAATTAACTAGCTTAATTGAACATCACCACATGGCATAACTGGGCAGAACCCTATGGCATATTGAGCACGACTTCATGATGTAACTAATAATGGAGAGCAGCTGCCCAGCTGGTGATTGTGGGGCTTGCTGATGACAGGATAGGTTTTAATTCCAATATAACCAAAATTACTAAGCCCATTGGGCCTGTATATCCTGTAACAAATACAAAGAAAAGAGAGGCTGGCCGAAACGGAGAACATCCTAGAATCAACAGGCCCTGTGCCAGAACCACCGGAGAAGAGAACAGAACAGGCGAGAGCCATGCTCCCACGGTGTGTGAATGAAGATGAGATTTAAGATGGTCTCACACACCCACCCATGTCGTGACAGTAAACCGGGGAAGTGAGCAACCTTTAATATTGAGTGGGACCAACCAGAAACCTGCCCAAACATACAGTGGTGGAACCTGAAAAGGAACAGTTTTCTCTCAGCTTGGATGAATCCAAGACAAAACGTCCCATTGATGCAGATGTCGTAGTTAAGGAAGGGATTCTTAATTGAGTAGGGGTGAAACATGTAACAGCCCATTGTCACAAGCAGTTTTTCAATGCTAAATCAACAATATCTAACACATGATAAGAGCTACCAAAGGAATAGTCCTCATAGTCAGGAATATACATGAAAAAAAACCTCATGGAGCTCTTTTCCTGTGTTTCACAAAAAGGCAAAAAGGAACTCAAGATCAAATATAAGATCTGGGGCTTTAACACATCGTTACAGCAAACAGACATGACGAGAAATGCTTTAAGACAATACCCCCAAAAAATGCTGACTAATGAAGTGACTAAATGGTTTTATGTAATGAGATGATGTAAAACCAATGAATCAATCCTGAGTGAAGTGATCAAAGACACCTGGAAAAAAGGCGGGGTGATGTAAATACCTGAATACAAGTGAAGTACCTAGTACTCAAAATCATGTTTTCGGATTTTCTATTGTCATAAAAGCATCTGCCATTCTATTGTATATACAGCATGTTCCCCTCATTGTAACTTTATTTGTTCTATGTTTGTATTTTATTTATGAATGAAGAAATCTAATGCCTTCCATCAGCTCTGCACAAAACAATGACACAATAAAAGCAAAAAATGTAACCTTTGAGGAGCTAAGTTGTTTTTGGGGTTTCCTGGGATTTCCTCTGGGTAGTTTAATGTTTTGCTGTAACTAGTGGTTCTTCTTTCAGAGGGAGGCTAATGCTGGATGTTCCAGCAATAAGGTAATGTGTGTTTCTTTCCCAAAGAATGTTCTTGTCAAGAGGATTCAGGTTACTGTTAGAGGCCTATTGTCTAGGAAATAAAAGGGATGGCGCAAGGCTCTCATGGAAGGACACGGATTAATGGTTTGAGGTCTTAAGGTTTCAGGACCCTCACGCCAAGTAGTATTGCATGGTATTGCTTGCAATATGAGGAAACTTGTAAGTAGTTGCTCCAGATTGCACACATTATTGTAGGATCTATTAATTATAGATTTGGGAAGCCGGGTATCATGTTGCGGCTTTCATTTTAGAGACAACCTTACTGTGGGTGCCTTGGATGTCTGTGGAAGTGGGGCATGACCATGTAGTGAGTTCCAAGGAGAAGCAGAAAGCAAAGGCCCATAAGAGAGAATGAAGAGGGTCTTGGGAGTGTCCCCGGTGAAAGCCCACTCCCTTTGAGGGCAAAACAAAGGGCCTCATTACACGTTTGGGTCTATTTCCCTTGAGAATACAATCAAACTTAGATTACCGCTCCCAGCACTCACAGTCTGGAAAAATCTACCAGATAAACTGTATGGCACAGGTTCTCACCATTCTTGTTATCCACTGGAATCTGTTATACATTGCATGTACTGAAACATTGTAACCTTACCGCCCAGCTCATAATGTGGCCAACTGTCTGGTAAATATAAGAGAGCCAAGATTCTCATGGGGCGACAAAGGTGCACGGCTTCAGGTCTTAAGGTTCCAAGAACATGTTTCCTAGTGGTATTACACTGAGTAGGAGAAAACATATCATGCACATTTTGGGTTCTATGTAGGCCTGTGCGCTTTGTGTTAAACTACTTTCAGGGTTGCCTCTTCAATGAGTTGATTTAAGCTGGTTAGTTATTAACAATTTAGTAATTTATTCCGTCCTTTAGACATATTCAGTTACAATTTTTGTTATTAATTCACAATTATTCTTATTAATTTCAAAGTGGTTCCAACATAACTCCGCTAGGAGGCACATGCATGTGTTTCGCCCTTCCTCTGGCTCTTTCAAGACACTAATGAAGCAGTTCATTAAACAGTTAACGGTTCATTTTTAACATACGGCTTTTGAAACACTGTTGGCCTTATTTAACATAATATTCATATTGCAACCAACACAATTTTCTCAATTTTTTCGTAGTTAGTGATGCTGAGTAGACGACTTTCTGTGGTTCTTAAATGTCAGGTAAGGTTGTTCCAATCGTGGGTAGTCGAAAGTGTTAACAGGCCATTGCTTTTTATCTCTCCTAGTGTCCAATTTCCTTTATGGTGATGGCAGCTTGATTTTTAAGCTTTGATACTTGGTCAGTGGTAGATTCTTTATTAGGTTTAACGTCCGTGGGTAAGGTAAGTGCTATGCCACACGTCCCGTTCCTCCTGCGTTGTAGGGCAAAACAGGAGACACCCTTGCTCTGGCTACATAGGGCCGCATTACAAGTTTGCGTCTATTTCTCTTGAAAATACAATCAAATTTGGATTACTGCTACCAGCACTCAGTCTGGAAACATCCATCAGATTATGATAAACTGTATGGCAGAGTTACTCACTATTCTTGTTGTTCACTGGAATCCGTTGGATTTTCTGAAGCATTGTTGCCTTCCTGCCCAGCTCATAATGTTGCCAATTGTCTGGGAAATATAAGAGATAGCCAAGATTCTCATGTTGGGACAAGGATGCATAGTTTCAGATCTTAAGGTTCCAAGAGCCTGACTCCTTTTGGCATTACACTTAGTAGGAGAAAACATATCATCTCAAGATTGCGTAATCACTATGACAGTAATTTCACCAAATGTAACATCCCTTTTCATGATAACCTACAGAGCTAGAGCTCTAACTCATACTTTATCGGTGTGTGGGGGAGGGGTGTATAATGCAAAAGGGCCTTCTGATATTCTGAACTAAGCATCATGAAACCCCCATATCTGCATTACCATGCAAAATAAGTCGACAGCTAAACTACATTTTGAAACATGAAATAATATTATATGTAAAAGCGCACTCCCCTAGAAGGCAGAACATGGGATACCCTCCCACTGGATAGAGAATGTTTTAGCCCAGATGTGCAGAGGGGGGAAAGTCAATGGAGGTGATGAGTGCTCAAAAGATAAGGGAGAGTGGAGGCCTGGGGAATGGCACAGGAAAAGGGTAAGAGGCAAATGGAGCCCTCCTGGTAGCATGTGGGTGGCGAAATGGTGAGGGGAGCAGGCAGGATCATAGGGTCATGTACTGCAGGAAGAACACTGACGGCAACATAGCCCTGATCCTGATCCATAGATATGTTGCCACAATGGTTCAAACATCACCATTTATGTGTTGTACCCTGAAAATAGTATCCAAGACATGGTCTGGCCAAGAAAGCCTGTAATATTGATGTTTTTATCTGGAGTATTTTTGTGGCACATAACAAGCAATGAGGCTGACAGGGCTTGGTATATGTGTAACAAGTTAGAAGAACAAGAATACTTCAAAAACAAGCGCAAGAAAGTGAGAGAATGCTGATAGGAGGAACAAAAGGGGGACTACAAAAGGCATTGTTTACTATTCCTTTTTCAGATTAACTGGGAGGCTGGGAGCAAGACGAATAAGTATTGCTAAGGCATTTAATATTTTTGGGGTAGCACAAGAGAAAACTCATTTGAGGGGTTTTCGGCCTTTTCATCTTTGGAAAGGTAAGGAGATAGATTCACTTGCTTCTGTCCCTCACAAGGAACAGTCTGTCTTAGAGATTGGATGGTTTTTGGGCACAATTAGCCTGCAGTTTATGGAGAACGTCTTAAATTTAATTTGAGTTCAAAGGGTCAGTCAGTTGAGACAATGGGCCTCATTATGAGTCCGGCGGTTGCCGTGCCGGTAGAAACAGCACAGCTGCAGCCGGAGTCATTTATTTTCCACCGCCCGGCAATGGGGACTTACCGGGGCATTACAGCCCCGGCAGTCCCGGTAATTCCCTATTGCCAGGTGCCGGAAAAAATGTACTCCCCATTCCCATTTGAATCCCATTGGACTCAATGGGAAGGATCTACGTGATCCGACCGCGACTGAATGTCCCGCGGCCGGAAAAGTTTGCATGAGAAAGGTGCAAACTACCAAAAGATTGCACCTTTCTCATGCGAACACACGTACATACCCACACCCACAACACACCCATGACACACCCACCACCCACACCCTCAACACACCGCCACCCACACCCCCAACATAAACAAACCCCACTTATCTTCTTCTTCACGCTGGGTTCCTGCTGTGCCAGTTCCGGTAGTTTTCTTTTAAAACATTTTTTTTTTACCGAAGGCTGCAGGGGTTCCCCTCGCAACCACCGCTCACTATACTATAAAATATAGTATAGTGAGTATAGTGAGCGGGGAGATGCAGGGGACACCCCCGCAGCCCCGGTTTCTTTTCTTTTTACAATGCTACCACCAAAGGGTCGAACCTTTGGTGTTCGAACCTTTGGTAGTAGTATTTTTAGAACTTTTGGTTCACGCGAACCATTATATTCAGTAAAAAGGTACAATCCCCAATGGGAATGGGGAGGACGGTAGCACCGGCACCATTCATGAATGGTGCCGGTGCTACCATCAAGGTCTGCAAGCGGGTGCCATTCCACCCACCAGGTCAGACTTGGCTGGCTGAAAGGCACCCGTTCACAGAACTCGGAGTATGCCGGTCCGGTAACAACGGTGCCGGTAGCTTACCGGCACAGTTGTTACCGGACCGGCATACTTATAATGAGGCCCGATGTAACAAAGTGGTGATGGGGGAGATTTCCTTCCCCTTGATATGAGGGGGCTGCTGCATGCTGCATGGGTTTTAGTGAGCTGTGCACCACCATACTTGAGGAGGCCAAAGGTACATGCTTTAGGGTAGACTAGGTGGAACACTATTTTAATGGGTCTTGCTCAAGGCAGTAAAACCTTAATTTGGGGAGAGGTATGATTGTAGGGTGTTTATGTTGTCACTGAAGTGAGACCTCCCAGAACTGCTAAAGGTTATTTGCATAAAAAAGGACTGTAGCCAAGAAGTCTGATACATGGTTCCATGTATGACTTGAATGCCATGGGGGATAGAACCAATTCTTGAGGTACCCTTCTTTGGAGGGTAATGGGAAGGGGTCCAGGAGGGCCCGATTTGGTTGAATTAGGATTATCATGAAAGAAAAGTAGAGGACCAATCCTGAACCTCTTTTCCAAATCTCTGTGAGTGGATGGTTTGAAAAGGAACCAGAATTCAGAACTAATTAATAATAAGCCAGCAGCTGCCTTAATTGGACAGAACATCATCCAACTGTGGTCAGCATGTCAGTGCTGTATAAATGGCTGATGTCTGATGTACAGTAAGGGTGTTTAAGAGTTAACATGGCTGAGCTTTTTTACATATCTTGGATACACACTTAGTATGAAGGTGAGCTTTATTATGAAGAAGGTTAAGTGTCCAATGTTGATGACAACAGGAAAAGACCCTTGTTCTAATGAGTAATTGTTCATGCAGATTATTGTAGGAAGAGGTTAAAGAAAGCTCTTTTAAGACCATTGCTGGTATCACATTGCTTGTGTATGAGAAAGGAATGAGACTCCAGTGTAAAATATAGTGCATAGAAATTTAGGGATTTGAAAGAACTCCGAAAAGGCCCATGTGAGAAACGGGAATGTGGTTTTTGGAAAGATTTGTGCTGCACAATCAGATGTTAAAGTTCTTGTCATTTCAGGACTATTTTTGGTGAGGGTTGTATCAGAGGTGAGCGGATATAAATTGCACAGTGTCTAAATGGGCAGGTTGTTCTTGATATTGTTGTCCACAACAATATGTGTGTTGAAGATAAGTAATGTGCAGATATTTCTCTTAACTTTTGAACATGCGGGGTCCGGGTGGAATTGGGAACAGTGTTATTTCTTCTACATACATCAAAACAGGCGCTTGCTTGAATTGATATCTTCGTCATACCATGGGAGGTATTTCTTGGGCATCAGTTTGTCAATATAAGTGTCATGCAGAGCTTCTGTAGTCCACATTACATGATTGACATCAGCATGTATGCACAGTTAAAGCTTTCTTTCAGCTGTTGAAACTTGCAAATACTGATCTGGTCAATACAGCTATGCACCAGATAAACCTGCCTTTTTGTGTGAGTGTATGGGCACTTTTGTGTAAGCTGCAGCCATCAGGTCTATAATTTATTCTTTGGAGTGTTTTTAGAAAAGTGTTGTTCGCTGCTTTCCAGCCGTCTAAGCCTTATTTGGTGGTAGGGTACAATGAAGGAAAAAACCGATGGGAGTGGATTACTTCACCATATTCACTGGTGCTATTTTAGTATTTTGAATTAAGAGTTCATGACAACTCTTCAAAATAGAAGAGGGAACTTTAATGGTAAAGCTTTACTGGGGTGGCGGGCTAGCTGTTGAATTTTTCTTGGAATATGAAGTGGGCAGCTGAGCATCGTTGTGATTTGGTAGAAATCCTTTCTGCAAAGTGACCCCAGATACACCAGATAAGGGAGATTTATTGTTGCAAACTACTTTAAAATGTTGCTTTTAGGCATCTGCCCAAGTAGTAGAAGTGTGATGGCTGATACAGCAAGGAGAAGTGACAGAGTAAAGACCCGCTGGTGGTAATACTTCTCTATTCTGCAGTAAATACAGGAGTGGTGAAGTGCATCTTTCAGTTGACCTGCTTATAGGCACCCTTGGTGTACCTAGGAGAGGTAGCCCAGCATCCAATCATGTTGAGCCTTAGGGATTATGCACATATATTCTTTGATTCATCAGTGACTAGTGAAGAGTCTTTAATGAAGAGATGATGTGATCCAAATTTCATAGGTCGAACATGAGCCTTGTTGCATTGTTTTGAGCCCTTTTGATAATGAAGAGTGCCTTGCCTGGAGCCCTGTGGTTCCATGTGGTAATCCAAAATATTGAAGGCTGCACGCGAAAAGAAATATTTTTTAACAGCCTTTTTGGTGCAGACTTTAATTTCAGGATTATTATGATTTGGGAGGAATGAAGCTGATCACATACTCGGACCCACCCTCTCATGCGAGGGCAGGATTCTTTCGAAATCGTGGGTTTTCACCCCTGACCCCTCCCTTTTGCTCTGCCACCCGAAACATAAGCCATCAAACCCCCCACAACAGATACACTGACACACACACATGCAATTATGACTGCACTTACCTGTCCCTCTGCCGCCTTCCTTCCACACCAAAAACATTCCCCCACACAGACAGACACACTCTCACACATACACTTACCTGTTACATCTCCGAGTTCTGTCTGTCAGCCTTGTGTATGGCGAGGGACAGGGCAGGTGATTTAGATGGACCGCTCCGAGACAGCTCTTTCAAAATGGACCTTTTCTTTGGCAGAGATTTTTTCACTGCATACTGTAAAGGTTCCATGTGATAACCCTGAATATTGAATGTCGCATGCAAAAAGACATTGGGGGTCATTACGACCCTGGCGTTAAGGTTTAATGGCGCCGTAAAAGGTGTCGGCGCCATTAAACCCTTAACGCCTGATTACGAGGTCCCTTTGCGGGACCCAACCTTAAAGGCTGGTTTTACCAGCCGTTAAAGTAGGGTGCCGCAAAGGGACCTCGGTGCTAATTGCAGTACCGCAGTTTGCGGTACCGTACTTAGCGCCTTCCCTAGTCCCATTGAGCCCTATGGGGCGAAAATGGGAATGGGGAAGGGCCATGGTGAAATGGGGAAATACCGCCCGCCAACCTTGGAATGGGGCGGTATTTCGCCATTCCACCATGGCAGACTTGTTACAACACCGGCACCAACCATGGTGCTAATAGCGCCTTGGTTTAGCGCCGGGGTTGTTATGAGGGCCATTGTTTTAGTCCAAATTGGTTCGGCCTTCAGTTTCAGTATTATCACAATTTCAGGGAAGGTTTCACCCAATATTGTTGCGTAAACAGTTGCTGTACATGATTCAGAAAGTCTTCAACTTAATGCTGATCTTCAAAGCTATCTTAAATCTTGCTAGATTATCAAGCAGTGTAATGTGCTTGTTGGTGGAAAAAAAAATAGAGATCCAGAAATATGTGTGTGTTTGCATGCATGTTTTCTGGTGGTGATCGGCACTGATCTAATTTTTAAGTAGTGTGGTTTTGTTCCCTTGTCACATTTGGAAATCTGACTGTTTGTCTTTAAGTATTATGATTGTTTCTATATGGGCCACATATGGACTTGTAATTAAACGAGTAGTGCTTGAGCTTCAGTAGGCAAATGCATGTTGCTAAGGAGGCATCAGTGAGTTTGATGTTGAGGAAGGCTAGGACTGCCCGGCCATGATTGACTTATCTGTCAGTGCAGATATGTGTTGCACAGCCTGTAAAAGATAGGATAGTATTTTGATGGTTCACGGTGTATGCGGCAAAATTGATGCATGCTGTTTGGCCTGAAAGGGCAGGGATCTGTGTCCCCTTTAGAGTTGATTGGTGATTCTCATAAAGCGAAGCTTGACTGGATGATCGAAGTTGGCAGATAAGCATCTAACCTTGATTAAGGATCTTGCATTTGCTGTGGTCACTGCAATATTGGCATTTCCTCTGCCTGCTTTTCAAGATCTCTTGTCAGATGCTTCAATATTCAGAGCTTGTTAGTGTTCTAGTTATTGTCATTTATTTTTTATTTATTTGGTGTGTTCAAGGACACTCATGTGGCAGTGCTTTTAGTGTGGGTGAGTATCTCAATGGAAGTGAACAGTTATTTGCTTAATGTAAACCCTACCACAATGGAGGTTCTATTTTTCCCAGCCTCAACTCTTCCAACCCTTACCCAAACCCCAACTTTCTTTCCCCCATCCTCGCTCTCATTCGCCTCCTCAGCTGGCAACCCTGGAGTTATGCTCGACTCTTCACTTTCTTTGTCTTTTCATATCACAGCTACTGGTTATACCTGTCATTTCTTTCTTTCTAATATTCATTGGGCTTGCCCAAGTGCATCATTCTGGGATACCAAACTCCTCAATATTCCTCTTCTATTTTCTTGTATTGATTATTGTTTTGCTGCTCTCCTTGGCCTTCCTGCTTCTCCCCTCACACCTCTTCGCATGGTATATAATTCTGCCCCAGCTCATCTATTACTTCCTCTTGTCTATCTATTTTCTGCTCTCTTTTGATTCTCATAATCCTTTTAATTTTGTGAGCCTTTTGTGTAAATGTACCCCCAGTCTCGCCCACCTCTACGTTTCTTCTCTTGTCTCTTTTTATTCTCCCTCATGTCTCCTTTAGCCAAAATCTCATTTGCTTACTGTTACTAAACCCCTGTGTGCTGCTTCCCGTTTGTGTTCGTCTTCTCTTCTAACACTGAAAACTATGGGACGCTCTTCCTCTATCCAGCCGCTCTTCATCTTCTCATCATCATTTCGCACCAGACTCAAATCCTATCTACTCTTCTCCTTGTCTGGTAAATACATTTTCTATTTAGTGATTCCTATGTTCCTTTTGCGCCTGAATTTTGGACCGTTAAATTATTGCTATTGTGAAGAGCTTTGCAAAAGCGCTAAATAAATGCAAATGAATATAAATACAGGGGTCACACTCTCACAGCACCCCTGGGAGATGGGTTCAGAGCTCATTTGCAGCCAGCTGATCGTTCAGCGAGCGAGGTCCCCATGGAGGACATTTTTGGGTTGCAGATGAAACAGCTCTGGTGTTTCCCACCGAGTGGTGCTGGTAGATCATATGTACTTAGAATTTCTTTTCTGCGCCTGAACACCCTCTGACGTTTTTAAACGTATTGTTAAGCTGTGTGCTGTTGTCAGATATACCCTGTGGATGCATTGCTTTTGTGAACAGTGTAAAGTATACGTTTATTCTGGATCCAATGTCAGAGTTTTGCTGGATACAATAACCCAATTACATGGATGAAGGTTAGGAATAACCCTCTAGTCCCACATTGCCTTACGCGCGCTCTTGGATGTGGATTTGGAATAATCCTGAAAGTGTGGGTTCCATCATTCAGGCTGCCCTTTGCTGTATCACATTTCACAACCTGTGAACGCAGGTTGCGCACAGATCTCTGAAGCAAGCGCTTAATGTGTTGGACTATCTGAAATCTGAATTTGATAGAAATGGTCTCTGAGAAGATTCGACCCAGAAGACTCTTTTGAAAAGTGCTTCCAGAAGACAATGATGAGGTACGATGGTGAGACAAAAACCAGATGAAGGAAGGAAAGAGGTCTGCAGATCAAACTTCCAGAGTGGGGTAGCAGGATCAGAGACGCTGTGGTGGCACTGGAAATCAGCCGCATGCTGCTGAAGGTGGAGATGGGATGGTACTAGTGCCATGTGGTGGGGGTTTGGTGGCATAATTAATAAGTGCTCCACTGGAGAACAGGGTGAAGTAGGGCACATATCAGATTGGAAATTATTCACACACTAGGGCAAGGGAATACACGATAGAATATAGGTGATAGGATATGAGAGCATTCTATATAGCTCAGTCTTATGGACCTGACCACACCTCCTTCTAATTGCACACATTTGCCAAAACTCGGAGAGGCTCCCAAGGATGTGGGTAATGCCAGGTCCATTATTGTCGATCTATCACAATGTATCGTGCTCAGCTGCAGGCAGGTATGCAGACTGTCACAGGCCTACATGAAAATGCTGATCCTTTCCAACTTCTAGGTAAGGCTCTTTGATTTCCGCTGTCACACATAAATACAGATAGAAATGTATCCGTTTCCTCTCTGAATTTATTTGTGAAACCGCGAGTCAGAAAGACAGGTCTCAGAATTGGCTCTGTTCTGGAGGGGAAAGCAGTCCTTGGCTTGATGTGCAGTAGCACCCATGTTTTGTAACCAAGCATCTATGTGTGTGTTTTCCTTTTCCAATAAATGCACCTTAGTTTGTGTTAATGGAAATACAATGGGGATGTTCTCAGTCACTCCCTTGTAATATCTTGTAATCCAGGCCTACCCGTGCCTTGTATAAATCTGCTAATGAAATATACGTGTATTGTCCATGTGTACATTCTGCCACTGGCTCTTATGGGGCACTTTGAGCATGAGGTGTGTTTTTTGCAGGCATTTAGTATGACATGTGTACCAAAGGTGAACAATGACAACGGAATCCATGACTGCAGGATTGGAAAATAAACGTCACAAGTCGAAATGTTATGTTCATTGGTAAAGCTTACGGGTGATGAAGGTCACTGGGCGTTAGGGAAAAAAGGTTTAGTAGGTTAGTATTGTTTGTTACTGAAGCAACACATTCTCCAATAACATGGATGGCATGCAGTGAAATCCACACAACCAAGATTGCTGAGGTCAATGGTGCCCAGCTGAATTATTGGAGCAAACTAGATGGGTTGCCATGGAAGCCCTAGTGATATATTGATGGAGCCAAATCGTTTTAAACAGCATTATTTTGTTCAGGAGTGTTGGGTTGCACTCTGGCCCTTCACTGATAAAGTTGTAAAAAAGACAATTATTGACGGTGTACTTGGCTTGCCTCAGAGTGATCAGGTATACCCAATATATCTAGAATGTGATCTGTGCTACACCTCCGGCTTAATTGGCTCGGGCCTCCTGTCGTTTTGGGGTCATTGAACAAGGGACAATCATTTTAGCCTACAAAAGCTACAGGCCAACATTTAATAATGTCCGACATGCATGCAAATAGTAAATGATTACGGCACATAAAGGGAGACTTTTCTAATGTGATGTATCTGCATTTGTACCGGAACCCTTGACAGACCAGTACCAGAGAAGAAATTGAGAAAGGTATCTGGGCAACAGGGAGACCAGCAGGGAACCCGTGTCGTGAGGAGGCAAATGTGGTGGGACCTGTGAAGGAGTCAGGATGCCAGCCAACAGCCCAGAGAGCTTGTGGTGTCCAAGGCAAGTGGGCCGTGCAGCTGCTATAGATGTGGGAGCCTCTGCTTTGGAAAGCTAGCAGCCAGAGCTGCGAGCAAGCAGGAAGAGAGAGGACTTGTCCGTGCAGAAGCACTGGAATTGCTGCTGTGCAAAAGGCAACACGCGGCATGCGAGCAGGGCTCGCGATGTCTGGCCTGCCGGCCTGTAGAGCAGAAAGCAGCGGGAGCTGCCGGGAAGGAACACTGAGGACCGGCAAGTGTCGGGGAAAGACACTCGCAAGCTGGAGCGCTCCAAGCGGACCACATGTAGGTAAAGTTAGACCACCGAACTGAATACAAACCTAAAATTAAACTGAGCTATGCATTTTGAATACTAAACCGAATACACACTTGAAATTAAGCTGAACTATGAATATTGAATACCAAACTGAATACAAACTTGAAATTAAGCTGAACTACGCATATTGAATACCGAACTGAATACAAACTTGACATTAAGCTGAACTATGCATACTGAATACCGAACCGAATACAAACTTGACATTAAGCTGAACTCATATTGAATAGCAAACGGAACAAAACGTTGAAATTAAGCATTCTGAACATTAAATGGAAATAAAACTTTATGGGCAAAGTAAATAACTGATGAAAGCTAAAATACGAAAGCGCCCAAGTGAAAGCAGCTTACAAAAGAGAGCACAAGTGTGAAAAAGTGTAACAGACAGGTGGGGCATGAATCAGTATATATAATCAGACCACCATAAAGTGAACTTGTATGAATGGATACAGTGCGGCAATGCCAAAGTCTGGCAAGAGGTGTGTGACACAGTATGGCAAAAGCCAAGAGGCGAACCAGGAGAAGCCAGGAGAGAGTAAAACTTCCAATTTAATTATATTGTGGTGGTTGTGACCATTGGCCAGATTCTTGGGGGCATGGATGTAGGCCCAGAATCTGGCCACTGTGCACACACTCGATAGTAATATGTGTATAGTAATTATAGGTACTGTAGGGGGAGTATACTGTATTTGTAATATGGTGGAATGATATAATGGACGTGTATATATTTATGATTGTAGTACAATTGAGGATAGTGCTCATTGATGTCGCCTCCGCCTTTCACGCGGTCAACTATTGAATCCTACTTGATACCTTTAGCATCATGGACTGGGCACTGGACTGGCTGACCTGTTATCCTCACTAACCACCCTTCCCAGCTGCTACTGGGCTGTTTGTACTCCACCACCTCAATGTCTACCTGCAGAGTACCCTACGGTACTAGCCTATGATTGTGGCTCTTCAATATCTATTTCGTCCCTCTGGCTCATATGATGTCCTTTTTCTTTTCTCATTTCAAGTGTTATGTTAATGACACACAGCTTTCCTTAAACTACCGTCAAATAATGTCTTCTCATTTTTTATCCAATCGCTGTCTCAATGCCAGTAAAAGGGAGATCTTTCTTATTGTGACATTTGTGCCCTGTTTCCTCCTACCCTCTGGTCACCCTCTTTGGACCCTCTACTCTCACCATCTTGTGAGGGTCAAAACGTTGGGGTCATCTTTGCGTTCTCTCTCTCCTTTAGTCCTTACATTTTGGAGCTTGTAAAGAAAGCCCACTTTCAGCGTAACCTCATAATAGGCATTCTACTGTTCCTCATCTTTCCCAGAAGCTTTCCCAGAAACTTAATGTCTATAGAGCCCTGCTCCGATGTAGGATGCACTACTGCAACAGCCCCTTCCTCAAAATAGGGCTGAAAAACATATCCTTGGCTTGAACACCTTTTAGGGATACATTTTCTTATCCTTGCATTTTCTTTTTCTTGCAGTTTTCCTGGTGGTTGCAAAGATGAAATTCAAGATCTTGTGTATCATTGACAAGGCTTTCTGAGGCCAGAGACTAGAATATCTTCAACTTTGTCTCCCTAAATATTGCCCTGGTAGAGCCCTCTGCTCCTATAACTCCATTCTCTGCTTTTCAAATGCTTTTTAAAACCAAGACCGGGAGGCATGTTTCTCTCTTTGGTCGGTGCCTCTGTTTGCAACAGTCTTCCTGCTCCTCGTATACTTCAGCAGGATATCCTTCAGTTTTGGAAACTTTGAAAACTCTGCTTTAATTTCCCTGTTTTACTTAATCCCTTCTCTGCTCATACCACTGCCACTGAGACTAGTGGTATGGTCTCTCATGAACCTCACAGACTCCAGGCCCTATTATTTAGTCGACACTTGTATCCCCACTCCCATTTAGCACTGCCCTAGCGGGTCTACCGCCTGATGGTTTTGTACTCTACCCTTGGGACTCCTCTGCCCCAGCAGTTATCTAGTGGCCTCCCTCTTTGGCATCTTTTGGCAATTTCCTTCTGGGTTCCTATCAGCACTTGACAATCCCTACTCCTTTTTCCATTCATGCACTTCTCTTACTGCACAATACATATGTGCATTTATAGCAGCAGTGTGTACAATTGTTTGGGATAAGCAAGGAAATGCAGATGCAAAAGATTTCTAGAACATTCGTAAGTGCCAGTTGGTGGGTGGAAGTTTAACATGTTCATAGGGTTATATGTAGAATTTTATGAACTAATTGGTGGATAGATGTGTGACGGTTTAAAAGCAGGTAATGAGGGAGTGTAACAAACATAACAGTAAAAAGGGTAAAAGGGTTGTCTTGTGCAATGGTGTGCAAGTGCAATCTGGGTTTTTTAATGAAGCATGGCCTGGAAAGGGGAATGTGGAGGGAGACCTCGGATAGTCATGAAAGTCCATGGTTTATGGTTCTTATTGTATGCTACAGGAAATTATTTGGAACGGAACATTTTTTCTATGCTTTTTTTCTGTAGTATAAAATTGCCCATTAGTCTATAAGATTATTTTTTTATTTCTATTTTTTAACTGTTAAAGGTATTTCCTAAAGGAAACTTTTTTGGGGTGTATTTTTTCTTTTTCTTTGCAGCAGAGACCAGGAATTAAGGTGGGAAGGGAAATGAGGGAATGGACATCAACCACAGATATGGAGGGGCAGGTGGACAGGGGAAGATGTTGCGTGTGCGTTAAATCTAAGGTAGGGGGCAGTGTTTCTCATGCTCCTTGATTACAGCCTTGAAAGCACTTTCAAACTGCTCCCCTCTGCAGAGTGGTGTGTTGCAGTATATACCAAGTACTGTCATCTTGGAAAGATATGGAAAAATATGGATGAACAGCCTCTTTTATGGCTTGCAAGGTAGCTGGTGGGATATTGTGCCCCATAGGAGTAGCCTGTGTGATGGCAGTATTGGTTGAGGTAGATGAAGACATCCTACTACTTCTACTACAATAGCCTTTCTCAGAGCATCCGCTAGTTGGATTTTTTGCAGCGGCGCATGGAGGTGGTCCCGTAGGAGAACTGCCAGGGTTGTCCGTGACTGAGTAATGTTGCACTCAGCGCATTTGATCTTGGTAGTCTTAGCCCAATGGTGGTTAAGAACCGCCACACCCATGATTCTCTCTGGGTTCTGGAGGTAGCTCAGTTCTTCTATCACATCTTCTTGGTCCTCTTAATTCTTTTCTGCATCATTGTGCTTTTTCCGTTGTCTAGGCCCTTTAGCTGGTGGAGGTGGTGTTGGTGGTGGTGGCTCCTGTGGAGGAGGAATGACCATAGCTGATGCCATTTTTGAAGTTAAATAGCAGTAGAGCTAATATTCTTCCAAGTATGTGTTCTCTCCGAGATTGGAAATGGAAAATCAGTAAGAATTGGTCTGGGAGGTGTGCTAGGGTACATTTTCAGCTTGAAACTTCCTGGTTCAGCTGAAAATGGAGTTACAAACTGTTTGCGAACACGTCATCACACCACGTGTGCGTGCAGTCACGTGACACCGTCCGGAAAGGCCGCGATAACGTCAGAGGTTCGCGAACGTCTGCGAAATCAACAACAGAGTGAAATATTGCAGAAAGTTCATAGAAGTGTTTACAATGTAGCTATAAAATCTACTAATGTGGTTTAATCCCTGTGAATAGTTTACTCCCATTATAAATGAGTATCACTAGGTTTTACTCACCTTGAACTGCATGCTGCTATTCTAAATAAGGTTTATACTTTGAGTTGCATATCATTAGTATAGTGTTGGTTTTTATAACTGTGTTTATGAATGATAACAATAACCACTTACCTTTCTAAAGAATTCTCTTTGCCTGTGTATATATAAAATAAACCATTTTATCAGTGGTTCTTAGCACCATATCTATGCTCCAATTTCTTTGTACCAAGCTACAGCCTTCTCTTCCTCCTAGGATAAGCCTGACTGCTCTGTCCATGCTACTTTATTATGCAGTGCAGGTCTATACTAAGTGTTGGAGTTTACTGTATTGCCTAGGGTACAGTTTTATAAAGCCTCTTTTGTGGACTTTAGAAAAACTTTCCTAACAAACACCTCTATTTGAACGAGAAAGATTGGGGATAACCTCAATAGCATTGTAGACTAGCGTGTCATTACCACAAGGGAGCGTCACATTGGATACAATGTAACCCATTAATACAGAGCAGTTTTTGCCATAACAGAGAGTGCCTTCAATGAAGGTCTCAAGATGCACAGGCAAGGGCTTCTTGTCCCAGGCCTCAGGGAAATGTACACCCATGCGAAGGTCAAAGTCATTGGACAGCCAGGAATAGTTCTGTTCATTATGGTGAAACGGGCAGTACAAGTGTCCTTGCAAACAAAAGGGACTGGAACCATTGTTAGTCCAGCCTTTGTTTTAGGTGAGCACAAAACCAGCAGTTGTGACATTCTGGAGTATGGGCTGCTGCCAGGACAAACTTTAGTAAGCATTTAACACAAAGAGCAACGGAATAATGGCAATGTCCTTTGCATGTTCTTCTGAAGATTCACAGGTCTGCAGAGACAGCTGGTGACAGGCAATAAAGTACAGAGAGAACCATGGCCACCACTGAAACAGTAAATACGATGATGGGAAGCCACTCAGCAGACCTAGCTGCTATCAAAACAGGTGGTGTGAAGGGGCATTGCTGAGGGGGCCTGAGCCATTGTTCAGTTGGATCTAAGGGAAATCCCCCTCCAAACCTAATTGATGGTCCAGAGAGGGCATGCCGGCTCAGATAGGGAATAGTCCTCTCGGTGCTGACACTCATCAGCAGGCCTTTGAGCCTTCAGGTCTGTTGTGGTCTTGTAGCAGTTCTGAGCTACAGCCACAGGTGCTAGGGTGTTAGTATGGCCCGTTAAAGACAAACATTTCCTCTAGGTTATAGAGGTTATTGCCCATCAGGCGTAAGGAGCTACATATGTGCCTACCCTATAGATATTGTACTCGTGAAACGAGACATTAAAGCATAGCATGTCACTCTAGTGATGCCCTTATTTTATATCTTCTTAAAAGGCTGAATTATAAGTAAAGCTCAGTCATGCATAGTATTGTCTTTTTAAAGGGAAAGCATGCAGTGTCATTTCACGTTGAAGATGTGGTTTTACACCTTCTAGAGGAACCATTCTAATATATTTTGGATGCAACACAAGCACAAATGATCCTTGATGGTTGCCCTCAGGAGGGTCAGAAGATCAGCAACTTGACAACCAACTGCCGTGGGGCACTGGCGAGCAAGTGGTGGGGTAAAGGCAGAAATACACTAAAGGTATCTGCAGAGATACTCTACAGGGCCCATGGAACGGACCTTCCATCACTGTACAGATTTCAGTCACAGTCACATGGACATGCCCCTCTCCATCATTATATTATTGTACAAGCAACAGATACTCTACCTCTTGTCCACCAACACTGTGGCTGGTTCAGCAACAAATAATACTCTTGGTGTGTCCTTTATAAACTCAGGTCTACAATTCCTAGAGTGGGTGTTGGGTGCTGGTGGGTATTCAATGGCTACTGCACTGTACAGTCCATTTTCTCTGATGATCTCTTTATATTGCGCAAAAATGATGATTATTATTATTATTAATATTATTATTATTAAGGGCCATAGAGGCAGACTTGCACTAACTCCAAGGGAAAAGGCATTGGTCATCTAGTGGGAACCAGAATTTTGAAAGGTGGCCGTCAATTGACCAATGGTGGGATTGCACCCCCTGAGTCCCCAGCTCCCCAGCAGGCATCAATCACATATTGGTGAACTGAATAAATGTGTTGTGCTAATGTAGGAGACATTCTACAGTCTCAGCCAGATTGCCTGGAGTAATGACGTCTTCCTGAATCTAGTCACCCACTTCATAGTCTTTTGACATTCATAAATATCAGGTAACACATAGCCCTTCACTTTAACGAACCCCTTTTGTGCATCTCGTTACATGACTGAGCATGGAGCAATTCATTGTTGATGTGACCCCTAGAAATAGTCGTGGAAAACTGAAAGAGCAAATGGCTTTGTATATTGCACAAAGAATTATCCGAATTAATAAGGGGGAGAGGACAGTTGATGAAATGGAGTCATTGGAGGGGGGATTGTGCCCACATCACCTCCAGCTGCTCACTTCTCGGGCAAGTGTTCCACCCCCTGCTCCACACACATTCTGGCAATGCTGTGTGCCTGAGTGCATATGATCTTACTTTCCACCCACAATGACCATGTACAATGTGGACCGAGTGTACATGACAGAAATGATCATCCGAGTAGCAGCGAAACGATGGACAGAGTCTAACGCGGCTTTATCTCAGGCCTCTTGTGGCGCAGAAAATAGGCAATCATTGTCAATAAAACAGCTTCTTTGGGTGAACACATTTTTTTTGTCTAAGTGTCACTCTGAAATGCAGTGCCTTTGGCGATTGAAAATGAAAGCACAATTATTTGCTGACCCCTAAGCACGCTAGGGACATAATAGATCTGTATGGCATGGTCCTGGAGAGAGGTGTGAGCAAGAACTATAAATGGAGTGATGAAGTAATCCCACCTAGGAAGGGAAAGCAATTATTGTGCCAATGAGAAAAGAATAAGGAGAACTGGAGCAGCCACAAAGTAAGACACATGCGATGGGAGATGTTATCCCGAACAGGTCTTTGAAGAGTGAAGATGTTAGGTTTCAAGACTGAGCTTATCGAGGCTACGGAGGTCCTCAGTGCCTGCAGAACTGCATAGGATGGATTAAAGGTATTGTTTGCAATATATATGTTGAATAGAGTTATACATATTGTTGAATAATAATTTGGAAAATGGTAGTTTGCACGAAACACATTGAGTATTGTGGGCTTTTATGATATTGTTATTAGGTATTTTCAGAACCACTGCGTGCAAAGGGTTTCGGAAAGCCAACCTTAGTAGACCTGTAAGGTTTAACACACAAGCCTAAGCAAACTCACCTAGTACAGTGGCTGAGCTGTAGGACTCGGACACAAGAGTTTGTCAGGCAACAGATTGTCCACGCAGATGGTGCACTTGTTTATTTATTTTACAACACGCATACATTTAGCTAGAACACTACCGAGAAGTAAAACACGTATACGCAATTACAGTTCAGGTGTCCAATTATGGAAACCTACCACACTCTAGAGCAATGCAGTTCTAAGCAATAATGCCACAAGAAATACAGTGGGGAAATGATGTTTGATTAGTTATCAGAAGTCTCATAAAATTAAATGACAACATCCGCACACTAACCTTAATGAGGCTAAACCTAAACTAGAAACAATTGTTCAATAAAGTTTCAAATAATTAGCTAAGTTATGGATTCAAAAGATCCTTTCCTATATGAATCAACTGGATCAATCTGACTAGCAGGCGCAATAGTGAACGTTTTCAAAGCAGAGAGGCAGCAAAAAGGCAGCATCCAAAACCTGGATGCCACAAAGGATTCTGATAGCCAGGTTCCACCACAAAACGTAACACAAGGGCAGCTGCTGCAGAGCACATTATGCCCTGTAGAACTGAATGGGCCCAGTGCAGCACATGACCAAGTATGTTAACCAGCCCCTTCGACCCAGATCAAACGACAGCGGCTCTCACTGTTATATGCAGCATTGGATCCAGCAATGGTGGGTACAGAGGTGTCTTCTGTTGGCAACTTTGACATCTGGCCCGGCTGTTCCACAGTTCCGGTCTCCATCTGAGACCTCACGGTTCTGAGGTCCACAAGGCTGACCTTGGGTAGTGGTAGACATTGGCCTCTGCTTCGGATTTCCATGATGGAGGGCCACTAGGATGCCACAGTTGGGAGAGACAGTCACTGTGACACAGCAAATGGTCTACAATCATGAAGGCAAAGGACACAGTACTCAGACTTCAGCAAGTCTCCTCTTTTTGGCAGAGATCAGCACCAGCAGAACTATGAGGCCCACATCCCATGACAGGAGTAGACTGCAAGATTCACAGTCCCTGAGCCAGTCAGAGAGTCCCGTTCCAGAATTATTTGTGCTTGCTATAGGCCCTCGACTAGTCCAAGCTCCAGAAGTACGATCCCATTGATGCAAGACTTGGAACTGGTTAGGGGAGGTTCAAGGAAACGAGGCACCATGGAAGGTCTCCCTTGTCCAAGAAAGAGCAGAGCTTCCTCTTGTGGTAGATGGCAATGTTTGTCCGAGCGGCAGCTTTCTGTATGCCTCTTTGGCCTCTTGTACTTTGAATTACTGGTACCAGTGGTCAACTGGCTGAATAGCTCCAGCTCCTCACCTGGTACAGGGAAACCTAGGCTGGGTGTGCCCAGCCAACCTGTTAGAGGGCCTGTAACATTCAAACTCTGAGTGCTTGTCCAATCACGGACAGCTAGCTCAAGTACAGTCATGACCTCACTCACGTTGCAATGTGTATTGATCTCGGGAGGATAGCTCAGGGGCAACATGCTCGTTTTGGAAGCAAGACTACCTGGTGCAACACAGGTTCGATCCCCAGGTACGCGCTTAGAAATCTCTGGGTATTAAGCACGTTATAGAAATAAACAATTATAATTATAATTGGAGCAGTTATGAACTCTTGCCCATCCCAAACCAGTTCCATACACACAGAGGATACTTCCAGGGTTCTAGCCAGAGCCTTCAAAGAGAATGGAAGTACAGTGCCATTTTCAATTTCTATCTGGCAGGAAGATGGCGAAGAAGGTGGCTGAGCCGAAAAGATAGGGCTAAAACGACAAGGTTAGCCATTTTTGTAACACTAGTTTTAAGATGTCTCAAGTGCAGTAAAGGAACAGAGGTAGTGCACAGAATAAATTGTAAAAATAAGTTACCGTCGCCACCAGCCAATGAAAAGGAAAGACTAAGCAAGGTTTCCCTGATGTACCATCCATAAGCGAGTCAGCTGTTCCTTACCATGAATACTGATGGAATACTGGGGGCCTCATTACAAGTGAGGCGGAATGGGTTAATGGGACCCGCTAAAGAGGCGGACCCATTAAACCCGTTCCGCCTCATTACAAGCTACCCTCGTGGGACCCGGCAAGTAACGCCTGGTCAAACCAGGTGTGCTCACCGGGTCCCGAGAGGGGAAGAGGGAGCGAACAACGGGCCGCTCGTAATCGGCCCGTTGTTTGCTCCCTCCCCCATTCAGCCCTATGGGGTCTGAAATGGGAATGGGGAAGGTCCGGTGTTAGGGAGAATTCTCTTATAAGGCTAATTTCCCAAATCTACTGAGTCCCCCAGCAGCTTTGCTGGATTTTTGGGGTTTGTTTTTTTCTCCTACTAAAAGTGAGACTCTTTTCCTCCCACTCTTAGGCATGATTTGAGGTATGTCTTTGACTTTGTATGTGCTTATGGGCTATGGGGTCTTTTACTCCATAGGGTATCATATGTTTTTCATGTGTGTTACACAGCACCCTCAGTGCAGTAACACAGGGGTGTCATAGTGACCCCCCAACATAGACTCCATACCCTGGGACTGACTACTGTCTCCCAGGGCATGTAAAGTCACCATTGACTTTACTAGTCCAAAATTGTGAACAGAACCAGTACAAACCATCATATTGTGGAAGTACTGGAAGGGGTTAATTTGATTGCCCCTGGGTCTGTTTTCAAGGGGGCACTGTCCAGTCCCCCCTTGTCGAGTTTCTGGCTGGTGGCAGTGGTTACAACGCAAAATATTCCACCTGAATATTTCCTATGGGATTTTCCCATTGATTTTAAACGCACCACTTTTTGGTGCAATGTTAAAGATACAGCTGGTTTATTTATTTAATATTAAATCAACAGTTGGGTCTTTTTGCCAGAACTCTTTTCTAAAATGGCGTTCGTGTCCGTCTCTGTAACTCTAACCAAGGTCGAGTCCTTTGTTCCACTTTTGGTGGGCTTCTCCACAGAAGCCCTCCAAATGGTGCCACTCTGTCTGGGTTCCACAGGATGTGTGGGGAGGGGAATTGGCACCCTGGACTGTGTTGCCTTAGTAACCCAAGTCGCACTCTATTCTGATTGGCCCAGTGGTGAGCCGCCCGGCTCACCACTTAGCATGTTTGAGTGACAGCTAGGCTGTTGAATGGGGGTTTTTCTGCATAAAAGCAGGCCTTTTGGGACTGGAACTTCAGAAGTCGCCACAGGACCTAACAATCTGAAGGGGGAAGAAGCTGAGCCATCTGCAACAACGACACCACCGGTGGAGCCGTGCTGAAACAAACTCACCACTTTCCCAATGACAAAAGAAGATCTTCTGCTGGACGAGTCTTCTTCCTTTGAGCTGGTGGGACCAACCAGTTCGCCCCTTTAGCCTTCCAAAGACGTCGCTTGGTCGAATTGCCCGTGTCAAGCACCCCGGCGGCCGGATAGCCAAGCTTCACCACTTTGACCGCCAATAAAAGGAACGCACCTTTTTACCGACGAACTCCGTGGCTGGTTTCATCCCTGTGCAATGCAACGACTCCAGGTTTCCTCCTCAACGAGATCCTCTCTTCCCCTGGTCGAAACAATGAACTGCAACCACTGCAAGGAACAACTTCCACCGCTGGAGCTTCCTCTCTCTTTAAGGTACTGTGTTCTGCCTGGCCTCCCATTCTTCGGTTTGCCCAAGGTGACCCTTAAATCCATGGCTTTCCAACTGGGTTGGCCCCAGACCTTCTAACTTTACTTCTTGAATCACCCCAGCCTCTTTTGAACATTCTGCAAAGACTTTTAGTGCATTTTAAACTGTGTGATCTTGGGCACATTTCGCTTTGCTCCATTTAAAGTGGGCCTGGCCTATGAACTTTGGCTCTACAGTTTATACTGCCTTTACTCCCTGGCTTTGAACTCCTAAAAGTGTTGGGACCTGTTTTATTTCTATGCTCTGCCTTTTTCTCTCCCTTTAACTTAACTATTGGAGTGCCATCTAGGTTACGCGCTCACATCTGTTTTAACAAATCGTGGTGTTTTAACTCTGACTTGTCTAATAGTTATCAAGGGAGGTATGTATACTTTACCTGACTGTGTTTTAACTTGCTTTTGATTTAGAGTGCTAGTGTATTGCCTAAAGTGTGTTTTAAATAAATAATTATATACTTTTGATACAAAGCTCTGGTCAGTTGTAACGCTCACCTGATTCCCGCAGAGGCGCCGGTCTTGACTGGGTGAATGCCGTATCTTCAAAGGTGATGTGTAACACACGGTTGGCTCTTTGGGCTGGACCTCTGTGCACTGTATGTCTGACTCGAAGAGTAAGATGTCTTAGGTAAGTGAACGCCGAGCTCTCCATCTGCCTCGGGGCAGGGTGCCGTAACCAGTTTCTTCACTGGATAAGGGTGCAGGCCTCTTGACCTCAGAGGACTGCTGTCCGTCGTTAACTGCACGAACGGTAAATTCTGGGCACTTCAAATGTCTTAAAAGTCTTTTGTAATGATATCTCTTGTTTTGCAGGGTTCCGGCGATGGCGGATGGCGGGCTGATGAGAGTTGAGGATCGAACCCGCGTGAGGAATAGAAGCGCCTGGAAGCATGTAAGTAAGCGCTTGTAGCCTGCTTCACGATGCGCACTAACTGTCCCTTTTATCTTGCAGGTACAAGTTCGGAGCTTTAGAGAAGCTGAAGGGTGCTGGAATACCCACTGGATTCGGCGTGGGAAGGAGTAATGGCACGTGAGTAATAAAGTTGCCCAATGTCTTTAAACGCACCTTCTTTTGTCTTTCAGATGCGGGATGCAGCGCCGAAGGCCTCCGGAGTGTGCGAAGAGCTGGTAAGCTTTTGTCTTTCAGATGCCGGAATGCAGTGCGAAGACCTCCGGAGCGTGCGAAGAGCTGGTAAGCTTTTGTCTTTCAGATGCCGGAATGCAGCGCGAGGCGTTGGTGACAGCCGATTGACCAGGTAAGAGATGCGCTGCCACTGAAGACCGTAGTGTTAACCTGTTCTTTCTTTGTCTTTACAGGTGCTGCTGAAGACTGGATTCCAGGATGGTAAGCCTTTGTTCCCTTAGGCCCAGGATCAGAAGCAGAAGACACGATGAGCGTTCTGCTGCAGAGAATGCAGAATAACACAAAGCAAGATTCATCCATCGGGTGTGGTTTAAATAGCCACCTGTAGTGCTTAGGTCCCTCCTTCCACAGCCACGCCTAGGTAAGAAAAGAGTTCCTGCTTTCCAGAAGAGTTCCAGTGTTCTGAACCTAGGGAGTGGCTCCTGCCCCACCCAACAGGAAAAGTAGTCCCAAACAGAAGAGGATCAGGGGTTCAACTGGCAGGTAAGTAAGCAGCATGGTCTGCTGCAGGTAAGTCCACCCAAGCATTATGAGCCTGGCGCTTCCAGCGCTGGGACTGGGCATCTTTATGAGCCTGGTGCCACTGGCGCCAGGACAGGGTCCAAAAGGTCCCAATTGGGACTGGCTGGCACTCGGAACCGGGGTTATGGGTCTGCTTCCAAGGGAGTCGGGCAAGTCCTGATCTTTTGGAAGCAGAGATCATGACAGCACCCCCCCTCAAGGCCCCTCCCAAACCGGGCTTCTCCGGGGGTTTGGGCTTGTTAGGAAATGTTCGATGAAATCTTTTGATTAGACGAGGCGCGTGGACATATTCTGCAGGTTCCCAGGATCTTTCTTGGGGACCGTAGCCTTTCCAGTCAATCAGGTAAAATAGTTTAGATTTGGAGATCTTGGAATCCAGTATGCTTTTGACTTCAAACTCGAGTTCTCCATCAACTAGAATAGGTTTTGGAGATGTAGTTAGTCGGGTTTGAGGTTGCACGGGTTTTAATAGAGAGACGTGGAAGACCGGATGTATCTTCATGTGAGGGGGCAAGTCCAACTTGACCGCTACTGGATTTACTATGGTAGTGATGGAATAGGGACCAAGGTATCTTGGGTTGAATGTGCGTGGTCCTTTTAGAGGTAGATATTTGGTGGATAACCAGACTTGATCTCCTACTTGATATTGGGGGGCTTCCTTCCGATGTTGGTCTGCTCCTTTCTTGTATTGTTCTTTAGCCCTTTGAAGGTGAGAAACGGCTTCCTTAAAGGCTTGGGTGATTGTAGAATGCAGGTGGTCTACTGCTGGTGTTCCAAGATCTTGGAGTGGATCCAACTCCGAGGTTCGAGGGTGACTACCGTATAAAAGAAAAAACGGGGTCTTCCCAGTTCCCGAGTGGACAGAGTTATTGTAGGCATATTCGGCTATCCAAAGGATATCTTTCCAAGTTTTTTCAGTTTGTTGTAGCATGCAGCGCAAATACTGTTCCAGAGTTTGATTGGTCCTCTCGGTTTGTCTGTCGGTTTGAGGGTGGTGGCTGGTCGAAAGTCTCACATCAATTTGAGCCGACCGACAGCAACTTCGCCAAAAATGAGAAATAAATTGACTACCTCGATCCGAAATTAGAACTGAAGGAAAACCGTGCAGTCGGACGATGTTTTCGAGAAATTCTCGGGCCAGAGTTGCTGCTGTTGGTAAGCCTTTGAGTGGAATGAAATGCGCCATCTTGGAGAATAGGTCCACGATTACTAGGATCGTATTGTATCCGGAGCATGGAGGTAGATCGGTGATGAAGTCCATAGAAAGCGTATGCCAAGGGCGAGGCGGGATGTCAATAGGGCGTAAGAGGCCGGCTGGTTTTTCCTTTTGACTCTTGTTTTGGGCGCATACTCCACAGGACATTATAAAGTCTCTGATATCTTTTTTCCAAGACGGCCACCAGAAGTAGCGCTTGATCTTTTCCGAGGTCTTGGTCATACCGGGATGTCCTTCCATTAAAGAATCGTGATAACAAGAGATTACCTTTTTCTGTAAATCTGTGCTGGGCAGGTATAACCGTTCTTGGAAATATAATAGGTTGTCCTTCACCGTAAAGTCCTTTCCCTGCAGATGCCAATTCTGTATGTCTGCTGGAGTTACCAGTAGCCTGGCTTTATCCTTAACTTCCTCTATGGATTGTGTGGCGATTACACCTAGAATTCTTTGTTCGGGAATGATAGGTACAGGTTTAGGATTGATCAAGTGTTCTTCCACTCCCATCCGAGAAAGGGCATCAGCTTTACCGTTTTTTGTACCAGGTCGATAGGTAATTATGAAGTCAAACTCGGCAAAGAATAGTGCCCAACGGAGTTGCCTAGAGGATTGAGCTTTTGCGGTTTTCAAATATTGCAGGTTTCGGTGATCTGTAATCACAGTAACGGTGTGTCGGGCCCCCAGAAGATAATGCCGCCAAGCCTTAAAGGCGGACTTGATAGCTAGAAGTTCCTTATCAGTAATAGTGTAATTGATTTCAGGAGGCGAGAATTTGCGGGACCAAAATGCCACGGGATGCAACTGATTGGTTACTGGGTCCTTTTGTGATAGAACTGCCCCCATGGCAAGGCTCGAAGCATCAGTTTCAACGATGTAGGGGAGTCCTGGGCGAGGATGTTTCAAGATCGGTGCAGAGATAAATCTAGTCTTCAAATTCTGGGAAGCTTGTTCCGCCTCGGTAGACCATTCAAAACGTTTGTTTTTCTTTAACAAGGCGGTGATGGGCTGGACTATTCGAGAGAATTCGGGGATAAACCTGCGGTAAAAGTTAGCAAAGCCTAACATGCTTTGAACACCTTTTACGGAGGATGGCGATGGCCATTTGAGAATTGCATCGACCTTCTTTGAATCCATACGCACTCCGCTAGGTGATAATATGAATCCCAAGAATTCAACTTCAGTCACGTTGAAAACACATTTTTCCAACTTAGCGAAAAGTTTGTGTTGACGCAATCTCTCGAGGACCATTTTCACGTGTTTCCGATGTTCAGTTTCCGATGAAGAATAAACGAGGATGTCGTCAATGTAAACAACAACACACACATCTATGAGCTCTCTGAGGACATCGTTCATAAAATATTGAAAGGCGGCCGGGGCATTGCAAAGTCCGAAGGGCATGACCTGATATTCAAATAGCCCATACTTGGTGCGGAAGGCCGTCTTCCATTCATCGCCCTCTTTTACTCGTACCAAGTGGTAGGCTCCTCTAAGATCCAGCTTTGTATATATGCATGCTTTTCTGACTTGGTCCAGGAGTTCAGGGATCAAAGGTAACGGATATCTATTCTTAACGGTGATCTGGTTCAGGGCGCGATAATCTATACAAGTTCTAAGGTCCCCTTCTTTTTTTGGAACGAAGAACAAAGCTGAGGAAGCAGGGGACTTGGAAGGACGAATAAACCCATTCGCTAGGTATTGATCCAGGTATTGTCGGAGGTGAAGATTCTCAGGCTCGGTGAGGGCATAAATTCTACTACAAGGAGGAGTAGATCCAGGTATCAGGTCTATCTGGCAGTCATAAGACCTATGAGGAGGTAGAGAGTTAGCCTGATCCTTCCGGAAAACATCTTGGAATTCTAGGTATTCAGGAGGTAACTGGGGAGCCTCCGAGGAAATTGCTGCCAGTGCAACACCAGGTCGAGGGTGACAAGTAGAGACACATTCTGGAAACTGAACCGTTCTTGCTCGCCAATCGATCTGAGGATTGTGCTTCTCTAACCAAGGAATTCCTAGAATAATCTGGAACTGAGGGGCCTTGATCACATAGAACACGATCTTCTCATGGTGTCCATCTTGACTTACTAGCGTCACTTCTTGGGTGGTATGCGTTACTGGTCCAGAGGCTATCTCTGTACCATCCACCGTAGTAATGACGTCCTTTACAGCCTTTGGACAAAGAGTCAGATTCATCCTCAAAACCATTTCATGATCCACATAATTGCCGATGGCACCGCTGTCGACGTAAGCTTCAATCGCATGTAATCGATCCGGATGTTCAGGGCTAATGAGGACCATAGGTATCACGAAATGCGAGGTCACGGAACTGGTTTTAACGCTCGGCAAGTGGACCTCTATTCTTGTCAGGCGAGGTCGTTTCCCTGCTCAGAGTTTGTGACCCTGGTAACTGCAGCTCCTACTGCCTTCTTGGCTGGTTTCACCGGACAGTCTCGAAGAAAGTGCCCCGAGTTTCCGCAATAGAGGCATAATTGCAGCTGTTTTCTCCTTTCCCGCTCCTTTTGTGTTAGTGGTCCTTTCAGGCCCCTTATTTGCATGGGTTCCCCGGAGTCTACTCCTTTGGTAGGAGTTGGTGGTTTGGAAAATACTCGAGCATCAAACTTGGAACGATCGGCCTTCCTGTTCTGCAGTCTGTGGTCAATTTGAACGACTAAGTCAATATAGTCCGAACATTCTTGCGGGGGATTCACTACTTGGGCTTACACATCTTTGAGCTCTCCACGTAGACCTCTATAAAACAGCGTAATCCTTTTGTCCTCAGGCCATCGAGTTTCCACTATCAGTCTGTTGAAAGACGCAATATAAGCCAAAAGGTCTTGATTACCCTGTCGCAATGAAAGGAGCTCATTGTCCAAGGCCTGCCCCTGTGAATGTCTTGCAAACAGTTTTTCCATACTGAGCTGAAGAGCTTGAAAATCATGGCGAACCGGATCATCTTGATTAACTAGAGGGATCGACCAGTCTGCCGCATTGCCACTAAGGTACGAAAGCACGAAAGCTACCTTAGCTTGATCAGTTGGAAAGGCTGCTGGCTGGCATAAGAAGTGCAACCGGCACTGATTAATAAATACTGCAAACCTCTTTGGGTCACCAGAAAATCGTTCGGGCGGAGCCAGAGGTACATCCCCAGGTAGGTTGATCTGCACTGGGTTCGTAGAGGTTGTTGAAGGAAGATTTGCCCCTGATGCGGGTAACGGAGTTTGTCCGGCTTGTGACTGTAGCAATTGTCTAGCGAGGTCGTCTGTTCGCTCCTTGGAAATAATCAGTTCCCTTCTTAGAGCATTCGTTTCCTGACGGGCTGCATGCACTTCTGCTCTTAGTTCCCCAAGTAACTGGGCTAGCTGGTCGGTATCCGAGGTTTCCATAGCGCCTGGGTGGGAGTTTTGCGGTAGGCTTTGTGTTCTGTAACGCTCACCTGATTCCCGCAGAGGCGCCGGTCTTGACTGGGTGAATGCCGTATCTTCAAAGGTGATGTGTAACACACTTTTGGCTCTTTGGGCTGGACCTCTGTGCACTGTATGTCTGACTCGAAGAGTAAGATGTCTTAGGTAAGTGAACGCCGAGCTCTCCATCTGCCTCGGGGCAGGGTGCCGTAACCAGTTTCTTCACTGGATAAGGGTGCAGGCCTCTTGACCTCAGAGGACTGCTGTCCGTCGTTAACTGCACGAACGGTAAATTCTGGGCACTTCAAATGTCTTAAAAGTCTTTTGTAATGATATCTCTTGTTTTGCAGGGTTCCGGCGATGGCGGATGGCGGGCTGATGAGAGTTGAGGATCGAACCCGCGTGAGGAATAGAAGCGCCTGGAAGCACGTAAGTAAGCGCTTGTAGCCTGCTTCACGATGCGCACTAACTGTCCCTTTTATCTTGCAGGTACAAGTTCGGAGCTTTAGAGAAGCTGAAGGGTGCTGGAATACCCACTGGATTCGGCGTGGGAAGGAGTAATGGCACGTGAGTAATAAAGTTGCCCAATGTCTTTAAACGCACCTTCTTTTGTCTTTCAGATGCGGGATGCAGCGCCGAAGGCCTCCGGAGCGTGCGAAGAGCTGGTAAGCTTTTGTCTTTCAGATGCCGGAATGCAGTGCGAAGACCTCCGGAGCATGCGAAGAGTAGGTAAGCCTTTGTCTTTCAGATGCCGGAATGCAGCGCGAGGCGTTGGTGACAGCCGATGGACCAGGTAAGAGATGCGCGGCCACTGAAGACCGTAGTGCTAACCTGTTCTTTCTTTGTCTTTACAGGTGCTGCTAAAGACTGGATTCCAGGATGGTAAGCCTTTGTTCCCTTAGGCCCAGGATCAGAAGCAGAAGACACGATGAGCGTTCTGCTGCAGAGAATGCAGAATAACACAAAGCAAGATTCATCCATCGGGTGTGGTTTAAATAGCCTCCTGTAGTGCTTAGGTGTCTCCTTCCACAGCCACGCCTAGGTAAGAAAAGAGTTCCTGCTTTCCATAAGAGTTCCAGTGTTCTGAACCTAGGGAGTGGCTCCTGCCCCACCCAACAGGAAAAGTAGTCCCAAACAGAAGAGGATCAGGGGTTCAACTGGCAGGTAAGTAAGCAGCATGGTCTGCTGCAGGTAAGTCCACCCAAGCATTATGAGCCCGGCGCTTCCAGCGCTGGGACTGGGCATCTTTATGAGCCTGGTGCCACTGGCGCCAGGACAGGGTCCAAAAGGTCCCAATTGGGACTGGCTGGCACTCGGAACCGGGGTTATGGGTCTGCTTCCAAGGGAGTCGGGCAAGTCCTGATCTTTTGGAAGCAGAGATCATGACATCAGTGCTTGTTTGCTCTACTGTGTTTTGAGCCCTATTGTGTATACTCTATATACTGCCCTACTCTTCTTGAGAGAGGTCTGACTGCTCAGCCACAGCTACCAGGTAAATCTGGGTGGTACAGACTGCTACCAATTAGATTTACTGCTTACTGGTGTAGTCTTAATCTTCTTGCAGTGGTCACCAAGGTAACTGCACTGGATTCTGCCTAACACCTGGGCCCAGGTTCCTGGAGGGAGGAATTACCGGGCCCTCCGAAATCGGAATGGCCCAGTAATTCCCCATTCTGAGAACCCAGACCCGATTTTGGCGGCAGCCATGCCGCCAATAGCAGCATGGCTACCGCCAAAATCGTAATGAGGCCCTGGGTCTCCCTGCACTGGTAGCCGTAAGGACTAACCAGAACCCACAAAACGAGTTAAGTAATGAGTGTGGCTAAAAATACCACAGACAAAAAAGAGGTCAGCTGTTAGCAGACATGCTGGGGCTCCATTGAAAGAAAAGGGAAAACTGCAAAAAAAAATCTGAACAGATGCGTCCCATTATTTGGAATATATTCGAAAGATATGCAATTAGTTTTGCACAAGAAATATGTGAAGCCCGGTTGCGTTTTGAGACAATTCTTTGCGCCAATAAGCACTAAGGCTTATATACGATAGTGTGGATGTTTTCCTTGGGTCAATGAAATATTAGAATTTCAGCTGAAAAAAGTGCATTCCATCCCATTTAAAAGGTTTTTTTTGTGTACATGTGATGTGTGCCAGCCATTGCACTTTAACTACAATACAAAATATGCCAAGACAGAAGCCGTCCAAATGCATGAGAGTATTGTGCTTAATTGCGCTTCTAGGTGAGCATCCGAAATTTCACTAACTACATAGCATCATCCTATTGGGCAGCAGCGTACTGGCATGCATTGTTTTTGTGCATTCGATTGTGCGAGGTCTAGGGTGCATTTGAGTGCAATGCACCCATGAATTGAAATCACTCTTGTGACGGTAGTGTGTAGATCTGCTTTGCATTTTTATCTTATTCATTTATGGGTGCATTTATAGCAGCGCTGACAGCCCGTAGCATCTAGGCGCTAGTTACAGTAGGAGAAAGACAGGAACACGAGAAGCTTCTCACTATGCATGAGTGGGCCAGCCGTACCACAGTTCTGCAATCTGCCCAGCAAAAGACACTGGGTCTTTTTCATGGATGAGAGTCAAGTGCATTTCGATGTGTGTATTACCTTTGTGAATCAAAGCCTCCCTGTGCTAGAATGCCTTTGTGTATAGCGGTTAGTAAATACTTCCCTTTCATAATGCTACACCTTCCTGCTGTGACATCATGGCAGAAGATTATGCAATTCATAATCAGCTGCTGCAATTCATAATCACCTGCTGTGACATCACAGCAAAAGATTATGCAATTCATAATCAGCTGCTGCAATTCATAATCACCTGCTGTGACATCATGGCAGAAGATTATGCAATTCATAATCACCTGCTGTGACATCATGGCAAAAGATTATGCAATTCATAATCAGCTGCTGCAATTCATAATCACCTGCTGTGACATCACGGCAAAAGATTATGCAATTCATAATCAGCTGCTGCAATTCATAATCACCTGCTGTGACATCATGGCAGAAGATTATGCAATTCATAATCACCTGCTGTGACATCACGGCAAAAGATTATGCAATTCATAATCAACTGCTGCAATTCATAATCACCTGCTGTGACATCACGGCAAAAGATTATGCAATTCATAATCACCTGCTGTGACATCATGGTAGAAGAGTGTGCAATTCATAATCAACTGTTGTGACATCATGGCAGAGGAATACCAGATGTTGCCAACCCGGGATGCTTTTGTCTGCTTTCTGGGTTGCTGCGGGTAGGGCATTGAGGGAGGGATCTTGTCCGTGGCAATCTACTGCGAACGTTTTCATTGATCTAGATAAGTAAAACCAAGCATTCCACGCTAATTCTGGGCACTAACACCCAGAATCCTTTCCGAATGCCTCTATCCTGCCCAGCTTTGTCAAGAGGGATATCCTCGGTGCCTGTAACCTGCCTCTCTATATGATCTTCTGACCTCCTGCATCCCAGCCCAGTCCCCGTCTTCTCGGCATCTTCCTCTGTCTCGCTGGTGGCTCCTCCCATCCGCCGCTCCTTATTTGTGAAGCCATTCCGCTGCCTCCTTTGGCGCAGCACTTCCATATGCCGCACCTTGCCCTTGAGTGACATCCTTCCCTGCTGACCCCTTTCAGGTACCCCACCACCATCTGCCCACATCCACAAGGGGCTGCCTTGACATCATCGAGTCAATCCTCCTCTTGTCATGAAATGGCTGCGCCATGGTCATAGCAACTGAGCTTACTGCTTCAACCACTAGGCGCTATTACCCTTTGCCAAAATGGTGTTTCGAATCAGGACGCCATGCCACCTCCAACCAGAGGCACTAACAGACTTATAGCCTTGCAGGGTGTATTTCCCGTGGATTAGAGGTACCATGGCCCTCCTTTACGGCCCTCGCAAACAAGCTTTCCAGGCACCTAATTGCTGGTAAAGCTGTCCCCAAGGCTTGAGTAAATAGCTACTGTCCTCCATCAATAATTTAAATAGTTGTCTTTACGCTGCTTTGACTTCCACTTAGGAATCATGGCAGCTGTATTCCAAATACCCATTAACATGTGTTGCTCATTGTCTTTAATGAAACCGCTTTAACCTCCTAAACCACTTGTTGGTTATATAGATTATAATCTTTTATCGCTATGCGCTTTTATGGTGTTTTCTGGGTGTTTTAATGTAGTTATTAAATGAAATGGATTTGTTGCTTAAATCCGTGCAAGTTTATTCCGAATTAAAGTTTTTTTTTTAAAAGTGGGGGTGTACACAGACCTAGCACCTTTTTATGAGAGCATTGCCAGATGTGCCTCCGCCATGTCAGCTAGAAGAAGTCTGCTTATTTGGGGCCTAGTATTAGAGTCATAGATCTGTTTTTTCTCTGAGGCTTATCTAAAGCCTTCCAAATGTCATTGTTGAACTAAAGTACTAGCTTTTGTCCTTGGTGGATTGTAATCTTAATCACATTTTCTTTCTCTAACGTCATTTTGAGAGATATAAATAGTGCTACTATACAACAATTACAGTCCCACCGAAACAAAATAAATATTAAGACGGAAAACAGCCATTGTCTGACGCCAAAAGCCTCATCTGAGTGAAAAGGCAAACTGGTAAAAGGCACCGCTGCCCAGGAGAGTTACAGCGGTTTCACGGATGACGGTGGCCCTCTAGGTCCTGTGCGCGTGCGCATAACTGCCTGTATAGTGGTCAACTGCTGGCAAGGGAGCTGACAATTAACATCGGAAGCAGGCCTGCTTGGAAGTCAAGCCTCATTACGAGTTTGCCGGCCCGGATACAACGGTACCGGTAAGCTTGCCAGTACCGTTGTATCCCGATCGGCAAACTCCGAGATGTGCTCGCAGGTGCCTTTCATTCCACCAGGTCTGACCTGGCGGAATGAAAGGCACCCGCGAGCACAGCATTTCGGATACACAGGCACCGGCTTCCCCATTCCCATTGAGCCCTATGGGGAAGAATTTTATCCGGCGACTAGGAATGGGCAAATACCGGGTCCAAAGGCCGTAATGACCCAGTAATTTCCCATTTCTGGGCGCCGGACAAAATGCAACTCCGGCGGCACGGCTACCGCCCGGGTTGTAATGAGGCCCATTCCGGGGTTGTGATCAGGCAGTTTTTATTAACGTCATGCATACAAGAAGAAACACTTCTCACAAATAAAGAAAGTTTAAAAAAAATCTTTTTGCATACTGGAATACTATACACATAAATGTTCAAAGCAAGTAAATTTACTTGAGTGGAAGAGTATTTGCCCGTTCCTCCCCTCATATTGATTTTTTCCATTTGTGTTTTTTTTCACTTTTGGCTGAGAAGTGGAAAAATAATGCTCATGTGAAGTCTGCACATTTGCGGTAGTTCTGGCTGTTTCCTTCCTTAAGAGTATTCAACCAAGAATGTTTTGCCCGATGCTGCCAAAACCTGCCTGGATGAAGGCTCAGCAACTCTTCAGTCTGCACAACACTCTGGCACCCGGCTTCATTCTTAAATGGGCTACTCCCACTGGTCCTTATTTGACAATTGCAAAATTCCATCTGTTTACTTAAAATCTATTCGAAATAAACATTAAGCGTGTATTCTGAATACCCTCTAAGGCACTGCCTATGGGCGGCGTAACCAGATGACGCCATTTGCTTCATGCTGTGCATTGGCCTGGTTTTACAATGGGTGCTGGAGTCAGGCAGGTAATGATGGAAAGAGATGGACTGGTCGATGGACGAATTACAATATTTACTAAAAGGCCAGCAGGGATCAGGGACACTGATTCACTCGTCACAGGTTTGACAGACTATTCCCCTGTATGTCAGCTTTTCAGATCCTGTAAGAAATCACAGCTGAGCTGTTAGAAATAGTGTCAAGTGGCTCCCGCTGATGGTTTTGTATTTTTGGACATCTAAATCGGTAATTTTATAACAAAAGATAATACATGAAGGGGACCAACAACGTTTTCAATCAGTTCTTGCAGGCTCCATTCTTGTAATTTTCATCACACTCAATGCAAAGGGCCTCATTACGACCCAGGCGTTAAGGGGTTAACGGCGCCGTAAAAGGTGGCGGCGCCGTTAACCCCTTACCGCCTAATTACGAGGTCCCTTTGCTGGTCCCTATGTTAACGGCTGATTTTACCAGCTGTTAAGGATTGGACCCGCAAAGGGATCTTGGAGGTAATTACGGTACCGTAATTTGCGGTACCGTAACTACCGCTTTCCCCATTTCCATTGAGCCCTACGGGGCAAAAATTGGAGAGGGGAAGGGCCAATGGTGAATGGGGAATTCCCGCTCCACCAACCTTGGAATGGGGCAGTAATTCCGCCATTCACCATGGCGGAATTGGTAAAATACCGGCGGCAACCATGGTGCTACTAGGCCGAAAGTGTAAAAGTGAAGAGCAAACAAGGTGACATCACTTTACTCTTCACTTTTACTCTCTTCTTTGAGAGATATGTTTATTTATTTATTTAAATGTATATTTTTTGTATATTTTTGTAGTAGTAGTTTAAATTTTATGAACCACCTTTATCCTATTAATAGGGCCACAATGCGCTTGTGTGGGGAATGCCCTCATGGGGTCTAAGTCCAAGGTAATTGTCAGAAGGGTTAGAATGCCTGTTTGCATTTGGCCAAATAGAAAAATGGGTGGGATGGCCGAACCCCAGTGATCTACCCATGATGGTCAGGTTTGTCTGGTCTGCTCCAAGAGTATGCTTTATATTGTATTCGAGGATATACTGGGCAGGCACAAACAGTTTCATGATCTAGGTGTCATAAAGGTGAGCATAAAGTGGGGAAGGTTTGTCAGGTTGCTGGAGGGAAGAGCCAGGTTTTGAGGGCCTTCCTGAAGGAGAGGTCATTCTCTTCGTGGCAGATGATGAGTGGAAGCGAGTTCAAGAGGGTGGTAGCTTGGACGGAGAATGAGGAGCCTCCAACTCTGGTGTAATTGAAAGGGGGAAAGAGGAGAATAGGACCCATAGGCACACCCTAGTAACAGGAGTGGTAAATTTGAGAAGATGGGGTAGGTTTCAAGTTTGTTAGGAAACTAAGTAAAAAGAGGTAAGAGGTGCAGAGGAGAGAAAGGCAACCTTGACACCTAGGTTGCACAAATAATAGGACAAAAATAAGTTCCCAACATAGGAACTTACGTCCCCTGCACACTATCTAGTATCTGGATGACCAGACCAACATTTATAGAAAGAGTAGTAAAGTAACTCTATGAAATAAAGTCTTAATAAAGGACGTGTTGGTATGAAAAAAATACAAATTCTTAAAAAAGGACAACATTCAATCGTTTAAGGTCACAAGAAACAATCTTCATTATTTATTCTTGATAGTGCAGCTGTGGTAGGCCCAACGCGTTTCGAGTGAAACAGACACTCTTCATCAGGGGCAAAAACAATGATTCTAGGAAAAAATATGCACAATATTTAGTATAGAATAATGTATAAATCCAAGTGAAAACTTTTTACCAAATGTCTTTTCTGACTCGACAAAGCAAGTGGTCCCATGATTTTGTACAGTAATTAAAACCCTAGAACATTCAACATGTATGAGATTTGCTGGATACAGAAGAGTAACTGACAACAAGTAAATACTTATTCATATATTTTGGAAAAAACAGACATTAATTGTTTAGATAATAAATAATATAGTGTTAATGTGGATCACAAAACAGATAAGTCACAAAAGCATGAAGAAAAAAAAGGGGGAAAGAGAAAAATCTAACCTTGTATGTTTTATATAAAAAAGGGGGACTGGACGGGGACTGTGACAGGAAACCCAGTCATTCATGTATGCAAGGAACCCTTTATCTGAAAAAGTAGAGCATAACAGAACTCAGTTCAGTCAGAAGTGAGTTAGAGGTCTGAAACAAGTCAAAACATGGAGATACACTTACATGCTTAATTGTTCATCCGGATGGGGGAAACCATCAATTGAAAAAATAAGCGGATAAGAAAGCAGAGGGTCTTGTAGTAGTGCAAGGGCTTGAACACTATGGATAAAAGTCCAAAGACAGAAAGTCAGGGTGAGGAAAACTATATGGAAGGAAAAAAAGCGGGTTCAGCAGAACCCAAAGGTAATATAACTTACCTAACTTACTACAGCGTTGCAGACAGAGGGCAGGAGACCGGCAGGTAATCCGATTCCACCTACAACTCCGCCGCCATTTATGTACTATTCGTTAGTATGACGTCACCATGCGCATGCGCGTGATCCGTCATTATTAGAGCTGCTGTGAAAGCGCAATAAAATTATGCGAAAATCGATGGCATTGCCCCGTATACGGAACGGATAGTGCCTTTGTCTAGAAAAAGCGAAAAATAGGTATAGATGTGTGACTACCAGTTTGGGAGTGTTGATACTCTGACGTCATCACGCAGACGCGTGCATGACGCCACTTGTAAACAACCAGTTGGTATAGGAAAAAACAGTTTAGAGAAGAGGAGGTGCACACAGAGACTTCAGACAGAATTTGACACTATGAGATCAAGATTCCTGGAAAGAGGCTTCCCGGAGGAAGTGTTGACACAAGCAATTACGAGGACTGAATCATATCCTCGTGATCAACTTCTTAACAAACAACCCACACAGAAGAAATCGAATTTGATCTATACATTGAAATACTCTGCACAGAGTTATCAAGTCAAAAGAATCATTATGAAGAATTGGGATCTGATCAAATCAGATCCCAATCTCAACCGCCTTTTTCCAAATCCTCCAATGTTAGCGTATAAAAGGGGAAGAAACTTCAGAGATACGTTAATCAGAGCAGAAAGACCTAAAAAATCCACCCAAAGGGTATTGACAAAATTAAAAAATGGCACTTTTCCATGCTTAAATTGTCAGCATTGCTCAAACATCATTAAAGGCAATTATATTAGGCACCCGAATAATGGCAACAAGATCCCTTTAAAAAGCTTTGCTACTTGCGATTCCAAAAATGTCATCTACACCATCAGATGCCCTTGTGGGAAATATTATGTTGGGAAAACCAGTAGAAAAGCGAAGGAAAGGTGGACTGAACATAAATCCCAAATCAGAACTAAAAATGTCAAATCACCGGTTTTCAGGCATTTTAGAGACCATAAACACAACATCTCACAGTTGAGATTTGCAGTACTAGAAGTGGTACATCCCCTCCAACGAGGTGGTGACTTACCAAAACTACTGGCACAAAGGGAACTGTATTGGATACATAGGCTAGATGCAATGGCCCCTCTTGGGCTCAATGAGGACTACTACCTAGGCCCATTTATCTGAGCATATATTATTCCTTACTCTTCCTTTTACCTGGATTATTCCATGTGAATATTAGGCAAATTCTTCCACAACTAATGATAGTTGAGAAGACCAGATCCTAACCTAAAGACTGTGAACCATTCCAAGGGGCAGCTTGTTGGCAGTCATCTGTAGGGTACACTTGTCCAAAATGTCTATCAGTTTAAAGATTTCATGTAGACACATCTGACATTTCCATATATGTGGTTTCTCTGTTAAATAGATTATAACTTAATCATAAGTATGTGAACCACATTTGTGGGCAGTGTTTTTTTCTATGTTTTGACTACATAGAAAGTTAGACAATAGCGCTGGTGGTGCATTCAGATTGCCTTTTTGGGCTTGAGACACTCTTTTTTAAAAAGTGACCTAATGTAAGATGTTAACATGTTGAGACATGTTGTTAAGATGTTACCTAATGGAACATGTATTTAGGCACCTTATAACAATTGTATTTTTTGATTAATACTTCTATTGTCATCATTTCCATGCTTCTTTGAATTAATGTCCTTCTGCAGTTCTGGACTTTGTCAATCCTGTGAAACACCTTTATTATACCATCTAATATTAACTGTCTCTACTAAGTCATCAGATTGCAGTGAGCTCCTCTTTAATTCCCCGACGTACACTTTTACGCCTCCTTCGGCTTTTGCCCTTCCTTAGGTAATGCTCTATTCATACCTTATCTTTAGCGATTCCTTGAACTTAGTATTTTGACATTTGATCGTTTCATGCTACTTCCTGGACAACTTCTAGGCCTTGTTGAACATAGCACCTCCTCTTCTCTAAACTGTTTTTTCCTATACCAACTGGTTGTTTACAAGTGGCGTCATGCACGCGTCTGCGTGATGACGTCAGAGTATCAACACTCCCAAACTGGTAGTCACACATCTATACCTATTTTTCGCTTTTTCTAGACAAAGGCACTATCCGTTCCGTATACGGGGCAATGCCATCGATTTTCGCATAATTTTATTGCGCTTTCACAGCAGCTCTAATAATGACGGATCACGCGCATGCGCATGGTGACGTCATACTAACGAATAGTACATAAATGGCGGCGGAGTTGTAGGTGGAATCGGATTACCTGCCGGTCTCCTGCCCTCTGTCTGCAACGCTGTAGTAAGTTAGGTAAGTTATATTACCTTTGGGTTCTGCTGAACCCGCTTTTTTTCCTTCCATATAGTTTTCCTCACCCTGACTTTCTGTCTTTGGACTTTTATCCATAGTGTTCAAGCCCTTGCACTACTACAAGACCCTCTGCTTTCTTATCCGCTTATTTTTTCAATTGATGGTTTCCCCCATCCGGATGAACAATTAAGCATGTAAGTGTATCTCCATGTTTTGACTTGTTTCAGACCTCTAACTCACTTCTGACTGAACTGAGTTCTGTTATGCTCTACTTTTTCAGATAAAGGGTTCCTTGCATACATGAATGACTGGGTTTCCTGTCACAGTCCCCGTCCAGTCCCCCTTTTTTATATAAAACATACAAGGTTAGATTTTTCTCTTTCCCCCTTTTTTTTCTTCATGCTTTTGTGACTTATCTGTTTTGTGATCCACATTAACACTATATTATTTATTATCTAAACAATTAATGTCTGTTTTTTCCAAAATATATGAATAAGTATTTACTTGTTGTCAGTTACTCTTCTGTATCCAGCAAATCTCATACATGTTGAATGTTCTAGGGTTTTAATTACTGTACAAAATCATGGGACCACTTGCTTTGTCGAGTCAGAAAAGACATTTGGTAAAAAGTTTTCACTTGGATTTATACATTATTCTATACTAAATATTGTGCATATTTTTTCCTAGAATCATTGTTTTTGCCCCTGATGAAGAGTGTCTGTTTCACTCGAAACGCGTTGGGCCTACCACAGCTGCACTATCAAGAATAAATAATGAAGATTGTTTCTTGTGACCTTAAACGATTGAATGTTGTCCTTTTTTAAGAATTTGTATTTTTTTCATACCAACACGTCCTTTATTAAGACTTTATTTCATAGAGTTACTTTACTACTCTTTCTATAAATGTTGGTCTGGTCATCCAGATACTAGATAGTGTGCAGGGGACGTAAGTTCCTATGTTGGGAACGTAATTGAAAGGGGGATCACAAGGAGGAGAACAGAGCCAGATCTAAGGTTTCTGATTAGTTGGTAGTATGTAAGCTTGTGTTGGTAGAATTCAGGGCCTGTCTTGTGGAGGGCACAGTGTGTGATGCATATGGCCTTGAAAGTCACCCGTCAGCTGATAAGAAGCCAGTAGAGCCCCCTAAGGGCAGGAGTGGTGTGTTCTCCGGGTGAGAGGGCAAGGAGGATCCTAACTGTGGAGTTTTGGATCCGTTGCAGCTTTCTGAGCTGATAGACAGGGCGCCCAGATAGAGGGAATTGATGTAGTCTAAGCGAGAGAGAATGATAGCACGAATTGCTGAGACTCTGTGAGTATAGGAGAGATAAGGGAAGATTTGTGTAAGGATGCAGAGGTGAAAATGGCATGATCTGGATACAGCGTTGATGTGGTTGAGAGAGTATTAAGTTCGAGTCCAAAGTGCATCCCAGGTTCTTTACTGAGTTTGACGCTACTGGCGGGGTCCTAGGGAGGGTGGCCAAGGGGTGGGCCCCCTCTGGGGGTCTGCATCCAGACTGGACAGGGTCGAGTAGACAATTGGGTTCTGTGAATAGGCAGAGCTGGGTGTATGCTGTGCTGTCTAATAGTTTGGCAGTGAAGCAGGTGTTTGAGATTGAGTGGTAGTTGGATGAAAGGAGGAGCTTGAGAGAGGGCTTTATAAGTAGGGGCTTGACCTGTGAGATTTTGAATGCTACAGGGAAGATGCCTGATGTCAGTGAATGGTTAATTAGTGATCTTGCGGGGGCACAGGTATCTCCAGGGGATCCAGCGGGGCAGCAACTGGATAGTAGCTTCAGGAATTTGGGTGGGAAATGGCAAAGAAGGAAGAGTGGAGGGGGGGTGTGTGGGTTGAGGGGTGGAAGAGTCAGGAGATGAAAGAGACGGGGTGGGTGAATGTTGCTAATATGGTGCTGATGGGTATGGTGTCTTTCAGCAGCAATGTTGTAAAAGTGGTCTAACAGGGCATTGCAGCTTGGGAGTGGGGGGATAAGGGGTAGAGCAGAGTTGAGCCTTGAATTCTGTGATGATCCCATGGAGTTCCCCGCCAGGGTTATGGGAGATGGCCATTTGGTTTCTGTAGAAATTTATTTTGGCGTTCCTAATTTTTGTTGTATAGGCCCTGACCTGTCTGGCATAAATGGCTCTGTTCTGCGGCATTGGGATGGCCTGCCATGTGTGCTTCAGGTGGTGCTTGAGGGTTTTGAGGGCTTTGAGGGAGGGAGTGAACAACTTGGGAGTAGGGCCTAGTCTGCGAGTAGCAGATCTGGTCAGGATGATGATCAAAGAGGTCAATAGAGGGGGATCCTCCTTGGAGCGTGAGGTTTGGGAGGGAGGATAACATGGAGTCGGATAGGTCAGGGTTTAATATGACATTATTCCAAATATGTACACGGCAGGAAAGAATGGAGCTGGTGATACAGGGGGCAGTGGGCGGTGGTCATGAGACAGAAAACGATGGAGTGATCAGCGCAAATTAGTGGAAGAGCGGGCAGAGTGAAAATGAAGTTGGTAGAGCTGAATAAAGTGTCAAGGGTGTTTCCTACTATGTAAGTGGGGTCTGATATAAGTTGAGCCATGTTTAGGGCTTCCAAGTTGTCAATGAGTGGATGAGACATAGGAGTAGAAGGGACATCAAAACAGATGTTGAAATCCCCTAGCATGGTGAGGGGGGGGGGGATATCAGGATGGCTGATAAAGAGTCGTTAAGGAAGTCTGTTAAGTTTCTGTTGCAGCCCGGAAGTCTGTAAAGGAGTTCAAACCTGTGATTTGTAGTCTGCATTGTAGGGTTGTTTCACAGAGTGCAAGACTGTGGGGTGTCGTTTGTGGAGGATAGCTATCCCCCAGCTCTGCTGGATCTGTCGTGTACGATCAGGAAAAAGCCAGGAGGCGCCGCGTGTGATGGGTTCAAAGTCGGCAGAGAACCAGGTTTCAGTGATAAAGAGGATGTCTGGGATAAGAAGGAGATAAAGTCGAAAAGGATGTGTTTGTTTTGGGCAGCAGATCTGGCATTGATGAGGATGCAAGAGAGCAGGTAGGATGGGTGAGCGTGGGTTGGTCTTGGACTGGGAGGATTGGAGGTGGTGGGGGAGAAAGTGAGTGCTGAGGATGTGAAATTCTAGGTGGGGTAACAGTGAGGGGGTCGGAGTGGGAAGGGGTGTGCATGGTGGAGGAGGAAGGAGGGTCGAAGGAAGAAGACAGGGGTGCTGGGTGTGTTCTAGGGCTGAGAGAGAAGAGTGCTCATGAAGGTCAAGTTATTAGGGGTTCAGGGTTTCGGGGTGTAGGAGGGCAGAGGTCTATCAGAGAAGGGACAAGTGGTAGGCTAGGGTAGCTTGAGTCGGGTGTGAGTGGGGAAGAACCTGGAGAGGAGGGGGGTAGGGTAGGTTGAGGGCAGGCAGGTATGGTAGATTTTTCAGCGGAGGAAAGGAGTGAGTGGACTGGGTTAGGAGTTGGAAGGGAGGACAAGATGGTATAAGAGTGGGGAGTGGGATGGGATCTAGGTGGGAGAAGAGGTGAGGAATGAGACGAGATCCTGTGGTGGATGTGGCATCAGTGTTTAGAAAGGTGTGAGGGTGCCAGTGGTGTGTGTGAGCGTGTAGGTGGGGTTGCCGGTGGTGGTGTGTGCGCCAAGGCGGTCTGAGCTGCGCTTAGGTATGGGAAGTGTGAGTGAGGGTGGGAGGGAGGGTGTGAGTGGGAGCAGGGAGTGTTGGGAAAGTTGAGGGAGATGGAGGTGAGAGGTGTGCATGTTGGGGGTTTTGGGGAGTTGGAAGGGGAGAAGAGGTGGGTGTGTGATGAGTGGGGAGCGTAGGGGGCAGGGAAGAGCAGAGGCCTGGTTTCTGGAACGTCATAGTGCGATTCTGACCGTGGAGCTGTTAGACATGGTGGAAAGAGATTGCCTGTGTTCTGAAGGAAAAAGGATGAAGGATACGCCTAGGGGGCTGGAGGTCCTATCTGTCTACTTAGTCCTGGAGAGGGGGCCAGGAGAAATGCAGGTGCTACAAGAGTGGGCAGTGTAAAAGGATGAATTCAGAGAAGGTTGTGGGGGTGGGTGATATAGATAGGTGTGGTGCTATACTTGTACGAGTGTCAATGTGATTCATGGCAGATGTGATGCTGAAATACCAGCTGGATTTAGAGTGAGACATACCTTTACCATATAACTAGATTCAAATGTTACACTACACTTAGATGCAAATGGAGCTTAAACAGTCGCTGTACCTAGTGCAGAGTGTTCAGAGCATTTTGTAGTACTCAAGATACAGCTAGATTAAAAATAAAATTTAGTACCTAAAATGCAACAGGGTTCAAAACATTTCTTTTACCTAAAATGCTGCTAGATTCAAACCATGTGCACTACCTAAAATGCAACAGGATTTAAAACATGTGCAGTACCTAAAATGTAGCTAGATTCAAAATATTTGTAGAACCTGAAATGCAACAGAAATTTGGCTGGCAGGGGTGTTCACGACGAGAAGAGTATTCAGAGGAGGAAGGGCTCACAATGGGCAGTATACTAGAGGGGGTGGACTAAGAGAATTTTAAAGGCAGACCTAACTGTTCACAACTATGTTAAGGCAATTGAAGTTGTTTCTCACTTTAGAGGTGCTGAAGCTTTTATGGCTTGGTTGGGTGCCACGGGCAAACAGGTAGAAACAAGCACTGGGAGCTGCCCCAGGGAGCTTCCCTTTGCCTTTGGCCCTTAACCCACTGCGCAAGCAAGGCTGCCCAGGATGGCCAATGAAGAAGGGCTGTTTCTGATCATGTGCTAAGTGCATGGACCTATCGAATTCAAGTGGGCTGGCGGGTGGGAGAGAGGGTTGCGAAGGAGGTTGGCTGGGTGCGTTCAGCACTGGGAAATGGCCTCCAGGGTATTGGGAAATGAAAAAATACCAACAAACAAAGCACTTACCCGTGGGAAGGTAAAGCTTCAAAGGTGGACAGGGAAGAAGAATGCTCTTTTGATCACAAAAGATCGTACAATAGATAAGGCTAAGTTGTCAATATCATTTTACGCTATGGGTAAAAAGAGGGTGATTTTACCTCCCTATCTGACCAAATACCCTGACCGGAGATCAAGGGAACTCTTTCTAAGATTTAGATTGAACATACACCCTACTTTAGAAATTCAATCTGTTAGAGACAAAGACCTTTCTGATGATTGTTGTTTATAAATGTGATGCTAAAGAACAGCAAACGATAAAACATTTTTTTATCTAGGTGTTTAGGCACCTGGGATTTGAGAGTCACCAGACTTAAAAGATTTGTTCATGATGTTCGGTGGTTAGGCATGGATGAATTTTGGCTTAGTTTATCATCTGGCAATGAAATATTCTTGACCACAGAAGAGAAATTTTAAGAGATTTAAATCTGGATGGTTATTAAGAATTGTGATTTGTTAATAGTTGAGAAGTGGGTGGAAAAGTGGTTAGTCGTGGTCACTAGCAGCAGAGCAGAGAGTCTGTCCACCACTTCCATTCTGAGAGGCGGAGTCTCAGTCTCCCACTGAGAGACACATCTACAAAACCCCATTCCCAGCACGGAGCACGCGCGGAAAAGTGGTTGGAAAAGTGGTCAGTCATGCTCCGTCGGGTGACGGAGCAAGGAGAACCACCTAGCTGATCAGCCTTGGTCACCTTCTTGAAACCTGGTCGAGCCGTGAGTACAGTCACCAAGGTAAGAGGATCGGTGGCCTGAAAGCAGGCTGAGGCCTGGTACTCCCTTAAACATTGCGGGGACAGTGAGCAAAAATAACCCAGTCCCCCCACACCCTGGCACACTAGACATGGTGGGGAGGGTCTCCAGGGTAACCACAGGCAGCCTACCCCAAGAGGAGGATAAAGGGCGCCGTCTAAGGAGCTCACGTTGGCGGCAAGATGGCGAGAAACCGCAGAACCTGCAAGTATACTCGCTGCCTGACATTCTTGAGGAAAGTGAAATAAATGATGTCCATGCACCGCATAAACAAGATGTCGGGCCCATCAATAAACAGGCTCAAGATGAACAACATATGCCACACAATACTGCAAAGAATGGGTCAAGTGCCATCAAAACATGCAAATCAAACTTACCCATAGTAACAGACACCGTAGTGTGCAACGAGCAGGAAGCACGGTCTTAGGCAGCATTGCATAATCCACAAACAGAGGACTGTAGCCCGATGAACCACGCAACTTTGATTATCTTGCCGGGGGCCTCCGGAGTGAGGGCGTGACCGGACAGCATGAACGGCATTGGTGTGGAGACTGCTGCCGGTTGGGGAGCAGAGATGGATGACAGAGGCTAGGATTGCGAGGAGCACAGGCAGTGCTGCCTGGAGGCTGCAGCGTGGCGCCCGTGTGAAAGTTCTGTGGAGTGGAGCACTGACTCTGTGCCTGCTAGCGATCGTGTCCCGGCGGCTGTTGGTCACGTGGTGGTGAGCAGCACGCCACCTGGTGCTGAGAGAGGGTGCACTCACCCTGAGACACAGCCGCCACAGGAGGATACCAAGGAACTGATCCACGCCCTCCCTGAAGGGCGATGGCCTTAAGAACTGTGCCCAATTGAGAACGTACAGCCAGAACCAGATGAGGTAGTAGCCTCAACCACAATACCACCTAAAAAAAACTTAATCTGAAAAAACGGACAAGACAAAATTCAGCACATGACGAACTAAATAACAAAACTAATAAAAAAAATCTCAATGCAACACAATCTAAGGGATACTTGAAAGGCAGTGCTGGAAAAGCTGTCTTGGCCCCAAAAGGCAAACAAGGAGGCAGTGGCACCACTAGAGTATCAGGTTCAGCAAAACCGACCACAATGCACATTTTGACCGAGTTCTTTCAGTCACAAATGTCTTCCAGGCACAAGGACTTCAAGGAACGCTCTGATGCCGAAATGCTGGCAGCTGTAAAAGAAAACTTCCCCTGTGCAAAACAAAGAAGGTTGGATTTGCCTACAAGTAAGGATCAACTACACACGGAAACCTTAATCGATAAGACCAATGCCCAGTCCTCAGAGAGCAGGAAAGAAAGCAACAGCCCATACCCGACGAAAGACATTTCAGTCAGAGTCACTGATAGAATTTACTCCTACGCCTCTAGCGATCATCCAACACACCCTGCAGAAAATAACAAAGTTGACGTAAGCGACGACTAGAGTACATTCAGAAAAGATTAGTGAAAGTGGAACCAAAGACACAATGGAAGAACAATGGCCTTTAGAAGCAAAAAGGCATGCAGAAACAAGGGGATGACAACAAGAATCTGCACTTGATAAGAGCAGGCAAGAGTTCCAGTGCGAAACGTCTCCAACACGATTGGAACGAGACCTATCTGCATGAAAAGGCCAGAGTCCTTAGAGAAGAATAGCCAGCGCTGGCACCATCCAGAGGCATAACATCACCAGCTCATAGACGGTCATGGGCTGGTGACAAACCTGCAGCATCCCTGTCTTGTGAAGCAGGGCACTGCGTGAACACACGTCTACAACGAAGAGGCTTGTTGGAATCACACTCCAACGCAACATCTCACAAAGCTCACTTCACAAGCGACATGTTTGAAACCCCAAGCAAAAGAGTCTCCGCACAAACAGCCCCCCCGAGACGCCCTCCAAGAAACGTGATATGTTACCCATTATGTGTGCAATCACAATAGTGCTTGCCCCGTTCTGCAAACTATGTGTCAATTAATGACACATTGCAAGACCATTCATCAATCAAAGCCATGATGCTCTCCAAACTGACTTAGAGGGCTATTTATCAGCCAGAGAGGGATGAGACATCCATGTTAATACGACAGAACAACTCGTAAACCAACTGATGGCAAAAATAACAGCAGTCTCGACGAATCTCGAAACAAAACTCACTGCTGAGAAGAAGGATAACCACACCAAAGACACAAGTGCACAAACAGTAACCATCATTGACTTAACAACTAAAACTTACACAATACAAGCCAAGGAGAGAAAAGCCAAAGAGAGTCTCAGTCAAACCACGAAAAGTGATGTCTCAGATGCTGGAACAAAAAAAGCCACAGTTCTGTTGGTTGTAGAAAAATCGACTGCTGAAACTGCGACTGCGCCTGTAGCAACTGACAAATCCAAGCCAAGCCAAACGACAACGCCATGGCCCAGGATATGACTGCGCCCCCTAAAGATGCAACGAGCAACCAAAACAGAACAGCATCCAAGTTAACGCAGAAACATTGTTCCATCCACAGTAGAATGAATCCAGATTTTGAGAACTAACAGAGAATAATAGCGGCACCGGATGAAAATAAAAGACCAGTCTCCCCAAAGTCAGTCGAAGATTTTCTTAACAATGACCCATTGATGAACATAAGCGTGCATTCAACAGGCGAATCAACTCTCCCGTGTACCGATTAGGATGCTAGCCACTCAGAAGAAGTATCAACTGCCGAGACGGCAAAGCAAAGACTTAGAAAAGGAAGCAAATCCAAATGTATGATGACATGGGAAGATCAATCTAATCTTGGATCGAGAGTGCCTGACAACCCTGAAAGACAATTCTTAACCCTGGAGCAGAGATGTAAAAGAATATCAAAAAGAGCAACTTGGAAACAACAAATGACGGAACAGGCAAAAAATGATATCGCCGATGGAGACTCGTGCTTTAAAAGGAACACTGAGGCGAAGAAATTAACAGTAGAAAAAATAGCCACGCCAAGAAACCACATAAAAACAAATGATTCAACAACACGACATTTGGCAAAAACAGCTCATTCCTCGAAAGAATCAAGACTGAAGGAAACACACAAAATTCACTATAGATCCAGAACAGAGGTCTTTAAATCAAGAAGCTTAAGAGCACAGGAATTAAAATGGACCTTCAAAATGGAGCAAGGACCGAGCAATAAGGATGATCTAACCCTGAATAGAGGAGCCGTCCTGGGGATTCTACATCACATCACAAAGCTCTGGGCAATAAAATCAGACGATCTGCTCATTGTCAAACCATGTCACGAACATCATAGAGCCTGCACATTTTTGTACATTGACTCATCAACAGTCCAAAAACCCATATGTAACTGAACATCCGAAATACAAAAAATGGGATTTGACATATTTAAAACACTGCACGACCATCCATCACGCAGTGCCCCTAAATCTACCCAACAAATGTACACCAAGTATAAAAGAGCACTAAGATGCAAAGAAGCAAAAGACCTCCATAACGTTAACGCATAAACCCACGCATGTAGAACCAAATAGGGAAGAACGGGAAGAAAGGCGTAGTACATCGTATGAACAAAAACATACAAGAAAAAATAGCACTCCGTCCATTAATAGGCAGAAGTCAGAGACTCTTGAAAATAAGCAACTCAACAGTGAAAAGATCCAGAGGAGACCAAATGAAAGTGACCACATGACCACTAGATCCATCACTCAAGAAGTACAGAGTAACCAGCCACTGCTGGGAACAGCAAGCAAATCTGAAAACAAACAAGGCATTTGGTCTTGGCTACCAAAGGCGCTCTCTCCTCACACTTGAATAAATAGCAATGCAAGGCTGAAGACCTCATTCAGCCAATGGATCAGCAAGAGGAAGGTCTTCAGTTAACTTTGAAACTCTGCTCGTGGAACACAAGAGGTCATTCCCATTTAACAGTCCCAGGCGATGTAAATTTAGGAGCATACCACATCGTTTGTCTGCAGGAGACATGGCTCGTACACCAACCATCCCTAGAGGGGAATGAAATCATGATTGCTCCGGCAGCCAAAGGCCACCTAGGTTGCCCATCCTCAGGCATTTTAACAGTGTGTCAAAATGGCTGTGGACTGTCCTTGGACAAAATGTTGATTGCCAATCCATCTGTATTGGCTGTCACAGCAACATGGGAACAAAAGTCCGATCTAAATGAAACCACCACCAGAAAGACAATAGTGATTATCAACACTTGCTGGAATCCAGCAGCAATTGACGCAGCAATATTGATCACACTGCTGGAGCAGCTCATCAATGAGACACTGGCAACACTCATGACACCCTATCTACTTATCTGTGGCGATTTAAATGCATCATGTCAAATGGAAAAGTCTAAGTAGGTAAAATCCAAGTTATCACCGGCAGAAGGCTGAGGGAAAGCATGGCTAGTCTTGACACAGTCAAGAGAGCTTCATAACTTGGACGCAGTTTTCACGCAACATAACAGGCTGCCGACATGGGAATGCGCTGATGCGAGCGCGACTATCAATTATCTCTTCGTCTCGAAACCATTCCTGCAGCTCACAACAGCTTTTGAGGTATTGCGAACAAGCGCCAGCGATCACAATCTGCTGGAAATGTGTTTGAGTATCCCCTCTAAGAAAAAGGAAAAGATGACCGTGCAAATCTAGTCCAACACACAAGGCAGACAAATAAAAAAACAAGCTGACTTCAAAATATAAGGCAAATGGGCAGAATGAGGAAGAAAACCCAGTTGACTATCAACCACTGCTGATGTCATACAAACAGCAGTCCACCAGCAGGAAGTGCTCTCAGACACCTAAAAATCATGCCTACAACAAACAGCTGATAGATAAGAGACGGGAGATCAGAAAAAACAAGAGAATGGCCCAGACCCTACCAACGATAAAAGCCAGCATTAAAATCAAGGAAGTAACAGGAGCATACAAGGCATGGGTCACATTCCATCTTTATAAGCTCTATCAACAAGACGCGGAAGCCATTGCCAAAACTCTAAGCACACATAATGCAAGAGACTTCTGGGCCCTGTTGAGATCCATTGACACGCCAATGACCTACTCAATACCCAACAACATCGGGCAACACACCTGGGAAACCCACTACAATTCTGTATTCTGTATTGACATGATACATTTAAATCGCCATAGATAAGTAGGTAGGGTGTCATGAGTGTTGTATTCCATTCTATCTTTGAGGCGCATAAAGAGGTCGTTTTACACTATAGTCCCAAGTGGATCAAGCTTGTATTTGTATTTTGTTTATTTGTATTGCGCACCTTGCCCTGAGGATACTGGGCGCATAATTTAAAGCAAGTGATTAACACAGGTTACACATTAACTTTCCACAGGAAAGGATACGTCTTAGAAGGAGACAAATTGTATGAATAAATATACAGTCAAGGTATACACTAAACAAGTTAGAGTGAGGTGCAGGATCGAGGCAGGCATATGGCCATGTAATCGGGTGGCAACATGTTCCAATAAACAATGAGTCAGGCATGTGCATGGTCAGTAAGCAATGAATAAAGCATGTGCCAGCTACTCGTGGGAGTCCCCCTAAGTTTAGACGGATGCTAGAGCAGCATCAGGTTCGTGGAGCCAGTGTTTGATTTTGTTTTTGAATAAATGGAAGGAAGGTTCTGTTCTACTGTTGGTGGGGAGTGCGTTCCACAATTTCAGCGCTAGGACTCGGAAACTTGAGCCACCAGCTTGAAGCTTGAAGCATGGAATAGTCAGTGTGTGTACTTGGGCAGACCTTAGTGGTCTTGATGCGGTGTGACGCATGAATCGATTGGACAGGTAAGCAGGCGCCTGGTTATTCTGGGCCTTATGTGTTAGAGTAAAGGCATTAAGGGATATGTAACGTGAGACAGGGACCCAGTGTAGCTTGCGTCTTGTGTCGGATATGTGTGCTCTCCTTGGGAAGTTGAGAGCAGCCCTGATGGCATTGTTCTGGGTTATCTGTAACTTATCCAGATTTGTTTGGCTTGTCCCTAGATAGAGGGCGTTACAATAGTCAATTTTAGCCATGATGAGAGTTCTTGCGAGGATGATACAGTTGTCGGTTGTCAGGAAGGGTCTGCAGGCTGTGATGAGTTTGCAGGTGTAGGCCAATGCAGACACTACTGCATTTGTTTGTCTGTCCAGGGACAGGGTTGAATCTAAATAAATGCCAAGTGTTTTAGTGACGTTTGATACAATAATGACGTTCCCATCAATAGTGAAAGATTTGTATTGCAGGTCGAGTTTGGTAAGTTTGGATGGGGAGCCTAGGATGAGAAGCTCAGTTTTTTCATCATTGAGGCAGAGCACGTGGTGTGCCATCCAGGCCTGGATGACTGCGTAGACTGTATTGAGTGCTTTGGTATCTATGATATAGTCACCTGTTATAGGGATGAGTATCTGGGTGGCGTCAGCGTAGTTAGTGTAGGAGACACCCAGATAGTCAAGTGTATCGAATAGAGGTTTAGTAAACACATTGTAAAGAGTAGGAGAGACACAGGAGCCTTGAGGGACACCACATGGGACGAGGGCTGGTTTAGCAGAGGCGATGGGAGAAAGAACCCTCATGGTTCTATTAGATAAAAAGGATCCAATCCAGGAATTTGAGGTGTCGACAAAGGATTTGATGGTCAACCAGATCGAAGGCTGCTGAAAGATCAAGGAGAAGCAAGAGTGTTTGCTTGCCCTTGTCTTTCAGATCCTCGATTTGTGTTTTTAAGTCGATCAGGGCTGTCTCCGTCCCGTGTCTGGGTTGGAAACCTGATTGTCTGAGACCTAACAGGTTGTTTGTTTCAAGGTAATCCTGGATCTGCAGGTATGCTGCCCTGTCCAGGATTTTAAGTAAGTAGGGTACCGTGATGATAGGCCTGTAGCCGGACGGGTTGCTAGGGTCCAGTGTGGGTTTTTTAATTAGTGGGATGACCCACGCATCCTTAAGGTTGTCTGGGACAATACCAGATTCTAAAGAGGCATTTATGAAGGTGGTGATGAAAGGTTCTAGATCATATGCGGCCTCCTTGATGCAAGGGGCAGGGCAAGAATACCCTTGACAGTTAGATGGCTTGAGTTTTCACATAATGTTTTCAACTTCGATGATGGAAAGAGGTGCAAAGCTGAATGGTTTGAAGGGGTAATTAGGTATAGGGATGTTGTATGATGGAGAGTTGTCAGGATCATACAGGAGGTTTTTGTTTGTATTAATTTTGGCTTGGATCTTAGTGATCTTGTCTAAAAGTGATTTCTTTTTTAAACATGTTTTTATTATTTTTTAAACAAAATAACAAAGAGCATAACATCACCACCAATGATCTCCCCAACATCCCCCTTCCCCTCCCCCCCCGGAAGAACAAGGGCTGTCTATGTCAGTCTGTTCGGGAACTTTACGTGCTGAATATTTTAATATTGTGTGGACACCATTGTGCCATATAGTCGGAGTTCAGGTATTCCAACACTGATCCCCATTCCTCCGTGAAGTTGTTTCTCCGGTCCTGGAGATGGTTCGTAATTTTTTCCATAGTCATTTGGGACCAGACCTTTCGCAGCCATGTGTATACCAGTGGTGGGTCTCGTTTCTTCCAGTTTTGGGCTATTGTTGCCCAGGCTGCAATGACCAAGCTCATAAAGGTCCTCCACTGTGATTTGTGAAGTGTTTTGGCCTGTGAGTCTTTAAATCCGCACATCCACACCTTCTCTCCCATCTGTCCTGCCTCTGGAAATATATTAGTCAATTCCATTTGTACTTCTCTCCAGAAGCCCCTCACTATCTGACAATCCCACCAGATATGTCTCCAGGTTCCGACATCCGTGCATCCCCTCCAACAGAGATCTGACATGTCCGGGTACATTGACTTTAGCCTCGCTGGGGTATAGTGCCACTGAGTGATAACTTTCCACCACATTTCCCTGGTTTGGACAGCCCTAGTTAATTTCGGGATGCCTGTCCACATTTCCTCCAATTGCTGCCTGGTAATTTCTTCATCTAGCATGTCCTCCCATCTCCTCATATAAGTCCATTTTACTTCTTCATCTTGTGAGTTAATGTAGGTGTATAGAGTAGACACCAGCTTTTTGTCTCCTGGGTTTGTTATAATATACGTCTCAAATGGTGTGAGGTCCCTCGTGGCCGCCTGGAAGACCTCCTGAGTACTCAGCCAGTGTTTTAACTGCTCATATTTAAATCTGTCAGTTTCTGGTAGCTTCCACATTCCTTTACAGTCCGCAAAGGATTGTATTTCTTTGTCCTGTATCATTTCTCCTATCTTCCTCAACCGGCTGCTTCCCACTTCTCAAAAGTGCCATATTTCAGCCCTGGTGGGAAGTGTGGGTTCCTGCAGATAGGCATGAATGGGGCCAGTGGGGTGGTCATATTCCCTCTTCTGATTTGGTCGCCCCACGCTTTCAAAGTTGTCCCCATGATCTCGCTAATTCGGAGGTTCACATGTCTATGTTGTTTATGTTTCCACAATAGCTCCTCCAGCGGGGTCCTAGCGACAGCCCTGTCTTGTGTTACCCATATCGTCTGTTGGTCCTCCCCGAAGCCATTCCTTCAAGACCCAGAGTTGGGCCGCCTGATAGTATTTCTTAAAGTGCGGTAGGGACATTCCGCCCACCTTTATTGGTGCCATGAGGATGGTTCTGGCAACTCTCGGGGGTCTTTTGTTCCAAACAAATTGCGATATGGCCTTGGAGAGAGTTCTAAAGAAGGAGTCAGGGACTGCTACTGGGAGGGCATGGAAATAGTACAGGACCCTTGGGAGTATGTTCATTTTTACTGATTGTATTCTTCCCCACCACGAGATCCTAAGGGGCACCATCTTTCCAGATCCTTCTTGATTCTACCCATGAGATGTGTGTAGTTACCCTTGTAAATCTTGTCCACCCTGTGTGTGAGTGTCACCCCTAAGTATTTGATGCCCTCCTCCTCTGTCTTTATGTTTAGCTTGCCTGCCACAGTTTCTAGTGCCTCTTTGTCCCCTGCAGGGAGCATAATCTCCAATTTTCCCCTGTTGATCTTCAGGCCTGAAATCCCCCCAAATTCTTCGAGTATTTATATGGTTCCCGGTAAGGATTTTCCAGGGTCCTCTAAGGCTAGCAGCATGTCATCCGGGTATGGCATAACTTTGTGTTGCCTGCCTGCCATCTCTATCCCCCTTACCCCCTCTGATTCCCATATCTTAATTAGGAGGGGCTCTAAAAATATTGCATATAACATAGGCGAAAGGGGGCAGCCCTGCTTCGTACCCCTGGAAATATCCACCCTTTCTGTGACCTCTCCATTGATAGCTATTCTGATCGCTGGGGAGATGTAATTGGCTTTTACCATATTTATAAAATGCTCCCCAAATCCCATGTACTTCAGTGTCTTGAAAAGAATGGATGGACCATTCTACACGGTCGAAAGCCTTTTCGGCGTCCAGTGAGAGTAGTGCTGCAGGTGTGTGGGTAATGCCTATTTTTTCTATCAGATGGGTTACTCTTCTTAAATTGTCGTGTGTTTGCCTGCCGGAAATGAAACCTGATTGGTCTGTGTCAATTAGGGTCGAGAGAATGGGTGACAATCTGACCGCTAACACCTTTGTATATATTTTTGCGTCCAGGTTTATTAGGGCTATCGGGCGATAAGAGCTTGGGAGGGAGGGGTCTTTACCTGCTTTGTGGAACAAGAGGAGTTTCGCCTCATTCATGGATGGAGTTATGTTTCCACTGTCTTTGAAAGTGTTGAATAACCTTGTTAGAACCGGGGCTAGAATATCTGCATATTTTTTGTAGAACAGGGCAATGAAGCCGTCCGGGCCTGGTGCCTTCGAGGTTGGAAGGCTCTTGATTGCCCCTCTAACCTCTTCTTCAGTGATCCTCACTTCCAGGGTCTGCTTTTCCCCTTCTGTTATAGTTGGGATGGGGATGAATCGTAGGAATCTATCTTGTGTCTCTGCATCTGGGTGCTCTGTTGCATACAGTTTTTGGTAGTAAACTTGAAAAGCATCCCCTATTTCCTTTGTATTTGTGTGTTGGTTCCCTTGTGCGTCTTTGATGTTCAATATCGTCATTGTTTTCTGTTTATCTCTTAGCAGTCTCGCTAAATATTTGTCCTTATTGGCCCTGATGTAGTATCGTTGTTTTAGGTAGAGGAGGGATTTCTCTGCTTTTTTGTTGCGGAGCATCTCTAGTTGTCCCTGCATGTGTTTCATTGCTTTCTTGATGCTTCTTGTGGGATGAAGCGTTAGCTCCCCTTGGATTTCCGTTAGTTTCTTCTCAAGCGTTCTTTCCCATTCCTGATGCTGTTTGTCTTTAGCAGCTTTTAGGGCTATTATATTACCCCTAGTTACCTTAAATGGTTCCTACACTGACCCCAGTGGGACTTCACCATTGTCGTTCAGGTCAAAGAATTCCTTGATTTTGTCCCTTAGTTCCTCTCCCATCGCTTGGTCCGTTAAAATATCAGACGGGAGTCACCATCTCCAGAAACCTCTCCCCTTTCCGGGGGTTTATAGATCTAGCCATAGCGGGGCGTGATCTGATATAGCAATCGATCCCTTTTCTACACCTAGGATTCTCCCCACCAGACCCATGTATAGTCTATCCTCGACATCGTGTTATGCACGTGCGAGTAGTACGTGAATCCGCTATCTTGCCCCTTCAATTCTCTCCATACATCTCTTAGTGCCATCTGTTCCATCCTTTGTCTAAGTTGTTTGGATGGGGATCCATGCGTCTGCATTCCCCCCACACCCCTATCCAGACTGGGGTGCTAGGCCATGTTCAGATCTCCTCCCAATATTATCTCACCCTTTGCAAATTACTCCAACTTCCCCAGGGTGTCTCTAAGGAATCCATCTTGCCCTGAATTTGGAGAGTAGACTGCCGCTAGGGTGAACCTGCGACTATCTATAGATATACTTACAAATGCAAGTCTCCCTTCCCTGTCCACTCGAGTATCTACGAGGTTTGCCACCAATCCCTCTTTTGCGGCTATCATCACTCCTGCTCTTTTTTCCCCTGCATTTGCCTGCGCCCAGATCGTATATACCCTGAGGCGGACTTTCTTTTTGTCTAGGGCCTTAATATGTGTCTCCTGGAGGAGCAAAATGTCCGCCTTTTCCCTTCTTACCATAGCCTCCATTTTTTTCCGTTTCACCGGCGAATTCAGCCCCCTTACATTTTGTGAATATATTCTTAGCTTCCCCATCTGGTCTGGTCTGTTGTTTTTACCTTCGTTCCCACCTGCTGTGATCCCTTCCCTCTTCCGGAGTTCCCCACCCATTCCCCCTCCCAGCTTCCCAACATCCCCTTAACTGGAAACAATATGTAACTTCTATCCCGGGGAGGGCCCGGGTCCCTACGGGTGCTTGGGCGTTCCGCCTAGCGCTCCCTGCCCTCACAAAGCTCAGGATTAAAATGTGCGGGGGGTCCTAAACCCCGCTCCATCCTCAGGCCTAGCGGTGTTCCCCCCGGTCCCCAGCCGGGCCTCTATTTGTTTGGTGATCCGAGGTCTACCAATGTTTCCTCCTCCTACACCCCTCAGTAAGATGAGCCGTCCCCCCTTCATACGTCTCCCTGGTGATCCCCTGAGGACGACCCCACCATCCTCCTCCCGTTCGGCTTCTTCTGTCGTACTTCTTCCCATCCTCTTGACCTTTTGTGCGGATCTCCTTTCTTCCTGACCGCTCTCGGTTCGACTTCGTCTGTGTTCAGGTCCATTATACGGAGGCCTTCCTCATGAGTGGTCACTCTTCTCTGCTTGCCCTGCCACTCCAAGAGTAGGCCAAACGGGAATGTCCATTTATATCTAATTTCTTTCTTCACCAATTCTCTCACCAGTGGGGCCATCTCCCTTCTTTTCAGGAGTGTTGCAGAGGCCAGATCCTGATACAATTGAATATCCACTCCGTTCATCCTTATGTGATCTAGCTGCCTCGCCTTCCTTAGTATCAGTTCCTTTTGCGGGTAAGATGTTAATGCCGCTAAAACATCTCTTGGCCTCTCCCCTGGTGCGCCCTATCTCTTAGGGCCAACTCTGTGGATTCTGTCTATTTCAATGTCCTCTGATACCTGTGCCTCTATAATATTTCTGAATATCTCCTGTATTGCACTCTTGAGATCTTTTTCCGTCACCGATTCTGGCACAAACTTGATACGAATGTTGGATCTGCGGGAACGATTCTCCAGGTCCTCACACTGTATTTCTAGGTTATGGGTGAGCCTCACCAGGTGTTCTTGGGTTTCGCTATTCTGTTTCGCCTCCTCTTCTAGATTTTGTAATATCCTCTCCACTGTGTCCATCCTCTCCTCCAGCTTGGCCACGTCCTGTATCAACTCTTGTACCACCTGCTTCATCTCATTCCTCATTGAGGCGAATTGGTCCTGGACAGTGGACATGAACATGTCCTGGAGCTCCGTGAACCAGGCCCGCATATCCTCCTTTGACGGTGGGAGAGTGCTTTGATTCAGGGATTAATGTCCGCTGTGTGGTCTTCCCCTGTCCTTTCTTTTGGGGTCGCAGATGTATCCAAGGACCACATTTGGAGTAAACTTGTGTCCTGTTTGTGGGTTTGCGGCATAGGTTGTGAGGCGCCCCCTTTAGCCTTAGCCCGTGACATCCTTCTTGCATTTGAGGGCCTCTCCGGAGGTAGTGATGGGGCTGCGATGCGCTCTCCCTCCACACGACCTGTGTCGTTCCTTCTTGTTATGCTGATACTGCTGGGGGTTACATGCTCCTGTACTGTGCGCTGTATCGATCCGTGTGTGGCTCAGGTATGTCTTGTGGTCTCTCTTGATTTCCCCCCTGAATGCGTGGATTTCCCAATTGAGCTGGAGTTGTAGGGTCTCCTTTGAGCCCTCGGCCCCCCCCTCAGCCTCGTCCGCCCAATGTTATCATATGTAGACGGGTGGGGGGGGACACTCTGCTAATCCGTGTCCGTATGTTCTGGAGATGGGGGGCGTCTCACCTCAGTGTCCGCCTTCCTCCGTCGCCGGAGCCCTCCACGTGAATCCAGCCTGGGAGCGGCGGCTCCTCCTCCTCACCCCCGGGGTCCTGCATGCCTTGTTGCCGTCTTCTTGCTTCCCTCCGCTCACGTTGCCGGCCGCGGGCTGAAGGAACGGTAGTGCCCGCCGGCCACCCGGAGGGAAGCTCGGAGCGTCCGGTCCAGCTTGTGCTCTGGTGTTCCCTCCTCTGCTTTTTCTTCCTGCGCCGCGCCTGCTAGGGCGCCGCGTTCCCCAGTGCACCGCAGGAGCTGCTTTCTTCTCCCCTCGTGGCGGCGTGGGACGGAGCCACCCCCAATACTCTGGGCGCTCGATCCTCCGGGCCCGCGCTCCGCGCTCTCTCCTGCTGGGCCCAGCGGATCTTCCCTGGCGGGGGAGGGGTGGCGCCCCACTCGTCGTGCCGGTTCCCCGAGTGGGGGATTTTTTGGGGTCAAATTCCTCTCGGTATCTTTTCTCCGCACCTTTGGGGTTGCTTCGGTGCGTCCGGTGCTTGAACCGCTCGGATCTGTGCTATTGAAGTGCTTCTGTGTTGTAGGCCCGGCTGGAGCGCGATCTAAACACGACCTCCACTGCCGGCGGCCATCTTGGAATGTCCTAAAAGTGCATTTTGTATGCTGGAACACCAAACAGTGTCCTTAATGCATGTGTCAGGCGGGGCTACTGGGGTCTCTAATTCCTTGAGGATTTTGAAGAGTTCCTTGGTGTTAGATTGAGCTAGCAATATCCGTTTGTTGTACACATCTATTTTGGCGTCAAGTGTGGCTTGTTTGTAGGTTGCATTGGCGGTGGTCAAGTTATTTTTTGTTGGCAGGAGATGGTAGGCTTTTCCAGAGAGCTTCGGCTTTTCTTTTCTCCTTGCCCAGGGCATGAAGATGAGGGATAAATCAAGTATTGAGGTGGAGTTGAGGTTTTTGTTTGCGCAGTTTAAGTGGAGCAATAGTATTGAGGGCTTTTAGAATGGGCTGATTGTATGTGTCAACGAGGGCTGTGGGGTCGGTGCAGGTGGTGGACTCCCCCTATTGAGTAGAGGGAGGATAAGTGGGAGAAGTTTCTCAGCTGTAATGTCCTTCCTGTTACGTGTGTGGGTGGGGCGAGATTTTGTTTAGCTGTATGTGGGATGGATTTGATGGAGTAAACAATTTTGTTATGATCCGACCAAAAGCATGGGGTCACAGATAGCAAGTCAAGCGATCAATTCAAGTTAGAAACCCAGTCAAGAGTATGACCCTTGATGTGGGTTGGTTCTTTGATGTGCTGGATGAGGCCGAAGTCAGTTAGTGTGCTTGCTAGGTCAAGGGCTTTGGTGTCATTCTCATCCTGGTATCCTAGGTTGAAATCGCCAAGTAATAGGATTTGTGAGTTGGGCTTGGTACTGGTGGCAAGGATGGATGAGATGTGTTCTACGAAGGAGGAGATGGGTCCTGGTGGTCTGTAGATAAGATGCACTGTGGCTGTATGTTTAGGTGAGATGGGTAATTTAATGGACAGAAGTTCTGCAGATGGGATGCAAAGGCTAGGGATGGATCTAGGTTCAAGTGCGCTCTTAAAGATGAAGGCTAATCCTCCACCCTTGGTTTGATTGGTGACCCTGTCACACCTAATGATAGAATAATTATCGGGAATAGCTAAGGAGAGGGCAGGACCTGCTGCCGCATGTAACCAGGTTTCAGTAACGGCTAGGAAGTCTAAGTTCTCGGTTATGATGAAGTCAGCGATATCTATGGCATGGGCAGGGAGGGAACGGGCATTAATAAGTGCACCTTTGAGCTTGATGTCTGTGGGAGTGCTGTGAGCTAAAGGCAGTGGGGCATTTTTGTTGGAGGTTTGGGCACTGGCTCTCGTGTTATTAGGCGCATTAGTCTCAAGTTTCTAGCTTGTGTGGCACAGGGTTGACTATCGTGATTAGGTGTACTCAGTTTGTCGGCTGGGTGGTAATATGCGGCGAGAGGCCGTGGGTGGGTGAGGTCTGTGGGAGGCAGAGCGTAGGTGGGGCATGGATTGGTTTTATGGCTGACTTTGCTTGAGGCAGATGCAGTGTCACGGCTGGATGTAGGGGTTTTGCTGTCTACCAGAGTCCACATGGCGGAGGTACAATCCTAGTGTCGAGTTTCTGCAGTGAGTGGGGCAAGGTTGATTTGGAGTAGGTTTCGTTGCAAAATGTTGTAGCCAGAAGGCTGGGGCATTCAAGTGAGGATTGGAGATACTCATGAGGGTAGGGATATTGCTAAAGTGCCCAAGTGTTGTGCAGGTGGTTGGTGTGAATGAGTGCTGGTGGTGGATGGTGGTGATGTTCGATGTGTAGGTGTCGTGAAGAAGAAGATCCAGATCAGGGCCCCAAGGGCAAGCAGGAAGTGTGTTATAGACTGTAGTGCGGGTGGCAGAGTGTGCCCACGTGTGCGTCTGACAGGTCTAGGGAAAGTAACTGGAGAACAGTACATTTTCAATGTTAGAAGGATATGTTAGGGTCAGTGAGTAACTAAATAGGACTTCCCCTGCAGCAGAATGTTAGGAAATCTGTATTTAAAAGATTGTCAAGCATGGTGCAACAAACCACCCCGCGGGGTTAGTGTGTTGAGCGCTGTGTGGGCAAATTGGGTAGCAGAATGTAAGCAGTGAAGACATATGTATCCTAAGCACAGCAGGTTATCACATTATTTCAGCATAATGCCTATTGGTTAGCTGGGGAGGCCATAATATGTGCATGCAGCAGATACCATCAGCGAGTAACGGAATACAATGGTAAAACAAAGATACAACGATGGGAAGTCCTTAGCCCAGGATTGAGATTACGTCAGCTACGGCACAGCCACCAAAATGAGTGGTACAAGGCTTTACAATAACAAGGGCACAAAACACAAGTGCTGACGATTATAGTACATGTGTTAACAAAGAACAAGCAAAGTTACATGTTGTTGAGCCGTAGTGAGGGCAATGAGATTAAGCTAGAGTTGATTGAACACTGGGGGAGAGTGACTCAAAAATGTTATAGCAGGTGGCAACATTTAGCAAGAATGAGCAATGGACAAGACTCAATGAATGCAAGCACGGTTGTAAGGCGCAGGAGGGGGAGTAACGAGTGTCAGTAGTTGAAGTACCTTGAAAGTGCTTCTTGGGAGGCGCGCAAAATAGTCCTCAGCAGATGGGCAGGGTTTCTGGCTGTCGGCTGGGCAGGCATGGACAGGCTAAGGACAAGAAGTAAGACTTCTCTCGTGGGCCTTCCTAAATGTGGTCCAGCTTTGCCTGCCAGCTGCTGATTGGAGTAGAAGTATAATCTGCTGGCCAATCCGGTTAGAGGAAGACAGTGAATAATAGGAAGTCAGGCAGTCAGGCAGCTTTAGTTGTAGTTAAAATGCCGGGCAGCCATTTCAAAGTATGATACAACTCGTGTGGGGCAATGGCGGTGCGGGGCACCGGGGACTTAGTAGCCACGGGCGCGCACATTGGAGGGCAGTAAATGATTTACCTCGCTGATGCAAGTGGGCTCCTCATGCAGTGCACGTAACGATGCACAAAGTAGAGCATAGCAGAACGGAGTTATGCAGCTAACACTTGTATCTCTGTCGTATGGGTGGAGCTTGATGAAGCTTGGAAACACTGAAGACATTGTAGATGTAATTAAGAAGCTCAAAAACTCTAGGGCCTCTGGGCCAGATGGAATTACAAACTTTGAGCTACAAATGCATCCTTCAGAATGGGAAGCTCTACTCAGCATAATCTTTCAAAGATGTGCAGACACGAAGACACTTCCACCGTCTTGGACGTTGGCGATTGTGATCCCGATTATAAAAAAGGGAATAAGAGCAACACCTATAACTTTCGTCCCATTGCATTGCTCCATGCCATTGGGAAAGTGTTTGGAACCTTACTGATGAAAAAATTCCAAACATGGTCAGCATCGGCAAAGTGCAGTAATCATCTCCAAGCTGGATTTTAAAAAAACACTGGGACTGCTGGCAACATTCTCTTGCTCAGCATCTTGAAAAGCAAGGCTCTACAATATGGTAATTGTCTTTGTGTGGTATTCATCAACTTCACACAGGCTTTTGATCAAGTGGAAAGACACCGCCTCTGGCAGAAACTTCTAGATTGGAACTGTCCAAAGGAAATCTTAGCACCCATACAAGCACTTCACTCAAAAACAACAATGAGAGTTCATCTGAATTGACAAGGGGATTTATCAGCCAAGATCCCAACCTCACGCGGGGTCAAGCAAGGATGCCCGTTAGCAGCATCTCTCTTCCTAGCCTACATAGTAGATTTCCAGAACACAGAAGCGAGCATTTCCACCAAAAATCGGAGGTGAAACGATCTTGCGCCTCCTGTACGCCGAAGATCTCACACTATATGATCAAACGCCTATCGGCTTACAGCGGCAACTGAATGCTCTTCTTTCGTATGCGCAAAACAATCACCTCGAGATTAATAAAGAAAAAACAAAGGTAATGCTCCTCCAGAAATCTACCAGGAAAAAGAAAAACAACATAAACAAATGGCAGAAACCGAAATAGAGACAGTTCAGAGCTTTAAATATCTAGGAGTCACACTGGAAAGCTCTAAACGCGAAACGGCAATGCAAGTGACTCTACAAGGCAAAATCAAAAAGCTGGCAGCACAGGCAAAAGTGATAAACAAAAAAATCGGATGATAATCATTAATTCCCACAATCAACTTTTACAAAATGAAGGTCGTCCCTTCCGTGACGTACGGGGCAGAGGCTATGCCTGCAATTCCGAGTGACTTCTGGCCTAAATTAGAAGCTGCATTTTGGAGATCTGTTTTAGGCCTCCCCAACTCTACATCGGGAGCAGCTATTAGATGGGAACTGAGTCTTCTGTCACTTTAATGCACGGTAAGCTGCAACTCCTTAATGTTATATAGGAAATGCAGAAGGACAGATTGTAACCCCATCTATAAAATGATCAACAAAGAAATGCAAGAAAACAGATGTGAGTTATTAACAAACTGGAAAAAGGAACATGAACTGTTACTAGACGCAATTGTCAGCCATGAAGAAGAGCTCATCCAGAACACTCTAAGGGTGTTACGAAAAATCTAAGAATTAGACTGGATAAAGACCACTGAAATGGTGGCAAGGAACAAACTGACCCTACACCTACCGCATAACACAATAAAACTAAATGATACACAAAACCTCATATGGAAATTTCCTAACAGGGCGGCACCTGACCTTATCCTAAGAGCCAGGTTACACCTTCTAGAAACAAACGAAATTCTTTACATCAGAGGTCTTTCACTGGCAGCCAATTTCCGATACTGCCTAGACACAACGTCCCAGCAAAAAGAAACTATACGGCATTTGTTACTTTCATGTACAGGAACTCTTTCAATCAGACTACAATACTTAAACAAGTTGTTTGAAAAAGACACAACCAAATGAGGAAACCTAGTGGCCTAGCAAAAATTCTCGAGTACATTGTCAACAACCTGCTACACCGGAAATTGCTCTGAGAGACTTAGACTTTGACACAGTTACGAATAAGTAACAAATGTTGAAAATGAACATATCTCAACTGCAACTCAAGTCACATATTTCACTGAGCTTTTTGTAAAAATCTCTAGTTGGTTAAACAAATTAAAAAAAATAATAAGAAAAATACTTATTATGTTGTAAATTGTTTTAAATAATTTTTCTTTTCTTTTGCCTTTTGTGTTAAAAGAAATGTGTGAAAAGTCAAAAAAATGGGCTAATGCACACAAAAAAAGATAAAATATCAGATTTGACAGGAAGCAATGAGCTTCTTACAAAGGGGTAAATATGAGTGACATTCTGACCAGTTCGTGGAGGGGAGTATATGGAACAGTCTCCGGGGAAAATACATGGGTGGACATACATAGATTTAGGACAATCAACATTAGACATTTTTTTTTATCAACTGTGTTTATTTTCAGCAGAGCAAATTACAAGTGATCATGTAAGTGATCATGTAACAAAAAGAATATCAAATAATGATGTCGCCAGCGTCCTTTTCGCCAAATACCCCCATCAGGGATGCAATCTGCTGCTGAGATTTAACTAATACAACAATACAACTCCCTCGCCCCCCTCCAAAACCTCCCCCCCACCGCTTCAATAACACTTTAACATTTGTGTGGAATATAGCATCTACAATCAACCACAAACCACCTAGAAGAACCCCCTCCAACCCCAAACCTTTTTGCTACTCAGGCGTCCCCGGTTACAGGATAGAGACATTGCGAAGCAACCTGGGTTTAAAGTACATTTGATCCCTGTCATCCATGAATTCATGTAGCGGTGCCCAGGTATTGATGTATTTCAAGTAGGAGCCTTCAGCAATTGCGGTCACTTTCTCCATGGCCATCACCCCCCAGAGTCTAACCCACCATGCGGCCACCACAGGCCCTTGTTTATTCTTCCACGCCTGCGCGATGGTGATTCTTGCTGCGCTCAGCATGTGAGTGATGAGGCCAGCCCTGCATCCAGAGTTAGCGTAGCTCCCCTCCACTGCATCGCCCAACAGGACGACCACCGGGTCAAATGGCAATTGGGTCCCGGTTATCTCCTTTATATGACTTAGAACCTCCTTCCAATAGATCTCCACCACCGGGCACCGCCACCACATATGGATTAAGACCCTGGGTTGCCCACAGCCCCTCCAACAGAGGATGGAATAGTCCGCATTGATGGAGTATATTCGTTGTGGAGTCATGTACCAACAAAGGCAAAGCTTGTACGCCCCCTCTTTAATTGATGTACATTTGGAACCCTTGGCAGTGCAATGCCATATGCAGCCCCATGACTCCCCCGAGATAGGTCCCCCCACGTCTTCAGCCCATTTTTGCATGTATGGAAGGATCTCCTCCGGGTCCGCTCCCCCCATCAGCCTATATAGTCTTGACACCCCTTTCTTGTCCTTTCCCTCTTGTATCGTAAACTCCAGCCCTGTGGGAGCCCTTACAGCTCTCTCTCCTACCTTCCCATTGGTGATCCAGTGTCGGAGTTGGATGTAATGGAAACGTTCCGTCTCTGGTATCTGAAATTTAGCTTTACAACTTTCAAAAGTTAACGGCTCACCCTCCGAATACAGGTCCCCTAGTACCAGAGCCCGTTCCTTCCCTCCCCACTGCTTCCAGAAACCTTTCTGCAAACCTGGCGTAAAATCTGGATTATGAGCTACCGGGGTGAGCGGGCCTCCTCCCACCCCCACCTTATTCCCCCGTAGTGCTTTATCCCAATACCACAAGGTGGCCCTGGAAGACTCCAATAATGTGCCTCCTTTCTCTCAATGTCGACTTGCAAGGAAGCCCAAGTGTTCCAGAGGCATCCTTGAGGCTGCTTTCTCCAAGATCACCCACCTATTTTGACTGTCCTTAGGTGGCCATTGTAGCATGGGGGCCACCTGTGCTGCCCATAAATACCTGCGGAATTCTGGAACCCTCAGACCCCCCAGGACTTGCGGTCTAAATAGGACTTTCTTCGGAACCCTCGGTTTCTTCCCCTTCCAGATGAAGGACATCACATCTGCCTGCAGCTTTTTAATTGCTGGATTTGGTATACATATCGGCAGGGCACCGGTCACGTACAAAAACCTGGGAAGCAGGTTCATCTTGACCGCAGCTATACGTGCCAGCCACGACAGTTCCTGCAAATCCCATCGTTTAAGGTTTTGTGACAAGGAGTTCAAAAGGCCCGGGATATTAGCCCCATATAACCTATTGTAAGTGGGGGTTAAATGGACACCTAAATATTTTATAGCTTTCTGTTCCCATTTCAAGGGATAACAGATCTCCCACTCTGACACCTGTTCGGCAGCCTCTGTAATATTAAGTGCCTTAGATTTAGAGTAGTTAATGTGAAACCCCGAAACTTCAGCAAATTTATCCAGCAACTCTATAGAACTTGGGAGGGAATTTGTCGTGTCCTTCATGAACAGGAGGATGTTGTCTGCGTAGAGGGTCACCTTCTGGGGACCATCCGTCCCAACCTCCACCCCTAGGATACCCTGGCCAGCTCGGATTCGTTGTGCCAGCGGCTCCATGGCCATGGCAAAGATCAGCGGGGACAATGGGCAGCCCTGCCTCATGCCTCTACGGATAGGAATGCTGTCTGTGAGCCGTCCGTTGATCATCAGCCGTGTCGACGGGTTCACAAAATTGGCCATCACCATGCGTATAAATGCCGGTCCGCACCCAAACCTCTCAAGGACAAGTTGCAGATATCCCCAGTGCAAGCTGTCAAAAGCCTTAGAGGCATCTAATGCCAACACCGAGAATCTCTGCCCGGCCCTCCGCCCCCACTCTATCATATCCACGGTCCTGCGTATATTGTCATATGTATGCCGCCCTTTCATAAAGCCCGCCTGGTCCAGGTGTATTATTTTGGGGAGGATTCTTGCTAACCTACGGGCCAATACAGTGGAATAGATTTTTGCATCCCCGTTCAATAGTGAGATGGAGCGATAACTGGAGCAATGCAAGGGGTCCCTATCCGGTTTTAGCAGGAGGACCTTGGTAGCCGGGCCCATATCTCCTGAGATTCGCCCAGAGTCCCTGATAGAATTGAACAAATTCGTTAGAGGGCCTACCAAGATTGGTCTGAAGGTTTTATAGTACGCGTTACTTAACCCGTCCGGGCCTGGGGATTTATGACCCTTTAATGCCCCTATTGCCTCCCCCACTTCTTCCACTGATATGGGGTCTTCCAGCATTAGTCTGTCTGCCTCACTAGGTTGTGGCAGAGTTATTCGGTCCAAGAAGGCCACCTGTGCTTCCTTTTCTAGGTTCTCCCCCTTTAGGATGTTGGTGTAATAGGAAAGCATAACCCCTTCCAATTCCTTCTCCCCCTCACCAAGTTCCCATCCCAGTGTCCGAGCTGTACAATATGATTCCGGGCTTTCTGCCGCCTCAATTTAGCCGCTAAAAAGCGGTTGGCTTTGTCCCCATGCATATAGTAAGATTGCCTACTCCGTAAAAGGAGTTGTGCAGATTCGTCAGCAAGTAACGTTTATAGGGCGGCTCTGGCCTTTTTCAAATCCCTCCAGGTTCTTTGTGAGCCTTTGTTCTTATACTCCACCTCTGCTTCCCCAATCCTGGCCTCCAACTCCCGCCTCGCACCCTCTTTTCTCTTAACATACCCCACTGTATGCGCTATAAACTCGCCCCGTACCACAGCTTTACTTGCATCCCAAATTGTGGCCCAGTCTACCTCCCGTGTGACATTGTTTTGAAAATAGTCCCTCAGGACTCTTTCTATGTCTGTTCTTAGGGCTAGATCTTTTAAGATCACCTCATTTAGGCGCCAAGGCCTACGAGTTGGCGGCTGCGGGGTAAGAGGCTCCATCCTTAGGGAAACCGGGGCATGATCTGAGAGGCAACGCACCCCAATCTCCAGGCCCGTGACCTGTGGAACCAGAGAATCCAAAATCAAGACCATATCGATTCTAGAATGCCCTCTGTGTACTGCCGAGTAATGGGTGTACGTTCTCTCCAGGGGGTGAAAGAATCGCCACGTTTCTATTAAGGGGAAGTCCCTAAGGAATTTGGCTAAGGTCTGCCTGAACACCGAATCACTGGAGGTGGCAGGAAGTGTTTTGTCCAGTGTCGTGTCCATTAACCTGTTAAAATCCTCCCCAATCATGATCTGTCCCACTCCCGCCTTTGCAATTTTGGGTAACAACTCTAATAGAAAGCGATCTTGCCTCTCATTGGGGGCATAAACCACCACCAGCGTGACCTGTTGGCCCATCAATAATCCCCCTAGGATAACAATTCAAGGGGCTGTAAGGCTCCAAATCTCTAGTGTTGACACTGAGGAAGTTGTGAATTCAGCCGTACCAGATAATGATTGGTCCTGGTTAGCCGGCACCTTAAATGGCTGGTCTCTTAGTGGCGGCAAAGATAGTGTCAGGCCTCAGGATTGTTGAATCTTTCAATCCATCTCCTTTTATACAAGTAGTGGTGATCAGTCTCTATGTGGGAAGGAACGCTTTTGCACCTAAATTATACATCATAAACCTATATTGGAACCATTCGGCTGTTGGCTCAGAGTCCTTTATTGATCAGGTTACCTCAACAATTGACGACCTAACAGAGAAGGAGAACATGATCGAGCTTATCGTCTGCGGTGACCTTAACATTGATTGTATCACGCATCTAAATCTACCTGGCGCCAAAAAATCATTCAATACCCACCAAGAGAAGATAGTAAATCAATGGTGCACGGAATTGGACCTACGTGGGTTAACGATGTTAAACGGCCAAACAGTTGGTGATATACCTGCTCGACCTACTTGGCGTAGAGGTGACCAAAGTTCGACGCTTGATTATATGTTTGTCTCCGGAAATCTACACATGAGGGCAACTCGTCTGGAGATCACCAATATGATCCATAGTGACCATGATATGGTGACTCTAGGTCTTCATAATCTTATGGAGTGCGAGACCAGAACGTGGCCGCATGCAGTGAGAACTGGAGCATCCAGAATACCGCTACATCTTGAAACTGAAGAGGTGACTCATATCACCAAGGGATTTCAAAAAAATTCTGAGTCACCGGAATACTCCCATCTGCTATCTCAATTCGAAGAACGGAAAAATAAACTAAAACATGCAGTCTTCTCACCCAAACATAGATTTGACTTGGAAATTCTTCAACATAAAAGAGCCTTATGTCGTGACTTAAGAAATGCCCACGGACAAAATCACCCAAATATTAACAACGAAAAAAGAGCAATGAGACAAGCATACAAGAACTGCCTCAAATCTCATAAAGCGATTATGGTACAAAACGATGCAGAGCTGATGCTCTCCAAAATGACGAGTAACAATGGAAGAGACAATTGGAGACTAATAAACACCACTTTAGCTCCACAGCACGCCCTCCAAGCCAATTTGGTCTCAGAAGTTGAGTGGACGTCCTTCTATACTGAGCTTTTCTGCAAAGATGCGACAACTTCAGAATGGGTCGGTCCCTCTCTTACTCATTGGGATATCGTATTCCCTAGAGACGACATCCTTCAAGTCATTAAAAAGCTGCACGATTCCAGAGCTCCGGGCCCGGATGGTCTGACCAATTTCTCTATCAAACAACATCCAGATGCATGGTCAGACTTCTGTACAATACTATTTCAAAGGATTGTGCAAGGTTGTAGTACACCTAAATCGTGGAAATCTGCGGTGATTGTTCCAATTTTTAAGAAGGGTGACAGATGTAATCCCAAAAACTACAGACCAATTGCGCTGCTGGACGTGTTGGGAAAAATCTATGCCACCCTCCTGCAACAAAAACTACTAAAGTGGTCCACTAACTCCAACCGGGTGGATCCGAGACAACTGGGTTTGTGAAGGGGGTCGGTTGTGGAGTGAACCTGCTGCTGATAAACCTGCTGAAGATGGAAGCTCATCGCTCGACATCCAAAGTATATTTGGCTTTAATTGATTTATCCCACACGTTCGACAATATCAACAGAGATTTGCTTTGGGGAAAACTGGGTGCCTGGAACTGTCCTCCTAGCCTATTGGCGGCTATACGTGAGCTGCACACTAATACCACAATCAAAATCAGATTAGATCTCAAAGGCTCACTATTGGCTCCTATCAATACACACAGAGGAGTGAAACAAGGGTGTCCTCTTGCAGCCTCCATTTTTAATCTGTTCATATCGGATATTAAGGAGATCTTTACCGATATAGCAACCTTTCCACCAAAAATCAATGGTACACATATTGACTATCTTGTGTACGCTGACGACCTTATTCTTATGGACTCTACACCGATAGGGTTGCAGCGTAAACTCACCACTCTTGAAAAATATCTAGTGGCCAATGGTTTGTTAATAAATAAACAAAAATGTGAGATCTTGGTCCTTGAAAAACTAGCGGGCAATAATGAGAAGGTGAAAAAATTTAACTGGTTTCTTGATAAAGAACCAATTAGGATTGGGAAGAACACTTCGTACCTAGGCATGAAAATTAACGCCAACCGAAATGATGCTCCTTGGGTTGAAGCGACCAAAAACAAATGCCGCCATTTGGGGTGTCAGGCCTCCCTGATTAACAGAAAATTTGGGAAGTTCTCTTTGAAACCTACTGTAACCTTTTTTCAACAAAAAGTGGTGCCTGCACTTATATATGGTGGTGAAAATGCCTTTGGCTGTGATTACGAGTTGTGGAACACATTAGAAAACATCTTTTGGTCCAAAGTGTTATGTTTACCAAAGGGTACGCCCACAATTTGTATAAGATTCGAACTTTCCTATATCTCGATACAAGCTTGTGTTGCTTGGAACCTACTAAGTTTGTTTAGGAAAATGAGGCAAAAAGATCCGTTGCCACAAATCTGCATAATACAGCCACTGGGAAACGATACATCTGAAACAATGCTATCCCAATGGAACAGATTATGTCTCGAAGTCCTAGTAATGTACGACATTTCTATACAGAGCCTGATGGACAATCCAGACCAGGCCAAAAAGAAGATGTGGAGAGTGGACTGGATCAGAACATGTACTGCAAGATCGGAATCGAAAACAATGAAGGATGTCCCAGTGGAAACTAGAGTATATGGGCAGCTGCAAAATTACCTTACTTGTTTTCCCGACCAACATAGCAGGGCTTTGTATATGCACTTTAGGCTAAACATTCTGGCAACCAAGGAATGTTTAAGTTTTTGGGCACAACATGCCGACCTGGATTCAAAGTGCCGCTTCTGCCAGTCTGAAATCGAGACTTTAAAACACTTGACGATGTCATGTTCTGGGTTTGTTCAGCAAAGATCTATCATTTTTGGTTCAATAACCGCTAAATACCAAACCTTGACAAAGGACGATTGGTGGAGAGCCTTATTCGACGGCTCTAATCGACCTGTCTTATACGCTCTAGTGGCATTTATTCGTGTGATAAAGGACGCGCTGAATGATGTGCCTATAAAATCAAAGCCTAATGAAAGTTAAACTCCAAAGTGATGTAATTTATGCATGTGTGATTTCGAACCTGTGTACCTAAACGAAATTGAACTGATCGGAGGGCGAAGACTTGGAATGTATGGATTGTGGAATATGTTTTATATGTGTTGTATTTGTCTTCTTTTTAAAGGTTTGTATAAACCAATAAAAATATTTTTTTAAAAAAATCCCCCTAGCATCAGATAACAACCCTCTGAATCCCTCTTTACAAACTGTTTCTCAAATTGGATCCCTTTAGCCAAGAGGATGCCCACACCCCTTCTTTTTGTACCAGTAGAGGCAAAAAATTGTAGCGTGAAGGCCCTACTCCGCAACCTGTGTTCATCCTCCGGGAGCAAATGCATCTCCTGTAGCCAAACCACCGCGGCTTGCATGTCCCTGAGTCTAGTCAAAATCGATTTCCTTTTAACAGGGAATTGACCTCCCGGACATTTAATGTGACAAAGGTCAGTTCAGCCATTCATATACCATAATAGCACGCCCAATGCAATGTTCTCCAACTGGGTCATTCTCCTAGGCATCGCAATCCTCTCATGTAGAAATTCCACCACAAAAAGGCACACCCCGGGAAACGTAGGGTCTGGTCTCCACCCCTGTCCCGCCCCCCCCTTTTTCACAAGCCAATGCAACCATTGCTCCCATCTCCAATACCCTCAAGGCGTGTAGAATCAGAACCAAAACACGGCTCTTCCAGTGCTCAATATAAAATGCTCCAGCCAGCTTGCGGGGCAGCATCGCCCTCCCCATTCAGACCGAGTCCCTGGCCCTAGGATCCTTCCTGTGACCTCTTTGGCGAGAGTGCACTGATTTCCATTGTTCCTTTGCTGAAGGATCTTCTCTGCCCTTGCTCCTTTGCGGGGAGCTTGCTTGGACCTTGCCCTCGCTGTCTTCCGTCTCTCCCATAAGCTCGTCCATCTCCTTCTTTGTGATCGTAAATCTTTGTCCCTTCCACTCGAAGCGCAGACCAGTTGGAAACGCCCAATGATGGCGAACCTTCCTTGTCCGTAGCCAATCCGTGATGACCCGCAGCCGTTTTCGCTTGTTCAAGGTGGCTTGGGAAAGATCCTGAAACAAAAGAATGGGCGTACAGCGGAAACGTATAGGTTCTTTCTCCCGTGCGGCTCGCATGTTGAGCTTTTCCAGCTGAAACATGTGCACTCGGGTTAAAACATCTGGGATCAAATTTTTCTTTAGCTGGAGCGAAGAGTAGACCCTATGAGTCCGATCCAGGAAAATGTCCCTCTCAGTATCCGGGCCAAGGATGTGACGGAACAGCTCCGTCACATATTGGTGCAGGTCTCCATCGGGAACAGATTTCGGAATCCCCTGGATACGTATATTATTCCGCCGGGATCTATTTTCTACATCCTCCTGTCTGTCCTGGACTCGCTCCATTTGCTGTTCAAGGATCCGGACCCTTTGTGCTAGCTCTTCATGCTCATGGCTGTGTTCAGCTACTGTTGTCTCCATCTCGTCAACCCTCCTTTCAACCGCCACTATTCCCTTATTAAGATCAGCAATTGACTTGGCTAGGTCAGTGGCGCTATCCTTAATACCCTTCTTCAATTCCTGTAACATCGCTAATAAGTCTGATTTGCGAATCAGTGGATCATCACAATCCTCCAAGGTCCCGATGGGGGAGAGTGGATCTGAGCCTGCGCCTGTAGTTGATTGTGTTTCTGAGCCTCTGCAGACTGCATCATGGATTTAATATGTCCGGATCCCGAACCTTTGGGCTTTCCCGCTTGCCTAGACATTCTGCCACCGATGAAGAACAGAGACGCCCAGGGTCCGCGCTGTCCTTATTTATAAGAGAAGTGCTTTGCCACTACCATGCTGGTTCCCACGTCGTGATGCCTATTATCGCAGCTATATGGGATCCAAAAGTTGCACTCCTCCACTCCACTTCTCCACCCCGGCGTAGCTGAACACTATTCCCCAGAATTGAGTCCTCCTCACCTTGTGGGTCTCCAGTTGTGTCCACCTCATAGGCCACTGGGCGTCATGATAGGGGGGGGCAAAGGGGGCCCAACCTGCGCAAGGCATCCCATTCAGGATATTCGGGGTAACCCAACACTCCCTCCCCAGGCTGTCTCCACCCCGATCCCCCTGCCCCAGCAGGGCTGGTCCAAGAGGAGGGCCTATGTGTGCCTCGGGGCTCCCCTCACTACAGCTCCGCCACAGGACAGACAGTACAGGTGCCACCGCTTCCCTGCCCTGCAGTGTACAGTCCAGGGCTCTTTCCGTTGCAGTACACCTCCTCACCCTTGCCTCCTTCGCCGCTCGGCTCCTCCGACTGCCAAGGCTCTGGTGTAGGGCAGACCACAGTGCGCCACACGCCTCGCTTCTCCGTATGTGGTCCGGGCCGCGCCGCCCGCCTCCTCAGGGCACTTCAATCAGCGGGCCTCCACGCCGCCCCTCCTCCTCGCACATAGATCCCCAGCCTGGCCGGGGGGAGAATAAATGGTCCGGCACCTCAGATCTGTGCTGAATCTCCAGCCGGGTCATCCCCCATTGCGTGCGCAGATCCGGCAGGCAGCTCGCCTCCTCCTACGGCAGATGATCACCCGGAGTGCCGTGCCCCCACCGCCTCCGCTGGCAGACACACAACGGGGACGTGTCGCTGACCACCTCAGGGCACTCCGCCAGATGGACTCCCGCCCCTCCTCACTCCTCCGTCGCAGCAGTCCCAGCCAAGCCAGCAGTTGGGGAAGGGCAGAGACACCCTGGCCGAGACCTGTCTCCGGGCCACCATGCTCTCCCGCGGGGCTCCTCGTCTCCTGCCTGCTGGAGCACCGCAGTCTAAGCCCGAAACAGCTCTCCACTACTTCGGGGGCGGGGCGACAAGCCCCAGGCTTCACCACACATTGCGCCCGCCATCTTGAGCTCCACCAGGCCCTTAAGTCGTCGGCTAATTTCTCCCTGACAGGAGATTCCCCGAGGTCGCCCGCTGCACCGGGTGCTCCTGACGCTGACGGACGGGAACCTGCAGAGCCGCATTCCTGGGTATTGAGTGTATTTTGGGGGGTTTGAGGGCATTAGGACGGGGAAGGAGTCCCAGAGCTCACCAAGGAGACACCCTTCGGTGTCCTCGGCTAGCCCCACCCCCAACATTAGACATTTTTAAGTGCAGTTAAGTGGCACGGCCAGCTATGTTAGGGATGTGACCATGATGGATGAAGTGCTAGAGTGGAGGCAGAGAAAGTGAGGGACAAAAGCAGGTTAGTGGTGTGGAAAAACTGTTAGCTTGAAGGCAGAAGGCAGATGAGAGGTAGGTTAATATAAACGCCACCTCTAAACTATTCTTTGCAGACAGTAATGGATTCCAATGGTCATTAGCTTCTTCTCAGCCAGTCATCCACCCCTTGCCTTTCTGTTCACTCACATACCCTCCCTCCCTCTTTGGTTGCACCTTTTCTTCATTGTCTACCCTTGCCTATTTCTTAGATCCCCCATCATGCATCTTGATTTAGCTCCATTCCTCCTTCTACTCATTCTTCTTTTCCCCTCTCTCATAGGCTTCATCCTCAACTTGGTGTAACTTCTGCATCAGGCTCTGGAGACACTCCTGTGCTCAGAGGATCTACCTTCTCATCTATCCACCTTATCTACCACACAGCACTTGCTCGTCTCCCTCACATCCTATCACTCACTTGGCCTCTGCAATGCACAATCTCTCTGCAACAAGTCTTCCTACATCTCTGACCACTTCAAATCCTATCACCCTAAATGTTCACTTTTTGCTATCACAGACGCCTGGCTCTCCCCTCATGACTCTGCTACACTACCAGCTCTCCACACTAACTCTGCTACCTTTTCCCACTCGCTGAGACCTGCTTAGAAGGGTGGCAGTGTGGGGTTCCTTATCAGTAAAGCCCTCAACACGGCCACTCTATTCTCTCTTACATCAGCTCTTCCCCTTTTGAATATGCCACTATTCAACTCTCCCTCATACTCCTCTCACTGGTTTGGCTCTCTATCAACGCCCTGGTCCTCTCAACTCCCTCTTCCCCCTGATCTGATCCTTTTTCTTGAGTCACTTACTACTGGCATTCTAATTGTCATGCTGGGGGATTTTAACCTTCCCAAGCCCTCTGCAGCCAGCTATCTTGAACTTAAATCTCTCCCATCTGACACTCCCTCTACTCCCTCCATGACTAGCCCACCCAATCTGGTGGGAATTCTCTTGACCTTGTCTTGCTCCCTAATTCACTCTTCTCTGACATCTCTAGTAACTCCTCTCACCCTGTTCACTCCATTGTTCACTTTAACATCCCTGCCTCTCCACATTCTGCTCATCATCTCCCCTTCTCAATGACTCAGAGGAAATTCAGGCACGAATCCCTTGCCCATTACCTTGATGATGTAATGACCTCTCTCCTGTCTCTTTCCTCTATTCATGCCACTTCCATTGACCATGCTTTCTCTTACTTTAACTATGCACTTATGACTCCATTTGACCAACACTAACTAGCTTGTACATTCACAACTTCCCATCTCTGTCCCCAGCCTTGGATCACCCCTGAAATTGAGACCCTCAAAGCAAATATGCACCGTAACCTACGATGCAGGCACAATTTGCAGACACCTTCCCTTCTCCTAGCCTACAGAAAGTTCATGCTGCCCTAAACTCAGCACTGGACTTTGCCAAATCCTCCTACTTCACAAACCTATGCTCCCTTTTTGCAATCATCCCCACAAACTCTCATATACCCCCTGTTTGCTCACACCTCCCAAGCAAATATCCATTGCCATCTCCCTTTCTGCTAATGACTTTGCCCACTACATTTCCTCTAAATTCCTCTAAATTGTCTATAATTTGTGACACTCTCATGGCCCCCTCTGTCTCCCTTCCCAACCCGCCTTTGGTCCACCACCTCTCCCACTTACTTCTTCTATGCTTGACTACTTCTCCCCTACCTCTCCTATTTAATTAGGAGCCAACCTTTGCAGTGCACTGCCAATGAATCTTGGGCTCCTATCATTCCTTTTCCTTCTCCTAGACTTAGGGCCTCATTATGGGTTTGCTGGTATCCCGGTGCTAATACCACTGTGATACCGGCAAATGGTAAAGGTTTGACCAGCACTTGTTAGCCAGTAATACTGGTGGAGTACAAGCGCCGGTATTCACTGTAAGTCCTCATTTCCATGGAGCCCTATAGGACTCCATGGGGTAAATTTGCAGCAATTACCGGCAACGGTATTACCGTGCCGGCTATATAGGCATTTCTTTGGTGGTAGGGGTCAGATTTACCTCCAGCTCTTCAACGCCATTACCAGCACTTTTAACATGTACCGGCCAACTCCAAATGAGGGCCTTAGTCTCAATCACTTGCCCTTTACCTCTCTGAGATCTTTAATCTCTCTCTCCCCTCTGGACTCTTCCCTGCCTCCTTCAAATCTGCAACTGTCTTTCCCCTATTGAAGAAATCCTCTGCTGACCAAACATCCCAGCAAACTCTTGACCAATGTCTCCTCTTCCATTATTCAAAAGTACTTTAGCTGGTTCTCTTCAACCGGATCACTAAGTACCTTGAATATAATGACCTTGGTGATCCACTTCAGTCTGACTTTGAGAGTGAACATGCCACCAAGACTGCACTCATGCATGTCTCCACATTTCTCTCTAATGCTCAGCACTCCAAACTCACGTCTAAACCCATACTTCTGGACCTTTCTGGATGTCGCCCACTCCTCTCTCCTCAATCTCAGGACCATGTGTTTCACAAATCTGCTCTTGTCTGGATTGATTCCTACTTGAAAAGCGATCCTTTAAAATCTCTTGGTATTCACAAACCTCTGACCCCACCCCTCTCCCTTTCAGTGTCCTCCATGGATCAGTCCTTGCATCTCTGCTTTTCACCCTCTATACCTCTGCCCGAAGAAGACTTATCTCATCTTTTGGCTTTCACTATCACCTTTTTGCTGATGACACTCAAATATTTTTCTCATTTCCACCCTTCATCCCAGCCAACTCGTTCACTGTAATTTATCACTGGATGGCTCTTCGCTGTCTCATGCTGAACTCTTCAAAAACTGAAGTCATCTTTCTACCAGCTTCATTTGGCATCCCTCCCCTCTCTCATTAATGTCTGAAATCTTGCTCCCTCAACAAAGGCTCACAATCTAAGGGTCCTCTTTGATAGCTATCTTCGATTACAACAGTTCATCACTACTACTGCCGCCCGTACTAACCGCCTCAACACTCAGAAAATGTGTTCTTTTCTTCTAACCACTCTACAAAATCTCTAATCTCACTGTTGTGCTCAGCAAACCTGTTGACTGCTGAAACGTATTCCTTGGCCATGCAATCTACAACTTCCTCCCTCTAGACTCCTTAACTTTGCTATCCTCACTCTCTACAATCTACCCAGATCCTCCCCCTGTTCTACATACCGACAACATGCTGGTTGGCTTCTTTACACATCCGCTCTCTAAGTTATTTCTCATCTCTTTCTCTCCAACCACCTCTGCACTCAATCCCAAAGTCATATATCTTCCCTGAGACTCCTCGCACTTTCGCTCTTTCTCCGTACTCGCCCCGCTCCACTGGAATACACTGCCCATAACAATCACAGCCAGCCCAACTGTGGATCTCTTCAAAGCGCTGCTTAAACTTCACAGTGATGCTTAAAAATGTAATTTTGTACATTTAATTAAAACTCAGCTGTAGTTTGGAGCACTTGCCTCTTAGGTTAATGTTACCTTTTGTAAGTCACCTGTTTTCTTATATACATTTTGCTTCTGTTTGTTAGGTTTTTTCCCTGGTATATGCTCTACTTTTTTTTGATACTTTCAGAAACTGGCTCACTACTTGTTCTCCTCTTTATGCTTTGGAACAGGCACCCTTTGTGGGAATCCTTCCACCATCTGTAAATGTGTTATTGTAAGTCATTTCTGATCAAAATTGACATCCCTGTTCTTCAAATAAATACAAATACAGATGCGAAACCAAAATTGAACCTTTTGTTTTACGTCTGCATGAAGATCTCATGCATGAGTAAAACTGTGCGCTCTTCCTAGACGAGGAGGATGGCAAAGCGGAGATGGCATCTATCTAAACTTTGCTGCCCTTCTACTCCTAAGAATGGCAAGAAAATGAGCTGCCGTGGAAAAGGGAAGCGTAAAATAAATTGTACACTTTTCTCTATGCACTACTTATTATACAATGACCGCCTAATCGTTTGGCATAAAACCCAAGGCAAATTCTACTGACTGAAAAAAAACAGTGCATGAAATCAATGAATATCATCAGGCCCCATTAGTGACTATTCTATTTTGCAGAAGTATGAGCATGACTTTCCTTTTTTTCTGAGACATACCCAGCTTGTTGAAAAATAAGGAAAACCTATCTGCCAATTTGCAGGTACCTGACATCCTGCAGAGAACCTTAAATAGCAAATTCAAAGTATTCAGTAGATAGTATGGTCAATGAAAAGAAATCCCTTAAAGTCTAATACAATTAGTTCTCTGATCTTGGGTGATGTTAATCATGTTTTATAACACTCCAATCAAAACTATAAAGGTCTTACAGTGCCAAGGTGTGTCTAAAGAGTAGCGCATTGTACCACTACTAAGGGTAATCAAAGTATGTTCTGAGGGGGAATAGAAAAGGACAACGGGGAGAGGATCTATGTAGTGAGAATAGATGTAGGCAGTCAAACAACATACAAAGATTGTAATGATCAACAAACACATCAACTGGAATGATTGCACTACTCCAATACTAATGTTACAAGGAATGTATTTCCATGAATTCTTAAACACAAAACATTCTATAAAGAATGTAACTTTAGATTCAACCTTCACACTTGTTAATATAACTATGCAGTGTGCCCTTAAAGTATCCTAGTCAACACGTGTTTCGGCCCTTTGATCTTTCTATAGTCGGTCTAGATAATATGCAGGAGATTCACCTTTGTTTTGTTTACAGTTCCCTATTTTAGCCCAGTCGGCCTTTCGGGGAATATCACAGGAACAGTGACAGCGATTCTTTTTCAAGATTTTACTAGAGCAACCCCATTGCCAGGGTCTGAATTCGTCCAGGTAGCCCTCTCATTTAGTTGCTGTCTCATTACTAGTGGCATTACCACTCTACTGAGCTGATTCATATCGCCTACAGGAGCCATTGTAACACTGGATAACAGTCGTTAATTATTCGATACATTGTTGTGGTTCTTCTCTAATGTTTGGGTACTCTTTGCCCAGACTCTCTAGATCACCTAGAGTCCATGGGACATGTACGGTGATGAGTTGGAGCTGTTGGTGCACTTCCTAGGCATTTGTGATGTCATCTTTGTTGTCTTTGGTGTTAGTCTTAGCAGTGCATAGTGGTGGTGCGAGTCATGGTTGCTTAGCTTACCAAAACTGACGAATTTCTGAGGTTTTTCGGTTTTACTTGGAACCATAATGTGCTTTTAAGTAAAAATGTTCATACCATTTTATCGGTTTTTATCAGGGCATCTTAACCATAACGTCCCCTTAACAACGTTTTTTCAGTGAATTTCATGATTTTTAACCAGTGCATGCTAATTTCCAGCAAATTACTGAAATCATACTTTCCCCAATATAGCAACATTTATGTCCAATTTACAAAGTTTCCCCTTAAAACGTTTTCCACAGTTTTTGCGTCTGTCAACGTTTGCGAACATCTTACATCATTGCGGACCCTCCAGACAGTGTCACGTGACCGCGCGCTTGCGCACGGCCTGATGATGTGTTCGCGAGCACGTGCACACTTCGTGAGCGGGTCCGTGCTTCGCGGACAGTTCGGAACTGCAGTTTCTACTGATCTAGGAACTTTGAAGCTCAAAATGTACCCTTGCACAGCTCCTACACATATTCTTACTCATTGGGCCTCATTCCGAGTTTGGATGTAACCACGCCGCTATTTGCGGCATGGCTGCCTCCAAACTCGTTCCGATTCCGCCCTGGTGAATGGAGTAATTACCGGTCCATTCTAAGGTTGGATGGACCGGTAATTCCCCATTCACCAGGGCCCTTCCCCATTCACATTTGAGCCCCCATAGGGCTCAATGAGATTGGGGAAGGCGTTCATAATGGTACTGTAAATTACGGTACCATTATTAGCACTAAAGTCCCTTTTTGTGGGTCCCATCCTTAACGCCTGCTAAATAGAGGCGTTAAGGAAGGACCCGCAAAGGGAACTCGTAGTAGGGCGGTAAGGGTTTAACGGCACCGGTGTCGTTACCGGTGACCATTAACCCTTACCGCTCTTCTCGGAATGAGGCCCATTATCTATTAACAATCTAGTACACAGCACATACTTGGAGGAATATTACCAAAATTGCTATTTATCTTAAAAATGGCATCAACTATTCCCATCCCTCCTCCTCAAGAGCCACCACCACCAACTGTACTACAAAAAAGTACAAGAGACAATGAAAAGGACCAAGAAGATGAGGTAGAGGAAGTGCCTACCTCTAGCACCAAGAGAGAATCCTGGGTGTGGCAGTTATTTAACACTACCAAAGTGAAATGCACTCAGTGCAATCTGGTACTCAGTCGCAGACTACCTGGACATTACGCCTACGGGACCACCTCCATGCACTGCCATACCCAATCCAACCACTGCAATTCTTTCAGAAAGACTGTAGCAAGTAGTAGGATGTCTTCCTCCACTTCATCACCCTCAATCAGTACAATAACCACACAGACAACTTCTGTGGGACACAAACTCCCATCAGCTACCATGCAAGCGATAAAAGAGACTGTTGATCCATATCTTTCGAAGACAACAGTACTCGGTGTATTCTGCAACACACCACTCTGCAGGGGGGAGCAATTTCAAAGTGCTTATGAAGCTGAATTCAAAGAACATGAGAAACACTGCCCCCTACATTAGATGTAACACCTCTGCAACATCTTTTCCTGTCCACCTGCCGCTCTACATTTGTGGTTTGTGCCTCTTCTCTCATTTTCCTCCCCACCTTACTTTCCAACCTCTTGTATAAAAAAGAACATTAATAATCAAAAAACAACAAAAGAAATGTTCCTTTATGAACCACCTTTCACAGTTAAAAAATAGCACTCACAAAAAGAATCTTATAGACTCCATCTATTGTACATTTCTCAGTAAAGTAGATAGACTCAATAAGATTCTATCACCATAACTTCAAAAGCCCTTGCGGCACTGATTACTTTTGCCAGCCTATAACGCTAACATCACTATACGTTCAAAATAATCTCCACCTAGTTCAATGGTACCGAACTTTGTATCATTGTAATTGTCAGTAAAACTCTCAACGGTCATCTTCTAATGCCAAATCCTATCATCAATTCATTTAATGCAAGTATTTGCGTTCTTCACAAACAATTATCTTCCATGACCAACGAATAATGTACGCACATGGCACTCCATTACTGAGGAGAAATTAGTGCTTTAAAATTGAAATAAAAGCAATACTTTGACATGCGCACGTTTCTACCACCTATACACTCACATGTTGCTCCTTAAGGACAGATTGTTGTCTGGCGGTCGTCCCGATGACTGTTATTACATATCCGTTGTTAATAATTATTGTCCAAATACTGTTGAAAAAGCTGTCGGCCGGTAGGCTGTATCCATTACATACGCACATCGGGATTATGTAACTATATAAAATGAAGAAGGGAAAAACATATTTCAGTAACCACTTTACAGTTAAATATACACAGTGCATTCTTATTTTGCCTACACATTTCATTGACAATCCACACGTACAATATCTATTCTTTGCCTTAAATTGAACTTTCATCCGTCGGGACCTTTATCATATGGTACACAGTACACTTTTAATCCACACTTCAATAAATATTATATAAAATCTTGCTTAAATTGCGTTTTGCAAATCCATTCTTCCAATGTACTGTAGTATCAATGCCTTGAAAACACAGTTTTCCAAAATAGAAACTTTACTCTTCAACTTTCGGCTTCTAATATAGTCAAACTTGTCATTTCTTTGTGGATTTTTTACACATTTACTGCTTCAAATTCTTAGTGCGCTGTATTCAAGGACACAAAACAATGAGATGCTTCATGTACCGTTCACAGCTAGCCTAAGTCAGTTTCATTTTTACAAACAAATGCCACAAAAATGAACAATATTACTGGCCGTCAGTGCGCTGAAAAACAACGAAATATTTCAAGTAAACCACATAGCACAATGTTTACTGCTATCGACGCACCTGTTCCCAATACATTTACAACCTCAGGCGCGGTCCACACAGGCACGCGTTTCCCTACATGTCAATAATAATCTCTCCACTGCTTTCTGCTATGCGAAGCGTTTCCCCAGCAGAGACTAGCAGCAACAATATCTAAGGTGTGATAAACTATTTTCTCAAAAAAAATCTGCAGATAGTGTGTTCCCATGCCTGTGCATAATGCAAGGGTCTTGACTTTCACCCTTAAACCAACCACAAAAGCCTCAACTTTGTCCGCCATAATTGCTGGAACCTGAACAAATAATAGTAATGAAAATACAAGTACACTGATCACGTAAAACTGTACATACACGAAGAGTGAAGTACAGGCTTATTAGCTTTTGTGTACATCCATTCCTGCAATCATATCTATTTGTGGATTCATGCACACACCCCTCGTTGCCCTCCACAGTAAGATGTAAATTTGCAAGGGCCACGGCCCATGTTCATAATGCACATTGGCAATACAAATTCCTTTGATTGTTATTTCAATGTTGACTAACACTGTGGTACATAAACATTTGGTGTATTGCAATCTGAAGCCACTTATCATTGTACCTACTTTCCTGCAGGTCAAATTACATCCAGTTAGTTCAATTACATCATTACTTCATGTTACAAACGCTTTGTACTTCCACTACATTACCTACAATTGCTATACAGATATTACTATTGTGGTGGTTGTACCCAGTGAACATATTCTGGGGGCCATAGCCTGTGGCCATGGCCCCCAGAATCTGGCCACTGACATCTGCGGACACCGAAATAAACTGCACACTGGGTTGCATTTCCGTACCCTTTTTTTCACCAATAAAAACAGCTCCACATTGCCTTCATTTCACTTCCCTACCATTTGTATGCCCTAGTCCAGCCATCAAATGATGACAAATGTCTTTTCCTAGCCGCCTGTCCACAGCGCTCTCCACGAACAGCTATGGCACCTGCCCAGCCATTTTCATCTTAGAAAAACAGCCTCATGTTATCTTTTTATCACTCACCCACCATTCCCAGCCCCTCTTCCCACCACCAAATAACACAAAATGTGTTTTCCACACTTTTTCCCCAACGCGGTGTCCGTGCCCAGCTATGCCTTTCCGCAAATCCAACATGGCGGACGCTTCCAAAAATATGACGCACCTCACGCTTTTCACCATCCAATCAGGGGGCACACCCAATGTCTGTGGACCTCACGCCACCCTCTCGACCTATCGGAGGGCCCTTCCCTGGGCCGAAAAGGGAAGTGGGTGTGCGGAGCAGACCCAGAAATCAATCCTTTTTTAGCCCTACATTTTGGTCATTTAAAAAAAAAAAATACTAGACGGATTTACACTAAATTTACAAAAGCATGCTTTTGCGACCAAACCGCTGCTCCTGCTGCAAATTTGGTGAAAATCCATCCAGCGGTTTGGGCAGTAGGCGTGAGCCAAAAACCTTTTCCATTGTGTCTATGGGGAAAAACACACGTTTTGGGATGCCCCCCTATAACTTTGCCCCCCCCTTGACAAAACCTCACCGAACTTTGCAGGACCAATCCGACAGGACTATATACCTTTTTTGCAAAGTTTGGTGAGGATTGATCCGGGGGGGCGAAGTTATAAGCCGCTAAAAAGGGCTCTTCTTATGGGTTGAGCAACTTAACCATAACTACAGGGCCGCTACCGCAGGCCCTGTAATATTACTTCTTTTAATTAGGCTGAGGTTCTGTGACCATCCACAGAGAACAGTGAAATTGTTAGAAGCAAAATGCCTGCTTGTGAAACCACTTATATGTCATCATTTGACTAATTATTGTGCTAAGGCCAGTAAATGAGGAAACTGTAAAGTTGTTAGTAGTTAGCAGCCAAGACTTAAGGACGCATGGTACATTTTAAATATGAGATAGAATCTTGACTATGCGCTATTGGACAGCATTTTGAAATTTACATGAGTTGGTTTTGTTTGTTATCAATTCAGTGACTAATACACAAGTTTGGAGCAATGGAATGTATTTGTAAATGTAGGATGCTGAAGGACACTGTAAACATGTTTCCTCCGTGGGAAGATCTTGTATTCCATGCACCACATATGCAACAGTTACACGGGCTAATATAAACGGTGCACAGTTGCCGCAATCCCATTGGAAAACGTGCTATGAATCAGGCCCTTAGCATAACAGACAGGAAGACAGCTTCGATAATTAGAAGGTGTGGGACCAATGAGTTGGAGAACGAGGGTGTTGCACACATTGTATAGTCTTGGCAAGGAATGTATGATAAATTAAAAACTGCTCTGGATTCTGCAGCTTCTTCCTTTTACTGTTACTTTCCTGCCAAATGTAAATCACTCATTGTTATTACAATGCCTATTCAATACTTATAATATCAGAAGTTGAGCAAAGTGTTAAATATACAATAATTTCACATTAGTGATCTTTTTATGTTTTTAGAGTTATTTATAAATAAATAAGAGAGATCATTTGGTATACGTTTATGAAATAACAGAGTCCTGAGGACCACTAGGGAGGGGGAGAGACCTGTGCCTGTTTCACAGACGTTAAAGCGTGTATAGACAATGGGCCTCATTGAGTTTAGACGAGCGGTAATACAATGGTTGTTATTCCGTTACAACCACTTTTTTGGCGGAAATGGAATTACATATGTTTTTACAACTCTACAAAATCTCGAGTTTGGTTGAAGTGGAGTTTTTAGGTAAATCCTCCACTTTAATGCAAAAAATTGGCGGAACTACTGCCAAAATCCCCATGGAGTCCGATGGACTCCTCCAAAACAGGGACTAACACTACCTTACCACCACTTGTAATCCCATAGTAAACCCACAGGACCAAGTGGCCGTAATGGTAACTGATTTTGACGGTAATACAGCAGAATTACCACCAAATTACCGCCAAACTCAGAATGAGGCCCAGTGTATGAAACTGAACCACTTCTGCACTTAGGGACTGAAGAAAGTATAAATTAGTCATCAATACATCTGTTAAAAGTTTAAGCGTTTTTTGGTGGGTTTGGTTTATGCTTATGAGATAAACTGAAGCTAAACTGGTTGACATTTTCCAATGGCATGTCATGTTTTGCATGTTACTGTAATGTCATTATTGGTAGCTGATCTAACTTAGTCCTTTTACTAGCTCAATGCTAGGAATAATGATGGTTGAGTGCCCTTTAGTGTCCATCTGTCCAAGCCACAGAGTTCTATTGACAAGCAAAGAGTTTGATAGAATGTATGTATATTGGCGCAAAGTACACATAGAAATATAGTGAGGACCCATGAATGCTGTACTGCTGATGAAGCAGGTGAGCAGTTACAGCATTGCCTATGACCGGCATCTGAAATCTTTTGACCTCCAGATGTTTTAGACTGCAACTGCCATCAGCCCTAGCCAGCATTGTCAATGGTGAGGAATCACGTGAGTTTTAGTCCAAAACATCAGAGGGTCACAGGTTGCAGACCTCCAGCCAGATGGAAATGTGCTGTTCCAAACATGATTGAAACTGGGTGTTTTTATGGCAGACACCTAAAAATAATGAGGGACAAATATACTCAGCAAATCGACAGCACCACACCTCCACCACAAATGGGAGATGGGTGCAATTTATTTCCACGATCTTGTAGCAACTGCATGTAAATGAGATGCCAAACCTGAAGCCAAGCTTTCCCACAGTGATCCCACAGTGTCAAAAGACCAGCCAGTCTCTAGAAAAGTCCTCCTTTCTTCCTGTTGTCAAGTTCAGTTTCATTTCCTTTTGTGTATCCATTAGGTATAGAGATGAAGTTCTTGTTGACTATGTAGTGTGTTTATCCTTGTAGTTCCTGAAAAGGAGGGATTCCTTCTTCTCGCTTTTGTGGGGTATTTTATGTTCCTGCTTTTGTGTGTAGACTGGCAAGGCCTGCGGGTTTGCACTGATCTGATGAACGAGTCATGGTGGCACACAACAAAATGAGGTTGCTTGTCCAGCTTGCTTGCTGGAACAGCGCAATAACAATGTGGGTGTGGTGGTACCGGGGTGCTATGTGAAAATGTTGAATATTACAGGCCGCACACCAAAAAGACTGTTTTTCAGCCGATTTATTTTCGACAGGGAGTTTCTTTTTTGATCTCATAAAGAACAAAAACACTTTCCCGGTTGTAGACCATCCTTCGTTTCCTTCGTTGTCTTAAGGGCTATCCAATGGTTGAAGTGTAAAAAATAAATGTGTGAACGATGTTCCCCCTGTCCCGTCCCCTTTTCTGCTCCTGCCACTCCCCCACCCCCATGTTGCGTATTACTACGCTGTTGGGCGCATGCGTGAGCCATAACGAGGCTCACGCATGCGCAGTGTTAATAAACATGGCCCGAGCGGCAGTTCGCGCCGGGGACTGCAACCATCCACACGTCTCCGGCGTGGCTCCTTGAATGCATGCGGAGCGAGTGTGTGTGTGCTTGCGTGGGCCTCCCATCGCCCCCACAATACATAACACTGGCGACGAGGACGGTGCGGGAGCCATCCTCCGCTCCGGCAACGTTCCAGGAGCAGAACGTTGACTCGCGCTTACACGAGTCCACGCGTATGGCCGGCGGCCATCTTGGTCAACACGTGAAAGGCAGTGGTAGCGGCCTGTGAGGGTGCTCGTGCGCCACTTGCACTTTTGCAATGCCCAGCAGAAATTTCTGGAACTCCCACAGCCCTCACTTCTACAGGAGGAGAGAAGGGAGCAAGAGAAACACCACATCGAGAAGGGGACTCAGCACACCAGCCCAGCAGCCACAGAAGGTGTCCAGCAAGTACTGGTGAGTGCTACTCGCCAAAATGGGGGAAGATGATGACCAGGATGGTGCAATTGCCCCCATCCCACGCAGGATGAACAGCACGCTAAGCCCCATGCCTGAATTTGACACTACTGGCCCTCCATCTAAGCTGGGTCCGAAATGGCTCCTGTGGGTGAAACGGCTAGAAATGTTATTCACGGCCGCGTCGGTCACGGAAGATGCAGAGAAAATCGCCATCATGGTATACTCGGCAGGGGTGGAGGTACACAAGATCTATGACTCGCTGACTATCCCTGTGGCCACCTACGTTGCGGTGAAACAAGCATTCAGAGATTATTTCCTCCCCATGACAAATGTAGACTTTGACAGGTTTGTCATGGGCGCGGAGAAGCAGCGAGACGATGAATCGTTGGACAAGTTCTGTGCGCGACTCCGATACCTAGCAAGATCCTGCAGATGGGGTAACGAAGAGGAGATGGTTCGTAACCAGTTGCTGCAGGGGTGCAGCTCCGGAAAACTGCGGAGGCAGGTTTTGAGAGAACCTGGGCTAACCCTACAGCAAATCCTAGACATGGGGAGAGCGTATGAACTGGCTGATGCCAGGGGGGCGAAAATGGACACTGCCACCAATGCAAAAAAGGAGGAAGAAGCTTTTGCAGTCGGTCGCTATGCACCTGGGAAGACAAGATGGGCGCCAAGAGGTGGTGACCCACCCATCGGTCACAGCAATGCTCCATCATGCCAATACTGCGGATATGACCTGCCACATGTAGGCGAGTGCCCCACCAAATCTAGAACCTGCGGCAGGTGTGGCACTCCAGGACACTATGCGAGAGTGTGCAGGGCAACAACACCAGTCGCAGCGTCAAGGGGTCTGGAGAGAGTTGGCAGAGGCACCTCTAGGAGAATTAGGGGTGTGTCGTCCATTGAACAGGGCATGCAAGACTTAAACATTGCAGAAGAAGAGGAAGAAGAGGACGAAATCTTCTTCATCTCCAGTATCGCCAAAGGCCCAGGGAAGCGGCGTCAGCCCAAGTGCACAGTGCACATTGGGGGAACACCCACGCCAGTCCTGATAGACACTGAAGCGTCCGTCTGCGTGCTAGCGACCGAGCACTACAATGCGTTGCCTGGCCCACCAGGGTTGGCAGAGTCCACGGCACGCATATATGCTTTTGGTGGACACATTCCACTCCCCATTCAGAGGGTATTCGTAGCACCGGTGACTCACGGACAGACCAGAATCAAGGCAAGATTCTTCGTCACAAGTGTGAGCCCACACTCACTCCTAAGTTGCGCAGCCGCGGAAGAGCTAAACCTTGTCCACTTCTCATTTGCGGTGTACTGCACTGATCTGGAGAACCTACTACAACGGTTCAAGACAATCTTCAATGGCATAGGAAAGCTGAAAGCGGATCCAATACGCCTCCACATAGACGAGTCAGTGAGACCAACAGCTCTCAAACACTGTTGCATCCCGTTCCATCTGAGAGCACAGGTGGAGAAGGAGTTGCAATCCCTGGTTGACCGAGACATCATTGAAAAGGTGGAAGGCCCCACCCCGTGGGTCTCCCCTATCGTAGTAGCCCCGAAGCCTAAACAGCCCCGCACGGTGCGCATCTGCGTGGACATGAGGCTACCCAACGTAGCCAACAAGAGGGAACGCCACATCATGCCCACCTTGGATGACATCGTCGGGGAACTCCAGGGAGCAAATAAATTCTCAAAACTGGACCTACGATCTGGATATCACCAGTTAGAGTTACACCCCGAGTCCAGATACATTACGACCTTCACAACTCACGAGGGGTTATATCAATATAAGTGGCTCAGTTTTGGAGTCTCGTCCGCGGCAGAAGTCTTCCAAAACGCCATCAGGGGGGCTCTGTCAGGACTCAAGGGAGTGATCAACATGTCGGACGACATCCTGGTCTTTGCCCGGTCGGAAGCAGAACATCTGAAGCGCCTAGAGGACACCCTGGAAAGACTGTGCACTCTAGGTCTCACTTTGCACAAAGAAAAGTGCGAGTTTCTGAAAGACAGGTTGGAGTTCTTTGGCTTTGTTTTCCATGCTGGAGGGATTTCCCCAGATCCAGAAAAAGTGAAGGACATCCGTGAAGCCGCGCCACCAACATCTCCAGCGTAGATCAGGAGCTTCCTGGGGATGGTGAACTATTGCGGTCGCTTCATCCGCAACCTAATCTCGCTATCGGAGCCCTTAAGAGTGCTCACCAGGAATGACGTTGCATGGAACTAGAGTGGAAAAGAACAGCGGGCGTTCGATGACATTAAGAACGCCCTAATCAGGCAAGAGACCATGGCTTACTTCAACTCGGAATGAGAGTCAGACATTGTGGTTGACGCCAGCCCCGTGGGCCTAGGAGCAGTGCTTATGCAGGCGGACAATCAAGGAACCATGAGGCCCGTCGCTTATGCCAGCAAAGCCCTCACCGAGACGGAGAGGATATACTCTCAGATCGAGCGGGAGGCCTTGGCCATACTGTGGGGGTGTAAACACTTCCGCATTTACATTTTGGGGAAACCAGTCATCGTGGTGACGGATCACAAGCCCTTAATCCCAATTCTATCATGGACCTCGTCCAAGCCACCACCTCGCATTGAACGATGGATGCTCTCACTAATGGAGTATGGGGTCAAATTACTGTACCGCCCAGGGGCACTCAACCCGGCAGACTATCTGTCCCGCCACCCGGTCTCGGGGAGGCTCCGAGACTCCATTGAAGTGGCTGACTGCGTTGAGGTCGTACACCTGGCTGTCGATTCTGCGCTGCCCATTGCCCTGGCCCGCCAGGTGATTGCGGAGGAGTCAAACAAGGACGAAACATTCACCAAAATCAGGCAGGCGATAGCGAGCGGAGAGTGGCGTGAGGTCCTGCAAGACAACTCCAGGAGGATCATCGGGGCTCAAAAAGACCTGCAAGCCCTCTGGAAGGCGCGGCACGAGCTGACGGTGGCGGATGACGGCTTCCTGCTGAGGGGTCACCAGATTGTGATCCCGAGAACATTGGTTGACAAAGTCCTACATCTGGCCCATAATGGCCACCAGGGGATGGCCAAAATGAAAGCTCATTTAAGACTAAAGGTCTGGTTCCCGGAGCTGGAAAGCAGAGTGGAGGAGTTTGTGAAGAACTGTATTCCCTGCCAAGCTGCGAGCCCGGTGGAAAGGGGGCCCCCGATCCAAGCCATGCCAAGGAGCGACCAACCATGGGGGACGGTACACGCCGACTTTGGGTCCACAGGCCGGGGAATGTACTTTCTGGTGGTAACCGATCAGTGGTCGCGATACCCCGAGGTTGAGCTAGTCGTGTCCACTGCCAGTGAACACACCATCATGGCGTTGGAGAAAATGTTTGCCACGCATGGGTTCCCAAGGGAGCTGTGCTCGGACAACGGGGCCCCGTTCAAAGGGCAGCAGTTTGCAACCTACTGTGAAGAAAGAGGGATAAAACATAGGAAGGTCACACCCCTCTGGCCAAGTGCAAATGGGGAGGTAGAGCGGTTTATGCGAACGCTCAACAAGGTGTTCCGCATATCAATGAATGGAGGAGAAGATCTAAGACGCAACCTGTTCGAATTTCTCCGAGAGTACCGCTCGACCCCGCATCAGTCCACTGGGGTCGCCCCGGCAGAGGCGCTCTTCAAACGGGTGCCAAGAGGATTGTTACCAGAAATCGGAGGTCGACATCCGGGAGAGATCAACAACGAGCCGGTGCAAGCGGAGAGAGCCACTCAGAATGAAAGAGAGACCACCAGGGGGAGGCTCCCCGAGAAAGACATTGCCGTAGGTGACACCGTGCTAGTGCGAAACAGAAGGCCGGAAGGAAAGTTGTCACTACCATATGAGACGCAGCCACCCGGGGTGACACAGGTCAAGGGGTCCATGGTCACCGCTGCCAATGCACGAGGGACGGTCACCAGGAACGTGTCCTTCTTCAAACGCATAGGAACTGCAAGTCCGGAGGAGACAGTCACACCCGACCCGGAGCAGAATGCCGAATCAACGTTGAGACACGATGAACCGCCCGAACCTCCAGGGACGCCCGGCGCACCTCCGGATGAAGCACGCAGGTACCCGAGCCGGGCGGGCCGCAGAGGTTCCAGGACTTTCTCATGGACCCTGCTCCGTAATCAGTGGTACACTGACAGTTTAAGTTGTATTTGAGCACTGTTAACTTTATGTTTGTTCATGTTCTTTGTTTTGGGGGAAAAGGAGGGATGTTGCGTATTACTACGCTGTTGGGCGCATGCGTGAGCCATAACAAGGCTCATGCATGCGCAGTGTTAATAAACACGGCCCGTACGGCAGTTCGCGCCGGGGACCGCAACCATCCACACGTCTCCGGCGTGGCTCCTTGAATGCATGCGGAGCGAGTGTGTGTGTGCTTGCGTGGGCCTCCCATCGCCCCCACAATACATAACACCCCAGTTCAAATCCCATACCTGGGTCCTTACTTTCTTCCACTCCACCACAATGTGCTTTAGAACAGTTCTGGCAAGACTGAAGAAAACACAGTGAAAGAATATGCATTTAACATACCACCATTAGTGTATCATTGTCCCCCTGAGCATGCAGCTTTCTGCAGCCTCCCCACACACCACCTACCATTACCTGCAGACACCACTGTGCCACAGCAATTCCCAGATCCCTGCAGAGCTGGACCTTTTGACTGCTTGGGAATGGGCTTTATGTCCCAAGCAGTTTATTGAAATAAGCAAAGCCAATCCAGCACCTGCAAGATGGTGCAATTAGACGTGACCCGGATTGTTACAGGCAGGGCCCAGGTTCGAATCCCCATCAGAGGAGAAAAATAAATTAAAACAATGGTAGCCTTCCCTACCATCATGGGACGGTTCTCCTGCTCACATAAAGTAAGGGAACAATTAAAGGTGTTCCTGGAAAGTAAGGGGACGTCATATCCTTGAGTCCCCGGCCCACTTTCACCTCTGGTGCTATGAGGCTTGATGCAAGTACCTGAGGTGTTCTTCTTCTAAGCTGTTTATCTCTTCTTGCATCCTTTCCGCCTTGTTTCTTCCCCTTTGGTCAGATGGATACACTGGAATGCACTCCAGCACAGGGGTGGACAGTCTTTGGGTCACATTCAGACACAGTGCTATGGCTTATAGGGACATTTGGGCCAGGGTTTGACTGGAAGATAAACGTAGGTCGGCTGAGTGGTCCAATGAACATATTCTCAGCACATTTGACTGGAAACCAGTGGAACATGCCTCAGCTGTAGTTCTTTCCCAGTGTTGTACTGGCATAATTCGAGCCAGAGGCGTTGCTAGGGGGCGGTCAGGGGGCTATAACCCTGGGTCTTTTGGTTGTAGCCCCGGATAGAAGCTCAGGGGTTACAATCAGAAAGGCTAGCTAGGCCCCAGTCCCGACATTCCCAAAATTGACGTAGCCCCGGATCTTTTCCAGACCTAGCAACACCCCTGATTCAAGCACTCAGTGCCTGCCCTAAATAGTGACGTTCCTAGATTACGACGTAAAGTGAGATGTTATTAAGGTACAGAGTATCCGCCCATCAGGTGCGACCCTGTCACTATTCGCATTATGTTTCTTAGCTCTGACTGGTGTTAATCTGATGTACTGAGGTGTAAAGGATTGTGGGATGAGCGGAAGCACGATTCCCGTGATGCGTTTATACCACGCAAGAAAAGATTGCTTGCCTGGAGTGTGGTGGGTGCGGGGGCGCAGTTGGGGGCTGTACGGACTTGGGAATCATGGGACTTGCAGCGCAATGTATATAATACATTGGGCCTCATTACACGGTTTTATTTTTTTATTTTACTTGTAACAATTTGTTTCCAAACAAACATTAACTACAAAAAGCATTACAAAAAGCATTACAATTTTAGAATCCCTGAGAAGGCTCAGATATTCGGTTCATCATTCAAAATCTTATCCAAGAAGTCGACAACTGCACATGTTAATAATACGTTTTGACTTGATAGTATATGAAACCACCAATTTTCCATGTCACCATTTAACGGAGCATATTTCAGTAGATAAAAAGAGCGGACACTTGTTAATTTGACACATTCAGTTATAAGATGTTTGATTGATTCAATTGAAAGTTTACACAATCTACAACAATTGTCACTTGTATTTTTGTCTTGTCTGCTATACAAAATCTCTTTTGTTTTGTATGTATTTATATGAAACCTTAGGAAATGATTACGATGTTTCCTTGAAGGAAATTTCTCTAGATATTTTGGTAATTTATCTAAGCTGTCCGTTGCGGGCCCCATATATAAGGCTGTTTTCTGCTTTGAAATCCTTTCATTGTTTTGCAACCAATTCCACAGACTCAGTTCTTTTTGTTCCTATCTGTGGTGTGAGAAGCACTGTCTGCCATTTTATATCTGCAGATACTAAAATGCTTCTAATTTTTGTAGACCACAGCAGCAATAATCCTTGGTGGGGCGTTACAGCAGTCGAGCTTAATAATTGATAAGCTGGAGGGCAATTTACCAATGACATTTTTCGCAATGCAGTAATAGATCGCCACAAGACAGTACCATACAATTAGTCAATTCCCAGTTTGTGTCTCAATAAATTCATTGAAACGTTTGTCGATAAGTTCAGAACACGTCTCCAAAAACACCCTCTAGGACAGTCCAAACCCAGTTGTTTAGATTCCAACCTGCTTCTGCTCCGAAAGTAATAGAAGGAATGACCTCTGAGTATAGAAGGTCAGAACTGGGTTTAGTGTAAATTTACCGAATTCTGCATGTAACTTTGCTCCTTGGAGAGCAAATGTTGTCATCCGATACCTCAAATCCATATACCACGCGTGTTCTCTGATTGAATTATTAAATTGGATTCCTAGATATCGAATGGCGGGCACTGATTGCATTTTTGTCTTGGCCAAATGCCATTGAAAAGTCTTGTCTCGAGGCTTCATCATTCCTCCAATTTCAACAATCTTGGTTTTACTTACATTTATTTCTAGCTCATTTTCATGGAGAGAGCATTGTAACGTCATTAGAAGCCTCTGCAGGCCAATCGGTGTGGAGTCAATTAACACAATGTCATCCGCATAAATGAGACAGCTGATCACATGCCCATTTATTTTTGGAGGGAAAGCCTTCACCTCTAGCAGGACATCTGAAATCTCTGAGATGTATAACTTAAACAAGAGCGCCGCTAACGGGCATCCTTGTTTAACACCTTTGTTTATTGAAATTTCATCAGAGAGAACACCATCATTATTAATGCGTACCCTGACTGAGGTGTTTTCATGTAGTGCCATTATAGGAAGAAGCACATTTTTTGGACAGCCCCATTTCTCTAACTTCTTCCACAATCATAGCCGATTTAAAGAATCAAATGTTACGCTCACCTGGCTCCCAGAGGGGCGTCGATCTGAACTGGACAGCTGCGGTCTCCACCAATGTGACACGTAGTGCCGAGATGACGGACTGGACTGGCCCACCTAGCTTCGTTTGTTTGGCCCGTAGGAATATTCTTCTGCAAATGGAGAAAAGGAATTAACAACCCGTGGAGTTGAGCGTTATCCACCCCCCCCACTCCCACTGTTCTCCCCACTGATCACCTTTGATGTCCCCTCTTATAGTCTCACCTGATGTTTTGGAAAGATGAGCTCTCCATCCTGCATTGAGCGCAGGGGCGCGTAGATAACCAGTTGCTTCACTGGCTCGAAGGAATTGGTGAGTTCCAGAACAATATTGACTCTGAGATTCCCGGCAAGACGCCGTAAGTATGTAGTTCGTAAGAGTTCAAATGTCTGACTTTCACTCTGTCCGATTCCTTGCAGGTTGCAGCTTGACCCTAGCGAAGAGTTCCTCGTGGCAACCGGTAATATTCAGGTAAGGATTTGTATTATCCAACATAGTTCAATAAAATAAAGTCAATATGTAACCTGTTGCTTTCTCCTTTATTCAGACGCTGAGAGAAAGTATGAAGTCTCGGGGAATAATGCCTCCGGCAGTAAAATCAGGTAAGTCTATTGTGCTGAGGAGGTTTCCCCTTGTTTGTCCCTTTGTTTCACCTTGCTGTCCTTTTGTTTCCCCTTAGGGGCCGGGATTCGGCGAGGATGCAGTGGAAGTTGCGCCGACCCGTGAAGAAGAATAGTACCCCCGGTGGTAAAATCAGGTAAGTCTATGGGGGGTAACTAAAATTGCCTCTGTGTATTCCCTTGGCTCACCTTGCTGTTCTTGTCTTCCCCTTAGGTGCTGGAGTGCGGCGGGAACATGCAGAAGGATGCGGTGGAATGTGAAGATGCTGCGAAGGCCGGTGAGTTCAGCGTGGCGCTGCAGCAGGCGAGGCGACGCGCATAAAATAACTTCTTTCTTCCAGCTCGAAGGCGCGATGGATCGGGAATTCAGGTAAGGATCAAAGGTATTGCTCTTGTTCTAACCTTTTCTCCTTCTTTCTCCCTTTTTCTAGGAGCTCCAGACTCGAGGCGGGCGTGGCAGAAGACTGGATGCAGACTTGCAGGCACGGTGAGCGTTACACTGCTGGATGCAGAATAACGCAAAGCGTGTGCTGCTCTTCGGGCGTGGTTTAAATAGCCTCCAAAGTAATCCCCCTTAAGTATTCCTCCCCAGCCCCACCCGAGTAAAAAAATAGTCCCTAGGTAAAGTAGTCCCTTCCAAGCCTCTTTTGGCTTGGAGCTCTTGCAGCATGATCTGCATCAGGTAAGTTTGCACCATGGTCTGCATCAGGTAAGTTTTTATCTATGAGCCTGGCGCCTATGGCGCTAGGACTGACTCTCCATATGAGCCTGGCGCCATAGACGCCAGGACTGCACCCAAATAGCCCCTAGCAGGGATTGTTGGGCTTGCTTGGAATAACTTGATGCCTGCTTCTGGGGTTGCTGGACTTGGTCTGGGTCCCCGGGGGTTGGCATCATGACATCAAAGGCTTGCTTCATATCTATGAAGGCCAGGAACTGTTTTTTCTTTTGTTTTATTGCCTCTAATTTTAAGATTGTTAATATCAAGAGATTTAGCTCTGGTCCCACTCCTTTAGTAAACCCAGATTGACGTATATCTATTCGGCCAGAGATTTGTGCCCATGCAGATAGTTTTATTTGTAAACAACTTGCAAACATTTTCCCACTGTATCCAAAAGGGCAATTGGGCGATAGTTCACCGGATCGTCCCGATTGCCCTTTTTAAAAATGGGAACGATTATTGCCATTTTCTAAGACTTAGGGAGCTGCATAGATCTTGATATTACTTTGAAAAGTTCCTCAATGAATAAGGCCCATTGATCAATGTTCGATTTTAGCATCACATTTGTTAACCCATGGGGCCCCGCCGCGCGGGAATTTCTCTGCTTTTTAATGACCATTGCTATGGCTTGGGCATCTTCGGTAACATTCCAATTATTTGCTGGAGAAATTTCCGGATAAGATTGTGAATGTTCGGCATTGCAAAAAACCTGACTAAAATGTTGTTGCCATGTCAATTTTGCATGTCCGTTACCATTTTTGCATCTTGAAACACAGCTTTATTATTTATTATTCTCCATATCTCTTTGGTTTGATGCCATATAATAAGTTTTAATATTTGTTCAGCACGCTCTTGGTCCCTCATTATAGCAAAGCCTTTGAGCCAATTTCGGTATCTCTGCTTACACTGTTTGATCAAGTATATATTCTTGATGATCATATGCTTTCGCAGCATTCTAATTTCCTTCTGTTTCTCTTTTTTCCGCTGCGATACTACTGCACTAAAAGCACATTTTTTGCTTTATGTGCCTTTACCTGTCGTATGTAGTTTTATCAGTAATCGTGAAAACAGTGTAGGATAGTTTAATTTGCTTTTGTCCGAAGTTGACTCAGAGAGCATTTAAACATTAACCCTTCTAAGTTGCTGGACATTTATTTTCAATCTGTTACCGCGCTCATTCACTTCCAGGGGCAAAGTATATTGCGTCTGTAGCAGCATTTTAGATGACATCCATGTTAGTTCAAGAATGTTGTGATCACTATAGTTCAAATGAATCACTTTAAATTGATCAATTTTAGGCCAAATGGACATCGATGACCAGATATAATCTAATATTTTCTTGCTTTCATCACGGTGCCACGTAAAATTGAGCGGTATATTGCCCTTAATGTTGCCATTTAACATATGACAATTTCTTGCTGATAGGGCACATTTTAACAAGGTACCTCTGGTATTATTTCCCCTTGTCATGACAGAATTAGAAATTAAAGGCTTTTTGTTGTTATCAAACCATGTTAGATTAAAATCACCACACACAATCACAAAGGGATCATTATATTTGCACATACAGAGGTCGATCAAGGTGGTAATGGAGCCTATAAATTCAGTAGTGGAAATCATAATTGGATTCCAATAGGTATTGATCAGGAGCAGCTGTTTGATGTTATTTTCTTCTTGTGAACATTGTAACACAGTTCCCTGAGCAAATACATTTTTATTTGAGCATTGTAAAATAGTCCAACCATTTGCATTATTTATCATTGTAAGCAAGCCAGAGTACGGACGACCAAAACGTTTTTTTACAGCTGGATTTAGAAGTATGGAATACCCATCTCTTACTGGTGGTTCTCTCATCCACGTCTCTTGAAGACATATTGCAAAGTTATTATTAAGTGGAGTTTGAAAATCCTGATACAGGTGCGAAAAGCCCCTCGTATTCCATGATATCTGGACATTTTTCGTCTCCAAATCAAGGCAATTTATTTAAGCATTTGGAGGTTTTTCAACGTTTCCTGAGTCTACAGTTGGTCTGTCTTGCTGAAAACCACCAACATCTCTGTTGATTACTCTACTTTTTTCCCAAAACATCTCTCCGTAACTCATTGGGGCTTCTATGGGCACTATTCAAGACTTGAGATTGCAACTCATTGGGATCGCAGTTTTTCTCAACCATTAAGTCGAACCCATATGCTAAAAGCTCCTCTTTTGCAGCCATTAGTGTATTTTCTACTGCTTGTGAATTAATATGCAAGTATACCTTATCCAGGCAATCTTCAGCCAAGTATTCAACAATCTTGATGTCAGCTGACTTGATTGTTCTTAAGGATTGAAAGTTATGGAGAAGACCCATGACGTTTGCTCTGTTTAGGTTTACTTCAGCATCGTTGGGGAATATATTTTCCACCCGTATTTTCCAGCCCTTATACCTCTTTTCTATTGAGGTATGTATGAATGGGTAATCCCTATTTTTTGTTTACGGGGGGTCACAACTCTAGGAAGGGATGCTCTGTGAAGGAAATGTATGGGAAACAGATCGACTACCCCTCTCTTTTAGTCCTGTATAGATCACAGGTGAAGGTAAAGGTTAACCTGTACACTTTATTAGTAAGGTTTTCGCCTTGTTGGGAAAAATTGCACAAAAATGCAACTGAATACAAAAATTCTATCTCTTTAATAATCGTAAAAATACCTTAAAAACATTACAAACTAAATACATTTTCAATCAAACCATTTAGTCATCATTCATCTGTTCTAACAGGGGAATACTAGAACTTAAAAAACTTTGTGCATAACAGTAAATCAGAATATGCATTCATGACATGGGAAAAAAAACATTAGATTTTCCCTTAAGCAGTCGACATATGTTTCGGCCCGTTATAGTGTACCACTTCTGTCAACAGTGGTCACAAAGATGAATATTGGGCCATCTTCAGGACAACGGTTACTTTTGGTAGATTATTCTTGTTCCCCATTGAGCACACAAGCACATCTATGGTCCATAGACTGACGTTTGGACTATTGAGCTTGGTCAGACTCTCGGATGTGGCAAGAAATTGCCATCCCTGGTCTTGGTTCAGGTTAGCAACTTCTGTATCTTTATCTTCGAAATCGATCTTTATTTTTCTGAATTCCACCTGGTACCATTCAGAGGCAGGACATGGACTATTATTCCTGTAATTGTGGTGCTGCCTTGATCTATGCCGTTTGTGCGCCCAAGTGAAAGCTGGAAATCTGCAAGATCGGTCTATTGAGACAGCCGCCTGACTTCCTTGATTCACATGGTTTTCCTTCCGCATTTGAGCAGATGTCATTTTTGGATTCAGTTTAGACGAACACTTTTTCTGAGATACATTTTTTGCTTCAACTTGTTCTCGGAGACTTCCTTTACGATTTTTCAAGGATTGATTTGCTGCACTCGATTTTAAAATGCTCTTGGAAGGAAACAACTTTGAAATGTCCACACCTTTAGTGCACGATTAGATGGCTACGCTATCAAGACCGGAACATGATTAGACATTTCAGAGTTATTTACGGCAGCAGAGCTGTCAAAGGAATCCACGGAATATGTTGAAAAATTACATAAGTCTGTTTCACTCGTGGTCGAGTTACAAACAGTCTCTGCAGAATCGGTCCTTCTCCGTTTATTCGGATTTCTTGACACCGTGGCCTACAGTCCGTCGTGTTCTACTGGTGAATTTTCATTTAAATTCACCATTTGCAGAGTACTCACACTCTGGTTCTGACCCTCTCGAGTAAAAAGATCTGTCTTTAACAAATTGTTTTGTTTTCTTCGATGTATGAGACACTTTAGGCTTTTTCAACGATTTTGTTGGAATTTGGACTTTATTTCCAACTGTTTTCCGATCTTGATGCACAAGCAGTTTCTGACCAAATGATTTCGCATTTCCAGAGAAAATGGCGAAGGTCTTTGTACTTAATGTGGGGGAACAGTCAATGAAACACTGTTACTTAATACTGTCTTTATCACATGATTTTGAACTTCCGTGACAAGCCCACTGGGCTTCGTGAGTGCCTTTGCCCAGGCACCACGGTTACTTGTAAATGCTCTTCCGGTTCATTCAACTCTGGTTCAAGAATTAAACAGTCTAGCTTATTGTTATTTGGCAGTTTGTTGTTTGCCACTGTTGGTAATCGTTTTAAATCAACATTTTTTTGTTGATAGCAAGACCAGACTGCACTCCTGACACATCCTTTATTTGATCCATTGTGGATCTTTCAGTATGACAAAGCCATTTCATTGCTTCTAACACGGCCTCCATTAGATCAACTTTATCGGTATTGTCTTTCATGGCTAAGTCTCCCAACCAACTTTGCCATTGGAGAGATTTTTCGGCTTCAATTTCCAATATCTGTTGTAGCATCGCATTTGTTTGTTCAATTATTAATAATTTTCGTTCATATTTCCTAATTGCGCATTTTGGTCTTTCAACGATTCTCCCAAAGACTCATAGAGTTTTACAAATGGAATTAGTGAGAGCGAGGTTGCTGCAAGCACATTATTGTGGATCTGAATTCCGGCTGCAACGGAAAGGTTTGCTTTGTAATATGTTCAACCTCAGTCTCAAAGTTGCCAACACTATTGGGAGCCGTCTGTGAGGATTTATTCACCTCAGATGTTCCAGTCACATTAGGGTCCAGATAGTCTGGACAACCTTGGTTAGTGACACATAATTTGCGCCCCTTCTTCTTCGCTGTTTCTGAAAGTGCGGTTAACGACGAACCCGCCATTGGTTTGTATTGAGGCGTACTGGTTCGGTCACTCTGCAGCTCCTGGTCTTGATGCAGCAATGAGAGCGAAAATCTCTCAAGTAACACAGGCCTTATGTCAACAATCATCTGCTTTCTAAGTGAGGCTTTAGTAAAACTCATAATCCGTTTATCCTTCACTGTTTGGTAGTCCGCTTTTAGACATTCAGTTAACCGCGCCTCTGTGCCAGCTACGTCCAAGTCAGCTTGTTTTCTGGCCAACCCCGGTAAAATGCAAGTTCTATCTGTGGTTTCTACGGGGACCAAGGGCATAGATATACCACTAAAAGGATTTTGATCAGAAGCCCCATTATGTTTAACAGTAATTGACTGCAGTACATCCAAATCGGAACTAACGGTATCAAAAACTTCCGTCTGTGACTCTGCTTCCAATTGTCGGGCTTCCGCTTCTTGCAACGGATTTTTCAAAGTTAGTACTGTTTTGTCCACAGACGGACTTTGGTTGTTACTGGCGGAGGAGCTGGAATTTGCCGACATCACAGATTCGTGATTTACTTGCAGTTTGTGTAAATGATGTGTTTCACTGGGAAATGCGAAGACACCGTCTTTGTGCGTAATATTTGTTTCTAGTGCTGGAATTAGATCTGAGTTTACCTTGCGCAAATTATACAAGTTCATTTGCGGCGCCACAAAGACTAGATTATTTGAATCCGCCATTCCAGCCGGAAGTTTCAGTTCCAACAATTCGACGTCTGTTACGTCAAATGGGGACTGAAACGACGCAGTATCAACTTCAACAGTACAGTCCACATGTGCAATTGTGAGATTTTCTGGTACTTCCCTTTCAAGAGACATTGTTTTGCTGTGTTGACACTGGCTCCCAAGGGCAGCTCTGCCTCAGGCGTTAAGTCAGTTGAAAACACTCCATTTGCATTCCTAGCGCCAAGAGCGCCGAGAGTCTCTGAATGCATATCGACGTTATTGCCTCTTTCCACCTCCAAGCATCGATCAATAGCACACTTAGCATCTTTTCTTAATATTTTCACTATTATTGGATGATCGAACAATGCTGCCGTCTGTATCACATCAGTCATATCAATCGTGCTGGGTCTGACCTCAGTTGCGTGCACAATCGAACTTTCTAAAGTCAAACGAGAGAGTGATCGATCAGCTGCGGCGACTTTTTTTGTAAGAACAGTCATCGCCATGATTCCATTTGAGTCAATTCGACCACTCTCACTCAATGTTTTCAATCTTGTTTGTGGACCCACGAGCGCCGCCATGCTCAACGCCTCGACTCCTGAGGTGGACTGGGGCAGACTGGGACACGGACTCCGCGCAGCGCTCCCGAAGACCTTTTAAGGTGGAGCCTCAGTTAAAGAACCAGGCACCAGTTCAGTGAAAACACAAGCACAACACGTAGCTGCAGCTCCTCTCGAATGCAAAGACTGGGGCAGACTGGGACTCTCACACGGACCCCACTTTGCATCGTAGACTAGGACATCTCTATTTCTCCGTTGTACCCTAGCAGTGGAGGCCATGATTGATTCAGAGGTTGAAGCGTACAAAAAAAAGTAGTGGAACTATGTTCCCTGCTGGCCTATGCCCGCTGCCCACAAACCCCGTCGCCAAGCCCCCTCCCACGCACCATACAAACCCCTAAACAAATGTGCATGCTGTTTAAGGGAACATTCAGGGCAGTGGACTGAAGTGCAACTTCTTCCTACACTAATATTTCAAAACGAAAGCATTCCGGAAACGGTTTCTTTTTACAATAAAAGTACAGGAACAGTAAAACGTGATTAAAAAAAGAAGAGGAGCACCTCTCCCAGCTGCTCCTGCCCACTTTGACCACTGGATAGATTGAGGAGCCATGTGTCAAAGTAGTTTGCCACATAAACTGGATGGATTGTGGTGAATTACACTGACAGGTGGTGGCAAGGTTCAAAGGGCCAATGAGGGACTTTCTGTATCATGGAGTAGATGATTGGTATCACAGCTCCAGTGGCAGCATTGGCAGGTAGCAAAAGATCTCTTCAGCAGCCTAAACAAGCACTGGCAATGCCAACAATGTGGACTTTTGTGTAGGCATGGCAAAGGCACTTGACAAGCACTGCCATAGTGGTATTAACTGCCCATCGATGGTAGCAGGAGCAACATGGTGCGAGTACCTGGGCATCTAATAGCAGTGCCTGGCAAATGCCTAATACTTGTTGATAGATCAAAACTATTAGCTTTGCCAATGCTTGTTTTTAACAGGACTTCAGTGAAGGAGCACAGTGATTATAGGAGTGGCTGAAGGCAGACCTGTTTGACATTTTTATTACACCAGTAGCAGGTTTACAGCTCCAATTAAGTCATTAACTCTCAGAAGACTGCTTTGAAAAAACTTTGGCAGGCCCTTTCAGTGCAACGTTTGATGGTAATGCTTGATTAAAGCGAGCTCAAAGAGTTCCAATGAAGTGTTTTGGGCAGGGAGGGGAAGGAATTGGGCGGGAATTGCCATCAGGATTATCATGGCCATGGGCAGTCAATTGGATGGGCAAATAACCAAATAACACCTACAAGCTGTGTGTGTCCCTCCTCATATGCCATTCCTCCCTATTTGTACTCTAATGCAATAGTTTTGACTTATAGGTGTGTCAAGCGACACCTACTGACCCAAACTAAAACACGCACAACACGTCAGCTCCCATTCTAATATAGGTTTTTAAGTTGCCTACAGCCAATGAAAAGAGAGGCACAAGAACAGCCTGTTATTTCTTGGTTATGTGAAAACGTTGTGCTGCAGTTTGAAAACACTGTATCATTGCTGCACAACTTCCTAATATGAAACAATGCATTGGGGCTGGTTAGTTGGACAATTTGAGAATATTTTTAAATAACAGTATTGTGTATTTTGCTATGCGTAATTTGGAAATATCTGCATTAATTCATAATTAATGTACATTGAATATGCATATGCATTACTTGTTAATTGTATTATAATAGATACACATGCTGCCTTGTACAGGACACGGCACCTTTGCGAGTGGGGGAATCCGCTGTATTAGTCACGTAGGGCCCATGAAGGTGACGTAGTTATGCGTCTCCAGCAGGAATGATTGTGCGTGTGATACAGCTGTGAGATGCTCCTTCCGAATGCCAAACCTCTAACTTGAAATGTGTGCCTTTCCCCAGAAACATGATTCCGGTGACTGAATTCCGGCAGTTTTCCGAGCAGCAGCCGGCCTTCCGCGTGCTGAAGCCATGGTGGGACGTGTTCACGGACTACCTGTCCGTCGCCATGCTGATGATCGGCGTCTTCGGCTGCACGCTGCAGGTATGCCCGCCCACACCGCGGCTCCAGCGCCTTCTCTCTCAGCAGCGCATCGTGCCGCTAGCCGCAGCTCACCGCGTATCCCCTGCTCTGCTGCCAGCTCGCTCAAATGGCATTTGTTGAAAGCTGTTCGTCCTTTGTGATGTAGTGAGGTTCACCGCAGGCCTTTTTACTGGTACGGAACTGGTGTCAAGACCTACCCGCTCCCTCCGCCCAATGGCATTCGGGCAACGCCAACCGATTTATCAAATAATACAATCGCGACAATTTTCAGGATATCTACAATGTATACAAACAATATAAAATGAGTTTAGCGAATCTCTGTGGATGTTACCTGCATGTATATTTTTTGTCATTCTGAAACACTGATTGGTGATAACCAGGCTCAGACTGGCCTCTAGGCCAATAGGCTCATGGCCGAACCAAAAACACAACATGCTGGTGGGCCAGTTTTTTGGGTCAAAGTGGGACCCCGGGTTACTATGCAGTGTCACAAAAGGAATGAATAGCCATTTACAACTGTGGGCCACTTTTTCATTGGTGCCAGCGACAATTTCATGGCCTAGTCCTACCCTGGTGGAAACCCTACGAAGAATGTAAATGGGGTCAAGTCCTAAGTGGGGGGGTCTCATTAACATACCAATTTAATGTGGCCCCACCAGAAATTAGAATATCAAGGTGCACTCTGAAAAAAAGTGGGGGATGCCTGAAAAAAGTGGGGGTACTCCGTCCACCCGCCTGTACCCTCGACTTGTACCCTGAGTGCAGTCCTAACCTATTGACCACTTTCCTTTTCCCCACAAGGCTCCAGTTTTCTATTCTTAAGCGAACATGTTCAGACCCGGGACACATTTTATACATTACACATTCAAAGTCCACTCATGATCTTGGCTCAAACATATGTGTGTGTCCATAAGGAAATTCAGGTACAATTTCAAACCAAGTTCTTTTGTTCATCGCTGCCTTGTGTCCTCAGTTTCTTAAGTCACTCTCCATCCCACACCACCCAATGTCCCAGCTATGGCAGTATCCTCTTTCTTCCTGTTCTATGCCAGAAAACAGAGATTTTGGTCACCCCCTTTATCCCGAATCATGCCCCATTTCCAGATTTTTGAAGACTCTGGGGCATGCCTTTGGTTGTTTTCCAATGTCAAAAGTGAGAGATGTTTCAGGGAAATGACCTCTGCCTCTTTGTCGGTTCACCACCCCACTGGCCCCACTTTCCTGGTCATTAACAATCTTCTGCCAACAAACATTGGCCAGTGACATGTCTCAACAAGTTAAGCGGTTACTGCTAAGGTCTGCTTCAATTCTGAAGGTGAAAGGTTCAAATTCCAGCAGAGCTGACATCACGCGGTATCCTTTCAATTCAAGGTCGCTAAATCAACTACCATTAAAAAGGACATTAGAAACATCTGTCATTTACAAGACTCAAATGGAGATAACTGTTATAGCAAGCACTTTTTTCACTGACACATTGTTTTTCATGATGCAGTTACAATTCTACAGATGCTACAAGTGATGAGAGAAGGCCTCGCATGTGTGTCCGGGAAGCAGTATGGTGGAGTCGCGGCGGGAGCAGGGATGGTGGTCGGAGGTGGGAGGCCAATAGGGGATGAGCACGGTTTGGCTCGGGTACAGGAGCAAGGCGTGACTATGAATTTGGCTGGGATAAGGTATGCATGGGGTCCTTTCTCGCTGTACAATGACTTATGGTGGCATAGAATTTAGAAGGGATAAGGTATACATGGGGTCCTTTCTCCCTGTGCAATGCCTTATGGTAGCGTGGAATTGAGAAAGCAAAGGGATGCATGGGGTTCTTTCTCCATGTGCAATGCCTTCTGGCGGCATAGAATTTAGAAGGGATAAGGTATGCATGGAGTCCTTTCTCCCTGTGCAATGCCTTATGGTGCCGTGGAATTGAGAAAGCAAAGGGATGCATGGGGTCCTTTCTCCCTGTCAATGCCTTATGGTGGCATATAATTTAGAAGGGATAAGGTATGCATGGGGTCCTTTCTCCCTGTGCAATGCCTTATGGTGGCATGGAATTTAGAAGGCATAAGGTATGCATGTGGTCCTTTCTCCCTGTGCAATCACTTATGGTGGCATGGAATTTAGAAGGGATAAGGTATGCATGGGGTACTTTCTCCCTGTGCAATGCCTTATGGAATTTAGAATGGATAAGGTATTCATGGGGTCCTTTCTCGCTGTACAATGCCTTATGGTGGCATGGAATTTAGAAGGGCCAATGTATTCTTGGGGCCCTTTCTCGCTGTGCAATGCCTTATGGTGGCATAGAATTTAGAAGGGATAAGGTATGCATGGGGTCCTTTCTCCCTGTGCAATCACTTATGGTGGCATGGAATTTGTAACGGTTTCTTGAGAAGCCACCCTCACCACAGGGATTTCCTTCCTTCCCCACATAAGGTGTGACTCAAACTGTTTAACAGATTATTTTCTTCAGCCCTACTTCAGACGCATATCATGCCCCTTGGATCTTCCCCCTGAGCTGACAATGAGTCAAGAACCACTCCGGTGTAAAGGAAATATATTGGTATTTATTTTAATTAAAAGAAATTTGCATGAAAATGTCAAAACACCACTTTATCCGTGCCACAACACAATCAACATCTCTCAGCATAAATAAATCAAAAAAGTTAGTTCAACAGAATACAATCATAATTCTTCACTTTCTGCAAATTTCACTTCAAGAAATAATTAAACGGATCAATAACGAAAGCAGTTATCATGTAGTATTGTGTGATTTTGATTTTCCTGCAGGCTTAAAAAGGCTAGCAGTAGGATTATAAGATTGATACAGATACATAGGGCAATTATGATTTTGCCCACACATTTGGTTTAAAATAAACACAGGGTGATTTAGCGGTTTGTTTCTCAGACCCCCCCCCTCCATACTTTGGTCTGTGGTGGGGAAGTCGGACAGAAAAACTGGAATGATTTGGGGAATTTTGGTTTTCAGCCCCCCCCCTGCTGAAAGGCCTGTGTTGGGGGAAGCTGGATAAAAAGGTTGGAGTGATTTCAGAACAAAGACACCCCTCTTCCTTAAAGAAGTCGGGGTCAGCAGGACAAATAGGATTACCCAATTAAATTATAGGCTATAGTTTTCAGTGCACACTGGGAAGTGAGCTTTGTTAATTTCAAATTTTGACAAAATTCACCCTGTAGTGTTCTGCCAAATGGGGAATTAATAAAATTTATATTTTTAGTTAAAAAGTCTCTAAGGATCTGCACAATTCCCCCCTCCTCCGCCGACTATAAAGGGAAAGGATTCAAGGCAAGCATACCCCCCCCCAATATTTGATTTCCCAGGGCTCAGTTCTACTCACATAGAAAGCCTCTGTTTAAAGTTCAGGAAAGCCAGCTGCATCTCAGGACACTCTGGATAGATAGGGCAGGGGTCTGGTCACTCCACTCTCAAAGATGGCCTACCGGTCTCCACCATAGAACCCAGCCAGCTTAGAGGCCTTCCTAGAAATAGAAAGATCCACTCAGATGCACTCTCAGCAATCTCCTCTGGTGTTTCCTTACAGCTGTCAGATGGTAAGTTTCAGCAACCCTCTCTGACCAAATGTCTGTCTTTCTGTTTGTCCCTCCTCCTCCTGCAGTCGCCCTTATATAGCAGCGATGACACCACCAATTTTTCAATCTTGGGGAAGTACCCGGCAATAATTCCCGCAAGTAGGATTGGACAGTTACCCTTCTCTCTCATTCCAAACCCAGCCTCCAAGTCAGAATTGGTTTAGGGGGCTGTAGCAACATATAGCAATTCCCATTTGGAATCGCCATTTGTTCTCCTTTCAAAATGTTGTCAATAACTAGTTATGTATCACATCTTCATAATTTTACTAGCAACTGCCATAATATACATATTTTCTGATTCAGCTAATCATGGGGAATTAGGTAAACCGACCACCAGGTCTGTACCATGTAGCACGGTTATGTGGTACATTACTGCCGTTTCCATAAAAAGCATAAGAGTTATGAATATGTACGTTATTACCCATATCCCTAATTTTATTCTCCACATGCTCACCAACTCTCACATTTTGAACATGTTCAGAACTGCCAGAAACATACATTATATAGCCATTACAGTTCCCTGAGTCACAGGTAGATGAATTTTATATTTCCAAAATCCCCTGGAAATTACTTTAAAAATTGTACATAAATGAAGAAAATCGGCCTTATGATTGCTGAGAAAAAGGCCTAAATGATAATAGTCCTTTTAAATTAATTGTGAATCTTCATATGGGACAAATGGCCATTCTCCTGCCTTCCGGCCATTTGTTTTCACTGGGTCAGCCTGTACCCAGAGTTTTTTTTATCAGTCTCTTTGTGTTGGAAGCTTGCTCTTTGAAGTTGTTGCCCCCATTTTCACACATATTGGTCATGCTCCAGCTAAGGGGAACTTCTCCTGCAGTCAATGCCTACAGAGGCAGCGGGTCTGCGGAACACTGAATTTCGACACCTTTAGCAGGACACTTTATTGCAGTTGGTAATTAGATGGGAGATGTAACATCCAGACTGGCAGTGGGAGACTCTCTTGTGAAGATGCCCACAGCCAGCAAAAGGGGTTATCTTGGGCTGACATTTTTCCATGAAACCAAAGTGGCTTCTCAAATGTCACTGGTGTTTTGTATGTGGAACATAATATACATTGCTTTCTATCAACCTGCATATCATGTCTTTTCCATGACATTTTCTGTTAGCAGTGATACATTTTCACATTTAAACTGCTTTTATGTGCACACCCCTCTGCAAGCCATTTTGGTGTCACTGGTTATTACCACGTGACAGGGATCATTGATTCCTCCCTCTTTTGTAAATTAAAATGCTGCTTTTCCTTTGGTAATGACAGGTATGGCTCTTCATTTCTACTTGAAAAAAAACAAAGGCCAAGCTGTTTTTTATCAGTGTTTAAAATTGTGCTGTTAATGTGAAAGGGACTCCTGTTTGGGACCTTTGAATGCACCCCACACATTCAAAAAAGCTTAAGGAGTGCCTGGGGTTCTTTCTCCCTGTGCACTGGCTTATGGTGCATGGATTTTAGAAGGGATAAGGTATTCATGGGGTCCTTTCTCCCTGTGTAGTCTCTTATGGTGGCATGGAATTTAGAAGGGATACAGTATGCATGGGTTTCTTTCTCCTTGTGCAAATGCCTTATGGTGGCTTGGAATTTAAAAGGCATAAGGTATGCATGGGGTTCTTTCTCCCTGTGCAATGCCTTATGGAGGCATAGAATTTAGATGAGATAGGGTATGCATAATGTTCTTTCGCCCTGTTGAATTCCGCATGGTGGCACGTGAAGCAGGATGGAGTCTTCTTGATGTTTCTTCAGAGTGGTCAATGCCACAATATAATGGCATAGACCTGTATAATAAATGGTAGGCTGCATTTAAAATCGGAGGACAAGGTGGCGCTATTGCGTATGTCGTAGATGCCCGGTCTTCAGTAGAGGCCCGCCGACCGGAGGCTCTGGACCAGCTGAATCGTTGTGCCTGTATGCTGATTTTGGTGTTGGAAAGGGTCAACTCCAGGCGCTGCTGGTTCCCGCTTCATGAAGCTGCCTTCATGCTTGGATTTCCATATCTGCAGTTTTGTTGTGCAGCGCAGACTGGGATCTGTGACTGCTGTGTGCTCTCCACCGTAGGCTGTGTCGTAGGCTGTGGATCCCGTCCGTGGCCTTCCTGGGGTGTAACTCCTGCAGCATTGCTGTGTCACCTTGCTACGGTGCCGAACGCTGCTCCTGGAGCACCCTGCCAAAAGCCGTCCCACAGAATATTTTAGGGGTGAGCTGCTAGTCTGAGAACTGCCAGCTAGGCGGGCAAACGCAACTTAACGCTGCGTCTGCAGCGCTGGGGCAGAGCTGTCTACTAGGTATGCATGGGGTTCTTTCTCCCTGTGCAGTGCCTTATGGGGGCATTGAATTTAGAGGGTATAAAGTATGCATTGGGTCTTTTCTCCTTGTGCAATCCCTTCTGGTGGCATGGAATTAAGAAGGGATAAGGTATGCATGGGGTTCTTTCTCTTTGTGCAATGCCTTACTGTGGCATAGAATTTAGAAGAGATAAGGTATGTATGGGGTCCTTTCTCCCTGTACAATGCCTTATGGTGGCATTGAATTTAGAATGGATAAGGTATGCATGGGGTTCTTTCTCCCTGTTGAATGCTGCATGGTGGCATGTGAAGCAGGATGGGGTCTTCTTGATGTTTCTGCAGAGTGATCAATGGCACAATATAACGGCACAGAACCTGTATAATAAATGATAGGCTGCATTTAAAATCGGAGGACAAGGTGGCGCTGTTGCGTGTGTCGAAGATGCCCGCTCATCAGTAGAGTTCTGCCAACCAGTGGCTCTTGGAGGCTTCTGCTGGCTCTGGACCAGCTGAATTCCTGTGCCTGTATGATGATTTTGGTGTTGGAAAGGGTCAACTTCAGGTGCTGCTGGTTCCCGCTTTATGAAGCTGCCTTCATGCTTGGATTTCCATATCTGTGGTTTTGCAGTGCAGCGCAGCCTGGGATCTGTGACTGCCATGTGCTCTCCACCGTAGGCTGTGTCAGAGGCTGTGGAGCCCTACCGTGGCCTTCCCTTCGAGTAACTCCTTCAGCGTTGTTTTGTCACCCTGATACTGTGCCGAATGCTGCCGGGAGCCGTCCAGCAGAATATTTTGTGGGTGAGCCACCAGTGTGAGAACTGCCAGCTACGTGGGCAAACTCAACCTAACGGGGCGCCTGAAGCGCTGGGGCAGAGCGGTCTACTGGCTGGATCCCCCATTGGGCCTCTGAGGAACATCCCACACTGTGCAGGTACCGCTCCCCTGATGCGGCGAGCCCCCTGGGACTGTATAGGCAGCAGGCTGGGAGCACTGCAGGTCTTGCTATGCTTTGATGTGAGGCGCCATTACTACTGCTGGAACTCTCCTGTGTGGCTGACATATATGGTGCTGACTCTCCTGGAAGCTGTGCCCATCTCCCTTGCTGCCCCCGTGGATGTCTCTCGTATGGAGAACAGCACACCCTACTGTGTCTCTCTAGCCCACAATACCATGGCTGCCGGGCCCCTGGGAGGTGTGTTCCTCCGCTGTGACACGGCGCAAACTGCGGCAAGGTGTTGGTTGCTCCTCCATCTCTGTAGAGGGGTGCCCTGGAGTCTGCTCCTTTGTGGACCAGGCTGTGGGTGCTGGATGTGCTTTGTTGTTGAGGGGGCCCACCGGCCATACCGGGGAGCTTGACTGCCGGCAACCTGTGAGTTCCCCAAATATACTGGACCCTGGCTTCCACCTCCCCTTGTTCTGGACACATGTGCAGGACACTGCAGTCTCACCACGTCCGATAATTGCCCATATGCTAAACTACTGCAGAGGAGCAATTGGACGCATAACCCCTAACTCCAGCCCCCTCACCGCCATCATATTGGAACAGTAGGAGAAAAGCTCTGTATGGGATCCCATGAGTTGTTCCTATACCGCATCGAGTGTATAAGAGACGATATGCACTCAGACAGCCGTACCAAATGTACCCTCGCACTGAAAGTGTGGAAGGATATCAGAACGTACCATTGGACATCATGGAGAGCTGGCAGGAACTTGATGAGGGCAAAGTGATGTCATAAAGCAATACGGAGCCATACTGAAACAATATGAACATACTTAAGAGAGATGATGTAACTGAAGGGACAAGAGAAACATGTATGAAATGATAAAGTAATCATGAATGCAAAAGAAGACAGTGGGCCACACTACGAGTTCTGACCAGGCGTGCATACCGGCACCCGCGAGCAGAACTCATGATTGCACCAGCACCGTTATAAACGGTGCCGGTGCAACCATGCTCCCAACCCCCATTCTGCCCTATGGGGCAGAATGCGGATCAGGAGGCCGGCCATAACGGCACCCACGAATGGGCAATTACCAGGTCCGCCAAACTCGGCATGACCCGGTTACTGCCCATTCGTGGGTGCTAGAAAAAAAAACAACTCCGGCGGCAGCCGTGTCCTTAATAAGGGCACAGCTAACGCCAGAGTTATAGTGAGTGCCAGTAACTTGCTGACCAATAAGTGTAAGTATGTAGTAACGCAAGGTAGAAAAGACATATAGAAGCTTGCTATAGAGGAATATATAACGTGGCTAGGATGGCTATAATTGAAAAATGGACGCTGACTTGTGTCAAGTTTCAATTCTGCTACCTCAAAAACAGATCAGAGTAGAAGAGTCAGGATACGCTTTGTGTGTAATACAAAGAAGAGTGTATGTTGGTTTGGGATAAAGGATGCTATTTTTAAGGAATAGTTGCAAAGTACAAAGGGAGGCTGACGGATAAGCCATGGGCAAGACATATTTGCAGGAGCCAAGTATTGGAGAATTAAAAGTATATACATTTGATACAAGATGGGGTGAGCAAGTCTCTAGAGGCCAAGAAGAGCAATGACATTTAGTATAACTAAATCAAATAGCAGTAAATAAGATGTCAACATTGACAAATAAGTGGTCTCTTCACATGTGACTCCGAAGTCAAAAACAAGGGCTAATCATTAAGCCGCTAATAAAGATATTGATGTGCTTACACTCCCTTGAATGTCCCAGAACAGAGAGCAGCCTACAATATCAATTACAGATGGGAAACCTTGGCTCATGGCCGGACTGATAAGAGATGATGGACTAATTGGGAAAGTGGGAAGTAATCTGACGTGATTCAAGCACCTGGGTTTTGTTTTGCTTATGTGCTGCAAATCGGGCTATACAGTGTTCCATAGACCAGTTTGTTGCCATTTTGTTTGATATAATCAGTATCATACATATTTAGAGGTAGTTTGAGGCGTGCCTTATAGTTAAGAGACAGCCAATGGTGTACTAGCCCCTATGTATTCTATAAGTAGATAAGTTCCTCTAACTAATCCCTTCCGCTAATAGGTTTTACAGTTTGCCCTGTAGGATGACGTCATAGAGGATGCATATTGGGGTATAAGTCTTCTGTGTAATCAAAAAATCTGTACAAGCCTAACAGCAAGGCCTGCAGGGATCCTGTGGTGTCTTCTGCGTACAGAGAAGAATTTGGTTGTTACAGCAATTTGTGTAATTTCTAATATCTGACTAGGCATTGCTGAAAAGCGGAGCACCATGTTGGAACAGCTTTTACCTAATATGTGTTATTGGTGTGGGTGTTGCTATCTGTGGTGTAAGGAGGCAGAAATGAAAGTGCCAGTGTATGAATCAGAAGGGTGAGATAAACAACACAAAGATGGTGGATAAGGTGCCTCAATTCGAGCCAGGGCACTGATGTAGTTAAAGTACTGGCTAGCAGACTTGGAATACGTGCAGTCAGGTCATTGGTGCATCACAAAGTGTTGGTGCATCCAATGTGGTGACTGACAGTGAGGCGATTTATATACATTGCGAGAGGTGCCAAACTTGGACGTTATGCAATTGGTTCATTGGCAATGGAAAGATGCTCAGGTGTCAAGCAGAGTTATAGGTGACAATAAATGTTGCAGTCAACATTCATCCCATGGGGGGGCATGGAATCCAAGCGATCTATCCAATGAATCGTTGTTGAATGAAGTGTTTTGCTACTGGTGATCTTTCAGATGCTGATCTTATGTTCGATTTATGCTCAGACCAACGTGTTTTAACTTTCCTTGTTGTCATTCCTACACAGTAGAGTCTGCATGGGCATTTTAGGTCGTAATGCATCAGTTCTTGTGATGTTTTCAAATTTCTCTGCACAACTGTGGACTGAGTCAGAGTTCTAGCTGCGTTTGAGGAATTTCTCAGTGAGTTGTTCAGCCTTGCTTATGTAGTCTTGATTATCCGAAATGATGCACCTGTATCTGATAAATTGTCTGAGTGGAATACTTGCAATGGTTTTCTTAGGATGAAGACTTGTGGCATGTAAAAGGCTGTTTCTATCTGTGGATTTAATGAATATTGTAGTTTGTAGTTCGCCTAATGTAGTATGGATTCTTACATCCAAGAATTCAATAGATGTCCTACTGGTTTTGCTGGTGAACTTAATTTTGGGTCCCAATAAATCCATCAATATGAAGAACTCAGATAGTTCTTCCTGTGTACCTTCCCAAATGCCAAAGAGGTCATCTATGTATCTCACTAGAAATGTAAGGTGTGTCTTCCATTTTTCGTTGTGGAGAATGTGGGATTCTTACAGGTGTGCCATGTATTTGTTGGCGCAGCTAGGGGCCATGGCCGTGCCCATCGAGGTGCCGGAAATGTGTATGAAGTACTTATTCAGGACAATTGGGAGCAATTTCAGGATAAGTAGTCGATCTGGTCTGCAGATTGCACTCGTGGTCAGTAGGAGCCATTTCATGTCTTCCAGTCTGGGATGATATGCAATGTTGGTGTAGTGGTTTGAGATGTCCATTGTGAATAAGATGTTGACATTCATTGGTGTCTTTGATGTATGTTTTAAATCCATGAGTCAAAGGTTGTATGGCACGATCAACATATTGTGCAAGTGGTTCCAGTAAGCTGTCATTGGCAGCTATTATTGGTCGTCCAGAAGGATGTAAGTATTTATGGACCTTGGGAAGGGTGTAAATGACGGGCATTGATGGATATAGGTTTGTGAGAAAACGCTTGGTGCGATAGGTGATTAGCTCATCGGCTACTGCTTTATCTAGAACTTTTGTGATGATATTGCGCACTTGTGGGATCATTGAAGATTTCCAGGTAGGTATCCTGGTCTGCCAATTGACTTTCGATTTCAATTTTGTATTTGTTCGTGTCCATTAGAACAAGTGCTCCGCCCTTGTCAGCTGGCTTAATGATGAGATCAGGGTTCTTCGAGAGATGGTCTAACACTTGTTGTTCGCAGTGTGTAAAATTAGATCGAGATTGTTTTTTTAATCTGAGTTTTTGAAAATCCTTAAGTAAATTAAATGCAATTTGATTTAGAATTTTGCATAAGGTCTTTCAACTGAAGAACTGAGAACTGAAGCATTGTACTGATTCTGTGATCTACTTTTGGGCAATTGATGTAATCATTTGCTGTGATCATTGTTGAACCTGCGCTAGACCTACTCATTAACCTACATACAAATTTGAGTAAGTGAGTGGACAAGTGTGTTCTCTTTAACTACCTCTTGCTGAGCAATATCGCACTTGAAACACTCTACAAATGACCAGCATTTATTATTTGAGAAGTAGGAGCTTAAGAGACGATTTACGGGTGCCTGAAATTGACGACTTCCCATGTTTGAACCCGAGGACGGCGCAGTCTCATTTATCATCATTGCCCACTACAAGAGAACAGGCTACGACTTCTGCATGGCCTTCTAGAAATGATGATTTTGAAATGGTGCACATGGCTGCACCTACTATTATAACATATATAATCATCTTATGTATGTATAGCATCTTCTCCCAATTTTCCTTCAATCTCCTTCTCTAATTCTCTGGTAAGGAATGGGCCGTCAAGAAAGATGTTTAAAAACAACCTGGAATACACCTTATCGATGACCTTGATCAAAAGAAAAACATCTGAATTATTTTTGAAGAGAAGATCACATAGTTTGCTAGATTTAGATAGCTTGGAAGTCATTCCCTCAAGTTCAATATATTGTCATAATGCCCGCTCCCGGGGAGCCGGTTCAAGCCCTGCGTCCCCGAAAGCGGACATCTAGTCCCCAAGGAAGGACCCAGCAACCCCATATAGGGGCCCTTTGGACAGTGTCCTGGCGCCATAGGCGCCAGGCTCATTATGGAAGTGCTTGGGTGCACTTACCTGATGCAGACCATGCTGCAGGATCCCGGCCTCCTTGAGGCCTGAAAGGAACTACTTTACCTGTGGGACTAATTTACCATCCGGGCGTGGTCGGGGAAGGATACATACCTGATTGGTGGAAGGATACATACCTGGAACTTCTTCCAAGGCTATTTAAACCCCACCTGAAAACCCACACGTGCTTCGCGTTGTTCTGCATCTAGCAGCTGGACGCTCACCGTGTCTGCTCGCCTGCCAGCATCCTGGATCACCTGCAAAGGAAGAGAAGAAGAGAACAGAAGAAGGAAAAGTCCTTACCTGCTAAATCCGCATCCCGGAGACAACCCGCCGACAATCCTGAAAAGGAAGACTTTTATTTAAACGCTCATCGCGTCGATCGCTGCAGCGCCGCATTCCACTCGCCTTTACAGGGCGCCTCCATGTTCAGCAGCGATCATCCGGATTCGCAGTCACGCCCCAGCGCCTAGGGAGAAAAAGACCAGAACAAAAGGTGAGAGAGAGAAGGGAATAAGGAAAGCTAAATCTCCATGTTAAGACTTACCTGTTGATTCATTCCCTCTTCATTTCGGGTCCGCGCCGCATCCTGGCATTTCCGGACCCCGGCCCCCAAGGGGAAAAAGAGACATCAGCGTTAATGAGCGAATGAAAAGACATTACCAAAAAACGCTCATTAAAGACTTACCTGATTTCTACAAGGATTTCACCTCTCATCTGGGGTCGGTGCCTGTTCCCCAGCATTCCGTACCCCGGCCCCTATGGGGAAAAGGACACTAGCATTAGTACATTAATGCATGGACAGAAGGGGAACCTCTTAGCAAAAAACTTACCTGGAAGCCAAGCAAGTTTGGTTCTCACCAATCCGAAAATCCAGTGAAGTAACTGTATACCAACGCGCCCCTGCATCAGAAGCAGGATGGAGAGCTCGTCCTTCCAGACCCTAAGGCGAGACGCTACGAGGAATCACAGAAGGGTTTCGAGGAGGGTGAGAGGGGAAAGTGGGAGGCTGATTGCATTACCCCGCAGAGAGTTAATCCCCTATTTTCGCCTACAAAAGGATACTTCTGCGAGCCAGACAAGCCAGATTTGGGGGCCCGGTCCAGTCCGTCTTCCGAACCCTGCGCATCACCTTAGAAGAGGTCACAGCAGCGCGAACCAGGCCAGCACCTCCGTGGGAGTCAGGTGAGCGTTACATATATGCAGCCTCTGGGGAGTCTCCATTGCCAGAATCCTTAATTGTGGAAACTGACGGGAACAATGTTTTAAATGTAACCTTAGGTGGCCCACCTGGTCCTCATTCTTTTAGATTGGACAATGTAGCAGATAAGGACTTTGTGTCCCATGACACCTACATAAGTAATAGAGAGCCTGAAATAAACTCTGAAACTAATACAGATATTTCTGTTGAAAAGAACCCTTCAAATCTTACATTAACTGCTTTGAATTTTGTCTTGACATCTTTAGTTAATGTATTTGAAATGCTGAAAGGTGAGGTTCAAACCAATTTGGGCACACTCTTGGAACTTACAAAGGAATCTAGTTGCTGTGATGCATCAATGGTGAGCCTCAGTGGGACTATTATTACAACTTTGATGAGCGCATTGAAAGATCTTAAAACACACCAAAATGAACAAACAGCTGACTTAGTTAAACTCAATGACATTTAAAATTGATGAGGAATTAAATAATTGGACTGAAGGCTTCAAATCCCCTGCTAAACGGTTCATTAGAGTCATCCACTCAGCGATCAGAAGTTGTGGACTCTGACCTTAATTTTGAAGATACTCTGCTCTCATAATCTGGCCTAGAGGAATTTATGAGATTGGCTCAAATTTTCGATGAGCCTGGATCAGGATGTCAGTCTCCTGAAGTTGCAACGCAATTGGCCTCTTAATTAGTTCCAGTGATAGATCTGACTGGAACCAATATGATGACATCCTCTACACCATCTCAGGAACAGATAAAGAAGGTAGCAAAAGCTAAAAAGAATAATTTGAAAAAGGTAGTAAGTGCAACCGCAACTGAATCTGGTACGCAAATAGCAAAAATAACAACACAAAAGAATAGAAGAAAAAAACCTGTAAATAACAGATTTTTAAAAAACCTTAATGAGATAATGGATGAGCCTAAGGTGACTGGAACATCACAAAAGACCAAGAGTTTTTGCTAGACGGTGGATTTGTGCGAGACTCAAATTGTAGAGCCTGAGTCTGATGTGATCCCGTTAACTCAGAATACAGAATCACAGGTTGCCATATCAGCTCCATCTAAAACAAGTTTGGCTGTTCAAATGGAGCCACTAATCAAGAAACCAACAAAACAACCAATTCACTGGCTAACTATCTTCTGCAGAGGAAGGAATAATTTAAATCTAAAAACTACTGCCAAGGCCCAATCTGTGAAAACTCCCAACAAATTACTTAATTGTTTCAACTTCATCTGTAACCCCGGCTGTGAACGTCTCTGCTGAGACCACTTTGGTTGCTGCATCTGTTCAGTCTAACAATCAGCAGATTGCCAGTAATGTTTTGTGTCAAGAGGCCAATCCAGTAGATGACTTATGCACTAGTTCTCAGAAAGAGTTGGTTGACAATGTAGCAAGTAAATATAGATAAGGGTTGCAAGGTGTTAAATCGTAGTGCTATATTAACAATTGTGAGGGAAATTCCAGATCTATTTTTGTTCTCCTCACATGACATTGAGTATGTATGCTTTCCATATGACAAAGTCACTAATATAGTAGAGGTTGGTCTTCAGACTAAAATGGGTGCCAAAGCTCTACTGGACGCTTCGAAAGATTTAAAAAAAATGAGAATAGAGATCTTGGCTTCTTTACCTGAGCGGATATCTCTTAAATCGACAAGTGGGTCTAATGGTGATAGAAATAGTCCACCTCCAGGAGAGACACAAGTGTTCCTCAAAGATAGAACACCGAAAGAGGTGGAAGACGGGGACAAAGTAACAACAACGCCCCTACTGAAAACAGGTTAAAAATCTTCTCTCTCTTACCAGCTATTTTGACTCAAGTTTTGCAAACGTTGACAAAGGGTGTAGATTTACTTTAGTAAGGATAGAATGCATGTGGCAAGTTGGAATACACAGGGTTCTACTTCTTTTAAGGTGAAAAATATGAGAGACCTAATATTTGGGGGGCATTATCTGATTCTGTTCCAGGAAACTTTGCTTCAGGAAAGCTACAAATTAGATGGTTTTACGATCATGGATTAATTGGCCACTCGTGGCCTACTAATAGCTTGTAGTTCTTTGGTGCTTAAAATGGAACGTATCACTATGGACGCACAAGGAATTTTAGTTGCAAGAGCCTCCTTTAGAGGGAGCGAATTGATTACAACCATAATCATTATTAATATTTACTGGAATCCTGCTTTCTCCAGACTTACCAACTTTTTGGAGGATCTCTCGCCCCTGCTTACAGCCGTGAAAACAAGTTTTGAACATGATAATATACTACTGGCAGGGGACCTTATTCCATACTGCTGCACAAATGGGGATAACAACAAGACAAATTCATTGGGGTGGCAGAATGGCAAAATATGGCAACAATGTTTTGCAAAGGGGAATCTATGCCTGGCAAATGGGAATATTCAAGGAGATTTCATTCCAAAGAACACCTGGGAAAATGGAAATTGATTATCTGGTCCTTTTGCATGATTTATTCAGCTATTGGAAAACATTGAGATTTTAGAGAAAGGTTTGAGCGATCATAATCTCTTAACAGCGTCCTTCTCTGTTGAAACACAAGAACCAGAAAGAGTGATCTATTCTGGTGCTAACACATTCTCAAGAAAAAATCGAACGGTTCATTTTAGAAAAGGTGGTTGTGACTTAAATAGCAAGTTTATGGAGCTCCTAGGAATCCCAGCAGATACTGATATGGTAAAATCCTGTTCACCGACTTCGTTTATAGAATTTCTGTGGGAACTGGATCAACCTCAAGACAATAATAATCAAAAAAATGTAAACATACCTTTGATGAAGCAACTGCCTTGCACAAAAATGCTCTAAGAAAAGCGAAGTTCAAAAGATGCCTAGATTAACCTTTCTTGAAAAAAAGGGAATTGACTAACCACTATAGGAATTGGTCCAGGTCTTATAGGTTTAACCTTTAACCACCTTGATGTTCAACTGATGTTGGAGGCTGCTAATGCCAGGAACTCTAGGAACTTATGTGACATAATAGACCGGCAGCACTTCTCTCAAGTGTACATGCAAAGTAATACAGTTCTAGAAAATTATTGGTTGATTTACTATCGTAACTTATTCAAAGAATCGAAACCAGTGAGAATTTAATTGCCGAATCACATCTTTTGACCTAGAGACAACCTAGTGATCATGTTATCATTTGACCTAGACAGTTGAAGATCTAATTATCCAGGCATCCGGTTCGAGAGCCCCAGGACCTAACGGTCTGACTAATACAAGCCTGAAGAACAATGTTACAACATGGGCCAGACTATTAATGATGCTATTCAGGGGCATCTTAAGAGCTAAGCGAGTCCCTGACTCTTGACACGGCCATAGTCATACCTATATTTAAAAAAGGGGACCGGGCCAATCCCATCAATTACTGTCCAATAGCCCTCCTAGACACTGATAGTAAGATCTTGTCATGGATTGTTTTGAGAAACTTCTGGGTATTAAGCGCGTTATAAATATATATCAGAGTCAATATTGTCCTGGAACTCACCAATTCCTTCGAGCCAGTGAAGCAACTGGTTATCTACGCGCCCCTGTGCTCAATGCAGGATGGAGAGCTCATCTTTTCAAACCATCAGGTGAGACTATAAGAGGGGACATCCAAGGTGATCAGTGGGGAGGACAGCGGGGTGGGGGGATTTACGCTCAACTCCACGGGTGGTTAATTCCCTTTCTCCATTTGCAGAAGAATATTCCTACGGGCCAAGCAAACAAAGCTAGGTGGGCCAATCCAGTCCGTCATCTCGGCCCTACGCGTCACATTGGTGGAGACCGCAGCAGTCCAGTCCAGATCGACGCCTCTGTGGGAGCCAGGTGAGCGTAACACCCTCCCGAGCCTTGAAATTATTCATACTCCTTGTGAGAATTAATAATTTGCCCACAGTGATAATAAGGGGTCCCCAGTTAAAAATACCACCCAAAAAGGGTTCTTGTCGGATTTGTGGTATATCCCCTATTTTAGAAACTAACAAACATGTGTTAACTGAATGTATGATACTGAGTAACGTATATAGGAGCCTTTTTAGGAAGACTTGTACATAGGTATGATACAATTAAGAGTTCGGGTATGTAGAGACGTGGTTGGAAAATTAAATGAGCGTGGACAGTCTTGTTAAATTAAGGTGAAAACATTAAAACTCATTATAAGATGGCGACGTCAGATATATATTTAATGTGTTTGATGAAATTTGGTTATGGTGTTTTGTTTATGATGTTTTATATATAGTTGTTTTTTAATGTATTTTTTAAATTCGATTGAGATGATATGTGAAAAGTTCAAATGAACTAAACACATTAAAGTAAATAAATAAATAAAAATAGTTAATTTGGTAGGATCAAGTTAACGCCATTGGCAAAGTTCAGTGGGGTCATCACCGGATCTATTATCACCTGGATCCTATGCAAGAGTGTTAAAAAGGAAACAAATTTGCTCATAAGGATAAGATAGTACATACCTGTATTCAAAACAGGGTTGACTTGGGAGTCCATCAGAATACACATTTCTGACTTGGCCAGATTTCCTGTGTCCAGTCTGTAGGAGAGGCACCCATTATCATTATCTATGTTTTATTAGCATTCAGTTTAATATTTTATTATTCACCACCCGTGATCACTGAGCGCCTGGGTCTGCCACATCAGGAACTGATTCCAATCCAAAAGTAAAGGTCCACTTGTATCTCACATTCTTTTGGGTGAGAAATCTCACTACTGGGCCCTTTGCTCTTCTTTTTTGCAGGGTGCTTTGGGCCAGATCTTGATATAACTGTACATCCATTCCATTGACTCTTATTGGCTCCGATGTTCGACCTGCCATCTGTTCCTTTTGGGAATATGATGTCACTGCCGCCAACACATCACTCGGCCTAGTGACAGGAACACAATGTGTAGGATGCATTTAAGGCGACCATGAGGGGGCAGTTAATTGCTAAAAAAAAGTATAGAGGGATAAACAACTTAATCATTTGCAGACAGAGTTAGAAACCCAACTTCAACAAATAATGGCCAGGATGGATACGGATACTGCAACCGCGCTGAGGAAAGAATGCAGAAAGGTCAAGTGCCAATTAGAGGTTTACCAATCCGGAGAGTGGAAAAATCTCTGCAGTATTTACGGCAATGATTTTATATCAAGGCCAGCAAGGCAGATCACCTCCTAGCGCAGAAGTTGAGGAAAAAAGAGGCATCCAGGACGATCCTAAAAATTATATCAGGGGGGGAGAACTCCTCCTCAAGTGACATTTAAAAGGCCTTCATGAAGTGTTGCTCTTCCTTAAATTCTTTGACTCCCCCATTGAAGAGGAGCAGGGGCATATTTTTCTCATTGTCCATTACAGAATATTACACGAAGGGAGAGGGAGGAGTTGGAAGGAGTTGGAAGGAGTTGGAAGGGGATATTTTGCCCAAAGAAGTGAGGGCAGCAATCTTATTCCTGACAGTTAATAAGGCCCCCATGGCCATACAGTTTTCCTGCGATTGTTTTGTAAAACAGTTAAAAAAGCATTGATCTCAGTGTTGGTGCCTCTATTCAACCCCTTTGGAACTTCAGGGCGAATTACCCCGACTATGGAGGAGGCAAAAGTGGTGCTGCTTCCTAAACCCAATAAAGATAGTATTCAGAGTGAGTCATACCGTCCCATTACGCTTATTATATTATAATTATAGACGTGAAATTATATACTAAAATATTGGCAACTAGACTGAAAAAGATACTTCCCAACTCCATCAACCCCAATCAATCGTAATTCATTACACATAGGCAAACATTTGATATTACGGGATGAGTTTGTCACCTAAGAGAAAGTAAGCAAAAATCAGGGGTAAAAAATTCCTAAATCCCTTCACTCCCTATATCACTTCAATTACTCTCCTCTACTAGAGAAAGTGAGGCAGTTGCTGACCGAGTGGGGGTTCCTGTCAATATCGTGGCTGGGGAGGATTAACGTCCTCAAGATAGTGATCCTCCATAAGGCTTTGTATTACTTTCAAGCCCTTCCAGTACCGGTCCGGCAGCAATTCTTTGGGACTCTACAAAAACAGATCGGGTCATTCATTGCGAATTGGAAAAAACTGAGGGTAGCTATGAAAACACTATTTGTGTCCAAACACAAGGGGTGACTGGGGGTGCCTAGCCTCCACCTATACTACTTAGCCCAATTTTGAGTTGTTCGGGAGTGGTTTATGGGCAACCAGGGCAAGATACTACACACCACTACCCCATTTCTCTTTATGCTATTCTGTTTTTGTAAAGTGACATTTATGAGGCGCATTACATCATGGCTTCCAAAACTAAAGCCTGCCAACAAATACAAGCTGATTTATAGCTGTGATAAAAACGAATGCTTATGATGAACTTTGTTTCCCAAATTCCTTAGCCTGAGTCATAAGGGCATTGAATCACTCATTAAGTCAATTACAATTCTGAATATGATGATTTATCGATATATTTTTCTTTTTGTTTCAGGTTATGCAAGACAAAATAATTTGCCTTCCAAAAAGGGTATATCCGGCACAGAACCACTCTTCTATTCTCAATGCATCAAGCACAATTTCAAGTGCTTCTCAACTCCCTCAAATCAAGCCATCCACCGCTCCTGCAACTGTGGAGATGAGGGGGCTTAAGACTGACTTGGACCTTCAGCAGTACAGCTTCATCAATCAAATTTGTTATGAGCGTGCCCTCCATTGGTATGCTAAGTACTTTCCATATCTTGTCCTTATACATACACTCGTTTTCATGCTTTGCAGTAACTTCTGGTTCAAATTCCCTGGATCAAGCTCAAAAATTGAGCACTTCATTTCAATTCTGGGAAAATGTTTTGACTCTCCTTGGACAACACGAGCTTTATCAGAGGTATCCGGTGAGGACCCAGAAGAAAAGGATAACAGGAAGAACAATTTAAGCAAATCGATCGCAAACTCAGCTATGGCAGAAGGCACATTGTTGAAGACCCAGTCTTTACGATCAATACCGGAGAAGTGTGTAGTCGATAAGGCAACAGCTGGTGCTCTGGATAAGAAGGAAGGTGAACAAGCAAAAGCTTTGTTTGAGAAGGTGAAAAAATTCAGACTTCATGTGGAAGAAGGTGATCTCCTATATGCAATGTATGTTCGTCAAACTATACTGAAAGTAATAAAATTCCTTATTATTATTGGCTACAATAGCGCACTGGTTTCTGAAGTACAATTTACAGTGGACTGTAATGTGGATATACAAGACATGACAGGATATAGGCATTTTTCTTGTAATCATACCATGGCGCATTTATTTTCCAAACTTTCCTTCTGTTACTTGTGCTTTGTGAGCGTCTACGGTTTAACTTGCCTTTATACCTTATACTGGTTGTTCTATCGATCTCTTAAAGAATATTCTTTTGAATATGTGCGTCAAGAGTCAGGAATTGATGATATCCCTGATGTCAAAAATGACTTTGCCTTCATGTTTCACATGATTGACCAGTATGACCCATTGTATTCTAAAAGATTTGCTGTTTTCCTGTCTGAAGTCAGTGAAAACAAATTGAAGCAACTCAATCTAAATAATGAATGGACCCCAGAGAAGCTTAGGCAGAGGCTGCAGACGAACGCCTATAACCGACTGGAGATGCAGCTTTTCATGCTGTCTGGGCTTCCAGACACAGTCTTTGAAATTACTGAGCTTCAATCTTTGAAGCTTGAAATCATCAATAATGTTATGATACCAGCCACGATTGCTCAACTTGACAATCTGCAGGAGCTGTCGCTGTACCAGTGCTCTGTAAAAATCCACACAGCTGCTTTGGCTTTCCTCAAGGAAAACCTGAAGATCTTACGTGTCAAGTTTGATGACATCCGAGAACTTCCGCCATGGATGTATGGGCTGAGAAATCTGGAAGAGCTGTACCTGATCGGGTCATTAAGTCAAGATATTTCCAAAAACATAACACTTGAGTCTTTTCGAGAACTTAAAAGCTTAAAAACCCTTTACATCAAGAGCAACTTATCTAAAGTCCCTCAGCCCATTGTTGATGTCTCCAGTCACCTTCAAAAGCTGTCAATACATAACGATGGCACAAAGTTAGTGATGCTGAACAACTTGAAGAAAATGGTGAACCTAACAGAGCTTGATCTTGTTCATTGCGACCTGGAGCGCATACCTCATGCCGTCTTCAGCCTTCTTACACTGCAGGAATTGGACTTGAAAGAAAACAACCTCAAGTCAATTGAAGAAATATTAAGTTTCCAACACTTGAGAAAACTTACCATCCTAAAGTTATGGCACAATAGCATAACCTACATTCCAGAACACATAAAAAAACTTGGCAGCTTGGAACGATTATATTTCAGCCACAACAAAATAGAGGTTCTTCCCTCCCACTTATTTCTATGCAACAAACTCCGATATCTGGATTTATCTTATAATGACATTCGATTCATTCCACCTGAGATAGGAGTCCTCCAGAGTTTGCAGTATTTCTCGATTGCTTGCAACAAAGTTGAAAGTGTGCCTGATGAACTCTATTTTTGTAAGAAACTAAAAACTTTGAAACTCGGAAAAAATAACTTGTGCTCCTTGTCACCCAAAATAGGTTACTTGTTGTTCCTTTCCTACTTGGATATCAAAGGCAATCACTTTGAAAGTCTCCCTCCAGAACTTGGAGTGTGTAAGGCTTTAAAACGAAATGGGCTGATTGTCGAAGACACTTTGTTTGAAACGCTGCCTTGTGATGTAAGGGAACAAATGAAGTCGGAGTAGCTGTGTAGACTCAAAAGTACATTTCAAGGATTGTGGTTTGCTGAGGAAATCAGAGAAATGTTTATCTAACAACAACAGCATCTACTTGGGTAGTTTAAAAATCCAGTTCGAAATGAAAATGTGGAAAGCAGCACTACCATGTAAATCTCTCTACAACGTTTACAGGCTTATGGGAGATTTACCAGCATGAACAATGTACAATAGGAGCTGCATTTGTTGAAAACGTGGAAGAGGTCACGTGTTCTGCTATTTCTGATTGGGCCACTGTGGCAGTCCATCAGTAGATCAGAACACAGGTAAGAAGCCAAAGGATTATAGGAACCTGACATATTTTGGATACCCCAAACACATTTCAGGATAAGACATATTTTTCAGGGTAAATCGCATTTTCATCTGAAACTCTTTTTAAGCACCATTAGATTATCTTGTTGAAATGTCTGGCTTGTCTGCAATGAGTATCAGTTAATGCTGCTACTAGAGGGATGTTGGTATCATCATGACACGGAAACCCAGGGGTACCAAAAATATTTGTTGGAATATGTCATTTGTTTTATTTTATTTTGATTTTTGACACACTGCCATGCCTGTATTAGCAGAATAGTGCAAAGAGAGGCTATATTTATAATACATATTTAATTATATTTTTTTACATGCAGCATCAAACTTATCTTTTTTCGTGCACTTGTGTAAATGTTGGTTGGTTTTGCACTGATGGGATGTGAGCATCGTGTATATGTATCTGGGATAATTTAGTTTTACAGTATTGTTTGTAATTATTTGGCATTCTTTTTCTTAGTCTTTATATCACATGGTTCTTAATTCACAGCTCTTACTTTCAGTGGGCCAATGTGATGTCTGCGCAAACAGATCTATGATACAGTATTATAAAAATGTCGGTTCCAAAAGTAAGATTATTACTTAGTCGAAGTAGCATTGTAATACCTACTCAATATCTAGTTATCACAATCTTCCTTAAATAAACTGAAGATTGGTGCTTTTATAGATTGAAAATAGTAAAGAAAAAGAATGGCACCCTCTTGATACATAATAGTATCTATGTATAAATCCTTACCCACCAATGGAAAGGCAGTATCGAAGGGTATAATCAGTGGCGTTTCCAGACTCTTTTGACTGGGGTGGCCACTGACTTATGCACTGGTGGCATGAAGTACGAGCACGCATGCACACACGTCTGAATAGCATTAATTTACTATTTGTCTCCACTACCCATATCTACTTACATTAGCGTCTTACATTCCTGTGTTTAAAGTTTAATGATCATGGTTTAGGATAATGGGGTGGCACCTGGGGTGGCCAGTCAGATTCCAGGGGTAGCACGTGCCACTAGAGCCCACTCCCTGTACACGCCACTTGGCATAATCACACTTTAGGAGCAGTTGTCACGTGGTGTTGATAAAACATTAGGTGACAGAAATATCTTGGTTTGAAAGGTCGGTCTGTTCAGCAGGAATTTGAAACAGGAAACCTGGTCTTCAGTAATTATATCATGCATTACACAATGATATAGTTGTTGTCATCCCACAGCTTAGCAGGCATATTCGATTTCATGGTTTGCTATACCAAGGGAAAACAAATGCCAGGTCTTGTTCTATGGGCTGTTATACTGCAATAATATAAAAAAATACAAGCCCTGCCTTTTGGCCCAAGGTCTGTATATTTTAGGGGAGTCTTTCTGATGAGATATTATAAAGTTCTTTGTTCAGCAAAGCATCACTGATAGAGAGCTCTGCTCTACCTGATGTGCAGCCCGTAGAAGCCTGCCCTTTGGAAGATAGCCTTTTCTGGTGCTGTGTTGTTACAAACATTTAGGGGATAGTTCACACATGTTTATGACATTTGGGTAATGTATGTAGGTACACTTGCGCAAACCCAGCAACCAATTGACACAGTGTCTGGGGTGACACCTTCAGCCAGGCCTACTTTGTGCATTGCAAGCTGGGACTTTTAGTTTAATTTTTCTCATTGAGATTATTTCCCTATAAGTGCCAGCATGCAAGGAGAAAGGCCAGGACTGGCTGAAATGTGGCTATGTATCAGTTTCGTGGGAAATTGATCATGGCGTGATCATTGAAATTCACAAGTATCCCTTGTGTACAATGTCCGTTTAGGAAGACAGGCATTCACATGATTATGCTACACATGCAATAAAGATGTCATCTACGAGTTGCCATAGGTTGTACCTTTTGGAAATTATACAATTTTCTTAAAAAATCTTTGTGAAACAACCCTTCTCCTTAACAACAGCCATTTTCATGTTAGGTCTGCCCTTAACTGTCTTTGCTTTTATTTTTTATTTACATAGACAATGCATATTCCTAGTGCCAGGGTAAATATGCACAATTATTCAAGCATGCCACGTCTTCCCTGATGTACTGCTGGACCTCCTCAAATGAAACCTAGAGGATCAACTGAAATGTTTGTAAAGGGGAAGGGGAGGTAAATTCTGTCCTGTGTTCATAAATGTTGCTTCACGACCCTGGCGTTAAGGGTTTAACGGCGCCGTAAAAGGTGTCGGCGCCGTTAAACCCTTAACGCCTGATTATGAGGTCCCTTTGCGGGACCCGACCTTAACGGCTGGTTTTTCCAGCCGTTAAAGTAGGGACCCGCAAAGGGACTTTGGTGCTAATAACGGTACCGCAATTTGCGGTACCGTTATTAGCGCCTTCCCCATTCCCATTGAGCCCTATGGGGCAAAAATGGGAATGGGGAAGGGCCCTGGCGGCATGGGGAATTACTGCCCCACCAACCTCGGAATTGGGTGGTAATCCCCCATTCCGCCATGGCGCACACCGGCATGGACCATGGTGCTAACAGCACCATGGTCCTCCGCCTGGGTCGTAATGAGGCCCAATGTGTTGATTTTGTTTAATTTCAGTATTTTGGTTCATTGATAAGCCACGCCACACAATTTCATATGCAGCAGCGCACACTGCATGTCAAGAAAACACAGCATTATTCTGATGTGAAAAAAGTGATTTATAAAGGGGGTAATTCATGGAATAAATGTGCGCTGAAATTTGTGGCGCAAGCTGGCGCACGCTCCCTCTCTGCACAAGCTGCGTGCGCTGCTTCTGCGTGGGAATCTATGAATTGCCCCCAAAATATTTTTCAAGGACAAATAATACGTATCTAGCGTATTCATAAATCATAGTGTATATATGTTTAAATATAGGGATTACACTTTTTAGAGTTTGGTATATGTAATAAAACATGTAGTGAAAAAACATCTGAGTTCTGCCATCAAATTTAACAGTGCAAAAGTGGAATGGGGGCCCATTCTAAATTGCGCATATGTGCAGTAAATTATTAATAGAAAAACAACCTTGTTGAAGTCCAATTAAAAAAGAAGATACAATGAAATTGTACTATATATTTAGAATTTACATAATTTTTAAAGCCAAATTAAGTAGCATAGAAATGAAATTCCAATAACACATTCAAAATTACACAAGTGTGCCTTTGAATATAAGGTCAATTTAACGTAAGTGTTTAGGATTCTTTTCTCTTTGTCGTTCCTAATCAATTAGAAAAGTGGCTTAATCTAACATTATCGTTTTAGCTTCAGCTGTCATGTATAGTAATGCAGTATTTAATGTAGGTTTCCTAACTCTCAACGCATGAGCATGCTGTCTTAACTTCACTACCTGCTACATTTTCTCCAATAATTCACAGTTTATAATCGGAAGGACCTCCAAAATCTATGCTGGATTAGGACAAATTTGGGAACAGTGGGTTCTTAGGGTATTTGTGTGTGTGAGTGGGGGGGGGGATGTGGAGGGGAGGAGGGATACAGATTGATTAATTTGTGTGTTATTCTTAATGGTGGGTAGGATAAAGGAAAATCCAGTCATGTGTTTTAACTTTGACCTGTCTAGCCCAATGTGGTACAATTTGTGTCAGATACCATTTTGGGATTGTGCTTCATCACAACATGAATAAAGTGTGTAGTCTAACATGAGACAAAGGCCCTCTCTGGCTTGTGGGTCTGAGGTTTTCTGAAGGCTAATAGGGTTGCGCTGGAGTGAGTCTGTCAACGAGCCAGACTTCTGAGAGGCTGGTGGAAAAAAAAAGGATAGAACGGTTCAGGACTGAATGTTGTGATTTTATATATATCAACACTTTTTGGGTTCCATTCCATCGTAAAACTCTCATGTTGAGCCACCTTAGACATTGTTGTATGGTTTAGTAAAGTAGGTATGACTGGCACTTGTTGTGCATGTGACCAACATGATCAGCCCTTAGAACAAGAGCTGCTTTTGGGTCGATATTTAAACCTCGGATCTCATCTCCCTGCAATGAAGACTTGAAATCAGACCTCGCATGCCCCTTATTCAGACCCCTTCTTTGAACAGGGAAGACCAAGTGAGCATTCTAAAGACAAGCATATACATTGGCCCAGCCAGAATCCACTTGAAGAAAAGGCAATGTGGTCTGATCGCAGGCCCTTGGTTCGCCATTCATATAGATGAAAGGGTCACATTTCAGACCATTATCTTCAATTAGCCGTCCTCTGAAACACCTGGGTACATCAACTCACATGCAGGTCATGAACACTGATGTAAGGGGGCTGCCACAAGCCAAAGCTGTCAGTAATTAACCATATCTTTCCACCTTTGCATGTGTCTGGCCACATGTCACTGTGGGATCAGGAGATCCATGTATGGAGAGCATCCCCTTGCAAATAAGGGTTGCAAATCATATGGTCATCAACTTTCCCCACCACACCTGTGTAAATCTACATGCTCTCCATGTGCTGAGCACTGACGGTGCACACACAAGTGACCTTAACCCCTCAAGTGCTAAGGACAAGATTGCTCGTCCTAGGTGCATGGGATCTCCCATTAGGTTCATTTTTCTTAGCAGTTAGAGTGTGCCGCGCGCACGTTTTTTCAACCCGTACACACAAAAGTGCCTGCTCATGTTTAAGACTATTTTGTGAATCATCACAAAGTTTATACTGTAATTTCTGTTCCTTTTAAAAATGCAGGACACACATATGGGAACTTGGATTATAATGATGATAAAATTGCAAATTACATCAACGGAAGCCCACAGGAAATCCAGCTGCACCCCTGTGATAACATCAGGTGTGTCTTGGGCTTACAAAATGTCCTTGATAGTTTACAAATGCATAGGATCACTTAAATCATTAATACTTATGAAAATTAAATGTTTAGTAGTATTTAGGAAAAACCTTTGGAATTTTAGTCACTTTTATAAAACCCATCAGTATTAAACCAAGTGTTGGTCATTTCTCTATGTATAATATAAAGGAGATGCATTTTTCTTCAATGTTATACCTTGCTGTGCAAGCCAAGTGTTATAATCAATATTTCACAGATATAAACTGTGCAGTTAGTAAATTGTTGTATTTATTCCCTTTCTCTTAAGCTCAACTAAACTGCACTTCAATGGAATGACAAGCATATGTTGCATATATCAGTGCATTGTGTAATGGAAGACATATATATCTGCACTACTTCCCCATAGCTCTGGAATACTTGTATTTCACTGTATGTATTGAGAGGAATTGTATGATGTCAAAAAAAGAAGTATGACTTGAAGAAATACAGGCGTTTCCTGCACCTCTGTGCTTGCAAAATGGGGGGCGGGGGGGAAAAACTGTAATTTCTGATGGTAAAGAAAACGAGTTTTGACCCATTTTGACTGACTGTAGCAGTGCTTTGAAATACTTCTTAAAGAAAAGGAAACAATTCAGCAGAAGCTGCACTGTTCAATGTGGTAACATGTAACTGTCATATGTAAATTATGTTTTATAATAAGTATAAGGTTGTTGTATGTATTGAGAAATGCTACTTTTCTCACCACTGAGTATTATATTTAGGAAAGGCTGCCTGCATATCTTATGGTAAAAGTCTAGTACTTCTGCATTGTGTAAGCGTATATGCACATATGTATATACATGGATACGCACATTAACACTTAATGATGTATGTGTCTTAATCCTATACAGCAGAAATACGCACATATTAGCTGTGTTTAAGAATGTGTTACTGACTGGATTATGAAATAATTGATATCATACAGTATTACAATAAAATACGTGTACACTTATTATTTGATATTGCCTTAAAATGTACATAAGGGTGTTACTTGCTAGAGCATAAACATCTCGCCAACAGACATTAACACACACTCAATTAAGTTGTTTGGGAATAATGTATAATGTTTCAGTTCATGATACTGAATTTCGTAAAGTAGTGGCATTTTATGACATATCAAGATTTGTAATGATTTGTTGCTCCCTATTTGCTGTAAAATTTCACCATTTTTGATGAGACAATGTTGTAACGGGCGTGTTTGCGTCCATGAGGCTCAAGTCACATTTCCCCTGATTTATTACATTGTCCAATGTTTAAGTGCCAAATGCCATTTGCTACAGCTCCAAGTCCAAATCTGGTATTAAAAAGCTTTAGTCTGTGCCTCTGTTCGTATTATATTGTAAATATCTGACACAGTACAGTCCAAGCATCTGAAGTGTGATTTATTCACAAGATGCCAGAAGTATTCCACAGTCAAAGAGCACGTGTAAGTGTTGCTGAGTAGATTCTAGCATGTCACTGGCACAGCGTGGCACAGCGTGGCACATAACACGTGACTGTGCACAGACCTGGGGCCGGATTACAGAACCTTTTCACTAATACGGTGCTATTTTACTCAGTATTTGCACCCGGGAAAAAATTTAATCGAAACATGTATCTGCACTGAGGAGATTGTTTTGCCCCAATGAAAATGCTGTGCAAATTTGGACTTTCATTGGTACAGTTACTGTAATATGGGTTCTGATGTTTTCAGGACTGCTAAAGCAAGGAAAATATACTGTTTAACTGAATGTTCAGAGAAAATAATTGTGTGATGTATTTATTTATTTATTTTCCAAATACTTTGTACTTCTACCTTGTTTGTTTTTACAAACAATTGTACACACACACACACAGTCCTCATATGTTGTCGAAGAATCTATTTCAACATGGTTCTTGCCTTATATTAAATTCCTTCTCTATCATCACTTTAAAAAATAAAGTTTTTGTGACATAAATAGATTCACAAGTTTACTTTCCCTTATATGAAGCAAAAAGAACTGTTACGTGTAACATTCTGCTGCATGTAATTGATTGTCAGTATAAGCAGGTGTCGAGCAGTGTGAGCGTTTTAATTATGGGGTCTGAAAATACATTTTGGTTCATTTGGATAACTTGTGCAGCATCGCTGATAGGATGATGCTCCATGTTGTTGCAGATGCTTTGCAGAGGTAACTGACTTTCACTGCAAGACACATGGAAGGGTTACAGGAAAAACATACAGGTGTGTTGTGTCAAACGCACTCCGTGGTCAAGCGTGGCAATAGTGGGTCTTTTGCATGAAATACAACAGAGCTCTAATGGAACAGTGTTTCCTAACGCTGCGGTGGAATGGAATTACAAGTAATCATAATCCCTCAGGGTTAAAATCACATGGACCGTTTTACTGCTGTGTTGCTGACTATGGCTGGCTTTGTTTGGGACATCATTTTGAGCCCTCCTCTCTATATCCGGGCATCATAACATTGCCTGCAGTATTCTGGGGCCAGATCTCAGTGTACCACTTTTTGCCACGGCCTGATCAGACTGTCTTTACTGATGACAACCACATACTCCTTCTACACTACTTAGTAGCTCACATACCAGCAAGCGGAACATTGTGAGAAATACGCCAATGGCTTTGATGATCATATTCCTATCAATGCCTGTAGTCCCAGGACTGCCTCCACTGGCATGGTTGGTCATCAGTATTAACTGCAGTGCGCACCGTCGTAGCACAGGAACACTGGGATTCAGTTCTACTCGTTCCCTTCTCCCTTTACTTAGTGAGTGGCAGCTTACTGCTTGCTAGTGTGCAGACACTAGGGAAGGTTTCAACATGGTGCAAGGGGTCTTCTCTGTCCCGTAGCTCCCTGGCTACCTTAGCTCCACCCATGTTCTGCTCCCTAGAAAACAAATACACTCTGACGGCAAGCATCCACTCTAATCACACCCGGCTGTCAAAGTCCACCCCTGCCCTCATATTTCCCCCTTTCACATGTGGATGAAGTGAGATAATTGCTCAGTAGGAGAGCAAAAGGCATCCTGGGCTGGGACCATGCCAGCAGGTGAAACCTCTGGGGGAAAGAGCTCTAGAATGACACATTTTCTGACTTTCTCAGCTCCATCACCAGACAGGCAATATGTAGGCCTTTTAAACGAGAAACAAACAGGATTGGGCATAATTATAGCTCTGTACCTACCACAGCATAATCATTTGGAAACACGTTGTATTTTATTTTTATCTATCCGGCAACCACGTTTGAGGCTGCTAGGACACTGGCACCAGACATGACATCATACAAAAAATTCCATTGTATTTTTCGACGGGGTGCATGTATTTAAAGTAACCCCCATTCTGCTTAAGCTGTATTTTGGGCCTAGTAGTCATTTGTATTAATAGTATGTTCTTTCTGATTAATAGCTCTGATGCTATTACGGTCAGAGAGGAGAGTGAATACACGTTTAATATGAATTTAATTTCACTCTTACACTCACCGGTTGCTATAAGTTTAGTCAAGTTATAACCCAAAGGGCACTAAAGGTGCAGGAAGCAGGGTGAAGCCCTAACAAACTAGTATTGTAACCCAAAAAGGAGGGCAACACACAACTGTATGTCGTTAAATTTGGGCTGTAGGACAAACCCATCAGGTATGTGGCAAAAGCACTACAAAGATGTGGCCAAGGAGATACAAGGTCAAATTGGAAAACAGAAGAATAGAGAGAGCATCACTGTCTAACCCTGTCCTAACCCAAAATTTTAGGGAAAAAAACCTTTCCCTAGGAAGCGCTGATGTGCCGCTTACAAAAAGGGGGGGACAGTAAAAGAAATCACAGAGAATCCATTTTTGAAAAACCGTAACAACATAAAGGTTGTTAGACTCATGTATGTCCTTGGTCACTTTTAATCCTCATAGAGGAAAGTAGGCAGAAGAAGAGTGTTAAAGCAAGTTGAGTCAATCCTGAGTGCACTCAGTGTCAGACTGGGGAATAACATTGTCTCCGCCACCAATGAAAAAGTGGCCCACAGTTGCAAATGGCAACTTCATTCCTTTTGTGACAGACTGTTTGAGTAGTACTCATGGGGGAGGTTTCTGATAAAATGTGATGCAAATTGTGCATTTTAAAGACTATTTATTCAGTAACATTGGTCAAAACTACTAGCCGCATAGTGAAGTAACTCATCAGACTGGCCCACATGGGCCAAAAAAACGGGCCAACTTTGGCCCACAAAACTGGCCCAACCTAGCATTTTGGGTTTTTGGTTCGGGCATTGCCCTATTGCCCTATCGGACAGTCTGAACCTCAGTGCATTTTGATGTGAATTGGCTCCCAGGCTTGCATCTTTAGAGACTGAAGACTAGGTCATGCTCTGTGTTGGGCTTTGGCTGGGGCCCTAAGTTGATGGCTTCAATAGCCTTCCGATGAAATCTCTTCTTCAGACATTCCCACCTTGTATGCAAGTGGATAGTGGCATGGACCGCCACCCCTTCCTGTTTGAGGGCATCTGTCACATTTTCTCAGATCCTGGTCATGGACCTCTCCTGTTCTCCTAAAGTGGAGAACAGTTTTAGATAGTTGTGCAGGACCATGTCTCTCCTCAGAAGACACATTTCCTGCGCCCTGATCAGATGTACATGCTCAGACTCGGCCTAGCACAACAGATGACTGGATCACCCAATACACACAATGTGCTTCTGTTGCGAGTCACTCGAAATTTGTTACATGACAATCGATGCAGACACACACATTACTCAGAAAATGTGCTGCCAGTGGTATGCACGGGTAATCTGTGGGATGGGAAGTTCAAGTGCGAACTGGTGTAATGGTTTACCTACATTTCTTGTGATAGAATATGCACATCTAACCTATGTTGAGATACACACCTGTGTCGATTGATAATTGTATGTTATAACAGATGGTGAATTCCTATACATTGAGCACGTGCTCTCAGCATTGTGAAGAGCTTTGTTGCAGTGAGAGTTAACATATATGGGTCACATTCTTCTTCCTAAATCTTGCTTTATTTGGATTAGTACATTGGAGAACCCATTTTGTCTACATCCACCCTCCTTCAATACATTGGCATTACTAATATTGATTGATTGATTGCTTGGACTGTTTGGTTTTAGAGAGGAGTTTGTAAAGCCAGTGAATTGTGAATTGTAAACTGCATTGTAGTGAAATGGAAACTAATTAATTAATTAATTAACCAATAGAAATGAAATGGAATGAAATGTTCTGGAATGGAATTAAGCAATTATGATTTTTTAAAGTGAAGTAATAATGATGTTATTCTTTCATTATTACTGCTATTATTATCATTTTTGTTATTGCACAGTACTGTATTATTGTGTTTTAAATGTGTTATAGGTGTTTGCAAAAGTTCATTTATGAACTAAAAACAAATACATTAAATTAATAGTATTATCATATATTTGCATAGAGTGAACATAGCTTGGAAACCACAGAACACTGTACAGGTCATAAATCAAAACATGGGTAGTGAGAATTTAAAACGTCATCAAGAAAACATTAACAATAATTTTCACAGTTCAGTTCATTATATGGATAGTGGTGTGCACAAGATAGTTAGAATCTAGGTTACACCAATGTGTTGTTCAAAGAGCCAGGTATTCAATTCTCTCCTAAACTGAAGTCGTCTTGGAGCAGTCTGAGTGTCACTGGGATGGAGTTCCGTAGAACTGTAGCACAGCATGGAAAGGACTGGTTCCTAGTTTCAGATCAATGTGATTACTACGACCCCCAGAATTCCAACAGCCGAAAATGCAGAATTTTATTTATTTTTTATTTTTTAAAACCCCCTTTACACCACAAATATATGAGGGGGAGAACCCCTGAACCCTCAACATTTTAGGCCATTACCCTAGTTTCCACTTTGCAAACCATTCTAGTTTCCTGTTTTGTGATTGTCTTCATGTGAGATGATCATGCGCCACTGGATGTTTTTAGTTTGGCCATCAGGTAGGCCGGCGTACTGGTGGTGGTTGACTTGTAGGTGAGGTCTGCTGTTTTGTATCATAGCCAGCGTAATTTGTACAAAAGGGGGGTGTTGTGGTCAAATGTCCTAGAGCCGGTGCTGAGGCGAGCTGTGGTGTGGTGGGCCACTCTGAAGGGGGTCAGGTGAGCAGCTGGGAATCCAGAAAGAAGGATTTTAATCAATTGACTGGCATCAATACGGAAGATCACTAAGGCATGAGTCATTATTCAGAAGTCATGGGGTGGGAGGGAAGACTTGATCTTGCAAAATAGAGAGATCAGACACCAAGCCATTTGAGCATTCTTGAGATGTGTTATTGGAAGGATAGATTGCTCTCCACAATGAAGCCTAGCAATTAGTATGTGGGGTGAGCAAGGAACCTGTCCAAGTATATTGGACCAGACAACTTTGAGTAAGTTTCCTGCTTGGAGGAGTGGCCCAGGAGTACCAATTTGTTCTTGGTGGGGTTAAGCTAAGCTTTAAATAGGCACTTTTCATCCACATTTAAATGGCTGCAAGTCATGAGTGAAAGCAAGCAATAGCTTATGGGCTCTTGACATTTAGGTACAACTATGTAGTGTATCGAGATGTTTGGATTGTCTATGAGTGAGCTCAGCAATAATTATCACAGTTTAGTATATGGATAGGGATGTGCATAGAATCTAGGTTACACCAAGGTGTTGCTGGAAGAGCCAGGTCTTCAGTTCCTTCCATAAAGAGGTTAAAGATGACTGGGGAGAGAATGGAACCCTGAGATGATGGGTGATGTTTGAACCTGAGGGAGCCCATCTGGACAGCCTGGTATATGCCGGATAAGTAGGATGCAAACCTGGTGTCTGCCAGACAGGTAGGTTGTAAACCATGACCCATCCTGTATCCAAGGGGGTGTAGTAGTATGTGATGGCAGACTGTGTGAAACACAGTTGAGAGGTCCATGAGGACTAGTGGACATGAATCCCCTTTGTTGATAATCCAGAATATATCACCTAGATGTTTGCTGTTTGTGATGCATTTGGGGTGGAACCTAAATTGGCAATGCCGGAATAGGCCAAGTTGCTTGATTTTTGTAAGTAGTTGGTTAGCAACTATCTTGTCGACGACTTTGCTGATAAACGGGCGGCTTGAGATCAGTCAGTAGTTTGCCAGGTCATCAGGGTCAAGGGTGGGTTTCTTTAGGAGTGGGCACATACCGTCAGGTGGTGGGAGGCCACCGGAAGGTCGAGACTAGACCAGGGTATGCCTTAGTTTACATTCACCACAGCCTCACAAGTAGCCTTTCAATATATACTAGCAGCCTTGGCATTGCATCGAAAAATGCAAGCCCTGGGTTTGAAGCAACTCGAGTGCTCTGTGCATCCACCCTCCAATCGGCGCTGCCTGTCCTCTCTCCTCCCCTGCCTCCTGCCCTCATATCCAAACCCTTAAGACCCCCCTCATTGCTTCCTTAACAAGGCTACTCCACCGGGCGACACTGCTTGGTTGTCTATTTATGCCATGGAAATGGAAGAGGGGCTCAGAGCGTAGCCCAACATTCCATTTCCATGGCAATCCTGTCTCTCCGTGGCTGCTGCTGTGAACAAAGCAGCATGGCTGGGTGTTTTTTCAGAAATTGCTATTAGCATCTTGAGTGTTTATCTCAGGGTGCTAATGGCAATAACCACATGTTTGTGGGCTTCACCAAATGTGTGAAGCCCACCTAACGCATTATTATTGCCATAATAAAGACAAGTGAAAATATTCTTTTGTCTGTGGATTATTGAGGCAATCTGTGACACTATGCTGCCATCATATTATCCTTATCACGCACCCTGACAGTTCAGAAATGTCAGGATGAACACCCTGTGGTGGCATGTTGGACTTTCAAAAACTTTCCTGGGGAGGTACTGGATAACTGTTTCTCCAATATCCCACCTCATACGAAGGTCACCTTGGTGTTAGAAGCCTTTAGCCAAACCTCTTGGAAAATTGGGCTGCAACAAAACTCAACTGTCCATCCCCTGTTATACTCAAGCGCTCTCTTTCAAAAACAGTTCCTTAGTGTTCTTAATAAGTGATCTTACGAGGCCCACAAACCAGAGGAACTTCTATCCCACAAGCCCTTACTTTCCAAATATGTTTTTATCAACAATAGCAATACCATCAGGGACCACATCAACGCTCCAAATAGTCTGAGCAGCCTCAGTATATTGCCCCATGGGCCATTCAACCCTGTTCCAACTTTGCGCCCCTGTTGCCAGAGGACCTCTCGACATGTTGGCATCCTTACTCTCCCAAATTATACTACTTTAATAGGCACCACACTCTCACACACACAATGCTGTTTGGAACTTTGGAAGCAGAGGATGAGGGTCTAAAATAAACGGATGACATAAACCTTCCTTATGAAGTGAGAGCATTGCCTGATGGGGTTTGTTCTGCGTTGATTGATTATGCTAGCATCTATGATGGTAAAGATGCCTTGATAACACAAAATCCCAAACAGAAACATATGCTCCCAAGAACATTGTAAATATGCTGAAAGTAACTTTTTGATTGCAATAATTTCCAAGGCCTGATTTTCCTGTAAAGCCAGTGGTGTACATCACATATTTGCTCTCGGCCACTGTGTGGCAGTAGAAAAGGACACCGATGAGAACCAAATAAGAGGAACTTCTATCCCTCAAGCCCTTACGTTCCAAACGGCAGACTGTGATATCCAAAGCCCAGGCTACCTACTACACCACCACCATTACAGCAGCGTCTAACAGGAGCAAGGCCCTTACGCAGCCGTCAAACACTGCTCAAACCTCACACCACACCCAGAGATACCAGAATCCTGGAAGAAGTATTAGGCTAGCAATACATTATTATTAACAAGATCATTACCATCAGGCTCCAAATCGTCTGGCCTGCCTCCCTATATTGCCCCATGGGCCATGCAACCCTGTTCTGACTTCACTCCTCTCTGGCCAGAGGACTTCTCAACATGTTTGCTTCCTTACTCTTCTACAGTATACTACTCTAATTGGTACCACTCTCTCTCATACACAATACTGTCAGAAACATTGGAAGCAAAGGATGAAGACCTAAAATAAACTGATGACAGAAATCGTCCTTATGGAGTGAGAGGGATTGCCTGAAGGAGTTTGTTCTGCATTTATTGATTATGCACGCAGCTATGATGATAAAGGAACCCTGTTAATACAAAATGCAAAACACAAACATATGCTCCGAAGAACATTGTAAATATGGTGAAAGTAACTTTTGGATTGCAATCATTTCAAAGGCCTTATTTTACCTGTAAAGGCAATGGTGTAGATTACATTTTTTATTTCAGCTACTGTGTGACAATACAAAAGGACAAGGATGAGAACCCAATAAGAACTATGCCCATCGAAAAGATAGGCCCAAAACCTTTGAGTTCATTTACTTCCCAAAAGAGTTTAGAAGTCTCCGAATGTGGAAAAGTATTACATATATACAGTAATGTTTGGGAGATCATGACCTGTGAAATGTTCCTTGATTCCCAGCATGCAAAGAAGAGCAATTAGTATTTGATATGTCCTTTGTAGAGAAATGTGTCTGTAATTTAAATGTGTTTTGTATTCAAGGACCATCACTATGGCTTATATGAATGTTGTAAATTATAAAGCCTATGAAGCAATAAGCAACGTAAATCTAAATTACACTTCTGTGCCATAGAACATTGTATGTCATTTCAATGACTGTATTTGCAGATGTTTCATTTGACTTAAAATAATGTGCTATAGAGCCATACAGAAAATATTATAAAAGTTCAAATTCATTCTACCAAACGTATATTTCATTTGGAGTCCTTGCCTTTGAGATTCAGAGGGACCTGCCTGTGACTTGTGATTGAAGCAGGGAGATTTGAAACTGCTTACATGGGGAAATTTGAAACCACGTACAGAATTCAATCTCCTATGCCTAGCCCCACTTAGGAATTTACAATCACAAAACATGAAGAGTCTACACAAAACACCTTGGGTCTTATAAGACTGGTTCTAGAGACCAGAGTCTTAGCAGATGGTCAAGCTGATAAACAGAATTTCAAAGAGCTTCTCATAATTTATCAAAGTAAAGGCCTGCCATAAAAACTGCATTACCAAAGAAGTCACGGAAAGGTTGATGAACCCTATGCGCAGCAAAGGTATCTGTTCTCAGATACATTGATATCATGAAAAAGGAGTATGTAGGTGATTCACCATCACTGCCACCTACAGACGAATGTTAGCAACTCCACATTAGAGAACCTGATTCATATTAACATGAGGGAAATCTTGCATTAAATGTTTAATCACTAAATTGATCCATGCGTCGCAATGCAAACTCGGATCAACACAAAATTTTGACAGTGTGTATATAGTAGTAATATCTTTCAGAATATGTAAAAAAAATGTATATACTTTGGCCCATTTTGAATAGACAAAAAAAAGGCAAAATCGCATAATTATTCCAACTTTTATCTCTGCACTATCATTCAAGTCTCAAAATGTGTGGACTGGCTTATAGAATCTGAAAATATTTGTTTTATTGATCTCGCAGATTTTAAGTAGAAATAAGTGTCCAAAATCAATCTAGACTTTTCTGCAAGAGGAGTGGTTTTGATCATCGGACTGGAAAGGCACATGCCTGTCACAAGTTAGAAGTGGAGTAGTCAGAAAGATATATAGTGCATGTACATAGAACAGGAGCATGATGATTATGGCATGTGGAATATGGAGAGATGATCATCAAGTATTGGAACAAACTGGAGATGGGAGAACAAAGCTTGAAGGACTGATTGCGGCAGATTGGAGAGCATTCCATTGAGAGGATGACAAGTCTACATTTGGATTTTGATTTCCAAATTATCACCTGAAGAGAGGCTTTGTCGAAGGAGTAATTCCAGGCCGTCAGAGTCTCCAGCTAACTCTAAAAAAATTGGAATCACATCTCAAAAGGTAAATTAAACCCAGACTAATCCCAAAACGTCCATGTAGCTTGACCAGAGTAAATCTGGGAAGGATTTTTGGGAAATGCAATTTTGAGAAAAGGAGCATAGGTGCTGGTATTCAGTGACACTGTGCCCCCATTTATATGGGCCAGCAAATGAGTTACCCCTTTAAAGCCCAATGCGCTTTGTGTTGAGAAAACACAATTTAAAAATGAATGCATTTTGGTGCAACTTTAATGTGGAATTGCCTTTGTAAAATTAAGTCATATTTGAAAATAATTAGTGGCTTCAGCCGGTTCAGAGTCATTTTGGTTCATGTTATATAATTGCACATTTCCATTGCCTAAGATGCTATTGTGCATTAATGCAGCCTAGGTAGGCCATAGTCATAGATTAGGTGTTTCAGCAACATATTGCATGCACAAACAGACTAATGTGTAATGTGGAATGGCAGGGGGGTTTTAACATTGTAAATGTTACAGTGGAATTGTAAATCTTCAGCCCAAAAATACATGCAGGATGAAAACCACACAGAGATGCATTAAAGTAGTGCATATATGCATACATTGAAAAGTTGCACATGCAAGTATCTTGAAAACAGTATACACGCACGCATAGATATATACTACAAGTAATATACTGTCAGGAGTCCATGTCAACCACTCTGGAGCCTCTATCAACAGTGGCGATGCTATTTTCCCACTTCAAGATTGCTGTCGGACACAAGGCACACATTATCATTACACATCATTGATGCACATCTTCTATGCAGTTTCCAGAAGATATACATTGTCCAGCCTGCGTGTCGTGCATCGCAACACTGCAAAACTTCTGAGTGGCCGCTCTCTCTTTTCTGTGTTCCCTCATCCTTTTCTCCTGGTTTGCCTTGCCTTCAAATCCTTGTTCTCATCCTGGCTCTCCCCCTTTGTCTTCTTCCTTCCGGATCCCTGGATCTTCTTTGCCTTCTGAGTGTTTCCAGTCTTCTCAGCCTGTACTGGCTCTACCTGTCCGTGCTTCCATTGCTATATGCAGGAAAGAAGAATCAACAGTATAATGCTTACTAGACCAAGCTACACTGATCCACTGGAGGAATTTACAGTTGTCTGCTTTTTCCTCCGCTCTCCTGCCTTCCAGGTGGACACTTTGCCTGAAGTGTTGTACTATCACTCTAGCTGAAGTGGTGTCCAAGAAGTACAGGGCTTACCTCAAACAACCATATCGCCATTTCATTGACGATGTAAGACGCTTCTCTGACAGATACTCATGTTTAGTGAAAGCTGCTCCTGTGTCTTTTGAGAACACAGTATGCATGTGGGTTCGGAATGGAATCAGCAGATCCCTGAGAGTATTATTTCAAATTCAAACCTACATGAGACAAATGTAAGCTGGCCATCTAACCACCCAGGTAGTTTGTATACCACTTGCTGCTCAGCTGCAGCATGTATGGGCACCAATGGCTAGTTTTAACCACCAAAATACACAAATCCATGTCAGTAAGACCATACTGATATGCAAATTGATTTTTCTCCTATGGAAAACACAGTAAGCTAAAACATGATAATACACTTTCATGGGTGGGTACACTGCAAGGAAACATACAAAGTACAGGAACAGGCAGGCTCCGTGTAGGAGCATTTCATGCTTTAAAGAGAGCAGTGGTGATGAATGCATTGAGGCGCCAGACCTCCATTCCGCTAAATGTGCCTGCCCATGTTTCCCCACTAACAGTTGCCATGATTCAGTGGAAAAACCATCACTTTACCGCCTGTCCATGAGGCTGCAGTCACTCATAAACATATACTGTAGGAAGAGCGGTGCTATAGTGCACTGTGCGTGGTATGTGCGCACTTTGATACAGTCCCCTTGCCATATCCAGAGGTGTGTGTGGTGGGGGCTGGGCTTCCTCTTCCAAGTTACTTAGGGCTGACTCGAGTGGCAAGAGGAGAACGCCGAAGCAATCATATGAAGAAACAGGCCTGCCTTCTAGAGCTCGCCTCATTCACGTGCCAGGCCTGTCAGGTCTGGGCTGGAGGCTCAATAGATACAAGTGACAGACTTGTAAATTGGAGAAGATTGGCCAGCTCTGTGCCCACAGCACAATTTGATCCTTACTCCCCATTCACCTACCTCACTCCAACTCACTGCAGAGTTTAGGTAACTTGGTCCCTCATATGGTGAGTGAAAAAAGCCCCCAGGCTAGCCCTGCCTTTACCCCCTGCAAACCTCATAGATGGCAACTGCGTCTCCTGTTTGTCTTTATGTGCACTCTGAGGCCTGCGGGCCTGTTGCGAATAATAAGAAATGAATAATAATAATAATAGGCATGAGCACAATGTGAGTACCTTCCAAACTTCCCATGGAAATGTATGTTGCAGTTTTTTCAGGATCCAGTGTGTTGGGTCCATTTCCCAGAGGTCAGCAGCATTGCGCAAAACATAGGATTCCCAGCTGACTACACATGTTGAGCTAGGATGGCAGGATTAGAAAAACAGAAGGCCTGCTATATTCTCCCAACCCCTTTCATCAGTCTTCTCCATTTTACAAAGGAGTTGGCCTTCTCTGTTGTTATTCCCTTGAGAAAATGCTTTCATTTATAGTCCTTCAGCAAGACTGATTTCTCTTAGAATTTCATAGATGTCAAAAAACAAGTCTGTGAACATCGCTGGAAGACAAAGAAGATTATTTCATCTTCTTCCTCGGGTAAAACAAGCTAAACATTTTAGAAGGTTAGATACATATTAGCATGCTTTGAAGTTTGTCCTAGTAAAGCCAGGTGTCATGAGGCAATATGTCCCTTAATGTGCCCAACTCTTCCAGAGCGCTGCAGCGTTTGCCACTGTCCCCAGAAGCGCATAGAAAATAATCACACTGACCGTTAGGAGAGATACATGGGCATAGCAAGGAGTTAACCACATTCCTCAGACCGAGAGTAAGAAGCTGCACAACGGGAACGGGGTAATCAGAAGCCATGCCTCACACATGCGCTTCACTGATATTCAATAGGTGTGAGGATGCTCTCCACATAATCACACACTCAGATGACTCAGGCGTCATAAGGTAACATCCCTCCCCAAAATCCTAAACAAACAAAAACATTAACAACACCTGGTCACTAATCATAAAAAACACAATCTTCAAACTTCACAGGTATCTACTCTCAGTCGTCAGCCTTGTCTTCATCTCTCGCTTCTGCTTGGAAGCTTTGGTCAGGGACAGTCCTTGTTGCTTGGCACAGAGATCAGGCCCTTCAGACGGCATAACTGAGAGACTGTTCTTCAAACCTTCCGAACCCTGATCCTCTTCTGGTATTTTCCTAAACCAACTATAATTCTGTGTGATCTGGGACTGACCTTTGCTAGCTGTAACCATTGACCCATTGGTTTGGGTGACAGCCCATAGATGGGGATCAAAAAGAAGAGAGCTTATGGTTTGTACGTCGAGAATGTATGAGGACCATGCCCCCTTCCATTAAAAGTCAACCTTGCAGTCTTCTACTCACAATTTTCTTGGTCTTGTCCCCTCGATGCCCTACAGCAGAGACCACTCTTGTGGAGTGCTCAGAGATGGTGGACCTGACTTTAGACCCCGGAAGTATTTAGCTGGAGCCACTTCAGTAGACGTGTGTGATGTTGTCCTGTATGCCATGCGGAGGGTGCATAGTTCTTCCTGCAAAAAGGAAGCTTGTTCATTGGTGATGCAAAAGGCCCTTGAGAATCGTCATGGCGCAGTCAGTATCCCCATTGGCCTTGGCCCTCAGGTCGTGATCCTTGGTGTTTAATACCCAGGCAATCAAAGAACTCCCGAAACTCTCAACCTTGAAAGGGACCAGCACCAGATTGACTGTGGAGGCCACTGGCCGATAGGAACTATATTTGCGAATATTGCAAAAACGTGCTAATTACCACAGCAAAGTACTGATTGTTGTGCATTGTGACAAAATCCCCTTGGGGCGGTTGCCATAGCTCTATCTTTCTCACCAGTTTTTCATAAGGGTGGAGTCTGTCCTTCTAGCTTTAGCCTGACAAGATAGACATAATTCTTTGTGGTCTTCCACCACCTTCTTCAGCCACGGGAACAACACATTCTCCCATAGTTAAGCCTTTGTTTCTACCATAACCTGATGGCCTATATATGCCAATGTGACCAGCTGGCCATTTCGTGATTCCAGTATTAAAATCCTTGACTCCATCTGCAGTAGTCCTTCCGCTGACACTGACACCTGTAACCTAATACATTGCCACTGTCCTAGCATAAGACGAGCTTAGGCAGCTTGGTGGGCCTATGCAGATAAGAAATCCTTCAGTTGTTGTCCCTCACCTGTGTGTTGGATGACCAGTTGGAGGCACACATCTTCTGCTGTGGCTTGTCATACACAGTCCACTGTCATGGACACTGCAATGGCTGCTGAACTAACCAAAATGACATGCTTCTTTGTCCATTGTTTCCTTAAACTTTCCATATCTGATGTTGTCCAATGTCTCAAGAGGCGAACAGCAGAGTTATCCGTCCCAGCCTTGTTGCATTGGGTCACCTCCTAGTCCTACAATCAGAGGCGTCACCTTTCAATTCGGGCAAGTGGAAGTGCTTGCCATGATCGGCATACACGGCTTGTGATCTATGACAATAGTCACTAAATGACAAAAGACATACAGATTAACTTGTTTGCCATTACAGAGCAGGCGTCATTTTCAATCGACTAATACCTTTGCTCAACCCCAGTCAGGGCATGACATGGCATCATCTCCATTAACTTGGACCAATACTGCACTGAGATCTGTATGACCTGTACCCACTACAATATCCGTTGGTTTGGCCTGGTTGAAAGATGACATCACGTTCTCTGACAAGAGTGCACGTTTGATGTTCGCAAATGCACTTCGTTTGTATGTATACAATTTGACTGTGGCACAATTGTTCGCGGCCAAATTAACAGTGATCAATTCGGCTGTGAAGCTAATTTTTCCACGGCCAAAGCTGCCCAAACTAAAAAAAAAAACACCCACCCCCTACTTACCTTTTTGCCGTCTGCTCATCTTGTAACCCTGAGTCGTGTGATCTGTCCCTCCTACGCGGGTCGGATCCGACGCTGCAGGGTCCGCTTTTCTTTTTTTTTTTTCGTCCCCCGCCTCCAAACCTCTGGACGCAGGGGACACCCCCACTACCCCAAAAGCCGTCACTGCCAAACATGGGGACCAGGGGACTCCCTCCCCCGCAACCCCTGCTCCCCATGTTTGGTAGTGATTACCCAAATTGATCGTTTACAAACGATGGAATGGTACTGGCCGAATTTGGCCAGATTTACCATACAATTGCTTGTAAACTATGAATTTGGGTAATACCCTTGATTCCATATCAGACCACCCCACGGGCTCAGTTAGTGCTGCTAAATCAGCAAAGCACTACCTCCAAAAGAATGACTGTTCTCAGAGAGCGCCTGATCGCTGACCTGGATGTGTGAGAGTCTGGGTCTGCGAGACGCTGCATCCTCTGCGAGAAGGCACACTTTTCTCTGTGAAGCCGCTGTATTGGGTGCACAATTAGACACGGCACAGAGCACAGAAGAGAGTCCTTTATGAAAAACAAGTCACTATTTAAGTACCACTGGCGTGGCCATGGCTGTGCCCTGTTTCTGATCCACAGGGAGTTCAGCTCTGATTGCACTTGTGTTTTGCACTGTGCCCTAATCCCTATTGACTTAATTATGTATGACTTGCTTACTGACATCTTTCTTGATTTTACATTCCACTTTAAATAAGAGTATCATGATTACCCATGTTTACCCTCAGATGTATGCACCCTGAGCCTGCATAGGAGCATGTCATCTGTAGAACGTGCAGGGTGTGCACAGAGAGCTGCAGCTAGTGTTTGTTTGCTGGGCTTTCTGGCAATGTTGAGAAGATGGGTTTACTAACAGCCATGTATGTTCATTGCCCACTGCTCGAAATTCCTTTAGTTGATGTTTTGCAATGATTCAGGGCCCTCAATTAGTGGAAAATGGGATTGAAAGAATTCTGTGCCCAAGTTTAGATTCTGCGCACTGTGTTGTCTATTGATTCCGTTGTGGAATGATTCTTGAAGGATTTATTCCTAGTTGGGTGGTTTTCAGTGAGGAAGGATAACTTCCTTAGTGCCTCTCTTAAAATGAACATTGGAAAACGCTGATTGGTTCTTTATGTAACAGAAGCTGGACTGGCTTCTCATGTTGCAGTTTCGGTAGGACCTTCACTTCATTAAAATTGTCACGCCGTCACATACGAGCATAAAACGAGTTACTTTCTCTTAAAAAATAAAACACAAATGGGACAACTGCTGGTGTTAGTTCCGCACCATGTGCTTGTAAACTTGGCCACTCTCAAGGTGTTCATCCTGAATTCCAGGTAAAGTGCCCATGGAAACGGGGGAGCGATTATATGTAAGTGCTCTTCAAATCCGAAGGCCTGCTTTCTTAGCAAATACAAGCAGCCCAGACGCAGCCCAGAGCAAGAGTCCTCCATTCTCTTGCACGAGAGAGGAAACAGCTGGATGCTCCACTCTAGATCTGCACTCGTTAATAGAGACAGGGTTGATCCAAAAACTACTATGGTCCAGGGGAATCAACCAGTTCTTAACATTCGCAAACCAAGGGAGTGCTCCCCCCGCACTCCCCATCCCCCCGCAAATGTCATGACGTATACGAGTGGTTCTCTATACTTAATTAGACTCGGTGAGACCCATAGCCTTACCCACTACAATACTGGCCTTGGGGCTGGCTCATCCACAATTGGTCGAATGTCACTTCCCATATGAATTCGTGCATTGGGAGTAAAAGGAGCCTTTTTAAGAAATTACTTATTTTGAAAAGTAGCTAAGGTGTGGGCATTTGTATAGCCTCATATATTAGTAGAGTGCAGAGGATTTTGCCTGCAATTTCTATATCTCAATTGCAGGGTTGACAGCCCCACCTCCATGTCTAAGCAGATACTTCCTTACTGCCCCACAATTTGTTTCTAAAGTGATACACGCTTTACAAAGTTGGGCTGTCCATAAGCCGTTTTCAGCAAACCTTGTGCCCAAGTTATCATAAAAAAATTGCACTTATTCCAACCTACAACCATCCACACGTATTTTCAAGGCGCAACCTTTTGAGAATTTGGGTCTTAAGACTGTTGCCTTAGTTTTACTTGCATTCATTTCTAATTTCAGTTAGTTTCATTTTCTGCTAAAGCTATAGAGATCTCCTAAGACCCATAGTGGTAGCTGCCAAAAGGACACAGAGATTAGGAATCCTATTGTTTCCTAATCTTGGGGCATCCAGGCTCTTATCAGTCATTTCTTCAATTACCTCACTGATATAGATACTAAACAATAGTGAGACGAGAACGCACCCTTGTCTTACTCCCCTTGCAACATCAATTGGGTTATTTACCTCTCCTGCCAGGCCCCAGCACACCACCGCCTGATTACCAATATATAACAGCTGAACTAAAGACAATTAGCACCCGGGCGGGGTGAGCAAACAATCAGGTTGCTGGGAACGCCGGCTGAATCTACCGAACTAAGTCCGCAGTCCGAGCAACCTGCTGGCTGCTCCCCCCCACCATGTTCCCTCCACCCTCCCTTCTTCTCTTAATCCCCCACCCCACTTACCTGATTTCTGCAGTGGTGGTGGGTGCCACCGCTGCTGCTGCCTCCTCCCATTGCCCATGCTGGCTGCCATGGAAATTGAATAGTGGTGCCCATCTTGCTAAAGTATTTAGTTTGAACGAATGGGACACCACGAGGCTCTCAACACCCCAACCTACCGGATTGTCAAACTAGGTTGATAATAGTGGTCATAGTCTCTCAGGCATGCCGGTTTGGGTGTTATCGGCCCGGGGACCCTCATTGAACACCCTTGCTATGCTCGGGCCTTTAACTCTGGCCGCAAGCTGATAACACCTGATCCGGCCCACCGGATTGGGTATGAACACTAAATGAATGGTCTAGGACCTTCCTATATGTTAAAACTTGCCATAACAGCCTTCATGGAATCCCATAAAAATGTGGTTATTCGATTGATAAATACCACATAAATCTTGACCTTTTTTTAGGACAAAATGCTTCTGTAGGATAAGAAAGAGATGGAAGCCCTGATCAAGGGTACTTTTCTCGGCCTGAAAGTCAGCTTGAAGATGGCTAATAATCTCCCTGGTATCTGCCCACTCTTGCAAATAGCTAAGCACAGTCTTCGCAAAGATTTTACTTGTTGTATCCAGCAACGATATTGGGTGATAGTTTGCAGGGGACTCCCTCCCCCCTCTTGTATATTCCAGAACTATTTCTGCTCTTCGCCAGGACTCTGTACCACATTCAGCTTGATCAGCGCATTACAAAATGTCATACTACTGGAGCCCAAACTACTGGTTCATCTTTACATAGGTCTATAGGTATTTTGTCGGGATCTGGAGCTTTCCCTCCCTTTTGTGATTTTATATCATCTTTAATCTCACATAGGGTAAATCTAAAACCCAACTGTCCTATCCTTTGTATTGACAAAGGGTTCAACTCTTCAGCAGGGCTATCTAATGTATCCCCATATAACTCTTTGAAATGGTTTTGCCAAGTTTATGGGCCTATACAACCTTGCATGGCTTCGTCACCCTGGAATTCTTTATCAGATACTAGTTTCCCAAAAGCTAAAGAATTACCAGTTTTACCAGCATAAAAGTCTTCCCGTTCATCTCTCACAAAAGCCTCTTACTTTTATGGTTGCGCAGATGTTCTTTACTGCCAAAAGTACTATATTTTCAGCAAGAGGTTAGTTGTTTCTTAGCCGCCCTACACTCAGTGGCATACCACAACTCATTTTTTAATGTATGAGCTTTTACCATTGCCTTTGAGTTGGTTACTATGAGTTGAACACATTTTACCAGTAAGTCAAATTCATTTTACCAGTAAGTCAAATTTTTGAATCACGCTCTGATCAGAACACTCTTTGCTACATATTTTCCTATACTTCATAGGGCTGCCTGGTAAATAACTGGTTGCCTTTAATTTATCCCACTGAATTTTGAATTTTGAGGTATTTCTATAGCGCACACAATGAACTGAATCGAATCCTGGTGCAGATACAACATTTAGCTAGCACAAGTAGAGGATCAATCCGTTGCTTGTATCCAACCGCAGTAATTGCCAATAAATAAAAACAGGAATGGGCATGGACCTATTTAAATAAATAGGTCTTTAGACCTGCTTTGAAGGTCAGTAATGAGTTTACCTTTCTTAATTAGAAGGGCAGGCTGTTCCATAGTCTAGGGCCAGCGACTGAGAAACTGCGATCACCTCTTGTAACACAGTTCGACCTCGGAACTGTGAGTAAGTGCTGATCTTCTGATCTTAAAGCCCGGGTAGGGTGATGCCTCTTTAGTTTATTTGACAGATAGATTGGTGCCAATCCATTTAGACATTTAAACACCAAACACCCATTCTTTAATTTAACGCGGTGCTCCACTGCTAGGCAGTGTAAAGAGCGACTCAGGCCTGAAGTTGGAGTGTTTTTAGATACCCCAAACATCAACCGAACACCAGCGTTTTGCGTTTTTTGTAAGCGTTGAATCTGCTTGGCAAGAGCTCTGGCCAAAAGTCCATTACAATAATCTAATTTAGAATTGACCGGAGCTCCGACAACCAAGGCACAATCTGTGTCTGGTATATATGGAAGTGCCTGGCGAAGAAAATGGATATTATAAAAAACAGACTGTATAGTCGCTGACCCCTGGCCACTACAGCCCATGCCACTCTGCCATACACGCCCAAGGTTCTTGACCTTGGGAGCGTGTTTGAGGTTAGATCCTAGAAACTGGGGTTCTGGAGGGCTGTTCTTTCCTTCAAATAGATGTTTTGGTCCTAGCAAAATAATCTCAGTTTTATTCGGATTAAGTTGCAACCAGTTTTACACCATCCAAAATCCTACTTCCTTCAATCACCTAGCCACCATACCAACGGCATCTTTATTGAGCGTCATCATGCCCAGTGGCTTTTGCTAGCTATGGCTCTATCATTATAAAGGGGTTCATATTGAGGACCACCAATATTCAAGAAAGCAATAGATTGTGGCTTGTAATCATTTTCATAGCGGTCTGCAACCTCAAAACCTTTCATTGGACCCCAGTCACTGGCCAAGACTGAAATATAATCAATCCGATATAATCGGATAATAAGTGTCCTTCGCTGGTGGATCTTGAATAAACGGTCCATTGCATGCCCTTAAATCAAGCTCATACTAAATACAGGCAGTATCAATAGCAAAACTGCATTCTCTTTGGGTATCCGGCTACAAGCTCTGGGATGTGCCAGGCCACATTTTTCATCCACGCATTCATCCAAATTTTTTAATAGCTCAAACTGGAGATTAAAATCCTCTGCTACTATAACATGTATGTTGTTAGGGTCATGTTGTTCCCACCTGTTGACAAGCTCCTGCATTAGATCCAATGTAGCTAGGGGAGTTTTACTGCTAGGCCAGTTGTACATATTGAATAGAAGAAGATACTAACATTCAGCTATATTTACTATTAATGCTGAAGGTCCAAAGATCCTATTTCACATGTTTCAATACTCCAATTCAAACCAGTTTTCACCCAAGTCAGAGGTCCGCCACTTGGCCTCACTTTTGGACCCTTCTGGGCTTGAATACAAAGTGCCTGATAACCCTGCTGTTCCACTTGTTCCACTGCCCAAGTTTCCTATATGCAAATTATCCCAAATCCCTGTATAACGCTGCACCAATTAGTATCCACAAGGTGCTTCCCAGTCCCAGGAATGTTCCAAGAAACCATTTTAAAAACAGTGGGGCTTACAACAGGAGCTGTACTAGATCCCTGCTGGAGTCAATGTACATCATCAAGCCCCTCTGCAGCTGTTTTCCTGGTGTTCCTTATCGGTCTCTCAGGCCCTTGTGCTACTGGGTTCTTGTTCAGGACTGCCGTCCTAGGACCATCAGGCCCTTGGCCCTTGGATTGCCCACATAAAAGGGGAATATGAGGTCTTAAATTTATCTTGGATCCGAATGGAGGATATGCCCTGAACTCGATGGCTAGAAGCCCTTCGGCCAGCCACCTACTTTTCAAGAAAATGTGTATATAAACATCTAAGCTGTAGGGCATCCGCTTCCGACCACATTGGACAATATCATCCCATATCTATGAAACACATCCCCTTCTATGATGAAGCCACTGGATATATTTGTTAACTAGCAGCTCTTGATTCTCACAAGTGCCAGGTGCAAGCCTAAGCACATTAGACATTACAACAGGTTTTCCCCCATGCTAAAAGTCACCTCCCCAGTTGAACGCCCAAAGCCAGGTACTCTATCGCTGGCATTCGTCCACTTGCAAGAAGTCTGGAAGCAGTTTCTCTGACGGGGGTTGGCATTAGAATTCCTGTTGATAGTCTCTGTTATTGCTTTGGACCATTCAGTAGAGTAAAGTATACCACTAGCCTGAGGGTTGTTGGCTCCATTCCACTTGCTCTAGAAAGACTATGTTTGGGTTCACTGGTACCACCCATAGGAGCTCCCTTGCCCATAGATACAACTGGACACTGGTAGTAAAGCCTTAGATTGCTCAGCACAACATTACTGGAGTGGGGTACAGGGGTGGAAAACTTCGCATTATGCATGCTATCTCTTCTCTTTTCGGAAATGTTTTATTTTTTAAAATAATGTTCTTTCTGTGTCGGGCTGCACTCTGTCCTTTATTATGTGTCCTTCCGTATTGGTGTGCGCCCTGATGACTATGGGTTTTTCAACATGACAAATAAATAATAAAATAAATGAATACAGTTGTCCCACCCTTTTAGTGAGAGAGTTTACAGCTTCCTTCAACTTCTTTATTTCCATCAAAATATCAAATCTGCCATCACCTCTCAAATAGATGCATCGTCTACATGCTGCGGTTGTCACTTCACTCTTCCCCAAATGAGGGGGTGGTTTGTGAGACTCATCCTCTACACATTCTGGGGCCCTTCCCTCATTAACATGAGCAACTTATTGACCTTCTCATGGTTACAGGTATCCCCGTCTTTAAGGTCTTAAACCTTTTTGTAGTAGGGATGGTTGGTGTAAAAATCGGGGCCTCTTCTGTGGAACCAGGAAGGTCGCCTTGTTCTGAATCAGAAATGGCAGGACTAGCTACACAAAACACTGCGTGCGATTGTGCTGTACGTTCCTTTCTGCCTTCTCACGCAGCATGTAGCTCAATGACACTCTTCGAGGTTGGCCCATTAGGGTAGCTGGTATATTGTAATTCTTCCCTCCCTCTTGCCCAGCTTTCTTTACTGTTTCATATACACCCAATAGCTCATGATGAGGACACTTAGCCTTATTTCTGGTGCTGCTTGCAAGGCCTAGTCGTAATTAGCCTATATTCTGCCACTGATATACCCGAGGGCTCCATGTCCACGGCATGTATCACACAAATGGATTTTACAGTCTTTTTAATATGCGCCTTCTTATTCCTGTCTCCTTCTTGGAATAAGCTGTCCGCTGGCTTGCGTAAAGAAAGCAACATGTTCACCTTTCGGAAATGCCTTAAGACCTCGCCATTTAATTGCAAGGTGCGTCTGATAACATGTCCTGTTGTGATATCTCCTTTGTGTTTGTGTGCGCCCTGATGCCTGTGCCTTTGGCGCATAATATATAAATAAATAAATGCATACATACATTTTCCACCCTCTATCGATATCTTGAAGAAGGTCTTTTATTTCAGTAATCAGCACATTAACCTCCCTTATAGGCTGAAATATTTGATACAATTCCTTGGGGCCTTCCCTGGGAGAGATAGTGGTATTTGCCTTCCTCTCAGACATTTTACCCTAGTTCGGTAAACTACAAAACTCTTTGGGGGTAATTCATAGAATTGAGCGCACAAGTGGCGCACGCGGCTGGCGCACAGTGTGCATGTGCGAATCTCTGCGCCAGCCGCGTGCGCTAAAATCCATTTCCGCGCACAGCATATTCATGGATTTTAGCTACCAAAACCAGCCGTGGTGCACAGTGGTGCAGCGACCCTGCAGCAGCGCCAGTTACGCCCCCAAGAACGCCTCTCGCGAAGGGAAAAGCCATCAATATACCCAATCCAGCGCAAAGGGCTGCGCTAACCCTGTACCAGCACGGCAAGCGGGCTACGTGTATCACTGGGGTGCGCGGGAAGTACCTCACGCGAATGGCCCCGTGCGAGCAGGGTACGCGTATTTCAAGGGTGTGCGGGAAGTTCCACACGCGATTTCTGCAGGGTACGTGTATTTCAGGGGTGCGCGTGAAGTTCCACACACGATATCAGCAGGGTACGCGTATTTCAGGGGTGCGCGCGAAGTTCCACACGCGATTTCATCATGGTACGTGTATTTCAGGGGTGCGTGGGAATTTCCACACGCGATTGGGCCCATGCAAGCAGGGTACGCGTATCTCAGGGGTGCGCGGGAAGTTCCACACGTGATTCCATCAGGGTACGTGTATTTCGGGGTGCGCGTGAAGTTCCACACGCGATATCAGCAGGGTACGTGTATTTCAGGGTGCAGGGGAAGTGACACACGCGATTCCAGCAGGGTACGTGTATTTCAGGGGTGCGTGGGAATTTCCACACGCGATTGGGCCCGTGCGAGCAGGGTACGCGTATCTCAGGGGTGCGCGGGAAGTTCCACACGCGATTCCATCAGGGTACGTGTATTTCGGGTGCGGGGGAAGTTTCACACGCGGGAAGTTCCACACGCGATTCCATCAGGGTACATGTATTTCAGGTTGCGGGGGAAGTTTCACACGCAAAATCAGCAGGGTACGTGTATTCCAGGGGTGTGCGGGAAGTTCCACACGCGATTCCATCAGGGTACGTTTATTTCAGGGTGCGGGGGAAGTTTCACACGCAAAATCAGCAGGATACGTGTATTCCAGGGGTGCGCGGGAAGTTCCACACGCGATTCCATCAGGGTACGTGTATTTCAGGGTGCGGGGGAAATTTCACATGCGAAATCAGCAGGGTATGTGTATTCCAGGGGTGCGCGGGAAGTTCCACACGCGATTCCATCAGGGTACGTGTATTTGAGGGTGCGGGGGAAGTTTCTCACGTGAAATCAGCAGGGTACGTGTATTCCAGGGGTGCGTGGGAAGTTCCACACGCGATTCCATCAGGGTACGTGTATTTCAGGGTGCGGGGAAAGTTTCACACGCGAAATCAGCAGGGTACGTGTATTCCAGGGGTGCGCGGGAAGTTCCACACGCGATTCCATCAGGGTACGTGTATTTCAGGGTGCGGGGGAAGTTTCACACGCAAAATCAGTAGGGTACGTGTATTCCAGGGGTGCGCGGGAATTTCCACACGCGATTTGTCTGGGTACGTGGATCTCAGGGGTGCTCGGGAAGTCTCACACGCGATTTCTGCAGGGTACGTGTATTTCAGGGGTGCGCGAGAAGTTCCACACGCGATTTCAGCAGGGTACGTGTATTTCAGGGTGCGGGGGAAGTTTCACACGCGAAATCAGCAGGGTACATGTATTCCAGGGGTGCGCGGGAAGTTCCACACGCGATTCCATCAGGGTACGTGTATTTCTGGGTGCGGGGGAAGTTTCACACGCAAAATCAGCAGGGTACGTGTATTCCAGGAGTGCGCGGGAAGTTCCACACGCGATTTGTCTGGGTACGTGGATCTCAGGGGTGCGCGGGAAGTCTCACACGCGATTTCCGCAGGGTACGTGTATTTCAGGGGTGCGCGAGAAGTTCCACACGCAATTTCAGCAGGGTACGTGTATTTCGGGGTGAGGGGGAAGTTTCACACGCAAAATCAGCAGGGTACGTGTATTCCAGGGGTGCGCGGGAAGTTCCACACGCGATTCCATCAGGGTACGTGTATTTCAGGGTGCGGGGGAAGTTTCACACGCGAAATCAGCAGGGGTGTATTCCAGGGGTGCGCGGGAAGTTCCACACGCGATTCCATCAGGGTACGTGTATTTCGGGGTGCGGGGGAAGTTTCACACGCGATTTGTCTGGGTATGTGGATTTCAGGGGTGCGTGGGAATTTCCACACGCGATTTGTCTGGGTACGTGGATCTCAGGGGTGCGCGGGAAGTCTCACACGCGATTTGGCAGGGTACGTGTATGACAGGGGTACACGGGAAATTCTACACGCGATTTGGCTGTGTGCTCCCAGGTATTCCCTGTACACCCTCTACGGCCCCTGCAGGCAGCCGACACCACAGGGCACTACCCTGCACACCTGCTCATGTCACCTAGCACCCCCACCCCCCCAGCCACCATGGGCAGCCCCCACCAGGCCCCCACTCATGTCCTCCTGCACCCAGGTCCTCACAATCCCCAATCATGTGCGTTATGGTCAGCCTCCACTGCCAAAAGGCCCTACCAAGTAACCCATTCACCCACATGGAAATGGAAATTACATGTTACACCCCCAATGTTCATAAAGCAAATGAACCCATGTCCGTCACACACAATGGTTGCAAATGAATGGGAAAACACCCAACATGACATGCATGAAACCAATGAGATGATACCACACAGTGAAGTATGAAAACAAAATTGTATTAAAAAAAATTGAATGCAAATGAAATGAAACAAACTACAATGGCAATGAAAAAAAGATAAGCTGCATGTCCGTCCAAAAAAATCAAAACTACAAATCCAAATCCAAAAAAATGTTGTTCAAAGTCACATTAAAAATAAAATCAATCCGAGAGATGAAAATAAATGCAAAGACCATTGCTCCATGGAGAATACATCAAAAATAAAAAAATAAAACAATCCAATCAAGAACTATGTACAAAACATCCAAGGGTCCATGAGCCCAACTGAACAAAGGAAACCTACAAAAAACCCTAACTAAAATGCAACTATATACAAAAAGTGGAGCTGTGTCCGTCGACTCCAAATCATAAGACGAAACAAATGAAACCTAAAACTAAAGAACTATATACAAAGGCGGCGGGCAAGTCCAGCGGCTCACTCCATGGTGTTCCGGGCCAGGGCATCATCAAACTCCTCGTTTATGTCCCGGAGGCGGTCCTGTTCCATGGCCCAGAGGGTCCGCAGGGACGACGCCATCTGCTCCTCCAACCCCCTGCGGATTGCCTCGAGGCACTCGGCCTGCCTCAGGGCCCTCCGCATGGAGTTCTCCGCCCTGACCATCGTGAGCCGCGCCTCTTCCGCCCACCGCCGCTCCGCACCTATCTGCTGGCCCAACCGCAGCCACACGGAAGACACTTCCTGTCCTGGGTCCTCCTGCCCTCCGGCCGATGCCTGCCCCTCCGATGTTGATGGCCCCGAGCCATGATGCCTCCCACGTTGACTCTGCTGCTGCCTCCGACGCAACTGCCTCTGCCAGCACGACGGCATCCAGGCTGATGGAATCCACCGACGCCGTCGTGCATGTGCCCTGCCTGATGATGCCGGCACATCCTCCATCTGCTGGGGTACAGTTGCTGTGGTGTCCACCCCTGCTGGACCTCCGACTCCCGACTGTGGCAGGGATGGGATCCCCACCGAGCTGGCTGCATTGGTCAGGGCAGGTCCACAGGGGGCCCTGGTGGCATCTGGGCCGGAAGACGGCAAGGAGAATGACTGGCGTATAGTCTCCACAGAGGAGGAGAGGGCCGCCAGATTGGCCGACACATGCAGGAAACCCCCGAACATGGACGATCCCAATTGGGCCACATCGGCACGGTGCTCTTCGTGATGACGTGCGTGCTCCTCCTGGGAAGCACACACGGCATCACGAATCACAGCCGTGCGCATCGCGACCCCAATCAGGACCTTCTCCATACGGCCAGGGGTCCCCTCGTCCGCAGGTGGAGGGGAGTCAGATGACATGGACATCCCCTCTACCTGCGGACGGGCCTGGGACGGGGCATCCCTGCTGGTGCATGGTGGTGCACCCACAGGGTCAGGGACAGCGACATGCACAGGCCCCTCCACGGTGACCTGTGCTGCCTCCTGCCCCTGCCCCTGGACTGCACCACTTGCACCAGCAGGGATGCCCCCACCAGGCCCCATGTGCGCCTCAGTGGCGGCCTCCTCCTCCTCCTCTGTGGAAACCACCAACCTGGATGGCTCCTCACCGTCTTCTGCCGTAGCAGGCCCCTGTGGGGGCTCACCCACCCCTTCCGCTGCAGCAGTGGGGGCATCCCCGCCGCCTTGCTCCACAGCGCCGTCTCCACCCTCTTCTTCACTAGCCGCTGCGTAGAGGGAGACATAGAACACAAGCATCAGGGTACTGTACAATGGTCCCCTAGACAGGAAGCAATAGCAGATGAGTGCCACTGTCAAAGTACACTTCCATCATGTCCCTCCACAACACATGTGTTAGTCCAGGCAAAACACACACAGTGACAGTCATGGTGCATGCCATGGACATTTCCATACATGTCCAATGGACTCCCGAAACATACAATGTAATGGAACTCACATGCATCATGGGTCATGCCTATCACATGCAGACACTTCACCTCAGTCACATCCATCTGGCCCCGTACACCCCAATCACAGTGGATACAAGGATGACTAGGCTGCATCAGTGAATCTGTACATTGTCACAGACATGTGTCATGCATCCATGGCATTCACAAGTCACAGACACGCAGGTCAGGCACACAGACATGGATACCATATATGTACCTGGCATCAGCACCCATCCCTCACCCCCACCCATGTCCAGGAACAGAGACTGCCATGCTCTCATGTGTACAATCTGCATAGGGCTCCCCATGTCGCATTTAAACACATGCAACAACCGTGCGGTTCACACATTACTGGTCGCACATGCATTACCATGATGTCCCTACAGACATACATGCGTACATGGCCTATGTCACACATACAGGCAAGTATCAGACAACCAGCACACTGCAACATGCCCTGTCTCACACAGCAATGCTTGGCCACTTACTGCTCAACTCCAGACGGGTCTCCCTCTCAAGGACCTGGGTGTACGCGTTCCAGGACCCTCATCTGGATGGAACTCATGTGGCCCCGGCCCCCCTCCACGAGGCGCCGGGCCTTTATGAGGGTCCTGGACCTCAAGCCTTCCCAGCGCTTCTTGACCTTCTGGATGGTGCGGGTTGCCACCCCCTCCGCGTTGATGGCAACCACACAGTCAGCCCAGATCCTCTCCCGTCCTTCCTTGTTGGCGCGGGACGATCCGAAGAGGGCATCATACTGCCCCAGGACTTGCTCCACCAGGACACCAACTTCGGTGGCAGTGAAGCTGGTGCCCCTCTGCCCCTCTGGCCGGGGGTTGCCACTGGTGCCAGATGTGGATGTGCCCGACATGGCAACCCCAGGGGCAGGAGTGGGTGGGCAACTAGGTCCTGGGGCTGGGCTGTGGAGCAATGTTATCTGAGTCGGGAGTCTTCTGTTCCAGCAGGGGTGGACACAGCAACTGGACCCCTGCAGATGGCTGATGTGGAGGCACCAAATGGCAGGGCACGGTGGCAGCAGGCAGGCAGGCAGCAGCAGATGGCACGTGGGAGGCTGCTCGGGGCTCTAGGGGGCAGTAATTTGGCCTTCTGGGCAGGAGCGTGGTCTTCCGTGTGTTTTCGCGTGCCCAGCTTGATACGGAGTGATTTGGCACGTGAAAATCCTGCACGTCAGCGTGAAAATCGAGGAAAGGCCCTTAGCGCGTAAGCGCGTCAGCACGCGTACGCAATTTCATTGGACCAAAGGCCCTTACAGAGTAAGCGCGTCTGTGAAGTTTTGCGCACGGGCGTTGCCCTGGCAGGGCTTGGAGATTGGCTTGGAGATCCCGCGTGCCTTTACACTGTTCTGTACGTGCTTTTCGTGCGGTGCATGTGTTTTCCATCCGTTGGGGTTCACACGCTATTTTCTTCACGCGAACCCCTGAAATACACGTAGCCCGCTCCCCCAGGCCCGATCGCGTGAAAAACTTCACGCGAACCCCTGAAATACACATAGCCCGCTCCCCCAGGCCCGATCGCGTGAATAACTTCACGCGAACCCCTGAAATACACGTAGCCCGCTCCCCCAGGCCCGATCGCGTGAGAAACTTCACGCGAACCCCTGAAATACACGTACCCCGCTCCCCCGGGTCCGATCGCGTGAGAAACTTCACACGAACCCCTGAAATACACGTAGCCCGCTCGCCCGGGTCCGATCGCGTGAGAAACTTCACGCGAACCCCTGATATACACGTAGCCCGCTCCCCCGGGCCCGATCGCGTGAGAAGCTTCACGCAAACCCCTGAAATACACGTAACCCGCTCCCCCGGGCCCGATCGCATGGAAAAGTTCACGCGAACCCCTGAAATACACGTAGCCCGCTCGCACAGGCCCAATTGTTGTATGTTGCCACTTTTGTAATGCGCAGGGACGCTACCGCCTGCCTTCGTGTGGCGGACGTGTTTCTGCTTGTGCGTGTCTTTGGCTGTGCGTGGCTTTGCCCTATTAGATTCCATGAATACGTGTGGTTCGAGTGCGTGTGGGCGTTCCGTCTGCTTCCCTGCAGTACATCCCCAGTTACGCCCTTATTTTCGCGCGTTGTTCCCCATTCCGCGCTTTACGCCCCGTGTCCCGCCCACTTTCTGGTGTATGCACCGAGGTTGTGCGCTTTCACTGTGCGCGTCGCGCACGCCTTTCGAGATGTTGCAGTGACTTGTGCGCCATGCACGGGTTTGGCGCACATCCCGGGGTGTACACGCGCAGGGACTTCCATGAATCGCACGCGTGCGCATGCACCTACCTGTTTTTTTCCGCTTGCGCGTAGATTTTCGGCGCACGTTTGTTCCATGAATCTGCTCCTAAGTTTTTCAAGTATAGCAGCTGGGAATAGACCCTGCACCATTATACACAAGCATCAGAACAACACAGGCAATTATACCTAGGGGCGTTATTGCACAACTCGGCCTTAAAAGGGAAGAGCAAAATAAAAATCAAATCTTACCGAATGATATTCTATGCTTTAGTGCACTTTAAAAACTACATACAAAATTAACACAAATACACATTCATGCATATGAAATATAAGAATAAAAACAACGGCTGGAAACTGTATTAGGCCATACTTAGCCCTAAAAACCACAAAGGAAAGGGGATGAAGAGCTAAAGCAAATATAGACCAATGGCAATATAAGTAATACTTATACACATGCAAATCAATGTCCTTGCATAAAGTGTGAATGCATATACAAGTCACTGTTACTAATAAAAATAGCCACCATCCAAGGTAGTAAAAGCCCTAGATAATGAAAGCCATCTGGCCACTAAAAGGCCCTCCTTTAACACACGGAGAGCCCCAGTTTATTGGGGAAAAGAGAGAGCAAGGCACGCACGACTGCTTGGCAGGCAGCATTAGTCTATCTCACTCTCCTGGCTCTAGCGCACCGTTATGTCGCTCATCCTCATTGTTTCACAATACTTGTCATCAAACAGTTTGAGACATGGAGTTCCCCGCAAGCAGCAGGGTCTGTTAGGGCTTCATTAGCATGAGGACACCCGGTGTGCAGGCCTTGCCCACCCGTCCCCTGAACAGAACATGCAGACACAGGTCATGCTCCGTCGGGTTCCTCGCGCACACTGCCTCGCTGCGTGGCACCTTCCACTTTATTCAAACTGCGTGCAATGCCTCAACTTTGCCATAGCACGCCCAAGTGACAACATCACATTCCTCCCTTTTTATAGGGAAACAATTCAATCTCCTTCTCCGTAAAAAAAACAGCTTAACATGAACAGTATAACATTTTCAAACTGATTGTAACACTAGTCCAGCCGAACGTGGGCAACATGTTCTGATCTGACCTCGACCAGGGCGTCCTTTGACAGACCTGTCCCCCATGGTTACTCCCCCATTACGTAGTCCTTAAATCGGACTGGGCACCTCTGATTTTCCCAGCTGAGATATTGGCTTTCTCCCCCCCTTCTTTTTGCATAGTCACTTACCCGGATTGGGCCTGGCACCTCCCCCTCCCAAGTGTCCTCAGGTACCTCATCGCCATCTGGGCTTCTGCCCGGGAATGTCCCGTTGTCCACGTTTCATGTTTCCTCATGTTCTCCAACCTTTTGGTAGAAGTTGGAGTTTTGGGTAACCGTCCCTCTTTGATCACTTGCAGTCACCATCAATCCTTTGTCCTGGATGACGTCCATGGGGCAGGGTTCATATGAAGAGCCAACTTCCTGTCGGGATGTCTGTTTTTTGACCAGCACGGTGTCACCTACCACCAAATTTGAGGTGTCTTCGTAGATTCTCTCATTGTAATTCCTTCGATCCTCCCCTGCTTTTTCATTGTCGATGGTTCCCGAGGACCGGCCATCCACTTCTGGAACAAGGACCCTGGGGCATCTCTGGAATAGTGCCTCCGCTGGTGCAACTCCCTTGGAATGGTGGGGCATGGATGGATACTCTCGCAGAAACTGATACAGTGTCCTCTTGAACGGGTTACCCTGACCTTGGGTGATATGGAACACCTTATTCAATGTTTGCATAAAGTGTTTGGCTTCTCCATTGGCACAAGGCCAGACCAGCCTGACCTTCCTGTGGGTGAGTCCACACTTTTCCATGAATTCTGCGAAACATTTTCTCCATTGCCTGCGCTACTTGTTCAAAAGCAGTGGACTCCACTAGCTCAACCTCTGGGTACCGAGACCACTGGTCTATCATCACCAAAAAATGCATCCCGCTGCCAGTAGGCCCAAAGTCGGCATGGACGATGTCCCAGGGTCATTCACTCCAAGGCATTGATTTGATTCTGCGTTCTTTGTTTGTTGGGGCCGCTGCCTGACATCATACACAGTTTGCTATGAAATCATCCACCTTTGTTTCTAAAATCAAAAAATGTGTCATGGTTGGGGAACCATACTTTCAAGTGTAGCCTTGATTTCATTTTGGCCACTTCTTGATGTCCACAGTGTGCCAGTTCAATTGCTCTCTCTACTAGTGCCAGTGGAACCACCAGATTACGTTGCCTTAACATGTGCCCTTCCACAGTTGCTCCAGTTCCCGTTGGTCCCCTTGGACTCTTCAGTGCAGGTTTGCCAGGACAGTTTTCCAATCCCCACTGGCCATGGCAGCTTTCACTATCTCGAAACACCCGTTGCAATTGGAAGCGTCTGTCACCTCTTGCATGGACAGTGCCACAGGCTTGGCTGCTACCACCACTACCCGCACATGTTCTTCTGCCGCGAGTTGTTCAGTACACTCTCCAGCCTATTTGCCCTTTGGATGTCGCGAGAGGTAGTCTGTGGAATTGTAAGACCCAGGCCTACATATCAAACGTACCCCATACTCCATTAGTGCGAGCATCCAACGTTCGATCCTCGGGGGTGGTTTTGATGATGACCCGCCATGATTGGTAATAGCGGCTTGTGGTCGGTCACCACTGTTACCGGCTTGCCTAGAATGTAGATCCAAAAATGCCAGAATCCCCACAAGACAGCGAGCACTTCCCTTTCCGATTTTGGAGTAGCGCTGTTCAGTACTCGTTAGAGCCACTGGTCTCATTTGTCCCTGTGCTTCCTGTTGTGACAGGACTGCTCCCAGTCCAACAGGGCTAGCGTCCACTATAATCTCAGACTCCTCCCATGGGTGAAAGAAGACCATGTTCTCCTCCCCTGTGAGTGCCTGCTTCATGGCTTCGAAGGTGTCTTGTTCCTTTGCAGTCCACTCCCACCCCTTGTCTTTTCTTGTGAGGACCCTGAGGAGCTTGTAGAGGATCACCAGAAAAAAGTACGTCACCATCCCTAGAAAACTCGGGAATTGCCTAGCATTTCGGTGCTGGACTGCCCCAGGGCAGGACAAAGACTGATATGTTTGGGATATTTCTCCTCTGTGAAAGATAGTGGGCTAAAGACTCTGGGTAAGTCTCTCGTACCCAGGACTAATGTCTGGCAGAGGGACTCCCAGGACCCCCTTGTTAATTTGCATATTTAGGTAACTTTGGGTCTCACTCTAAGTTGCTAGGGGAATCCAGACGTGGACCCCTTGCTCACTATTCTTAGAGAGGCACAGATCCACCCTACTGATGAGGTCCAACCAGACTGAAACATGTGTCTGGGGTTTCTGTTGGTACTCTTGTTCAGAGGAGAATTGCCTAGCATTTCAGTGCTGGACAGCCCCAGGGCAGGACAAAGACTGACATGTTTGGGATATTTCTTCTCTGTGAAAGATAGTGAGCTAAAGACTCTGGGTAAGTATCTCGTACCCAGGACTAATGTCTGGCAGAGGAACTCCCAGGACCCCATTGTTAATTTGCTAGATCACAGGGTTCTACCTTTCCTCCAGCTAGTTCAGAGCACAACAGCCATGCCCCTTTCCAGCTGCTGGTTTCAGTGCTGTGGTCTTCCAGCCTTCAATTTTTGTGCAGGGGGCATGGCAAGGCCACAGGGCTCTCCACACCTCTTCTCCAGCCAGCTGCAGTGGACAACAGCCACACCATTTGCCAGCCGCAGGCTTCGGTGGTGGCCAAGGTCACATGGAGCTCCACAGCGTTCCTGCAGCTAGCTGCTGCGCACAACAGCAGTGCCCTTTTCCAGCCGCGGCCTCTGCATGATCCATCAGTCATGCTAGATAGATTACTGTATGCATATCTGGATTTGATGCATGTGCAGGAAGCAGGGCTAAAAGAGTGTTCTTCAATTAGGTGTTGGCAATCATATTTTTTAAAGTAGTCCTGCCATATATTGGACAGTCGCTGCAAGACAAGATGTTACCAGACAATGCTGGAATATATTGCACAGACAGCATGAAACTATATTCAACAGTAGCATAATTGGCATTATTAAGCACAGACAACATGGCCATGTACTTACAGTAGCAAAACTGGAATACATTTGGCATAGCCAGCATTAACACTACTTCTTCCAATGGTACAATACCACAACCTTGTGTGTGAACGTGTGTTTTTACAGTTGCAGTGCATTAGGGGAAAAAATAGAAAACAACCCTTTCCCTCTATGCACTGTGTTTCGAGAACATGTTTCTAGTGCAGATTAGACTATCACCATCCAGCCTACACTTCGTGAAGGACCAGAAACCTCACTGCTCCTGCCCTCCACTGCACCCCATACCCATTTCAGTCACCTCTACTACCCCTGCACCGTACCTGTAAACCCCTGGGTAAATCCCCCGTGTACAGTTTGCTGTTGCTTCCCAGCAAGGTTGTGCTTTACAAATCCCATAAATACAGATAGACATACAGTTCTAGCATCGTTAAAATGTACTTGGCAGAGCTTGGCACTGCTGGCACAGCAAGCATTAAAATGTCTGCTTACAGTGTCACAATGCCGGTGTATATTGTATATGCAGGCCTCATTAAGCGTTTTTATAATGTCAATACTCACATATAGGCCCTAATTCATGGAATGATATTGCGCGGGAAAATAGGGGGCATGCACGCAAAATCGCGCGCAAGCTCCAGTTTGTGTATTCATGGAACACAATGGGCGGGGTTTACCAGGGACTTGCGAGGAATATGGCCCGGTCCAACATGCCACTGCAACACCACGACTGCCTTGCGCGAGACTCGTATCGAAGGGGCGTTGTGTTCTGCGCAGTCACCTAAAAAGGGGGCGGAACACATGGAATGGGGAACACCAAGCGAAAATATGGGTGTAACGACGGATGTACCAAAGTAGAATCCTCGCAACGTCCATAAACGCGCTCAAAACCTGTATTCATGGAATTTAACAGGGCTCTCCGTCACATGGAAAAAGACGCACGAATCTGGAAACACGAATGCCATGCGAAAGATGGTGTAAGCGTCACCCCACACCACAACAAATCATAAAAAGGGCGCGCAAACAACAAACGTGCGTATACAGCTACGATGAATGTATCATTTTTCGCAGCAGTGATCGTGGGACACAGCAGGAGGAGGAGAATGGCCAGTGCACATATTTTTCTACCTAGGACCAGCCTTTTTGGGATACCTGATGACCAGGTCTATGGTAAGTATAGGTTTCCACCTCATATCCTATTAGACCTGGTCACCGAGTGGGAGGATGACCTTCCATCACCCTCCCTGTGCTCCCAAGCACTTAGCCCCTTGGAAAAGGTGCTCAATGTACTGCATTTTTTGGCCACTGGGTCATTTCAGTGGACAACTGCCATAGTTGGGGGCATTTCACAGCCCACGCAGTCACGCTGCCTACACCATGACTGCACGCCACACCATGACTGCACGCCCCTCAGTCCGCAGGCACATCTACATGCCCAGAACACCTGCAGAAAGGATTTTTATGGTGTGGCGCTAATCCCTAAAGTGCTTGGTGCAATTGATTGCACCCATGTGGCTCTGCGTCCACCTTTGGCCACAGGGCACATCAACGTGCAGGTTGTATGTGATGCCAAGGATCTCATTACTTCTGTATATGCAAACTATCCAGGGTCCATAGCTTCATATTCAGAATATCACCCCTACACCGGGCCCTGGAAGCTGGGAGGCATGGCAACACATGGCTCATTGGTGAGTATAAATGCCTGTGCACATGCATGCATGTCACACACAGACAAATAAACAGCAATGACAAACCTCTAAAGGGGAAAGTGCCTACCCTCTGAGCACCTACATGATGACGCCGATACGGAACCCTCCCACACCACCCGAGGTAAGATACAACACAACCCATATTGCAACTGGGGGCATAGTCGAGCGCACATTCGGAGTACCCAAGTCACGTTTCCGCTCCCTTAAACACTCTGGTGGTGAGTTGCTATATGCACCACCACTAGTGTGCAGGATCATTGTGGCAGCATGTGTCCTGCACAATGTCGCAACACGGCACGGTGTACCTGGTGGTGCCCCCACATCCCCAACCCCATGCACGTCGCCTGCTCATGGTAGGGCAAAGGGCACGTGACAAGGCTGCCTGTACCTAGCTTGTGGCACAACTGTGGAGTTCACAGAGCCCTGGCACATTCCAGGTGCCATTCAATGATGACAAAGGGGCAATCATCTGTACCCACCAAACCACCCTGAGAATGTGTCCTTGGAAGTGCAACATTGTGTGCATCCCTTAGAACTAAAACAAATTATTTTTTGACTTTCCAAAAGAAACACATAGATGAGGGACTAAGCCACTACCACCATGCCAAACTAGACATCCAATGTCCTGTGTGTCACATAAACCGTCCCATATTTATTTCCAATATCATTTGCATCTATAAAGCGCACAACAACCTTGGCCATTGCAGCAATGTTACAGAATGCTTACTCAGTTACATAAGTGCTTGTCAAAACATACATGTTGCCTAGCCCCATGTTGCAGGTTGAAAGCATCATACAAATGCAGAAAATCAATTGAGTTGTCCGTGGCCACGAGGAGAGGGAAGAGGGGTGAGGGAGGACAACAAGAGGGGAGCATACAGATCACAGGTGACCATAGGGGGCATAGACAACATCACAGGCGACCGGGGGGGGGCATACACAACATCACAGGTGACCTTGGGGGGCATACACAACATACCATCGACCGGGGGGCATACACAACATCACAGGCGACTATGGGGGGGCATACACAACACAGGCAACCATGGGAGGGCATACACAACATCACAGGCGACCGGGGGGGCATACACAACATCACAGGCAACCATGGGGGGTGGTGGGTATTCACACAGTGCCCCATTTCCATGCCAACACCACCAAAGTGTCAGCAAATGCCATGCACTGACCTGTCCGTGGAACTCACCTGCCTTGCATACGATGCACACCATCGTGAGATGCTCTACCTACATGGAATGAAATGTAGAGTAACATCACAAAATACATGCGCGCACATTATCACAGTTGACACCAGAAATAAAATAGGCATACAACACAGAGTGCAAGAGCAACACAGGGTGAATGTCCACCGACATTGATATGAACAGGAGTACAGTGTACCACACCAGAGAGAGAGGGAGAGAGAGAGAGAGAGAGAGAGAGAGAGAGAGAGGCACAGAGAATGAATAACAAGGAAATGACAGATCAAGGAGTCCATGGCCCGGTTTTCCGATGTACAATGACACGCTGCACAGCACAGTCGGTGCGCCCATTCAGGTATCCACATAGGTAGCTAACACAGTGACATGAGCTCCAATGAAATTACCACAATGCCATGTGAGCATGCAAAGGACACATAAGAGAACTGACGCATGCATCAAAGATGACCAACAATGAAGCATGCACAACATGCAAGGCAGTGCAAATGCTTACCAAATAACAGTGTCTGAATGCTGTAAATCCCACATCACCTTCACCAGTAAGTGTGTTTCTTAATTTGATGAAGGAATGACATTGGGGGTCATTATGAGTTTGGAGGTAGCCATGGAGCTATTAGCGCCATGGCTGCCTCCAAACCCGGGTCCGGTGTCACTGAATGGGGGCTTACTGGGTCATTCCGACCTTGGAGGACCCGGTAAGTCCCCATTCAGTAAACCATTCCCCATTCCCATTTGAGCCCCGATAGGGCTCAATTGGAATGGGGAAGGCGCTAATAACAGGCCCGCAAATTGCGGCCCTGTTATAAGCTCCAAGGTCCCTTAACGGGTCCTGCTAAGGAACCTCAGAATATGGCGGTAGGGGTTTAACGGCACCGCCATCCTTAACGGTGCCATTAAGCCCCTACCGCCATACTCGTAATGACCCCCATTGTCTGGTGGAGGGCATGATGAGTGTGGACTTTGAATGCTGCAGGATGTCTCACACAGGTGAACATATCAAAACAGACGTGCAGTATTATTGCGGGGGAGAACACCAACCCTGACACTGGATTGTATCTAACAATATGAAAAAACAGCAGGTGTCCACAACCTTGTGGAACACTCCCGTCCCCTGCACACCCTAATGTTGTAATAACAACCAAATGCTCATGAGCTTCTGTAAAACCAAAATTTATATATTGATGATCTTGTCATCAACTTGTATTTTTTCAAAACAATTGGATTTTCAAGGAGAAATATTGTAGAAGAATTATTTCAACATATAATTTCAATACATTTGTGACAATACAATTAAACACCCAATCCATTTTTCATGTAATAATTAATTCAAGTAGTGGCTATTACTACATAGTTTAAACAAACCAATCAAACAAAATTCAATTAACATATTTCAAGTAGACATTTGCACTCAGTGTGATATCCTAGTCCAACTTTTCACAGTGGTATGTGTTAATCCAACTAGTTTAAAGTGCAATGTTCTTTACGCGTTTTGGGAAAGAGTGTCCCCTTCTTCAGAAGATGTCTACCAGATTTTTTCTTTTCTCTGTGTATCTGCATAATGTATTAGATAAATCCAAATTATTAACATTATATTATAACTGACATCATCGCGCCTTGACGTGATGACATCGTCACGTTACGTTAATATAACGGCGGCCATTTTTGACAGGCAGTGTTTTTGAAGTCACAGCAGATGGTATCCGTGCGTGAGAGTCCCCCCACAGGTAGGCCTTGTTACACTATGACAGAATAGAACAAAAGGATCCTTATGGACATCTGTGCAGTTAGACTATCTTCCTGTTCACCTTTCTGACAGAAGTGATGAAACTCTGAATATTCGCAATAGGTGCATTGTTGACTTAAGAAATTGATATTACAGAGGATTAGTTACAGAATATATTTCCATTCCGAGGGTCATTGCACTATGAGATATGTGCCTGGTTGGCCCCAGACAGGACGACTGACTTTGTACAGCTTCATAGCTACTTTCACCATAGAAGCTTAATTCTATATCCATTTCTCACGTCATTAAGGACACATCTAACCTGGTTTTTCAGGTAACTATCAATACCTTTTGTCTACCAAAATTATTGAGGCATCAAAGTTGTTTGCTTTTATCATAAGTATAATCGGGACTTTAATATAGTCTGTTATGAACCACCGCCGCGTTCCCCGTCTCCAAGCATCTCCGATCTGGCAACGCTGGAGATTACCATGGAGACGTGGCTTTTCCGCTGCCCGTGTTCCGAGTAGTCACGTGACACAACATTTACGCGCAATACGCGCATAGTGACGCCTCTTTTCCTCTTCAAATACGATTGCCAAAGGAGTAAACGCTGCTTCTAATTAGCGTTACTACTTCAATTCCTTTGATCCAGAATCTCTTCTTAATCTAAACTCGGAACGTTTTTTGACCTTTCTATTGGATTACCCCTTGTATTTGACGTACCATCCTGGCTTGCTGCATCCTTGCAGCAGTTTATTCGGCAGCGGTTCCTCCTGTTTGCCGATACTCCTCGCTGCCTTTGTTCCTTCAGGCAAGCCATTCTGCCGGCGCGCCGCTCCTTGTAGCGGTCTCCTCAACAGCTGTTCCGCCTACCTGCTGAGACCTCACGCTGCCTTCATTTCATAAGGTAAGCCTTCTTGCTGGCCCGCTTCCCTTCACCTGACCACCACTCAGCCTACAACATTCCACGTTTTAGCAGTCACTGTTTATGGGGAATGTATGAACACATGAACAGTCCTTCTTGACCAACTCCTATCATCCTGGAACCATTGTGTGGACATCTGCGTTTGGAACTTTTCAATCAGCAACTGTGCACTTTCTGAACGCTCTCCTGCAGTGCACCATCCCGGATCTAGTTTGCGACCCTCGTGCCGTTCGGGGTAGTTTTCCTTCACTAACCTTCCTGTTTGTTATTTTCTCCTCCCGTTGGTTAGTACTTTCGCTACCCGAAAAACACCTATTGGGTAAGCCTTTAGTCATTTGGTTTGTTTTCTTGATAATCATTAGACTACCATTCTTACCTGTCTCTCCTTATTTTCAGTATTCTTGTTCCCCGACTACCCATCCTATATTGCCCTAGAGTCCTATCAAACCTTTACCAGGTATTGTTTGTTGGTCTGCTCTTGAATTTACACAGTTGTCTCCAAGTCAGTGACGTAATATTGTGCTTTGTTTCTTACAGCCTGGGTTTGGTGGTGTGGTTCTCCCTGCTCTTTTGGTTAATTGATTCCTCTGACTCTTTGTTATTCAGCAGAGGGGTACATTGCCTTAAAGAGGTCCTCGCGTTGAGGAGGTCTGGTTCTGGATCGTACCTTTGTACACTCCAGCTTAGAATGAAAACTTTCCGGAGCTGCTCCCTCTTCGGTTATCCCAAGGTCGAGCAACGCCCCGACCAGTTCAGCAACTGGTGAGTAACACGTCTCTCTTATTACTTTTAGGACTGACATTACAATACTAACAAAGAAGGCACTAGAGTTCTAAACAGAGAACAACAAAAAGTTATGATCAGGTGATTTTGATTAAAGAGTTATCCACGAATGACAGACGGATATTATCAAATGGCAATATTACTATAATGTTAATAATTTGTATTTATCTAATACATTATGCAGATACACAGAGAGAAGAAAAATTCTGGTAGACATTTTCTGAAGAAGGGGACACTCTTTTCCGAAACGCGTAAAGAAAATTGCACTTTGAACTAGTTGGATTAACACATACCACTGTGAAAAGTTGGACTAGGATATCACACCGAGTGCAAATGTCTACTTGAAATATGTTAATTGAATTTTGTTTGATTGGTTTGTTTAGACTATGGAGTAATAGCCACTACTTGAATGAATTATTACATGAAAAATTGATTGGGTGTTTAATTGTATTGGGCCTC